>NC_047087.1:104402455-106802455 GCF_902459505.1 Geotrypetes seraphini | reverse complement strand
GAAGGTAATTTAGATTCGCGGTTAAGGGCAGGAAGGTTTGTAGGACCGGGGCTGTTGTCGGTTGGTCGGTCTGGGGAAGCGCCACAAAAGTAAGGGGACCTGGCCGGCTGTGCTGCACCCGGGGCGGTAGAGAAGGAGGGGGGAAAAGGACGCTGAAAGCACTGAAGATGAAGGGGTGGAGAAGGATGCTGAAAAGCCATGGGGAAGACGGGCAGGGGGGGGGAAGGACTCTGAAAGCACTTGTGGAAGACAGGGTGGAGAAGGACGCTGAAAGGACATGGGGAAGACAAAGGGGTGGAGAAGGACTCTGAAAGCACTTGAGGAAGACAGGATGGTGAAGGACGCTGAAAGGACATGGGAAAGACGGGGGGTGGAGAAGGACGCTGAAAGGACATGGGGAAGCAGAGGGGGGGGAGAAGGACACTGAAAGCACATGTGGAAGACAGAGGGGGGAGAAGGACGCTGAAAGAAAATGGGGAAGAGAGAGTGGGGAGAAGACGCTGGCAGGGAAGAAGACAGAGATGCCAGACTATGGGGGGAGCGGAGAGAAGAAGATGGGTGCCAGACCAATTTGGAAGGGAGGAGAAAGGGGGAGGCACAGTAACAGAGCAAATGGAAGACGCAGAGAGAAGAGAGATAGTGGATGGAAGGAACTGAATGAGAACATGAGGAAAGCAGAAACCAGGCAACAAAGGTAGGAAAAGAATTCTATTTCTTTTTTTTTTTTTTGCTTCAGGATAAAGTAGTATATTAGTTGTGTTGATAAAAATTTATAAACATTAGAGGCTCTGGTAGAAACCCGTTTACAAAGTATGTATTCTTCCCAATTAATATTTTCAAATTAATAAAGTCTTTTTGCTTATTTGTAAATGGGTTTCTACCAGAGCCTTTAATTCAGTAGCATAATTAAATGAAATAACTATTTCTGAAGTTTATAGGGACAGGCGGGGACGGGTGGGGACGGAGAGATTCCTCACGGGGACGGGTGGGATTCCTCACGGGGACGGGTGGGATTTCTGTCCCCGCGCAACTCTCTACTCCGATCTCGCTAATTCTCACTTTTCTTCAAGTTGGCCTGGATAAAAGCCTAACACTGGCATTTCTTCATGTTCATGTGGCTGGGCTGTCTTGTTTTGTACTCCAGGAGCATCGATCCTTGGTGTCTCGTCCTGATGTCACTAGATTTCTAAAGGTGGCCTCTTTGTGTCAGACCACCTTCCTGGGAACTTTACCTACCACTGTCTAGCCTTATCAAGGCTCCTTTTGAGCCCCTTCAAGGTGCTTCCCTTGTACTTGACGCTCAAGACCGTTTTTCTGGTTGCCATTACTTTGGCACGGCATGTGTCAGAACTTCAGGCTCTGTCTTGCAGAGAACCATTCCTCCTCATTTCGGAGACCAGGGTTTACCTTCGGACGCTTCCTTCCTTCTTGCCAAAGATGGTTTTGGCTTTCATGTGTGTTTGCCTACCTTTAAGCCTACTGGTTCCAGGACTCAAGATCACCTGTTGAAGAAACTGGATGTGCGCAGAGTACTACTGTATTGTTTGGAGGTCCCTAACAAGTTTTGTCTCTCTGACCTTTTGTTTGTGCTGACTCCCACTTCTAAGGCCACGTTTTCCAGATGGATCCGTAGGGCCATTTCGGCAGCCTACATTCTTTCTGGGAAACAGCCCCCTGTTTCTGTCAAGGTGCGTTCTTCCCAGGAATGGGGCTTTTTCATTAGCTACAACTAGAGCTGTTTCCCCTGCAGTGATTTGCGGGGCGGCAACGTGGTCTTGTTTTCACACGTTTGTCAAGTTTTACAGAGTGGCTGTGGTGACAAGACAGGACTCTGCTTCAGGGTCCTCAGTCTTAAGGGTGGGTTGATGCAGCAAACCCACCCTAGCTTTTTGGGGACTGCTTTTATACATCCTATCTGACTAGAATGTCTCGCCTATTGCAATGGAAAAATTATGTACTTACCCTGGTAAACTCTTTTCCAGTAGATGGGTGAGATTCTAGACTTCCGTCCAGTCCTTCCTGCGCCTGTCTACTGTTTCAATGGTTTATGCTTCTCCAAGTTGATTCTTGGATGTCTTTCAGTCCTTGGGGGCTGAGAGGAATACTGTATACCAGTTTTATATGGAGTAGTTCTGTGCTTCTTTGAAGCCTTTGTTGGATGTTGACATTACTGTCAGATTTACTTCTTGAGCAGAGCAGTTTGTTGCTAAGCCTGTTGATAAAGTTGCCTCTACTTAATGTGTATTGGGTGGCTCTCAATGCTTGGGTACTAACTATAGCTGGAGCTAAGGAGCCCAGTGAAGTTCAGCAGAGACAAAGTGAAAAATCCAGAGTGGATTCCTTCTGCACATGCTCGCAACTATAGGGATATTACTCATCTGTCTAGAACAGTGTATCGCAAACTGTGTGCTGCGGCGACATTCCGGGTCTGCCGTGAGACACTGGCAAGGAGGAGAGGTGCTAATGCCAGATGACTGCCTACAGGACATGCCTCTCGCGGCAAGAAGCACATCCTGTAGACAGCTGGCACCCGTGCCTCTTCTCACCGATGCTTCTCCTCTTCTCCATGCCTCTCTTGCTCCAGCATCCCACATTGACAACTCAGGGCCCCGTCTGGAGGGCCTTTCCGCTTGCACAGACGTCATCACATTGAAGTCTAGACATTTCTGGATGCCCTACAGGCACAGCACAGAATTTACTGTGCCATCAAGTAAAAATGTTGGCTGGACACTGGTCTAGAATGTCTTACCTATCTTCTGGAAAAGAGCTTACCAGGGTAAGTGCATAATCTATTTTTATACTTTGGTACACTTGACATAAATCATGTTTCAACTTAAAAAGCGTGGCTCAGTAATCTAAAGCTTCTGTCCTGGTAAAGAATTAGCAGAGAAAGTATGTCTCTGCATATACCATATAAGATCTCACTACAAAACAATCCATAATCAAAGTACATAATGCTGAACCAAATAGCAATGCATTACGTGCTTTAAGAACTGTTTTGCAGCTAGATCTTGTATGGTATATGCAGAGACATACTTCTTCTTTGTTGATTCTTTTTTGGGAAACAAGCTTTAGACTCCTGAGGCAGGCTTTTGAAAATGAAACAGAATTTGTGTCAAGTGTGCCAAAGTTTAATAAAGAGTTTTGGGGTCACTACTGGTTGTTTGGTTCTTCTGCAATGGAATTGTTCCTCTGTTTTGTATGATGGTTTCCTGTTGGCACTTTCTTCATTTATATGTTGGGGTTTTTTTTTTGTTTTTTTTTTTTAAATTCAGAACTTGAATTTGAAGCAGTGAAAGAGGAGAATTCCCGTCTTAAAAACATCTTAGATAACCAGAAGTATTCTGTGGCAGACATTGAGAGGATAAAGTATGAGGAAAACGAATTGCAGCAAACAATTTACAAGCTGACCAAGGAACTGGATGAAGACAAGCAACAATTATGGAATGAAGAACTTAAATTTGCCAAAGTCAAAGAGTCGGTAGGTAGATTAATTAGCACAACCTAGTTCTGGGGAAGCAACAACAAAAAAAACAAAGGAAGACATGTAAACAGCATTTGAGTGGCGCATTCCTGTGCTTGTTCATAGTGCGGAGCTTAAGGAATGCCATCATATAACCTTTTTGAGAGCGTATGTTTCCCAAAGTCAGGCATATCGCGTGTAAAAAGTGCATTACTGAAGTGAACTCTTATTTTCATGGCCTCTGGCTCTGTGAGGGTATTCAAGGCTTTTGGGGGGCATTGGCATCTTTCCTGCAACAGCTGTTGCATGTTCCTGTCCCTATCTCTGCACTCCACATGTTTGCTCAGTTTTCCCTGTTTTCTGTGTATACTTCAGCTGAAAAACAGTTTTTAAGTACCGTATTTTTCGCTTCATAAGACGCACCTTTTTCCCAACCAAAATTGGGTGGAAATTTCAGTGCGTCTTATGAAGCGAAGGTAATTTTTTTTTTTTTTTTTTAAACACCCCCACCCACCCCGGTGTACCTTTTTACAATGACCCACTCGTTGGGGGTATGCGGGCTTACTGCTGCCCGCCGCTGCTCCTGCTCCCTGCTCACCGCCGCTGCTCCCTGCTGACCACCGCAACTCAAAGAAGGTAAGGGAAGGGCCAGCGTGTAACGATTGCACGTTGCCGGCCCACAAGCCTTCTTACGATGTCAGAACTAACGACAGTTTTGACGTCTGGCGTAGGCTTGTGGGCCAGCGACATGCAATCGCTGCACGCTGGCCCTTCCCTTCTTTGAGTTGCAGCGGCGGCGGACCGGAGCCAGAGGAGTTGGGAATAGGCGGAGGGTAGGCAGGTTTCAGTATGCAGGGAGGGAGGAAGGCAGTTTCTGGCACAGCAGCAGCGGACCGGGGCCAGAGGAGGAGGAATCAACGGAGGGTAGGCAGGTTTCAGCGCGCAGGGGAGGAGAAAGGCAGTTTCCGGCACAGGAGGGAGGACAAAGGCTGGAAGGCAGTGAGGGCAAGGAGGCACGAACTTGGGACATGGGAGGGAGGGAATAGAAAGGGACAATTCTTGGGCTTGAGTGAAGAAAGGAAGGAAGGAGACTCATGAAATCACGAGACAACAAAAGTAGGAAAAATTATTTTATTTTTCAATTTAGTGATCAAAATGTGTCAGTTTTGATCATTTATATCTGCTGTGTGTATTATGTGTATATGAAAAATGAAATGGACAGCCTGGCAGGGAAGGGGAGACAAGGTGGTATATATTAGTACACAATTTGGTTCAGAATTTTTTTTTTTTTCTGGTTTTCCTACTCTAAATCTAGAGTGCGTCTTATGGAGCGAAAAATACAGTAAATGTTACATTTTGGGGGGAAAATGTATTTTGAATTATTGGTTGGCGGAGGAATCTCCCTCCTTTTGGTAGTGGAGAAACAAACTGCATGAACTGATGGGCTGGGAGGCCCGGATGGCATACTTCTCTCGCAGAAGAAGTAGAGACTTTGTCACTGTTTGGACTCCTTACTTGAACATTTTATCTTCAAGGAGTCAAGTCGCATTCTGAATAGACTTCATCAAACCACCTGTCTAACCTTAGTTCATTCTTGCTTTGTTGGTATTGGGGAGGGGTGAACTGGGTCAAGCTTTCCGGTGGGAGGAATGGGGGGATTCTGTTAGAGGCATAGAGGATATCAGAGTACAGTCCTCTATGGTAGCTAGATCCGATTGTATGTATTTGTTTGTATTTTGCCCTTGTTTTGTGGCTCTTGTTAATAAAAAGATTTAAGCATACTGCTTAAACTGTGAAAAAATCACAAATTCTCAGAAAGTGGAGGGTGAATGTTAAGATTTGGTAAGCAGTAAATTTGGAGAGCTGAAGAGAGCAAAGACTATAAGCTGAGAGTTAACAAAATTCATGGCTGTAATCCCAGCTGTGCTTTTTGAGGACCAGCTAATCTGCACATTAATATTACGTAAGAGACCGAATGGATAGGGGTTACAATCTGTGTTGGTTTAAAAGTGCTACTTAGAAGACACTCCAATAAATTACTTTCATATTTTTAGATAGATCAAACAACCAATTTTTCTTAACTCGTTCTACTCCTAATTATATTTTATGTAACTTATTGTATACTGCACATAAACCAAAAAGATATTGAAGCTGTGCCCATTCAAGTACAGTAGGCATTTTATATAAACCTCTATAACAGTGTTTTTCAACCTTTTTACACCCGTGGACCGGCAGAAATAAAAGAATTATTTTGTGGACCAGCAAACTACTAGGACTAAAATTTAAAAACCCCGTTTACGCCCCATCTCCGCAAGCTCGGTCCCCTCAAACCATCTGATCCCATCTGCACAAGCCGCAGTTATGATTTTATGAACAATTGTGATTTTATAAATACAAATATACAAAGCACGGACCAACAAAACCCGTGTCTCCCCTCCCTTCACATATATCCCCTCTACTATCAAGAAAACTGAACAAGCCAAGTTATTATAGAATGCTACATAGAAATATCATGCTAACAGAATACTGCAGTCCCCAGTTATGTCTCTAGCAGGATATATATTTCAAATCTGATATATTCTAATGACAAAATAGAATTATAATTATTTTTTTCTACCTTCTGTTGTCTCTGGTTTCTGCTTTCATCTTCTTTTCCTTTCAGTGTCTGCTCTGTCTCTTCAATCCAGCATCTGCGCGTTCCATCCAATGTTTGCCCTCTCCCCCTTCCATATGTATCTGACTTCTTTCTATGCCCCTCTCCCCTGTCCATCCAGCCTGTGCCTCCTCTCTCCTTTTTACATCATTCATTCCAGCTTCACTGCCTTCTTCATTTTTATCTCTCCTACACCAGATCTAGCATCTTTATCCCTCTCTCATTTCTCTGCTGACCCCCTTTCCAGCATCAATGTCTCTCTACTTTCTCATTCTTCTCTCTCCCCTTTCCCTCATCTGATCTCTCCATTCCACCCTGACCCCCTTCCCCTCCTGTAATCTCCCTGCCAGCTGTTTCCTTTCTTTTTTCTTTCTCCCTTCCCTCCTTCCTTTTTTCCTTTTCCCTTCCCTCCTCCCTCTATCCAACATTAACTCTCTTCCCATCCCTTTCCCTCCTCCCCTCCCTGCAGCATCTCTTCTTCTAACTCCCTCCAAGTCCATTAACAGCTCCCCCTTTATCCAGCAGCTTCCCAGCCTCCTAAAGTGGCTTCCTCCCCATTCCAGCAGCTGTCAGTACTTGCCTGCAGGAAGTTGCCGGTAAATCACTGCCCTGGCAAGTAGGAGAGCTGGTGGGAGGGAGACAGCCATAGTGAAGGCTCCCCAGGATCTTGCTCGCACACGCTGACCATCTCCCTCCACCTGTATCTGCAGCTCTCTCCGTTCTACTGAGAGACGGTAATTCACCCAATAGTATGACACAGGACGTACATTTGTTGGAGCTTTGGTCTTCTACCTGGCAGCTGGGCTTCAACGCTTAGAAATGTAAGATCATGCACCTTGGCAGCAGAAATCCGTGCAGAACTTACACCTTGAATGGTGAGACCTTAACTAGAACTTCAACAGAATGAGATTTGGGAGTGATTATCAGTGCAGACATGAAAACTGCTGATCATGGGGAGAAGGCTTCATCTAAGGCAAGACAGTTGTTAGGTTGCATCCACAGGAGTTTCGTCAGCCAGAAGCCTGAAGTCATAATGCCATTATACAGAACCATGGTGAGACCTCATTTGGAGTACTGTGTGCAATTCTGGAGGTCACACTACCGAAAAGATGTGCTGAGAGTAGAGTCGGTGCAACGTATGGCCACCCGGATGGTCTCGAGGCTCAAGGATCTATCGTATGAGGAAAGGCTGAAAAATTTGTGGCTGTACTCACTCGAGGAACGTAGGGAGAGAGGAGACATGATCGAGACGTTTAAGTATATTACCGGCCGTATCGAGATGGAAGAAGAGATTCTCTTTCACAAAGGACCCTCAGCCACAAGAGGGCATCTGTTCAAACTCAGGGGCGGGAAATTTCATGGCGACACCAGGAAATATTTCTTCACCGAGAGAGTGGTTGATCCTTGGAACGAGCTCCCGGTGCAGGTGATCGAGGCAAACAGCATGCAAGAATTTAAGAACAAATGGGATGCCCATGTGGGATCCCTTAGAGGATTATGCCAAGGGAACCTGTCACCAGAAGTGGGATCCCTAGGATAGTAGACTTGGGGGTGGGTCAGTGAGGAGTAGTGGCTCGTGGCCAGTAGGGGGTGATGTTTATGGGACGGTAATGGAATGGATGTCGGAACATGGTAGTGCAGTATTTTTGTGGAGTTTTTCTACAAAAGTGCCTGTTTTTCGTATGATTCTGGGTAATTCTAGTTAGATACAAGCATATGTGTTAGTTAAGGCCACGCCCAATAGAAGCGTACGAAAACTGGTGAATAAAAAATCTGAATATAAATGAAGCTAAAGCCAGAAAAACACACTACAGATTAATATAAGGGAAAGCATAATATCTGTTTATATACTTTGCTGTTAGGCTAGATCATGGAGGAAATCATAAAGGAAACCAGAGGAATCCATTTTGGGTTCTCTGTCTTTTCTATATTTTCTCAGTCTTTGGAATCCATTTTGTTTCCAAGTCTTTGTTCTCAGCATCTTGGGGTTAATTAATACCACATGTGCTTGCTTTAGTCTAGTTAGGAAGATGGCGTGTCCCAAACTAAGATATAACAGGAATTAAATATAGTTATGAATGAATGTATGGAAGGCTTGGCCAAGCAAGTATGAATCAAGCAAATATGACTGAAATATGTGTGTGTATGGCTGTGTATTGAACAAAAGAATTGGTAGAAGAACATAATATGATATATATTTGCAACCTAAAGAAATCCTAAAGCAACATCTGGAACAAATTAGAGTCAGACACTGTGTGTGAAGCTGTCAGCTCAGGGGAAGACAACCCCTCCTTCAGGCTGACAACTTTTCAGCACTGTGTGTGGATGAAATTTAGCTGACAAGCAAGCTGAACAATTTTCAGCACCCTGTTAATAATTGTAAATTCTCTGAAATAAGTTTTAAGAATGATAAAGGAATATTGGAAATGTTATGAATATAAGAAATCAAAAGTAATTTTCTGAAACCTTGTCTAACTATTAACCGTAGAGGAATTTCTTTGTCTAACTTTTAACCACCTCCTTTGTGAATTGATATTGGTTGTCAAACCTGATGATGTCACTGAGCCAAAAGTATATAATAGAGTGACTTGAGATATTAAGCTGAGCTCGTTATCAGAAGGCCAGCATTTGGTAACTATAACGATCTCCCATTAGCGCAACTGTTAATGCAAGCAATTATGCTTTATTCTTTTGATCTCATAATGGAAAAATAGAAACAATAACTCAATAAATCTTAATTATAATTTTTAAAACCTTGCGCTGGTGTCATTTTGCATGTTTTATTATTTTTCAAACCTTGAGCTTTCAAGAGGCGTCGATGTCCCTTGCTCAGTCAGTAGAGTGGGTTTCAAGTTTATTAGTTTTTAATATACCGACCATCAACAAATATCTGGCCGGTTAACAATAAAATTTAAAAGGTAAGAAGGATAAAAAAATAAAATAATTGGCGTTTTAAAATAAATGGTGTGAACATAAATATCAACAAGACAAACTTGAAAGTGAGGGTAAAAGGGAGGGGAGGGGAAAAGTTACATATTTGAGAAGAAAAGGAGAAAGTGGGAATGGGATAAAACGTATAGGGTAGGGTCGCTTTGTTAAAGCGGTTGGTTGCTTGGAGAGGAAAAGGAAGTTCTCAGATGGTGGCTTATGTCAGTCGTCAGAGGGGAACCAAGAGTCGTCTTGTGGTGCAGTAGGCATCTCTTCTTATGGATTGGGCAGAGACTCATCTTCTGGACATCTCAGCTTCCCACATAGCGAGAGTGGAGAATATCCTGGCGGACTTCCTCAGTCATCATGTGCTGGATCCTGGAGAGTAGTGTCTTGATCTAGAAGCTTTCCAGTTGATTGTGCAGGCCTGGGGCTGGCGGTCATGGACCTGATGGCCACGAGTGTCAACACCAGGTGCAGGGATTACCAGTCTAAGGGGCTGGATGCCCTGGTGCAGCCTTGGCCAACAGACGTCCTGTTGTATATTTTTCCTTGTGGCACTGGTGGGCAGTATCCGATTCAATCTTCTGTTAAAATTTTAGGAGTTATTCTTTTGAGCAAGAGGGTATCTGCTGATAGGCATCATGCTTTGTTATTTTGGCATGAGCTGGATTTGGAAAGGGGGGAAGCTATCTTTTGTACATTGGCAATTACGGCTGCATGAGTGGTGTTGGCTTCCCAATGGAATCAACCGGTGTCCCCCTCATGACAGTTGGTGGTGCAGAAATTGCAACAGTGGCAGCTTATGTATCGCCTAGCTGCTATCCAGCATGATAGACGTCATGACTACGCACATATTTGGCGAAATTTCCGTCTGCACACTTAACTTTGTATAGTTCTTACTACGTTGAGAGGGTTTGAATCTCCGGGGGTGGGGCAATTACTGTGGTTGCTCATGTGGGGTTTTGCTTTTTGGGGGTTGTTTTTTAGACTTGGGTGTAGTAGACTCTGGGATCTGTCAAGGGGGGTGGGGGTGGGGGTTTGAAAAGTTTTTTTTGTCTTTGTGAGATTGTGTCTCCCTTGGTGGATTGTTTTGCTTTGGGTTGGTTTTCTTGCTCGTGTTTGGGGAGGGGGGAACATGTCTTATGTATAATAAGAATAACTTTATTCTATACCACCACAGTTAGATGACTTCTAGGCGGTTCACATCGAAGAGGGCTGGACAATCAGCGAATTACAGAATGCAAGAAGTGAGGGTACAGCTTATTACACAAGAAATAGATAAAAGGAAAATATGAAACTTAAGTAAGAAATATAGATCTCATGTATGCAACCCAGGGAATAGAAGCTGGACAATCAACGAGTTGCAGAATGTGGAAAATGAGAGAACAACATATTGCGCAAGAAATAGACAGAGGGAAAATAAAACTTAGGAAGTTTAGTGAGGATTCTGTTTAGGAAATGAATCTGTCAAACAGTACAGTTTTAATTTCTCTCCGAAAGGCACCGTAGGTCAGCCTGGTTCCATTGATGAAATTACCAAGCCAGGATTGCTGTTTGCTTGCTTGGAACATGAAGGACCTGTCCAAAAAGGACTTGTATTTGCAGCCGGTGATCCTTGGGTATGTAAATATGTTATGGTTTCTGGTTGACCGTGTGGGGTTGTGTAGTACGAAATGTGGTAGTAGGTAAGAAGGCGCTAGTCCCCAGACCTGCTTGAAACAAATACAGGCAAACTTGAACATTATTCGCACCTCCATTGGCAACCAGTGCAACCTTCTGTAGTAGGGGCTAATGTGGTCGTTTTTCCTCTTTCTGAAGATCAAGCGAACTGCAGTGTTTGCACTATTCTTAATTTTTGTACTGTTTTCTTTGGGATACCTAGATAAACGATATTGCAGTTGTCCAGTATTGATAGGATCAGGGACTGCACCAGTAATCTAAAGGATGTAGCGTCAAAGTATTTTTTAATGGTCCTTAGTTTCCACAGTATGCATAAGCACTAAGTTCGTGTGGTCAGCCATGGTTAGATGAGTGTCTAGTGTCATTCCCAGTATTTTTATAGTTTAAGAAAGTGGGTACAGGAGAGATGGACTGCACCTGAGCACGGCGGGAACAAGACTTCTATCAAACAACGTCAAGAGAGGAATAGAACAGGCTTTAAACTAAGAGGAAGGGGAAAGCCGACAGTCGACCTAGCGTCGATGATTCGGAAGAAGGTATCACGTGATGATACTAAGGGAATGCAAGGCTCGGAAGAAACAAAGGACAAATTACAGGAGTCGACTAACCCAGAAGAAGTGGTTAGAAGGAGTGTACCAAAAGAGAAGACACTAAAGACCGAAACACAGGGAAAGGAAATGAAGACACTTAAATGCCAGGATCTAAACTGCATATATACTAATGCAAGGAGCCTAGGAAACAAAATGGGGGAATTAGAAGTCGTGGCCAATGCAGAAGACTTAGACATCATTGGAATCTCTGAAACATGGTGGAATGAGGAAAGCAAATGGGATACAGCACTGCTGGGATTTAAGCTCTATCGCCAGGACAGGTCAGGACAGAAAGGAGGTGGAATAGCCCTATACATAAAAGAAACCATACAATCGACAAGAATAGACACAGCGGAGATGACCAACAAGCTGGAATCGCTATGGGTTAAAATACCAGGAAGAAAGGGACATGAAATAAAAATGGGCCTATACTATCGCCCACCCAGGCAAACCGGAGATATCGATAAGGAAATGGAAGCCGAGATGAAACAAGAATGCAAAAACGGTTGCACAGTTATTATGGGAGATTTCAACTACCCCGGGATAGATTGGAGTCTTGGAAACTCAAAATGCGCTAGGGAAACAGAATTCCTGGAGGCTACACAAGATTGCTTCATGGAGCAGCTTGTTAGAGAACCGACGAGAGGAAATGCCACTTTGGATCTAATCCTAAATGGGTTAATGGGACCAGCAAAGGAAGTGGAAGTAGTGGGACCGTTGGGAAACAGTGACCATAACATGATCAAGTTCAAGGTTGAAGCAGGAATACCAAAAGGAAAGAGAACCATGGCGACAACTTTCAACTTCAGAAAAGGAAACTATGAAGCAATGAGGAAAATGGAAAGGAATAAACTTAGGAACACTTCCAAGAAATGGAGGATGGTAGAACAGGCCTGGTCTTTTTTCAAGGACATGGTGAGCGAGGCGCAAAATCTTTACATCCCCAGATTCAGAAAGGGGAGCAAAAAGAGTCGAATAAAGGACCCGATATGGATGACTAAAATAGTGAAGGAAGCGATAAGTAATAAGAAAAATTCATTCAGGAGATGGAAAAAGGACAAAACTGAAGGAAACTGGATAGAGCACAGGAAGTATCAAAAAGAATGTCACCGTGTGGTTCGAAAAGCTAAAAGAGAGTATGAAGAGAAGTTAGCCAGGGAGACTCGTAATTTCAAACCGTTCTTCAGATATGTTAAAGGGAAACAGCCAGCTAGGGAGGAGGTTGGACCGCTGAATGATGGAGTCAGGAAGGGAGTAGTGAAGGAGGAGAAAGAAGTCGCGGAAAGACTGAACATGTTCTTTTCGTCTGTATTTACAAACGAAGACACAACCAACAACCTGAGCAATTCTTCAATGGAAATCAAGCAGAAAAATTAACATTTATGGAAGTGAGCCTTGAAGATGTGCGCAGGCAGATAGATAAACTAAAAATAGGCAAATCTCCAGGTCCGGACAGAATCCATCCAAGGGTTCTGAAGGAACTAAAGGAGGAGATAGCAGAACTACTGCAGCAAATATGCAATCTATCCCTGAAAACAGGCGTGATCCCGGAGGATTGGAAGACGGCCAACATCACGCCCATCTTTAAAAAGGGATCAAGAGGTGACCCGGGAAACTACAGACCAGTGAGTCTGACCTCGGTTCCCGGAAAAATGGCGGAAGCACTGATAAAAGAAAGCATCGATGATCACTTGGAAAGAAACAAACTTCTTATAACCAGCCAACATGGTTTCTGCAGGGGGAGATCGTGCCTAACCAACTTACTACACTTCTTCGAAGGAATTAACAAACAGATGGACAGAGGTGACCCCCATAGACATCATATACCTTGATTTCCAAAAAGCCTTTGACAAGGTGCCCCATGAACGATTACTCCGGAAACTGAAGAACCATGGGGTGGACGGAGACGTACATAGATGGATCAGAAACTGGTTGGCAGGTAGGAAACAAAGGGTAGGGTTGAAGGGACACTACTCTGACTGGAGGAGGGTCACGAGTGGTGTTCCGCAGGGCTCGGTGCTCGGGCCGCTGTTATTTAATATATTCATAAATGATCTAGAAACAGGGACGAAGTGTGAGATAATAAAATTTGCAGATGACACCAAACTATTTAGGGAAGCTCGGACTAAAGAGGACTGTGAGGAATTGCAAAGGGACTTGAACAAACTAGGAGAATGGGCGACAAAATGGCAAATGAAGTTCAACGTTGAGAAATGTAAAGTATTGCATGTGGGAAGCAGAAACCCGAGGTACAACTATACGATGGGAGGGATGTCATTGAATGAGAGTACCCAAGAGAGGGACTTGGGGGTAATGGTGGACAGGTCAATGAAGCCGACTGCACAGTGCGCAGCGGCCGCTAAGAGAGTGAATAGAATGCTAGGTATAATCAAGAAGGGTATTACAGCCAGGACGAAATAAGTTATCCTGCCGCTGTATCGGGCGATGGTGCACCCACACCTGGAATACTGTGTCCAGTTTTGGTCGCCATACCTTAAGAAGGATATGGCGTTACTCGAGAGAGTTCAGAGAAGAGCGACACGTCTGATAAAAGGGATGGAAAACCTTTCATACGCTGAGAGATTGGAGAAACTGGGTCTCTTTTCCCTGGAGAAGAGGAGACTTAGAGGGGATATGATAGAGACTTATAAGATCATGAGGGGCATAGAGAGAGTAGAGAGGGACAGATTCTTCAAACTTTCAAAAAATAAAAGAACAAGAAGCCATTCGGAAAAGTTGAAAGGGGACAGATTCAATACAAATGCCAGGAAGTTCTTCTTTACCCAACGTGTGGTGGAAACTTGGAATGCGCTTCCAGAGGACGTTATAGGGCAGAATACAGTACTGGGATTTAAGAGAGGATTGGACATTTTTCTGCTGGAAAAGGGAATAGAAGGGTATAAATAGAGGATTACTGCTCAGGTCCTGGACCTGTTGGGCCGCTGCGTGAGCGGACTGCTGGGCAAGATGGACCTCAGGTCTGACCCAGCAGAGTCATTGCTTATGTTCTTATGTATTCATGGCCATTTAATTTTAGCGATGTTCTGGCAATTTTGTCCTTGGGTCTTGCCAAGAAGATTTTCGTCTTGTCTGTATTTAGTTTCAGTTTGAAGTTGATTCAGTCATATATGAGAGATGTGATCTAGAATTTCATTTGTTATGTTATTTAAAGGAATTAAGATAGAAATATCATCTGCATATATGTAATAGTTTAAGTTTAACTTTTGTAATAGATGTCCTAAAGATGATATGTAAATGTTGAATAGTGTGGGTGATAGTGGGGGAGCCTTGGGGAACCCCTGAGGGGGTTTTCCATGGGCTAGAGTAATTCCCATCGCTGGCCACTCGGTATGATCTGTTTTTAGGAAGTCCTGGAACCATTTCTTAACTTTTCCCGAGAGCCCTATTGTGTCTACGCATAGTAGCATTATTTCGTTGTCTACTAGATCGAACGCACTACTAAAATCTAGTTGTAGAATCAGAGCGCTTGTGCCATTGCTGAAAAGACCATAAAGATGGTTAAGGATGGAAGCTATAACTGTTTCCGTGCTGTAACCTTTTCTAAATCCTGATTGATGTTCACTAAGGATGTTAAATTTGTCTAAGTAGTTCACTAGTTCCAAGTTGACCAATCCTTCCTGTAGCTTAGTGAATAGGGGGATGCTCGCTATGGACCTATAATTGGATATCAGGGCTATTGAGTTTTTCTGGTCTTTGGGGAAAGGTGTGATCAGTATGTCATTGGGGTGGGCAGACTAGATGGGCCGTGGCCCTTTTCTGCTGTCTATTTCTATGTTTCCCATTCTGTCGTTTAAGATGCGCTGCTCCTTGTGACCTTGGGCAAGTCACTCAGTCCTCCGTAGCCCCAGGTATGTTAGATAGATTGTGAGCCCACTGGGACAGATAGGGAAAATACTTGAGTATCTGATTGTAAAAACCGCTTAGATAACCTTGATAGGCGGTATATAAAATCCTAATAAACTTGAAACTAGTTGTTAACCAAGTGAATAGCTCCTTTTTAAAGTCGAGTGGAGCAACTTTCATGATCTTAGAGGGACATTCGTCCAGTAAACAGTTTGACTGGTGTATTAAACAAAGTTAAAAATTTATGCCAGTTTGGAAACTCGAAGTAGTCCCAGAGCATGTCTGCTCTGGACTCCTGTTCGTGGGGTCCAAAATAGAATTCTGTATTGGTTATGGGCGAAGGTATTCTTGCTCTTAGGTCAGTAATTTTATTTTTGAAGAAATTGGCTAGGGTTTGGGCAGAAGGAGTGCTTTCGTCCTTTTTCAGGATCCGAGTGGTATCTGTTATTGTTTTTACCAGATTAAACAGTTCTTTACTATTTATTTTTGATGTACCTATTTTTTGTGCGTAGTGTTTCGAGCGTTTTTCTTTGACTTAGAGTTTTGTATTTTTTCATTTTTTGTTCCCAGTTTGTCTTGTCTTGTTTGTTTGTTTTATTCCATATTCTCTCCAATTTTCTTAGTTCCTGTTTGCAAACTAATAGTTCTAAATCGAACCACTCGTTTAACATTCTTTCTTTCTTTTTGTATGTTTGATATGGTGATAGTTCAGTGGTCTCAAACTCGCGGCCCGGGGGCCACATACGGCCCGCCAGGTACTATTTTGAGGCCCTCTGTATGTTTATCATAATCACAAAAGTAAAATAAAACACTTTCTTGATCATATCTCTCTTTAGCTATAAATGACAATATTATTATTAAGACTTGGCCAAAAGGAAAGATTTATAAACTATGAAGAGTTTTACATAGTAACATAGTAGATGACAGCAGATAAAGACCTGAATGGTCCATCTAATCTGCCCAACCTGATTCAATTTAAATTTTTTATTTTTTCTTCTTAGCTATTTCTGGGCAAGAATCCAAAGCTTTACCCTGTACTGTGCTTTGGTTCCAACTAACGAAATTTCTGTTAAGACTTACTCTAGCCCATCCTCCACCAAACGGCCATATACAGACACAGACCATGCAAGTCTGCCCAGTACTGGCCTTAGTTCAATATTTAATCTTATTTTCTGATTCTAGATCCTTTGTGTTCATCCCACGCTTCTTTGAACTCAAGTCACAGTTTTACTCTCCACCACCTCTCTCGGGAGCGCATTCCAGGCATCCACCACCCTCTCCGTAAAGTAGAATTTCCTAACATTGCCTTTGAATCTACCACCCCTCAACCTCAAATTATGTCCTCTGGTTTTACCATTTTCCTTTCTCTGAAAAAGATTTTGTTCTACGTTAATATCCTTCAAGTATTTGAACGTCTGAATCATATCTCCCCTGTCTCTCTCATGCAAAATTGTCATTTCTTTAATAAGACATTAACTATTTTTTCTGCGGCCCTCCAAGTACCTACAAATCCAAAATGTGGCCCTGCAAAGGGTTTGAGTTTGAGACCACTGTGCTAGTTGGTCTAATACTTCCTTACTGAACTTTTCCCATCTTGTTGGGAAGTCCTGTATTTCCTCAGTTTTGGGTTGTAATTCGTAATGGGCCCAGAATTCATTTGGTTTACAATGCCACGACTGGTAATTGTTTTTGCTACTGTATTTAGGTTGAGATGGTTTCTTTTGCCATCGTAGGTCGAACTTGCCAATATAATGGTCTGATCAAATGCATTTTTCCCAGGTTCCTGTACAGTATTGAATCTTTGGGTCGGGAGTTTCCTTTTGTGAAAAAGTAATTATGTCTAGTTGATGTCCCTTCTCATGTATTACCTCTGCGTCTGGCAATGAGAAATCGAGCGATGATAAGGTGTCGATTTCAGTCACTTCTTCTGGTTTTCCCATTTGTTCTAATTGTATGTTTGTCGCCCAATAACAGGTTGTACGATCCTTTTAGGGTGTTTACAGTGAGAAAGTAGAAGAATTCTTCTCCGGCGTTCATCCATTTCTTGGGAGGGATATAGAATAATGTTGCAATCAATGACTCTTCTAATTGGGCATTGGTGATCTTACAAGTTAGTATTTCCAGGTTTTCCATAATTTTGAAATTTATCTTGTTGTAATCAAAAGATTCTTTTAAAATAATCGCTAGACCACCCCCTTTTTTCCAGCTTCTTGATAGTGGAAGTATTTTGTATCCCTGTGGTAGGATTTCTTTCATGATAATGTCGGTGTCGGAGACCATCCATGTTTCTGTCAGAATCAGGAAGTCAGGATTCATTTGCACTATCCAATCATATATTATTTGTGCTTTATTTCTTACGGAACAGGTATTTAGGTAGAATCCCTTAAAGTTTTCGTAACTGGTTGGGGTGGGAGTTTCAGTAGATTCTAGCTTTTTTAGGTTTCTGTTTTTGGCATTGTTTCTGTATGGTTTGAAGGGTTTACAGGTGGTGTTTACCACAGGGATTTGTTGTTGGCCTTGTTCTAGACAATCTTGCAAAAATCGGTGGGAATCTGTTGATTTGATCAGCTTAGTTGGCCTGTGCCAGGAGAGGTGAGTAGGTATTGGTTGAGGGGGCTTTTCATCGTTGCACCAGCATCTGAAGCAGATTAGATACAGTACCCCTAGTATCAGTTGGAATTTGTTAAAAATTGCCATTTTATCTGATAATATAAGGTAGGTAGTCAGATAGTAACAGGTAGTTGATCCTATTATGGGGTTCAGGTGCTGGACTAGTATGGTCTATCTGCTAATAGTGATTCTGTTTAGTCTATCTGCTAGTAATTCTTCTGTTTGGTCAGAATTCAGATTTTAGCTTTTTATCTGTTACTTTTTATCTGTTATCTATCTGTTACTTTTGCTTTCAGTTTAGTCAGTATACACCTATTGTGTCTGTTAACATTTTGTATTCCACTTGGTTGTATTTGACAGTGTATGTACTTGTTCAATAAAAGCTTTTAATTATAAAAAAAAAAATTTTTTAGAAGTTATTCTTGACCAGAACTTGACCATGCAAAGTAAGTGGATAGGTAGTTCATAAAGGCTTCCATATCTTATGGAAACTATGCACTCTCAAAGCTTATTTTGATATCTCGGCATTTAAGCTATTAGTCCAATCGGTTGCATCAGAGGAGAAGCTTCCACCCACACACGCACGCAACTGCACGAACACTCCAGCGGCTTTCAACAAGCTACTCAAACCTTAAAACGCACCGCAAAGGTAAGGGGGAGGAGTGAGATGCACGGACCGCACGAGGGGTGCCGAAGGGCAGTGAGGTGACGAGAGGGAAGGGTAGATACTACGGGGACGGGGCAGTGAAAGGGACGGCGGGGATGGGGTGGTGAAGAGGACGGTGGTCCAGTGACAGAGCAGTGATGGGGACAGATTTTTTTCCCCATGTCATTCTCTAGTTGTAAATTTAAAAGGTACCATGAACATATGCTTTCGTATCGGGCAGCAATTTTGGATAAGGATTTTAAGCAGATATTTGTTTCATCTTATTTAGAATTTAAGAGACATTTGAAAACTTATTGTTTTAAAAGTTTCTAGACAATCTTCATTTTGCCACTTTATTTGTTGTAATTTAATTTTAGTCTGTCACATAAAAGGTTATGCGGTCTAGAAACTGATTTTATGTTATGTTCGTCACATTGCTCAACACGAAGGCCATGTGATCTTGGTGGCTCCAGATTGGCCCAGGCGCCCATAGTACATGGATCTGGTTCATCTTCTCATGGCATATCCTCTTCCACTGCCCCTCTCCCGACCTTCTGGCTCAGGGTCTCATTTTATCTTACCGCTTGGCTCTTGAAAGGGAACGCCTAAGTAAAAAAATTTTTTTCAGATAAGATGATCTTCACCCTCATAGGTTCTTGGAGACTTTCCACCTCTTGAGCTTAAGTGCAAAGTTGGCGTCTCTTTGGGGAATGGTGTTCATTGTTCTCCCTAGGCCTTTTAGCCGGGCACTCCGCCTGCCTAATTTAGATGACCGCCCGGCTATCATCCACTGTAAATTCTGCGGCTGCCGCTGCTGCTGCTCAACACACAAAAAAAATAAACGGCTTGGAGATTTCACACTTTAGCCTGTAGCAAGCTTATGCTCCGGGGCTCTAACGTGTGCGTGCTGGCTTCCCTTCCCTTCCCTCCAAAACCGGAAGTTATGTCCAGGGGGGTGGAGAAGGGAAGCTGGCACGCACACGTTAAAGCCCCGAAGCATACGTTCGCTACAGGCTAAGGCGGGAGACAGGTCAGTGAAGCTTACAATTTGATGTTCTTTCTGCCGGTTCCTGCCTACTTTCTGTTTCCGTGAAGGCAGGACCCGGCAGCATTTCTCCCAATAGGTTGATCGCGATCGTGGGCCATTCAGCCTTCCACTCCCCGACGTCAATTCTGCCATCGGAGAGGAAGTTCTGGCCATCAAATCGCTGCCTGGCTGGGCCGGAACTTCCTCTTCAACGGCAGAATTGATGTTGGGAAGAGGAATGCTGGTCGGCCCTAAGCAGGGAGAGCTTGGGGCGGCGGCTTTGGGGCTTGTTATCCGATGGCGGTGGTTTGGGGGCCTGTTCCCTGATGGCAGCGGCAGTGGAAGTGGCTTGGGGGAGGGCAGGGAGAAAGAAAGAGGGCAGGCAGGGAGACAGAAGGAAAGAAGAGAAACAGAAAAAAAAGAAAGGGGGCGTGAAGAGAGAAAGAAAGGGCAGGGAGAGAGGAAGAAAAAGTTGGGGGAGGGAATGAGGTCTGGAGGAGAGGAAGCTTACAGGCTGAAAGAAGGGAAGAAAGATTGGATGCACAGTCAGAAGAAGAAAGTGCAACCAGAGACTCAAGAAATCACCAGACAACAAGGTAGGAAAAATGATTTTATTTTAAATTTAGTGATCAAAATGTGTCTTGAATTTATATCTGCAGTCTATATTTTACACTATGGTCCCCTTTTACTAAACCGCAATAGCAGTTTTTAGCGCATGGAGCCTATGAGTGTTGAGAGCAGCGCTGGGCATTCAGCGCAGCTCCCTGCACTAAAAACTGCTGTCGTGGTTTAATAAAAAGGGAGGGGGTATATTTGTCTATTTTTGTATGGTTGTTACTGAGGTGACAGTGCATAGAGTCATCTGCTTTAACCTCTTTGAAAAACCCCCGGAATAGGAATGATAATTAACATTTTCTCTGTGTACAGTGTGCTTTGTGTTTTTAAAAAATTTTATTGTTGGTAGATCATTTTGACTTGGTCATTTTAAAAGTAGCTCGCAAGCCCAAAAAGTGTGGGCACCCCTGCTCTAGAACATCGTTCCTTAGTTTTATCTAGTGATGCAGTGAGGGGCCAGCACTTTACATCTTATCACCTCATTCTTTCTTTTTTCTCCTCATGTACAGCACGGTTCTTTATTCTAAGCAGCTCTGACACTAACAGTACTACGGGTGCCTTATGCTACTTTCACTATCACTTGCAGTCAGGTTTGGCATTTTATCATGGTTTTGGTTTTTTTATTTAGTTTTTCACCAGTATTTTCATTTATTTATTAAAGCAGCCTTTTTTAATAGCTCGATGCCCCTCCTCTATCAGTGTGCATTCAATCCACCGCCGATACTTTTTTGGCGCCTCTTTCAACGGGTCAAATATCATAGCTCCACTGTCGCGTGTTCACATTTATTCTGCGTACGAGTTTATCTCATCAGTGCAGAGACCTTTTCAGTAAGTTCATTTTACTCTTCCTTTTTTACTTTCCCGAGTGCTGTGGTTTTATTCTTTGGTTTTAATAGAAGCTCATTTGAATAATAATTTAGATCTTTCCCAGGTTTCACTTTTCATCTACCCAGTCGGCTTGTCTTTGAGCTACTATTGGCTTATGTTTTCAAGATATACTCTGTATTATCAGCTGTTCATTTCCCATACGTTTACTTTTGCCCTATTTAGATCTATATAGTCTAAGCATACTGTTTGTAACCAGCCATCATTTTAAGTATGTATATGCCCTATTTTAGGGGAGGGGGTTAAGTTCTTTTAGCATGTTATTTCATTAATTCTGAGTTCAGCGTTACAATGTTGTTCTTGGTTTTTAGTTTACACATTATTTATTCTTTTCTATGACATGTTCGCATCGCAATTTTACTCAAAAGTATAAATAGGTATCCATATTTCCATTTCCAAGTTTCATCACAGTGCTCTGGTTTTGGCTCCAGTATTTATCACTTCCGTTCACCAGGTCTGGCTATCCATTACCGTCTCATATTTTAAAAACACACTCATAATTAGCGGTGATCCACACGTCTCTTCATAATGGACATGTCCGATTTTAGCATTTGAATCTTAGTACTATGGTTTGGTCTTTTCAGGTTTCCTTTCTATAGTCTGCTTTTCGTCTGGAGACTTTTGAGTTTAGAATTACATTTTATGACATATTTTTGTGGTTATAATTGTATGACATGTCTAAATCGGTTAAGTTAACCATTCTTTTATTATTTTTTGTTCCCTCATACAGTGGCAGACCGCTCCGGGTGCCAGCCCTAGGGGGGTACACAGCCGGCTGGATCCAGAACCTTCCGAGCTGCTCTAAATGGCACCTGCACCTCGCGGCTGCCATACCAAAGCAGAGTCGGCAGCCGCACTGAAGTGCAGGAAGGTTCTGTGATGACTGCATTTGCTTCCTCTGCCTCCAGAAGACGTAAGTGACGTCGGAAGGGGTGGACCAGCAGCTGCAGTCATTGCGGAACCTTGCCGCAACTCCCTGCGTCTGCCGGCCCACTCCCTCCAATGTCACTTACATTTTACAGAAGCAGTCATCATGGGACCTTGCTGGTTTGGAGGGAGAGAGGAGCATAGAAGGGTGGTGGAGGGAGAGAAAGGGGGCAGATGCTGATGGAACTGGTGTGCAGGGAAAGGAGAGAGAAACATAAGGGGGAAGGATACTGGATGGAATTGGGTTGGATGGAAAGAAAGGGGGCTGATGCTGATGGAAGTGGGGAGAAGGGAGAGGAGAGAGTGAAATGCCAAACCATGGGGGTGTGGGAGAGGGAAGGGAAGAAGAGGAGAGAGATGCCAGACCATTGGAGGAGGGAAGGGAAGAAGATGGATGCCAGAATAATAGGGGTAAAGGGAGAGATGGAAGGGGAATACAAGGAGAGAAGATGCCATATAGAAGGGGCAGAGAGAGGGTAGACGGTGGATGAAAGGAAGAGAGTGACAAGATTATGAGGAAAGCAGAAACCAGAGAAGACAATGTAGAAAAAAATTATATATATATATTTTTTTTTTTTGCTTTAGGTAAGATGCATCACTGTTTCTGTGGTGTTGCATTGTATGCAGAGTCCAGCTTCTTGGTGGTTCAATTTAACCTTTGTCTATGTTTTTCTATTTTATCCCCCTTTTCACAAAACTATAGAGAGTTTTTTTAGCATCGGCCATGGTAGTAATTGCTCAGAATTCTATGAGAGTCTTTGCTGTTACCACCATGACTAAAAACCACATTACAGTTTTGTAAAAGGGAGAGGGGTTAGTTTGTGATTACATATTCCATACTAGGCGAAGGTGTTTTCTGTGTTCTGTGTGTTCCATAGACATGGTTTTCAGTTAGGATTGACTGTGTAGGATTGTACTAGTCTGGCTTGGTTAGTTTTACAATGGGTGTATTGATGTACTGCTCACTGCAATATGTAAGATGTTGCCTTTTCCTAGGTACACTCTTGTGTGATGTGTGGATTGTTACTAAAAATCATGTTTTTCATACAGCTTGGGGAGTATCAAAAAATGATGGGCCTCGGGTGTCACATATGCTAGGTACACCACTGCCTTCATAGTTTATATCTAATCCACAATCCTGCTTTTAGGACCTACAGGGTATGTATCCCTCTGATTCATGACAATTTCACTTCTCATGTTATCTTACCCATTTTTTTTATTATACAACTGCCCAGATAAGCATCATTCTTTGACATGATTGGACCTTGAAAACTAACGGCAACAGTATTCTCCCCAGAAATTTTTCCCAGCCATGAAAAACATTTGCTGTATTTAGTGTTCCACAAAAAACATTTGCTCCGTTTAGTGTGCCGGAGTTAAAGTTTGAGAGACGCTGCTCTATACCATTTGAAAGAGGGCAAATATCTAATTATTCACTTCTAGAATTGGATACTTAAGTTCAAGTTCAAGTTTATTTGATAAATCGCCTATTTAAAACATTCTAAGCGATGAACAATATTAAAACAAAATATAGGGATACAAACAAATTTTAAAACAATATGTTAGACAACAAATGTTATTAAGACACAAGTAAAAAGTCAAAGTGCTAAGAGAGTTTCTTTATACATGTGGCTTAGTGACAAACATGATATAAAAGGGAAATTTAATAAAAATATTATTATTAAATTTATTAAATTTAATAAAAATATTATGGAACAAGTGTCAAACCTTAAGAAAGGCAGTCATATTGAGCATTGGAAAATAACTAATAATAATTAACTAATACAAATAGTACACATTTAGGGCTCCTTTTACTAAGCTGCGAGAGCGGTTTTACCGTGCGCTTAGCTCGTGCAGAATTGCCATACGTGCTAGATGCTAATGACAGCATTGAGCTGGAGTTAGTTCTAGCCGTGTAGCACGGCAATTCTGCACGCACTAAAAACGCTATTGCAGGTTAGTAAAAAGAGCTCTTAATTTTCCCCACCACCAAATTTCCCTGTCTCACCCCACCCGGCTACTTTTTTATGCCACCCGGCTGGAAAAAATTTCTGGGGAGAACACTGGGTGTTCCGCACGTGGTATGGTTCCCCTTTGTACTTCTTTGCCTCACATCTTGAAGTTCTTATGGAGCCTGGCCTGGTCCTCCCTCAGGGTTCAGATTGCAGCTTTATCTTCCTTTTTGCGGTTTGATGCATGGTCGGCGTTTGACCTCTTCTCCAGATGTGCTTCAATTCTTGAGAATGGCAAAATCGCTGCAGCCTCCAGTGTGTCCTTCAGTTGCATCCTGGGATCTCAATCTAGTTCTCTCAGTGCTCGTTTGTCCTTCTTTCTTGCCCCTCTGATCCTGCACGTTGAAGGACCTTACTCTTAAGGCAGTGTTCCTGGTGGCCATAACATCTGTGTGAAGTGTTTCTGAACTGCAGGCTTTTTAGTTTTGACCTTCCTTCCTAGGGCAGGGCTGTCAAATTCAATCACATTAAGGGGCCGAAATTCAAAACATAGGCTTAGTCACGGTTCAGACCCCACCCAATCTCCATCCCAGACCCCACCCCCATAATAATACTAATTATGACACCATTTTTCCCCAAAACTAATCACCCCAGCAGTATACAGTAATATAGTAGAAATCAAACAAAAATACCGCTAATAGCAGACAATACACATCAGTATTGTTAGCCTGACAAACTTGAAGGGCTATGGCCTCAGAATTGGAGCCTACACACAGCAGAGAAAATCACAGACTGAGGATAATCCACGTAGTAATACAGCTCCTGCTCCAATCATTGGCCGGTGTATAAATTTTTTTAAATAGTTTTCTAAAGCATTTCAATAGAGCTAAGACTAAACCCTGAACTTGAGAAACTTTTTCAGGGATACTTTGTGTAAGTGCAAGCCAGGATTTGAAAAACATAGACCAAAATAGACTTATCTTGTTGCTGACTTGTCTTTAAAGAGAAATTCAGTTTGTCGGGCTAACAATACTGATGTGTATTGTCTGCTATTAGCGGTATTTTTGTTTGATTTCTACCATTTTTCCCCATTCATTTTTCATATATACACACACACACACACACACAATATAATCATATTACACATAATGGTAATGGTTAACCACAAAATTAAACTACACAAAACACACTGTATGCTTCTCAACATTCATTCCTACCAGAACACAGATAACCCCTATGCAAATACGGGACCAAAAACTAAAAGAACTAGTATATTTTTTAAAGCACCCTAAAATTCAAGATTCTGCATGCAATACAACCCTCAGAGAAAAAGAAACAAATGTATTTCTTCCTGAGCAATGCAAAAGATAGACAGCAGATTAAAATGCTCAAAATTGACACAATTCAAACACTAACTTGAAAATAAAATAATTCCCCCTACCTTTTGTTGCCTCCCTCGTGCACCGGAAGCCTTCTCTCTGACGTCAGAGGGAATGCTTCTGGATGAGGTTTGGGACACGCGAGGAGCCACTGTACGCGGCTCCGTGCACACTACGGCTTTGAGGAGGAGGGAGCTGGCCACAAGGTAACACTGGGAGCATCAGACCGCGGGCTGCATAAAATGACAAGGCAGGCCAGATTTTCTGCGCGGGCCTTGAGTTTGACACCTGTGCTCTAGGGAGTGGGTTGTGCTGCAGCCAGTTCCCTCCTTTCTGCAGAAGGTGGTTTCACCTTTTCATGTCAGCCAGTTCGTTATCCTCCCGGTCTTAGGTAGTCGGGAAGGCTCTTTGGAACAGAGACAGTTGCACAAATTAGATGTCTATAGGGCCCTTCACGCATTCTGTGGACCCAGGAGTTCCGCTTCTTGGACTGAGTCTTCTCTGGTGCCTCTAGTGGATATCTATAAGGCTTCAGGTTGGTCTTCTCTCCATTCCTTTGTTATCACTACTTCGTGGACATTCAGGCGCGTCAGGATGCAGTGTTTGGTGAGTGTGTGCTTGTGGCGGCCCTTTGGGGTCCCACCCATGATGGGTACTGCTTTGGTACATTCCATCCGTTTCTGTGCCGATTTGGAGGGACAATAGAGAAGGAGAAATTAGGTTATTACTTGATAATTTTCTTTCTTTTAGTCTCTCCAGGCCGGCACAGACCCCCACCCTTTTTCTCAGTGTGTGTTTTTTGGGGGCGGTTTCTTTTTGTCTGGGTTGTTGGGGGAATTCATTGGTTTGTCTGGCATAGCTGGTGAGCTGTGGGAACATTTTTGAAGGTTCTTCTAATCAATATCCAATAGTGCTTCCCTGTCCATTTTGGATTATATGTTGCTATTCTCTTTCTGGAAATGATGTTGGTGTTTATAGTTCAGTTATTAGTTCTGCTTGGCTATTCGTCAGACTGATTGTACTTGGGTTTGCACAGCCCACTTATACTACAGCCAAAAGTCAGTGTCTGTCTCCATCTGCTGGCTAAGGAATGTAAACCTGTCCATTTCTGTGCCAGTCTGGAGGGACTAAAAGAGAGAAATGCATATTTTACCCCACACAATGAACAAAACAATAAACTAGACAACTAAATAGAAAGTTTCAGACATAGGGTGAAATCATAATTTTCCAGCAAACAAAATAAAATTTTATAAACTTTTCTCCATCTGATCGAGTTGCCGTAAAAAACTTACAAAATCAAAACATTGTCATCAAACCTGCAGATAAAGGAGGTTCTGTAGTGATTATAGACACAAAAAATACATTGAAGGAGGACACAGTTAGCTCTCTCAGACCATACATATTATAGGAAACTGACTGAAGAACCCACGCAAGATTATACAAAACAGTTTTTTTTTAAAAACCTTATCAAAAAACTTCCAAAGCAAGTACAGCCAAATTTAAAGAAACTCAAAGCAAACCGTCCTTCTGTGGACAAATTCTACATGCTACCTACATGCTGGCAACCCTGGCAGACCAATCATATGTGGTATAGGTGCACTTGCAAGAAATATCTGAATGTATAGAGGGGATTATTAAACCCTTAGTGCACAAGACACCACAGACTTCCTGGACAAATTTTTTAAAAACCCATCAAGCAGCTACCACCATTCAGATGGCATAGCTGCATGTGAAAAATTGCTAAAATCATCTACCCTGGACCACCAATACTCTGGGTGAAAAAGAATTTCCTGGCGTTTGTTCTAAACCTCTCCCCTCACAAGGGGACACTCAGAGAAATTGAAAGGGGAGAGGTTTAGAACAAACGCCAGGAAATTCTTTTTCACCCAGAGGGTGGTGGATACATGGAACGCGCTACCGGAGGATGTGATAAGCAGAAGAACGCTACAGGGCTTCAAAGAAGGTCTGGACAGGTACCTGGAGGACAAAGGGATAGAGGGGTACAGATAAGAGTAGAGATAAGGTTATAGGGATAGGATTAGAGGTAATTTATAAAATTAGTCGGAAACCACTGTTCAGGCAGTGGGCCTGATGGGCTGCCGCGGGAGCGGACCGCTGGGCGAGATGGACCTCTGGTCTGCCCCAGCGGAGGCAACTTCTTATGTTCTTAAATTCATTCTAACTCACAACTATTTCTGTTTTAACAATGATATCCATCTGCAAATCATGGGCAGTGCTAAGGGCACCAGGATGGCACCAAAATATACAAACCGCTTCATGGCAGAACTGGAAGAGACACGACTAAACCGATAAAATACTACCAGTATATTGATGGCATTTTTATGATTTGGACTGAAGGAGAAGAGACTCTCAAATTTACAATACTTTCAATACATATCACCCTACAATCAAATATCAAATTCAAAATTGAATTCTCCTCAGAAAAGTCAACTTTCTAGACACTACGGTTTCCATTAATAATGGCTGTATATAAACATCTATATACAGGAAACCTACAGACAGATGCAGCTACCTCCACAATGCCAGCTTCCACCCCTCACATACAAAAAAAATCCATTATGCACAGCCAAGCCACACAATACCCCACCGTTTCTGCTCTATTCCAAAAGATAAGACATAAACACCTCAAAACCCTGACTGAATCTATCAAACAATTTATCTTCTGCTAACCTTGCTACACTCACCTTAACCCCTTTTCTCAAATCACTTCACTGGCTCTCTATCTGCCTCTGCATACTGTTCAAATCCCTATTTCCAGTGCAATTGGTGTATCATTCTGGACAAGCTATCTCTCCAGGGCCACGAGCCATATTCAGAAGGAATCCACTTCAGATTTTTTCTGTGATCTTCCTACTTCACTGGGAGCTCTGCTCCTACCTACAGTTATTTACTTTTTTATGTGAGCTGGAAGGAGTGTTTGTTCTGCTCTCTTTCTTATTTTATTCAGTGTGTTTGACTTTTTTGGTGTTTTCAGTGCTTGGAGCTTTCACCTTGGCTCCAGCTCTATCTGCGTAGAGAAGAAGCAGACTGAGGTCTGCTGCTGACAGGCTGATCCCTAGTGGTACCTGTTAGCGAGCCTGCACACAAATATTTTTGGAGTTCAGGGCCATCCTCACTTTTAATACCTCACCTTAACAGGGGTTTGAGCACATGCTGTTAGTTATCCATAGAAGGCTCAGTTGTGTCTCACAGGGTACCTGCCTCATTTTATCACCTCACCTTCTGGCAGAGCAGGGTCTGTGGGGGCATGGTCAGACACCGTGTCTGACTGGCAGCCTGAAGATCAGCATATGACAGTGATTCTTCTTTCTATCTACTGTAAAGAGCTGAGGCAGCCTGCAGCATAAATTGCCAGCACAGCTCACTATAAGACTGTTACAGCCTATGAAGTAAATTGGGGTGGGGAGGGGATTCTGAAAAAACAGGTTTTTGAAGATTTCTGCATGTTTCTCTGTTCCCCTACCTGAAAAATCCTAAATTTGCCATTTTTTAAACTATTTGATGTCAGCCATCTTGGATTTTTAGCAATCAGTTTTTTCAGAAGTTCCCTGCACTTCCTTTTTGCGATTTGTTGCATGGTCGGTGTTTGGCCTCTTCTCCGGATGTGCTTCAATTCTTGAGAATGGCAAAATTGCTGCAGCCTCCAGTGTGTCCTTTGGTTCCAGCCTGGAATCTCAAGCTCGTAAGGTCACCCTGTAATACATTTCCCACAACCAAGTACTCGGGGTCACCCCAGGTGTCGCCATCAGAGTACAGGCAACATCCCATTGTCCCAAATTGATCTGCAATTCCATCTCCCATTTACCCCGTACAAATTGATAGTCCTTAGCCGACTGTAAATCTTGCAAACTAGCATGTAGGCTGGACAGTGAGAGGGAAGTCACCTCCTCCCAGGAGAAAAACTCCCACAGCCTGTCCCCCAAATGTTTGCCCAATTGTGCTTTGTCGAGGGATCTCACATAATGCTGCACTTGAAAACATGCAAACTGCACTCCCCATGTATCTTCCACCACAACCTGCAAGTCTGCACGGGTTAACATCTCCCCTTTGGCCTGTATTTTCTATTAAAGTTTTTGGGTTGTGGAACGAATCGTCAGAGTTTCCATTATTTCCTATGGGGAAATTCACTTTGATATACAAGCGCTTTGGATTACAAGCATGCTTTTGAAACAATTTGTTCTCAAACCAAGGTTTGACTGTAAACCATAAACCATGCGGTGATCACTGGATGCCAGATGATCATAAGAACATAAGAATTGTCGCTGCTGGGTCAGACCAGTGGTCCATCGTGCCCAGCAGTCCGCTCACGTGGCGGCTCCCAGGTCAAAGACCAGTGCTCTAAATGAGTCCAGCCTCACCTGCATACATTCCAGTTTAGCAGGAACTTGTCCAACTTTGTCTTGAATCCCTGGAGGGCGTTTTTCCTTATAACATACTCCGGAAGAGCATTCCAGTTTTCTACCACTCTCTGGATGAAGAAGAACTTCCTTACGTTTGTACGGAATCTATCCCCTTTCAACTTTAGAGAGTGCCCTCTCGTTCTCCCTACCTTGGAGAGGGTGAACAAACTGTCTTTATCTGCTAAGTCTATTCCCTTCAGTATTTTGAATGTTTCGATCACTCGCTGTAACATCAGAAACACTTTCCCTGTTTGTAAGCACTAAGTCCAGTATGGCCCCATCTCGCTTGGGTTCCATTACCAACTGTGGGAACAGTTCTCCTTGTAAAGAATCCAGGATCTCCCTACTTCTAGAAGACCCCGCAATGATGACTTCTCAGTGATTTGCAAGAGGACTGCTATTAATTTGTTAGTGCAAACATATTCCTTTTTCTACATTCTAAATTAACAGTTGTGAAAATGTTCCTTAGTGTTAAGAATATGCCTGGGTGGTTGGTAAGATTTTTAAAGCCTCTAAAGTAGAGGTGTCAAAACCCCTCCTCGAGGGCCACAATCCAGTCTGGTTTTCAGGATTTCCCCAATGAATATGCATGAGATCTATTTGCATGCACTGCTTTCATTGTATGCTAATAAATCTCATGCATATTCATTGGGGACATCCTGAAAACCCGACTGGATTGCGGCCCTCGAGGAGGGACTTTAACACCCCTGCTATAAAGGCAATCAAGTGTACTAAGACACAGGAATTTTACAGTTCAGCCTGTAATCTCTTGTCCCTTGCAGGCTTCGCTGTTTTGTTCAGACAACTTCTGCTCAGTCCCTCAGTATTGCAAAATGTTCATAACCTCAGCCTTTTCTGTGTCCCAGGCCAATGGTAAGAATTATACCCTCCCTCTTTGACTTGTATAGTGGATTCATCTGCGTGAGATAACATAGTGTAACAGATTTTTGAATGGTCAGTAATATCAAGAGGATGTTTAATTCTTTTCAGTTTGCATTTAATTAAGAATTAATATCAAATGTATTAACAAATTTCACTGATAGATGAAAGAGAATTCTATGAGGTTTCTTTTCAGAGTTTAATTCAGTTCTTGCTTCTTCTGAGTTCAGAAGTTTCACCTTCATTATCAGTTGAGAATTTATAGACTTGCTGGGCCTACACTAGCTATTTCACTATTAGGAGCCCTGATAAACTTTCCTGAATGAGGTAGACATAATATATTTGACAAGTAACTATTTGAATGCCATAAGTCTAAATGTAATATGCCTGTAAGTTTTAATTTTGGTGAAGGAACATGGTTCTTTGAGAGAATCTTTTAGTTTCCCATAATAGGTATATTTTCAGAAGAGATGGCTCTGGCTCTTTCCACTAATAAAATCATAACAGTGCAATATAGTCTTCTAGTTATTTCTAACCCATCATGATGATGGGTAAAGCTGTAGTAAGAGAACCCTCCTCCCATACCCTATGTAAAACAATAGAGAACAGTATTTCATTAATGATGTATGCCTTCACTTGAAACCTAGATTGATTGATCTAATCCTGTTATCAAATTGTATTAACATTTTGTTATATTTCTGTTCCATAAGAAAAGATTTTAATCATGTTAAGGTGTTAATTTTCTTTCCTTTTCCAGATTGAAGCCAACATAGCAGAATATCATAAACTGGCTCGGAAACTAAAACTTATTCCACCAACTGCAGAGAATGCTAAAGGCCATGACTTTCGAATCTGGTTCAATCCTGATGGTGATGAAGCTTCTTTAACCCATCTGAGAACTCAAATTAATGTAAGTATTTCAAACAAAAAGCATGTGGTCTGTCAGACTTCAGAACACTAGTCTGTTTATTTAAGATTTGATATACCGCTCCTGCATTTTACTGACCTAAGCAGGTTTACAAAGTATCAAACTAAAATGAAATTAGGTACTTGAGAAAAACTACCCTGTCCCGAAGGCTCACAATCTAGCTAAAGTGGCTGATAAATTAAAAATATGTAATAACCTATAATACATTTCCAAGAAATAGAAATCCCTAAAGACCTCATTCCTTAGCAACAGCAGCAGATGAATCCAGAGACCAATGGGATAGTACGCATCTACTATCAGGCGGAGATAGATAAACTGATTAACAGGTGGTCCTATTGGCTGGCACTCCTTCTGTATCTCCAGTATGCTCTATCTCCTAGCAGGTGATAGTCGCTATTCGAATAGCTCCTGGATTCTGGCTGTGACTGGAACTTTATTTTCTCCTGTTTAGGTTTCTCTTCAGTGAGACTGCCATTCTGTTTCTCCTGTTGAGGTTTCTCTTCAGTGAGCTGGCAATGCTATTTTTCCTGTTGAGATTTTCTCTTCAGTGAGACAGGGGTGTCCGGTTGAACGGTGCCAGCTTTAGGGGTTACACCTGGGCCCCCCCAGGTCCCTGCCTCACCCTCCCTCCATTGCTAGAGGATCTGACTGGGTCTCGATTTTTTTCTTCTTTCCTTTCTCTGTTAAAAAAATAAATAAATAAAAGGAGACCACAGTTGCTACATTCTGCTCTGTTAGTGCTGCACATCCAGCTCTAACTGGCTTCAACCGCCCCAACAACAAGCTTGTGAGTATGTATGTTTTTTACTGTTGTTTGAACTTCAGATTCTGTTTGGGAATCTTAGTACTGTGGGTTCGGTCAACGTATGTTTAAGGCATGGATGTTTTGTGACTAGAAATCTGTTGAGAGAGCCGGGACTTTCCCACCCTTTGCATGCATGCGCTTGGTTTCCATGTTGGTTACAGCGCGGCAGTAGCGGTGCAATTTCATGCTCGCACTTGTTCTCCTCATTGGGTTTCAGTGCAGCAGTAGTAGTCCTGTTTATTCCGAGGCTCTCTTTCGTCAGTGTTTGTCACAGCCATGTGCAGCTGATTGTGCAGGTGCCGGTTTATAGCAGCGCGCATGAGATGGGACATGTTTTTTCCGGCACTATGGGAAGCATTGCACCGTTCTTCTGGTTATTCCCTGAGTCTTTCTTTCTATGTAGGCCGCAGCAGGGTAAATTTTGCGGGGCTTGAATCCGACTATATTTCTAGGAGCGTTGGTGCGGCGGCCACGTGTCAGCGAGAATCAGGCATGCGCTTGGGTCTCCGGCGATGGCAGGAGAGCTGCAGCGTTCCAGTAGTTTATTTACAGCTGACTTTGGTCAGGGTATGCCGCGGCTTCTCTCCTTTCTGGTTCAGAGAGTTACGTGTTTCACCAGCTTTGGGACAAGCTTGGGCAGATTTATATGTCTGTCTGTCTGTTCCTGCTGTATTCCCTTGAAGGAAGCTGCTAGTTTAATCGGGCTCTGGGGTTAGCACTCAAGGGAATTACCAGAGAGACTCTGACCTATGCTAGGTCACCCAGTTTCGGTTTGTCTCCGGACTGGGTCAACATATGGCAACTCACGGCACAGTGAGATCAGCAGTAAGATAGTGCCCTGTATATAACACAGGTATCTCATTGTCTCTCTTGGGGTCCCTGCAGATTGAGCCTTTGTCTGTTGGTAACTGTCCTTCTTATTTGGGCCTCTGTGCTGCGCTGCATATGTCTAGTAGTGGCATAGGATATATATGCCTAAAGGTCGTACTAACAGTTTCCAAGTTCAGGCTGTCTCTATGGGCATAATGACACTTTGCATCTTTCTGCGGCCAGGACTTTCTTTCTCTGTTTCTGAGGGGGCCTAGACTTCAGATTTCCATGCTTATCACGCTGGTTTCTCCTGTCGCCATCTTCTCATGGCACATGCTAGACAGACCCCCCGACCAGACAGGAAGGGCTGTGCAGCTCCTTCTAACCAGGAGCCAGTTACCTATTCTATCAAACGCGTGGAGGAGCGCACGCTATGTGGCGGTTAGCCTCATCCCTGAAGCTCTCATTAGCGATGTGAGCTTTGTCTGATACCTGTTAGGATACTGTTGTTTTCCATGGGGCGGTAGAGGCAGCACCTTGATTGCATCTAGTACGTATTCACTTTATAGGACATACGTATTTCGCTTACATAGCATGGAGTTAGTACTGTTTTCATGAACATAAGAAACGCCTTCACCGGAACAGACCGAGGTCCATCTAGTCCGGCGATCCGCACAAGCGGAGGCCCATTTAGGTGCTCCTTGTTGGAGACCCGGATTTCCCGTATCCCTCAATATGTTTTGCAAGAAGGTGTGCATCCAACTTGCGTTTGAAACCCAGAACAGTAGCCTCTGCCACCACCTCCTCCGGGAGAGCATTCCAAGTGCCCACCACTCGTTGTGTGAAACAGAACTTCCTGACATTTGTCCTGAACCTGCTGCCACTCAGTTTCAGGCTATGACCTCTTGTCCTTGTCACATCTGAAAATGTCAGTAATGCTGCTTCCTGGTCAATTTGGTCAAATCCTTTTAATATTTTAAGTCTCTATCAGATCCCCACGCAATCTTCTCTTTTCGAGGGTGAACAGTCCCAGTTTCCCGAGGCGTTCCTTGTAGCTTAAATTCTCCATGCCTTTGACCAGTTTCGTGGCTCGCCTCTGCACCCTCTCCAGCAGAATTTTATCCTTAAGGTATGGAGACCAGTGTTGGACACAGTATTCCAAGTGTAGTCTGACCATTGTTCTATAAAGTGGCATAACATCTTCCGACCTACTCGTGATCCCCTTCTTGATTATGCCTAACATCCTATTTGCTTTCTTCGCTGCCGCCGCACATTGAGCCAATGGCTTTAGGGTTCTGTTTATCAGCACCCCCAAATCCCTTTCTTGTTCGCATTTGGCTAAAGTCACCCCAGACATCTTGTAATCATGTTCTTTGTTTTTCTTTCCCAGATGCATCACCTTGCATTTGTCTATGTTAAAATTCATCTGCCATTTAATCGCCCACGTTTCCAGCTCGTTTAGATCCTTCTGAAGATCCTCACAGTCCCTTTGAGAGCCAACTACCCGACATAGTTTTGTATCATCTGCAAACTTGATTATATTGCATGATGTTTCCTGTTCCAGGTCATTTATAAAAATATTGAACAAGATGGGCCCAAGAACCGAGCCCTGGGGCACGCCGCTGGTCACCTTTTCCCAGTCCGAGAATTTCCCATTTATGGTTACCCTCTGCGTTCTGTTCTCTAGCCAATTTCCAATCCATACTTGCACTTCTCCTCCTATTCCATGACTTAGTAGTTTACTCATAAGCCTTGCGTGTGGAACCTTGTCAAACGCTTTTTGGAAGTCCAAGTAAATTATGTCCACTGGATCTCCACTATCTATTTGCTTGTTCACCTTCTCAAAGAATTGAAGTAAATTTGTCAAGCATGGCCTCCCTTTCCTGAAGCCATATTGACTAGCTCTTATTAGGTTGTGCTTATCCAAGTGTTGTACAATGCAATCTTTAATTAGTGCTTCGATTATCTTCCCAGGAACCGATGTGAGACTCACCGGTCTGTAGTTTCCTGGTTCACCTCTTGATCCTTTTTTGAAGATTGGGATGACATTTGCTATCCTCCAGTCTTCTGGTATTTGCCCGGTTCTAATTGACATGTTAGCTAAGGATTGTAATAGTTCCCCAATTTCTATCTTAAGTTCCTTCAATACTCTCGGGTGGATTCCATCCGGTCCAGGGGATTTATCACTTTTTAGTCTGTCAATCTGAAAGTAAATCATGTCCAACTCCACATTTATTGTTGTTAGGCTCTCCTCTATGCCTCCGGTGAATACCCTCCCAGTGTCTGGCATTGTTGTAGTGTCCTCGTTTGTGAAGACAGAGGCAAAGAATGAATTTAACCTATCGGCAACCTGTTTGTCTTCTTTTATTGACCCTATCTTTCCTTGGTCATTGAGAGGGCCCACTGTTTCTCTTGCTGATTTCTTTCCTTTTATATATCTAAAAAAGGGCTTAAAGTTTTTGTTTTCTTGCGCTATCATTTCTTCATAGACTTTTTTGGCTTCTCTTACCGCTTTATGACACTTTCTGGTCGATTTTGTGACAGTTCCAGGCCTCCATCGTTTTTTCCCTCTGTTTAAACGAGTTCCTCTTTTCCTTTACTGCAACCTTCACCTCTTTGGATAGCCAAGCTGGTTCATCTTTGCTCTTTTTCCGCCTTCCTTTTGATATCCTCGGTATGTAAAGATTCTGTGCTTCAATGATGGTGTTTTTCAGTAGGGACCATGCTTGATCAACTGTTTGGATTTCTGCTTTGCCCTTCTTGAGCCGTTTTCTAACTATGGTTCTCATGCTGTCGTAATTCCCTCTTTTGAAGTTAAAGGTTGTGGCTTTAGTCTTGATTGGTTTCCCCTTTCCGATACCAATGGTAAAATTGATCATGTTGTGATCACTTGTCCCCAGCGGGGCCTTAACCTCTACATCTGCTGTCCTTCCAGTAATGCCATTTATAACCAAATCCAGAATTGCGTTTCCTCTTGTCGGTTCTCCCACCATTTGTTCAAGGAAGCAATCTCCTATCATCTCCAGGAATTTTGTCTCCCTGCCGCAGACTGAAGTTCCCAGTTTCCAGTCTATCCCCGGAAAGTTGAAGTCCCCCATGATTGTTACATTTCCGATTTACATCCACTGTTAATTTCCTCCAAAAAAACACAGTATCAACCCTACTCCTTAGCTGAGGCTTGAACCCTCCTTAGCTGAGGCTTGAACCCTCAGCTCCCTGTTACTAACCTAGCACTCAACCATTGAGCCAGCCAAGCTTTCAATGGTTCCAGTATACTCCTCTTTACATTGCGAAACTTGATTTTTTCGTAGGAGAATTTCTTTCTTCTTACAGATCCTACAGTTCTCATCCTGCCGTTCCCTGACCTTCTGCACTTCATTCTGAGGGGATCTTGACTTCTTCCAATGACTCTTCAGGCTTTATCATGAGGAAGAAGACGCTATAATGTCAGGTCAGGGGGCTGTGAACTTTTTTCAGGATGCTTGCAACTTTGCATCCTCCTCAGGTTTCCATTTTGTTCTTGGAGTCTCTGTTTTTTGTTTCCCTTTTAAGTGTTACTGGTCCTCAGGGCAGTTCTTGTAGTTTCCCTTCTACATATAAGTTCATGTAAACCTTTTCCTTCTCTACTTATATTTTTAAGTTATTGTAAACCGTGTCGAGCTTCATATTCGTGGAGATGATGAGGTATATAAACTTCAGGTTTAGATTAGATTGTAGTTCTTCAGGAACTAAGGGACGTTGTTCCACTTACTGCATGGTGCCCAAGACGGGGGCATTGGGCAGGCTGGATCCCATTCTGCTGAATTAGTTTCTCAGGGTTACACATTTCTGCAGAAAAACTGGGAGAATATTTACATTTTCACTATGGACTCCGAATCTGCACTAGGTTTGCTTGTCTCTCTTGGAGCAGCACTTTCGGTTTTGGCACATGCCATTTCACCTACCCAAGGCTTCATGAACATTTTTGAAAATGTGGGCAGTGGTACCTTTGGCGCTACCAGGCGATTCACCTAATTTCTTCTTGACTGACTGCTTGATTCGGACGTCTTCAGTCGGGCCATTTGACTGACACGAAAAGGGTGGTTTTTTCCTCAGTTCTTTGGATGTGAATCTTCGAATTTGCACAGCGCTCTTTTCTCCTGTACTATTTATAGGTATATCGGGGAGATGTTTTTATTCATATAGGAGAGAAATGTGTTTCTTCCCAGAGACTAGAGTCACAGTCTCAGGTTTGCATTCTTCTTTATTCACCATGACCAAGAGTATGGGATTCTGTACAGGTTCTAGGATCCATGTTGCTGACTTCACTGGGAACTTAGGCTTGCTTTCCCATTATAACGCTACAGCAGTCACTTTGGTTCCGGTGGTTCCCAGTATCTCAGGGCTCCAATTATTTGGTAGGCTCCTCAAGCATCGCTCTGTATGATTTGGTGGCTGAGCGAGATTTCTCTTTTCAAAGGCATGCCTCGGTCTTTGCTGGACTAGCTCATGGCCACCAATAATCCCGGGCTGTCGGGTTGGGGGGCTCGGTGCCTTCCATTCTCAGCTCCAGGAGTCTGGTCTTAAGAGGCGACTCAGTACTTGTTCATTCTTCTATTCTGGAGCATGGTCAGGCTACCGTTTCTGGAGCTTCAGACCATTCTTCTGGAATGACGCTGAAGGTCTTTTCAGTCAGTATTATGATGGGGGTATTTCTCTACAGCCTGGGCAGTAGGTGATGTGCTCAGTTGGCAGGTAAAGTTGTGGTTCTACTTCAATGGGTGGACCCTCATCTTCCTCTTCTGTTGGCAGATCATTTTATGGGTGAGGAAAAGAGTTTGGATAGACTTTCTCTCCACGAAATCTGTGCATGGCCCATTTATTGTATGTAACAGTGTACAGCGCTGTGTACGCTCTAGAAAGGATAAATGTTAGTACTAGTGAAATCCTCTACATCCTGGATATTGAGAATTTTGGCTCAGGCGTTCCAGCTCTTTTTATGGAAGTGAGATCTCCTGGAACTAGACCTCATGGCCTCATCTCAAAATTCTAAGCTTCCTAGCTTCTTCGGTGGGCACAAGAAGTGGGAGTCAGAGGGGGTAGCAGCATGGCTTCTTTCTCGCCTCTGGTTTCTCTTTTTTCAGTGTTTTCCCCTGGCTGATGATGGGCTTGGATTTGCCATCTCAAGCTTGCTTTCAGGGCACAGTTTTTGTAGAATCTCTGGATTGGCTGCACCATCCTTGCTATGCAGATCTGATGAGTCTTTCGACAGCCGGACTCTTGAGTTTCCTGGTATCTCTGGATTTGCTCACCTAGGGTCCGATCAATATGGATATTCGTACTACTTTGGTATTGTGACCTAGCTTTTGAAAAGTCATGGCTGACGTGTAAAGGTTATGCGAAGCAGGTGGTTTCTTCTCTTATCCAGGCGATAGACGTCTTCACCTGTGGCTTCTGCTTCCTTTTGGAGGTTTTTCCTTTCTTGGGTATTTCTCAACATTTGCACCCTTCCAGAGTTCTTTTTTGGCACAAGTGTATTGCCAAGGGCTTAGCGTTCAATTCCCTTCAGCTTCAAGTGCCATTCTTAGCTTGTTACAAGGTATATTGCTCTTCAATTACTTCTCAGCTTCATGTAGTTCAGTTCCTAAACAGAGTACAGTATATTCGGACACCTCTTAGAAAGCCCTGTCCAGAGTACAGTCTTAAGGTACTTCGCAGTTTACCGAAGGCTTCATTTCATCCTTGTCTTTTGAGACTCTAAAGGGCTGTGCCGTTGAACACCGGGTTTCTTGTGGCCATAGCTTCAGCTCGGCGGTTTTTTGAGTTGCAGGCCTTGTTTGGCGGGGATTCCTATTTCTGATTTACAAAATCTGGGGTGTCAGTTTGGACGGTACCACAATTTCGGTGTCATCCTTTCTTTTATGACACTCTCACTTTTCCTTCCTTTTTCCTGGAAGGAGAAATGGGGAGACGTGCTTTTATTCACTGCATTTTTTTGAAAGTGCGTAGCGTTCTCAACAAGCTAGGTTTCTAACGACTTTTAGTTGTTTAGATCACCTTTTTGTATTCTTCACAGGACGCCTCAAATGTATGGTGGTGTCCAAAGCCTCCATCGCTCGATGGATCCAGGAGGACATTCTTTACGCTTGCTTGATGGTAGGAAAGCGGTTGGCGAAGGAACTTCATGACCATTCCACCAGAATGATGGCTACTTGTTGGACTCGGTCCAAAGGATTTTTCCTTTGAGGAGTTTTGTTTCATGGCTACTTGGTCTTCCATGAGTGCTTTCTCTCAGCATTACTGGTTGGATGTGGGGGCGCAAACTTTAGTTGCTGATCCACCTTTCACGGTGTTCCATCATGACAAGGTGGTTCTTTGTACTCATCCTAAATTCCTCCATAAAGTGGTCTCGGAATTTCATCTCAACCAATCCAATGTTCTTCCAGTGTTTTTTCCAAAGTCTCATTCTCATCCTTGAGAAGTAGCTCTTCATACTCTGGACTGTAAACGTGCTTTGATCTTTTATTTGGAACGCACCAAACCACACAGAACTGCTCCTCAACTTTTTGTCTCCTTCGATCCAAATAAGTTGGGACATCCTATTTCTAAGCGTACCATCTCCAACTGGATGGCTGCTTGTATCTCATTCTGCAATGCCCAGGCTGGATTACCCCTACACAGTAGAGTCACAGCCCATAAAGTTAGAGCTATGGCAGCTTTAATTGCTTTCCTCAGATCTACTCCTATTGAGGAAATTTGTAAGGCTGCTACTTGGTCCTCGGTTCATACCTTCACTTCTCACTACTGTCTGGATATTTTCTCCAGGCAGGATAGACAGTTTGGCCAAACAGTATTAAAAAAATTTATTCTCCTAAATTGCCAACACTCCCACTATCCCATTCTGGTTAGCTTGGAGGTCACCCACATGTGAGAATAGGCTGCCTGCTTGTCCTGGGATAAAGCACAGTTACTTACCGTAACAGGTGTTATTCATGGACAGCAGGCAGCTATTCTCACAACCCACCCAGCTCCCCTGGTTGGCTTCTCTGCTAGCTATCTGAACTGAGGAAACGCGCCCTACGCTGGGCAGGAAGGCACTCGCGCATGTGCGATGCGATCAAGTCGAAACTTCTGGTTTCTTCAAGCAAGTCTGCTTGTGAGGCGTCTGCATCCGGGCTTCGTTGATGACATCACCCACATGTAAGAATAGCTGCCTGCTGTCCCTGGATAACACTTGTTACGGTAAGTAACTGTGCTATTCCATCTATCTAAGTCTAACCAAGAAAAATCTTCAAAGACTTCAGCAGATTCAGAACACTGCAGCTAGGTTGATCTTCGCAAAAAGCAAATTCGATCATGTTTCCCCGCTTCTGTCAAAACTTCACTGTCCAGTGTCCAGTGATTTCTAAGATTCACTTTAAATGTACCTGCCTAATTTTCAAGATCCTACATGGCATTTTTCCTCCCCTAATCCCACTATTCTGGAATTCTTTGAGACCTGACACTACCAGATCCGCCCACATACTTAAACTATCTTTCCCCTCGTTAAAAGGTGTCATGTATGCATGTTAATTAGGGAAATCCCTTTTCTTCAAATTCACTGAGCTTTGGAATAACCTCCCTGCCCCGCTGCGGAACCTAGGCTCATTCTAATTATTTAGAAAGCATCTGAAAACCTGGCTTTTCTCCAAAATGTAAAGCTATCTATTTAAAATGTAAAGCTAGCTATCCTCTTCATAACCTCTAATTTCTTATTATGTCCTTCCCTCATTTATTGAATTACCTGTAAACCGTGCCGAGCTCTATCTTTATGGAGATGATGCGGTATACAAACTTAAAGTTTAGTTTAGTAAAGGGAAATAACCCTATGGTCTAGAACAGGGGGTGCCCACATTTTTTGGGCTTGCGAGCCACTTTTAAAATGACCAAGTCAGAATAATCTACCAACAATAAATTTTTTAAAAAACACAAAGCACATTGTATGCAGGGAAAATGTTAATTATCATTTATATTCCAGGGTTTTTTCAAAGAAGTCAAGGCAGATGACTCTATTCAATGTCACCTCAGTAACAACCATACAAAAATAGACAAATATACCACTTCCCATTTTACTAAACTGCGATAGCAGTTTTTAGTGCAGGGAGCTGCGCTGAATGCCCCGCACTGCTGTTGACACTCATAAGCTCCCTGTGCTAAAAAACGCTATTGCAGTTTAGTAAAAGGGGGCCATATTGCAAAATATAGACAGCAGATATAAATTCTCAAAACGGACACATTTTGATCACTAAATTGAAAATAAAATCATTTTTCCTACCTTTGTTGTCTGGTGATTTCATGAGTTTCTGGTTGCATGTTCTTCTTCTGATTGTGCATCCAATATTTCTTCCCTTCTTTCAGCCTCTGTATGCTTCCTTTTTTCAAGACCTCATTCTCTCTCTCAACATTTTCTTTTTCTCCTTCTCCTTGCCCCCGTCTTTCTTTCTGTTTCCCTTCTTTCTTTGTCTCCTTGCCCCCCTTCTTTCTATCTCCCTGCCCTCCACCAAGCCACTAGATTTGCTGCCGCTGCCATCGGGAAACAGACCTTCAAGCCACCACCGCCCCAAGCTCTCCCTGTAGAAGCATCGCGCTGACCAGCATTCTGCTCCCCGATGTCAATTCTGATGTCGGAGAGGAGTTCCGGGCCAGCCAGGCAGCGATTGGCTGGCCCAGAATTTCCTCTCTGATGTCAGAATTGACAACAGGGAGTGGAATGCTGGTCGATCCGATGCTTCTGCAGGGAGGGTGAAGGGGGCATTGGGGAGAGGAAGGCTGATCGGCCCGGTAGATCAAGACAACAACACAAGTCTATCACGGAGCCCTGGATGGGATCCGCGATGAAGAAGGCCTGTTTTGGCACAAACTGCGCAGAAGCATTAGCAGGATGTGACAGAGACCTTTCTAGTCCCGATCAGAGGGTCCTATATACATGCAAACACATTTAAAACTTTGAAAAAGTCAGGATAATAAACAAAAGACCAGGAAACCGATATATAGCATAGGAAAAGGGGAATTCACTATTTGTGTGAAGTGTTAGGTGGGGCAGGACCATATGAAAATCAGGTATAGATATACATAATACATAGAGGTATTAATGATTCTATCTTGTATTAATGACTCAATTTTGTATAATCTTCCTCCATCTTGGGTTCTGTCTTTCTTTAAGACAGAGTGAAATTTTCCTACCTATAAAAGGCCTGTGATTCTAGTGTTCTTTGTGTGGACTGCCATGCCCAGGGGGAATAGGAGAAACCTCATGGCTTAAGTATTAACAGATGGTTCAGACATTCCAATACGGGGTATAGGAAAAAATCTTTCATGAATAGCCTTTGAATATAGTATTGATTAGGAATGAAATATGAGTGTTGTGTGTGGGTATGAGTGAAGGGATCCCTATGTATGTTAGAATGTGTGAGAATATGTGTGATAGAATGATTTGAATTTAATTTCAAATATTTTACATATATAAGATTCAAGAAACTTTAAGGAAGCCTTAGAGGCAATATCTGGAAATGGTTAAGTTAAGCCAAAGATATTATTACCATGAAAAAAACAGTCTTTGAGAGGCCCAGAGCAGGAAAGGTCAGCTAGTTTGACCTCCAGCATAGGAAGGGGGTCTGGGTGTTCTGAGTCTGTGTCAGTGAAACTGTCATTCTCAAAAAGTTTAAATCAAACAGCTTGTCTGTGTCAGATGAAAACTTGCTTTGGAAAAAATGACAAAGTGTTCTTTGGGTATATTAGAATGTTTTATGCATATTCAGAAATTAATGTTAACAAAAATATGATTTAAAAAAAAAGCTTGTTCATACTTAAGGAAGCCTTTGTTGGCTGATTGGTTGATGAGTCATACTGGTCAGTGAGAAAGTATAAAAGGAACGCACCAGTATAGACTCTGAGAGACCATCAGGAGAGGTGCAAATTTCACACCATCACACACACACGTTTCCTGAGACAAGAATGTAAGATTAAAATTAATAAATAATAATATTGAACATACGTGTTATTTTTTTATTTTCATTTCTTTCTTGATTTTAGCCAAACTTGGTCTATCACATTTCATTGAGAAAAAAAAAAGGAGCTTTAGGACTCAAGGGGCAGAGTCCTGTGGGTTCTTCTTCAACCATGTTTCTGTGACTGCTATTAAATCCATGTCAGCTTCTTCCATCACATTCTGTAGATTCAGAAACTTGTTCCCCATACTAGGGGGTATTGATATATAAAGCTTTCCAGTTAATACCCTTTTTTTCCTGTTTCCGTAAAGGTATTAGGTGTGTTACTTGCCTGAGGGATTTTTATTACTTGGGGGCTTTGTTTAAAGCCCTCTTCAGTAGGTTATAAAGGCATGGTAGGATTTGACCATTGAATGTGTTTTATAGACTTTAGAGATTTGAGAAACTAAAACCTGGAAAAGACCTTTAATATAAATGTGCATATGTTACATGTATTTTAGGTTCCACTGATAGAGCTCATTAACAAATCCGAAGAGGAAATCACTAAAGCAACAAACAAGAAAATAGCTTTAGAGGATAGGAAAGAACAGGTGAGTCTTTTGAACCCAATTTAATTCCTTAATGCATTCTGGGAGTAACAGCTAGTTAGTATTGACTGGATTTAGAAAAGGAATTTTCATGCTACAATTTTAAATTGCTATGATTCTACAGTATGGGGGGTTCTATATGTATAAGATCTTATGAAAGTTCTTGCTGAAGCAGATTATAGTTGTGTTTAGAAAGCAAATTCATAGATATGATTTTTTTTATTTTATTTTTTATTTTTATGTAACATTTACAGATGTTTAGAAAGTTCTAAATGTTTTAGAGGTTTGTTTTTTTGGTTTTTTTTGAAGAGTTGGATTGCTCATTACTAGTAAAAACCTTCTTAAACATGAGGCCATTACTTAGGCATAGCTTGGGAGCAAAGGGAATGCGAAAATATTATTCTAGTCTCATAGAGAGGATTTTGAGGGGTTAGAGAAATGTGAGGGTTCCAAGACCTATTATAAAAAATTCTTAGATTGAGTTTCTTTACTGTTTTATTATATTCTGAGCCTACCTGATTACTATTCAGTGTAAACCGTTTAATATATAAATGGTATATAAGAAATAATAGAAACATGATGGCAGATAAAGACCAAATGGCCCATCCAGTCTACCCAAGCACAGTAACCATTATCTCTTCCTCTCTCTAAGAGATCCCACGTGACTATCCCACACTTTTTTTAATTCAGTCAGACTCTGTCTCCAACACCTCTTCCAGGAGAGTATGCCATGCATCTACTACCCTTTCTGTAAAAACAGTATTTCCTCAGATTACTCCTGAACTTGTCACCTCTTAACTTCATCCTATGCCCTCTCATTCCAGAGCTTTCTTTCAAATGAGAGACTCGAATTATGCGTATTTACGCTATGCAGGTATTTAAACGTCTCTCATATCTCCCCTCTCTACTCTAAAATATACATATTGAGATCTTTAAGTCTGTCCCCATATACCTTATGGTGACGATCACACATCATTTTAATAACCTTCCTCTGGACCGACTCCATCCTTTTTATATCTTTTTGAAGGTGCAGTTTTCAGAATTGTACACAATATTCTAAATGAGGTCTCACCAGAGTCTTATAAAGGGGCATCAATACCTTCTTTTTCCTACTGGTCATACCTCTTCCTATGCACCCTAGCAAATTTCAAGTTTCAAGTTTTATTAGGTTTTGATAGACCGCCTAAAAATAATTTAACAGTACAAGTGACACTAGGAAGTACTTCTTCACCGAAAGAGTGGTCGACCGTTAGAATAATCTTCCACTTCAGGTAGTTGAGGCCAGTAACGTGACTGATTTTAAGATCAAATGGGATCAACACGTGGGCTCACTTCAAAGAGGAACTTAGAGGGGAGGGTTATTTGAGTGGGCAGACTTGTTGGGCCGTAGGCCCTTTTCTGCCGTCATATTCTATGTTTCTATGTTTCTAAGTGGACATATTAAATACATAGAAACACTATTTACAGAGACAAAAGGGGAAGGGGGAGAAATACAATCTATGGAAAGGAAAGTGGGGGAAAGGGAATATAACAGGAGGGGACAAAAAAAAACCCCTTCAAATCAAGGCCCTGCTGAGTCCCAACAACCAAACATCTGTAAATAAAAATGTTTTTAATTCCGATCTAAATTTTGAAAAAGAATCTTGCTGTCTGAGGTGAATACTTCATCAAATACACACAGATAGGGGAAATGCACTCAAATCATTCGAAAGTCGAGTGATAAAGAAGAGTATTGAAGATGCAGAAAAAATCACTCTTGATGATATTTGTAAATGTTGTATCAATAGTTCATAAACTGTTACTAAATTTTAAACTCAGAATCTTGGAAGCAATAACTGGGGAAAACCCCGACACTACAGCCTCACCGCCCAATCATCGCTTATTCAAAAGTGAAAAAGATTTCAAATATATAAACTTATAACGTGCCACTAGGGCTAAACTTATTCACTTGTGTACATCTAGTCGGAAAAGAACAGCAAACTTATCTTATAGCTTGCAGGTGCCACGTTTTGTTCCTGCTTCAGGGAACCAACTATGATTTACAAAAGATTTCTGATAACGGGCGAGAATGATTCTGTAAAACAGAGATCTGAGGTGAATAGGCAGAGCATTCCATAGAGTAGGAAAAACAATGGAGAAAATAGATTTATGAGTGGTATCATAGACAAAGATACGTAAAGAGGGAACAATTAAGAGGCATTGATTGGTGAAGTGGAGTAATCTAGGAGTAGAATATGGTATGATCAGTCCTTCTAGCTTTGGCCGTCACCTTTTCAACCTGTTTGTTCACCTTATTGTCTTGTCAAAGAATTGAGGTTTCGAGCCATTATTGGTTGATATTAGTGGTTCACCCTAGTTCTTCACCCCCTAAACTATCGTTCCCTCGGGTTTTTGCAGCCCCAGTGCATGACCTTGCATTTCTTAGTATTAAATTTTAGCTACCAAATTTCAGACCATTCTTCAAGCTTCACCAGGTCTTTCTTCATGTTGTTCACACCATCCGGCATGTCTATTCTATTGCATATTTTGGTATCATCCGCAAAGAGGCAAATCTTATGCAACAACCCTTCAGCATTATCGTTTATAAAAATGTTAAAAAGAACAGGCCCAAGAACAGAACCTTCAGGCACACCACTGGTAACTCAAGAGAACAAGCGCACCCTAAGCACAAATAAGAAAACCAAAAACAGAAAACTATTACTGTTGGGGGATTCCATCATCAGAGGCATTAACCTTGGAACACAAGGCGAGGAGACCCAAATAGTGAAATGTCTTCCAGGAGTTCCAGGCAAATACAGACTACAATTAAGGAAGAAACTAAGGATTTTAACACTGATGTTGTTATCCATCTGGGAACAAATGACCTGGCCAACAACTCCACACTTTCAGCACAGAAAGCTTTTCGGGAGCTTGGTGAGGGCGTGAAACCTTTTGTAAAGACTTTAGCCTTTTCTGAAATACTGCCGCATATGGAAAGGGAGAGCAAAGAGTGAAAAACACAGATGACTTTAATAGATGGCTCAAAGCCTGATGTCATCAAGAAGGCTTCAGGTACATAGGAGGATGGGGAAATACATGGGGAAATACATGGAAGGACAAGAAGCTATATTGCACTGATGGGCTACATATTACTACAGCAGGAAAAAGAAATGTTGCAGAGAAATTTAGACAATATTTTTCTAGGCATTTAAACTAGAAGGTGGGGGTGGTGTATGTACGAAGGACAATTATAGAGACCACCCCCGGCAAAAGAAAAGATGTGAAGGTAGTAAAGACTGCAACATAAGCAATATCAGCAACTCATTTCTTAGTATTGCAACGTAAAGTGAAACGAAACAAAAATCCATACAAAAAAGGAGATTATCGCTGAAAAATAGCTGGAAAGCGATGACCACAAATGCTCGCAGTCTAAACAACAAAGTTCATGATCTGCAAGCCCTGATGTTAGAGGCAGATCTAGATATTGTCGCTATCACAGAGACATGGTTCAGTGAATCACATGGATGGGATGCAAACATACCAGGATATAATCTTTTTAGGAAGACAGAGATGGTCAAAAAGGTGGAGGAGTAGCTCTCTATGTAAAGATCAATATCCAAGCGACCGAAATGCAAGGGACCTGGGGAGAGGAAGAAGCGATATGGATTGCTCTGAAAAGAGAAGGTGGAACTTCTATCTATGTGGGTGTAGTCTACAGACCTCCGACTCAATCACAGCAAATTGATAAGGATATGATTGTGGATATCCAAAAGCTTGGAAGGAAAGAGGAGGTTCTGCTGTTGGGAGATTTCAATCTGCCGGATGCGGACTGGAATGTTCCGTCTGCAGAATCGGAAAGAAGTAGGGAGATTGTGGATGCCTTTCAAGAGGCTCTGCTCAGACAAATGGTGACGGAACCCACAAGGGAAAAAGCGATACTGGATCTGGTCCTCACAAATGGAGAGATTATCTCTAATGCTCGAGTGGGTGCTCACCTGGGAAGTAGCGATCATCAAACGGTTTGGTTTGATATAACGACTAAAGTGGAGAGAGGCCGCACAATACTTAAAGTCCTAGATTTCAAAAGTACGGACTTTAATGCAATGGGAGAGTACCTGAAGAAAGAGTTGTTAGGATGGGAGGACATAAGAGAAGTGGAAAGACAGTGGTCTAAGCTGAAAGGAGCGATAAAAATGGCTACAGACCTTTATGTGAAGAAAATCAATAAAAACAAGAGAAAAAGGAAGCCGATAGGGTTCTCCAACCTAGTGGCTGAGAAAATAAAGGCGAAAGAGTTGGGCATTAGTGAAATATAAAAAAAAACAAGAAAAGGAGAGCAGAAAGGACTACAGGGTGAAACTGAAAGAAGCCAAGAGAGAGATACATCTGGCGAAAGCACCGGCGGAAGAACAAATGGCTAAAAATGTAAAAAAGGGAGACAAAATTTTTTTCAGATATATTAGTGAAAGGAGGAAGATGAAAAATGGAATTGCTAGGCTAAAAGATGCTGGGAATCAATATGTGGAGAGTGATGAGGAGAAAGCAAATGTGCTAAACAAATACTTCTGTTCTGTGTTCACAGAAGAAAATCCTGGAGAAGGACCGAGATTGTCTGGCAAAGTTACACGAGAAAATGGAGTAGATTCTGTGCCATTCACAGAGGAGGGTGTTTATGAGCAACTTGAAAAACTGAAGGTGGACAAAGCGATGGGACCAGACGGGATCCATCCCAGGATACTAAGGGAACTCAGAGAGGTTCTGGCGAGTCCTATTAAAGACTTGTTCAATAAATCTCTGGAGACGAGAGTGATTCCAGGGGATTGGAGGAGAGCGGATGTAGTCCCTATTCATAAAAGTGGTCACAGGGATGAAGCAGGAAACTACAGGCCGGTAGGCCTCACTTCAGTTGTTGGTAAAATAATGGAAGTGTTGCTGAAAGAAAGGATAGTGTACTTCCTTGAATCTAATGGGTTACAGGATCCAAGGCAACATGGCTTTACAAAAGGTAAATCGTGCCAAACGAACCTGATTGAATTTTTTTGATTGGGTGAGCAAAGTGCTGGATCGATGTAATATGCTAGATGTAATTTACTTGGATTTCAGCAAAGTCTTTGATACAGTTGCTCATAGGAGGCTGTTGAACAAACTTGAAGGGCTGAAGTTAGGACCCAAAGTGGTGAACTGGGTCAGAAACTGGCTGTCGGACAGACGCCAGAGGGTGGTGGTTAATGGAAGTCGCTCGAAGGAAGGAAAGGTGAGTAGTGGAGTCCCTCAGGGATCGGTGCTAGGGCCAATCCTGTTCATTATGTTTGTGAGTGACATTGCTGAAGGGTTAGAAGGAAAAGTGTGCCTTTTTGCAGATGATACCAAGATTTGTAACAGAGTAGACACCGAAGAGGGATTGGAAAATATGAAAAAGAATCTGCAAAAGTTAGAGGAATGGTCTAATGCCTGGCAACTAAAATTCAATGCAAAGAAATGCAGAGTAATGCATTTGGGGATTAATAATAGGAAGGAACCGTATATGTTAGGAGGAGAGAAGCTGATATGCACGGACGGGGAGAGGGACCTTGGGGTTATAGTGTCCGAAGATCTAAAGGCGAAAAAACAGTGTGACAAGGCAGTGGCTGCTGCCAGAAGGATGCTGGGCTGTATAAAGAGAGGCATAGTCAGTAGAAGGAAGAAGGTGTTGATGCCCCTGTACAGGTCATTGGTAAGGCCCCACTTGGAGCATTGTGTTCAGTTTTGGAGACTGTATCTGGCGAAGGACGTAAGAAGACTTGAGGCGGTTCAGAGGAGGGTGACGAAAATGATAGGATGCTTGCGCCAGAAGATGTATGAGGAGAGACAGGAAGCCCTGAATATATATACCCTAGAGGAAAGGAGAGACAGGGGAGATATGATTCAGACGTTCAAATACTTGAAGGGTATTAACGTAGAACAAAATCTTTTCCAGAGAAAGGAAAATGGTAAAACCAGAGGACATAATTTGAGGTTGAGGGGTGGTAGATTCAGGGGCAATGTTAGGAAATTCTACTTTACGGAGAGGGTAGTGGATGCCTGGAATGCGCTCCCGAGAGAGGTGGTGGAGAGTAAAACTGTGACTGAGTTCAAAGAAGCGTGGGATGAACACAGAGGATTTACAATCAGAAAATAATATTAAATATTGAACTAAGGCCAGTACTGGGCAGACTTGCACGGTCTGTGTCTGTATATGGCCGTTTGGTGGAGGATGGGCTGGGGAGGGCTTCAATGGCCTTGGAGGGTGTAGATGGGCTGGAGTAAGTCTTAACAGAGATTTTGTTAGTTGGAACCCAAGCACAGTACAGGGTAAAGCTTTGGATTCTTGCCCAGAAATAGCTAAGAAGAAAAAATTAAAAAAATTTTAATTGAATCAGGTTGGGCAGACTGGACCTTTCAGGTCTTTATCTGTCGTCATCTACTATGTTACTATGTAACATCCCTTTCCTCAGAGCGATCTCCATTAATCACTATCCTCTGTTGTCTTCCACTCAACCAGTTCTTGACATAGCCCGTCACTTTTGGACCCATCCCAAGGGCACTCAGTTTATTTATTAAGTTTAAGTTTATTAGGATTTTATATACCGCCTATCAAGGTTTTCTAAGCGGTTTTACAATCAGGTACTCAAGCATTTTCCCTATCTGTCCCGGTGGGCTCACAATCTATCTAACGTACCTGGGACTATGGAGGATTAGATGTCTGTGTGGAACACTGTCAAAGGCTTTGCTAAAATCTAAATACACCACATCTAGCACATATCCTCTATCCAATTCTCTGATCACCCAGTCAAAGAAATTGATCAGGTTTGTCTGGCAAGACCTTCCTCTAGTGAATCCATGTTGCCTCCAGTCCTGTAATCCACAGGATTCCAGAAGAGCTACAAAAATGGTTAAGTTGGGGGAGTTGCTGTACGAGAGGCTAGAGAAACTGGGCCTCTTCTCCCTTGAAAAGAGAAGACTTTGAGGGGACATGATTGAAACAGTCAAGATATTGAAGGGAATTGACTTAGTAGAGACAAAGAGATTGTTCACCCTCTCCAAGGTGAAGAGACCGAGAGGGCACTCGCTAAAGTTAGAAAGGAAAAGATTCCGTACAAACGTAAGGAAGTTCTTCTTCACCCAGTGAGTGGTGGAGGTCTGGAATGCTCTCCTGGAGGCTGTTATAGGGGAAAGCACCCTTCAGGGATTCAAGACAAGGTTGGATAAGTTCCTACTGAAACAGAACATACGTAAGTAAGGCTAGACTCAAATAGGGCATTGGTCTTTGACCTAAGGGCTGCCGCGTGAGCGGACTGCTGGGTACGATGGACCCAGCAGTCTGACCCAGCAGCGGCAATTCTTATGTTCTTATGACCATTCTCTGATTTAAGCGTTTCCATTAATTTGCTTATCACAGAAGTCAGAGACTTACCAGCCTATAATTCCCTATTTCTTCCTTACTTCCACTTCTGGGGAGAGGGACCACATCTGCCGTTCTCCAGTCCTCCGGTACCACTCCTGAATCTAGAGACTTGTTGAAAAGGTCAGTCAGTAGAGCTACCAGAACTTCCTTAAGTTCCTTCAGCATCCTAAATTGTACACCATCTGGCCCCATCGCTTTGTCTACCTTTATTTTAGCTAACTCCTCATGAACACAACCCTCTGAAAATCGATCAGGGTCTATTACTCCTCCATCCCTATTCATGTTTGTCTTCTGTGGTCCCACTCCCGGCACTTCAGCCGTGAACACAGAACAGAAATATTTGTTAAGCAATTTGGCGTTTTCTTTATCAGCTTCTACATATTCCTCCCCTTCACCTTTGAGTCTCACAATGCCACTTTTGCACTTTTTCCTATCACTAATATATCTAAAAAATGTCTTATCTCCCCATTTTACAATGTGAGCTATTTTTTCTTCTATTTGCATCTTTGGTTTCCTGACTACATGACCAGCCTCTCTTAACTTTTCCAGATATTTTTGCCTGTCTTTCTCTTTCTGCAATCTTTTGTAGTTTATGAAAGCTAACCTCTTATTCCTTACCTTCTCAGCTACTACTTTTGAGAACCAAAGCGGCCTCCTTTTTCTCTTAGTTGCCTCACAAAAAAGTTTGTGGTCCTTACAATCACTCCTTTCAGTTTTGCCCACCGCATTTCCACTCCTAGATGTTCCCATCCATACAATAATTATTCCTTGACGTAATTATTCCTTGGCAGAAGGGTAGACCCCCCCCCCATCTGCTGCACTGTATTCTGAATGGAGGAAACAGACATAGATCATTTACGTATAAAAGCCTGATACATCATATCCACAAATTCCAGGGGAAAGTAGTCACTGGCGGCAAGAGCCGCTCTGCGTGTCACAGATTTGGAATGCTTAGCAGACTCATGAGACTTTTCCCCAGAACTGCATATGCGTTTCGCGTAAGCACCCTCCGCACTCGATTTAGGTGCCCCAGATGCAGCAATCGCATTTCCGGTGGAATTGGAGGACAGGAGGGCCTTCCCTTCTAAAGGAGGCCTGTATATCGCACCAATGTAAATATACTCATCATTCCCTCTTTCCAAATTGATCCACAGTGCCTCTTCCATGCCCTGCAAATCTTGCAATTGTGTGACTTTAACATATAACGCTACTCCTCTTCCTTTTCTTCCTACCCTGTATTTCCTGAACAGATTATAGCCTGGTATAACTCAATTTCACCAACAAGTTCAGCCTATCTGATCATTTTTTTCTCCCACAAATCCAGCTAGTTATGGTTCACCGACTTCCAAGGCAACGATTAACAGATGGATTCGTACAGCCATTTTATCAGCATACATTGTCTGCGGGAAACAGTTTCCTGTTTCCGTGAAGGCACATTTGTCTAGAAATGTGGCTTCATTGTGGGTCAAAGCTGAGGAGATTTGTAGGGTGGCAACTTGGTTCTCTCTACAAACATTTACCAAGTTTTACAGAGTGGATGTGGTGGCAAGGGAGGACTCTTGTATCCTCAGTGTTACGAGCTGGCGCTGTGGTCCTGCCCTAGATTTTCGGGACTGCTTGTCCAGAATGACACACAAATTGTACTAATAATAACTTTATTTTTGTATACCGCAATACCACAAGCAGTTCAGAGTGGTTAAGAACATAAGAATTGCCGCTGTTGGGTCAGACCAGTGGTCCATCATGCCCAGCAGTCTGTTCACGCGGCAGCCCTCTGGCCAAAACCAGCACTCTAACCGAGACTAGCCCTACCAGCGCACATTCTTGTTCAGCAGGAACTTGCCTAACTTTGTCTTGAATCCCTGGAGGGTGTTTTCTCCTATAACAGCCTCCAGTAGAGCGTTTCAGCTTTCTACCATTCTTTGGTCGAGCTCCACTTCAGTGGAGAAGATGCGGTATATAAACCTAAGGCTTAGTTTAGTTTAGTTTAGTTTGGGTGAAGAAGAACTTCCTTACGTTTGTACAGAATCTATCCCCTTTCAACTTTAGAGAGTGCCCTCTCGTTCTCCCTACCTTGGAGAGGGTGAACAACCTGTCCTTATCTACTAAGTCTATCCCTTTCAGTACCTTGAATGTTTCGATCATGTCCCATCTCAATCTCCTCTGTTCGAGGGAGAAGAGGCCCAGTTTCTCTAATCTTTCGCTGTACGGCAGCTCCTCCAATCCCTTAACCATCTTAGTTGCTCTTCTCTGGACCCTTTCGAGTAGTACCATGTCCTTCTTCATGTACGGCGACCAGTGATGGACGCAGTACTCCAGATGAGGGCGCACCATGGCCCGATATAGTGGCATGATAACCTTCTCTGATCTGTTCGTGATCCCCTTCTTTATCATTCTTAGCATTCTGTTTGCCCTTTTTGCTGCCACCGCACATTGTGTGGACGGCTTCATCGACTTGTCGATCAGAACTCCCAAGTCCCTTTCCTGTGAGGTCTCTCCAAGTACCGCCCTGGACATCCTGTATTCGTGCTTTCTTTTTAAGGATGCATTCGATAATTAGTAAGCCAGTCTAGTGGCCTTATTTTAACTGCACTTTATAGCTTCTCTGAAGTAAATTGACCTTTCCTTTCCTTTTGTTTTTCCCTTGAATGTCTTACTTACTATCAAACAACTTGTATTTCCTTTCCCTACCTCTCCTTGTGTTTTAATGAGTTTGTAATGTTAGTTTATAATTTAGTCTTGCAAGACTTAGTTTTTGTCATTTGTTGTATTGTTCCCTAAATTTTGTAATTTTATTGATATGTACATCACTTAGAATTCTAATTAAGTGATTAATCAAATCCTTATTAAACTTGAAACTTGTGCATGAGATTTTTGTTACTGACATGCATCACTTTACACTTATCCACATTGAACCTCATCTGCCATGTCGATGCCCATTCCTCGAGCCTGATTATGTCACGTTGCAGATTTTTGCAATCCCCCTGCATCTTCACTACTCTGAATAACTTCGTATCGTCCGCAAATTTAATCACCTCGCTTGTCGTACCTATGTCCAGATCGTTTATAAAAATGTTAAAGATCACTGGTCCAAGAGACTGTACACAGACAGCGATGTTACAGAAAAAGACTTTCAAATTACATTAGCAAGCCAAGAGTAGTCAGGCATATCCTGAAGAATTTCAGAGATACAACAAGGCAGGAAATGAGTCGGAGAGGTTTTAATTGATTTCGTGAAGGTTGAGATGAGGGTGGTTAGACATTTATTCCATTTGCCTGCTTGGAATGACAGTGATTTATCAGGGAATCTCTTGTAGATACAGCCCTTCAAGGATGGGAAGGCAAATAGATAGGCATTACGTGTGCAAGTGGTGCCTGGAAATTCAAAATGGTGCGACAAGTAGATTGGGGATGAACCTGTTATGGTTTTGAAGCAGAGGCAGGCAAACTTGAAGATGACCCTTGCCTCCATCGGCAGTCAGTGTAGTTTTCTCTAATAGGGGCTTACATGATCTGACTTTTTGAGACCATAAATGAGACGGACGGCAGCATTCTGAATGACTCTCAATCGTTTGGTTTTCTTAAAGGATCCCAAGTATATCATCTCATCCGCTTTTACGAAGCGACCCTATCCCGATGTCATATCCCCCCTCCTCCCTTTCTTTTAAATTTTGTTTTAATAATGTACTTATGGATCCTTCCTTTCCCTTATTACCCTCAAATTCATGGAACAATAAGCCACAATGGTTCTCTGCGGAGATCTTGGACCTCATAAAAGAGAAGAAAAAAGCGTTCATCTCCTACAAACATACAGGATCTCAGGACTCTAGAGAAGTCTATTTGGCTAGGGCAAGAGCTGTCAAAACAGCGGTTAGAGAGGCCAAATTCCGAATGGAGGAAACTTTAGCAAAGAACATCAAGAAGGGCGGACCCATGTGCCTCAGGCCCCGCCCCCAGGAGGGACCTAAGGCTCCCGGGCCTATTCTGATTGGCCCAGGCGCCTTAGGCCCCACCAATAGGCGGAGCTTTGGGACGGATGGGCCAATCCGGCCTCATTCCGTCGTTGGCTGCCTGCCGGACAGGCGGGTTTGGCTCCCGTCTGTCCGGCCAACTACACAAAGGGAAGGGGGTGGGGGTGTCATGGGGGTCGGCCAAGGGGGTTGCGGGTCGGCTGGGGGGGCGGTCGTTGGGGGGAGGGGGGTTTGCGTCGAGGGCAGGAGGGCCTGGGATCCCTCCTGCCGTAATGTAGTGCGGGGTGGGGGTAGGGGTCGCCGTGGCCAGGAGGGCTTGGGCTCCCTCCTGGCCCGATCGTGTCAGGGGGGCAAGAGGTCTTGAGCTCCCTCTTGCCCCGATCGTGTCGGGGGTGCCGCGGTTGGCTGCGGCAAGAGGGCTTGAGCTCCCTCTTGCCCCGATCGTGTCGGGGAGTCGGCGGGGCAAGAGGGATTGACGTTAGAGAAAGGGCGAACCGCTGGAAGAGGAAGCAGCGCAGGCGCAGGGCTCACGGAAGGGCCGGGACCGCCAAGAGAAAGCAGCAGGACACCGGTAGGAGCTTCTCCATGATGGGGGGGGTCGGGAGGCTGTGGGGGTGCGAGCGGTCCTTCAGGGTGGGGGGGCGGGTGCGGGTGGGAGTGCGTGCGAGTGGTCCTTCGGGGTGGGGGTGCGAGCGGTCCAGCGGGGGGGTGAATCGGACGTCGGGGGGGGGGCATCAGGCTTTCAGGGTGGGGACAGGACTTCAAGGGGGAGAGGAGAGTCGGGGCGGGCGAAAGGAGAGTCGGGCAGCATGCGCGGTATACGCGTTATCTACGTGAAAATACAGTAGTGATAGGCTTCAGAGGGTGGTGGTGAACGGCACCCCCTCCGTAACGACGGCAGTGATCAGCGGAGTGCCACAGGGCTCGGTCTTAGGCCCGATCCTTTTCAATATCTTTATAAGGGACTTGGCTGAGGGGCTTCGTGGTAAAATAACGTTATTCGCCGATGACGCCAAACTATGTAATATAACAAGCAAGAGCACAACGAACAATATGAAACACGACCTACTCCTATTGGAGCAATGGTCAAGGACCTAGCAACTGAGTTTCAATGCCAAGAAATGCAGAGTCATGCACCTCGGCAGTCAAAATCCATGCGAGACTTATACCCTAAATGGCGAGATCCTAGCAAGGACTGTTGCAGAATGGGACTTGGGGGTGATCATCAGTGAAGACGTGAAGACTGCCAATCAAGTGGAGCGGGCTTCATCTAAGGCTAGGCAGATCATAGGATGTATACATAGGAGTTTCGTCAGCCATAAGCCTGAAGTCATTATGCCGTTGTATAGATCCATGGTGAGGCCCCATCTGGAATATTGCGTGCAATTCTGGAGGCCTCATTACCGCAAGGATGTACTGAGGCTTGAGTCAGTCCAGCGAATGGCCATTCGGATGGTCTCGGGACTCAAGGATCTCCCGTACGAGGAACGGCTAGATAAATTGCGGCTATACTCACTCGAGGAACGCAGAGAGAGGGGAGATATGATCGAGACGTTCAAGTACCTCACGGGCCATATCGAGGTAGAAGAGGATTTCTATTTTTTCAAAGGTCCGACGGCAACAAGAGGACAGCCATGGAAAATCAGGGGGGGAAAGTTGCACGGCGACACCAGGAAATACTTTTTCACCGAAAGAGTGGTTGATCGCTGGAATAGACTTCCACTTCAGGTGATTGAGGCAAGCAGCGTGCCTGATTTTAAGAAGAAATTGGATTGTCATGTGGGATCTCTGCACAGAGTTAAATAGGGGAGGGTCATTGGGGTGGGCAGACTAGATGGGCCGCAGCCTTTATCTGCCGTCTTTTTCTATGTTTCTATGTTCTATGTTCTTGTTTGTCTCTTCAATATTCACGCCCCCCTCATATATATACAATTACTATTTTACCTTTTATTTTATATTTTCTTAACTGGCCAGATACATGTTGATGGTCATTATATTAAATACAATAAAACTTGAAACTTGATATAATATTGCAGTAATCTAAGATTTGCTTAAGATTAGAGATTGAACCAGCAGTCGAAAAGAGAGGAAGTCAAAATAGTGTTTGTACGAAGTTTCCAAAGGGTGCAAAAGCATTTTTTAACCTGAGCATTAGTATGGTCTTCAACAGTCGGGCAAGGATTTTGATAGTAGAATTAATTGGGTAATTTAACCCATTTAATTTCAAAGAGGTATTCGTTAACTTGTAGTTAGGAATTGCCAAGAAAATCTTGGTTTTTTCTGGGTTCAGTTTTAATTTGAATTGTGTAGTCCATTGTTCTACCTTAGTGAGAACAGTTGAGGTTAATTGTTCTGTCTCTTGCGTCAGTGAGGTTATGAGAATAATTGTAATGTCATCTGTGTATATATACAATTTCAATTTTAAGTCAGATAGCATATGTCCCAATGATGCCATGTAGACGTTGAATAGAGAAGAGGAGAGAGGGGAGCCCTGTGGAACTCTACAGGGATTACACTAGGATTGTGAAAAGGTTCCATCACTGTGAACCTGGTAAGTGCGGTTTTTTAAGAAGCCTGTAAACCAGTTTAGTACCTGTCCAAAATGCCAATAAAATCGAGGCATCTAAGCAGAATGTCATGGTCAACAAGGTCAAAGGCACTGCTCAAGTCAAACTGAAGTACCAGTGCACTTTTTCCCAGGGAAAACAAATGGAAGAGGTAATCAGTCAGTGAAGCTAAGACTGTTTTTGTACTGTAATGTGTGCGAAAACCAGACTGAGAGTCATGTAGAATGTTTAACTTCTCTAAATATTTCACGAGATCAGTGTTAACTAGACCTTCCATTAGTTTAAGGAAAAGTGGTATGTTGGCAATGGGTCTGTAGTTGGCAGCCGAAGAGACTAGCTCCTTGGAGTTTTTAATAATAGGAGTCAAAAGGATGTGGCCGAGTTCCACCGGAAAGTAGCCAGTAGACAAACGGAGAAACCCAGTTGAAAAGTTCTGCTTTGAATGGGAAGGGGGCTGATTACATGATTGTCGGTGGGCAGTTGTCTAATAGGCAATTGGATTTTGCATATTTAGAGTAAAGCTTGAGAAATTGCTTCCAATCTGGATTTTCAAAATGATTCCAGATCATGTCAGCAGTTGAACCTTCATTTTCTAATGCAGATTGATTGATTGATAGGTCTGTGCTTGTAGCTATAAGAGAGGATTTCAAATTATGAATTTTTGCGGCAAAGTAGTTGGCTAGATTTGCAGCAGAGGGTGGGAGGGTGTTATAACATTTATGTAAATTGACTATTCTGAAAAGTTCTTTGCTATTCAGCGAAAGAGAATTAATTGTTTGGGAATAATGTTTACAACGTTTTTCTTTAATCATTCTTATATACTCTTTAACTTTTAGTCGACAAATGAATCTGTCCTTATCTTTCCCTGATTTACACCAAATTATTTCTGATTTACGTACTTCTCGTTTTAAAACTAATTGATCAGCATCATACCAGCTGTCTGATGAACAATGTCTTTTTTTTTTTTTTTTTTACACATTCTTTCAATGGTGCAATATCGTTTAAAACCTGATCACTGAAATGTTTCCATCCTAGGATGAAATTTGGATCTAAGTCAGAGTTGGATTTTAAGCTATAGTGTGACCAAAATTCTACTGGGCTCAATTGTCCTCTTGTCCAAATCGTTTTCTCTTTGAGATTGATCCTAGGCTTCCTTTTGGGTTGTGTTTTGGTCCAGCATAATTTAAAATTACATAGAAGGTGGTCAGACCACGGGATGTTAGCCCAGGTTTCACCTTTAAAACTTACACTGGGGATAGTTGGAACATTGGAAAGAAATGTAATCAAATCTAAGTGGTGACCTTTCCTATGGGTTTGAGTTGGAGGAAGGAAAGTAGATCTGCTATGTTGGAATTCTCTTCCTGCTCGAGGTGTAAATTAACATCACCGGCTAAAAGATTGTAGGCGCCGGCTACCAAGTTTGTAAGGAGGAATTCATAGAGGTCTTCTTTTGCTAGGATCCATTTATTAGGGGGCATATAAAATATCATAACGATCAAACTATCTTTACAGTCCTCTGGATATTTTGCAAGTGAGAATTTCCAGATCATTGGTTAGTTTAGAGTAGAGAATGACACGGTGGCGGTTTACCCGCGGCCACCGCATTTTAGCTGCGGGTCACCCGCCGAAAACGGGGAAGAAAACTAGCAGTCGCTACGGGGACTGAAGGATGCCGCAGTGAGGCATGAAGGATCGCGCAGTCCCCGCAGCTCACACCCGCCTGCCCAATCGATTCTAGTGTTTAGCCAGCTCTCTCCCATCTCCTCACCTTAGTTTGTAGATTTTCTTTTTCGGCGACCCGCACGCTATCAGAGAGCCGCGCACGCGCGGCTGCTCAGTGTTCAATCTTCTGCTCTGACGCAACCGGAAACAGGAAGTTGCAGCAGAGCAGAAGATTGAACACTGAGCAGCCGCGCGTGCGGGTCGCCGAAAAAGAAAACCTATAAACTAAGGTGAGGAGAAGGGAGAGAGCTGGCTAAACACTAGGATCGATTGGGCAGGCAGGTAGTGGCTGCGGGGACCGTGCGATCGCTAGTGTTCCCGGCTCAAATTGGAAGGAGGGAGTGAAAGGGAAAAGGATTCTGGGCCAAGGGGATGAAAATGGAAGAAAAATCCACAGCAGGAAAGAAAGGGAAGGACAGGCAGGTGAGCCAGATGCTAGAAGCAGGGGGGGGGGGGAGAAAGAGGGAAAAAAGCTAGATGGGGTTGAAAAGAAGAGACACACTGGTATGGAAGAGGAAGATAGGGGAAATCTGGACACAGGAAGGTAACAGAAAGGGGAAATTATGTGCATGGGGCATAGGGACAGAGACATAAAGGGGACATGCCATGGGGATGGTATATGGACACAGGGGGGGGGGCAATGGCAGATACATAGGGGAGATATTAGAAATGGGGAAAATAGGAGCACAGAAGCGAGATGGTTTGTGGGGATGGGACAGGGACCGAGCTCGCAGGCTCCAGTGGCTTGCACAAATTACATTGTAACGTGCCATGAAAATAAGAGGGAGGAAGGTAAATAGATAGGCCACGCGAGAGGAGCTGAAGGGTGGTAGAAAGGAACAGATGGTAAAGGAGGGAGGGAAGGGTGGTGGTGGAAAGGAATAGGACAGACATTGAAGGAGGGTGGAGAGGAACAGACCCTGAAGGGAAATGTGGAAGACAGAATGGGAAGAAGACAGATGCCAGACTATGGGGGAGCGGAGGGAAGAAGATGGGTGCTAGACCAATTGGGGGGGGGAGTGAAGGGAGAAGCACAGTAACAGCAAATGGAAGACGCAGAGAGAAGACACACAGTGGATGGAAGGAATTGAATGAGAAGATGTGGAAAGCAGAAACCAGACAACAAAGGTAGAAAAAAAATTCTATTTATTTTTTGCTTTAGTTGTGTTGATAAAAATTTATAAACAAAGCCCTGCCAGCTGAACATCTCTTTCTCTAGTTCAGCAGCAGGAACTTTGATTTATAAGAAAGGAATAAGCTAAATATTACAGTACTAAGGCTTATATGGATGCAGCGGGGACGGTGACGGGGCGGTGAATGGGATGGCAGTGGCGGTGACGGGGCGGTGAAAGGGATGGCGGTGACGGTGACGGGGCGGTGAAGGGAACGGCGGTGACGGGGCGGTGCAGAGGATGGTGGGCCGGTGACGGGGACAGATTTTTTCCCCGTGTCATTCTCTAGTTTAGAGTCTAGTACTTGAAACTCAAAATGATCTCATAGAATTATTGCTAAACCCACCTCCTCTTGTTGAGTTTCTTGATGGAGGAATAATTTTGTAATCTAAAGGTAGTATATCACCTATGATAGCATTCTGATCAGAAATTAGCCATGTTTCGGTTAAAAGTAAAATGTCTAGGTGGGTTTCATCCAGCCAGTCTTTGACTAATTGAACTTTGTTCCTAACCGAACGAATGTTCAGGTATGCTCCAGAAATAATATGCTGTTCCGAAGGAGTTGAGGACTCAGCACATTGTAAGTTTTTTAGGAATTGTTTTCTTTTGTGTGATGGTCTAGAGGAGTGGTGGGTGGCATTAACCACAGAGATTGGGAAAGAACCTGTTTCCATGCAGTCATGAAGGACACGAGGGGGGCGAAGTGATTTTTCAGGCCCAGTGATTCTATCCCATGTAAAGTAGGTTGGGATTGGTTCGAATGCTAAGGCTCTTGAAACCCAACTTCTCGTACCTAGTGTGACGCTACCGGAACCGTGGATACGCTTGGCTCCGGTCAGCGTCCAGAATAGCCCAAGTCCGACGTGCTTCCAAAGAAAGTTGGAAGTCCTGCTGGTCACACCATTCAATGTGAAAATAAAAGATTCAAAAGAGTCAGTTTCCAATATAAATCAAGTCCCACTTTATTGTGGCAATGAAACTGGAACAGGCTTCAGTTCATGTTTTCCCAAAACCATAAGTAAATATCACAAACACAAAAAGGTGAGTTGCAAACAAGACTCCTGCACCTCACACCTTTCTTGCAGGTACTTCAGGTAAGTAGAAGTGTGCAATCTTAAATGTTTCCGCCCTTGGCAAGCAGGCAGTCCACAACAGTTACACTTCTTCCATAATGCAAAACAATGCGGTGTCCAAGCCTTTGTTAATGAGCGGCTTGGCCCCAGCCAACTTAATGGGAGTTGGTGGGGGAAGGGAAGTAGCCGAATCCACAAACTTTCTCTGTAAAAACAGAATGCCACAAATGGCCCCGCAGTCCCAACCTAGGATGACATGTGGATTCTTCCCCAACAAGCTACCTCCTCCAGCCCATAATTCAAAACCCAGTCTTTCTTGCATTCAAAAAAAAAAACAAACCAAAAATGTAAACTTAAACAGTTCAGCACACTTCAACCCAAAACCCAAGGTTTTTACTTTCAGGCACCTAATAAGAAGCTTAGCACTGCTCCCTATCCTGACTCAGGTGCAAACAGTTCCCCTAAAAGGAACCTAAACAATGGCTAACCCGAGCATACAAACAAAACCCACCCAGCATTGAAACTTAACTTTCTTCCATAGGACTGACTTCAGTCATGCTGGCAGTTTCAAGGCATTCCATAGGCTCCGGTTCTGCTGGCTGGTTAGCTTCAGGGTCAGTGGCTGGATCTCCCATCTCAATGTCTTGAGGGAGTTGAGGTTCAGGAGCACGGGTCCTGCACACCTCCTTCCCGGGCTGGCCCAGGGCAGACTGCCTGCTTCCTTCTCAGAGCAGCTTCTAATGCATTAAGGCGGCCACGCCCTGTTCTTAGAGTGGGAAGGGCAATCTGCAGTTTCTGCCTAGCTTTACCAGAACTTCTAATCAGCTCCTGCAACTGGGAGCTGACAGGAGGAGGAGTAGAAGGATTCTATGGCTGTTCCAGGCTCTTACTCTCATAATCCTCCCCTCCCCAGGGATCAGAAATCTGGGTTTTAAAGGGCCATACTGGGCTTTCCCTATTCTTTGACTCTAGCCTATCACAATGATCAGCTCTTTTGATGGCAAGGCTAGGTTTAGCAAGAGCCTTACCTGCCACAAGCCGAGCTTTAGGGCTGGGGTTGTGACACTAGCAAGTAGAGAAGGAGAAATGCTGTAAACTTTCCTGTAAAATCGGTCATGTTGGCCCTGAGATTAAAAAGAAAGGTTTAAAGGGAATGAAACTAAAACCTACCGATCGAAGGGAAGTGGAGCAGGCTGTTCTCTGTGTAGAGAAGGGGATGATTGGCTTCCCTTACTCTCACTGTGCTGGCGAGAAAGATGGCCACATGTTGGGTCAGAGCCGTTTAAGGGCTAGAAGAGAAGGTGGCTGTTCGGGGAAGAAGGGGGCAAAGAGATTAGGTTCTTACCTTGCTAATATCTTTTCTAGCAGATAGTGTTATTCAGGACCCCTGCCTTGTCATTTATTTCCTGCGCCTGCTTCTGTCTCTCTCAGAATGTTCTTATCCAAACCTGCAAGTTGGATGTCAGTTGGACCTTAAGGGTATGACAAGTAGTCTTTTGCTAGGATACTTTGGGGTATTTACTTGAGCTCCATTAATGATTGTTGAATGGTTTTTAACATGTTTGTTATAATTTCAGAGCAGAACAGACTTGTTCTTCAGGAAGTTTCCCCGTACCCCTGCTTTCACGTCTGTTCTTAAAAGGATGCTTGCCTGCTTTGGAACTAACTATAGGGGGCAGCAGAGCCCTCTGTGAAGTAATAGAGATTCAGAAAAAATCTACAGTGGGTTCTCTCTGCAAGGTTTGCAAGCAGTGGGATATAACCTGCTCATCCAGAATGTCACAGCTATCTACTAGAAAAGATATTAGCAAATTAAGAACCTAATCTCTCTAACTTTATACCTAGGTGCCATTTTTGTCCCACACTGTACAATAGTAGTTCCCTATAATGCTGGATTAAAACAGTTTTGATATGCCTGGTTTAAATGATTTATGAGATACCTTCTATTCAGTTCTAAAGATGCATGGGAACTGTAGAAAATAAGCTAAATTTTATGCAAGTTTTCACAAAAATATTTTTCTTAAAAGGTGAATTTAATATTAACAGAGAAGAGAAAAGATGTAAAAGTACTCAAAGAAGAAGCCCAAAAGCTAGATGAACTTTACCAGCAGAAGCTAGAGGTAAGAATTGTGAAATGGCTAGAATAATAATGACTGAAGTTCTAGTGAATTCAGAATTTTTCATCTAGCAGATCCATATAGAATACATAAGTTTTATGTCCCTCTACTAGTCTGGTGTATTGGTTCTCAACTCAGTCTTCAAAACACATCTATCTACCCTGTTAGGTTTTCAAGATGACTACAATGAATATGCAAGAGATTTACATACAGTGGAGGTAGTACATGCAAATTTATTTCATGCATATTCATTGTGGATATTCTTAAAATCTGATTGGTTGGGTATGTCCCAAGGACTAGGTTGAGAACCCCTTGTCACAATGAATGCCTGTCCTATATTGTGCACCATGCAGCCACTAAAACCTCAGTATTCTCTACTTTCAGTAAATGGTGGACAGGTCTAAACTATGTAGCACTCTCTATACATTGGCTGGTTGTGACTCCTGGCCTGGTTGGAGAACTGGTCACCCAGTAGAAACTGAGCAGGCAGGAGGGCTTCAGGTTTCCTCTGCCTGTTCACTTGGAAAATACTTGGAGGAAGCCAGTTCATCCCCCCTTCTTTTCTACCATCCCATTCTCCTGGGCAACTCAAAAAAATATAATAGGCCAGACTTTCTCCAAGGGGGTGACAAAGTAATTTTTGCATTACCCAACAGAGTGTCTTGGATGAAGGCTATGGATTTTTTTTTCCAATCTCTTTATTAATATCTTTCAACAGTTTATGAACACCACCACAAACATTGGCATCAGAGGTGTGGCGTCCAAAACAAATATAGTTACCAGTGCTAGGGTCCACCCTAGGAGTCAGCACCCAAGAAAAAGGTTTAGATGTCATTATAGACAGTACACTGAAGTCTTCTGCCCAGTGTGTAACAGCAGACAAAAACATAAACAGAATGCTAAAAATTATTAGAACAGGAATGGAAAATAAGTCCAAGAATATTATTATGCCTCTGTATCACAGCACAGTCCAACCTCACCTTGAGTACTGCAAAAGGTTCTGGTTGCCATATTTCACAAAAGATACAGTAGAATTAGAAAAGGTTCAAGAAGAGTGACCAAAATGAAAGAAGATAGAATGCCTTTCATATGAGGGAAAGCTAAGAGGTTAGGGCTCTTCAGCTTGAAAAAGAGACAGCTGAGGAGAGAATATGATTGAGGTCTAGAACGCCTTTCATATGAGGGAAAGCTAAGAGGTTAGGGCTCTTCAGCTTGAAAAAGAGACAGCTGAAAAGAGAATATGATTGAGGTCTACAAAATCCTGAGTGGTGTAGGACAGGTAAAAGTAAATCAGTTTTACTTTTAAAAATTACAAAGTCTAAGGGACATTCTTTTTTTAAAAAAAAAAAAAAAATCTTATTCATTTTTAAAACTTATAAGTGTTTCAGCAAATAAAAACATTTTTAACTTAGATACAACACTTAATATTCTGCAATAATCCAGTTAAGAAGTTATCTCCCCCGTCCCCCCCCCCCAATTCCATAACAATCTTTTTTTTTTTTTATAATCTTTATTCATTTTCTTTTGTTACAACAAGTGTTTCATATAAACTTATTAGATACTTAAATATATACACTTGATATACATACTTATCATCTTCAAGTTTAACATTTTTTTAGAAAATTAATTTTATACAAGTTTTATAATATTATGCAGTAAATCTAGATTTATATAATTTCTTTTGAATGTAGTATTCCCCCTCCCTCCCTCCCTCCCATTCAATCAATAATATTTCAAAACAACTTTATTGTAAATTCATTCAACATTGATATAGTGTGTAAATCAGAAATAAAATCCCATCTCATTTCCCTCTAATCAATTTTTATCTTGGGAAAAGTTAATCATTCATTATAAAATTCTGTTAATGGTCTCCATATCTTTTGAAATTTATTAATATATCCTTTTTGTGTTGCTATGGTAAGTTCCATTTTATATATATGACAAACAGAATTCCACCAGAAAGTGTAATTTAATCTGTCATGATTTTTCCAATTCAATGTGATTTGTTGTACTGCTATTCCAGTTAAAATGTATAATAATTTGTTATTATTTGATGTTATTTGACTTTTTGTTCTCATTGTTGTTCCAAATAATATAGTATCATATGTCAAGGCTACTGGGTTTTCTAACATCCTATTAATTTGAGGCCAAATTGATTTCCAGAATGTTAAGATGAATGGACAAAAGAATAGAAGATGGTCTAATGTCCCAATTTCAATATGACAGTGCCAGCATCTATTAGATTTAGAGCTATCAATTCTATGTAAACGTGTAGGGGTCCATAAAGCTCTATGTAAAAGAAAAAACCAAGTTTGTCTCATAGATGCTGACAACGTACATTTTAACCTCCAAGACCAAAGTCGTGGCCATTGAGATGCACTAATTTGGTGCTTTATCTCAATGCTCCAAATGTCTCTAAGACCATTTTTTGGTTTTTTATTTATATATCCAGATATTAATTTATACCACTGTGCAGCTTCATGTCCTATTGAATTTATCTGGAAACACAAGAATTCCAAGCTGTGATAATTAGTAAGATTTTTCCATTCAGGGAACCCTTCTTGAATGGATTGCTTCAATTGCAACCATCTAAAATATTGTGTTTTATTAAGATCAAATTTATGTTGCAATTGTGAAAACTCCAGCATTTTACCATTTTTTATTATATCGTCTAGAATACGAATACCTGCTGTCATCCAGTTTTTCCAGATTATTTTGAAACCGCCTATTTTGATCTTGGGGTTTAACCAAATTGTTTGAGTTGTTGATTTACTAATTGGAATAGGAGTTAGATTACTTATATATCTTAAAGTTTTCCATGTATCCATGAATATTTTATGTTCTTTGTATAGCCTTGGCATTTTGATACTAACTACATGACTAAGACGTAATGGAAACATAAGTCTCCATTCTAGCCAAAACCATTCTGGGATATTTACATTGGGCTCTGGGAGGGTCCAATACATACCTTGACGTAAAATATAGGCTTGATGATACCTATAGAAGTTGGGAAAGTTTACCCCTCCCTCCGCAATTGGTCTTTGTAGTGACACTAAAGCAACTCTGGGATTTTTCCCAAGCCAAATAAACTTTGTCAATATTTTATTTAATTTTTTATAAAAAGAATTTTGGAAGAAAATTGGTATCATTCCCATTTGGTAACAGACTACAGGTAATATCATCATTTTAACAGTTTGTATTCTTCCCCACCAAGATAAGTGTAAAGGGTTCCATTGCTCACACATCTCTGTTATTTTTTGTAATAAATTTTTTTCATTAATTTTCATTGTGTCATCTATATTTTTTGTAATCCAAATTCCAAGATATTTAATAGCATCCTCCTTCCAAACAAAAGAGAATGATTTAAATAAACCTTTTGTACAATGTATATTTAATGGAAGTACTTCTGATTTGTTCCAATTTATTTTATATCCTGAAAATTTTCCAAATTTTTCAATTAGTTCAAGTAAATGTGGAATGGTAGATTCTGGGTTCCTCAAATATAATAATAAATCATCAGCATAAGCTGATATTTTATATTCTTTATCTGAATGAGGTATACCTTGTATCTCCTTTACTTGTTGGATTGCTAATATTAAGGGTTCTAAAACTATATCAAACAGTAAAGGAGACAAAGGACAACCTTGTCTAACTCCTCTTTGTAGATTGAATTTTTCTGAAAACATATTATTAATGTATAATCTAGCAGAAGGGGAGCTATATAATGTTTGTATCATTTGTGAGAATCCAGGACCTATACCAAACCATTCCATTGCTTGATACATAAATGTCCATTCTATTCTATCAAAAGCCTTTTCTGCATCTAAAGATACAGCAAAAGTGGGCTCGTTCATTTTCTTTGTTAAGTATAACATATGGAATGCTAGTCTAGTGTTATGAGATGAATGTCTTTGAGCAACAAATCCTGTTTGAGACATACTTATAATATGTGGGAGAGCTTTAGCCAATCTTAACGCAAGGATTTTTGCTAATAATTTTCCATCTACATTTATTAAAGAGATTGGTCTATAGTTTGATACCAAAGTGGGATCTTTATTTGGCTTTGGCAAAACTATTGTTAATGATTCTGCCATAGTGCCATTTGTACAACCTTTATTAAGTTGATATTGAATAAGATTTAATAAATAGGGTAATAAAAAGTTTTGAAATGTTTTATAAAATTCAATTGTATAACCATCACCACCTGGAGCGGATCCAACTCTAAGGGATTTCAAAGCTGTTTCTAATTCTTTTAGTGATATTGGTTCTTCCATACTTCGTTTTATATGTTCAGGAACTTTTGGACCCTCTAATAAATTTAAGAATTCTAAACCTTCCTTTTCTTTATTTAAATAAGTCTCGGAAGAATAAAGAGATTTATAGAATTTTAGAAATTGTTTTAAGATTGGATCAATTTGTGTAAGTGTTTCACCATTTTCATCTTTTATAGCAATTATTTTTGTTTTCTTTTTTTTCACTTTTAGATAATTTGCCAGTATTCTTCCCGACTTATTTGAGTTTCCATAATACAGTGCCTGCTGTGCAAATAAATCTTTTCTTATCATTTTTGATGATATTTCATTGTATTTACATTTGAGTTTTAACAGTTCTTGTTGTATAGAATATTCCCATTTTTTTATTAGTTTTAATTCTAAATTTTTAATTTCTTTTTCTAAATTAGAGTATTGTTTTTTATTTTGTTTGTTAAGATAAGCCGAATAAGAAATGATTTGTCCTCTTATTGATGCTTTAAATGCATCCCATAATATTTCTCTAGAGATCTCATCTTTATCATTTACTTGAAAAAAATCTTTCATTTTTATTTGAAAATTTTCACAAAATATTGGATCAGCAAGCAATGTATTATCAAACTTCCATATTGGTCTATTTGTATTTTGATCTGTGATCTTAATTTCAATCCATACCCCACCATGATCAGATAAAATAATTGGATCAATGGCAGCTTTTGTTACTTGATGTGCTAGGTGTTTTGATATAAAAATATAATCTATTCTTGAAAAGGAATTGTGAACATGAGAACAGAATGAAAATTCCCGTCCATTAAAATGAAGTATTCGCCAAATATCTATTAAATCACAAGTTTGTATTAAATTATCTAATCCCATTGATTTCATATATCTACTTGGGTTTTTGTCCAATAGAGGATCCATAACAGCATTAAAATCCCCAGCTACTATTAGATTTGAAGTAGCCAGTGGCAATATCAGTTGTTGAAGAGTTTTAAAAAATTCATTTTGGTTCGAATTAGGGGCGTATATATTAATCAACGTCATGGTAGTATTTCCCAGATTCATTTCCACAATTATCCATCTTCCATTAATATCTGTTGCCTTTAATTTGAATGTAGCAGTACATTTTTTATTTACCAGAATAGCAACACCTGCTTTTTTCCTTGTAGCTGGTGAGAAAAAACAATGTTTGACCCAACCTCCTTGTAGTTTACTAGATTCAATATTTGAGAGGTGGGTCTCTTGTATAAAGCATAAATCCGCATTTTGCCTTTTTAAAAATAGTAGAGCTTTTTTCCTTTTTATCATATGATTTAGACCATTAACATTTAAGGATATTATTTTAAGATCCATTTATGTATTTTTGATATATTTTCCTTAAAATTATGTGAATTGTTTTTCTTAATTTTTTCCCCCAGTATTTAAAATATTTTAGAATGTACACTTTTTCTTTTTTTTCCCATTTTCCATTATATTTTCCCATTCCCTTCCCTCCCTTCCCTCCCTTCCCTCCCCATTTTAGTATGACCACTTGGATACGCATTTTGAGGTTAGGTGTATATAACTCCTACAAGCTATTAAAATATATAAATTTATTTACTACTATTATTATTTAATTTATTTTATTTTATTTTATTTTTTTTTTTTTTTAATTATATTTCTCCATTTAGAGATGTTTTAATTTATTTTATTTCATTATAAATTCCCAATGTATAATTTTTTTTTTTTTTTTTTTTTTTTTTTGTTGTTTTGGTTTGTATTGTATAATAAAATAATTGTTTTCTAACAGTAAGTTCTAAGTGGTTTCAAGAAATGTTTTCATTTTTAAATAATAAGTATAATTTATATTATTTCCCTTTTCTTTAAGGAAATTATTGCATATGACAACAATGTATACCACTAATTCAGTTATATATGAATTAATTCAAAATGATATATAGTTGTAATTGAAATATTATAACTTATATTTTTAAGGCTTAGGTATATGTTTGAAGGCAGTCACAAAGGATGAACAGATTTCTCCTCAGTCCAACCTTCAGGAGATTACCTTTAACTTTTTCCCTTCAAAATAGTCATTAGTTACATTTTAGAATATCAAATCAAAGAGTAGGAAACTATTATGTCCAGAAGAGCATTCCTTTTCTTTTCTTTTCAGAGCAAGCTGTGGCAATAACATCTCTGAGTGTCTGTTACTGTCTTGGTCGTCGTCACAAATCGTATCTTGGTTTTGTAAAAAGGGTTTAACAAACAAATGACATTCCGGTAATATCAGGAAATTATTCTCAGTTTTCACAATCCTCCTGTCTTATTTTGCGTCTCAAGTTTTTCTTGTCTATTGTTATTTCATTCAATTTTCAATCTATATCCATTTCATTTCTTTGTCTTTAATCCAATCCTTCGTTTGTCTCATGTTCGTTCATATCTTATCTCTCATCAGCATGGCAAGATTGCATGTTGGATCCTTTTGACATAGAATCAATTTCGTTGTTTAGAATATTCCTGTAGTTTAAATCACAGTTCTATGTTCTTCTATTTCCTTTCAGTTGGATTTGAAAGATCTGTTTCTGTTTCTGTATCGAACTTTACATTTGTATTCCAATTTAATCTTTATGTTTTATTAATTTAAACATAATTATAAATATAAACACAAATATATTATTCGATAATAAGTTCTTGTTTAAGAGGACATTGGCTGTTCATATTGATCAAGGAAATCTTGAAGTTTTGTAGGATCTGAAAAATTTTGAGTCTTGTTAGCAATGGTAATTTTCATTACTGCTGGATACAGAAGGCCATATCTAGCCCCTAGAGCTCGCAGTTGGGGTCTCATGTCCAGGAATTGTTTTCTTCGTAGTGCAGTCTCTTTTGCAAAGTCAGGAACAATGTGGATTCTTGCATCCTGACATTTTAGGTTTTTGTTTTCCTTTGCTAGCTGGCAGATTTCTACTGCTTGTTGGTGTCTCAAAAGTTTAAATATTAAAGTTCTTGGTCTTGATTGAAGGTTTTTATTCTGTGTTGGTATTCTGTGCGCTCTTTCTATTTCTAATGCAGATTTGAATTTTAAAGGTAGTATTTTAGGTAGAAATTGTTCCAGGAATGTTATAGGGTCATTTTTTTCTACCCCTTCCGGAATTCCGATGATCCTTAAATTATTCCTTCTTTCTCTATTTCGGCTGTCTTCCAAGTCTCTTTTAATTTCTTCAACTTCTTTCCATATTATTTTAGATTTTCTCATGTCTGTATTTAGTTGTTCTGTATTGTTTTCTAGATCATTTATTTTATTTTCAACTATATCAACTCTTTTGGTGAGAATTGCAGCATCTTCAATTGCTTTTTTTAGTTTTTTATTGCTGTCTAATACTATTTCTTTAATTTGTCTCAATTCTTCCATGACGTCGGGGCTTTCATCTGATGGCAACGGAACTTTTGAGGGTGTGTTATTTGGCTCTGGTTTTGATCTTTTATTGCTGCTACCAATACCGGAACCACTTGCTTCTGCATCATTTTTGTTTTGTTTTTTAGATGTCATCTTCTTTTATTCTTTTCTTCTCTTTATTACAGCTTATCTTCACTGTCTCTTGGTATCAGTTTCAATATTTTGTCTCTTATCTTTTTTGTTTTGAGTATTCTATTTATGATGAGTGGATTTCTTTCAGGATTTGTTTCTATATTTTTTAAAATTTTTCTTTTTCCAGCCTTTTTCCTTTTTTTTTTTCCTTCTTTTCTCCTTTCTTAATTATCTGTCTCAATCTTTTATTAGAACAGACTCAAAACTTTTATTTCAATATTCTTAGAGCAACTGTCAGTTATTTGTCTCAAGTTCTATTGCTGTGAGTAAAAAAAAAATGTCAGTAGTTCTTCTCTCTGTTTCTCTTCCTTCAAGCCTTGTCTCAGCTTTTTATGAAGGCAATAATATTCAAATTAGCAACCTTTCTTTCCTTAATTTTTAGATATTGCTGTTTAATCTTTTACAGATTTATTTTGTTAAATCTGTTAGTCACTTTTTTTTTTGTTGACACTTTGCATCAGCGCTGAAAATTCAGTAATCCTTTTTTCTTGCTTTCCTCTTATGAGCCCAATCGCAGCCCTTACTAAGGAGAGCAGTAATCCTTTCAGTATTTTTGAAATATATGTATAAGTATATATTTTTATCAGTTTCCAGCGCCTCTCATTCTTCGATATTATTTTTTTTAGGTTAAAAACCGTTGGTTTTTTATACTGTCATCTTTCTCACAGCCCAAGAAAAAACAAACAATCTTTTATATCAGAAGAGGAGAGGAGATGACATTATATTATATTAGTCATTCACAATTTTTTTTGAATTTGGCAGCAAGGAAATAGATTTTAAAAAAAAACCGTTGTCAAGTTTTATAGCTAACTTTACTTCATCTCCGGCAGAGGAGAGCTATTTTAAAACAGCTTATCTCCACAGCACGACAGGCACAACCTCCTCATTTATTATTTATAAAGAAGAAATTTTCAAGCTTGTTGTTAGGTAGCTCACCAGCAGTATCAAATTTCGTCAGTCTCCTGCTTTTTACTCCTTACTTCTCAGACTTTAAAAACGGCACTTTCACTTTGATTTTTTCGTCTTCAAACGTCTCTCCGTCTCTGTTGAGGATGCAGATTTCAATTTATATCACCATCAAGATCATGGGAAATAAATTTTTTTGTAGTAAATTTCGTAAAATAAGCTTGTTTGTACGGAGCTTCGCCTTCACCCGACCATCATCATTCGCGTCCAAGCCACGCCCCATCCATAACAATCTTTGAACACAGAAAAACATATAATAATTTCCATCCCCATATTCCTTACAATTATCAAAGACAAAAATGTACCCATCCCCAACCTTGGACATGCATAATTAAAGGGAAAAAAAAGGTATTCATTAGAATACTTTGTTAAAGGCTCCCAAACATTCTGAAATTTTCTGACATTCAATGAAGTTACATGGAAATACCTTTACAACAAATAGGAGGAAATATATTTTCATTCAACCAATAGTTAAGCTCTAGAACTCGTTTCCAAAGGATGTGGTAACAGCGGTTAAAGCCATAGTCTGCTATTGAGACAGATATGGGGAAGCCACTGCTTGTCCTAGGATTGGTGGCACAGAATGTTTCTACTATGTGGGTTTTTGCAAGGTATTTGTGCCACCGTTGGAAAAGGGATACTGGGCTAGATTGACCTGATCTTGTATGCTATGTTCCCTCTAAGCTGAGCACATGAGCAATCACTCATAAATTCTAGTAGTGCCGCTCACAGATTTTACGTGGTCACTCACAAAAATACTTGCAAATCTGGAAAATTGTTGTTTATAGAACTTGTTGCTCACACAAATAATTTTTTTAGAACTTGTCGCTCATATGAGAAAAACATTTGCACTCGCCCAGCCAATCCTTAGAAGGAGCTTGTATGGCTATTCTTGTGTTATTTCTACATTCCTCAAATCCAGTTTAGAACAGCAATTACTGCAATCATTGCTTCTATGTATCTTCACCCTCACAACCTTTTGTATTTATTAAAAAGACAGTGTTCCTCTACTGAAGCATAGTTGATGTGTTCTTCCAATTTAGAAAAAACATAGAAACATGATGGCAGATAAAGGCCAAATGGCCCATCCAGTCGGCCCATCTGCAGCATCCACTATCTCTTCTCCCTAAAAGATCCCATGTGTCTTTAATTCAGATACAATCTTTGTCTCTAGTATGTTTAACAGAAATAGCTCATCTATTTCAAAATAATAATCTTGTAAGTGAGTGATTTGAGAATACCTGAAAAAATCAAGATCCATGTTCAAATATCTGCTGTTTTAAACTTGAAGGTGTCCACATAAATAAAGGATACATGACATATATACTCTAATATAAACTGAGATTTTTGGACCAAAATAAACACCTAAAATGGGGGCCTCGATTTATATTTGATGATGGTGCTTTTTTCTTCCCCTCCCCACCTGAATACCAACACTGCTATTTTCTACCGCACCCCACCCCCAATGTCCGGCACTACTATCCTCCACCCCCTTCGATGACCAACACTGTCTTCCCCCTCTGATGACTGGCACTGCTGTCTCCCACCTCCCTCCAATGACTGGCACTGCTATAATAATAATAATAACAGTTTATAGACCGCAGGACCGTGAAGTTCATTTCTTTATTCATTTTTTCATATTACAACAAGTGTATCAGAAAAATACATATACCGTATTTTCGCGGATATAACGCGCACCCGTGTAAAACGCGCACACGGGTATAGCGCGCAGAAACCACACTTGTATGTATGGAAACTTTTGTATACAGCGCTCATGGGTATACCGCGCATGCTGCCCGACTCTCCTCTGGCCACCCCGACTCTCCTTTCGCCCTCCCCGACTCTCCTCTGGTTGCCCCGACTCACCGTTCACCCGCCCTGACTTTCGGTGCACTGCCCTGCCTCTCCGTGCGCTGTCCCGACTCTCCGTTCACCTGCCCTGATTTTCCGTGCACTGCCCCGCCTCTCCGTGCGCTGTCCCGACACTACATTACGGGCAGGAGGGATCCCAGGCCCTCCTGCCCTCGACGCAAACCCCCCTCCCCCCCAACGACCGCCCCCCCCAAGAACCTCCGACCGCTCCCCCAGCCGACCCGCGATCCCCCCACCCCCCTTCCCCGTACCTTTGGTAGTTGGCCGGACAGACGGGAGCCAAACCCACCTATCCGGCAGGCAGCCAACGAAGGAATGAGGCCGGATTGGCCCATCCATCCTAAAGCTCCGCCTACTGGTGGGGCCTAAGGCGCGTGGGCCAATCAGAATAGGCCCTGGAGCCTTAGGTCTCACCTGGGGGCGTGGCCTGAGGCACATGGTCGGGTTGGGCCCATGTGCCTCAGGCCGCGCCCCCAGGTGGGACCTAAGGCTCCAGGGCCTATTCTGATTGGCCCACGCGCCTTAGGCCCCACCAGTAGGCGGAGCTTTAGGATGGATGGGCCAATCCGGCCTCATTCCTTCGCTGGCTGGCTGCCGGACAGGCGGGTTTGGCTCCCGTCTGTCCGGCCAACTACCAAAGGTACGGGGAAGGGGGGTGGGGGGGTCGTGGGGGTCGCTAGGGGGATCGCGGGTCGGCTGGGGGGGGCGGTCGGAGGTTCTTGGGGGGGGCGGTCGTTGGGGGGAGGGGGGTTTGCGTCGAGGGCAGGAGGGCCTAGGATCCCTCCTGCCCGTAATGTAGTGCGAGGTGGGGGTAGGGGGTCGCCGTGGCCAGGAGGGTTTGGGCTCCCTCCTGGCCCGATATTGTCGGGGAGTCGGCGGTCCTTCGGGGTGGGGGTGCGAGCGGTGGGGGTGCGAGCGACCTTCCGGATGATGAATCGGGCGTCGGGCGGGGTGTGAAATATGTAAAAAAAAAATTGTATACCGCGCTCAGGCATATAACGCGCGAAGGGTATGCGCGGTACGTAAAAACGCATAAACGCGCGCATTATATCCGCGAAAATACGGTAATCTTATAAACACACACTTGATTTTCCTTCATGAATACTTTAAGTACAATATATCATATTTATATTCATATTTTATAATGTTTTAGATAATATGTAAATCATTTAATATGTATGACAAATATAAATAAAATAACCCCCCCCCCAAGCCCTCCCTTCCTTCGTATTTCAGAAACTCTAACCTTTACTTAAAAATACATTAATTAATTCATACATATTGTAAGGTAAATAAAATAATACCCACCCACATCCCCACTTACCAAATCTCTTATTATGGGAAAATGTTATTAATCATTACAAAAATCTGCTAATGGTCTCCAAATCTTCAGAAATTTACCAAAATAACCTTTCTGTGTTGCTATTGTGCTCTCCATTTTATATATATGGCATACCGAATTCCACCAAAAGTTATAACTTAATCTGTCATAATTTTTCCAGTTACATGTTATTTGTTGAATTGCTACTCCAGTTAATATGAATAAAAGTTTATTATTATGTGACTAAATTTGACTTTTTGCTCTCATTGTTGTACCAAATAAAATAGTTTCATTAGTCAAGGCTACTGGATTGTCCATCATCCTATTTATTTGAGGCCAAATTGATTTCCAAAATAATAATATATATGGACAATAGAATAAAAGATGATCTAATGTCCCAGCCTCAAGATGACAGTGCCAACATTTATTAGACTTAGAGCTATCTAATTTTTGTAAACGAACAGGGGTCCAAAAAGCTCTATGCAAAAGAAAAAAACATGTTTGTCTCATAGATGCTGATACTGTACATCTTATCCTCCAAGGCCAAAGTCGTGGCCATTGAGATGCATTAATTTGATGCTTAATCTCAATGCTCCAAATGTCTCTAAGACCATGTTTTGGTTTTTTATTTACAAATCCAGCTATTAATTTATACCACATTGCGACCTGGTGACCAGTAGAAGCCACCTGAAAGCATAAGAATTCTAGGCTATGATAATTGTTAAGATTTTTCCATTCAGGGAACCCCGCCTGAATGGCCTGCTTCAATTGCAACCATCTAAAATATTGTGATTTATTTTAACCAAATTTATGTTGCAATTGTGAAAAGTCAAGCAGTTTACCATTAGTTATTACATCCTCTAAAGCAGTGTTTTTCAACCTTTTTTGGGCAAAGGAACACTTGTTTCATGAAAAAAATCACGAGGCACACCACCATTAGAAAATGTTAAAATATTTAACTCTGTGCCTATATTGACTATATATAAAGTAATTCACTTGAGTGCCACCACCGCCATCGGGAACAGGCCGTCGCCAAGTTCTCCCTGCTTCTCTTCCCCGCGGGGCCGACCAACTCTCGCCACCCGTCGTCAATTCTAACGTCGGAGAGGACGTTCTAGGCCAGCCAGGCAGCGATTGGCTGGCCCAGAACGTCTTCTCAGACGTCAGAATTGACGTGAGTGGCGAGAGTTGGCCGGCCCCACAGGGAAAAGCAGGGAGAACTTGGCGCCGGCCTGTTCCCGATGGCGGCGGTGGCACTCAAGTGGCTAAAGAGCCGCAGTTTGCCGGCCTAGGGACAACACTGGTGGGTGGCCAGCTGTGCACCCCCTTGGGACGTAAACCCGGGGTGGGGCAGACCGCCCCCCCCACCCTGGTATGCCACTATCTGTACCTCACTCCCTCCCTATGACCAAAAATTCTCCTTTCTTCTATTCCCCGTGTACACAACCATCTCTTTCCCTCCCTTCCTCTCTCCAAAGTCCATGCCTTCTGTGTCCAAACACTCATTCCCTCCCCCACCTCAGCATCTCTTTCCCTCCCTTCCTCTCTCCCAAGTCCATTTCTTCTGTGTCCAAAAACCCATTCCCTCCCCCACCTCAGCATCTCTTTCCCTCCCTTCCTCTCTCCCAAGTTCATGCCTTGTGTCCAAAACGCACTCCCTCCCCCCTTTTGTGTTTGCAACTTTCTCAGCAAAACGAAGCTCAAGCCGCGAGGCTTGTCTTCTGCTTCCTGCCTGCCCTGCCGCGCACAAATAGCCGAACGGAAGTATTCTCCGACGTCAGCGCTGACGTCGGAGGGCAGGCTTTGCTTAAGCCCTCCCTCCGACGTCAGCGCTGACATCGGGGAACGCTTGCGATCGGCTATATGTTAGCTGCAGGGCAGGCAGGAACAGAAGACGAGCCTCGCGGCTCGAGATGTATTGAACTCCGCGGGTCCCCCGTCCAGCTCTCTCCTGTCCACGTGGGGCGGATCGCCCCTCTCCCTAGACTGTGGCCTAGGACCCTGGGGGAGCCCGGGGCCCCTGAATGGTGGTACTGCCCTGATGGCGGCCCTGACCGTACGGCACACCAGGCAACATCTCGCAGCACACTAGTGTGCCGCGGAACAGCGGTTGAAAAACACTGCTCTAAAGTACGTATCCCTGCCAACATCCAATGCTTCCAAATGATTTTAAAACCGCCTATTTTGATCTTGGGGTTTAACCAAATTGTTTGAATTGTTGATTTATTTATTGGAATAGGAGTCAGACTACTTATATACCTTAAAGTTTTCCAGGTATCAACAAATATTTTATGATCTTTATATAACCTTGGCATTTTGATACTAACAACGTGACCAAGACGCAATGGAAACATAAGTCTCCACTCTAACCAGAACCAATCTGGAATATCGTCAATGGGCTCTGGGAGGATCCAATACATACCTTGTCGCAAAATATAGGCCTGATGGTACCTATAAAAATTTGGAAAATTTACCCCACCCTCCACAATAGGCCTTTGCAAAGACACTAAAGCAATTCTAGGAATTTTTCCCAGCCAAATAAAATTGGTTAGGACCCTATTTATTTTTTTATAAAAAGATCCCAGAAAAAAAATAGGTATCATACCCATTTGGTAACAAACTACAGGTAAAATCATCATTTTAACAGTTTGTACTCTCCCCTGGACCGTGAAGTTCTATTCGGTTTACAATGGTTAAGAAATATTAGATTTAGTAGTACTAACAGAGCTAAAATTTAGCGGTCAGTTATTGTGGGGAGAGATTGTGCAGTGCAGCTGCCTACGTACTTTAGGAACAGATATGTTTTTAGGTGTTTCCTAAATTCCCCATAAGTATTCACAAGCATGAGTAATTGTTTCAGATCTTTACCCCATAATGCTGCCTGATATGAGAAGAGATGTTGAAGATATCTTTTAAATTTACATCCTCTGACCGGTGGGGAAACAAAATTCAAGTTTGAGCATCTCATGTGTTGATTGGTTCAGAAAGAGAAAAAGTCTGGGGGCTAGGTCGAAGAGTACCTTAAAGCAGAAACATCTAAACTTAAACTTCAGAAGTGCCTCCACCGGCAGCCAATGTAGGAGTCGGTAGGAAGGAGCTACATGATCGAACTTCTTCAGTCCAAAAATCAGCCTGACCGCCGCATTTTGTACCAGTTGTAGTCACTGCAAGTTCTTTTGGGTAATTGCCAGATAGGCGATATTACAATAGTCAAGTTGGCTTAGTATAAGGGATTGTACCATAATTCTGAATGATGAAGCATCAAAATATGATTTAATGGACCGAAGCTTCCAGAGAGTAAAAAAACCCTTTCTGACCAAAGAGTCCACCTGGTCTTTCATGGTTAGGCTCTGGTCTAGTATTACTCCCAGTACCTTCATAATAGATTGGATAGGGTAACTTAAGTTTGTTGATGCGTAGAGACGTTTTTTGTGTCAAGTGGGTGTGGCGAGGCTACGAATAATTTTGGGTTTTTTTCTGAGTTAAGCTTCAGTCTAAATTCAGCCATCCATTCTTCCATCACATTTAGCACTTCTGTTGCCATAGGAGTGACTTCGGAGAGAGAGGTAGTGAATGGGATAATGATCATGAAGTTGTCTGCGTAACTGAAAAATTTTATCCCTAGTTGGTACAATTGCGCACCTAGTAATGATATTTAAACATTGAAAAGCAAATGGGAACGCCAGATGGATTACTCCAAGTGTCAGAGAGATTGTGGTTAAAGCGTACATGATAGGTGCTGGACGTGAGGAAACCTCGGAACCAGTCTAACACCTCGCCTCTGATACCAATTGCAGCTAAGCATTGTAACAGTTTCCCATAGTTCACTAAGTCAAAGGCGGAGCTCATATCAAATTGCATAATCAGGGCATTAAGGCCTCTACTAAACAATGAATGTAAATTATCCAGGATGGCCGCGATTACTGTCTCAGTGCTGAATAGAGGTCTGAAACCAGATTGAGTTTCATGTAAAAAAGAGAACTGATCAAGATATTCCATCAATTGGGAATGTACCAGTCCTTCCATGATTTTTACAAAAAATGGAACGGATGCTAGTGATTCTTTGCGATTTTTTGGAATTGGGGTTTTTATGATGTGGTCATTATTAGCAAGGAATTTTCTATTTTTTAAATTATTGGACAAATAATTCAACAAAGTTAGTTTAAAGTCTAGAGGGGCTGTTTTCATAATTTCTGGGGGACAGGAGTCCAAGATGCAGAATAATTTAGTGTACTTGTTATATAATTTGATATAATTATTCGATTCTAAATCTTGAAAGGAGTTCCAAATCATGTCAGCTGGTATTTTATTTCTTTGTACGTTAACTATTTGATCATGTATGTCATTTGTCGAACAGTTATTTCTTAGGTTTTTAATTTTTGAATCAAAATGCTGTGCTAGATCATTTGCAGAATGTAGCTTAATATTATGCATGGGTTGAGTGTAGCATGTGGTGTCAAATAAGTTTGTGACTAGGTTGAACAGTTCTTTTGTATTGATTCCTTTCGAGCTAGTATTGGATGAGTCAACTTTGGATGAGTAAAAAGCTTTACGTTTTTCTTTTATCAATTGTTTGTAGATTTTTATGTTGGATCTCCAGTTGTTCCGGTCTGACAATTTTCCCATTTTTTTCCAGATCCTTTCCAATCGTCTTACTGCTTGTTTCATTTTTAAGAGTTCAGTGTCAAACCATTTATTATATTTATTTGAGCAGCTTTTACTATCTCATTTGGGGGCAATTTCATCTAAAATGGATTCGCTTGTTTTCATCCAGTGATCCCAGAAATCAACGTAATTCGTATTGTGACCAATATTCTTCTGGGTTGATATGTGAGATGATTTTTTTTTTTGCATCCTTGGATGTGTTTTGGATTTTAGACGAGTCCAGATTAAGGTAAAAAAATAAGTGGGGGTCACGTGATGCTGGAGACCTAAATGGACGTGCCTCTCTACAGCTCCGGGCCACTCCGTTTTGAAACTTTGTTTTAGACCCTCATAATCACCAGTGTGACCACCAGCTTATTCGAATAGGTGGCTTCGAGTGTGGAGCATCACTCAGCGTTCCCCTAACTGATACTTTGATGCTATGTCAACTAAATCCCAGCAGGGAGTGAAAGACAAAGCAAAAGCGCCGGAGCTCAAAATGGCGGAAATGCACAAAGTGCCTATGTTCACTTTACAAGAAGCGGCGGTTCAGGAGCTTATGCGTTCCTTAACGCTCGTTATGGAAGACAAACTTACTAAAATCCAATCTTTCATGGAAGAAATGAGTGAGCGTTTGGAATCTCAATCGAACCGTATTGCTCAGCAAGAGGCGCGCACGGATAATTTTGAAGAGCAACTTCGAACCCTAGAATCCTCCAACAAAACGCTAAAGGAGCATGCTGAGGATCAGGAAAATCGTGGTAGGAGAAACAACCTGCGATTTCTCGGGATCCCTGCAGCAGTTTGGGATGTGGATCTCTGCGCTCGACTCGAGGCCTGGCTTCCTATGGTCTTCAACATTCAGGCCCCTCCGTCTCCGGTGCTAATTGAGAGGGCACATGGGTAGGGCTCCGCAGAGAAGACGAACAGCGCCCGCACCCTGTCATCGCGCAGTTCCTCAATTACACTGAAGGAGTGGATTTTATTTCTGTACCATAAGGGGAAGGAGCTTCATTTTGATAGGCATAAGATTCTCCTTTTTCAAGATTTTTCCCCTCAGGTCTCCTACCAAAGGTGTGCTATGGCTCCATTCTGCAACGAGCTCTTCAAGAGGCATATTCGTGTTACTCTTCTGTATCCTGCTTGTGTTTTTTACAACAATACAGTCTCCTATCTGGACACCCCACAGGCTCTGGAGCATTTCATCCAAAAGCTTACCCCCTCCCCCCCCCCCCCCCCCCGTGCTGGAACATAATCAGGTGGGTGAGTGAGCATTGAGGAGACGGATCTTGTTTGGTTTACCAGCTGTTTTCTGCTTTGGGCTTTGTTGACTATGTAGCCTAGTGCCCTGCTGTGCCTTGGGATGCTCTTGCTATCTACATGAGGATCTTGAGCTGCTTCTTCCTATTCTGCCGTCTTTGCACAGACTACGGACCTTCCCGGATTGAGCCTGCTGGCTTTTTGGGAACCTTTGTTAGTCCCTGAGTACTGGTGGAGCGTCTGGGGTTCCCTCTACCTTGTTCCCCTAGTTGCCTGCTGAGGCTGCTTGGCAGGTGCTCTTTTTGAGGGGCACTGCTATTGCTCATTTTGCTGCATTTCCTTATTGTTTTTGTGGTTACAGTTCATCATTACCTTGCATTTTTCATTGCTTGTCTTGTTTATTTCGAGGGTTATTACTGTGATACTGTTCTGATTGATAGGATGTTAGGAGTGGCCCGGAGCTGCTGTATCTGAGCTGTTATACTGAGATGGGGTAGACTGTATAATCTGGGGTGGGGATGGAGGTAGGGGGAGGGTTAGGGATGACTATGTGGTTTGCTGGAGTGTATGTGTTATTTGGGCTTCTTCTGTATTGGAGAGAGACTTTTGTGTTGACCTGGTGGCTGTTGGGAGGGCAGCTTCGCCTTGCTGTCTATGGAGGGGGGGGGAATTTAGCTGGAACTTCCCCTTACTTTTTCTGTTTCTTCTATATTACCACTATTACCCTGGCTAATTTGAATGTCACCTCATTAAATATTGATGGCTTCCACTCCCCTGTGAAACATACCAAAATTCTCGCCTATTTGAAGAGGGAGCGGAGTGATATTGCGTTTCTTCAGGAGACCCACCTGTCCACCACTAAACATCTCAAACTTAAGCGGGATTGGGTGGGACAGGTGGGTTTCTCTGCTTTCTCTTCTAGGAAGCGGGGGGTAGCAATCTTGATCCATAAAAACATTCCCTTCTGTATACAAAAAGAAATCAAGGATCCAGAGAGTAGATATCTATTTTTGATTGGGGAATTGTGGGGTCAGCATCTGGTGTTGGGAACATTTACTCCCACGATTTTTTCTCCTCGCTGGTGGGGATTTTAATGCCTTACTCTGCTCACCAACTGATCCTCGGGGGTGACTTTAATGTAGTGGCAGAACCTCTCATAGACCGTAGATCTGCTAGATCAGCAGCTAGAGGTCATTATGACAGAGGGATTCCATTTCTCCTTCAAGAATTGGGGTTGTTAGACACCTGGAGAACTCTTTGCCCGGACGACTGGGACTTTTCCTTTTACTCACACCCTCATAATGTATACACCAGATTCGATTACATACTTATCTCTGAGGCGCTGTTCCCGAAATTGACGCAGGCTACCATGGCTACCCCCTTTTGTCTGATCACGCTGTCCTGGGCACCACACTGCAATTTACACCGGCTTCTGGGGGTCGGGCCTGGCGAATGTCTCCCCAACTGAACTTAGACCCCATATTCCGTGACTGTCTGGGGCAGAAGTGGATGGAATTCTCCTTAACTAACAGTGTGGACGACGTAGGCCCAGTTACTTACTGGGAAGTGGCAAAGGTGGTCATGAAGGGCCATGTGTTGGTGTACTCGGATGCCGCTAAAAAGAAACGTGAAAGAGTTGTTATCCCTGACCGCGGAGATCTCACATCGCTAGCTTAATGACGGATCTGCGGAATAGGCTTCAAACCGTTAAATGTCAAATTAACTCTATTCTGACCCAGCACACTACTAGGAATATCTATTTTTATAAATATAAACTACGGAGACACGTGATGTGTTGAGCGGGGTGAGGCGTGCTTCACTCGTGCTCCGGGGCCCTGAATCCCTCTGCACCGTTCTGCTCCTTTTTGGCCAGCCCTAGCCCTGCACTAAACCTTCGAGGAGGTTTATGGACCGTTTCTTACAGACGCCCAGCCCGGTAATGAGCACGAAATCGAGCCGTGCGGGAAAAGACAGGGAGACTAGATCGGCGCGACCCGAGCCCAAGATGGCGGCGGGAGACTTGGGTTCCGCGCTTCCCCTGTCGGAGGCCCACATTGCGGCATTGTCGGCTTCAGTGGTGCGGGCGCTGGACTCTCGATTCGACCTCCTCTCCAGCCAGCTTACTTCTCTAGAATCTCTTTTGGGGGAAACGACTCGGCGGACGGGAGAGCTAGAGAGCCGCGTATCGGGGGTTGAAGACACGTGCTCCTCCTCGGCGGCGGATCTGGCCTCTCTGTGCACACAGCTCCAAAGACAAGCGGAAAAGATCGAAGATCTGGAAAACCGCTCGAGGAGAGATAATATCCGACTGATTGGCCTGCCTGAATCAGTTCCTGACTCTCGCCTTCTTTCCCTCGCGGAGTCTTGGCTTCAGCAGGAGTTGCCGCTTCCAGCGGGGGTTGGGCCCTTGAAGCTTGACCGCGCTCACCGCCTGGGACGGCGTATGGATGATCGTGACCGAGCTCGAGTCACCATCTGGTTCTGGGGTTTGTCTCATTTGGGTGGGTTAGAGTATGTTAGTGGGGTTGAGTTCTCCTTTGGGGTATGGACTGGGTGTGTATGGATGGGAGTGGGTGTTAGGGGGAGTCCTGGTGTGGTTGTGCGTGGGTGATTGTTGGTTTCTCTCCTCTGTCCTGGTGGGACTGATTATATTATCTATGCTTTACTTACATGTTCCTTTCCGGGGTCCTTTGGTGACTATTTCAGGTACACTGGCTATTGGGCTATGTTACTTTCTGTGTTTCGGGTTAGTTTGCTTATTAGCTTCGCTCCCCTATGACTTCTCCCGGGGGGTGTGATGTATGGATGAGGTATTTTGAGAGTTTGTGGTGTGTATGGGGCTGAGGGATTTGGGGCCCTGACTACATCTTCTGTGCCTCCATCTCTGTTCCACGATGTGGGACGGGGTTTTCCTTCTGATTGGGTTTTTGGAGGGTTTGTTCCTGGGGGGTGGGAGGGGGTTGGGGTAGACGAGGGAGGTTGGGATGGGCGGATTGGGAATGGGTGGGGTGGGTTTTGGGGGATGGGGGGTCCTCCTTCTATATATTTACTTTTTAAGTTTGAAATGTTTCATTATTGTTCTCTGTTCCCTATACTTTTGGCGATTTCTGCTGCTCTGGGGGAGGCTGGGCCCTTGGGGTAGTTTTCACCTGCTTTTCCTTCACTGGCATTGCTTCCTTCCTGCTTTTCCGCTATGAGTACCCCTTTTAGAATTGCCTCTTGGAATGTTGGGGGGATCACGTCGCCTGTCAAGAGATCCAAAATACTTGTTGCTCTACAACGCTACCGGTCTGACATTGCTTGTCTACAGGAAACTAGATTGACTGATGCAGAACATCTTAAGTTACGTCTATCCTGGGTGGGGGAAGTGTTTTTTGCTTCCTCTTCGGGTCGTCATGGGGGCATAGCAGTGCTGGTCCGTAAGTCTTCGCCAATAGGTGTCCAGGTTCTTGATAAGTCGTCTGACGGTCGCTTCTTGCTTCTTCGCCTTACTTTGGGAGGTCTTTCTTATCTTTTCCTAGTGGTATATGGCCCTAATTCTGGAGAATCAGCCTTTTTACAGCGATTGCTTCATCTTCGTTCTCGCTTTCCTGATGACCCGCTGCTTCTTTTGGGAGATTTTAACTTGGTGATGCATCCCGATCAGGATAAGTCTAGCTCTTCTGCCTCTTCTTTGGGTTCTAAGAGTCATCTCCTTTCCGACTTCTGTGACTCACTTTCGGTTGTAGACCCGTGGCGTCTTCTACACCCTGAAGTTCGTGACTATACCCATCTCTCTCGTGCCCATGGTACTTGGTCCCGTCTCGATTATATTTTCTTGTCTACCTCTATGTTTCCTTCTGTTCACTCGGCGAAGCTTGGACCTCTGTCTATCTCGGATCATGCCCCGATTTGGGTTGATGTTGTCCTGGATCCTACGTACCTCCGCGCACCGTCTTGGCGGTTTCCCTTTTATCTTGCTCAGGACGAGGAATTTCGTGCTTTTTTGCAGACCCAATGGGACGATTATTCGACAAATAATGCTCCCCACATGGATGATCCTATCTTGTTTTGGGAGGCTGGGAAGACGGTGATTAGAGGACATATCATTTCATTTCTATATGCTCGTCATAAGCGTATTAATCAGGGGATCGTTACTCTGGAACGGGCTTTACGTTTGGCAAAGCGGTCCTTTTCTCTCCACCCTTCTCCGGAGACTCGAGACTGCTATTTGTCTACTCAGGTGGCCTTGAACTCCCTTCTCCATTCTCGTTCCCAAAAATGCAAAGCCTTTTATCATCATCGTTTCCTTCGTTACGGTAACAAACCCGGCCGCCTTATGGCTCGTTTGGTTAACGCTACGACTGGTAGGAAGCCGATTTTATCTCTGCGTACCCGGGGCGGAGGGGTGGTGTCTCGGACTTCTGAGATCTCTGGGGTCTTATTTGATTTCTTTAGTCGGTTATATGAAGCTCCGGATGATGCTTCTTTGGACATGATATCGGACTATCTTCACTCTTCCGGGTTGCCTCGTTTGTCAGCGGCTGCGATTTCCTCTCTTAATAGTCCGTTTCGGGCGGTTGAATTGGAGTCTGCTATTAAATCGCTCCGTTCTGACCGGGCTCCGGGCCCGGATGGGTTCTCGGGTGACTTCTATCGGCTCCTTTCTCCGACACTTTATGGACCTTTATTGGCTTATTTTGATGCAGCTACGGTTCGTGGTTCTTTTCCACGTTTTGCAAATGAGGCCCTTATTACCTTACTCTTGAAGCCTGGTAGGGCTGCTGATTTGCCGGAATCTTATCGTCCCATTTCCTTGATCAATATGGACCTTAAACTTTTTGCTCGTATGTTGGCTGATCGTCTTGCTCCTCATTTACCGCTGCTTATCCATGAGGATCAGGTAGGTTTTGTTCGGGGCCGACAGTCTGTCCATAATGTCCGCAAGGTACTTCTTGCTCTTGCTCAGTGTCAATCTTTCCGGATTCCGACCTTGTTTGTTAGCTTGGATGCTTCTAAAGCGTTTGATAGCATTCACTGGTCCTTCTTGTTTCGTACCTTGGAGTATGTGGGGCTCGGGGGGTTCTTTCTAGACGCTGTGCGTTCCCTCTATTCCAATCCCTTGGCATCATTGCTTGTTAATGGGACTTGTACTGACTCTTTCCCTATTCTTCGTGGAACCCGACAGGGATGCCCTCTCTCCCCTCTTTTGTTTCTTCTTTCTTTGGAACCGTTGTTGTGCACTCTTCGGGGGTTCGCGGAGGTCCGAGGTCTTTCAGTCGGTGACTTCGAGCTTAAGACTCTGGCGTACGCGGATGATATGTTTTTAATTCTTACCCGACCTGAAGATTCTCTCCCGGCGGCTCTGGATCTCATCTCTGAATTTGGTTTTTATTCAGGGCTGTCTCTTAACTTAGACAAATCCTTGGCCTTACCTTTTCCACCAGATTTACGTACTTCGTGGAGGGGTGTTTTCCCTCTTCGTTGGGCTGATTCTTCTTTGCGGTACTTTGCTAGACTTGTCTAGTTTGTACCGGTTGAATGTAGCCCCGTTGTTTCAGACGTTACAGAATAGGTTGCACCTTTGGGAGTCTCTTCCTTTCTCACTTTTGGGTCGAGTACACCTGTATAACATGCTTTTGGTCCCCTGTTGGCTTTATGTTTTTCAGGTCCTTCCCCTTTATTTGACGTTTCGTGACGAGCGCCGATTGGAACGCCTGGTCCAGAAATTTCTTTGGGCGGGGAAGAGGCCTCGCTTGCCTTATAAGCGGGCGGCGACTCCCTGGTATAGGGGTGGCTTGGAACTATTGAATCTTCGCTATTTGACAGTTGGTTGTGGCATGAGGCATATTAACGATCTCTTTAGGGGTACTTCAGCATTTACTAACTCGACTCTGGAACTTTCTTGCTTTTCTTCTACTCATTTCAGTGCCTATCTTCATTCTATTCCTTCTTTTGCACCTGAGTCTCTTTCTATGAAAGTATTGCATCGACCCTTACGGAAGGTTTGGCGTTGGGTCTGTAAGTTTCACACTCTTTCTTCTTCTGTCTCTCCCTTCCTTCCTATTCGTTTCAATGGTTCTTTCTTACCTGGGATTGATGGGCCGAGTTTTGCTCGGTGGGAAACAAAGGGCATTCATTATCTATTTCATTTGGTTACTGATGAAGGCGCCCCTAAAACTTTTGCTCAGTTACGAGTTGAATTTGGTCTCCCTCCTACTGACTATTTTGCTTACATGCAAATCCATCATTACATCTCTTCCTTACCTTCTACTTCCTTGCAGGCCGCCTGTCATGAGACTTTGTCTACGGCCTTTACCCTTGGTTCTCAACAACCGGTCCCTCTCACGTTTCATCACCGCCACTTGAAGGATGAATGCCCTTTGTTTGACTATTCTAAGCTGCGTGATGCTTGGTCCGGTGATCTAGCTGTTGATTTGCCTTCTGATATCCTCCTTCAGGCTGTCCGTCGACTGCCCGCTTTGCGTAAATACACTACCTTTTGGGAGCAACATTTTAAATTGATTTTTCGTTTATATATTTCTCCTAAAAGGGCATATTTGGCTCACTTCCGTCCCCATGCAGCCTGCCTTCGTTGTCAGGCTCCGGAAGCCAGCTTAGGCCACATGTTTTGGACTTGTCCTCAGATACAACTTTTTTGGACTTCTATATTTGCTTTTGTGGAGACTATTTGGCGAGTTACTGTTTGCAGTTCCCCTTTGCTTTTATTTGGGACTGTTCCTCACTACTTTCCTCGTTCCAAAGGAGTTGCAGCTTTCCTCAAGTGGTCTATCCTGGTTGCATTGAAATGTATCCTGTTAAAATGGCTTGAGGCTGAGGCTCCGGACTATTCCCTTTGGAGGAGCCGCATGATCGCTCTTTTGATGTGGGAGCGAAGGGATGTGACTGACTTGTCTTCTCGCCCAGGTCGTCTTTTCCAGACCACTTGGGAACCTTTCTGGAATACTTTAATCCCTCTGGCTCGTAGCCGGATACTTAATTGAAGCTTTTGTTTGTACTTCCCATTTTGTGTCTCTTTTGTATAATTTGTTATTCAGATTTTGTTGATTTGTGTTTTGAAGGAGGACCCAGGGGTGGGTATGGTGGGGAAGGGGGGTTGGGTGGGATTTGGGGGGGGTGGTTCTTTTGGGGAATATTTCAAAATTTTGAGCAGGTTTTGTATTTTGTGTTACCCTGTTGTGTTTTGATTGCTCAATAAAATATATTTGACCATAAATATAAACTACACGTCTGGGGGAACAAAACAGGTCATTTGCTTGCCAATTTAATACGCCCTCTGAGAGTTAAGCATGTGATCACATGTATAAAAGACAGGCGGGGGCTTATTCATACTCATCAACAGACCATACAGGAACAATTTATTCACTTATACCAAAATTTATATGCTGAACAACCAACCGTCCGATGATCTGGCTCGGACTGACTTTTTCCACTCTTTGCAGCTGCCGGAGGTCTCTGAAACTCAACGGAATATACTTAACCAACCGATAAGTGAGGAGGAATTACAGGTGGCCATACGTAAACTTAAACTGGCAAAAATGCCCGGGCCTGATGGTTTCAGCTCGGAGTTTTATAAGCTTTTGCCGCCAATCGCATTGCACTGCTTACAGGCTTACTTTATGGGGTTGAGGTCAGAAACTCCATCTGGGAAACACTCATAACCGGGCTCACGTTATCATCTTGCCGAAACCGGGTAGACCTGAGGACCAATTGGGCTCTTATCACCCCATCTCTCTCTTGAATCAAGATATCAAACTTCTAGCTGGGATTTTGGCGGCCCATCTCAATACTCTCCTTCCTGGTCTGATATATGAGGACCAGGTGGGTTTTGTCCCTGGTCGTCACACTTCTATGAACTTACTCAAAGTGCTCACAGTTTTGCAACTCCCGTATACTGCTTCGGATAGAGCATTGATAACCAGCCTAGATGTAGAAAAGGCATTCGATATGGTATCCTGGCAGCATCTTTTTTGGGTTCTAGCCCAATACGGCATTTGGGGGGATTTTGTTGCCTGGGTGTCCGCTCTGTACCACTGCCCTACGTCCCAGTTGTTGATCATCCGGGGGAGGGGGTCTCTGAGCCCTTTCCTTTTGGCCGCGGCAAGGGTGCCCGTTATCTCCCCTGCTCTTCCTTCTTTCCCTTGAACCCTTGGCTATCCGGATCCGCCAGGACCCAAACTTACTGGGCTTGGGTATAGGTGGACATGAATTCCAAATTAGTCTATTCGCTGACAATATGCTTCTTTATGTTCGGCATGCTGATGTCCATCTTCCCCACTTGATGCATATTATTAATTTCTTTGGCCTATTTTCCGGGTTAAAATTAACTATGATAAGACTGAGGCCCTTTTGTTACATGAGTCGCCAGGAGATCCTTGATTCAAACGCCTGGGAGTGGGGATAGCGCCAGGGAAACTAAAGTATTTGGGGATTTTCCTTCATCATAACCTGCAACAGCTTTATGATGCAAATATCTCGGCAGCCATCGGCTGGATTAAATCCCTCTGTCGTAGATGGCGCTCTCTCCCATTATCTCTGATGGGGTGGGTGGCATTGATGAAAATGGTTCTTTTTCCTAAACTTTTGTACGCAGTCCAGTCGATTTCTTTCTTGATCAGTCAGGAGGACAAGCGTCACTTTAACTTTATTATTCGTACTTTTATCTGGAATGCCAAAAGAGCATGAATTAGTCTCCACAAACTGTTTCAAGCTAAGTCACAGGGAGGCCTTGGCCTTCCGGACATTCGACTCTATAATATTGCATCCATCTTCCGCTGGATTCACAAATGTTTGACATCACACCGGCGTTATTCTCCTCCAGCTGCTGCACCCCTTTGTCTTTCGTTTCATTTGTGCATAGGATCCCAGGCACCACTGCATCCTTGATTTATCCCACATTGGTTTTCCTTCTTGCCTTTCGCAAGGCTTGGGCTTGGTGGAGGGGACTTCAACATAAAGTGCCGCACCCGTCTCCCTTTTAGTCCTTCATTGGAAATCCATGTTTCATCCCAGGCCTCCTGGGTCTGCCTGGTTTGTGGGGCAGGGAGGAGCGGGCTGCTACCATAGGGGATTTGTTATAATTGGGTGGTGGCCAATTTCCCTCCTTTCCATCGTTATGTACTCACTGAGGGCTCCCTTCCACACATACTTATCTTTATCTCCAGATAAAACGTTATTATGACTCTTTAACCACTACTTATGCTAACACCTGGGGATACGGCACCTTGGATGAGGAAGCCCTTGCTACCCCTCCACACTTGAACAAGATTGCTACTTAGTACAGAGAGGGCAGGGATTTTCAAGGGGAACAGTGTCTTCAGATTACTGTGAATGAGTAGTCGCGGGAACTGGGATTGGAAGTCTCCATCTGTGATATGCAACTTTTCTTTCAAAATATTTATATGTTTATTAAGACTGTTTCTCTACAGGAAACTCAGTTTAAAGTGTTACATCGTGCTTACCTAACTAGGTCGAGAGGCTTCACTATTGGTTTGTGGCCTGATGATACCTGCATTAAATGTCATCTTTCTCCGGGAACTTATCTCCATTCCTTCTTTGAGTGTTCGGCACTCTCTTTTTGGGAACTGGTGCGCCACTGTCTTGACTCTACACTGGGTTGCACCTTGCAATGGAACCCTCCTGCTCTTCTGCTGGGAGATGTGCAGGACTAACTCAACAACACCTCTCCATGTCGTCACAGAAATTTGTTCTTCATGCTATCTTACTGGGTAAGAAACTTATGCTGCAACACTGAGCATCTACAGAGGCGCCCTCCTTTCCTGTTTGGAAATCTCGCATGAACACTCTGGCATATTATGCGTTACAGACATATTCTCGAAGACCACAGGATCCTTGGAAGGACTATTATGCACTGTGGGAGAAATTTCTGCTGTCCTGTGCTTAGTCTTAACTTTGGCTTGAGCTTTATAAGGCTCCTTCTGGTTTTTATTGCTATTATTATTATTATTATTATTACTCTAGGTTTTGTCGATAGCCCTTAGGCCTATTAGTACCAACCCTACCCCCTTAAGAGACTCCTTGCCCTGCAGCGGAAGGTCAGTCTTTCGTTGGGGCAGCTCCCGGTAGCAGTGGAGCTGCCCTGAAGAGTTAAAAGTAGAGCCGCAGGGGGTGGTCGGGAGGCGAAGCTGGTCTCCCACGCTGGCCTGATCTCTTTCCCCTGCAGCGAAAGGTCAGTCTTTCATTGGGGCAGCTCCCGGTAGCAGTAACAACAAAAGGTAGAAAAAATAATTTTATTTTCTGTTTTGTAATTACAATGTCAGATTTGAAATGTGTATCCTGCCATAGCTGGTGTTAGACCACGCATGTGAGCTAGGATTTAACAGAGAGAGGAAAAGTCTTTTTTGTTTATTTGTGGGTAGGAGAGGGCAAAGGGGTGAAGAGGTTATAAAATAAACCCACCATGATGTTTTAAAAAAACACCCAATTGGGCAGGAAAATCGAATCGAAAATCAATTCAATAGGCTGAATCGAATCAAATTTTTTTTTTCCTGAATCAGGCAGCACTATTACAGACCAGTAAGCCTGATTTCAGTGCCAGGCAAAAGAGTGGAAACAATTATAAAAAATAAAATTGTGGAAGAGGAAGTGACGTCACCTCGCTGAATGGCAGCGTGAAGCAGAAGCTCCGTCGGGCTTTTGTGAAAATTTGCAAGTGGCGCTTCAACAGCGTTGTTTCTTTACCACTATTTTCGGCTGCCGGGGTCCCCCTGCTAATGGCGACTCGTAAACGACTGGACAAATTTAAATTTTTCGGCGACCCGCCAGAAAAATCAGGCCCGGAGGTGGTGAGTGGCATGGGCGAGAAAAAAAAGATGGCGGCCGGGCCGGCGATTCAGTCTGAGTCAGAAGACGAAGGCATCTCCGATCAGCGGGGGGAGGCTGGAGAGGCACCGAAAAAATCAATGGCTGCCTGGTTTACGGAGCTGAAAGCTGAAATAATTGGAGTGAGGGGAGATGTGCGGGCGGCGATTGTAGAGCTCCGTACAGAGGTCAGCGAGCTGGGAGCTCGTGTTTCAGCTTCTGAGGACCACGTGGCTGCTCTTAATACCACAGTATCCACTACCTCCGATGTTACGGGTCGCCTATCGACTGAGCTCTGGGAACTACAGGCACAAGTTGAAGACTTGGAGAACCGCTCTCGGAGATGCAACCTGCGGTTTAAAGGCATCCCTGAAACGGAAGCTTTCCGGACAGTAAAGAGGTGGTAAGAGCCTTTTGTGCACATCTACTGAGGGCTGATGGAGCTGAAGTCCCTGAGTCTATCGTTTTGGTGCGGGCCCACCGCAGTCTGGGAGCTCCCAGGGCACACGAGATAAAATAGCCTGCTTTGGGGAGTTTACACTGAAGGAACGTATTTTATTAGCTGGCCGCACACAAGCAGCTCTCTGATGGAAAGATCTGGCCGTGGGAGTTTTCCAGGATTTGGCGTGGTCTACTTTGCAGAAGCGCAGAGCGTTTAAAGATGTCACGCAAGTGCTGCGCTCTGGGGGCCATAAATATCGGTGGCTATTCCCCTTTGGCATATGGATGACCATTAATGGAACATCTCGGCAAGTGACCACAGTGTCGGAAGCTTGGGCGGAGATGAGAGCTCTGGGCTGCGGGACTCCGATGGAAGGGGACAGACCTCCGGCAGTAGCATCCACTTCTGCGCAAAGTGAGCCTTGGAGTACAGCGTTGCGCTCTGGCAAGAAATCTGCGAAATCCCAGACCTGAACGTGTTTGGACACTGGTAAAACTATTTTGATCTGCCTCGCTGCTGGGCTTTGACTGGGCCTGTTGAGCGCAGGCCCTTGGAACTGCCTGGGAGACTTGGAGACATTGGTTTGAAACTGCTCCCTTTGAATGGGGCTTTTTGGTTTATTACATACTGTTCTCATGGTGTAAGTTTGAGGTTGTATGGTTCTCTGGTTGTTGGGGTTTGGGATCTGGTAGGTTCAGTGTTTGCAAGTATGGGGTGTGAGGGGTTGGGGGAGTGCTTGGAAGATGAGTGCAGGATAAAGAGGGGTGGAGTGGCATATTGTGACTGTGGGGGAATTCATTTGTTGGAAGTTTCATTGACTTTATGGATGAGTGATGATTGCCTTTGGGGGAGGATTGCACTTTCTACACGCTGGCGAATCCTGAGGCTCGGGATTTGAAACAGCGCAGGGGAGGGGGGAGGGGGGTGGGATCTGGGGGGGTTAGGGTGGGGGGCGGGACAGGGAAGGAGGGGGATAAGCTCTTCATTATAGGTTCGTGGAATGTTAATGGACTTAATAGTCCGGGTAAGCGCAGTATTGTAATTAAAGAGTTGGTACGCTTGCAATGGGATGTTTGTTTACTCCAGGAAACACATTTAAGGCCTCGAGATGTAGCAGTCCTACAATCTCCCTATTTTGATCAAATCTGGACCCACCAGGAGTCGGTGCCGGGGAAGAGGGTGGGAGGGGTGGCCATATTGGTTAGAAAAGGACTGGGTCTAGTGGTTCAACAAGTCTTTCGGGATGGGGCAGGGAGATGTTTGGCTATAGTGTCTACCTTACAGGGCCGTCCCATCACTATTATAAATCTGTATGGTCCCAACACTGGTCAAGCAAAATATTTTGGGTCCCTTAGAACTGAATTGGTGGGTTTTGTGAAAGGCTCTGTTTATCTGGGTGGAGATTTTAATGTTACCCCGGATGTTCATCTGGATCACTCTGTGGGAGGGACTCGTTCTCCGACTAGGGCCACTAGAAAGGCTCTTCTTTCTTTGTTTTCTTCTCTGGGCTTGGTAGACAGTTGGAGGTTGTCTCATCCAGTGCAGCGCTCTTACACTCACTACTCTCATGCACATAGATCGTATGCGCGAATTGATGGGGTATGGGTTCATCGTAATTCCTGGGGCGGGATTCGACAGGCCGAAATTGGTGCTATCCAAATTTCTGACCACGCGCCAGTGTGGGTAGCCTGTGCAGGTTATTGGGAGGGGGTGGGACGTTGTTTTTGGAGACTTAATGAGTCTTTATTAAAAGATCCAGCTGTAATTCGAGAGGTGGGTGCGACCGTGGCTCAGTACCTTCAACATAATGATAACAATACGGTCACTGATGCGACTCTGTGGGATGCACTGAAGGTGGTGGTATGGGGCGTTTTTATTAAATGGGGTGCTCGCCAAAAACGTTTGCGGGCACAGCGTTCTTTAGCACTTCATGAACAACTGGAGCGATTGACGAAGTTGCATCAGAGACATCAGGACCCTTAGTATATGAACATCTTGTTAAGGTTCGTGCGGAACTCTCCTTACTACAGATGGAGGAGTATGAGTTCTTGCGGTTGCGCCTACGCCAAACTGTTTGAGTATAATAACACACCTGGATCTCGCTTAGCTCGACTTATAAAGCTGAAGCAGGTGAGAGCGACTATTACAAAGATTCGGGATACTGCGGGCACTGTGCATTGTACCGATTCGGCTATTAGCTCCGTTTTCCTCGATTTTTATTCAGACTTGTATCGGCCATTGGTGGGGCAAGATTCCACTGCCATTGAGGGGTACCTTTCTGCATTGCGGCTGCCGCAGCTTTCGGACACTGATAGAGATTTGCTTAATGAGCCTATTGAATTAGGGGAAGTGCTGGAAGTCATTGCTAATTTGAAGTTGGATAAATCGCCTGGGCTAGATGGGTATACTAATCAATTTTATAAACTTTTTCGTGAGATTCTGGCTCCATTATTGGTCCGCGTAGCGAATGGAGTACGGGGAGGTTCCCCGTTGCCCAATTCAATGGGGGAGGCAGGGATTTCGGTCTTGCTTAAGCCGGACAGAGATCCTATTGGGTGTGGGTCGTATAGACCGATTTCGTTGTTGAATACTGATGCAAAAATTCTAGCGAAAGTTTTGGCTCTTCGTTTGGGAAAGGTACTGCCCTCACTGGTACATTTGGATCAATCTGGTTTTATTCAAAAGCGGCAGGTTTGTGATAATATTAGACGAACGTTGCATCTCTTGTGGGCTGCACAGCGGACTTCTGCAAAAGTTGCCTTTTTGGCGATTGATGCAGAGAAGGCTTTCGATCAAGTGGCATGGGAATTTTTATGGCAGGTGTTGCATCGGATGGGGCTGGGCTCTTTCTTTTTGGCTTGGGTGCAAGCCTTTTATAGGGCTCCTAAGGCTACTGTGCGTATTAATGGGATTTATAGCGAATTTTTTTCCATAGGGAGAGGCACTCGACAGGGCTGTCCTTTATCTCCCTTGTTGTTTGCTCTCTCTATGGAACCCTTAGCCATTCGTATTCGGGAACATGGGGATTTATTGGGGGTGAAGGTGGGAGATTTTGAACATCGTTTAGCACTGTTTGCCGATGATGTGTTGTTGTATGTTCGGGACCCGGAGGTTTCATTGCCGATTCTTGTTGACCTTTTTTTGGAGTATGGGAGGGTTTCGGGATTTACGGTGAATATGGATAAATCTGAACTGTTGAGTGTTACCTTGGGAGACGAAGACCAACGTCGTTTGGCTGTCCGGTTTCCTTTCCGTTGGGCGCCTGGGGTTATCCGTTACTTGGGGATTCGTTTACCTGCGGACTTATCCCAATTGTTTACTGTTAACTATGCGCGGCTTATTCAACAGATCAGGAATGATATTCAACGCTGGAATGGGTTTTGGTTGTCATGGTGGGGTCGCATAGCAGTTCTTAAAATGAATGTTTTACCCCGCTTGCTTTTTCTTTTCCAAACATTACCGATTTCGGTCCCTACTCTAGTTTTGAAACAGTTGCATACTCTGTTTTTTCGCTTTATTTGGCAGGGGAGGCCTTCTTGTATTTCTAGGGCCGCTCTGTGGGCGGCCAGGGCCAGTGGGGGGCGTGCGGTGCCGAATTTATTTTGGTATTTTCGAGCAGCTCAATTGCGACTTTTATTGGATTGGGAGATTGCAGAGTATAAGTTGGTGGTCCGTCTGGAACAACACTTTGTGGGGCGCCCCTGTTTGAAGTATTTGCTTTGGTCTTCTTCCATTGGTACTAGGAGGTTCGTGGTTCCGGGAAATCCGTTTCTGGAACATCTTTTGAAAGTGTGGTGTGATACCCGTCGCCGTTGGGGGGGGGGGGGGTTCCGTCGATTTTGGAGGCGGTGCGGGAGGAGCCCCTGTTCCCCGCTGGAGGGGAGAGTTCTGCATTTGTGCGGTGGGTACAATTAGGGTTACATACTTTTCGGGATGTGCTTCAAAAGGGGGTCCTGATGTCTTTTGAGACCTTCCGGCTTAGTGCTGCCTTGCCCAGAGGAGATTTTCTAGCCTATTCTCAAATACGTCATTTTCTTCATTCTCGGGAGTGGGATCGGGGGTCCTTTCAGTCTAATGATCCCTTTGCTCACATGTGGTTCACTCTTAAGAGCCTTCCTAAGCCTATCTCTGTTCTTTACCAATATATTCCTTTCCGTCTCTTTATCAGCGAGCTTGGGAGATGGATTTAAACTGTACATTTTCTGTTCAGGAGTGGGCTCTGATCACTACTGAAGTCGGTAAGGCCACCTCGTGTGCACTCATTAAGGAAAATGCCTACAAAGTGGTACTGAGGTGGTATTATACGCCGGAACGTCTGCACCGTATGTATCCCGGTGTTTCAGCTTTGTGTTGGAGATGTGGGATGGCCTTGGGGACATTTTTGCATATCTGGTGGGCCTGCCCCATCCTACAGCCTTTCTGGAGGCAGGTGGTGGGGTGTTTATCACAATTGTTACAAATATTATTGCCTTTTTCTCCACAGGGGTGCTTGCTAGGCCTTTACAATGTATGTTTATATTCCTGGCAAACTAAGATCCGACGTTGGGGCCTGGCGGCGGCTAAATGCTTGATAGCAGCTCATTGGACTGGACTGTTAAACTTCAGTTTATTTGTAATATGGAACTGTCTATAGCAAACCGTCATGGCTATTATTATACTTATACCCGGACTTGGACACGAATCCTTGATAAAATTATATCTTTGTCTTGAGCTTATTTCTGTGGGGGGGGGTGAGGACTGAGGGGGCTCTCCTGAAGAACCAACTGGGGGCCCTCTTTGCTGGAGGTGGAGCTTGGGGGTGGGGGAGGGATTTGTGGAGTTCTGGTTGCTGCTGGGTATCAGGGGCTTGATTGTATAGTTGGGGGTACTTCTGTGATTTGTAGATTTATTGCTGTGCTCTCTGACTGATGGCTGTATGTTCTGTTGTCCATGATATTCATGGTATGGTTTGTATATTTCCAAAACTTTTCAATAAACATTTATTGATTTAAAAAAAAAATAAAATTGTGGAACACGTAGACAAATACAATTTAATAGGACAGAGTCAGCATGGGTTCAACCGAGGGAGATCTTGCCTCTCCAATTTGCTTGACTTACATAAGAACATACGAAGTTGCCTCTGCTGGGTCAGACCAGAGGCCCATCGCGCCCAGCAGTCTGCTCCCGCAGCGGCCCATCAGGTCCATGACCTGTAAGGTGATCCCTATCTAAACCCTTTAATCCCCCTTGTCCTTCTATCTGTACCCTTTCATAGCCTATCTATATCCCTCAATCCCCGTATCCTTCAGGAATTTAACCAATCCTTCTTTGAAACCCGGTAGTGTACTCTGTCCTATCACAACCTCCGGAAGCGCATCCAGGTATCCACCACCCTCTGAGAGAAAAAGAATTTCCTAGCATTGGTTCTAAACCTGTCCCCTTTCAATTTCTCTGAGTGGCCCCTTGTTCTTGTGGTTCCCAATAGGCTGAAGAATCTGTCCCTTTCTACCTTCTCTATGCCTTTCATAATCTTGAAAGTCTCTATCATGTCTCCTCTGAGTCTCTGCTTTTCCAGGGAGAAGAGCCCCAGCCTTTCTAACCTGTCTGCGTATGAAAGGTTCTCCATACCTTTTATCAATTTCGTCGCTATTCTCTGAACCCTCTCAAGTATCGCCATGTCCTTCTTGAGGTACGGTGACCAATATTGGACTCCAGATGCGGGCGCACCATCGCGCGATACAGCGGCATGATGACTTCCTTCGTCCTTGTTGTAATACCCTTCTTAATACCCAACATTCGGTTTGCTTTCTTTGAGGCTGCTGCACATTGTGCCATTGATTTCATTGTTGTATCCACCAGCACACCCAAGTCTTTTTCAAGGTTACTTTCCCCCAGCACTGATCCCCCCCATTTTGTAGCTGAACATCAGGTTCTTTTTACCCTATATGCATGACCTTGCATTTCTCTATATTAAAGTTCATTTGCCATTTATTTGCCCACTCCTCCAGTTGGTTTAGGTCCCTTTGAAGGTCTTCACATTCTTCCACGGTTCTAACCCTGCTACAGAGCTTGGTGTCATCCGCAAATTTTATAACTTTTTAACTTCACACTTCGTCCCCGTTTCCAGGTCATTTATAAATACATTGAACAGCAGCGGTCCGAGCACCGACCCCTATGGAACACCGCTCGTGACCCTCCTTCTTTGAAGGTGTGAATAAACATGTGGACAGAGGTGAGCCAGTTGATGTAGTGTATCTAGATTTTCAGAAAGCTTTGACAAAATTCTTCAGGAGAGCCTCCAGAGAAAATTAAAGATAGGAGGCAATGTTCAGTTGTGGATTAGGAATTGGTTATCGGATAGAAAACAGAGGGTAGGATTAAATGGCCATTTTTCTTAACGGAGAAGGTTGCATAGTGGAGTGCCACTGGGATTTGTGCCACAAGTGAGGTAATTATATTTGTAGCTGACACTAAACTGTTCAAAGTTGTTGAAATGCATGTAGATTGTGAAAAATTGCAGGCAGACCTTAGGAAACTGGAAGACGGCATCCAAGTGGTAGATTAAATGTAATATTCTTCCCAAAGTGATGCACGTTGGGAAGAATAACCTGAATCTCAGTTACCGAATGCTAGAGTCCACCTTGGGGGTTAGTGCCCCAGAAAAGGTCTGGCTATCGTAGGCAATATGATGAAACTTATCGCCCAATGTTTGGTGGCGGCCAAAAAAGCAAACATGATTCTAAGAATTATTAGAAATGGGATGGTTAACAAGACTAAGAATGTTATAATGGTGCAACATAGAAACATAGAAAAATGACGGCAGATAAGGGCTATAGCCCATCAAGTCTGCCCACTCCACAGACCCACCCCCTAAGTCTGCTCTAGAGCCCCTGCTCCAAATGACCCATCCTTACATTCACCCTCTCAGGGATCCTACATGGGCATCCCATTTACCCTTAAAATCTGGCACGCTGTTGGCCTCGATCACCTGCATCGGAAGCTTGTTCCAATGTTCAACTACTCTTTCAGTGAAAAAATACTTTCTGGTGTCACCATGAAATTTCCCGCCCCTGAGTTTAAGCGGATGCCCTCTTGTGGCTGAAGGTCCCTGGAGAAGGAAAATATCTTCTTCCACTTCGATATTTGAACGTCTCAATCATGTCTCCCCTCTCTCTGCGTTCCTCGAGAGAGTAGAGCCGCAATTTGTTCAGCCTCTCTTCGTAAGAGAGATCCTTGAGCCCCGAGACCATCCTGGTGGCCATCTGCTGAACCGACTCTGCTCTTAGCACATCTTTACGGTAATGTGGCCTCCAGAATTGCTCACAGTATTCCAGATGTGGTCTCACCATGGTTCTGTACAACTGCATGATGACCTCAGGCTTTCGGCTGACGAAACTTCTGCGGATGCAACCCAACATTTGTCTTGCCTTAGATGAAGCCTTCTCCATTTGATTGGCAGCTTTCATGTCTGCACTGATAGTCACTCCCAAATCTCATTCTGTCACAGTCCTAGCTAAGGTCTCACCATTTAAGGTGTAAGTTCTGCACGGGTTTCTACTGCCGAGGTGCATGACCTTGCATTTCTTGGCGTTGAAGCCTAGCTGCCAGGTCGCAGACCAATGTTCCAACAAAAACAGGTCCTGTGTCATACTATCGTGTAAATTGGAGCTGCTCACTACGTTACATAATTTGGCGTCGTCGGCAAATAGTGTTATTTTACCTTGAAGCACCGAACTAAAGCTTGATTGGACATGTTACACCCTGAGGCAGCCAAATTGCAAAACGCTGGCCACTGTTGGTGTACTGATCAATGGAAGATAAGTTGAATTCATTTTTTCATCTATTTTATAATATCTTCCAAGTCAAGTTTAACACAGCACAATGCTTGGTTCATTTAAAGGAAGTTTTTTAGCCAGTGAAGTGAACGATCCACCACCGTTATTCCACCATTGTGGAGGTGGGTGGGCTCCTGTCTGAGGCTTTTTCCTCTGTTTGAAAATGTTTTTCTGGCCTGTACTGTGTTATCCACTGTCGCAACCCGCAGGCTCCTGATCATCGCAGTGAGCCGGGTTCACCACGACCGTAACTGCTCCCAGCATGTTCCCTTCAACTAGGGAATCCTTCAGGCAATATAGGCAACTGCCTAGGGTAAAAGCCATAGGACAAATGACCTCAGTGAAAACAGGCAAGGAACATCACACACATTCTGGAAGGTCCAAAATAAGGATATACTTTTATTTCTGATTCTAGGTCAGGCTGATCTGGTGTTATCAGTAGGTTATAGCATTTTTCAGTACATTTGTTCAGAAACAAAGGATGCAAAAATCGAGCCAACCTGGCCACACTGGCTTCACCAGTATAAGAATGAATGTTCTATCAAAAATCAGAAACAATAAAGGAAAACACAAAACCCAGAATTATGGCTGGACTTCTATCTCATTAACGTAGTCTTCTTCACCAGCCTTAAATGGTAAAGGTAGTTTTAGCAATGCTCTCTTCTATGAAGGTGCAGTAGGGAGAAGCACACAAAATACTTGCTGCATGAAAAAAATAAAACTTTTCCAAACCAAAAGAAAGTAAACTGCTAAACCTGGAATCTTTCCACAGGCTGCCTGCAGCTAGGGAACTCACAAACGAAGCTGCTAATTAGCCTCCAGCTGTGTGAAGAGGAGGAAAACAAAACGCTGCATAGCTTGCAAATGTTTAGGCAGTTCAAGGCAACAACCTATGTGAAAGCATTCTTCAGAGCCTAGCTCTGGGCAGTTTAAGCACTTCTGAACACACAGCACACTTAGTCCCAAAACTTTCATGAAACAGGTAAGAATCACAAATTAGCAAAACAGGTAAGAATCACAAATTAGCAAAACACTTCCAACCTTTTAGCTTGTGTCCATTGCTTCCAATCTCTAACTGGAAATACTTGGCACACCAATATCTATCGGATCCCAGCTTTCCAGCTGCCTCTCAACGGTGGGATCAGATACCTCTGAAATGTCCACCATCTCGCAGTCTCTTGCCAGCTCGTCAGCATTCAGCTGGGGAGCTGAGTTGTGCTGTCTCTCAAGCTCACATTGCAGCCCCCTTGGCTTCTCCCTCTCTCTGGGTCTCAGCTGCCCTGTTTTAACCGGCTCCAATTCGCCCCTCCCTGCTCTGAAAAGGGGGAAGGGAGAAAACTCTCTCTGCAGCTGTGCCTGCCTAGCTGACAGCTTCCTGCTAGTTCTCTGGCATTCTGGGAGCTGTAGTTTCCTAGCTCCTGAGTTCCTTTGAGCTCCAATAGCAGGCTTGGGAGAGTAACCTGAAACTGGACTGAACTCTTCCTGGCAGTCAGTGTCTGTCTCATCAATGTTGGTGCAAGTGAGGTCAGCGCTATCACACTCAGCAGAGCCAACCTGGTCAGCTCTCCTGCATAGGGGCTTACTGCTCTTCCTAGTTACTTCTGCAACAAAGCTAGGAGAGCTTGAAAACCACTGTCCACAGAGAGATTTCTTCAAAACTCAGAACAGAAAATAATCTGAGGGAACCAGGTCAGGAATGTAGGATGGATGGTTCAGCTGCTGAAACCCACATTCTTGGATGGCAGCCTGTGATTTTTGTGATATATGCACTGGTGTACTGATATGAAGAAGCAGCATGCCTGCTGTGAGCTTGCCTCGTCTTTTCTCCTTAATTAATTCCCGCAAAGTGATCATTGTGTTGGCATAACTCTCCCCAGTTGTGGTTGTCTTGTGTGGCAGACAAAAGTCCAGAAGCAAAAGTCCATCATCCCAGAAAACAGTTGCCATGACTTTGCCTGCAGATTTTTCTGTCTTGAACTTTTTTGGGGTGGAGGATGACTTGTGCTTCCACTGCATTGACTCAATTATCCTAGGACAAGCAGGCAGCATATTCTCATATATGGGTGACTTAGTATTTTGACATCTACCATGGGGGATGTTAGAAAAAAAATCATTTGTCCAGTTAAGTCTGTTACTTGTGTGGTGATCGTAGGGAGCTCAGGATATTATGTATGACTCGTAATATGCAAACCACATAGTTATATTCGGTATATAAATGTTTAAATAATAAATAAAAAGTGAACTATCACTTTAAAATTTTTAGAGCTTTGCGACTACCTGCACCGCGCATGTGCGACTGCCTTCCCGCCTGAAGAGGCTTGTGGTACTTAAGTTTTTTGTTTTCCACGAAGCAAAGAAGTCTATTTCTTTTGATGAATTTTGTTTTCAGTCGGCGCTGCCTTCCTATTTCGCGTTCTTTTTTGTCTTTAGCCTTTCGGCTTTTCTGGATTTTCTTTCACAATTGAATTTAATTTAGCGGACAAAACTTTTCCCATGTCAAAACCCATGACAGGCTTCAAAAAGTGCTGCAGATGCCAGTGACCCATTTCCATCACAGACCCACAAAGCTAGTGTTGACAATGTCTGGGTTCTGAGCACAGGGTTGAATCCTGTCTTCGCTGTTCCACTCTGAAGAAGCGCTCCATCAAATCCTGTCACCTTCAGCAGGAGAGGTTATTTGGCATGGATATCGACAAATTGTTGGAGCAAGCATCATATATACCTCCAGTATCAAATCGAGGGATCTCTTCTCTTCGGGGAAGTTAGTTTCTACTTCCCAGAGAGCATCGACAGTCTCTACAGCATTGAGTTCCTCGATGCAGACCTCGAAGCGACGTCAATGGTCATTGCTCAACAGATAAGTTCTTGTTTGATTTTTTGATGCTTTTGCACAACAGTATTTCATTATATTTTGAGGGTATAGCAATGATTGGGTGGTGATGTTTTTGTGGGAACACACTCCCTTTTTCCTCCATGTCTCTGAGCACAATCCTCTAATTAGATATTCATTAAAGTGTTTGTTGATTGAGTTTCACTGCGAGGAGACATGATAGAGACTTAAAATAATAAAAGGATTTGACAAAATAGAGCAAGAAACATCGTTATTCAAATTGTCAAATGTGACCCGGACAAGAGGTCATGGGCTGAAACTGAAGGGCACAAGGCCCAGGACAAATATTAGGAAGTTCTGTTTCGCACAACGAGTGGTGGACGCTTGGAACGCTCTCCCTGAGGAGGTCGTGATGGAGACCAACATTCTGGGATTCAAGAGCAAGTTGGATGCACACCTTCTTGCAAATCACTTTGGGGGATACGAGTAAACAAGGTTTCTCAGCAGAGAACACCTAGCTTGGCCTCCGCGGGTGCGGGTTGCCGGACTGGATGGACCTAGAGTCTGATCCGGCGAAGCCATTTCTTATGTTCTTAACAAAGTATTTTTTTGAAAATGTGTTATGTAATTTATTCTGTTAGATTACATTTGGCAGCGAGTAGTGTATTTCATGCCTGTTCTGTGGGCTTTACATTCTTCCAGGTAGGCTTACGCCGCATCATCTGTAGGTTTACACGGCCTGCAGATGATTTCTGGTCGGCTGTAGCGATCCTAGCAGGCCGCCATAGCCTCAGCTGCACATTCCCTCTGGTGCGGTCTCGCTGACATATGGGACCTACAGATGAGCATCGCTTGTACCAGCGGGCCAGCTTTAGGGAAAATTTGAAATTGTCTGGCGGGCCAAATTTCAGCAAACCACAGGCCAGAGTTTGACATGTCTGTTTTAGGGGGTCAGATTCAGACTGTGGTCTTTTCTTTTATTGATCCTGAATCTTTTAATCCAGCACTTTTTTCCACTGCATCTCAGTCTGAGGATCTTGCTTTCTTATCCAATATTACTCAACTTTGTAATGACCTCTCTGTTCCTGTGGGGACTGATACTTCTCCATTTCGAGATATTTTCCACTTTAAAGAACCTCCCAAGGAATTTCCTATCCTACCTTTGCATGACCTGTTCCAACAGGTCCTTTTTCAGAATTGGGAGATGCCTTTGTCCACCACCAGTACTCCAAAGCATCTGGACTCTCTTTATAAATTCTTTCTACACCACACTTTACTGACCCTCAGCGTCCTCATCACTCATTGCTGGTGGAATCTACACTGAAGAAATATTTAAGATTCCAGGGTCTACGCTTCAGTATCTCCAATTCATGAAGGCCATACTTTGGACACTTTTGGTTGTCGCCTTTATAAAAACCCTATGCTTTTGAACAGAGTCCTTAATTATACTTTTTATATGCCTTAACCTCTCCAGCATCATGTGTAATGCTTGTCATCTTTTGTACAACATCTTCCCCCTCACCAACTTCTAGATTATCAACAAACTATTCATAACCTCTCACAAACTGCAAGGTATCTCCAGAGGTTAGTCTCTGATGCCTTTCAATTGTCATCTAGACTGTCTGCTCTATCTGTTGCTATGAGACACCTCACTTGGCTCAGACTTTCTAACATGGATGTCATCATCCAGAATAGATTGGCCAAAATTCCATGTCTGAGACACAAGCTTTTTGGGGATGCTGTGGAAGTGGCTGCACAGAAATTAGCTCAACATGCGTAGACTTGGGCTGCTCTAAACAAACCAGTATCTAAGCTTCCTTCCTAGGAGAGGTCTTCTAGACGAGATTCTTCACATCACTGGACCTCTTCTTCGGCAACCAACCCCATAGGGGTTACACTGGAATTATTTCTCTGCTCCATAGCAGTTTTTCAGTTTTTTCTGTCACCTCTTCCGATAAGGCTTGACAGTACAGCTGCTGTTCTTCTTTCCTTACAACTTGATTCTTCCATTTTTGCATCATGATTGACTTTTTGGGACCTGTGTTCTGTGATCCTTTTTAATTTTATGGAGGGTTCCTTTATTCATTAAAAAAAAGAAGAAAAGCAAAAACATAGAGAATATTTTTCTTGGTTTCTGGTTAAAAATAAAAAAAAGCCACAACAACATTTCTTTTATATATCTCACCTCTGCTTCCTGTTTTTATGGTCTCAGTTCTTCATACTGGCATATTTGGAGCTTTGTGTGGATTCTTTGATATGAGTGTTCTTCTCTGAGATACACTTTGCACATTTTCTTATGCTTCACCTTTGCCACATCTCTTTCACCATTCTGCTGCGCTGTTTGGCCTCTAGGTGGTGTTTCTTGCTGTTTTGGGATCCTGTTGCCAAATTTAAGGGTGGGCTCACTCAATGCTTTATTTATGTATTTAAAAATTTATATATCGCATATAAACTGTGCGTTTTACAAATTACATACAAAATCCATGTACAAACTATAGAAATAAGTAAAAAAAAAAAGTATAACCAGGGAGACAATAATAAACCGACACATTTTTAGCGTATTCTTGGACTTCATCCTCCCCATACTGTATCTTAAAATTCCAGGAAAACATGAGCAAACAATAGCAGATCAAGTTTCCACAAGATTAAAGCAGGAAAACATTAGAAGCCATGTCCATTTTCAAAATTTTCTTAAAAATTAAATCATAAATTCCAAGAAAGCATTATCAATTACAATGAGGTATTACCAGAGAAAGGCGTTAACAAATAGTTATGTTTTCAACATTTTCTTAAAATTAATCCTCCCGGAGAGGAAGTGACATCATTCTACCGAATGGCAGGGTACTTTTTGAGCTCCGATGGGGCTTGCGATTAAAAAAACTTCCCCCGCGAGCAGTATTGCTCCCTATTAAGGGTAACTTGGCAATCTGAGTGAATGGCGAGCCGCAGGCAGTTGGAGAAGTTTTGTTTCAGCGAACCTGCGAGTGGAAAACGGACAGTGAAAGGGCTGGCGTCACCTGCTGTGAAATCAAAGATGGCACAGTCACCGGGACAGTCTCAGCAGTCGCTGGTCTCGGGTCTTGCCCGAGGATAGTGCTTCCGCATTGAACATGACTTTTGAAGCCTGGTTCCAGGATTTAAAAGCTGAGATGAAGGGTATCCGGGAGGATGTTAAAACAGCGCTGGCGGAGCTTCAGGCAGAAGTTGGTGATTTAGGTGGTCGGGTCGAGGCCTCAGAACAACATGTATCCCGATTGGACAAGGTGGTGGAGAAAACTAAGTCGGCAATGGCTCAGCAGGTGAAGGAGCTTGCAGATCTACAGGCACAAATCGAGCACCTGGAAAACAGGTCCCGCAGAAGTAATCTGCGGTTCAAAGGGATCCCAGAGAATGATTGACTTAAAGATTGCAAGGAAGTGGTGCAGGCCTTCTGTAGTCAGCTGCTGGGGCCTGTAGAGCAGATAGACTCTGCTTCTATTATTATCTTGAGGGCCCATCGCAGTCTGAGAGCTGGCCGACCGGGCACCCCAAAAAAACATTATAGCATGTTTTGGGGACTGTTTAAAGAAAAAATTCTCCAGGCAGCCAGGTGACGACTATAATTCCAATGGAATGGGATTATAGTGGGAGTATTTCAAGATTTGGCTCTAGCGACACTACAGAAGCGACGGGCTTTCTGAGAGGTGACTCAAGTGTTATGTGCAGAGGGACATCGCTACCGGTGGTTGTTCCCATTTGGCATATGGATGTCTGTGAATGGCAAGTTGCGCAAAGTGGATACCGTGGGAGATGCTTGGATGGCCTTGAAAGACTTGGTTTGTAGTAATTTACCTACTGTTTCAGCCGTGGCAACACCAACGAATGTGGGAAGATCAGAGGGGGGCCTGGCGCACTGTTACCTGATCTACTAAAAAGCCGACCCCAATGGAGACCTGAGTGGTGGCACACCAGGGTGGCAGACTTTGCAGATCCTGGTGGAGAGGACTGGGATGTCTCAATTCCTCCTTGAGGACTTTTGTGCCTGGGGACTTTGTTGTGCAGTATTTGGTGTGATGGAGGGAGTATTAATGGGGAAGGCTCACTGATCTATAAGGGATGATATAAGGGGTATGTGAATGAAGACAGGGTGAATGTGTGGTTGTGTGGCATGAGTTGTGTTGGAGGAAGATACCCTGGGATGGGGGATTTTGGAAGACATGATGAGATTACATTAGAGATTTCTATTCCATTACCTTGCAGTTCAAGGCGGATTACAAAAGAGATAAAAAACGGAGGGTTACAATGGAAGAACATTTGTCCTTTCTAGAGAGGTAAAGAGTAGGTTATGTAGTTTCTGTGTGGCGGGAGGTGGGAAGGATGGTAAGTTTGAAGTTGGGGCTCTTTCAGGAATTTCTTGAAGAAAGTAGTTTTTATTTCTTTTCTGAAGTTATGGCTGTTTCAGGAATTTCTTGAAGAGTATAGTTTTTATTTCTTTTCTGAATGTAGTCTGGTGTCGTTATCAGTAGATTAGAGATTTGGTTGTCTAGTTTAGCTGCTTGAGTGGCCAGGAGGCTATCGTATAGTTTATTCCATTTTACTTCTTTGATCGAGGGGTGTGTGAATGGGGTGTGTGTTTTTCTATGTCTGATTGAGGTGGTTTGGAAGAGGCGGTTGTTCAGGTAGGTTGGGCTGTCTCCGTTTAAGGCTTTAAATAACATACAGTAGAATTTAAATAGTATTCTTTCTTGAATTGGTAGCCAATGTGAGTTGATGTATGCTTCTGTAATATGGTCGTGTTTTCTGAATGAGTAGATGAGGCTCAGAGCTGTATTTTGGATTATTTGTAGTTGTTTAGTCATTGTAACAGGGCAGGGGAGGTAGAGGATGTTGCAGTAATCTAGTAGATTTAAGATTAGGGATTGTACTATAAGCTGGAATTGTGTTTTTTTGAAGAATTTCCTGACTTGTATTAGGTTTCTCATCACTGCGAAGGATTTCTGTATTTTTTTTATTTTTTTTGCAGTTGCATGGTGCAGCATCGGTCTATAGTCATTCCTAGTAGTTTTATGGTAATTTGAATGGGATAGTTGATTGTGTTAATTTCTATATTGGTTATGGTTGGGACTTTGACGTTTTCGAGGAGGATAAATTTAGTTTTGTCTATGTTGAGTTTCAGTTTGTGATCTTTCATCCAGGTTGCTACTGTTTCTAGTGTTCGGTGTAGTGTGTTTGTCATGGCGGTCTTTGGTTGATCAAAAGGTATGAGAATGGTAATGTCATCTGCATAACTGTAGGTGGTGATGCCTAGATTATCTAGGTATGTTCTGAGAGATGCAGTGTATAGGTTGAAGAGAGTAGGGGATAGTGGGGATCCTTGTGGTACACCGCAAGGGTTGGACCAAGGTTCAGATTTTTCTTTATCTGATTTTACTCTGTATGTTCTGGATTTTACTCTGTATGTTCTGGATTCAAACCAAGAGTGTACTTTGTCTGAGATGCCTATTGCATCCAAAATTAGCAGTAGGATGTTATGGTCTACCAGGTCAAATGCTGCGGTAAGGTCTAGTTGTATGAGAAGCATTTTTTTTCCTGTGCTGAGGTGTTGTCTGGCTGTGTCAATGAGGGAGCCTAGTAATGTCTCTGTGCTGAAGTTGGATCTGAAACCAGATTGCGTGGGGGACATGATGAGATATATGGGGCCTGAGCTGGGGCTGGGATGTAAGAGTGCAGGGGGGTGGAAGATGGGTTAGTGTTCTAGAACTATTGCTCGGGAGATACTTGAATAAATGTTGCGTGTTTTTGAATGGTTGGGAAGTGGGGGGGAGTCAGATACCTTTTGGGGGAGACTTCATCTTTTCTCATTGGTTGGTCTGGAAGCTACTAGATCAGCACGTATGGGGAGTGAGGGGGTTACGGGGAAACAAGTGGATTCTGGTGTGGGGAAAACAGGGACAGGGACAGAACAGGATTTACTTAGGATCGGGTCATGGAATGTCAATGGGTTGAACAGTCCGGGAAAGAGGAGTATTATTTTCCGGGAATTGAAGAGAATGCGTTGGGATATATACATGTTACAGGAGACACACCTGCGGCCCAGGGATGCTGCTTTCTTGCAGAATCCTGCATTTGAACATGTTTGGGTACATCAGGGACAAAACATTACCCCAAAAAAGTGTGGGATTTCGGTCTTGGTGAAAAGGGGTCTGGGATTGGCCATTGATCAAGTATATAGGGATCCTCTTGGGAGATATCTAGCGTTGAGAGGGAATTTACAGGACAGATAGTGACGATAGTGAACATATATGGTCCCAATGTAGATCAGCCAGAGTTTTATCGTAAATTGCAGGATGAGCTGTTGCCGTTCATTTGGGGGGAGGGGATTTTTTTGGGGGGGGGATTTTAATGTGATCCCAGACAGGTGGCTGGACCATTCCAAGGGAGGTAGGGGCTCTCCCGGGGGGAATACATGGGCTTTTCGGGTATTCATGCAAACCTTGGGGCTGATAGACTGCTGGCGCCTTCTGCATGGGACTCAGCGTAACTAAACCCATTATTCTCATGGTCAACATACTTACACCAGGATAGACAGGCTCTGGGTTCATAGGAATCAATGGGGTAAGATAAGGGAAGCTGAAATTGTAGGCATTCAAGTCTCAGATAACGCTCCGGTATCGGTGGATTGTGCAGGAGTGGTGTCGGGAGGAGGTACCCGCTACTGGAGACTTAATGACTCGCTGCTTAATGTGCCTGAGGTGGAGGCAGAGGTCCTTTGAAGTTTAATGATACAGGGGAGGTGTCCGATGGAATTTATGGGACGTTTTGAAATCAGTACTGCGGGGAGTCTTTATTAAGTGGGGAGCCAGATTTAAGCAACGTAGAACTTGAGCTCAGTTACACCTACGTGAAAGATTGATTTCTCTAGAATTGGTTCTTATGTGATCCCAGGACTCTCAGATGATGGCACAGTTACGCATGGTAAAGGGAGGGTTAAGTCAGCTCAAAATAGAAGAGTACAATCATGTGCGCAAGCGGTTTCAGTCTTGTCTTTATGAGCATAGTAATAAGTGTAGTGCTCAGCTGGCTCGCTATATCAAAATTAAGCAGGTGAGAAATTCTATTACAGCAGTTTGAGATAGGAGCGGGACTTTGCAGGTTATGGACATTGGTAAATCCTTTTTGGATTACTATCATCACCTGTACAGTGCTGGAGGGGAAGGGGGAGCTGGGGAGGTGAACAGCTTTTTGGACAAGGTCTTTTTACCTATACTATCCCCTGATGACCAAGCACAGCTCAATGAACCAGTCACATTAGGGGAGGTATTGGGTATAATCCATAAATCATAATTCATAAAGCATTCAGCTCAACACAAGACTGTTTCGCCACCTGGCATCTTCAGGAACTGGGACCCAGGGTTTGGCACAAGCCGGGATCAGCTGACAAGCAGGAAACACACTGTCTACCAGGAAATCAAACTGCCCCTGCTCAAGTCATGCTTAGTTTACTGGTGAAATTGTGATGTTGGTGAGCCTTGCAAACACAGCTCCTGAAGATGCCAGGTGGCGAAACACAGTCCTATGTTGAGTTGAATGCTTTATGAATTGAAGAACAGGACCATCATGAGGACAAAGAGGCCTGCCAATTGTGTTTAAGAAACTGTGATTTTGATGTGCTAGACTGTTGTGCAACTCTCAGTTTGAAGCCTCTCTGACTAGATGATCATGGACTAATGAACTCATGAACTAACCAAGATCCAGTTTTGGATAAAAGTAATCACAATGACTGCAGTATGTGTGTGAAAATTGGGAAGTGAGTGTGAGTGATGGGGATTAGGTTCACTGACTAAATTATTTTGATATTTATTAATAAATTAAGTATTGGTAAGTTGTAAAAGTACTGTAATGAAATGAACTGTGGGAGATAAGATTAAAATTTAAATGATTCAGATAATACTTGTTTGTATTAAATATTTAATAGCTGGTTTTAAGAATTTGAGTTAAACTAAACCTTAAGTTTGTATACGTATCATCTCCATAAAGATAGAGCTCAATATGGTTTACAGGTAATTTTAATAAATGAGGGAAGGGCACTAAAAACTGCTATCGCAGTTTAGTAAAATGGGAAGTGGTATATTTGTCTATTTTTGTATGGTTGTTACTGAGGTGACATTGAATAGAGTCATCTGCCTTGACTTCTTTGAAAAAACCCTGGAATATAGTGTTCCCGCTAAGCTGCGCTGGGGTGCGCTGGCGCACAAAATATTACCTCGCAGCGCACAAGTTTCTCGTCACAGCGCACACAGTGTAGAGCACAGTTCTTCAACCGCCGGTCCGCAAACAAAATCTTGCCGGTCCGCGAAGGATTCGGTCCCCGCCGCAACGAAAGGCCGGCGTCAGCTGACTTGCAACTTCCTGTTGCAGTCGCTGTGCCGGGACTCCTGCCTTCGCCGGGACTCCTGCCTTCCACCGCGTTTGCCTCCTGCCTTGTCTCCGCACCTCCAGACCAGCAGCGGCAGCTGTGTATGCTTTTAACTTCGGCACAGAGCTGCCCCTAATCAATAGTTTAGCGCGGTTTCATAAGGCAGCCTCGGGGCCTTTGCTAGGCCGGCCCACATCGCATCATCGAAGCGGGCCGGCTATCAAAGGCCCCGAGGCTGCCTCATGAAACCGCGCTAAACTATTGATTAGGGGCAGCTCTGTGCCGAAGTTAAAAGCATACAGAGCTGCCGCTGCTGGTCTGAACTCTTGGGCCGCTGAAGGAGGGCAAAAAGCAGCTGTCCTGGAGGTTTCCCTTCCTCTCGCCTTTACAGGTTCCTTTTTTCCACCTTTTTTTTTTTCCTTCAAACGGCAACGGGCCCCAGCATCGACATCAATCAAGTAAGTTCCACTGTCAATCAAGCGGTTCTGCTCGGCCAAAGCTTCCCCTGTGACATGAGCCACCCTCAGGGGAAAGAAAGTGACCCACAAAGGTGAGGGGAAGGGGGGCAGATGATGGAAGTTGGGGGGGGGAGAGAGAGAGAGAGAGAGAAGGGGCAGATGATGGAATGGAGGAGATGAGAGAGAGAGAGAAGGGGACAGATGATGGAAGTGAGAAGAAGGGAGAGAGAGCAGAAGGCAGATGGATGTCAGTTGAGAAGGGAGAGCAGATGCTGAATGGAAGTGGGGAAAGAACACATACTGGATGGAAGGAGGAGATAAATAAAGGGGGAAGAAAATAGTAAGATAATGGAGGGGTGAGGGAAAGGGGTGACAAGCTGTGTGTAGACACAGTGAAAAGAGGGAAACGGGACTAAATAGTAAGAAAGAATATAATTTAGATGGAGGCAGAAAATAGAGAAGGAAGACCAGAGAAGAAAAGGGAAGAGAGAGCAGAGAATGATCAGATCTGAGTGGAGGAAATGAGAAGAGAGATATGCTAAAAACCACAGGGGGGAGGGAAGGATAGAGATGCCAGACCATGAGGGGAACAGAAGGAAGATGATGGATGCTAGACCAAATTGGGGGGTGGGGGGGGGCAGGAGGAGAGATGGCAGGGAAAGACAGACAGTGAATGGAAGGGGCAGATGCTGGACTGAAGAGACAGAGAAGGTTATCATGCTGCTGTACCGGGCCATGGTACGCCCTCACCTGGAGTACTGCGTCCAGCACTGGTACTTTAAGAAGGACACGGTACTACTCGAAAGGATCCAGAGAAGAGCAACTAAAATGGTTAAGGGGCTGGAGGAGTTGCCGTACAGCGAAAGATTAGAGAAACTGGGCCTCTTCTCCCTTGAGCAGAGGAGATTGAGAGGGGACATGATAGAAACATTCAAGGTACTGAAGGGAATAGACTTAGTAGCTAAGGCAGGGAGAACGAGAGGGCACTCTCTAAAGTTGAAAGGGGATAGATTCCATACAAACGTAAGGAAGTTCTGTGGTAGAAAGCAACATATTTATTTGGCTCATAACTTGCTGGCGCCCGATATTTTTAGCTCACAGTGAAAAAAGTTTGCTCACAACACCCGCCCGCTTAGAGGGAACACTGAATATAAATGATAATTAACATTTTCCCTGCATACAATGTGCTTTGTGTTTTTTAAAAAAATTTATTGTTGGTAGATTATTCTGACTTGGTCATTTTAAAAGTGGCTCGCAAGCCCAAAAAATGTGGGCACCCCCTGTTCTAGACCATAGGGTTATTTCCCTTTACTAAACTAAACTTTAAGTTTGTATACCGCATCATCTCCATAAAGATAGAGCTCGGCACGGTTTACAGGTAATTCAATAAATGAGGGAAGGACATAATAAGAAATTAGAGGTTATGAAGAGGATAGCTAGCTTTACATTTTAAATACATAGCTTTACGTTTTGGAGAAAAGCCAGGTTTTCAGATGCTTTCGGAATAATTGGAATAAGCCTAGGTTCTGCAGCAGGGCAGGGAGGTTATTCCAAAGCTCAGTGAATATGAAGAAAAGGGATTTCCCTAATTTACCTGCATACATGATTTTTGGCATTAAAAAATGGGATCACATAACCCCCTACTACCAAAAACTCTACTGGTTGCCCCTGGAGGCAAGAGTATTGTTCAAATTCGCCTGCCTCTGTTTCAAATCCATTCTCAGTTTGGTCCCTCTATACCTGGTTTCCCACTTTAAACTAGACTGCTCCACCAGGCCTACATACAGAATACGTATGTTTAGCCACCCTACAATAAAAACCTGCCGATACAAAAGATTCCTTGACAGAACGCTTGCGTTCCAAGCAAGTCTACAGAACGACTGGCTAAGCAGCATCATCAAGCTCTCCTCATCCTACTTTAATTTCAGAAAACTAGGTAAAACCAACCTGTTCAACTGATTTGTGACCAAGAATTCCTAAATTATTCACTACTTATCCCACGCTATATGACCAGCCCTTCTTATTGCAAACCGCCTCAACCTATTTCTTATTGTAAACCTGCCCCTACAATGTAACCTTACTCTGTACAAATATTCATGTACTCAAAGACTTCAATGTTTTTTCGCTGAATGTCCAGCTCTTCTTTATTGTAAACCGCCTCGAACTACTTTGGCTTTGGCGGTATATAAACAATAAATTATTATTATTACCTTTTTAACGAGGGGAAAGATAGTTTAAATATGTGGGCGGATCTGGTAGTGTCAGGTCTCGAAGAATTCCAGGATAGTGGGATTAGGGGAGGAAGAATACCATGTAGGATCTTGAAAATTAGGCAGGTACATTTAAAGTGAATCCTAGAAATCACCGGAAGCTAGTGAAATTTTGACAGAAGCAGGGAAACATGATTAAATTTGCTTTTTGTGAAGATCAACCTAGCTGCAGTGTTCTGGATCTGCTGAAGTCTTTGGAGTTATCCAATAGGCAGCTATTTAACTAACTGGGGGGAAAAAAAAACATGCTTAAGCTTTATGCATATTCATTGGGGAAATCCTGAAAACCCGACTGGATTTCGGCCCTCAAGGAGGGACTTTGACACCCCTGATCTAGGGGATTTGGAGGTTTGGGAGTGGCTGTAAGAGAGGATGAGGCCACTATATCCTTTATAGGATGGTTTTCTTGCCTTTCTTTGTTCCGGTCTTGCCTGGATCCTCATTTCTTTGTGCATGGTTCGTACGTTGACGATTTTGTTTTCAATCGTCACTACATTTCTGTTAGACCTCTTCATGTACGATTTTTTACTGGACCATTTCTTTATACAGCATTTGTGCACATGATGTTGATACTGATGCCAGTGTTGATGCAGGCTGTGTGTCGGGTCCCAAATCTCCTACCACACTCAATGTCAATGCCAAACCAAAAAGCCTTTCATGCTGAAGTTGTCAGGATTTAAATGTTCTCTTTTGCATATGCAGACAGATATCACAGCAAATATCCCAATGGTCAGGAACTAGACAGTGAACACACCATTTATGTGGTACAAAGCAAGTTGAAATGGCCCGATTACATCAAGTACATATCTTGATGGCAGTAGGCATGTCCTTTGACATAGAGGGAAAAATGGCCAATGCGAAGTCAAGGGGGCTCATTGGCCCATGGAGCTCAAGTGAAAAGTATACTGAAAACAGTCAACACTCCCTGGAGGGACAAAGATTTCAAAGTGATGCGAAGACCAAAGAATCAAAAATGAAGAAAATTTAACGAAATTCAAGGGAATAACTAAAAAAATAAGAAAATGAAGAATTATGAAGAGAAATACATTAAAATTAAACCAGTAAGGTACAAAAAGATATCATGTTGAGGAGAAACCAGAGAGAGCTTCTCAACTCCATGGAAAACTAAGAACTGATGGTCTCATGAGCTACTGTTGGGCAGGAAGGTACCAGCACACATGTGCAGTATGGGCAATGTAAAAAAAAATTTAAAGTGACAGTGCACTTTGGCAGTATCTATACCAGATTATTCCATGGATGATATCACTCACATGGGAGAATAATATAAAATACAAGAAGCGTTCCTAATTTATCTACCTGAGTATGAAATAAAAGTAGCAAATGTGTTGAAATAATTCCGTGCATGTTGTGACATGTCTCAAGATTACTCATGTACAGTTGTGGTTCAGTGCAAGTCTTTCCAAGAGACAGGATGTCAGGAGAGTCCTCATGTAATAAACTGCTAGATTTGGAGCACCGTTCAGTGATAAAATTTCTCACAAGACAAGGGAAAAAGCCGAAGGAGATCCATGAAAGCATGACTGCAGTTTATGGTAAGTCTGCCCCATCATCCTACAAAGTAAAATTTTGGAACAGGCAGTTTAAATGGAGTAGAGAGTCCATTGAAGATGACCTTCACACTGGACGGCCTGTGGAAGTAAGTGTCACAGAAATGTGTAAGAAAGTCAAGGATTTAATTTTGTCAGACAAACAAATTAAGGTTTCCCAAATAGCTGAAGAAATCGCCATCTCGGAGGTGAAGTGAGGACACCGACTTTCTGTCCTCCTGCTGAAAACTATTTTTACCTTTGAACGAGGATTTCCCCGATGCTGAAAAGGAGGGGGAGAGCGGCTGCCACAGCCCGGCAACCCGAACTCTCCTCGCAACAACGGGGGACAATAGACTGCTTCCTAACGTCTTCGCCCCGGAGCGAACCGGCTATGCCGAGTCGAAGGGAGGTCTCGGCACTCAGGAGCAAGGTATCACTCAGCCCAGCAGGACCTGTCCCTCCCCAGCAGCCACAAGAAGGGGGAACTACGGCGGCTCAGAAGGGACAGGAAACTACTTCCCTTCTTGAGCTGGAGGGCTTACCGGTGTCCCTGGATGTACACCTGGCAGCTGAAGAGATAGAGGAGAGGGCAGACAAGCCAATCCCAGAGGGAGGACAGCAGTGTTCACGTTGGAGTCTATCTGGAAGGCTTTAGACTCCTTGTACCAGCTCTGTATAAGAACTCTACCCCTAGTCAAGGATTATGGAAAAAAGATTGAAGAACTACAGGAAGGAATGAAGACACAGGGGGTAAGAGTGGACTCCTTGGACCAACAGGTTCAAGGGATACAAAAATCAAGTTACCTTAATGTAGGACAGACTATTGCTAGTACAGAAAGTTGAAAATATGGAAAATTATACTAAAATGCTCAATTTAAGAATTCTTAACTTTCCTAAGGTACTGGCAGTGTCTCCAAGAGATCTATTTAATAAATTTTTAAAGGAAATGTTTAAATATCCTGAGTCTGGACTTCCACCTCTACATAAGATATATTTCCTTCCAATATCTAAGAAGGCTTCACAACCAGAGGCATTTCCTGATTCGATGAGTGCAATGGACTTAACAAGAATATTGGAAACCTCAGTGGATGAAGCCATCTCATATTCTACACTTCTGGTGACTTTTGTTTTCCAAAAAGATAGAGGCACTTCTTATGCTTTTTTTAGGCTTAAAGAGGTAACCTTTATGAATTCAAAGATTTATGTTTCCAGATGTTTCAAAGATTACCAAGACTAGAAGGAAAGAGTTCCTGCAATTGAGACAATCCGTACTGTCTTTGGGTGCTAAATTTCAACTTAAATACCCTTGTAAATGTTTGATCCTTTTGAATCAACATTCTTATACTTTTTTTGACCCTTCCTAATTACGGTTTTTCCTTGAGGGTAAAGGAGTAATCCCTCCCAGTACCTCCACGCGGACTTAGTCCTTAATAATTTAGAAGATGTACACTGCACTATTATATGGTTAATTTTTATATTTTTTTGATGAACTATCAGATCCCATGATGGTATGTGTTTTGCTTCTCCCAAATTGTGGACTTACTTTTAGAGAGATTGTTTAATCCCTAAGGAATATACTTTATTTTATTTTCCTGTTTAACTATATGTAATCTCTCTTTTTTTTTTTCCTTTATATAGATATTATTATTGTATATCTATAAATTGAATAAATATATAAAAAAAATTTTAAAAAAAAAAGTGGGCATCTCGGCAGGTACAGTTTGGAAAATAATTCAAGAAAAGTTGGGTATGTCCAAGGTTAGTGCAAGAGAGTTCCAGGAATGTTGACACCATGTCGGAAGGCCACGAGACTCCAGTGGGAGAACTTGGAGATACTCCGTGAAGTGAAATTTTTTCATCATTTGGTGATTGGAGATGAGGCTTGGGTCTATCACAGAGATCCTGAGTCCAAAATTGAGTCAATGCAGTGGAAGCACTTGTCATCCCCCACCCCAAAAAATGTCAAGACAGAAAAACTGCAAGCAAAGTCATGGCAACTCATCTGGGATGATGAAGAATGTTTGCTTCTGGAGTTCATGCCACACAAAACAACCATAATTGGGGAGAGTTACACCATCACAATGATTGCTTTGTAGCAGTCAAACAAGGAGAAAAGACAAGGAAAACTCACAGCAGGTGTTCTGCTTATTCACAACAATGCACTGGTGCACATGCGCAACAATCACAGGCTGCCATCTGAGAACGTGGGTTTCAGCAACTAAACCATCCACCCTACATTTCTGACTTGGCTCTTTGTTCCGAGTTTTGAGGAAATCTCTCTGTGTACAGTAGTTTTCAAGTGATGAAGACATTAAAGAAGCTGTGATGTCCTGGTCTGAAAGTCAAACAGAAGAATTCTTTTCAAAGGAGTTAAAGTCATTGCAGGAAAAGTGGATGAAGTGTATGGAGTTATCAGGGGACTATATTGAAAAATATTTTTGCAAACTCTTGTCGTACTGAGGTAGATAAATTATTGAACACCCCTTGTGTACATCTAACTATATATATAAAATCGGAGGTATATATGTGTGTGTGTATGTGCCGCGATCACGCAAAAACGGCTTGACCGATTTGAACGAAACTTGGTATGCAGATCCCTCACTACCTGGGGTGATATGTTCTGGGGGTCTCGCGGCCCACCTGCACACGTGGGCGGAGCTACAAACAGAAAATCAGATTTCACCCATTCATGTCAATGGAAAAAATGTAAAAAGCTGCCTTTCTCACAGTAATTCAAAAACGGCTTGACCGATTTGAACGAAACTTGGTATGCAGATCCCTCACTACCTGGGGTGATATGTTCTGGGGGTCTCGCGGCCCACATGCACACGTGGGCGGAGCTACAAACAGAAAATCAGATTTCACCCATTCATGTCAATGGAAAAAATGTAAAAAGCTGCCTTTCTCACTGTAATTCAAAAACGGCTTGACCAATTTGAACGAAACTTGGTATGCAGATCCCTCACTACCTGGGGTGATATGTTCTGGGGGTCTCGCGGCCCACAACTCTATGTTGCTTGCTCAAGGGTGGGTTCACCCAAGAATTTATGTGTTCTTGCTCCAGGAGGTGAAACTAAAAATGTTGTTTATAATCACGTTTTGCATTAGTTGTATTGTATTCATTTTGTCAAATATTTAACATAATTTGAATATTGTACTTTTTATTAAGCTGTAAAAAAATAATTTCATTCACCACTATAAAGTATCTTTATTTGAATCCATTTACAGTGTTATTGCTATAATTAAATACCCGTGCAACGCTGGGGCATCAGCTAGTTTAAAATAAAATTAATGATGTGACATTCTAATATGTAGAAACAAATACATAAAAGACTAATTTTATGAGAAGTATATTAAAGGATTAACATTCAGATAATTGTCTAGTGACTTATAAAGCAATAAGTTTGGAATATATGCTAGGAAAACATTATTGCGGATATATCAAGTGAGGGGCTATGTAAACAAATGTATTTTGTGAAAAGAATGCCCAAAAGGACTGAAACAAGCTAAGTGAGCTGGTAATCCAAGATGTCATCTTGCTGAGAGGCTGGAGAGGTTGGCTTTTTGGAGCTCTGTAGTGTGAGCATGTCAGTTCTCTTGCCCGGAAAATGGGCAAGAGAAAGGGAAACTGCAAAACTCTGAGTTCCATCGGTTAGCCAAGTACCACAAGGAAACAAAGCCACAAGCCAAGGAAACAAACTACCTTGGAGGATTACAGAATCCTGACCGGACCCATGTTGGTTGTCTCTTCTGAGCAAGAGCAATACGCACAAAACACACTACAAAAGTTACACTAGCGGCAATGGGATCTTGTTGAGTCCCGAGAATAGAACAGTCCTTCTGCACCCTGGAATGAATCTACTGGATAGAGAGTATCAGTGTGGAACTTTGGAGGGAACTCAAACTTTCCTATTGCTGTCTTGAGAACTTCTCCCCAATAGAGTATTCCTTCCTGCAGCAAGGCGTGTTGGTGAGGGTATCCACTCTACAGACCTTGGAGCCAGCTGAAACTGAGTGGAACATGTGGGGGGAAAGATCCTTCTGAAAATTCTGAAGGTGTAAAAGATAAGAAGCCAGCCATTATAACCTATAAAGGACTTAAATTCCTCTTTTTTGAGAAGAGTGGACAAAATAGAGGGTGAAAGGAAAAATGTTTCCGAACAAATTGTCTCTCAGTCCCAAGGCTCAGTCCAACAATTGGAGAAAGTAACATCTTTGGAGCAGAAAGTGAAGGAGGTACAGAATCTGGGAGTAGCTTTGGTGAAAGATAAGACCTTAACCCAATGAAAGATTGAATGTTTGGAAAATCGGCTAAAAGGAATAATCTGAGAGATTTAAATTTTCCCAAGTTCCCTTTGATATCAGGGTGAGACGATATTTGAAGGAGGTCATTAAGATACCAGATGAAACACTTTCACTGATTGTTAAAGCTCAGTATGTTTCTGGGAAAGAAATGGGAGGTGTTGGTACCTTGGAGAGATCAGATCCGATGGTGAATTTAACTGATTTTCTGGAATAATCTCTTGAAATAGTAACCCAGAGACTGACCCTAATTGTAACATTTGCGTTGCAGCTAGATCGCAATAATGTTTTGCGTTTGTATTTCCGTATTATTAATCAGCAGTTTATGGATTCACACATTCGGATTTTCATGGTTTATCTAAAAACACACAAAAGAGGCGCCAGTCATTCTTGACTTATAGACAGAGTGATTGTTTTTGGGGACAATTTTGTTCTAAAGTTTCCTTGTATTTGTATTGTTTTGTTTGAGGGTTTAACTTTTACCTTCTATGACCCTACATAGCTTTTGGATTTTCTTGTAGCTAAAGAGGAGATTAAGGTGTCTCTGTGACTCTCCAATGGGGAGGGAATGCCGTGATCGGGCTGAGACAATGATGTGGGGAAGCCTCCAGAGAATGTTTTCTTTTTTTCCTTATTGATTTATTATTTATTTTAAAAAAATTTATATACCGCTAGGAATCTCAGCGGTTTCCAAAGTAACACACACAAATATTCACATACAAAAACCCAATAAAATCATCATACACATGTCTTAACAACATAGCAATTGTACACCTTGAGGTAATTTCAACGTGGAGAAGTGTAAAGTGATGCATGTAGGTAAAAATCTCATGCAAGAATACAGGATGTCTGGGCAGTACTTAGAGAGACTTCCCAGGAAAGAGACTTGGGAGTTCTGATCAACAAGTCAATGAAGCCGTCCGCACAATGTGCGGCAGCGGAAAAAGAGCGAACAGAATACTAGGAATGATAAAGAAGAGGATCACAAACAGATCGGAGAAGGTTATCATGTGCGCCCTCACTTGGAGTACTGCGTCCAGCATTGGTCACCATACTTGAAGAAGATCACGGTACTACTCGAAAGGGTCCAGAGAAAAGCAACTAAGATGGTTAAGGGGCTGGAGGAGTTGTCGTACAGCAAAAGATTAGAGAAACTGGGTTTCTTCTCCCTCAAACAGATGAGATTGAGAGGGGACATGATCGAAACATTCAAGGTACTGAAGGGAATAGACTTAGTAGATAAGGACAGGTTGTTTGCCCTCTTCAAGGTAGGGAGAACGAGAGGGCGCACTCTAAAATTGAAAGGGGATAGATTCTGTATGAACATAAGGAAGTTCTTCTTCACCCAGAGAATGGTAGAAAACTTCCGGAGTCTGTCATAGAGGAAAACACCCTCCAGGGATTTAAGACAGTTAGACAAGTCCATGCTGAACCAGAATGCACACAGGTAGGGCTAGTCTCAGTTAGGGCGATGGTCTTTGACCTGAGGGCGACCGCATGAGCGGACTGCTGGGCACGATTTTATTTCCCAGCAGCAGCAATTCTTGTGTTCTTATGTTCATTATTCATCAACTACATAACAGGGAAAAACAGCGCAATTTCAGTGGAGTAATTCACATTACATATCACAAGTAGGCATCAATGAATAGTTTAGTTTTAAGCAATTTCTTAAAGCTACTATCTTCCACACATAATCTTAATTGACAGGTGAGGGGATTCCACAAAAACATCCCAGCAGTCGTAAACATTTTCATTTTTTGTAGCCACATATCTTATAATTATAATTGATTGACATACTGCCTTCATAATACCAACTGTTCGTAGAGCTCTACCAGGTCTGTACACCTCCCAGAGACTCTAGAACCAATATGGTACTGATCGATGCAAGATTTGATGCACCAATGATAGCACTTTAAAGTGAATTCTTTGTTCAATTGGTACCAGTGAAGACTTTTCAATACAGGGGTAATATGAGATGTTCTTGTTATCCCACTAATCAGTCTAGCTGCTGAGTTAATCATAATCTGTAATGCTTTTAGCTCAGCCTTCGCTAATCCCAGTACAACGAATTACAGTAATTTAGCCAAACAGCGATTGTACCACCGTTCTGAAATCATAGAGGTTTCAGTCTATATAATAGACGAAGTTGGGTATAACCCTTTTGAACCATATTCAGAACTTGTTGACATATCTAAGCAAACTCCCAAAACAGTGATTTTCTTCTTTACCTGTATCAACTCGCCCATAATAGCCATACTCAACATCACATCCAACTCACTGTCTCTCCTTACAATCATCAGCTCTGTTTGTTCATATTCAGCTTAAGACCGTGCTGGGTTATCCATACACATACTTTTGTCGTGTATTGGTTCATTCACAACTCAGCCTCTCTGATAACCATCAGTTGGAAAAAAGAAGAGTATATCTGCATAGATTCTATATTGGGCCCCCAGATTTTTAGAAACCCACCCAAGAAATGACATAAATATTAACATTGCGGACAGGGCAGATCCCTGGGGGGCCCCTCTACTGATTGTCTTTCTATCCAAGATCTTCCATTCCTCTCTCACACAAAAGGACCTGCCCACCAAATAAAATGAAAACCAATCAAACAGTCTCCTTCATTCCTAAATTCTTCAATTTAGAAAGCAGTATTTCAAGATTCAAGTCAAAGGCCCCAGATACATCAAGTGAGACCACACAATAAGAGTGATGCCTATCCATACCTTCCTTCAAAGTATCCACCACTGAAAGTAGTAGCAGCTCTATACTATGAGCCTTACAAAACCCATATTGAAATGAATCCAAGCAATTGATATCCCATACATTATTTCTATATATCTTGGATCCTATTTCCAATTAATTGTGGACTGTATATGATCTTTTTTTTCCTTGATATTTTGATTTATTTTTCTTATATTACTGAAATTTCTTTATCATGGATAAATTGAAGTGATTGTAAATTTGAAATGTCAGAAAAATAAAATTTAAACAAAAAAACATGCTAAGTGCAACACAGTGCAAGGATGAATGATAACTTACCATACAAAGGAAATAAGTGCAAATAAAAAATGTTGCTCCACCATTTAGCAATGCCTAATAGGTGACTGACTAAATATGTAGAAGCATCCTGATTGCATCTCAATGCACAATTAGAAAGTTACCAGTATGTAGTTATCATGATAATGGACCATATAGAAATAGAACAACCAGTGTGTGTCGTCATTGTTAAATTAGCCACTACTTTTACAATAGATCAAATGTACCATCTAATATTACAGGCAAATTATAGGAACAAATTATAGAAACAAAATAATCAATGTGTCCTTGTTATTCAAATTGCCACTACAATAGTCCTTAAAATAAAAGTAGGCAAAGATGTATAATGGAAAACTTATATGCCATTATTACATAAACATAAGCTTAATTCTGAAGCTATATATGATTGATTAATTTTTAAAAATTTATATACCACCTAGAATCTCAGCAGTTTCCAAACATTCATAAAATAAAACCAAGACAGCACATAAACATTACACAATCATTCTCTACCTGAATACCCAATACAGCATCTGAGTTTTCCCCTGTGATATACTACATATAAACATCAACAAACAATTGTATCGTTAATTTCTTGAAGGTGACAGTCACAGGTGATAATTGGTCACTAGCATCTAGAGGAAAATTAAGATGAAATGAATAAAGTGTTCATTAATAGCATGCACCATTTACAGGAAGCTGAAGAAGAAGAAAAAAAATGGGAAGCTGAGTTTGAACATCTAGAGAAACACAGATATCTACTTGAGTCGGGAGTTAATAAAGGCCTTGATGAAGTGTTGAAAGAGTTGCAGGAAGCTCAGGCACAGTGAGTGTTGCATATTACTATCTTCTATTGATTATAGACTTAGAAATGCTGTGAAGTTTGTCTAATTTCATATTCAGAAATACATATTGTGTGTACAATACTATCAACTTGGCCTTTCTTACTAGTAACATCTTGGACAGCAGAATTTCACATTCTCCTTACAGGACACTGTCGTTGAAAGGCAGACTATGTATAGAAAGGTATAGAAAAGTCATACAGTGAATTAATTTGACAAGGAATATAAGAGACCATTATTACCAAATCACTGTCTTCCTTTAAGTATGGATGTTAGTGGGCAAAGATCTTCAGTAGAGATACTAGTATAGCTACTAGGATCAATATAGCTACCTTGATCCTAGAGATAATTCTTTCAAAAAACCAACAAAAACAGATGTTTCAGAAGCTCAGGAGCTGTATCATCTTTTATGTTGATCCTTTAAAATATAGCACACCCTGAAAAGTCTCAAGGGAAAGTTTGACTCAAAGATCTAAGACAAGCTGTGCCTGGAAATAATGACCAAGATGTTATAGTTTTTGGGCCATTAAATTGTAACAGTACTACTGTATATATTGAATAAGTGTTTGTTAGAAAATGCCATTACTGGCAAAAGTCCAGTTTTTCATATTCTATAAAAATTTCCAGTGCAAAAAGCACATGAGTTCTGAACATGTAGGTAGTGCATCTTCACCTGCAAAGTATGCAGAAGGCATCATCTATGTTTTCTACTTCGCCTCCCTGTACTGCCTTCTCTCCTCATTTTTTTTTCCTTTTGCAAGCAAGTTGAAAAGGTCCACTCTGATAAATGTCTTATTTTTGGATATTATCCAATGTTTTTCTTAGAGGCTTTGGTTGCTGTAGAAGTTATCAGTAATCCTGGAACTGCTCTACCTGGGAGAAGCTGCAGACTCCGTGTTTTGAGGGCATCTGTCTGGCCAGCCTGTCTAACACTTGGATCGGTTCAGGGTTTGGCCCGCGGAAGTCTGCTCACCAGGTTTTAACCAAAGCACATGAGCATAGGCTGTTTATCCCAGGACAAGCAGGCAGGTATTCTCACATATGTGTGACGTCATCAACGGAGCCCGGATGCGGACGCCTCACAAGCAGGCTTGCTTGATGTAGCTCGAAGTTTCAAGTCGCCCGCACCGCGCATGCGCAAGTGCCTTCCCGCCCAGCACAGGGCGCATTTCCTCAGTTTTCTGCGGAGCCGAGAAGTCTGTCTTTGACTCTCTGTGTGTTTAACTTCGTTCACTTTGTGCCTTCTCTCAACCATGGTTTGTGGGTTTTTTTTCTTCATGAATCGCTGTTTTATTTTCTCTTATTTTAGTTTGTTTTTTTTTTAATTTTCTTCTTCCGTTCGTTTTCCGGGACAGGCCGCTCGGCCACAGCCCGAGGGCTTCGACTTTGCGGCGACTATTTTTCCGTCTATGTCCCGGCCTGCTTACAGGCTTTAAGAGGTGTAGCAAGTGTCAGCGTGAGATCTCTCTTATGGACCCTCACGGATGCTGCCTCAAGTGCCTTGGGCCGAAACATCATCCTAGGTCGTGCCTGCCTTGCCAAACACTTTAGCCTCGTGCTTTCAAGCGTCATTGCATCCTGGTGGACGAGCTTTTCGAGATGGAGTCTCCTACTGACCCTCGACTTCGAAGGCATCTTCGGCCTCGACTTCCATTGAGGCTCCTTCTGCACCTACTGCTTCCACCTCGAGCCTCATCAGACCTTCGTCATTTGCAGCGGCTCTTGGTTCGACGTCATCTGCTGTATCTTCCCCTGTTTCCTATGGTCAGATAGCTCAGCAGTCGGTTCCGCCGGTGGTGATTAAAGTGTCCAAGACTCCTAAGTCGAAACACACTCGCCCTATCTCAAAGGAACTTCCAGCCAAAGCAGGTGGTCCGGTTTCAGATGCGGATCCATCCTTGCCGGCTTCTTTACAGACCATGTTAGAGAAGCAGTTTATTCAGTTCTTTACTAACATGGGACCTAAACTGCTTCCTCTTATCCAGCTGGGCATTCAGCAGACTCCCACGAGGTCGAGCCACTTCACTTCCTTTGCCCCAGTCTGAACTTCCACACTCTTTGCAGGGAGCAGAGTCTCTGCGAGTGTCTGGTCTGCCATCCAAGCACGAAAAGCAAGGAGCAGATTCTTTGCGAGTGCCTCAGCAAGAATCCTCACACTCTAAACAAGGAGCAGAGTCCTTGAGTGTGCATCAAGGTTCCACCACCAAGCCTCTGGAGCTTCGATCTACAGCCTCTAATCCTATTCATGCATCGGCTGCCTACGTCTCCGAGGCGAAATCTCCTTGATCATCGAAATCTGGTTCCAGACACAGTTCTCACCGACATTCGAGGCCTTCATTGAGGCATCCTTCCGGGCATCGTTCTTCTTCTCAGGACAGACCATCTTCCTCGAAGCCTCGATCTACTCCAACCTCGACCAGACCACCGACTCCTCGTTCGAGGTCTCCGATGCTGGACCTCGAGGATGTTCCGGTCTCGATTGCCTCGTCCAAGTCACCAGGTTCCTTTGATGCCTTTTTCCATGTCTAAGCTGCTTCTTCGACACAGGCTGCCTCGACGACTTGAGTCCTTCTCGAGGCAAAGCATTTGCAGATCAGCTATCTTTCTTGTCTTTCCTGTGACAGATGGCTGTAGATTTGGATGTTCAATTGGATATTGGCTCCAAGTATTCTAAGGAATATCTAGAAGTCATGCATCTTCCTCAACCTCCGGCAGAGTGTCTTAAGCTTCCACTTCATAAGCTTTTGAATCAGACTTTTGCTAGATGCATGGAGACACCTTTTTCCATACCAGCTGTTCCAGGAAAACTGGACTCTAGGTTTGACAACTCACAGTTATCTCATCAATCCCTGCTTGTTGAATCCCCCTTGAAGAGATCCCACCCTTCCAAGGTCTATGCCACAGTTCCTCCTGGAAGGGAGGAGAAAACTATGGACAAATTTGGATGTCGCATCTACCAGAATGCTATGATGTCCTCTAAAGTCCTCAATTATAATTTTTATTTCATCACTTATTTTTAATTTCTTCTTTCTCTTCTACCAAAGTTTTTAGCTTATTTGGATAACCAAATGCATTTTGAGTTTCAGGAAGTCATTGCTTTCTTTTTCTCAATTACGTCTGCATCTCCTCCAATCATCTTACGATGCCTTCGAGTTGTATGCCCGAGCGGCTGCTTGCTCTGTAGCTATGCGTCATCTTGCCTGGCTTCGTACCATTGACATGGACTCTAACCTTCAACACCGTCCTTGTGAGGGCAACGACCTCTTTGATGAATCCATCGAGGCAGCCACCAAGAAATTATTTGACCATGAAAAATCATTTGCTTCTATAGTCAGACCTAAACCAAAGCCAGCTCCTGCCAAGCCTGCATGCCATCCTCTTACCTATTAGAGGCGTTTTGCTCCAAAGCCAGCTCCTTATACTCGCCCTCCTTTAAAAAAACAACAACCTCAGAAGCAACAGAAACCCCAACCTTCTGCTGCACCTAAGGCTTCTCAGCCTTTTTGACTGTTTACAACAGAGCATAACCTCCACCGTTCTGTCTCTGACTCTTTTTCCCCCTATAGGAGGACGTCTCCATCATTTTTACAACTGATGGGACAATAATTACATCCGACCTCTGGGTGCTTACCATCATCATGGAAGGATACTCTCTTCATTTCACTCAGGTTCCACCAGAGCTTCCTCCAAGAGAGTATCCTTCCAGTCCATCCCAGACCGTCCTTCTTCAGGAAGCTCAAGCTCTGCTTCGTCTCCATGCCATCGAACCAGTTCCCTTGGAACAGCAGAACAGAGGGTTTTACTCCCGTTACTTCCTTGTTCTGAAGAAGACGGGCGATCTGTGACCCATTCTGGATCTCAGGGCTCTAATCTAATCTAAACCTTAAGTTTATATACCGCATCATCTCCATGAGAATGGAGCTCGACACAGTTTACAAGAACTTAAAATAGTGGGTAGAGAAGAAAAAAGATTACATGAACTTATGTGTAGAAGGGGGAAGAGAAAGGGGGGAAGGATAGAGCTACAATTTGCTGAAAAGCCAGGTTTTCAGTTGTTTGCGGAATAACTGAAGGGTGCTCAGGTTCCGCAGCGGGGTGGTGAGGTCGTTCCAAAGACCTGTGATTTTGAAGAGAAGGGATTTTCCCAGTTTGCCTGAATAGTGGATGCCGCGTGGAGAGGGGAAGGCTAGCTTAAGCCTTTGGGCAGTTCTGGAGGAGTCGGGACTGGAGGAGTTGAAAGACAGTGGGATAAGAGGAGGCAGGATTCTGTGAATGATCTTGAAAGCCAGGCAGGAACATTTGAAATTGATTCTGGAGATTATTGGGAGCCAATGAAGTTTGGCAAGGAGTGGGGAGGCATGGTCAGACTTGCGTTTTGAGAAGATCAGTTTGGCTGCAGTATTCTGGATTAGCTGGAGTCTTAGAATACTGATAGATTTTGATAGATTTAAGTAGATGGCGTTGCAGTAATCTAGTTTGGAGAGGATGATGGATTGGACAAGGATGGCAAAGTGTTGTTGGCTGAAATAGGATCTAGCTTTCCTCAGCATGTGAAGGCTGAGAAAGCATGATGTTGCCAAGGAGTTGAGGTGGTCTAAACAAATTCCTAGTCAAAGAAAAGTATTGAATGTTGTCCCTGGCATCCCTTTATCCCCTTCTTGAGCAAAACGACTGGTTATGCTCTCTAGATCTTAAGGAGGCCTACACTCATATCCCCATTCATCCGGCCTCCCGTCAATATCTCAGATTTCGGGTGGGGAATCTGCATTATCAATAGAGTACTACCCTTCGGCCTGGCCTCGTCTCCCAGAGTGTTTACCAAGTGCCTGGTAGTGGTAGCAGCAGCTCTAAGGAACCATGGTCTTCAGAAATTTCCCTACCTGGATGACTGGCTCATCAAAGATTTCACATCTTAAGGGGTTATTGTAGCGACCCAATGGACTACCTGGTTCCTACAAAGTTTGGGATTCAAAATCAACTTTCCCAAATCTCAACTTCAGCCCTCTCAGAACCTACAATTCATTGGAGCTGTTCTGGACACTGTCCAACTCAGAGCATTCCTTCCACAACAACATCTGGATGCTCTTCAACTCTGTCACACAGTGTCTTCCTGCTCTTCCATCTCAGCGAGACACATGATGGTACTTCTGGATCATATAGCCTCCACAGTACACGTGACTCCTTTTGCCAGACTTCACCTCAGAATTCCTCAGTGGACCCTGGCATCTCAATGGATGCAAGTTTGCGACCCTCCTTCTCGACACATTTCAGTCACTCCTTCCTTGAAGAAGTCTCTCCGTTGGTGAATGCTCTCTTCCAATCTTTCCAGAGGCTTGCTTTTTCAAACGCCCTCTCATCAGAAGGCCCTCACGACAGACTCTTCAACCTACACTTGGGGCGCTCATCTCGATGATCTCCGTACTCAAGGCCTCTGGACCAGTACGGATCGTCAGTGTCATATCAATCAGTTGGAACTCAGAGCGATCCTCAAAGCTCTCCATGCTTTTCAACATCTGCTTCACGACACAGTAGTCCTCATTCGGACGGACAACCAAGTCGCCATGTATCATATGTCAACAAAGAAGGAGGGACAGGGTCTGCCTCCCTTTGTCAAGAAGCTCTGGAGGTTTGGGACTGGGCAATCCACCACAACACCACCTTCCTCAAAGCTGTCTACATTCAAGGGACAAAGAATTGCTTAGCGGACAACTTGAGTCGTCTGCTGCAACCTCACGAATGGACTCTCCATTCCTCGCCTCTTCGCCACATTTTTTCACAGTGTAGAACGCCACAGATAGACCTCTTTGCAGCTCCCCACAACTACAAATTGCCTCAGTTCTGCTCCTCACTGCCTCAAGGCAGATGTTTTTCTTCTGGAATGGACGAATCTTTTCCTCTACACATTTCCTCCATTCCCTCTCAATCTCAAGACTCTGGTCAAATTGAAGAACGATCATGCCACCATGATTCTAATCACTCCTCGGTGGCCAAGACAACCTTGGTACTCCCTTCTATTTCAACTCAGCTCCAGGGAGCCATACCTTCTACCAGTTTTTCCTTCTCTGCTTACACAGAGTCAAGGATCTCTGCTTCATCCCAACCTGCAGTCTCTACATCTGACAGCTTGATACCTCTCAACATAACCCCTCTTCAGTTTTCTCAATCTGTAAGAGACGTTTTAGAAGCTTCTAGAAAGCTTACAACTAGACAATGCTATCACCAAAAATGGACTAGATTTTCTACATGGTGTTTTTCTCATCATAAGGAGCCTCAGCATTCCTCCTTATCTTCTGTTTTGGACTATTTTTTGCACTTATCCAATTCTGGCCTCAAGTCTACATCTATCAGAGTCCATCTCAATGCAATTGCGGCTTTCCATCAGCCTATTGAAGGGAAACCCCTCTCTGCTCATCCGGTGGTTTCCAGATTCATGAAAGGACTTTTCAATGTCAAACCTCCTCTCAAAAGGCCTCCAGTGGTTTGGGACCTCAATGTTGTCCTTACTCAACTCATGAAGCCTCCATTTGAACCAATTGATAAGGCTCATCTGAAGTATCTCACTTGGAAAGTGGTGTTTCTCATTGCCCTCACTTCTGCACAACGAGTCAGTGAGCTGCAAGCTTTAGTTACTGACCCACCATTCACCATCATGACAAGGTGTTTCTTCGTACTCATCCAAAATTCCCACCTAAGGTGATCTCAGAATTTCATCTCAACCAATCCATCGTTCTTCCAGTGTTTTTTCCAAAGCCTCATTCTTATCCTAGAGAATCAGCTCTTCATACTCTGGACTGTAAACGTGCTTTGATCTTTTATTTGGAACGCACCAAACCACACAGAACTGCTCCTCAACTTTTTGTCTCCTTCGATCCAAATAAGTTGGGACATCCTATTTCTAAGCGTACCATCTCCAACTGGATGGCTGCTTGTATCTCATTCTGCAATGCCCAGGCTGGATTACCCCTTCACAGTAAAGTCACAGCCCATAAAGTCAGAGCAATGGCAGCTTCAGTAGCTTTCCTCAGATCTACACCTATTGAGGAAATTTGCAGAGCTGCTACTTGGTCCTCGGTTCATACCTTCACTTCTCACTATTGTCTGGATACTTTCTCCAGACGGGATGGACAGTTTGGCCAAACAGCATTACAAAATTTATTCTCCTAAATTGCCAACACTCCCACCATCCCATTCTGGTTAGCTTGGAGGTCACCCATATGTGAGAATACCTGCCTGCTTGTCCTGGGATAAAGCACAGTTACTTACCGTAACAGGTGTTATCTAGGGACAGCAGGCAGCTATTCTCACAACCCACCCACCTCACCTGGTTGGCTTCTCTGCTAGCTATTTGAACTGAGGAGATGAGCCCTGTGCTGGGCGGGAAGGTACTTGCGCATGCGCAGTGCGGGCGACTCAAAACTTCGAGTTTCTGCAAGCAAGTCTGCTTGTGAGGCGTCCGCATCCGGACTCCATTGATGACGTCACCCATATGTGAGAATAGCTGCCTGCTGTCCCTGGATAACACCTGTTACGGTAAGTGCTATTTGGGCTCTGCACTGGTTGGAGACCTTCCAGGTGCTAACTGTGTTTCCACCTCCACCCCACCCCTCCTAAAGAATCATGTGAGACTGGTGGGATAGAACTGATGCAGACACAGCACATGTCAGCACTGTGAATATAGCCCATTATAGTCTATGAGAGACATCAGGGTGGAGTTGATTTTGGGGGTTTTAAGAGTTTCTGGGGCTTCCTTGAAGGTCCCCTCTCCTCTAAAATCCTGTTTTTGAACATTTTCTCCATTTTTGTAGCTCCCAGGACCATTTTTGGCTCCAAAATCCTTGGCGCAGCAGCCATCATAGATTTCCTGATTTTATTTTAAAAGCCTCTTCTTGCCTCATTTGTGTCTGAACAGTCAGAATGAACTCCATAAGTGGTTTAACTACTGTATCATGTCAATTTTGCACTGGATGGGAGTCTGAGGAGCGCCCATGCGCCATGTGCCATGGCACGTGAGAGGAGGGTGGAACATTGGGCTTAGTCCCACCCACCCACGCAGGATCCTCCAGAGGTACATAAGGCTCAAGAAGTGGGACATAGATCGCTCCTCTTCTCCACTGGCGATCTGGCATTGCCAGCAAAGAGAAAATGCACTGATGCCACTGTGTCAGGGAAGTCCCTTGAAGGAGTCCTAAAAGGAACCCCCCAGGGAATCAGATCAGGTTTTTGATGTTGATTTGGTGGCTCTCATATTTGATGCCTGTGTGAAGTGCAAGCAGTTCCCAGGTCCAGCTGAGGCTATGCCAGTAAGCACCCAGGAGGGTTTAACTCTGCAGTCTGACTCCTTTACAAGAATAGGATCCTGAGGTCCAGTCGGAGAAGGACTGGGATGATTGGGGATCCGAATCTATGCCCCTTCTCTCCAGAAGTACTTCCTCTGTAGGAGAAGCAGGTTCTCATGGGGGCGAGTACAGCCAGGAAACTGTAGCAGCCCTGGACCAGGGAGAGGTCTCAACATTGTGCAGGCTCTTTAAGCCAGTCAACTTAAATGAGATCACTGCAGTCTCTACAGGAACTAGATTTAGAGGTTACACAAGCTGTCTCAACACAGCATTCACTGCTGAACAGTGAACATTTTTTCTGTCACATCCTGAGCTCAATATGATTCTAATGGAGCACTGGGAAACGCCAGAGGAGCTAAGGCAATGACTCCCAATTTCCAGCAACTGTTTATACCACCTAAGGTAGATTCCTTGGTGGCACAGGTTACAAAGCCTACTTATCTTCCCAGTGAAGGTAGTGGTGTCCTGAAGGGATGCTTAGGACCGGAGGCTGGATCTGATTCTCAAAAGGCAGTTTGAGGCCTTGGCTTTGGGTCTTGTGGCAGTAGCTTCCATCGTGATAATCGCCTGCCAGGAAATGCTTCACCAGGCTCCAGTTACGGAGGTGAGCACCTATTTCTAGATAATTCTGTCGGGGGTGGATTATGTTGTGTTTCGAGTCATGAGAAAAATGTCTGTGTACTTTCTTCCCACAGGATGCTTTGGATCAGACACTGGGTGTGAGATTCGGCTTCTAAAGTCATGTTGAGCAAACTTCCCTTTAAGGGGCAGATGCTTTTTGGCAAAGGGCTAGAGGACCACATGACTTTTTTGATGGTCAGGCATCCAAAGTTTCTCCTGGATAGCAAACCATGTGTGCCTTGAGGGGCAAGTCGTGGTTTCTTTTGAGGCTACACACAATATTGACTTTCTTTGGCAAACTTCTCTTTGCAGAGGTCATTTCAAGGGTCTAGGCAAAGGTTTGGTGCCTCTGGCAAAAACTCCACATCAAGTAACCATTTAGTATCCAACTCCAAAATGTTCCAATGACTCCAAATCACTCGCCAATCTTCCCTGTATAGGGGGGGAAGCTGGTGGAGTAACATGGGGCCCAGGAATGGATTTACACAGACCAGTGGGTGCTGAATATAATTCAAGAGGGGTACAAGCTTGAATTTTTTTCAGCTGCTTTGAGATTTACTCATAGACTCCCCAGCAGGGAGGCCAGAGAAAGCAGCCAGAGTACGAGCAGCAGTGAAACAGCTGCTACAGATCTGAGCAGTGGAAGAAGTCTTGGATGCTGAATCCTGCCAAAGAAAGATTCAGACGACTGGAGCCTGATTCTGGATCTCAAGTCGGTCAATGCAGCCTTAAAAGTGCCCAAGTTCTATATGGAGACAGTGAGATCAATTATTGCCTTAGTTGCTCTGGGAGCATATCTAGCCTTTCTGGATCTGACAGAGGCTTACTTGCATATCCCTGTTTTTCTGGCTCATAGAAGGTTTCTCTGATTCTTTGTGCTGGAGAGACATTTAGACTAGCAACAGTGCCACATACATTTACCATTTCCTCTGCCGGCGTCTCTGATGATGTCATCAGAGACGCGGCAGAGGAAATCAGAGCGTGGGAAGGCCGCAAAGCAGCGTCTTTAGTGTGATGCGGCCACTGCTGGAGCCAGAAGGTTTGTGCGTCTCGCGGTGGGAGGGTCAATGGGGGTTCATGTGCGCCGGGGAAGGGGGCGATGATGGCGGAGTCGAAACGCTGTGGCAGCTCTGAACTAAAAAATGAACTTTGTCAGTTAATTGGGAGTGTTCCGGAGCCGGCAAGCCCGCTGAGAGAGAGAGAGAGATGCATGGTAAGCGCGCATGCACACTCTGCCGACCACGGAACTACAGATCAGGGAACCCAGCGGTAAGAGTGTGCATGCGTGCTTAGCATTTTATTGTAGTAGATGGAACTTCTAGCATAATTTTGCCAAACCAGGTATTCAATTTAGCTGCCTGAAAAGCGAGTTCTCTTTAAAAATATCTTAAAACGACATAATTTGACACGAGGGTATGTAAATAACTGGGCTTTACGTGTAGGCTTGTTTGAATAATTTAAGGAGAAATGGGAAACAAGGTAACCTGGAGACATACCAAAAATTGATTTCTTTTTTTATTTATTTATTTATAAATTTCAAATTATTTATCAAGCATACAAAACTTGTACAGAAAGAAATTGAACTTAGATCATATTCAAAAAGAGAAAAAACAAATGGCTACAAGCCAACAAAAATAAAGCAATTAACATTAAAGTTCAATTTTACTCAAGTCCACTTTGATCCAAGATTTACTATCGGCGAGAAGTAAAGAAAATTACTAAAAGAAACAAGAACTTGAAACTGAAGCAAAATGTAATACATAAATCTTTTAACGAGCTTAAGATTTTTCTTTACCCAGTCGGGTGAGTGACAAGAAGAAAGTTAATTGCCATGGTTCAAAGAAAACATACTTATTTGTTTGGTAATGCACAATGCACTTATAGGGATAACGCAAATAAAAGGTAGCCCCCAAAGCTAAGACTCCTGATTTAAGTAGAAGAAATTCACGCATATGCTTCTGCATCTCGCGTGATAAATCTGGATATATCTGTATCTTATAACCCAGGAATTGTTTCTGTCTATTTTTAAAGAATCTCAAAATCCACATCTTATCTGTTTGAAGAGCTACAGTAATTATCAAAGTCGCTGGAGTAGCAATTTCTTTATCTGGCTTCTCCAAAAGAGCTGAGACATCCATAGCTTCTTGATTTGTTTGTCCTTGGTTTTGGGATTGATCTCTTGAAGGTAGGTAATAAACATGAGAAAGTGGCAGTAAAAGTTCCTCAGATATACCCAAAACCTCTTGAAAATATCTTTTAATCATTTCTCTCGGGGGCCACCATTGTGACCCTAGGAAAGTTTATTAACCTTAAATTATTACTGCGTGACATATTCTCTAAAATTTAAATTTTTCTTCTAAGGTTTATATTATTCAAAAATTGATTTTAAGCAGATACATGAAAATGTGAATAAAACTCTGGCCTCTATCGGTAAGCAATGTAATTTTTGGTAATAGGAAGTAACATGTTCCCATTTTTTTCAAACCAAAAATCAATCAAACAGCAGTGTTTTGAACCACTCTTAGTGTTTTGAAAATTTTCTTATAGGCATTATATTATATTGCAATAGTCAAGAATGCTCAATATCGATGACTGAACCAAAAGACGAAAGGAAACTGTATCAAAATATTTCTCAATTGTTCGTAGTTTCCAGAGAGCTAAGAAACATTTCCTAAGTAACAATCTGTATGCTGTTCTAAAATAAGATGTCGATCTAAAGTCACTCCTAGTATTTTTATGCACTGTTCTATAGGATAGTCCAGGCTATTAAAATGTATCATTGATTTTTTAATCTTGTCAGTAGGACTAAAATTTGAAATCAATCATCCAAAATTCGATTTTTTTTAAGATGGTTGCTATAGAATTTGTTAACTCTACTATCAGACATGTAAACGGAACGACTATAGTGATATAATCAGCATATATATAGAACCTAAGATTTAAGCTTTGCAAAAGGTTACCCAATGAAGCTAGGTAAATATTAAACAGAATTGGAGATAAAGGTGAGCCTTGAGGAACCCTGCATGAGTTTACACAATGAGAGGAAAATTTATCTTCCTTAAACACTTGATACGATCTACTACCCAAAAAACCTCTTAACCAGTTCAGGACATTTCCCGAAATTCCTATAGATTCTAAACAGTCAGTTAAGATAGCATGATCTACCAGGTCAAACACACTACTTAAATCAAGTTGTAAAATCATTAACATTTTGGCCCCTGACTAAATAACCTAAGGAGAAAATCCAGCAAAGAAGCTATGACTGTCGATGGTGGTGACAATAGAGGTGATACTGTGGCCAAAAGTTCACCTTCGACCTCTTCCAAGTGCATTATTATCCTGCTGATCACCACAGACGGACTCCCTTCAGATGCCCTTGGAGTGGACAGTGGGAGCCCATCACGGTTTGCAATGATGGCTAAGGCCAGAAACACTGTCCAAAGGATTGTCTCTATGCATAGCAACATGAGTGATCCTGACTACGATGCTAGCCTTTATGGCTGGGGAGGTTATTGCGAAGCTCAGCAAGCTCAGAGACTCTGGGAGCCTTCGTAGAGAACATGGTCCATCAACAGATCAGAGCTGAAAGCCAATTGAATAGTGTTAACGAGTCTTCCAGGAGACCCTGGAAGTGAAAGTGGTCAGAGTTTTCTTAGACAGTGCCATAGCAGTGGCGTATATCAACAGGCAAGGGAGCATCAAGAGTGCGCCATTAAAATTAGAGGCCCAGCTGATGTTTCACTGGGCAGAGAACCACCTGCTAGCCATCTGGGCAGTGTATGTAGCAGGAATGAGCAATGTTCAGGCCAACTTTCCCAGATGAAAGACTTTTGATCTGGGAGAGTGGTTCTTGTCCCAAGTAGCATTCAACAGGATTGTTCAACCTGATGGCATCAGTCATAGCAGCAAGCAGAGAAATGTAGAGACATGATGGCAGATAAAGGCCAAATAGCCCATCCAGTCTGCCCATCTGCAGTAACCATTATTTCTTCCTCTCTCTAAAAGATCCCACTGCCTGACCCACGCTTTCTTGAATTCAGACACAGTCTGTCTCCACCACCTCTTCTGGGAGACTGTTCCATGCATCTACAATCCTTTCTGTAAAAAAGTATTTCCTTAGATTACTCTGGAGCCTATCACCTCTTAACTTCATCCTATGCCCTCTCATTCCAGAGATTCCTTTCAAATGAAGGAAACTCGACTCATGCGCATTTACGCCAAGTAGGTATTTAAACGTCTCTATCATATCTCCCCTTTCCCATCTTTCCTCCAAAGTATACATGTTGAGATCTTTTAAGTCTGTCCCCATATGCCTTATGACGAAGACCACGCACCATTTTAGTAGCCTTCCTCTTGATCAACTACATATTATTTTATATCTTTTTGAAAGTGCAGTCTCCAGAATTGCACACAGTTTTCTAAATGAGGTCTCACCAGAGGCATTAATACCTCCTTCCTATTGGCCATACCTCTCCCTATGCATCCTAGCATCCTTCTAGCTTTCGCCATCACTTTTTCAACCTGTTTGGCTAGTTTAAGATCATCACATACAGTCACACCCAAGTCCCACTCTTTTGTCATGCACACAAGTTCTTCACCCCCTAAACTGTACCAATCCCTCGGGTTTTTGCAGCCCAAATGCATGGCCTTGCATTTCTTAGCATTAAATTTTAGCTGCCAAATTTCAGACCATTCTTCAAGATTAACAAGGTCTTTCTTCATATTATTCACACCATCCAGTGTGTCTACTGTATTGCAGATTTGGTATTATCCACAAAGAGGCAAATCTTACCAGTCAGCCCTTCAGCAATATTGCTTATAAAAGTGTTAAAAAGAACAGGCCCAAGAACAAAACCTTGAGGCACACCATTGGTAACACCTCTTTCCTCAGCAGTCTTCATTGACCACTACACTCTGTTGCCTTCCACTCAACCAGTTTCTGACCCAGCCCATCACTTTAGAGCCCATCCTGAGGGCACTCAGTTTATTTATTAGATGCCTGTGTGAAACACTGTCAAAGGCTTTGCTTAAATCAAAATGCACCGTATCTAATACACTCCCTCTATCCAATTTTCTGGTCATCCATTCAAAGAAATTGATCAGATTTGTCTGGCAAGACCTTCCTCTAGTGAATCCATGTTGCCTCCGCTCCTATAATCCACTGGATTCCAGAAACTTCACCATTCTCTGTTTTAAAAGCATTTCCATTAATTTGTTTACTACAGAAGTCAGACTTACCGGCCTGTAATTCCCTACTTCTTCTTTACTTCCACTTTTGTGGAGAGGGAACACATCTGGCCTTCTCCAGTCCTCCGGTACCACTCCCGACTCTAGAGAAGCATTGAAAAGGTCAGTCATCAGAGCCAACAGAACTTCCCTACGTTTCTTCAGCACCCTCAGATGTACACCATCCAGCTCCATTGCTTTGCCTACCTTTAATTTAGCTAGCTCCTCACAAACACAACCATCTGAAAATCGATCAGGGTCCACCACTCCTCCATCCCTATTCGCATTTGTCATCTGCAGTCCCACTCCCAGCGCTTGAGCCATGAACACAGAACAGAAATATTTGTTAAGCAATTCGGCCTTTTCTTTATTAGCTTCTACATATTTCTCCCCTTCACCTTTGAGTTTCACAGTGCCACTTTTGCACTTCCTATATCTAAAAAATGTTTTGTCTTCCCATTTGACCATGTCTTTGCTTTCCTGAGTACTCAATCAGCCTCTCCTAACTTTTCCAGATATTTTTGCCTGTCTTCAACATTGAGAAATGTAAGGTATTACATGTGGGGAGCAGAAACTCAAGGTACAACTATACAATGGGAGGGATGTTATTGAATAAGAGTACCCAGGAAAGGGACTTGGGGGTAATGGTGGACATGACAATGAAGCCGACGGCACAGTGTGCATTGACACTAAGAGAGTGAATAAAACATAAGAACATAAGAAACGCCTTCACCGGATCAGACCAAGGTCCATCTAGTCCGGCGATCCGCACATGCGGAGGCCCATTTAGGTGCTCCTTTTTGGAGACCTGGTTTTCCCGTATCCCTCAATATGATCTGCAAGAAGGTGTGCATCTAACATGCGTTTGAAACCCAGCACAGTATTTTCTGCCACCACCTCCTCTGGTAGAGCATTCCAAGCGCCCACCACTCTTTGTGTGAAACAGAACTTCCTGACATTTGTCCTGAACCTGCTGCCATTCAGTTTTAGGCTATGACCTCTTGTCCGCGTCACATCTGAAAATGTCAGTAATGCTGCTTCCTGGTCAATTTGATCAAATCCCTTTAATATTTTAAAAGTCTCTATTAGATCCCCAAGCAGTCTTCTCTTTTCGAGGGTGAACAGTCCCAGTTTTCCGAGGCGTTCCATGTAGCTTAAATTCTCCATGCCTTTGACTAGTTTCGTGGCTCGCCTCTACCCTCTCCAACAGAATTTTATGCTTGGTATAATCAAAAAGGGTATTACAGCCAGAACGAAAGAAGTTATCCTGCCATTGTATCGGACAATGGTGTGCCCGCATTTGGAGTACTGCGTTCAATATTGGTTGCCGTACCTTAAGAAGGATAAGGCGTTACTCGAAAGGGTTCAGAGGAGAGCGACACGTCTGGTAAAAGGTATGGAAAACCTGTCATACGTGAGAGATTTGAGAAACTGTGGTCTCTTTTCCCTGGAGAAGAGGAGACTTAGGGATATGATAGAGACTTGAAAGATCATGAAGGGCATAGAAAGAGTAGAGAGGGACAGATTCTTCAAACTTTTGAATAATAAAAGAACAAGAGGGCACTCGGAAAAGTTGATAGGATCCTGACAGATTCAAAACGAATACTAGGAAGTTCTTTTTTACCCAACGTGTGGTGAACACCTGGAATGCGCTTCCAGAGGACGTGATGGGGCAGAGTACGGTACTGGGGTTTAAGAAAGGATTAGACAATTTCCTACTGGAAAAGGGGATAGAGGGGTATAGATAGATTACTGCACAGGTCCTGGACCTGTTGGGCCACCGCGTGAGCGGACTGCTGGGTACGATGGACCTCGGGTCTGACCCAGCAGAGGCATTTCTTATGTTCTTAGCTTATGAAAGCTAATCTCATGTTCCTTACTTTCTCGGCTACTACTACTTTTGAGAACCAAAGCAGCTGCCTTTTTCTCTTAGTTTTACTTACTTGCCTCACAAAAATGTCTGTCGCGCTTATAATAACTCCTCTCAGTTTTGCCCACTGCATTTCTACTCCTTCCAGACGTTCCCATCCAGACAACAATCCCTTAACGTAACCCCCCATCCGAACAAAGTTAGGGTTTTTTTTTTTGTTTGTTTTTTTTAAGTCTAGAACCTTCACTTATGAATGATCCCTCTCTATAACCATCTTAATATTAAACCGTACCATGCAGTGATCACTGGATGCCAGATGATCACTCATTGTAACATCAGAATCTCTTTCCCTGTTTGTAAGCAATAAATCCAGTATGACCCCATCCTGTGTAGGTTTCATTACTAACTGCTGGAACAGTTCTCCTTATAGAGAATCCAGGATATCCCTACGTCTAGAAGACCCCTCAATAGAGATACCCCAGGCAACATCCTGCATGTTAAAATCACCTATTAATAAAACTTCCCCCTTGTTTGAAATTCTGAATGACTTCTATTAAATCTCTGTTAAAAGAAAAGTGAAAAACAGAAAATTTCTAAGACAGGACTGATGCTGCAGGAACTTGCACTTTTTATGTGGTAAAATAAAATAGTGATTAATACTATGTTATTCATACCTATCCAAAAACTAAGGATATGTTTATAGTTACTAGCGGCCTGACAAATCACTCTTTCATTCAATAGAAATAAAATTACATTTCTTATTATGTATGTAAAACTAATAAAAAACTACAATGCCTAGCTAGAAAAATAATGACTTGAAAGTGTGAGCTGTTGGGCTGAAATGAGTTACTCACAATGTTTGCTTGATTGTTATTTTTTCTGTCCAACAGCCTGCTGCTGAAAAGTTGTGAAAAGAACGGCAGCAAACTTCTAGATAAATGCAGGCATTGTGTGAACTAATGTGAAAGAATGAGTGAAAGAACCACAGCAGTGTTAGATATTTATCTCACAACGTTACAAAAGGATCGCTACTATATTATATAGGAACATAAGAATTGCCACTGCTGGGTCAGACCAGTGGTCCATCATGCCCAGCAGTTCATTCCCCACGGTGGCCCCTAGGTCAAGGACCTGAGACCTAACTGGGTCTAGCCTTACCTGCGTACATTCTGGTCTAGCAGGAACTTGTCTAACTTTGTCTTGAATCACTGGAGGGTGTTTTCCCCTATGACAGCCTCTGGAAGAGTTGTTTTCCACCATTCTCTGGGTGAAAAAAACTTCCTTACATTTGTACGGAATGTATTCTCTTAACTTTAGAGAGTGCCCTCTCCCTACCTTGGAGATGTCTTTATCTACTAAGTCTATTCCCTTCATTATCTTGAATGTTTCAATCATGTCCCCTCTCAGCCTCCTCTTTTCAAGGGAGAAGAAGCCCAGTTTCTCTTATCTCTCGCTGTACGACAACTCCTCCAGCCCCTTAACCATTTTAGTCGCTCTTCTGGACCCGTTCGAGTAGTACCATGTCCTTCAAGTACGGCGACCAGTGCTGGATGCAGTATTCCAGTTGGGTCGCACCATAGCCTGGTACAGCAGCATGATAACCTTCTCCGATCTGTTCGTGATCCCCTTCTTAATCATTCCAAGCATTCTGTTCACCCTTTCGCCGCCACCGTGCATTGCGCAGACGGCTTCATCAACTTGTCAACCAGTATTCCCAAGTCTCTTTCCTGGGGGGTCTCTCCGAGTACTGCACCAGACATCCTGTATTCGTGTACAAGATTTTGGTTACCGACTCTTACACTTATCCACATTAAACTTCATTTGCCATGTCGTGGCCCATTTCGCGAGCGTGTTTATGTCCTGTTGCAAGTCTTCGCAATCCTCCTGCGTCTTCACTACTCTGAATAACTTCGTATCATCTGCAAATTTAATCACCTCGCTCGTTGTTCCAATTTCCAGGTCATTTATAAATATGTTGAAGAGCACAGGCCCAAGCACCGAACCCTGCAGCACTCCACTGATGACGCTTTTCCAGTTCGAGTATTGTCCATTTACCCCCACTCTCTGTTTTCTATCTGCCAACCAGTTTTTGATCCACGTGAGTATTTCACCCTCAATCCCATGGCTCGCAATTTTCAAAGTAGTCGTTCATGCGGGACCTTGTCAAACGCCTCCTGAATATCCAGATATACAATGGTGACCGGGTCACCTTTATCTGCCTGTTAACTCCCTCGAAGTGCAGCAAGTTTGTCAAGCAAGATCTTCCTTTAATTTGAAAGTGCAGTTAATTAAAGAATGACATTGCCTGAGCCGAAAACTGTGGTTTAAAAACTACAAAATTACTCTTAACAGAGGGTATTTTACCTGACTACCGCATTGTATGTTTGGCTGCTTACTACAGCACCACCGCCATTTCATATTTTAAAAAAGATGGCTGCAGTCTTTTGAACAAATGCTGTCACTATTTTAGCCAATGCAGCATGGTAGTTACAAAAACTGAAATGCTATTGAATATTCATTTTTTAGCGTCACTATAAAATTTAATTTTAATTACAACATGAAAGACTCTTAATGGCTTATTGAGGGTACATACCTCCTAAAATAATCACTGCAATGTTTAGTGTTAATGAGATTAAAAATAATATATTTGTTTATGCCAGACTGCCATATTTCGTGCCTGACAACTTACTGCTGCACTCTTTGTATTAAATTCTTTAAAGGGATAGCAGCGATCTCCTGAACAGACACTGCTGAGATGTAAATCAATGACCATACAATGAATATAAAAACTGTAATATTGTTAGATATTAACTTTTTAACGTCTAGGAGGAACATTGGAATGTTTAACTTTCTTAATAACTTGTTGAGAACAAGTGATATCTCAAAATGACACTAAAATGTTTGACTTTGATTGTATCAGAAAAAATATGTATCTATGCACTCATTAAGAATTCCAATCGTCATTTTAACTATAATTGCTATTTATTATGCCTGATAAAAAATCATGCTGTGCCTTTAGAGCTCTAGTGGTCCATCAATCACTTGGAGCTTCGGGCGATTTACCTGTCTTTTCTCCACTTCTAGAGTTGTCTCTGTCATCAAGCTGTCTGCATCTTCTCAGACAATGCCATGGCGCTGGCGTATGTCAATCGACAGGGGGGACACAAGGAGTCCCTTTCTGAGTGTGGAGGCAAAGCTTTTCTTTTGGTAAACAGAGAGACATCTTATGGTGCTGTCAGTGGTGCATATGGCAGGAGTGGACAATGTTTAAGCGGATTTTTTCAGTCGTCAGACTCTGGATCCTGGAGAGTGGTCTCTTTCAAAGAGCATTCAATTACATAGTAGATCAGTGGGGGCATCCCACATTCAATCTCATGGCGACTGTGGCCAACAATAAAGCAGATTGGTTTTTAAGTTGCCGTTATGAGATCAGCAGCGAAGGCCTGGATGCACTGGTGCAGCTCTGGCCACGAGAAGGTCTACTATGTGCCTTCCCTCTGTGGCCCATGATAGGGTGTCTGTTGAGACAGACAGCAGTCCACAGAGTTCCAGTTGTGGTTTGTAGACTTGGTTTGGCTTCAGCAGGATCGGGGACTCCAGCTACCTTGTTATTCTCGCCCCCTCATGCAGGGTCCGATCATGATGCAGGATCTGGACCACTTTGGTCTTATGGCATGGCTCTTGAGTGAGCGGCCTTAACTAGCCATGATTGTGCTTCGGCTGTGATTGCCACGTTGTAACACAGCAAAAGGCTTGGAGATGTTATCAGGCCTGATGCGGCCTGAAACAATTGGACCCGGCTGCTCTGTTGGTCCCTCAGGTCCTGGAATTCCTGCAGGATGGCCTGAAGGAAGGGCCTAGTGGTAGCTTCGCTCCAGGTATAGATTGCCAGTCATTTGTGTATGGGCCCTCCTTCTCCGAGGGGTGCCTTGGCAACTCATCCAGATGTGGCTCTTTTTCTGCAGGGTGCTCTGTGGCTTAGGCTTCCGTTGCGACTTCCCTGTCTGACTTGGAATCTTAATCTGGTTCTCTGTTCTTTGGCTCATCCACCGTATGAGCCTCTGGAGCAGGCGACCCTTATGGATCTCACAATCAAGATGGTCTTCTTGGTGGCTATTACCTCAGCCCATAGGGTTTCGGAGCTTCAGACTCTTTCCTGCTGGGATCCATTTTTGGATTCCAGTGTGGTTTCCACTTTCCATGTGAATCAGGAAGTCCACCTTCTGCTTTTGCTTCCTCTAGTTCAAGGGAGTAGGACTGGGTGTTGCGGTCCTTGGACATGTGCAGGATATTATTGCAGTACCTGGAGGTCATCAAGAAGTTTTGCGCCTCTGACCATGTGTTTGTTCTGGCTTGTCCTGCCCGCGTGGGTAGGCCAGTTTCTAAGGCCACCATTTCCAAGTGGATCCATATGACCATTTACGTGGCGGCTGGAAAGAAGCTCCCCCCTTGAAGTGCAGCCTCATTCTACCTGGTCCTTCTTGCATATATTCACCAAGTTTTACCATATCGATGTGGCAGCCAAGCAGGATGCAGCTTTTGGTGCCTCTCTTTTGGCAGTGGGCTCATCAGTTCCATCCTGAATTTTTGGGACTGCTCTGTTAAGTCTCACTGGTCCCGGAATAGTGGGATTGTACAAGACAGAAAGATTAGGTTCTTACTTTTGCTAATCTTTTTTGTAACTCCTCACTTTATTCCGGGAACCTACCCTATACCTTGCTAACTTGCCAATTGTCTGCCTTTACATATTCTGGTAAACTGAATTTCTATTTTCTGACCAGCCTTTATAAGAGTGCCATCAGAATGGGTTTAGCACTTAGTTTTGGGGGTCCCTAGTTTAGGTGCCCCCTTCTGACAGTGCAGGCTGTGTCTCGTTAAAGCACTGTTTTTCAGGTTTCTAATGTTTTATGACCTATTCTCTCAGGTTTTTTTTTTCATTGTTGCATTTGTTGATATGAGTAGAATTGACTTATTTGTCAGGAAGTGTCCCCGTCTCCCTTTCTCTCTTGTTCTTATCCTCTACAGAAGTTCCTAGCTGCTTTAAGACTAACTGGTGTTCACAGGGACTGTGATGAGGTAAGAGGGGGAGGGGTTTAAGCCTCTGAAGTTTGAAGATTCCTACAAAATCCTGGCAGGTAGACAGAAATAACCCACTGGTCCTGGAATAAAATGTGAATTTTCAAGAAAGAAGATTAGTAAAGGTAAAACCTAATCTTTCGATTCTAAATGTTAATGCATGTAATTGGTGCATAGATGTTAGCATCCAATTTAGAATTACATCCTGTGTGGTTTGTAGGAGACTTGTTAACACCTATTTCTCTGACAGACTTCCTCCAGCCATTTTATTATGTAAAATTTACAGAGCTAATAGCTCTCACAAAATGATGCTGTTTTTGTTGTTTAACATGCCAAATAGCTGGAATACATCTGACAAAGAGAAGTATAGAAGATTTCTTGCATGCCTTCAAAGGGAAGCATCATTGAGACCTGAAAATGTTCTCTTTTTGTTTTTTAAAATATCTTTATTCATTTTAAAGCCAAAAATAAGTGCAACATATTATACATTTTACACTTTAACAGCACTTAAATTCTATCAAATTATATTTTATGACAAATACATATGTCATCCCCCCCTTTTTAAATATCCAGCAATTGCACTCAAATTAAAAGTATCTCCCCACCCACCCACCCTAGACATGTATGATCTAAGGGCAAAATCAACAATCACTCCTTACAAAATTTTGTCAATGGCTCCCAAACATCCATAAATTTCCTATAATGTCCCTGTTGTATGGCCATCATACATTCCATTTTAAAAATGTGGCATAGAGATTCCCACCAGAAAGTGTAATTTAACCGATCCCAGTTTTTCCAGTTCCTCAAAATAAGTTGTATGACAACCCCTATCATAATAAAGAAAAGTTTATTATTATGGGAAGATATTTGACTTTTAGCCCTCATTAATGTGCCAAATAGCACGGTATCGTACGTCAATGCCACAGGATTTTCCAATACTTCATTCACTTGACCCCCAAATGGATCTCCAAAATCTAAGTATCAAGGGACAATAGAATAGTAGATGATTCAATGTCCCTATATCAAGATGACAGTGCCAGCATCTATTAGACTTAGAACTATCCAATTTCTGTAAACGAACAGGAGTCCAAAAAGAAAATGTTCTGAATTATGAATGTAGTACTATGAGATAAGTATTAGGAACTATGGGACTGCTGGGAGATCCAAGATGGCTGCCACTATCTGACTGCTGAGAAGACGTCTTTGATTGTCTCTCTTACCTGTTCATGGAATGCCGAAAAGAAGGGGCAGAAGCATTGGTGGTGCCTTCCGGAGCTCGAGAGCCCCGTTGCTTACAGTAGATGACCTTTTCAGATGCCTTCAAAGTGAGCAGGTTTCGTCAGGGAATCGCCCGTTGGGAGCGTCGGCGAAGAGTAGTGCTGCAGCAAATACCCTTGGGCTAGATGTTACACTGATCTCTGATGTAAGGATGCCTTCCCTTCAGCCGCTGGGAGCCAGCTCACCGCGAAAGGAGAGCACGCCCGAGGAGGAAATATTCTCTTCTCAAGAGGCCAGTGCATTGGAGGGCTCGCTACTTGAAACAGCTCAGAGTGATTTACTCCTCTTGAAAGAACCAGCGACTAGGACAACTCTAGCTAAAGAGGATCAAGACTTCAGGGAGGTAAACCAGCCGATTGAACAATCTCTAATTGCACAAGCAATTTCTTTTTTTCTTGTTAAACCCCCAGAAATCACTTTAGACTCTCTTTGGGATTTAGTGTCTAATTTGGGAAATTCCCTCAATCCTCGAATAAAAAATTTGGATAAAGAAACGAAAAACCAGAAAGAAGAAATTAAATCTTTAAAGCAAGATATTGTATTGCTGAAGTCTGATATTCAGGAAGAAAATAAGGACTTAAAAATAGTCAAGGTAATCAAGACTTACTTGTCAAAGATAATTTAATCATGAGGAGAAAATTGAAAGCTCTTGAGAACAATAGTTGGGCTAACAATTTGCACTTAATTAACTTTCCTAAAATCTTATCAATATCTCTCTTCGAGATATGATAAAGCGTTACTTTCTGGAAATTCTTAAAATACCTGAGAACTCTTTACCACCTCTTACAAGGGCGTATTATTTACCTATAAAAACTCAGGATGTTCAAAAGAAAGAAGATGATGGAAAACCACAGGAAGATCTCTTGGATGTTTCCGCTTTATTGGAACAATCAGATAGAGAAAAGTGGCTATTTAAGCCACTCTCTTATTGTCTGTAGCTTTGGCTCCAGACAAGGATTGGATCCTTAAACTTTTCTTTAAAAATAGATCTTAGGACTTCCTGGGCTTGTTTGAACCTTTTCTACAGAACCTTCCCCATCCTGTACTCACAGATGAGGACAGTGAGAAAATGACAGATCAGATTTCTCTAACACAAGTTGAACTAACTCTTCATACTATGGCAAAGAACAAGTCACCGGGACCTGATGGATTATCTGTAGAATTTTATGTAGCATTTCAAGATTGCATTCTCCCTTTTCTAACACAATACTTTTGTCATCTCTCGGATTCTGTAATAGCAATGGGAACATTTACTGAAGCTCTGATCATCGTTCTTCCCAAACCAGAAAAAGACCCTTTACAAGTACAAAATTATAGACCATTGTCACTCAAACGTAGATGCAAAAATATATGCAAAACTACTTGCCACACGTTTGAATCCTGTTTTAACCAAAATCATACCTGCGGATCAAAATGGTTTCATGAAAAACAGAATTTCAAGTGACAATACGAGATTATTTGCCCACGTTCTCACACAAGTTCAGAGTGAGTCCAAACCAATAATGGCCATAGCCTTAGATGCCGAAAAGGCATTTGATCGAGTAGAATGGTCCTTCCTTTTAATTTTTATTTATTTTATTTATTTATAAATTTTTCAAATTATTTAACAAGCATATAATCTTGTACAGAAAAGTGCGATCAAGAAAACATATCATTAATTATTTCCAAACTTGAAAATAAACCAGAACTACATTAAAAAAGGTAATAAGGTCTTCAACTTAATCCCACACTAGTCCTCAAAATTAGATCCAAGATTAAAGAAGTAGGAGTGAGAACAATACAATAACAATTAAACCAAATCACATTATCTGTTGCTGAAAGAGAGCTTAAATTAATTATTGAGACACAGATGTTTCTCCTTTTTCAAGGCACTTCATAGAGAGGAAAGCCATCAAATGAGCCGGTTCAAAGAAAATATATTTAAAAGTGCTATATCTAATTACACACTTACAGAGATATCTAAGAAAAAATAAACCCCCTATCTGGGTCACACCTGGTTATAATAATAATTCCCTCCTTCTCTTTTGGGTTTCTCTCGAAACATCAGGAAAAATTTGGATATGGAAGCCAAGGAAATCTCTAGATCTTTTTTTAAAGAAAAGTATAAGGATCCAATCTCTGTCTAGAGCCAAACTAACTAAACTAAACTAAGCCTTAAGTTTATATACCGCATCATCTCCACGGAAGCGGAGCTCGACACGGTTTACAAAGCTTAAAAATACAAGAAGAGAGGGGAGAGAGAGTTTACAAGGGCATATGAAAAGAGGGGAAGTAAGAAGGAGATGTTATATATTAGAGAAAAGCCAGGTTTTCAGTTGTTTCCGGAACAGTTGGAGGGAGCCCAGGTTCCGCAGCGGGATAGTGAGATCGTTCCAAAGGCCCGTGATTTTGGAGAGGAGGGATCTTCCCAGTTTGCCTGCGTGGGGGATGCCACGTAGAGAGGGGAAGGATAGTTTATGTCTGTGGGCGGATCTGGTTGTAGCAGGCGTTTGGGTGAGGAAGGATAGGGGGATTAGTGGCGGAAGGATGCCATGAATTATCTTGAAAGCTAGACAGGAGCATTTGAAGTGAATTCTGGAAAGTACAGGGAGCCAGTGAAGATTGGTAAGTAAGGGGGAGACGTGATCAAATTTGCGTTTAGCAAAAATCAATTTGGCCGCAGTATTCTGGATGAGCTGGAGTCTGTGAAGACTTTTTTTTGTTAGGCACAGGTAAATGGCATTACAGTAATCGAGTTTGGATAAGATGATGGATTGTACCAGGACGGTAAAGTGTTTTTGGTGGAAATAGGATCTAACTTTCCTCAGCATGTGAAGGCTGAAAAAACATGATTTTGCCAAGGAGTTCAGGTGATCGTTTAGGGAGAGGGAGGAATCGATAATGATGCCGAGGACCTTGCTTGAGAACTCAAGGCGAAGAGCGGGACCTGTGGGTAGAGTGAAGAGGGTGGGCAGGTGTGCTAACTTTGGGCCGAGCCAGAGTAGTTTTGTCTTTGATTCAAAGCCACAGTCACAGTCAATAAGAGAGTGGCTGGACTAGCCACCTCTCTATCAGATTGTTCCAATAAAGCTGTAACATCCAAAGAACTTTCCTGTGGTTTTCCATCCTCATCTTTTTTTTTGAGAGTCCTGATTCTTTTTAGGCAAATAATACACTCTTGACAGTGGTGGCAAAGAGTTCTCAGGAATTTTTAGGATTTCCAGAAATCCAGAAAGTAACGTTTTATCATATCTCCTGGAGAAATTGACAAGACCTTTGGAAAATTAATCAAACGCAAATTGTTAAACCGACTATTATTTTCAAGTGCTTCCAATTTTCTTCTCATAGTCAGGTTATCTTTCACAATTAAATCTTGGTTACTCTTAACCATTTTTAAGTCCTTCTTTTCTTCCTGAATTTCAGTTTTTATTACTACAATGTCTTGTTTCAAAATTTTAATTTCTTCTTTCTGGATTTCTAGTTCCTTTTCTAAATTCTTTATTTGAGGGTTGAGGGAATTTCCCAAAGTAGAAACTAAATCCCAAAGCGAATCCAGTGTAACCTCTGGGGGCTTAACAGGAGCAAAAGAAGATATTTGTGCAATACTAATTTGCTCAGTTGAATGATTTACCTCCCCTGTGCCTTGTTGCCCCTTAAGCACAGTTGTCCCGGACGCTGGTTCTTTCAAAAGGAAAAATTTCTTTTGTGTTGTTCCCTGTAACGAGCCCTCCAGTTCACTGGCCTCTCGGGAAGAGAATACTGCCTCTTCGGACATACTCTCCTTTTGCGGAGAGCTGGCTTCCAGCGGCAACGGCTGTAGGGGAAGCGTCCTGACGTCGGTGCTCAGTGTGACGTCTAGTCCGGGGGTATCCGCCGTACCACTCCTCTCAGCCGGCGCTCCCAACGGGCAAATCCCCGAACGGCTCTGCTCACTTTGGAGACGTCGGAAGATGTCATCGACTGTAAGAACCACGGGTCCCGAGCGCTGGGAGGCTCCACCAACGCTCTTACCCCTTCTTTTTGGCATTTCTAAGCGGTAAGAGAGACACTCTCCAGCGTCCTGCCAGCAATCAGATAGCGGCAGCCATCTTGGATCAGCGGTCCTTCCTTTTTAAAGTTTTATGCAATGGTTTGGATTCCCGGAGAATTTTATCAAAATGGTGCGCGTCTTATATTCCAATCTGTCTACTAAACTCCGCATCAATGATACAATATCTGAAACTTTCCACCCGACTAGAGGGACTAGACAAGGTTGTCCGTTATCACCTTTGTTATTTAATATAGCACTGGAACCGCTACAAATTGCTATTTGTTCCAATCCTGACATTATTGAACTGCACCGTCCCCGGCCCACCATCCTCTGCACCGCCCTGTCACCGCCGTTCCCTTCACCGCCCCGTCACCGCCATCCCTTTCACCACCCCGTCACCGCCACTGCCATCCCATTCACCACCCCGTCACCGTCCCCGTCTAGCACCCATCTTCTTCCCTCCGCTCCCCCATAGTCTGGCATCTGTCTTCTTCCCTTCCAGCGTCTTCTCCCCACTCTGCCTTCCACATTTCCTTTCAGGGTCTGTTCCTCTCTACCCTCTTTCAATGTCTGTTCTATTCCTTTCCACCACCACCTTTCCCTCCCTCCTTTACCATCTGTTCCTTTCTACCACCCTTCTTTCATATCTTCTATCAGTCCCCCCACCATCACTAGCAGTCTCTCTTCTCCCTTACCATGAGCAAATAGAACTTCTGAAAATTGTATTGCTGAGGCATTATTTCTAGTACGCCTTTTTTTCCAGATGGATAATGACATCAATTTTATAATTCTTACTGTCTGCTCTGATTTCATTCACAATTTGGTTTGTGTTTTGTACCTGAGGATTCTATGAGGCATTTAACCTTTTCCTGTCTCTTCTGTGATTTCAAGTTGATTCCTTCAATAATGAAGTCTCAAGGCAGTAGCAGTTTTCTATTTTGGGCTCTTTGATATTGTTTAAGGGATTTCTTGTACATTTGGTGCTGGTCTTCTTTGATGAGGTCACTTCAGAATCTATTTCCAAGGAAGAAAAACTTTTTCCCTTTCACCCCCTCCTTCCTTGTGTGAGCCGGAACACGCGGTCCCCACAAGCAAGTAATTTTATATAATTTTCATTCTATTCATTCATAGAAATTAAAGTCTAGATAATGCCAGTCACATAACAAAACATGATTTTACAAAAATAATTCCCTGCACAGTCAAGCCTGCAAGGATTCCTAGATGTCTTTCAGCAGCTCCCCTCCCTCCCTCCCCCTTACCTTTGTGGCCAAGTCAAAATGATCTACCAACAATAAAATTTTAAAAATACAAAGCACGCTGTACGCAGAGAAAATGTTAATTATCATTTATATTCCGCGGGTTTTCAAAGAGGTCAAGGCAGATGACGTTATGCAATGTCACCTCAGTAACAACTATACAAAAATAGACAAATATTCCCCCTCCCTTTTTACTAAACTGCGATAGCGGTTTTTAGCGCAGGGAGCTGCGCTGAATGCCCTACGCTGCTCTCGACGCTCATAGGCTCCCTGCGCTAAAAACCGCTATTGCGTTTTAGTAAAAGGGGGCCATAGTGCAAAATATAGACAGCAGATATAAATTCTCAAGTTGAAAATAAAATCATTTTTCCTACCTTTTTGTCTGGTGATTTCATGAGTCTCTGGTCCTTCTGATCCTTCTTCTTTCTTCTCCTCCCCCCCCCCTCTTTCTTTCTCTCTCCCCCTGGCTCCCCTCTTTATTTCTGCCTTTCTTTCTCTCTCCCCATGGCCCCCCTCTTTATTTCTGCCTTTCTTTCTCTCTCCCCCTGGCCTCCCTCTTTATTTCTCTCTCCCCCTGGCCCTCCTCTTTCTTTCTGCCTTTTTCTCTCCCTCTTGACCCCCTCTTTCTTTCTGCCTTTATTTCTCTCTCCCCTTGGCCCCCCCTCTTTATTTTTTCCTTTCTTTCTCTCTCCCCCTAGCCCCCACAAAGCCATCGTGCCAATTTCTCCACTTCCACGATTCTTTCCCTACCCTCACCCCTAAGCCAGTAGCCGATTTCTCCCTGCTCCTTCCCCGATGTCCTGATGTCCTGGACTTCATCGGGCAGCAGCAGCATTCACAATTCACTGCTGTTGCCCGCTTCAGGCCTTCCTCTCTGTCGGGTCCTGTCTTCATGAAAACAGGAAGTAGGCAGGACCCGGCAGAGAACAAGGCCTGAAGCCGGCAACAGCAGCGAATTGTAAACGCTGCTGCTGCCCGAAGAAGGTAATGGAGCACCGAGGCAGACCGCTTCTCCCCCCTCCCAGCCGAACCCCCGCTGGGAGGGTCGGAAAGGTTCACTTGGGGGGGAGATAGGAGGGTCAGCGGGGGTTCAGCTGGGAGGGGGGAGAAGCGGTCTGCCTCGGTGCTCCAAGGCCTGGCGCCATTACATTTTTTGCCCCTCCCACCCCCCCCCCCCCCCCTTGGTACGCTACTGCTCTCCAGCTTTCCTTAGTTTGCTGGTTTTCTTTTTCGGCGACCGGCACGCTTTCAAAGAGCCGCGCACACGCGGCTGCTCAAAGTTCAATCTTCTGCTCTGCTGCAACTTCCTGTTTCCGGTTGGGTCAGAGCAGAAGATTGAATACTGAGCAGCCGCGCATGCGCGGCTCTTTTGAAAGCGTTCCGGTCGCCGAAAAAGAAAGCCGGCAAACTAAGGTGAGGTGGAGAGAGGAAGCTGGTTAAACGATCGAGCCGACGTGCGGGTGGGGGCTGCGGGGACTGCACAATCCTTTATGCCTCACTGCGGTGACAAGACCATTCACCGCTCCACAGGGCGGTGATGGCCTTGTCCCCGTCCCCACAGAGGCTGCTAATTTTCATTCCCAGTTTTTGGCGGGTTATCCGCGGCTAAACCGCCACCATGTCATTCTCTAGTATTCACCATGAAGATTGAAATATCTGGGAGTCTACTTTGGCACTACTATTGAAGAAACTAGATCCTACAATGAAGAAAACATCCTAAATTTTGTCAAACACATTATGGCTCAATGGTTTTCCCTGAACCTTACATGGTGGAGTAGATTGGATTCTATCAAAATGGCCTTATCTCCTAAAATTACATATATTCTTTCCATGCTACCATTTCTATTACTTCCCCACACTTATGCAAACATTGAATCAATGATGACAGACTTCCTGTGGAATCATAAAGTACCACGTATTGCACTGAAAAAATTGAAATGTACAAAGAATAACGGAGGTGTGAACTTCCCTAGCATGTATGACTATCATATTGCTTTTTTAGAAAGGCAAGGTTTCAAGTGGTTAATAGATACCGAACATCGGAATGCTCCTACATGGTTGCAATTGGAAGGTAAATTGTATAATAAAAACTGTTTGAGACTTTACTCCTTCATACAGTCTCCTCATACTATACCAGAAATCCAATTCTGAAATCCACAGCTTCGGCTATCCATGAACTAGATGCCCTAGCGGACATCAGGTGGAATTCCACTACCCACTCATCTATATGGCTTAACCGTATAGTAAAAATTCAAGGGCAACACATTGAATGGAAATCTTGGATTAAAGCTGGAATCTGGTCGTTCTCACAACTGTTAAGAGATAAGAAGATCATTGATTTTGCTACTTTATCCGTATTGTATGAGCTTCCTCCGACTGGTTACAACTACAACATTGTACCCAAGCACTCTTGAAAACAGAATCAATAGCACATGAAATACCGACTATTCTCAATTGGTACACAGTTCTTTGTGATAAGAGGGGTGAAGCATCGGCATGGTATAAATTACTGAAGAAGCACAAATTTAAATATCCAGGGTCGCTGTACGACAATTGGGCCCAAGATCTATCACTATCTCTAACTTCTACAAATTGGGAAAGCATATGGCTTTCGGCCTTTGGCTCACTACAAGCAGCGGCGATTAAACAACTAGTACTCTTCCTCTACCATAGAGCATACTGGACTCCTCACAAACTTTCTAAAGTCTCTTCAGAAGTATCTAACCTAAGTTGGTCTTGTAATACTCAAATAGGTTCATTAGATCACATGCTGTTTCATTGTGTTCTATTGAAGTCGTTTTGGTCAGATATTTGGGCTACAGTATGTGATATATTACCTATCAATGACAATATCACCTATCCTATAATAATCACAGGTGGCTATGTTTTGGTATCATCATTTGATAAATATAGTTTGAAACTTCTGAACTGTTTTCTGTTGATTGCTCTGAAAATCATACTGTCTCATTGGAAAGACTTCTCTTCCCTTAGTTATAATGAATGGTGGAACACTGTTTATATGCCAGATATGAAAAATCAATTGCAGATAATAACAAATCTACTGGATTCCCTTTTACTAAGTTGTAGTCTAAAGTCCTAGCATATGCTATTAGTACTCATAATTAAATCTACTCTAACAATTGAACACTATTAGCTTATGGTTTCTGTTTAGTGCTCACTACTTATTTACTCATAAATGTGTAACACTTTGTATACTGAATGCTTCTTTTGTATTATCCTGCAAGACTGTGAAAATGTTTCAGTTATTTGTACTTTTCTGTTCTATTTTTGTATTTTCCTTTTATTAAAATCCAATAAACTTATTAAACAACAAAAAAATTAGATCTAAGGACTTCCTGGGCTTCCATATTCAGATATTTCCTGATGTCTTGAGAGATACCCAGAAGAGAAGAAGGGAATTGTCTAATGTTGAAACCAGGGGTGACTCGGATAGGGGGTCTTTTCTTTCTTAGATACCTTTGCAAATGTGTCATTAGATACCATTCCTTAAAATATGTGTTCGTAGAACTGGCTCATTTGACTTCTTTCCTTTCTCTGAAACGTCTTGAGAATGAAGAAACATCTGTACCTAAGTAATAATTAGCTCTCAGCAGCAGATTAAGTGATTTTGTTTGCTTGTTATGTTTAATTCAAATTACTCTTATCTTTAAGTCTTGGATCCTAAATTTGAGGACTAGCATGTGATTAAGTTAGATGTGCTTCTTTTTATAGTTTAATTTATTTTCAGGATTGAAAGTAATTTAAATATTATGTTTTCTTGATTACACTTTCTGTACAAGATGATATGCTTGATAATAATGTGAAAACCTTATAAATAATTTTTTTTTTAAAGTATTAGGAACTATGGTTTTTCCTTTTTGTTATTACTTTTAAATAAAGAAATTCTGTTTTGCAGATACCAACTAACTGCACAGCAAACAGGTGAAGAAGGAAGGCAGTTAATAAAGGAGTTAAATCAGATCATGGAATCTGCTACTTTTCATGTAGAATCCATAGAGGTAAATTTTCATCTCCTCTTACAGAAGATCTGGAAATCTGTGAGCCTCACTTCTTTCGGGAAAATGAATTTGCCTCATTCTAAGGAATGTGGATCAAAATATTTGCCTATTCTTGATGACCATGCTTTACTATTTATATTTAGAAAGTCATTGTTTTGTTTTTTTTTTTGTTTGTTTGTTTTTTCAAGCCATAAACTGAAAATAATTTATGGTTATATATATAATTATAAAATAAACATTTTATTTTTCTTAGGCTCAACTGACCCAGCAATGCATCAAGGTTAACAAAGACTTTGAAGAACTTAAAAATGACAATTTATTGGTGACCCTGAGAGAAGTTCTGGAGAAATATAGAGAGAAAGAGAAGACTCTAAATTTTCAGGAGCCATGAAAGAAAAGGTTTATACCACAGCTGAGTTTCTTCTGGAAACTGATCCATTGCTGCACTATAGATTAGAAACTATAGTACACAAAGGTTGACTTAACAAAAGGTAGCATTATTGGGTTGAATGCAAAATTTTGTGGGACTGCCTACCTACTGTCCTGTAGGAGAGCTTCGTGTACTTGAAGAACTTTAATTAACCACTCAGTTGGGATTGGTCACAGAAAGCATTTTCTGTTGTCAGAAGATCTAATTTTTGGTCAAGATGTGTTTCAGATATAATGTTTTTATATGAAAATAAAGGAAGCAATTATATTAAATTCTCTTTATTTGAAAATATAAACCCACAAATCACAACAGCAGTTTAGGTTTCTTTGTTTAGTATCTCAAACCAACTCCCATCCCATCATTGCTCCTCCTAACCAGAATGTCTCAATTTAGATGGCCCAAAACCATGCTGTAAGGTTTGAAGGTCAGGTCCCCCACAAGGTGAGGTGGTAGGGTGTTACGTAAGAGGCGCCCTTACAAACGCCAGATCCCAGGTTCAGTTCCCTCACAGAAGATTCACCAGGAGTAGAATCAAATAAGAAACACAGCCAGAGGTGATTGCATAAAGAATATATTATAGAAATAAGCTTACAGAAAAGCAATATTCATAAGCATTACAATTAATGAGAGAGCAAAGCGGTTTTCCTGCCTTACAGAGTTCAGAGGAAAAGAGAGACATAGAAGCGTGAAGTTCCAGGGAGATCCAGAGAGAGATTGAGAAAGGGGGATGGGGTGATGGTCTAAGCTTCGGGTTCCATAGATAAAGAGAAGGATAGTGTGGCCGGGCCCGTCCCCGAGTAGGTGGGAAACTCAGGCTCGGACCACAAGCAAGAATTTTAGGACGCCTTTTATATGGTGGTGAAAGGAAGACCCGGATACCAAAGTAAAAAGAAAAGAAAACAAAAGAAAACATTCACATTGGTTTGTTAAGAGTCCTTTGGGTGCATCCTGCACGCTACTATATCACAGTCCAGGTGAGTCTTAGGGGTTTTTACTGAGGAGCTGGATTGCCCCTCTTTATCAAAAGAAAAATACTATAAACTCAAAATATTGCATCAGTTCAATGCCTTCATCGGCTCATATCCCCACTGGGATTTACTGGTCTCTCTGGGCCCCAACAACTTCTGGATTTATAGCTGAGCACGGCTTGTGTCAACCCTTTTCACCTCTCAGCTCTCTTTATCTTCAGACAAGCTTTTCTCACCTAATTAGCTCTGCCAGCAATGCTCTGGCTTCCGGGTGAAACAAAGAAACAATTGGAGAACTTTCTTCATGAGATTAGCTGAGGACTTTCACATACTGTATACTCCCAGGTCCATGTCCTCTTCACTTACATTATCACTCGGGACTCTGCACATTTCCCATTCACCCTCATGGGAACTCTGGCTTAGCATTTCCTCATTCCTCCCAGGCTGTACATCCCATCCCCCTTTCTGCAGGTCTGCCAAAATGCCTGCAGCCTTTCCCTGGGGATAATTTCCAAGCCCTTCTCTCTGGGGTTTAAGCTGCCAGTCACTGTACCTCCCAAGTGTTGTACCACCTTTCCTTAGGAGCTGGCTTCCTGCCATACGATCATGCTGGGGTTTAGGCATCCTCTGTGACCTGGAATCTCCGTGAGTGGTTTGGCTTCTCTCCTCAGTCATCTGTGTCTTCCCTTCTCCACCCCAACTGACTTTGCCTATAAGGCAAACTCCAGGGTCTGACTCCACCCCTCTCCAAATTGGTCTCAGGTTTCTCCCTGACTTGGGGAAAGGAGTGATAGGGGAAATTAGTGGTTTTCAGAGCCTTCCCTAACTGGCTCTTCAGCTGTCCTGGCTCCAGGCCGGGTTTTACAGAGCCCTGTGCTGCATTCTGGGGAGTTTTAGCAGTAGTTTTCACTGTGACAGGAGCTTCCCTGTCACAATAGACAGAAAGAGATAGAAGTGTGTTGCAGAGAGGAGGCTTTTATAGCTTGGAATCTTATTCTGAATACAGAAACTGTTGTATTTCCCAGTATCTTTCCATTTATAATTTGTAAACTGTTTGAAACAATGGTTAGTTTAATTGATAAGGAGGGTGTGATACTTGCAGGCATGGTAGATGGGATTAATCTCTGGCTTCTTTGTCCCATTCAAGCAGCCTATCTTCTTGATAAACAATCCAGTCTGGCTGGATGGTTAATGTATGTGAATTCTGTGCAGGAGCACAGAATTCTGCATCAACATTCCAGAATCAGATTGATATAATTTCCCATAGGCCTTTGCTGACATTGGTTATGGCAACCCAAACTGCTGATTGCTAGCAATAGCTATGCTGACATCGCCCATACTTTTTTTTAATTTTAATTTTTATTCTTTAAAATGAAGGCAAGCTTGCGGTGCCCTTCTATAACCAGCCAGCCTCTCTTACCTCCAACATTATATCAGCATGTCCCCTGTCCTGCAGAATCTCCAAGCTATGAAGATAAACAGTTCCCATTATGAGTTCAAACCTCTGTCTTAGGTTGTACAGTCCGTCATCTGGGCGGGGAACCCAGTATGCTTATATCTTACCCGTCGTTGAGCGAATGAACAGTGCATAAGGGTTGCAGGAAGCTTTCTCAGGAGGTTCAGGCATAAAAGTACCAAGATGTCATAGAGTATGGGATATGAGATAATATTATGTCTGACCCTGGTATGCAATGCAATAGGCCATGCCAAATTAACCAAATTAGAACCAAATTAGCAAGTGTCAGAGAAGATACTGGAAATTCATGTATAACTGCCTTAAAAGCTAGAAGTAAGGTTGTGAGATAAAGAAATGTATATGTGTTTCACTTTACAGCAAAGGAGAATCATAACAATACATAGCAAAATTTGTAGAATAATTAAGATAATGATAGGGTGAATTAAAACATTAAATACGTGGTGTGCAGTGGGCGAATACTCAAAGAAAAGTTCCCAAACTGAGACATGAGCGTCTCATAGCAAATTTTCTACAGTTTGTGCAATCTGTCCATTTTCAAAAGTGATAGTATGATTCACTTCTTTGGAGGTTTTCTTAAGTTGTTCAATGTGGAGTTCAGCAGCTTGTGAAATGTCTAGAGGTAGTGGATGCACAGCATATGAAATCGTTAGTTACCAGAGATGTGCAGTAGGTTCTATTGTTCAGTAAATAGGTTGAACTGTACAGCAGAGCGTTCTTAGGAAGGTGGCTGTCCTGAATCCATAGATACAACGAACAGGAAACATTGTGTACAGCATGTGTGAGAAGGTAGAGAAGTCTTTGTAGTCAGGGTGCAGGAAGCTGATTAGTCCAGCAGGAACCGACAGTCTCTTTAAACTGTTGAGATGCACACTTGGGATGAAATGATGTCGGCACAGGATCTGTCAGTCACTTGAAACTGGTGGTATTCACCCTTGGGATGAAATTATGTCTGTACATACAGGGAGGGATACACCAACTTGAAAAGAGTCCAGATATCATTCAGCAGCTGTACTCCAGTGTGATCCAAAAAAAAGATAGAAAAAGAGAGAGAAACCATGTTGCCTGTACTGAATGGAGAGAGAGAGAGAGACCAGGTTGCCTGTACTGAATGTGGCAACATGTGACAATATTAATGCATTTACTTGGTATAGTTATGGCAAAAGAGAGACAATATTCAGTTAGTTAAGGTTCTTAATCGGACATTCCAAAAATATATGTTTTTGTGTGCTGCACCCAAATATGGCACTTCAGAAAGACCATAATTATGTACTGAATGTATTCGGAAATGTATACTGAATGTATCATATCTAGTGAGCATCACGGAATAAACACTGTATAGAGTAAAACCTTTTCTTAAAAATATAACCTCTAACTAAGCTACACCTAAGGTATGAAAACTATATCTTAAAAGAACATTGCGAAATTGGGCTAATTAAAAAAAAAAAAATGGGAAAAGAGCTCTAGAAATGGCCAATGTTCTGTATCCTGGGGTACCCCCTAAACTAAAACAAGTAGACAAAACACAGACAACATGGGCACAGACAAAACATAAAACACAAAGTTTGAGGCGTGAAGCTATTCTTCCATCTGTCAAGTGTGCAGGGCTGAATTTAACTCTGTAAATAAACACATTGTCATAGAAAAACACAGCAAAGATGAACACATGAGTAAAGTATATGTACAAATAATGCATATCATAACCATCTCATTCAGAAAAGGCATAAAGCTAATGTCTCTTTGGAGCGTCTCTATCTCTGCAGTGATAAAGAAGATCCTTGGAATACATTAGAAATCTCTTTGTGCCAAAACTGGTCTGGGATGGCTATGTATATATCCGAACTGCTGCTAAGAAAAAAAACATTTTAAATTAGCAGCAAGGTCACTTAAAGCAAACTTCATCCATGTTCCATTCAGGCCGACCTGGACCACATGTCTGCCACCTGGGTCCCACTGCACTCTGAGGAGTGGGCACTGCGGTGCAGAAGTCAGGTGCAGGCTAGATTTGTCGTCTTTTGTCTGCACTGTCGTGTCCTGGCATTCAGAGGCAAGGGGCACATTCTGAAAATCATTAGTCATGTCTAGGAAAGAGAAAAATGCACATTTAGGGTTAAATTTCACAGTAATGTCAGAGTAAGAGGCTGCCACTGGTACTACAGGCTTTGAAACCTTAGTTAGGGCCCGAGAGTCTATAGTGAGTCTAACGGAGCCCTCTGGTTTAGTATCTGACCAAGCTGGAGAACCATATGCTAAAGAGATAGGTCCACTCAGACCCCTCTCCTCCATCTTAGGCACCAGTTCTGTTGCTGGAGGAAGTTTGTGGTTGAGGATCTTTGGCCTCAAACAAAATTTCAGTGTACCTTTTCCCACAATCTTGTGCCCAAACTGAAAGATCTGCAGCCTCTGAGTGAGTTACACTATGATCATGCTGCTGCACTGGCAGGCAACACTGTATGGCTAACTGCACAGGAATAACCTCATGAACCAAAAGTTTAGAAGCATTTGGAATTCCTGTACCTAATGCAAGAACAGTCACCTCAACTATTTCTTTGCCTGTATTCTCACTCGTGCTGGCAGTAGTTTCTATAATGTCTTTCATTTGTTCCTTTTGTGGGATAAACACACACTTTGAAGCTTTGTCATTTAGACCCTGAATCTCACAAATTTCCACATTTTTCTGATCTCCAGTAGGAGGCACTCTATCTTTAAAACTGATTCTGGCCCCTGTATCAATTAAAGTTAATTTATCCTGACCCTCTATGGTAGTATTAATATTGGGGCAGCCGCAAGTGTCCAATATCAAAGGTGCCACATACCTCAAGCTGAATTCTGAGTCTGACTTCTTTCCCTTATCCTGCGTCTCCAGAAGTGAGTCCACAGGTAAGTGATAGGAGTCCAGCATGGCTGTGAAGGTTTGAGTCACCTTGGTATTTGGACACAGAGAGTCAGGACAGCCCTTGCACTAACACTGTTTTTCCTGGCTACTAAATCACTTTTTACTCTGTCCAATTCTATCTGCATTGTATGTCGATCCTGTTCCCATTTAATTTTCTCTTTTTCTAATCTTTCCTTTTGGTCTTTGAGTTCATGGAAAGGAATGTAAGTGGAGGAGTTTCTGTAACTACCTCTGCCATGCCCTCTATTTCCTGTGTGTAGTGTTTTCTTGTATAGGGGTGCTCCCTCAGCATGCCACCTTCTAGCTTCTGATACTGAAATAATTTGAGCTGGCTGAGTCTTCCACACAGACCCAATCCTGAGCAGTAAAGTGTCAAAAGGGGTAGTTTTAGGGTCCTCCGAAAACAACAGAAGGTGTTTAGTAATCTCGGGGGATAATAATTCTAATAGAAATTCTTTGTTTTCTCTGACCATAATCTGAAGAAATGGGCCAATGTTCATGTTTGTTAAGTACCACGTTGATTACCCACACTCTATATGCAAACTGCTCTAGTGTATCGGTTGGCAGGGGTGAAAGAGTTCTAAGTACTTGCAAAGAGGTGCAGCAAAATAGTTGTTCGATGCCCATCTTTACAAATTGGTATGGATGAACAAGAGATCCAAATTTATAATAATGTGGACCCAGGGCTAGGTGCATAAACTTATCAAAATCTGCAGTGTTCCTTTTGTATTTCCCTAGACCCCAGTGAATCAGTATGTCAGTAGCCCATTTGCACCATTCATTTATGTAAAAAGGCATAGGTCCCACTTTTTGTACTATTCTTTCAATGTCACTGTCCTTCATATGTCCCTGCAGCACTACAGTTACTGGAGCTGTGTCACTTATAGGGGTACTATTGGTGTTGCTCTGGCCTGGTAATGAATTTTCCTCATCTTCATTTGTCGGTTCTTCTTCCTGTTCTACATCTTTAGCTAGTTTACCTTTTCACTGGCCTGCTACAAAAACGGTGTTCTGTTTCTCTATAAACTGACTACATGGATTATATGGTGAAGGTGGCACTGGTGCAGACGGGAGAATCTGTGAGGAGACAGCATTAACCTGTCCCTGTGAGGCACATTTTGACTTTAAATACTTTAATTCTGCCTTGGCCTCTTCTAATTGTTCATTTACAGCTAAAAAGGAATTTGTAGCTTGAACAATTTGAGTTCTTAGCATAGATATATTAATTTGTGCCTCATCTAAGTCTTTGGACAGCTGATGGCACTGAGTGTTCAAGTCAGTATTTTCTTGTCTTATGCTAATAATTCCTCTACAGAGGCCTTGACTGAAAAGACACTTTTGTTTATTTGTTTTCTTTCTAAACTCCTGAGAATGATTAACCATTTGTTTCTGAATATCGTGCCATGTGTGTTCTGGAAAATTACCCTCATATGGACCCCCTTTCTTGTCAAAATATTTGTGTACAATATCTGTGAGTTCTTGAAAATCAAAAGGGTTCATATTTGAGGCTGCAGTCTGCCTTGGTACATGGTCCTTGCTCATCCCTGTCTGTGTGTAGCCTTTGAGATTGAAATGCTCCCACTGATGAAGGAGGGAGACTTTAGTTAATAGGTAGACAAAATGAGGTAAAGCGTCTTAGGCAAGAGTCATTGGCATAAATAATACACTTATGCCCACACTTGCCCACACTTTAAATGCAAAGGTTACTACCTGAAATTTACAGGCAGAAGTTTAGCAGAAAAAAAATATAAGAAGTCTGTTAGAAGAGGAGAGATGCCAGCTCCAGTCCGCATTGGGCTTTTCACCAGGGCAGAGACTGACAGAAAATAGAATTAAAAGCACAAGGTAAAAAAGTAAAAGTTATTAATACAGATGTGGCGTGTCTTAATTGAGTGACTGTTTTAATTTTGGACCATGATTTTCTTCAGAGCAGCTCAAATATTCTTACATGCAACACCCTCTAGCAAGCCTATCATAGCAAAGCATAAAATGCAAACTGGCACAGGTAAACTACAAAGACTTTCGATAGTAAAATCTCACCAAATATAAAACCCAAAATATAAATATAAAACCCAAATGTGTCATCCAGTCTAAAACAATTTAATAGTTCCAGAAGGTCTTTTGATTTCTATCTCAATCAAAAATACAGTCTATTGATAAGTAAAATCTCACCAAGTATAAAACCCCACAATATTACTGGAACTTTTCACCAGTGTGTCATCCAGTCTAAAGTACAATCACTCTAAGGGTTTTGATTTCTATCTCACTCTGTCTATTCTGCACAAGGTCTTTTGAGTGGAAAATACCATCTCTCACCTTGTCTTTTGCAGCCAAGAATCCTATTGCACAGTGCATACAAGGAAAAAAATTGAATTCTACTTACCCAAATGAAATCATCAGGAAGGACCGAGACGAGCCCCCAAAATGTAAGGTTTGAAGGTCAGGTCCCCCACAAGGTGAGGTGGTAGGGGGTTACGTGAGAGGCGCCCTTACAAACGCCAGGTCCCAAGTTCAGTTCCCTCACAGAAGATTCACCAGGAGTAGAATCAAATAAACTCAGCCAGAGGTGATTGCATAAAGAATATATTATAGAAATAGGCTTACAGAAAAACAATATTCATAAACATTACAATTAATGAGAGAGCAAAGCAGTTTCCCTGCCTTACAGAGTTACATAGTAACATAGTAGATGACGGCAGATAAAGACCCGAATGGTCCATCCAGTCTGCCCAACCTGATTCAATTTAAATTTTTTAATTTTTTCTTCTTAGCTATTTCTGGGCAAGAATCCAAAGCTTTACCCGGTACTGTGCTTGGGTTCCAACTGCCGAAATCTCTGTTAAGACTTACTCCAGCCCATCTATACCCTCCCAGCCATTGAAGCCCTCCCCAGCCCATCCTCCACCAAACGGCCATATACAGACACAAACCGTTCAAGTCTGCCCAAGTACTGGCCTTAGTTCAATATTTAATCTTATTTTTTGATTCTAGACTCTTTGTGTTTATCCCACGCTTCTTTGAACTCAGTCACAGTTTTACTCTCCACCACCTCTCTCGGGAGCGCATTCCAGGCATCCACCACCCTCTCCGTAAAGTAGAATTTCCTAACATTGTTCTTGAATCTACCACCCCTCAACCTCAAATTATGTCCTCTGGTTTTACCATTTTCCTTTCTCTGAAAAATATTTTGTTCTACGTTAATACCCTTCAAGTATTTGAACGTCTGAATCATATCTCCCCTGTCTTTCCTTTCCTCTAGGGTATACATATTCAGGGCTTCCAGTCTCTCCTCATACGTCTTCTGGTGCAAGCCTCCTATCATTTTCGTCGCCCTCCTCTGGACCGCCTCAAGTCTTCTTACGTCCTTCGCCAGATACGGTCTCCAAAATTGAACACAATATTCCAAGTGGGGCCTTACCAATGACCTGTACAGGGGCATCAACACCTTCTTCCTTCTACTGACTATGCCTCTCTTTATACAGCCCAGCATCCTTCTGGCAGCAGCCACTGCCTTGTCACACTGTTTTTTCGCCTTTAGATCTTCGGACACTATCACCCCAAGGTCCCTCTCCCCGTCCGTGCATATCAGCTTCTCTCCTCCCAGCATATACGGTTCCTTCCTATTATTAATCCCCAAATGCATTACTCTGCATTTCTTTGCATTGAATTTTAGTTGCCAGACATTAGACCATTCCTCTAACTTTTGCAGATCCTCTTTCATCTTTTCCACTCCCTCTTCGGTGTCTACTCTGTTACAAATCTTGGTATCATCTGCAAATAGGCACACTTTTCCTTCTATCCCTTCAGCAATGTCACTCACAAACATATTGAACAGGATTGGCCCCAGCACTGATCCCTGAGGGACTCCACTACTCACCTTTCCTTCCTTCGAACGACTTCCATTAACCACTACCCTTTGACGTCTGTCCGACAGCCAGTTTCTGACCCAGTTCACCACTTTGGGTCCTAACTTCAGTCCTTCAAGTTTGTTCAACAGCCTCCTATGAGGAACTGTATCAAAGGCTTTGCTGAAATCCAAGTAAATTACATCTAGCATATGTCCTCGATCCAACTCTCTGGTCACCCAATCAAAAAATTCAATCAGGTTCATTTGGCACGATTTACCTTTTGTAAAGCCATGTTGCCTCGGATCCTGTAACCCATTAGATTCAAGGAAGTACACAATCCTTTCTTTCAGCAAAACTTCCATTATTTTTCCAACAACTGAAGTGAGGCTCACAGGGCTGTAGTTTCCTGCTTCATCCCTGTGACCACTTTTATGACTAGGGACCACATCCGCTCTCCTCCAATCCCCAGGAATCACTCCCGTCTCCAGAGATTTGTTGAACAAGTCTTTAATAGGACTCGCCAGAACCTCTCTGAGCTCCCTTAGTTCAGAGGAAAAGAGAGACATAGAAGCGTGAAGTTCCAGGGAGATCCAGAGAGAGACTGAGACTAAGCTTCGGGTTCCATAGATAAAGAGAAGGATAGACAGAGAAAGAGATAGAAGTGTGCTGCATAGAGGAGGCTTTTATAGCTTGGAATCTTATTCTGAATACAGAAACTGTTGTATTTCCCAATATCTTTCTATTTATAATTTGTCAACTGTTTGAAACAATGGTTAGTTTAATTGATAAGGAGGGTGTGATACTTGCAGGCATGGTAGATGGGATTAGTCTCTGGCTTCTTTGTCCCATTCAAGCAGCCTATCTTCTTGATAAACAATCCAGTCTGGCTGGATGATTAATGTATGTGAATTCAGTGCAGGAGCACAGAATTCTGCATCAACATTCCAGAGTCAGATTGATATAATTTCCCATAGGCCTTTGCTGACATTGGTTATGGCAACCCAAACTGCTGATTGCTAGCAATAGCTATGCTGACACATGCGATCAGAGCATATTCTATAATAGTGTCTAGATACCCAAATTCTATTACTGAAAAAAAGTATATCTCAATAAGGACACACCTAACATTTACACACCCACAATTACCCCAGCCATAGGTGAGTAAATTTGGCACATTTGCAGGTAAGTGTATACTTATATACATACTAATATTTTATATATTTGTGTAAACGGGGCATGTAAATGCAGGCACCTAAGTGATAGAATTTCCTGTAAAATATTTAAATTCTCAGAAAAGAAGTTTCTTGGCCAGAATATTCATCTATGTACTATATCTGACTTCTGTCTCAACATGTTGCTATATTGTAAATATAGTGTTAATTAATCTTATTAATATATTGTAAATATAGTGTTAATTACAATTATTAAGTATAAAAATATCTTGCAGTAGTGAATAAGGTAAAATATTTTGGGAAGAGAAAAATGATTCAGAATTGGTCTGTATCCTGTAATATGTACATTGGTTTCATTTTCTGTTCAGTATTAATATCTAGATTTGAGATGTTGAAAAATATATATAAATGTCCAACTGTACATATGTAGTACCTATTTGATTTCATCCATTTTACTTAAGTGAAAACATATATAGTCAGATGAGACACCACTTTTTCCCCATAAAAGGGATTGTTTAATAAAATTGTTAGATCTTGTATGACAATACTGTATCTTACATTGAACATTTTCTAAATAAAGCTATCCCTGCTGTTTTGTGTGCTTATATATTTAACTTCAAGCAGTTTTTTCCTGCTCCTTTGAGCTCCTAGCAGCTAGCTCAACTGGAACTGGCTGTTATTGTTATAATAGTAATCCACAGCTTTTCTCCATTTTGTAATCATCCTTTGTTCCACATAAGTTCTATCTACTCTACCTATTGCAGTAGCACCTAGTTGTAAAGGTATGAAAGTTAAGCTATAGTTCAACTGGAGATATATGATGATGCACAATAAATAAAAATTGGCAAACCAAATGGCCTGCATGGTCCTTATCTGTTCTTATCATGTGACTATGGAAGAAATGTATTGCTCCCTCTGGTCAGATCGCTATACATACTCCTTCAATATCAACTGGACCAACAACAAAAGTTTCAAGTTTATTAAAAAAAATTTTAGACCACTTATTCGAGTTTCTAAGCGGTTGACAATGTAAAATTACATAAAATCAAGTTATAAAATAGCAATTAAGCACAAAAATGGGGGCTACAGACTAACGTCCTAACATACAAACAGCTTTGATCAAAAACATACGAAATAAAACAATAGGATAGTAGGGGAGAACTATAATTGTTATAGGAAAGGTAAAACATTAAAGGATAAAACAATAGGTTAGGATAGAAATGACAATTGATTTAAATTTTTTTTAAAAAAATTTTAACTTTGCCCTTAAAAGGACAGTTATTAACCAAAGGTGTCTTGGAACAAAAATGTCTTTAGTTTTGATTTAAATTGTTTTATATCGGATTCATAGCGCAGGTGGTTAGGCAGCGAATTCCATAGAGTGGGAACAAAGTTATTGGAACGCAGTGTATTTATCAATTTTAAAGAGGGTATGAGATTCTGAGAAGTTGAACGGAGAGATCTTGATGTATTATGTGGAATTAGAAGTCTGTTAATAAAATCTGGTTGATTATTTATTTTTGTTGTAAATGTTAAAAGTAGAATTTTATAGCTAATTCTATGTTCCACTGCTAACCAGTGAGCATTGAACAGAAGGGGAGAGACGCAAACCAAACACACAAAAAATAACCTACATCTTACGTAAGCACATCAACCCCACCAAATTCTGGATGAAAACAGGTGCCATAATCCAAGATTATAACCCCCAAAACTTAATCTCACAATGAAGCCAGCTAAGTGCAGCAACCCTAGATGAGCTAGCTCCAGAACAGACCAAAACCAGAATCCATAGAAAATCTGACAAATGGTTCGACAATGAACTAACTACTCCTACTAAAAAGACAATGCAAACAACTAGAAAGAAAATGGAGGAAAAACAGTCAAGACTGAACCAAAAATACAAATGAAAAACAAAAAACATACTACACAAAGCAAATAGGAGAAGAATCCCAAGACACAAAAAAAACTATTCCAACTACTAAAAGAACTCACAGACACCAAACACTACCAGACAAGCAACAATGCCCCCACAGCCACCCTCTTAACAACATTCTTCAAAAACAAAATCGCAACTATAAGATCCACCTTCTATGGAACACCTACACACCTAGAAGAGATCACAACACCCTCCATCGAAGAAGAAACATGATCCCACTTCTCACCAATACAATGGTCAGACTTCAACAAACTCTACAACAATTACAGCCATGCAACTTGCGACCTCAACCACTGCCTCCCCATACCTATTGAAAGCCTCCAGTACACTATTTTGCATCCTATTCTTGCAATGGATGTACTCTACTCACTGACGGCCTTTTCCCACAAGACCTCAGCGAAATCATTATCACTCCAATCCTGAAAGACCCCCAAAGGAGAAATAGACCAGCCATCCAACTACAGACCCATAGCCTCAATACCACTTTATGTCAAGCTAATGGAAGGCCTCATAGCCAAAGTCCTAAACTCATACCTAGAAAACCACAACCTACTCCACCCAACACAATCAGGCTTCAGAACCAACCAAAGCACTGAAATCCTACTAGGCTCACTCATGGACATCACCAGACAACACCTCAGCACAGGCAAAAAAATGCTAATTATCCAACTAGATCTCTCCTTAGCCTTTGACCTGGTAGATCATAACATCCTTCTACAGATACTGGACTCAATAGGAATCAGTGGTAAGGTACTATCATGGTTTAAAGGATTCCTACAATCCATAACATACAGAGTTAAACCAAACAAAGAAAAATCTGAGCCATGGTCTAACCCTTGCGGAGTACCTCAAGGATCACCTCTTTCTCCCACACTCTTCAACCTATACATTGCCTCCCTCGGCTCCTTCCTAGACAAACAAGGTCTAACCTCCTACAGTTATGCAGACGACATTACCATTCTCCTTCCTTTCAATCAACCAGCACCATCCATAGCAGGCACAATACACAGAACACTTGAAACAGTAGCAACATGGATGAAAGACCACAAACTAAAACTAAATCTGGACAAAACAAACTTCATCCTATTCGAAAATACAAAACACCAACCGTAACAAGCCTTGTCATAAACTCTACAATATTCCACATCCAACCCACTTTAAAACTCCTGGGAGTGCTAATAGACAGAGACTGTACAATCAGGGCAGGATTAACCAATAAGCCAAGTAGGCACGAGCCTAGGGCCCGAAATGGTCAGGGGAGCCCGATGAAGGAGGGCATCAAAATTGTTTTTTCCAAATGGCAATGGGCCCCTCCAGCATCGATTGGCAACTTGGGCCCTGCACCCCCCCCACCCCCCCCCATCAACGGAAAGTAAGACAAGCAAGCAACACTGGTAAGAAAGGCAACGGGAACTGTAATTGTGCAAGCGGTGCTGCTTGCCCAAAGCTTCCCTCTGACACAGCTTCCTGTTTACGCCTGGGCGTGGGGCAGGGCAGGGGGCTCAGTGTACTTGTGTGCCTAGGGGCCCTCGATGAATTAATCCTGCCCTGTGTACAATGCAGCCATAAATCAACAAAACAATAAAAAAATCATTCACAATCATGAGAAACCTGAGGCAAGTCAGAAAATTCTTCAACAGAAAACAATTCCAACTCTTGGTACAATCCCTAATCCTAGGTCTAATAGACTACTGCAACATACTATATCTCCCCTGCACAGCAGCCATGATAAAACAACTACAAACAATACAAAACATAGCCCTAAGACTGGTCTATTCACTGAAGAAATTCAACCACATCACAGGCATACCACGACTCACATTAGCTCCCAATACAAGCGAGAGTACACTTCAAATTTTACTGCCTACTATTTAAAGCAATAAACGGAGACAGCCCAGCCTATTGGAACAATTGACTAATTCAATCCACCTAAACCAGACATCAACCAACCAAAAACATCAAAAGAAAAAAGCTGTACGACAACCTCCTAGCCACTTGAGCTGCAACACTCGACATCCAACTCTACAACCTATTGACCTCGACCACAGACTACAAAACCTTCAAAAAAGAAATAAAAACCCTTCTATTCAAAAAACACATAAAACCGAACTAACTCAATCAGAAATGTCCCAAGCATCACCTGCAACTACTCCATATGTACTTCTAATACCATGATAATTCAGATGTAATCCTTAGCAACTCAAAGAAATGTACAAACTACTCCCTAAATACTACTAATGTCCTGACAATCCATTTGTAATCTGCCTTGAACCGCAAGGTAATGGCGGAATAGAAATCCCTAATGTAGTGTAATTTTTGAGAATTGGAATAAAGAATCTCATCTGCCAGGGCATGAGATGACTTATCACTGTTGCATCAATCTTTCAGCAAAGATAAGTGAATTCATGGGAGCATTGTAAAAAGCATGGCCCTAAATAAAATATGGAAAGGAGAAGTGACTGTTGAAGATGGTAATACTATAAAAGTGCTCCAGGAGTGACATGTTTAAAAAAAACATACCCAACATTCTGTGAGGGAGAGGTCCCAAATGTATCTTTTGGAACTTTTAAGTAATAGTGATTATGTACAAGAGGTTAGAGATTTTTTTGATGAAGTTGAAAGAACAGCCCATGTGGCAACTAGCAGTGTAGCAAACTGGGCAATTTGACTGAGACTCAGAGTGCAAGGACAGATAAATAAGAGTCATGAACAGGAGGGGGAGGAATTATTAAAAAAAAACAAAAAAAAACAAGCCATTGTGGCCAGCAAGGCTCTGATCTGGGATGACAATAAACTGACAGTGGTCAGTCTGAGAGAAGATATAGCAGAGATTGGGGTGAAACTTTAGGAGCTGGGGATGAGATGAACAGGAAAGAAGTGAAGAAGGAGCTGCAGTCACAAAATATGGTGGAAGAGCTGTTAATGTTATGCGTTAAGTCCTCTCTTTTTTTCATGTGGTCTGTTCTTTATCAGGGAACAGTAGTCCTGAAAGAGGACCATCATTAGTATGCCTCTGATTATACAAAACTTTGCAGAGCAATAATAGATCAGGATGAAAGATGTGCTTGTCAAGAACACAAGACAACCCTGGTATATAGGATCCTCTAATAGAAGCTCATTTTCAAAGCACAAAGTTTTATATGTTACTATGTAACTTTCTAAGTCTAAGTTCTTTGAATATGAGCACCAAATACCTTGTAGTAGATCACTTTGCAGGAAAGAAGAGATGAGGGATGACAGATTTTGAAGAGAAACATTAAAATATAGGTGACTCTTCCCTTTTGGGATAGCTTTTATTATTAATGGCACTACAAGAAAGTATGGAGAGAGTTGGAAGCATTAAAAAAAATCTTGCATGCATGTGCCCCTGTAAAGAACAACACTGATACAGAATTTTTTGGAAGTGGGAAACAGAGCTGTTGGAAGGCTGCAAGATAGGAATGGCTGTATGAATAATGAAAATGGGATTAAGAGGTTTACCGGGTAGGAGGTTGTTGGTGTGGTGATGTGAGATGGGGCTGAGCCTAAAAGGTAGATGTATAATTAAGGGCCTGGAATAAGAGATAGGTGGGGCTAAAAGCAGGGATGCGTGTAGGGTGAGGAATAGCTTTTTCCCAGGCAAACATTCCTCTGGATGAGGATCTGGAGGGGTATTTGGCAGAATACAACGGGGCAATAGAGGAGAAATTACTTGATTAGTGTTGGGAAGAGGAGGGGAATGAGGACAAAAAAAATATTGGATTCACTGACGTCTAGAATGTGAAGAAAATTAATACTAGTAAAAGGAAATACATTTTTAAGGAGTTAGGTTATAATAGGTTCTCTGTTACGTCCCTTCCGGATTCCATATGCTAGGTGTTCAGTCCCAACCTACAATCCAAGAGTTGCAGAAATCCACAACTTTCTGAACACATGCACCACCCCCTTAGCCTGAGAGCTAGTAAACATATATCCAGTTACAATTTCTATCACGGTTTAGTAAAAGGGAGCCATAGTGCAAAATATAGACAGATATAAATTTGGACACATTTTGATCACAAACTTAAAATAAAATCATTTTTCCTACCTTTGCTGTCTGGTGATTTCATGAGTCTCTGGTTACACTTCCTTCTGACTGTAAATCCAATATTTCTTTCTGCCTCCTGCATGCTTCCTCTCCTCCAGACTTCATTCTATTCCCCAACCAACATCTCTCTCTGTTCCTCCATGAGTCCAACTTTTTCTTTTTCTCTCCCTCCCCCCCAAGCCACCACCGCTGATTTCTCACTGCTTCCCTGACACCAGGCAAGGCGCATAGAAGCACCAGGTCCACAAGCCTTTCCCCCCAGAGAGGAAGTTCCGGCCAGAATTGACGTTGGGGGGAAGGGAAGGCTGTAGGCCCGGTGCTTATATACACCTGGCCTGGCATCGGGGAAGCAGGGAGAACAGGCAATGCAAGTCTATTGCAGAACTCAGAATGGGCTCTGCGATCGACATGCTTTGCGATCTACTGGTCGATCGCGATCAACCTTTTGGGCACCCCTGATATAGAGAGTGTATGTTTGGGCAGGCTGGATGGACCATTCAGGTTTTTATATGCCGTCATTTACTATGTTACTATCTTGGATTTTTATTGATCTTTTTTTCAAAGTTTTATTTCTATCTCAAAACCTCTCGGTTTGCCTAAAAATCATTATTCCAGGACAAGCAGGCAGCCTATTCTCACATATAGGTGACATCATCGACAGAGCCCAGATGCGGAAGCCTCACAAGCAGACTTGCTTGCAGAAACTTAGAAATTTCGAGACAGCCGCACTGCGCATGCACAAGTGCCTTCTAGCCCACCGCAGGACGAGTCTCCTCAGTGGAGCCGAGAAGTCCGTCTTTGACTCTCTGCATTCAACTTTGTTACTTCGTGCCTTCTCTCACTGCGGTTTGTGTTATTTTCTTCACGAATCGCTGCTTTCTTTTATTTCTAGTTTAAAAAAAAAATTTATTTTCTTCCAGTCGACTGGAGGAGTAGGCCGCTCACCGCAGCCCAGGGGCTTCGACTTTGCAGCGGCTATTTTTCTTCCTATGTCCCGGCCAGCAACGGGCTTCAAGAAGTGTAGCCAGTGCCAGTGTGCGATTTCCCTCATGGACCCACACCGTCGGTGCCTCAACTGCCTTGGGCTGGGCCATCAACCGAAGTTGTGCGAGCGCTGTGCTACTCTTCAACCTCGTGCCCGTAAATGTCGTCAAATTTTAGTGGAGAAGTTTTTCGGGATGGACTCTTCAGTCACACCCTCGCCTTCTAAAGCGGCCTCGGGTTCACCTTCTACCGTGGGTCCTCCTGCCTCCACGACTCCGAACTCGAGCATCATCAAGCATTCCTCATTTGCGGCAGCGCTTGTTTCGAGTACACCAGCTGTATCTTCCCCTGGTTTCTCAGGTCAGACAGCTCAGCAGAAAGTTCCAGCGGTGGTCCTCAAGCTTGCTAAGACTTCTAAGTTGAAGCACATTTCCACTGCTTCTTTGGAACCTCCAGTCATTGCAGGAGGTCCGGTTTCAGACGCGGATCCATCCTTGCCAGCTTCCTTCCAGACCATGTTAGAGCAGCAATTTATTCAGTTCCTAACCAAAATGGGACCGAAGCTAGCTACTCTAATCCAGCCTGGGAATTCTGCAGACTCCCGCGAGGTCAAGCCTCTTCCTATGCCTCAGGCTGAGATTTACATAAGAACATAAGAACATAAGCAATGCCTCCACTGGGTCAGACCTGAGGTCCATCGTGCCCAGCAGTCCGCTCACGCGGCGGCCCAACAGGTCCAGGACCTGCGCAGTAATCCTCTATCTATACCCCTCTATCTCCTTTTCCCTCAGTATCCCACGATCCCTTTATCTCTCAGGAATCCATCCAATCCCTGTTTGAATCCTTGTACCGTACTCTGCCTGATCACTTCCTCCGGTAGCGCATTCCAAGTGTCCACGACCCTTTGGGTGAAAAAAAACTTCCTTGCACACTCTATGCAGGGAGCAGAGTCTTTGCGAGTGTCTGGTTTGGCATCTATGCACTCTAAGCAAGGAGTAGATTCTTTGCAAGTGCCTCAACAGGAATCCTCACACTCCATACAAGGAGCAGAGTCTTTGGGAGTGCCTCGAGATTCCTCCACCAAGCCTTCTGAGCTTCGATCTACAGCTTCTAGCCCCTTCTTCTTCAACTCAGGAGCAGGGAGCCATATCTTCTGCCAGTCTTTCAGTCTCTGCTTACACAGAGTCAGGGATCTCTGCTTCATCCCAACCTGCAGTCTCTACACCTGACAGCTTGGTACCTCAACATAACTCCTCTTCAGTTTTCTCAACCTGTAAGAGACATTTTAGAGGCTTCTAGGAAGCCTACCACTAGACAATGCTACCACCAAAAATGGACTACATTTTCTACATGGTGCATCTCTCGCGATAAGGAGCCTCAACATTCCTCCTTATCTTCTGTGCTAGATTATCTTTTGCATTTGGCCTCAAGTCTACATTGGCCTCAAGTCTACATTAACTCATTTTCCCATCCCGGCCTTGTGACTTCTTTTCCTGCCCCTGCCCCATTCCTGCATGCTCCGTCCTCGTCTGCACAAGCCTCAAATGCTTTAAAATCCTCAAGTCTACATTGGCCTCAAGTCTACCTCTGGCCTCAAGTCTACATTGATTCGAGTCCACCTCAGTGCAATTGCTGCTTTCTATCAGCCTATTAAAGGGAAACCCTTATCTGCTCATCCAGTGGTTTCCAGATTCATGAAAGGACTTTTCAATGTCAAACCTCCTCTCAAACCACCTCCAGTGGTTTTGGATCTCAATGTTGTTCTTGCTAAATTGATGAAGCCTCCATTTGAACCAATGTCTACGGCTCATCTGAAGTATCTCACTTGGAAAGTGGTGTTTCTCATTGCCCTCACATCTGCTTTAGTTGCTGATCCACCTTTCACTGTGTTCCATCATGACAAGGTGGTCCTTAATTCCTACCTAAAGTAGTTTCAGAATTTCATCTCAACCAATCCATTGTTCTTCCAGTGTTTTTCCCAAGGCGTCATTCTCACCCTGGAGAATCAGCTCTTCATACTCTGGACTGTAAGTGTGCTTTGGACTTCTACTTGGAACGCACCAACCCACACAGAACTGCTCCTTCGATCCAAGCAAGTTGGGACATCCAATCTCTAAGCGTACCATCTCCAACTGGATGGCTGCTTATATCTCTTTCTGCTATGCCCAGGCTGGATTACAACTACAGAGTCGAGTCACAGCCCATAAAATCAGAGCAATGGCAGCTTCAGTAGCTTTCCTCAGATCTACACCTATTGAGGACATTTGCAAAGCTGCTACTTGGTCCTCGGTTCATACTTTCACTTCTCACTATTGTATGCATGTTTTTTCCAGACGGGATGGCCATTTTGGCCTGAGAGTATTACAAAATTTATTATCCTAAGTTGCCAACGCTCCCACCATCCCATTCTAGTTAGCTTAGAGGTCACCCATATGTGAGAATAGGCTGCCTGCTTGTCCTGGGATAAATCACAGTTACTTACCGTAACAGTTGTTATCCAGGGACAGCAGGTAGCTATTCTCACAACCCATCCACCTCCCCTGGTTGGCTTCTCTGATAGCTATCTGAACTGAGGAGACTCGCCCTGCGCTGGCGGAAAGGCACTAGCGCATGTGCGGTGTGGCTGTCTCAAAACTTCTAAGTTTCTACAAGCAAGTCTGCTTGTGAGGCTTCCTCATCCGGGCTCCGTCGATGACGTCACCCATATGTGAGAATAGCTGCCTGCTGTCCCTGGATAACAACTGTTACGGTAAGTACTGTGCTTTTTGGATGGACTCCCCAGCCCCTAATCTGATGGATATGTGCAGTGATTGTGTTGGATTGGCACTGGATCAGCAACCGTGTACCGCATGCTATAGCACACAGGGGATCGGGCGATACTAGACCTAATACTCACCAACGGAGAAAGTGTCACAGAGGTCTCGGTAGGCGCGATACATTGGCCTCCAGTGACCACAACATGATATGGTTCAACCTCAGGAAAGGTTTCACTAAGTCAAGCACATCAACCAAGGTCCTAAACTTTAAGGGCACAAACTTCGAAAGCATGGGAGATTTCGTCCATCGGGCACTGCAAAACCATGCCGAAACAGATAATGTAGAGGTAATGTGGTCAACACTGAAATCAACCTTACATGAAGCAACCAACTGCTACGTCAAATCAGTAAGTAAACGGCGAAGAAACAATAGACCACAGTGGTTCTCTGCGGAGATCTCAGACCTCATAAAAAAGAAGAAAAGAGCGTTCATCCTCTACATACAATCAGGGAAGCGAGAATCCAAGGAAGTCTATCTGGCCAAGTCAAAAGCAATCAAAACGGCAGTCAGGGAGGTCAAACTCCGAATGGAGGAGAACCTTGCGAAAAACATAAAGAAGGGCGACAAATCCTTCTTCCGGTATATTAGTGACAGAAAAAGAAACACAGATGGGATAGTACGCCTTAGGAAACCCGATGGGAACTATGTAGAATCGGACTCCGACAAAGCCAAACTTTTAAATGAATACTTCTGCTCGGTCTTCACTTGCGAGGCGCTGGGATCCGGCCCTCAGCTGCCGACGAGGGAAAACTCGGAAGAGCCTTTTTGAAATTTTGAGTTTACGCCCAGCAGAGTCTACGAGGAGCTATCAAGACTCAAGGTGAACAAAACTATGGGACCGGACAAACTACACCCCAGGGTATTCAGGGAGTTGAGTGAAGTCCTGGCGGAACCGTTATCCACGCTCTTCAATCTTTCCCTAAGTACAAGAAGAGTCCCGTTGGATTGAAAAATGGCTAACGTCATTCCACTCCACAAAAAGGAATGCAGGATGGAGGCTGAGAATTATAGACCAGTGAGTCTCACATCAATAGTGAATAAACTTATGGAAACACTAATCAAACGCTAATTGGATACGATCCTGAACGAGGAGAATCTACAAGATCCCCATCAACATGGTTTTACGAAGGGAAGGTCCTGCCAATCAAATCTGATTAGTTTCTTTGACTGGGTAACAAGAAAGCTGGATATAGGTGAGTCCCTGGACGTCATGTACTTGGACTTCAGCAAAACATTGGATAGCGTCCCACACCGTAGGTTATTGAGCAAGATGGGTTCGATGGGACTGGGTGAAACATTAATCGCATGGGTTAGGGACTGGCTTAGAGGTAGACTTCAGAGGGTAGTGGTAAACGGTACCCTCTCTGATACGATGGAGGTGATCAGCGGAGTGCCGCAGGGCTCGGTCTTGGGCCCGATCCTATTTAACATCTTCGTAAGAGACTTGGCTGAGGGGCTTCGAGGTAAAATTACATTATTCGCCGATGACGCCAAAACTATGCAACATAGTAGGCAACCGTACAACAGATGAAAGCACAGTGCCTGACAAAAGCTCAATGCCCGACAGTATTTTGCAGGACCTACTCCTGCTGGAGCATTGGTCAAAGACTCGGCAACTAATTTTCAATGCCAAAAAATGCAAGGTCATGCACCTTGGCAGCAAAAATCCATGCAGGACTTACACCCTAAATGGTGAGATCCTAGCAAGGATTGTAGCAGAACGTGACTTGGGGGTGATCATTAGCGAAGACATGAAGACTGCCAATCAAGTGGAGAAAGCTTCATCCAGGGCTAGACAAATCATGGGCTGTATCTGTAGAAGTTTGGTCAGCCGTAAGCCTGAGGTTATAATGCCGTTGTACAGATCCATGGTGAGACCCCATCTGGAATACTGTGTACAATTCTGGAGGCCGCATTATCAAAAAGATGGGCGGAGAGTTGAGTTGGTTCAGCGAATGGCCACCAGGATGGTCTCAGGACTCAAGGATCTCCCGTATGAGGAACGACTGGGTAAGTTGCAGCTGTACTCACTTGAGGAACGTAGAGAGAGGGGAGACATGATCGAGATGTTCAAATATGTCACAGACTATATCGAGGTGGAAGAGGATCTCTTTTTCCTTAAGGACCCACGGCAACAAGAGGGCATCCATTGAAAATCAGGGATGGGAAATTTCATGGCGACACCAGAAAATATTTATTCACCGAAAGGGTGGTTGATCGCTGGAATAATCTTCCACAACAGGTAATTGAGGCTAGCAGCGTGCCAGATTTTAAGAAAAGATGGGATTGGCATGTGGGATCTCTTCATGGAGGTAATTAGGGGGTGGGCCATTAGTGTGAGCAGACTGGATGGGCCGTGGCCCTTTTCTGCCGTCATGTTCTATGTTCCTATGAATTCTGCTCATTACTGATCCTTCTATACTTTGTGTTGTTTGCTTACATCGAGGTTTGGTACCAATTCATTGTAACTATGTTTTGCAGGTGTTCACAATCATCCAGTCAAAAAATTCAAAATTAACAGAATATAATAAACATACAAAAAATGTGGAGAAGAACTGACCTCATACACAGACAGCTGGGACAACACTGTACCCTAAGCCATCTGTATCTTCACTGGTCTGAAAAAAACTCCACACAAATATTTTGTAAGTCTCTCACACATTCAGTGAACTCTTATTTTAAAAAATGCTTTTTCCAAGTAGGATGAAAGTTACAACTCCATTGCAAAAAAAAAACATATCAGTGGCTACAGTTTAATACAGAGCAAAAGGAGACAGAAATATATAAAAAAAAACTTTTTCACATATTGAAGCGTAAAAAACACTTATAGGAACATTATCTGTTTGTGGCTGTCCATTTCAATTGGTTCTTTCATAAGCCTGCCACTCCGGTTTTCTCCCACCAGAAAAAACTCCTGTTTCGTATCTTTAATAATGCTACATCGGGGGAAGTTTTCACTCAATCTTCACTCATCGCTCAAATGTCCAAAATTTATGCCAAATATATTTTATTGAGCTCAATAAAACTGGAAAACAGAAGTATAGCAAAATACAGAAAACAAGCTCACAGTTTTGGTAAATAGAAACACAATACAATCCCATCATTCCCACCCCCATCATTCTCAACCTCAAACCTTCTAGTACCCAAAATGCCAAGTACATAATAATGAGCTGACCAGGAACAAGTATCTGCAAAAATACACCAAGCAAAAAGAACAATCTCATTATAGACTCAAATAGCAACCCCCCCCCAGCAACCCATCCCCCAACCACCCCCCACCCTCTAGTCCTCCTTCAAGTCTAACCCAGAAGATGCCAATCTGGGAAGAGATGCACAGCATCTCAAAGAGAGCAACAGATGCAGTAATCTGGCCAAGCAACAGAGCAACAGTTCAATAAGCGACTACAAGCCACTGGGGTCATAGTGTTTCAAAAAGGCTCCCATGTACGTTGAAATGTGTGTCTAGGTAGGGAAAAAAAGTAATGTACATCTCTGCGTTCCCACAGCAGAAGAGTGATCAGGCGACACCGTCAAAGAGAATAATCAGGACCCTCCACTTCCATCCACTTGAGCAAAATGAGGGCTATCACCACAGTCCACTGAAGAAAAGCAGCGGTCCCTGGTCGTCGAGGAGAAAAATGGAGAGGGACACCAAATAGGAGCAGAGGGGAACATTGGACAGTAACATGCCAGATACTTTCCACAAAAAGGAAAATGGTATCCCAAAAGTGCTGAATGACAGGTCAGGTCTAGAACATATGTCCCAATCCCGCTTCAGGAGTAGCACAGAGAAGACAGGCAGCAGTTGCTCTAAACCCAGAAAGGTGAGCCCATTTGGGGGAAATATACAATCGCAAAACCAATTTATAATGTTGTTCCCAAAAGGTAGTATATTTGCGGTAAGCAGGTAATCTTTGTACAGCACGTTGAACAACATCGTCAGGCAAGGATATAGAGAGATCACGAGCCCAGGCGGCCCGCAATCTAGCATGGTCAAGCAGGGGGGACTCATCTTTCAAATGTCTATGATGAAATTTGAGATGAACAGAGCTGAGATCCAGTGGTAATGATCTTGGATAACAGCTCCTGACAAGAAGCCGTTAAATGGCACTGGGGTAAAGAAGCAATATAATGATAGAGCTGCATATAAGCAAAGCCATCAGTACAAGGGAGATCAAATTCAGCACACAACTGATCAAAAGATTTAAGCCTCCCATTGTCTGCCACTAATTGAAATAGATAGTGAATCCCCCATGCTTCCCAGCGAACAAAACTGGCCCCATCCACCCCAGGCAAAAAGTTCCCATTAAAACACAAAGGTAAAAGGGGGAAATAGTAAAACTGAGCGAGTGGAATTTAAGACCCATTGCCAGACCTGCAAAGGACGATGTAGAACTGCAATAGGAAGAAGTTCAGACAGAGTGGAAGTAACAGAATGAAGATAGGCACTAAAGTGAGTCTTGGGAAAACAAGAAAGTTCTAAGGGGTATTAGTAAAATTAGCAGTACCTCAAAAAAAATCATTAATATGACGCATACAACAGCTAACTGTCAATAAACGAAGATTCAATAATCCTAAACCACTGTTGTACCAAGGGGAAGCTACCTGTTGATAGGGCAGTTGAGCACGTTTTTCCACCCAAAGATACCATTAACCTCACGTTCCAGCTGCTTTTCATCTTAAGAAGTCAAATAAAGAGGGAGAACTTGAAAAACGTACAATCAACACGATACGATAAGCATAAACACCCTGCCCAGAAGCGACAGCGGAAGTCCCCTCCATAAATGCAGGCGAGTGACAAGAGCCTGAAACAACAGTTCCACATTCAAGGAGTACAGATGGGAGAGGTCAACCGGATTAAGAACCCCCAAATACTTCACTGTAGACTCCACCCAATGTAGGGGAAAGGGACCCCTCCACTCTGCGCAAACCGCAGGACAAGAGGGAAGTGTGTCTGACTTATCCAGATTAAGAGTAAGTCCGAAATAAAACCCATACTCCGAGATGAGATCTAGTGCAGACAGTAAGGAAGTTTCTGGACAAGTGAGAATCAAAAACATCATCAGCAAAAGCCAAGGTCTTCAAGTCTATGCCCGCTACCCGAAGACCCCGCAAAGCAAAGGTTCTACAGAGAGGAGAAAAAGTAGATGTGAGAGAGGGCAGCCCTGTCGAGTACCCCGAAGCATAAGAAAGGAGTCAGAACAGGTGCCATTAACTAACAAGGCCATGCAAGGAATAGAATATGAGTGAATCGCATGAAGGAAGAACCCCGTAAGCCCAACAAACTCAAGAGTGTGAAACAAAAAGGACCAATGAACATTATCAAAGGCCTTAGAGGCATCTAGACTAACAAATAAAGCCGGTATCTGGTGTTGTTGACAATGAGCAAACGCAAAAAGCACCTTTTACACATTGCAAACCGACTGTCGGCCTCATACGAATGCCACCTGGTCCTCGTGAACAACCAATGGAAGATGAGGGGCCAGGCGATATATCCAAACTTTATAACAAATATTCATGCTCCTGCACAGCAGTTTTGGCTAAAACTAGTCTGAGGCCCTGTTGGCTAAAAATGGGATGACAGATGTGCCTGGCTCATTCAAAAAAGAACTGGGCATCATGACATCATCACAAACGTGATGCGTGATTCACTAGGCACTCCTGTCACAAAATTTAACATATGAAAACCAATACCTTGCAGTTTGTCACTTCCTGGCTTGGCCGGCAGCCGTGATGGTTTGTTTGGGGGGGAAGGCAGTGGTGGAATTGGATATGGTACCCATGTTTGACAATATGCAGAACCCACTTGGTGATGATTTTAGTCCAAGCAGTCACAAAAAATGTAATTCGGCCTCCACTGGGATGTGGGATTTCAGTGGGCCATCAAAGACTCTGGTTCTGCTTCAGAGTGTTGGCTTGCCTCTGGGAGTCTTGTTTGTGTAGGTGATGTCATGTTGCTATGATCAAGGCTGGATGGGCTGTTGCCAGCATAGCCCTGCTGAGTACCGTCTGGAGGTGAAGGTAGTCTTGCAGGGTAGCTCCTCTGGTGTTTTCTAGAATGTGTTATCCATTGAAGGCTATTGGTAGTGAAGGTGGTGCAATTTTCTTTGATGTCGTACACTATTTCCTTTACTTTGTCTCCAAAGAGGTTCTCACCCATGCAGGGGGCAAGAGGTTCTCACCCATGCAGGGGGCTTCTGTTAGGGGCTTGTGAAGGTCCTCATGGAGTGCTGATGTGTGGAGCCAAGCGATGCGTTGGGCCATGATGGCTATCCTTCCTGTACATGCTGCAGTCTCAAAGGCATCAAAAGCAGATTTGAAGGGATGTTTGCTGCACTCTTCAAGGTTGTGGAGGAGAGGGTAAAGGACTTTTTGGACTGACTTGGTGGAAGGCTTGTTTCATCTTGTTTAATATTGCCTCCTGATATAGCAGCATCTTGATGTGTCAGCTTAGCATGGCACTTTGGAATGTTCTCTTCCTGATGGAATCCAAGATTTTTTGGTCTTTCCATGGTGGTGAATTGAAGGTTGTGTGGGTTTTTCTGTGTCTCTTGAACGCCAAGGTGACTACAGTGGACTTATAGGGAAGCTGGGTCTTGTCAAAGCCTGTTGCTGAGTTAACTTTATACATGAGTTGGAGCCTCTTGGATGTCAGTACCCTGATAAGGGGGTTTGCCATAGCTTGTCTTTACATTCCAGGAGGGTCTTGTGCACTGGGGTTGCTAGGGAGGTCTTGTGGTTGCCGCGGCATGACAGATCGCTGGCGTGTTCTGGTGCTCCCCCCATGTGGATATTGAGCTGGTTTAGTGACGATTGCAGCTACCCACCTGATTCACTAAACGGCCCACCGCATATTTTGCGATCCGACCCAACCAATGCAAATGAGTAAAACCCCATGCAAAATAGCCAAGCGATTGATTCACTAACATTTGCTTGTATATTTTGCATCGGGTTTTACTATCCTGAGGCGCCTGAGCCAATCAAGGACTTCCTTCCTAAGGAAGTCCCTGATTGGCTCAAGCCCCTCACAAGGAAGGAGCCTGAAGCGCATGAGCCAATCAGGGCCTTAGGCCCCTTCCTATGCATCACATGATGCACTGGGGCGGGACCTAAGGCCTGCATTGCGTCGGAGGAGCAGGAGGGACTGAGCATTCCTGCTCCCAACTTAAAGGTACGTGGGGGTCCCCGACGGCAGGAGGCAGTGAGCATCCTTCCTGCTATAGGTTCGGCGGGTAGGTTTGGGGGAAGTTCTGCGGGGGGAGGGAGTGGGCATCCCTCCAGCCATAAGTTCAGTGGGAATATTTTTTGGGGGGGGAGAGTGAGCAAATGGCAGGAGGAAGTGGGCATCCCTCCTGCCATAAGTTTGGTGGACGGACGATAAAAGCCCTGACAGCAATGATAGGAGGTTGCTTCTCCTGTCACTACTGTCTGGGCTCTGCACCAATTCAATCGCTCACTGAGCGATTGAGTTGGGGAGTTTGCATGCAAACTTGACAGTGAATCAATCGCTGTTTAAAATCAGCCAACAGCGATTGAGTCGCTATCTATAGTGAATCTGGGCCTAAGTTATAACTTGGTCAAACACTCCTGCCATAGGCGCTGGTAGATAACTTTCATGCCTGAGGTGGTATCAGTTAATCCATGAGAATCCCAGTGTGCCACTTTAAGTACTGGAGATTAAAGTAATTTTCTACTTTATTTTCACACTTGCTTTGGGGGTTCAAGGACAGAGAAAAAAAGATGCTACTGAAAAAACAAAGATTCAGAATCTCTAGTACGGTCCCAGAGAGAATTTTGATGCAGTTCAGATGGCTGCTGAAGATTGGATATACCACAGACACTAGAGGTGGCTGTAGCTATTGACATTTTTGTGGTTCATTAAACACCCAGCAAGTAGCAAATGACTTGTTTCCATAGCCAGAAACAAGAACAATAAAAGAGTTAGGAGCTGAAAACTGTACAGGGAGCATAAACACATTCAGTAATTTAAATTCTGCCCTGTGGTGCTTTTCGCCTTGTACTCAAGATGAGAATGCTTTTCCAGTGTTTATGAGCCGTCAGTTCTCTGGTAAATGTCATTCCAACAGTGACAGTGTTAATTCAGTTCATGGGGCTTGCTTAGTAAACTGAGCTACACTGTCACATTGCCCTGCAAGCAAGTTTATTTTTAACTGCAGAAACATTTCAAATATTCTTCAGCTTTTCTTTCTTTCTCTCTCATCCCCTGCCCTTTCTTCATGGCCAGTGTTTCCAGCCACTTCACTTTGTGAACTGATCAAGAACACCAGAAATAGCCAGTTTTCTTACAACTCTAGGGATGATATGAATCAAGGTAAGGCATTAATATTACCTTAATATAGGAATAGGCATTAATATAGGAATCTGAGCTGTTCCTGCCTACAATAGAATCTGGGAAATGAAAGTTAAAATCTAAATAGCTGTTTACCTAATTGCACGACATGGAATTTGCCATGTTCTTGAATGGTTCAGGGGATGGTTATTTGCCATTTATTTAACTATGCACCTCCCTAATACTGAAATGTAAATACATATCCTGTAATATAAACTACAAAAGTTTGGAAAGTAATTTGGGGAGAAGGAGAAAGAGTGTATGAACATGTTAGTGTTTATATTTTGAGTTATGAAGATAAATTAGATCATAGCACAGTGTATCTTAAACTGTGTGCCATGGCACAGTGGTGTGCCATGAGGGATTCCAGAATTTTTTTTATTTTATTTTTTTTTATTCTCTTCATAAGTATACACTAGAATAGATGACATGTACATCACATATGCAAGAGTCTGTCAATGTTATGAGAGTAGGTGTGCATAAGGATACAATTGCCAAGACAAGCATCATTCTTTGACGTGATTGGTCTTTGAAAACTAACAGCAAGTATTTTTATTTTTTATGCAACTAACTTGAGCAACAAAGCAATCAAGGCTTTTTTACAATTTGGATTTTATTTTTGCAAACTTGGATTTTCAACTCTGAGAGAAATTAAATTGGAAAAAAAGAGAATGACTGCAGATGGTGGAAGATGAAATGCATGTTTATCAACTGTCAAGCCACATTTTGAGTTAATTTGCACTCAAAAACAAGCTCTTCCATTGCATTGATTAGCAATTTTATTCTATCTACTTTAGTTTCACCGTTGTTATAATTACCTAAATCTCAAATTTAAATTTTTGTTGGTTTTGCAATTTTAAAATTTCAATTATAATGTGCCGTGAAAAATATTTGCTCCATTTAGTGTGCGAAAGCTAAATACATGTTTGAGAGACACTGTCATAGCCAAATATGAAATTCTAGCAAAGGCAAGGCTTTGGGATTCCACAAAACCTTACTCCTTTATATTTTTGAGTACTGACTTTGCCATTTCCTGTTCTTTTCATAGTGTTGTTTGATTTGCATTCCCTAAAGTGGTAGTAATAAGATCATGGTATTTGTTTTACACTATATTGCTGTTTCTAACCTGGATGGTTGCAAAGACAAGAGGACTACTTTTTTTTCCAGTACAGTAGTCTTATATTCCACTATTTCATTTCAGAGCAGATTACAACAAGAAGAACCCTACATTAAGGGGAGCGCATATACTTAAAAATTATTAATATATCTCTAACAAAGAGTGAAAATTTCAAGAATAACATTTATCAAAAAAGCAGGTCTTTAAAACTTTACAAAAAATAATATACAAATTCAGGCTTCTTATTTCTAAAGGAAGACTGTTCCACGTCTGAACTGCCTAATAAAAAAACAATCATACTAGCTGACTCTTCCTAATTACTCTACAAATAGTTGGAAACTGAAGTTTAAAGCTACAGTTACTCCCTGTAGTAATAAAATTAGCTGGAATACATAAAAGAGATGTTAATTGTTTTAGAGCATTAATATATAAAGCTTTATGTATTAGACATGATACCTTAAACTTAATCATAGAAACATAGAAGATGACGGCAGAAAAGGGCTACAGCCCATCCTGTATGTATCTAATTGGAAGCCAGTACAATTTGTGCAAAAGAAGTTTATTTGTTTATTCTTTTATAACCCACTTTTTACACAGCAATTTACAGCAAGAACGTACACATTATTTAAAACACATATACACACACCATACATGGTTAAAACATCAATACATCAGTGACCAGCACTTATGCCATCATAATAAACTCAGTCACCATATTTCATTTTACAGAAGAAATGTTTTTTCAATAAGCCCTTTCAAGTTTTCTAACTGAAAAGATTAGCTATATTTTGAAACAGCTGTAATCTAGTAAGAATCTTTTCAGATGCTCCACAGTAAATACTGTAGAACTGCAGTAATCCAAATATGGCAATAATATTGATTGACAAAGTACTTGAAAACTGGATGTTATTTTTAATACTGATAGTATTATCGTGTACATTTAGTGGTCCAAGTTACAGTTTGGTTTAAGGTCCCTCTCTTGAGTTTAAATGATTTGTTTCAAAGTCACTTAGATTGACCATGGGTCTGCAAAATAAAACAGCCAAATAAATTTCCAAGTAAACATTAAGATCCTATTTGGCCTGACTTTGAATGCAGTGCTGGAGGAAAGGAGGAAAAATAGTTTGATTCTGTTTCATACAGAGGGGCATGCAGTAAAGTGCACTAGGCTTTGAACATGGGATATAGCTCAGCTTCCACACCCAATCTGATGACTACTGACACAATTTTTTTTAAATGCAATGAATAAGTAACTTTTTAATCACGATTAACATGCAGCCCAACTAGAAATATAGTATCAGAATTTATCTCTTTGGATCATTGCAGCCAACTTTTCAAAATTATGGGGTGCTAAACACAATTGAAATTGCTTCTCCCCAGTCTAAAATAAGGAATTTGTTCAACATTGGGCATGCTCAAGCACCCCCGCAGCACCCACAGAGCTGGCTCCTATGCTTACGATCCTTTTTCCATGCATTTTGGAACATATAGGAGAAAGTCTTTCATCTATTTTTATATTGCATATTTTACTTTCCCCCTATTCAAATTGCAATACCCTGGTTGATTATAGTTGAAAGCAAAATATAGGTCATCATTCCAGTATAGCTTCCAATATATCTAAAACCTGTTTGTTGACACCAGATTTTGAGACACTAATTGAAGTTCTCTGCATGATGTAGCCTTTCCTCTCCATTTTCTTAAGCAGGTAGTACTTCCAAAAAGGCTTATTGTTTGAAGTTAGTCCATATGTCTTATTATGTGTTTCACTAATTAGTTTGGTATTGTTTAGTATCCCTAATTTTAACCTTTTTTATATTAATTTTATATTGTACACCGCTTAGAAACCTGATTAAGCAGTTTAAAATTTTTTTAAATAAACTTGAAACTTGACTTTAGCCCCTCCTTTCATTTATGTAAATCTCTCTGTGCTACAAGGTACTGTTTGTGGCCAGGTTATTTGGCCCTGTGGCTTTGTGCACATTCAGTTTTTCAAGTTGTTCATAAACTCTTGATGGTTTAATATCTACTTCATTCCCATACATACATAACCAGGCTTAAATTTCTGCTTCATAAGCTAACTAGGAGCTGGAAGTGCACCAAAAGGAAGCTGGGAGAAGAGATTCAGCTACTTCCTCATTTCAAAAGTTTTCCAAAGCTGCCTTTAGAAGCACCTCTAAGGAAACCTACAAGCTACGCCTAGTATCAAGCAGTAGTCCATAGCCTTTACCTGGGCACTGATGTGGGCAAACACTAGAGACATTGAAATCATGCCAAGTAAAAGAAAAGAGAGATTACATTGGCAAACATTGAGCCAGAAGTAGTAAAGTTTTTTTAAAACCTATTTTAAGTCTATGAGATACCAGTTTATTGGATTAAATTAATATATCTCTAACTAGCTTTCAAGAGATGTCCTCATCATCAGCTTAGCGAAGAAACAAAGCAGTTACACTGGGTTTAAGTAATACAGAAAAACCAAGTCCAAAGGTGTATTGAGAGACATGATGCAATAGTAAAGCTTTACAGTCGCTTGCTGATATGTGAGGTTCACAGGCATTGGCGCCTTGGGACGTGGCTCCTACGTCTGAGCCAGAAGTTTCTCTCTCGCCACCAGATCCGATTACGCCTCCTTGTCCCGCGGTAGAATCATCTTTGCTACAGGAAGGACCAGCTACCAGACTGGTTGCAGGAGACCTCTCTGCAGAGTGGAGCAAGACTGGAGAAGGAGCCTTGCAGAGAGAATTTCATCAAGGGGTTGAAGGTACTATCCAGACTCCCTTGGAGGTGATCCTGGCAGACGTCTGGAAAGTTCTTCAGGGAATGAATGGGACAATTAAAAAAAACAGCTGACGAAACAAATAGTTTGGTAAGCAAAGTTGACTCTCTTGCTAAAACAGTATCAGATATGAAAATGGATAATGATTCAAAGTTCACTAAGGTTACAGAGGATATAACTGCTCTAAAAACCGTCACAGAGACTTTGATTAAAGATAAATTAATGGTTCATAGGAAGATAGAGCATTTAGAGAATTTCAATAGAAGATTAAATTTGAGGATATTGATCTCTCCTCAGTAGAATTATTCAGAAAATATTTGGTTCAAACACTGGGGGCTCCTTTAACTAAGGTGCGCTAGCGCGCTGCGGTTTAGTACACATAGCCCCCGTGCTGTGCGTAAAAACTAACGCCAGCTCAATGCTGGCATTAGTGTCTAGTGCGTGCGGCAATTCTAAGTGTGCTAAGCGGGCACTAAAACTGCTATCGTAGCTTAGTAAAAGGAGCCCTGGGATTTGCTCCTAAAGCTATTCTGCCATTGAATAAAATTGATTTCTTACCTGGTTCTAACAAATGACAAGGGAGGGAAATGCCAGCGACAATTCAGAACATTCAAGATCCCCAAAATCAAAATCAAGTATTGGATCTGGGAAACATCAGAAATCTTGGAAACATCTACTTCAACAATTATAGAGAGAGCCACTTTGCTCATTTCATTTGTCTTTCAACAAGATTACAACACAGTATTGAAATTTTTCTTTTGCAATGCACAGACCCTTTTTATAGGACAACGAGTATGGATTTTTCCAGATATAAATAAAGAAACCCAAGAAAGGAGGAAACTTTTTCTTGTAATGAGGCAAGAGACAAAAAAATTAGGTGCCACTTTTCAGCTTGTTTATCCATGCAAGTGCCTCATTAAACATTTAGGAATAAAATATACATTTTTTTTGTTCCAGATCATCTCTGGAGCTTTCTGGACTTAAAGAAGATCTCCAGGACTTAAGGACTTAAGATTAAATAGAAGGAGTTATACCCGTTAATGCCTGTTTAATTTGTATATTTTCTTCTATAAGACAGTGAAGTCTCAATATGGACCGCTCCCCCTAATGTTTCTAACTGGGGATCTAAGGAGAATGTAAAAGTATTTTGTCCAAATATATTTTGCCTATTTTGTTTGTTACTTTTTTTGATTTACTAAAAGCAAGTGTTTTACTTGTAATAATTAACAAATTACTAAATAAAGATTTAAAAAAAGCTTTACAGTTGAAAAACCCTGAATATGATAATGGCCAAGAAAGCCAGTATCTCTTTTATCAGATATAGGGTCACTGAACTGTCAAGTTTTAGTTTCATCACCTATGTCAACCCACCCTGTTTTCTTTCATTGAGCTGTAATTTCACTTGCAAGCAGAAAAGGATTTGGTTTCTTGATACTATACCCAGTGGAACTGCACCATTTCTTCAATGATCTGAAGAGCCCTAACCTTTTTAGTCTTGTATGAGGAAAGACTAAAAAGGGTAGGGCTTTTCAGCTTGGAAAAGAGAAGGCTGAGGGGAGATATGATTGAAGTCTACAAAATCCTGAGTGGAGTAGAACATATACAATGGATTGATTTTTTTACTCCGTCAAAAATTACAAAGACTAGGGGACACTCGATGAAACTGCAGGGACTTTTAAAACCAATAGGAAGAAATATTTTTTCACTCAGAGAATAGTTAAGCTCTGGAACGTGTTGCCAGAGGTTGTGGTAAAAGTGGATAGCGTCGCTGGTTTTAAGAAAGGTTTGGACACATTCTTGGAGGAAAAGTCCATAGTCTATTATTAAGACACTAGTCTTTAAGCCCGTTACATTAACAGGTGCTAGAATATGTGTGTGTGTGTGTCTGTATTTATTTCTTTCTCTCTCTCTCCTTAGCCTGTTTCTGTATTTCTTTCTTTCTGTCTTTCTTTTTCCTCAGCTGTCCATCACCACCCCTTGCCTGCTCCCCCTGTCCATTCTCCCTTCCTTTTTCTTCCCCTGTGCCGACCACCACCCCTTCACTGGTCCCCTTATCCAGCAGCAGCCCTTCTTCCTTTGTTTTAACTTCCCCCCCCTGTCCAGCAGCACCTCTTTCCTGCTCCCCCTGTCCAGCAGGAGGCTTCTCTTCCTTTTTCTGCCCCCCTCCGTCCAGCAGCACCTCTTTTCTGCTCCCCCTGTCCAGCAGTAGGCCTCCCTTCCTTTTTCTGCCACCCTGTCTCTCAGCACCTCTTCCCCTGTCCAGCAGAACCTCTTTTTTGCTCCCCCTGTCCAACAGTAGGCCTCCCTTCCTTTTTTTGCCCCCCCCTTCCATCAGCACCTTTTCCCCTGTCCAGCAGTACCTCTTTTCTGTTCCCCCTGTCCAGCAGTAGGCCTCCCTTCCTTTTTCTGCCCCCCTGTCCATCAGCACCTTTTCCCCTGTCCATCAGCCCTTATTTTTTGCTCACCCTGTCCAGCAGTAGGCCTCCCTTCCTTTTTTGTCCCCCTCCTTTTTTTGCCCCCCCCGTCCAACAGCACCTTTTCCCATGTTCAGCAGTACCTCTTTTCTGCCCCCCCATCCATCAGCACCTCTTCTCCTGTCCAGCAGCAACCCTTACCTCCTTTATTTTTTGTCTGCCCTCCGCCGACATCTGCCTAAAGCCTCTGCGGCCTGCTCCCACTCCCTCCTCGCCGTCGCTTGTGGTGGCTCCGTGATCCGTGCTTAGCTGCGGTGGCCTGCAGCAGCTGACAGCTGCCACGGTCTGCAGCCGCCGACAGCCACCGCGGTCTACAGCTGCAGTGGCCGACAGCCGCCGGGGCTATTAGGCTTCCACCTCTCATTCCTGCTCACCTTGCCATATTTTTTTTTTTTAGTTGAAACACGCGGCAATGGCTCCTCTCATGATCCCCACCTGCGTCGGGAGTCCAACGCAGGCAGGGATCGTGAGAGTAGCCACCGCTGCGTCTTTCAACTAAAAAATGCAATATGGCAGGGAGCAGGCCAGACCGTAAGCCGCACATGCGCACTTCCTATGGGTCACTACAGCTCACGGAAAACAGACGCACGCGATGGGAGTGCGCATGCGCGGCTTACCATTTTATTATATTAGATGGGGGAAGCCTCTGCTTGCCCTGGATCGGTAGCATGGAATGTTGCTACTCTTTAGATTTTGGACAGTACTAGTGACCTGGATTGGCCACTATGAGAATGGGCTACTGGGCTTGATGAACCCTGTAAGGCTATTCTTATGAAGAGAGGATGGACTCAATTTTCAAAAATAGCTAAGTTCCTAAATTTAAGCTACTGGTCAGATAAGCTTAGAAGCCTAAATTTTCAACTGTTAATCCATCATAATTTAGTGGCTTAAAATCTATCTAGCTGATATTCAGCTGACAGCAATCCGTGTTTTGTTGTTTAATGCTTATTGTTTTTTATGCTTTTTTTATTTCACTGACTGAATTAGCTGGGCATTTAGCTCTGATAGGTGCAGACATTTATACCTGTTCCTATCATTTTAAGTATGCATGTAGAATAGTGTATTTTACTATCTCTGTGTGTGCTGCTCCCCCGCTGTATCGAAACTCTATCCCCTACACACCTACTTGGTCACTCTCTCGCTGAGAGTGAGCCACCTTAAGGAAGTGGTTCTCAGGCAGGGAGATGGTTAATAATAACTTTAATAACTTTATTCTTTATACCGCCATAACCAAAAGTTATAGGCGGTTTACACTAAAAAGAGCTGGACAATCAGCGAAATACAATAATACAGTAAAAAAATACAAATATTTGTAAAATAGAATTTCAATAATAAAACTCACTAAGTAATAAACAAATTGGTCTTAATTAATTTCCGAAAACTGCAATAGGATAACATAGCTTGCTGAATACACTTACCTAATCAAGATTGTTGCCTACCATTCAAAAAAGATGGTATGTAATAATAATAATAATTTTATTCTTATATACCGCCAAAGCTGTGGTAAGCCCTTTGAAATAATCAAAGGGCTCTTAATATTGGACGAGCCCTGCAAGAGAAATAAGAGGAAGTTCGGGGGGGGGGGGAAATTTAAATAATTAAGGGGATTGAATAGGACTTTTATAAAGAGTGGAATAATAGGAAGAGGAAGATTATTGGTGATTGGAAACAAAGGTGTGAAAGGTAATGATTGGTGGGAAAGGGAAAGATGTGATTGGTTTATTTTGTGCGGGAGAATTGTGAGGAGTTTGTTGTGGGAGGTTGGGGTAGGAGGAGGGTAGGCAGTAAAGAGGAGATAAATTTGGAATTTGTGAGGGTAGTTGGAAGTTTTAATTAGTTTCCTTTGTTCTTTATTCTGTTCTTTATTCTGTTCCTTATTTTGTTCTTTTATTTTACTATTTATTTAATTTTCTTCGTAAATTACTTGAAGTTCGTGGAAAAGAGGGGGAGGGGGTAGCTTACCTTTTCTTTTTTTTTTTTTTTTTGTGGTGTTGGTGAGAGGCTGAGGCGTCGACGGCTTCGGGCTGTGGGTGGTGGTTTGTGTGTTGTCGGGTTGACCGGTGGTGCCTGCAGTCGTGCAGCGGCCGAGTTTTTGGACGGAGTTAGGCAGTGCTTTGGGCTCTGAATTCGGCTGCAAGTGGACATAAAAAAAAACAAAAACGCGGCGGCGGTTTCCTTGTCGGACTCGGTGAGGTTTGAGGCGGGGCACGAACAGCACTTCCGGTAGGCGTGTTCCCGGCTGGGTGCGGGACTTGTACCGGGGGTTTGGCTGTGTGCAGTCGGTTTGCATGGCGGTAGTATCTGCTGCTGCGAAGAGGCCGCGTCCGGGACGGAGCGGGGCTGTGACTCTGGCCCTGTATAAGCTGTGTGCTGGACTGCACTGCCGGTAGGTGTGTTCCGTGTTGTGTACAGGACTTGTGCTAGGGAGTTTGGGCAGGGAAGAAAAAGGGGGGGGGACTTGTGTGAGTGAGCTGTTTGAGGGCTTTGTGAGTCTGCGGTGGTGTTCTAGAAGTGTTCTTGATAGCAGTCTGGTGACTGAGTGTTTGATGTGTCTTGGGTTCTTGGTTAATTTTGTGTTGTAGGGGGTGGGGGGGGGTTTCTGGTTGGGCTAGTGTGGTGGGAAAGGGTTGGTGACACAAAGGGGAGGGGTATTGTTATTATGGCTCCCAAAAGAGGTTTGCCTTCACAGGCTAGTAAACGTTCATCTGGCTCTGGGACTCGTATGGCTGCTAAGCGGCCTGCTTCAGCTCCTAGGGTGGGTGGTAAGGTGGGTGGAGCGCGGGGGCGAACTGTTGCAAGGGGTTCGCGTTTTTCTGCAGGTGCTGCTCGTTCCAGCAGGAATGCAGCGGTGGGAGCAGTGTGTGCCCAGAGGTCGACTCCCGTGCCTATGCAGTCTGCGGTTACAGTGGAGGCGGAAGAGGATCCTGTTCCTGGCACTTCCCAATCTCAATCTAATTCAGTGGCTGCGGTAGCTCCTGCTGGTGAGTTTGCTAGCTGTGTTTCTGAATTGTTGGGTATGGTGTCTGGGGGGCAGGGGATTGATAGGTTGTCCGGCGGGGTAGTGGGCAGTTCGGGGGGTGCTAAAGGGAAGTCTTTGGGACACCAGTTGCGTAATAAAAATTTTTTACATCGTTTGCAGCATGTGGTTAAACATTTGGATAGGGAACGTAGGAGTAAGAAGTCTGATTCTGGGGATCTCCTGAAGGCTTGGGAATCCTCTGATTCGTGGGACTCTTCGCATTCCCCCTCCTCCTCTTCATCTTCTGATGTGGTTCCTGTGGTTTCTGCTGGGGAGGTGGGTGGAAGTTTGACTGGGGTGGCACGGGGTGGGGTTGCACAGTTTTCTAGATCGGGGCATACGTTATGTGAGATTGCTCCATTGGATGGGCAGTTGTCGCAAAAGTGGAAGAGAAAAATTTTATGTATGAAATATATTGATGTATTTGCTTTATTGGAGTCTGAGAGAGACGGTCTGGACAAGAAAAAGAGTGAGGACTCAAAAGATGAAGGGAAAAAAAGCGCAGTAGAGTTTCGCGGACTATATTCAATTGGTTATTGGGTTTCAATGTTTATGCCAGCGTTTTAGGTGGGGCGAAGCCAGGATTGTATCCCGGTTTACTTCGTTATGCTGATTTAATTTTGCGGGCCTACCGGACCTACGGTGGGTGGGCCTGGCTAAATTATGATGAACATTTTCGGCATAGTATGGCTCAGGATAAGTCTGAGGCCTGGGGTTATAGAGACGTTGATTTGTGGCTCACTGACATGACTTCTGTGAGACCACCGTTTTTTCGAGGAGTACCCTCCTCAAGTGGGTCTTTGCCCTTGGGGAGGGGTAATTCCAGACAAGTGGGGTCTGGAAGAGGTGGGTCCTTTGGGTGGCAAGGAAGTATGCGAGGTGGGGCCGTGGGCTCTGCCTGTTTCCAGTTCAATGGAGGTCGGTGTGACCGAGTTGGGTGTCTATTTCGGCACATGTGTAGTCAGTGTATGGGCCCTCACCCAGCCATTCGTTGTCCGGGAGCTTGGGCTAGGGGGTCTGCAGGTCGATCAAATTGGTCCACTTCCCAGGGTGTGTCAGGTCAAGGCTCCGTCACCCGTTGATTTGCAGCAGCTTTCTGTTTGGTTGCGCATTTATTCAAATCGGGTGGATGCGGGGCTCTTATGGGAGGGTTTTGCTGAAGGGTTCACTATTCCTTTTGAGGGTCCCTTATTGTCTCATGAATGTGTTAATTCCCTGTCAGTTCATAAGTATGCGGGAGTAGTACGTGAAAAATTGAGTAAAGAACTGAAATTGGGACGAATTGCGGGGCCTTTCCAGGCTCCTCCTTTTGCTAATTTGGTGCTTTCGCCAATTGGTGTGATACCGAAGAAGGAGCCTGGGAAATTCCGTTTAATTCATAATTTATCTTTTCCTTTGGGTCAAAGTGTTAATTCTTTTATTGACCCTAGTTTTTGCTCCGTTCAATATGCTTCATTTGATTGTGCTGTGGAGATGTTGCAGAATTTGGGTACAGGGGCTTTAATGGCTAAAGCAGATATAGAATCTGCTTTTCGTCTATTGCCTGTCCATCCATCCTCCTTTCCTTTATTGGGCTATATTCCTACTGGTGGCCAGGGATTATGGGAAAATATTTATAAAATATTTATGAAATATAATTGATGAATGCTGTGTGCGGCACCGCCACAGACTGAGGTGAGGCCGGGCGACACCGCAGGTCTTGCAAATGAATAATTTGGAATGAATATAATGTATTGGGATGTTGAGATAAGCAGCTAGGTCGGGACCGACTAGTTGTTGGGATGGGTATCAGGAAGGCCACCTAGGATGAGAGATATGAATTGGAGTTGCATTGTTGATGAAGTTTGATAATTAATAAAGCTGCGGCCAAATTTCTGCCAAAGTTTAAATTGTAAGTGTTTTTTATTTATTAAGTTGAGGAGTTATGAATTGTCTGAATGCAGGGTGCGAGTTCCAAATATTAGGTAGTTCGAGGCGGTTTACAACAAAGAAGAGCTGGACAATCAGCGAATATATGTACAATGTAAGGTCATCAAAATACAGGAGAGCATGATACCAAGGTTAGGCATAAGAGATCTTGTGAAACAAATTTGGTTAGAGTTGAAGAGATAAGGTTTAAGAGGTTACAAACCGGTAAAACAAGTTTGTTTTTACTAGTTTTCTGAAACTTAGGTAGGCTGAGGAGTGCGTGATAATGTTACCCAACCAATCGTTCAGTTGTCCTGCTTGGAAAGCAAGTGTTCTGCTCAGGTATCTTCTGTAACGTCAGGCCTTTAGTATTGGGTGGTTAAACAGATGTGCTCTGCGTGTGGGTCTGGATGAACAATCTAAGTTAAAATGGGGAACCAAGTACATGGGGGCCAAACCTAGAATGGATTTGAAACAGAGAAAGGCAAGTTTGAACATCACTCTCGCTTCAAGGGGCAGCCAGTGGAGTTTTTGGTAGTAGGGAGTTGTGTTCCCATTTTTTAACCCGAAAATCAAGTTTCAAGTTTTATTCATATTTGATTTGTCGCTTGATTAAAATTTTTCTAAGCGAGTTACAATATGTAAAAGCAACATATAATTTAACATTGTGTTAAAAACAAAAAAACGAAAACAAACAAACCAAAAAAAACCCAAAAACAACAAAATGGTAGAAATAGTTTAAAACAATAAAAATGTTTTGAAAAATGTTTAAACAAGGAATACAACTGGCAAGTTTACGGACTGATACAATAGGTAAAAGAAAGACAAACGTTAAGGGGGAGAAGGTTGAAGAAATATGCAGAGGAAGGAAGAGGGTCTAGAAAAGCAATTTACAAGTTTAAAGCATCCTTAAATAAGAAGCTTTTAAAGTTCTTTTTAAAATGGCAGTCGGATTGCCGAGTTTTGGATGATTCGGAGTCTTTGAATGGTTTTTTTAAAGGACCCCAAATAAATGATATTACAGTAGTCGAGTAAGCTTACAATGGAGGATTGCACCAGTAAGCGGAATAAGATTGCATTGAAGCACTTTCTGATGGTTCTAAGTTTCCATAATGTTGAGAAGCCTTTTCTGACCAGTGAGTCAGTGTGTGCTTCAAGGGTAAGATAGCGGTCCAGAGTAACTCCCAGAATTTTTATGGAATCTGTAATAGGAAAGACTTGACCATTCAAGGAAATTGATGAATCTTTGATTTTGTCGTTCGGACTCGCCAGGAAGAATTTGTTTTTTTCTGAATTAGGTTTCAATTTGAATTTGGCCATCCATAGTTCGATTTGCTTTAAGATAAATGCCAGGTGATTCTTTGTCTCGGAAGTTAGGTTTGTTAGGGGAAAGACTATGGTGATGTCATCAGCATAGATGTAAAATTTGGTTTTTAAACTTTGCAGTAGGTTCCCCAGTGCGTCCAGGTAGATGTTGAACAGTGTGGGGAATGGGGGAGCCCTGCGGGACTCATAGTAACATATAGTAACATAGTTTAAATTTTATAAATTTTTTCTTCTTAGCTATTTCTGGGCAAGAATCCAAAGCTCTACCCGGTACTGTGCTTGGGTTCCAACTGCCGAAGTCTCTGTTAAAACCTACTCCAGCCCATCTAAACCCTCCCAGCCATTGAAGCCCTCTCCAGCCCATCCTCCCCCAAATGGCCATAAACAGACACAGACCGTGCAAGTCTGCCCAGTACTGGCCTTAGTTCAATATTTAATATTATTTTCTGATTCTAGATCCTCTGTATTTATCCCATGCTTCTTTGAACTCAGTCACTGTTTTCCTCTGCACCACCTCTCTCGGAAGCGCATTCCAGGCATTCACCACCCTCTCCGTAAAGTAGAATATCCTAACATTGCTCTTTAATCTACCACCCCTCAAACTCAAATTATGTCCTCTGGTTTTACCATTTTCCTTTCTCTGGAAAAGATTTTATTCTATGTTAATACACTTTAAGTATTTGAACGTCTGAATCATATCTCCCCTGTTCCTCCTTTCCTCTAGGGCAGTGTTCTTCAACCACCGGCCCATGGACCAATGCCGGTCCACAGAAATTTCCTGCCGGTCCACAGAGCCAGCATGTGCATCAGGCCCAAAACAGTGTTCTTCAACCGCTGGTCCACAGTGCGATCGATGCGGCGTTATCTTCGAGCCAGCTCCCTCTTCAAAACTGATTCAGTGCACAAAGCCACGGGCAGTGGCTCCTACGGGCATCCTGCGCCTGAACCGGAAGCCTTCTCTCTGACGTTGAAACGTCAGAGGGAAGGCTTCCAGATGAGGCACTGGACGTGCAATTAGTAATATTATGGGGGCGGGGTCTGGGGTGGAGATTGGGTAGAGTTAGGTGGGGTCTGGCCCACGACTTAGCCCCGTGTTCCTCAACCGCCGGTCCACAGAATAATTCTTTTATTTCTGCCGGTCCATAGGTGTAAAAAGGTTGAAAAACCTTGCTCTATGGTATACATATTCAGGGCTTCCAGCCTCTCCTCATATGTCTTTCCTTCCTCCGAGCGACTTCCATTAACCACCACCCTCTGGCGTCTGTCCGACAGCCAGTTTCTAACCCAGTTCACCACTTTGGGTCCTAACTTCAGCCCTTCAAGTTTGTTCAACAGCCTCCTATGAGGAACCATATCAAAGGCTTTGCTGAAATCTAAGTAAATTACATCTAGCATATGTCCTCAATCTAGCTCTCTGGTCACCCAATCAAAAAAATTCAATCAGGTTCATTTGGCATGATTTACCATTTGTAAAGTCATGTTGCCTTGGATCCTGTAACCCATTAGATTCAAGGAAGTACACTATCCTTTCTTTCAGCAACACTTCCATTATTTTTCCAACAACCGAAGTACATAAGAACCGAAGTACATAAGAACCGAAGTACATAAGAACATAAGAAGTTGCCTCCACTGGGTCAGACCAGAGGTCCATCCCGCCCAGCAGTCCGCTCCCGCGGTGTAGTTTCCTGCTTCATCCCTGTGACCACTTTTGTGAATAGGGACCATATCTGCTCTCCTCCAATCCCCAGGAACCACTCCCGTCTCCAGAGATTTGTTGAACAAGTCTTTAATAGGACTCGCCAGAACCTCTCTGAGCTCCCTTAGTATCCTGGGATGGATCCCGTCTGGTCCCATCGCTTTGTCCACCTTCAGTTTTTCAAGTTGCTCATAAACACCCTCCTCCGTGAACGGCGCAGAATCTTCTCCATTTTCTCGTGTAACTTTACCAGTCAATCTCGGTTCTTCTCCAGGATTTTCTTCTGTGAACACAGAACAGAAGTATTTGTTCAGCACATTTGCTTTTTCCTCATCACTCTCCACATATTGGTTCCCAGCATCTTTTAGTTTAGCAATTCCATTTTTCAGCTTCCTCCTTTCACTAATTTATCTGAAAAAATTTTTGTCTCCTTTTTTTACATTTTTAGCCATTTGTTCTTCCGCCTGTGCTTTCGCCAGACGTATCTCTCTCTTGGCTTCTTTCAGTTTCACCCTGTAATCCTTTCTGCACTCCTTTTCTTGGTTTTTTTTTATATTTCACGAACGCCAATTCTTTCGCTTTTATTTTCTCCGCCACTAGTTTGGAGAACCATATCGGCTTCCTTTTTCTCTTGTTTTTATTTATTTTCTTCACATAAAGGTCCATAGCCATTTTTATCGCTCATTTCCACTTCTCTTATGACCTCCCATCCTAACAGCTGTTTCATCAGGTATTCTCCCATTTCATTAAAGTCCGTATGTTTGAAATCTACTACTTTAAGTATCGTGCGGCTGATCTCCACTTTAGCCGTTATATCAAACCAAACCGTTTGATGATTGCTACTTCCCAGGTGAGCACCCACTCGAACATTAGAGATACTCTCTCCATTTGTGAGGACCAGATCCAATATCGCTTTTTCCCACGTGGGTTCCTTCACCATTTGCCTGGAACTCCTGGTAGCTGAGGATCCTGGAAGACATTTCACTATTTTGGTCTCCTCGCCTTGTGTTCCAAGGTTAATGCCTCTGATGATGGAATCCCCCAACAGTAATAGTTTTCTGTTTTTGGCTTTTTTATTTGTGCTTAACATAGAAACATAGAATATGACGGCAGAAAAGGGCTGTAGCCCATCAAGTCTGCCCACGCTAATGACCCACCCCCAGACTTCACCCGGCTAGAGATCCCACATATATATCCCATTTCTTTTTGAAATCGAGCACGCTGCTGGCGTTAATCACCTGCAATGGAAGTTCATTCCAATGATCGACTACCCTTTCGGTGAAGAAATAGTTCCTGGTGTCGCCATGAAATTGCCCACCTTTGATTTTCAGCGGATGACCTCTTGTGGTTGAAGGTCCTTTAAGAAGGAAGATATCGTCTTCCACCTCGATGCGGCCCGTGATATATTTAAAAGTCTCAATCATGTCCCCCCTCTCTCTACGTTCCTCGAGCGAGTATAGTTGCAGTTTATTCAGTCTTTCCTCATATGGGAGGTTCTTGAGTCCCGAGACCATCCTGGTGGTAATTCGCTGAACCGACTCGATTCTCCGCACATCTTTTTGATAATGTGGTCTCCAGAATTGAACACAATATTCAAGATGAGGTCTCACCATGGATCTGTACAGGGGCATTATGACTTCGGGCCTCCGGCTGACAAAACCTCTACGGATGCATCCCACCATTTGTCTAGCCTTGGATGCAGCTTTCTCCACCTGCTTGGCAGTTTTCATGTCTTCACTAATGATTACTCCCAAATCACGTTCTGCCCTAGTCCTAGCTAAGGTCTCACCATTCAGAGTGTAAGTTCTGCATGGGTTTTTGCTGCCAAGGTGCATGACCTTACATTTTTTGGCATTAAAGCCCAGCTGCCAAGTCGAGGATCAATGTTTCAATAAGAGCAGGTCCTGCTCCATATTGTCGGGTAAGGTGCTGTTATCTACTATGTTGCATAGTTTGGCGTCGTCGGCGAATAGTGTTATTTTACCTTGAAGCCCTTGATTCAGGTCTCTTATGTATATGTTGAAAAGGATCGGTCCCAAGACCGATCCCTGTGGCACTCCACTGGTCACCTCCGATGTATTGGAGGGGGTACCGTTAACAACCACCCTCTGGATTCTACCGCTTAACCAGTCATTGACCCATGTCGTCAATATCACTCCCAATCCCATCGAAGTCATCTTGCTCAACAATCTGCGGTGCGGGACACTATCAAAAGCTTTGCTGAAGTCCAAGTACACAATGTCTAGAGACTTCCCCATATCCAGTTTCCTTGTAACCCAGTCAAAGAAGCTGATCAGATTGGATTGACAGGACCTTCCCTTTGTGAATCCATGCTGCTGGGGATCCTGTAGATTCTCCTCAGTCAGGATCGTATCTAATTCTTGTTTAATAAGTCTTTCCATGAGTTTGCTCACTATTGAGGTGAGACTGACCGGTCTGTAATTCGCAGCTTCCGTTCTGCAACCTTTTTTGTGCAATGGAATGACGTTAGCTGTTTTCCAGTCCATGGGGACTTTTCCGGTACTTAGGGAAAGATTGAACAGCACGGATAGCGGTTCCGCCAGGACATCACACAACTCCCTAAGAATCCTGGGGTGTAGATTGTCCGGTCCCATGGCTTTGTTCACCTTGAGCTTTGATAGTTCGCCATGGACGCTGCTGGGTGTAAACTTGAAGTTTTGAAACGGGTCTTCCGTGGTTTGCCTTGCTTGCAGTTGTGGACCGGTCCCCGGCGCCTCACAAGTAAAGACTGAGCAAAAGTATTCATTTAGTAGTTTGGCTTTATCAGAATCCGTTTCTGCATAGGTCCCGTCTGTTTTCCTGAGACATACTATCCCATCTGTGTTTCGTTTCCTGTCGCTAATGTATCTGAAGAAGGATTTATCCCCCTTTTTAATGTTTTTCGCTAGTTGTTCTTCTGTTTGAATCTTGGCCTCTCTGACTGCCGCTAGACTGCTTTAGACCTGGTCAGATAGTCTTCTTTTGTCACCCTGTTTCCTGTATGCTTGTAGGAAATAAAAGCTTTTTTTTTTCCTTGACAAGATCCGAGATCTCTGCAGAGAACCACTGGGGCTTGTTCTTCCTCCGTCGTTTACTTACTGTTTTTATATAGCGGTTTGTTGCCTCATGCAAGGTGCATTTCAGGATTGACCACATAGCCTCTACATTATTGGTTTCAGCTTGGTTTTGTAGCGCCTGTTGGACGAAGTCTCCCATGCGTTTAAAGTCAGTGCCCCGAAAGTTGAGGACCTTTGTTGCTGTGTTTGATCTAGTGAAGCCTATCTTGATGTTGAACCATACTATGTTGTGGTCGCTGGAGGCTAGTGTATCGCCTACCGAAACTTCTGAAACGCTTTTTCCGTTGGTGAGTATCAGGTCCAGTGTCGCCCGATCTCTGGTGGGCTCCAGCACCATTTGTTTGAGTCGCGCCCCTTTTATGGAGGTTAAAAGCCTTCTGCTGCCGCTGGTAGTAGCGGAAAGTGTCTTCCAATCAGCATCGGGCATATTGAAGTCCCCTAGCAGAACCATGTCCCCGCTTAAAGTGATGTTCTCAATGTCCTTGATTAGTTCCTTATCCCTGTCTTCCTGCTGTTTTGGGGGCCTGTATACTACATCCAGATACAAGCATTTTTCGTTTCCTCTGGCCAGGTTCACCCAGAGTGATTCCCCGGTGTAGTTGACATTTGTGATTCTGGTGACTTTGATGTTATCTCTAGTGTATAGTGCTACCCCACCCCCTATCCTTCCCTCTCTGTCCCGACGAAGTAAGTTGTATCCTGGTATAGCCATGTCCCACCCATGTGAGTCTGTGAACCAAGTCTCAGATATCGCTATTACATCGAGGTCAGCGTTCGTTATCTCTGTCTCTAATTCTAGAATTTTATTGCCTAAGCTGTGTGCATTAACATACATAGCCCTCCATACTTTATGTTTGCTAAGACCCTGTGTAGAATTTCCCGCCTGAGTTTGAGTGGCTTTTGTATGATTGTTTTTACTGTGTGAACTTACCTCGGTCTCAGAAATGGAGTGTCGATTCACCTCTCCTGGAAAATTACTTACTGTGCTAGTACATGAGTGGGTACCCTCCCCCAACTTACCTAGTTTAAAGCCCTTCGGAGGAGGTGGGCTAGTCGATGTCCGAAGACGTTCTTGCCTCTCCTTGTCAGGTGGAGTCCATCTGGTCCCTGCAGTCCCTTTAGTGCTTCTCCATGGTCCAGGAAGCCGAAGTTCATGTTCCTGCACCATTCATGTAGCCACTCGTTCGTCCTCTGGATACGCTCCTCCCTGGCTCTTCCCTTGTCTCTTACAGGGAGGATCGAGGAGAAGACCACCTGCGCTCCCATCTGCCTCAGCCTCTCACCCAGGGCTCCAAAGTCCTTAGGTATGTTCTCTGGGGTGTTCCTGGCAGTGTCGTTCGTACCCACGTGAATAAGGAGCATGGGGAAGTAGTCCTCGGGCCTGATGAGTCGGTCTAGGTAGGCGGTCACGTCCCGGATCCTGGCCCCTGGCAGGCAGCAAACCTCTCTCGACTGCATATCCGGTCTGCAGATTGGTCCCTCGGTGCCCCTCAGCAGGGAGTCCCCAATGACCACTACTCTGCGCTTCTTTGAGGGGAGCGGATCAGTTGTCTCTGGAACTGGGACTGTCTGAATGTTGACCTCCTGTGCCTCGCTCGCGGGTCCTTCCTGTAGTATCTGGAATCTGTTCCTCAAGGTTATTAGTGGGGTTGATGTAGGGCTGCCCTGTGTGCAAGAGAAGGAGACAGGAGATGAAAAAGAAGAATTAGAAGAATGTTTTCCGTGTTTTCTTGTGGAGGAGGTTACCAGCTGCCAAGAGTCAGCATCCCCATCCTCCTCCTGCACCCCAGTCGTTGGTGCCAAGGTTGTAGGTTTGGTCAGTTTGGGCGTCTTGAGGATGATCTTGCCTGGCTCCTGCTCGGTGATCTGGGACAGCTCTTGGATAACCTCGTCAATGAATGTCTCGTCCTCTCTGATGCTCCTCAAGCGCTTCACCTCCTCTCTTAGGCTCATCAGCTCTCGCAAGATGTCTCCGTCTAGCTGGTCTATCTCGTCCGTCTGTGTGGAGGCTGTAGTTGTCTGCTTGGGGATGGGGATGGGGAGGGCCTCGGTCTGTACAGAGACCTCTGCTCTCTGCCCTGGTTTTCCCTCTGTCTGCACGTGAACCGAGGCCATCTCCTGGATTCCTTCTGTGACCGGGCTGCCGGTCTTGATTGTAGTCTTCGCATTCCTCGTTCTTCCTGCCATTTCTAAGAAAAAAGAAAACTTTTTTTTTTTTTAAGATAGTTTCAAAGTGTGAGAGTGAGAGTGGAAGGGATAGAAAGACTGGTAGGGTCTGGTATGAGAGGACTGTCTGCTTGTTTACTAGCTAGAAGGGAATGAGAGTTAAGTAAAAAAGATAGTCTAAATGTTAAGTAACTAGTTGTATATGCCTGGTATGTGTGGAGTTCTTTTCCTTGGTGGTTGTTCCGGAGCCCTCCCTTGAGGCCCTTCGCAAAGGCGCTCTCGCTAAGGCGAGCGCCGAACGGCTGTGCGCCGTTGGCTCCTCCCCTTTTATGGGGGGGAGTTCAGCTGGTGACGTCGGGGGGGGTAGGCGGAGTTATCTCTCTCCTCTTCCCCTCGACTCCGCTCTCTCTGTTCTGCTTCCCCTCTGCTCGTTCTTAGGGTGCGCTTATTCTCTTGAGTTACCTTCATTGGTTCCAGACCCACCTCCCTTCTGTTTTCTTGAGTATCGCAGTGCACTAGTGGAGCGAAGGAATTCTGTAGAGGTAATATTAGTGAAGGTGGATGTTTCTGTGTTACATTTCGCAGTCTTCCTGAGCTTACTGTGACCCATTTATTCCTGGGCTGTTTTATTCTTTGAGGTAGAGGTGGTAAGTTGATATGATTTTGTGGAGTGATGGAAGCTTCTTTAATTGTATTCAATTCCTGTTTAAGTTTGCAGAGCTCCTCCTTAATACTAGCAAGTTGAAGACAGATGGGGCAAGCCTTAAGCCTCCAAATAGTGTGTCTTGGAATTAAAGCACCACAGTGATTGCATAGAATAAAGGTCATCTTGACTGGTTGTGAAGTGACTTGATTTGAGTAGTCCTTGATTATTTGGGTCTCTATATATGAGCAGTGATCCCTGGGGTGGGTGGGACTATAAGTCTTACCCTTATTCCTATGAAGAGGAAGAGGAAATAAGATTTAACAAAGGAAAGAGAAGGGTTTATTTTTTGTTTTTTTTAAGTAAGAAACAGGGAGGAGGAGAAGAGAAATTAAGCAGATATAATGCTGAAAATCAGTGAAAAGAGCAGAATATGAAATGCTGAGTAACTTAGCTTTTGAAGTTCACAGGGCAGACTTGTTCACAGCGCTGTCCCAAAGATAATGCAGTTAACCTTAGTAGTAAATCAGAGCCTTTCCCTTCTCCACCTAATCAGCAGACACAATGGCTGAAAACTAGACTCCACACGAGTTTACCCAGCTGAAGGAATGAGTGTTGTCACTATAGACATGGTAAGATCATTTACTCAAAAAACCCTGGAACCATTTTAACACATTACCAGAGAGACCAATTGACTCCAAACAGTCCATAAGAGTTGATCACGCTATTAAGTCAAAGGCATTACTTAAGTCGAATTGCAGGACTAGTGCACTTGTGCCCTGGCTAAATAAGCTATGGAGGGAACCTAGCAGTGAAGCAATAACGGTTTCAGTGCTGTAGCCGGAACAAAAATCTGACTGGTTATCATTTAGTATGCTGAATTTGTCCAGATAGGTTATTAAGTCCTGGTTGACCAGACCTTCCATCAATTTTACAAAGAAGGGAATGCTCACGATGGGTCTGTAATTTAATGTCAACTTGATTGATTCTTTGGGATTTTTTACAATCTGTGTGATCAGGATCTGGCCTAGGACCTCAGGAAAAGTATCCAACCGTAGAAGGGAAGAAAGCCACGTGTATAACTTGGCTTTGAAGGTGACCGGGGCAACTTTCATAACATTTGGTGGGCAACAGTCTAGTTTGCAATAGGAATCAGTGTATTTAGAGTAAAACTTGCAGAATTGATGCCAGGTGGGGATGGTAAAATTGTTCCAGATCATATCTGCCCTAGGTTCGTCTTTGAGTTGAGCAACTTGGTAGTTCAGATGGTTGGTTGTAGCGACTGATAGGGTGGATCTCAGGTTGGAGATTTTGTTGAAAAACTCAGCTAGGGCATTGGCCGGTGGTGGGGAGTCTAAGGTAGGATGGGTTAAGGTCTGAATGTCGTAAAAATTGTTGACTATTTTGAAAAGATTTTTGATGTCGGTGTTTGGAGAACCGATTTTTTTTTTTAGCATAAAAGTTAGTGCGTTTAGTTGTTATAAGTTTTTTCTACTTTTTAAATTTTATTCTCCAGTTCACTCTCTCTTTACTATCTCTAGATTTTACCCATTGTCTTTCAAGTTTTGGTAACTCCCGTTTCACCGTTCCTAGTTCAACGTCAAACCAGCCATCCAAATTTTTGTTTCTCATTTTCCTTGATTTTATGGGGGCCATTTTGTTTAGGATCTGTGTGCTCATGTTGGTCCAGGAGTCTACCGTAAATGAGTCAGGATCTGGTTTGGAAGCGATGTCAAAGTGTGACCAGAATTCTACTAGATTTACCAAGCCTCTTGTGGCTACCACTTTCTTATACCTTTTTGCCACCTTGGAATTGGATGGGGAACGTCTTGCTTGCCAGCTAAGTTGGAAGTTGCATAGTTGGTGGTCTGACCATAAGGAATCAGTCCATTGGGTCACTCTCTCACTGAGAGTGAGCCACCTTAAGAAACTGCAATAGGATAACATAGCTTGCTGAATACACTTACCTAACCAAGATTGTTGTCTACCATTCAAAAAAGATGGTATGTGAGATAAATATGAAACATTCACAACAAACAGCAAAATACCACCGATCACCATACAATAAGTGATCTACTGAGAGGAAAAGGATCTCAAAAACCTGCTTTATTAATCAGAATGAACCATAACCAAGACTTACAAGGTTCCGCATTTCTATCATTCGTCCTGAAAAACCTCTCAAAACTAATTTTATATTTTTAACGTTCCTTTCTGCCTCTCTGCTCGTTCTGCACCCCCACCCCATATCTCTTCTAGAGGCTGTTATAGGGGAAAAAACCCTCCAGGGATTCAAGACAAAGTTAGACAAGTTTCAGAATGTACGCAGGTAAGGCTAGTCTCAGGGCGACCGCATGAGCGGACTGCTGGGCACGATGGACCACTGGTCTTACCCAGAAGTGGCAATTCTTATGTTCTTATCAATGCAAGCAGCCAGTGGCGTAGTAAGGGGGATGAGGGGGGCAGTCCACCCCGGTTGCCATGTTGGTGGGGGCACCGGCACCCCTCCTCTTCTCCGCCCCCTGCTTCTTCCCATTCCTCCCCTCCACGTGCATGCCCTCTTCCCTTCCCCTATACCTCTAGTTGAAGTTGTTCATAGTGGTCAACAATGTGCTCTTTCTGACTCCATCAGCTCTCCCGCTGATGTCATTTCTGGGTGCCATGCATAGGAAGTGACATCAGAGGGAGAGCTGATGGGGTCACGAGGAGCACTTTGTTGACCGCCACGAGCAACAACTTCAAATAGAAGTACAGGGGAAGGGAAGGGGAGGCACACGCAACAGGCGGGAGTGGGGGGGGGCAGAGACAAGGGCGGGAGCAGATATAAGGGTGGGGAGGGGCACACACCCTCCCCCCTGGGCACCTCTCACCCTCGCTATGCCACTGCCAGCAGCTTCTCCAGCCTCGCATTGGCTTTCCCTCTGATGTCACTTCCTGGCCCCGTGACCGGGAAGTGATTTCAGAGGGAGCCAGGTAGGTGTGAGCAGCAGACCAGAGAAGTTGCTTGCATTGGCAAGATTTTAAAGAGGTATGGGGGTGGGGAAGGGAGGGCGTGAGCATGGTGTGGTAGTTGAAAAGATGCTGGCACCCCCACCAAGACAGCACCCAGGGCAGTCTGCCTCCCCCCTGTCCCCCCTTACTATGCCACCGTATCCATCATCTTCCCTGTGATCTATCATCTTTTCTTCTCTCCCCTCCATTTTCAGGTCCATCATTTATTTTTTTTCTTTCTTTCCTCCTTCCTCTCTACATCTTAGGTCCATCATTTCTCTCTTTTTGTTCCCTTTCCTATGATCATCTTTTCCTCCCTCCCCTCCATGCTTAGGGCCATGATTTCTCTTTATTTTTTTCTCTCCATTCATTCCCTTCTAAGTCCACCATTTTTCTCTCTTTCTTCCCTCCCCAAGACCACCATTTATTTTTCTTTCCTCCTTCCCCTCCCTTATGTCCATCATTTCTCTTTATTCCTCCCTTCCCTCTACCCCCCCTCCAGGTCCATAATTTCTCTCTCTTCTCTCCTCACTTCTACCCCCCCAGTCCATCATTTCACTCTCTTCTCCCCTTCACCCCTCAGGTGCATAACTTCTCTCTTTCTTCACACACACCCCAGCCATCATCTTTCCCTCTTTCTCTCTCTCCATCCTCTGTCCCTCATCTACCTTAAATGGTTACTTCCAGGAGGTCCTTCGCAGCAGCAGCAATTTATAGATGCTGCCTGTGGTCTGCTTGGAGCTTCTCTTTCAGTTTACTCAAGAGTGGTTCGCATCAGAACAGAGGCTCCAAGCAGGCATCAGTCTAACATATATTCTGCATGTATCATAACTGTTAGACTAAACGTGTTTCTTCTTTACCAGTTTGAGCAAAGTTTTTTCATTGTGATTTCAGTATTTTGATCTTTTATACTGAACTACAAGACTTTCTGACGTCTGACGCAGGCAGAGATGGCCTGTGTTGGGTCCATCATTAAAGTAGAATTACCTGCAACTTGAAGGCCCTTTGTGCTTTTTTTGTGTTCCTTGTGGTTTGTACTCTGAATTCCTCTTCTCTTCTATGTTATGCTCAAGTACATACAACATATACTAAAATAAAATACAGTGGGAGACCATCAGTAACATAAGCTATAAATGCCCATGTCTGCAACATAGGCACAATTTCTGCCAGTTATGCTAGTATTTTGTGAAGGTAATTAGACACCTACTTGTCTTTATAAAATTAACCTAAAATAGGTGACTGAACATATGCTTACATTAGGCACCACTTATAAAATTACCCTCTTTGTCTGTGAACCAGATTAAAATGTGCATGTTTTCATTTCATATATTAAAAATGTATATAGACCACCTTATTCCAAAGCAGCATACACAAGTACATATATACAAGTAATTATCTTATAAACCAGGAGCATTACTGTGTACACTGACCACAGTTACAGTGATGCCAGGTAATATCTGGGGAAGGGAACAATTCAGTTTTGATATTTCATGTCATGATATTTGTATAATTCTTGAAAACTGTTTTGTAAAGATTGGGTTTTTTTTTCAGGACCAACCTGCATTATAGAACAAGCTGGAAATCTTAGAACAGATGACTAAAGGTGCTAACTGAATAATGAACTAGTCTACAAAACTGATACTTCGATGTAAAAAATGAGTTGAACATAAATTAGGTGACAGAACCAGTTAAAAACACTGCAGCAAAATGCAAAAAACTTCAGGAAAATGCAAGGTATGTGAAATAGAAAAAACATTAGATCATGTTAAATGAGTGATTAATTCTATATAGGCAACAAAATTCCATCTATGCTTCTTACAGTGGATGCAGAAAAAGCCTTTGACAGAGTTCACTGGGAATTCATGTTTGCAGTTCTCCAGAAATAGGGATAGACAGGTCTTACAGGGCTCAGCTTTCAACTCTGAATTCCAACCCAAAAGCAGGCTTTCACCAATTATTAGTTCTCCATGATCAACAAATCAGAAGGACCTACTGCTGAGGAGATAGGGTATGAATAGAATCTTTGTGACTGTCCTGTCTTTATGACATTCTCCTTTCCCTTTTTCTTTTAATTTGCTATTGTTTTTTTTTAAGTTCAAAGATTTTATTGATTTTTTTAAAAAAATTGTAAACCATCTTGACTTGCATGGCAAAAAGAGCGGCATATCAAGTACTGTATACTAAACGAGAAAATAATCTTTTGAATGTTGGTTATGGTCTTGTTTTGGTTTTCTTTATTTGTTTCTTAAGCTTTTAAGAAATTTTTTCATAAATCATATAAACAATGCAAAGATTAAAGCATCCTTTGCACAGGAAGAGGACGTGACCTTGTGTTTGCACATGTAAATTTAGAGAATACTAGCACTTAAACACATTTAACTGTAACTGTAAGTGCTACTTGAGCACTATTCTATATTTTATATGCACAACTCATCCCCTTATTCTATAATCTTACATACATATAGGGCTAAATTCACTAACCTTCCAATCCGTGCCCAATTGGAGGCAGGCCAACCGATTGACCAACCATCTTCATGCAAATGGAGGTGATCGGATTGAGCTCTGGCAGTAGTGACAGGAGAAGCAGCCTTCTGTCACTGCTGTCAGGGCTCTGCCAGCTTTTTTTTAATAGGCCGCAAAATATCAGGTCTATTTAAAAAAAAAGAAAAAAAAAAAAAAAGACTCCCAACCGGCACAGCCCACCCCTGGCACGGCACTCAACATCCCCACGCCCTGGCATGGCACAGCACTTGAGACACACCCCAACACGGCATACCTGCTGCCTGGCTCGTACCTAAAAGTTGGGAGGAGGAGAGGCCTCCCATCCCTGGCCCGGCAAACCCACGGCCTGGCCCCCCAGTACCTCTATGTTAGGAGCAGGAGAGGGGCTAAGTCCTTCCTGCTCCTCTGGGTCCAGTGACGCATCTGCTGGGCCTTAGGCCCCACCCTGGTGCATCATGTGATGCACAGGGAGGAGCCTAAGGCCCTGATTGGCTCAGGTGCTTTGGGTTCCTCCCCCCTTGGGAGGGGCCTGAGGCACCTGAGCCAATCAGGGACAAAATATCTGCCCCATAAAAGAAAATTAATAAAAGACAAGCAGGCCTGTCAATAAAATGTGACTCCCACAAAGACAAACGCGCCTCCCAAGCAGGAAGGATGCCAACTCCCTCCTGCCATAAGTGCTTCAAAAAACCCCACATTGCCGATGATGCAGCATGGCACTTCCCCCCCCCCCTCCCGGCACAGCTCTCGCCTTCCCTCCCTGCGACCGGCACAGCATGGCCCTCACCCTCCCAACAGCCTACCCACCCCGGCACCAAAATGTTGGGAGCAGGAGGGGTGTTCAGTCCCTCCTGCTCCATAGGCCTCCCATCCCTGGCCCACCTTCGACTGGCCCATCCATGGTCAGGCTGGCCAGCCTGCCTACACCCACCTCCCTCTCTGTACCTTTAAAATAGTTGGGAGCAGGAGGGGGAGGCCTCAATCTCCGGGAGCATGAGGAAGCGTGGTCCTCCTGCTCCTGCACTCCCCGCCAGCCACTGCGTAATAGCGGCATTAGACCACACCTCAGCGCATCATCTGATGCATGGGGAGGGGCCTAAGGCCTTGATTGGCTGAGGCGCCTCGGGCTCCTCCCTGGGAAGATTTGGTCCGATTCTAGCCCTAAGTATGTGTAAATGCTAATGCAAGGATCTCAAAAAGGGACATGGCCAGGAGAGGAGCATGAACAGGTTGTGGGCATTCATAAAAGTTAGGCACACTGTTATAGAATATGCTTGATCTGTGCACAATTTATGCAAAGGTATTTGGGCCTGGCTTTTATCGGCATAAATGGTTGTGCCTAAATGTTAGTTACATAGACAGATGCTAGGCATGATTCTATAAACTGCACCTAACTTTGGAGGCATTTTATAGACTTGCACTAAGCACTGTTCTTTTAGGCATCATATAAAGAATATGCCCATGGTCACCGTCCAAGATGGTCGGTTGAATGCGGAGCTCCACATGCTCGGGTCTTAATTTAGCCCCTTCACCATCCAAAATATCTATAATTTGCGCAATTAAGAAACGTGTTTGAAAGGCGCTGTTGCAGACAAAAGTTTGGATAACTTGGATGGCTTCAAATGCCCATAAAGCACTAAAAGATTTTGCTTTCGTATCGAGCAGCAAGGGAGCCTCCAAGATGGTGACACCAGGCACATAGCATGCACCCTAGCCTCTGTGACACTTTGAAGGACAGTGTAGATGAAACTAGTGCTGCTTTACCTAAGGGACAGAAATGTGAAGTTTAAGTTTAAGTTTAAGTTTAAGTTTAAGTTTATTTAACTCTTGATATATCGCCTATTTAAATATTCTAAGCGATGTACATAATATCGTAAAACATAGAAACATTAATAAACATTTAAAAACAGTGAATTTCAATTTTCAATAATGACTAACAGGAAAGCGAGGGAAAGGGGGCAAAGTTACAATAAGGGTTTAAGAAAAAAGGGAAAAAACGAAAGGTTGGGTAATTTGTTACAAGGCACTCAAAGAGAAAATTAATTTTAACAAAGTAAATCCATTAGGGCTTTAAAGATCGTAGGCATCCCTAAACAAATAGGATTTTAAAAGTTTAGAAGTATCAGTGGCGGCATCCGTTTGCATTGATGTTCTATCTGGAGGGAAAATTGTAGATGGTGTGGTCCCTAAAAGAAGTGGCCCAACTTTTTTCCTGTGGAGTAATTTCTTCAGAGGGCGGCTCCAGCGAAAGGGCCTGTCCCTTCTTCAGCTTCACAGCCTTTCCGGCCTCTCTGGCAAAGAGTGAGCCAAGCCAGGGCCAGACTAACCAAGCAGTCCCCGAGGGCCACCACACAATCTGGTCCTTCAGCATGAGGTGGAGCCCTTAGAACGGGGTGTGAAACTGAGTTTGATCCAGGCACCTTTCAGACATTATAAGGGTAGTCTGAGAGTGCTGAACTACTGTTGGCTTTTCATGTTGAGCCCTAGAGCTCATAACTTGCTTGTTTGATTGCTTAGATTGAATAAGTGTTGGTGTTACTGTTGGTATGATTGTGGTATATATGGCTTGAGCATGTGGAGAGCCCTTCCTCCTGAAAACATGGTAGGCTGGTGGGAGGAGGGTCTACCTGAGACTGAGATATGAACAGGAGGAAGGGGGTGGATGGGAAGGGGGACTGGGATGAAAGTTGGAGGGTGGGAACAGATTGGGGGGGATAATCTGCAAGGTAACTACATTGACCAGAGCTTGCAGTGTAGGGGGTCTCTTTTCTGGTTGCCTGTCGGGAGAGTTTGGGGTCCGATGGCCTTGCTACTGCAGCTACTTGGTAGGTGTCATTAATGGGGTCATTGTCTGGGTTCCGACTTTTATTGATAAATGCTAGAGGGCTTAAGGTTGGGTCTAAGAGACATCTGCTGTTTCGGGAACTCTTACATTTCAAAGCCCATATTGCCTTTATTCAATAAACCCATTTTTTACCCAGTCATGAATATATTTTGAGACATCCCAGATTCCCGGGACCCTATCTGGCCTCCAACAAAGAGAATAAAAAATCTAGGGGAGTTGGGATAGTTATTGCCAAAGGGGTACAGGCAGACTGCAAAAAGGTGATTTGGGATACTGAAGGTTGATTTATATTTCTGGTGACCAAAATAGGGGGCCATTAGTTTACTTTGGTTCAGTGGCGTACCAAGGGGGGGGCGGGGGGTGGTCCGCCCCAGGTGCACAGTCCAAGGGGGTGCACAGCTGGCCACTCACCAGGGAATAGGCTGCCATTGTCGTCATCAAGAATAAGCAGGCGCCGAGTTCTCCCTCCCTGTTTTTTTTCCCCACGAGCCGACCAACTCTAGCCATCCGACGTCAATTCTGATGTCGGAGAGGATGTTCTGGGCCAGCCAATCGTTGCCTGGCTGGCCGGAATGTCCTCTCCGACATTAGAATTGACGTCAGGCAGCGAGAGTTGGTCGGCCCGCGGGGAAGAGAAGCAGGGCAAACTCGGCGCCGGCCTGTTTCCAATGGCCAGTGGCAGCCTTTCCCAAGCGGCGGTGGCAGCAGCATGTTTCCCAATGGCAGTGGAATGGGGGAGGGGAGGGAGAAAGAAAGAAAGGGGGGAGACAGGGAGCCAGAAAGAAAGAAAGGGGGGGACAGGGATCCAGAAAGAAATAAAGGGGGCAGGGTGAAAGAAAGAAAAAAAATGGGGCATGGGGAGAGAGAGAGAAAGACAGAGAAAGAAAGGGGCATGGGGAGAGAGAAAGAAAGAAAGTGGCAGGGTGAAAGAAAGAAATGGGGCACTGAGAGAGAGAGAGAAAGACAAACAGAAAGAAAGGGGGCATGGGGAGAGAGAAAGAAAGAAGGGGGTAGGGTGAAAGAAAGAAATGGGGCATGGAGAGAGAAAGAAGGGGGCAAGGTGAAAGAAAGAAAGAAATGAGGCATGGAGAGACAGAGACAGACATAGAGAAAGAAAGGGGGTATGGAGAGAGAAAGAAAGAAGACAGGGTGAAAGAAAGAAATGGGGCACGGAGAGAGAGAGAAAGACAGACAGAGAAAGAAAGGGGCATGGAGAGAGAAAGAAGGGGGCAGGGTGAAAGAAAGAAATGGGGCATGGAGAGAGAGAAAGACAAACAGAAAGAAAGGGGGCATGGGGAGAGAGAAAGAAAGAAGGGGGTAGGGTGAAAGAAAGAAAGAAATGGGGCACGGAGAGAGAGAGAAATACAGAAAGAAAGGGGGCATGGAGAGAGAAAGAAGGGGGCAAGATGAAAGAAAGAAAGAAATGAGGCATGGAGAGACAGAGACAGACATAGAGAAAGAAAGGGGGCATGGAGAGAGAAAGAAGGGGGCAGGGTGAAAGAAAGAAATGGGGCACGGAGAGAGAGAGAAAGACAGCATACAGAAAGAAAGGGGGCATGGAGAGAGAAAGAAAGAAGAGGACAGAATGAAACAAAGAAAAAGTTGGGGGAGGGAATGAGGTCTGGAGGAGAGGAAGCATATAGGAGGCTGAAAGAAGGGAAGAAATATTGGATGCACAGTCAGAAGAATAAAGTGCAACCAGAGACTGATGAAATTACCAAACAAAGGTAGGAAAAATGATTTTATTTTCAATTTAGTGATCAAAATGTGTCCGTTTTGAGAATTTATATATGCTGTCTATATTTTGCACTATGGCCCCCTTTTATTAAACCGCAATAGGAGTTTTTAGCGCAAGGAGCCTATGAGCGTCGAGAGCAGCGTGGGGCATTCAGCGCAGCTCCCTGCACTAAAAAATGCTATCGCGGTTTAGTAAAAAGGGAGGGGTATATTTGTCTATTTTTGTATAGTTGTTACTGAGGTGACATTGCATAAAGTCATCTGCCTTGACTTCTTTGAAAACCCGTGGAATATAAATGATAATTAACATTTTCTCTGCGTACAGTGTGCTTTGTGTTTTTAAAATTTTATTGTTCGTAGATCATTTTGACTTGGCCACGAAGGTAAGGGGGAGGAAGGGAGGGGAGCTGCTGAAAGACATCTAGTAATCCTTGCAGGCTTGACTGTGCAGGGAATTATTATTGTAAAATCATGTTTTGTTATGTGATTGGCATTATTTAGACTTTCATTTCTATGAATGAATAGAATGAAAATGATATAAAATTACTTGCTTGTTTTTATGTGCGTGCGCTGAAGGAAAGTGGAGAGAGAGTGGGCTGAGGACGCTGAAGGGAAATGGGGAAGAGAGAGTGGGGAGAAGACGCTGATTTATAAATTGACAATTGTACAGAATATTGTTTATTTTTATACTTTAATATAATAAGTTCAATATAAAATAATTCAAAGCTTGTGTGGATGGAATCAGGTGGTCTGTGGGGATGAGGACTGAGCTTACGGGGATTACCGTAGTCTGATAAAATGGTATTTTCTTATTTCTCATTATTTGTTTTATTTTTATTTGTTAATTTGTAAAGTGGTGATTGTTATGTATCAGTTTTTTCAAATTTACATCTACTGTCTTTATATTTTGCACAGTATGCAAATAAAGCCCACCTGATTTACATGTATGAGTTTCAGCAGCACTCACTGCAGCTGCTGGGACAAAATCCTTGTGAATAGCTTATAATATTGGTCTGTAAGATTCACAGGAATATTTTTTGTCTGTAAGATTCACAGGCAGTACCCAGCTTACCCGGCTTAAGTAGCAAAGTCACCACCGCCAAATGCCATGTCTGCAGTAGGGAAGGCTCCTCCCTCAGGGAATTGAACACCCAGACCAATATGGGATCCAATAATCCTTTGAAGTTTTTATAAAAATTATTAGTATATCCATCCAACCCTGGAGAGGTACCTGGAGGGAGGGCCCCAATCGCCTCTACCTCACTAAGCGTGATCGGAAGGGACAGCTGTAGAGCCTCCCCCTCAGAAATGGCAGGGAGCAGTACTTGTGCTACGTAAGTCTCCAGCTCAGTGGCCGAGAGGGTATCTCCATGACTGTAAATCTCTTGAAAATACTCATGGAAGCTACTGTCAAGGAGTTCAAGACCCTCTCATCGGCTGTTTTAATACATGATATGTGATTACGGAGAGCTTGTTTTTTTAAGTTTGTGGGCCAGGAGATGGCTAGGTTTATTACCAAATTTGAAATAAGTTTATTTTGTTTTCTGAAGCTGCAAGGTCACCTCAGTCAACTCCAAAGCCTGCAACTGTACCTTGAAGTCATGTTTCTTATCCTGCTCAAGGGGCATCAACTGTCACTTCCTCCCCATCCCCTCTAGGGTCTCGAGGGCACCCCTAAGCTCCCATTCCTTCAAGGATCTCAATCACTTATTTTTTACCGATAAAGCAATAACCTTGCCCCACACTAATGTTTTCAGAGCCTCCTATAATAACCATGGCTTGATGTCCGTTTTGTCATTAAAGTCCAGATATTCTATAATAGCTTTAGATAGCTCTTCCACATTCCCCAGACCTGGGAGAACGGTCATTGATCTCCAAAACACGATCTTGTCAAATATTGAACAGTACTCTATCTGACCATTCTCCTGTGTTACTGATATTGCAGGGCCTGGGAGAGGTGCACCTAAAGCCTCCTTGGAGGTTTGACAATGCATTGTTCTTGGGTCTGGGGAACAATTCTTAAAATGGATTTCTTTATTATATCATGAACCCTCCTCGCAATTTAAAATTAACGGTCATCTCTCAGAGCCTATGACATTGATGAAGGAGACAGAGATGTCCCATGTCCCCGTTACTATTTGCCATAGCAATGGAACCTCTGGCTTGCTTGATTCGAGCAAATCCTGACATACAGGGCTTATGGGTACAGGAGGAGTCCTATAAGATCTTACTTTTTCCAGATGACCCGACAAAATCTTTGAACAAGTTAACATAAGTCTTATTAGCCTATGGCCAGGCCTCAGGTTTCCATGTGAACATGGAAAAATTGGAGATCCTCAATCTGACTTTGGGTATGCAGCAGGATCAGAAGTTACAATCCCAATTCCCTTTTCATTGGGTGCATAAATCTATCAAATATCTTGGGGTCCAGTTAACGGCAGATCATGCTAATTTATTTAGGGCTAACTTCCCAGCCCTACAGAAGCAGTTGTATCAGGAACTGAATCACTGGGAGGGCATGACAATCGGGTGGATGGGAAGAATTGAGGCAGTAAAAATGTTAATATTGCTTAAATTGCTATATTGCTTCATGGCCTTGCCTATTGCAATTCCCAGGGCGTTTTTTTGATGGTTATCCAAAAAAGTGTTTGCTTGGGTAAGGTGGGCAATTCTATTTTAAGCAAAGCAGAAGGGAGGGATGGGAGTTCCTAATTTCTTTCTTTATTATCAGGCTGCTTTGATACAAGAAGCGGCAGCATGAGTAGGCTATATAGATCGTCCATGGATACATTTAGAGAAAGCCTTCTCCCTGGATATTTCTCTTTGAAGGTTACCATGGTCCCCTATAGCAATATTGCGGGCTTGACTCTGAATTGCAAATCCATTTTTGAGGGTGATCTTGCAAATCTGGTATTTCCTGTGCAAGAAAATGTTTCCAGGGTACAAGTTTTTTGTCCAGACTCCTATCTCCTTACTGGAGGGTTTTGTTCCGGGGAGGAGGACCAATGGGTTTAGGCAGGGCTTCGTACAGCCGGGCAGCTTTGGCAGTATGGGAAGATGCTATATTTCAAGTACCTGCAAGAGGAATATGGCCTGTCCTCTATGGATGCGTTTTCCTATATGCAATTAAGGCTCTTTCATGCTAAGCATGCTTTTTGGGATCTTAGCTTGGAGGAAACTAAGTTGGAACAAGTGCTGGGGTTGGATGGGGCTCTGCTTGCCCGAGATGATCCTGACAATTGGTATAAGGACCGATGGAAGCAGGAGTTGGGGAGCAGGTTGGGGGATCCTGCATGGTTAACATTATACAAATGGTTTTTTTTTCTATTTCACTTGCCTCCTCCTTAATTGAAAATGGCTATAAAATGTATTACCAATGGTACATGACTCCCAAACCCTTGTCTCAGATTTATGATCAGCATGAGAATCTATCTTGGAGGTCCTGTGAAGGTTTGGGGTCTTTTGAGCATATATGGTGGTCGTGTAATGTGATAGAGCCCTATTGGAATATAGTGGGTCAATTGATAGTTCACATTACTAAGAAACACTGTCCTATGTTGAAAGAATGCTTTCTACTTAATGCTCCCATGCCAGGTTTCCTCCTCCTCCCCCCCTCCCCAGAGAATTGTTTAGCTTTGTTTACACTGTGGCTCGTCTGGCTTTCACAAAACACTGCAATCCACAAAGGTATCTGAGCGGCAATACTTACTATGCCATCTAGGTTATGTACCTACTTATGGGGAATTCAGGAAACGCCTAAAAACATATCTGTTCCTGAAATATCTAATGGCCAAAAAGAACCAAAAAAATACCAATACTGGAGATTAATCCAAGTAGCAAAAATTGGTACTATAATATATTATACTAGTCTTTAAGCCCATTACATTAACGGGTGCTAGAACATATGTGTGTGTGTCTGTCTTTCTTTCTCTCCTTAGCTGCTTTCTTTCTTTCTGCCTTTCTTTTTCCTTGGCTGTCCATCACCACCCCTTGCCTGCTCCCCCTGTCCATTTTCCCTTCCTTTTACCTCCACTGTGTCCACCACCACCCCTTCACTGTTCTCCTTATGCAGCAGCAGCCCTTCTCCCTTTGTTTTACCTCCCCCCTGTCCAGCAGCACCTCTTTCCTTTTCCCCATGTCCAACATTAGTCCTACGTTCCTTTTTCTTCACCTCCCCTGTCCATCAGCATCTCTTTCCTTCTCCCCCTGTCCAGCAGTAAGCATCCCTTCCTTTTTTATCCTCCCTCCTCCTCCTTATTCCTATGATACTCTTACCTTGCTCTGCCCCTGATCAGAGGTTCCCGACAGCTGCCCAGTTGCACCCATTGGAAAAGTTCCCACTGCCGCATCCCGCACCCCTCCTGACGCGGCTCCCGCTGTCTTTTCTGTCTGTCTCTGTCCCTCTTTGCCTGTCTGTCTTTCTGTGTATCTTCCTGACCCTGTGTCTTTCTTCTTTCCTTTCTGTCTCCCTTCCTCCCTCTGTCTGTCTGTCCAAAGCAGCATTCCATCCCCCTCCATTTCCCTCCCCCCACACCAGTTCCCTGTTCACCTGCCCCTGTGTCTTTCTTATTTTCTTTGTTTCCCTTCCTCTCTCTGTCTGTCCAAAGCAGCATTCCATCCCCCTCCATTTCCCTCCCCCCACACCAGTTCCCTGTGCACCTGCCCCTGTGTCTTTCTTATTTTCTTTGTGTTTCCCTTCCTCTCTCTGTCTGTCTGTCCAAAGCAGCATTCCATCCCCCTCCATTTCCCTCCCCCCACACCAGTTCCCTGTGCACCTGCCCTGTATCTTTCTTATTTTCTTTGTGTTTCCCTTCCTCTCTCTGTCTGTCTGTCCAAAGCAGCATTCCCTTCTCCTCCATTTCCCTCCCCCCCTCACCAGTTCCCTGTGCAGCAGCATTAGCGTTTCCTCTACCCCCCCCTTTCCCTTCCCGTGGTCCGGACTACAAAGGTAGTGATTCCAGCAGCGCTTGCATCAGTCTCCACACGCTGCTTCGGGCCCTTCTACTGCCCTGATTTACTCTGGCACGTCCCTGATGACATCATCAGAGACGCGGCAGAGCAAATCAAGGCAGTAGAAGGGCCCGAAGCAGCGTGTAAAGACAGCGTGTGAAGGCCCGCGGGAAGAGAAGGGGGTGGGCGCCGGCAGGAGGAACGGAGATCAGCGGCGGCGGCAACAGGAGGAACGGAGATCGTCGTCTGGCTGCGGTCCAGCTTGTGGAGGCGATAGACTGGTGATGTATTAGCGCGCATGCGCACTCCTTCGGCCACAGACCTACAGCGCACAGAACACGCAAATAGGAGTGCGCATGCGCGGCTAGCTCTTTATTATATTAGATTATTCTCCTAACCAGAACCAACAACAGCGTGAAGAGTGCACCACCGGCTTAATCCTTAAATAAGGAAAAAAAATTTTAAAGAAGCAAAAGGCAATAATCAGTACGGGCCTAATTCATCCCTCGCAATAACCAACAGTCCCGGGCAGGTATTCATGAAATGACGAGCACTTAGACCGAAGTCTAAATGAATCCTGCTCCGTACATCATCGTATCTTTATATCTATTAATAAATAAGCTGGTAAAAATTAAGTGCTAACACACGTCCGGAGTGGAAACAGGGGGAGAAAATATAAGTGTAACAGGAAGTTAAAGAAAAAGCCCTTCCGGAGGAACACACAAAAAAATATAAAGAGAAATAGGAAAAAATCAACAAAAGTATCAAAAATCAAAAAGTGTTAACAAAAAATCAATCAAAAAAATCACACACTCAATTAACGTCCATTAACGAATCATTATCCATGAAAAAGTCCATGTCAATGTCCATATCCCAATGATGATAAGAAGTGAACAAAGTCTTTGTCTAAGTATCTGAAATAAATACAGATTGTGTCAAACAATAAACGTAAATGAAAAAGTAAGCGTAAATAAATCTCCGTGAGTAAGAAACTTAATTATTTAAAAATAAATAGGACATCCAGCTGGAGCCACCCAACACAAAGGTCGTAGGTTTGTAATAGAACACACAACGCTGGGCTGGTTAAGTGAATCAAACTACTTAGCTCTGACAGCTGGAGTTATCATTTCAAGTGCGGATACTTGTCCGCGCTGTATCTCAACTCGACAGGTCCTATTTCAATATTCTCATCAGGAGGGAGAAAAAAATAACAAATTTATTGTATTAAGTTCATCAGTCCTGGGATCGAGAACCCAATGAAAGGTCCACACCTCCACTCACACAGCGGTATAATCACGCTGATACTGGCCAGCTGATACGGAGTTTTATTTACGCTTACTTTTTCATTTACGTTTATTTACACTTACTTTTCATTTACATTTATTGTTTGACACAATCTGTATTTATTTCGGATACTTAGACAAAGACTTTGTTCACTTCTTATCATCATTGGAATATGGACATTGACATGGACTCTTTCATGGATAATGATTCGTTAATGGATGTTTATTGAGTGTGTGATTTTTTTGATTGATTTTTTGTTATCACTTTTTGATTTTTGACACTTTTGTTGATTTTTTCCTATTTCTCTTTATATTTTTTCGTGTGTTCCTCCAGAAGGGCTTTTTCTTTAACTTCCTGTTACACTTATATTTTCTCCCCCTGTTTCCACTCCGGACGTGTGTTAGCACTTCATTTTTACCAGCTTATTTATTAATAGATATAAAGGTACGATGATGTACGGGACAGGATTCATTTAGACTTCGGTCTAAGTGCTCATCACTTCATGAATACCTGCCTGGGGCTGTTGGTTATTGCGAGGGATGAATTAGGCCCGTACTGATTATTGCCTTTTGCATCTTTAAAAATTTTTTTCCTTATTTAAGGATTAAGCCGGTGGTGCACTCTTCACGCTGTTGTTGGTTCTGGTTAGGAGAATAATATAATATATTATAGTACCTGAAATATCTAGACAGGTGACCCCTTACAATTCTTTCTCCTCAATAACTGATCCCTTGAGCTGTTAATCACTAGCTTCCACCCTGTTAAGTTCAATCTATTTGTACCTTCTTTTAATCTTTGAAAACCACATAGAACCACATAGCGGTATATAAACTGCTGTTATTATTATTATTATTACATCTAATGTGTAAACTGACAGCGTTAAGGCGTCAGAGGTTGGTCCTGTATCATAAAATCTGGGATAGTTATGTTACCTAGAGGTCGTTCTCTCAGCTGTAAAACTGTATGCTGTTGTCCTGTTGGTGTGGGTGAGACAGGGGGTGGGGAGCTTTGGGAGGGGGGTGTTACCAGCTCAAGGTTTTCTAGTTGGCGTTATAGTTTTTCTCTATGTTTTGTATTAGAGGGAAGAGATGAGGGCTTTGGAGGAGGGTTTGGTAGGTTGTTGGGAATGTGATGCTGCTTATGTTTGATTTGTATTTTGAAAAATTTCAATAAAAACAATTTTGAAAAAAAAAAAAAAAAAGAATATGGTCCATGATGGATAAATACATGGGGAAGGGGGACTTACAGGAGAGTGGCATGGATGGGTTAAACAGTTACATGTTATGGAATACTGTAAGTTATGCAGATAAGTGCCACATTTAGACAGCCTATTTATCCCTGCTATTGATATGATATAAGTTGGTGCATCTCAATATAGGCAAATGCAGTAGATGCCTAATTACACAATAACAGAATCTTGGTGCCAAGATACAGATATAGAATTTATAAGATAGCAGATGTTGTATCTAGGCACCTAACTTCTGGCTCCTATGCATAGAATTGTGTCCTTTATTTCCCATTACCTCATGAACCCACTTTGATTGTAAACTCTTTGGGGTAGGGACATATTTTATCTGATTACACATTACCACTGTACAGTGCTGCATACATTAAGTAGTGCTATAAAAATGCTAACTGTAAGAAAGTATCCATAAATACATTACCCCAATTCTTTGTTCAAAACCTTTGTTCTTTTTTCTCTCTTGTTCTCAAAAGAGAAGAATACATAAATCTCCTCCTGGACAACACAGTCACTGTGAAAAATGCTTCAATCGGTATTGCCAAGTTTCAGTACAGCCTGCTGTCTCATGTATTATGATCAACTGCCGCTCCCATTGTGGTGCCACTTTTCACTTATGTAAAGAAGAAGAACACCAACTGCTCTGCCCCTTGGAGTGGGTTCCTTGTCTCAACTCAGAATTTGGGTGCCCTTTTTCCATGTCTCGGATTAAGCTTACAAAGCACCTGAAAGTTTGCCCAGCCAGTGTAGTCTGCTGTTCTATGGAATGGAACCGTTGGCCTAATATAGATTCCAAAACACCTTTATATAAAAATATCATGAAAGAGCCACACAGTGAAGAATATCTTGACATATCTTTAGCCTTCAGAGACCAGAAGATTCTCTTTAGCACTCTCAACATGGCTCAGCTCTTTCCAGAACTGTCTGAACAAAGTGAAAATATTGTGCCAACTAGTGAAATGCAAGCCCTTGAAGGTGCTGTTGGTGGAACCATAGCTTATGGCTCTGGAGAAAGTATTATACTAGGTGCTGATGGGTTTGATGGTACACAGCTGAATGAGACTGAAGAGGCTGAGCTTAGCCAATCTGAGCTTGAGGTTTTAGCAAAGAACAAGGAATCATTGGATCTGGACAAATATTCAACATGGGAACACATTTTTAGCAAAGAATATTCAGCATCCAAACATGTAGATGCTATTTCAAAAGTAGGACAAGAAGTTAAAAATAAAAGCAAGGAAGATGAACAGCTTTGTATAACAAGCCATAAAAGCAGCAGTGACATCCATCAGAAGATAGAAGCTCTACTCATAGAAGAGCAAAATAAAACCCAACCAAAAGAATATTTGGAAAAGAAAGGTCTTGCACCTTGGCAAGAAGGGGTATTGGAAAGGCTGAAAAACGAAGTTGACATTAAAGATTATAACATGTACCTAGTGCATCATGGGAAAATGTTAATTCATTTTGGCCAGATGCCTGCTTGCACACCTAGGGAAAAAGACTTTGTTTATGGTAACCTTGAAGCACAAGAGGTGAAAACTGTCTGCACATTCAAAATTCCCACAAGTTACCGTAGCAAGAGAGGAATAGCTGGAGAGGTCCTATCAAAACAGAGAAAGGAAGATAAGTCAGTAGATACCACAGATTTAAGAGATCTCCTTGAAGATCTTCCAAAATCAGATGGCATCAAAACAACCTTGCTGTGTGCAATGGAAAGGGAACTTAAAGGTCATGTGATATCTGAGAAGAAGGCTATTGATGGCCTCTTTGTTGACATTGGGACCCAGATTTATAGCTTTGATTTTGAGCCATTTCCTTCACACACTGTTCTAGCAGATATTTTGTTTGATAGGAACCCAGGACTCCATTTAGATCTTCAAAGTGAGAGTGTTACACAGAGGTATAACAAAAGTAGCTCTGCTTTCAGCTTCATTTGTAACCACTTTTTTAGGAGGGATGAATTCCCATCCCACTTCAAGAATGTCCATTCTGATATCCAGTCTTGTTTAGATGGCTGGTTCCAGCAGCGCTGCCCACTTTCCTACTTAGGATGTACATTTGTTCAAAGACGATTCCGTCCACCAGATCAAAAATCAAAGATCATCTACAGTCAGCAGCATGACACCTTTGCCGTTAAGCCACAACTTCTACCTATACTTTACCAAGGTTTGAAGTCCAACCTTTCCAGGAAGAACAAAGACTCTTTGACCAGCCTTCCTCTCGAAATTCTGCAACACATTGCTGGATTTTTGGACAGCTTCAGTTTGTCACAGCTGTCTCAAGTGTCTACTCTGATGAGAGATGTCTGTGGCACATTATTACATGAAAGGGGTATGGTCTTTCTGAAATGGGAGAAAAAAAGATATTCTCATGGAGGCACATCATGGAAAGCTCGTAAAAAGGTAAGGTGTCGATATTCAAAGCAATTTAACTGGCCAGAAATGGCTTCTGACCAGTTAAATCACATGTTTGGGGCTAACCACTAATTTTCAGGTGAAAATAACTGGTTAATGCTGAACTACAAACTGACTATTTTGGGAGTGGAGTTGGCACTTGGCCTGTTAACTGCCAATATTGAGCATTAACTAGCCAGGTTAACCACATAAACAGGACCACAGAAAAGTCAGCCCTATCTTATGTGATAACACACAGCTGACTAAGTGCTGACTATCACAGTTAACAGACTATGAATTAGCAGGCTCTGCAAAACTGGATATTCACTGTTGAAGTCGAACAGGGTGCTGGTGATTAAGGGTGCCTCTAACTTCATATGGTGTACAGAATGGATTAAGCCTTTTCTTCCCCTTCCCTCTTTCTCCCCACCCCTATCCCCTCCCCAGGCCAGTACTGCTCTCTCACTCCCCCAAAGTCCTGTAATGTTTATATTGGTCACCGGCAGCAGCAGTAGCATGATAGGCTGCCTTCAGCCAGCCCCTGGCTCTTTTTTTTCTGCCACATTCTGACTCCTCTGATGCAGTTTTGTGTGACAAGGCAGAGGGATGACCCAGTGGCTATCCGAAGGCAGCCTGTTATGCTACTGCTGCCAATATAAACTTTACAGGACAGCAGAGAGGTGAGGGAGCAGTGCCAGATCCATTGGAAGGGGGGTCAGAGGAGGGGGGAAAAGCAAACTAGATTGGGGGTGGGGGGAGAGATGCTGGCCAAGAGAAGGAAAGATGCTCAACCTGCAGGCAGGAGGGGGGGAGTAGGGAGTGCTGGAAGCAATATGATGGGAGTACACTACCTAAGCAAGTTGGCTCAGGGTGCGATTATCCTTTGAGCTGGCTCTGGGCCCGCAGCATTGAATATACAGGTTTAACTGCCAGCAGTGGTCAGCAAAATGCTGATCACCACCAGCTGAATAATGGGCCCTAAATTATTTTATTTGAATTACAAAACATATATTGTAAAACATATATCATACACCATTGACTTTCTAATACCAGAATAAGAATTTCATGGCATGAAACATCAATTCATCAACCCTACCAGCTCAAAATAAAAATAAATATAAGCCTGTATATGTGGCTATTCTGGTGTGCATAAACACAGTAAGTCTAAAAGAAAGGAAGAAATTTCTTTCTCTTGGCCATAGAACCCCTTGCTATTAAAATACAGCAGGCGGCAGATATCCAGGGGATTTGGATGGGGGGTCACGAATGCAAAATTTTCCTCTTGGCCGATGATATCCTGCTGTTCCTGGACCAAGCTTCGATTCATGTACCTAGGGCCTTGGAGGTGATCCGCGATTTTGGAGCTTTGTCTGGGCTGCAAGTGATTTGCGGTAAGTCGGAGCTCTTGCTCCTTTCTGGTGGTTCCCTAGATGCCCTGGCATACTTTGTTACCTATTTCTCCTTCGACCAAGCCCGTGCGCTATTTGGGCATCTATTTAAGCACTAGTAAAACTACCAACTACACCACTAATGTTCTTCGCCCCCTTGAGACTATAGAGAAATTATGCCTGGCCTGGAAGGAGCTTCCATTGGGGCTTCTGGGCCATACAGCCCTTGTGAAGATGGTTTTGAATCCTAAATTATTGTACCCCCTCCAGCTCATGACCCTTTGGCTTCATCATCGGGATGAGCTCCTTTTCAAATCGGTTATTTCTCGGTTTCTTTGGAAGTCTAGAGCTCCTCGGATTGGAGCGCTTAAGCTCTCTCTTGACAAGAGATTTTGTGGTCTCAATATTCCTGATATCCACTTATACAATGTAGCGGCGCTTATGCACTGGATCCATGAAGGGCACATGGGGCATATCCGGTATTTCCCTCTGGGTTGGGCAATGGGTTGGAGTCACCCCTTTAACTTTCTTAATCTGCTTCATTTCTAGTCTGATCCTTCTCGACAACACCGGACTCATTTCCAATTTTTGATGCCTTTGAGGAGTGCTTGGCAGTGGTGGTGACGCAGACGGGGTCTTAGAACCGCGGTGTCTCCTTTTTTGTGGCTAGAGGGAAATTCTCAATTTGCTCTGGGTTGAGGCCGCTCCGTGTTCGGGGATTGGGCATCCTGGGGGTGTGTGGCTATGAAGCATGTATTGGACCTTCACCGTACTCCCTTCCCTTCTTTCCAACAGGTTTGCAATCCCTGGAGTATTCCTCATCAATCTTTATTTGCATACTTCCAGCTTTGACATTACTGGGACACTGAACGCCGAGGGCATACTGGGGCATTGGTTAAAGGCCCGCTAGATAGCCATTTTTCAGCTACCCCACCTCAGCTTAACTCTTTGTCCTACTGGTATCGCCTTTTTGAAATCTTCTATTCCTTTATCAGTCTTGGAGGCACTATGGGCGCACTGGGAAGCAGACCTTGTGCAGCCCATTTCAGAGCACCAGTTCCTTGAGTGTTTTAAGACCTTGTATGTGTTCAAGAAATCTGCTGATTTTCACGAACTCCAATACAAGGTCCTTCACAGAGCCTATATTACCTGACAGAAAGGGGTGCGTATAGGGCTTTGGGACAGTGACCTTTGTATTAAGTGTCAGTGCTTGACTGGTACTTATCTCCATTCCTTTCTTGAATGTTCCAAATTGACCATCTGGGGGAGGGTACTTCCCCTTTTGGAGTAGGTGGTGTGCTGTGCAGTGGGATTAGGGCACCCTTTTACTGGGTTTTCAGGAGCCCCTTAGGGTGCAGGGTCTGACCCTCCCACATTGTAGATTCTTGTACAATGCTATTCTTTTAGTCAAAAAGCTGATTCTGACGTATTGGGTTTCAGAAGATATTCTGCCGGAGACCCAATGGAAGAGTAGATTTCGGAAACTGGCTCAATTTGAGATTAGGGTTTTTACTTTGTCCTCTCATCTATCTAAGCAGCATTATGTTACCCTGGGAGCTTTTGTGTGATCTAGTGATCTGAATGGACCTTGGTATGCCTGTTTCCCTCTTGTCTTATTCCAAGGATTTCTTTAATGACTTTCTTCATTCTGTGAGTACCTCAGGGGGGGCTTCAGGGGCTCTGTGGGTTATATTTTGGGCTGTGAGTAGTGGTGGCTGGTGTGTTCGTGTATGAGAGCGTTGGGGGGGGGGTGCTGTCTGAGTGGTTTGGGGCGTAATTAAAATTGGTGTTTGAGGTCCAGAATTGTTTGTCATGTTGGCATTGTTTCTCTGCTGTCCCTGGGCTTAGTTGCTGGCCATGGGTTGGTTTCAATTTGCTGAGTTCCCTTGAGGGGGCTTTCTAATGGGGACCTGTTGATTTTCATTTTGCTGGCCTTGGCTGTACAAAAGTGACCAGTGGAGTGCCACAGGGCTCGGACTTGGGCCCAATGCTATTTAATATCTTTGTAAGGGATCTGACTCAAGGACTTTGAGGCGAAATTGCGTTATTTGCCGACGATGCTAAACTGTGCAACGTTGTGAGCAGGGCAACAGAACCTAACAGTGCAACTGCGCAAAACACTATGGAACAAGACCTACTTTTGCTAGAACAATGGTCCAGTACTTGACAATTAAACTTTAATGCCAAAAAATATAATGTAATGCATCTTGGCAGTGGGAATCCTTGCACTACATACACCCTAAAAGGAGAAAACTTAACAAAAACTGAAATAGAAAGGGACTTGGGAGTAATCATCCATGAAGGCTGCAAATCAGGTGGAGAAAGCCTCAGCAAAGGCTAGACAAATGCTTGGCTGCATCAGAAGAAGCTTTATCAGCTGAAAGCCCGAAGTTATAATGCCATTATACAGATCCATGGTGACACCGCACCTGAGTACTGCGTCCAGATTTGGAGGCCACATTACCAAAAGGATGTAAAGAGAATTGAGTCAGTTCAGAGAATGGCCACAAGGATGGTCTCAGGACTTAAAGATCTTCCATATGAAGATCGTCTGAGCAGTCTGCACTTATACTCACTCGAGGAGCGCAGAGAAAGGGGGAACATGATAGAAACTTTCAAGTACATAACGGGCCGCATCGAGGAGGAGGAGGAGGAAATCTTTACTCTTACGGATCCCACGGTGACAAGAGGACATCCGCTAAAACTTAGGGGAGGAAGATTTCATGGGGACACCAGGAAATACTTCTTTACCGAGAGGGTGATTGATAGATGGAATGGTCTTCCACGTCAGGTAGTCGAGGATAGTAGCATGCTCGACTTCAAGAGACGATGGGACAAACATGTGGGGTCGCTACAGAGGTATGATAGAGGATAGTTTCTCTAGGGTGGAAGGTATCATGATTGGGCAAACAATTAGGGGTTAAATGTAGCAGGAAGGGAAACACAAAACTGATTAAAAGGTTTAAAAATGAACAGAAGAGCAGTAAGCAATTCAATTAAGTATTGAATGCATCTTTAAAAAGAAAACTCTTGAGTTTGCTCTTAAATTTTTCCAAATTCTTTTCCTCTCAAGTACAAATACTAGAAACATATTCTATGTTTCTATGATTTTTTTTGTGTTTTCTTTATTGCCTTGGATTGTGCTCTCTGTGACCCTTTCCACTTTCAATAAACATATGTTGAAAAAAAAGAAAGAGAGAAATTTTGCAAATACCAAGTCAATCCATCCAAACAAACAAACAAAAAAAAAACCCCAAACACACAAGAGGCCTCAAGAAAAGGGACATAAAATGTTTTTATTGATTTGATACAGTCCATGTTCCAGATGAAGCCTGCATCAGGGGTCATTAGTACTACCGTATTTGCCGGCGTATAAGACGACTTTTCAGTACCTTAAAATCCTCCCCAAAGTCGGGGGTCGTCTTATACGCCGGGTACTGTTTAGAGAGCTGCACGGGGATGCCCCCTAGGGTCGCGGGGATCCCATGGGGACGCCTCCGAGGGTCGCGGGGCTCCTGCGGGGCTGGATGCTCAGTCTTCTGGATGTACGCGGCTCTTCTTCTCCCTACCTTCTCTGCTTGCAGCACAGAGCCGAACGGAAGTCTTCCTGACGTCAGCGCTGACGTCGGAGGGGAGGGAGGGCTTAAACAAAGCCCTCCCTCCCTCCGACGTCAGCGCTGACGTCGGGAAGACTTCCGTTCGGCTCTGTGCTGCAGGCAGGGCAGATAAGGAGAAGGAGAGTAGCCTCGCGGTTCGAGTGGCTACCAAGAGAGAGGGGCGGCCGCCCCGCCCCGTTTGCAGCACAGCCGGCCAGGTTCCCTTACTTTTGTGGCACTTCCCCGACCGACCGATAACAGCCCAGGTCCGACAATCCTCCCTGCCCTGTAGCCGCGAATCTAAATTACCTTCTTACAGCAGCTGTAAGAAGGTAATTTAGATTCGCGGTTAAGGGCAGGGAGGTTTGTCGGACCGGGGCTGTTGTCGGTCGGTCGGGGAAGTGCCACAAAAGTAAGGGGACCTGGCCGGCTGTGCTGCACCCGGGGTGGTAGAGAAGGTGTGCGGAAGAAGGGGTAGTCTTATACGGCGAGTATATAACAAAACTCTATATTTTAACTAAAAGTTGGGGGGTCGTCTTATACGCCCAGTCGTCTTATACGCCGGCAAATACGGTAGTTCATGGAAGAGCTGAATCAGAGTCTCATATAATTGACTCAAATACATACAATATCTTCTTTAATATTTATTTTAAAACACTTGATATACAGTACTCCTAATCACACATAAGTACTACTAGGCAGTTTACGTAAAAATAAAATAATCTGATGAGAAGATAGAAAAGAAATTATAATCATAAAAATAATAATAATAATAGCTTTATTTTTGTATACCGCCATACCCGGAAGAGTTCTAGGCGGTTCACATCAATTAAACAAGGTTACAAGTGGTTTACATCAATTGAACGGGGTTACAAGCGGTTAAATATCAAATTGATCAAAGTTGCCAGGGGGGGTGAGGGAAGGATGTAGAGGGGAGAGGGGTTGTTTAGATAGAAAAGAGGAGATCAGGTGATGCTGTTAGCAAGAAAGATGCACACATTGTCTGCTCTGGCAAGGTGTGCATCTATTACCATCAAGAGTGATAACCAACCTACATTGAACCCAGAATTCTTGATATATCCCCCATCGCTTCATGGACAAATTTTTATCACGTTCTGTTGGAGAAATTACAAGTAAAAATGTGAAAAAAGACCGGGATAGAGTGAAGCGAGAGTAGAGAGGGACAGATTCTTCAAACTTTCGAATAATAAAAGAACAAGAGGGTATTCAGAAAAGTTGAAAGGGGACAGATTCAAAACGAATACTAGGAAGTTTTTTTTTACCCAACGTGTGGTGGACATTTGGAATGCGCTTCCAGAGAGCGTAATAGGGCAGAGTACGGTACTGGGGATCATGAAAGGATTGGACATTTCCTGCTGGAAAAGGGGATAGAGGGGTATAGATAGAGGATTACTGCACAGGTCCTGGACCTGTTGGGCCGCTATGTGAGTGGACTGCTGTGCACGATGGACCTCAGGTCTGACCCAGAAGAGGCATTGCTTATGTTATGTTCTTGTTGCCGCTTCCAGCTGCCCAAAAATTTAAAATTATGGTGACCAGGGAGGTGATAGGTGGGAGGAATAAGGAGAGCCATAACTGACCTCTGACCACCAAATTTGTGGAGGCCATGGCCCCTGTGCCTCCCCCCCCCCCCCCCCCGTTCTGATGCCTATGGTAGAGGAAAATGGAATATGACCCTTATTTTAGAAGCCCTATTTATTATTTCTATGAGTAAATGTTGAAAGCCCAGTTTTAGAAAGCTGGGATTTACAGGTGTAAATTTGCAATATGTACATATGGCTAGAGGCATGGCTTGGGTGGAACCAAAAAATACATATGTAGTCACCATTTCAGAAGGGGAATACACATCTATGAACACTCAAAAAACTAAGGGAAGTTTTGGTAGCTTGACCAGATCCAAACTATCAATAAGAACATAAGCAGTGCCTCTGCCGGGTCAGACCACAGGTCCATCCTGCCCAGCAGTCCGCTCCCGCGGTGGCCCAAAAACAGGTCAAGACTTGTCTGAATCATCAGAAGGGGCTCCCTTGCCACCTTGGTTTCTCATTTAAGTCCTGCCTTCCTATCGAAGTCCTAGCCCTCCGGTCTTGCACATGCACGACCAGGTTGGTTTATACTCATTACCTGGTTAACTTCCTATACTTGTGTTACATCCCAGCTCCTCCCTCAGTATCCCACGATCCCTTTATCCCTCAGGAATCCATCCAATCCCTGTTTGAATCCTTGTACCGTACTCTGCCTGATCACTTCCTCCGGTAGCACATTCCAAGTGTCCACGACCCTTTGGGTGAAAAAAAACTTCCTTGCATTTGTTTTGAACCTGTCTCCCTTCAGTTTCTCAGAATGCCCCCTCATATTTGCTGTCCCCTTCAGTCTGAAGAATCTGTCCCTATCCACCCTCTCTATGCCCCTCATGATCTTGAAGGTCTCTATCATATCTCCCCTGAGCCTCCTTTTCTCCAGAGAGAAGAGCCCCAGCCTAACCAGCCTCTTGGTGTATGAGCAGTGTTCCAGCCCTCTTACCATTTTCGTTGCTCTCCTTTGGACTCTCTCAAGTACCGCCATGTCCTTCTTGAGGTGCGGCGACCAATACTGAACGCAGTATTCCAGATGTGGACGCACCATCGCTCGATACAATGGCATGATGACTTCCTGTGTTCTGGTTGCTATGCCCTTCTTTATGATGCCCAGCATCCTGTTGGCTTTTTTCGAGGCTGCTGCACACTGTGCAGATGGCTTCAGTGATGCATCCACCAGCACACCCAAGTCTCTCTCGAGTCTGCTGTCTCCCAACAATACCCCCCCTAATTTGTAGCTGAACAACGGGTTCTTTTTCCCTATATGCATGACCTTGCATTTGTCCACGTTGAAGCGCATTTGCCATTTGTTTGCCCAGTCTTCCAGCTTGTCCAGGTCCCTTTGTAGGTCCTCACACTCCTCCCTGGTCCTAACTCTGCCGCACAGTTTGGTATCGTCTGCAAATTTTATAACCTCACACTTTGCCTCCTTTTCCAGGTCATTGATGAATATGTTAAAGAGTAAAGGCCCCAGCACCGATCCCTGTGGCACACCGCTCATGACTCCACGCCAGTCAGAATATTGACCCTTTACTCCAACCCTCTGCAGTCTACCCGCCAGCCAGTGCTTGATCCATCTGTGCACATCCCCTCCCACCCCGTCGTTCCACAGCTTCTTAAGTAGCCTTTCATGTGGCACCTTGTCGAAAGCCTTTTGAAAGTCGAGGTAAATGATGTCTATGGGCTCCCCATTGTCCACCCGACTGCTTATTCCCTCAAAGAAGTACAGAAGGTTCGTTAGGCACGACCTTCCCTTACAGAATCCGTGCTGGCTTGTTCTCAGTAGGCCATTCCTCTCGATGTGCTCGCAAATGCCGTCCTTGATCATAGCTTCCACCATCTTCCCTATAATTGAAGTCAGGCTCACCGGCCTGTAGTTCCCGGGGTCACCCCTCGATCCCTTCTTGAAGATGGGTGTGACATTTGCCAATTTCCAGTCCTCTGGCACCTCACCAGTTTTCAAGGATAGGTTGCAAACATGTTGGATTGTGCCCGCTATTTCCTGTCTTAGTTCCTTCAGAACCCTTGGGTGGATCCCGTCCGGGCCCGGTGATTTGCCGCATTTTAACATGTCTATCTGTTTGAAGACATCCTCCCTACTTACCTCTATGTGCTCTAATTTTTCAGCCTGTTCCCCACTCATGAGCTCCTCTGAGTCTGGTATATTAGATGTGTCTTCGCTCGTGAAAACCGACAAGAAGAACGTGTTCAACCTCTCAGCTACCTCTTTATCCTCCTTAATCACTCCCTTCCTGTCCCCATCGTCCAACGGCCCTACTTCCTCTCTCGCTGGTCGCTTCCCCTTAACGTAACTGAAGAATGCCTTGAAGTTTTTCGCCTCCTTGGCCAGCCCCTCTTCGTATTTCCCTTTTGCTTTTCTAACCTCCCGGTGGCATTCCTTTTGGCATTTCCTGTGCGCCTGGTGATTTTCCTCTGTTGGATACTTTTTTGTCCTTTATCGCCCTCTTTACTTCTATTGACATCCAAACCGGGTCCTTTGATCGCTTGTTCTTGCAGCCTTTCCTGAAATTGGGGACGTACATTCTCTGTGCTTCCTGCAGGGTGTCCCTGAATAGGGTCCAGGCGCTTCCCACAGTCTCCATCCTAAAGATGTTTCTGAGCTTCCTCCCCACCATTTCCCTCATAGCAAAGTAGTTCCCTTTCTTGAAGTTCAGCGCAGTTGTTGCGGTCCTCCTAACTATGGGTGTTCCTCTTTCTAATGTGAATCTGATCGTGTTGTGATCACTGTTGCCTAGTGGTCCTCCCACTTCTACCCCTCTTGCAGGCCCCCCTAATCCGTTTAGGATGAGGTCAAGAGTAGTACCCCCTCGCGTCGGTTCTTTGACTAGTTGCTCCATGAAGCAGTCCTTCACAGCTTCTACAAATCCTGTCTCCCTAGTGCAGTTGGAGTGACCCGTACTCCAGTCTATCCCTGGGTAGTTGAAGTCCCCCATCACTGTTACACTTCCAGTCCTGCACTCCTGTCTCAATTCCGCTTCTAAGTCGTGTCCGACTCCCTCTGGCGTACCAGGTGGTCGATAGTACAGCCCCAGTTTTATGCCCGCACCCCTGTTTCCCGGTAATTTGACCCACAGCGATTCCAGCCCCTCTGCCTTCGTTGCCATATCCATCCCGACAGAGTGGATAGAGTCCTTTATATATAGTGCTATGCCTCCCCCCTTTTTGTGAGTCCTGTCCCTCCTATAGAGCTTGTACCCCGGCAGCGCTACATCCCATTGATTTTCCTCTGTCCACCAGGTTTCTACAATTCCAGTTATATCCAGGTCCTCCCCCTTGGCGACGACTTCTAGTTCACCCATCTTGGCCGTGAGGCTTCTTGCATTTGCGTATAAGCACCGCAGGTCCCGTCGTTTTTCTTCCACCTCTGCATTTACCTGGGCCACTTGCCCTTGGATTTCTGGCAGTTTTCCCGCTCTCTGTGTTTCTGCTTTACCCTCAGCCTTTACCCTCTTAGCTTTCAGCTTCCCCACATTCCTGCCACCCCACTTTCCCGCTTTTCCTCTGGGATTTCTAGCCCTACCGGCCCCCTCCTGGGCTGTCATCCCTTGAGCCTCTGTTTGATCCCCCTCGCCTTGTGGTACCTCTATATTACCCTCGGCTTTCGCCCTTATGCCACCCAGTCCCCCTGTGTCCCCATGCCCCTTAGTCTTCTCCCATCAAGCTCCCTTTACCTGATGTTTCCCTCGCTGTCTGATTTGTAGATCTTCCGGTCCCTCTGTTTCCTCCCTGCAGTCAGCCCGTTCAGCATCTGTTCTGGATGCTGTTGTCCGAAGCGTCAACATCAGATCAGCTGTCGGCTTTCCCCCTCTCTTCAGTTTAAAGCCCTCTCGATCTCCTTCCTCAAATTGGTTGCCAGTAGTCTGGTTCCCGCTGTGCTCAGGTGCAGGCCTTCCCGCCGGTAGAGCTTGCTCTTTCCCCAGAAGGACGTCCAGTTCCTCACAAAGCGGAAGCCCTCCTCCTGGCACCATCTCCTCAACCATGCATTCACAGCTTGGAGGTCTGCCTGCCTCTTTGCATCTGCTCTTGGTACAGGCAGGATCTCCGAGAATGCTATCCTCCGTGTGCTCCGCTTCAGCTTTCGTCCCAGGACCCTGAACTGGTCAGTCAGTGCGTCCATGCTGAAGTTCCTCCGGCTCACATCGTTTGTTCCGACGTGGATTATTACCGCAGTCTCCTCTGTCTCTGCTCTGTCCAGGATCCTCTCGATCCTATCAGTGATGTCTCGTGTCTTGGCCCCTGGGAGACAAGTCACTAGCCGGTCCTCCCTTCCTCCAGCTACATGACTGTCTACCTCTCTCAAGATTGAGTTTCCCACCACAATAGCAGACTTCCCTTTCCTCAGCAACCTCCTCTGCCTCAGGTCCGTGTCCTCGGTGTAGTGTGGTGTCTCTCCCTCAGGGTCCTGGTGAGTCGCGATCTCCTCCTCTTGCGTTGTCCCTCCGCTAGGTCCTTCCCCAGTATCGCCTTGTGGATCCTGGGTCTCGTCTACCGACATCCGTCTGTACTGCTGCTGATCCCGTTCCTCCACCGTCCTATAGGCCTCCTCAATGAATCTCTCGAGGTCCCTCACCTGGTCCACAATGGGCCTGCTCCGTCTGTGTTCTGGGTAGACCAGCTCGTCTCCTCTGTGGTGCGCAGTTCCTCCAGTCCCTCTAGCTCCTGGACCCTGACCCTCAATCTGCCGACCTCCATCCTCAGGCTTTCCAGTTCCTGACACCGACTGCATATGTACTCCCGCCTTCCCAAAGGGAGGTAGTCGTACATATTGCACTCTGTGCAGTATACCGGAAAGTACCTCTGGGATCCTGGGTCCTCCATCGCTCTTGTGAAGTGCTGGTGTGCTCCTGCTGTGGGTAAGAGAGAGAGAAAGAGAAAAAGGAAAAAGAGAAAAGAAGAGAAAAGTGAATTACTTGGCGTTTCTGGCTCCCTCGCAAGGCTCCTTCGCAAAGGCGCTCTCGCTAAGGCGAGCGCCTTTGCCGCTCGCCTTCGCCGCGCGCCGAATAGCTGGGCGCCGTTGGCTCCCTTCTTCTTAAAGGGGAGCCCGGGTGCCGACGCGACCTGTGATGCGGTGGGGGTGGGTGGAGCTACCTCTCGCTGCGACCCCGGTTCCTCCTGCCTGCTCTGCCTTCCTCCCCTGGCTACCTCCTCGTGGCTTCCTCCTCCTGCCCTCCGCCGCTGAAAAACAAAAGGCAAAAAAGAAAGGACACTGCAACCGCCGAGGTCTGCTTCGTGCCCTGGCTTCCCTTCTTAAAGGGGAGCCCGGGCGCCGACGCGACCTGTGACGCGGTGGGGGTGGGCGGAGCTACCTCTCGCCGCGACCCCGGTTCCTCCTGCCTGCTCTGCCTTCCTCCCCTGGCTACCTCCTCGTGGCTTCCTCCTCCTGCCCTCCACCGCTGAAAAACAAAAGGCAAAAAAGAAAGGACACTGCAACCGCCGAGGTGTGTAATTACATACACACTATTGGGCTCGATAAATATTGCTTTCATACTATCACACTAGACTCCAATTGCTCCTTATAAACAGTGCTCAAAGTTATACATCTCAGATCAAACAATCAAACAATGAGACACGCCCAAGCTCTTAAAAGTCTGTGTCTGGACTCTCAATCATTGCACTTGTTTAGCGTATTATTGTAAAGGCAATTTAAACGACAACAGATAAGTTGAACTTTCATTAAGACATTTATGAATGGACAATAATACGCTAAACAAGTGCAATGATTGAGAGTCCAGACACAGACTTGTAAGAGCTTGAGCCACAACTACAAGTACCATCTTATCCAAGAGACACAGATTGTAGACATCATGACAGTTTTCATACAGAAATCTGATAAAGCATTAACCATACCCATATACTGATGTCAGTACACCCACCCTACCTTACATCCTATCATTCCCCAACCCATCCTCATACCCCCTTCCACTGTCCTGTCTGCTCACCTCTCAACATTAAACCTGCACAGAGATCAGCATCAGGATACATACAGGTTTTGTAAAAGTACTCTTTCTGGGCAGTTCTCTACAGGAGGGATTAGGAGAGGTCACCCTCTTAATTCTCTAGTGTCCTAACCCTCCCTACCCCCCCAAAAAAAAAGTGATAGTGCAAAATAACTGAGGCCTCTGTACTTAATTAGGAACATTGAGACATATAGGTTTTCAAAGTAGAGCACAAACACATCTATGTGTTAGTACTTACATGTCTAGGTTCTGAAATACCAATTTGTACGTGTCAACACTTGCATATGTATAATGCTGAATTGGCTCCATTGATATTTTAGACAATGACAGTTGTAAAATGGTTGCTCTCACCATATATAACTGGTGCAGATCCTTTTTTAAAGTGTTATTGGAATTCGACACATCCCAACCTGGATGTCTCAGTTCCGATTTCTGCTTTCTATCTAAAAAGGAGTGGATTATTTTTAAATTGGTTACATATGAAATGTTTCAAATACGTCTTCATAGTTATAGAAACAAAGAAAATGATGGCAGATAAAGATATATGAACTTTCCAATCTGCCCATCCATACTAACTACTAAGCTCCACAGTCCCTTCCTTTCAGAGATCCTCTGTGTTTGACCCATGCTTTTTTAAATTTGATGTTAATAATATTGCATGTAAATGGACTTGATCCTACAGAACCACTAGGATGTCATAGTATTTACTGATTTAACAAATGTGTTGTTGAGGGTTTTTTTAATTTTATGTATTGCTGCTAATTGTTGCCCTTTTAAGGTCTCTCAGCATCTTGTTTTCATTTCTCTCCAGGTCTGGCAGTTCAGTAGTCTTTTCTCCACAGTTAGCACCTGGCACTTTGATAACATCTCATCCATGTCTGAGCATCTGAAAACATGCCCGTACTATGCTGTGGAACATAGACATGACCCTGTTCCACTGACTAGCATGCTTGAGTCATGTAAGCAAGAAAAAGAAAGCCTTCTCACCTTCAGACGTAGACTTGGAAGAAAAAATGTTTGAGAATGTCTTCTACCCAGATTGAAAGTATGAGTGCTAGAGCCAGAACAGGAGGTGTCCAGGAGAAGATTCTTTGTGAACAACAAAAAAAAAGTAATCAGCTTTACTACTACTTCAGAATTTTGACTTATTCCTGCAGCATCTAGTCATCCTTAATTAGCATACTAGGTTCTGTACGACTGGTGCCCCTAATGACTTTATATAAAGAATTAGGTTCTTACTTTCTAATATCTTTTCTAGTAGATAGGTATGTCATTCTGGATGAATGGGTACTATCCCCATGATTGCAAGCCTTGCAGAAGGAATCCACTCCAGCTTTTGAATCCTTCCTCCTTCACTAGAGGGCTCTGCTGACCCCTTCAGTTTGTACCAAAACAGGCAATAGTCCAACATAGAAACACATGTGAAGGAGGGGTATGGGGAAACTCCCTGAACTACAAATCTGTTCTGCTCTGAAAGCATAATAAACATGTTAAATATTGCCATTAAGCAATGAAAGCAGAAACATTTATGGAGCTTAAGTATAACCCCAATGTATTATAGCATTAGTTCATTTTTTATACTCCTAAGGACTGACTGACATCCAAATTTCAGTTTGGACTCAAACTTTGTGATTAAGATAGTAGGTAGGCACAAGAGATAACTGATAGGATGGGGCTCCAGAATGACACACCTGTCTACTAGAAAAGATATTAGAAAGGTAAAAACCTAATCTCTTTTTCTAGTGCAATAGGTGTATCATTTTAATGGATGGGACATACAAAAGTAGTTCTGGAAAACAAGGGCAGGACCACTGTGCTGGCCCAAAACACTGAAGACCCAAAGGTGGAGTCCTCCCTTGCCACTACATCCACTCTGTAAAACTTGGAATAAATATGTAGAGTGGACCAAGTCACTGCTCTACAAATCTCCTTGGAGGCAGGGGGACTGCCCGAGCTTCCACCCACGAAAAAGCTATGCTTCTAGTTGAATACACCTTTATGGAGACTGGTGACTGTTTACCTCAGGCAATATATGCTGACAGAATGGCCCTATGGATCCATCTGGATATCATGGCCTTGGAAGCTGGAACGCCGCATCTAGCTGACTAGTGAGCACAAAAAGATGGTCAGATTGCCTGAACTCATTGGAGACTGTGTGGCACGTAGTGCAAGGATGCTCTTTGGGTGCCCGTCCAGTGCAAACTTGGCATGAATTAGGGGTAAAGGAGCCTGAAGACTCCATCCCAGCCAGTTCTGAGGCAAAACAAGGTGATTTGAAGATTCTGGAGAACTTTGAAAAAAATCGGGAAATCCAAGATGGCTGCTGTGGCAGCATTTAGGCACCAAAAAAGCCAAAAACGCTTTAACTATAAAATAAAACTGCAATTTACAGTTTTTGACAGAACACTCCCCCCCCTCCCGATTTTCCCTATTGGCTGTAACAGCCTTACTCAATGTGACATATGCTGCAGCAGTAGCTGGAAGTGGGAGAAGAAATCAGTGCCTCAAATGGAATGCTCCTCCAATGCTGAATCTTAGGGCTGCAGTCAGACTGGTATCTGACTGAGCTTCAAACCCCCGTGGACCCACGAACACGAAAGGGGGTAGGCGAGGCGAAATGCAGATGGTACCCTGTGGGACCTTGCTGAGCCCCCTACGGATGCCTGACAGCCTGTTCTCAAACACCTGTTACGCAGTAGGTGAGCAATGCTACTAGGGGAACAGACCTCAAGTTCCAAAAGTTTCTGCAGCTGGCCAATAAGTACCACAGAGGGATTGGCCTGTCAGCTGCAGACTTCAGTCTGCTTCTTTTCCACGCAGGTAGAGCTGACTCGACAAAGAAAGCTCAGAGCAACGAAGGCCATCCAACATCCACGAAAAAGACCAAAAAAATATAAAATAAAGAAATATACAGAGCATATAAAAAACACTCCTGGCTCACGTTCAAAAGGAAAAACTGAAGAAGACAGAGCCCTCGCTGGAGAAGGAGAAAGAATTCAAAAGCTAGAGAATATTCCTTCTGCATAGCTCACGACCGTGGGGATATTACCCATTCATCCAGAATGACACACCTATTGCACTAGAAAATTTGGTAGAAGAAGGCAGCTGTGGTGTCCACTGCAGGTTAATGTTTTTGAGAATGGGATCACAAAGTGAATTGGTGGATGCATAGCCTAACGGTTAGAACAGCAAGTTGAGAACCAGGGAAGCTGAAGCTCTTTGTGACCTTGGGCAAGCCATACGAACCTCCATTGCCTTGTACAATTTAGATTATAAGCTCCCTTAGCAGGGAAATAACTTATGTATCTGACTGTAGCCTGGATTTGGAAAAGGCAAGTAATTAAACCCAAATTAGTTGAGTGTCATATTGATAAATACGGCAAGGACTGAACAGTGGCATTCATAAATCAGTTGTATAAGCAAATATGATTTCTCCTAATTGCAATCTGTGGCTTAGAAGAATATATGGAGAAGCTTTTATAACATAAAAGTTATTTCAGCATTGTTCTTGATAAAGAACACAATGATTGTTACAGGATATAGTGAGGAAGAAGACAGAGTACATGTATTACTATTTAGAAGAAAAGCAGTTTGGTAAATGCATCATACAACTATAAGAAAGTGTGAAAGGAAGGATCTTTGTTGGTGAGGAACAATAGAATGTAACTGCTTTTGAAATACAGTAAATACACGATATATTGCACTTTATGTACTACAGACTAACAAAGTAAAAACTATATACCACTACATTCTTCCCAGATTGTCTAAAGCATACTTGTATGTCTAAATTATTTCAGTGCAATCTGCAGATATACACAGAATTAGTATAACAGAATTTCTTAGGTGTGATGTGGATTTTTTTTTTGTTTTTATAAAGGATATTTCTCATTAACCCAAGTATTCCAGTGTAAAACAGACTGTACTAATGATAGCCAGGGTGAGCTTATCAAAAGCACATTCTCTATTAATTTTTTTTCTGTATTCAGATAATTTTGCTTAGGCTTTTTTCTAGCTAAGCACTGAGCACATTATAGTTCTCTAACCTCATCTCTTCTGACTTCCAGTAACTTTTTGGCTTCATCTTTTCCATGTATATTTCTTTCACAATGACTCTGTAACTTGTTTATTGATTGTTAATTTATTGGTCAGCACTATCTTGCAAAAGTGCTTTTCTGAAATAAAATAATTTTCCAACAAATTGAAATTATAATTTTTTAACTGTCCATCTTTGTAATCCAGTGGTTCTCAGCCGTTCTTCTGTTGTGACACACTTAACAGACAATGTTCATGTATATGACACACCGAACACTAACCCCCCCCCTTTTTATAAACCGGCAAAAGCGTTTTTTAGTGTATGCTGGTACGCTGAATGCTGTATGTTGTTCCTGATACTTACGGCTCCTTTTACGAAGGTGCGCTAGCGGTTTTAGCGCGCACTACATGCTAACGCCTCCATAGAGCTTGTGTTAATATTTTTCATGTAGCGCGGGGTTAGCACATGCTAATCTTCAGCGCACTAGCGCACCTTAGTAAAAGGAGCCCTTAGTTCCTATGGATGTCAAGAGTAGCACAGAGCATTCAGCGCACCATCCTGTGCTAAAAACTGCTTTCATGGTTTTGTAAAAGGGGGGGGGGGGGGGTAAACTTCACAGTTGAACAAAAGCACTCCTAAATATCAATGTTTAATTATAAATGTAGAATTAATTTGCCATATCCAATATCAAAAAGCTGTATGCAACACATCAATTCCGCATTTCCCACTTGTTATACAACAAAATAAAAAATATATTCAAAATTTGATGTTACCTCAGTAACAGCAAACAACAAAAGGTGGAAAAAACAATCACTGAAACCTACATTGCAAAAAAAAGGTAATAAACATTCACTTATAAAGGTTCAATAATTTATATTTTATATATGCTGACTTCAACAGTTTCCTCTTATGACATTTATTACAAAAAGGAAAAAAGACCTCAGCTTCCCTCTAGTGGCCAGTGTAACTGCACATGCCTCTGTAAAAGGTAACATAAATCATTGGTCAAAGTAAAAAACCTCCTTTACATCTATATAATCTTCAAATAAATGTTTTAAATAGTAGAACAAGAATCACAAAAATCCCCAAATATAAACCAAGAGAGGTAGGTAGCACTGCAAACAAACTGCCACAACCCACAAACAGGGGAAACAATAATATATAAATACTAGTCTTTAAGCCCGTTACATTAACGGGTGTTAGAATAGATGTGTGTGTCTGTGTTTTTTTCTTTCTCTCTCTCTCCTTGGCCGCTGTCTGTCTGTTTTTCTTTCTTTCTGTCTCTCTCTTTCCTCGGCTGTCCACCACCACCCCTTACCTGCTCCCCATGTCCAGCAGTAGCCCTTCTCCCTTCCTTTTACCTCCCTCCTGTCCAGCAGCACACCTTCACTGCTCCCCCTGTCCAGCAGCAGCCCTTCTCCCTTCCTTTTACCTCCCTCCTGTCCAGCAGCACACCTTCACTGCACCCTCTGTCCAGCAGCAGCACTTCTACCTTCCTTTTACCTCCTCCCTGTCCAGCAGCACCCCTTCCCTGCTCCCCCTGTCCAGCATCCGCTAGCCCGGGCAGCCTCGGAGCTTTTGCTAGGCCGGCCCACCTCTCAGCTGCAAGATGAAACCGCGGCTGCTGCATTTGCTGGTCTGGGGGTGAGAAGAGGCGTCCCGACAGCAGCAGTGCAGGAAGTCAGCCAGCATCGGAGATCTGGGCAGAAGGCAGGCAGCGTGCATGTGTGGTATGGAAGCACACATTATGGTGGCAGGGATCACAGCATCGTAAGTGCACATGCGCGCTTAGGGTTTTATTATAGAGGATAGAAATGTGAGGCCTCAGTGCAATAGTAAAAGCTATGGTGCGCTGATTACCTCTCTCAAGCCTCACTGTGCACCATCATGGGCCCCATATGTGCACAAATAATAGTGAATATAAACAATAAAGTGCAAGTGCAATAAATAAATATATTTAATCAGCAAAATTAGAATGCAGTGCTATCAGCGTTTCAAGGTTAAGGCTCAAGACCAGCGAAAAATGTAAAACATATCTGCAGTAGCTGCCAAGGAAGTTCGTATCCAACATTCTCAATTCTTAGAGTAATTTCTCAATTTCCAAGAGGCATAAAAACGCCAAGTTATTAGCTCAACTAGTCCAGTTTCAGGTAAAGTACCCTTCTTCAGGAGCTTAAAAGAGAAAAAATCTTTTGTGAAAAGGCAAGCCGCAGGTTTGTAGAATGCTGACGGTAAGACAGAAAGGAAGAGACGTGAAGCAATTTAAAACAGCTGAGGATCACGTCACCTTGAACAAACTTTATCAACAACATATACACAAACACTAGGGATTAAAGCAGGGCACTGCATTCTAATTTTGCTGATTAAATATATTTATTTATTGCAGTTGCACTTTATTGTTTATATTCACTATTATTTGTGCACATGTGGGGCCTATGATGATGCACAGCAAGGCTTGAGAGAGAGCCCTGCTCTAAAAAAATGGTAAACCAGGAGCACTGGTAATCAGTGCACCATAGTTTTTACTATTGCACTGAGGCCTCACCTTTATATATTTATATATTATTGTTTCCCCTCTTTGTGGGTTGTGGCAGTTTGTTTGAAGTGCTACCTATCTCTCTTGGTTTATATTTGGGGATTTTTGTGATTCTTATTATTCTGATATTCCCCTTTGGGTATTTGATATTGTGTTAAATAGTAGAACAGCATAACTTGACTTAACTGAAGTGTCCTGATCCTGACGGGACCCATTTCACACTTCACTTCATCAGGGGATCAGAGGGAGAAAAAAGCTGTTCATGACAACTACTTAAAGAACCTTATTTTGACTTCAATCATTCATACTGCCATCTGGTGAATGTCTGTAGTTCTGCTTTGAAAATGACACCACTGGACTTTACTTCTATCTCTCTGTTAAAAAGCAGGGAATTAATTTGTGGGTGGTTCCTACTTCTTTAATTTCAATAAGTACTTCTGGAGCTCCGTCCCTTGTCTCTTTTTTTTTTCTGATGCATAAAACCATGAGATGCGCAATCATCATACATACAAGGATCCTTGCCACCAATGATTAAAAATGTGGGCAGGGCTGTCCTACATCAGTTGTAGTGCCATGCCAAAGACACAGATTTATTCTTGGGCTAAGCTTCTGTTCCCAATGGCTAGCTAGGGAAACTGAAGAGACAGAGAAGCCCCTTGAGGGGAGGAAAGGAGCAGTTGCTCAACAGCAATATCCATTGGCATCTGTGGCCCTTACCCAAAGATGGACAATGGCTGGCAAACTGGGTTGACTTGGAAGAAGGATATAAAAATTGGTAAATCCTCTAGTTAGTTGTGAATAAGCAAGAATCCTAAAGAAGTCAAAAGAAAATTGTTAAGTAAAAAGATAAATAAAAAAGCTGCCAAGAGATAAAGGGGGGTGGAGGCATAACAATGCAGATCTATGTCCCCAGCACATCCACTTCAATTGAGTGAGGTGCATAATTTGGCTTCTGTGGTCTCCTGTATATTCAGATGTATTAGCACAAAACAACAGTTCATCCATGACCTGTGGAACTGAAGATGAAGGAAAATTAACCTTTTGATGTCTTAACACATGTTTTTTTTTTTTAGCAGCCATTCTGCCATCTAGAGCTGTGGTTTTCAATCCAGTCCACAGGGACCACTTGGCTGGTCAGGTTTTCAAGATAAGCAAAATGAATATGCATGAGAGATTTACATATCAAGAAGGCAGTGCATGCAAATCTCTCATGCATATTCATTGTGAATATCCTGAAAATCCAATTGGCCAGGTGGTCCCTGAGGACTGGGTTGACAACCACTGATCTAAAGGGCAACAAGCCAAGGTTTTTGATGGTCTAATTGTAGTGTTTTATTATTTTTTATGTATATTAGTATTGGTTTTAACTTTAATATTGTGAATTGTTTTGTACATATTCAGGGCTCCTTTTACAAAGGTGTGCTAGCATTTTTAGCGCACGCACCGGATTAGCGTGCACTAGCCGAAAAACTGCCACCTGCTCAAGAGGAGGCGGTAGCGGCTAGCGTGCACAGCATTTTAGCGTGCGCTATTCCGCGCGTTAAAGGCCCTAACGCACCTTTGTAAAAGGAACCCTCAGTGTTTTTGGTTTTTATGCATATGTATTTTGTGATCTGCTTTGCAATATCCTATTGGATGAAAAAGCAAAATACACATTTAAAAAATTAAATTATACATATTTTCCTTCAATCTAAACTTCATAGCAGTGTTCTGGAAAGCTGAATTTTCCTAGGACAGCCCTCCACCACTCTGTGTGCCATTGAACTCACACATATTAAAAGGAAGTCATAGTCAGGCTATTGGATAAGAGAACTCTATTAAACACTTTCTTGCCCCAGTCATCATTTTACCCCTAAAGTTGGATATTTGATTCTGAATTATTTCTCTCTCCACTGCCCTTTAGATCAGTAGTTCTCAGCTCTGCCCTCAGAACACACCCACAATGAATGAGAAAGATTAGCATACAATGTAAGCAGTACATCAAATTTTAACGTAAGCATATTAATTGTAGGTATCTTGAAAACCCCTGCATTAATTAATTGTTAATGTGGTTGGTTGGTTTTATAGACCAGTGTTCTTCAACCTTTTTACACCCGTGGACCGGCAGAAATAAAATAATTATTTTGTGGACCGGCAAACTAATAGGACTAAAATTTAAAAACCCCGATTACGCTCCAGCTCCGCGAGCTCGGTCCCCGCAAACCATCTGATCCCATCTGCACAAGCCGCAATTATGATTTTATATTGAACGTATTTTATTAAAGTATAAAAAGAAACAATATTCTGAACAATTGTGATTTTATAAATACAAATATACAGAGCACGGACCAACAAAACCCCTGTCTCCCCTCCCCTTCACATATATCCCCTCTACTATCAAGAAAACTGAACAAGCCAAGTTCATAGAAATATCATGCTAACAGAATACTGCAGTCCCTAGTTATGTCTCTAGCAGGATATATATTTCAAATCTGATATATTCTAATCACAAAATAGAAATAAAATTATTTGTTTCTACCTTTTGTTGTCTCTGGTTTCTGCTTTCATCTTCTTTTCACTCTCTTCCTTCCAGCGTCTGCCCTCTCTGTCTCTTCAATCCAGCATCTGCTCCTTCCATCTACTGTCTGACCTCTCCCCCTTCCATATGGTATTTGTCTTCTTTCTATGCCCCTCTCCCCTTTCCATCCAGCCTATGCCCTTCTCTCCTTTTTACACAATTCACTCCAGCTTCACTGCTCTCTTCATTTTTATCTCTCCTACACCAGATCTAGCATCTTTGTCCCTCTCAATTTCTCTGCTGACCCCCCTTCCCATCTCATTCCTATCTCTCCCCTTCCCTTCCTCTAATCTCCCTGCAAGCTGTTTCCTTCCTTTTTTCTTCTCCCTTCCCTCCTCCCCCTGTCCAGCAGTAACTCTCTTCCTTTTCCTTTCCCTCCTTCCCTCCCAGCAGCATCTCTCCTTCTCCCTCCCTCCAGGTCCAGTAGCAGCTGTCCCTTTTCCCCTCTTGCCCAGCAGCTTCCCAGACTCCTTTCCCTCCTCTCCTCCCAGCAGCATCTCTCCTTCTCCCTCTCCAGGTCCAGTAGCAGCTGTCCCTTTTTCCCCCTTACCCAGCAGCTTCCCAGACTCCTTTCCCTCCCCCCTCCCAGCAGCATCTCTCCTTCTCCCTATCCAGGTCCAGTAGCAGCTGTCCCTTTTTCCTCTTGCCCAGCAGCTTCCCAGACTCCTTTCCCTCCTCCCCTCCCAGCAGCATCTCTTCTTTTCCCTCTCCAGGTCCAGTAGCAGCTGTCCCCCTTTTTTTTTTCCACCATGCTAGCAGCTTTCTCCCCTCCCAGCAACTCTCCGTACTTGCCAGCGCTGCAATTCAGTAAGGCAGCCTCGGGTCCTTTGTTGGGTCGCACCGCCTCTGAGGAAAGCGGAAGTTGCATCATCAGAGGCGGCCCGACTCAGCAAAAGCTCCAAGGCTTCCTTCCTGAATCGCTGCGCTTGTAAGGAGAGCCGCTGGGAGGGAAGAAAGCACAGTCTGAGGCTCCTCATTATCTCTCCGGCCCTGCGCTCCTTGATCTTGCCGGTCCTGCGCGGACCGGCAGGAAATTGAAGAAGTTGATCTCGCCGGTCCTGCGCAGACCGGCAGGAATTTTCTGTGGACCGGCGGTTGAAGAACTGTGTTATAGACCATCCTCCCAGAAGAGCTCAGAATGGGTTACAGAGTTACATATGTGGTACATTCATTGGTGCTGTGCAGGTGGTTAATATATGGTGCAAAAGGAATTGAGGTCTATATACCAGGGGTAAGGAATGTAAGCGAGAAGGCATAAGGGTAAGGTATAAGAAGACGCTGTAAAGTTTAGCCTTCCAATGGTAAGGCCAGCAAGTTAAGGCTGGGCTGACAGACACTAGTTGATCAATGCTATTTTTGTTTTACATCAATTCAGGTTATAGTTAATACCAGACTTTCTAGAAGATGGTCCCTGATACAACTGAATAGAGGTTTACATACAAGAAAGCTTGAGAATATATGTGGGAGAGGATAAATGGTTAGAGGCATAAGTGTGAAAAGTGACTGTAAGTTGTTGTTGTTTAGATTTGGGGGTGGATACATGTGTATTTGATCCATCATTGCTAATTCCAAAATTTATGGATTCTATGTAAATTATTGGTTGTGGGTGTTGATCAGAGGAGTTAAGTAAACAGTTTTTACTGCCTTCCTGAAGTTTAGTAGTGAATCTAGTGATTGGATCGATTGTAGGGTTTGGTTCCAGAGCCTGGTTATAAAATGTGAATATGAATTTCTGCTGGCTTTTTAATTTAACAGCAAGTAGCCAGGTGGGACTGTCAGGTGACTTTCTCCTTGTGATCTAAGTGGCTGATTAGGTGTATAAACTGGGAGCTTGTCTTGCATGTATCTCGGGATCATGTTATGGAAGGATTTGTAGGTTAAGGTTAGGGCTTTGAATATGCAGCATTTGTTAATGGGTAGCCAGTGGACTAAGGCCAGTGTGGAGGGGATGTGGTTTCTAATGCTGAGGTTTTTTAAAATATATAGAGGGGGACAAGTTACAACCAATGTAACAAGAGTGAAAAGGTGCATATATTGAAAAGAAAAATCACTCTGTCGACCTGTTCAAAGTGTAATATGGATGATATAACACAGTTCACAAAAACTTGCTCAGAATCAAGGAGGGGAAAACTGGGGCTAACCCCAGAAAAAAACACCTCACAGCCCAATCATCGCATGGAGAGTAAACAGAACGTTATATAATTTCATATATGCTTTTTGTTATGAAAAAATCGCTGACGTTCAGCACAATGTTTACTAAGATTTTTAGTCAAAGAACTGAGCAAACTTAACTTGCAGCTTGCAGGTTCCGACGTGCACGTTTCGATCCTGCCTCAGGGAACACACAGGAATAGTTGGAAAAAAACTCATGCGATGGGTACAGAGATTCTGAAAAGACAAAATTAAATGAATCAATACTTTATTCAAAAATAAGTTAAAAAATTTTAGCACATTAAAATTGAAGCGATATAAACACAGCTTTCGGCTAAACAGGAAAAAGGACTCACCAATACGGACTGCTGTCTCACATAGAGAAGCGCAAGTAGCGCGGCTTGACTGCTTTGAGAGGTAACCAGAGCGGAAAGACCGCCGTGATTTTAAAGGGCTCTGAGAACGTGATCACGCGCCTAATGCACGGGATGACATCACGGCACTTACGGAAAAACAAAGGTGCCAAAAGACTGAAGAGACACTGTCAATTGAAATGCAATAAAAGATGTAAAATGCACAAAGCCCCAAAAAATTGATAACATAAATGCTGATTTACAGAAAAAGTACTTGATTTACAGGAAAGCACGCCACTCAATCTCACTGTTAAGAAATGATATAATGTTCTGTTTACTCTCCATGCGATGATTGGGCTGTGAGGTGGTTTTTTCTGGGGTTAGCCCCAGTTTTCCCCTCCTTGATTCTGAGCAAGTTTTTGTGAACTGTGTTATATCATCCATATTACTCTTTGAACAGGTCTACAGAGTGATTTTTATTTTCAATATATGCACCTTTTCACTCTTGTTACATTGGTTGTAACTTGTCCCCCTCTATATATTTGACTGGAATCTGCAACTTCTTTTTGGGGTTAATATTTTTATAATGGCTAATTCAGGTCGGGACCTCACTCTGTCATACAGTGAACAGCAAGCCAATGATCTGTTGGCGGAATTTCAATTATTTTCTTCAACTGAACAGGGTGCCTCTTTTTCTGATTGGGACACATTGGAATCCACCCATAAGCGTATCATTCGAGCTGAGTTGCATGCTGCCACCCTAGCAGAATATTGCAGGGTTAAACGTATACCTAGAGGCCTTCGCATGTGTACCGAGCCACGTTTATTTCTAGATAACACAAACTTTTTACAGAAATGGAACGCCATTCTGAATAAGTGCTCATATGACCTGATGCTATTGATCATTGAGACAACCAAGGTAGAGCTAGATGAATATAAAATTGATTTACAGTCACAAGTTGAGTACTTGAAGGATCATGTTCAAGATGATGTCTACACCACACAATATCAAGAGCTGACCAAGAAATTAGATGATTTCAAAATGGAACTAAGAGGGTCTAAGATTAAAAAGCTTCGTAGAGATGAGTTGGACTACCAACGAGGTTTTGTGTATACATGGATGGATAAATCCAGACGCAAAGTGAATAAGCGCCCCACGTACGCTCAGACCTCCAGTGACACCTCAGAAGAGGATTCACATCCTAATACCACACGGAGTGTCACGATTGCACCAGGAACCACGGCTCCTGCTCAAAAGAAGTCTTTTTTAGCGTCAAACACAAAATCAGGCAATCAAAGACCTCCGAGATACAAGAACCCCAAACCATAGGTCACTCTCAAATATTCAATTTGTCTCATAGAACACTTACAGATGTTGAAATGCAAGTTCTTTCCAAAGGTCTTGCATTTGTTCCAACTACACAATACAATTCACTTTTCAAATTCATTCGTAAATTAAAACTTAAACACTTTTTTCAAGATACACACGCTAGTCAAGATCAACAGACAGATATCAGTGAAGATGACACTAGGATAACTTCAAGGAGATTGAAATCCACCTGGTGTCCACCAGGACCAGTTGATCCCCACATCCAAGTTTTTGAACACCTGGTATAACGTGACATTATCCAACTTGAGTCACAGCAAATGCGTGCCAAAGACAATCTCACTCCTCCACAAAGAACTGCATTGAAGTCCTTGTCATCGGACAAGAATATTGTAATACGACCTGCTGACAAAGGTGGTGGCATTGTGGTGTTGGACACATCCTCGTATGTTCAGGAGGCTAATCGTCAGCTATCAGATGATACATACTACAAGTTAATTGATCATGATCCCACCACAGAACTGATTGAGGGTATTGCACACCTACTAATTCAGGCCTTGGAAGCTGGTACGATCACAGAAGGGGAATATAAGTTTTTGCGCTGTTTACATCCTGTCATCCCAGTCATATACTTTGTTCCCAAAATCCATAAATCAATGGTGAATCCGCCTGCTCGCCCTATAGTGGCTGGCATAGGATCTATTTTAGAACCATTGTCGGAATTTTTAGATCTTCAACTTAAAGACCAAGTTCCTTTATCCCCTTCATACGGGAGCCATGATCAAGCTTCTGGAAACCTTCCAAGATGTACCCACTCATGCTATCCTAGTATCTCTAGACATTGCTTCACTGTACACTAACATTCCACAAGATGCAGCTATTCACATTATCACATATCATTTACAACAGAAGTGTTTACCCGTCCAACGGGTACAATTTCTAGTCAGCATAGCCAAGGTGGCTCTTGGTATGAATTATTTCCAATTTGACCAGTCATTCTTTCTTAAAATTAAAGGCACTGCTATGGGTGCCAAAATGGCCCCCACTATTGCATGCCTATATGTGTCAGCTTTTGAACAAAGATATATATATTCCTCTGAACATTATTCAAACTTATTGATGTGGAAGCGATACATCGATGATGTGTTTGCTGTTTGGTTGGGTACTCATGAAGATCTAACATCATTCATTTTGTGGCTGAACCAAGGTGATCCCAATCTTCAATTTACCATCATTTCTAATATGCACACTCTACCGTTTTTAGATATCAACATCTCTTTACAGGACGGCAAGTTTTCCACCACTATCTTCAGGAAACCCACAGACAGGAATACCCTTCTCAGGTATGACAGTCACCATCCGAAACATCTGCGTGATAACATCCCTACGGGCCAGTTTTTAAGACTACGCCGTATATGTTCTACCCAAAGTGATTTTTTGCACAAAGCTGAAGATATGAAACAACGCTTCAGAGAACGTGGGTACCCTCACTCTGTTGTTAAGAAGGCCTTTAAAAAAGCTTTATTTGCCCAAAGAGATGTTCTTTTTTCTCCTCATAATAAGGAGTCTGAGTCTTCTCCAGTGTGTGTTATTCCTTACTCACAGCAAGCCTTTAAGATCAAACGTATTATAAAATCACATTGGAGTATTTTACAACATCACGCTGTTTTTCATGAGCCTCCTCGTTTCGCCTACTCTCGTAGTCGAAACCTCAAACAATGTCTGACAAGGTCCCAATTTTTATCAGAGGGTTCTGTTTTGAGTTTACCTGGGAGCTGTCATTCTCCTTGCTCGTCCTGTAAAGTTTGTCCATATAGTGTGCCACTTACCAGCATTAATTTACCCTCGTGGATGCATAAACGTACTAACATACCTTCTACCAACTGCTCTACTAGTGGAGTCGTGTATGTCATCCAATGTCCCTGTAATAAACTATACGTGGGACACATTAGAAGTATTAAAGTACGTATTGGAGAACATCTTAGCAGGATTTCCACTCGAGTAATGGAAGCTCCCCTCACCCAACATTGGGTGACCGAAAACCATCTCCTTACTTCATTGAAGTTTTCTATTTTGGAAGTCCCTGTGCTACCTCGTGGTGGCAATCTGAAAGCTAAACTACATGTGAGGGAGCAGCACTGGATCTTCAGGTTAAACACCTTGCACCCACAGGGTCTTAACAGTGAGATTGAGTGGTGTGCTTTCCTGTAAATCAGTACTTTTTCTGTAAATCAGCATTTATGTTATCAATTTTTTGGGGCTTTGTGCATTTTACATCTTTTTATTGCATTTCAATTGACAGTGTCTCTTCAGTCTTTTGGCACCTTTGTTTTTCCGTAAGTGCCGTGACGTCATCCCGTGCATTAGGCGCGTGATCACGTTCTCAGAGCCCTTTAAAATCACTGCGGTCTTTCCGCTCTGGTTACCTCTCAAAGCAGTCAAGCCACGCTACTTGCGCTTCTCTATGTGAGACAGCAGTCCGTATTGGTGAGTCCTTTTTCCTGTTTAGCCGAAAGCTGTGTTTATATCGCTTCAATTTTAATGTGCTAAAATTTTTTAACTTATTTTTGAATAAAGTATTGATTCGTTTAATTTTGTCTTTTCAGAATCTCTGTAGCCATCGCATGAGTTTTTTTCCAACTATTCCTGTGTGTTCCCTGAGGCAGGATCGAAACGTGCACGTCGGAACCTGCAAGCTGCAAGTTAAGTTTGCTCAGTTCTTTGACTAAAAATCTTAGTAAACATTGTGCTGAACGTCAGCGATTTTTTCATAACAAAAAGCATATATGAAATTATATAACGTTCTGTTTACTCTCCATGCGATGATTGGGCTGTGAGGTGTTTTTTTCTGGGGTTAGCCCCAGTTTTCCCCTCCTTGATTCTGAGCAAGTTTTTGTGAACTGTGTTATATCATCCATATTACTCTTTGAACAGGTCTACAGAGAGGTTTTTTAAAAGGCAGACCACTGCATTTTGTAGGCAGGCATCAATGGTTTCTCTCGGATAGACTTACAAATAGTGCATGTATGCAGGCATCAATGGTTTCTCTTGGATTGACTTACAAATAATGTGAGAATTCGCAGGAGCCAGTCAAAGAAGCCACTGAGTGCCAAGCAGGAGCATAAAAGCACGCTCCTGCCCATTGTCGCTCAGCGGCAGAAGATACCAGCTGCGACCGGCCAGGTTAGCAGCAGGACAGGAGCCGGAAAGCTCGCTCCTGCCTGCTGCACGTCTTGACCATCAGGCCAGAGGAGGTAGGAGGACAGGGCAGAGTGCAGAGCGAGTGAGCGAAGAAAGGGGGAGGGTGCAGAGTCTGACAGGGGAGGGAGGGAAGGGGGCTGGGTGCAGAGCCTGGCAGGGAGAGGCTGGGTGCAGGGGGTATGGAGTTGGGAAGGCAGGGAGGACAGATGCTCAGGGGTTTGGGAAAGACAGATACTGCATGTACTGGGAGAAGGTTGGGAAGGACAAATGCATGGGCTGGGGGGGAGGGTGTTAGGAAAGGAGGAAAAGAGAGATGCTGCACAGGTGGAGTAGTGGGAACGGAGATAAAGAAATGCTGCCGGTGGGGGACGGAAAAGGAATGGAGAATTGTTGGATATAAGTGTATGGCGTGAGATGGAAAGAAAGATGATGTATATGGGGAAAGTAAGAAAGTGGGAGAATTGTTGGGCATGATAGTGGTGGAGAGGAGGGATGGAGAAATGTTACACTGGGAGGGAGGAGAGATGATGCAAAGAAGGGAGAGATATCAGACCACTGGAATGGAAGGGAAGGGAAGGAGGGGAGAGAGAGATGCCAGACCATGGGAGAGGAGAAAGATTCAAGGCTATGGGAAGGAGAGGAGAAAGATGCCAGACCATATGAGGGGGGAAGGGGGGAAGACAGATATGTCTGACCATGGGAGAGGGATGAGATGGTGCATAGGGATGGAGGGGGAGGAGATGGTGCACAGCAATGGGTGCGACAGGGAAGATATAAGAAGAAATGCTTCTTATGGACAGATGGGAATAGGGGAGAAGAAAGAGGGAGGAGATGGCACACATGGATAGATGGGAAGGGAAGGCATGGAAAAGTAGATTTTGAGAAGAAAGCAAAAAAAAAAAAAAAATGGAAGAAAGTTGATTGTTAAAAGTTAATGCTAAAGATGGATGTATAGAACAAAGCACAAAAGACCCCCCTCTCATCAATACTGGGCAAGTTTCTCACATAATATGATCATATAACGTTTAAAGGCTTTTAAATATTTAAATGTACTCATAAGCTCTTCAGCAAGGCACCACAGCAGCGGTACAATGTCGCTGGAAAAGTGCTTGAATTTTAATCATAACATTGCATGGAGCAAGGATTCTTGCTTCTACTGGAGTAGCAAATGTTATGGCTCTACAAAAGTTGTTTAACAGTAGACCACTTATCTGAAAAGGTCAGTTCACGGCTCCAACATAGTCTGTGTTTCGCTACGCTGTGTGGCGCCTTGCTGAAGAGCTTATGAGCACATTTAAATATTTAAAAGCCTTTAAATGTTATATGATCATATTATTTGAGAAACTTGCCCAGTATTGATGAGAGGGGGTCTTTTGTGTTTTGTTCTATTTTGAAAGTATTGCCCCAAGTGGACTGTAATTTAAAATCTCCGGTCTGTTTGGATCAAAGATGGATGTATGGCAGAAAGTAAAGGAGAGAAAAACAGCAAATGGATAAGGTGCCCTGGATACACAGTTAAGAGCACAGACAGAAGGAAGTGCAGCCAGAGACTGGGAAAGATAGTTTGAAAACCAAAATCACCAGGCCACAAAGGTAGAGCTTGCGGGCCCCCCAGACAAAAAAGCGTTCTGCTGTCTATGCTGTCCCATTCATTATGTATACTCTTATGTTTTCCTATTTTTATCTATTTAAACTGCCTTAAAGCCTGATTATTAAAAATTTGTTATACTGCCTAAACTTGAAACTTAGGAGTATTGTGATTTGGGTGCCACAGTTTTATCCTAATGAAAGGTATAATTGGATGTCATCAGCGAAGGAGTGAATTTGGATTTGGTGCTTCATGGATATGTCAAGAACAGGTCGGATATATAGATTAGATAGCAATGGGGAGAGTAGGGCTCTTTGAGGAATGCCACATTTGAATGGTTTTGGTTTCGTTAGGGTTCATTTCCATTGAATTTGTTGGGATCTTTGATTTAGGAAGGAGGAAAACCATTGAAGGAGAAGATTGCTAATTCTAATTTGGCCAGTCTGTTAAGGAGAAGAGGATGGTCGACGGAATTTAATGAAGCGCTTAGATTAGTAGGACTAGGAGAGCACTAGGACTATCTTATTGTAATCAAGTTAATCATGGGTTTGTTGTATGGTGTACAGAACAGATTTAATAGTGAATACAATATTATTAAATTGTACAGTATATGTATACTGCAAATGAATGGTAGAGATATACATTCTTATCACTATGGTTTTGGAAATATAGTTCATTTTATTAAAATCGACTACTGAGATTTCCTCCCAAAATCCTTTTTATGATGGTATAAGCTGAGACTTTATTCACTCAACGTTAATGGTCTAACTCTACACCAGGGGTGTCCAGCCTGCGGCCCAGTGAAGTATTTTGTGTGGTCCCGGTCGAGGGCGATGCAGTGTTTCCTCTGTTGCCCCTGAGTGTTTACTGTCTTGCCAGCTCCCTCCTCTGTCTTGCAGCAGCATTTGCACATTTGTATGGCCCCAGAAAATTTTTTTTTCGGCCAATGTGGCCCAGACAAGCCAAAAGGTTGGACACCCCTGCTCTACACCATCCTGTCAAACATAGCAATTTATTTACAATATTTTCATAAAACACAGGCTGATATTATTTTTATGCTGGAGGTGCATCTAAATGCAGATGTAAAACTATACTAATTAAAAAATCATCTCAGATGTAATTGCACAACAATTAAATATAGAAGATAAATGGTTAAAATTAGATATTAAAGTGTTTAATTTGGGGGGATGTTTATGATGTTGTCCAGACATGTCTACGTTACATGTGGAAATAGAAAAGAAACAAGATTTTATGTACGTGATATGGAAACCGCATAGTTTTATGCGGTATATAAATTTTTTAATAAATAAATTTGTATGTACTGTATAATTGATTAATGTATATGCGCCATCTACTGGTGAAAGATAATATTTCTCCACTTAACAAATACTGGCTGAATTAGGTGACACACCAGTAACTATAGCTGAGAATTTTAACCATGTACTAGACAAGCCAATAGATAAAATACAATATAATGCATTTATTTCTAAAGATATATCTGTCACTCCCTCTGTCCAGTTTAAATTAGTGAAATCCAGCGAATTCATTCTTGCTGTTCCGACACACTTTGCTTCTTTCATGTTTCCACCACACTGCAGTTTGCGGATTGCCTATTAAAAATCACTGACGTCCAAGGTTCTCGGTGCCCTCTTCTGGACTTAAAGGACCCTGACAGTCCTGTTTGCCTCACTCCCTGACTACAATTTCCGATATTATTTCGTCCCCTCATGCTTTTAGTCTAATTGTCAAATGCGGTGTTCGTCTTTAAAGCGCCCCCCGCCATCTTAGCGCGGAACTAATATTCTTGCTCTTAGTTACCGTGCAGTTTGCTATGCAGTGCGTACAACCTTTACCTAGCAGCTCAGTGGTCAATGCTTCGAGGCGGGAGGAACAACCGTTAACGCTTTGGCTTTCTTTCAGTGGTAGTTCAAAAGGAGCGAAAGAAAACCTGCCGAAGTTTGCTTAACCCCAATCTTTTCTGAAAGGGTCAGCCTATCGGCACTTCTATCAGTTGTGGGGTAAGAATAAAGAAGTATATAATTCTACCACCTTAGGTGTCAGCTCAGTGGGTGTGGATGTGCTTGAGCACTTCCAATATTGAATAAACTCCATTACTCTAACTTGAATGTAGTCCCCCCCCCCGCCCGTCATTTTGAAAAGTTGGCTCCTATGCTTTCTCTAGAACGGCTACTTTTATTGCCCATAGTAGTTGTAGTCCGTGATTCGTTCCATTGAAATCAGTGCTTCACAGGTCACGAAATGCAACAGGATGAGGTTGGCAGAAATCCAGGACTGGCCAAAACGTCTTCCACCTGGAATGGATAACTTAGCAGCTTTTCTTCCCCTCCCACATTTTGGTTTTAACAGTAGCTCCTGTATTCAAAGTACTATCTTGTTAGACTGCTCATCAGTGCTGATATTAAAAAAGTACATTATGTTATTGGTTGTAAACAAAATGCAGAATCGTATTTTTGTATTTTAATATTTTTTTTGTAATCTGCTTAAATACATTGCAATAAGTGGTACATAAAGTAATTAATCCAATTCAATATATTTGGAGTGAGTGTCAGCCTTGAGAAGTTCAGACACAGGCTCATATTCTCTTGGAGTTTGAGGAGCCAGCTATTAGCTGCTGCTTCTCTACATCTCTGTGGAAAATGGATAATAGGCTATATATGGAGCTTGCATGACCACTTGATTCAGATGTTGAGAAATGGCTGAGAATCTCTTCTCAATCCCACTGATTGTGAATGATGCATCCACAGTTATGAGGCTCATTATCTTTATTAATTTCTCCCTGTGTTTGCTGTTTGGGGTCAGTTTCTTTCCTGACTTGGCATGCTACTCCATCTTTTCTGACTTCCAGTGTCCTCCTTGTGGTTTCAGTTTTTTTCATGGCATTCTACTTGTGTTTTGTTTCATAATAACTACCTGACTTGTTTAATGATCATACATTTATTGGTCATAATTATCTTGCAAAGACCAGAATATATTAAAGAAAACATTGTAAGCCCTCTTTAGGGGTGAGAGGTCAGAGGTTGGTGTTTTACTTCAGGACCAATGAGCATTTGGTGTGTGTGTGTTATGCCTTTGCAGTGATGAGAAGGTACAGTTGTGTTGCTTCAGGGGTGAGCAGCCCACAACACAATATGTGTATTTGTACTCCCTATACTATTATAGGGGTGAGGGAGTACAATGCGTGTGTGTGTGTGTTGCTTCAGAGCTGAGCTGAGCTGGGGCTATTCTCCCTGGAGAAGAGGAGACTTAGAGGGGACATGATAGAAACCTTCAAAATCCTTAAGGGCATAGAGAGAGTAAATAAGGACAGATTCTTCAAACTGAGGGGAGCCACAAGCACTAGGGGTCACTCAGAGAAATTGAAAGGGGACAGGTTTAGAACAAATGCTAGAAAGTTCTTTTTTACGCAGAGGGTGGTGGACACATGGAACGCGCTTCCGGAGGAAGTGATAGGCCAGAACTCTGTACAGGGGTTCAAGAAGGGTTTGGATAGGTTCCTGGAGGATAAAGGGATAGAGGGGTACAGATAGAACTTGAGGTAGGTTATAAAAGTGGTCAGAAACCACTTCACAGGTCGCAGACCTGATGGGCCGCCGCGGGAGCGGACCGCTGGGCGAGATGGACCTCGGTCTGACCCAGTGGAGGCAACTTCTTATGTTCTTATGTGTGTATTATTGCACGGGTGAAAGGTGTTGTATGTGGGAGAACACAGAATGAAGGGATGAGCTTGACTTTACAGCTCTCACGTTTCCTCATTCCATCCCATCAGTTCCTCCAGCCTTCCTCAACCACCTCCTCTATTATGTTCCTGGTTTTAGAACCCTTCTCTTCCTTATCATTCTTGCTTTTCTCCAGTGCTTCCCCTGAGTATCAATCCTACATTTTCGCACTGTAGAACAACCCTTCATTAAAAGAAGTGAAAGAAATTACAACATCGGGTGGGTGCAGCTGGGGGGACAACAGATTTGTCTTTTGCCAAATTAAACACTATATCAGTTCCTTAGACAGAATATTTTTTGATACTATATCAGACCAAGGCAGTCTTATCTCTAAATTACGGTACATAAAGTTTTGAGTGGGCTGGAAGTGGATAGAAACTTTGCAAAGATTAAAAATCGATGGGAAACTGATTGGGGAGTTGTTTGGATAATTGGGATATCCTAAAAACAATTACGGGGATACCATGCCTTGTTGCTAATGCTGGTGTAAGGAAAACATATTTTAGGATTCTTTTGAGGGCCTATTTTACTCGGGTACAAATATATAAAGCAGGGCAAATCACATTTCCACTTTGTACCAAATAACAGAAGAATAATACTTTTTTCACTCCTTGTGGAAATACCTGCAAATTCAGCAGTTTTGTTATCAAGATTATCCGCTCTGTGTCCTCCACTATGAGATGTATTATTTTGGATACCTCGGGCCATTTTAACTTGCATATCTCAGGGCCTAATAAGAGTCAGGCACGTGGTAGCAATTTGTTGAAATGCAAAATGTGTTTAATTGCATGGAAATGTATCATGCAATCTTGGGTAGTGGATACTCCTCCAGGATATTGACGGTGGAGAAATCAAGTCTATTAGTTTATGGTGTGGGAAGCACAGGAGACTAGGGGATCATTTAAGCGTAAGTGATGTTTTTGCAGATATGGGATTGTTATATTTAGCAACTGTCTCTGAGGACTAAGCCTCTTAGTGAATTCTCTATAATTGCCTTCTGCGCAGGGTATATAGAGGACTCCTAGTAGTGAGCCTAATGGTGGGGGAGGGGAGGGATACGAGTTATATTTCCAATATACAGTATAGGATTTATTCTTTAATTTTAAAGGGGGGGGAGTGGAAAGTCAACTGTGAATATAAGAAACCAAGCCAGCAGAGGCTCATAATTTTTCTGCTTAGGGAACGGGGGGAGGGAGGATAGGAGGGAATCATTTGGATTTTGTGTTATAGCAACTGTCTTGCCTCTTTATGGTATCTTTGTTGATATTCTTAAATAATGTTTGCTATTCTTGTTTGGGAAAGGAAGGTTTTGTTTGGGGAAGGGCTCACTTGATCTTTTGTACTGTATAATAGAAAAATGAAAGACATTTTTTATTTATTGTAACTTTATAGAATTTTTTGCAATAAAAGAGATTGAATATAAAAGAAGTGAAAGGTAGAGGGCAGCGTTGTCCTTCATTGATATCTGTTTTCTCTGACACACCTAATATTGCCTCCCTCCTTGTAAGTTCAGTCAGTAGGCTTCTTATTTTTATTTATTTATATTCTGCATATCCTACAATTCTATGCAGATTACAAATCATTCAGGTACTCAAGAATTTTTCCCTATCTGTTCCGGTGGGCTCACACTCTATCTAATGTACCCTATTTGCTGTATCACTAATTTATTTTCATACAATTTTTTTGTGGTCCCTCCTCCTCCACATGTGGCTCATTTCTTATATCCAATAGGACTTGGTTTTCTGTTGCTCTTGCAGTGCTCAGTACTCTACTTTATTGACACTTTTTCTGTCTTGCGCTTCCCCCACCCCATCCCATCCCATCCCACATTGAGCAGGAGCACTTTGCTAAGACAAAACACAACCAGATAGTTGTTTTTTTGTTTTTGTTGTTTGGCCCCCACGTGCTTCAAGACACACTACAAAGGATTCTTGCTGAATCCCTTAGCCAAGTGGTTCCTAAACCTGGTCCTGGAGGCATTTCAGCAAGTCTTTAGGATATCCACAGTAAATATTCCTGAGATTTGCATATCTGTCTCATGAATATTCATTGTGGATATCCTGAAAACCTGGGGTGCCTCCAGAACCAGGTTTGCATACAGTGCAGCAAGGCAAAAGGGGCAGAGTCTGCAGTTGTCAGTAGAGGAGAAGGGTACAGACATGAAAGACTTACTTGAGGAACAGAGTTTCCAGCATGGGGTGTAGGGAGAGAGGAGAGATATTGAGGAGCCGGAGATTGAGTACACTTGTAGGTCAGTAAGAGGAGTTTGAATTGTATGCGGAGCGAGCAGGGAGCTAATGAAGTGACTTGAGGAGAGGGGTAACATGAACATAATGATACTGGTGGAATATTAGGCATTCAGCAGAATTCTGAAGAGATTTTGAGGGGGGAGAGATGGGTTAGCACTAGCAGGAGACCCATGAGAAGCACATTGCAGGTGAAAGGTGACGAGGGTGTGGATAATAGTCTTGGCAGTGTGCTCAGAAAGGAAACTCCAGATTTAACATTGTATAGAAAGAAATAGCAAGGTTTGGTGGCTTATTGGATATGTGATGAGAAGAACAGAGATGCATTAAAGATGACACCGAGGTTGCAAGCCGATGACACAGGGAGGATGGAGCATTATCCATCAGAATAGAGAATATAGGGAGAGGAGAGGCGAGGCAGGCTTAGGAGGAAAGATAAGGAGTTCAGTCTTGGCCATGTTTAATTTTAGGTGGCAGTGAGACATCCATTTAGCGATGTCAAGACAGGCAGGCTGACACTCGGGCCTGGATTGCCATAGAAATTTGGGCATAGAGAGGTAAATTTACGAGTCATCAGCATAGAGATGCTACTGGAAGCTGTTGGGGGAGATCAGAGTGCCAAGGGAAGAAGTGTAGATGGAGAAAAGAAGAGGCCCCATGACAGAGCCCTCAGGTATGCTGACCGATAGAGGAATGGTAGTGGAGGATCCTCCAGACCATACACTGAAAGGTGCGATGGGAAAGGTAGGAAGAAAATCATGAGATTAACAGAGCCCTGCAATCCAAGCGAGGACAATGTATCAATGAGTAGGCAGTGATCTACAATGTCAAACGCCGTAGATAGATCAAGGAGGATGAGGAAAGAGTGGCTTTTGGATTTGGCCAGGAGCAGGTCATTGGAGACTGCAACAGTGCTAACTGCCTTCTTGGGCCCTACCTATAATAGGGGTAATTATGCCATTATCTGTGATTCTGTGCAGGCATAAATCATGCTATTCTGTGCATGTCCTTCAAGCTGGAGTCTTTTTATGGGCCCAAAAGAACATAGAAACATAGAAAATGAAGGCGATAAAAGCCATATGGATGGACAGACTGGAAACCACCATCTCTTCTTCCCCTTTAAGTGATCTGACATGCATGTCCCACGCTTTCTGAAATTCATACACAGTCCCTGTCTCCACTACCTGCTGAAAGGAGGCTGGGGCCTTTCACTGTTTTTCAATGACCACACAACGACAACACATTTGCTGTATCAAATATATATTTTTAATAAGTAATAAATCAATAGTCAGCTTGCATGATTGGCATAAAAAATGATTATACAGCAGTGTGCCAAGCGGAGGAATCAGTCAGAGGCTAGCAGTCTGATAAGGATTCAGTCCACTCTGCCTAGTTCCGCCTTTGTTAGCTATCCTGATTGGCAGTTACGTTGATATTTTGATTGGTTATTTACATGTTTGATTTCTGATTTGCCCCTTCTCATATTACCTTGGGTTATTACAAGACTTGGGTGAAAACCAACTTTCTTATCTCCCCTGACAGTTTGTTCCTGGTGCTGACCACCAGACCCTTTCGACATGCACCCAACTCTTTTCAGTGGCCCCCCTCCTCCTTGTGTGTTGCGGTTTATGAGTACGTGCATGATGCTGTGTACTCAGGACATATCAGTTATTCTAGTCACCGCCCTATGACTGACTTTCCATGGTACAGCGTGTAGTTCTGTTTTTGGTCCTTATCTGCGAGCAGCACTTCTCTTAGGACACTTCCCCAGCATCAACTTAGAAACTGACAGCAGTCATGGGTCAGAGATGACTTTTGTAGAATAATTTTGTTCTTGACCTGTTTTTCTTACTAGGCTTTGGTCCCGTAGTCCTACATGTCAGGGCTTCTGCTGATGGATCCTCTCTCACTCTTCTGGGAGCCACAGAGATATTTAAATGTCTCAATCATGCATATCGAGGTGATTCTATAAAGGATGCCTAGTGGTTGACTGACAACTATGCGGCCTGGTTCCTTAAAAGTTAGGTGTGGTTATGTGTTATTTATAGAATCTGGCCTTTAGCTTGTCAGTCACTTATGTGGGACTGTGTCAAAGGCTTTACTAAAATCTAAGTACACCACTTCTAGTGCTTCCCCCCTAAATCGAACTATTTGGTCACCCAGTCAAAGAAGTTAATCAGGTTAGGCTGACATAACCTTCCTCTAGTAAAACCATGCTGCCTTGAATGCTGCAATCCATTTCACCAGGAGCCTCTCTATTTTCTTTTTTAGAAGTGTTTCCATTAATTTACTCACCAAAGAGGTAAGACTAACCAGCCTGTAGTTCTCAACTTTTTCCTTCCACTTTAGTAGAGAGGGACCACATTTGTCCTTCTCCAGTCCTCCAGGAACACTCTCGACTTTAGAGAATTATAAAAAGGTCAGTCAATGGAGCTGCCAGAACTTCTTTAAGTTCCTTCAGTATCCTTGGATGTACCCTACCTGGCCCCACTGCTAGATCCTCACTATCAAAATCTTCTTTTTTTTAATGTGGGCAATTTTTATTTTTTATTTTTAGAGATATTTGACTCGAGAACTGACAGGCAGCCATTTGAAGTGCAGGGAGGGACCAAGCAGGCATGCAAAAAGCGTGCGCCTGCTTCATGTACCGCTGCCGGAAGAAAGCAGGGAAACTGAGGCAGGAGCGTGAAAAGCGCGCTGGACCGCCGGGATGGTAAAAAAAGGTATGCGTTTTGTTTTGTTTTACATTCGCTCCTTAAGATGCACCCTTATTTCCACCCCCTTTTGGGGGGGGGTGGAAAAAGTGTGCCTTATGGAGCGAAAAATAAGAGTATGTGTTTTCAGTAGTGTGTGTGTTAATTATTTTAAGCCCTCCTGGTGATTCTCTTAGAGACGTTTGAGTGGCTGTTGTTTAATTACTGAGGAGTGGGTATGTACCTCTGTCAGCAGATTAAAGCAGAAAACGCTCACAATTCATTGGTGTCATTGCCAGTACAAGATATAGTGCAGTCCTAGATATCACCAGTACGTATTTTTCTGCTTCCACAAGATTGTTGATAGATTGGTGCAGCAGAATGAAGTTTCCTTTGCTAGTTTGTTGGGCCTGACTCCCAGGGTCACAGGCTTATGTCTTGTAATCCTGTAATTGAGTTATTGGCTGCAGAGCTCTCTGGGATAGTTTACAGACCTTTTTTCTGACTGAGCGGGGGATTTCTTCCTAGAAGCCCCATGCCTTGGCCTATGGGGTCTTTGCTTGAGGGCTGTTGGTCCTAAGAATAGGAGGGGGCCCAGGAGCAACAGGACGTGGCATGCTGAGGGATTGGCTGCAACAGCATTGCAGATTTTCAGCAAGCATAGTAACATAGTAGATGATGGCAGATAAAGACCCGAATGGTCCATCCAGTCTGCCCAACCTGATTCAATTTAAATTTTTTTTTATTTTATTTTATTTTTTTAATTTTTCTTCTTAGCTATTTCTGGGCAAGAATCCAAAGCTTTACCCGGTACTGTGCTTGGGTTCCAACTGCCAAAATCTCTGTTAAGACTTACTCCAGCCCATCTACACCCTCCCAGCCATTGAAGCCCTCCCCTGCCCATCCTTCACCAAACGGCCATACACCGACACAGACCTGTGTGCAAGTCTGCCCAGTAACTGGCCTAGTTCAATATTTAATATTATTTTCTGATTCTAGATCTTCTGTGTTCATCCCACGCTTCTTTGAACTCAGTCACAGTTTTACTCTCCACCACCTCTCTCGGGAGCACATTCCAGGCATCCACTACCCTCTCCGTAAAGTAGAATTTCCTAACATTGCCCCTCAATCTACCACCCCTCAACCTCAAATTATGTCCTCTGGTTTTACCATTTTCCTTTCTCTGGAAAAGATTTTGTTCTACGTTAATACCCTTCAAGTATTTGAACGTCTGAATCATATCTCCCCTGTCTCTCCTTTCCTCTAGGGTATACATATTCAGGGCTTCCAGTCTCTCCTCATACATCTTCTGGCACAAGCCTCCTTTCATTTTCGTCGCCCTCCTCTGGACCGCCTCAAGTCTTCTTACGTCTTTCGCCAGATACGGTCTCCAAAACTGAACACAATACTCCAAGTGGGGCCTCACCAATGACCTGTACAGGGGCATCAACACCTTCTTCCTTCTACTGACTACGCCTCTCTTTATACAGCCCAGCATCTTTCTGGCAGCAGCCACTGCCTTGTCACACTGTTTTTTCGCCTTTAGATCTTCGGACACTATCACCCCAAGGTCCCTCTCCCCGTCCGTGCATATCAGCTTCTCTCCTCCCAGCATATACGGTTCCTTCCTATTATTAATCCACAAATGCATTACTCTGCATTTCTTTGCATTGAATTTTAGTTGCCAGGCATTAGACCATTCCTCTAACTTTTGCAGATCCTTTTTCATATTTTCCACTCCCTCTTCAGTGTCTACTCTGTTACAAATCTTGGTATCATCTGCAAAAAGGCACACTTTTCCTTCTAACCCTTCAGCAATGTCACTCACATACATATTGAACAGGATTGGCCCCAGCACCGAACCCTGAGGGACTCCACTAGTCACCTTTCCTTCCTTCGAGCGACTTCCATTAACCACCACCCTCTGGCGTCTGTCCGACAGCCAGTTTTTGACCCAGTTCACCACTTTGGGTCCTAACTTCAGCCCTACAAGTTTGTTCAACAGTCTCCTATGAGGAACTGTATCAAAGGCTTTACTGAAATCCAAGTAAATTACATCTAGCATATGTCCTCGATCCAGCTCTCTGGTCACCCAATCAAAAAATTCAATCAGGTTCGTTTGGCACGATTTACCTTTTGTAAAGCCATGTTGCCTCGGATCCTGTAACCCATTAGATTCAAGGAAGTACACTATCCTTTCTTTCAACAACACTTCCATTATTTTCCCAACAACTGAAGTGAGGCTCACCAGCCTGTAGTTTCCTGCTTCATCCCTGTGACCACTTTTATGAATAGGGACCACATCCGCTCTCCTCCAATCCCCAGGAATCACTCCCGTCTCCAGAGATTTGTTGAACAAATCTTTAATAGGACTCGCCAGAACCTCTCTGAGCTCCCTTAGTATCCTGGGATGGATCCCGTCTGGTCCCATCGCTTTGTCCACCTTCAGTTTTTCAAGTTGCTCATAAACACCCTCCTCCGTGAACGGCACAGAATCTACTCCATTTTCGCGTGTAACTTTGCCAGACAATCTCGGTCCTTCTCCAGGATTTTCTTCTGTGAACACAGAACAGAAGTATTTGTTTAGCACATTTGCTTTCTCCTCATCACTCTCCACATATTTGTTCCCAGCATCTTTTAGCCTAGCAATTCCATTTTTTATCTTCCTCCTTTCACTAATATATCAGAAAAAATTTTTATCTCCCTTTTTTACATTTTTAGCCATTTGTTCTTCCGCCTGTGCCTTCGTCAAACGTATCTCTCTCTTGGCTTCTTTCAGTTTCACCCTGTAATCCTTTCTGCTCTTCTCTTCTTGGGTTTTTTTATATTTCATGAACGCCAACTCTTTCGCCTTTATTTTCTCAGCCACTAGGTTGTAGAACCATATCGGCTTCCTTTTTCTCTTGTTTTTATTGATTTTCTTCACATAAAGGTCCGTAGCCATTTTTATCGCTCCTTTCAGCTTAGACCACTGTCTTTCCACTTCTCTTATGTTCTCCCATCCTAACAGCTCTTTCTTCAGGTACTTTCCCATTGCATTAAAGTCTGTACGTTTGAAATCTAGGACTTTAAGTATCGTGCGGCCGCTCTCCACTTTAGCCGTTATATCAAACCAAACCGTTTGATGATCGCTACTATCCAGGTGAGCACCCACTCGAACATTAGAGATACTCTCTCCATTTGTGAGGACCAGATCCAATATCGCTTTTTCCCTTGTGGGTTCCGTCACCATTTGTCTGAGCAGAGCCTCTTGAAAGGCATCCACAATCTCCCTACTTCTTTCCGATTCCGCAGACGGAACATTCCAGTCCGCATCCGGCAGGTTGAAATCTCCCAACAGCAGAACCTCCTCTTTCCTTCCAAACTTTTGGATATCCACAATCAGATCCTTATCAATTTGCTGCGATTGAGTCGGAGGTCTATAGACTACACCCACGTAGATAGAAGTTCCATCTTCTCTTTTCAGAGCAATCCATATCGCTTCTTCCTCTCCCCAGGTCCCTTGCATTTCGGTCGCTTGGATATTTATCTTTACATAGAGAGCTATTCCTCCACCTTTATGACCATCTCTGTCCTTCCTAAAAAGATTATATCCCGGTATGTTTGCATCCCATCCATGTGATTCACTGAACCATGTCTCTGTGATAGCAACAATATCTAGATCTGCCTCTAATATCAGGGCTTGCAGATCATGAACTTTGTTGCTTAGACTGCGAGCATTTGTGGTCATCGCTTTCCAGCTATTTTTCAGCGATAATCTCCTTTTTCGTATGGATTTTTGTGTCGTTTCACTTTCCGTTGCAATACTAAGAAATGAGTTGCTGATATTGCTTATGTTGCAACCTTTACTACTATCACATCTTTTCTTTTGCCGGGGGTGGTCTCTATAATTGTCCTTCGTACATACACCACCCCCACCTTCTAGTTTAAATGCCTAGAAAAATATTGTCTAAATTTCTTTACAAGGTTTCTTTTTCCTGCTGTAGTAATATGTAGCCCATCAGTGCAATATAGCTTCTTGTCCTTCCATGTATTTCCCCAGGAATGAGTAGGATTGGGATTTTTCTTTCTCTTACTCAATCTCTCTCCTTCCCTTCTCCATGGCTTCAGGTGAGATGAGTAGTTTCCTGCCTGGGGAAAAATGGACAAAAATAATACTCAAAATGCACAATGTGTGAAGTTCATGGGAGAGGTAAAGAGAAAATCAGAATTCAGTGGCTAAAGAAGCCCTGGCTTGACAGAGCTATTTATTCTTTGGACTAGATTGCTTTCAGCATAGTGCCGAGGGCTTCAAAGGGGGGACTGTGCAGAGATGTGATCCCAGGTTCGGTCCTCTGGAGGACATGTTTCAGGGGGCAGCTGTTCCTCCCCCTGAGCTTCCTGTGCCAGAATAATTAATACTAGCAGCCAGCAGTGGTGCAGAGGGGAGTGTTAACAGCACTTCTGATTGAGAGCTGTGGTGTTTAGCATCTCCTGGGGCCAGCAGTGACCTATTGAAGAATCAACCAATAGTAGCACTGTAGTCCAGCAGGGGCATACAGACTGCTGGCAGCTAGGTCAGGGAGCAGTTTTATTGGGGCTGTGCAGATTATTTTGCTGACTCCTTTCATGCCAGCAACAACACCAAAGAAGAAAAGCCTCTGCAGGTAACAGACAAGTCGAAAGAGAGCGGAGATGGCCACAAACGGAGAGACAACCCAGGTCTACTAGAAAATCCTTTATTAATAAACCTGACATGGCTTTGTGTTATGCGAAGCATGGCATTCTGAACCTCCAACAGAGATCCAGCCAAAACATTTTTGCATGGTTTATTTGAGATCCTATGGAACATCAACATAAAATTTTGTTCAATTTGGAGGAGGTCGAGTGTGAACCCCTGGTCCACGTCATATGGAATGACCCACCAGATAAACAATAACAAAACACATGCAACCTTATAAAACATGTGCATAAATTCCTTTAAATGGCATGAATAGCACATTGAATTCTGCCTAAAAACACTGTGAAAGCCAGTGCATCAAAGCACTGATATTATTTAAGAATCGACAAAATCCCTGTCTTCCCTTCCCCCTCACAAATATCCTTTCACTATCAAGAAAACTGAACAACCCAAATTACTACAGAATGTATTTTCTATTTTTTGACTAGAATACACCAGAAAAAATGTATATCCTGCTAGAGTTGGTGTTAGACATGGCTGGAGCCCAGGGTTGAAATTCGGGAGGGGACTCCAAAGCCCGCTACTAGGCCATACCTTCTTCAGCTTTTAGGACTTTCTCTAGCCAGAAGTAGTTATGCTAGTTGCACTCCCCTAGCACCATCCCTGGCATGTATGATCTTAATATTTTGCACAGTATAGGATGAAATGCATCTCTATTTCTTTAGTGTTGTAACTACATACATGTTGCTTTTTGAAAAATTTTGTTTTTAATTCATGATTATAATTTTCGGTCAGCTACTCTGTATTTGGCATTTGTGTTCTGTGTGTGACCGAGGTATTCTGCAAGAATAAACTTTCTATATCGCATTGTTTTCTACCTTTTGTTGTCATTTTTATTTTTCAAATCATGTTGGTCCTAGGCTCTGTATTGTTTCCCTCTTTTTTCTCTTAATTCATTTGCCAGTGTCTCATGCCTATTTGACAGTTCTTCTTTCTCCCCTGTGTCCATCTTCCCACATTCATCATCACCACTCTGCATTCTTATTCCCTCCCTCTGTATCCCTATGCCCCCCTAGATTTGTAGCTCCCTCTGTGTTTATATATCCTCTTCGGTGTCTGGCATTCCTTCACTGTATCCATGCATCATCTCCTCCTTGTGGTCTTGCCCCTAAGCTCCCCTTCGTAGTAATCATCTCTCCTCTGTTTCTGTATACCTTCTTGTGTCTAGCTTCTACCTTCTTTCCTCCTACATACTGATGTGTGTCTTTCTCCTCTCTGACTCCTCCCCATCCTACTTCTCTCCCTCTCTTCCTTCCGCTGTGTGTTCAGTATTTCACTCCCTTCATCCCCTTAGTTTGACTTCTCTGTCCTCCTCACTGCAGGTCTCTCTGCCTTCCCTCCAGCAGTCCCCTCCCCCCACCCTCCTTCCTGCAGGTCTCGTACCTCTCTTATCTTCCCTCCAGCTGCCCCCCTCTCCTATGGGTCCAGCTATTTGTCCTTTTCCCACTATCACTCCTGCCACAATACATTGCCCTTTTATTGAGCTGCCTACAGTGATCCCTAAAGACCTGCCCTGGGGCTTTCCCTCTGCCAGGTCCCACCTTCTCATGCAACTTCTGTTTCAAGAAAGCAGACGTTGCGGCAGAGGGAAGGCCCTAGAGCAGGTCTGTTGGAATTGCTGTTGGAAGGCTTAACGAGGTAGAGATACCGCAGTGGGAGGTGGGGGGAGGAAGACACAGATGCTGGACCCGCAACAGAGGTAATCACATGTGTGTGTGTATGTTTTATTTTATTTTTTTCTACCTTCAATTAACAGTGCACCTTTCCCTGGCCTAGCTCCTTGCATTACAGGCCGTGGCCACACAACATGGTTGAGCCCAATGGTTACTCCAAGGTCCCATTTTCAGGACCATACATGACTGAGCTCAGAGCCCCTAGTTGCACTTCTTAGTGTCACTGTGTGAGGGTTTAGTTCGATCCTGTAGGGCCTTGCCCAAGAGGTATCAGTCCCTATTCCTCTACCCCTCTTGCCTATTTACTCTTTTTGGGAGTTCTCTCTTTGTAGCTCCTAGGCTTTTCAAAAGTGCTCACTTTGGCAGCATATTCAATATACTGAAAAAAAAAGAAATTAAAATGAATTCAATTGGCCTGGCTAGTTTTATGTCCTCCTCACAAAAAAAAGTCCCCCCCCAAAAAAGGCACCCTTTGGCATCTTCTAAATGTTTGAGGCCATAGTTTGGAGGGAACTGAATTAGTTCTGAGCCACAGCAAACTGCTTCAGGTCTTTCTCCCTTTACCAATGATGAGTACACCTTTTAATTCTTTTTTCTGTCTTGGCTGTGACTATAAAGTGCTGCCCTCTTGCTGGGATATAAAGAGCAATGGCAGGGCATAATTCGGAATGTCCATCAGGGTCAGAGTCTTCAGATTTGGCATTGATGGTGACGGAGCCATTGGCTTTCTACAGTCTTGTAGCTCAGTCACTGGCACCCATGGCCATTTTAAAACCCATGTTTCAAGTGCTTCAGGTGAGAGGTCTCCCAGCTGTTTTATCAGCCAACTAATTTAATTGTCTGTGCCTCTGTATTCTATGGCTGGCATTACTTCTCCTGCCCTAAGTTTATTTTCTTGCTTCAAGCAGGTTCTTACTCACATTTCTGCCCTCGGGCTTTCAGGGTTTATCTTTGGCATCTTTTAATGTCCCCTCAAAGGAGTCACCTGGTCTCTGTGTTTGATCCAAAGCTTTTGCTACTCCTTTCCAGAGCTTTCTGAAGGGAATACCGGTGAATGCCACATCTACACTCCATCTTGTAGTGGTGATGATTTCAGTTTTTGCTACCATTATTACTACTACTATTATTTCTATAACGCTGAAAAGTGTTTGCAGCGCTGTATGGTCAATACGTAGTAGACAGTCTCTGCTTAGAATAGCTTATCTAATCTGACAAACGGATAGGACATATAGGGGCTGGGGAGTTTCTTGCAAAGAGAATGATAGGTAATTTTATGGCGAGTGGGAGAGGGAATTGAAGGCAACATCGAGAAAGTGGGTTTTAGTTTGGATTTTAGTACTGCCAGATATGGCACCTGACGTAGTGACTCAGGCAGTTTGTTCCATGCATATGGTGCAGCAAGCTAGAAGGGATGGAGTCTGGAGGTGGCAGTGGAGGAGACAGGTATGAATGGAGTTTATGGGGGAAGCATAGGGGAAGAGAAGTGTGGAGAGATTGAGGGGCTGCAGAGTGAGTGCACTTGTAAGTCAGTAAGAGGAATTTGAACTGTATTCGTAAATGGATGGGGAGCCAATGAAGTGACTTGAGATGGGTAATGTGAGAGTGGTGGCTGTCATGGAATATAAGTCGTGTGGCAGAATTTTGCACTGATTGAAAGGGGGTGAGATGGTTGAGTGGAAAACCTGAGAGAAGCAAGTTGCGGTAGTGTAAGCAAGAGGTGATGAGGGTGTAGATTAGAGAGTTGCGCAGGGATAGAAATCCTACCTGTCCCCCTCCGTCCCCACCAAAATCCTCTCTGTCCCTGTGAGGAATCCCTCCATCCTCCCATAAAATTTACATGTCTCCATAAAAAGCAGCTATTACTTCAGAAAGTTTTGATTTTTTTTAAGTCTTAGTTTATTTAAACCAACAATAAAATACAATCATTTTTTTAACACCCCTCTCCTTTTTTTAATACCTCCTTCCTCTCTATAAATTTTTTTTTTAGTAATAATCCATGGATCATACAGCAAGGGTGCATCTAGGAAAAGGGAGCATCATGATCACTGCAGTGAGCATTAGAAATCAATATACCCATTGTTAAACTGAAGCCAGATTAATACAGATTGATCCTGCACAGTCAATGCTAAAAGAAAACAGTCCTTTTCATACATACAGAACACAACCTCCCTACCCCTCACACTGGCACACTTGCTTCCTTGTCACCATCACCACACTCTCCTGGCAGGCCTGCCTGGCTGTCACCATCATCTCTGTACCCCTTATGCCTGTTCCTGTCACCAGATTCTCTCCCTTCCCCTTCCTCCCATCCAGTCTGCCGCTTCACTCTCCCTACCTCTCTCTCTGCCCAAGGTGAAAGGCTATCACCTTGGCTGGCCTGTCTGCCACCTAATTTTCTAGCCCCCTGTCATCCCATGCTCCATGTCACCATTGCCTCATTCTCCCTACCCCTCATGATGGTTGTCACCTGTCCCTTTTGCTAGTTTTCATATTAGTCATACTGTCTGCTTACTTGTCTCTGCTATCTTGTGCCCCCCTCCCTGTCACCTCACTCTCTCCCTTCATGCCTAGCTCTCACTCTTTCTTCTCCTCACCCTGGCCTGCCTGTCACTTCCCTCTCCCTTCCCCCTAGCTGTGCCTTACAACCCCAAACCCACCCCTGCCTAACCTGTGGGCTAAATGGACTCTCCTCTTTTTCCTCCCCCTATCACATGCATGCCAAGTCCTAGCACCCGCCAAGCCTTTCCCCCTCCCCCATTAACCTGACCAGCAGCTCCAGCCAGCTTCTGCCAAGTCTTTTGGCAGGGGGAGTAGGCCCTCTCCCAGCCAACCACCCCAGTGCCCGGGAGTTGCATCCACCTTCACCAGGGCAGCAGGGAGCCATGGAGGGGGAGGTGCAAGGTTGTAGCCTGCCCCCCCCCGAGGTCCTTCCCTTCTCCAGACCCAGTGCCCACACTTACCCCGTGCAACTTTGGCCAGCTCAGGTGGGGGCAGGGCAGAACACAGCTGGGAGCCAGAAAGCCATCTCGCTCCTCGCTCGGGCGACTGCACAAAGCAGCACCTTAGATGCACATGAAAAGTGAAGCGCCGCAGCTCCCCAGAAGCAGCAACACAGCTGCCGGCTCTCCCTCCTCTAGAGCTCAGCACATAGGCAGTAAGCTCAGCACAGGCACACATTGGCCCGTTGTGCTGCAACTGAACCAAACAGAAAATACCTTAGAACTCTGGGGTCGTTTTTGATTGGCCCAGAGTTCTAAGGTTGTTTGTGATTGGCCCATTTTGCTGCAACTGAACCAATGTGTGCCAGTGCTGAGCTTACTGCCTACGTGCTAAACTCCATGCCTACGTGACAGAGACTGTTGCATCTGATTTGTCGGGAGCTCAGCGTGGTGCTGGACTGGAAATTAGGTAGGGCTTGGGATCGGAACCCCAGTTCCATCCCCGTGGGAGTCCTGTGTTGGCCTGGGAGGGGTCCCCGTGGGAGCCCCGTTGACCTAGGGGGATCCCCGTTCCCGTACAGACCTCTAGTGTAGATAAGTTCCTCTCATCAAAATTTGCTAACTGACATCCTTCAGGCAGATATTTTTGGACATCCATAGGGATTCCAGTATTTCTGCGATGGTCCCTACTCTGTGGAATTGTTTTCCATTATACCTTAAGGCTGAAAAATTTTAAAGTCTCAGTTTAAAGTGGCATTCGATAAACCTTCATTATAATTTTCACTAATACAATTTTCCTTTCCCTTTTTGTTTTTTCCTAATACTGTACAGTCAAACCTCGGTTTGCAAATAACCCGGTTTGCGAATGTTTTGCAAGACGAGCAAAACATTCTCGCAAAACGTGAATGGAGTTATAGGAGAAGATGGCTTCATTGACAGATATGCATGATTATAGTAGTTGAAGAGAGAGATGAAACAGTGTTGGAGAGGGTGTCAGGGCAATAGTCTGAAGGTTCCTAAATGTATAGGTAGTGATTGGCTGGTATCCAGGGGCTGCTATTTACTTGGATACAGGTTCAGAAGTTCCACAGGATGAAAATTCCTCTCTTAGGCAGTAAGAGAAGAGCTTCCCTTCCTGATATGTAAAAATTGGACACAAAACACAAAGACTTTAAGAACAAAATCTTTGAGATTTATTATAATAAATGCAAAGTAAATATCAAATTATAAAGTAATGTGTTCAATTGGAAAGAATAAGAAACTCATATTACATTCTCCTGTTCAAATTCCTTCAATGAAATCTTGCCAAAGCTATACATTTTATTCTTTCTCTGACATTAACATACAATAGTCTGACATGTAAGCTTCCTAAACACGTATATCCTGTGGAGCCTAGTTCATTTACAAAAACGTATTTTCTCTCTCTATAACTGTCCCAGTTAACCCTTTATAGCCTGACCCAAAGATAAATTTCAGTGAAAAAGATAGACCAGCCTTGTCAATTCAAGTCCAATAGATGTCAAGTTTCAAGTTTATAGTTTCAAGTTTATAGTTGATTGATCGCTTACTCAAATTTCTGAGCGATGAACATATCATTAAAATTATATACAATTAAGAGAGTAGCAAAACAAACAGACTAAACATATGTAACGTGATAAGGACTAACAGTACAAATATGTTAAAACGAGATGAGAGGATGGGTAAGAAATACATATCGCTGGTAGAAAAGAAGACAATTATGGTAAAAAACAATAGGGAGGGAATAAACAGTGAACCTTAAAGAGGTTATGAAGATGATATGAAACTCTCAATCAATCTTTTTTAGGTATCAAAAGCATCCTTGAAAACAAAGCTTTTCAGTTTGCTCTTAAATTTATCTAAGTCCTGTAGCCGCAAATCTAAATTACCTTCTTACAGCAGCTGGAGTATTGAAGCTGCTGTAAGAGGTAATTTAGATTCGCAGCTACAGGGCAGGGAGGTTTGTCGGCCGGGCCTGTTGTCGGTTGATCGGGGGACCTGACCGGCTGTGCACATTCTTCGGGGCGGACCGCCCCCTCCCCCCTCTTTCGTTCGCCATTGCCTTCTTCCTACCTGCCCTGCCGCAGCCGCACACAGCCGAACGGAAGTCTTCCTGATGTCAGCGCTGACGTCGGAGGAAGGGAGGGCTTTGCTTAAGCCCTCCCTCCGACGTCAGCGCTGACATCGGGAAGATTTCCGTTCGGCTGTGTGCTGCGACAGGGCAGGTAAGGAGAAGGAGACTACCCTCGCGGCTCGACCAACCCCGCTGCGATCCAACCCCGCAGGAACCCCGGACTTCGTTGTGTGAAACGAAGTCCGTTGTACGAATCAAGACATAAAGTTCGTTGTGCGCAGCGTTCGCTGTGCGAGGCGTTCGCTGTGCGAGGCACCACTGTATTAATAATTTTAAGTGAAGGGATAACTAATAAATGTTGATCAGTAGACCTCAGTGATATAGTTGGGGAATAGGGAATCAATGATTTGTAGATGTAAATAACAGAGACTTAATGATAAGTAGGCTTAGTTTATACTGTATGCGATGCGCAACTGGGAGCCAGGGTGCTTTCTTAAGAAGGGGAGTGTTAGTTGTTATATGTTATATGTCAGTTGTTATATGGAGAAAAAGGAGTAACACTGACATTTGTAACATGTCAAGACATACATCATGTCATTAAAAGCCTACGTCTTGGTTTATAAAAACAGACACTTACTAACATCTGTGTAAACTCTTAATTAGCTTTGTGTTTGCTAATCTATAAGAAACAGAGGCATTCACATGATTGTGTGTGAGTATATATACAAAGACAGTTTTTCCTGTTTCCTCTGTAACCCTTATCTGTAAATTCCATGACTGCATTTAAACAATAATATATAAATCTACTTATGTCTTAAAAGTCACAAGTAAAACTAAACTTTTTAACTTCTTAGCATTACTAGAATGTATAATCAGCAATTTAGATTTTCCAATCTATAAGTACACTCTCAGAAATATACAGGCACTTTGTTTTAATTTATTCACAAATTCAGTTTTCCGTGACACCTTATTTCAGGAAATCTTCAACACTGGGTCTTGGGGGAAGGTGATGAGTTGTGAAGGTTACTAGATGATGGTCAGAGAGGGGAAAAGTTGAGGTGCAGAATTTGGTGGTAGAGCAATTGGAGGAGAAGATGAGGTCAAGGCAATGGTTATTCTGATGTGTAGGGGTGATGGAGCTGGAGATTGTATGATGATGTTAGGGTGAGAAACCTGGAATATTAGGAGTTGGAGCGTTCACCAACATGTATTTTGAAGTCACCAAGGATAAGGGAAGGAGATGAAGGTTCGAAAAACGAGAGTCTGGAGTTGGTCAGTGTGAAAGGAAAAGAGGAACTCATCAGAGGGTGGGTAAATCACTGCTACTCATAAAGGCAGAGGAGTGAATAGACGAAAAGAGTGGACTTCAGAGGAGGAAAAGCAGTGAGATAAGAACATAAGAACATAAGAAGTTGCCTCCACTGGGTCAGACCAGAGGTCCATCCTGCCCAGCGGTCCGCTCCCGCGGCGGCCCATCAGGTCTGCGACCTGCGAAGTGGTTACTGACCAATTCAATAACCTACCTCAAGTTCTATCTGTACCCCTCTATCCCCTTATCCTCCAGGAACCTATCCAAACCTTTCTTGAACCCCTGTACAGAGTTCTGGCTTATCACCTCCTCTGGAAGCTTGTTCCATGTGTCCACCACCCTCTGGGTGAAAAAGAACTTCCTAGCATTTGTTCTAAACCTGTCCCCTTTCAATTTCTCCGAGTGACCCCTAGTGCTTGTGGCTCCCCACAGTTTGAAGAATCTGTTCTTATTCACTTTCTCTATGCCCTTTAGGATTTTGAAAGTTTCTATCATGTCCCCTCTAAGTCTCCTCTTCTCCAGGGAGAACAGCCCCAGCTTTTTTAACCTGTCAGCGTATGAGAAATTTTCCATACCTTTTATCAGTTTAGTCGCCCTCCTCTGCACTCCCTCGAGTACCGCCATATCCTTTTTGAGGTACGGCGACCAGTATTGAACACAGTACTCCAGGTGCGGGCGCACCATTGCGCGATACAGCGGCATGATGACTTCCTTTGTCCTGGTTGTGATACCTTTTTTGATGATGCCCAGCATTCTATTTGCTTTCTTTGAGGCTGTCGCACACTGTGCCGATGGTTTCAGTGATGTGTCAACCATAACTCCCAGATCCCTTTCAAGGTTACTCACCCCTAGCCGTGTTCCCCCCATTTTGTAGCTGAACATCGGGTTCTTTTTCCCTACATGCATGACTTTGCATTTCTCTACGTTAAAACTCATTTGCCACTTATTTGCCCAGTCTACCAGTCTCGTTAGGTCCCTTTGCAGGTTTTCACAGTCTTCTGTGTTCCTAACCCTGCTGCAGAGTTTGGTGTCATCAGCAAATTTGATAACCTCACATTTTGTCCCGGTCTCCAGATCATCAATAAATATATTAAACAATAGAGGTCCCAGCACCGACCCCTGTGGAACTCCGCTCGTGACCCATTGCCAGTCTGAATATTGGCCCTTTATTCCAACCCTCTGTTTCCTGCCTGCCAACCAGTGTTTGATCCATCGGTAGATATCTCCTTGCACCCCGTGGTTCCACAGCTTTTTTAATAGCCGTTCGTGAGGTACCTTGTCGAAGGCTTTTTGGAAGTCAAGGTGGAAAAAGATCAAGGTGGAAAAAGGGGTTGATATCTCCCATATTTCCCCGAAAATAAGACAGTATCTTATATTAATTTTGGGTCCATAAAGCACACTAGAGCTTATTTTTGGGGATGTTTTATTTTATTCACATACATTGTACAACGATAATATTTCCTTCCCTCTCCTCCACCCCAATTCTTCCTCTTTCCTGTCTTCCCTCCTCTCCCATGTGCAGCATTTTTCCTCCCCTCCCACCCATCCCCCTGCGCAGCATGTTTCCATCCCTCCTTCCTATCCCCCCCATGCAGCAGAACCCCGCTGACCCTCCCACTGTGAGACCGACATACCTCTACTCCAAACAGCAGCGGTGGCAGCCCTCTGAACAGGCTGATTCATGGTCTTCCACGTTGGGGCCTTCCTTTTGCTGCATTATTTCATTTAATTATACTACTGAATTAAAGGATCTGGTAGAGACCCATTTACAAATGAGCAAAGACACTATGAGTTTGGAAATATTAATTGGGAAGAATACATACTTTGTAAATGGTCTCTGCCAAAACCTCTAATGTAAATATAAATACTCTAGTTGAGGAGGAACCTCAAGCTATGTCAGCTGAGGACTACCTCTGAAGGTGGCCGGGGGTCCCTTTTGCCAAGCTTGGCAAGCAGTAGCAGCGTCCCTGAGTCACAGATGCTGGCACCTTAGTGGCTCAGGGATGCTGCCTGCAACTGCTACGCTTGGACGAGGGAAGTTCTAGCTGTCTTTGGAGGAGGTCCTCAGCTGGTGGTGCTTGGGGATACCCACCAATCTCAGCAAATATTTCAGCATGGATGAAATAAAAACAGAAATGCATTTCAGACATCTGCTATATATATTTCCCAAAGTTAACATATTTCAGTCAATAAATTCCTTTTTTTAACCACATCTCTCCCTCCATTTCTTCCACCACCATGTCCAACATTCTTCCCTTTCAATATGTTCCTTCATCACCTTATCCAACATTTCTCTCCATCATCCATCTCTACCTCACTGCTCTCTCTCTATGCCCTACAATTCTCCTTTCTTCCTTTCCCCATATGCACCATCTCTTTCCCTCTCACTCACACACTCATGCCCAACAATTCTCCCTTTCTGTTCCCTTCCCACCTCAGCGTCTCTTTTCCTCCCTCCCTCTATCCTATGTCCCAAGTTTGTGCCCCCTTTCTTTCTCCCTTTTGTGTTCCAAGTTCATGCCACATTTCTTCCTTCTGTGTCCAAATGCACTCCTTTCTTCCCCTGTGTGTTCCATGTTCGTGCCTCCCTCCTTTCTTTCTTCCTTCCAGCCTTTGTCCCAAGTTCATACCCCCTCTCTTTTCCTTTCTTGCACCAACATGCACCCGCTCGCTCTCTCCCTCCCTTCTGTCACCCAAGTACTTCATACCTCCTTCCCATGAACATGTTACAGAGCTGTCCACATGGGCTACCTCCTTCCTGCCTTCCCAGGGCTGCAGTTCCTTCATGCTGCATGTGGTTGACTTGGAATCCTTCCCTCTGATTTCAGCTCTGACATCTGAAGGCAGGCTTCTGGGTCAGCGGCATGGGAGCGCTCCACGCATCTTTGTGGAGGTGAGAGTGTGGCTGGAAAGCAGGAAGAAGGAGGTGTTGCTTGGACACACACTGGTGAGAGCCCCTTCAAGGTGCCTCCATCCCTGCAATTCCGGGGGGGGAGGGGGGGAACCCCACGAGATCCCTACGAGATCCCCACTGGAATTGTTCCATGTAGCTCTCTATGTATGACCCACATGAGTGGGGTGAGGGCTGATTAGGAGGACTGGAATTGGGATTGATGTCCCCAGCAGAGAGCAAGAGGAGAAGTAAGAGAATATAGATCAGGGATCTCAAAGTCCCTCCTTGAGGGCCACAATCCAGTTGGGTTTTCAGGATTTCCCCAATAAATATGCATGCGATCTATGTGCATGCACTGCTTTCAATGCATATTCATTGGGGAAATCCTGAAAACCCGCCTGGATTGTGGCCCTCAAGGAGGGACTTTGAGTTCCCTGATATAGATGAGTGTAGGAGAAGCATGGTCGAAATGCATACAGGTAGAGTGGGGATAGCTGAATGAGTGGGAGAAAGTATTTGAAGATTTAGGACTGGGAAGAAGGTGGAGGATAAAAGGGAGGGTGAGATAGTGAAATCAAAAAGTGAGTGGTGAAGAGGGAGATTGGGGAAAGTCAGTATTAGGAGGAGGAATTGATGTATAGGAGTCTTGGGGGAAGGGAAGGTGAAGGAACGGGCATTAGGCACCTGCTTAGTGGACAATGGGGTTTATCCTGGATATCGGAGAGTTTTTGGGGGGGAGATCTAGACTGGTAATACAAATCAGATTTCAGAGGCTTTTGTGAAACAGTGGTGCCGTGGTCAAGATTGCCTAGAAGCTAGTCACATAAGATGAAGGTGAAAGAAGGTAGGTAACATAGACTTAATGTGGAGAGCTCACATATGAGAGGCATGGTTATATGATCACAATGTATAAGAAGATAAGATTAAAAAGGGGTAACTAAATTAAATAAAAAGAGAATGAAATCAGTTTAAACTATTTGAGACCTTTTAAATGGTGAAGAGCTAGAGGATGAGTATTGGATTGAATTGGATGAGCAGGCAGCAGGATTGTTAAATCAGACTCTAGAACTGTTGTTAAATTGTGGAGATAGGGGAATGGGAATGAATAATTTAATTAAATAAATAATTAGTAGAGATCTCAAGATTACAATTACAGGTTAAAGAGAATCATGTATAACATTTTCAAATAGATTTACAGAGTACAGAAAACATAATTACCAGATAGAGAGGGATAAGCACATTAATCCAATGTGGTATAAAATAATCCACAGAAAAAGAGAGTGAATGAAGTATTTTAAATAGTAAAGGGCTGGACCTTTTAAATAATAAAGGGCTGGATCTTCTGGTCGGGGGACATAACCCACTTGTCTGGACTGGTCTAGCAGGACTCAAGGAAAGGAAATTAGCAGGTAAGAACATATTTCACCTTATGGTGCTGTCAATTGTGATCATTCTAGATTATAGAACTACTGCTTGCTGATCAGCAATTTAGTAGATGTGGTACTTTATAATTGTATTTTTTCACTTTAACTTTCAGATTGTGATTTCTGTTTATAGTCAGACATGGTTAATCCAATGTCTAAACAAACAAGAAAAGGGAAAACTTGCCTCAATATATGTTAAACAGGCAGAAAATGGCAAGTGAGATGTCATAGAACAACCAAGCAAATTTATTAACATAAAAAGTCCTAGTCCACAAAGTTTGTCTCAGGGGATTAAACAAGTAAACAAATAAAACATTAACTTAAGTGTATATAAATCCATTCAAATCACAAGAAGTGCCGTATGTCTAGCAATATATGACTCTACAGTATATGATAACCAGGCCATCTTGCTATGTAACTATCTTGAATGCTTATTTTTTTCTTTTTCCTTCCATTCCCAGATGGCATGCAGTTGAGATGACCTGGATGGCCTTTTCCTCCAAGATGCACTCGCAGCACTATTCATAGATTAATTAAAGAACTGATTGACTTAAACTTAATAACTGCACAATCTCAATTCTGACTAACTCTAACAGATGAGATCTCCAAATTCAGATCTCCTTAAGATGTAAATTGTAGCACGAAGATGGCCCTAGAATGATTTTTAGGAAAATTAAAAATTAAGTACATAGAACTTTTTAAAAATATTTCTTTACTGTATGGTACAGCATATAGAAGTAATTTTATAACGGGTACCTAGTTTAATTGGCAGATGGATGCTTATTTTTAACCAGTTTTATAATGACAGATATATATAATGACATAAATATTGCCTAGATTGAGAGGACAAACATGCTTGCTCAAGTGCAAGTTAAATGTTAATATGTACTTAAAATACACCTGTAAATCATAACATCAATTACATTCTGCCAAACTCCATTGTTATTATGCAAATACGCAAAGGCCTGCACTATGAGTACTTTTTAGACAAGGCCTAATTTTTTATGTGACATTTTCAGCACTTTTAACAGCATCTTAGGTATGGAGAAAGTTTATAAAATTACAGTATTTATTTTCTATATTATAACTTATTTTAAGAGCTATGCATTATTGTGATCCCAGAAATGTTTGTCAGCAAAGGTTTCATGTAACAGTTTGCTGTGTTCTCATTTTTCTGTATGAATGGAATTGATTTTTATATATTGTTCCAAGTATGAGAACACTATTTATTTATTATGAAACAACTTGCAACAGAACTGAAATAATCTCTTGCAACTAAACAAGAGGTAAGCAAGAAAGAAGAGAATATTACCCTAAAAAGCAGGTCTGATTGGGTACAGTATCATTGCTTTGAAGCTTTCAAACAAATTTTGTGACTGCTACTAGAATGCAACCTCAGAGTAAAAGTAAATCTTTAAGAACATTAACAACATGTAAAGTCATGCAGACAGACTTGTTTGGTGAATTGCACAGTGCTAATAAAGTGCAGAAATCCAAAGTTCAGTCCTTGTGCAAACCCACTTCTGTGCACCGGTCTGGAAGGGCAAAGAGAACAAGTGCCCAGTCTTTCTCAAGTTCAGATTTAGAGAATTCTGGAAATTCATCTTCAAAGAAAGCTGTGACTTCTTCTCGCATTGATTTCAATAATGCCCAGATTGTGTGCCATGCTAATTTTCAGAGACATTGTAAGGTCAAGAAACCCAGTAGGATATTGCCATGTCTGAGCAACGATGTGGAGAACTCAAAAGACTTTATTTTGTTCAGTCCGACTTGTCAGGCAGCTTTGTTAGAAAAACAAAAACACAAACAGCAGCAGCAACAACACACAACAGCTAGCTTGTCTTTGTTGGTGCTGACACCTCCAGCTGGCCTGGAACACACGCTGTTGGACAGTAGTAAACTCATGGACAGTCTAAATGCCACAGGTATAACTTTCTAATTCTAAACTTTTAGTGCTTTATCTTTTTAAAAACTAAACGTTGAAAGTAATCTTTTTTTCTTGTATGATTATTCAGTCATTTACTCTAGCAGTGGTATTCACATTTAATCCTTGATAACTACAAGTGTGTTGGGTTTAAGCATAATGGTTTTATGTGCATACTATTCCCACTGTTTGCAAATCTGTCTCATATTCATTAGCATTACTTCAAACCCAAGCTGTTCGTGGTGCTTAATGACTGTAAGTGAATTCCAGTGCCCTAGAGACTCTTCATTATATTTTTATGATTTCCACTTGGATTATAGTTTCATCATCTGGACCTTGAAAGATATGTTTTCAGAGGGTTTGAAAATAAAATAGCTTTTCTAGTGCACTGTGGGTTATGCATCTGAACCTGCAAATTGCTTGCAGAATGCTGTCAATCATTTTCAAATTCCACCTCCCCCATGAAGCTGTTCCTGCCCCCTCATTTTTTTTTTTCAACCAAGTTGCTCAGAAGTATCCTTTCATTGGCAGATGCTATTTGGCAAGGGCCTAGATGACCTAATGGCCATCACCCCAAGGCCTTGCCAGACAGCCGACCTCGGATGTCTTGGAATCTGGGATGTGGGAATTTTTGAGGCTCGATTCTGTACTTATGTGGGAAGCCAAACTATTCAAAGGTCCTTTCAGGGGTACTGGCAGAGGTTCATCATGGGCAGGAGGCAGCAAGTCTCTGGCTCTCACTCCTCCCCAGCCTCCAAAAGAGCACAATGATGCCAGGACAGGGGCCATGCCTCGATAGGCTGTCGGCCTATTGGTTGGTCTGGGCTCAGTTTGGCACAGACTGACTGAAACATAGAAACATAGAAATAGACGGCAGATAAGGGCCACGGCCCATCTAGTCTGCCCACCCTAATGACCCTCCCCTACCGTCCCATTATTAAAGATAAAAATATTGGTCACGATGATCTATCCAATTATAGACCTATATCTAACATCCCCTTTTTAGCAAAATTAACAGAAAAAATTGTCTTCAATCAAATTTCAGAGTTTGTAGAAAAAACTAACGTGTTACATCCGAATCAAACTGGTTTCAGACAGCACCATAGCACGGAACACTGACTAATTGGCATGACCACTTCTACTCAATATTTCTTAGATCATCATCAATCGGTGCTGTTAATCTCTATTGATCTTTCAGCAGCATTTGATACGATTGATCATCAACTTCTTCTTAGCAGACTCCAATCTATTGGGGTTACAGATGAAGTTCTTGCTTGGTTTACATCTTATTTCATTGATCGCACATCTACCGTTCTTTTAAGGAATCTTCCTCCAAACCTACACAAATTGCACATGAGGTCCCCCAAGGATCTATTCTTTCACCCTTACTTTTCAATATTTTTCTTACACCACTAATGACCTTATGCCAATCTGTAGGCTTTCATGTTTTTGCCTATGCTGACGATATTCAGCTACTGCATCCTTTAAATAATAATAATACAATTGAAATCTCAGCGATCAACGAAAAACTTGACCAAATTTATCATTGGCTGGATACAAACAGATTGGCACTTAACATCAAAAAAACTAATGTCATGCTTTTTCCGTGGAAAGATAGTTTCCCTCTTGTTACTCCTATCTCTATTCAAAATGCCCCCCTACAATCAGTTAAAAATATTAAAATTTTAGGGGTAATTTTCGATAACAAACTTAATTTTCACGACCATATCAGTAACATCATGAAAACTACCTTTTACAGGTTACGTAAAATTCAATCTATTTCTAAATTTCTATGTCCCAAATCACTTAACATCCTGATTCACTCTTTGGTGATGTCTAAAATCGACTATTGCAATTCTCTTTTTAAAGGAATTGCTTTACATGAAATAAAACGTCTTCAAATTATACAAAATGCATCAATTAAGCTAATAACCAAATCTAGAAAGTTTGATCATGTAACACCACTTCTTAAAAATGCTCACTGGCTTCCAGTTATTCACAGAATAACGTATAAACTTTGTATAATTACTTTCAAAACCCTCTATAATATGACCCCCGCTTTTTTATTTAAGTTATTAATTCCATATTCTGCAAGGAGAATTTTAAGATCTAATGAACAAAACTTATTGTCTGTTCCCTCGTTGAAAATTATAAACACTAGACGACAATTTATTTTTTCATGTACTGCACCGCAGACTTGGAATGCCCTCCCTATTTCTTTAAGGGAGGAGAAGGAATTTGGAAAATTTAAAAGTAACTTAAAAACATTTCTTTTCAAGGATGCCTTTGCAAACTAATTTTATTATTTTATTACCCTACTTTTTTTTTATTATATTTTTTATTTGTTACCCTCTTGTATTTTCCCTTAATGTCTTTTCTTTACTTTACTTTAATGAATTGTATTTCATCCCTCCTCACCTAATGTTAAGAATATGTTAAATTGAGTGTAATTTAGTCCTTTTTAAGTATTTTATGTATTGTATTGTCACCTAACAAATGTAAATTTTAATATGTACATCGCTTAGAAGTCTGATTAAGCGATTAATCAAGAAACCTAATAAACTTAAAACTTGAAACCTTTGCCCTGTGAATAGATCCCATGTGTCGATCCCATTTGGCCTTAAAATCAGGCACGCTGCTGGCCTCAATCACCTGCAGTGGAAGACTATTCCAGCGATCAACCACCCTTTCAGTGAAAAAGAATTTCCTGGTGTCACCTCGCAGTTTCCCGCCCCTGATTTTCCACGGATGCCCTCTTGTTGCCATGGGACCCTTGAAAAAGAAGATATCTTCCTCCGCTTCGATGCGGCCCGTGAGATACTTGAACGTCTTGATCATTACTCCCCTCTCTCTGCGCTCCTCGAGCGAATATAACTGTAATTTGTCTAGCCGTTCTTCTAGCCGTACGGGAGATCCTTGAGTGCCGAGACCATCCGGGTGGCCATTCTCTGAACTGACTCCAGTCTCAGCACATCCTTGCGATAATGCGGCCTCCAGAATTGCACACAGTATTCCAGGTGGGGCCTCACCATGGATCTATACAATGGCATAATGACTTCTGGCTTACGGCTGACGAAACCCCTGTGTATGCAACCTATGATTTGTCTTGCCTTGGATGAAGCTTGCTCCACTTGATTGGCAGCCTTCATGTCCTCACTGACGATCACCCCTAAGTCTCGTTCTGCTACCGTTCTTGTTAGGATCTCGCCATTAAGGGTATAAGTCTTGCATGGATTTTGGCTGCTCAGATGCATAACTTTGCATTTTTTGGCATTGAAGCTGAGTTGCCAGGTCCTAGACCAGCGCTCCAGTAGGAGTAGGTCGTGCATCATGTTGTCGGGCATTGAATCTTCGTCCGTTGTGCATTTGCCCACTACATTACTTAGTTTGGCGTCATCGGCGAATAATGTTATTTTACCTCGAAGCCCTTCTGCCAAGTCTCTTATAAAGATGTTCAATAGGATCGGGCCCAAGACCGAGCCCTGGGGCACTCCACTGAGTCCTAGAAATTGTTCAAGAAGATTATAAAATTGAGTTCTATGCCTCCCTTTCAGACCATTTTGTAGATTCTCAGGCCTGCTGGCCAGAGAGAGCCCTTAAACTCTGGGCTACGGTGCAAAGGCTACTGGATCTTTGCTATAGAGCCAGTTCTGGACGAAGAATCGGGCTCGGGCAGATATTTCATTGTGCCAAAGAAAGCCTCAGACCACTGGAGGTCAATTCTAGATCATAAGTCAGTTAGTTCTGTGCTGAAAGTGTTGCACTTCAGCATGGAGTCCGTTCCGTTGGTCATAGCGGCAGTGGCACCGGGGAAATTTCTTGCCTCCTTTGATTTGATAGAAGTCTATTCCACATTCCCATTTTTCCAGCCCACGGGAGGTATTTGAGGTTTTATGTGCTGGAGCAGCATTTCCAGTTCTCTGTACTCCCCTTTGCCTTAGCTGCAGCACGCCACACCTTTACCAAGTTCATGGTGGTGGTAGCAGCAGCACAGCTCCACAAGGTAGGGATCCAAGTGCACCCATATTTGGATGATTGGCTGATCAGAGTTCTGTCCAAGGAGGAAGGTAAAGTTTCAAGAGTGGTCCAATTCCTCCAGGACCTGGGATGGATAGTCAACTGCAAGAAAAGTTGGTTGGAAGTGCCTACAGTACCTGGTAATTTTGTTCAGTAAAATCTTGGGCCATGTTTTTCTTCGAGAGCCACACTGACTGAAGCTCCAGAAGCAGATTTTGAACTTACAGAGTCTGACTTCCCATGACGTGGCATTATCTGCAGGTTATGGGGTCGATGGCAGGCATAGTGTTGGTCCCTTGGGTGAGAGCGCACATGAGTCTTCTTAAAGACTCTCCTCTCTCGCTGGTCTCTTCAGATGGATTCATTTCAGCAATCACTTCCATGGTTTCTGGAAGCGAGGAACAGCTTGCAGTGGTGGCTGCAGACAGCTTCCTTCTCTGCATTTTCTCCTGGGAAATACTAATGACTGATGCCAGCCTTTACAGTTGGGGGGGGGGGGGGGGGCAGCATTGCAATGGACACGGTTCAGAATTGTTGGTCACTGGCTCAGAAAAAGTGGTCCATAAATTGCCTAGAACTTGGAGCCATGCAGGTAGTGCTGCAGGCTCTGGAGAAGTCTCTGGAAGGCAAGGCATTATCTGACAGCAGTGGCCTATGTCAACAGGCAAGGAAGCACCAGAAACGCCCCATTGTGCCTAAAAGCTCGACTTCTCATTCAGTGGGCAGAAGCTCATTTGCAGGCTCTCTTGGCCACACACATAGCGGGAGTGGAAAATGTGTAAGCTGACTTCTTCAGCCAGTAGGCTCTCAACCTGGGGGAATGGTCGCTGTCCCCCAAGACCTGATAGTTTGGCGGTGGGTGCATTCACAGATGGATTTGATGGTCTCAGTAGTACACACAAAGGTGGCTTGCTTCTACAGTCGAAGGCACGAGCCTGGAAGCATGGTGTTAGATGTATTAGGCCAGAGAAGGGGCTCTTGTAATGTTTCCCTTGTGTCCAATGCTATGTTGTCATTTGCATAATTGCAAGGTATCTGGGGTTGGTAGTCCTAGTGGTAACCGACTTCCCCTCCAGACTTTGGCATACATACCTAGTTCATCTTCAAGTGGATCTTCTCACTCAGGGAATCCAGAACATTTTGGGCTTGCGGGCTGTCATGATAATCAATGGTTACTTGGATGTGGTTGCCGCCACTCTGCTTAGAGCCAAGAAGCCTGTGACAATAACAGCCTGTTCTAAGGCCTGGAAGTCCTTTCAGCACTGGTGTGCTGTGGATGATGTAGAACCCTTATGAGCTCTGATTTCAGTAGTGCTGGCCTTTTTGTAAGAGGGACTTCAGAAGAGTCTGTTGGTCAGTTTGCTGATAGTGCAGATAGCAGTCTTGGAGACAAAGAGGTTATCTGGCCTCTTACTCAGATGTTGCCCAGCTCTTTAAAGAGGCTCTTCAGTTGAGCCCTCTGGTGCATCTCCCATTCTCGTCCTGGAATCTTAACATTGTATTGATAGGTCTCAGTAGAGCTCTGTATTAGTCCATACAGGAAGCTTCCCTTATGGATCTTATGATCAAGACTGTGTTTCTGGTAGTGATTATGTTGGTGAGGCAAGTCTCCAAATTACAAACTCTGTCCTGTAGGGAGCCGTTTCTTAAGATTACAGAAACGAGGCTTTCCTTATGCAGGGTTTCATCCTTCTTACCGAAAGTAGTCTCTACCTTTCACAACGGTCAGGAAGTATGCTTGCCCGCTTTTCACACTACAGGGTTGAAGAAAAAGGATAAAGTTTTGCATTTGCTGGATATCAAGTGAGTGCTTCTCTGGTACTTTGAAATTACCAATGAGTTTTGAATCGTATTACTTTTTTGTTCTGACCAGTCAGGCTAAGAAAGGGAGACTGATGTCTAAGGCCTCAATTTCCAGATGGATTAAAATGGCAATTACCTCCACATATATGGGCTTGGATAAGCAGCTGCCAATCACATTGAAAGTGCACTCTAGTTGTTACTTCATGGGTAGAGTCTCAGGTGGTTTCATTCGAGGAAATCTGTAGAGCGGTTACATGGTCTACCTTTCATACCTTTACCAGGTTCTTTAGAGTGGACCTAGCAGTCCAGAAAGACGTCACTTTTGGGTTCTCTGTTTTGAATCAGGCTTAGGAAGACCACCCTAGACTTGGGAGACTGCTTTGGTAGGCCCCTAGCATTCAGGACTACTAGAAATGTTGCACTAGAAAGAAAGATTAGGTTCTTACTGCAGTGGTCTTCTTCTTTTTTGTAGATGTGTCTAGTAGTCCTGAAGCCCCACCGTGTAAGTGGGCTTAACCTATCTTCTACCTTAGGATTTGGAGACTTCTCTGTCTGTCGATAAGCTGGAAAAAAAATGCAAGAAGGTAAAGTCTGGTCTAAGTCTTTGCTTGATTGCAGGACATGTGAGGAGCTACAAGCGCTATATAATATGAGTGCTTGTTGCACATAGTTTTGGTATCTGCTTTGATCAGTTACTTGAATGTTATGTTGATAAGTGTTAAAGAGCAGAATTGTAGGGGATCTTTTCCGTCTCTCTCCTTCCAGGTATGTTTGCTATTACAGTGCTACTTGATTGCTTTTTACAAACTGAGGGGGCAAGAGCAGCTCCCTGAGAAAGAGGAGTAAATTGAAAATGTTTAATAATAATAGTTTATATACCGCAGGACCGTGAAGTTCTATACGGTTTACAATGATTAAAAATGCTACAAATTGAGTAGAACTAACAAAGTTAGAGATTAGTGACTAACAATTTTAGAGATCAGTTGTTGTGGGAGAGATTGTGCAGATCAGCTACCTGAATACTTCAGGAACAGATATGTTTTTAGATGTTTCCTAAATTCCCCATAGTTATTAGCATGCATAAGTAATTTTTTCCAGATCTTTACCCCATAATGCTGCTTGATAAGAGAAAAGATGTTGATGATGTCTTTTTAAATTTACATCCTCTAACTCGTGGAGAGACAAACTTCAGGTGTGAGCTTCTCTTATGTCTATTGGTTGAGAAAGAGAAGAGGTCAGTTATATTTTAGGGGTTAAACCGAATAGTACCTTAAAGCAAAAACATCAAAATTTAAACTTCACACGTGCTTCCATCGGCAACCAGTGCAGGAGTTGGTAGGAAGGGATTATGTGATTGGACTTCTTCAAACCAAAAATCAGCCTGACCGCCTCATTTTGCACCAGTTGTAATCTCTGCATATTCTTCTGGGGAATTGCCAGATGGGCGATATTACAGTAATCAAGATGGCTCAGTATAAGGGATTGTACCAGAATTCTGAATGATAAAGCATCAAAATATGCTCTACTGGACCAAAGCTTCCAGAGGGTAAAAAAACCCTTTCTAACCAAGGAGTCCACTTGGTCTTTCATGGTTAGGCCCTGGTCCAGTATTACCCCCAAAACCTTCATAGTAGGTTGAATAGGGTAACTGACTTTATTGATACACAGTGATGCTTTAGTGACAAGTGGATGTGACGAGGCTACAAAGAATTTTGTTTTTTCTTAATTAAGCTTCAGTCTAAATTCAGTCATCCATTGTTCCATCAAGTTTAGTACTTCTGTTGCCATAGAGGTAGCTTCAGAGAGAGAAGTAGCAAATGGGATAATGATCTTAAAGTCATCTGCATGACTAAATAATTTTATCCCCCGCTGGGTCAATTGCACACCTAATGATGACATGTAAACATTGAAAAGCAATGGGGATAATGGTGACCCTTGCGGAACGCCAGATGGATTACTCCAGATATTAGAAAGGTTGTAATTGAAACGTACTTGATAGGTGTGGGACATAAGGAAACTTCGGAACCAGTCTAACACCTCTCCTCTGATGCCAATTGCGTCTAAGCATTATAACAATTTCTCATGATCCACCAAGTCAAAAGCAGAACTCATGTCGAATTGCATGATCAGGGCATTATGGCCCCAGCTAAATAAGGAGCGTAAATTATCCAAGATGGCTGCAATTACTGTCTTAGTGCTAAACAAAAGTCTAAAACCAGATTGAGTTTCATGTAAAAGAGAGAACTGATCAAGGTATTCCATCAATTGGGTATGTACCAGTCCTTCCATGATTTTTACAAAAAATGGAATGGATGCCACTGGTCTATAGTTGGTTACTGATGCTAAGGATTCTTTACAATTTTTTTAACAGCATTTTGCAAGCAACTTGCAGGTTCAAATGTTTAACCCTAGTGTTCAGAACTACTACCGTGTTTCTCTGAAAATAAGACAGTGTCTTATATTAATTTGGGGTCCAAAAAATGCATTAGGGCTTATTTTGGGGGGATATCTTATTTTTTTTTCATGTACAACAATCATCTCTCCCTCTCCTCTACCCCTACCCCAATTCTTCCTCTTTCCTTTCTCCCCCCCCCCATGTGCAGCATCTTTCTTTCCTTCTCACCCATCTCCTTGTGCAGCATCTTTCGATCCCTCCCTGCCATCCCCCTGTGCAGCAGAACCCCACCGTGAGACTGGCATACCTATGCTCAGAGGCCTCCAAAAACAGCAGCGGTGGCAGCACTCAGTGATGCAGTGGGAAAGCCCATGAAACAGCCCGTTCAGAGCGCTGCTACCACTGCTGCTTTAGGAGACCTCGGAGCGGGGGTATGTCAGATCTTACCGGGGTGGGGGGTTGTGGAATCAATGAGTCAGATTTTTGGGGGCGAATCAGGCAGGGATGGAGTTGGGGGAGTATCAGGGACATTCGGGGAGGGGGGGCGGCTTCAGGTATTGATCTTAACTAGGGTGTATTTTTTTTATATTAGGAGCCTCTATAAATCATGCTAGGGCTTATTTTTGGGATAGGTCTTATTTTCAGGGAAATAGGGTAGATGCATCTACTAGAAAGAAGATTATCAAGGTAAGATCCAAATCTTTCTTTATTCTGGTTCCTGACTATACTTCAATTTTTTATTTGAAGTCCATTTTCTCTCTGGCTTTTGTTTCTCCCTTCTCCCCTTTTAACATAGTTAAGAAATGAGCGGCTAGACCATTCCTTCAAAGATGGTTTCAAGTATGCTTTTGAAGTGATACTAGATCTTACATAAATCAAACTTCCTGTTATAGAAAATTAGGTTCTTACCTTGCTAATCTTTTTGTAAACAGGAGTATTAGTCTTGACCAATGGGTATTTACCCTCCTTTACTGTGAAGTCTGTAGAGAGACTAATTTACATATTTTTCTGTTCCTCCTCCTCACTCTGGGCTGTGCTGGATTTCCTCAGTCTGTATCAAAACAGTTAGTTATCCCTAGAGTGTGTACAAAGAGAGAGGGAATACAAGGATTTTCCCTGAGACAACACAAGTCTGTTCTCAACAAAAACCAGCATTAATTATAACATTTTATAATGTCTAATGAGGTGAAATGAATCCTGTGTGCAACCTGCTTCAACAATTCAAGTTACCCAATTTACAAATTCGACACTACTGCAATAAAATTTAATATTTTTCTTGACCCTAAGGTCCAGTGGAAGTAAACAAGATGTCTGACCTTCCAGACAAGTCTGAGACAGAAAGCAGGTTAATGAACTGACAGGGTGGGCGTCAAGTCTGATATTCCTGTTTACAAGAAAGAAGATTAGCAAGGTAAGAACCTAATCTTCCATTTATGTGAAACAGGAATATTGGTCTTGACCAACGGGATGTACCAAAGCAGTTCTGAGAGCCTATGGAGGGGCAAGTGAGTCTGCTGCCAGCCCAGCACCACAGAACCAAACTCTGCATCCCTTTCTGGCTGTAACATCCACCCTGTGAAACTTGATAAAAGTGTGGAGGCAAGACCATGTGGCTGCCCTACAGATTTCTTCAGGAGAGACAACTCTAGCATTCGCCTGGGACACCACCACTCTTCTGGTGAAGTGTGCCTTTACTCCCATTGGAAACTGTTTTCTGCTTTCAATATAGACCAAAAAAATTGCTAGTCAAATCCATCTTGAATTGGACGCCTTTGATGCCGACTGTCCCTGTTGTGCTACACCTAGGAGCACAAAGATGATCTGACAGGCAAAATTCGTTCATCATCTCTAAATAACGAAGAACTACTTTTCGAACATCCAAGCATTTCAGGATCTTGTCTTCCTCCTTTGCCCTGGAGGGCAAAAAAGCCAGTAGACACACTTCCTGGTTTACATGAAAACTGAAAACTACTTTCAATAAGAAGAAAAATACTATTCAAAGCAAGACACCGGTCTACCAAATCTTGAGGAAGGGTTCCCTGCAGGACAGCGCCTGAAATTCTGATACTCTTCTGGCTGAAGTTATGGCCACTAAAAATACAGTCTTGACTGTTAAGCTCATGAATGAGGTCTCCAAAGGCTCATACGGAATGTGAATGAGTGCCCGCAGGATGAGATTAAGATTCTAGGATGGAAAAGGCTGGTGCACAGGGGGGCAAAGACACTGAGCCACAAAAATTTCCCTGACTGGACCCTGGTGGCCTGTGGTCTGGTAAGGACTTTGTCTTACTATCTGCCACACTGGCCATCAGATTGTCGTGACCCTTGCCAAAGAGTAATTGCCCTTTAAAGGGGAGTTTGCTCAACATTGCTTTAGAGACTGAATCACCCTCCCACTTTCTGATCCAGAGTATTATGCGGGTGGAGATGGCATATGCTGAGACCTTACTCGACCCTGAAAAGGTTATACAGTGCATCCACTATGTAATCAACCCACGCCAGCAGGAACTGGGGGTTTCTGTTGTCATCCTGGTCTGCCTGGCTGAGCTTTGAATAGCATGCTTGGGTGACAAGTGACGCCGCTGCTGCTGCTTTTAGGTTTAGCATTAGGCCTTAAATTGCCTCTTAATGACAAAGTTCAGTCTGTGGTTATGGGCGTCCTTTAGAACCACTCCACCTTCACTGGAAAAGGAGGTACGTTTAGTAATTTGTGCCACCAGGGAATCCAGCTTTGACATATTAAACAGCTGCTGGAACTCGACATCCATCAGGCAGAGCTTTGTCATAAACTTGGCTAACCTCAGGGACCTCCCAGTAGTCAGTGAGCATCCTGGTAATGTCTGAATGTGAGGGAAAGCATGCCGCCTGCACCTTTGTGCTGTTCATGAGCGAGCACTGCATAGCAGAGGTCTGGGGTTATTCCAGCTTTAATTCCTGGAGGGATCTCAGTAATAATTCTCTGCAGTGCAGATGGCTTGAACACTGTTGGGTTCTCTTCAAGATCTAGGGATGCCACCTGATCATTGTCTAGCCCACTAAGCTAAGATATTGTATCTCCAAGCACAGAGGACCCCAACTGAGAAAACAGAGGCATGAACTCTGAACCATTTTTGTCCAAATCTTGCTCTGTCTGGGTCCCCTACACTTGAGCATGACTTTCACTAGCTGCACCCTTCGCGAGGAGGTGTCCAGCTGCTACTCTTGCCAAGACCCCCAAAGGCCAGGCTGACTTCTGTAGCTTAAAAGAGCTTCATATATCATATGTATAAATTCAGGAGCAAAGCACTGCCCAGGTTCATCGGAGGAACCTGGCAGGACTTCCTGTGAATGCCCTCTGTTTTGTCTACCAGCACGCGACTGCACTTTGTCGGGAACACCAACTCTCCATTTTCCATCTCCAGTCAAACTTTCTTGGCCAGGAAGTGTTCCATATGAGCTCCAATCCCCCCCCCAGAGGTATGAGAAGGGGTGAAGCCTGAAGATCCCACACCCCCTTCATGAGCCGTGCTGCACGTCGAACAGTGATCTCCCCTCGGACAGGCATCTGCCACAAGTTTGGCATGAATCTAAAGAATATCAGGAAGTGACGTCACCACCGAAGATGGCGGGTTGACTGAGCAGTTCTGCATGCCTAGCATTTTATAATCATCCTCAAGGGAGCAAGCTGTACTGTAACGGGCTTGGGAGGCTGAATCTTGGTGCCTGATATTTACTGGCGCCGTCTGGTCTGCACTGATGGCAGCGCCCCATAAAAAATCTTTGAAAGACTTTGGCTTTGTGCTGTCTTCGGCGGAAGCCGGGAACAAGGCAGAGCAGGGAAAACCGTGGGCAGCCTTACCGAGTGCAGAAGATGCAGTGATGTCAGATCCCTCGGTATCCCAGTCGGCAGCAGAACCGCTGTCGGAACTTACCGGCCTGTTGCATGAAATTTGGGTGGATGTCAAATCGGTGCGGGCCGAGTTAGCAACGCTGGCAGCTGACCTCCGTGGCGAAATGGCAGATTTGGGCCATCGAGTTTCAGCCACGGAGGATTGCCTGGAGGAACACCATGAGCAGCTGCAGGTGCTAGATTCTAAACTGAGGGATGCCCTGGCTCACCATTCCTATGTCCTCGATAAGTTGGAGGACTTGGGAAATAGTGGCTGCCATTCCAACCTGCGGGTGAGAGGGGTCCTGGAGCATGCCGAATATGCTAACTGTGAACGGGTGGTCCAGCAGGTTGCTAGCATGCTTCTTTCCACGGACACTGCATCTGTCTCCTCGGATGAGGTTCACATTGAAAGGGCGCACCGGGCTCTGGTAGCCCCGCAGGACATTGTGGCGTGCTTCACTGATTTCAAAACAAAGGAGGCTATAATGAGGGCTGCTAGAGCCCAATCAAATTTGAAGTGGGACATGTTTGAGATTGAGATATATCAAGATCTGGCTTCTGTCACTCTTAGGCAGCAAGCTGAGTTACGCCCAGTCCTGCAATACCTGAGAGCATAATGTGAAATACCATTGGCACCACCCTTTTGCCCAGCTCTTTTATCATGAAGGCAACTTGCCTACTGTGCGGACCTTGCAGGAGGCAGCTTGCCTTTTCCCGGTGGAGCAGTTTTTGCTTGCAGCTTGGGTTCCTGGAGGTGGACTTGGGCGTCCCTCGTCGGCAGTTCCTTGGCTTCCTTGACCCCGCTGGCAGCGGATAACTCGGTGGGGAGGACGGCTGACGAGGTAGTCGCCCAGTGTGCCTACTCTTTCTGGCCCCCCTCCCCTTGAGAAGCTGACTGACAGACTTCATGGAACGTTTCCTTCTCGTCGGGTGACCTCTTGGGGGGTCCTGGACTTATAGGATCTGGTTGGTTGTTTCCGTTCACAGGCCCTCTGTTGGAGCCCATGGTATTGAATATCTCTGTGGTTGGGAGCCGTTCAGGGAGGGCTATATTTCCCTGTTACCAAGCTTGTATTTAGTGAGCTGCTGAGGGGCTCCTGTGGGGTCAGGGATTGCTATTGGGGTGAGAGTGGGTTTTGCTTATTGGGTATGTGGGGTTCTCTCCTTCCTCTGGTATCTGGGGGGTACCTGTTAGGTTTTCAGTAGCCCTTGGGTTAGGTGGTATACTTATGGGAATTGGTGTTTGGGGGGAGGGGAAGGATGGGGGAGGTGAAGGGATTGGGCAGGAACATGTCAGCTTGGTGGGTTGTCTGGAGTGGTGTGGGGGGATGTGCCCCTACGGTCTTGAGGGGTGTCATACCGATATCTTGCAGATCTGGTCGCTAGGAGTGGTTAATGGGGACACCTGATGAGCTTCGGCTCCTATCCTTTAATGTGTGGGGCCTCAATGTAGCTGCAAAGAAACATTTTCTGTTTCGAGATTCATTTATCCACATATGGTGGATGTGTCCCCGAGTTAAAGAATATTGGACTATGTTTGGACAATTAATAGTGAGTATTACTGGGAAGCATTATCCGGTATTACTGGAGGGCTGTTAAATTCTCTGATTCTAGGGTATTCCCGTCCGGAGAATAAGCTTGCTGTGTTTTTAGTCACTCTGGCTAGGGTGGCGATAGCATCCTGCTGGCGCATAGCGAAGCTGCAGGATCGCCAATTGTTGATTCAACGCTTGGATTATGTACATCTGATGTATAAATTGACAGCCTTGTGCCACATGCGGATGGCACCCTATTGGAAAGTTTGGTCCAGCTACATCGACTGGAGGGCTCTCTCTCATCACTCTGGACTTGTGGTTTAGGGGTTGACATAATTTTGGGAGGGGGGTGGAGGGATGGCTCTGGGTGTTGTGGTTTGAGGGGAGATGGGAATCTGGTGATAGGGGTGTATTCTTGTGGGGAATTTTTTGGGGGGCATGTGGGGTGGAAGTGGGACTTGTTGGTTAGCTGTGTAATAGGAGGCTAGGGGGACTGGGTGAGGCTGATCAGTGGATGTTGGGTTGATATTCACCATTATACATTGTTGAGTATGTTGCCATTAGCCTTTTTATTTTTGCTGGTGTTCACTTTGGGGGTTGTCATCCCGTGTATTTTGAAAAACTTACACACAAAAAAAATCTAAAGAATATCTACCTGAAGAGTCCTTCTATGCTCTTTTTAATAAAAAATGAGGGGTTTTGAGGCAGATGGAGAGAGACTTAAAATTAAATTTGGAAAATCAAGATTTTAGTGCCTAAAATGGCCCATGGGGGCAAAAGAGAAACACAAAAATCCAGGGAGGGGTTTCTTGGAGGTTGAGGTGAAGGACCCTGGCCCTAACTTCAGAAACCTCTGAAATTTAACTTTTGAGGACCCTTGCCTTACCCTCCCGATTTTTCCCATTGGCTATAACAGCCATGCTTGATGTTGGGAGCTTCTCACACTGAACCTTTAGAGTTATGAGCAAATTTCTTCCTCAGAGAAACCCGCCAAAGTGAAAAATGGCTTGTTTGTTCAAACTTTCATCCAGTCTCCCCATGGGACCAGATCCTCAGACTCCCACCGGAGCCTACATGATGATGTGGGGGGAGGAATGCAGTCGGCCCTGATTCTGGTACAAAACTGTCAAGGAAACTGCATAGCCTGTGTTTCAAGCCCACCGCGGATGAAAGCTAGGATGAGACTGCTCCCATGGGAATGATCCCTGAGCCTCTGGACTGTTAATACAGGCTGGCCATATGGGAAACATGCAAAGCATGTGCCTGCGGGCCTGATAATCTGTATTTTCTCACAGCCAGAAAAGTCTTGGGGGGGGGGGGAGGAGGAGGAGGAACCGAGAGCCTTTGCAGCACCAAAAAGTCTTGCTTATGGAATAAAAACCCGAAAAAGAAAAAAATAGAACCAAGCACAACAGAGAAGCTTCTACAACTTTGCTGTATTACATTACATTAGTGATTTTTATTCCGCCATTACCTTGCCGTTCAAGGCGGATTACAGAAGAGGATTTCTGGACATGTCTAGAGGTATTAGAGTAGAGCGGGTTGCTTCAGAGGATTGAAATGTTTCATACGGTGTTAGTCTTTATGGATTTCTTAAATAGCAGGGTTTTTATTTCTTTAGAGAGTAAGACTGAGGAAAACCAGCCCAGGGTGAGAGGAAGAGGAGCTGAAAAATAGGCAAATTGGGCTCTCTACAGACTTTACAGTGAAGTTGGATAAATACCTGTTGGTCAAGACTGATATTCCTATTGCACTAGAATAGATCTTTATGCCCTTAAATAGCAGAATATAAACTTTTTTTCTAGCCCAAAGTGATGTATGTTAGGTATTATTCTAGATTCCTTTCTAGATAGGGTATCTATGATCTTCATTTCATAGACTCGATCAAATCTTTCTTGTTTTGTTTGAAATAATAAAATTGATTTTCTAACTTTTGAGATAATTAATTGTTCCTAAAGGGCAAACTCTTCATATGGCTGTACCTGAAAATAAGGCAGATAAGCTACTGTTGACAAGCTGGGGTCTCCCTAAACCTGTCCTGGAGAAGTACCACAGACTAGGGGTTGTACAGATGTTTGAATGGCAAGCAGAGTGCCTGATGCTTGGTCAAGTACTAGAAGGAAAGAATTTGGTGTACTCAGGTATAGTATATGGATATGTCAACTTTTGTCATGGTTCATTATCTGATTCCTTGTCTCCTTTTTCACATTTTCCCTTGCTGTATTATTTTTAGCTCCTACAAGTGCTGGGAAGACATTAGTAGCTGAGTTGCTTATATTGAAGAGAGTCTTGGAAACCCATAAGAAAGCACTTTTTGTTCTCCCATTTGTCTCTGTGGCCAAAGAGAAAATGTATTATCTTCAGGTAATTATATAGCAAGTATTATGTTGCTGTCAAATTAGATTGCACCAGTTTGCTGGTAGGACTTTATTTATTCAGCTTGATTACATATCAAAATATGTTGTAAGTGTGGTACAAAGTAAAAAGTATAAAACTGCACGAAGCACGCACAAATATAGAGTATCAAAATTCTGATTTTTTTTCCTCAAGTAACTCACTACTAAAAGCTCCATACCAGTACCACTGAGAAAGTTGGCTTATAATGAAAATACCCACTATTTAGCCAGCTTATTAAATCTCAGGTAACTGATTCCAAATGGATAAAATGGCAAAGATTTTCCATGGTTCTGGACCAGCATAAACAAAGGCAGGGGCAAAAAGCTCTCAACAACAATTCAATATACCGTATCTCTTTCTCTCCACTATCCATGATGCTGCAAACTCATAGCAGGTAGCCAGGCACAGAAGCAATACAGATTTCTTGTACAATCCCACTTTATTCCGGGACCAGTGGTTTATTAGCGTCTACCCGCCAGGACTTTGTAGGAAACTTCAAAGACTTAAACCCCACCCCCTCTTACCTCATCATCGTGCCTGTAGAAATCAGTTTTCCTTCCTACAAGCCAGGCTGTAGGAGCTTGTCTTTTCTGTTCGTGTTTTATTTCACGTAATTTCAGTCTTTGTGTTTGTGGTTTTTACCCTTATGGTGTGGAGGTTCCCTGCGGGGACAGCTCTTGACTTTTGGAAAAGTCTGCCTCTGGGGATTCACTGCCTGTCGGTATACCCTCTGGACAGCCTGCACATCAGATTGGGGCTCAGGGACCGTTCCCTTTGGAGCTTGCTCACCCCAGGTTCATCCGCTAGTGGGTTGAGCACAGGCTGCATGGTTCCATGGAGTCATGCCAGGGATCGGAGCCAGACTATGTTCTTCCATCAGGCATATGCGTGGCATGTCCGTAGGTGGTGGAAGTACCCAGCTGTGGATACTTCCAGCCAGTGGGGCAGTCGGAAGACTCAAAGTCCAGCTTTCCAGCTATTCAAAGCAGAGGATCTCCCTGTGAGCTGTTTCAGTTCTGTCTGCAGTGTTTCCCATTCAGCACATGTCATCGATATTATTATTATTTTTTTTTGGGGGGGGAGGGGTCTTAAAAAGGGTTTTTTGGGTGGGTTCCCTGCATACCTTAATCTCTCACCCCTAAAACTGCTATTTTTTAGGGTTCTTTGTGGTTTTCCTGAGCTATTTTTAGTCAAAATTGGTATTCACGGTGGCCATCTTGGATTTTTTCCGATTTGATTTTAGTTATTTCTTGTACTTGCCAACTTTGTTTTTGTAAGAAAACCACATTGATGGCCTCCCCAGGGCAGGATGTGATAGATTCATGCCTTATTTGCAGTGGATGGCTGTTGGATGCGCAGCCGTGTTCCATGTGTGCTGCGGCCTGCGAGACTTTCGAGGCTTGCCTGGATCTGATGCCTTCGACCTCCATAGAGGGTCTTCCAGCTCATTCTGCCCCAACTCCTGTGAAAATGGCATTGGGGGGCCCTGGGGAGTACGCAGGTGATGCTATGGCGAAACGCAAGCGTGTCTCGGGAGATAAGCCTTGTAAATTCTCCAAATATTCCAAAACTGGACTTCAGGGGTCAGCTGCTGCCGTGGAGGATGGGTTTCCCCTGGATTTTATTAATATGCTGTATCATGCATACTTGGCTAAAAGTCTCTGCCTTTCTCCCTTCAACTGGCCTCCATGCCAGCTGCATGGACCCCTGCTCCTGTGGACCAGGTTATTTTCTCTTGCCTCCCCTCGGGGGTGCCGGCAGGTAAGCTGGTAGTGCCCATGAGTTGTTCCTGATACGCTTTCCATACCTCTGCTTTCGCGGGGGGGGGGGGGGGGGGGCACCGCGGTGGCTGTAGATGTGGCAGATCTTGTGGATCTTCAGGATTTGGATCGGTGTGGAGCCCCTGATTTGGTGAAGGATCCCACTGTGCGCAGATTTTTCAAGCATGCATATCTTGTGGATTTGATCTCTGAAACTCTTCAGGAATTAAAGCTGCAGTCTGAGCAGCCTGTCACTGCAGAATATTCCCTCATGAGTGACCAGAGGTCTTAGAGAATGACACGGGGAAAAAATTTGTCCCTGTCCCCGCGAGCTCGGTCCCCATCCCTGTCCCCGCAAATCATCTGATCCCATCCAAACAAGCCTCGAATAATTTTATATTGAACTTATTTTATTAAAGTATAAAAAGAAACAACTAATATACTACTTTATCCTAAAGCAAAAAGAAAATAAATAGAAATTTATTTTCTATCTTTGTTGTCTTGTTTCTGCTTTCCTCATTCAATTCCTTCCATCCACTGTCTTCTCTTTGCCTCTTTCATATGCTCTGTTACTGTGCCATCTCTCCCTCCGTTCCCCCCCCCTAGTCTAGCATCTGTCTTCTTCCCTTACATTTTTCCTTCCCTCCCCCAGGTGGTTTTTAGGATCTCTCTCCTTTCATCCCTCAGATCTGTTATCTGTCTTCCCAATCCAGCATATGCCTTTATTTTTCTTTATCCCCTCCTTCTATCTAGTTCCCTTCAGTGTCTGCTGCACTTTCTCCTACTCACTTTCCTTAAGCATCTTCTCCCCTCTCTCTCTTCCCCATTTCTCTTCAGCGTCTTCTCCCCTCTCTCCACCCCCCCTTCATCACCCTTTGCGCGGTTCAGCAGCTCCCTCCCTCCCTCCCACGCGCCATGGTCCGAGCATCTCCCTCCCTTTCTTCCTCTTATTTTCGCTGGCAATTTTTAATTTTCTTTCAACAAGCAGCCGGAGACTTGAAGTCATGTGCGGCTGCTGGAAACTTCTCTGACGCAACCGAAAACAGGAAGTTGCGTCAGAGGAGAAGTTTCCGGCAGCCGCATATGACTTCAAGGCTCTGGCTGCTTGTTGAAAGAATATTAAAAATCGCCAGCGAAGGGGAAGGGAGGGAGGGAGGGAGATGCCTGTGATAGGTGACTGTGTGCGTTCCCTTAACTGCGGAGATAAGGCCATTCACTGCTCCACAGGGCGGTGAATGGCATTGTCCCTGTACCCTTGGCGACCACTTTTTTCTCCCACCATTTTGACAGGTTATCTGTGGCTAGCCACGGGTAACAGCCACCATGATATTCTCTAGTCTTAATCTGCCTCTTTTCTGGATCATCCTGACCTAGTTCGGACTCTGACGGATATTTGGGAGACTCCTGCGGGTCCCTTGAAATGTGCTTGCACCGTGGTGTGACTTTATTCCATGGCAGATGCCTTAACAATCGCTTTGCTGCCCCAAAGGTGGATTCCTCGGTGCACAGGTCACCAAGTGAAATTCTCTCCCCAGTGATAGGAGAATGGTCCTGAAAGATGTTCAGGACTGATGTGTTGATTTCATTCTTAAGTGTCTGTTTGATTCGGCGGCCGTTGGCATTAAGGAGGCGTTGGTCTCTTCTTTCGTGGCCCGGGCATTCCATTCCAAGCTATGCCTTGATCCTGACACTGTGGTGCTCTGTGACTTGGATTTCCTACTCTTGGAAGTGGACTATATGACTGATGCCCTGTATGACATCTTGAAAGTCTTTGCTAATCTTTCCACCTGTTCTGTTTCAGCTCTCAGGATGCTAGGGATCCAGCAGTGATGTGGCGATTCATCTTCTAAAATGACCTTGAGCTGGTTGCCCTTTAAGGAACAGCTGCTGTTCGGCCAGGGTCTGGATGACCTCTGCCAATGTGCAGGATTGTAGTCCCAAGTCATTGCCTGTGAATAGATCCTGCCCTTCCAGGGTTTTGAGGCATCCTAATTTTCATCCCTTCAGACGCTCTTGTTTGTACTTGGGTCCTCCCGCTGACCAGCGGTCCTCCTCATCTGCCAGATTGCTCTTTGGTGGTTCTCAATGCCAGCCTTCCATGGGGAGTCATCCTGTGGCTCCTGCAAAGAAGCAATTCTGATGCTAGACTGGAGTCTCTCTCCCCCCCCCTCTCATACATTGGGGGGTGGTTGTCAGCTTTTTTGGCAGAATGGCAGGCCATTACCTCCGACCACTGGTTCTTGGAGGTTCTCAGGGATGGCTGCAAACTGAAATTTCTCTGCCCTCTGACCGAGTATTTTCTGGGTCACCCCGAGAAGGCAGCTCTGGTACAGGCCACCGTCCACAGATTACCTGATATTGAGGCAATAGAGCCCGTTTCAGAATGAGACTCTGGCTCTGGGAGATATTCAATATAATTTATTGTTCCAAAGAAAGGCTCCGAAGATTGGAAACCAATTCTGGACCTCAAGGCAATCAATGCAGCACTGAAAGTGCCCCATTTCCACATGGAGATGGTGCGCTCAGTGATAGATTTGATGGTACTAGGGGAGTTCCTTGCTTCCCTGGATCTGACAGAGTGTAACTCCACATTTCCCATTTTTCCAGACCACAGGAAGTATCTGAGGTTCCATGTCTTGAAACATCATTTCCAGTTTGTGGCGATGCCTTTTCGATTGGTGACGGCACCTAAGACCTTCACCTAGATAATGGTAGCAGCCCATCTTTGCAACCTGGGTTTCATGGTTCACCCGTATCTGGATGACTGGTTGATCAGAGATCCCTTTGAAATAGAGGGGCATCAGGCTGTTCATCAGGTGATACAGTTGCTGCAATGGCTGGGCTGGATGATCAATTTCAGGAAGAGTCACCTTGAACCTCTGGAGCAGGTGTCCCTTATGGCTTTTACGATCAAGACGTTCTTTCTGGTGGCTATAACCTCAGCCTGTAGAGTTTCGGAGCTTCAGGCTCTCTCTTTTCTGCGCTTTTCAGAGCTTCAGGCTCTCTCTTTTCTGCGTATTACAGGTTCCAGTGTGATGCTGCACACTGTTCCTTCTTTTCTTCTGAAATTGGTTTCCACTTTCTATGTGAATCAGGAAATCTGGCTTCCTGATTTTGCTTCCTCTGGCTCGAGGGAGCAGGACTGGGTGTTGCAGTCCTTGGATGTGTGCAAGCTCTTGTTGCGGTACTTGGAGGTCACCAACGAGTTTCATCTCTCTGACCTGTTCGTTCTGGCGGGCCCTGCCCACAAGGGTAGGTCAGCTTCTAAGGCTACCATTTCCGAATGGATCCGTATGGCTGTTTCCGCATCTTACGTGGCAGCTGGAAAGAAGCCCCCCCCCCCCTTGTGGTGCATGCTCATTCTACCAGAGGTGTTTCGTCTTCTTGGGCAGAGATGTTGGCTGTTCTTTGGACAAGATATGCAGGTCTTCTTCCTTTTTGCATACGTTCACCAAGTTTTACAGGATCGATTTTGCAGCCAAGCAGGATGCTGCTTTTGGTGCCTCTGTTTTGGCAGCTGGCTTATCATTCCCACCCTGATTCTCTGGGACTGCTCTGTTATGTTCCACTGGTCTTGGAATAAAGTGGGATTGTGCAAGAACGAAAGATTATGTTCTTACCTTTGTTAATCTTCTTTCTTGTAAATCCACACTTTATTTTGGGAACACGCCCTATACCTGGCTAATTCACCAATTGTCTGCCTTTTCAAGTACTGGTAAGCTGGATTTATGTTTCTGACCAGCCTTTATAAGAGTGTCATCGAATTGGATTTAGCACTTTATTTTGTGGGGTCCCTAGTTCAGGCGCCTTCTTCTGTCAGTGCAGGCTGTGTCTCTTTATTGCTCTGTTTTTGTCATTCAGGTTTCTAATGTTTAATGACCTGGTTCTCTTGTTTTTTCATTGTTGCTGTTTTGCATTTGTTGATATGAGCAGAATAGACTTGATTGTTGGGGAGTATTCCCATTCTCCTCTCTCTCTTGTTTTTATCCTCTACAGATGTTCCTGTCTGCTTTATCACTAACTGATTCCTACAGAGACAGTGATGAAATAAGAGGGGGTGGGGTTTAAGTCTCTGACGTTTGAGACTTCCTACAATGTCCTGGTGGGTAGATGGAAATAGCCCACTGGTCCCAGAATAAAATGTGGATTTACAAGAAAGAAGATTAGCAGAGGTTAGAACCTAAAGTTTTGTTGTCTTCTCTGGCTAGCTCTGGTATCTTCCTCTGCCACGTCCCCATTGGCCACTATGGGCAGATCTTGTGTGCTCATTGGCAGGAATGGGGAATTCTAAGGTGGAAGACTCAGATCTAGTCTGGCTTATGGCCTGACCCTTGAAAGGCATTATCTGAAGAGGAGGAACTACTCTGCTCAAGGCCTAGAGACAGATGTATTCTTGGCAAATATGTGTGGCTGGTGGGTCTTTTGTGCTGAGTATGAGGTATCCCCCTGCGGAGCAGTGGTGCCTAAATATATGTTCCTTAAAGGTCCAAGTGATAGCTCTTTTGTATTTCTAAGGCAATTCTATAGGTTCTCCCTGGCATGCAGGCTGATATCAAGCATTTTTCTGCACAATGTGAAGAACATTCATCCTCTGTTTTGCTCTGGGCTATCGCTGCAGTGAGATCTTAATGTCGTTCTTAATATCTTCACAGCTCTGCGTTTCAAGCCTTTAAAAACAACTTCCATGAAGGATTTCACTTTAAAATGGTCTTTCAGGTAGCTGTTTGTTATGCCAGATGAGTATTCAAGTTGCAGTCCTTCTCTTGCAGGGACCCTTGATTGTGCTTTTCAACTGGTGCTATCTCTGAGTACTGCCAAAGAAAAAGATTTTTTGATTATAAAAGCACCTTTGGATCTCACCGAAATACCTATCGAATATCCTACCGAAATACATAAATCTGTAACAGAACCCCAAGATAGACCAATCGTGTCAGGATGTGGTTCAAATTTAGAATCATTATTGAAATTTGTTGATGTGTTTCTCAGGCCGTTTGAATTTGTAAAAGATTCATATGTTAGAGACACTACCTATGCCATCAATATTTTAGAGGAATATGATGGAGATTTGAATAATATTCTTTGTCACATTAGATATTGAGGCCCTGTATAGTAATATACCTCAGATAGAAAGCCTAGTCATTACTGAAAAAGTACTGAGAAGGAGAGTGACTAACTATGAGGGTCATTTCATAAATAATGCATAGGTTGGCAACATTGGGGAGTGGATGATGCAATTTAAGTAACCTTGTTTCACTTTCACTTCAGACATATACTTAGGAGCTCTGTAGTAGTGCTGCCCGATTCACGATTCGAAACGGTTCACCGATTCACTTCGGGTGAATCGATTCGAATCGATTTAAATTTTACAAAAATCGGCTTCCCGATTCGGACCCTTCCCCCTCACCCCATAAAGCAGGAGCGGCAATGCTGCTCTTGCTGGCCAGCCGCTGCCGCATCTGCTTTAGAGGGCAGGAGGGAGGGTCAACCGAGAAGTGCTGCTGTCGGCTTCCCCCCTTGCCTCCCCGAAGGACTGCACATCGCATTGCATCCCCCCGAAGGCCTCCGTGTTCCCTCTGGCCTCCCCGCACCGTTTACTTTTATAGCTGCAGTGAAGATCGCAGTTACAGCGTCTTTGTAAACTTGCTTTCAGTTGTTTCCTCTGCCCCGATCCTGCCTCTGATGTCAGAGGAGGAGCGGGACCGCAGCAGAAGAAACAGCTGAAAGCAAGTTTACAAAGACGCTGTAACCGCGATCTTCGCTGCAGGCTTCAGCTATAAGGTAAATGCGGGGAGGCCAGAGGGAACACGGAGGCCTTCCCTGGGGGGGGGTGCGCAGTCCTTTGGGGGGGGAAGGGCTTCAGGGGGTGGGGCAGGCCTTGGGGGGGTGCAGGCCTTCAAGGGGGGAACAGGCCTTCAAGGGGGGAACAGGCCTTCAAGGGGGGGACAGACCAGGGATGAGGGGACAGGCAGTCCTTTAAGGGGGGACAGGCAGTCCTTTAAAGGGGAGACAGGCAGGCCTTTAAGGGGGGACAGACAGGCCTTCAAGGGGGGGGGACAGGTCTCAAAGGGGGGACAGGCCAGGGATGGTGGCATAGGCCTTCAGGGGGAACAAGCAGGCCTTCAAGTGGGGAACAGGTCTTCAGGGATGGGGGTACAGGCCTTCAGGGGAAGTGGGCCCTGGTATAGAAGTACACGGAGGGAAGGAAGGGGGGTTCAAAGAGATGTGCATATGCCGGACTTTGGAGGGGAAGAAATAATGGGTCTAAAAATAGAGGAGAGGGAGAGAGATGATGGACAATGGGATTTAGGGAGGGAAGGAACAGAAAGGGAGAGAAGTTGGACACAAGGGATGGTGTGGCGGGGGGGGATAGAGATACTGGATAGGAGGGTAGTTGGGAAAAGAAAGGGAGAGATAGTGGACCCTGGGGTGGTAGGGAAGGAGGGAGAGATGCTGGATGAAAGAGTAGTTGAGAAAAGGTAGATTTGGGGATAGAGATGAAAAAAAAGGAAAGATGCCAGACCTCCGGGAGAGAGAAGGGAAACGGAAGGGGAGGACAGAGATGGCAGATGGATGGTTAGAACGGAGAAAGAAGAAAGAAGGAGACCCTGGCAAGCAAGTTATCAGAAGACAACTAGAGCCTGGGACCAACAAGATTTGAATAATGACCAGACAACAAAAGGTAGAAAAACTAATTTTATTTTCCATTTTGTGATTACAATATGTCAGATTTGAAGCGTGTTTCCTGCCAGAGCTAGTGTTAGACCGCAAACTTGAGCTAGGATTTAAGAGAGAGAGGAAAAGTCTTTTTTGTTTGTTTATTTTGTTTACACCACAGTGCCAGTGTGGTTAGGAGAAGGCAAAGGGAGTGAAGAGGCTATACAAGGGGTGAAGAGGCTATAAAATAAACCCACTAGGATGTTTGAAAAAAAAACACACCCAATTGGGCAGGGAAATCGAATCGAATCAAAAAACCAATTCAATAGGCTGAATTGAATCGAATCAAATTTTTTTTTTCCTGAATCGGGCAGCACCACTCTGTAGTATACATATTGTGGCTGTGACAAGTGTGGGAAATGGAGGCTGTAGGTGTCTGTTGACGATCAGAGGTCATACATTAAGATTGAAACTACGTTACAAAAACCCGACAGAAGTCCACAGTGCATTACGTGAAGTTTGTGGTGAGTTAAGAGTGGACCGTAGTACACTTTTTCGGTGGGCAACTCATTTTCGGAGTGGTCGTGTGAGCATAGATGATGATGCAAGACCAGGAAGGCCGAAATCAACAACCGATGAACGATGTGTGAAACTTGTGGCTGATGCTCTTGAACAACATTGTTGTGCGACTTGCAAGGAACTTTCTGAAGCCACATGGATTCCACCGACATCAGTATACTGAATTCTGACAAATGATTTTAAAAAAAAAGAAAAATTTCTGCACGATGGGTCCCCCACTTCTTGATTCCTGAACAGCAACAGAGATGCTTGGACAATGCAACCGTGCTGAAACAAAGATTTGATGTTGAAGATCAGGCACTCTTGAATCGCATTATTGCTATTGATGAAATGTGGGTCAGAGACTTTGAGCTGGAGCAGAAATCACAGTCCATCTTCCCCATGACCAAAAAAATTTCAACAAGCTCAATCAAAAGTCAAACAAATGATGATTTTTGCTTAAGATCATGAAGGCATCATCATCACAGACAAAGTTCGATGTGGAAGAAGTGTCACAGCAGTGTATTATGATTTTTTGGCAAAAATGCGCAGAAAAATGCACAAAACCTGTCCTCAGTTGCTCTTGACTGGGCTACTCATTCTTCACGACAACACTGACCCGCACATAGGGAATGTCGTCATTGAAAAACTACACGAATATGGCTGGAAGGTGTTTCCTCATGCTCCCTACAGTCCAGACATGAGCCCACCAGACTTCGACCTTTTTCCAAAGTTGAACCAACCTATGCGTGGACATCGTTTTGCATCTCTGGAAGAACTTTCTTCCGCCGTTAGCCGAGCCATTTGGCAACTGAACAAAAACGGTGTCTTGGATGGAATAATGAAGCTTCCCAGACATTGGGACTTAGTCATTTCAAAGCAGGGAGACTATATTAAAGGATTGTAAAGAAATACTTGAAAAAAAAATAAAACATGTAAATTTTAAAAAAGTGTACATTATTTATGAAATTACTCTCGTATATAGAGTCCCAAATCATTTCATTTCGACTCTTATAACTTTAGCATTAACTGAAAACTATTTCTGTTTCCAAGGAGTATTCTTTAAACAGATTAAGGGAACAGAATGGTGTCATCCATGGCCCCTTACCTAGCCAGCATTTCTGTGGCCAATTTTGAAAAATTACTGTATATCTCGAGTAGTCCTTTTTCATGACGAGATAAAATTGTATAAGTGACATAGGATTCTGTACTGTAGCTATTGATTCCCAGTAAGAACATAAGATTTGTCGCTGCTGGGTCAGACAGTGGTCCATCATGCCCAGCAGTCCGCTCATGCGGCAGCCCTTAGGTCAAAGACTTGTGCCCTATTTGAGTCTAGCCTTACCTGCGTATGATCTGTTCCAGCAGGAACTTATCCAACCTTTTCTTGAATCCCTGAAGGGTGCTATCCCCTACAACAGCCTCTGGAACAGTGTTTCCAGATTTCTACCACTCTTTGCGTGAAGAAGAACTTCCTTACGTTTGTACGGAATCTATTCCCTTTTAATTTTAGCGAGTGCCCTCTCATCCTCTTCACCTTGGAGAGGGTGAACAATCTCTCTTTCTCTACTAAGTCGATTCCCTTCAATATCTTGAATGTTTTGATCATGTCCCCTCTGTCTCCTCTTTTCAAGGGAGAAGAGGCCCAGTTTCTCTAGCCTCTCATTATATGGCAACTCCTCCAGCCCCTTAACTATTTTTGTCGCTCCTCTCTGGACCCTTTTGAGTAGTACTATGTCCTTTTTCATGTATGGCGACCAGTGTTGGACGCAGTAGTCATGAACTTTGCAGAATGGTGTCACTTAAAATTCTGAACCCCTCCCCTTCAGCAGTGGAGAAGATCTCCCTCTTTGGTTTTCCTTCTGCAAGCGAACATAGATGGTGTGTTATCACAGGACAAGCAGGTAACATATTCTCACACATGGGTGATGTCACCGATGGAGCCCCGGTACGGACACTTGAAAAGTGAATCGCAACTTTAAAGTTTAGAAGGTTTGCGATCAGCCCGCACTTTACATACGTGAGTGCTTTCCTGTCTGACATAGGCACGTGGTCCCTCAGTTTTTTAGTTTCCGCGGAGCTAAGAAGATGCGTTTCAACAGCTGTTGAAAATTTTCTTGCCTTCCCGCTCTCGCGTTAGTGATTTTTTAGTCAATTTTGTCTTATTTTCTTCTTTCTTTTGTTTACCTTGTAGTTAGGTTAAAAAAAAAATCCTTCTTTTTTTTCTCTTATTTTTTTCTCCCTCATTAGTTTTGGCCTGGCGGGACCTGTTTGTCCACCATTTGTCTGAGGTGGTCTTCCCATCGATATCCCGCCTGCAGATGGGATTTAAGAAGTGCAGTTGCTGTGCTCGTCCCAGCTCTGTGACTGACCCATATCACTGGTGTCTCTAGTGTCTAGGGCCCGAACACCATCCAGAATCCTGTTCGGTGTTGCTATGGAGGAAGAGCTGACATCGCAACATCCAGTGGGTAAGCCAGCTAAGAAGCCTTCCCCATCTGAGACTCAGGTCAAAATGGCATTGAGTCGAGTCATGCTGACCTCAAAAAAAGTCCTGTAAGCGCCCGGTCCCGATCTTGGTGAGTGCCTTGACATTGGTCTCCTCATTATCGGACTGGAGTGCTGCACCAGTGGTACTGGCAAAAAAGCCAGGGGTACCAGTGCTCTCCCTCAAGCAAAAGATTGACAATTTGCTTCGGGAGGAATTGGGTGAGCAATTTCAAATGTTGGTGCTGAGTCAACTTATGGCCATGTCGACACCGGCTCTCCAGGTGATGGTTCAGTCTGAGCAAATGACGACACTGACCGCACCTTAATCTGATGCTCCACCGATGTGGAGACCATTGACATGGGAATTGATAGATCCCTCTCTACGGCACCAGTCTTCCTCAACACAAACATCAAGAGAGGTTACTCCGATGCAGTACCGAAAGCACTGTCATAAAACCAAACTTCTCGAAGCTTCGACACTGAGTCTTCGACACCATCCTCATTCCAAACAGGATTCAGATTTATTTGGAGACTCAGAACAGGAACCACTTTCTACTGCAGATGAGGACTCTTCTGGTTCAGATTCACCTCAGCGATCACCTCATTGACCTTCTGCTTTTTCTGAGAGGTCCTCTTTATCTAAATTTCTCCGTCAGATGTCTCAGGATCTTTCCATCCTGCTAGAAGTGGATTCCAAGCATAGCAAGGAGTTCTTGGAGGCTTTGGATTATGACCAGTCTCCTAAAGACCTGCTGAAGCTACCGCTCCATGACATTTTAAGAGAGACTTTCTACAAGAACCTCGAGACTCCTATCTGCATTCTGGTGGCTCCTAAAAAATGGCTCTTTGTATAGGGTGGCTCCTATTCCAGGTTTTGCTAAACCGCAGCTCCTTCATGAATCTTTAATGGTTGAATCCACTCTAAAGAAATCGGCTGGAGCTAGTGTCTATGCAACTGTACCTCCTGGTAGAGAAGGTAGGGCAATGGACAAGTTTGGTAACAGAGCTGGTAATTATAATTTCCATTTCTTGTTTCACCTGAAGTATTTGGTCAAACAACTTGTGTCTTTTCAAAAGTATATTCCATCCCATAAGCAGCCGAGATTCCAACAACTCATTGCTTTGCCTTTTCAGTTGCGGAAATATATGGTTTGCATTACCTATGATATTTTGAAGACTAACACCGTATGAAACATTTCAATCCTCTGAAGCAACCCGCTGTACTCTGTAACACCTCTGGACATGTCCAGAAATCCTCTTCTGTAATCCGCCTTGAACTGCAAGGTAATGGTGGAATAAAAATCACTAATGTAATGTAACTTACATCACGAGCTGTGGCCATGTTGGTGGCCATGAGGCATCTTGCCTGGCTTCGTGTCTATGAGCTTGATGTAAATCATCAGGACCGCTTGGCCAATGCTCCCTGTTCAGGGGATGAGCTTTTTGGACCATCCATGGATATGACTACTCAATCGCTATCTGCTCATGAGTCACATTGGGACACTGATTAAACCAAAGAAGAAGTCTCAAGTGCTCCATACTTTCAAGCCCGCTTCTTCATACCAGCGTAGGTTTTTGGTTAAGCCTGTTCCTCCTGCTCCTTCTCAACCTAGGAAATAAAAGCAGAAACCACGTCAGCAACCTAAACAACATGCTGCTTAACAAAAGCCCACACAGCCTTTTTGATATGTTCCTAGGGAGTATAGGAACAGTTTCCATTCGCACATCTCTGCCTCATCCAATCGGAGGGTGGCTTCAACATTTCATCAACCAGTGGGAGCTCATCACTACAGATCTCTGGGTTCTAGACATCATTCATCAGGGGTATGCTCTCCACTTTCATACCCTACCTCTGGATCATCCTCCAAGAGAGTCTATTTCGCACCATGTACAGTCTTCTCTTCTCATTCAGGACATTCAATCCCTCTTTCTTCTAAATGCCATCAAAGAAGTTTCTCTGTCTCAGCAGAATCAGGGATTCTACTTCCGATATTTTTTTAATTACAAAAACAATGGGAGTTATACGACCCATTCTGGATCTCAGAGATCTCAACAAATTTCTAGTCAAAGAAAAATTCTAGATGCTCTCCTTTTCCCTTCTTTATCCACTTCTGGATCAGAATGACTAGCTATGCTCTCTGGATTTCAAAGAATCCTACACACATATACCAATTCATCAGGCTTCCTGCAAGTACCTTCGTTTTCAAGTAAATGAATGTCATTACCAATACAAGGTTCTTCTTTTCGGCCTGGCATCTTTTCCCAGAGTCTTCAAGAAGTGCCTGATTGTTGTGGCCGCATCTGTCCGATCCCACAGTCTTCAAGTCTTTCCTTACCTGGACAACTGATTGATCAAAGCTGTGTCATCTCAGGAGGTGGCTCTAGGAACATCTCAGACCATTTCCTTCCTACAAGCTTTGGGATTCTAAGTCAATATCCCCAAATCTCACCTAATTTCGACTTAATGTCTTCAGTTCATTGGGGCTAACCTCAGTACTACTTTAATGAGGGTGTTTCTCCCTCCAGATCACCTGAATATTCTTCTCATCCTTTGTCAACAGATGTAGAAGGTTCACACCATCTCTGCGAGGCGCATGATGGTTCTCCTGGGTCACATGACTTCTACACTTCATGTAACTCCACTAGCAAGGCTACATCTTCGCATTCCTCAGTGGGCCCTGGCTTCTCAGTGGTCTCAAGTGACAAATCGTCTCTTACAACATATTTCTGTGATATTTCTTCAGCAGTCGCCTCAATGATGGATGACCTCCTCTAATCACTCAGATGTCTTCTTTTTTACTTACCCCCCTCACCAAAAGGTGATAACGACGGCTGCATCTCCTTAACGCCTGAGGGGCGCACCTGGATGGCCTTCAAACCTAAGGTCATTGGTCTGCCAGGGAGTGGAAATTTCACTTCAATTTCCTCGAGCTCCGAGCGATATATTATGCTCTCAAAGCTTTCCAACACCTCTTGAGTCCTCAAGCCTCCTCCTTTGCACAGACAATCAAGTAGCAATGTAGTACATCAGGAGTGCCCACACTTTTTTGGCTTGCGAGCTACTATCATAATGACCAAGTCAAAATGATCTACCAACAATAAAATTTTAAAAAACACAAAGCACACTGTATGCAGAGAAAATGTTAAGTATCATTTATATTCGGGTGTTTTTTTTCAAAGTGGTCAAGGCAGATGACTTTAAAATATGCAATGTCACCTCAGTAACAACTATACAAAAATAGACAAATATAACCCCTCCCTTTTTAACTAAACTGTGATAGCAATTATTAGCACAGGGAGCTGTGCTGAATGCCCCACACTGCTCTCGATGCGCTCCCTGCACTAAAATCCGCTACTGCGGTTTAGTAAAAGGGGGCCATAGTGCAAAATATAGACAGGAGATATAAATTCTCAAAATGGACACATTTTGATCACTAAGTTTAAAATAAAATCATTTTTCCTACCTTTGTTGTCTGGTGATTTCATGAGTCTCTGGTTGCACTTTCTTCTTCTGACTGTGCATGCAATATTTCTTCCCTCCTTTCTGCCTCATGCATTCTTCGTCTCCTCCAGACCTCATTCCATTCCCCAACCAACATCTCTGTCCTTCCTTGAGTCCAACTTTTTCTTCCTCTCTCCCTGCCTACCCCTGCCACCTGAGATACTCCATTCCCTCCTATTTTTCCTTCCTTTCTCCCTGCCCCTCCCCTTTCTTTCTGTCTCCCTGCCCACTTGTCTTTCTTTCTCTCTGCTGTCTTTTTTTCTGTCTCCCCGTCTGTCTGTCTCCCTGTTCTGTCTTTCTGTCTCCCTTTTCTTTCTCCCCAGGCCACCACCGGGGCTGTTGTCTGGAAACAGGCCCCCAAGCCACCACCGCCGTCTGGGAACAGGCCCCCAAACCAACGCCATCGTAGCCGCCGAGTTCTCCCTGTTTCCCGACGCCGCAACAGACCAGCAGCCTTCCCCCCAACGTCAATTCTGACGTCAGAGAGGAAGTTCTGGGCCAGCCAGGCAGTGATTGGCTGGCCCAGAACTTCCTCTCCGTCAAAATTGACGAGGGGGAGGCTGGCTTGCCCGATGCTTCTAGTCGCTGCTGGCCTGTTGTGGCGTTGGGGAACAGGGAGAACGCAAAGGCAATGCGAGTCTATCATGGAGCCTGGGATGGGCTCCGTGATTGACCTTTTGGGCATCCTTGTTATAGCCTCTTCACCCCCTTTGCTCTCTCCTACCCACACTGGCTCTGTGATGTAAACAAAAAAGACTTTTCCTTTCTGTTAAATCCTAGCTCATGTTTGCGGTCTAACACCACCTCTGGCAGGATACACATTTCAAATTTAACATATTGTAATCTCAAAATAGAAAATATTTTTTTTTTCTACCTTTTGGTCATTATTCAAATCATTTTGGTCCCAGGCTCTGGTTGTCTTCTGATAACTTGCTTGCCAGGGTTTCCTGCCCATTTGTTGTTTTCTTCTTTCTCTGTGCTAACCATCCATCTTCCATCTCTGTCCTCCCCTTCCGTTTCCCTTCCCTCCCCCGAAAGTCTGGCATTTTTCCTTTTTTTTGTCTCCTTCCCCAGATCCACTTTTTCTCAACTACCCTTTCATCCTTCCTCTCTCCCTCCTTCCACCCCAGGGTCCACCATCTCTCCCTTTCTCTTCCCAGCTACCTTATACTCCTAGAACACTTAGATCCCTCTATCAAAATCATTTAATTGTTCCTACATTTAAAGAGCTATTTTTAGACTACATGTAGTTCAATTTTTTCAGGGGTGGGGTGCAGGCCTTTGGGGGAGGGGGGCCCTGGTGTAGAAGTACACTGAGGGAGGGAGGGAAGGTGGGTTCAAAGAGACATGCATATGCCGGACCTTGGGGGGAAGAAATAATGGGTCTAAAAACAGAGGAGAAGGAGAGAGATGATGGACAATGGGATTTAGGGAGGGGAGGAACAGATAGGGAGTGAAGTTGGACACAAGGGATGGTGTGGAGGGGGGGAAAGATGCTGGATGAAAGGGTAGTTGAGAAAAAGTTGATCTGTGGATAGAGACGAAAAAAAGGAAAGATGCCAGACCTTCGGGGGAGGGAAGGGAAACGGAAGGGGAGGACAGAGATGGAAGATGGATGGTTAGCACAAAGAAAGAAGGAGACCCTGGCAAGCAAGTTATCGGAAGACAACAATGTAGGGTTGATAGCAACAGAAATACAATTAGTATTGTGGATGGCCTTGATTGGAAAAGGGACTTTGGGGAGGTGAGGGAGAAGTGGGGAAAATTTAAATAGGGGAAGTAAAGTGCCACAGTGTTCAGTGGGGTTTGTATTTGCTGTTTAAATTCTCTGTAGAGAAGAAAATTGATTGCATCAGCTTTGAGAATTTGAAATTTTTTTTTAGTGTTTGTACATTGGAGAGACTATATTTTTCAATCAATTGTCCAAGTGTTTTTCACTTCACCTAATTTTATAATACCTTGGAATAAGAATCTCCATGATTTTGTAGAATTACAGTGCATGCACAATTTCCTTTGGACTTTTCCCCATAATTATAGAAAACCATGAAATGTATTAGCTAAAAATAACTAAAAGAAGTTCATTAGACTTGTCAAGCATCAATTGCTCAAATCTGAGATTGTAGTCTGCATTATTGCATATACTTTGGATATACTAACTAAGCGATCTAATCTTTATAAGTTCTCTATCTTATTGCCATTTCAGAACTTATTTGAGGATATGGGTGTGAGAGTGGAAGGATATATGGGCAATATGTCCCCTGCTGGAGGTTTCTCTTCTATTGATGTTGCCATTTGCACAATTGAGAGAGCCAATGGCCTAATAAACAGGCTTATAGAGGAAAATAAAATGGATTTATTGGGTAAGTTACTAAGCTTTAAATGACTACGAGGTAACATTTCTTCATAGGTTAAAACAAAATATTAGAAGTCTGAGCTATGTTTTTTGAATGTGGTTTATAATTTATTAGGAAAACATCCTCTCTTTTTTTATCTTCAGAGTTGGTTACCATAATATTTACCTTTTCATAATTCTATGAGACTGATTGATGTTATTGAGCTGTTGCTCCCTGCAAGCCTTTGGTGTAGGGTTGTCTTTTTGAATCAACGTCCCTCTCCTACACAAATACTCACTGATTTTCTGGTTGACTTAGCCAGATTTGCTATGTGTAAGAATTTTTCATGTATGATGGGCAATATTACAAACAAACTTCTGGTGTTGCCATGGGGGCCACTATGGCTCCGTCTGGCAAATCTTTTTATGTCAGACTTTGAAGATCATTGGTTTCATCAGTTCCCTCAGTTTCATTTAGTTTTGAAATGGATGTGGTACATTGATGATATCTTTTTCTTTTGGATGGGCGACCACGTTTCTTTGCTTTCTTTTGTTGACTGGCTTAACAACTGCAACCCCAAGATAAAATTCTCTGTACAATGCAGTACCACGAAAGAAATCTCTATCCCCTGCATCCACTTCTCATCTTATCGATCCAGAAAAAGATATTCCTCTTCATCTATTCCAGAAGATTCAGATATTCATTATAAGTATACACAATAAGTGTCTCTTTCTTCAGCACAGTTTTCTGATTCCCAGGTGGAGGAGTCTCGTCACTCTGCTTCTCCTAGAGACACTTCTCCAGAACCTGTCTCCTTCACAAGATTCCTTCAGATGGGTAAGGACCTTAAGATCACTTTGCAGGCAGATTCCAAGCACTCCAAGGAATTTCAAAAAGAGTTGGAATTAAAACATCCTCTCAAAGAGCTACTCAAGCATCCCATAAATGGCATCTTGAAGCATGCTTTTCATACCAACTTGGACACATCTTATTCCGTGCCAGCTGTTCCTACAAAACTGGACTCTCAATATAAGGTTATTCCTATGACAGGGTTTGAAAAACTCAATTATCTCACCAGTCCTTGGTGGTAGAGTCTACCCTCAAAAAATCCAACCCCTCTAAGGTATATGTTACAGTACCTCTAGGGCGTTAGGGGAGATCTACGGACAAGTTTGGTAGGAGATTATATCAAAACTCTATGATGGCTAACAAGAGTTTTAAATTATAATTTCTACTTTACATCTTATCTCAAATTCTGGATAAAGAACATAAGAACATAAGAACATAAGCAGTGCCTCTGCTGGGTCAGACCAGAGGTCCATCGTGCCCAGCAGTCCGCTCTCGCGGCGGCCCAACAGGTCCAGTACCTGTGCAGTAATCCTCTATCTATACCCCTCTATCCCCTTTTCCAGTAGGTAATTGTCTAATCCTTTCTTAAACCCCATTACTGTACTCTGCCCTATCACGTCCTCTGGAAGCGCATTCCAGGTGTCCACCACACGTTGGGTAAAGAAGAACTTCCTAGCATTCGTTTTGAATCTGTCCCCTTCTATCTTTTCCGAGTGCCCTCTTGTTCTTTTATTTTTTGAAAGTTTGAAGAATCTGTCTCTCTCTACTTTCTCTATGCCCTTTATGATCTTGTAAGTTTCTATCAAATCCCCTCTAAGTCTCCTCTTCTCCAGAGAAAAGAGACCCAATTTCTCCAATCTCTCAGCGTATGAAAGGTTTTCCATACCTTTTATCAGACGTGTCGCTCTCCTCTGGACCCTCTCGAGTAACGCCATATCCTTCTTAAGATATGGTGACCAAAATTGGACGCAGTACTCCAGATGCGGGCGCACCATCGCCCGATACAACGGCAGAATAACTTCTTTCGTTCTGGTCGCAATACCTTTCTTGATTATACCAAGCATTCTATTCGCTTTCTTGGCGGCCGCTGCACACTGTGCCATCGGCTTCATTGTTGTGTCCACCATTACCCCCAAGTCCCTTTCCTGTGTACTCTCCTTCAATAATATCCCTCCCATCGTATAGTTGTATCTCAAGTTTCTGCTTCCCATATGTAATACTTTACATTTCTCAACGTTGAACTTCATCTGCCACCTCGTCGCCCATTCCCCTAGCTTGTTCAAGTCCCTTTGCAATTCTTCGCAGTCTTTTATAGTCCGAGCACCACTAAAAAGTTTGGTGTCGTCTGCAAATTTTATTATCTCACACTTTGTCCCTGTTTCTAGATCATTTATGAATATATTAAATAGCAGTGGCCCGAGCACCGAGCCCTGCGGTACATGCCCTGCGGTACATGCCCTGCGGTACATGCCCTGCGGTACATGCCTCTCTATTTTAAATATCTACCTGAACATTGACTTAAAGACTTTAAACACATGTACAGAACTCTCACACAGTTACAAGTCCATCTAGTCCAGTGTTCCTAAGATGCTTTTGAGTTGACATTGAGAGTATCAACACTCTCTGTCACCATGAGAAGTTTGGCATGGCTGAGAGTAAATGATATGGACCCCAATCTACAGGATCGATTAGCGAATATTCCCTGTCTGGGGATGGAACTTTTTGGTGACTTGATTGAAAGTGCTACCAAGAAACTTTCGGAGCATGAAAAATCATTTGCCTCCTTGATTAGGCATAAACCTAAATTTACAGCATCTCGAGGATATAAACCACCTCCTTCCTATCAACAGCATTATCCTGTAAAATCTGCACCATATTCTCATCCACCAGCTAAACAAAAAGCCCGTCAACAACACCCTCAAAAGGCTCAAACACCTGCGGTATCAAAGTCAAATCACCCCTTTTGACAAGTTTCTACAGAGAATAATCTCAATCCCTGTGTCCCTGTCTTCCCTCCTTCCCATTGGGGTTCACCTTCTTCATTACTGCCATCATGTCCGACATCTGGGTGCATACCATCATAAAAGAAGGATACTCTCTTAATTTTCTTCAAGTTCTATCAGATCATCCACCAAGAGAGTTTCCTTCCAACTCTATGCAGGCCTCCCTTCTTCTCCAGGAAGTCGAAGCTCTGCTTGTTTTCAATGCCATCGAGAAAGTTCCTTTAGAGCAGCAGAACATGGGATTTTATTCCCGCTACTTCCTTGTCCCGAAGAAGATGGGAGGTCTACATCCAATTTTGGACCTCAGAGCTCTCAACAAATTTCTCGTCAAAGAAAAATTTTGGATGCTGTCTCTGGTATCTTTGTATCCCCTTCTGGAACACAGTTGGTTATGCTTTCTGGATCTCAAGAAAGCTTACACTCGCATTCCCATTCATCCAGAATCTCACAGGTTCCTCAGATTTCAGGTGGGAAATCATCATTACCAATACAAAGTGCTACCTTTTGGCCTGGCATCATCCCCAGAATTTTTACTAAGTGCCTGGTCTTAGTAGCAGCAGCCTTACGAAATCATGGGCTTCAGGTCTTTCCATATCTAGACGATTGGCTCATCAAAGACCCTACATCTCAGGGGGTTACTGTAGCGACACAACAGACTATTCTGTTCTTACAGAATTTAAGTTTCAAAACCAATTTCCCCAAATCTCAACTTCAGCCCTTTCAGACTCTGCAATTTATTGGAGCTCTTCTAGACATGGTACATCTCAGAGCATTCCTTCCCCGTCAACATCAGGATGCTCTTATAAACTTTGTCAGTGGGTGTCCACCCTCACTTCACTCTCAGTGAGAAACATGATGGTTCTCCTAGGTTACATGGCTTCTACAGTTTACATGACTCCTTTTAACAGACTCCATCTAAGAATCCCTCAGTGGACACTGGTGTCTCAGTGGTCGCAGTCATGCGAACCTCTCTCTCATCGCTTTTCTGTGACATCTTCTCTATGTCAATCTCTTCAATGGTGGATGCTCTCTTCCAATCTTTCCAGAGGGTTGCTGTTCCAAACGCCTCCTCACCAGATTCGTCAACCTATGCTTAGGGAACTCATATAGATGGTCTTCGTACTCAAGGACACTGGTCTGCCACACACCGTCGAAATCACATCAATCTGTTGGAACTCAGAGCAATATTCAATGCTCTCAGGGCTTTTCAGCCCTTCAGGATCAGGTAGTTCTTCTTCAGGATCAGGTAGTTCTCATTCATACAGACAACCAAGTAGCCATGTACTATGTGAACAAGCAAGGAGGTACAGGATCCCTTCTCCTTTGCAAAGAGGCTCAGAAGATTTGGAATTGGGCAATTCTTCACAATATTTTTCTGAAAGCTGTCTATTCAAGGAGAGGAAAATTCACTGATGAACAATTTGAGTCATCTCCTTCAACCTCACGAATGGACACTCAATTCTCTGTCTCTCCATTGCATTTTCTCTCAATGGGGAACACCTCAAATAGATCTTTTTGCATCTCCCCACAACAACAAACTGCTCCAATTTTGCTCAAGAATTTACTCGCCACATCACCTGGAAGCAGATGCTTTTCTCCTAGAATGGACAAGCAAGTTTCTCTACGCGTTCCCTCCATTTCTTCTTATTCTCAAGACTCTCGTCAAACTCAAGCAGGAGCATGCTACCTTGATTTTGATAGCTCCTCGGTGGCCCAGACAACCTTGGTTCTCCCTTCTTCTTCAACTCAGCAGCAGGGAGCCACTACTTCTACCAGTTTTTCTGTCTCTGCTTACACAGAGTCATGGTTCTCTTCTTCATCCCATCCTACAGTCTTTACATCTGACAGCTTGGTTCCTGTTGACATGACTTCGAATCTTTAGTTTTCTCCATCCGTCAGAGACATTTTAGATGTTTCCAGAAAACCTGCCACTAGACAATGTTACAACCAGAAGTGGACTCGGTTTTCTGCGTGATGTGATCTTCATCACAAGGAATCTCAGTCTTCATCTTTATCTTCAGTTCTAGATTATCTGTTTCATCTGTCTCAATCTGGCCTCAAATCCACCTCTATTAGAGTCCATCTCTGCGCAATTTCTGCTTTTTATCAACCGTTAGAGGGAAAACCTCTTTCTGCTCATCCTGTGGTTTCCAGGTTTATGAATGGACTTTTTAATATTAAACCACCTCCGGTGGTTTGGAACCTCAATGTTGTTCTTGCTAAACTCATAAAGCCTCTGTTTGAACCAATGTCTACGGCTCATTTGAAATATCTCACCTGGAAAATAATCTTCCTCATTGCTCTCACGTCTGCTCGTCGAGTTAGTGAGCTACAAGCTTTGGTAGCGGATCCACCTTTTATAGTATTCCATCATGACAAGGTGGTACTCCGTACTCATCCAAAATTCTTACTGAAAGTTGTTACAGAATTTCATCTCAATCAATTGGGCTTCCAGTATTTTTTCCAAAGCCTCATTCTCATCCTGGTGAAACAGCTTTTCATACTCTGGATTGCAAGCGTGGTTTGGCCTACTATTTGCAAAGGACTAAGTCACAAAGATCTTCTCCTCAACTTTTTGTCTCCTTTGATCCAAACAAGTTAGGACATCCAGCTTCCAAGAGAACAATCTCCAACTGGTTGGCTGCCCAGTTTAGTAGGATGCTTTGTTCCCATTTGTTCTGGTCTGGTATGGTAGATGATTAGGAAAGAAATGAATTACCTGCTAATTTTCTTTACTTTAGTCTTATTAGACCAGTTAAGAGATCTACTCAGCTGCATATGAATCATATTTTGACTTCTCTGGCTTCTGGGAGATTTCCCAAAGCTGATTAGGTAGCGGATCTCTTTGCCTTTTCCTGGTAGAAAAGTTTGGACAGGAAAATTAGCCTGCATATCCTTCGTTACAGAAAATGCTGAGTTGGTTGGAGCTGTACGGGTTCACAAACCGTTGTTCTCCACTTGCTGGAAGAGCGGCATAACTCATTCATTTTGGACTGGTCTGGTACAATTTATAGAAAATGATCAGGTAAATTTTCCTTATTCTAGGTTTTGAAGAGTTTTTTTGTGAAAAATAGATATTTCTATGTTTGTTTTAAAATAAACTACTGATTAGTCAGTAGATATAGGTGGTATATCAAGGAAATAAATTGAATTGCACTGGGAGAAAAATTTTTTTACATTGTATATTGTCACAGCTTGTAGTGATGTAACCTAGCATTATCTATGGTATGTTAACAGAGCTGTGCTAAGAATTTTTTTTTAGTACCAGCTCCCCAAAAAAGCAAAACTTTTGTCATTCATGAAAATGGAAATTTAATTTCATAGCAAGTAGATCTTTGTACCCAATAATTTAAGTTCATGCTTTTAATGGTTTTAAAGAGGATTGACTTGTTGAAAGGAAATCTGAGAGCAGTTTTTATGTAAGTGCCTGCCACTGTCGTGTCTAATATCTTTAGAGGTTTGTCCCTCAGGAATACTTGTTGTGGATGAATTACATATGTTGGGAGATTCTCATCGGGGATACTTATTAGAACTTCTTCTAACTAAAGTTCGCTTTGTGACACAGAAAGTATCAACCAAGTAAGTAACATGGGTGGTTAATTCATTAAACTGGATAGAGAATAAGTCCCCCCTAAAATAAGGGAAATGATTAACAGTTTTACAAAATGAGAAGCTCAAAATAAAAAGAGCCATGGTAAAAATAGCTGATTGTAATGCAAAGCATGAAAGTAAATGCTTGTATTTAGCAGTTACATTTGATAAATTGTTAATAAGAGGAAACATAAGTTATAATAGCAATTTACTGATCAGAAATCATAGATGCCAATTAATCTTTAGATACTATAATGGTAGTATACAGAGTGCATATTTGTTAATGAATTTCTGCTGTTATGCACTGTATTTGTCTGAAGTACTACAGGTGTAAGTGCTGATTTTTTGTATTACTCAGATATTTTTCCACAATTGTTGTTTTGTACCCATAAATGAGTTATCAAAATTGTTGATTTACACAATAGAAGCAGAAATGTTACAAGAACTATTCATTAAATATTGAACAATTCAGATATTGTTAAAGATGCTGCTTGAACAGATCAGGTATTTTTTTAATGAAGTTACTAGTAAGATGACTATACTGTAGTTAGGTTAAGACCAATAAGAGCTTATTGCAATATGCCATCTAAACTGATTGATTTTGTGAAACTTTTTTTCAAACTGTTTTGCTGTATTTCACAATTGTAAAATCTTTATGAAAATTTGCTGATAAGAATTAATACTGATTTTAACTGACTTAGGAAGTTATTTTTAAAAGCAACTCCACAGGCAGAAAATAGAGGGTGGAGTTGAATGGCCATTTTTTTCAGTAGAGGAGGGTAAATAGTGGTGTGCCACAGGAATCTGTGCTACGACCGATGCTGTTTAACTTATTTATAAATGATCTAGAAATTGGAGCTACGAGCCTTTCGGGGTGGCTGCTCTTTTCTCATTCTACCAGACTTGTTTTAGCTGCGTCTAGATAACCTTATATACAGCACCGCTGTAAGGTGTGCCAGAGTGTTTTTGTTTTTTTTCTAGGTTCTTTATCTTATCAAGCCTTGGGTTTTTCCTACCCCTCCCCACTTAGCACCTCACTTCAGTCAGAGTTCACCCTAGGGTTGTAAGTATTTTCCATGTTCAGGTCAACAACTTGCTCATCCTCTGGTTTCCAGCTTTATAATAGGTCTTGTCGATCTCCACCGGTCTCCAGTGGGTTAGGATCTTCAACTTGTTCTCACCAAATGGTTGGACCCTTCATTTGAACCAATATTCTCTGTACATCTTAAATTTCTCTCTTGGACAGTGGTCTTTGTCATCTCCATCATTTCTGCATGTCGAGGGACTGGGTTTCCAGAGTGGGTGTGAGACCCATCCTGTACAGTTTTTTCGCCAGGATAAAGAGCTAGATTCACTAAGCAAACTGATCGTGTACCGATTGGTTTGCGACCCAATTTTCCTCCGACCCAATTCACTAACCTCTGTGCTGATCCGATTCCGATCCGTGCATGCAAATGAGGGGAAACGGCATGCAAAGTAGGCAGGGACATGATTCACTAAACAAAAATCTTGAACACCGACTGGGCTGGCTGATCAACAAGAAGCGACTGCTGGGGACCAGTCGCTCACGTCCTTTCTGACTGTCCTGCCAGCCCTGAATAAACCTGCTCTCTGCCTCCCCGACTCTCTCTCTGGCTCCCTGGCTCTCCTGCTCTCTGCCACAACCTATTGTCTGCCTCCCTGACTCCTTCTGGCTCCCCGGCTCTCCTGCTCTCTGCCGTGACCTGCTCTCTGCCTCCCCCGACTCTCCTGATCTCTGCCGCCCTTTCCTGCATTGTGAGCCCATGATTTTAACCTGCGTGGGATGAACACAGAGGATCTAGAATCAAAAAATAATAATAAATATTGAAGAACTAAGGCCAGTACTGCGCAGAGTTGCACAGTCTGTCTGTATATGGCCATTTGGTGGAGGATGGGCTGGGGAGGGCTTCAATGGCTGGGAGGGTGTAGATGGACTGGAGTGAGCTTTGACGGAGATTTCAGTAGTTGGAACCTCAGAACAGTACCGGGCAGAGTTTGTATTCTTGCCCAGAAACAGATAAGAAGAAAAAAAACCAACAAATTTTTAGATTGAATCAGGTTGGGCAGACTAGATGGACTATTCGAGTCTTTATCTGCCATCATCTACTATGTTACTATGTAAAGTAGATGGTCTGTGCATGCGTTGGGATTGCTACTTAGCGATCTGTGTTGGTGGATAGGGGCATGCCTTCGATTGCCCCCATTAGAATATTCTTGCTTCCTGAATCAATCAGCGCTGCCCGGATCAGACATGGATCGGGCAGGTTAGTGAATCAGGCCCAAAGTACTTTTCTGTACCCCTTCCTTTATTCTGGTAAACAATGCTCATGGAATGCAATATACATTTTATCATTGTGCTTCTACCTTTCTCTCTAAAAAGTCCATTCTCGCCTTGGAGGGTGGCTCTTCATACCTTAGACTGCAAACGAACCTTGACTTTTCTTTTACAAGGAACTCAGTCATGCAGAACCTATTCTTACCTGTTCAGTCCCTTCGTTTCTCACAGGTTGAGTCAGCCTATCTTTAGAGATTAAGTTTCACATACACTACAGTCTGTATTTCTTTTTCCCTTTTTCCGTTGTTCTGCAACTTAAATCTCTGATAGCACATAAGATCTCGGCTGTTGTGACTTCAGTTGCATTCATCCATCCCGTTTCCATGGGGGATATCTGTAATGCAGCTACATGGTCCTCAGTTTACACGTTCATGCTCACTCCTGTCTGTAATCCCTCCATCCCATTGCAGTAAGCTAGGTAGTCTCATATGTGAGAATATGCTGCCTGCTTGTCCTAGGTTAAAGCACAGTTACTTACCATAACAGGTGTTATCCAGAGACAGCAGGCAGATATTCTCACATCCCACCCACCTCCCCTGATTGACCTCTTAGCTTACTTACGGAACTGAGGTACCGCGAGCCGGCTTCAGGTGGGAAGGCACTTGTGTATGCATGGTGCGGGCAGTTCACTTTTCATACTGTTTGTACTGGGCTTCGTGGATGACGTCACCCATATGTGAGAATTTCTTCATGCTGTCACTGGATAATACCTGTTATGGTAAGTAACTGTGCTTTCCCGAATCTCCCCTGGAACCCTTTTTAAAAAATCGGTGTAACATTGGCCACGCTCCAATCTTCAGGTACTACAGGCGATTTTAATAACAGGTTACAGATCACTAACAGCAGATCAGCAATTTCATGTTTGAGTTCTTTCAGTACCCTGGGATGATTACCATCCAGCCCAGTTGATTTATCATTCTTTAACTTGTTGATTTGGCTTAGTACGTCTTCCAGGTTCACTGAGTGTTATAATTTACATACCCTCATCACCCTTGAAAACCATTTCTGGTTCAGGTAGATTTCTTACTTCATCTTCCGTAAAGACCAAAGCAAAGAATTCATTCAGTCTCTCCACTATGGCTTTATCCTCCTTGAGCGCACTTCTGCTTTTGTGTACCTAAAAAAAATTGTTACTATGAGTTTTTATCTCTTTGGCAAGTTATTCTTCATATCTTTATCAATGCTTTGCATCTAAGTTGCCAGTGCTTGTGTGTCTCCTTATTTTCTTCATTGGGATCATTTTTCCATTCTTTAAAGGATGTTTTCTTGGTTGTAATAGCCTCTTTTACTTTGCCTTTAAATCATGCCAGCTCTCGTTTTCTCTTCTTTCCACCTTTAATATGTGGAATACATCTGGTCTTCACTTCCACGATGGTATTTTTGAACAACATCTACGCCTGATTTACATGTCTGACATTTGCCCAAAGACCCTTTTAGCTTCTTTTAACCATTTTCCTCATTTTATCGTAGTTGCCCTTGTGAAAATTAAATGCCGATACAGTAGATTTCTTTAGCGATGTCACTCCAGTTACCAGTCCTGCATTCAACTAAGAACCAAATCTAAAATAACTCCCCCTCTTGTCGGTTCCTGGACCAGTTGCTCCAAGAAGCAGTCATTTATGATGTCTAGGAATTTTACCTCCCTAGCCCTCCTCGATACAGCATTTATCCAGTCAATGTTGGAGTAGTTGACATCATACAATACCAAACTATCATACTCTATCAGCACTATTCAACAAACCGCCTTGGCATGAGTGTATGGCTTAAAGTAATACCACCCCTATCAAGGACGATTTACTGCAAAGCCTATGACTCCAGTTCCGTCTCAACCTAGGAGACAACAGCAACAAGCACGTCAACAACAACAGAAACAGAAGGCTTCCCCTCCAAAACCCACACAGCCTTTTTGACGTGTTTTTTCGGAGCATAGTCAAGTGTCGCCACTTTTCACCCTTTGCCTCAGTCCATTGAAGACCGTCTTCAGTTTTTCATATGTCATTGGGAACTGATCACCTCAGACCTCTGGCTCCTCAACATCATTCGTCAGGGATACACTCTCGATTATCAAACCCTACCTCAAGACCATCCACCAAGAGAGTCTGCTTTGGACCCTACACAGTCTTCCCTTCTGCAGGAAGTCCAATCCCTTCTTCTGCTGAGTGCCATTGAGGAAGTTCCCCTCAATCAGCAGAATCAGGGATTCTACTCCTGTTACTTCTTGGTTCCCAAGACCGGAGGACTGAGACCCATCCTGGATCTCAGAGCTCTCAACAAATTTATAGTCAAGGAGAAATTCAGGATGCTATCCCTCACCCTGCTTTATCATCTCCTCAATCAGAGCAACTGGCTATGCTCCCTAGATCGCAAAGAAGCCTACACACATATTCCAATTCATCCAGCTTCCAGGAAGTACCTTCGCTTCCAAATCAGTCAATGTCATTACCAGTACAAGGTTCTTCCCTTTGGCCTGGCATCTTCTCCCAGAGTCTTCACGAAGTGCCTGATTATGGTGGCCACATCTCTCCGATCGCATGGCCTTCAAGTCTTTCCTGGATGACTGGTTGATCAAGGCTGTCTCCTCTTAGGAAGTGGTCCGAGCAACATCTCAGACCATTTTTTTTCTCCAGGTCCTAGGATTCAAACTCAATTTTCCCAAATCACATCTCATTCCGACTCAACGCCTGCAGTTCATTGGGGCAATCCTAGACACCACTCTCATGAGAGCATTTCTTCCTCCAGATTGTCTTCAGGCTCTCATCCGTCTGTGTCAGCAACTGCTTCCTCTTCAATCCATCTCTGCCAGACACATGATGATTCTTCTAGGCCACATGGCTTCAACTGTCCATGTCACACCACTGGCAAGACTACATCTTCATATTCCTCAGTGGACCCTTGCTTCCCTGTGGTCTCAAGCAACGGAGACAAAAAGGGAGTGATAAAGAAGCAAAAAGAGGTAGCCGACAGGTTAAACAAATTCTTCTCGTCAGTCTTCACAAGCGAGGACACATCCACTGTACCAGAACCCGACGTGATCTTCCATGGTGATCAAGAAGAAAAACTGTCAACAATAGAGGTGAACTCACTGTACCAGACTCGAATATTTTAGACCTTCTTAGATATCAAACACTAAAGTACCAGCAGTAAAAGGTCTCAAAAAAGTTTATAAACAATTCAGGCTAACAGGCCTCAGAAGTACCTTACTGTATGTCTATTATTCTTTAAAGAGCATACAGGTCAATTATGGCACCCATGGTTGTCATAGGCCTCTATATCATTTTTTAATTTTTAGAACAGTTTTTTAGCTTAACAGCAAATAACTTATATTTTATCTACGCGGGTGGGGGTAGGCACTCCGACATAGACTATGTTTCGCCCCGAATGGGCTGTATCAAGGAAAATCCCCCTGCAACAGTAAAAATACATTATAGTTCATCGTTTTTAAATTAGTTCTAATAAATCTAAAACCAGTATATAGAAGAAACATTTAACAGTACCTTATATCCAGCGACTCATGCTTCCCGCTATAGATTTTTAATTCAGGAAACATGGCCGCGGCGTTCTAGGCTATAAATAGCCACCGCACTTTTTTTTGAAAAACGGGATGACATCATATTTAGCGTGAGACCAACCCCCCGTCTGATTGGATAACTAAATCCATTTTAGATTAAAGAAAACCACTCAATTTCAGCGTTTAGACCTAAGGGTATAACAGTATTTAACATGTATATCCATCTTTGTTCCTTATAATTTAACTTTTCTTTGATATTTCCACCCTCCCACCCACCCATAACCTGATCTATGACCCGCCATTTCAGATCTATAATTTTATGCTTTTTCTCCCTCCATTGCTGGACAAGGGGAGCCTCTAGATTCCCTGTATTAATTCTGGATTTGTGTTCAGTTAATCGTACATTAATTTTTCTGCTCGTCCGCCCTATATAGAGCAGTTGGCAAGGACACTGAATCATATAGCTAACTGAAGAGCTCTGACAGGACGTATTCGAATGGGCCCGATAGATCTTACTAGTCCGCGGATCAGTCCACGTAGGGCCTTGTACCGACGGAAGCTCTTAAATCAGAGATAGCAAGTCTTATAGATGAAGGCATACAGAGGAAATTTCTAACTCAAAAGGAAGCAGCGTTTCTTTTGGAAGAAGGTCCATCTACTCCAAAAATTTATATGTTACCAAAGGTACATAAAAGGCTTCAAGCACCTCCGGGGCGACCCATTGTATCTACTAGACGTTCGATCCTTGAACCATTGTCTAAATTTGTGGACTATTTTTTAAAATCAGAAGTCCCGAAAATCCCTTCTTACCTAAAAGATTCTGCCCATCTGCTACGTATACTTGAAGAGAATAAAAATATTGGCAATACTACTCTGTGACTCTGGATATAACATCTTTATATACACAAATACCTCAAGAATCTGCTTTGAATGTGATTAAAGAGGTTTTGATGCAGAAAGATCTTGGCAGATTCAATTATGAATGGCTTTTAGATCTGGCCAGGCTAGTGATAACTGAAAATTTCTTCTGGTTTGATGGGGATTTTTATAAACAGATTCAGGGGGTCGCGATGGGAGCCACTCTGGCCCCATCGGTAGCAAGCTTATATGTCGCTTACTTTGAACAACATAAAGTGTTTGCTGCTTGTAATTTCCAGCATGTGGTTCTCTGGAAGAGATATCTTGATGATATTTAAATTTTTTGGGACGGATCTGAACCTGAACTGGATAGCTTTTTACAGTGGCTGAACTCTCTCGACCCCTGCCTGATTTTTACTATGACTTATCATAAGGACTATATTTAATTTCTTGATATCTTACTGATAAAAGATAAAAATCAACAAATCAGAACAACATTGTTTAGGAAAAAAGTAGACAGAAATCATTTTCTTCATTTTTCCAGCTTTCATCCTTTTTTTCTAAAATTTAATATCCCTGTGAGCCAATTCCTATGTATTAAGAAAATCTGCTCTTCTGACGAAGAATTTGAAAAACAAGCTAAGATACTTAGTGATCGGTTCTATGAGAGGGGTTATTCTAAAAAATCTGTCCGGCGAGCGTACCTTAGGGCGAAGTATGCCCAACGATCCCTTCTCCTTAGAGAGAAAAATGAAGATATTCAGGATGATCACCTGATAGCAGTACTTCCTTTCACGCCCTTGAGCACTGCATTTTTTGCCGTGATTAAAAACCATTGGCAGATTCTTCAGTTGAGCTCTCAGTTTCAGAATTATCCGATGGCTTCCTACAAGAGAGGGAGGACGGTGGGAGAACTTCTTTCTATTTACCGATATGAGATTAATAGAAGAGATGAGGGGACTATTTTTAATCATAATGCTTGTACCCAATGCCAATGGTGCGACTTAACAGTACAAGGCCCTACGTGGACTGATCCGCGGACTAGTAAGATCTATCGGGCCCGTTCGAATACGTCCTGTCAGAGCTCTTCAGTTATCTATATGATTCAGTATCCTTGCCAACTGCTCTATATAGGGCGGACGAGCAGAAAAATTAATGTACGATTAACTGAACACAAATCCAGAATTAATACAGGGAATCTAGAGGCTCCCCTTGTCCAGCATTGGAGGGAGAAAAAGCATAAAATTATGGATCTGAAATGGCGGGTCATAGATCAGGTTATGGGTGGGTGGGAGGGTGGAAATATCAAAGAAAAGTTAAATTATAAGGAACAAAGATGGATATACATGTTAAATACTGTTATACCCTTAGGTCTAAACGCTGAAATTGAGTGGTTTTCTTTAATCTAAAATGGATTTAGTTATCCAATCAGACGGGGGGTTGGTCTCACGCTAAATATGATGTCATCCCGTTTTTCAAAAAAAAGTGCGGTGGCTATTTATAGCCTAGAACGCCGCGGCCATGTTTCCTGAATTAAAAATCTATAGCGGGAAACATGAGTCGCTGGATATAAGGTACTGTTAAATGTTTCTTCTATATACTGGTTTTAGATTTACTAGAACTAATTTAAAAACGATGAACTATAATGTATTTTTACTGTTGCAGGGGGATTTTCCTTGATACAGCCCATTCGGGGCGAAACATAGTCTATGTCGGAGTGCCTACCCCCACCCGCGTAGATAAAAGATAAGTTATTTGCTGTTAAGCTAAAAAACTGTTCTAAAAATTAAAAAATGATAAAAAATGATATAGAGGCCTATGACGACCATGGGTGCCATAATTGACCTGTATGCTCTTTAAAGAATAATAGACATACAGTAAGGTACTTCTGAGGCCTGTTAGCCTGAATTGTTTATAAACTTTTTTGAGACCTTTTACTGCTGGTACTTTAGTGTAACAATAGAGGTGAGCCATGAGGATGTCCTCCAACAGATAGATAGATTGAAAAGCGACAAATCACCAGGCCCGGACGGAATCCACCCTAGGATACTAAAAGAACTAAGAAATGAGATAGCGGGAATACTCCAACGAGTTTGCAACCTATCCTTGAAAACTGGGGAGATCCCGGAGGACTGGAAGATAGCAAATGTTACAACTATCTTTAAAAAGGGGTCAAGAGGAGACCCGGGAAACTACAGGCCGGTAAGTTTGACATCGGTTCCGGGCAAGATGGTAGAAGAACTGATAAAGGACAGCATCTGTGAGCACATCGAAAAACATGGGCTGATGAAAGCGAGCCAACATGGCTTCTGCAAGGAAAGATCGTGCCAAACAAATTTACTGCACTTCTTTGAGGGGGTGAACAGCCAGTTGGACAAAGGGGAACCCGTAGACATCATTTACCTCGACTTCCAAAAGGCCTTTGACAAGGTACCCCATGAGCGGCTACTTAGGAAGCTGTGGAACCACGGGGTGGAAGGGGACGTACGCAGATGGGTCAAACACTGGTTGGCAGGCAGAAGACAGAGGGTTGGAGTGAAGGGTCACTACTCGGGCTGGAGAAAGGTCACGAGTGGAGTTCCGCAGGGGTCTGTACTGGGATCGCTGCTGTTTAATGTATTTATTAATGACATGGAAACGGGGACAAAATGTGAAGTTATAAAATTTGCGGATGACACTAAACTCTGTAGAAGGGTTAGAACTACGGAAGAGTGTGAGGACCTACAAAGGGACCTAAACAAACTGGAGGAGTGGGCGAATAAATGGCAGATGAACTTCAATGTAGGGAAATGTAAGGTCATGCATATAGGGAGAAAGAACCCGATGTTCAGCTACCAAATGGGGGGATTAGTATTAGAGGGAAGTAACCTTGAAAGAGATTTGGGTGTACTGGTGGATACAACAATGAAGTCAACGGCACAATGTGCAGCAACCGCAAAGAAGGCAAGCAGAATGTTAGGTATTATTAAGAAGGGTATTACGACCAGAACAAAAGAAGTCATCCTGCCTTTGTATCGGGCAATGGTGCGCTCGCACCTGGAGTACTGTGTTCAGTATTGGTCACCGTACCTTAAGAAGGATATGGCAACACTTGAGAGGGTCCAGAGGACAGCGACACAAATGATTAAGGGCATGGAAAACCTTTCATACACTGAAAGATTGGAGAGACTGGGGCTCTTCTCCCTTGAAAAGCAGAGACTCATAGGAGACATGATAGAGACCTACAAGATCATGAAGGGCATAGAGAAAGTAGAGAGGGACAGATTCTTCAAACTTTCAAAACATATAAGAACAAGAGTGCATTCAGAAAAATTGGAAGGGGACAGATTCAAAACAAATGCTAGGAAGTTTTTCTTTACCCAGTGTGAGGTGGACACCTGGAATGCACTTCCAGAGGACGTAATAGGACATAGTACGGTACTGGATTTCAAGAAAGGATTGGACAATTTCCTGCTGGAAAAAGGGATAGAGGGGTATAGATAGGGAGCTACTGCGCAGGTCCTGGACCTGTTGGGCCGCCGCGTGAGCGGACTGCTGGGCATGATGGACCTCGGGTCTGACCCAGTGGAGGCATTGCTTATGTTCTTATGTTCTAACATATATGTGGGACGACATCTCTTCTGCAGTCGCTTCAATGGTAGATGACCTCCTTTATCCAGAGGTCTCCTTTTTCACTTGCCCCCTCATCACAAGGTCATCATGACAGATGCATCCCCTTATGCCTGGGGGGCTCATATGGGCAATTATCCCAGGACAAGCAGGCATGATATTCTCACATGTGGATGACGTCATCTACGGAGCCCCAGCGCGGACAGCTTTTCAAGCAAACTTGATTGAAGTTTCAAGTTTGCTACACTGCACCACGCATGTGCATGCCTTCTTGCCCACTAGAGGGCGCATCCCCACCTCGTGGTCCTCAGTTCAGTTTTTTCCGCGGAGCCAGAAGCCCTGTGGAAATTGAGCTCTGATAGCTTGCCTTCTGTCACCGCGTCTGGGTGATTTTCGCTCGGTCGCTGTGCTTTACTTTCTTTTTCAGTCGTCGTTTAAAAAAAAAAAATAAAAAATAAATAAATCTTTCCGACTTTTCTTTTCTCGATTTGGCTCCGGGGGCCCCCGTTAGCCACGGCCGCCGGCCGTGCTCGTTCCGGCCTTGTCGGTTTTCATGTCCCGTCCCTTGACGGGTTTTAAGAAGTGCACCCGGTGCGATCGGTTACTTTCTAATACCGATCCTCACCGGTGGTGCTTGCTCTGTTTAGGGCCTGAGCATCCGACAGACTCTTGCGACAGGTGCTCGACTTTCCAGGCCAGAGCGCTCCGCCGACGCCGTGCCAGGATGGCGGAGCTTTTCGTGGTCGATTCCGCGGTGGGGAAGGCCTCGACGTCGGCTTCGGCCCCGGCCTCGACCTCGGGATCCTTGCCCCAGCCTCGTCCCTCGACTTCATCGAAGCCTGCTGCTCCGACCAAGCCTACCTCGGGTAAGTCCCCGCTTCCCTCCTCAGCCCCAGGTTCGGCGAAGAAGCCATCCTCGGGCTCCTCGACAGCGGGTGGGTCGTCCTCGGCCCAGCCCAGGGTTGGCAAAACTAGTGCCCCGAGGGAATACTCGAGACCGAGGTCGCCCTCCAGGGAGCACCCCCCGGCCTCGGACCTACCGGCCATGATGGGGATCCCGGCCTTCCAAGACTTGCTCCGAGCGTTGATTAACTCGGAGCTGTCAGGAGCCATCGAGCAACTGCAGCAGGCTTCGGCCTCGACTGCACCGGTCTCGACGGCCCAGGCCTCGACGGCCTCGATCTCGGTACCCTCGACTTCGGGTGCCGGGACGGCCCCGACCTTGCCCTCGACTTCGACCTCGGGGGCCCAGCCTGAGAGGAGCGTAAGGCCTCGGGACAAGGTGCGTCGGGTCAGAAGGATATCCTCCTCCTCCTCTTCTTCGAGGTCTTCTCGGGGCTCCTCGCCCTCGGGCCGGCCTCGGGCGAGGCGTCGTCCGAGGAAACCCAAACGTTCTCGGGCTTCTCCTCGGAGGCGTGGTCGCTCTTCACCGCTCAAGGGCGAGACCTTGCGTGTCTCGGAGCTCCGCCTCGACAACCCACGCCTGTTTCGCTCCCCCGCGAGAGGGGGTTCGAGAGACTCTTCCCCGAGACGGAGGGGGCGTGCCTTGGTGCCTCGGACCCCCGGGGCTTCCCCCAAGGGCTCTTCGGGGCGCAGACATTCCCCGACCCCTTCGAGGTTACTGGATGTGGCCTCCTGTGGTTCGGGGTCTGGCAGGGAACCGCGGTATTCCCGCGAGGCTTCCCCCTTCTGTTCGGCGGGGAGATCTCGAAACCCCTCACCGCCCGCCAGAACATCCTCCTTCTCCAGGTTCGTGCAGGATATGGCACAATCCTTGGGGCTTGACTTAATGGCGGGTTCTCAATATACCAAAGAATTCCTGGAGGAGCAGGACCTTCCTTCTCCCCCGAGGGAAACTCCTCGCCTTCCTCTGAATAAGGTCCTACACCAGACCTTCCTCAAAAACTTGGACTCCCCTCTTACAATCACTGCGGTGCCGTCCAAGATGGAGTCCAAGAACCGGACCATTCCGTCTAAGGGGTTCGATAAGCCTCAGCTCTCACACCAGTCGTTGATCGTGGAGTAGGCGCTTAAGAAGACTCAACCCTCCAGAGTCTCGGCGGCGGTCCCGCCCGGGAGGGAGGGGCGGACCCTGGACAAGTTTGGTCGTCGCCTCTATTCTAATTCCCTTATGGCGATCAGGGTCCTTAACTACGCATTTACGTTTTCATCTTATTTGCGTAGCATGGTGAAGGACTTACCTCAGTATAGGGAGGTCATGCCTGCTTCCCATCGAGAGGGGTTTGCCACATTCATGTCCAACTTGTCTCAATTGCGGCTGTACCTGTTCCACGCTGTGTACGACGCGTTTGAGCTTGCTTCGAGGGTGTCGGCCTTTGCGGTGGCTATGCGCCGGCTAGCGTGGCTCCGTACCCTCGATATGGACCCTAACCTACAGGAACGCCTGGCCAATTTACCATGCGTGGGTTCAGAATTATTTGATAAATCCTTGGAGGCGGCGACCAAACGTTTGTCGGAACAGGAGCGCTCCTTAGCCTCCTTGGTCCATGCTAAACCTCGGGCCCCGCCGCAAAAATCTTTCCGCCGCCCCCGAGGAGATACCCGCAGAAGTCTACTCCTGCATTTTCTAGACCTCCGGCCCGGCGCCCTCCCCAACAGGGTAGAGGGGGACAGCCGAAACCTCCGGCGTAGGGAGCGTCCAAGCCGGCCCCGTCCTTTTGACGGGCTGTGCGGATGGGGGCGGGCCCCCTCCGCAATATCACCGGACCCCCTCCCAATCGGGGGCCGACTCCGGTCCTTTTCTGTGGCTTGGACCGAGATTACATCCGACGCATGGGTGCTCTGGATCATCTCCGAGGGCTACTCGCTGAATTTCTCGGCCACGCCGCCGGACCATCCACCCGGAATGTGTCCGTGCAACCGCAGCCAACTTCCCCTTCTGGAGGCCAGGGCCTTGTTGAGCCTACGGGCGGTGGAACCAGTGCCCCCAGAACAACGGGGAACGGGGTTTTACTCCCGTTACTTCTTGGTCCCAAAGAAGACAGGGGACTTACGCCCCATTTTGGACCTCCGGAAGCTCAACAAATTCCTGGTCCGGGAGAAGTTCCGGATGTTGTCACTTCCGGTTTTATACCCTCTGTTGGAGGAAGGGGATTGGATGTGCTCCCTAGACTTGAAGGAAGCCTACACTCATGTTCCGGTGCATCCCGCTTTCCGCAAGTATTTACGGTTCCAAGTGGGGGATTTGCACCTTCAATATCGGGTTCTCCCATTTGGTCTGGCTTCGTCCCCTCGAGTCTTCACGAAGTGTATGGTGGTGGTTGCAGCAGCCCTGAGATCGCAGGGGCTCCAGGTCTTTCCCTACCTGGACGATTGGCTGATCAAGGCCTCCACCAGGGAGGGGGTTATCTCAGCGACCCGACAGACTATCATCTTCCTTCAACGTCTGGGGTTCGAGGTGAACTTCCCCAAGTCTCAGTTGAGCCCGACTCAATCCCTTCAGTTTATCGGAGCCGTGCTGGACACGGTTCGCCTCCGTTCCTTCCTTCCTCCTCCTCGGTTGCGGGCCCTGCTTCGATTGAGTCGCCAGGTTTCGCGGATGCCCGCAGTTTCTGCTCATCGCATGTTGGTGCTCCTGGGCCACATGGCGTCGACGGTCCATGTCACTCCGTTCGCCCGATTGCATCTGAGGCTTCCTCAGTGGACCTTGGCCTCCCAATGGCGTCAGGATTGCGATCCACTATCTTGCCCGAAAACGGTGACTCCCTCTTTGAGATGCTCGTTCCGTTGGTGGACAAACTCTTCCAATCTTTCAGGGGGTTTGCTCTTTCTCGTTCCGCCGCATCGCAAGGTCCTGACCACGGATTCCTCGGAGTACGCGTGGGGGGCTCATCTCGACGGTCTGCGGACCCAGGGTCTATGGTCGGCGGAGGACCGTCTTTGTCACATCAATGTGTTGGAGCTTCGGGCCATTTTTCTGGCGGCTCGAGCGTTCGGCCACCTGCTCCACGACCAGGTAGTCCTCGTGCGTACGGACAACCAGGTGGCGATGTATTATGTGAACAAACAAGGGGGAACGGGTTCTTGGGCCCTGTGCCAGGAAGCCCTGCGCCTTTGGGAATGGGCGGTCTCCCAGAACATCTTCCTATGTGCGGTTTACATCCAAGGAGAAAAGAATTGCCTGGCGGACAGGCTCAGTCGGCTTCTCCAACCGCACGAGTGGTTGTTGAACTCCCGGGTTCTGCGCGAAGTCTTCGACCGCTGGGGAACTCCTCAGGTGGATCTGTTTGCCTCCCCCGAGACTTGCAAACTGCCCCTCTATTGTTCCCGGATGTACTCCCAGGACCGTCTCGAGGCAGATGCCTTTCTTCTCGACTGGAGAGGGAGATTTCTTTATGCGTTTCCTCCTTTTCCTCTGATATTGAGGACGTTGGTTCACCTCAAGTCATCCGGAGCCACTATGATTCTCATAACGCCACGTTGGCCTCGTCAGCACTGGTTTTCCCTGCTCCTTCAACTCAGTACCAGGGAGCCTCTACTTCTGCCAGTTTTTCCCTCTCTGCTGTCTCAGAGTCGGGGTTCACTGTTGCATCCCAATCTTCCGTCATTGCATCTGACGGCTTGGTTCCTTTCCACCTGACTCCGGCAGTCAGGGAGGTGTTGGAAGCCTCGCGCAAAGCCTCGACTCGGCTTTGTTATTCGCAGAAGTGGACCAGATTTGCAGCCTGGTGTACCTCACATCATCTGGACCCCAATTTGGTTCCGGTGTCTTCGGTTCTTGAATATTTGCTGCATTTGTCCCAGTCGGGGCTGAAGACAACTTCCATCCGGGTGCATCTCAGTGCTATTGCTGCTTTCCATCGGCATCTAGAGGGTCGTTCTCTCTCTCTTCATCCTCTGGTGGTTCGTTTCATGAGGGGTTTAGTTAATGTTAATCCTCCGCTGAAACCTCCTCCTGTAGTTTGGGATCTGAATGTGGTCTTGGCTCAACTGATGAAACCTCCCTTTGAGCCAATTGACAAGTCTCTTCCTAAATTTCTCACTTGGAAAGTGATCTTTTTGCTTGCGCTCACGTCTGCTCGCCGAATTAGTGAGCTTCAGGCTTTGGTTGCGGACCCGCCCTTTACTGTCTTCCATCATGACAAGGTGGTTCTTCGCACCCATCCCAAATTTCTACCTAAGGTTGTGTCTGATTTCCACCTCAATCAGTCTATTGTCCTTCCGGTGTTCTTCCCGAAGCCCCACTCTCATCCTGGTGAAGCGGCTCTTCACACGCTGGACTGTAAGAGGGTGTTGGCTTTTTATCTCCAACGTACCAAGTCTTATCGGAAGGTTCCTCAATTATTTTTGTCCTTCGATCCTAATCGGCTGGGACATCCTGTTTCCAAGCGCACCTTGTCCAACTGGCTCGCTGCTTGTATTTCTTTTTGCTACGCTCAGGCTGGTCTCACGCTCCATGATCGAGTCACGGGGCATAAGGTCCGGGCGATGGCAGCTTCTGTTGCTTTCCTCCGGTCTACTCCTGTGGAGGACGTATGTAAAGCTGCCACTTGGTCTTCGGTTCATACGTTCACCTCCCACTACTGTCTGGACACTTTGTCCAGAAGCGACGGCCGGTTTGGCCAGTCGGTGTTACGTAACCTGTTTTCCTAAATTGCCATCCTCCCACCTGCCCTTTTTTGGTTGGCTTGGAGGTCACCCACATGTGAGAATATCATGCCTGCTTGTCCTGGGATAAAGCACAGTTACTTACCGTAACAGGTGTTATCCAGGGACAGCAGGCATATATTCTCACAACCCGCCCTTCTCCCCGGGGATGGCTTCTTTGCTGGTTATGGAACTGAGGACCACGAGGTGGGGATGCGCCCTCTAGTGGGCAAGAAGGCATGCACATGCGTGGTGCAGTGTAGCAAACTTGAAACTTCAATCAAGTTTGCTTGAAAAGCTGTCCGCGCTGGGGCTCCGTAGATGACGTCACCCACATGTGAGAATATATGCCTGCTGTCCCTGGATAACACCTGTTACGGTAAGTAACTGTGCTTTTTCAGACTCAGGGTCTTTGGACCGCCAGAGAATGGAAATTTCACATCAATCTCCTAGAACTCAGAGCAATGTTTTATATCCTCATCTCCTCTGCCCTCCTCCTTCGCACAGACAATCAAGTAGCGATGTACTACATAAATAAGCAAGGCATGGGCTCTCTCCTCTTGTTTTAGGAGGCTCAAAATCTGGACTTGGACGACAGCTCGCAATCTATTCTTAAAGGCTGTCTACATTCAAGGGGAGAAGAATTCCCTAGCAGACAACCTTAGCAGAATTCTTAAACCTCACGATTGGACTCTCGACTCTGCAATTCTCCAGTCCATCTTTGCTCAGTGGAGTACTTCTCAATTGGACTTGTTTGCGGCTCCTCACAATCATCAATTGCCCCAGTTTTGCTTCAGACTATAGTCACCTCTCCATCTGGAGGCAGATACTTTTCTCCTAGATTGGAGGGGCCTGTTTCTGTATGCATTCCCTCCAATTCCTCTCATGTTGAGAACTCTGTTCAAGCTCGAGAGAGAAGCAGTCACCATGAATCTCATTGGTCCACGGTGGCCCAGGCAACATTGGTTCTCCCTTCTACTTAAACTCAGCTCCAGAGAGCCTATACCTCTTCCAGTATTTCCTACTCTGCTTACTCAGAATCAGGAATCCCTTCTACATTCCAACCTCCACTCTCTACACTTGACAGCTTGGTTTCTCTCGGGCTGAATCTATCTCACTTACATCTTTCTCAGCCTGTTCGTCAAATTTTTGATGCCTCCAGGAAACCAGCCACTCAACAATGTTATCAACAAAAGTGGACTAGGTTTTCTTCTTTTTTGTCTTTATCATCATGATCCATCTTCATTATCAGTGGATTTGGTGTTGGATTATCTGCTTCACCTATCTGATTTGGGCCTCAAATCTACATCTATCAGAGTCCATCTCAGTTCTATTACAGCTTTTCACACGCCAGTTGAGGGTAAACCTCTTACTGCTCATCCTTTGGTCTCCAGATTCATGAAGGGACTTTTCAATGTGAAACCACCTCTCAAGCTTCCACCTGTTGTCTGGGACCGTAATGTAGTCCTTTCCAGTTTAATGAAGCCTCCATTTGACCCAATGGCCACAGCTCATCTTAAGTTTCTTACCTGGAAAGTGGTATTCCTTATTGCTCTCACCTCTGCCAGGTGGGTCAGTGAGTTACAAGCATTAGTAGCAGATCCACTCTTCACAGTTTTTCATCATGACAAAGTGGTTCTGCATACGCATCTAAAGTTTCTTCCAAAAGTTGTTACTGAATTTCATCTCAATCAGTCAATTGTTCTACCAGTATTTTTCCCCAAACCTCATTCTCATACTGGAGAAACCGCTTTGCATACTTTGGACTGTAAACGAGCTTTAGCCTATTACATAGACCGGACAAAGCCTCATCGAACATCACCCCAATTGTTCATCTCTGATCCAAACAAATTGGGGCATCCTGTTTCCAAAAGAATGATTTCCAACTGGCTGGCTGCCTGCATCTTGTTCTGTTATACTTAGATTGGACTGGCACTGGAGAGTCGTGTCACAGCTCACAAAATTAGAGCTATGGCAGCTTCTGTGGCTTTCCTCAGATCTACTCCTATTGAGGAAATCTGTAAAGCTGCCATGTGCTCCTCAGTTCATACATTCACTTCTTACTATTGTCTGGAGTCTTTTTCCAGATGGAATGGGCACTTCAGCCAATCTGTGTTAAGAAATGTATTTTTCTAAAGGCCAACACTTCTACCATCCCATTTTTGTTAGCTTGGAGGTCACCCATACGTGAGAATATGCTGCCTGCTTGTCCTGGGATAAAGCACAGTTACTTACCATAACAGATGTTATCCAGGGACAGCAGGCAGATATTCTCACAACCTCCCCACCTCCCTGGGTTGACTTCTTAGCTGACTTATCTTAACTGAGGGACCACGTACCCTACATCGGGTGGGAAGGCACTCGAGCATGTGCGGTTCATGCTATCGTGAAATTTCTAAGATCTTAAAGTGGCGATACACTTTTAAAGTGGTCCGTACCGGGGCTCCGTTGGTGACGTCACTCATACATGAGAATATCTGTCTGCTGTCCCTGGATAACACCTGTTAAGGTATTTAACTGTGCTTTCTCTCCCCATATCAGAGATGGACAGCAGTCCACTAGCTGCTACATGCCTTTTGACCCCATAATGCTGGTACTTCTGAGTTGAAGTTGTCGTTTTCATGCCTCTCATTTTTCCTCATGCGTATATTTGTAAAATGGCTGGTCCTACTGTGTGTGCCATAAAATAACATATCGCTGAATGTATAAACCTTAGGCCCTGCATCTAGAATGTACTTGGTTTCTCCTATACATACACAGACAAATTGTTTTCAAAAGTTGTCTAGCCAAAAATAAAAAAGCTGACTTATGCAGTTAGCAGTCAATGTTGACTTCATATGTGTCTTTGCATATCAAGCCCTTTATTGCTGTTTGAAAAAATATTGAAATGTTGAGGAAGAATGATCTTGCATCTCACATGATTCACAAAATTTTATTTGTTTTTATAATTGCAGACTGCAAGAGACAAAGAATGGTTCTTTTTTTAAAGGTGTACAGATTGTGGGCATGAGTGCAACCCTGCCAAACCTGAATCTGTTAGCTTCTTGGCTAAATGCTGAACTGTATCTTACTGATTTTCGCCCTGTGCCTCTCATGGAACATGTGAAAATCAGCAGCACTATTTATGACTCTCTGATGAATCCAGTGCGAGACTTTCAAACTGCAATACAAGCAAAGGTAATGATGCTCTGATAATCTTCCAAAGCACACAAAATATTAAAGAAGAGGACTGGAGGACTAGATTCAAAAAGAAATACTTTCAGGAACAATACACTCTATGTGATCTTGTTCACATTTTGCTTTCCTATTATGGTAGCTGGGCTGCTCTTACTGTATGAGCCATGAAATAGGAGCTGATAGTGCTGTGTAACCATGTTGTGGAGAACATCTGTGGTAGTTTTAGTTTAAAATAAAGCCCAAGACCATTGACAGTTTCCAAGTTCCACTATACATGCAATGGGAAAAGGAAACAAATTCCAGAAGATTTCAAGTGAATGACAAGGTAGAAAATCACCATTAGAGATCATGTGTCTTTGGAAAAACTTTCTCCCAGGAAGGCCCTCTTTATCCGAATGCAACATATTTGAGACCGATTCTTGTGTCTATTACTGTCTCAGACTTTGGGCAATTGTATATCTCATACAAGCACAAATTGCTGAGCTTTTGGTTTGGCAAGATATAAAATACTACTTAAGTACAGAATGATTGTTTTTAATGTTGTGTATGTTCTTTGGAAATCGCTTAGTTTGTAGGTGATATATACATTTTTAATTAATTAAAATAAATTTGTAGAAATATATTTGTTTTTCTCGATTTAAGCTAAAAAAAAGGTTCCAGATTTTTATTTATTTTTTTATTTATAAGGGTATAAGATGGCGTTACTGAAGAAAAACAACAAATAGAGCACTATAAACTTAAAACCACTTTATAAACTGCCTGAAGGAGCTCAGAACCATGAGATGGTGTAATGAACACGACCGGGGTAAAACCCTGATTAGTGTTTCAAATGTCTATCATTGCTCCCTGTTGGAGTTGTTTATAAAGTTGTTTCATATGGTGTAAAAAAATTTAAATAGAAGTGCAAAAGTGTTTCACCGATGCACAACAGGTTTCTTATATTTTAAACTTTGAACTTAGTCTTTTTGAAAAAACTCAAGGTAAGTAAAAGTTATCTTTCTTAAGCAGAATCTTACCTTGCTAAAGCCGGGTCTGACGCGTTTCGCCAAGATGGCTTCCTCAGAGAACCCGCTTCAACAAGTTGACAGTCGAAAAGAGAACTGCATTCTGAAAAAAAGAAGAGAAAAAATGCTTGTTACTGTTTAAAAGGTAAAAATGTAACAAAGCAACTTACAGCGCTACTGGTAGATACCTTCAAAGCTCTCCTGACTTCTCTAATATCCGGTTCATGTGACAACACTCACAGCTGTAGTCCCGACTTATCATCAAACTGAGATGTCATTCATTTGTGAAGGAACGCCCACCACTCCACTTCCCTGTTCAAACAGGTGGGGGTGACCGTTTGCCAATGGTATAGCCATGATTGTTTCTTTTTCCATAGGCAAGCTGTTAAATTCCCCCCTCTTTTCAATTTTGGTGCTTCCAAGACCACAAACTTAAGGTCGTCCAAGATATGTGACTGGGCATGCCAGTGTTGAGAAAGGGGAGTTCCCATGTCTCCCCTTCGGATTCTGCTTAGATGTTTTTTTCAGAATGCAGTTCTCTTTTTGATTGTCAACTTGTTGAAGCGGGTTCTCTGAGGAAACCGTCTTGGCGAAATGCGTCAGACCCGCCTTTAGCAAGATAAGATTCTGCTTCAAAAAGTTAACTTTTACTTACCTTGAGATTTTTCAAAAAGACTAAGTTCAAAGTTTAAAATATAAGAAGCTGTTGTGAATCAGTGAAACATTTTTGCACTTCTATTTAAATTTTTTTACACCATATGAAACAACTTTATAAACAACTCCAACAGGGAGCAATGATAGACATTTGAAACACTAATCAGGGTTTTACCCTGGTCGTGTTCATTACACCATCTCATGGTTCTGAGCTCCTTCAGGCAGTTTATAAAGTGGGTTTTAAGTTTATAGTGCTCCTATTTGTTGTTTTTGATGAATGTTTCACCATTTTGGGACACTAGTTTGTAAATTTATTACTCAGTAGTGACTTAAAGGGGTTACTGAAGAAAACACATTTAACTGAAATCTTTCATTCTTCAGAGTAAGAGGTGCTTGTTCAAAAACACCAATTATATGACAAGAGAAGAGAATTGTAACTCAGGGATTAGAACTGGGCAGCACTTTATCTATGTTAAGGATACTGAAATTTCCAGACAGGAGGAAGAAAAGAGGACAATAAAAAGTGAGAGCTCAAGTGACTTGCTCAGGGTTATCACAGTAAGTGAGGAATAGTGATAATTTTATTCTAGTTACTATGCTACCTACTCTCAGATTTCTCTTTTTTTTTTCTCAGGGGGACGAGGATCACATTGTTAGCCTATGTTATGAGACTGTACATGGTGGCCACTCTGTCTTACTCTTTTGTCCATCAAAGAACTGGTGTGAGAAATTGGCAGATACTATTGCCCGGGAGTTCTACAGTTTGCATCATAAGGCTTTGCCAAAGGCTGAAGGTGAGACTTCTAACATTTCTTTTGTCAGTTGTTAAAGAGATACATAACATTTTGACTATTATGAGAATATGTTCTTTTTCTTTTTATTCCCTGATTGAAGGATTGGATGCAATTACAAATCTCTTACCAGTGACGCTGGATAGAGAGGGTATACAGGATGTTTTAGAGCAGTTGAAACGCTCACCTTCAGGGCTGGACTCTGTACTTGGACGAACTATACTGTGGGGAGTAGCATTTCATCATGCAGGTATTGCTGATTATCATGTTGGGTATTCCAAAAAACACACTGTAGGTTTCACTAAAGTTTTTTCAAATTTATCTCTGCAATACTAACTTGTTCAAACTCTTGGCGATATAAATATAATTAAACTACTATTAAAAAGTTACCAAACAGTGCTTCGAGTCATTGATCATTCCACCCGTGTGCTGAAACTTATGTCTTGTTTTATTGCACCAGTTTAAACAACATCACTAAAATATTCATATTGAGTCATCAATGACTTCACACAATATGACATCAAATATAAAAACTCCACTTATCTGAATGTTCGAAGCCAGTTGATATTGTAGGTATCAGTACTATTTGCTAGCACATGGAATGGATAAACAAATTTTTCTATGTATAAAAAAAAAACCTCAGAGTGCTCAAAGCTCAATTTTATCCAAAACAATATATTGCAAACTGTTAATTCAATCCTAACATAGTCATATGTTTCACTATAGCTTCTTCAGTGTAAGAATTGACCCATGGGGATCCCTTTTTTGTAAACTTAAAGGATGATAACTCTTGTAATATGAAAGAGTGGTACTGATGGAGAGAGTCCAGGATAGATATAATAGTTCTGTATATTGCGGATATGCTTGGGAAACAGAAAGTGTGATAAAGCTTAGAGCTAAGAAACTTCTCTTTTTAAGGAGTCACACAAATTGTACAGCAAGTCAAGTGATATATGAGATTTTATGTTCCTATGGGTTATGTTATATAGGACAAACAAAGAGACAAATTAAATTATTAATAGCTGATCATTTAAGGTAATAATCACTTGCAAGCCCCACTGGTAGAACATTGGGGATATAGGAGCCAACTTTTCAAAATGATCGAGAGTGTTAAACCCAATGGAAATTATCCCATCATTGGATATAATCATAGAATTCACTCTGTATTGGGGGTTCTCAAGCACTCACAGCCCCACAGAGCTGGTTCATATGATTGGGGACAAGTTCATCATAGTGTTCAAGATCTGAAATTTGTGGAATTTCTATAGATTAACATGATTTAGAGGAGGTAATATTTAAAAGATTCTAAGAAGGGAACAGAGATAAATGTTTATTTATTTATTTTACCCTCCTCTCCTTTTTTTTTTTTTTTATAAAACCGAAACATGATTTTTAGTGCCGACCGCGGTGATAACAGCTCCGATGCTCATAGAATTTCTATGAGTGTTGGGGCTATTACTGCCACAACTGTCGTTAAAAATCACGCTACAGTTTGTAAAAGGGAAGGTTATTTAGGTATTTATATACTGCCTATGAAGGTTATCTAAGTGGTTTACAATCAGGTACTCGAGCATTTTCTCTATCTGTCTTGATGGGCTCACAATCTATCTAATGTACTTGGGGCAATGATGGATTGAATGACTTGCCCAGGGTCACAAGGAACGCCATTATTCCAAATTGATTAACAGAGATATCGAATGGGGAAATATTTAAACCTGGCGCGGTCAGTATGACATCAAGTCATTTTTGATGTAGGACCTAATTATAAAAGGTATCAGTGTTTTTACAGCCATTAGGTGCAGGAACAGGATCTAATCTAATCTAAACCTTAAGTTTATATACCGCATCATCTCCATGAGAATGGAGCTTGACACGGTTTACAAGAACTTAAAATAGTGGGTAGAGAAGAAGAAAAAGGATTACATGAACTTATGTATAGAAGGGGGGAGAGAAAGGGGGGAAGGATAGAGCTACAATTTGCTGAAAAGCCAGGTTTTCAGTTGTTTGCGGAATAACTGAAGGGAGCTCAGGTTCCGCAGCGGGGTGGTGAGGTCGTTCCAAAGACCTGTGATTTTGAAGAGAAGGGATTTTCCCAGTTTGCCTGAATAGTGAATGCCGTGTGGAGAGGGGAAGGCTAGTTTAAGCCTTTGGGCAGTTCTGGAGGAGTCGGGACTGGAGGAGTTGAAAGACAGTGGGATAAGAGGAGGCAGGATTCCGTGAATGATCTTGAAAGCCAGGCAGGAACATTTGAAATGGATTCTGGAGATTATTGGGAGCCAATGAAGTTTGGCAAGGAGTGGGGAGGCATGGTCAGACTTGCGTTTTGAGAAGATCAGTTTGGCTGCAGTATTCTGGATTAGCTGGAGTCTTAGAATACTTTTTTTTTGATAGATTTAAGTAGATGGCGTTGCAGTAATCTAGTTTGGAGAGGATGATGGATTGGACAAGGATGGCAAAGTGTTGTTAGCTGAAGTAGGATCTAGCTTTCCTCAGCATAAAGGATAAAGGAGTTCTGTCAGCTGCTGTCTTAAGAATTCTTTAAGGACACAGGGCAGGAGCGTAAGAAGATCACTTCTGCTCTGCTTATCTGCTAGTCCACCAGACTGTACAAAGTAAGTTCTGGAGGAAGACAGGGGTGGGTCAGAGTCAACCCTAAAGTTATTTGTGGGTCGGCTTTGCCCCTAACCCCCACAAATATTGAGGGGGAAGTGTATATTGTTTTGGATAAAATTGGTTCTTGATCACTTCAGCACTTCAACACGAGTTTTTTTCTTTTATGCATAAAACAATTTGTTTATCCACTCCATGTGTTAGCATGATAGCATTGGCACTTACAATGCAAACTGTTTTCCAACATTCAGATAGGTGGAGTTTTTGTATTTGATATCATACTGTGTGAAGCCGTTGATGATTCAATATGACTATGTAGTGATGATGTTGTTTTAAACTGGTGCAATGATAAGACCATAAATTGTGTCACATGGGTGGAACAATCAATGACTCTGAGCACCATTTGGTCACTTTTTAATACAGTAGTATCATGTTGGGTATTCATTTTATGCTGGTCATATGCATAATCTTTGGGTAATGAACATCATTCCTATTGCAAACTGTTTTTCCTGCTTGTGCTCATTTACAATTAGAGCAAAAGGACATTAGTGAATGGATGATCCCTTTTAACAGTGGTTAACTGGTTTAGCCTGTTTTAACTTGTGTGCGGCATTGGCATTGGGCATCCTATCTCCCTTTTTTGTGGCAATTAATTAGACATCTTTTCTGGATTTCTGCCATACTGCCTTTATGAGAAGATGATGTAGGAATTTTGAGAAGTTTACTATATATTATTTGACAGAGAAAATCTTTGTTTATTTGTTAAGTTATTGTATTTATATACCACTTATAGCTTAAGTGGTTTACATTCAGGTACTCAAGCATTTTTCCCTTTCTGGTGGGCTCACACTCTGCCTAATGTATTTGGGTCAATGGGGGATTGAGTAACTTGCCCAGGGTCACAAAGGGCAGCTTACAAGCAATAAGGGTCACAAGGAACAGTGTACAAGCAATAAGTCTTATTATAAGCTTTGTTATTGCTTTAAACTTATTTGTCGGTTTCTTTTATTTGTTTTAACCATGGCATCTAATATCTTTGCATCTACTCTAGATCTGAGATAGATCAGGAAGGGCATGGACCTAGATGGCTAGGTTTTCAAGTAACACCCTTTCTAATTTTGGGTTTGGATTTTTCATTTGATTACTTTTTCAAAATCTAGGCTCAAGGCTAGCTAAAATTCAAGAACTGTAATTTGTCTCCTTACCAAAGAGGGCTTCTTATTCAATCCTACTCTATTCATGAACTCTTGGGTAGTCTATCTCTTCTTGCGTGATCTCTTGTTGGAAGCTTCATTTGCATACTTTTGCTCCTCCTCTCTTACCCATGGACTGCCCTCTAATTCCCCAGTGATCTTCCTATAAGTGAAACAGTAGGAGCTTGTCTTATCTGCTTGTATATATTTTACTTAAATTCAGTCTTTTTCTGGCAAATTTGCATGCTACAGAGGATCCCTTTAGGGGACAGCTCTGGCTACGGGAGACCACAGACTCTGAGGCAGAGGGTTTGCTTCCAAAGGTTTGGTTGCTTTACTAGTTCCCAGCCAAAGTGCTATGCGCAGCCTGGGGATAGTCCACCCGTGGTTGATTTATTTTCCCTCACATGAATTTCTACAGTGGGTGATGCTGCTGTAGCTGCAGGGCTGCAGGACCAAGATCTTGGGGATGCTCTTGATCTTGGGGAGACCCCCACTGTGCTCAGACTGTCAGCGCTGGACTTTCTCTGAGAGGGGTACAAACTTGAGTTCTTTTGTCCCCTCCCAGATTTTTTTCTTGGATTTCCCTGTGGGGGAAGACCAGACAAGGTGGCAAAGGTCAGAGCGACAGTCTAGAGATTGCTGGATATAGAAGCCATAGAGCCCATTCCTGAGTCAGACTCGAGCTCCAGCAGATATTCAATGTACTTTATCAAGCCAAAAAGAGGCTCTGAGGACTGGAGACTGATCCTGGATTTCAAAGCAGTCAATGCAGCTCTGAAAATCTTGTGCTTCCAGATGGAAACAGTGAAGATGGTGATCACATTGTTCATACCTGGAGAGTTTGTAACTTCTCTGGATTTAACAGAGGCCGTTCTGCATATCCCCATATTTCTGGAGCACAAGAGAAACTTGAGATTCCATGTCTTGGAACAGCACTTCCAATTTGTGGCTTTGCCCTTTGGGTGATGGTGGTAGTCGCTGCTCATCTGCGCAGACTCTGCATTCAAGACCATCCATATCTGGACTATTGGCTCACCAGGTGGTTTGCCATGTCATCCAGTTGCTGCAGAGGCTAGGCTGGGTGATCAACTTTTGGAAGAGTCATCTTGTCCTGAAGCAAGAGTTGGAATATTTGGGTGTTCACTTCGCCATGGGAGTAAACAAAATATTTCTTCCGGAGGCACGCAAGGAGAAGCTTCTCCAGATCTGAGCTCTTCTGAGCATGCCCACTCTGACAGACTGACAATATTTGCAGGTGCTGGGGTTGATGGTTGTGACCATAAATGCCATCCCTTGGGCAAGAGCCCATATACAACTGCTTCAGGAGGCACTCCTTTCCTGTTGGTGTCCACAGAGGGACTTGCTGCATCAATGGATTTCCTGGACAGCGGGGGTCTGTCGCAGTCTAATTTGGTGGTTGAATACTCTCTCTCCAGAGGACTTCCCCTCTGCATGTTGACTTGGGTGATCTTGATGATGGATGCCAGCCTTCACAGCTTGGGTGGGGGTGCGTTGCAAGGAATATCCAGTCCAGGAACACTGTTCAATTGATTGGAGCTTCGGGAGATTCATCTGGCTCTCCTGAAATTTGAGAGTGCACTGCAGAACAAGGCAGTCCAAGCGTTCTTGGACAATGCTACAGCAGTGTCATATGTCAGTTGCCTAGGAGGCACAAGGAATACACCCCTATGCATGAAGACCAAATGCTCTTTCATTGGACAGAAACTCATCTGCGAGCACTTTCATCAGTGCAAGTGACTGGAGTGGACAACCTACAAGTGGATTTTCTCAGGTGCCAAATCCTGGATCCCGGGGAGCGGTCACTGTCCCAGAAAGTCTTCACTTACATAGTGAAGAAATGGGGATGCCTGACATTTGAGCTAATGGCATTGGCTTCCAACAAGAAAGTGGCCTGGTTTTTCAGTCGTAGGTACGAACCAGGAAGCGAAGGTCTAGACATCATGGTTCAGCCATGGCCCAAGTCATGGCTTCTATATGCCTTCCCTCTGTGTCCCATGGTAGGTAGTCTGTGTATTGTTGTGGCCCTACAATCCACCAGAGGTCCTAGGTTCAGTACCTTTGTTTGGTCTAAATAACTACATGAACAGGCTACATCTCACCTCGGTTCTTATCTCTTATCTTCAGAGGAGGCCAAGGAAAAACAAACTACCACACAGAAAAGTGTACTTTAAACATTCAAGGCCTTGGGACCGTTTTTGGGATCCTGCTGATTGGCAGGACGACCTCCAAAAAATCTCACCCAAATACAAGTGATTGGCCATTTTATTTGGGTTATGACATCAATTAATTCATTATTAAACATACGAAATTGGTACATCTTCCAATTAAATTACAATTGCTTCATTACAATCAATGACAACTTGCATACTCCAACAATGTTCTATTGGTTAGTTTTAAGTCTAAACTAAAGTAAATATTAGGCTTATACTGTATACTACATCTTCTCTATAACAGTAGAGCTTGGCACGGTTTACAAGAAATTAGAAAGGAGAACAGATACAATATGGATTTGGAATAGTATGGAGAGGTGCGGAATTTACAACTTTGAAAATAGCCAAGTTTTCAGATGTTTTCAAAATGGTTAGAAAGAGCCCAGATCGCGCAGTTGAATAGGAAAATCATTCCACAGCTCAGTAATTTTGAAAAGTAGAGACTTCCCTAATTATCAATGTAGATAATGCCTTTCAGCATAGGAAAGGACAATTTTAATTTTTGAGTAGATCTGGTAATGTTAGATATTACAGAATTCCAAGACAGGGGAATTAAAGGAGAAAGGATGCCATGCAGGATCTTAAATGTTAAGCAGTCACATTTAAAACAAACCCTGGAAATTATTGGAAATGAAGTTTTTGCAGGAGTGGAGAAACATGATCAAATTTACTTTTTGCAAAGATCAGCCTAGCAGCAGTGTTCTGGATCAGTTGAAGTCTTGGTTTCCCTAGCAACAATGATAATCATATGCTATGTTATCATATGCCACCATATCATATGTTCTACTCTAAGTGGGCTGGATATTATTTTGTTGCTCGTGTCTATATACTATTGGAAAGGACGCCTCAGCCCCACCACTCCACCGCAAAAATTATTTAGATCGCGGGAAGCATTGTGTGGTGCTTCATCATTGGCTGTCTTTTCTGAGTTTAACCAACTTAAGTGTCTTTGCTTTATTTTTGCATTTTTTAACTTCGTTGTTATAATTTTGATCTGGTCATCTCTTAAATACACCACTATTATACACTATTATACACTTATACAATGAGCAAAAGATTTTAAACTTTTGCTCATTTAAACTTTTGGAGTCGGATGACGGCGGCGACCTCGGGAGACCCTTGAGAAAGCACAGTTTATGTGCGAAACATGTCGGGTCTGGCTCCCCAGGTTTGGCTGAGATAAGTACTATCCTAAAGTTTGATCACTATCAATAAGTATAATATAATAGTGGTGTATTTAAGAGATGACCAGATCAAAATTATAACAACGAAGTTAAAAAATGCAAAAATAAAGCAAAAACACTTAAGTTGGTTAAACTCAGAAAAGACAGCCAATGATGAAGCACCACACAATGCTTCCCGCGATCTAAATAATTTTTGCGGTGGAGTGGTGGGGCTGAGGCGTCCTTTCCAATACTATATAGACACGAGCAACAAAATAATATCCAGCCCACTTAGAGTAATGCAGTTTCATTGACGTTTATAAGGCTGGATCAATATTATAAGATAAGTGGCCACTATAGTAGTTACCATATCATATGTTATCATATCCTACCGAATCACAAGACCTTCCAGCAAATGTATGCTATACTTCTTCCCCAAGCAGTTGCCAAGGGAACAGTACAAATATGTTAGGTCTGAGTTCAGTGTGACCCCCCCCTAGCTTATTTTCAGAGAACAGTTTTCCGTTATTTATAAGTTGTTATGACTTCAGCATCTTGTGTTCCAGACATTAAACCAAAATATTTTGCTCTAATTTCACTTGGTAACAGAAAAATATGTACTCTGTATGCTGTCCATACTATGCTGTGTCAAAAATCTCTGAAGCATTTCTATCATTCAGCTCCATCTTTTTAATATATACATATTAGTGTCTTTTCAGATTTCCAGGCAGAGGGATGTCACATATGTATAGGATTATGCCCCCCCCTTATATCCTGCATAATGCAATTATCACTATCACCTTCAGAGGAGGTTTAGCAGGAAGTGAAATTAATGAAAATGACAGCCAAGAGTGATTGCATAAAATATATTGTGTAGAAATAGGCTTAATATTGCAGATATGCAATGCTTAGTAGAAAGATACATCAAACATATGCTTGGTACTTATGTACAGAAAAATATTCTATTATTGAGATAGAAATAGGCTTTTACAAGTACAGTTAGATTTTGAGGCTGCTTCTATGCTTTTGTGAATGAGAGAGAAAAGACAGTATTTCCTGAATAGGTGCTGTGAGGGACAGAGAGGAAGAAGATAACCAAGAATCCAGAGTGAGGGGGTAAGCAAGGGTCCAGAGAGAGAGGGGTAATCAAGAGAGGAGGCTTTTATAGGTTGGAATCATATTCTAAAAAATAGTATCTATTGTTATCCCAGGACAAGCAGGCAGCATATTCTCACTGAAGGGTGACATCACCGACGGAGACCCGGTATGGACCACTTTAAAAGTGCATCGCCACTTTAAATCTTTAGAAAGTTTGCGATAGTCCGCACCACACATGCGTGAGTGCCTTCCTGCCTGACGTAGGCGTGCGGTCCCTCAGTTTCTTAGTTTCCGCGGAGCTAAGAAGACGCGTTTCAACGTCTGTTGAAATATTTTCTTGCTGCCTTCCTGTGCTCATGGATTTCTTTGACTGTTTTTAGTCATTTTTTCTTTTCTTTCTTTTTTTGCCTTGTGTAAAAAAACAAAAGCATTTTTGTTTTTTCCCTTACGGGTTTGGCCCGGTGGGGCCTGTTCAACCAACTTGGCCTCCAATTTCGATCTTGCCGGGGCCATCTTTCCTTTGATGTCCCGCCCGCAGATGGGTTTTAAAAAGTGTGGCTGTTGTGCTCGCCCCATTTCCGTGACTGACCCGCATCGCTGGTGTCTCCAGTGTTTGTAACCTGAGCACCGTCCGAAAACCTGTTCCTACTGTTCTTTCTTACAGAAGAGAACTTTGAAGAACCGCCTCATTCAACAGCGACTTCTCTTTGGCGCCGGGACGGAAGGAGACTCGACTTTGATTCTGACGTCGGTGGCGCCGTCTAAGTCGACATCGACAGAAACACCTTTGGTGTCGCAAACTTCTGTGGGTAAGCTGGCTAAGAAGCCTTTCCCCACCCCGTCAGGGCCTCAGGTCAAAGTAGCAGTGAGTCAAGTTCTGCTGATCTTGAAGAAGCCCAAAAAGCGCTCTGTTCCAATATCGGTGAGTGCCTTGTCATTGGCCTCCTTATCTCCGGAGCGTAGAGCTGCACTGAAAGTACTGACAAAAAAAAGCCAGCGGTACCGGTGCTTACCCTCAAGCAAAAGATTGACAATTTGCTTAGGGAAGAATTGGGTGAGCATTTCCAAATGCTGGTGCCAACCCAACTTGTGCCTGAGTTGACACTGACTCCTCTGGTGCCAGTCCGGTCTGAGCCCTTGACAACGATTGCAGCTGAAGTACATACTCCATCTGTGCACAGGCTTTCCACAAGAGAATCAGCCCCTTTGACTCGCCGGCATCGGTCATCCTCGATGCAGACATCACCAGAGTCGACTCCGGTGCAGTCCCAGAAGACATTGCAAAAGCTAAAGCACATTGAGCCTTCGACACCAAGCTCTCAACACCACCCACATTCTTTTCAAGATTCAGACCTGCAGGGAGACTCTGAACAGGATACTCTTCTTTCAGAGGATGAGGGTTCTTCTGATGACAACTCACCTCATCATTCATCTCAAGAGGCTCCTCTGTTTTCTGAAAAGTCATCTTTTTCCAAGTTTCTTCGTCAAATGTCAGAATCTTTGTCCTTTCCGCTAGAAGCTGATTTCAAATGGTCTAAACTGTTCTTGGAGGCTTTGGACTATGATCAACCGCCTAAGGAACTTTATGACATTTTACGGGACACTTTTTATAAACATCTGGAAACGCCACTTACCATTCCTGTGGTTCCTCGCAAGTTGAATTCTCTGTACAGAGTGGTTCCTATTCCTGGGTTTGACGAACCCCAACTTCCACATGAGTCTCTCCTGGTAGAGTCTACTTTAAAGAAATTTTCAGGGACTAGCGTATACACATCTGTACCACCTGGCAGAGAGGGCAAAGCCATGTTGGCCAACCACTCTGGCAACTATAATTTTCATTTTACCTCAAGTACATGATTAAGCAGATTGCTCTTTTCCAAAAATACTTTCCAGAGTGCAAACTTCCAGCTTTTCAACATCACATTTCTGATCTGTTTCAGCTGAGGAAATATATGGTATCTTCTACTTATGACACATTTGAACTTACCTCCCATGCTGCAGCCATATCCTTAGCCATGCGAACTGGATATGAACCATCAAGACATGCTTGCCAATGCTCCGTGTCTTGGAGATGAGCTTTTTGGTGCCTCCATGGACATAGAAGTTACATAGAAGTTGTCCATTCATGAGACCAGATGGGGCACTCTGGTCAAGCCTAAAAAGAAGCCTCCACCTTTTCGTCCTTTCAGACTGGCTTCTTCATACCACACTTTTTTGTTTTGTTCTTTTTACCTGCGACAGTTTGCTGCTAAACCTGCAGCTCCCGCTCAGTCTCAACCCAGAAGGCAGAAGCAACAACCCCATCAATAACAGAAACCACAGGCTGCTCCACAAAAACCTACACAGCCTTTTTGATGTGTTTCTTCAAAGTTTAGCCACTGTCACCATCATACAGTCTTTGCCTCAGCCCTTTGGAGGCCATCTCCAATTTTTCATCGCTCGCTGGGAGCTCATAACATCAGACCTCTGTGTCTTAACTATCATTTGTCAGGGTTACACTCTCCATTTTCACACTCTGCCTCCACATCATCCTCCAAAAGAGTCTGCTTTGGACCCTGCACAGTCTTTCCTTCTCCAGGAGGTTCAATCCCTTCTCTTGCTGAATGCCATCGAGGAAGTTCCTCTCTCTCAGCAGAATTGGGGATTCTGCTCCCGTTACTTCTTAGTTCCAAAGAAGACGGGAGGACTGCGAACCATTCTAGATCTCAGAGCTCTCAACAAATTTCTAGTCAAGGAAAAATTTTGCATGCTTTCCCTCACCCTGCTTTATCCTCTCCTCAATCAGAATGGCTGGCTATGCTCTTTTGATCTCAAGGAAGCCTACACACATATTCCAATTCATCCGGCTACCAGGAAATACCTCGATTTTCAAATAAGTCAACATCACTATCAATAAAAGGTCCTCCCCTTCGGCCTGACATCTTCTAAACTAAACCTTAAGTTTGTATACCACATCATATCCATAAAGATAGAGCTCAGCACGGTTTACAGGTAATTCAATAAATGAGGGCAGGACATAAGAAATTAAATGTTATGAAGAGGATAGCTAGCTTTACATTTTAAATAGATAGCTTTACGTTTTTGGAGAAAATCCAAGCTTTTAGATGCTTTCGGAATAATTGGAATGAGCCTAGGTTCCTCAGGGGGGCAGGGAGGTTATTCTAAAGCTCAGTGAATTTGAAGAAAAGGGATTTCCTAATTTACCTTTTAACGAGGGGAAAGATAATTTGAGTATGTGGGCTGATCTGGTAGTGTCAGATCTCGAAGAATTCCAGGATAGTGAGATTAGGGGAGGAAGAATGCCATGCAGGATCTTGAAAATTAGCCATATACATTTAAAGTGAATCCTAGAAATCACCGGAAGCCAGTGAAGTTTTGACAGAAGCGGGAAACATGATTGAATTTACTTTTTGTGAAGATCAACCTAGCCGCAGTGTTCTGGATCCGCTGAAGTATTTGAAGATTTTTCTTGGTTAGACTTAGATAGATGGAATTACAATAGTCCAGTCTGGAAAGAATTATTGATTGTACAAGGACAGCAAAATGTTGGCGGAAGCAAGATCTCACTTTTCTCAACATGTGAAGACTAAAAAAACATTATTTTACCAGAGAGTGCCTAATTGTAGTGGCCGCATCTCTCAGATCACACAGCCTACAAGTCTTTCCTTATCTGGATGACTGGTTGAGCAAGGCTGTTTCATCACAGGAAGTGTTCCAAGCAACATCTCAGACCATTTCTTTTCTTCAGATTCTAGGATTCGAAATCAACTTCCCCAAATCACATCTCTTTCCGACTCAACGTCTTCAGTTCATTGGAGCTATCCTAGACACCACTCTCATGAGAGCATTTCTCCCTCCGGATCGCCTTCAGGCGTTTCTCCCTCCGGATCGCCTTCAGGCGTTTCTCCCTCCAGATCGCCATCAGGCTCTCATCTGCCTTTGTCAGCAACTGCTTCCTCTTTAATCCATCTCTGCAAGACACATGATGGTTCTTCTGGGCCACATGGCTTCCACTGTGCATGTGACACCACTGGCACGACTTCACCTTAGGTTTCAGTGGTCTCAAGCGACAGATCATCTCTTACATAAGAACATAAGAATTGCCGCTGCTGGGTCAGACCAGTGGTCCATTATGCCCAGCAGTCCGCTCACGCGGTGGCCCTCTGGTCAAAGACCAGCACCCTAACTGAGACTAGCCCTACCTGCATACGTTCCGGTTCAGCAGGAATTTGTCTAACTTTGTCTTGAATCCCTGGAGGGTATTTTCCCCTGTGACAGATTCCGGAAGAGCGTTCCAAGTTTCTACCACTCTCTGGGTGAAGAAGAACTTCCTTACGTTTGTATGGAATCTATCCCCTTTCAATTTTAGAGTGCCCTCTCGTTCTCTCTACCTTGCAGAGGGTGAACAACCTGTCCTTATCTACTAAGCCTATTCCCTTCAGTACCTTGAATGTTTCAATCATGTACCCTCTCAATCTCCTCTATTCGAGGAAGAAAAGGCATAGTTTCTGTAATCTTTCACTGTACGACAACTCCTCCAGCCCCTTAACCATTTTAGTGGCTCTTCTCTGGACCCTTTCGAGTAGTACCGTGTCCTTTTTCATATACGGCGACTAGTGCTGGACGCAGTACTCCAGGTGAGGGTGCACCATGGTCTGGTACAGCGGCATGATAACCTTCTTCAATCTGTTCATGATCCCTTTCTTTATCATTCCTAGCATTCTGTTTGCCCTTTTCACCACCGCTGCATATTGCGCGGACGGCTTCATCAACTTGTCAATCAGAACTCCCAAGTCTCTTTCCTGGGAGGTCTCTCTAAGTAACGCCCTGGACATCCTGTATGCGTGCATGAGATTTTTGTTACCGACATACATCACTTTACACTGATCCACGTTGTCCGTCATTTCTCCATCAATTTCTTCGGAATGCCCTGGAAGTTGGTAGTAGATACCGATCTTCATTTCCAGTCCATTTGTTCCCAGAATTTTGAACCATAAAGACTCTAACTTATCTGTCTGTTGTGGTGTGTTCTCTCCAGTAGATTCAATTCCCTCTTTGACGTATATGGCAATGCCCCCACCTTTTTGTGCCACTCTGTCTCTGTGGTATAGTTTGTATCCCGGTAGCACAGTGTCCCAGCATATATCTGTCGCATCATCTTTTCTGCAGTTGCTTCAATAGTGGATGACCTCCTCCAGTTTATCCAGAGGTCTCCTTTTTCACTTACCCCCTCATTTCAAGGTAATCACGACAGATGCATCCTTTTATGCTTGGGGGGCACATATGGATGTCCTTCAGACCCAGGGTCTCTGGACTGCAAGGGAGCAAAAATTTCACCTCGATTTCCTGGAGCTCAGAGCGATGTAGTATGGTCTCAAGGCCTTCCATCATCTCCTCTGCCCTCAAGTCCTCCTTCGCACAGACAATCAAGTAGCAATGTACTACATAAACAAGCAAGGAGGCACGGGCTCTCTCCTGTTAGGTCAGCATCCCAGAAAATTTGGACTTGGGCGGCAGCTCCCAATTTGTTCTTAAAGGCTGTCTACATTCAAGGGGAGAAGAATTCCTTAGCAGACATCCTCAGCAGAATTCTTCAGCCTCACGAATGGACTCTCAACTCTGCAACTCTCCAGTCCATCTTTGCTCAATGGGACACTCCACAAGTGGACTTGTTTGCAGCTCCCCGCAATCACCAGTTGCCCCAGTTTTGCTCCAGACTTTACTCTCCTTTCCGTCTGGAAGCCGATGCCTTTCTCCTGGATTGGACGGGCCTGTTTCTCTATGCATTCCCTCCACTTCCTCTCATGTTGAGGACTCTGTTCAAACTCAAACGAGAGGCAGTCACCATTGATTCTCATTGCTCCTCGGTGGCCCAGGCAACATTGGTTCTCCCTTCTACTTCAGCTCAGCTCCAGGGAGCCCATACCTATTCTAGTTTTTCCTACTCTAATTACTTGGCATCAGGAATCACTTCTACATCCCAACCTGCAATCATTGCACCTGACAGCTTGGTTTCTCTCGGGCTGAATCCATCTGACTTAAATCTTTCTCAGCCAGTTCGACATATTCTTGATGCGTCCAGGAAACCAGCCACTCAACAATGTTATCAACAAAAGTGGACTAGGTTTTCTTCCTAGTGTCTCCTTCATCATCATGATCAAACTTCCTTGTCAGTGGAATTGGTGTTGGATTATCTACTTCATCTGTCTGACTCTGGACTCAAATCTACATCTGTCAGCATCCATCTCAGCGCTATTACAGCTTTTCACGTTCCAGTTCAGGGAAAACCTCTCACTGCTCATCCTCTGGTTTCCAGATTTATGAAAGGACTTTTCAATGTGAAACCACTTCTCAAGCCTCCAACTGTCATCTGGGACCTTAATGTGGTTCTTTCCAGTTTGATGAAGCCACCATTTGAACCAATGGCCACAGCTCATCTCAAATTTCTCATCTGGAAAGTTGCCTTCCTTATTGCTCTCACTTCTGCCAGGAGGGTCAGTGAGTTACAAGCGTTGGTGGCAAATCCACCCTTCACAGTTTTTCACCATGGTAAAGTGGTTCTACGCACACATCCTAAGTTTCTTCCAAAAGTTGTCACGGAGTTTCATCTCAATCAGTCAATTGTCCTGCCAGTGTTTTTTTCCTAAGCCTCATTCTCACACTGGAGAAACTGCTTTGCACACTCTGGACTATAAGCGTGCTTTGGCCTTTTACATCGACAGGACAAAGCCTCATCGTACTTCTCCCCAACTCTTCCTCTCTTTTGATCCAAACAAGATGGGGCATCCTGTTTCCAAGAGAACGATCTCCAACTGGCTGGCTGCCTGCATCTTGTTCTGTTATGCTCAGACTGGACTGGCACTGGAGAGTTGTGTCACAGCCCACAAAATTAGAGCTATGGCAGCTTCTGTGGCTTTCCTCAGATCTATTCCCATTGAGGAAATCTGTAAAGCTGCTATGTGCTCCTCAGTTCATACATTCACTTCTTACTATTGTCTGGAGTCTTTTTCCAAATGGGATGGGCACTTCAGCCAATTTGTATTACAAAATTTGTATTACAAAATTTATTTTCCTAAAGGCCAATACTCCCATTCTTGTTAGCTTGGAGGTAACCCATCAGTGAGAATATGCTGCCTGCTTGTCCTGGGATAAAGCACAGTTATTTACCGTAACAGGTGTTATCCATAGACAGCAGGCAGATATTCTCACAACTCACTCACCTCCCCGGGTTGGCTTCTTAACTGGCTTATCTTAACTGAAGGACCGTGCACGCCTATGTCGGGTGGGAAGGCACTCACGCATGCGCAGTGTGGGCTATCACAAACTTTCTAAAGACTTAAAGTAGCGAAGCACTTTTAAAGTGGTCCATACTGGGGCTCTGTTAGTGACATCATCCTTCAGTGAGAATATCTGCCTGCTGTCCCTGGATAACACCTGTTACGGTAAGTAACTGTGCTTTGCTGTTAAGTATGTATTTTTCAGTATCTTTCTGTTCATAATTTGGAAAATTTGAAACAATGATTAGCTTAATTGATAAGGAAGTTATGACACTTACTGGGATGGTAGATGGAATTAGTTTGTATAGCTTCTTTGTCCCATTCAAGTAGCATAACTTCTTGATAAACAATCCAGCCTGACAGGATACTTAAAGTATGTGGATTCTGTGCAGGAGCTTTTAAGGTCTATTTGCACCTTCTTGCGAGATCTCTTGTAGAAAGCTTAATATGCATACTTTTGCTCCTCCTCTCTTACCTCTGGACTGCCCTCCAATTCTTCAGTGTGTTATAAAGCAGTCATTCTTGTAGAGGACAAGAAAGAGGAAGAAGTATGGGGGGAACTCCCTGAGAAACATGTCTAATCAGCTCATATTATTAAACACCTAACAATCAATCAAACATTTGGAAAAATACAACAAACAACTGAACCAAGAGAACCCAGCCTGCACTAACAGAGTGGGGGCACATTACCGATAAACCCCCTGGAATGAAGAAGGCAATATTCACAAATGGTATTCTTGCTAAGGTTGGACAAAGAAACAAGAAGTCCAACTTACTGGTACTGATTGAGGCAGACAGCAGGCAAATCAGAATCTCCCAGGGCAGGCTTTAGGATTAAAATGTGGGTTTACAAGAAAGAATATTATCAAGGTAATATCCTAATCTTTCCTTCTTGTACAACCCCTCTCTATTACTGAACCCTTGGGAAGTAACAAGAGCAGTCCCAAAATTTAGGTTGGGACTGATGAGGCTGCCACCAAAATTGAAGATCTAAATGCGGAATATCTCTTGGCCACCACATCTATTCTGTAAAACTTTGTGAAAGTATGCAGAGAAGATCAAGTGGTGGCTTTATAAATCTCTTCTTGGGAAGAGATTTATAGAGCAACGCCTCGCATGGAGTGGTCCCTCACCGAGATAGGAGGCTGCTTTCCAGCTCCAATATAGGCAGAAGAAATGATCATACAAATCCACCTAGAAATCGATGTCTTCGATGATCTGACAAACAAAACTTGTTTGTGACTTCCATATATCTCAGCAAAAGCCTGCACACATCCAGAGATTTCATCACCCTATCATGTTTACTCAAACTTGATGGTGCATAGGCTGGCAAACGCATCTGCTGACTGATGTGGAAGCTAGAAAACACTTTCAGCAAGAAAGAGAAGACATACTCTAAGAAAGGAATCTCTACAGGATAAAGCCTGAAGTTCAGACACTCTCCTGGCAGAGGTAATGGCCACCAAGAAAACTGTTTTGTTGGTGAGATTCAGAGAAGCTTGGTCCAGTGGCTCATAAGGTGAACTCAGAACATCCAGATAAGCCACAAAACAAGCTGGGGCTTGGGACCAAAGCAAGAAAGAATTCTCAGGGAGCCAACTGCTAGACCCTTTCCAAGCCCTCTCAGAAGAAAGGCGAATACCATTAGGATCGACATAGAGCCCGGGTCCTCACCTCTGAGTGCACCAGGATTGGAAACACTTCCAGACTTTTGCATACACTGCAATGGTCGACTCCTTTTTACTCAAGATGATAGCAACCACTCCATCCAAATAGCCTCTGCGGATGAATGCTGTGCATTCAAGAGTCATGCCATAAGACCAAAGTGTTCTGGATCCTGCAGGGCTATTGGGTCCTGCATGAGTAGATGCGAATGGCAGGGAATTTTGAGACCCTGATCCAGCTGTAGACATACCAGGTCTGCATACCACAGGCACCTGTCAGTCCATCACCACTAGAACCGCCTAGTCCTGGTGCACCATGATTCTGCACAGCAAACTGTCAGCCTTACAAGACTAGCTGTCAGCATTTGCTGGCCTAACCAATGTCAGCAAAGGCCTAGAGGAGATTATATTAAACAGATCTGATCTCGGGCAAGTCCAGAGGTAAGAGAGGAGGAGCAAAAGTATGCATTTTAAGCTTTCTACAAGAGATCTCACAAGAAGGGATTGACTACCTGAGCATTCAGGAATAGAGTGTGGATTTACAAGAAAGAAGATTAACGAGGTAAGAACCTAATCTTTTCTGACAGTTTAAGTTGTACTGGCATACTTGGTATTACAAGTTATTACATACTTGGTAGTAAGACACAGGAGATGTGCTGAAAGAGGGGAGAGATGATGAATATTGGATTAAGTGTTGGGTACTATATACTCTTCTCTTCAGTACTATAAAGAACCAGAGAGACAAAGGATGACTTCTAGTGCACAACGCTTCTAGTGTACAAGGCATATAAGTCTTGAACCAGTGGTTATTTACCTGTACTCACAAGTTTGTGTAGAAGGTGTCATCTACATTTTTCAGCTCTGCCTCCTCAATGAATGGGCTGTGCTGTTTCTCCTTCTTTGTGATGTGCTCTGATTTGTTCTGATTTTGGTTTATTAATTTTGGGTTTTTATCCAGATTTTGAGGCTTCTCGGTGCTTCAGAAGTCCCCAAGTAAGAGAGTATGTAAGTGGTCTATATGGAAACAGATGTCAGAATAACCTAGAAATGATCTACTCAGGACATACTGAATTCCAGTGGATTTTAAAAAAGGTTTTGCTAGAGTACTCATGTTTTTGCTGGCATGTACAGTAGGAGCAGAAATTTTCCAAATATATACAAATGATATAGCATGACCCTAACAACTTCCATGTGAAGGTGTTACTACTTATCACAAAACAGGAAACCAATTCCTACATGAGAACAGCATCAGTGGATAGTGGAATAGGAAAGGAAGATGGATTGCCACACACAATCCAATGGTAAAATAATCCAAATTTTATTGCAGATTTTCTCAATCATGCAAATAGACATTACATTATACATTACATTAGTGATTTCTATTCCACCAATGCCTTGCAGTTCAAGGCGGATTACATAAGATTTATCAGGAGTTACAAGAATTGTAACTTTACATAAGAATTTTCATAGGAATTACATAGGAGTTATATAAGAATTGTCGGGAACTTGAGGTGATACATGTTGGGTAATTAGAAACATTTTAGATTTGAAAAGGGTAGTGGATGTGGTGGGTGGAGATTGGGAAGGAACTGGTTGTGTTAAATAGGTTTTATGTATTTTTTGAAGAGTAGGGACTTAGTTTCTTTTTTGAAGGTTTTGTAGTCTGTGGTCGAGGACAGCAGATTGGTGATTTGTCTGTATAGTTTTGCTGCTTTGGAGGCCATTAGATTGTCATATAGTTTTCTTCGTTTGACATTTTTGGTTGGTGGGTGTGTGAATAGTGAGTGGGTTCTCCTGTGTCTGGTTGAGGTGGATTGAGTTATTCGGTTGTTCCAGTAGGATGGGCTTTCTCCATTAATAGCTTTGAAAAGTAGGCAGTAGAATTTGAAGTATATTCTTGCTTGTATTGGGAGCCAGTGTGAGTCGTGGCATGCTTCTGTGATGTGGTCATATTTTTTCAATGAGTAGATGAGTCTTAAGGCTGTAGTTTGTATTGTTTGTAATTGCTTTATCATGATCACTGGGCAAGGGAGGTATAGTATGTTGCAGTAGTCAATTAGTCCAAGGATAAGAGATTGTACCAAAAGTTGGAATTGTTTCTTGTCAAAGAATTTTTGGATTTGTCTTAAATTTCTCATAGTCATGAATGATGCTTTTATTACTTTGTTGATTTGACCTCAGCAGTGATTTTTGCAGCATTTTTTACCATTACGTGTGAGAGGCAGGCCTTGACAAACTGTTTCGGAGGCTCTTTTAAACATACCTCTTTGGAAGGCCTTATCATCCGAAACACAGACACGACAAGGCCAGTGTTTTGGTGGGAAGCTTCCTACCTCAGGGGTCACAAACTAATTCCCGCACTCTAATCACATGCCAATGAAAGGTACACTATGTGAACACAGTAAATCGTTGGCCTGAAATGGTATGATTAAATCCTATCAATAAATGACAAAAAGGTTAAAATAAAACATCAACTATCACATAACTTCTTAATACACTAGCTAATCCTGCCAATTACTCATGGTACTCATGGCTACTAGTAACGAGTCTTTCATAATTCAGGATCAATTTTTCTAAATGTGCTGGATCCAAAAATACATAACTTTGACCTTGAAATTTGCTAAAATGTTATTGAGGAAATTTCAAAAGAAACTAGATTACTTAGGGCAAAAGTACAAGATGGAGCTTACCTAAATTCTTCCTAATCAAAAACATCAGGAAAGACACAAATTTTATGTCCATAAAAAGATGGCATTCTAGATAACATACTGCAGTAGTTATTATTATTATTATTATTATCTGTGTGAAGCCAGCAAAAAGGAAGCCTCCAAAGTGACCCTACCCTCTCAACGATTCCAGTTGCATAACCAAATTCAAGGAGGTATAATCAATTCCATAATCTTCAACAGCTACAAACTCTTCTCAGTCTTTACATAATAGGCTTTAGATACTGGTGGGAGAGATGCGGAATTCATATGTTTATTGTAAGCTTCTATACAACTACTAATGATTGGGAAGTCAATTGGGAAGTCAATTCAGAGCAGTTTGCATGCGCTTCTGTAAAAGGTGTTATAATACTTGAGCTTCTGTGGAGATGTTACAATACAGAGTTACAAAGAGCTTCTGCAAGGTGTTACAATACATGGGCTGTATACAGAGGTACAGGGGCTTCTGTAGTGTTGTTACAATACAGAGTTATTAATATCGGTATAATTATGGCACAATCTATAAACCTACTTATGTTACCGGCACATCGATCGTCCTACTTACCAAAATGTAAGATCATCCTACATACCAAAATGTAAGATATTGCTAAAATATTTCTTAATTATCTCTAAAGGAGAAATAATTTTACTATAGGAAAAATTAAGAACTTGTAAATTGTTGTAGTGATAAGATGGATATTCTGGAAAATAGTTGTCACCCTCTTCAGGACCGAGATGGAAGACTGAGTGGACTCTAATAACTGATCAGGGGACTGAATCTTCTTATAAATATTCCCAATTTGATATGCCCTAATCTTAATTAATGACACAGTAAAAGTCTCCTCCAAATAACCAGGGAGTTTTAGTAAAATTGCCTATCATGTCAGAAAGGAATTGCAGCTGTCCCTTATTGGGGACATTTACATTAACTAAACACTATTTACTAAATTAGTAGTACTAAAGAAAATACTTAACTTTCTTTGGCTCATTATTTTTATACCAATTTTTTTTTTAAAAACAATATTATAGGCTTAACATTTGATGAGCGAGATATTGTTGAAGGAGCTTTTCGTCAAGGGATTATTCGCGTCCTAGCTGCTACCTCCACACTTTCCTCTGGTGTGAATCTACCTGCACGGCGAGTAATCATCAGGACTCCTGTTTTCAATGGTCAAATCCTGGATATTCTGACATACAAGCAAATGGCAGGTAGAGCTGGCAGAATGGGAGTTGATACAGAAGGTAAGTGGAATTCTTGGGTACAATTTTTTCTTTTATAGAGCTATGTGGCACCATGGAAAAAAATAATAAAAAGAGCAAAAGGAGAAAACCCCCTAAAGGTAATGCAATGTAAAACAAAAGTAGGATGGCACACAGACCTTCCTACAAAAAGCAGGGAGAAACTACCAGATGATCAAGAGATAAAAAAGCCAAACATGTTTTTGAAAGTATCAAATGTAGGGAAGGACACTTACAGAAATAGTGTATCACTAGAAGGTGTACAATGGAGTACAATTGGCATAACAGTAGACTTGACACAGAACTGTGTTTCAGCAATCAATGCCTGCTTCAGGAGTTTCAATATCTAAACAAAGCAGGCAGGAAATACATAGATTTTAAGTAATAAGTAATATATGAGTTTATGTGATGACCTCTGAAAAACATCAATAAGAATAGGATCCCCCTCTCCAGAGAGGAGTACCAAGGATTAAAAATATGAGTAGGAAATAGGAAGGGTGGTTTAAGCAGTTTATAAGTTTCAATATGTGAGTTTCAATATGTGATGAAAACATCTCTGAGGAGATGATGGAAATTTTCAGAAAATTGAAATATACTTTTTGCGGAACAACAGGCATTTTTTGAACTTAAATAGTTTTTTAGCTTTGTTTATCCCCTGAACGTTTATAACATTGCATATGTAATTAGAATGCAGCATATATATGTAAGCAGTATTAATTTCCAATTATTACCTAATTGCTTCTAATGCCTGGACTTTATCAAGGATTTTCCATCTAATTGCTTATTTATTGGACTTTACTTTTTAATAGCTGATAGCTAATGTTTTTATGATTAATAATATGTAAATGGAAGATTTCTTGTTATATCTGTCAGAAGCTTCTCAATAAAAAGTCAGAAGAAGCAAGGGGAGCTCTGAATGGAACTTTTCCATGAAGAAACTGTCTTATTTGGCAACCAGGCTACAGTCATGCAAGGGATCGGAAAAGTCATGACTAGCAGATTTTATGTTTGTGACAGAAAACTACACAAGTCAGGAATAAGAGAGATTTACGTCTAAGTGCTGCTCATGCGATGAAGCTACTAAGTAGTAGATTTATAACAAACTGGAGAAAATATTTCTTCACACAACATGTAATTAAACTCTAGAATTCATTGCCAGAGAATGTGGTGAAATAAGTTAACTTAGCAGGGTTTAAATAAAAGATCTGGACAATTTCTTAAAAGAGAAGTCCATAGGCCATTATTGAGATGGCTTGTGGGAAATCTAGTGCTTATTCTGAGGATAAGCAGCATAAAAGCTGTTTTACTATTTGGGATCTAGCTAGGTACTTGGGACCTGGGTTGGCCACTGTTGGAAACAGGATATTGGGCTTGATGGACCTTCAGTTTATTCCAGTATGGTAATTCTTACTTTAAAAAAAAAGTAAATATAAGGTTGAGATACATATTTATAAAATTCTTAGTGTACACAAATTTTCACATGATTTGAGCTTCCGGTTCTAATGTGTTTAAGTAGAGATTTTAATGGGATATACATTAACTCCATAGGTTTCTATATTTGGTTAGATGTTAGACTCCCCATACTTTTTTCCATGACATTGTGTGGATAGTGCTGGTGTGGCCACTAATGATTTTCAGTGGTACCCTCCAAACAGTTCCACTGACAATCATCAGATAAGTCCAGCGAATGGCATGTTTCTGGATAGCACATACTGCTATCTGGATAAGTGCTTTAAAATACTGACCTGTAAATTTTTAGCTAGCTATGTTTTCAGGTAGCTAGGGTTATAGGACTTGGGAATTTGTCTCAAAATATATGCAAGCTGTGATACAAAATAATAAATGCAAAATCTCATTTTTACTACATTTCTTTGTTTCAAAGTTCTAAGTGTATGATCTATTCCTTTTGCAGGTGAGAGCATCCTTGTATGCAAAACATCTGAAAGATCACAGGGGATTAGTTTGCTACAGGGATCACTCAAACCTGTCCGCAGCTGTCTACTAAAAAGAGAGGGAGAAGGAATTACAAGTAGCATGATTCGAGCCATTCTTGAGGTGAGGCAGCATCTGAGGAGACCAGCATTGTCTACTTTGTTATATCTCTATATGTATGTTAAAAACAAACATAGTAACATAGTAGATGATGGCAGATAAAGACCCGAATGGTCCATCTAGTCTGCCCAACCTGATTCAATCTAAAAATTTGTTTGTTTTTTTCTTCTCCTTAGCTATTTCTGGGCAAGAATCTAAAGCCTGGTATTGTTCTTAGGTTCTAACTACTGAAGTCTCTGTCAAAGCTCACTCCAGTCCATCTACACCCTCCCAGCCATTGAAGCCCTCCCCAGTCCATCCTCCCCCAAACGGGCATATACAGACACAGACCGTGCAAGTCTGCCCAGTATTGGCCTTAGTTCTTCAATATTTACTATTATTTTCTGATTCTAGATCCTCTGTGTTCATCCCACGCTTTTTTGAACTCTCACCGTTTTCCTCTTCACCACCTTTCCCGGGAGCACATTCCAGGCATCCACCACTCTCTCCGTAAAGAAAAATTTTCTTACATTGCTCTTGAATCTCCCACTCCTCAACCTTAAATTATGTCCTCTGGTTTTACCATTTTCCTTTCTCTGGAAAAGATTTTGTTCTATGTTAATACCTTTTAAGTATTTGAACATCTGAATCATATCTCCCCTGTCCCTCCTTTCCTCTAAGGCAGGGGTGCCCAATACGTCGATCGCGATAGACAGGTCGCTCGCAGAGCGGGTTCCCTTCTTCCCTTCTTTTTTTCCCCTCCTGACTGGCCCGCTCCTGAATTCTGTTGCTGCCGCCGCTGCTTAACATTAAAAAAAAAAAAACCGGCTTGGAGAACTTATGCTCCGGGGGCTAACGTGTGCTTGTACCGGCTTCCCTTCTCTTCCCTCTGAAACCGGAAGTTATGTCGGGGGGGGAGGGGGGAGAGAAGGGAAGCCGGCACGCACATGTTAGAGCCCCGTTCGTGGGCTAAAGCAGGAGACAGGTCAGTGAAGCTTGCGATTTGCTCTTCTTGCTGCCAGGTCCTGCCTACTTTCTGTTTCCTCAAAGGCAGGACCCGGCAGCATTTCTCCCAATAGGTCGATCTTGGGCCGATCAGCCTTCCTCTCCCCGACGTCAATTCTGCCGTCGGAGAGGAAGTTCTGGCCAGCAGAACTTCCTCTTCGACGGCAGAATTGACATCGGGAAGAGGAATGCTGGTGGGCCTGAAGCAGGGAGAGCTTGGCCGGCGGCGGGTGGCTTTGATGGCAGCGGCAGTGGCAATGGCTTGGGGGAGGGCAGGGAGGGAGAAAGAGGGCAGGCAGGGAGACAGAAGGAAAGAAGAGAAACAGAAAAAAAGAAAGGGGGCATGAAGAGAGAAAGAAAGAGAGGGCAGGGAGAGAGGAAGAAAATGTTGGGGGGGGGAATGAGGTCAGGAGGAGAGGAAGCATACAGGCTAAAAGAAGGGAAGAAAGATTGGATGCACAGTCAGAAGAAGAAAGTGCAACCAGAGACTCATGAAATTGCCAGACAAGGTAGGAAAAATGATTTTATTTTACACTGTGGTCCCCTTTTACTAAACCGCAATAGAGGTTTTTAGCGCAGGGAGCCTATGAGCGTCGAGAGCAGCGCTGGACATTCAGCGCAGCTCCCTGCGCTAAAAACTGCTATCGTGGTTTAGTAAAAAGGGAGGGGGTATTTGTCTGTTTTTGTATGTTTGTTAGTGAGGTGACAGTGCATAGAGTCATCTGCTTTGACCTCTTTGAAAAACCCTGGGATAGGAATGATGATTAACATTTTCTATGCGTACAGTGTGCTTTGTGTTTTTTTTAAATTTTATTGTTGGTAGATCATTTTGATTTGGTCATTTTAAAAGTAGCTCGCAAGCCCAAAAAGTGTGGGCACCCCTGCTCTAAGGTATACACATTCAGGGCTTCCAGTCTCTCCTCATATGTCTTTTGTTGCAAACCTCCTATCATTTTCGTCGCCCTCCTCTGGATCGTTTCAAGCCTTTTTGTGTCCTTCGCCAGATACGGTCTCTAAAACTGAACACAATACTCCAAGTGGGGCCTCACCAACGACCTGTACAGGGGCATCAACACCTTTTTCCTTCTACTGGTTACACCTCTCTTTATACAGCCCAGAATCCTTCTGGCAGCAGCCACCGCCTTGTCACACTGTTTTTTCGCCTTTAGATCTTCGGACACTATCACCCCAAGGTACCTCTCCCCATCCGTGTATATCGGCCTCTTCCCTCCCAGCATATATGGCTCCTTCTGATTATTAATCCCCAAATGCATTACTCTGCATTTCTTTGCACTGAATTTTAGTTGCCAGATTTTAGACAATTCCTCTAACTTTTGCAGATTCTTTTTCATGTTTTCCACTCCCTCCTCAGTGTCTACTCTGTTACAAGTTTTGGTATCATCCGCAAAAAGGCAAACTTTTCCTTCAGCAGTATCACTCACAAACATATTAGAAACATAGAAGATGACGGCAAAAAAGGGCCACGGCCCAACAAGTCTGCCCACTCTAATGACACACCCCCTAAATTTTTCCCTGAAGTGATCCCACATGCTTATCCCATTTTCTCTTGAAGTCCAGCGTGCTGCTGGCTGAATTACCTGCAACGGAAGACTATTCCAATGATAGAAACATAGAAATAGACGGCAGATAAGGGCCACGGCCCATCTAGTCTGCCCAGCCTAATGTCCCTCCCCTACCTTTGCCCTGTGAATAGATCCCATGTGCCGATCCCATTTGGCCTTAAAATCAGGCACGCTGCTGGTCTCAATCACCTGTAGTGGAAGACTATTCCAGCGATCAACCACTCTTTCAGTGAAAAAGAATTTCCTGGTGTCACCTCGTAGTTTCCCGCCCCTGATTTTCGACAGATGCCCTCTTGTTGTCGTGGGACCCTTGAAAAAGAAGATATCTTCCTCCGCCTCGATGCGGCCCGTGAGATACTTGAACGTCTCGATCATGTCTCCCCTCTCTCTGCGCTCCTCGAGTGAGTATAGCTGTAATTTGTCAAGTCGTTCTTCGTATGGAAGATCCTTGAGTCCCGAGACCATCCGGGTGGCCATTCTTTGCACCGACTCCAGTCTCAGCACATCCTTGCGATAATGCGGCCTCCAGAATTGCACACAGTATTCCAGGTGGGGCCTCACCATGGATCTATACAATGGCATAATGACTTCCGCCTTACGACTGACGAAACCCCTTCGTATGCAGCCCATGATTTGTCTTGCCTTGGACGAAGCCTGCTCCACTTGATTGGCAGACTTCATGACCTCACTGACGATTACCCCAAGTCTCGTTCTGCTACTGTTTTTGCTAGGATCTCGCCATTAAGGGTATAAGACTTGCATGGATTTTGGCTGCCCAGGTGCATAACTTTGCATTTTTTGGCATTGAAGTTGAGTTGCCATGTCCTAGACCAGCGATGGCGAACCTATGGCACGCGTGCCAGCTGTGGCACGCGAAGGCCTTGCAGCTGGCACGCGGGAAGGTCCGCAATAGAGAGCTGCACGGGACGCCCCCTAGGGTCGCGGGGATCCCGTGGGGACGCCTCCGAGGGTCGCGGGGTTCCTGCGGGGCTGGATGTACTAAGTCGCGCGGCTTTTCTCCCTACCTGCTCTGCTTGCAGCACAGAGCCAAATGGAAGTCTTCCCGACGTCAGCGCTGACGTCGGAGGGGAGGGAGGGCTTAAACAAAGCCCTCCCTCCGACGTCAGCGCTGACGTCGGGAAGACTTCCGTTCGGCTCTGTGCTGCAGGCAGGGTAGGTAAGAAGGAGTAGCCTCACGGCTCGAGTGGCTACCAAGGGAGGGGGGCGATCCGCCCCGCCCCGCCCCATGTGCAGCACAGCCGGCCAGGTCCCCTTACTTTTGTGGCGCTAACCTGACCGACCGACAACAGCCCTGGTCCGACAAACCTCCCTGCCCTTAACCGCGAATCTAAATTACCTTCTTACAGCAGCTGTAAGAAGGAAATTTAGATTAGCGGTTAAGGGCAGGGAGGTTTGTCAGACCGGGGCTGTTGTCGGTCGGTCGGGTTAGCGCCGCAAAAGTAAGTGGACCTGGCCGGCTGTGCTGCACACGGGGCGGGAGAGAAGGAGGGGGGAGAAGGACGCTGAAAGCACTGGGGAAGACAAAGGGGTGGAGAAGGACGCTGAATGCCATGGGGAAGACGGGGGGGGGAGAAGAATGCTGAAAGGCCATGGGGAAGACGGGGTGGGGGGGAAGGACACTGAAAGCATTTGTGGAAGACAGAAGGGGGAGGAGGACGCTGACAGGACATGGAGAAGACGGGGGGGGGGAGAAGGACGCTGAAAGCACATGGGGAAGACAAAGGGTTGGAGAAGGACGCTGAAAGGACATGGGGAAGATGGAGGGGGGAGAAGGACGCTGAAAGGCCATGGGGAAGACAGAGGGGGGAGAAGGCGCTGACAGGACATGGGGAAGATGGGGGGGTAGAAGGATGCTGAAAGGAAATGGGGAAGAGAGAGTGGGGAGAAGACGCTGGCAGGGAAGAAGACAGAGATACCAGACTATGGGGGGAGCGGAGGGAAGAAGATGGGTGCCAGACCAATTTGGAAGGGGGGAGAAAGGGAGAGGCACAGTAACAGAGCAAATGGAAGACGCAGAAGGAAGAGAGACAGTGGATGGAAGGAACTGAATGAGAACCATGAGGAAAGCAGAAACCAGGCAACAAAGGTAGGAAAAGAATTCTATTTCTTTTTTTCTTTTTTTTTGTTTCAGGATAAAGTAGTATATTAGTTGTGTTGATAAAAATTTATAAACAAAAGAGGCTCTGGTAGAAACCCGTTTACAAAGTGTGTATTCTTCCCAATTAATATTTCCAAATTAATAAAGTCTTTTTGCTTATTTGTAAATGGGTTTCTACCAGAGCCTTTAATTCAGTAGCATAATTAAATGAAATAACTATTTCTGAAGTTTATAGGGACGGGCGGGGACGGAGGGGATTCCTCGCGGGGACGGGTGGGGACGGAGGACATTCCTCGCGGGGACGGGTGGGGACGGAGGGATTCCTCACGGGGACGGGTGGGGACAGGTGGGATTCCTCACGGGGACGGGTGGGGATGGGTGAGACTTTGGCGGGGACGGGTGGGATTTCTGTCCCCGCGCAACTCTCTAGTCCGCAATTAAGATATGCGGCGTGGCGGGAGGTGAGTGTGCCGGTGTCTGCTTTGCAGCTCACCTGGCAACAGGGCCGGACTGGCCATTGGGAGGACCGGGCATTGTCCCGGTGGGCCGCGGCCCATCCTCCTGTGCTGGCTGCAGTCCTGTGAGTGGATGTTTAGCCTGCCTGTCTTCCCCTTAGTATCCTATGAGCCAGGCAGTGTGTGAGGGGGAACTGGGGGGAGGAAGAGAAGCTTCACACTGAGTCTGTCACAGGAACTCAGTGAGGCTGTAACGTGACTCCACATGTGACATCTGTAATCAGGAACAGTTCCTAGTGCTCCCATGCTAGAGAGGTGAGGATATGGGGGGATGTTAATGTGTCTAATAATGTGCTCCTCTGTAAAAACCTCTGTATCTTCCATGGTTGACATGCTAAATTTGAGGAAATAAAAAAGCTGCTTATGATGATTGCATAGAGAAGTTCAGTAAGCTGAGAGGAGGGCTGGGCTCTCTGTGAACAACCAACACACTAATCCTCTGCGCTGTACCTTATGGAAAATTCAATATAGCAAAAAACAGTAAAGTGTATATGTGGCCCTTCACAGTGCATTTGTAAACATCATAATAAAATAACAAAGGCTCCAATAATGAAAAATAAAAGTCCTTTTCCCATACACTCAGGTTGCACAAGTCCGGTTTTCACCCGGACAGTATATTTTTTGACCAAAACGGATGTCTACAATTAGTAAAATTCCCCAATCACATATTTTTTTATGGGGACAGATTTGTATACAGCACTTCATTAGATTTTTTTTATTATACAAATTTTATCTTTTTGTAGACTTGAAATCTTGAACAAAGAAAATGAGTACAGCAAAGACAGATAGTGGAAGACCATTCCAAGAGGCCTGGACAGAGACATATGGAGAGATTGAACGCAGTGGGAAAGCATTGTGTATTATGTGTAATGAAAGTGTTGTGTCTCGCATATCAAGTGTCAAACGTCACTTTGAGACCAACCATAACAGTGTTGCTGAACTTGGTTTAGCTCAAAGAAAAGAATTCCTTGTAGGAAAATTAAAGAAATATCACTCTCAGTCTCTTAGTTTTAGCAACTATCTTTCAAAAACTAATCATCTTACAGTTGCCAGCTTTCAAATTTCACTGTGCATGGCAAAACATGGTAAGCCCCTCTCTGATGGAGATTTTATCAAAAAGGCAATTTTGGCTGGGAGTAATTCACTCTTCCATGATTTCCAAAACAAGGATAAAATTGTGCAGCGCATCTCTGAGATGCCGCTAAGCAGAAATACTGCAAAAGATAGGGTTCTGCGAATGGCTGCTGATGTTAGTCAACAGCTTACTTGCGACTTACAAAAAGCACCCTTCTACTCCATGTGCTTGGATGAAAGTACAGATATTACTAACCATGCAAGACTAGCGCTCATTTTGCGTTATGCTACTGGTGACATCATGAGCGAAGAGCTGGTAAAACTGCTGCCTTTGCCTGGAAGAACACAAGGGATAGATATCCACAATGCTGTGATGGAGGCTTTTTCATCACTAGACATAAGTCCAGAAAAAGTGGTTTCAGTTACTAGCGATGGAGCACCTAGCATGGTGGGGACAACATCAGGATTCATTCATTTCTTTGCTAAGGAAGCAAAACATCCACTGATTCAATTTCACTGCATAATACATCAAGAGGCTCTCTGTGCCAAAGAAAGCAGCAAAAAACTTGACGATGTCCTCAAAGATGTAACAAAAATGGTGAACTTCATCATGGCGCGTGCTCTTAATTTTCGACAATTTCAAGCCCTTCTTGATGAGGTTCAGGCACAATATAACACTTTACTGATGTACAATAATGTCTGGTGGCTGAGCAGAGGACGAGTGTTAGAGAGATTTGTGGCCTGCTTGGAAGAAGTTAAGCTATTTATGAACGAAAAGGGGGAAGACTATCCTCAACTCACCAACATGGCCTTGCTTACCAACCTCATGTTCTTTACAGATTTTACTAACCACTTTAATGTACTAAACAAAAAATTACAAGGCTTGGGAAAAACAGCAGAAAGCATGTTTAGTGACATCAAAGCTTTTGAGAGAAAATTGCATGTTTTTGAAAAAGACCTTGAGAGTGGACAGCTAAAATATTTTCCCAACCTAAAAATACATTTGGATAATTCTACAACATTTGTGGACAGTCATAAAAAACACCAGGAAATCCACAAAGCATATTCCACCTTTCATTTATAACTTCCCCAGAAAAGTCCACATTTGAAGATCTTGATCTTTCCTGCTTACAGTGGTTGGATATTCAAAATTTGGAAATGGAGCTACTGGAATTTCAAGAAAGCTCTATCTGGAAAAGTAAATTCAATGACCTGCGTGCGGCTCTTGAACGTATTGAGTGTGAAAGGGTGACAAATGAAATCACTGCTAGCAGTTCTGAAAATGAAATCCTAAAAGCGTGGAATTCTCTGCCAGACAATTTTAAGTCCATGAAAGCACTTGGGATTGCTCTTCTTACTTTGTTTGGGTCATCCTATGCTTGTGAGCAGCTGTTTTCGGCTTTGAATCATATAAAATCTGATGCTAGAAACAGATTAATGGATGACATGAGTGCTGCATGTGTTGCTCTGAAATTAACGCACTATGAGCCAAGGATTGACAAGTTATCAGCATGCATGCAACAACAAAAATCACATTAATTTTTTTCAGAGCATGCCCAATGCATATGTTTACATGAAGCAGTGTTTTCAGTTTGCAGTTAAGACACTTTCTAAGTTATTTAAATATTATTTAACGATGTTATTTAAAAAAGGGACTTTACATGGCCCTGTTGTATTCCAATCTGGAATTTCCAATAAAAACGGTTGGTTTAATTGAAAGCTCTTTTGTTTTCTTTACATCATATTATTAGAAATGTAATGATTTAACTAGTTTCTAATTTGATTGTAAATTTTACAAAAAAACATGTATAGACTCTTTGGGAATACACACCGAGTCTTGACAACAGTTAACAGTTTTAAGAAGTTTATCTTTTTTTTAACTCAGGATACATTTGACATGTTATGTGAATAATACATTTAAAATATATTGTGTAACTGAATCAAATTCTTCCTAAATTCATTAAATTGAATGAAATCATTAAAACATTATAAATTGCCAATAAATTGAAATGAAAACCAAAGGATTGTGAATCAAATTGATTCTCTGACAATACAAAGATTCCAACCTTTAAAAATGATGTTACATAGTTCAGGCAACTTTATAAAGAGTTTTTAGATACTAAAATCTTGTTATTAAGGTTTAATTGACGTGCTGGAACTTTGAGGAAATTCTTTGGTTTTGTGCGGCAGTTTGGGCACTCGGGCTCAAAAAGGTTAGCCATCACTGACCTAGACCATCGCTCCAGTAGGAGTAGGCCGTGCATCATGTTGTCGGGCATTGAATCTTCGTCCGTTGTGCATTTGCCCACTACATTACTTAGTTTGGCGTCATCGGCGAATAATGTTATTTTACCTCGAAGCCCTTCTGCCAAGTCTCTTATAAAGATGTTGAATAGGATTGGGTCCAAGACTGAGCCCTGTGGTACTCCACTAATCACCTCCGTCATTTCGGAGGGGGTGCCGATCAACCACCCTTTCGGTGAAGAAGTACTTCCTGGTGTCACCATGAAATCTCCCACCCTTGAGTTTCTACGGATGACCTCTTGTCGGCGAATAATGTTATTTTACCTCGAAGCCCTTCTGCCAAGTCTCTTATAAAGATGTTGAATAGGATTGGGCCCAAGACTGAGCCCTGTGGTACTCCACTAATCACCTCCGTCATTTCGGAGGGGGTGCTGATCAATCACCCTTTCGGTGAAGAAGTACTTCCTGGTGTCACCATGAAATCTCCCACCCTTGAGTTTCTACGGATGACCTCTTGTTGCCGTAGGTCCTTTGAGAAGAAAGATATCCTCTTCTACCTCAATACGGCCCGTGAGATATTTGTACATCTCAATCATATCTCCCCTCTCTCTACGCTCCTAGAGTGAGTATAGCTGCAACTTACCCAGCCTTTCCTCATACGGGAGATCCTTGAGTCCTGAGACCATCCTGGTGGCCATTCGCTGAACTGACTCCATTCTCTGCACATCTTTTTGATAGTGCGGTCTCCAGAATTGTACACAATATTCCAGATGAGGTCTCACCAAGGATCTGTACAACGGTATTATAACTTCGGTCTTCCGGCTGACGAAGCTTCTTCGGATACAACCCATCATTTGTCTAGCCTTGGATGAAGCTTTCTCCACTTGGTTGGCAGACTTCATGTCTTCGCTAATGATTACTCCCAAGTCCCGTTCTGCAGTGGTTCTTGCTAAGGTTTCGTCATTTAGGGTGTAAGTTCTGCATGGATTTCTGTTGCCAAGGTGCATGACCTTACACTTTTTGGCATTAAAACTTAGTTGCCAAGTTGAGGACCAATGTTCCAGTAAGTTTAGGTCTTGCGTTATGCAGTTGGGCACTGAGCTGTTGCCTACTATGTTGCATAGTTTGGCATCATCGGCGAATAATGCAATTTTCCTTCGAAGCCCTTGAGCCAGGTACCTAACGAAGATATTAAACAGGATCGGATCAAAGACCGAACCCTGCGGCACGCACCTGAACACTTCCGACGTTTTGGAGAGAGTGCCGTTCACCACCACCCTCTGAAGTCTACCACTGAGCCAGTCTTTTACCCATTCAGTTAACGTTTCTCCTAATCCCATCAAACTCATCTTGCTCAATAACCTGCGGTGTGGGACACTATCAAAAGCCTTACTGAAGTCCAAGTATACGATGTCCAGGGACTCCCCCATATCCAGCTTTTTCGTTACCCAGTCGAAGAAGCTGATCAGATTGGATTGACAGGACCTTCCCTTTGTAAATCCATGTTGATGGGGGTCTCTTAGATTCTCGTCATTCATGATCGTATCTAATTTGTGTTTAATTAGTGTTTCCATAATTTTACACAGTATCGATATGAGACTCACCGGTCTGTAATTTTCAGCTTCCGTCCTGCAACCTTTTTTGTGGAGTGGAATGACATTAGCTGTTTTCCAGTCCAATGGGACTCTTCCTGTACTCAGGGAAAGACTGAAAAGCACGGATAATGGTTCCGCTAGGACATCACTCAACTCTCTAAGCACCCTGGGATGTAGTTTGTTAGGTCCCATGGCTTTGTTCACTTTGAGCCTTGAAAGTTCGTAGTAGACGCTGCTGGAAGTAAACTCAAAATTTCGAAACAGGTCTTCCGAGCTTTCCCTTGTCTGCAGCTGTGGGCCGGATCCCGGCGCCTCGCAGGTAAAGACTGAGCAGAAGTATTCATTTAGTAGTTCGGCTTTATGGGAGTCCGATTCTACATAGTTCCCATCTGATTTCTTAAGGCGCACAATCCCATCCGTATTCCTTTTTCTGTCACTGATATACCTGAAGAAAGATTTATCCTCCTTTTTAATGTTCTCTGCCAGATTCTCTTCCATCCGGAGTTTGGCCTCTCTGACTGCTGTTTTGACGGCTCTAGACTGATTGTTTGCAGGAGATAAATGCTTTTTTCTTCTTTTTTACGAGGTCCGAGATCTCCGCAGAGAACCACTGAGGCTTATTGTTCCTCTGCTGTTTGCTTACTGTTTTTATGTATAGGTTGGTTGCTTCGTGTTGGGTAGATCTTAGAGCTGACCATATTGCTTCTACATTATCAGTTGCGGCCTGATTTTGCAGCGCCCGATAAACAAAATCACCCATATTTTCAAAGTTAGTGCCCCTAAAGTTGAGGACCTTTGTGGATGTGTTGGATCTAGTGAATCCTTTCCTGAGGTGAAACCACACCATGTTGTGGTCACTGGAGGCCAGCTTATCGCCTACCGAGACCTCTGGGACACTTTCCCTGTTGGTGAGTACCAGGTCCAGTATTGCCTGATCCTTAGTGGGCTCCAACACCATCTGTCTGAGTTGTGCTCCCTTTATGGAGGTTAGTAGCCTTCTGCTGCCGCAGGTTGTGGCGGAAAGTTTGTTCCAATCTGCATCAGGTATATTGAAGTCCCCCTAGCAACACTGTGTCACTGCGCAAAGTGATGGTCTCTATATCTTTGATTAGCTCCATATCTATGTTTTCCTGTTGTCTTGAAGGTCTGTATATAACCCCAAGATACAGGCATTTGTCATTCCCCCTGGCCAGGTTCACCCAAAGGGATTCTCCGGTGTACTTGACGTCCGTGATCCTGGTAACTTTGATGTCCTCCTTAGTGTAAAGTGCTACCCCTCCCCCTGTTTTGCCCTCTCTGTTTCGACGAGACATATCCCATCCATGGGAATCCGTGAGCCAGGTCTCAGATATCGCTACCACATCTAGGTCGGCATTCCTCATTTCCATTTCTAATTCCAAAATTTTATTACCTAAACTGTGGGCATTAACATACATAGCCCTCCATACTTTGTGTTTGTTCGGATTTCGTGGTGAATTTTCCGCCTGAGTTAGTGTGGTTCATACAGTACTATTTGTTATGTGTGTACTTACCTCAGACTCCGAATTGGAGTGGCAGCTTACCTTGCCAGGATGGTTACTTACCTCGCTAGTGCGTGAGTGGGTACCCTCCCCCAACTTACCTAGTTTAAAGCACTGCGAAGCAGGCGTGCTAGTCGGTGTCCAAAGACGTTCTTACCCCTTCTGGTCAGGTGGAGCCCGTCTTGTCCCTGAAGAAATATTAGTGCATCTCCATAGTTCAGGAATCCGAAGTTCATCTCTCTGCACCATCCGTGTAGCCACTCGTTTGTCTGCTGGATACGATCCTCCCTGGCTCTTCCCTTACCTCTCACTGGAAGGATCGAGGAGAAGACCACCTGCGCTTCCATCCGCCTCAACTTCTCACCCAGGGCTCTAAAATCTTCAAGTATCTTCTCCGGAGTGGTCCTGGCAGTGTCGTTTGTTCCGACGTGGATGAGAAGCATGGGGAAGTGGTCTTGGGGCTTGATAATTCATCCTAAAGAGGCTGTCACATCCCGGATCCTGGCTCCTGGTAGACAACAAACCTCTCTGGATTGCATATCTGGTCTGCAAATTGGACCCTCGGTGCCTCTCAGCAGGGAGACCTATGACTAGTACTCTGCGCTTCTTCGGGGGAAGCTGATTCGTTGAACAGGATTGGCCCCAGCACAGAACCATGAGGAATTCCACTACTCACCTTTCCTTCCTCTGAGCGACTTCCATTAATCACCACCCTCTGGTGTCTGTCCGACAGTCAGTTTCTAATCCAATTCTCCACTTTGGGTCCTAACTTCAGCCCTTCAAGTTTGTTAAAGAGCCTCCTATGAGGAACCATGTCAAAGGCTTTGCTGAAATCTAAATAAATTACATCTAGCATATGTCCTCGATCCAGTTCTTTGGTCAGCCAATCAAAAAATTCAATCAGGTTCATTTGGCATGATTTACCTTTAGTAAAGCCATGTTGCCTCGGATCCTGTAACCCATTAGATTCTAGGAAGTTCACTATTTTTTCTTTCAGCAACATTTCCATTATTTTTCCAACAACTGAAGTGAGGCTTATTGGCCTATAGTTTCCTGCGTCATCCCTGTGACCACTTTTGTGAATAGGGACCACATCCGCTCTTCTCCAGTTCCCAGGAACCACTCCCGTCTCCAGAGATTTGATGAACAAGTCTTTAATAGGACCCGCCAGAGCCTCTCTGAGCTCTCTCAGTATCCTGGGATGGATCCCATCCAGTCCCATCGCTTTGTTCACCTTCAGTTTTTCAAGTTGTTCTTAAACACTTTCATCCATGAACAGTGAATCTACTCCGTTTTCTAGTTCTGTTATCATGTAAACTGCGATTCCCTCTCATGACTTATTTTGAGTAATCTATTATAATTTGTATTCCCTTTTTCATCAATCATATGATTTAGTACTCAATTACTACTGTTTTTTGTAGATGCTCCTTTTAAAATATTCTTTTAGTGCAATTCTTCATACCCTTTGAATTGAAGGAAAAGTTGCAGAGTATTTTTATCATAGCTTTGGGTTTTTTTTTGTTTTTGTTTTTTTACTTCCTTTCATCTTTTTTGACCTCCTTCAATCAGGTTTTCACCCACTGCATCCCACGGAAACTGCTTTTGCTAAAGTCTCCAATGACCTATTCTTGGACCAATCCAAAGGCTTCAACTCTATTTTCATGCTTCTCGATCTATCTGCTGCTTTTGATACGGTTGATCACCACCTACTGTATATACTCGAATATAAGTCGATCTCAATATAAGTCGAGACCCTCATTTCCCCCCCCCAAAAGGAGGAAAAATGGTTGACTCGAATATAAGTCGGATGGCTTAATATTCAATTGCCTTGTTCTACCAGGATCTGCACCCAGCCCCCTCCCTGGCAGGCACTGCACACAGGCCCCTTCCCACCCTTCCTCCCAGGTTCTCCACCCTGTCCTCCCTCCCTGCCCTGTCCATCGTACCTTTTGTGCTGCTGGAATCCCTGGTGGTACAGAGGTGTAGCGGGCAGGAGTGAGCTTTCTGTACTCCTGCCCTGCTGCTAACCCAGTCAGTTGCTGCCACAAGTTCCGGCTTCAGCCGCTGAGTGGTACTGAGTAGGATCGTGCTTTGGCGCTGCTGCTCGGTGTTAAGTGGCTTTCTGAATGGCTTCTCTGTCTACTCTGCTCTCAATCAAAGCTGACAGAGCAGGCAAAAATCTGCTTGGAACTTTGTTTTTTGTAACCTTCAGTGGTGATAAGAAAGAATCTAACAATTTAATATGAGTACTTTTAATCCTGGATGCGTCCATTAGCATTCCTTACAGTGCACTAATTTTACTAGTTTGCATTAAAACTGCATTACACTGAGCTCAATACACACACAAATAATTTTTCCCCTCGTTTCTGCTTTGTGTGGTCTATTACCAACACATTCCCATCTCTTGCTTTGCATTTGCCTGTAACAGCTTTCCACAGAAATCATGCCTGGAAACATTACTCTATTAATCAAGTTATGCCATCAAGAGATGGGCACGAGAGTTCCCTGTCATGACTCTAACATTACCCCAATTGATCAAAGCCACATTAACTCCGTGGCTTTTCTTAATACAGTAAAACCTTGGATAACGAGTGACGTGGTCTGCGAGTGTTTTGCAAGACGAGCAAAACATTTTATTAAACTTTAACTCGATAAACGAGTGTTATCTTGCAGTACGAGCATGTATATGCATGTCATGTCATCAGAACCCACAGTTGAAACGCGCACATCTTACGCTGAGCACAGCTGAACATAATAAAAGTATCACACCCAATTTATCCACAGTTCAAGCACACGCTACATATATGCATCTTACGCTGAACACAGCAGGACGTAATAGAAGCATCACACCCAATTTACCCATAGCTCAAGCGCTCACAGCATACAGTATTTTGTATTAAAGTTTTTGGGTTGTGGAACGAATCGTCTGAGTTTCCATTATTTCCTATAGGGAAATTTACTTTGATATACGAGTGCTTTGGATTATAAATATGCTTCTGGGACAAATTATGCTCGCAAACCAAGGTTTTACTGGATATCCTTAAACAAACTGCAGCTTCTCATAATATATCCTGCAGCCTCTCTTAATAATTTCTGCAGTTCCTTATCAGAAAAAACCCTACAGACCATGTCTTATCTGAATATAAATTCATTGACATTCTTAGAGATAGAGAAAGATCCTAGTCAGACACCAAACTGTGTGGTCTAAATAACTACATGAACAGGCTACATAGCCCCTCAGTTCTTAGCTCTATCTCCAGAGGAGGCCAAGAAAATAAAAACCTACCAGACACAAAAGTGTAGTTTAAACATTCAAGACCTTGGGAGCATTTTGGTATCCTACTAAACTGGTAGGATAACAACCAAAAGTCTCGCCCAAATACAAGTGAATGATCATTTTATTTGTATTATGACATCATCAATTAATTCATTATTAAATATAGTTTAAATGTAGTTGGAACATCTTCAAATTAGATTACAATTGCTTCACTAGAATCCAATTACAAATTACATACTCTAGCAATATTCTATTGGTTTTATTCGTCTCATGGTTTCTGATTTAATAATACTTAATTAGTAATTTTCCTTAGCAACAAGTAATGACTTAAATTATCACATACTGCTGAATCACAAGACATCCCAGCAAACCTAGCTTATTTATAAGTTATTTTTATGACTTTTAGTTACAGTCAACTGTTATGTTTGGTCTATCTTGGTCTATCGCACACTTTCCAGACATTAAACCAAAATATTTTTCTCTCTTCACTGGTAACAGAAAAATATGTACTCTGCGTGCTGTCCAAATCTCTGAAGCATTTCTATCATTCAGCTCCATCTTTTTATATATACATATTAGTGTCTTTTCAGGTTCCCAGGTAAGAGGTGTCTCATACATATAGGATTATGGGGCCCCCCTTATATCCTGCTTAATATTGATAGTCTGCGTGGTGGATCACCATCCTAAATCTCTGCCAGATAGCAGACCTCACCGACTGTGAGTCAGCGACAATTTTCGATCCTCATGACATTCCCGTCAGTGTTATGCAGGTTCCTCCGCTCAGAGATCTTATCAAGGATCCAGACAAAGATTTGGCAACTCCAGACGTCTGCAATCCTTGGGGTCTCATGTCAGCACAATTTCCAAAAAGTCCCAGTGACGCCAGGGCAGCAGCCATCCCCCACACGTTGGTGGGGAGGCTGTTGGCATTCTATGGGAATGGGAGCAAATTTCCTTAGACTACGGGGTCCTAGATTTTATTCAAGAGGGTCACAAGATTGAGTTCTATCACCGTCTTTCAGATCTGTTCATTGACTTTCCAGCTACACGGCCAGAAAAAGAGGCTAGGGTTTGAATGATGGTGCAAAGGCTATTGGACATTCAAATCATAGAACAAGTTTCCAAAGAAGAATCGGGCTCGGGAAGATACTTCATATACTTCATAGTGCCCAAGAAAGGCATAGAAGACTGGAGACCGATCCTGGACTTAAAGTCTGTAATAAAGGATGATACGGGGACAAATTTTTCCCCATCCCCACAGGAACTCAATTTCCCCATTCTGTCCCTGCCCCATTCCTGTAAACTCAGTCTTAGCCACACAAATCTCGAACACTTATGATTTTAAAGTGTTTGAAGATTGTGCCGATGAGGATAGAGCTTGCAGGAATGGAGCAAGGACATGAAAAGAACTTGCCTGGAGAATGAGCTCCCGCGAGGACGGGGAAAAATTTGTCCCTGTGTCATTCTGTAGTCTGTAAATGCAGTGCTGAGAATACCATAGTTCCACATGGAGACAGTTTGGTCAGCTATTTTTGCATTGGCTACAGGGGAGTTCCTAGCCTCCCTTGATTTGATGGAGGTATACCTTCATATTCCCATTTTTCCAGACCGCAGGAAATATTTGAGATTCCATATCCTTCAAAAATTTTCCAGTTTGTGGCTCTACCTTTTGGGTTGGCAGCAGCCCTACACACCTTCACCAATGTGATGGATGGTGGTGGTTGCAGCTCACCTTTGCAGGATGGAGGTCCAAGTACACCCATACCTTTTTGGTTGGCTGGCTGATTTGGAACTCCATCAAGGCCAGAGGGTGAACAGGCAGTGCAACAAGTTATGGCTCTTGTACAGGATCTGGGCTGGATAGTCATCTGGAGCTGATCCAGTGTTTTGGAGTATTTGGAGGTTTGCTTTGACATGGCAAAGGGTCAAATCTTTCTTCCTGAGCCCTGCAAACAGAAATTCAGGAAGCAAATTTTGGAGCATTTAGTGATACTGAATCTCATGGCCTGGCATTACCTCCAGGTGTTAGGCTCAATGGTGGCCACCCTGGAAGTAGTTCACTGAGCATGAGCGCGTATGCACTCCCTCCAGGATTCCCTGATCTCTAGGTAGTCCACACAGCAACATTCTCTTCAACTGCAGCTTCCCTGGACAGGGGAAATGAGGAACAGCTTTTGCCTGTTGCTCTGAGGGAACTTCTTATTGAAGAGCATGCCTCTTCAAATCTCCTACTGGGTGACTCTAACAACCAACGTTGGCCTGTTCAGCTGGGGGCCTATTGCAGCAGTCATCTAGTACAGGGCCAATGGATCCTCTCATGGAGAAAGTGGTTCATAAATCATCTAGAACTACAAGCCATTCATCTAGCATTGAGGGTGTTGGAGGAGTACCTAGAAGGAAAGTCAGTCAGTGTGTCCTTGAAAATGCCACCGTGGTAGCTTATGTGAACAATCAGAGACACCAGAAGTGTCCTATTATGTCTGGAGGCCCAGATGTGGTTTAGGTGGATGGAAACTCATCTTCAGAGACTGTCCACAGTCCACATAGCTAGAGAGGAAAATGTACAGGCCGACTTTCTTAGCTGGCAGATTCTAGACACAGGGCCGTGGTCACTATCCCAAAGAGCAATCAACCTCATTGTGCAAGGCTGGGAAGACCGGCAATGGACTTGATGGCTTCAGACAAGAACACAAAGATGAATCACTTCTATAGCTGAAGAGTCGAACCAAGAAGTACAGGGTTATCTGTAGAATTGTGAATCACCTGGGTCTGGTGATCCTGGTAGTCTCCAGTGAGACAGTTGCATCAAGCTACTGGTTCATATGGTGCTTCTCAGTCAGAGACCAATTCCCATGGAGAACCTGGAGTGCTTTGGACTTACTTCATGGCTATTGAACACACGGCCTGAGCCTGCAAGGGTTATTTGGAGGTAGTCATTTCAACTCTTCTTTGAGCTAAAAAAGCCATCAACATTTGTAGCCTGGGAGGCTTTCCAGCTCTGGTGCACCAAGGATAAGGTAGAACTTTCTGAGGCGCCAATTGCTATGATCCTGGCATTTCTACAAACCGGACTAGAAAAGGAGTACCGGTGGCATCTCTTAAAGTCCAGATGGCAGACCTTTCATTCTTCCAAGCTTGAGGAGGAAAGATATCGCTGGCTTCTCTTTGGTATATACAGATTCCTGTGTTTATGTAACAGAATGTAAGATTAGGTTCTTTCTGGATAATCTTCTTTCTGTTATTATACATAGGAGTCTGTACATCCTGCCCTATGAGTTTTACAATTAGCCTGCTTTCTTCCTCTGACAACTCTATAGTCTGGAACTGGAATTCTTGTCCTGACAATTGGATGAACATGTATGAATAAATTACTAATAATGTAATGAGTTTGTTGAGCTTTGGAGCTCCTGATCTGTTAGTGCTAAATGCACACAGCAGGTTGATTTATTGATACATCTGTGCTTGAAGTTCAAGTTGCTAATTGTTTTTTTTCATGAGTTACAGAGCAGATCAGAAATGTATGATATCTCTGGTGAAATTCCCCGTGATCCTCCTTCTCTTTTCTTCTATTACATGGAGATCAATTGCTTTGGTACAAACTGAAGAGGGCACTATACTTCAAGGTGAAGGAGCTGAAAGATGTGATTGACATCCTTCTGCAACTGTTCACAAGCACAGACTGATCACCTAACATACAAACTCCTATGTATATTAACAGAAAGAAGATAATTATCAAAGTAAGAATCTAATCTTTTATTCCAACCCACTTGGGTTTTGCCAGGCTCATGTTTATATATCCATTATCCTTGTTCAGAGCCATGATCCTGGCAGCTTGAGAGTCCCACATGTGAGAATATTATGCCTGCTTGTCTTTTGAGAAAGCAAAGTTGCATATCTGTAGTAGGTATTCTCAGAGGACAGCAGGCATATACTCTTACAACCCACCCACCTCCCCTAGTTGGCATCTTAGACTTTCTTTTACTGAATTGATGGTCCCGCGAGTCTATATTGGGAGGAAAGTCACCGATATGCATACAGTATAGGCACTGCCTAAAAATTTAGTGATAGTGCACTTGGTATCCATACCAGGTTCCGTGAATGACATCACCCATGTGTGAGAATATATGCTTTCTGTCCTTGGAGAACACCTGCTACAGATAAGTATCTTTGCTCAAGATGGCTTATAGAATAATTAATATTCAGAGGTAAATACATTCTGCCCTTAAGAACTTATAGTTAAATGAATACCTGATGCATTGGGAGATGGTGACTTGCCCAAGGTCAATATCAGTGGAGGAAATCAGACTTGAACCTTGTTTTCCCTGTCTGCTTTCTAATCACTAGGCCACTACTTTTCCTGTTAACCATTCTGTGAAGACTGGGAATAGTTGCCCAATAAATCATGAATATGGCAGCATCCTTAGCCTCAACCAAAATAGCTGGTGCCAGAGTTTGGGAATAAATTTGTGGAACACGTAGACAAACATGATTTAATGAGGCGGAGTCAGCATGGGTTCAGCCGAAGGAGATCTTGCCTCACCAATTTGCTTGACTTCTTTTAAGGTATAAATAAACGTGGATAAAGGTGAGCTGGTTGATATAGTGTATCTAGATTTTCAAAATTAAAGTGTCGTGGGATAGGTGGCAAAGTTCAGTTGTGGATTAGGAATTGGTTATCGGATAGAAAACAGGGTAGGGTTAAATGTTCATTTTTCTCAATGGAGGAGAGTAAACAGTGGAGTGCCGCAGGGGTCTAGGACTGGTGCTATTTTACATAGGATTACCTATAAAATAGCCCTCTTGACTTTTAAAACTATGCAAACCAATACCCCGGTATTCATAGAGAGACTACTGATCCCTTATGACACTCCCAGAATTTAAGATCAGCTTCATAGAATTCCCTTAATGTCCCATCCCTAAAGATAATTGGTACCCGTCGTACTCTCATTTTCTCAGTCACAGCCCCTTTAATTTGGAAATTTCTCCCTCGATACCTCAGAGTCGAACAAAACTTGCAGAAATTTAAAAGCAGCCTTAAATGCTTACTTTTTAAAGATGCCTATAACTGATTTTTTACACACGTACTTACCTAACTTGTCCCCCTTCCTATTGTATTTCCCTTTTTATGTACTCTTTCTAAGAAATTGTAGTTCTCCCCTTTTCTCCCTAATGTTTCCATGTTATAAGTATGTTTGTTTAGTTGGTTTATGTCTAATTATTTAAAATGTTTGTCTCTCAGCTATTTTTAATCACTATGTACAACGCTTTGTACCTTTGGATAAGCGTTTAATCAAAATTTAAATAAACTATGAAACTATCTGGAAATTGGAACGACAAGTGAGGTGATTAAATTTGCAAATGACACTAAACTGTTCAAAGTTGTTAAAACGCATGAGGATTGTGAAAAAGTGCAGGTGGACCTTAGGAAATTGGAAGAGTGGGCGTCCAAATGGCAGATGAAATTTAATGTGGACAAATGCAAAGTGATTCACATTGGGAAGAATAACCTGAATCACAGTTATCGGATGCTAGGGTCAACCTTGGGGATTAGCGCCCAAGAAAAGGATCTGGGTATCATCGTAGACAATACGATGAAACCTTCTGCCAATGTGTGGCGGCAGCCAAAAAATCAAATAGGATGCAAGGAATTATTAAAAAAGGGATAGTTAACAAGACTAAGAATGTTATAATGCCCCTGTATTGCTCCATGGTGCAACCTCATCTGGAATATTGCGTTCATTTCTGGTCTCTTTATCTCAAGAAAGATACAGTAGCGCTAGAAAAGGTTCAAAGAAGAATGACCAAGATGGTAAAGGGGATGAAACTCCTCTCGTATGAGGAAAGACTAAAATGGTTAGGGCTCTTCAGTTTGGAAAACAGAAGGCTGAGGGGAGATATGATTGAAGTCTATAAAATCCTGAGTGGAGTAGAACAGGTACAAGTGGATCAATTTTTCACTCCATCAAAAATTACAGACTAGGAGGACACTCGAAGAAGTTACAGGGAAATATTTTTTAAAACCAATAGGAGGAAATTTTTTTTTTTCCCCTCAGAGAATAGTTAAGCTGTAGAATACATTGCCAGAAGTTGAACATAAGAATTGCCACTGCTGGGTCAGACCAGTGGTCCATCGTGCCCAGCAGTCCGCTTACGCAGCGGCCCTTAGGTCAAAGACCAGTGCCCTGAGACTAGCCTTACCTGCATATGTTCTGGTTCAGCAGGAACTTGTCTAACTTTATCTTGAATTCCTGGAGGGTGTTTTCCCCTATAACAGCCTCCGGAAGAGTGTTCCAGTTTTCTACCACTCTCTGGGTGAAGAAGAACTTCCTTACGTTTGTACGGAATCTATCCCCTTTTAACTTTAGAGAGTACCCTCTCGTTCTCTCTACCTTGGAGAGGGTGAACAACCTGTCTTTATCCACTAAGTCTATTCCCTTCATTATCTTGAATGTTTCGATCATGTCCCCTCTCAGTTTCCTCTTTTCAAAGAAGAATAGGCCCAGCTTCTCTAATCTCTCACTGTACGACAACTCTTCCAGCCCCTTAACCATTTTAGTCGCTCTTCTCTGGACCCTTTCGAGTAGTACTGTGTCCTTCTTCATGTACGGTGACCAGTGCTGGACGCAGTATTCCAGGTGAGGGCGTACTATGGCAAGGTACAGCAGCATGATAACCTTCTCCAATCTGTTTGTGATCCCCTTCTTAATCATTCCTAGCATTCTGTTGGCCCTTTTCGCCGCCACCGCACATTGCGTGGACGGTTTCATTGATTTGTCAACCAGTACTCCTGAGTCTCTTTCCTGGGGGGAGGTCTTTCAAAGTACTTCCACCGGACACCCTGTATTCATGTATAAGATTTTTGTTATCAACATGCATCACCTTACACTTATCCACGTTAAACCTCATTTGCCATGTCGCAGCCCATTTCTCGAGCGTGTTTATGCCACGTTGCAGGTCTTTGCAACCCTCCTCCGTCTTCACTACTCTGAATAACTTTGTATCGTCTGCAAATTTAATCACCTCACTCGTCGTACCAATTCCCAGGTCGTTTATAAATATGTTGAAGAGAGTATAGTGTAGATGGTTTTAAGGAAGGTTTGGACAAGTTCTGGAGGAAAAGTCCATAGTCTGTTATTGAGAAAGACATGGGGAAAGCCACTGCTTGCCCTGTATCAGTAGCATGGAATATTGCTACTCCTTGGGTTTTGGCCACCATGAGAATGGGCTACTGGGCCCAGTAAGGCTATTCTTAGGTTCTTAGGTTCAGTATAGAACACATCATTAGCACTGAGCCATGATGTATTTGATTTTTGTGGTTTTACTTAGTACTTCACAGCACTTTTTCAGTTCTGGCAGTTTTTAAGGGAAGGTATGGCTCACTGATAGAGCTGCTGCGTCTGCACCCAATGCTGCTCCTTGTCACACTGTGCAAGTCACTTAATCCAAAACAAAAAACTTGTGGAGAATTGATGTCCAAGATGAAGGCTTTATTGGAACAAATAATCCACATAAAAATGTCTAGGGCCTGAACCGCTGGAAACATATGGACCCAACACGGTCCGTGTTTCGACACTATGTCTTCCTCAGGGGTCCCTTTAGGTCCTAAAAGCAGGCTTGTGGATTAAGTAATAAAAACAAGGGATAAACTTTTGCGCTGGTGAGATATACTCACTATTGAGTATATCTCACAATTGAGTATATCTCATCAGCGCAGAAGTTTATTGCTTGTTTTTACATGGAGAGGGTGATGGATGCCTGGAATACCCTCCTGAGGGAGGTGGTGGAGAGAAAAATGGTGACAGAATTTAAAAAAGCAGGATACAGGAATACAGAGGATCTCTAAATAGAATATGAATGGTATAAATTGAAGAACTAAAGCCAGTACTGGGCAGACTTGCAAGATCTGTTTCCCATATATGTCAATTTGGTTGAGGATGGGGATTGGGAGGGCCATGACAGGACCCCCAGCAATTTGGAACATGAGGATGGTGCTGGGCAAACTTTCACAGTCTGAATCTTGCAAATGATGAGATGGTTTGGATAGAGTGGAGTGAGCTTTGACAGCAACTCCAGTAGTCGGGTAGACTCCAGTAGTCGGGTAGACTTCTAAAGTCTATGGTCCAGAAATAACAAAGAAAAAAGACGCTTTAATTTAATCATGAAATTGTAATAAATGTAATTATAGGGCAGACAGGATAGACTGTTCAGGTCTTTATCTGCTGTCATTTACTATGTTACTATGTAAGCGAGTGTGTTTCAGAGTGTCATTTATGTCTATTCCCTTTCTTTTCACATATGATGATGGACACATTGTATCTTGACAGATAATAGTGAGTGGCATGGCCAACACCCCAGAAGATGTGCGGATTTATGCTTCCTGTACCCTTTTGGCTGCCAATCTGAAGGAGGGAGAGCAAGAAAAAGAGAGGAGGGACCAGGTCAATGTTCAAGGTGGAGCAATTGAAGCCTGTGTGGACTGGTTGCTAGAGAATGAATTCATCCAGATTGTGGAAATCGACAGAAATAGCATGAAAGGTAACTATAATAGTTATATTAGAAGTTGTAGTTATATAGTTATATTTAGAAGTTTGTTTTAACAACCAAATCCAGCATAGGAAAGTTCCTAGCAATGCTTTAGGCCAGCAGTCTCAAACTCGCAGCCCATGGGCTGCATGCTGGCCCCCAGGTACTATTTTGTGGCCTGCGGTTGCTCTAAGGAAGGTAACAACTCAGATTTGTTGTGGCACACTGGGTAGGAAGAGAGGCTCTGGCGTCGGCTGTCTTGCAACTTCCTGCCTTCTACTGCCGGGGCTCCTGCTTTCCTCTTCTCCTCCAACCAGTAGCCTCATGCCTCCCTCTTCACGTCAGCCAATTGGCGCCCTGCTTCCGGCGCATACCGAGGCAGGAAAGAGGGTCAGGGGCCGCCATTGGAGACTCCAGTGGAGTGGCATCTGTGCCAGTGTGTGATTTGTTTGTGTGCGGAAAAAGAGCACGAGAGCGGGTTTCATTCTGGGCAAGCATTAAGGGCAAACCCCCTCCGAAGAAGATGACGGGAACTCTGGAGATGGACCAGCAGTGACAGCTATGTGATTTTAACTTAGCCACACAGCTGCTGCTAGCTGTAGTTTACACGTGGTTTCATTAGGCAGCCTCGGAGCCTTTGCTAGGCTTGCCCACTTCAATGATGTGAGGCGGGCCGGCCTAGCAAAGGCCTCAGAGGATGCCTGATGAAACCCCTTGTAAACTACTTCTAGCGGCAGCTGTGTTGCTAAGTTAAAATTGCATAGTGAGCTGCTGCTAGGCTAGAGAAGAGAGGGGTATTGCTGGAGAGGGAAGGGAGAAGGGGTACTGCTAGGCATGGGAGAGGGAGAGCAAGCGGTGTGATCAAGGTCCCGGGAGCAGCAGATACATACTTCTGCTCTCCTCACTGCATCACGTGATCCTCCCAAACTCGAGTATTTTATTCCAAGCATAGGGGGTAGCTAGATGAAAGCAATGAAGTCTGGAATTGGCAGTGAAGGCAAAGGGTACAGCTAAGAGCAGTTTATCTGAGGAACGGAATTCTCTGAGAGGTGTATAAGGAGAGAGAAAAGAGGAGAAATATTGAGGTGCAGCAGAATGAACACACTTGTAGGTCAGCAATAGGAGCTTGAACTGTATGCAATGGCAGATAGGGAGCTAGTGAAGTGATTTAAGGAGAGGCGTGACATGAGCTTAGCAAGGTTGGTAGAAGATGAGTCGTGCAGCAGAGTTTTGCACAGATTGCAGGGGTAGAGGCTAGTTAGAAGTAGATTACAGTAAATCTAAGCGTGAGGTTACGAGAGTGTGGACAAGGGTCTGAGAAGTGTGCTCAGAGGAAAGGGTGAATTTTGGTGATGTAGAGATAGAAGTGACAGGCCTTAGCAGTTTGGATGTTCATAGAAAATGACTCCAAGATTACGAGCAGAGGAGACCAGAACGATGACAGTATTATTTACAGAGATAAAGAATGGAGGAAGAGGTAGGTGGCTTCTTGTGTTTCCACATTATTTGTTTCACTTAGTGGTTTAAAAGCGTTGTTGTTTAGTGTTTATATTAAGTCAGAAATAATAGCTAAACCGCTAAAAACCCTTAAGGACTTAGAAGCCAATAAAGTCCAAACTAAATCTCAAAAAAGAAAAAGAGTTGGCTCACAGTCAAAATTTTCCCAAAAGAAAAAGATTGAAAGGAAAAGTTTCAATAATAATGAAACTCAGCTTTGGTTGGTTTGTTAAACAAACCTCTAATTTAAACACCGTTACTCCAGTGGACATCAGTATGAGCCATTTAAAAGGCGCCCAGTATGTGTTAAAGGCTCAGGCAGTGACTTTTCGATGACTTGCACCACCTAGACAAGGTCTAGAATAGATAAAGGCTGCCTCATACATCATGTTGTCCTTAGTGTAAAAAAGAAGACCTCAAATCTGTGAAAATAAGTAAATAAGCAAATCCCCTTTCAACCATTCACTCCTGGGATGCAGCAAATAATCTCCCAAGACTTGTAAGATAAAGTGTCAATGGCAAAAAGTGCCTGTGCTAAAGTAAAATGTCAATGGCATAAAAAGTGCCTGTGCTGCAGTTAAAAAGCAGTATATCAAACAGTGAATACACAGTAGTGATTACAAAAAAATAAAAATAAATATAAAAATGCCCAAAAGAAAAATATATACCTATGAGTATAAAATGAATTCAAATATTCAAAGTAGAGAGCTGCACGGGAACGGGGATGACGGGAATCCCGCGGGACCCGCGGAGATCCTGTGGGTTCCCCCTTTGGGTCACGGGCATCCCGTGGGGACGCCCCCTAGGGTCGCGGGGATCCCGTGGGGACGCCTCCGAGAGTCGCGGGGTTCCTGCGGGGTTGGATCACAGTGCATTCGAGCCGCGAGGGTAGTCTCCTCCTCCTTACCTGCACTGTCGCAGCACACAGCCGAACGGAAGTCTTCCCGATGTCAGTGCTGACGTCGGAGGGAGGGCTTAAGCAAAGCCCTCCCTTCCTCCGATGTCAGCGCTGACATCAGGAAGACTTCCGGTCGGCTGTGTGCGGCAGGGCAGGTAGGAAGAAGGCAATGGCGAACGAAAGAGGGGGGAGGGGGCGGTCCGCCCCGAAGAATGTGCACAGCCGGTCAGGTCCCCCGATCGACCGACAACAGGCCCGGCCGACAAACCTCCCTGCCCTGTAGCTGCGAATCTAAATTACCTCTTACAGCAGCTTCAATACTCCAGCTGCTGTAAGAAGGTAATTTAGATTCGCGGCTACAGGACAGGGAGATTTGTCCAACCGGGCCTGTTCTGTTGTTGGTCGGGTGCGGAAACGCCACAAAGGTAAGGGGCAGGGAGGGAGGAAAGGTGGAGTGGAGAAGAAAAGACGCTTAAGGGGGGAGAAGGCCGCTGAAAGCACTGGGGAAGACAAAGGGGTGGAGAAGGACGCTGAAAGGACATGGGGTAAACGGGAGGAGGGGGGGGAAGGATGCTGAAAGCACATGTGGAAGACAGAGGGAGGTGAAGGACCCTGAAAGCACTGGGGAAGACAAAGGGGTGGAGAATGCTACTGAAAGGACATGGGAAAAACAGGGGTGGAGAAGGCCGCTGAAAGGACATGAGGAAAACAGGGGGGGAGAAGGCCGCTGAAAGGACATGGGGAAGACAGAGGGGGGAGAAGGCCGCTGAAAGGACATGGGGAAGACAGAGGGGGGAGAAGGACGCTGAAAGGACATGGGGAAGGCAGAGGGGGGAGAAGGATGCTGCCTGACAGGACATGGGGAAGATGGTAGGGGAGAAGAACACTGGAAGGAAATGGGGAAGAGGGAATGGGGAGAAGACCCTGGCAGGAAAGAAGACAGAGGTGCCAGACTATGGGGGGAGCGGAGGGAAAAAGATGGGTGCCAGACCAATTTGGGAGGGGGGAGAAAGGGAGAGGCACAGTAACAGAGCAAATGGAAGACACAGAGAGAAGAGAGGCAGTGAATGGAAGAATTGAATGAGAATATGAAGAAAGCAGAAACCAGGCAACAAAGGTAGGAAAAAAATTTTTTTTTTTTTTTTGCTTAAGGATAAAGTAGTATATTAGTTGTGTTGATAAAAATTTATAAACATTAGAGGCTCTGGTAGAAACCCGTTTACAAAGTATGTATTCTTCCCAATTAATATTTCCAAATTAATAAAGTCTTTTTGCTTATTTTTAAATGGGTTTCTACCAGAGCCTTTAATTCAGTAGCATAATTAAATGAAATAACTATTTCTGTAGTTTATAGGGACGGGTGGGGATGTAAGGGATTCCTCGCGGGGACGTAGGGGATTCCTCGCGGGGACGGGTGGGGACGGGTGGGAGTCCTCACGGGGACGGGTGGGGACGGGTGGGACTTGGGTGGGGACGGGTGGGATTTCTGTCCCCGCGCAACTCTCTAATTCAAAGTCAATGCCTTAAAGGACTAGGAAATAATAGCACCAATGCATAGAATGGTGCCCACAGTTCATTAAATAAAGGTTGATGAAAAGACTTGAAGAAAATCAGTTCAATCATAAGAGGACAGCTTCATTTGATCTGTCGCCTTTTCATTTTCATTGATCCCCGCTCCTGATGAAGGTGACGAAACAGAGCTCTGTTGAGTGGAGATTTCTACCAGCAACAGCAATATTTGCTATTTATTGTTAAGCTAAGTATTCATTCTTTTGAAACTTGGGGCTAGTGTGCAATAAGGTTGACATGGGTGTTATGTAAAACCCTCTGAATTACTACAGGACATACGCATTACTAGAATTTGAACTTGAACAGGTATTCTCTTATGATTGAACTGATTTTCTTCAAGTCTTTTCATCAACCTTTATTTAATGAACTGTGGGCACCATTCTATGCATTGGTGCTATTATTTCCTAGTCCTTTAAGGCATTGACTTTGAATACTTGGATTCATTTTATATTCATAGGTATATATTTTTCTTTTGGGCATTTTTATATTTATTTTTATTTTTTTGTAATCACTACTGTGTATTCACTGTTTGATATACTGCTTTTTAACTGCAGCACAGGCACTTTTTATGCCATTGACACTTTATTTTAGCACAGGCACTTTTTGCCATTGACACTTTATCTTACAAGTCTTGGGAGATTATTTGATGCATCCCAGGAGTGAATGGTTGAAAGGGGATTTGCTTATTTACTTATTTTCACAGATTTGAGGTCTTCTTTTTTACACTAAGGACAACATGATGTATGAGGCAGCCTTTATCTAGACCTTGTCTAGGTGATGCAAGTCATCGAAAAGTCACTGCCTGAGCCTTTAACACATACTGGGCGCCTTTTAAATGGCTCATACTGATGTCCACTGGAGTAACGGTGTTTAAATTAGAGGTTTGTTTAACAAACCAACCAAAGCTGAGTTTCATTATTATTGAAACTTTTCCTTTCAATCTTTTTCTTTTGGGAAAATTTTGACTGTGAGCCAACTATATTAAGTCAGAACAGACATATGTACAGTGTAGCGGCTAATACCATTTGCTGGCTGATGAATGAGAAGAGCGAATTGGAAGAATTGCACAAACTATAAAACTGTTGAAATGGATATGTAAGAAGTTGTATTTGAGATAAGTTGAAAATTTCCTTTATTTTGATTGCCGTTTCTCATAGTGGAGATGCTACTGAATACACTGTATGCTGTAAAAGAACTGAAAAGCATGATTTGAAAAGGCACAAACTGTGATAGCGTATGCAGTCAAAGAAAATTATTTGGTATGCAGTTTGAAAGCTTATACACTGTTTAGTCTTTCTATATAGCATTTTTAAATAAGAGATATATATCAAAGAAAAAATATAAAAGAATTTAAAATTAAAATAAAATTAGAAAAAATAATATATTTTAGATAAATAGGAAGGTTGGTGGGGTTTTTTGCCAATGATTAAATCAGGAGCATTGTGAGATATCACATACTGACACCAGATGGTGCTTTTGCTCCATTTCTGAGGCTTTTTCTCCACCAATTGTAGAATAATATAAAACTAAAATAGCTAAAATATTAAAATAATTTTTTTTAAAACAAGAAAAAACCCCACCTAACAGTTTACGTGTTTTGGTAACACTGCTAATACCCAGTGGATATACTGGATGTGGCCTCTTCCAGGCCAGATCTAAGGGCTTTTACTTAACCCTCATCCTTCTTGACTTGTCTGCTGCCTTTGATACTGTTAATCACTGTTAACTCCTTGATACACTGTCCTTGCTTGGATTCCGTGAACCTGTCCGCTCCTGGTTTGACTCCTACCTCGCCCATTGCACCTTTAGTATATGTGTTGGTGGGTCCTCTTCTACTGCTATCCTGCTAGCATTTGGTGTTAGGACCACCTCTTTTCTCTCTCTTCAGCTCTTTCCTTGGTACTCTAATCTGCCATGACTTCCAGTATCACCTATATACTGATGACTCCCAGATCTACCTCTCTACACCCGAAATGTCACCTAAAGTCCAAGAAAAAGTCTCAGCCTGTTTGGCTGACATTGCTGTCTGGATATCTCACTGCTAGATGAAATTAAACATGTCCAAGACTGAGCTACTCCTCTTTCCTCCTAAACCCTCTGCTCCTCTCCTTCTGTTCTCCATCTCTGTATAAATAATACTATTATCATTCCAGTCTCCTCTGCTCACAACCTTGGAGTCATCTTTGTCTCTGACCTCTCATTTTCTACACACATCCAACAGGCTTCTAAAGCCTGTCACTTCTCTCTCTACAACATCCCCAAAATTTATCCCTTTCTCTCTGAGTACACTATCCTTGTCCACACTCTCGTTGCTTCACACTTAGACTACTGCAGTTTACTTCCAACAGGTCTCCTGCTGAACCGCCTCTCCCCCCTGCAATTGGTGCAAAACTCAGCTGCACAACTTGCTCCTCCAGGGAAGATGGTCTTCATTGGAAAGCAAGTGGTTCATAAATCATCTGGAACTGAGAGCCGTTTAGTTGGCCATGCTGGAGTTGTAATCTTTCCTGACAGGGAAGGCTGTCAAGGTGTTTTCAGACAACACCATTGCAGTGGCTTATGTGAGCAGACAGGGAGGCACCAGAATCGCTTCCCTTCGCTTGGAGACACAGTTGTTGTTCTGGTGAGTGGAATGTCACTTGCAGACTCTCTCAGATGGATCCTGGAAAGCAGTTGCTGTCCCAGAAGACATTTTCCCTTATGGTTCAGACTTGGGGTAGACCGGACATGGATCTCATGGCTGCAGCCAAGAATGCAAAGACAGTCTGCTTCTTCTATCGAAGAGCTGAGTGGGGAAAATGCAGGGCAGCTCTGTTTTTCTGCTGTGGGCCGTGGTGGGTCGGATCATCTGTAGGACTGGTGATCCTGATGACCCTGAATTGGCCCCGCAGGCTTTGGTATTTAGATCTAGTGCGTGTACAGAAAGGCAGGTTCCTGGAACTGTTGGTTCATCTGGCGCTTCTCAGTCAAAGCCCTGTTCCATTGGAGAATCTGAAATCTTTGGTCTTACGGCATGGCTTTTGAGTGCATGGCCTTGATTTGGAAGGGTTATTCAGAGGTTAGCCTCTTAGAGCAAAGAAGCCTGTGACAGTTGCGGCTTATGCTAAGACCTGGAAGATCTTCCAGTTATGGTGATCTTTGCCTTCCTGCAAGCCGGCCTTGAAAAGGGTCTTGTGGTTTCATCTCTCAGAAGTGTAGATAGCTAGTATCTCATGCTTTAGGGCTTAGAGTGGCCTATGGTCTTTGGCTTCTCACCCAGATGTCACTTGGTTTTTGAGGGGGGCTGCTCAGACTGAGATTCCCGTTGCTCAGACCATTCTCGTCTTGGGACCTCAGTGTGGTCTTCAAATTCCTGACTTGTGCTCCATACAAGCCTCTTTTGGAAGCTACCCTTCTAGACTTTATGGTTAAGACAGTGGTTTCGGTTGCCATAGTCTCAATGAGAAGGATTTCAGAATTGCAGGCCCTCTCATGTCAGGAGCCTTTTCTCCGTTTCATGGAGTTGGATGTTTCTCTGTGCACAGTTCCTGCCTTCCATATCAATCAGGAACTTTGTATGCCCACCTTTTATCTTATGGGTTCCGCCAAACAGGGCAAATTTTGCGCAAGCTGGATATTTGCAGAGCACTGCTTATCTACCTGGAAAGGACTAATGACTCTAGGCTTTCTGATCATCTTTTTGTGCTGACCAGTCACATGAGACGTGGCAAACCAGCTTCCAAAGCTTCTATTATGATTTTTTTCTTCTTACATTGCCTGTCTCTCTTGCATCATATTCAACAAGAAGTGTAGCGACTTCTGGGTGGAGTCCCAGGCTGTCTTACTTGATGAAATCTGTAGTGCAGCTACTTGGGCCACTCTTCATGCCTTTACAGAGTTCCACAGAGTGGATGTGGTGGGTTGAGAGGATGCTGCTTTTAGGTCCTCTGTTCTGTGGGCAGGTTCATTTGTCCCTCCAAAGATCTCTGCCCCTGATTTTGGTACATTTGCTAAAGTACGAACTCTTGTGTATATGTAACAGAATGACAGATTAGGTTTTTACTCGATACACAGAAGTCCGTGCTGCCATCCCTGTGCAGACTTTTGATTCATGTGGTTTCTGCCTCGGACATTGCCAGTGTCCATCCTGAGACCTCTTCTTCTGTATTTAAGATTAAGCAGAGATGATGTTATATTCTCTTTCCCTTTAGAGGGTTTGCTAGCCCCCTACTAGGTGCATGTAGCAGGTTGGCTCTTAGCTACTGTGTGTGTGATTAACCCTCCATTACCCCAGGTACCACTGCCAACTCCAGACTCCATCCCTTCTTTCTTGCAGCACTGTATGCCTGGAACAGGCTGCCTGAATCAATACATCGTGCTCCATCTCTGGCAATGTTCAAATCCAAGCTAAAGGCCCACTTTTTTGAAACCGCTTTCAACTCTTAATTCCCACTCACTGCTGTCAGATGCCTATTACCCACTGTATCATTTCCTCTACCATAATCTTCCCAACCCTGTAATGTCCTGCCTAAATTAGATTGCAAGCTCTTCTGAGCAGGGATTGTCTATTGTATGTTAAAATGTACAGCGCTGCATACACCTTTTCAGTGCTATAGAAATAATAATAGTAGTAGTACCACAGTTAGATTGTGAGCCTGCCAGGACAGATAGGGAAAATACTTAAGAGTACCTGATTACTATTCAGTGTATTGTGAACTGCATTGAGTGAATCTCTTCTTGAAAAGATGATTAATAAATCCTAATAAATGTATACATACATGGTTTTGACGTCCTCTATTTTATTCTTTTCTCATTGCAGTTAAAGTGTATCATCCAACACAGCTGGGCTGTGCTACGCTTGCCTCCTCCCTTTCCCCATATGAGGCACTGGGCATCTTTGCTGATCTCCAGAGAGCAATGAAGGGCTTTGTCCTAGAGAATGACCTGCACATTCTTTATCTGGTATGTGTATCTTACTAGTCATCCTACAAGCAAGAACCTAGGTAGTGGTAAAAAAAATAAAATAAAATCAGCAGAACAGCTTTGATCAAAGAGGTATCTGTTCCAAATGATTATTCTTTGAATTGGATAGAAAAGGCAAATATTCTTAAATACAGCTCTCCTACCATATTTGCGAGGATTAGGTACATAGCCCCTTCGCAAATAACATAAATCCATGAATAACTTTCTCCTCCATATTTGCAGGTATTTGGGTTACAGCCCTCGTGAATACCATAAATTTGCGAATAAATATTCCCTACATATTCGCATGTACAGATTAAGATATAAGTTCTTTCGTTTATGTAACAGTATAGTAGAGTATAAACAAGTTATTGCATTGTACAATGCCCCAGACTGCAGCAAAATTCACAGTCACACTTCTCCAGCACTGGTCAGGGCCTTTTCTCTCGGCAACCATCAGGGGCGGAGTCAGCTCTGTTCCGGGCCCAACAGTGCTGCAGCAAAACAGTCTGCTCTGTCCTGGGTGAGACAAAACCACATGTGAGACTGCTTTAGTGAACTCTAACTTTTTACAAATTGGATAGAAAGAGTGAATAACTGAACCCATGAATATGGAGGGAGAAGTGTACCAAAAAATGCAATTGGAAGCCAAATGTGTCAGAAAGGTACAGAAATGTTTCCCATTGTGCTGGGGTACTGATAAGAACATAAACATTGCCATATTGGGACAGACCAAAGTTCTATCAAGTCCAGTATCCTGTTTCCAACAGTTGACAATCCAGATCACAATTACCTGGCAATATCTCAAAAGAGTAAAACAGATTTTATTCTGCTTATCCTAGACATAAGCAGTGGATTTTTCCAAGTCTGTCTTAGTAAGCTAACTTACCACATTCTCTAACAGTATTTCCATTCAATATTTTATAAATCTCTGTCTTATCCCAGGACAAGCAGGCAGGTATTCTCACTAGTGGGTGATGTCATCCGACAGAGCCCCGATACGGACATCTTGCAAGCATGTCTTGCTTGAAGAAACTCAGAAGTTTCGAGATGCCCGCACCGCGCATGCGCCAGTGCCTTCCCGCCCGATGTACCGGGCGTGTCTCCTCAGTTCTTTTCTTTCCGCGGAGCTGAGAAGTTTCACTTCAATCTGCGCTGACTGATTTTCAGTATATTTGCCTTCTTTACTACCGCGTTTTGTTGTTTATTTGATTTATTTCAAATTTTAAGTTGTTTAAAAAAAAAAAAAAAAAAAACTTTAAAATTATTTCTTCCGGCGGTTCGGCCGGGCCGGCCTCGTGGCTTAGGCCGAGCGCCTTCGACCTAGCGGCGACCATTTTCCGGCCTATGTCCCGGCCAATCACCGGTTTTAAAAAGTGCAGCAAGTGCCAGCGTGCGATTTCGTTGACGGACCCGCATCGACGCTGTCTTCAGTGTCTTGGTCCAGAACACGTTCCGAAATCGTGCCGGCCTTGTTCCACGCTCACTGCGCGATCGTTCAAACGGCGCTGCTTACTTTGGGAGTCGATGTTTAAGATGGTGTCTGCTAAAGAGCCGTCTGCTTCAACTTCCACTGCGGTTTCACCAGTTCGTTCGAAGCCTGCATCGACAACTCCTGCATCTAGCATCGTGAAGCCGGCATCGTTCACCCCGACTTCTGCTTCCGGTTCAGCATCGGTGCCTGTCCCCGTCTCCTCGGCTCAGGTACCGCCTTCCACTGTCCCTCCGGTGGTCATCAAAGTGCCTAAAGCTAGCAAGCAAAAGCACTTGGCCACTAAGGAGCGCGAAGACCGTGCTGGAGGACCCCCTTTCGGTGCGGATCCCTCCATATCGGCTTCGCTGCGATCCCTGCTGGAAGCTCAATTTGTTGAGCTTATGCAGTCTATGGGACCCCGGCTTATCGCCTCCATTCAGGGTGACCTCCCGGTCTCGGTCCCGGGGGGCGGCCCGCCCCCTCCCCCTCCTCCTCATCGTACGATCTCTCTGCTCGACGAGGAGGATCGGCGGAGGGCGGCGGATGTTTCCAGGCGGGCTTCGTTTAGTGACATGCCGCCTTTGGAGCCCATCACGCCCCCTCGACAGCAGAGTGCTGTGTCAGCCCCTGATAGTCGAAGTCCTGGGCATACTGCATCGCAGGAAGAGTTCTTCCGCACTCCATACCAGACTTGGGTGGCGCTGCGTGAGTCCGCATCCTTACCACCTCTGCGATCCACTGCATCAAGTCCCATCCATTCCTTGGAGGCTTCGGGGGATCGTGCGATGCACAGAAGATCTCGCTCCCCATCCCGTCACCGGGAGGGGCATCGATCTCGCCACTCATCTCGCCACTCCTCACGTCATTCGGAGGTGTCCCCGCAAAAGAAAATCCAGCGTATGGGATACTCCTCGTCAGATTTATCCCCGCCTGAGGGACCGGAGTATGAGGAACCATCTACCTCCTATTCTCCTTGCCGCTCTCAGCTCTCTCTGGATCCAGAGGCTTCCACTTCTTCTAGTCCGTCTCGCCGGCCGGCGCTCGCGGACCAACTGTCTTTTTCCTCCTTTCTTCGACAAATGGCGGATGATTTGGATGTGACTTTGGACACTGGTTCTCGATATTCTAAGGAGTATCTTGACACCATGCATTTGCCTCACCCTCCAGCGGAGACACTTCGCCTTCCTCTGCATAAATTGCTTGACCAGACTTTCATGCGTTGTTTTGAGACACCGTATTCTATCCCTGCAGTTCCCAGTAAATTGGATGCTCGATACCGCATCGTCCATCACAAAGGGTTTGAGGGGGCACAACTTTCTCATCAGTCTCTTCTGGTCGAGTCCTCCCTCAAACGATCTCATCCCTCCCAGGTTTACGCCTCAGTACCACCGGGCCATGAAGGGAGGACAATGGATAAATTTGGTAGACGTATCTACCAGAATTCGATGATGGCGACTCAAGTGCTTAATTACAATTTCTTCTTCTCTTCATATTTGGATTTTTTCTTGCTGGTGCTCCGCAAGTTCATCCCTTTTATCGATGCTCAAGCTCGATTCGAATTTGAGGAAGTGGTGGCGACCCTTTCTCAGTTACGACTGCAGCTCATGCAATCCTCCTACGATGCCTTCGAACTCTCGGCACGTGCTGCGGCCTGTTCGGTCGCCATGCGTCGCCTGGCATGGCTTCGTACCATTGATATGGATCCGAACCTCCAAGACAGGCTTGCTAATGTGCCTTGTGCGGGGGCGGATCTGTTCGATGAGTCTATCGAGACTGTTACTAAAAAGCTTTCGGACCATGAGAAGTCCTTCCAGTCTATCCTGCGGCCTAAGCCTAAGCCTCAGCAGTCTCGTCCCTCTAGGCCGCCTCTGATTTACCAGCGGCGTTATCAGCCGAGACAGACTCCTCCTGCGAGACAGCCTGCAAAGAGACAGCCTCCTCAGAAGCCTCAACAGAAGCCTCAGATGCCGGCTGCACCCAAGGCTACTCAGCCTTTTTGACTCTCTTCCAGGGAGCATAACCGACTTCGTTCTGTCTCCTCCCGTTTTTCCCATCGGGGGTCGTCTCCATCATTTTTGTCATCGATGGAAGACAATCACCACGGACCTCTGGGTCCTTACCATCGTAAGAGAGGGATACTCTCTTCATTTCCAACGGGTCCCCCCGGACCACCCGCCAAGAGAGTATCCTTCCAACTCGACGCAGACCACTCTTCTTCTCCAGGAGGCTCAGGCTCTTCTTCGGCTTCGGGCCGTCGAGCCGGTGCCATTAGATCAGCAAAACCGGGGGTTCTACTCCCGGTACTTCTTGGTTCCGAAGAAGACGGGCGATCTGCGTCCCATTTTGGACCTTCGAGTCCTCAACAAGTTTTTGGTCAAGGAGCGGTTCCGCATGCTGACCCTTGCTTCTCTCTATCCCCTCCTCGAGCAGAACGATTGGTTATGCTCTCTGGACCTCAAGGAGGCCTACACTCACATCCCGATTCATCCGGCCTCCCGCAAGTTTCTCAGATTTCGGGTGGGACATCTACATCTGCAGTATCGAGTGCTTCCATTCGGCCTTTCCTCGTCTCCCAGAGTCTTCACGAAGTGTCTGGTGGTGGTGGCCGCTGCACTCCGGAACATGGGTCTTCAGGTGTTTCCATACCTCGACGACTGGCTCATCAAGGCACCGTCAGCTCCAGGGGTCATTTCGGCGACCTTGACTACAATTTGTTTCCTGCAGAGTTTGGGCTTCGAGATCAACTTCCCCAAGTCTCATCTTCAGCCCACCCAGTCTCTCCCCTTTATCGGGGCAGTTCTGGATACCATTCAACTGCGAGCATTCCTTCCTCCTCAACGCATGGATGCTCTCCTTCTGCTCTGCCAGTCGGTGTCTTCTCGCCCGTCCATCTCGGCGAGACACATGATGGTCCTCTTGGGCCACATGGCATCTACAGTTCATGTGACGCCTTTTGCCAGACTACATCTCAGAATTCCTCAATGGACCCTGGCATCTCAGTGGACTCAGGTGTCCGACCCGTTATCCCGTCACATTGTCGTCACTCCTGCTCTACGGCAGTCTCTTCTCTGGTGGATGACCTCTTCGAATCTATCCAGAGGTTTGCTGTTTCACTCTCCTCCCCACCAGAAAGTTCTCACAACCGATTCATCGAACTATGCATGGGGGGCACATCTGGATGGTCTTCGCACTCAGGGGTTCTGGACCAGTGCGGAGCGACTCCATCAAATCAATCTTCTGGAGCTCAGAGCCATCTTCAATGCTCTCCAAGCTTTTCAGCATCTGCTTCACGACATGGTGGTCCTTATTCGCACAGACAATCAGGTCGCCATGTATTATGTCAACAAACAAGGGGGCACGGGCTCGGCCCCTCTTTGTCAGGAAGCTCTTCGAGTATGGGATTGGGCGGTTCGTCACAACACCTTCCTCAGAGCTGTCTACATTCAGGGGAAAGACAATGTCTTAGCAGACAAATTGAGTCGTCTTCTCCAGCCTCACGAATGGACGCTCCATTCCAAACCCCTTCATCAGATCTTTGCTCAGTGGGGAACACCTCAGATAGACCTCTTTGCAGCCCCCCACAACTTCAAACTGCCTCAGTTTTGCTCCAGGATCTACACTCCTCTCCGCCTCGAGGCAGACGCCTTTCTACTGGAATGGGGGAATCGCTTCCTATATGCGTTTCCTCCCTTTCCTCTCATTCAGAAGACTCTGGTCAAGTTGAGATCAGACCATGCCACCATGATTCTGATTGCTCCTCGGTGGCCCAGACAACCTTGGTACTCCCTTCTACTTCAACTGTGCAGCAGGGAGCCAGTACTTCTTCCAGTGTTTCCTTCACTACTTACTCAACATCAAGGTTCGCTACTTCATCCCAACCTGCAGTCTCTCCACCTGACAGCTTGGTTCCTTTCAACATAACTCCTCACCAGTTCTCTCAAGCAGTGAGGGAGGTCTTGGAGGCTTCCAGGAAGCCTGCTACTCGACAATGCTATTCCCAAAAATGGACTAGATTCTCTTCCTGGTGTATTTCCAATGCCACGGAACCTCAGCGAGTTTCCCTATCTTCTGTATTGGACTATCTTCTACACCTGTCTCAGTCTGGTCTCAAGTCTACCTCTATACGAGTCCACCTGAGTGCTATTGCGGCTTTCCATCAGCCTCTACAGGGGAAACCTTTGTCTGCTCATCCTGTGGTTTCCAGATTTATGAAAGGACTTTTCCATGTCAACCCTCCTCTCAAACCTCCTCCTGTGGTTTGGGATCTCAATGTTGTCCTGTCTCATCTTATGAAGCCTCCGTTTGAACCTCTCAACAAGGCTCCACTTAAGTATCTCACCTGGAAGGTGGTTTTCCTGGTGGCCCTCACGTCTGCTCGCCGGGTCAGCGAGCTTCAGGCCCTAGTGGCGGATCCACCGTTCACTGTATTCCATCATGACAAGGTGGTCCTTCGTACTCATCCAAAATTCTTGCCTAAAGTGGTCTCTGAATTTCACATCAACCAATCCATCGTGCTTCCAGTGTTCTTTCCAAAGCCTCATTCTCATCCTGGGGAATCTGCTTTGCACACTCTGGACTGTAAACGTGCTCTAGCTTTCTACTTGGATCGCACAAAGCCACACAGAACTGCTCCTCAACTTTTCGTCTCCTTTGATCCAAACAAGTTGGGACGACCTGTATCGAAGCGCACCATCTCAAACTGGATGGTGGCTTGTATCTCTTCCTGCTATGCCCAGGCTGGATTATCCCTTCCCTGTAAGGTCACAGCCCATAAGGTCAGAGCAATGGCAGCCTCGGTAGCCTTCCTCAGATCGACACCGATTGAGGAGATTTGTAAGGCTGCCATTTGGTCCTCGGTTCATACATTTACCTCTCATTATTGTCTGGATACTTTCTCCAGACGGGATGGACTGTTTGGCCAAACAGTGTTACAAAATTTGTTCTCTTAAGTTGCCAACTCTCCCACCATCCCATTGGGGTTAGCTTGGAGGTCACCCACTAGTGAGAATACCTGCCTGCTTGTCCTGGGATAAAGCAATGTTACTTACCGTAACAGTTGTTATCCAGGGACAGCAGGCAGCTATTCTCACGTCCCACCCACCTCCCCTGGGTTGGCTTCTCAGGCTAGCTACCTGAACTGAGGAGACACGCCCGGTACATCAGGCGGGAAGGCACTGGCGCATGCGCGGTGCGGGCATCTCGAAACTTCTGAGTTTCTTCAAGCAAGACATGCTTGCAAGATGTCCGTATCGGGGCTCTGTCGGATGACATCACCCACTAGTGAGAATAGCTGCCTGCTGTCCCTGGATAACAACTGTTACGGTAAGTAACATTGCTATATCTCCCTTCAGCCGACTCTTCTCCTATCTAAAAAGCCCTAGTTTCTTTAGCTTTTCCTCATAGAAGTTGTCCCATCCCCTTTATCATTTTCATCACCCTTCTGTGTACCTTTTCTAATTCCACTATATCCTTTTTTTTTTTTTTTTTTTGAGATGTGGTGACCAGAATGGCATACAATATTTGAGGAGCAGTTGTACCATTGAGTGATACAAAGTCATTACAATATTCTCCGTTTTTGTTCTCCTTTCCTTTACTAATAATTACTAACATTCTGTTTGCTTTCTTACCTGTTGCTGCACACTGAGCAGAGGGTGTCAATGAATATCATTGATGATGACGCCTAGTCCTTTTTCTGGTGGTGATTCCTAATATGAAACCTTGTATCATAGAGCTATAGATTGGGTTGCTTCTGCCTCTATAATGTTACCAAAGTCTGACCTCTCCTTTCCGAGCACACTACGAAAACCTTTATCCACACTCTCATCATCTCTCACTTAGATTACTGCAATTTGTTTTTCTTAGGTCTTCCACTCAACCATTTCTCTTCCCTTCAATTTGTGCAAAATTCTATTGCATAACTTATATTCTGCGAGAGCTGCCATATTCACATTACCTCTCTCCTCAAGTCACTTCATTGGCTCTGCATCCATTTCCAAATACAATGCAAGCTCCTCTTACTGACCTACAAATGCACTCACTCTACAGCCCCTTTATATCTCTCCTCACTTTTCACCCCATGCTCCCCCTTCCTATGAACTCGTTCATCAGGCAAGTCCCTCCTATCCATACCCTTCTCCTCCACTACCCGTCCCTTCTATCATGCTGTGCTGTGCGTGGAACAGACTGTTTCTAGCAGTATTCAAATCAAAGCTAAAGCCCACATTTTTGAGGCTCATTTCAACCCCTAACTCCCAGTCACTTTAAAATTACCTATCTCCATCCTATCATTCTCTCTGCAAGAAACTGCCCAACCCCTATATGACCTGTCTTTCTGTCCAAATTAGATTGTAAGCACTTAAGAGAAGGGACTGTCTATATTACATGTCAAATGTGCAGTGCTGTGTGCACCTTTCAGTGCTTTAGAAATGATAAATAATAGTAGTAGTAACATAAAATTTGGACACCTTTTAAGAGAGCTTTACTTGCATTCGCTCACTTCATTCTTCTAAGTTTTGACTGTAGTAGGGAAGTTCTTTTTTACTAGATTATCTGCTATTTTTTATTTGATTGGTTATTCTATTCTTCTTCAGCGTCTATTAGTTCTTAACATCACTGGCATTGTCCATATATAGTTTGAAACCTATCTTTCTGACAGATCTTTTTGGGTTTGATGACTGAACTTTATTTCCACTTTTCACTCCTTCCCTTTCCGGTATACCTCAGAGTTCCATCTTAGGGCCTATTCTCTTTAGTATATATCTTGCTCCACTTGCACTTCTCATTCAGTCTATGCTAACAATATCCAACTTCTCTCTGTCATTCAAATTCTCCTACTTTTGCTTCTGATCTCTCTACTAAATTGGATACTTCACTGTTTTCCAGCAGTAATTCTCCTACTCTTCCCAGTTTTCCTACCATCTTATGGAAATTGAGAAGCTTGACAGAATCTTGCAAAGGAATGTCATCATTGACAATACTGTTAGTTACAATGCCCATCCTTGTGAAGAAATTCTTTTTCACCTTATGGTAGCTATGTTCCATCTGGCCATTTCCAGATCATAGAGCTTTAAGGCAATCCATTCTCTAGTTTTCTCTAATTTGAATTATTGTAACGCCTTACTATCAGACTTAACATCTTCTCGGTTACCTTGATTGCAATTAGTCCAGAGTATCGCTGTAAAACTCATTTTGGGTATTAAAAATTTGGTAGTTACACCTTCACTTTAAAGTGAACAATGGCTACTCGTTTCATATAACATTCCTTTTAAGATTCTCACATTGGCTCACCAAGATCTCCATACATGTATTTCACCTTTCCTTAGATGTGCTCTCATTTCCTACACTTCTGCCCACACCTTACATTCAGCCCAATAAATTTCCATAATCATTCTATCCTATCAGATAGTCAAATAAGAATCAAGTTGTAGCTCCCATTTCAAGATTTTCACTTTAGACTAAACTTCACCTTGACATTAGATTTCAACCCTCTTACAAGGGTTTTAAACAAAACCTGAAGAATTATTATTTTACAAAGGCATTTTCCCAGATTAATGATTTCCATTTATTGTCTGACCATACCTTATCTGCCATCATCCTAATACAAGATCTTGTCTCCGCTCCTCATTCTTCCCCTCCTTTTGTATCCTGTCAAGTTGTTCTAAGGAAAACCTAAATCCCCTCCCTGCACATATGGTTTTACTGATGTAACTTAGGCCGCCTAGCGTACCTTTTATTTTTTTTATTCACTCCAGATGACTTTTCTGTGTTTTTACAACTTGTAAACCACTTAGATATGCATTTTTTTTTTTAATTCTTTATTCATTTTTAAACTTTCATCAAGTGTACAAAAATTCATAATAAACACAATTAATTTAACGATTGATGGTATATCAAATAAAATAAACTATGAACTATTAAATTGGTTTTGTTTCTTCAGGTCACGCCTATGTGTGATGAATGGACAACTATAGACTGGTACCAGTTTTTCTGCCTTTGGGAGAAGCTGCCCACTTCCATGAAACGGGTAGCAGAGCTGGTAGGGATTGAAGAAGGCTTCTTGGCACGCTCAGTGAAAGGCAGAATTATAGCGAGGACAGAAAAACAGCAAAGACAAATGGCCATTCATAAAAGGTAAAGATTAGTGTGTAATCTGGTCTTTATATATTTTTTTATCAGGAAAGAAATGCTCTTGAGTTATTGTGATGCTTGAAGAGGCTCAGGAAAGACAGATAATTATTTAGCATCCCTTCAGATCGGCACAGAAATGGATGGGTTTACACTCTGAGTAGTGGCAGTCAGGGGGCACTATGATATGCTGCACTGGAATGGATAGTGTGCAAGATATAAAATTTGAATACGTTGACCTGCCTTTCATATGATTCTGGGTAAATCTAATTAGATGCATATGTGATAGATAAGGCCACGCCCAAGTAGAAGCCTATGAAAGGTTTTGGTATACAAAAATAAAAATCTGAATATGGATTGCAGCTGGGCCAGAAAAACTAGAGTAACGGAAAAACACTAGGGGGTACTAGGAAGAAAAAGCATAATAATATTCGCTGTATGTACTTTTCTGGATTAAGCAAGACTAGAGGAGACATCAGATAGATATACACATACATAACACACTTGTAGAGGTATTAAATCTGCCTCCATGTTTCTTTCTTCCTTTGTACCTTTTCTTTGTCTAAAACAGTGGTTCTCAACCCTGTCCTGGGGACCCCCCAGCCAGTCGGGTTTTCAAGATATCCCTAATGAATATGCATGAGAGAGATTTGCATGTAATGGATGACAGGTATGCAAATCTCTCTCATGCATATTCATTAGGGATATCTTGAAATCTGGACTAGCTGGGGGGTCCCCAGGACAAGGTTGAGCACCACTAGTATAAAGGGTTCGCGCCAAAAGATCCTCATGGCCTAATTAATAACAGATGTTCTTGAACTGGTTAGCTAGGAGAATATCTGATTTCACATTCCAATGCCGGGTAGAGAAGAAAACCTTTTAAAAATATGTTTTAAAGAATTATTGAATATGAATGAAATATGACGCTTAAGTGACTAAATGGGATCCCATGTGTGACTGTACATGTATGGACATGAGAAATTGTTTGCAAATTTTATTTTTATATATTTTAAACCTGAAGAAATCCTGAAAGGGAACATCTGTAGTCTGACCTATCTGACCTTTAAGCTAGGCAACTCTCTCTACTCTGTGACATTTTAAAACCCATATTAGGAAAGTCTCAATAAGGGAGGTCTGAGTCTTTCTGTTCTTGTGTGTGTCAGTGAAATTTGAAGCTGTCTGTTTTCTCCAAAGCACGAGTTCCTGACAGAGAGCTGGGTTTGGATTCAAACTTTTCCTCTAATGTGTTACACATTCAGAAATTGCTGTATATAATTTGTAAAACTTTTCTTTGAGCTGGTAACTATGTTAAAAGGAATTTTCTTTGTTTATACCTAAGGCCAGCCTCTCTTGGCTAATTGGTTGATGAGGGGTGATGTCATACTGGTCAGTGTGAACGTATAAATGAACGCATAAGCATTGGGTCCCCAGGCCCCGTATTGTTTCAAGAGAGGTGCGTGTTTCACGCTTGATTGTATGAAGCTCCATTGCACAAAATGCCTTTTGAATTAAAATTTCTGTTAAAGTTCAATAAACAATTTTTGATCGGAAATATTTGTGCAATTATCATTATTCCTGGGCACCTAAAGGCAGAGGTTTGCTTAGCTCCTCTGCCAGCTGGTGGAGGCTGAGATACTAACTTTTGGCTTTAGTACAAGTGGGCTGTGCAGTCCCTATTACAATCAGTCTTTTCTCAGTTTCCAGCAGGTGGAGTGGTAAGCTTGTGCAGTCTGTGCTGAGGTTTGTTTTGGGTCTGTTGGATCTGGTTTAGTGAATCTTTCTTGTCCCTTTTGCTGTACGGATAGAGCTTGGGGGACCCTTCAGGGGTCCTACCGATCTTGGCGGTGCCACACTCGGAAGGGTCGTGTTCCTCCCTCCATTTCCTCCACCTCTCCAAGTTTTCTGAATGTAGAGGAGCTTCAACTGCACACCTGGCCACCTGTTAGGCAAAGACTACAGTTTAGAGTGCCTGTGGGATCTGCTCTCTTGATATAGCTGGTGAGTTGTGTGAGAAGCTAAAAAAAAAAAAAAGACACGACACGAAATAAAAGGAGCATACAGTGGTCTTGAGGCTGCCGTTTATGTATGGCGTTGTGTGTAGGTTTTTTGCGCATTCATTATGAGCGCTTCAAAAAAGCAGAACAAGTGTGTTTTATGTGGGTGCTAAATGGTGGATTCGACTGGTGGGTGCACAAAATGTTCTGGCCATCTCGAGGGAGACCTGACTTTGGGTGTCGGCATATCAGGCTCCCCTTTGCGTGCGTACTGCTTGTCGGCGGGAGGCAGTAATAATAATAATAACAACTTTAATTTTATATACCGCAATAGTACAAACAGTTCAGAGCGGTTTACAGAGAAAGAGACTGTATACAGACAGCGATATTACAAAAAACTTTCAAAATTACATTAGCATGTTAAGATTAATCAAATATATCTGGAAGTATTTTAAAGATGCATCAAGGCAGAAATGGGGTCAGCGAAATTTATCAAAGAGATAGATTTTAATTGACTTCCTAAAAGTTTGATAGGAAAGTGCGTTTGAAGTAAAGCTGGTTAAAAATTTATTCCATTTGCCTGCTTGGAATGATAATGTTCTATCAAGGAATCTCTTGTAGATATAGCCCTTCAAGGATGGAAAAGTGAGCAAGTAAGCACTACGTGTACAAGTTGTGCCTGGAAATTTGAAATGATGAGATAGATTGGGGATGAACCTGTTGTGATTTTGAATCAAAGGCAAGCAAACTTAAAAATGACCCTTGCTTCCACTGGCAGCCAGTGTAGTTTTTTGTAATACGAGCTTACAGGATCCGATTTCTTGAGACCATAAATGAGATGGACTGCAGCATTCTTAACGATTCTCAGCCATTTAATGGTTTTCTTAAAAGATCCCAAGTATTGTCACCGGCAACCTCGGGGCAATGGGTTCTGTGATGCCGGGACAAGGGAAAACTCTTGTGCGCCGCTGCGGGCGGCACAAGGGAAAGAAGTGAAACGTTCAGAGTAAGAAACACCGCCACACCAGGTAAGTAATTCTTTATGCAAACTTGGGTTTATTCTTCCAGCCAGAATAATACACAAACTTCGTTAGGATGTTCTGTGTATAAGAATGGTCCCAAAAATAGCAATTCGAAAACAATATATAAGCAAACAGTCTCTAAGAAGATACTGACTAAAGTTAGTTTCAAATGCAAACAGCAAAAATCTTTCTCACAGCAAGGCTGGTTCCACCTTCAATTCACAGTCTATAAACTCATGAAAAAAAAACAAGAAGAAAAACCCCCCCAAAATCAAAACAGTCTTTAGGCCTGATAACTCCAGCATAGGTCAGTGCCACTGTGCTGACTTTCCCAGCAGTTGACGTGCTGGCCAGGCAGTGTCCTCCGTGTGGTAATAACTTGCCAACGATAGGCCCTCAATCCCACCACATTGAACAAGGGGCAAACCCCACTGCCTGTATCTGGAACAGTACTTCTCCCCACCAGGGAAACAGCAAACTTTCAAAAGAAAACAAAATAAGTCCTTTACAGCTCTCATAAGCACTCCACCACGCTTCAGCTCTGTCCAGATTATCAAACACTTGAAAGCAACTTAGATAAGCATGGCTTCAGGTACTGACATATGCAGCTTCAGTTACTTGCTTTTGATGCAGCACAGTTCCATCGGTAGGACTTCACTTGGCAGCTCAGCATTTGGCTCTGGGTCCAGCTCCATATCATGAGGCTCTTCTAGCATACTGAGAGGCGCTTCCTCTCCAGCCTCTGTCAGCTCCATGCATTCTGGAGGTTGACTGTTATTCAGAGCTCTCAGCCCTGAGCACTGATGCCTATCCTCTGGCTGTCCCTCCTGCCTCTGACTCTCTAACAGCTTAGTTCTTTGAGCTAGAAGTTTGCAGCCCCGCCCCAAACCTTCAGGTGGAAATGATTTCCAGGGAACTAACCTGGGATAGAGTGGGGGATGGGAAACCTGCACTTCTGCTCTCCCGCTCCCTCTACAGGTCAAAGAGGGAAAGTCATCTAATGACTCAGATTGTGTTTTAACTGGGGTTCTTTGTGTAAAGTTTACTTTTGACCTGGGCCCTGCTCTAGGGACACTCCTAGCAGGCATAGGCTGCATACCACAGTATATAATGCAATAGTCTAAGATGTTTAAGGATCAAAGATGGAACCAGGGTTTCCTCATCTGCTGGCGGTCTGGCAGATTTGGTGTTGCAGACAGCCAGGGAGGCTGGTGATTCCCTTACTGCTGCAGCTGGGGTGCCTAGTGGTTTTTTTTATAGTGGCGGGGGTTGAGTTTGGCCTTGGTGCCTTGTATTATTTCAGATAACAGTTTGTCAATGGCCCTTCCCTCGGTTTGGCAGGAAGCACATCCATTTTGTCCATGGCCTCAGGTGACCTTCCTTCTGTCTTGGAATGACAGGAACAGGTCTTAAATGTGCCTTCTGCTCCTATTGTGATTTCTGGATTGCTGCAAGGGTTTTTTTGCTCTGATTTTATGATAGCTATGTGCAAGGCTTATCTACAGGTGGCTGGGTGGTCCTGCTTCTGCCTAGGGGTCTTGAGGGTCTACTGGGGTTTTTTTTACCTTCCACTGCCACTCCTGTTCAGTCTCCTGCTAAGGCTACCTCTGTCCAGCCCCCTCAGCTATCGTCCAAATGGCTATTAGTGTGTGGGAATGAGGATTCTTTTCCGGCTGATCCGTTTTCTCTGGATGAGGACTTGGATCTTGGGGAGGAACTCCTAGATCCATTAGGGAGGGCCTGATGTTTTGGATGGAGACTTTTCAGAGGTGCCAGTTGGCGAGAATGCGTCAGTTGTGTTTATTTTTCCTCAGGAAGAGTTATAGGAGCTCATTCTTCAGATGTCTTCAGTTTTAGACTTTGAAGAGGAAGCTAAGGACCTTCTTCTTAAAGGGATCCTAGTCAGCATCCCACTTTTTCCCTGTGCATCAGGATATTTTGGATTTAGTGCACGCTTATTGGAAAGTTCTGTACGTGCCCTTTCATTTGATGCGGTCCATGGCCAGACTCTACCCCATTCCTGATAGTGATAGATACCTTTAAGTCTCCTGTGGTTGATGCAGTAGTCTCAGCTATTGCTTGCAGACATACCGTGCCAGTGGAAGGCAGCTCAGCCCTGAGAGACCCTCAGGACTATAAAATGGAGGCTCTACTTAAACTAAGTTTTGATGTGGCTGCCCTAGCTGTCCAGGTGGTGATTTGTGGTGGTCTGGTAGCCCAGGCTTGTTTCCGGTGATCTGAGCTCTTGACCGTGTGTCGGCTGACCGGTCCATAGTAGATCAGGAAGTTGTTAAGATTGAGCTGGGAAATTCTTACTTTCTGATGCCATGTTCAATTTATTGCATGCCTCGGCCAAGTCCATGGCTTTCGGTGTAGTGGCCCGCTGTACCCTGTAGCTTCAAGGTTGGTTAGCTGATACAGCATCTAGGCTAAGCTAAGTAAGTTTCCCTTTCGGGGCTCCATTATCTTTGGGGAGGAGTTAGATAAGCTAGTTCAGGTCTTGAGTGACTCTAAGGTGCTTTGGTTGCTGGAGGACCAACCTCGCCAGGCTTCTCGAGGTGGTTCTGATCGAGGATGTTTGAGTGACTTTCGTAGGTACCACGCTGACCAGGGTGTGACCTCTTTTCCTTCCAGAGGACATTTCTTTCAACGAGTGCAATTCTTTTGAGGGGCCTGCCGGTGGGGGGTTGTGACTCCTCTGGAGGCTCCGCTACTGCTCATCCGGCCCAATGACTCGCTGCAGGTCCTTCCACCCTACTCCCCAACCTATCCCTCCCTCCCTCCCAAGGAACAACAGCAACATTAACAAAAATAAAACGGCAGAAATATCTTGACCAACCCTCTTAACTTAAAATCTTACTTCTAATGACTGAGATTAGAGTGGTACAAAAGGGTGTTCAACACTGGTAAAACACAAGTCCTGCTCTTGAGTGAGATATAGTGGGTGCTTGGGGCATTAGCCAACATTGTAATATACTTTACTGGTCAATCACTATGGCTCTTTGAGTGAAGGCTTTACATCCAGGGTGAAGTGGGTGCATATGTATTTTCAAAGTAAAAAGGAAGCTGGGATGTAACCGCCATGTACAGTTCCAAATCCCTATATCATACAATATGAAGGAAAAAACTCACAACCCCACGTGTGAACTGTGAGAACAAAAAAAGGGAGTGGGGAAGGGACAAACCGCTATAAGGACAATTAGTTTATTAGAATATCAACAAATTCAGGTTAAAAATATACATATGTATGAATAAAACGTGACAGGCAAAGAAAGTCCTTTGAAATAAACTATATACTGGACCCCAACACGGACCATATTAAGGCTGAATAGACCTTCTTCAGGGGTGTAGAAGGTGGCCTAAAGAAACCTGTAGATCCTGTGACCATTTATGGGCAGCAGCACCATAATCTATGTCTCCTGCTATCTCTTGGAGAAATTTATGGTGGAATTTCAACAGAATTAGTTAAACACAAAGCTTCTGAGAGTTTTTCTTGAATGTATTCAGTTAAAGCCGATGATGATAATGTGGCAACGTAATGTCGTAACAAGAGAGCTTAAAGGATTTCTGCAACTCTGCAAAGGTGAGCAGAGTCCCTTCTGGAGATACCACTTATGAGATATATGTTAAGCCTTTCTTAGCAAAGGTGCCCTTATTGGGCAGAATTCAGAGGAATCTCGTACCACGTACTTAGGTCTTTGTAAGCAATTAGATGCCTTACTGACTGAACGGGCCATGACCCACATAGATGTCTATAAATTTCGGTTGTATAAGTGGGGCAATAAGGCGGGTAAATTATTGACTAATCTTGTATGGCTTTTTTGGAAGGCTACTCGTATTTCACGTATCAAGGGGGGTCAGAACATTCTGCATAAGGAGGAGAAGGCGATACAGGAGTAATTTTTCCATTTTTATATGGATCTCTATAGTCTGGGTCCATATGATCAGGCAGCTTGAGATTCCTTTTTTTCCAATCTGGATTTCCTCAGGTATCGGCTGCCCACTTGGAGCTGCTCAATGTCCCTATATCATGCAGAGAAGTCCATGCTGCTGTAGGGAGGCTGAAGTTGCCGAAGGCTCCTGGACCCGATGGTATAGGGCTGGAGTTCTACAAAATTCTGAAACCCCGGATTGGGCCTGCTCTGTTGGTCTTGTATGTAGACATGCAGACTACTGGACATATGAACAGAGCCATGCCCATGTGGTGGTCCTTCCAAAACCAAGAAGGGACCCTGAACTGGTGGGGACCTATCGACCGATATCCTATTTAAACCAAGCTATGAAGCTCCTCACAGTGATTTTGGTGGGTAGGTTAACTCAAGTGATTCCCTCCATGGTTCATGCTAATCAAGTGGGATTTGTTCCTGGGCGATTTGTCTCTTCCAATATCTTACAGGCCTTGGTAGCGCTCCGAGAGGGTAAGAGCAGAGCAGGCGATGATCTACTGGCTAGTTTGGATACCGAGAAGGCATTCGACAAGGTGACCTGGCCTTATTTTTTTTGGATAGTGCAACAGTTCGGTTTTGTAGGTCCATTCCACCAGTGGATTGGTAGTCTTTATATGGCTCCGACAGCTCAATTGCTTATCAATAAAAGATATACAGCTTCGTTCTCGCTGCACCGGGGTATGAGACAGGGCTGCCCCTTTATCCCCACTGTTATTCATGTTGTCTTTGGAGCCTCTGGCCCAGAAAGTTTGGATAAGTTTGCCCGGATATTAGGGTAGGCCTTGAGGAATGTAAAGTTACAATGTTTGCAGATGATATGTTATTGTTTATGAGCAATGCGAAGGAGGCGATTCCACGCCTGACTACTCTTATTGAGACCTTTGGTGTTTTTTTGGGTCTTTGTATCAACTTTGGTAAATCAGAGGCTATGCCTGTCTCTTCCCCGTGTATATTGTACCTTGATCCTGCTTTCCCATTTCATTGGATGGGAGGGAACTTAGTACTTCGGAATCTTTCTTAGCACAGATTGGTCCAGTGTATACTGTTGTAATGTCTCCAATAAGCTGAAGATTTTGCAGAACTACTGCACTCAATGAGGGGATCTGCCTCTTTCTTTGTCGGGTAGAATTGCTCTTGTGAAAATGGTGCTGCTGCCTGAGCTCTTCTATCCCTTACAGATGATTCCTCTCTGGCTTAAAGGAGAGAATGAGCGCTCTTATAGGTCTTTTACGGGCTCTTTTATCTGGCACAATAGGAGAGCATGGATCGGATTTTGGAAGCTTACGCAAAGTTGGGATAGAGGGGGTTTGGCCTTACTGTATCTTTGCTTATATAATGTGGCCGGTTTTATGAGATGGGTACATGAGCTCTTCACCGCTGAATTTCGGTTTGCTCCTGGGGGAATTGTTTGACTGTTGGACGGCATTGGCCTGTTTGACTTGTCCACAGTGGAAGTGTCAGGGTTTGAGTCTTCACTTGGTATGGCTCACTTCCTTAAGGAAGGCGTTGGAATAGTGGCGGCACCGGATTGGTAAGGGGCAGGGTAATGGGACTTTCCATAATCCTGATTTTCTCCCGGAGGTGGGGGCCATTAAGGGCATAGAGGACCGGTTCGGCGTTTGACTCTGCTTGAGCCACTTCTGTGGGAACCCTGCCATTTACTTTTCCTTCGTTTGACACTTTACGCACTACCTGGGACTTGCCTCATATGCCCTTTTTCACGTACTTACAGCTGTGCCATTATTATATGGACAAATTATGATACCACCCAGCGTAGTCACTTTTTAAAGGTGGATCAGATTTTCATGTCCCTTCCCCCTGCTCTCAACTCATTGTCTTTTGTGGTATGGGATGGCACGGGAGGACTCCCTGTTGATTACTTTGGCATCTAAATGGTCTTTGGAGATGGGGGAGGAGATAGCACATGGGGTGCTTAAAACCTGTTTCTCTAATATAGGACGGCTGTTTCTCTAATATAGGACGGGGGGCTCATAACGCTCAATTGTAAGAGTTACAATTTAAATTGCTCCATCGTACCTATTTTACTAAGACGAAGGGGGTCAGGGCTGGTCTCTGGGAATTGGCTGAATGTGTAAATGTATGGCTGGGACTTTATTGCACATGCTCATCAAATGCCCAGTTTTGGGTGCCTTTTAGAATGGGGTGCTGGACTTTCTTGCCAAAATCCTGGAGGTACCTGTTCAGTGGTCCTACCTGATTTTAGTGTTGGGACATGATGAAGAGATCTTGGATCAGGGACTGACTGTTGACCACTGGCGTTGCTTATATGTTGCACTTCTTGTGGCCAAAAGGGGAGTGCTGTGTATGTGGATGGATGAGACACCCCCGGAGTTGGTGGGGTGGAAGTAGTCCCTTAGGGAATTGGTGCATTGGGAGCTGCGTAGCCTTGTTGGGAATAAGGTGGGACCTCATGGGTTGTACGGGTCACTTTGGAAGCAGATCCTTGCTGAGGTTAATCTTTTGTGGTCTCTCTGTCTTTTATACTTTCCAGTTGCTGAAGGGGGGGAGCATGGGCGGGGGGGTCTTTTGTTGGATGTGGGGGGAAACCAACAGTTGGTGGGTCTTTATTCATCTTTTTTCTTTGGTGCTATTTGTAAGCGGAGCATTGTTTGGTTTTTCCCTGTATACGATGCCTAGACAGAGTTCTGATTGCCCAACTTGTATGTTCCTTTTGTTGCACTTATGTTTCTGTTCTAGGACTTGGGTTGTGCTGTATAACTTCTTCCGCATTGTTTATGCATACTGTGTGTATGATTTAGCTTTGTTTGTTTGTTTTCTTAATAAAAATTTTCAAACCAAATCCAGACTCAAAGCCTACTTCTTTGAAGCTGCTTTCAATTCCAAACTCCAACCCAACTGCTAAGCATCAATATCTGTGTTATCATTCCCTCTATAATTCCCCTATCTGCTAAGAGCTAATATCTATCTTACCATTCCATTCCATATATATGCAAGGTTGGCAGAGACATATCTCATCAGATTAACAGGTGTAATTGCTGCTAATAGTATTTTCATTGCCTCAGTGAGTAGGAATTGTTAGGGATTTATTTAATTGTTGCATTTCAGAACATTTTTATTCCTTAAAAAGGATGTAAAATATGTTGGAATGGAAAAAGCACCATTCTTTCAATGCATGTGAGTTTGATGCACTGATGCACTAAAATATACAAAAAGGTCAGAGATGTAGACTTTCTATAGCTGCTGTACATTATAATACCTGTGATAACTTCCTTCAATATTAATATTTTATTACTGTGTAAAATTATCAGGGAATGTTGTTCAAAGAAGTGTCTTTACTAAATTTCGTTTTTGATTTATATGCTCTGTAATGTGTTTCTTTACCAGGTTTTTTACCAGCCTTGTTCTTTTGGATTTAATTTGTGAAGTTCCCCTAAACAATGTCACTAAAAAATATGGCTGTAGTCGTGGACAACTTCAGTCTTTGCAGCAATCAGCTGCCACATATGCTGGTGAGTTGTAATAAAGGAGGCTATAGAGGTCAAATCATATATTATAATAGTGCATTTAAACTGTTATCAAGTTTCAAGTTTATTTAAAATTTCTTATATCGCCCAATCAAGCCTTCTAGGTGGTATACAAAAACATCAAAACAATGCGCCAAATAAAATACAATTTAAACAGAAACAGACCAGGGGAAATGACAATATTTAAAGACATTGACGAATGGGAACAAAAAGGAAAGAAGGGTTAGAACTACAATTGATAGAGAGAAAGAGAACACATAAGGGAAAGAATGACAAAGGGAGGGGGAACTGAAGGTAAAACCTTCCTTGAATCTTAGTCGTCCTTAAAAGGACAGTTTAAGTTGCAAAAGCATCAAGGAAGAGAAATGTCTTTAACTTCACCTTAAAATTGGCAAGAGTTGTTTTTTCGTGTAAATAATTTGGGATACTGTTCCAAAGAGAGGGGGCACTAACAGAGAAAATTGTAGTCCTCATTGTGCTGATATGTTTCAATGAGGGGATGGTAAGAAGGTTGTGAGCTGTAGATCTTAACGTCCTAGATTGGTTATATGGAATAAGTAAGTTATTAATAAATTCTGGCTGGTTATTTACTCTGGTTTTAAAAGTTAGTAGAAAAATCTTATAGGTGATCCTATGTTCTATTGGTAACCAGTGAGCTTTATGTAAAAGAGGAGTAACATGGTCGTATTTTTTTTGCATTAAATATAATTTTTACTGGAGTATTTTGTACTATTTGGTAAACAGCAGTGTTGGAGGAGGATTGTCCCTGAGGAACTTCTGCGGAGATCTCAGATGGCTTTCTGGCTTTATGGTGTCGGGGTTTCATTTGGCTTGTTTTGAGGCAGAAGTGGAAGTGAATGGCTGTCTAGCATGTGAGCTGACCTGGTTTCCACGCTGGCAAGGAGAAATTTAGCAAGTTACCCCATTGAATGCTAACCTTACGATTACCAGCTGTTCTGGAGTGAAGCAGGACTCTCTCTGGGGCATATTTGCCACGAGTGCATGGGCTGCTGTGATGGGTGTTTTCCCGCTGATAGAACCTGGCGAGTACCGCCGGGGCTAAGAGGAGTGTGGGACCAGAGGCGTGGCTCGAGCCCTGGGAGCGGCAACCTGCCCCTAGGGCACGGATTGCAGAGGAGGCCATCAGCTGCCCAGGAGTGAGGCAGGATCTTTTCTGTGGCTTTTTTTGCCATGTGGGTCCTAGCTGCAGGGTGAGAGGAGCGCAGAAGCAGAGCCGTGACTTGAGCAGTGGAAGTTCACTGAGGAAGGATAGAGCCTAGCACGGGTAATCGGCCCTCCCGGGAGAAGCTGGGGAAACGAGAGAGGAGACATGGGCGGAGTCCTGAAAGTTGGCTTGAAGAGAAATTTCCTAGTGGAAATAGAAGAAGCCCTGGACATTTTGACTGGAGCTGGAAGAACTTTGCAAACTCGGAAGCTTGAAGGTTTGAAATTTTGTCTTCAATAGTATAAGGAAGTATAGGAGATAAGGAGTGAGTGAGTGGACTGCTGAGGGAGCCGGTAGCAACCCTACAGAGTGGCAGGACCCTCCTTGCTGGTGGCGTTTTGCCAAAAGTAGACTCTGAAGCGATTCCCCTGTGGTGGGGGCTATTGGGCTCATTCGAGCTAGGAGGAGAGCAGGAGAGGAGACATGTTTGAGCCCTGACAGCCTATTGCAAAAAGATAAAAAAAAGGCTAAACTGTTTTGAGGTGGTAAACAGCAGTGTTGGAGGAGGATTGTCCCTGAGGAACTTCTGCGGAGATCTCAGATGGCTTTCTGGCAATGGTGAGGCATTTTACCTGCTTTTGAGACTTTATATTTAAACATAATTGGTATAAGCCGGGAGAGGAAGAGCTCTCTTCTTCTCTTTTCTCCATGGTGATTGTTAATGAATAAACTTGATTATAATAAAATTATAAATCTTCCTTCCACTGAAGATTTTTAAATCTTCCTTCCACTGAAGAAATTAGGTGACTCTAATAAATAAACAAAATAATATATATTAAAAAAAAAAATCTTTGATACCATATCGGGATAAAAAATTGGACTAACTTGAAAAAGTACGTGGTATTAACCATACAGTAAAAACTTTAGAATACTTAGATACTTGGTCTTGAATGAATCTTAGAACTATGGCTAATAAAAAAAACAGGCCTGATCTTAAAATATTTGCTTACCGCGCAGAAGATGTAACAGAAATGCCAGCTCCGAATCAAAACAACACAGGAAGAAGAGGAGTCAACTATACTTGGAAAAGAAACATTAGAGACATTAGATTCTCCACCAGCAGATTCAGTATTGGCTAGTAAAGGGGATTTACAACATTGGGTGGCTGATATTAAACTTTCATTAGCAGTATTTACATCAGATATTAAAGTAAATATTGATTGCCTACATTATAAAAATGCTATGAGTCAGAGCCTCCAAGAATTTGAAGAATGGGTTATTTTGCATGAACAGGAGAATAACGGAAATTCAACAACACTGCAAACAAATAGATCTTTCAATAGAGGAGCTACTTCTCAAAATTGAAGACGGAGAAAATAGAGCAAGACGAAATAATCTGCGATTCCATGGGATCCATGAATCGGAAGACCTTAAAGACCCAACAGCCCTTAAAGACCCAACAGCCCTTATACAGTCTATATGCCATAAGTTTTTTCAAATGGAAAACCCAGAAGCAGAACTCCCAATTATGGAATTCGAACGGATACATCGAGCTCTGGGACCACGTAAATTGGAAAGGCCAAGAGAGATAATAGTATGTTTTTTGAGATATCCACAGAAAGAGAGAGTGCTACAAGCAGCTCGGAGAATTGGCTATTTGATGTGGAATAACGCAAAAGTGGAACTGTTTGCAGATATCTCCTCAGCGACTTTGAAACGTTGTCGAGACTATTGTGAAGTAACCAGATGCTTGCAACAAAATAATATTTGTTATAAATGGCATTATCCATTTGGGATTTCTTTTATACTAGAACGCAAACAACATAAAGTTACATCAGCATTGGAAGCTCAACAGTTACTTATACAGGCCAAACTTTGGACTACTGAGGAAGAAAAACAGCAGAAAGATCCAACACATCCTCCATCTACAGGACTGCTGAGCCAGAGATGGCATAGAGTGGATAAAAAAAAAGAGACTACAGAGACAACCAGAATAAAAAACAAAGTTTATAATAATGAGAAGAATCGAGGATATTAACTCCCAGAGCTCATGGAGAATGTACCAGATTGGTTATATTTAGAATGGCGACTCCTGTTTCCTTTGCATTTGTCTCATCTTATAAGTATAAAATTGCCCAGGAAATATAAAGACAATAGAATATTGCTTGATACATGGAGAACTTTAAAATATGTTAGTAATCTATCATCAAATCCAATTTCTAAATCATTAAATCAATCCATTTGGCTAAACTCCAAGATAAAAATTGGTCGTTTTCAAATCGTCTGGAAGCATTGGATTATTGCAGATATACGGACATTAAATAATGTTGTTTCTAATAGTTCACTGCTTAGTTTTTCACAATTGCAACATAAATTTGGATTAAATAAATAACAAAGCTTTAAGTGGTTGCAGCTGAAGCAGGCTATTCAGGAGGGGTTCCCTGAATGGAAAGATCTTAATACTCAGTATAGTTTGGAATTCCTATGCTTTCAGGCAGATTTTTTGGGTCACCAAGCCGCGCAGTGGTATAAATTGTTGTATGGATATTTGAATAAAAAACAAAAAACTGGTCTTAGGGATATTTGGAGCATTGAGATCAAGCACCAATTTTCTGCTTCTCAATGGCCACGACTTTGGTCTTGGAGATTAAAAAGTACAAGGTCAGCATCTATGAGTCAAACTTGGTTCTTTTTGTTACATAGAGCTTTTTGGACCCCAGTTCGTTTACAAAAGTTGGATAGCTCTAGGTCTAATAGATGCTGGCATTGTAATTTAGATGCTGGGACTCTAGATCCTTTACTTTTTTTCTGTCCCTTTGTCAATGCCTTTTGGAAGTTAATTTGGTCCCAAATTAATTCAATGTTAGAAAATCATGTTGCCCTATCCTATGATACTATTTTATTTGGAACGTCTATGAGATTCAAGAGTCAAATTTCAGCAAATAACAATAAACTTTTGTTAATACTGACGGGAGTTGCCATTCAACATATTACTAGAAATTGGAAGGCCTATACTAAACTTAATTATACCTTTTGGTGGAATTCAGTTTGTCATATTTATAAAATGGAGAGAGTGCTTGCTATACAGCAAGGAAATTATAATAGTTTCAAAAAGATTTGGGGGCCATTGATTGCATATTCTAATGATTAGACACCTTGGACACTTTTTTGATACATAGGACTATATTTAATGTGGGGATGGAGAGGTAATGTTATGTGATTTAATGGGTTTATTCCTGATGAATGGGATGGGTGGGGGAGGGGTCTTTTTTATATGCATTTGACAATAATTGTTAGAATGTCAAGTGATTTGTACGAATTATCTGATTGAATATTGTACACTTGTTGGAAGAGTTAAAACTGAATAAAGAATTAAAAAAAAAAAATTATAATTGATAGATAAAATAAAGATAAGATGCTGCAAAGGGGTAGATAATAGGAAAAGTTGTGGAGAACTGGGTTAGGGTCAATTTTCTTCGACTCTGATGTCTGGAAATGGATCTAGTAACTGGTCCATCGACTGGAGACTGGATCTGGGTTCAGGGATGGAGAACAGGAGAGGTTTGAAGGGGTAAGGGAATGGGGAGAGGGGGGAAGGGGAGGAGTGTGGGATGGGGGATTAGGGGGTAAATGGGTGGGAGGATGTGTGAAGAGAGAGAGGTATGGATGAGTTATGATTGGTGGGAAAATTGTTTGGGTGTGATGGGGGAAAAATATATGGTATGGAGTATATTTATGGCAATTCTATGTTTAACATATGGCTGAACGAGTTTTTATGTTCTTGAATGTCTGGGGATTAAACTCTCAGTGGAAACGACAACTATATTTCTAGGAGGCCAGTAGAGTTAAGATGGCAATTGGTTTCCTACAAGAAACACACTTATTACCAATTCATGAGAAAAATTTTCATCATGCTCATTATAAAGAAATTTATTTTGCTTCTAACAAACTGAAATCTAAAATTAATGGAGTTGCTATTGTTTTTGCTAACTATGTACCAGTAGATGTTAATGAAGTGGTTCGTGATGAAGAAGGCCAGTTCTTTTAAAAATATTTATGGAGGGTCAACTATATACTCTGTTAAATTTGTATGCCCCTAGTGCAAATCAAGATGTTTTTTTTATAATAAAGTAAGGGATATACTGACACAATATGCAGAAGGTAAAATTATAGTATAGTATAGTAGGAGGTGACTTCAATCTTACTTTAAATGTGAAGATGGATAATTCTAACATTGGAATGAATTATGGTAAAATTGAACGACGTCAACTACATCTACTCATGGAGTCATGAGATCTTATTGATCTATGGAGACATCAACATCCAACAGAGATTGATTATACTTTTTATTCAGATGTCCATTTTTCATATTCAAGAATCGATCTCTGACTGGTGGGGAAAGATTTGATGGGGGCTGTTAATTCCTCTTCCATAGAAACTAGGATATGGTCTGATCATGCTCCAATCTGTTTAATCTAGTGATGCAATCTGCCCAATCTGGAAGGAAATATTGGCAATTAGATGATAGTCTCCTGTTAGAACCTGTACATGTGCAACAACTGGGTAAGGATTTAGGAGAATATTTACAATTTAATGATACAGAATACACCTCCCCAGAGACTCTTTGGGAATGTTTAAAAGTGGTAAAATTATTGCCCTGGGGGCACATGCTCATAGAGCACGTAGGCTTAAGATTCGGGATCTGCGAGATCAGATTTATACATTAGAGTGGAATCGTAAGGGTAGGAGTTTATCCCCTGAAAAAGAATTAAAATTACAACAACTTAAGTTAGATCTACAGGCGTTAGATTTGCAGATAATAAGTGTTAGACTCCAATGGGTACGTCAGGAATATTTTGAAACACATAACAGAGCGGGTAGCATCTTGGCCCATAAGCTAAAAAAAAGACAACTTCGCAGTCTTATTACCTGTGTCCAGGGCCTGACTGGAGATTGTACTACTTTAGGCCAGATTCAGCAAGCTTTTTTTTAATTTCTATCAACAGTTATATCAACCTGAACATATAGTGGAATAAGCTGATATCCGTGCTTATCTGGATCCTATACAGTTACCTAGTCTCACTTCTGGAGAAATTTAGGAACTTTCCCTTCCTATAACAGTGGAAGAATTAACATGGGCTTTACTGCTAAATTCTATAAGACATTTCAAATGATTTTGATCCCCCCTTTGTTGCAATTTTTTAACACTTTAGTAGATAGACAGAAATTGCCATAGTCTTCGCACTTAGCGGGTATAACTTTGATATTAAAACCAGGCAAAGATCCGATATCCTGTTCCTCTTATAGACCCATGTCACTACTAGATGTGGATTATAAACTGTTTGCAAACGTTTAGCTAAAATTTTTGTAAACATATATGCCACATCTAGTAGTAGATGATCAATCTGGATTCGTACGAGGTCGTCAGACTTTGACAATATCCGCCGAGTGTGTCATATATTGTGTCAAGCTAGTAGTGGAAATGATTCAACTCTCATTCTGGGTATTGATGCCGAGAAGGCATTTGATAGGGTCTATTGGCCCTATTTATTTCAGGTATTAGAAAAGATGGTAATATCTGGAACCATCTTACACTGGCTTCAATTGTTATATTTGGCTCCTTTAGCTTCAATTAATATCAATGGAGGATATACTGAATGTTTTACTTTGGGGAGCAGGACTCGCCAAGGTTGTGCTTTGCCACTTGTTCTCTTTGCATTAGTTATGGAGTCTTTTGCACAATTGGTGTGACAAAATCCAAATATTTCAGGTATAAGTTGTGATGGGTTGGAGACAAAAATAATACTATTTGCAGACGATATTCTTTTCACAATACGGGATCCCTCCACCTCGTAGAAAGTATAGTAGAAGCTATTACAGTTTTTGAACAGATGTCAGGATTTCGGATTCACAATACGGGATCCCTCCACCTCATTGAAAGCTATAGTAGAAGGTATTACAGTCTTTGGACAGATGTCAGGATTTCGGATAAATATGTCTAAAAGTCAGAAATTCTGGATCTTACTCTGTCAGATTTAGATCGTGGATGGATTTCTAGTAATTATTTTTTTAAATGGGCACAAGAATCATTACAATATGTGGGGATCAATTTAACGAAGCATGTGGAATTGCTATATGCCGCTAACTATCCTCCTCTTTTGAAAGCGATATGGCAGGATATTGAGAGATGGAAACACCTAAATATCTCCTGGCTGGGCAGAGTACAAAGAATAAAGACGGTGGTGCTCCCGAGGTTGTTATACCTTTTTCAGCCCTACCGATCATCTTATCAAAAAAATTGTTTTTACAATTAGAGCGGAAGATGTTCACTTTTATTTGGCAGCATAAAACTCCAAGGGTTTCTCGAGCAATGATGTACCAACCTAGAAAATTGGGAGGAATGGCAGTACCACAATTTCAATACTATTATCAAGCAGCCCAATTACAATATTTAGTGAATTGGAAATGGGATAGGGGAAAATCTTGGGTATGTATAGAACAGGAGATATTGGCTGCACTTCCATTATGGTCAATACCTTGGCTTCAACTCCCAGAACTCTCTGCAATAGCTAAGAAGTCTAACCCTGTAATACAATATACTCTTTATCTGTGGATTCAGGTACGAAGGCGATGTTATGGAAATAAAAACTATTTTATGGGGGCAGCTCTTATATATATGCCTAACTTTACTCCATGAGAAGTTGAAGTGACCTTTCAACTTTGGGGGAAGAGAGGTCTCAAAACATTAGGCCAATTCATAGAGGATGAGAAAATTGTCCCCTTTGAACTATTGAGAGAAGAATATGGTCTTGCACTAAGTGATTTGTTTTATTTGAAAAGTGGTTCTTAAAGAATTAGCTACTGCTCGACAGTCTGATTTAGGGAAGGCTATGATAATAGAGAGTGGGAGAGGAAGCATCAGAAGATTATATAATGCACAATTGGAACATCTTCATTCCCATCTTAAATATAGACGTCGTTGGGAAAAGATCATAGGAAAATCATATTCTGATAAGGAATGGACTAAAATATTGCATTCTCTTTTATATGGTACTATAGCTAGTAATATGATAGAGAATGGATACAAGATGTTTTTTGTTGGTATTATACACCAGCACGATTGCGAGCTATGTATGAGAATGGATCGGATAAATGTTGGAGAGGATGTGCAGAAGTAGGTACTTTTGATCATATTTGGTGGCATTGTATTAAAGCACAGAGTTATTAGGATAAAGTAATTTCCTTTATTGAGGCAGTAGTGGATACTTCGATCCCTAAGACCATGAAGTGCTGTCTGTTGAATAAGGGGCTAGATGCCCTGCCTTTGAAACATCAGAAATGGATATGTATGACAATGACAGCAGGATGACTTGTCCTGGCATTTGCCTGGAAACAATCAGATCTACCAGTGTTACGAGTATTATTGGTTAAAGTTCAATATATTCAGCAGATGTCCAAATTAACTGCTCTCCGGAGAAACCAGATACAGAATTATAACATTATCTGTAGTGCATATGAAACTTGGATTAATTCCCAAAGTGATAGTCCCATTGATCCTTAATATATAATATTTTTCCTATATTTTATGAATCTCCTGCACACATCCTTCCACAGGGGGCGGGAGGGATGGGAGGGCTGAGATATATTAGATATCATTGATAATTTGGAAACTCTTAGTATTTATTATAAAATAAGATATATAATGTATTAATGTATTAATTTGTATGCAACTGTATAAGTTAGATGTTTTTTAATTGCATTATTTTTCAATAAATGGAAAAAAAAAACAACCTGTTATGGTGTCACTTATGTTCTTCCTGAACATAAGCATTGCTATATGGGACAGATTGAAGGTCAAACAAGCCCAGTATTGTTTTTCTAAAAGTAGTCAGTCCAGGTCATAAGTACCGGGCAAGATCACAAAATAGTAATGCAGATTTTACGCTGCTTATCCTAGAAATATGCAGTGGATTTTCCCATGTCCATCTTAATAATGGCTTATGGACTTTTCTTTTATGAAGTTAACCAAACCTTTTTTAAACTCTACTAAGCTAACTGCTTTCAATACATTCTCTGGCAACGAATTCCAGAATTTAATTACATGTTGAGGGAAGAAATATTTTCTCCAGTTTATTTAATTTTAAATCTACTACCTAGTAGCTTCATTGCATACGCCCTAGTCCTAGTACTTTTGGAAAGAGCAAACAAGCGATTCATATCTACCCATTCCACTCTTCAGTATTTAATAGACCTCTATAATATCTCCCCTAAGCCATCTCTTTTCCAAGCTGAAGAGCCCTAGCCACTTTAGCCTTTCCTCATAGGAAAGTCATACCATCCCCTTTATCATTTTCATGCGCCTTTTCTAATCCTGCTGTATCTTTTTTGAGAGATGGTAACCAGAATTGCACAGTTTGAGATGCAATTGCAGCATGGTGCTATACATAAGCATGTTGTGCCATCTTAATCTAAGGGAAAAGTACTAGTATATAACCTAAAACTAATTACCCAGCAGTATATAAATATATAATGAAAAACAATCCTAAATACTGCAACTAGCTAGCAGTGCACTTTAGTGTTAATAGCCCTGAAGATTGAAAGGGCTATGGCCTCAGAATCGGAGCCTACGCATCGCAATAGCAGTCACAGGCTAAGAATAGTCTGCGTAGTATACTCGCTCCTGCTCCAATCATCGGCCAACACCAATGCAAAAATTTTTTAAAGAATTTTCAAAAGCATATAAATCTACCACCCCATATGTTTATATGAAATAAGTGCAAGCCATAATGTAAAGAAACAAAGACCAAAAAAGCAACTTAGCTTTATAGCTGATTTGTCTTTACAGGAAGTAACAGTCACTAGTGTTCGTATGCCGACGCAGCCAGCGTTTCGCGGAGTTTTATTGTTTTAAGTCATCCGCTGCGTCAGGGCCACTAGGACATTCAAAAAGTCAAGGCTTCAATTACTGCACTAGTCACTTTGCGACCAAGTGCAGTAATTGAAGCCTTGACTTTTTGAATGTCCTAGTAGCCCTGACGCAGCGGATGACTTAAAACAATAAAACTCCGCGAAACGCTGGCCGCGTCGGCATACGAACACTAGTGACTGTTACTTCCTGTAAAGACAAATCAGCTATAAAGCTAAGTTGCTTTTTTGGTCTTTGTTTCTTTACATTATGGCTTGCACTTATTTCATATAAACATATGGGGTGGTAGATTTATATGCTTTTGAAAATTCTTTAAAAAAATTTTTGCATTGGTGTTGGCCGATGATTGGAGCAGGAGCGAGTATACTACGCAGACTATTCTTAGCCTGTGACTGCTATTGCGATGCGTAGGCTCCGATTCTGAGGCCATAGCCCTTTCAATCTTCAGGGCTATTAACACTAAAGTGCACTGCTAGCTAGTTGCAGTATTTAGGATTGTTTTTCGCTATACATAAGCATTACAGCATTCTCATTTTTCCATTCCTTTCCTAATTCTTCCTAGGATTCTATGGGTTTTCTTAGCTTCCATTCCACACTGAACAGAGGGTTTCAATGGATCATCAACAATAATAGATTATTTTCCTGGGTGGTGACTCCTAATGTGTGGAGCCTTGCATCACGTAACTATAATTTGGGTTCCTCTTTACACTTGCTCATAGTAAATGTCATCTGGATGCTCAGTCTCGTAAGGTCATCTTTTTCACAATCCTTCTGAGATTTAATAACTTTGTATCAGCAAATTTAATTACTTCACTAGTTATCCTCATTTCTAGATTTTTTGTGAGTACGAAAAAAAAAAAGTGGTCCCAGCACAGACCCCTGGGGAACCTCACTATCTACCTTTCTCCATTGAGAGTACTAACAATTTAACCCTATTCTTTTTTTTTCTTCTATCTTTTAGCCAGTTCTTAATCCACAATAGGACATTACCTTCTATACTATGACATTCTAATCTCCTTAGCAGTCATTCATGAGTTACTATATCAAATGCCTTTCAAATATCCAGATACACGATATTGACCATTTCACCTTTATCCACATGTTTATTTACCCCTTTATTTACCATGCCCACCGTCAGAGATTATGTTTTATGCAGTGATCTAGAAAGATCATCAGCTGAACAAGGATCTTATATGCATCAGTACTGGGTACTTATCTTTGGAAAGGCTTGCCACACCCTTGTTTATTTGAGCCAGAGGGCCACATCGTCAAAAAGGATGAATTGGTTGCTTGTCATTGTCATCATCCCAGTGTAACACCCCTTTTTTTGGAGGGCACACCCTGTAAAAGTTAGGATCTATTTTCTGAGGAAGCAGTATAGAGGAAAAAACACCCAAAACAAATCTATAGTATAACTGCAGTATCTGGAACATGGATTTTGGGAGTGCCGTGGCGGCGCGCGCTGCACTCAATTGTCTGGGTGCGCCTTTGTCCCAGCGCGCTTTTGACCTGACACCATTGGCAACTAAGATTCAATGCTAAAAAAATCAGAGTTGTGCACTTGGGCTGCAGAAATCCAGGAGAATAGTATAGGAGGTGAAGTACTTCTGTGTGCTGAAGAAGAGCAGGACTTGGGGGTGATTATGTCTGATGATCTCAGGGTGGCAAAATAGGTAGAGAAGGTGATGGTCAAAGCCAGGAGGATGCTTGGGTGCATAAAGAGAGGAATGGCCAGTAGGAAAAGGGAAGTAATAATGCTGTTGTTTAAGTTTCTGGTGAGGCCCCATTTGGAATATTGTGTGCAATTGGAGACCCTACCTTCAAAAAGATATAAATAGGATGTAGTCAGCTCAGTGGGTTACTATAAAATTGGTTAGTGCTCTTTGTCATAAATCATATGAGGACAGACTTAGAGACATTATATATACTCTGGAGAAAAGACAGGAGAGAAGGGATATGATAGAGACTTTTAAATATCTCCATGGTGTTAATGTACAGGTGGTGAGTCTTTTTCAAATGAAGAAAAATTCCAGAAGAGGATATAGGATGAAGTTAAGAGGTGATAGGCTAAGGAGTAATGTAAGAAAATACTTATTTACAGAAAGGATGGTAGTTGTGTAGAATAGTCTCCCAATGGAGGTGGTGATGAAAATGAAGACTATCTGAATTCAAGATAGCATGGATAGGCATGTGGAATCTCTTAGGGAGAGGAAGAGATAGCGGATGTTGTGGATGGGCATACTGGATCAGTCATTCAGCCTTTATCTGCCCTCATGTTTCTAAGAGAGACGGATACAATCTTGCTGGGGGTAGGGGCAGAAAGCTGAGTGATTGGCTGGCCTGCCATATTTGCAATTAGAGGTGGTGGCAAAAGTGAGGGACCAGGTAAGGAGATTTCAAGTACCTGACTCCTGTTCTTGGCTTTCCCCAGCTTGCTGCAACATATGGTCATTAAGGGAAGCACAAGCTTACTGTTAAATCTTTGGGAATACACCCAGTATGTCCTGACACACTGACTGAGAATCTTCTCGAGTCTTTCTTGGATCCCTGTTTCCCTCCTTCCAGTTATGTTTGTCATTACAGTGCTGCTTGATTGCTTTTGTACATACTGAGGGGGCAGGAGCAGCTTCCTAGGAAGGAGGCGGAGTTCAAAGATGATTGACAGTATTCTGCAAGCAACTTGTGGGTTTAGGTGCATAGCTAGCATTCAGGACTAGTAGACACATCTTCAAGAAAAAAGATTATTGAGGTAAGAAACTTTTCTTTCTGTAGGAACTATTGCTACATTGATGAACATAAATCAGAGTGCTCTAGAAGTTAATTTTTCATGTTTCTCAAATTTGCACTTATAACTATGTGTAAAGATTGGGGCTATCATAGAATGCAAATTATTGATAAGATGCCATTTATATTTCAGGCATGGTGACAGTTTTCTGCAAGCGTTTGGGCTGGCACAACATGGAATTGTTGCTTTCTCAGTTTCAGAGCCGCCTCACTTTTGGCATCCAGAGGGAATTATGTGATTTGGTTAGGGTTTATCTGCTGAATGCTCAGAGAGCCAGAGCCCTTTACAATGCTGGTTTCATCACTGTAGCTGAGCTTGCTAGAGGAAATATCACAGAGGTGGCAACTGCTTTAAAGAATTCAGTACCTTTTAAGAGGTAAGGAAACTAAAATCATGAGCTAAGCCCTTGACTCTAATAAAGATGCACAAGAAGTCATGACTACTGCAGCAGTTTGAACTTGCAAATGTTTAGTAGTTTACACAGGAAAAGGAATGGTCTAGTGCAGTGTTCTTCAACCACCGGTCCATGGACCAGTGCCGGTCCACAGGGCCAGCATGTGCATCAGGCCCAAAACAGTGTTCTTCAACCGCCTGTCCACAGTGCGATCGATGCGGCGGTATCTTCGAGCCAGCTCCCTCTTCCTAACTGATTCAATGCACAAAGCCATGGGCAGTGGCTCCTACGGGCATCCTGCGCCTGAACCGGAAGCCTTCTCTCTGACGTTGCAACGTCAGAGGAAAGGTTTCCAGATGAGGCATGGGACGTGCAAGGTGCAATTAGTACTATTATGGGGGGCGGGGTCTGGGGTGGAGATTGGGTAGAGATGGGCAGGGTCTGGCCCACGACTTAGCCCAGTGTTCTTCAACCGCCGGACCACGGACCGATGCCGGTCCACAGAATAATTATTTTATTTCTGCCGGTCCATAGGTGTAAAAAGGTTAAAAAACACTGGTCTAGTGGTTAGAGCTGCTGGCTCAGCAACTTGAGGTTGTAGGTTTAATCCCAGGGTTGTATCTTGTGACCCTGAGTAAGTCACTTAACGCTCCATTGCCCCAGGTACCATAGATTATGAGCCCGCTGAGACAGATAGAGAAACTACTTAAGATATTTGCTTACCATTCAATCAATGTATTGTAAACTGGTTTGATATCTCTGAAGGAAAGGCAGTATATCAAATAAAGATATAGCCCTTATATTTTTTAAAGCTGAAAATAACTTATTCTTTAGTGAAATGTAAATTTTATTTCTTGTACAACTCCACTCTATTCCTGAACACTCGGGTAGTCTATCCCATCTCATCAGATCTCTTGTAGGAAGCTTCATTTCCATAGTTTTGCTCCTTTTCTCTTACCACTAGACTGCCCTCCAACTTTCAGTTATCTTCCTACAAACTTGTAGGAGCTGGTCTTTTCTGCTCATGTTTATTTTTTACTTTAGCGTCAGTATTTTTTCTGTTGCTTTGCATACTTTCATGCTGCAGAGGATCCCCTTGGGGGACAGTTCTGCCTGCGGGAGATCGATGACTTTAAGGGCAAAGTCTGCTTCCAGGGAGTTGGCTGCTTTGCAGTGCACCTAGAAAATAGAAACATGACGGCAGATAAAGGCAAAATGGCCCATCTAGTCTGCCCATCCACAGTAACCATTATCTCTTTCTCTCTCCGAGAGATCCCACGTGCCTATCTCAGGCCCTCTTGAATTCAGACACAGTCTCTGTTTCCACCACCTCTTCTGGGAGACTGTTCCACTTTTCTGTAAAAAAGTATTTCCTCAGATTACTCCGGAGCCTATCTTAACTTCATCTTAAGCCCTCTCATTGCAGTTTCCTTTCAAATGAAAGAGACTTGACTCATGCACATTTATATTATGTAGGTATTTAAACATCTCTATCATAACTCCCCTGTCCCCTTTCCCTTCGCCACAAGTTCTTTCCCTGTCCCTGCCCCTGCCTCATTCCTGTAAGCTTCATTCTCATCTGCATAAGCCTCAAACACTTTAAAATCATAAGTGTTTGAGGCTTGTGCAGTTAAGGCAGAGCTTACAGGAATTGGGCAGGGACAGCAACAAAACTCATGGAGGTGGGACGAGGAAATTGAATTCCTGTGGGGACGGGAACAAATTTGTCCTCGTGTCATTCTCTAAGTGCTCTAATTGGACAGCCTGCATTCTCAGTTCAGGGCTCAGGGACCGTTCCCTTGGGATTATTGCTCACCCCAGACTTTTCCGCTAGTGGGTGTGAGTGCTGACTATTTGGCTCTGTGGCAGTTTATTTAGGATTGGGACCAATATCCAGGGGGGCTGCTATTTACCTGGGTACAGGTTCAGGAGAAGTTCCACAGGATGGAAATTCCTCTCTTATGCAGAAGGGAAGACTTTACATCCTGGTGGTTCTTAAAATAAATTGGACACAAAACACTGTGGGGCTCATAATCAAAAAATTAAAAAAGTCTAAAAAATGGCCTAAATGGTACTTGGATGATCAAAAAACCTGATTGTCCAAGTACCCATAACCAAAGCTGGTTTTAGATATATCTAAAACTAGTTTAGGCTTTTCCTCTGCCTCTAAATGCATAGAGTGAAAAGAGGCATTTTTAGTGGAGGGAAAAGGGTGGGAGGGGGGCTGACCTAGACATAGGCATACAGTAGGTATAACCAAAAGTTTTGGCAGGTTGCCTAGTTGGCACTTATACGTTTTAACTTAGAACGAGACAAAGCAGGTATAAGTGCTGAAAAAGGAGCCGCTGAGCTGATGGCGGCTGCTGTAATCAGCTCAGCGGCCCGGCAACCTACCCACCCTCCACTGCAACCATCGTGGCAGGAGAGATGGCTCATCGCCCCTGCTGCGACAGCGATACCACCAAGTGCCACCAAACGCGGCACTTGGAATCGCTATCACGACAGGGGAGATGAGCCATCTCTCCTGCAGTGATCCACCCCTCCCCCCCTGCCCGACAACAATCCGGGCAGGAGGGAGCTCAACCCCTCCTGCCCAGGCGATCCCCACCCCAGCGAAACGATCCGGGAGGAGAGAGCCCAACCCCTCCTGCCCAGGCGAACCCCCTACCCCCACCCCCACAAAAATATGGGCAGGAGGGATCCCAGGGGGGGGGGCTGGGGCAGGAAGGCTTGGGCTCCCTCCTGCCTGGATCGTTGTTGGGTAGCTGGGGCATGAGGGCTTGGGCTCCCTCCTGCCCGATCCAATTTTGGGGGGGGGGGTGGATTCTGTAACCGGTGTTGTTTTTGATAGACACTGGTTACAGAATCCAGCTTTTAGGCGAAGGACTGGCTACTCCTTCGCCTAAAAGCTCTTGTGTTGGGTGTAGAGAGCTGCACAGGAATGGGGATGACGGGAATCCCGCGGGTTCCCCCTTTGGGTCACGGGGATCCCATGGGAACGCCCCTTAGGGTCATGGGGATCCCGTGGGGACGCCCCCTAGGGTCGCGGGGATCCCGTGGGGACGCCTCCGAGGGTCGCGGAGTTCCTGCGGGGTTGGATCGCAGTGCACTCGAACCGCGAGGGTAGTCTCCTTCTTCTTACCTGCTTAAGCAAAGCCCTCCCTTCCTCCGACGTCAGCGATGACATCAGGAAGACTTCCGGTCGGCTGTGTGCGGCAGGGCAGGTAGGAAGAAGGCAATGGCGTACGAAAGAGGGGGGAGGGGGCGGTCAGCCCCGGAGAATGTGCACAGCTGGTCAGGTCCCCCAATCGACCGACAACAGGCCCGGCCGACAAATCTCCCTGCCCTGTAGCCGCAAATCTAAATTACCTCTTACAGCAGCTTCACTACTCCAGCTGCTGTAAGAAGGTAATTTAGATTCGCGGCTACAGGACAGGGAGATTTGTCCGACGGGGCCTGTTCTGTTGTCGGTCGGGTGCGAAAGCGCCACAAAGGGAGGGAGGAAAGGTGGAGTGGAGAAGAAAAGACGCTTAAGGGGGGAGAAGGCCGCTGAAAGTACTGGGGAAGACAAAGGGGTGGAGAAGAACACTGAAAGGACATGGGGTAAACGGGAGGAGGGGGGGAAGGATGCTGAAAGCACATGGGGAAGACAGAGGGGGGGAGAAGGACCCTGAAAGCACTGGGGATGACAAAGGGGTGGAGAATGCCACTGAAAGGACATGGGGAAAACAGGGGTGGAGAAGGCTGCTGAAAGGACATGGGGAAAACAGGGGGGGGGGAGAAGGCCTCTGAAAGGACATGGGGAAGACAGAGGGGGGAGAAGGATGCTGAAAGGACATGGGGAAGGCAGAGGGGGGAGAAGGATGCTGCCTGACAGGACATGGGGAAGATGGTGGGGGAGAAGGACACTGAAAGGAAATGGGGAAGAGGGAATGGGGAGAAGACGCTGGCAGGGAAGAAGACAGAGGTGCCAGACTATGGGGGGAGCGGAGGGAAAAAGATGGATGCCAGACCAATTTGGGAGGGGGGAGAATGGGAGAGGCACAGTAACAGAGCAAATGGAAGACACATAGAGAAGAGAGGCAGTGGATGGAAGGAATTGAATGAGAACATGAAGAAAGCAGAAACCAGGCAACAAAGGTAGGAAAAAAATTCATTTTTTTTTTTTGCTTAAGGATAAAGTAGTATATTAGTTGTGTTGATAAAAATTTATAAACATTAGAGGCTCTGGTAGAAACCCGTTTACAAAGTATGTATTCTTCCCAATTAATATTTCCAAATTAATAAAGTCTTTTTGCTTATTTTTAAATGGGTTTCTACCAGAGCCTTTAATTCAGTAGCATAATTAAATGAAATAACTATTTCTGTAGTTTATAGGGATGGGTGGGGATGTAGGGGATTCCTCGCGGGGACGGAGGGGATTCCTCGCGGGGACGGGTGGGGACGGAGGGATTCCTCGCGGGGACGGGTGGGGACGGGTGGGAATCCTCACGGGGACGGATGGGACTTTGGCGGGGACGGGTGGGATTTCTGTCCCCGCGCAACTCTCTAGTTGGGTGTTTGGGACTTAGGCTTTTTTTTTGGTTGATTATATGTTGTTAGTGTAGACATAGTGGTGGTCTGGGCGTTAAACAGCTGAATGTAGAGGCAGGCCATTATCAAAAAAACCCTCCTTTTGGACGTTTTTTTTTGTTAATTGACATTTTCCCTGCTTCTACTTTCAACGTTTAGTGCCGTAGGCCAAAAGGGGACTTGGACGTTTTTTGTTTTTTTTATTGTGCCTCTCCATGTGCTTTAATGAGCAGAATATTTGAGATTATTTAGAAGATATAAAGTAAAAATAATATAACAGCATTCTTTTGTATACAAGAGGAGAAAAGAAGACCTGTTAAAATTCTCCCGTTAAAATTTTCCGAAAGGCAAGCTCTGAAATACTATACATTTATACTTTCCCTGACATCATTCTATAGCATTAGCATACAATGGCCTGATGTAGCCAAGCTTTCCAAAAACATCTTCTTTGCACGCACATCCTTTGCCTAGTACATTTACAAAACCATATTTTTTTAAATGTAATTATTCATTTAACCTCTTGTATCCTGGAACAAAAGTAAAATACAATATAAAGATAGGCAAATTCATAGAAACATGATTTCAGATAAAGTCTGCTCATCCACAGTAACCATTATCTCTTTCTCTCTCCCAGAGATTCCACATGCTTAACCAAGGCCCTTTTGAATTCAGACAGTGTGTGTCTCCACCACCTCTTCTGGGAGACTGTTCCATGCATCTACCACTCTTTCTGTAAAAAAGTATTTCCTTAGATTACTCCTGAGCCTATCACCTCTTAACTTCATCCTATGCCAGCTCATTGCAGAGTTTCCTTTCAAATGAAATTATGTTTGTAGAATTATATGAGAATTACAAGTGTTATTGTTGTTACTAATGATATATTCCTGTACGCTTGCTTTAAGTTTTCAAAATGAATAAAGAATATTAAAAAAAAAAAAAGGAAAGAGACTCGACTCAAGCGCATTTACATTACGTAATTAAATGTCTCTATCATATCTCCCCTCTCCCGCCTTTCCTCCAAAGTATTCAAAGAGATCTCCAAAGAGATCTTTAAGTCTGTCCCCATATGCCTTATGATGAAGACCACATACTATTTTAGTAGCCTTTCTCTGGACCGAATTCATCCATTTTATATCTTTTTGAAGGTGCGGCCTTAAGAATTGTACACAATATTCTAAATGAGGTCTCACCAAAGTCTTATACAGGGGCATCAATACCTCCTTTTTCCTACTGGCCATACCTCTCCCTATGCAACCTATCATCCTTTTAGCTTTCGCTGTCACCTTTTCAACCTGTTTGGCCACCTTAAGATCATCACTTACAATCACACCCAAGTCCCGCTCTTCTGTCGTGCACATAAATTCTTCACCCCCTAATCTCTTGTTTCTGGCAAAAATGACTGAGAAACTGGTGTTTAACCAGATCTCAGAATTCATCAAATCTACCAACGTTTTACACCCTTATCAAACAGGTTTCAGAAAAAATCATTTGAGGCTGCACCTCCCAATGGCTGCCGACTCTGCTCTGGAACAAGTAATTGACGTCGGAGGGGGTGGACCAGTAGCCGTGCAGAGGTGCTGCAAAGTCCTGTGATGACTGCCACTGCTGGCTCTGCTCTGGAAGAAGTAAGTGACATTGGAGGGAGTGGCCGGCTGCCGCAGTCATCAAAGCACCTTGCTGCACCTCCCCGTGGCTGCCGGTCCACTCCCTATGACATCACTTACTTGTTCCGAAGCAGAGCCGGCAGCTTGGGAGGTGCCTCAAGGTCCTAGGAGAATGACATAAGGGGGAATGATGCTGGATGGAATTAGGTTGGAGGGAAAAAAAGGGGGCAGATGCTAATGAAAGTGGGAGGGAAGGGAGAGACAAAGGGCAGATGCTGATGGAAGAGGGGTGAATGAAGAAAGAGAAATGGTAGACATTGGATGTTAGTGGGGAAGGTAGAGGGGGATCCTATGCTGGATGGAAGTGCAGATGGGAGAGAGAAGGGAGCAGATGCTGTATGGAAGTGGGGAGGAGAGAGAAAGAGGGGAGCAGATGCAGTAAGGAAGTGAGGAGGAGAGAAAGAGGGGATCAGACACTGAATGGAAGTGGAGAGAGGGGACAGATGCTTCATCCCTCCCATGGAAACCGATCTGTGGAGTTCCTCAGGGGTCACCTCTATCCCTGATTCTCTTCAATGTTTATATGTCCTCCCTGAAACTCCTCCAATTGTCCCCCTTGGAAACACTTTACACTTATGCCAATGACATCCTTGTCCTCCTCGAGACCGACTCTAACCTCACCAATCTCTCTGAGAACATCTCCTCATGTATATCGAGCCTCCAATCCTGGGCCCTCACCGTACAAATGAAACTAAATGAGACCAAAACAAAACTACTTTGGCTCGCCCCAAAATTAGATAAGCTACCCATCCTCATCCTTCTGTCCTCTGGCACCATATTGCATCTTGAACACTCATGCAAAGTACTAGGCATCATCATCGATTCCACACTGTCCTTCAATGACCACCTTAATTCCTTAGTAAAAAAATGCTTTTTCAATCTTCACATGCTAAGGAAAGTGAGATCCTGCTTCCATCATCATCACTTTGCTGTCCTCGTACAATCCATCATTCTTTCCAGACTGGATTGCTGTAACTCTATCTACTTAAGCCTGACAAAGAAAAGCCTTCACAGACTCCAGCGGATCCAGAACACTGCGGCTAAACTAATCTTTGCAAAAAGCAAATTTGACCACGTCTCCCCGCTTCTGTCTAAGCTTCACTGGCTCCCAGTAATCCTAACTGCATGGGTCAGCGACTGGCTAAGTGGGAGACTTCAGAGGGTGTTGGTTAACGGTACCCTCTCTAAAACGTTGAGGGTGACCAGTGGAGTGCTGCAGGGATCAGTCTTGGGCCCGATCCTTTTCAACATATTTATAGGAGACATGACTCAGGGGCTTCAAGGTAAAATAGCATTATTCACCGACGATGCCAAATTATGTAACACAGTGAGTGACACCGCAAGTAAAAATGATTTGTCCGACAGCATGAAGCAAGACCTGCTTTTACTGGAACATTGGTCCACGACCTGGCAGCTGGGCTTCAATGCGAAAAAATGCAAGGTCATGCACCTTGGTAACAATAATCCGTGTAGGACATACACACTGAATGGTGAAACCTTGTCCAGGACTACAGCAGAGAGGGATTTGAGGGTGATCATTAGTGGAGACATGAAATCAGCCAATCAAGTGGAGAAGGCTTCATCCAAGGCTAGACAATTGCTGGGATGTATCCGTAGAAGCTTTGTTAGCCGGAAGCCAGAGGTCATTATGCCATTGTACAGAAGCATGGTGAGACCTCATCTGGAGTACTGTGTGCAATTTTGGAGGCCGCACTACCGTAAGGATGTGCTGAGAGTTGAGTCGGTTCAGCGAATGGCCACCAGGATGATCCTTGGGCTCAAGGATTTCTCGTATGAAGACATGCTGCACAAGTTGTGGCTATACTCTCTCGAAGAATGTAGGGAGAGGGGAGATATGATAGAGACATTTAAGTACATCACTGGTCGCATAGAGGTGGAAGACGACGCTTTCCTTCTAAAAGGACCCTCGTCCACAAGGGGACATCCGCTGAAAATCAGGGGGGGGGGAATTTCATGGGGATACCAGGAAGTACTTCTTCACTGAAAGAGTGGTGGACCATTGGAACGAGCTCTCGGAGCAGGTGATCGTAGCCAGCAGCATACAAGATTTTAAGAATAAATGGGATGCCCACGTCGGATCCCTACGAGGGTAGCATAGAGGAGGGCAGCTTGGGGACGATTGATAGCGTGTAGATTGGGGGAGGGTTGTTGGAGTGTTCAGACTTGATGGGCTATGGCCCTTTTCTGCCGTCATTTTCTATGTTTCTATGTAGGGTTCACTACAAATGCGCCTGCCTAACCTTTAAGTCTCTACACGGTATCCTGCCTCCCCTTTTTCCACTATCTTGGAACTCCTCTAATCCCAACACCACCAGATCTACTCAAAAATTCAAACTCTCCTTCCCCTCTTTAAAAGGCATATCCCATATAGGAAAACTAGAGACTTCCCTCTCCTTCAGGATCACCGAACTCTGGAACAGTTTTACCACCCTGCTTCGGTGCCTGTCCTCTCTCCAACTCTTCCGAAAACATCTGAAAACTTGGCTCTTCTCCAAAATGCAATCATCTCTCCCTCATTGATTTACTAATTCTCTCTAAACCTCTCTTTCTAAGGTCTTCTACTTTTCATTGTAGTTTCTTTCTATACCAATTACTGTAAACCATGCCGAGCTCTACTTCTGTGGAGATGATGCGGTATAGAAACTTAAGATTTAGTTTAGTTTAGTTTAGTTTAGAGTGGAGAAGATGCTGGATGAAAGGGGTGGAGAAAGAGGACACATGCTGGATGGGGGGAAGAGCTTTGAGTTAGTGAAATACTGGAGGGAGTGAGGGAAAGAGGTAGGTAAACACAATGAAAAGGGAAATTGACAACAGGGTAGTAGGAACTTAATCTAGACAGATGCAGAAAATAAATTGAGAAGGAAGATGAGAGAAGAAAAGAAAGAGAGAGTGAAATGCCAGACCATTGGAAAAAGGGGAGGGAAGGGAATAAGATGGATGCCAGACCAATGGGGGTGAAGGGAGAGATGGAAGGGGGAGGCATACAGTTTCTGAAAGGGGCATAGAAGGAGAGAAGATGCCATATAGAAGGGGCAGAGAGAGGTGTGTGTGTGTTTTACTTGCCACCTGGTGTTGCAAGTTCTGATGGCTTTCCTTTTTTAGAATTTTTATTAGAGTTAAAAGTGAATTTGGAACATTTGTGTTTGGTTGGAGATTTTAATGTTCCTTTATCCCCGGAGTTGATAAAAGATGATAATGTGAATAGTGACCTCTTTGACAGTGGGGGGTATTAGAAATGACATGGTTTGATCACTGCTTACTTCCTTCTGTTCTGTTTCTCAAATAAGGAAAGAAGATAAGAGAAGGGTAATAAGACCAAGATTTGATATAAATAATTTAGCAGCAATATGGAAAGAGAGTTTGGTAATAGATGGAGAGTGATCTATGGATGAGGATGTTGAACTTTGGCATTCTTCTCTTTCTACTGCATTAGATGTAGTGGCACCTGAAAATTGATTATTGAATGTAAAAACTCTGTATCTTTGGAGATCTGAGGCGATTGTTGGGTTAAGGAGGGAAGTTCGGATGGCTGAAAGGAAATGGAGAAAATCTGGTTATCTGGATGATAAAGAAGGATTTTCGATCAGATTGTTGGAATATAGGGCATTATGTGATAACAAGAACATAGGATTAGATATTTTCAGAACCATATTAAGGGTGCTCAGAGTAGACCACGGGAATTATTTCAAACAGTTAAATATTTTTTGGATGGAAAGAGTACAGTTAAGGATGATGAATTACCGGATATTAATAGATATGCAAATTTTGTGCAGATTAAGCTTGGAGAGGTTGTCCCAGGTAAAGTTTAGGAATTAGATTTTGTAAGGAGTGATATAGATTATCAAGTGGTAGAGTGGAGATTAGTACTGACCGATTCAGGGAAAATATTTTGATTCGATTCAGCCTATTGAATTGGTTTTTCGATTCGATTTTCCTGCCCAATTGGGTGTTTTTTTCAAACATCCTGGTGGGTTTATTTTATAGCTTCTTCACCCCCTTTGGCTTCTAACCACACTGGCGCTGTGGTGTAAACAAAAAGGACTTTTCCTCTCTCTGTTAAATCCTAGCTCACGTTTGCGGTCTAACACCAGCTCTGGCAGGATACACTTTTCAAATATGACATATTGTAATCACAAAACAGAAAATAAAATTATTTTTTCTACCTTTTGTTGTCTGGTCAATATTCAAATCGTGTTGGTCCCAGACTCTGGTTGTCTTCTGATAACTTGCTTTCCAGGGTCTCCTTTCTTCTTTCTCCGTGCTAACCATCCATTTGCCATCTCTGTCATCCCCTTCCTTTTCCCTTCCCTCCCCTGGAGGTCTGGCATATTTCCTTTTTTTCGTCTCCATCCACAGATTCACCTTTTCTCAACTACCCTTTCATCCAGCATCTCTCCCTCCTTCCCTACCACCCTAGGGTCCACCATCTCTCCCTTTCTCTTCCCAATTACCCTCCTATCCAGTATCTCTATCCCCCCTCCACACCATCCCTTGTGTCCAACTTCTCTCCCTTCCCTCCCTAAATACCATTGTCCATCATCTCTCTCCCTCTCCTCTATTTTTAGACCCATTATTTCTTCCCTCCTAAAGTCCGGTATATGCATGTCTCTTTGAACTCCCCTTCCCTACCTCCCTCCCTCCGGGTACTTCTACACCAGGGCCCCCCTCCCCTGAAGGCCTGCTCCCCTCCCCTAAAGGTATGTCCACCCCTTGAAAGCCTGTCCCCCCCTTAAAGGCCTGCATCCCATCCCTAAAGGCCTGCCTGTCTGTCCCCCCTGAAGGCCTGCCTGCCTGTCCCCCCTGAAGGCCTGTCCCACCCCCCCACCCCGAAGGACTGCTCATCCCCACAGAAGGCCTGTGTGTTCCCCCTGGCCTCCCCGTACTGTTTATCTTTGAGGAGCAGCCTGCAGACAAGATCGCGGTGCTAGTGATCTTTGCAAACTGCTTCGGAGATGTTTCCTCTGCCACGGTCCCGCCCCCTGCTCTGATGTCAGAGGCAGGATCGTGGTGGAGGAAACAGCTCTGAAGCAGTTTGCAAAGATCATTAGTACCGCAATCGTGTCTGCAGGCTGCTCCTCAAAGGTAAATGGTGTGGGGAGGCCGAGGGGGGAAGCCGGATGCCAGGGGGGGGAAGCCTGAGAGCAGCACTTCCCGACTGACCCTCCCCCCTCACCCTCTAAAGCAGGTGTGGCAGCGGCTGACCAGCAAGAGCAGCGCTGCCGCTCCTGCTTTAGTGGGCGAGGGGGGAGGATCAGCCAAATTGGGAAGCCGGGTTTTTTGGTTTTTTTTTAATCGATTCGAATCGATTCACCCGAAGTGAATTGGTGAACCGATTCGAATCGGGCAGCACTAGTGGAGATCTTTTTCAGAGTGCTAGAGATAAAATTATCAGACATATGGCACCAACCCATATGGAGTTGGATCCTTGCAACTCTAATATAATTCATCAGATACCTCAGGTAGTGAGTGCTTTTGTGAATAAATCCTTGAATGAGGGAAAATTTCTATCAGGATGTAAGGAGTCTATAGTTACCCCAATCTAAAAGAAAAAAAAGGATTGGATTTAGGAGATATTAAAAACTTTTGCCGATTTCTGTTGTCCCTTTAATGGGTAAGGTGATTGAAAAAGTGGTATTGACATAATTGAATAAATATATAGCTCAAAATGAGTGTCTTGATTCATTTCAATTTGGTTTCCATCATGCCCATAGTGTAGAGCTGTTACTGTTATCAGAGATGGAGGAATTACGGAGTGGTATTGATGAAAGGAAGAAATATCTTCTGATATCTCTTGATGTATAGGGTGCTTTCAAGATGGTGAATTTAGATATTCTGTTGTTGAAATTGAAGAAATTGGGAATACTCAATGAGGTGTTGCAATGGTTTGCTTCCTATTTAAAGGGTAGATCTTTGAGAGTTAGTAATGGGGTAAATGTTTCAAGTGCAATTGAGGCTCAGCACTATCAGCAATCCTGTTTAATAAATATATGTCTGCTTTGGAGACAATGTTTCAAGAGTTGGGGGTACAGTATCAACTTTATGCTGATGATATCTATAATAATAAAACCCTAAGCACGCATGCGTACTCCCACTTGTGTGTTCCATGATCAGTAGGTCCCTGGAAGGTAGGAGTGCGCAAGCGTGCCTAGGGTTCTGTTTACCAGTACACGATGGTGCCCTCGACCCTGCCCTGATCCACTCAGAAGCTCTCATATAATCGTCATCGCCCTCCCGCCACACCCGAACCCCCATTGACCCTCCCACCCGACCTTCCCACCGCGAGACGATCACAAACCTCAAGCCTCCAGCAGTGTCCACAGCACTCCAAACACGCTGCCTCGCGGCCCTCCACTGCCCCGATTTCCTCTACCTTGTCCATGATGACATCATCAGAGATGAGGCAGAGGAAATCAGGGCAGCAGAAGGCCACGAAGCAGCGTGCCCACAGTGCTGTGTATACTGTCGGAGCCGGGAGGCCCATCGGTCAACTCGCAATGGGAGGGTCAGGGGGGTCGGCTGCACGGCGGTGGAAGTGTGTGTGGGGCGGAAGATGGAAACATACTTCTCAAGGGTTATAATGCAAAGGGGGATGGGAGGGAAGCAGGCAGGCAGGCTGGCTTCGGAGGGTGGGGGTGGGACAAAGTCATAGGAAGGAGGCACTGGGAGCCACTAAGGACATAGGAAGGGGCACTGAGGGCACTAAGGACACAGGACAGAGACACTGGGGGCACTAAGGACACAGGACGGAGGCACTGGGGGCACTAAGGACATGGGAAGGGGGCACTAAGGACACAGGACGGAGACAATGGGGCACTAAGGACACAGGATGGAGGCACTGGGGGCACAATGGACATCAGAAGGAGGCACTGGGGCCACTAAGGACATAGGAAGGGGTACTAAGGATATGGGAAGGAGACCCTAAAGACATAGGAAGGGGCACTGAGGGCACTAAGGACATTATGAACATAGGAAGGGGGCCACGGAGAGACAGGCAGGCATGGCGCAACAGAGAAATACAGGCAGGCAGGGGGCCAGAGAGAGACACAGACAGAAAGAATGACAGACAGACAGCGTCCAAGAAAAGAGAGAGACAAAGAAAAAAACCCCAGATAGATCGACATCTACTCTAGCACCTGTTAATGTAACGGGCTTAAACACTAGTATATATATATATATATATATATATATATATTTTCCCAATATGTGATGTTCAAAGAGCTGAGAGATGTTTACAAGTATATAGGGAGAAGATTGTGAACTAGATGGATAATCATGATGTGAAATTAAATGTGAATAAGACAGAGGTGTGATGATGGTGAAAAATCGATGGGACAGTTTTGAGATAGATAGGGTTTGTGTGATGGGAGAGTGATTGGTGGTAAAAAAAGAGATGACAATTTTAGGAGTGTGTTTGGATAGATATTTGATTATGGAGAAACAAATATCCTATATAATAAAAGGTTAAGCGGTGCATGCGCTTTAAAAAAAGCGTGATCCCTGCCGCTGTGGTATGTGATCCCTGGCCGTGTTCCATTTTAGAACCAGGCTGCAGGCATCACTCTGGCCACTCCCCCTCCTCCCGCCCTCACTCAGCAGCCCGAAGCGCAGGCAAGCTCTCTCCTTGCCCGCGTCCGCGAACACAATGGAGCTTCAACTCACCAACCGCCGCCGTCGCCGCCGCTCCTCCTCTTCCAAAGCAGCCTGTGATCGTGGCCGGCTTTAGCGAACCTCACAGGCCGCTCTCCAAACTCAGTAGCAGTTCCCTCTGACACACGGGATCGCGTCAGAGGGAACATGCTACCGAGTTGGAGAGTGGCCTGCGAGGTTCGCTAAAGCTGGCCACGATCGCAGGCTGCTTTGAAGAGGAGCAGGCCAGAAGACGCCGGGATGGAGGGAGGGTAAGAATGGGGCCAATACAGGGGGGGCAGGGGGAAAGGGAAAGGGGGCTGCTTTGGGGGGGAGGGGTATGCTTGGGACAGACAGCTGTGCTCGGGGGGGAGGGGGAAGACAGAAGGGGCCATGGAGAGACAGGGAGAGGGAAAGAGGGCTGCTTTGGGGGGAGGGGGTGTGCTTGGGGCAAACAGCTTTGCTCTGGGGGGAATAGACAGAAGGGGCCTTGGAGAGACAGGGAGAGGGAAAGGAGGTTGCTTTGAGGGGGAGGGGTGTGCTTGGGGCAAACAGCTTTGCTCTGGGGAGGAAGACAGAAGAGGGCCATGGAGAGACAGTTAGGGAGAGGGAAAGGGGGCTGCTTTGGGGGAAGGTGTGTGCTGGGGGCAGACAGCTTTGCTTGGGGGGGGAAGACAGAAGGACACAGACAGCGGCCAAGAAGAGAGAGAGAAAGAAACACAGACAGACAGACACATCTATTCTAGCACCCGTTAATGTAACGGGCTTAAAGACTAGTTGAAAATAATACAGGTGGGATATATGCAGTTAAAGATGTTGCCAAATTATGATTTTTGAAGTGTGGTGCAAGCATTGATCTTGAGCAGAGTAGATTATTGTAACTCATTATATTTGGGAGCTGCAAAAGTGAAAATGAGTGCATTAGAGATGTTGATTAATTCTGTAGCTAGATTGATCACAGGTACTTCTGGAATGACTTGTATAACACCAATATTGAAGCAGTTGCACTGGTTACCAATACAACAGAGTCCAATTCAAAATTCTTTCCATAATTCATCAAACTTTGTACCATGTCTCTCCTGCTGTTTTTCAAGAGTTGTTTTTTTTTTTAATCTATCAGCCTAAAAGATGTCTGAGATCAGAAAACAGTGTGAAATTATGTTTGGAAGGTAATATGTTAATCTCACACATTAAGATTGCTGCGACTATGTTATCTGTAGTGGGTGTAAAGCTGTGGAATACTCTGCCAGGAATTTTGTGTTTGTGTGCTGCTTGACTGAATTTTAAGGAAATGTTAAAAATTCAACTGTTTGTGAAGGCTTTTTTGAGGTGAAATTTTATATTCAAACTGGATTTGAAGATTTGATGTTGGTTGACCATTTTTAAGAGTGTTGTTTTTTTAACAACTGAACTATGTATGTTTGTTTAACATGTTATGCTTGTTGCTATGGAAACCGTATAGGTAATATATACGGTATATAAATTTTTAAATAAATAAATTGCATATTCTATATTGAGTGAAGGTGCTTTCTGGGTTCTGTGTGTATGAAAGACATGGTTCTCTGTTAGCATTGACTGTTCAGGATCAATCTGTACTAGTCTGGCTTGTTTAGTTTTACAATGGATGTATTTTGTTGTTCTGTTCACTGCAGTATGTAAGATGCTGCCTCATGAGTAATTTTGGCAGCCAATTGCGGTTCTTCTCCAGGATTTTCATCTGTAAAAACAGAGCAAAAGTATTTGTTTAGCAAGTTAGCTTTTTCCTCATCACTCTCCACATAGTGGTTTGAAGCTTCTTTCAGCCTTACAGTTCCATTTTTTTGCCTTCCTCCTTTCACTAATATACCTGAAGACATTTTTGTCACCCTTTTTTACATTTCTAGTCATTTGTTCTTCCAGTTGTGCTTTTGCCAGACGTATCTCCAGCAACTGAGCCAGTTGGAGGGCTCAGCGGGAAACCTTGCTTGTTTAAAAGTTCCCCTTTTCTTTGGCTCTGCTATTTTGTTCTTCCCTATCTTTCACAATGAAAGCTATACCACAAACACAAACTATCCTACTGATCATCTTGCTCCTAGCTAACTGAAAGGCTGCAGCAAACAACATCTCCCCAATACCAATTATTTCAACTACAATAGAATTCACCACCCAGCCAAGAGAACCATTACAGACAGAAACATAAACTCCCAGACCTGCATACACCAAATCTTCACATCAACATGGAGGAGAAGACCAACAAAACCCTTTCAGGACTAAACCACACCCCCCAACCAAGAGCACTTGTCTACCCAAAAGCAACAAATAGCACGCAAACAGAATACACCATACTAACATGTGCCTGCATAAACATCAGAGATCTAGGCCCAAAGACAGAACACATAAAAGACTTGATAAAAACTGAAAATCTAGACTGCCTCTTCCTCAATGAAACCTGGCTAACCTCAGATTCGGACCCCAGGATAATGGAAGTTTGCCCGAAGGGAAACAAGATAACAGTGGTCTGCAGGGGAAAAAAAAAAGAGGAGGAGGTCTAGCCATCTTAGTCAGAAACTCCTTAAACTTAAACATACTAGACAAAATGTCCACCCCATTCATGGATCTACCAGCCTGCCAACTTTTATGCACCACACTAAAAGAATCCATAACCTGCATGCTCTGCTACATAACACCAAGGAATTGGAACACAGCAAGACCAGAATTTGAAGATTTTATATACCAAAACTCACTAACAGCAACTTACAACCTAATCCTAGGAGATCTAAACCTCCATCTCGAAGCCCATACCTCTAAGCAAGTAGAAAACCTACTATCTTACCTCAAAGCCTTAACCTACACGATCTTAGACCCACAAACCACACATGAGAAAGGTCACCAACTAGACTTTACAGCCTTCATGACCCAACAGCCTATTCTACCAGAGATTCAAACCTCAAATGGAAAATGGTCCAGATCCATCTGTTCAGACCACTACACATACACCTTCAGTATCAATTGGGCCAAAGGCAAAACCAAACCAAAACTCCAAAGCTTAACCTACAAATCACATACATATATCGACTCCTCCAAATTCTGGAACAAAACGGACGCTACAATCCAAGAATGTGACCCCAAAGACTTCATCTCATAATGGTGCAATATAAGTACAACTACCATAGACGAGCTAGCCCCAATACAAACAAAAACCAGAATCGGCAGACGATCAGACAAAAGGTTCGACAATAAACTACTCCTACTCAAAAGACAATGCAGATGACTAGAAAGAAAATTGAGAAAGAGTAACTAAGAACACACAAGAGCAGCATGGAAAAAACTAAACCAACAATACAAACTAAAATTAAAAGAAAAAAGAAAGACATGCTACACAAACCAAATAGGCAAAGAGGCCCAAGACACAAAAAAACTATTCCAATTACCGGTACTAAAAGAACTCAGAGACACCAAACTCTACCTAGCCAAAAACGACAACCCTCCCCCTTCAGCCACCCGTTTAGCTGAATACTTTAAAAACAAAATTACAACTGCCAGGGCAAACTTCGCAGGAACCCCAACCCACCTAGAAGAGATCAGAATGCCCCCCACAAAAAAAGAATTAGCTGCAGCAGATAGGACCTGGTCCTACTTCTCCACAATACAATGGTCCGACCTTAACAAATTCTATAAAAAATACAGCCATGCAGCTTGCGACCCCAATCAGTGCCCTCTATACCTGTTAAAAACCTCCAGCCTAAAATTCCGCTTTCTCCTCATGCAGTGGATACAAACCATGCTCACAGATGACCTTTTCCCACAAGACCTCTCTGAAGTCATCGTCACTCTGATCTTGAAAGACCCAAAAGGAGCAACAGATCAACCATCTAACTACAGACCAATAGCCTCAATTCCACTATATGTCAAGCTAATGGAAGGCCTCATAGCTAAACTCCTCACCAACTACCTAGAAAACCACAATTTGCTCCACCCTACACAGTCTGGATTCAGAACCAACTTCAGTACTGAGTCACTACTAGGCTCCCTTATGGACACAGCTAGACAACACCTCGGCACAGGCAAAAAAATGCTGATTATACAACTAGAGATCTCACCGCAGCATTTGACCTGGTAGAACACGACATCCTGCTACAAATACTAGATAACAATAGAAATCGCAGACAAAGTACACACGTTTTCAAGGATTCCTACAATCCAGAACCTACAGAGTAAAGACAAACAAAGAAAAATCAGAACCATGGTTCAACCCCTGTAGCGTACCTCAAGGCTCGCCATTATCCCCAACACTCTTCAATCTCTATATTGCATCCCTCGGCACCTGCCTAGACAAAATAGGTTTACCCTCCTATAGCTATGCAGACGACATCACTATTCTCCTTCCTTTTGATCAGCCAAGGCCACCTTGACAGACACACTACACAGAATTCTAGAAACAGTGGCAACATGGATGAAAGACCACAAACTAAAACTGAACCCAGACAAAACAAAATTCATACTTCTCGAAAAAAATAAAACCCCAACCATAACAAACCTAGTAATAAACTCAATCACATACCCCATTCAAACTTCTGGGAATGACGATAGACAGATGCTGTACCATGCAACCACAAATCAACAAAACAATACAAAAATCATTCACGGTCATGAGAAACCTAAGGCAAGTTTGAAAATTCTTCGACAGCAAACAATTGCAGCTTATGGTCCAGTCCCTAGTCCTAGGTCTCCTCGACTACCGCAACAATGATAAAACAACTACAAACAGTACAAAACACAGCCCTGAGACTAATCTATTCACTAAGAAATCATGACCACATCACCGCGGTATACCTCGACTCACACTGGCTCCCAATTCAAGCAAGAATACTATTTAAATTCTACTGTCTATTATTTAAATCCATAAATGGTGACAGCCCAGCCTACTTGGTCAACCGCCTAATCTGAACTACCACAACCAGACACAGGAGAACCCAGCCACCATTCACATACCCTTCAATCAGAAACATCAAACAGAAAAAACTATACGATGGCCTTCTAGCCACACAGGCAGCAAAACTAGACCACCAACTGTCCAATCTACTAATCGCGACCCCAGACTACAAAACTTTCAGAAAAGAAATAAAAACCCTGCTATTCAAGAAATCCATGAAGACTAACTAACACCATATGAAATATTTCAATCCTCTGAAGCAACCTGCTCTACTCTGTAACACCTCTGGACATGTCCAGAAATCCTCTTCTGTAATCCGCCCTGAATCCGCCCTGAACGAGGCCTTCCATTAGCTTGACATATAGTGGAATTGAGGCTATTGGTATGTATTAGAAAAAAACATGGGAGCTCCTTTAGTCAAACATTGTGTTCAATTTCATCATGATTTTCAGATTTGTGAATGGTGGTTCTAGATTGTTCATCTCAAAGCAGTAGAGAAGAAGACTCTAAGAAACTACTTGCTCAACGTGAACAACGTTGGATTTATCTGTTTATCGAATTTCACCATTTTTTTAAATTGATTTGAGTAAGTTACCTATGGCTGCCATTTATGTGCACATATCTATTGGATAGTTTGTTTTTGTCTATTTAAAACTAAGTTACCATTTTTTGAAACAGCATTGCTGAATGTGAGAAGAATGTTGTGTTGGTACACTATGCATTTTATTAGAAGCCTTTTTGGAGCAGTGACTGGTATATTCTTACTTTTGAATTTGTTTTTAGGATAAGAGCAGGTGAATTTTATTCACCCTGACGCAGCAGCTGGAATGTTGTGAAACGCTGGCTGCGTCAGACTGTCTATGCTGCTTTTTAGATACTGGAAAGATTACTCGGAATATAAAGAGCTGTTACTGAGTACTATATCTCAGCACCAAAGTATGGATATCTAAAAGATAAGTGGAAAAATTTCCTTCATATCAATATACATATTTTGTTGCAATAAAAATAAGTGTTTACATTGAATAGTGTAGTTGGTGAATAAAGGTGAAAAAGAGACATTTATAAATGGACTAAGGAAGGATTTTAAATGTATGATCAAAAATGGAGAGAGTCTGGAAGTCTTTAGACCCCCCTCCCCCTGAATTCTGAAGTTTTTCTTACCCTAACAATATATATATAACATTTTTCTCAAATGATGGTAGATTTATGTTTTCTTCTTTCAGTGTCCGTACAGCTGTAGATGAGGATGAAGAAGCTGCAGAGGAACGACGTACTACACGTTGCATTTGGGTGACAGGAAAGAAGGGTCTCACAGAGAGAGAAGCAGCTGAGCTCATTGTGGCAGAAGCTCAAAACCTTCTTAAGAAAGACTTGGCTTTGATGGGAGTTCAGTGGAACCCAGATTCTTTTCTTGAGTCAGATATATCTATAGAGAGTAATAGCAAATCAGCATGTGAGGGAGAAGTAAAAAATGGTGCACCAGATGATGACAGAATCTCAACTCTGACCTCATCAAAGGCAAATGAGAATGAAATTTTATTGGCAAAGGACAGCAACACAAGTATTGGGATGTCAGTAAATATATTGCAAGTTTCCATCAAAGAGAAAAATAAAGAGCTTTCACCAGATCTGCTTTATTGGAAGCTCAAACATGCAAATTCTATAGACAGATCTGAAAAAATAAATAAATGTTTAGAGAATTCAGAAGATATTTTGAATGAGGTTAGAAAGAGGCCAAGTTCAGGTCCAGGCAAAGAAAACATACCAATCATACCTGTAGGTATTCCTGTTAAGGAAATTTCTAGAGAGGTTTTGGTTGAAAACTGTATTTTAGAAAACATTCCAAGAACAGCCATGTTCACAAAAAACATGGATACTGGTTTAAACTCATTAAGGGACAAAGGTAATCTTCTCAGACCTTATGCATTACATCTTCAAGAGTTAAGGAAATCTATGGTGGATTCAACAGGTTCTTCTATACCTAACTGTAATAAGTCTGGGAATGTGTTAGAAATGAAGAAGATGAAATCTGTAAAGTCAAAGATTTTGCTTAAAAGTGAAGTTACTTCTGCTGAAGCCAGAGAAAAAAGAACAATCCCTTTTCAGACCGCTAACAATTTATGTCAGATTAAAATAACCACTGAAGAATTAGACCAAAGTCTATCACATATAGATAATTCCAAACTAAAAGTTGTGGAGACAGGTCTTGCGGAAGAGGGGCCTAGAGGCAATGCACAGGAAGGCATACCATCCACGGATAATGGCATGCATGATGCACTGGGAGAATTGCTTACTTTTGAAAATTCATTATCAAATGGGAACACTTCTGAAGGGAGAAAAGCAGAACATATTAAATTAAATGAAATACAAACAATGGAGGAAGATGCAACATCTACTACTCAGCATGAGTTTATACATCAAGTTGCTCATAATGTAGTAGCCACAAATTTTGTAACTGTGCCAAGGAGTGCAGAATTCAACCCATGGGAATCTGTGGGGAATTATTGTAAACTGAATCAAGGTAGTAATGTCCAGGGTACAGAGGCTAAAAAAATTAGTACAGAAAAATCCAGTGATTCATTGCTAAAAAATAGAGATGTGAATAAGGAAAAGAATGTTGAAGATCCAATAACTAAACCAAGCCTTCAGTCCAAAGCAGGTGTTTGTATTCCAAAAGAAACTAAAATCATTAGATCAACTGACTTGTATTGGCCCTCTAGAGAGTTTGAAGATAGCTTCCAGTTAGATACGCAAACAAACATTCTAATACAACAGCAGGTAGCACATGAATTTGTAAGACAGCAGGGAATAAAAGATGCAGAGTTGATAACAACATCAGAGATGAAAAGCCCAGAGAGAGAAAACCACGCTGGCATGACATGCATTCTGGAAGCTGATGTTGGATCAAATACAGCATTTAAAAAAATGGATCACTATAATCAGATGATCATAGACCATGTAAATCAAAATAGCAGTCTGTTTTGTGTGAAAGCGATAGCCTCAGGAAATCTTCCCCTTAAATACGGAGAGAATTATTTTGGTGTTAAAGGAAATGATTTTTCCCTCACTGACAGCCAGTTCAAAAGTTTTTGTCAAGATTATCATACTCAGGATTTAATAAAGGAGAGTACCTCTCCAGTTCTTAACAAAGAATCTCCACCACTGAATGGCCAGTCTTCTACTACATTGAAGGCTGTAGGATGCCTTCCCATCGCTGAATCAAGCCATAACATGAGTGACAGTTTTTTGTTTGACAGTTTCATTGATGATCAGACGTTTAATGATCCTGATAGAGAACCAGATGCAGAGATATTTGGTCATGTCAAGGCTGATTCTAATATGCTTTCTCCTCTTTTATGTGAGGAACCACAAGCAGAAACAGTTGAGAAGTTATCAATTTCTACTGTTAAAGAGAAGCAGCAGCTGCAAAAGTGGAATGATGCATCTTTCATATTTTCTGATTTTGTTTCTTTCCAGATGCCTGAAGCTTTAGATAATGTAGATTCCCTTCAAGGTGTAGAAAATTGTCTTTCATCAGCTGAATCTTTTGAGCTAAAAGTAAGAAATGTACAAAATGTTGAAGATAACTCTGCTGTGCCACTGGACACCGCCTTTCGTAAAGTTTTAGAGATCCATGCTGATAAGTTAAATGTAGGAAAGAATGCTAGTCCAGCTTTATGGTCTGATAAGTCATTTGACTTGAGCCCTGGCATGCAGGATATTTTAGATAGATGGCCTAGTCCTATGACGAGTCAGTATACCATAATTAGCCCTAAACCCTCATGCACAAAAGAACAGTTAGATTCTAAGAAGAAAAAAGAAACTTTTGCAAATTATCAGTATAGCAGCCATAAAAGAGAGCCTCTTTCATCTGTCATAGATCTGAAAAATAGTTGCAATCTTGACAGTAACCTTGGGTTTTGTGACTCTCGCAAGAGAAATTCTACTCCTTTAATGTTCATGGATTCAGATTCTAGGCCTGATAGTAGACATGAGCTTGTTCCTCCAACGCCAAATACATCAGTTGCTTTAAGAGTCACTGACATGTCCACTGTGAAGAGTGTCAAAAGCAAAATGATGAACAATAGTGAGGGCAATGCACCATTGCTATTACCTAATAAAAAGTTGGATATCCTGGAACTTAACTGTGAACATGTGGAAATGGCTGAGGAAGACTCTAAGAAAGACAACTTTGTCATAGATGAGGGTTTTTCCTTGCAGCTATCTCAGGATGATTTGTCATTGACATCAGTCCCTTGTAGTACTGAAAACTTCACCATTATTGATGTAGCAAGCGATCAGGAACTCTTTCAAACATTTATCAAGGAATGGAAGAGCAAAAAAAGATTTGCCATTTCGACAGCATGTGAGAGGCGGAAATATCCTTTGTCACCTAAATGTACCATTGGTGGAAGATTTAAGAAAGGTATGTTTTCCTGGTCTCTGTAGAGATTTGATTGTGCGTTAAAACATGAGGAGGGCAAATTTAAAATAGGGCATGTTGATTAATTGGGCATCCTTAAATTACGTTTCGTGAATCAACAAACAGTGAATAACTAAACTAAAATATACAAGGTGAGTGAACAATTCACAAGGAGGGGTGTCAGATATGACCAGTCCAAGCAATAATGCTTTCAAAGGTCTTGCAATTCTTCATTCATCCCCTTCCGTCCTTTTATGTATAATGATTTTAAGCTTTTTAATTTAGTGAATTTTGTGTATATATTCTTGATTATATTCAAAATAATTTTTTCTTGGTTATTTTCTTGTTTATGTTCAAAAACTTTTTTATAGACTTGTCTTCAATTCAATTCATATAAAAAGACTTATCTTATGAGAACTTGTCTTCATAGGCATAGGTAAAGCCTATCTTGTGTTACCAACGTTCAATAAGTACTCCCCTCTGCCGACGCGTTTCGCAGAGCTTTGTCAAGGCAGGGGTACTGCATGATTGAAAATCTCCTAAATATCTTAAAGAGCGGCTTCTGAAAAATGGCCATTTTTCAGAAGCCGCTCTTTAAGATATTTAGGAGATTTTCAATCATGCAGTACCCCTGCCTTGACAAAGCTCTGCGAAACGCGTCGGCAGAGGGGAGTACTTATTGAACGTTGGTAACACAAGATAGGCTTTACCTATGCCTATGAAGACAAGTTCTCATAAGATAAGTCTTTTTATATGAATTGAATTGAAGACAAGTCTATAAAAAAGTTTTTGAACATAAACAAGAAAATAACCAAGAAAAAATTATTTTGAATATAATCAAGAATATATACACAAAATTCACTAAATTAAAAAGCTTAAAATCATTATACATAAAAGGACGGAAGGGGATGAATGAAGAATTGCAAGACCTTTGAAAGCATTATTGCTTGGACTGGTCATATCTGACACCCCTCCTTGTGAATTGTTCACTCACCTTGTATATTTTAGATTAATTGGGCAGACATGTGCCTGTTTTGAGTCTGTTTTATAGAGACACTAAAGTGCCTATGCATCTTTATAAAATATTAGCACAAATCTATTAAAAATTTTGCCCAAACACATTTGTTCAAGTATGCACCATCTTGCACTTTGTGTACTTTAACACACAGAGAAAGTTTTATGAAATTAACCCAAAATGGACAGTTTTCAGACTTCTAGTTGAATTTTGAAAATCCAGTGGCATCTGCTGCCACAATGACTTTATTTGCCCTACATGTTTTGGAAGTATAAAGTATGTAGGATAAGCAATATATTAGAATTTAAAAATAAAATTCCTGGATATAGTTGACCTGGCTGTCCCATTCCTGGCATTGCCTCTCTATGGTGAAAAATATGCTTTCCACTGATAGGGTGCATACTCTTCTCTACAAGGTGAGCACACAGCTTTCAAAAGAGCTATTTCTGTGGGGAAAATACCACAGAGATGCCTTTAAAAATTGTCCTCAAGATATAAACATGGAAATCAAAAGCCCAGAATACAGAATCTTGCAGAAATTGTTGAGGATTATGATATTTGGGTAAGGGATACAAAAGGGGGCTTTCAAAATACAGAAATAACTTCTTATACCTTTCATTCTCTCTCAGATACAAAGTAGATCTTCAGGGTAATTTTGTAAAAGGTACCTAGTTGTAAATATTTCATATGTTTTATAAAGGCTGATTATGTGCCAGTGTTCCTTTCATACAGTTACCCCAGGGAAAGTAAGGTGCACACTAGAGGCCAACCAAAACCATTGTTTTTGATTCTGACCAAAACTGAATCCTTGGCCGAAATCTGTGGCTCAGTTTTGCCAAGAACCAAAGACAAAACCAAAAATGAAAGATTCTTAAGCTCTTTGAAGTAGAATGGAGGAGTAGCTTAGTGGAGCAGTTTGAAATATTTAACTGCCAGCTTTTTTTTGTAATCTTTATTTAATTAGCACTGAATAGAAACAGAATAAGGTACATAGGCCTAAATGCACTAAACTTAACCAATCATCTAATGATCATCGCTAAACCGGTTTGACCGGTTTTGTGATCGATTGGATTCCCCGACCCAATGCACAAAGCTACTGTCCATGTGTTTTTCTGAGTGATCACTCATTCTGAGCATGCAAATGAGGGGATTAGTATTGAAATTCCATGCAAAGTTGGTGACTGATCGATGCATAAAATGGCTTCTACCAGAAGAAGAAATACCGATTGGGTTCGCTGATCTGAAAAAGAGCGATTGTTGAAGACCAGTTGCTCACTATCCTTGCCGACTCTTCTGCTCTGAAAGTAATAGAATCAGTATTATATTATAAAACTATAAAAACAAATATAGATATGTAGTGGAACTTATGCGCGTGTTATGTGCTTGTATTGTATGCGCATTGTGAATGCATGTGTTTAAAGCGCATGTTCAAGTTCTGTTCAGTGTAGCCCGTTCTCAGTGTACACAAAAAATTGTAAGGGATGGCGGTGGAATAAGGGGTTCCCACAATTCTTTTCTTTCCAAAGATATCAAGTAAGGCCAGCATATAACACCCTCATTTATGCTACTCATAGTAAACTGCATAGAGTTGCATTGTTTTGCTTCGCGATTCATGGTACAAGAAGCCACAGAGCATCATGGGATTGCTATACGGTATAAAAGTGCTTGTAATAGCAGCATTTGTTAATCGTATGTGTTAACTGCATTGTCTGCATGGGACGCGTATTTTGGTGCACTATGTGTGAAATGGATGGTGGTTGTAGGCTCCGTTTTATTCTGGCTACCCTTTCCCATGGAAGACGCCTTCGGCCCGTGCAAATAAACCAAGCCTATGAACCATGCACAACAGGCCTTGTGTACATTGCATCAAGAACCAACAGGACTACTTTGCGCATGTGTTTAAATTGCTCTTACAGCGATCGATTGGATGAGATAGGGAGAGCCTCTGCTCAGATCATTTGCATGTCAACTCGGTTGTGCATCAATCACTCGGCCAGAATCAGAGAATCGGCCAACAGCAATCCAGTCAGTATTGCCAACTGATTTTAGTGCATCTAGGCCAGTGGTCTCAAACTCAAACCCATTTTGGATTTCTAGTACTTGGAGGGCCGCAGAAAATATAGCTATTGTCTTATTAAAGAAATGACAATTTTGTATGAGGTAAAATCCTTTATAGTTTATAAATCTTTCCTTTAACTGTTAAAGGAAAGATTTTTACCTTTTCTTTAATAAGACATTATTTTTTCTGCGGCCCTCGCAGTTAAAGTTTAACATCTTTCCTTTCTCAGAACTGACACATTTCAATCACTATATTGAAAATAAAATCATTTTCCCTACCTTTGTTGTCTGGTGACTTTATTTTTCTGTGCTTTTAACTATGTTTCCAAGGCCTTCTTGTCCATTGAATGCTTTTCTCTCCATCTTCACTTTCTGCCTTGCGTCCATCTTTGGCATTAACTTAACATTCAATTTTTTCAATTTTTCCATTTTTCTTATTTCTTCTCAAAATCTACTTTTCCATGTCTTCCCTTCCCTTCTTATAATTCTCTCCTTCCCTCCCTATTTCCATGGTCTGACATCTCTCTCCTTCCCTCCTTCCCCCCCAGTGTAACATTTCTCTTTCCATTCCTCCTTTCTGCCCCCTGCAGTTAATCTCCCTTCCTCCTTTCTGACCCCCTCCTAGTCCAACATTTCTCCCTCCTTTCCACCAGTCCAACATTTTTTTCTCTCTTCCTTCTGCATGCTTCTCTTCTGGTCCTCCTTCCCTCAACCAAGCAACATCTCTCTCTCTCTCCCTCCATGAGTCCAACTTTTCACTCTCTGCCCTCTACCCCTTCCCCAGTGTAACATTTCTCCTTCCCATCCTCCCCATCCATCTTGCCTTCTCCATGAGTCCAACACTTTCTGCCTCTTGCACACTTTCTCTCTGTCCTTGCCTTTTCCCTCAGTGGCATCCCTCCTTCCCACCTCCCAACCCAACATGCTCTGTCCCCATGCACCATCTCACCCTCCCCTCCAGTGTGTAGCATCTTTCCTTTCCCTTCCTTTCTGCCAGGTCCAGCAGCACCTCTTCTCCCTTCCTTTTACCTCTCTCCTGTCCAGCAGTACCCCTGCTCCCCTTGTCCAGCAGTACTCTTCTTCCTTCCCTACTCCCCTTGTCCAGCAGTACTTCTGTTTTGCGGCCCATGGTCTGCACGTGATCTTGCACACTAGGCAGGAAGAGAGGCTTCAGCGCCGGCGTCAGCTGACTTGAAACTTCCTGCAGCCGTTGCATATGCTGGGACTCTTGCCTTTGCGTATCTTCCAGGACTCTTGCCTTCGTTTTGTCTCTGTACCCCTGGATCAGCAGCGGCAGGCTAGAGAAAGGAGGCAGGATTCCTGGCATATGCGATGGCAGCAGGAAGCTTCAAGTAAGGTGATGCCAGCGCTGGAGCCTCTCTTCCTGCCCAGTGAGCGAGATCATGTACAGACTGTGGGCCGCAAAATAGGACCTGGGGGGCTGCAAGTTTGAGACCACTGTTCTAGTCCATACACCATTAACCACCAAGTCACAGAAAGAACATAAAAAATGTTGTTCCACCCAAATAACTCTGGCTCAAAGTTAGACTCCCTGGTGATGGAGACAGATACTGTGCCAGATAAGTAGACAGCTTTTGTAAAATGACAGGCATAGATGTTTTGCAACCCTAAATGTTTAGATGTACTGGCAATTTCTTGTACAATCCCACTTTATTCCATAACCAGTGGGTTATTTTCATCTACCCACCAGGACTTTGTAGGAAGCCTCAAACTTCAGAGGCTTAAACCCCTCCCCCTCTTACCCATTGTCTCTATAACCTCAGTCTTTCTTCCTGCAAGCCAGGCTGTAGGAGCTTGTCTTTTCTGCTCATATTTTATTTCGTGTAATTTCAATCTTTGCGTTCACGGTTTTCACCCTCATGTTGCATAGGTTCCCTGCCAGGACAGCTCCGACTGCAGGTGATTGCAAGCCTTTGGGAAAAGTCTGCTTCTGGAGGGTTCCCTGCTTGTCAGTAAGCCCTCTGGACAGCCTGCACATCAGATCGGGGCTCTGAGACTGTTCCCTTGGGAGTTAGCTCACCCCAGGTTCGTCTGCTAGTGAGTACAGGAAGCAGTCAACAGCAAGGCAGCCGGCGGCTTCCAAAAAGAAACAGTTCTGATGCCAGGCCGCTGTCTCCTCCCCCACCTATCAGGAGATGTTTGTTGGCTTTTCTGGCAGAATGGCAGGCTATTACCCCTGACCACTGGGTCCTGGATGTTCTCAGGCATGACTATATAATGTAGTTTCTCTTTCCTCTGACCGAGTGTTTTCTGGATTCCCCTGCTGGCCACCCCAAGAGTGTGATTCGGGTGCAGGCCACAGACTACTGGATATTGCGGCCATAGAATCTGTTCCAGAGCAAGAATAGGGCTCTGGGAGCTACTCGACATACCTTATTCCACAGAAATGATTCGGTGATTGGAGACCAGTTCTGATCCTCAAGGCAGTCAATGTAGCGCTGAAAATGCCTCGCTTCCGCATGGAGACTGTGTGTTAGCTTTAGTGGCGCCGGGGGAGTTCCTAGCCTCCCTGGATTTGACTAAGGCATATCCCCATATTACCAATATGTGGTTTCATGCCTTGGGGCAACATTTCCAGTTTGTGGTGATGCCGTTTGGATTGGCAACGGCACCCAAGACAGTCTCCAAAGTGATGTTGGCTGTGGCGGACCATTTTTGTACCCTAGGTGTCCTGGTCCTCCCATATCTTCACAACTGGTTGACCAGAGCTCCCTCATTGTCCGAGGGACATCAGAGCTGTCCATCAGGTGGTAAAGTTATTTCAGTTTCTGGGCTGGGTGATCAACTTCAGGATGTGTCACCTCTAGCCGGCCCAGGATTTAGAGTGCCTAGGAGTTCGAGTTCACAAGGGCCAGAACACAGTGTTCTGCAAGTGTTCCATCAGAAGTTACCACTGCTTCTCGGGAACCTTCTAACCACTCTGGTCTCAACAGTATGGCAGTACCTCCAGATTCTGAGGACCATGATGACAACGATGCTCTTCTTTTGCTCTGGACTCCAAAGCGGGACCCGTTTACATGCATCCCTGACCTGGATGACTGTGGCATAAAGCAGTCTTGCATGGGGATTGTGACCTCTCTCGCTTTCCAGGGGCCTTCCTCACTGGATCTCAGATTGGATCTATGGTTGTGAGTCTCAAAGGCTGGTGCATGACCATCCCTGTTCAGGGCCAGTGGTCTTATCAAGTGCCTGGAGCTTCGTGCTTCAGCTGGCTCTTCTTCACTTTGAGGGTCGGGTCTTTCATTGAGTCATCCATGTATTCTTGGTTAATGCCACGGCAGTGGCTTACATCCATCGACAGGAGGGTACGAGGATTCCCTCTCTGAGCTGGACTGCTCTTCTGGTGGGCGGAGAGACACCTTGTGGCGCTGTCTGCAGCACACATGGCAGGAGTGGACAATGTTCAAGCAGACTTTCTCAGTTGTCTGTGAGCACAGCAGTGCATAACAGCAACACGTGAGGGTAGTTGTACGGCCTCAAGAAGGTCGAGGGGGCGTGGTGGATCAGGCGGCCAGAGGCGGTAATGAAACCCCGATGTTTCCAGATGGCCCCGTGGGCGTGCAAGGTAAGGAAGGCATATTGTTGCAGTTTTCTGGTTAACTTTGTTAGTCAGCTTCTAATGATGCTTCACATTTATCATAGGGGACTTTCCTTGAAACAGCTTGTAGTGAAACGCGAATTCACGTCGGAGTCCCTCGCTAGTTAAGATAAGTGCCATAGGCATATTTATTGATCTTATAAGATGCATGACTAAGAGTTAAGATAGACCGATGAGGAGGCTTCCTACTAGTAACTTGAATTCTACATGAAATAGAGAATTCAAGGGTAGCCCTGAGGTCTGGTGAAGAATGAAGAATTGAAAAAACTGAATACATTTTGAATTTATAAATGTATGATGAAGTTCACATATTGAAGCATGCTATAAAAAGAGTAAAGTTGCATGGTAGAATTGAAATTTATGAAGTAAGACGAGTGTTGCATTATTTGTTGAACTAAGTTATTAGCTTCACTTGAGGACATCTGCTGATATACAGTAGGCTGAATATATGGTATTTTATAAACCCAAAAAGGTTTAAAGTGTGTAGATATATTTTAGCCTCCATTGTATAGGTTTGTGAGGCTGCAAAACACAGCTGTCTGATAAGTTTTTATAAATAGGTGCCTCTTGGACTTCCAACCTAGGTGATCTATTCCATAATTACCCTCAAAGAGTTAATGCTTTCAAACAGTTGTAAATTTGTCCAAGATCATTTGTATGCTTTTGGGGGCAGTTTAAGAACTTATTTTAAAATAGCACATGAACACTGATGATGCCGATATTAAAAAAAAAAAAAAAAAGGGTACAAAACACAAGTTGTTCATGTAGAAATGAACTTCAAATCCAAAGCCTTAGGTCATCAACTACAGTCGTACAATACAGTTCATCTTTTGCAGTGAAGAAATTGTATTATAAAGTTGTTGCTGATATGAATCTTTGGGCTTGAAGCATGCTTCTCCAAGAACAACTTATGGTTTTGGTTCTAGGAGTAGAGTATGTTGTTTGTGGATGAGATTTCAAATGCCGTGTTGGACATTTGTTTTTCAGCCTTTATAAAATAGGCACATTTTTTTCAAATTTTTGTGTTGTCCTTATAAGAAATTGTGCCTCTTACATCTTTTGATAGTTTTTTCTACAGTGTTGAAGTCATATGATCTTATGAAAGGCATCTCATGTTTTCAGTGATCAAGCATCTGTTGTGAATGCAAGATGTTTTGTAATAGATATTAAACAACGAAAAGAGGCACTGGAGATGTCAAATCCAACTAATGGTCACAATGTCTTTTATTAATGATAAACACATGAAAATGTTTAAAAACATGCAAAGTCCCGACTAGGATTCAAGTTTTATAGAGACACCATCACATTCATACGCACAGTTTGCAGCACATCTTGAGTTCATTATTGTCCCCTGAGGAAGGTGATGTTGTTGCCGAAACTTGGATCCTAGTCAGGACTTTGCATGTTTTAAACATTTTCATGTGTTTATCATTAAAAAAAGACATTGTGACCATTAGTTGGATTCAACATTTCTAGTGCCTCTTTTCGTTGTTTGCTGTACTGTAGGCTTGGTACCTTCTTTCCCTTTTTCTTGTAATAGATTTTAACATTTTCTAATATATTTTAAAAAATCTATTGTCAGTACAATCACCTCAACGGATTCAAATTAAGGATGATGGATTTCCTATTAAAGGCTGTGAAGATATCTTGGTGGTTGGATTGGCTGTGTGCTGGGGTGGAAAGGATGCTTATTATATTTCACTGCAGCAGGAGGAAGATCAGACTGGTAAGTAAATTTTGGAAGATCCATTTACACAAATGTTATACTGTTTAGACCAGGCCTTCTCAAAATCTGTCTTGGTGATCCCATAGCCATTTAGGGTTTCAGAATCAACATAAGGAATATGCATATCTGCATATGTTGAACACCATCATATGCAAACATATCATGCATATTCAACTTGGATATCTTGGAAACCAACTGGCTCTGGGGTCATTAGAACAAATTTTGAAAGCCCTAATTTAGACCTGCTTGTAGGCACAAACCTGTGGTTTGAAGGAAACAGTTTATGTAATTCTGGATTCAAAACTGTTTAGCTTCTTAACAAGCACTATGAGGTCAATATTCAAAGTTTTTGTTTGACTAGCTTTGCAATTAGGCCAGACAAAGCTCATTCTTTGAATTTGCTTCCATGCTGACCAGCCAAATTTTATCCAGGCAATTTGCAGCCTCCACATATTTTAGTTTCACATTTCCTGGAGCATGGTTAAACTGGCCAGCAAAAATAATTTGGTTAACTCTGGTCAGGTTGAATGTCCAGCTAGCCAACTGGACAAAGTTGTCTGGTTAATTCTGCCCACACCCAGTCAGCTGAAGATTGCACTTCTTCCCTTGTTTGTTTGTATCCTAAACCAGTAGATTGTGTATCTGGTGTGAAGAGGGCTTTAAACTAGAATTGTTGGGGCAGAGTGATCAAAACTCCCAGGTAAATGTATCTCTAAATACCTCTACACAAATGGGAAAAAGGGGCAATGTCTGGAAAGCAGTATTATACTAATATTCGAAGTATAGGAAACAAGTTTGTGGATCTAGAGCAGGGGTGTCAAAGTCCCTCCTCGAGGGCCGCAATCCAGTTGGGTTTTCAGGATTTCCCCACTGAATATGCATGAGATCTATTTGCATGCACTGCTTTCATTGTATGCTAATAGATCTCATGCATATTCATTGGGGAAATCCTGAAAACCCGACTGGATTGCGGCCCTTGAGGAGGGACTTTGACACCCCTGATCTAGAGGCTGTTATGGTAGAGGCTGAGTTGGATGTAGTGGTGATAATGGAGACATGGTTCACAGAGAACCATGACTGGGATATAATCTGTTCAGGAAAGATAGGATAGGAAGAAAAAAAAAGGGGGGGGGAGTGCATTGGAGGAAGGAGTGGCGTAGTGGTTAGAGCTACAGCCTCAGCACCCTGAGGTTGTGGGTTCAAATGTTGCCCTGCTCCTTGTAATCCTGGGCAAGTCACTCAATCCTCCATTGTCCCAGGTAAATTAGGTAGATTGTAAGCTTACCAGGACAGATAGAGAGAAAAAAAATGCTTGAGTACCTGATTGTAAACCACTTGGATAACTGGCTCTGAACAACATGATTAGTAAGTCAGAGTGTTCAGAGCCAGTGTGAGTTAAAACATTACCAATCCATGCAGTCTCAATATTGTGACCCTTGAGAAAGCCGGTTACACAGGCAAAATGGGTCCTGTCGGGAAGGACTGTAATGAAAGATAAGTGTGTTTCTTGTTTGAAGAAGAAAAAACTGACATGTTGAATGTAATTGGATTTATAAAGTGCACTCTTATTTTTGAGTATTTTGGGGATAAATAGGTTTGAGTTCACCCAGTTATGTGCACTTAAGGGTTTTTCAGGATCAATGATCAAAATCTGGAACTGATAAATCTGACTGTTGTCAATTCCTCATGTACTGAGTAGGTTTCAGACATCCTTTTACCCTCTTTTTTTTACTTTTGTTGCTTGCTACAATTAGAAAGAAGCTGTTTTGGTGTTTTTTAGCAATATGCTGTGCAGCTTCTTTTTCTGTCTGTTTTTTGGTTGGTGGTGTTTACCAAAAATATAATCTCAATATGCAAGTAGTGCAAATCCAAAATATATACATTATTGAACAAATACAGGAAACAAAAACTAGAACTTACCTGTTAAAAAAAACCACAGCAAAAAACCTTTGTTAAAAACTTTAGAGTCACAGTTGTTGTGAATTCAGTTAGTCAGTTATCATTCTTCCTCCCTAATCTTATGCATATTTTGTTCAATTTTAAAGGAAGCCATTTATGGGCATAAAAAATTTGAAATAATCCTTTAGTTGTAAAATCTTGAGTCCTTTCTATGTAGATATCAAGCAAGGATTCCATAGTACATATCTGAGCTAAACATCAAAACTCATTCCTTTTCCCTTACTGCACTGTAATTGAGAATTAAACATAGGAATCTACTGTTCTTTTCTATTTAAGAAGTATGAAATAGAAGAGATATCAAAATTGACAGCCTGACTCTCATTTACCTTGTTTCTGGTCACATAAGTAATTTGTTAGAATTCAACAAAATCAGTATTGCAATTCTTCCTACTGCCTGCCCATGAAGAAATAATAAACACTTAAAATTATGTATTTTTGTTTTAATTTTAAAAGGAAAATTTATATGAACAGAATCTTGTGGGTGTGGAGATAGCGGAACTACTGCAGCAAATTTGCAATCTATCCCTGAAAACAGGCGTGATCCCGGAGGACTGGAAGATAGCCAACGTTACGCCCATCTTTAAAAAGGGATCAAGAGGTGACCCGGGAAACTACAGACCGGTGAGTCTGACCTCGGTTCCGGGGATAATGGCGGAAGCACTGATAAAAGAAAACATCAATGAACATTTTGAAAGAAACGAACTTCTGATAACCAGCCAACATGGTTTCTGCAAGGGGAGATCGTGCCTAACGAACTTATTGCACTTCTTCAAAGGAATTAACAAATGGATGGACAAAGGAGACCCCATAGACATCATATATCTAGATTTCCAAAAAGCCTTTGACAAGATGCCCCATGAACACCTACTCCGGAAACTGATGAACCATGGGGTGGAAGGAGACATACATAGATGGATCAGAAACTGGTTGGCGGGTAGGAGTGAAGGGCCACTACTCGGACTGGAGGAGGGTCACGAGTGGGGTCCCGCAGAGCTCGGTGCTCGGGTCGCTGCTATTTAATATATTCATAAATGATCTAGAAACAGGGACGAAGTGTGAGATAATAAAATTTGTGGATGACACCAAACTATTTAGTGGAGCTCGGACTAAAGAGGACTGCGAAGAATTGCAAAGGGACTTGAACAAACTAGGTGAATGGGCGATGAGATGGTAGATGAAGTTCAACATTGAGAAATGTGAAGTATGTGGGAAACAGAAACCCGAGGTACAACTATACGATGGGAGGGATGTTATTGAATGAGACTACCCAAGAAAGGTACTTGAGGGTAATGGTGGACATGACAATGAAGCCGACGGCACAGTGCTCAGCAGCCGCTAAGAAGGTAAACAGAATGCTAAGCTAGAAGGGTATTACAACCAGAAAAAAAAGAAGTTATCCTGCCGTTGTATCGGGTGATGGTGCGTCCACATCTGGAGTACTGCATCCAATATTGGTCGCCGTACCTTAAGAAGGATATGGCGATACTCGAGAGGGTTCAGAGGAAAGCGGACATGTCTGATAAAAGGTTTGGAAAACCTTTCATACACAGAGATTGGGAAAACTGGCACTCTTTTTCCTGGAGAAGAGGAGACTTAGAGGGGATATGATAGAGACTTACAAGATCATGAAGGGCATAGAGAGAGTAGAGAGGAACAGATTCTTCAAACTTTTGAAAAATAAAAGAACAAGAGGGCATTCGGAAAAGTTGAAAGGGGACAGATTCAAAATGAATGCTAGGAAGTTCTTCTTTACCCAACGTGTGGTGGACACCTGGAATGCGTTTTCAGAGGGCGTAATAGGGCAGAGTACAGTACTGGGGTTCAAGAAAGGATTGGACAATTTCCTGCTGGAAAAGGGGATAGAGGAGTGTAGATAGAGGATTACTGCACAGGTCCTGGACCTGTTGGGCCACCGCATGAGCGGACTACTGGGCACGATGGACCTCAGGTCTGACCCAGCAGAGGCATTGCTTATGTTTTTATGTAAGTTTTCAAAGTTGCTGTTTAAGTCACAAATGGAAGTAAGGGGGCAAGACATAAATGCTTAGGGACTGGTGTTGGGTAAGGAAGTCTTATTCCTTCCCCAACCTATTTTTTTATAGTAACTGATTTTGTTTTTGTACTTACCTCTCCCACCCCCACCCCCCCTTCTTGTGAAAAAATTTTTGTGGGTACTCATGGGGGAGAATATGCTTGAAATACTTGGTCAATTGAGTATGCAGAATTTGTAGGAGCTGATATATGGATTGTTATGTGAATTGTATTTTAATCAATGGATAATCCAGCAAATATATCTGTCTCTGACCTGTATTTTCTGTGTTGAGCTCACAGTTCTTACTATTTTGCTTTTTTGTGTATGATTTTGGGAGAAAATCAGCTATCAATACTATACATTTTTAAATCTTTTTATCTTCAGCTGCTTTGAGCATCACTGCAAGTTTGGCTCCACCTCCTGTAGATCAGACCCTGTCAGTGACAGAGAGGCTTTCGCATCTTCGGTCCTGCTTGCAGGAAGAATTGGAAACTGCAAGAAACCGCACAGTTCTCATGTACAGTTTCATTGAACACTACAAGACCTTGCTTTTGGGATGTGATGTCTCCCTGACTGCAAAATTTGCAGATCCTAAGGTTTCAGAGCTTGTTAAATATTAAATCATTTTAAACTTGATTTTGTTACTTAGGCAAGTGAGGCAATTTTATAAGACTTAGGTAGCATTTGCATGTGCAAAAAGTAGGGCTGCATTTTGATTAAAATTTTAATTGCACAATTCAAGGTATGTGGTTTTGGGGTATTTTGGGTGGTTTTTTTTTTTTTTTGCATCTCCTTATGACTCTCTGGGCAAGTCACTTAATTTTCCAATGCCCAGATTAACAAGGAGCTACAGTGGGGGAAAATAAATAACATACCTTTAATCGTGCAATTAATAGCAATTGCAAATTTTAATCGACATAAAATTCCTAACAAAATTAAAAATCTGAAGTAATGAAAGGATAAGAAATGTAAATTGAAAAATTGCAATTTAACCCTTTAATTGGCAGATGGTGAAACAGCTGCTTTATGTAACTTGATGTTGAACGAGAGCAACAGTGTCAAGTAACAGGCATTTGGAAATGCAGATCTCCCATAAGAGCCATAGAAAAAACATGTTACTTCTGAGCAACAATGCCAAATAAAGGGTTAAAAAATCTAAAACAGCTTGCAGAATAGCTATAATCAGCCTTACAGTTTTCACAACTTACTTCAGAAAAGCAAGTCTAGTAAAAAGCATATTTACACATGTAAGTCAGCATCTGTGTAGAATAATGAATTAAAAAAAGGTGCTATTTATAGGTTTATAATACAGCTGACATATTTTGAAGTTCAGCATAATAGTCAGTGGTCTTATTTGGACCTGGAATTTGAAGAAGTACCATATTTTTTGCTCCATAAGACGTACTTTTCCACCAAAAAAGTGGGTGGAAATAAAGGTGCGTCTTATGGAGCGAATACCTCCGTACCTTTTAAAAAATCCGGCTGTCCAGAGCTTTCAGCTCCTGCCCTTGACTCCCGAACTCTAGCAGCAGCATCAGATGGGAGCACTTTTTAAAATCCTGCCATCCAGTGCAGTACGGCAGGAGCTTTCAGTGCTCCTGCCCTTCCCTCAGCTGATTCCAAAATGTTGGCGGCAGCGTCAGAGTAGAGAATGAGACAGGCGCAAGCTTTTCGTGTTCCTGCCTGGTCCCGTTCTGCTCTGTGAATGGCTGCCACCAGTTCTCATGGAACTGATGGCAGCCATTCACGGAGTGAAGTGGGACGAGGCAGGAACGCGAAAAGCTCGCGCCTGCCTCATTCTCCGCTCTGACGCTGCCACAAGAGTTTTGGAATCAGCTGAGGGAAGGACAGGAGCGCTGAAAGCTCCTGCCATACAGTGCTGGACGGCAGAATTTTTAAAAAGGTACGGGGGCCTGCCTGCCTGCTTTGCTTGCCTTGGGGTGGGGTACCTTCCGGCGGGTGGGGGGCCCTGTCTGCTAGCCACTAGCCCTGCCTGCCCTGTGTCCTGTCCCTGTCTTTCAGCTACTAGCACTGCCTGCCTGCCAGCCATTAGGCCTGCCTGCCCTGTGCCCTGTCCCAGCCTACCACTAGACCACCAGAGGGGGGACAGGGTACAGATCCTGGCAGGGAGGGTGCATAGGATTCAGAGCTTGGCAAGGAGTGTCGGGTTGGGTACAGAGCCTAGCAGGGAGAATTTGGTTCAGAATGTTTTTTTTTTCTTGTTTTCCTCCTCTAAATTTAGGGTGCATCTTATGGAGCAAAAAATACAGTACTTGAAGGGGGATTTGTACTCACTCCTGGCATTCAAAATCACAGTCATAACACTATTTTTGGTATCATTTTCATTTCTAAAATGTCTCTGTCATTTGTGTTAAAAAAAAAAAAAAAAGCTTCTTTGGGGTAGCTATATGTATTGAGTTACTAATGCCATTAACCTTCATGGATTCACGACTATCCAGGTATTTTTGCTTTATTTTAATATTTATTAGTAAAATGTCTGTCTTTCTTAGCAGATGTCTTATTAAGTCTAGAGAATGACACAGGGACAAATTTGTCTCTGTTTCTACAGGAACTCAGTTTCCCCATACCGTCCCTGTGCGTTTTGTCGCTGTCCCTGTCATTCCTGTAAGCTCTCCTTAACCGCAGAAGCCTCGAATACTAATGATTTTAATGTGTTTGAGGCTTGTGTAGAAGAGGATAGAGCTTGCAGGAATAGGGCAGGGACAAGAAAAGAACTTGTGGGGATAAGAACATAAGAAGCGCCATCTCCGGATCAGACCTTCGGTCTATCAAGTCCGGTGATCCGCACACGCAGAGGCCCAGCCAGGTGTACACCTGGCGTAATTTTTAGTCACCCATATCCCTCTATGCCTCTCGTAAGGAGATGTGCATCTAATTTGCTTTTAAATCCTAGGACAGTGCCGATAATTGAAACAGCTTTTATAATAATAATAATAATTTATTTTCTTGTATACCGCCCAACCAGTAATTCTGGGCAGTTCACAACAGGAGAATACTGAGACATTTCAGCACATGGTACAGTTTCATAGAACACACTATCTACGTACAATCTAAAATTATATAATAAAAGTAATACAATTGTTAAAAACATTCAAGTACAATATTAAAATTATTAAAAAATTAAAACATACTTTGACAATAAGAATAGAAACAGAAGACCTCATTAAAATATATCAAAATTAATATTCTTATTTGTCAAATAAATAGTCTTTAATGATTGAACAGGACCGGAAAATGAGTTCCCACAGGGACAGGGAAATATTTGTCCCCATGTCATGCTCTAATTAGGTCAATAGGTTAAGCTGATCCTCATGTTAAACAGTACTAGATTTCAAGTACATCATGAGATCAGTAGGACCTCAACATCATTTCTATGTTTTTTTCTCCCTTCAAATGGATTACCTACTCATAAGTTACTGATGCACTGAAGACATATTTTTGCCCAAAAATTTTCTGGGCTTTCTAATTAGAAATGTATTGTGCATAAAAGTTTTATGCTCTCCTCTATTATAAAGTACATTATTTTTAACTGTTCTTTGATTGTTTTATTTGGTCTGTTACAGGTTGCCTGCTGGTTATTGGACCCAGGTTCAAAAGAACGAACTCTGCACAATATAGTAACTAATTTCATCCCTCAGGAATTGCCTCTGTTGGAAGGTGTGGGAACTGGTCAGGGTATTCAGAGCCTGGGCCTTAGTGCCAGTCCCGATCACTCAGGGAGGTATAGAGCGTCCATAGAGTCTGTGCTTGTTTTCAGTATCATGAACCAGCTCCAAGTTTTGCTACAGAAAGAGAATCTGCAAGGTAAAAAACTTCAGAGGATAAAACTTGTATACTGTTTTCAAATGGTGATTTCTAGCACTACTTACTATGGCGAACTGGTATAACTATTGTACTATCTATTGATGAAGACATGAAACAGAATTGAGTTTATTTTAAAACTTTCTCCCCTGCTTAACACCTAAGCGGGTAACAGTAACCAGGGTAACCTGGGTAGTAGCGATCATCAAACGGTTTGGTTTGATATAACGGCTAAAGTGGAGAGCGGCCGCACGATACTTAAAGTCCTAGATTTCAAACGTACGGACTTTAATGCAATGGGAAAGTACCTGAAGAAAGAGCTGTTAGGATGGGAGGACATAAGAGAAGTGGAAAGACAGTGGTCTAAGCTGAAAGGAGCGATAAAAATGGCTACGGACCTTTATGTGAAGAAAATCAATAAAAACAAAAGAAAAAGGAAGCCGATATGGTTCTCCAACCTAGTGGCTGAGAAAATAAAGGCGAAAGAGTTGGCGTTCATGAAATATAAAAAAACCCAAGAAGAGGAGAGCAGAAAGGACTACAGGGTGAAACTGAAAGAAGCCAAGAGAGAGATACGTTTGGCGAAGGCACAGGCGGAAGAACAAATGGCTAAAAATGTAAAAAAGAGAGATAAAAATTTTTTCAGATATATTAGTGAAAGGAGGAAGATAAAAAATGGAATTGCTAGGCTAAAAGATGCTGGGAACAAATATGTGGAGAGCGATGAGGAGAAAGCAAATGTGCTAAACAAATACTTCTGTTCTGTGTTCACAGAAGAAAATCCTGGAGAAGGACCGAGATTGTCCGGCAAAGTTACACGAGAAAATGGAGTAGATTCTGCGCCGTTCACGGAGGAGGGTGTTTATGAGCAACTTGAAAAACTGAAGGTGGACAAAGCGATGGGACCAGACGGGATCCATCCCAGGATACTAAGGGAACTCAGAGAGGTTCTGGCGAGTCCTATTAAAGACTTGTTCAACAAATCTCTGGAGACGGGAGTGATTCCTGGGGATTGGAGGAGAGCGGATGTGGTCCCTATTCATAAAAGTGGTCACAGGGATGAAGCAGGAAACTACAGGCCGGTGAGCCTCACTTCAGTTGTTGGAAAAATAATGGAAGTGTTGCTGAAAGAAAGGATAGTGTATTTCCTTGAATCTAATGGGTTACAGGATCCGAGGCAACATGGCTTTACAAAAGGTAAATCGTGCCAAACGAACCTGATTGAATTTTTTGATTGGGTGACCAGAGAGCTGGATCGAGGACATATGCTAGATGTAATTTATTTGGATTTCAGCAAAGCCTTTGATACAGTTCCTCATAGGAGGCTGTTGAACAAACTTGAAGGGCTAAAGTTAGGACCCAAAGTGGTGAACTGGGTCAGAAACTGGCTGTCGGACAGACGCCAGAGGGTGGTGGTTAATGGAAGTCGCTCGAAGGAAGGAAAGGTGACTAGTGGAGTCCCTCAGGGTTCGGTGCTGGGGCCAATCCTGTTCAATATGTATGTAAGTGACATGGCTGAAGGGTTAGAAGGAAAAGTGTGCCTTTTTGCAGATGATACCAAGATTTGTAACAGAGTAGACACCGAAGAGGGAGTGGAAAATATGAAAAAGGATCTGCAAAAGTTAGAGGAATGGTCTAATGCCTGGCAACTAAAATTCAATGCAAAGAAATGCAGAGTAATGCATTTGGGGATTAATAATAGGAAGGAACCGTATATGCTGGGAGGAGAGAAGCTGATATGCACGGACGGGGAGAGGGACCTCGGGGTGATAGTGTCCGAAGATCTAAAGGCGAAAAAACAGTGTGACAAGGCAGTGGCTGCTGCCAGAAGGATTCTGGGCTGTATAAAGAGAGGCGTAGTCAGTAGAAGAAAGAAGGTGTTGATGCCCCTGTACAGGTCATTGGTGAGGCCCCACTTGGAGTATTGTGTTCAGTTTTGGAGACCGTATCTGGCGAAAGACGTAAGAAGACTTGAGGCGGTCCAGAGGAGGGCGACGAAAATGATAGGAGGCTTGCACCAGAAGACATATGAGGAGAGACTGGAAGCCCTGAATATGTATACCCTAGAGGAAAGGAGAGACAGGGGAGATATGATTCAGACGTTCAAATACTTAAAGGGTATTAACGTAGAACAAAATCTTTTCCAGAGAAAAGAAAATGGTAAAACCAGAGGACATAATTTGAGGTTGAGGGGTGGTAGATTCAGGGGCAATGTTAGGAAATTCTACTTTACGGAGAGGGTGGTGGATGCCTGGAATGCGCTCCCGGGAGAGGTGGTGGAGAGTAAAACTGTGACTGAGTTCAAAGAAGCGTGGGATGAACACAGAAGATTTAGAATCAGAAAATAATATTAAAGATTGAACTAGGCCAGTTACTGGGCAGACTTGTACGGTCTGTGTCTGTGTATGGCCGTTTGGAGGAGGATGGGCAGGGGAGGGCTTCAATGGCTGGGAGGGTGTAGATGGGCTGGAGTAAGTCTTAACAGAGATTTCGGCAGTTGGAACCCAAGCACAGTACCGGGTAAAGCTTTGGATTCTCGCCCAGAAATAGCTAAGAAGAAAAAAAAAAAAAAATTTTTTTAAATTGAATCAGGTTGGGCAGACTGGATGGACCATTCGGGTCTTTATCTGCCGTCATCTACTATGTTACTATGTTAGTAGAAAACATACATATTCAGGACATACTCAAACATGTTATAATATATGCATCCTATCCTAATCTTCCACGTATATTCTTCCAAAACTAGCATAATGCTCGTAAAAATGTTCATCCTCTATGAACCATAAAATGCAATACTGAATTATATAGAGCTAACAGAGTTGTTGCAAAAGGTCTGCCTGGAGGCTTATACTACATGCTTATTATTTATAAATATGCATTTTTCTATAGCATTTCCAATGTAACTTCACATATATGTCTGAATGCAGAAAAGGATTGCATTGAATGGAAAAAAGTAACACGATACTGTATATCATGTACATATCCTAAAGATATACAAATAATATAAACTTAAATATCCCATTAAAGGAAGAGAGGAAATCGAGAGAAAAATAGGGACAACTTGGAGAGTTATCCAAGTAAAAAGGAATAGAATTCAGAGCTAAACACTATATTGAGATCTGAGATCTTAAACTTGTGGGACAATAGGAAATGACAGAGGCAAGTGAATTGGAGAAATCTGAGCGTATAAAATTTTATCAAAGCATTTACAGGGAAATTGATGGAAAAATACAATTCTCAGAGCAAACAGTGAAGACCTTTTAGCCAGAAAGGCCCTAGAGAGATCAGGAAACCCCCCCAACATATTTTGACATAAAGAAAATATATTTTTATTATGAAAATTTTGGTCCTGTTCAAGGACAAAAATCATAAGCTGGTTATGATAGCTACTGGTTTTGGCTTTCTGCAAAGTGTTTTCTATTACTGACCTGAAATTGCCTCTGTTCACAGGCCTCCAAAGGCCCAGGACTTGAAAACTTGCTCATACTAAGTAACAAAACATTCCTTGCACCTAGATAGTGAAAGCATAGTTTGGAGGAATGCTTCTTGCTCTGGGTTAGAGAGTTGCGCGGGGACAGAAATCCCACCCGTCCCCACCCGTCCCCGCCAAAGTCCCACCCGTCCCCACCCGTCCCCGTGAGGAATCCCACCCATCCCCACCCGTCCCCGTGAGGAATCCCTCCGTCCCCACCCGTCCCCGCGAGGAATCCCCTCCGTCCCCACCCGTCCCCGCGAGGAATCCCCTCCGTCACCGCCCGTCCATATAAACTTCAGAAATAGTTATTTCATTTAATTATGCTACTGAATTAAAGGCTCTGGTAGAAACCATTTACAAATAAGCAAAAAGACTTTATTAATTTGAAAATATTAATTGGGAAGAATACATACTTTGCAAATGGGTTTCTACCAGAGCCTCTAATGTTTATAAATTTTTATCAACACAACTAATATACTACTTTATCCTGAAGCAAAATAAAAAAAAAGAAATATAATTCTTTTCCTACCTTTGTTGCCTGGTTTCTGCTTTCCTCATGTTCTCATTCAATTCCTTCCATCCACTGTCTCTCTTCCTTCTGCATCTTCCATTTGCTCTGTTACTGTGCCTCTCCCTTTCTTCCCCCTTCCAAATTTGTCTGGCACCCATCTTCTTCTCTCCGCTCCCCCCATAGTCTGGCATCTGTCTTCTTCCCTGCCAGCGTCTTCTCCCTACTCTCTCTTCCCCATTTCCTTTCAGCGTCCTTCTCCCCCCATCTTCCCCATGTCCTGTCAGCGTCCTTCTCCCCCCTCTGTCTTCCACATGTGCTTTCAGTGTCCTTCTCCCCCCTCTGCTTCCCCATGTCCTTTCAGCGTCCTTCTCCCTCTCTGTCTTCCCCATGGCCTTTCAGCGTCCTTCTCCACCCCTCCCGTCTTCCCTATGTCCTTTCAGCGTCCTTCTCCACCCCTTTGTCTTCCCCATGTGCTTTCAGCATCCTTCTCCCCCCTCTGTCTTCCACAAGTGCTTTCAGAGTCCTTTCCTCCCCCCCGCCCTTCCCATGGCCTTTCAGCGTCCTTCTCCACCCCTTTATCTTCCCCATGTCCTTTCAGCGTCCTTCTCCACCCCTTTGTCTTCCCCATGTGCTTTCAGCATCCTTCTCCCCCCTCTGTCTTCCACAAGTGCTTTCAGAGTCCTTCCCCCCCCCGCCCTTCCCATGGCCTTTCAGCGTCCTTCTCCACCCCTTTGTATTCCCCCATGTGCTTTCAGCGTCCTTCTCCCTCCTCTGTCTTCAAGTGCTTTCAGCGTCCTTCTCCCCCCCTCCTTCTCTACCGCCCCGGGTGCAGCACAGCCGGCCAGGTCCCCTTACTTTTGTGGCACTTCCCCGACCGACTGACAACAGCCCCGGTCCGACAAACCTCCCTGCCCTTAACTGCGAATCTAAATTACCTTATTACAGCTGCTGTAAGAAGATAATTTAGATTCGCGGCTACAGGGCAGGGAGGATTGTCGGACCGGGGCTGTTGTCGGTCGGTCGGGGAAGTGCCACAAAAGTAAGGGGACCTGGCCGGCTGTGCTGCAACCGGGGCGGGGTGTGGCGGGGCGGACCGCCCCGTCCCTTGGTAGCCACTCGAACCGCGAGGCTACTCTCCTCCTTACCTGCACTGCCTGCAGCACAGAGCCAAACGGAAGTCTTCCCGACTCAGTCGCGCGGCTCTTCTCTCTACCTTCTCTGCTTGCAGCACAGAGCCCTCCCTCCCCTCCGACGTCAGCGCTGACGTCGGGAAGACTTCCGTTCGGCTCTGTGCTGCAAGCAGAGAAGGTAGAGAGAAGAGCCGCGCGACTGAGTACATCCAGCCCCGCAGGATCCCCGCGACCCTAGGGGGCGTCCCCACGGGATCCCCGCGACCCTAGGGGGCGTCCCCACGGGATCCCCGCGACCCTAGGGGCGTCCCCACGGGATCCCCGTGACCCAAAGGGGGAACCCGCGGGATGCCCGCGGGTCCCGCGGGATTCCCGTCGTCCCCGTTCCCGTGCAGCTCTCTACTCTGGGTGTCTCTGATGATCTCACTCTGGGGTTTTACTCTCCCGAGCTGGGCCATGCCCTGACTCTATTAAGGTGGCCTGATGGGGGATTCTGTTTAAAGAAAACTGGAGTTCTCTTATATACTCCCTCATTCTAACTTTAGATTATACAGTTGGCTCTGACCCTTCAGGTATTCAAGACAAATCCAGATTATCAGGTTCTTTCCCTCCCTTCATACTCCAAATCCTTCAGACCTAACATAAAATGTGAAGGGAATCAAGAATTTTAAAATATCTATTTCACTAAACTATTTCTTCACCTTATTCCTCAGTGACCAAAATTGAGAACTGGGAAAATCTAAGAACCGGAGATTCAACCATCAGTTAAAATTCTCCATTGCTTCCAATTTTGATGGACAATAGTTTTATCATTAATTACACCTATTCTCCCCTCTTATATTCCTATATCTCCCTTCTGGCTTCCCTGTTAGATCTCCCTGAGACTGGAGGAAGCCGAGCTCTCAACAGTTTTATCCTGTCATATTAAGGACTGTTCCAAGTAACTGGTGACATCCATTCCTTCCCCAATGTTACTTTCTCAGACCTTATTAGAGCAAAATACTAGCTCACCTTCCAAAGAAGCAACCTTACCCACATACACCAAAGTCAGGGCCAGCTCTCTTATATCTACCACTTCTTCACAGACCCTTTAGCAAGGGTCAAAGTTGCCTTGTTAAGTCTACCCTGTTGACATTGTTCCACATCCACTGCATCATTTTGCAGTTCAAACAACTTTGTATTTCTAGTTCTAAGTGGGGTCTTGTGATACTTGGGGTTCAGTGAGACATTGAATAAGCTGAGAACAGGCTGTCCAACACCAAGCTCCCTTCAAGAAACAGCGCTGACAGCGGGCATGACTGATCCTGTAAGGGTCTTTTGCACTAAGGCCAAGGAAGATTAACTTTCTGATTGGTATGTGCATGTCTTCTGTATGCACGTAACTGTGCTGCCCCTGCAGCGCCTCTGCCAGCAGCTCTAACCAAACAAGTATGAAGCTCACCACACAGCTTCTGCCCTTGTTTTAGTTTTATTTGCTGGTTATGCTATGGCTAAATAGGTTTAAATTTTAAACAAATTTGTCCGTTCTAGGACTGCATGAAATTCCAGAATTGATACGGCGTGTCATATTACTTAAATCGAGTATGTTATGCATTTTGGTTTTTATTGTCTGTATTATCTTTGAAGCATGAATGACACATATTTTTCTTCTTCATTCAAATTTATGCACATGAGATTATACATCTTGATACGAAAGTATGGGTCACTTTAGATCTGCTGTTTAAGCTGCAAAGCCACATAGCATTTGTTTTATGATTATGGCATGGTGTTTTTATTGCATTTTTAACACTTCTACAGATCATGTATTGAATTCATTTAAGGATGCATTACAGTTTGGTCCTACACATAGTTGAATCTGTTCACAATATTGAGAATGTTGAGAATTTTATTTTCTCATATTTTATTGGATTAGCTTTCTACCTTTGTAATGTAATCACATTCATGGCATGTGTTTTTCATTATCTCATAGTTTTATTTCTATTTGAGGAATTAAGTTTAATTTATTTATGCATTTCACTTAATCAGGAACATATTTACTTTTTTATGTATACAGTTCAGTTAGATTTTGCTATATTTAGGCTATTAGAAAAACCATTGATGCTACTGATTTGATTAATAAAAAGGTAATCTTCAGATATGTTGTTCATTTCTATCTTCTTTTATACCATCTTTTTTATTTTTTTAAGTTATGGTGGGGCCTTAATTCTTATTAAATTTGACAATAAACATCATTATATAAGATCATCTTTTTTAAAAAAATTATCAAATTTCTATTATTTATCAAGCATTTACATCTTGTACAGAAAAGATTGATACAGTCTCATAATTTCTCAAAAAAAAGGAATACAAAATATTTAAAGAAATAATTGACTAATCATTCTCAAGTTCACAGTATAGGATCCAAGATTACTTTGGGGTCCATTTACTAAGGCACGCTAGCTGGTTTAGCACACGTTAAATATTAGCATGCACTAAGGCCCTGATTCTATAAAGGGCACCTAAGTCATGCCTAAAGTTAGGCATGCGTTAGGCGTCCAATCTAAGTAGTTAATGAGCCAATTAAGGGTCTTAACAAGCGATAATTGGTACTTAGGCGTCCAAAGGATGTAGACACCACTTTGTAGACACCACTTTGCAGAGGCAGCCACAGTTATATGGACGCTCATTTTTAAAACTCACGCCTAACTCAATGGGCGTGGTTTGGGTAATGACTCAATTTGGGCATCCTTTGATTCATTTACATAACACTGAGTGACATAGGGCGTCCATATCATGCCTGTATTGTAGACGAATGACAGCCAGGTCTACTTTTGAGCTTAGTTTGGGCTTCAAATAGATCCGAGTTCTATGGATGGAACTTAGACACTCTTTGGATGTTCTTCCAGAACTTAGGCACAGTTTGGATGTTCTTAATGCGATCTGCTAAATAGCTCTCTGGGTTTTTATTTTTGCTTTATTAAGTTCAAAATACATTTAATAAGGTAACACATAAACGGGGCACATCAATGCAAAGATATTGCATGCAAAACCTTCTATTTTTCTGGTCAAACAGCAATGCTATTTGCTAATTAGAGGAAAAGATCCATTAACTGAAGCACAGCACATGGAAAACATAGCTTTAGTTTTCTTGCTAAAAAGCTACCATTTTTTCTGAATAACAGTGCTCTAATAAGCTCATTCTTGAAAGCAAAGAAAGCACATGACGCAAATATATAGATTGCATGCATAACTTCATTTGCAAATGCTTAAGAACAGAACTCCCCCCCCCCCAGATATAGACATTAGCATGACTTCTACTTCATTGCAAATGCAGCTGCACAATGGTGACTTCATTGTGAGATCATCAAGGTGCACCTACAAGGTAGAATTAAAATATGTGCTGGGGAGCTGATTAGGATTTGAACTTATGACCTCAGGAAGAGGAGCACAGGGATTTTACTTATTTGCAGGTGTCTCTGATTGCCCTGTGATATGATAGCTTAGCAGATCTCTAAGCTATCATATCAAGGGCAGTCAGAGACACCTGCCTAGAAGCTCCACCAAACCACTCACTTTTCAACTTCACCACCTCTCCCTTCTCCCCCACCCTCTTCTCAGCCCTACAGCTACTACACTTTCTCCCTCTCATTCAGATATCCCTAGTTTACCTATATGCATCTCGACCATGGCATAACTCCCATGCCTTTCCCACATTCACTCATATTCTCCTACTCTTTCTCTTACTCTCTGCTGGGGACATCAATCCTAACCCCGGTCCTCCCAATCATATAGGTGCAATAGCTCAATAAGTAAAAGCCCAGTGCTCCTCTTCCAGAGGTCATAAGTTCAAATCCCAAGCAGCTCCCCAGCACATTCTAATAACATAATGATACAATTATAACATTAAGGACATTGTTTGGATGTCTAAATCTCACCTAAAACCTGATTCTCTAAAGGATGCCTAAAACGTTAGACGCCTAAACAGTGCTGAGCACGATCCTACAAAGGATGCCTAACTTAGGCACCTAAACGGCAGAATCAGGACCTAAATGCTAATGCTTCCATAGAATATAATGGGCATGTTAGCAGTTAATGCTCGCTAAATCGGCTAGCGTGCCTTAGTAAAAGAGGGGGTTTAAGTGGTTTAGCTTGAAGAACTTTCTAGATCACTCTAGAAAACAAAGAACAAATCATCTAATGCCTGAGCCGAGAGATCACCAATCTATTCTTAAGAGCTCGAACTTTGTTCTCCCTCGAGGCGTTTCAGGGATAAAAAAAAAAGCTGTTTGTTGAGAAGATTAAAAAAAAGACATGTTTCACTGACCGATACTTTACTATGCATTTACATGAATATCTAAAAAAAAAAAAAAAATTCCTCCTATCAAAGTAACTCCAGATTTCATAAGTAAAAATTGACACCTCCAGCTAAAAATTCAAATTTTTCCTGATGTATATTGTTATATAAGATAATCTTATTAACCCAGTTTTTATAAAATTATAGATTTTTTTAACAATCAAAAATTTTAGTGTTTGTTTCAGTACATTTACATATATTATATCTACCCTTTGGATAGGCTACCCCTCCTATTCAAAGATGTTAAGTGCTTGATGCTTTTTTTGTGTGTGTCTTGAAAATTCATTGCATTTAAATCCTCCCTGTTTGTTCTGTTTTATTTAAAATTTTACATGGTTTTAAGTAGTTAATATTTTACACAGTTTGAATGTTTGAAAGATTTTTTTTAGATGTGATTCTTCTATATAGCATTAAGTTTGTAATATATTTTAGAGTTCAAGTTACTGTTTGATTTAGATCAAGAGTTGTAATTTTACAATTTATGTACTCTCAATAATTTTTAAACTACAAATTAATTTTAGATTGAGAGTTGTAATTTCACAATTGATGTATTTTTAGCTCCTAGACTCCTGGTGCAGGCTATTTGATCAGCAACCAAAAATAATCCAATTCTCTTGGAATTGCAGGTTATTTTATCGCTTCGAGCCAGTTGAAGATTCTGAATAAAGGACTTTTGTGCACCTTTGGTGTACTGTTTGTTTAGGTTGTCTCTGTTATTTCTTTTTCTATTCTTGGTAGAATTAAAGGCCGATTTATAATAACTAACAAGTTCCCAATAGGATGCTAAGTTAGTAGCAGCTGAAGATAGTTTCTGCCAGTGGTACTCTGCTTGTATTTGCCTATCCTACTTATAACTGATTGAACAATAGCTTTCTGCTTAAGCCTTTTTGATGACATTTTGTTTTTACCTATATTGCAGATGTTTTCTGTAAAGTAGAGATGCCTACACAATACTGCCTGGCTTTGCTGGAACTGAATGGTATAGGTTTTAGTACAGAAGACTGTGAAACCCAGAAACATATCATGCAAGCAAAGCTGAATGAAATAGAAGCACAGGCTTATCGGTTGGCTGGTCACAGCTTCTCTCTGACCAGTCCTGATGACATTGCTGAGGTAGGGAAAAGTCTGTTTTCTAGGTATGTCATAGACTTATTGATAGATAACATCTAGCATTGTCCTTTGCATTTGGTTAGGTTATGAGATTTTATATACTCCCTAATTTACAATATAAGTCTATGCATAAATACAGATATATCATATAAAGGAGAGGAACTCCAATAAAATTTTAAAAAAAGAGACATGCACTCTTAAGAATCATACATCATACAAAATAGAAATCATAGTAGTCTGAGATATTAGACAGATTTCACCAGAAGTACAACGGGTACAAGTGGATCAATTTTTCACTCCATCAAAAATTACAAAGATTTGGGGACACTCGATGAAATTGCAGGGAAATACTTTTAAAACCAATAGGAGGAAATTTTTTTTTAACTCAGAGAATAGTTAAGCTCTGGAACGTGTTGCTAGAGGATGTGGTAAGAGCGGATAGTGTATCTGGTTTTAAGAAATGTTTGAACAATTTTCTGGAGGAAAAGTCTATAGTCTGTTATTGAGAAAGACATGGGGGAAGCCACTGTATCGGTAGCATGGAATATTGCTACTCCTTGGGTTTTGGCCAGGTACTAGTGACCTGGATTGGCCACCATGAGAATGGGTTACTGGGCTTGATGGACCATTGGTTTGATCCAGTAAGGCTATTCTTATGTTCTTATGACTTCTGATTGTGGTACCCACAGTCTTCCAAAGGCAAGATTAAAAAAAAAAAAAAATTGTTTTCGTGGCTGTCTTAAAATGCATTAAATCAGGTTCAGAATGGAGAGTCGAAGAAAGGGAGCTAAGAAGAAGAAAGCTGTTTTTCTTGTACTTTCCCAATTCACCCTCAGTGACCCAGGAAAGACCAACATATGATCGTTAATAGCTCATAGAAAGCGTATTGGCACATAAGGTATGACATGAGAGGCTAAGTAACTAGGAAGGCCAGCATATAATGCTTTATTGGTTAATGCTAAAATTTTAAACTTTAGCTGTTGGTAGCTTTTAGAATCATGTGGGTACTCGAACAGTGGGGAAACATGACCATATCTCCTGACATGGCCAAGTAACCGTGCAGCTGTATTCTGTAACAACTGCAGATGTTTAAAGTTTCCTTGGGTGATTCCTGCAAAAACATTGCAGTAATCAATTCCAGTTGTCACAATAGCAAGAATTAATGTATATAAGGTTTTAAAAGGTAGACTTCTTACTGCTGTAATCTGACATAAGAACAAGCCTGATTTTAATACTGATGAAGTATGTTGAGTGAAAGTTAAATGCAAATCTATAGTAACTCCTAAATATTTAAATGATGTAACAGTGTTTCTCAACTTCTTCAAGCCAAGTATCCCTAAGCCTAACAAATACCAACCAAGTACCCTTGCCCAAGCTCTGCCCCAGACCTGTCTAAGCTCCGTACATGACCCAACCCCCATAATAATAGTATTAATTATAATGCAATTTCTTCCATCCATTTTTCATGTACGCATAATATAATCTTATCTAATATAATAAAACCCTTATCCGCGCATGCGCAGTTGAAACGGCGTGATCCCTGCCGCCGTGATTTGTGCTTCCGTACCGTATTCCATTTGCAGTGCGTGCGCAGTGTTGGAGCCTGTGGCGGTTTGATTAGCGGCGGTAAGAGGAGCATTGCCATTGCTGATGTCGCTTCCAGCCTAGGGCAGGAAGGGAGGCTTCAACTCGCTGCTCCTGCTTGCTTCGGGCCTTCCTCAATGCCGGGTCCTGCTCCTGCCTTCACGCAAAAAGAAAGTAGGTGGGAACTGGCAGCGACGAAGGATCGAAGCAAGCAGGAGCAGCGAGTTGTGAATGCTATGCTGCCAATTGCTTTGTGAGACCCGGGAGGAGGGGGGATGAGAAACACTACTGATGGCTGGCCTACTACAGGACAGGGGGAACAGGGAAGGGGTGCTGCTGGACAGGGGGGAGGTAAAAGGAAGGGAAAAGGGCTACTGCAGGACAGGGAGAACGGAATGGGTGCTGCTGGACAGGGGGAGGTAAAAGGAAGGGAGAAGGGCTACTGCAGGACAGGGGGAGCAGGCAATGGGTGCTGCTACACAGGGAAGGATGGGAGGGAAATGCTGCTGTTACACAGGGGAGGGGAGAGGGAAAGGGGCCAGGGAGCAAATTTGCTATGTTTTGGGGGAGGGGTGTGCTGGGGGCAGGCAGCAATCTTGGTTTGCTCTTGGGGGGAGACAGAAGGGGGCGACGGAGAGAGACAGAAAGAAAGGCAGGCAGACATGGCACCACAGAGAGAGACAGGCAGAAAGGCAGAGGGCCACGGAGAGAGACAGAAAGACGGGCAGGAAGCGCATGAGAACGAAAGACAGACGCACATAGAAATAAATTACATTACATTACATAGAAAGACAGCGGGCAGGGAGAGAGAGAAAGCAAGAAAGACAGACAGGCAAGGGGCCAGAGAGTGACAAAGGAAAAGACAGACAACTAGTGGCCAAGGAGAGAGAGAGACAAAGAAAAAAAAAGACAGCGGCCAAGGAGAGAGAGACAAAGAAAAAAAAGACAGACAGCAGCCAAGAAGAAAGAGACAAAGGAAAAAAAGACAGCGGCCAAGGAGAGAGAGACAAAGAAAAAAACCCCAGATAGACAGACAGTGGCCAAGGAGAGAGAGAGAGAGAGAGAGAAAAAAAAAAAAGGACACAGCTCACACGGTAAGTTTCATTAAATTTTGTGATCTATTAAGTCTACACATCTATTCTAGCACCCGTTAATCTAACAGGCTTAAACACTAGTTAATACATAATGGTAACTACAAAATAAAAAAAATCCAGAAAGCACATTGTACGCAGAGAAAATGTTAATTATCATTTATATTTGGTTTTTTTCCAAAGAGGTCAAGGCAGATGACTTTAAAATATGCAATCAGTAACAACTATAGAAAAATAGACAAATTTAGAACAAAATATAGACAGAAGATATAAATTCACAAAACTGACACATTTTAATCACTAAATTGAAAATAAAATTATTTTTCCTACCTTTGTTGTCTGGTGATTTCATGAGTCTCTGGTTGCATTTCCAATATTTCTTTCTTTCTGCCTCCTGCAAGCTTCCTCTCCTCCAGACCCCATTCCCTTCCCCAACCAATCTCTCTCTCTCGGTCTCTCATTGTCCATCTGTCTTGAGAGATCCAGGCATCTCTCCCACCCTCCTCCTCTACTGCCACATCTAACATTTCTCCCTCTCCCATCCTCCGGATCATGTGTAGCATTTTTTACCACTGCCCACCAGCCCCATGCTCATTTCTCCTTCTATCACCCCTCTCCAAGACAATGCCACATTTCTCCCTCCATCACTATGTCCAACATTCCTCCCCCTTGCATCCCCTTCAATTTGCCCTCTCCATCACCATATCCAACATTTCTTTCTCTCATGCTTCTGTTCCCCATGCATCTCTACCTCACTCCTCTCTCTGTGCCCAATTTCCTTTCTTCCTTTCCCAATGTTCACCATCTCTCACTCACACACTCATGCCCATCAATTCTCCCTTTCTATTCCCTCCCTCCTATGTCCCAAGTTAGTGCTCCCATGTTCATTCCCCTTCCTTTCCTTCTGTATTGAGTTTGTGCCCCCCCTCAAGTGATTGGCTGGCCCGGAACAATCTCTCTGAGATCAGAATTGACATCAGGGGGGGGAGGCTTGTGGGCCAGCTGCATGCAGGGTGGCTTGTACCTGCGTGGATTTGCTGCTGGGGAGTGGGGGTGGAGTGTGTTAGCTCCGGCAAAGTGGAAAGGTAGGGGTGGGGGGGGTGCAACAGGTGTGCAGACAGGCAGGCAGAGAGGGATCCCCAGTAGCAGCAGCTTTAGTGGGGAGTAGGCATGAATCCCCGGCGAGAGGCAGTGAAGGATACCTGGTGTCGGCCAGGCTGCGTACCCCCAACAGGCGGCCCGCGTATCTTGTGTGGAGAAACACTGATACAACAGATAGAACTGGTAAATCAAACAAAATAGGGATGATTGATGGAATAGGATTATGGGTCGTGAGCCAACAAGCAGTCATCTTAGCTGAGTTTAATATAAGCCTATAGTCATGAGGATAAATGGAAACTGCAGCTAAGAATGTTATAATGCCTCTGTATCGCTCCATAGTGCAACCTTACCTTGAGTATTGCATTCAATTCTGGTCACCTTATCTCAAAAAAGATATAGCGGAACTAGAAAAGATTCAAAGAAGAGCAACCAAGATGGTACAGGGGATGGAACTTCTCTCGTATGAGGAAAGACTAAAAAGGTTAGGGCTCTTCAGTTTGGAAAAGAGAAGGCTGAGGGGAGATATGATTGACATCTACAAAATCCTGAGTGGTGCAGAATGGGTACCAGTGGACTGAATTTTTACTCTGTCAAAAATTACAAAGACTAGGGGACACTATGAAGTTACAAGGAAATACTTTTAAAACCAATAGGGGGAAATATTGTTTCACTGAAAGAATAGTTAAGCTCTGTAATGCACTGCCAGAGGTGGTAAGAGTGGATAGTGTAGCTGGTTTTAAGAAAGATTTGGACAATTTCCTGGAGGAAAGGTCCAAAGTATATTATTGAGTCAGATGTGATAGAAGCCACTGCTTGCCCTGGATCAGCAGCATAGAATGTTGCTACTATTTAGATTTTTGCCAGGTACTAGTGACCTGGATTGGCGACAGTGAAGACAGGCTACTGGGTTAAATGCACCATTGGTCTGATCCAGTAAGGCTATTCTTATGTTCTTAACTAACACTTTGCATAATAAATTATTATATTCCTCCATACCCAAGTGATATCCATACTAATCAACTGACTGGAAGGGAAACTTTTTCTTAAGATGTACAGATGTTGTCCTTGGAACTTAGGATGCCATAGTGGGTCAAAGCAAGGTCTATTAAACCCAGCATCCTGCCCCTGACAGTGGCTAATCCAGGTCATAAATACCTGGAAAGCTCCCATAAAGTAGATCCATTTCAAAGATAAATGGCTTTCCCAAGACTGCAAAGTTAATAAAGATTTGTGACCCTTTTCTTCAAGGTCTTGTTTAAGGTTACATTATTTTTAGGATACCTACCGTAAAATCTGTCCAGTAATGTCCTCATGTTCCAAGTTACTGGAGTTCTCATTGATGCCCTCCCCAAATCTTACACCAAATCACCACAAATGGGACACAGACCATTCAAGTCTGCCCAGTAGCGGCCTTAATTCTTTAATTTATACCATTCATTTTCTAATTAGAGATCCTCTATGTTTATCCCACTGCTGTTATTGTCTATTGCTTATGTTTAACTTATTCTTGCTTTACACCACCTTGAGTGAATTCCTTCAAAACGGTAGTAAATATTTCTTTAAGAATGGTTGATGCATGCAACAGCTTGTAACTGGAAGTGGCAGAGACAAGGCCAGTATTTGAATTCAGGAAAATATGGGATAAGTGGATTTTTGAGTGAGCAGAAGCAATTGTAGAACTGAACAGTAGGTGTGGATGGGCAGTGTGATCACTGCCTGGTGTCATATTCTTTGTTTCTGTGTCTTTCAGGTTCTGTTTCTTGAACTGAAATTGCCACCAAATGGAGACATGAAAGGTCACAGGACCAAGAAAACATTGGGCTACACTAGAAGAACAGCAGTGAATGTGAAGACTGTCCGAATGAGCAAACAATTTAGTACTACAAAGGTACAGTAGTAGCATGTTGAAGTAACAGCTACTTTGAAGTTTTATCCCCTGAAGCAGAGCATTGGTTTCAAATATGATCATATTGGGTTAGACTGGATCTGATTGACTTTGTTGACATTTTTGAGATGCTTCACTTTTGGCAGCAACTCTTGGCGCATCAAACACACAGGCATTTGTTGTTACCTTCATTTTTTTTTTTTTTTTTTGCGGTATACTTTATACCTTATTTACCATGGACCCCTGACGAAGGTGTGTTGTCCGAAACACGGACCGTGTCGGGTCCCTTGGTTGGTAAAAAGGTTTTATATTACTGCATTTTAACTTTGGTACAATAAATTTTGCCTGCATCTTGTACATCGTCTGCAGTTGCTGTTTGGTTTTTCTTTTTTGACTTTGTTGAATTACATCTCACTTGGATTATGGATTTTCAGATATCTATAAATAACATGAGAAATCTCTTATCTGGCTTAAAGCTTTTTGCTCTTTAATAGCTGCTGTTGGAATCCTTCCTTGCTCATAAAAGTTTTTAGAATTTATTTTTTCTATTGTGTGGACAGTTTATTGTGCCTTTATAAAATAGATATCTTTTTAAATATGTCACATGCGCATATTGTTATAAAATTACCTCCTATAGGAATATATATGTATGCCTTTCTGTTGTATGCTATAAATCAAGCCCACTCCCTTGTACAACTCATACCATATAATAAAACTGCTTTGTAAAAAACAACAACAAAATAACCTCATACACTGTATATATTGTTGTATACTCAGGATACTAAGACATTTTTTTCTGGTTTTCAGTTTTTAGTAAAATCCCTATTCCTTGTCTTGTGTTTGACAGAATCAGTTTGCTCAGAGAATAAGCAAGCTATTATTCCCTAGCATATTGGGTGATGCCATCCTAAGATGCCATGGCTGAAGAAATATAAAGAAAGTTTTGATAGTTCTAGAACAGTACATTGCACTTGTGTAGGAGCACTGAATCATGTGCTTTTCTTTACAGAAATTGAGAGATCCAAAAATCTCACACAGACCATTAACTGAAAAAATTGTATCTCAACAATTGGCTGATTATGTTGATAAAACGCACGTACTCCATCCCAATCAAACAGGTTTCCGTATAAACCACTCTACAGAGTACTCATTACTTGGTCTCACTACATCCATAAATTACTATCTTGACCATCATAAATCCGTTCTTTTAATCTCCTTGGACCTTGCTGCAGCTTTCGACACCATCTATCATCATCTATTATTACAACGTCTTTCTTCCATAGGTGTAGCCGATCAAGCCCTTGAATGGTTTCGTTCTTATTTTTCTGATAGAGCCTCTACAGTTCATTTTAATACTTCAAAATCAAAACCATATCATTCCAATTTTGGTATCTCACAAGCTTCTATTTTATCACCTCTATTATTTAATATCTACTTGGCCCCTCTTCTGACTCTCTGTCAATCAATAGGGTTTACGGTGTATGCTTACGCCGATGATCTCCAAATATTGCACCCCATTGATCCAACTAATCAATCTGAGATTCAGGCAATTAATCATAAATTAAGTACAGTTCATGACTGGTTAAACATAAATAAGCTATCATTAAGTATTTCATAAACTAATACTCTCCTATTCCCTGGAAAAGAGGGAGCACAATTAATTTCTCCAATCATCATTGAAAACATTCCACTTTCACCAGTTACAACTACAAAAATTTTAGGTGTCCTTATAGATAATAAGTTAACATTTCGACCACAAATAAACGCATTAGTTAAAAACTGTTTCTATAAATTAAGAATGATTCGATCATTGGCCCCTCTTCTTGATATTAGTTCCCTCAACGTTCTGATCCATTCACTCGTTATATCAAAATTAGACTACTGTAACTCACTTTTAAAAGGAATCTACCATAAGGACTTAAAACGTCTGCAGCTTATTCAAAACACGGCCATTAAGATAATCTTGGGAGCAAAAAAATATGATCATGTTACCCCTCTGCTTCAAAATGCCCACTGGTTGCCGGTCTCACATAGGGTAACATATAAAATCGCCCTTCTGACATTCAAAACTATGCAGACTAATACCCCAGCTTTCATAGATAGATTATTGATTCCATATGACCCACCGAGATCTTTAAGATCTATATCTCAATTTAATCTTAATATTCCTTCTCTAAAAATTATTGGCACACGCCGCACCTCCACTTTTTCTGTTACAGCCCCTACAATCTGGAATGCTCTTCCGCTTTTCTTAAAAATGGAAAAAAACTTAAAAATTTTTAAAAGTAACTTAAAATGCTTTCTTTTTAAAGATGCTTTTAACTGAAATATTGTATTTTAGAGATTAATCTATATCTGTTCTTTAACCTACATCTACTTTCCCATTTCCTTTTGTGTTTACCTTAAATGTTTCCCAGGATGGGCGTCCTATACAGAATTGGGGCTACACCCGCCCAAACTAAACCCGATTCTGTAACCTTTGGTAAAAAGGCCCCTTAATTTGCCATTGAAAATGGTGTACATATATCAAAATGACATCAAAATACTGTATATATTATTAAACTTATTTTCCTTTGTGTCATCTTAACTTTTTGTATGTTTCTTCTTTATTTTCCTATAAAATCTTTGAATACTTCTTTTTTTTAACATTTCAATGCATTCATAAAATCAAAAAAGAGATAGAGAAAAAAAAAGCTATAGGAGACAGATGATTGTAAAAATAGCATCTTTGTAACTCCTGTGTGATCTCTCCCCTTTTTTCAGATAATTTTTCTCATTTTATGTTCTGATGGTTTCTTTGCTTTTGAAGGTTTAATTTATTGTTTCTTTAAAGACTGTTAATAATATATGAATAGATTGTGACATTGCTTGGAAATATCAAGTTATCAAATATTGAAAGTATTATATTAGTGCAGGAAGTAAACCTACAAGAGATGATATAAGCCATTTTATTTCTGCAGGATATTCTAGAGAAGTTAAAGGCCCTGCACCCATTACCTGGGTTAATTCTAGAATGGAGGCGAATCACAAATGCCATGACCAAAGTGGTATTTCCACTGCAAAGGGAGAAATGCCCAAATCCATCATTGGGAATGGATAGAATTTATCCTATATCTCAAACTCATACAGCTACAGGTAATAGAATAATGAAGAATGATATTTTATGTTCACAATTTTCTTTTGGGTTATTTGGAAAATGTTATAATACAGCCTGAAAGGAAAGAGAAAGGGAATGACTTCAACATTAGAGTGAAACCTTCCTAATATGATTTGCTTTTAATACGTTGTCCAATAAAGTGTTATTTTATACTAGAGATAAGTGTGTGTTTTTTATAGCTTGAAGTTAACTACAAGTGACTGTAGAATTTAGGAATAAAATGATGTTGCAGTTTTTTATACAGTTGCCATGTAAAGATCACATTAATTGTTAGTAGCTGATTTTGCAAATTGTGGTTAGTGCACAAATTGTGAAGTTTGTTGGTTCCACAAGAGCTCTGATTATTGTTGCAAGCAATGTTGCTAAATGGTCTTGATTACAGTAGCATTTTGTATTTAGAAATTCCCAAATAGTTATTGAAAGCACTACAAATGATAATGAATGCAATAGTGCAGTTATTCAAAGGTTCAAATTTGATACCTAGGGGCGTTCAATAATTTATGTAGGAAAGAAGAGTTTAAAAAAAAATTTGTTTTATTTTTCAATATACAGTAGTCTCCTGATTGCTCCATATACTTCATCCACTTTTCCTGCAATGACTTTTAACACCTTTGAAGAGAATTCTTATTTTTGATCTTCAAACCAATACGTCATAGCTTCCTTGATGTCTTCAACACTTGAAAACTGCTGTCCATGAAGATATTTCTTCAAAACTTGGAACAGGAAATAATCTGAGGGAGCTAGATCCGAACCGTAGGGTGGATGATTCAGCTACTGAAACCCACGTTACATAAGAACATAAGAATAGTCTTACTGGATCAGACCAATGGTCCATCTAGCCCAGTATCCTGTCTTCACGGAGGCCAATCCATATCACAAATACCTGGCAAAAACCCAAATAGTAGCAGCATTCCATGCCATCATTCCAGGGCAAGTAGTGGCTTCTCCCATGTCTATCTCAACAGCAGTTTATGGACTTTTCCTCTAGGAACTTGTCCAAACCTTTTTTTAAAACCAACTACATTAATTGCTCTTTGCTTATGACACAAATTTGTTCAAAGTTGTTAAATCTCAAAAGGATTGTGAAAAATGACAAGAGGACCTTGGGAGACTGGACATCAAAATGGCAGATGACATTTAATGTGAGCAGGTGTGAAGTGGTGCATGTGGGACAAAGCGATGGGACCGGACAGGATCCATCCCAAGATACCGAGGGAGCTCAGCGAGGTTCTAGCGGGTCCTATTAAAGACTTATTCAACAAATCTCTGGAGTTGGGAGTGGTTCCTGGGGACTGGCGGAAGGCGGAAAGCGGATATGGTCCCTATTCACAAAAGTAGTCACAGAGATGAAGCGGGAAACTACAGGCCAGTAAGCCTCACTTCGGTTGTTGGAAAAATAATGGAAGTGTTGCTGAAAGAAAGGATAGTGAACTTCCTAAAATCTAATGGGATCATGACAGGAGTCACCATACAAAATACACACAAAAAAACACCCTTAATGCTAGGGTGTTTTTTTGTGTGTATTTTGATTTAGGAGTCACCATACAACATATTACCAGTAATTGAAAAAATTACAGTAGACTTAACTATACCTTCTGGTGGAATTCGTTATGCCACATTTACAAAATGGAAAGAGTAATTGCCATACAAAGAGGGAATTATAATAATTTTAAAAAGATTTGGGGGCCATTGACAAATTATTGCAATGAGTAGACACCATTATCCATTGAAAGTACACTTATACATAGGGGGGAGGAGGGTGGGTATAAAGTTATATTAAGGTTTGATCAATTGATAATATTTATATGATATTTTTGATTAAAATATTTGTGGGAAGGGTGGGAGGGTAGGGTATAAATGTATGTTTTTAAGATGATGTTAAAAGAAGTACAAGTCATGTTTACAAGGTTTAAATGATGTAATATTGTGATCTTGATGTAAGATGGAAAAATGAATAAAGAATTAAAATAAAATAAAATCTAATGGGTTACAGGATCCGAGGCAGCATAGCTTTACAAAAGGTTAATCGTGCCAAACGAACCTGATTGAATTTTTTGATTGGGTGACCAGAGAGCTGGATCGAGGACATATGCTAGATGTAATTTACTTAGATTTCAGCAAAGCCTTTGATACGGTTCCTCATAGGAGGCTGTTGAACAAACTTGAAGGGCTGAAGTTAGGACCCAAAGTGGTGAACTGGGTCAGAAACTGGCTATCGGACAGACGCCAGAGGGTGGTGGTTAATGGAAATCACTCGAGGAAGGAAAGGTGAGTAGCAGAGTCCCTCAGGGTTCGGTGCTGGTGCCGATCCTGTTCAATATGTTTGTGAGTGACATTGCTGAAGGTTTAGAAGGAAAAGTTTGCCTTTTTGCGGATGATACCAAGATTTGTAACAGAGTAGATACCGAAAAGGGAGTGGAAAATATGAAAAACGATCTGCAAAAGTTAGAGGAATGGTCTAATATCTGGCAACTAAAATTCAATGCAGAGTAATGCATTTGGGGATTAATTATCAGAAGGAACTGTATATGCTGGAAGGTGAGAAGCTGTTATGCACAGACAGGGAGAGGGACCTTGGGGTGATAGTGTCTGAAGATCTAAAGGCAAAAAAACAGTGTGACAAGGAGGTGGCTGCTGCCAGAAAGATGCTGGGCTGTATATTTCACTGATTGTACAGTTCTTCTTTGTGAACCGCACAGAACTTTTATGGATGGGCGGGATACAAGAATAAAGTTATTATTTTTTATTATTATTATTTTATAAAGAGAGGCATAGCCAGTAGAAGGAAGAAGGTGTTGATGCCCCTATACAAGTTGTTGGTGAGGATCCACTTGGAATATTGTGTTCAGTTTTGGAGACCAAATCTGGTGAAGGACACAAAAAGGCTTGAAGCAGTCCAGAGGAGGGCGATGAAAATGATAGGAGGTTTGTGCCAGAAGACGTATGAGGACAGACTGGAAACTCTGAATATGTATACCCTAGAAGAAAGGAAGGACAGGGGAGATATGATTCAGACGTGCAAATACTTAAAGGTATTAATGTAGAACAAAATCTTTTCTAGAGAAAGGAAAATGGTAAAACCAGAGGACATAATTTGAGGTTGAGGGGTGGTAGATTCAAGAGCAATGTTAGGAAATTCTACTTTACAGAGAGGGTGGTGGATGCTTGGAATGCGCTCCCGAGAGAAGTGTGGAGAGGAAAACGGTGACAGAGTTCAAAGAAACATGGGTTGAACACAGAGGATCTAGAATCAGAAAATAGTAAACATTGAAGAACTAAGGGCAGTACTGGGCAGACTTGCATGGTATATGTTTGTTTATGGCCTTTTGGTTGAGGATGGGCTCGAGAGGACTTCAATGGCTGGGATGGTGTGGATGGGCTGGAGTGAGCTTTGACGGAGACTTCAGTAGTTGCAGCCCAAGCACAGTACCGGATAGAGCTTTGGATTCTTGCCCAGAAATAACTAAAAAGAAGAAAAAATTAAATTGAATCACGTTGGGCAGACTGGATGGACCATTCGGGTCTTTATCTGTCGTCATCTATTATGTTACTATGAACTATAGCTACATAATGCAGGGTTCCGCATTAGGAGTCACTTCTAAGAAAAGGATCTAGGTGTCATTATTGAGGATGCATTGGAACCCTCAGCTCAATATGCGGTGGTGGTTAAGAAAGCAATAGAATGTTAGGAATTATCAGGAAGGGAATGGAAAACAAAGATGAAAATGTTATAATGCCCTTGTATCGCTCTATGGTATGGCCACAAGTTGAATACTATGTGTAGTTCTGGTTGCCGTATCGTAAAAAAGATATAGCAGAATTAGAAAAGATACAGAGAAGGGCAATGAAAATGATAAAAGGGATGGGACGACTTTCCTATGAGGAAAGGCTAAAATGGCTAGGACTTTTCAGCTTGGAGAAGTGATGGCTCAGGTGTGATATGATAGAGGTCTATAAAATACTGAGTGGAGTGGAAAGGATAGATGTGAATCACTTGTTATTTCCAAAAATACTAGGACTAGGGGGTATGTGATGAAAATAGTAGGTAGTAGATTTAAAACAAACCAGAGAAAATATTTTTTCACAGAACATTTAATTAAACTCTGAAATTCTTTGCCGGAGAATATGGTGAAATCAGTTAGTTTAGCAGGGTTTAAAAAAGGATTGGATAATTTTCTAAAAGAGAAGTCCATAGGCCATTATAGAGGTGGCCTGTGTAAATTCACTGCTTATTCCTAGGATAAGTAGCATAAAATATTTTTTCTGTTTGGGATCTAGCTAGGTATGTGGGACCTAGGTTAGCTACTGTTGGAAACAGGATACTGGGCTTGATGGATCTTATGTCTGTCCCAGTATGGCAATTCTTATGTTCTTATGACTACCAGTTCAGGGTCGTTGGTCACTGACTCAGAAAAAGTGGTCCATAAATTGCCTAGAACTCAGAGCTATTCAAATAGCCCAGCGGGCACTGAGAAGTCTCTGGAAGGCAAGGCAGAGTCTTCTCAGACAATGCACCAGCAGTGACTAATGTTAACAGGCAAGGAGGCACCAGAAGCACCCTGTTACGCATAAAAGCTGAACTCCTTTTTCGATGGGCAGAAGCTCATTTGCAGACCCTCTTGGCCACATATGTAGCGAGAGTGAAAAACATGCAGGCTGACTTTCTTGACCCGGGGGAATGGTCATTGTCCCCCCAAGTGTTCAACTCAGTTGTTCAGCAGTGGGGGCACCCAGAGATGGATCTGGGGCCTCAACAGTAAACACAAAGGTGGATCACTTTTATAGCCAATGATATGAGCCTGGAATCGCGGGGTTGGATGCATTAATCTAACTGTAGCTAGAGAAGGGGCTCTTGTGCGTTTCTCCTGTGGCCCTTGCTAGATCAAGTCATTCGCAGGATTGCAAGTCATCTGTGGTTGGTAGTCCTAGTGGTATCCAATTGGCCCTGCACACCATGGTATGTAGACCTAGTTCACCTCCAGAGGGACAAGGACTTCAGATTGCCGGTCCAAGTGGATAAATCCTTGTTGATTGCAAGAACTGTAATTTATCCAATCTACATTTTTCTTTATTGTAACCCACCAAAAGAGTGACTCAAATCCTGTTGCTATTTGAGTTCTTCCTTTAAACTCATCTGGGAACCCCCTATAGCATCTATGTATATGCTATCATCAAATAAAATGCTTAGTGTATTTCGTTTAACTCTGGTGTATGTCTCTGATTTTTCTCAAATGCTAGTGTGAATGTATAGCCAATTGGACTAGTGCACAGGTACCTTTCCACTTTGGGGGAAAGTATCAGTTTCAGGATCTTCCCTCCGCAATACCACAAGATCTGAACAATTCTTCTTTTCTTGTAACATAAAAGGTATTAATGCAAGTTTTTAGTTCACCCAGGTTCTGTGTGAACTCTTCCCCCTGCCGTGAGAGGCAGGCGATGTGGTTCCCACTTACCATGGAGAACGCAGGTGGCACCTTTCTATCATTTTGGTGCACTGCAAGTAACATCTGGGAAAGTGCCTGGCATTCTCTCTTTCCTCAGGTATTAGTGTCTTGATACAGTACTGCATTCTGTGGTTCTTCTTTTCTCACCCCAAAGGGGAAGGTACTACTTGGGCCACTGGACGCCCAGTGACACAAGCATAGCAATCGCTCTTGTACAAAACATTTCACAGTAATTTAACCCATTTACTCAAGCATTTGAGCCTTTCTATCTCTATTTCTATGGTTTCAAATCTTTTACTTCTATGACCTGAACTACCTTTGGATCCTTAGGAAGCTGAAAAGGTGTATGCTTGTGTTTAGAAAATTGTTTCTCAGTGTATCTGACTACCTTACTTTTGTTGAACCTAATTCTGAAACAATATGTTATAGGATTTCTCCCTGTAACCAAAATCCCTATCCAAATAGTGTCATTAATACTTTGTTCCTGATTCTCTCCCTCAATTTGTTCTTGCCATGAGGTTTGCTTAATGGTCATATAAATTGTGTTACACTATTTATTTTACATTTAGGATTCAGATATCCATTTACAATGGAAATGATATCTTTTATCCTAGAATGTGTTTGAGCTGTCCACCTCAAGGCTTGGGTGGTTTACCATACTTGTCCCCAAGTGGGACATGAAATATCCAGACACATATTTTTCTTCTGGACTGTACCTTTTTTGACTTAATACATCTCTACAGTCTATTAGGGAGCATGCATCAAATTTTGTATTACTTGTGGATTATTATTCTCTTTTACCATGATGGTAAATTGTACCTATTCAGAGAGAGTTCAGTGTGTGTGTCCCTCTGTACTTCTATAATGAGGCTGCAATACTTGCTTAGCTCCCTTGCCAGCATAGAAAACCACAAAATCAATTTCATCTTGTTCTGCACTAAGCTTGGCATGTTCCCTTAATTTCATACACCCTCTCTTAATGTTAAAAACCAGAAAAATATAGATATTTCCCCCCAACCCCAATAACAGAAACATTAATATTTTTCACCCCCTCTGTGTTATTCTGCAATAATTAACACTATTAGAAAATATTAGTATTTTCATTTCTCACACTCCATTTGCTATAGAAATTTTTAACATCGTCCAATTTATCTAAGGCGTTCCACTTATAAACTCGTGCTGAGTCTGCATTGAGATATATGCCCAAATATTTTAATTTGTGGTTGCCCACTGCAATGGAAAGATATTATTAGAGAGGGAAAAAGATGGCTTTGTCACCAGAATGGCCTCCGACTTATTCAAATTAATGCACAGTCCCTAAAATTAACCAAATTGCGTAAGCAGCTCAATCATGCAAGGGAGGGTAGCTCCAGCATCCCAAACAAAAAGTAACATGTTATCTGCAACATTGTTATCCTTCATTTGGCTCCCCCTAGGGATATTCCCCTCAGCAAGTTCGATGTGCGAATATTAATAGCCAATGGTTCAAGAGAAAGCAAAAACAGCAGAGGGAAGGATCCTATTCTACACCTGTTAATGAGGAGCTGAGCTGTGAGATTCCTATAGAGATTGGTCCGCATAAATCAAGCTTGGTATGATAGTGCCTAAATGCCTTGCCAGTATAGCAAAGATCAATTTCATATCTTTATTTAAAAGTGATATGTGCCTACAAGATCCTACCAATTTGGGGTCCTTGCCTGGCTTATGGAGAACCACCTCTCAGGCATGACTGTGTTCTGGAATAAGTAGCCCCCCATTCTGGAATTCTTCACACATAGCAACCAAAGCCGAGCCAGCGTGATCATGAAGAATTTTATAAAACTCCGGGCTCATGCTATCGGGGCCAGGAGCTTTGGCTAGCTTCAGCAGCATTTAAATAGTCTAACTGTTCAGGTGATACCTGCAGTAACTTGATATTACAAAAAAATTGAACTCGAGTGAGATTGTAAGGACCTTCGTTGTATAGGTCTTTATAGAACTGGACAAACTGGAGCCTAATATTTGCTTCCGAGGTATAATGACCCTGCACCCCCTCTTACTATGCGTAATACTAGACAGGTTCCTCACAGGGCACACCAAATTGGCTAGTAATTTCCCAGTCTTGTTCCCCTAACAATGAAATTTATATTTATATGCATCTATGTGAGTTAGAGCTTTGCTGGTCAAGATGGCATCAATCTGTTTACAAATGCAAAGGGTACTGAGCCTGATTCTGGTAATTACCTGAAACAATGTGTGTGTGTGTCTATGTGCGTGTAATTGTTTGGTATGGTCTATCAGTTGCTTCCTGTCATTTTCATTTACTAATAGTGTAAGGGATAATCTTGCTTCTTAAGAAGACTTTAGATGCTTCCCAAAAAATTGTGGCTGATACTTCCCCATTGGTATTATGAAGAATATATTCCTGTCAATTAAGTATCTCCTGAAGTCCTCATCTAAGAATAAGGCAGGATTCATTTTCCACACTCTATCTCACCCCTCCCTCTGCCAGCACAAATGCACTGTCACCGCCGAGTGGTCGATAAAAACATTATCACAGATATCTGTATTCTCCACCATTCCTGTGAGGCTGTCATGTAGAAGAATATAATCCATATGTGAATAACTATCATGCACTTTAGAATAAAAGGTGAAATCGAGATCCCCAGGGTAGTACATACGCCTGACATCCATGAGGTCAAGAGATTGCAATAGTAAATTGACTCGCAATTTATCTGTATCTTTTTTTTAACAGGTTGAGGTGGCTTACAGTTGACATCTGAAGCACTAGAAATATTGAAATCACCTGCCACCATGGGCATGTAGTCAAGAAGTGTAGCCAATTTGGTTATTACATCTGAAAAGACATGGTGAGAATAAACAGGGGCATAAATATTACAAAGTGCCACCCTTCAACCCTGTAAATCACCTACTAAGATAATATAACAGACACTGGGATCCTAAATTACCTTGTGAGTAGAGAGGGCCAACCTCTTATGTACCAAAATAGCCACTCCTCTGCTTTGAATTATAGGAGGAGAATACTTCCTCTCCTACCCAATCTTTTTGCAGTTTTCTATGCTCCACTGCTAAATGGCAACATCAACCTTCTCTCTCAAAAAGGCCAAAAGGCCAGGGGTTTGGTATGTTTGACTGGGGAGTTTAAACCAGCAACATTTAAAGTGAGCAATTTCAAATTATTCATACTCCCCTAGGAACAGAAAGATCATGGCATGTTTAAAATCACTGTACATATATACCAGAGGGACCACCCAGTTAAACCTCAACTGGCAGAGAAATTGTGGAGGTGATTATACCCTAGGCCAGGGGTAGGCAATTCCGGTCCTCGAGAGCCGGAGCCAGGTCAGGTTTTCAGGATATCCACAATAAATATTCAAGAGATAAATTTGCATTTCAAGGAGGCAGTGCATGCAAATCCATCTCATACATATTCATTATGGAGATCCTGAAAACCTGACCTGGCTCCGGCTCTCGAGGACCGGAATTGCCTACCCCTGCCCTGGGCCTATAAACCCTCACTACTAAAAATTTCTCATTCATACACAACATCCTTACCTGCATGATAGCCCCCCACTTCTCACAATATACAAACACATACCTCCCCCACTCCCCACAAGCACCCCTCCCAACAGACTCCACCACCATACTAAAGAAATCCCCCCACATTAAGAAAAAATTCCAGCCCCTTATACCCCTCCCTGCAAACTATCTGAATCCCACATCTTTTTTTTTTTAATTCTTTATTAATTTTTCATTCAAAAACAATGCATTAAAATATATAAATACATATAATTAACTTCAAAATTGCATTTTCATCAATCTTAGAAATACTTCAAAAACATTTCCCCCTCCCTCCCACCCCAATATAAGAATAAAAACAAAATCCATTATTTCAGTGAAATTCATATTGAACTTGTTGATCAATGATGACATCAAAATATAATACCCCTCCGCCCATCCACCCACCCTCCCTGGATGTGTAACTCAAATATAAAATCAGAAGAATAATCTAGTTCAGTGGTTCCCAACCCTGTCCTGGAGGACCACCAGGCCATTCGAGTTTTTAGGCTAGCCCTAATGAATATGCATGAGAGAGATTTGCATATAATGGAAGTGACAGGCATGCAAATCTGCTCCATGCATATTCATTAGGGCTAGCCTGAAAACCCGATTGGCCTGATGGTCCTCCAGGACAGGGTTGGGAACCACTGATCTAGTTAATCAACTTTAACAAAATTTGTCAATGGACTCCAAGTTAATTTAAATAACTTATTATTACCCAAAATTTCTGAATTCATTTTCTCATATTTGTAGCATAAACATAAGGAATCCCACCAAAAGGAGAAATTAAGCCGATCCAAATTCTTCCAGTTTTTGGTAACCATTTGCATGGCTATCCCAGTCATGATGGCAAATAATCTACTTTTATATTTGTCCAAAGGAGGTTTAGGTGACAACAATGTACCACAAATAACCACCTCATAAGACAGCGGAATTGAAGATTCCAAAATCAAGTTGATTTGTCCCCATATTGATTTCCAAAAGTTGAGTATTAAGGGACAATAGAACAATATCTTACACAAAGGCTTAATAAGATAAATGACCCTTTTGAACAGCCATAGTGCCAACCAAAAGCTGATCTCCAACTAATGTGATCAAGAAACAGAAACATTGCATAACGTAAACTGTACTGGAAAACCAGAACAAAGAAAGTCCATACCAATAGGGCAGTCAATCTATCACATGCTGCCCTCAAATCCCTGAGCAACAAAGCTGGGAAGGCTCTTAACAAATCCCTGCAGTGCTTCCAAAGTGTCAGAAGTTTTGCTTCATCCATAAGAACATAAGAATAGCCTTACTGGGTCAGACCAATGGTCTATCAAGCCCAGTAGCCCATTCTCACAGTGACCAATCCAGGTCACTAGTGCCTGGTCAAAACCCAAGGTGTAGCAATATTCCATGGTACCGATAACAGGGCAAGCAGTAGCTTCCCCCCATGTCTTCCTCAATAACACCTTGGGAAACTAGACTGCAAATTTAATGTCTTTATTTTTCAGTTCGGCACACTAAGGGCTCCTTTTACAAAGGTGCACTAGCGTTTTTAGCGCATGCACAAGATTAGTGCGCACTAGCCGAAAAATTACCGCCTACTTAAAAGGAGGCGGTAGCAGCTAGTATGCATGGCATTTTAGCGTGCACTAAAAGCACTAGCACACCTTTGTAAAGGGAATCCTAAGGCTTTTTGACTAGCTGCCACCACTGTCAAATAGTCATTGAATAATAGGAGTCTCTTACTATTATGCACCAAGTCACCCTTTTTTGTGATGTAAAGACAAGATTTTGTCCTTAAGTACAAAATTCAAAATCCTTGCAATGAATGGCCTAGTGTCCAGCATTGACTCATAAACACCAATAATCTCTAAGTTGTTCCAGTGACCCCTGTTCTCTTTGTCCTCCAGCCTTTTATAAAGTTGTTTGCACTGCTGCTCCAGACCACGAAGTTGGGCCACCATAGCTCCCTTGTCATCTTCCTGGGTTGATACCCTTTGCTTTCACTTTGAGAATATGCTGGTTCTGCTGCTCTATGCTGTTGCAGATATCATCTACCGATGCCTGAAGCTTATAGAGCTTGTGATCGATTACAGTAAAGATGTTTCTGGTAAGTTCCTGGACTGCCTCATCCTGCAACGTGATCCCTGGCTGCAGCAAAGGTGCCTCCAAAACCATCTTAAAGAAAGGCTCTCGTTTCTCATGGGTAGGCCGCAATGCTTTTATTGACATAATTCACTAGCCACTATAGGAAACAATGTCGGCTTCATGAATGGTAAAACTATCAGGTGTTATCCTTTCTCCGATGTCCTCTAATATGCAAATTAAAACGCGATGTGGGGATTTTTAGAAGTAAGGTACAAACCATGTTGGAGCTGAGGCAAAGAACCACCATTCAGCCCTGTATCATGTGACCCACAGCATGGCTCTTGAGCAGGCTGCCCTGATGAGCAAGGGTTACTCAGATGTGGTCATTACCATTCTACTTGGAGATAAGAAACCAACAACAGTGGCAGCCTATGATAAGGCCTGGAAGTCCTTTCAACACTAGTATGCTGTGGATGACGAAGAGCCCTTCTGAGCTCCGATTTTGGTAGTCCTGGACTTTTTGGATGTGGGACTTCAAAAGGTTCTGTTGATTGGATCGCTGAAAATGCAGATAGCAGGCCTTTCCTGTTTCCAAGCTCGGGGGAAAAGCAGCTCTCTGGCATCTCACCCATATTTCACCTGGTTCATTAAAGAGGCTCTTTGGTTGCACTCTCCGGTACGCCTCCCATTCCCATCCTGGAATCTTAACACCATATTGCATGGTCTCTATAGAGCTCTATATGAACCCTTATGGGAGGCTTCCCTTCTGGATTGGCCGCCAATCGCATTGAAAGTGCACGCCACAAGAGGAGTTGCTATCTCATGGGTGTATACTGAAGAGCCTGCTATTACGGCCTTCACTGACAGACCACTCAACTCTCTTTATGCTGATACAAATAATATGAGTTTAATAATCAAATAGCAATAGTTTACAGGAACAAATCACACAGCATACAGAGTAATAGAGCATACACCAGGCAGGCCAGGCTGATGGAGAACTTCCAAAGAGTTCTGAAACTACGGTCCAGGGAGCTTTCTTTTATATGATTCTGATAGCTCTGGCCCACATTGGTGCATGTTACATTTCACACTTTCATTGGTTAATCATATTCCTTATCTCATTTATTAATCTACTAGTCTTATAGCCTGTTACATTAACGGGTGCTAGAATATATGTGTGTGTCTGTCTTTATTTTTTTTTCTCTCTCCTTAGCCGTTTTCTGTATTTCTTTATTTTTTTTTTTTTTCCTTGGCTGTCCACCACCACCCCTTGCCTGCTCCCCCCTGTAGATTCTACCTTCCTTTTACCTCCCCTGTGTCCTCCACCACCCATCACTGCTCACCTTATCCAGCAGCAGCCCTTCTCCCTTTGTTTTACCTCCCCCCTGTCCATCATCACCTCCTTCCTGCTCCCCCTGTCCAGAAGTAGGCCTGCCTTCATTTTTCTGCCCCCCTGTCCATCAGCACCTCTTCCCCTGTCCATCAACCCCTTTTCCTGTTCCCCCTGCCCAGCAGTACGCCTCCCTTCCTTTTTCTGCCCCTCCATTTCCCTGTGCTGCAGCATTTCCCTCCCACCCCCATACCTTCCTCCTTACCTCCATGCCCTACCATTCTCTCCCCCTCTGCTCCCTTTCCTCCTTCAACTTCATGGGGCAGTAGCAGCAGCAGCAGAAGCATTTATAATTAATTGCTGTTGCCGGCTTCAGGCCTTCCTCTCTGGCGGGTCCTGTCTTCATGAAAACATGAAGTAAGCAGGACCAGCCAGAGAGTAAGGCCTGAAGCCGGAAACAGCAGCGAATTTTAAACACTGCTGCTGCCCGAAGAAGCCAGGCCTTAACCACAAAGCTGGGGGTTGGAGGGTTTTAAAAGGTACAGCAGCGGCGGTGGTGGTGGTGGGGGTTGAAAAGCCATCGGCCATGAAGTATGCCGCCTGCATACTTCACGGCCGACGGCTTTTCAGGACTTTAAAAACTTGCCTGTTTTATTTTTAAATGCCGTCCGGGCTCGGCCGCTGTGGCCTGCAACTGCCGACAGCCGCTGCGGCCGACATCCGCCTCGGGCCGCCGACAGCCACCGCGGCCGACATCCGCCTCGGGGGGGAGGGAGAGAGAGAGCTTCGCGCACATGCGCACTCCTACCTGTGGTGCCCTTCAGCGCACGGAAAACAGAACACGCAGATGGAGTGCGCATGCGCGGCTAGCGTTTTATTATATTAGATGGATTGGTTAATATAATTAAGTGATACTGCATCACGCCTCTTTCCATCTAATTCTACCCTCATTTCCCCATAAGTGTTCTCTTAATATATCAAGAACCTCCCTCGAGCACAAGGGCCTAACGGCTTTTTAGTTCTGTGGTTAGCCTTCTTGTACACTCGTATTCGTGGTTCGTCTTTCTTCTTGTGAAACTTCCATAAAGTTATCATGCTACTTATATTTTTCACCAGAATTGTGTTTTTTCTCTAACTGCCTTCTGGTTGCCTCTGCTTCTAAGAAAAAGCAGAAGTGGGTTCTGGTCAGAGAGCACAAAGTGTCAAGAGTTGACAGTTTCTAGTCAGAGAGCACATTTTGCTTTTTCCAGCAACCATTTTAGGTCTTAGCTGTATTGGCCTTGCTTTGGCCTGCTACTGCTGTAACAGGGAAATTCTCGGCTTGTCACCTCAACCACTGGGCCAGCTTTAAAATTTCTGACTCTTGATTCCATTTAGGTCGAGTAAGCTTCACGGAGCCAAATATCCAAAATGTGCCGAAAGACTTTGAGATTGAAATGCCAAAGCTGATTGGTGAGAGTCCACCTTCCCAAGCACAAGTCATTGGAGCCATCTGTGTTCTAAACAGCAGGTAGTGTTATTTATGTTTATATTATGACAGTAATAATAGTGAGTTATGACGATATTGTATTCTGCTTTAAATCTAAGACATAATACATTAAAATTTTTAGTCCAGTGTGTTGTGGCTACTAAAGAAACTAATAGAATATTCTTGTACAACCCCACTCTATTCCTGAACAAACAGGTAGTCAATCCCACCTCATGAGATCTCTTGTAGGACGCTTCATTTGCATAGTTTTGCTTCTCTCTTTCCTCTGGTTGTCTTCCTATAAGCGAGACAGTAGGAGCTAGTCTTCTGCTCATTTTTATTTTTTTTACATCAGTATTTTTCCGCTACTTTTAATGATTTTTTTTCGTGCTGCAGAGGGTCCCTTGAAGAGACAGCTCTGGCTGTGGGAGAACACAGGCTCTGAGGGGCAGAGTCTGCTTTTAGGAAGTTGGCTGCTTGGCAGTGCACCCACCTGGACAGCCTGCATTCACAATTCAGGGCTCAGGGATCATTCCCTTGCGTGCATAGTTCAGGTTCATCCACTAGTGGGTTCGAGCGCAGGCCATGTTGCTCCATGGCAGTTTATCCAGGATTGGGATGGACTTCATTCCACCACCTGTTAGCATACATGGGTTTCGGGAAGGGTGGAGGTCTCCAGCCTGTTGGGTGAGCCCGAGATGCAGTTTGGAGTTTAGTACTAGGTCCCCACCCTACCCCACCCCACCCCAAAAATCCTAAAACTGCTGTTTAAAAAAAATTTTGGTGTGATTTCCCAGGCTGTTTAGCATTAAAATCGCTCCTGCGGGACTTTGGTGGAGCTATGGAGCTGTGAAGAAGTGTGTGGCAGCAGCTCCGGAGGACCCCGCAGTAAGAACCTTTTAATATAAGCTGCTACCAGGTTAATTCTGCTCTAGCACAGCCAACTCAGTATTCGGGAAGCACGTAGCTTGTTAAGACTTTTGTTAGCATTACCAGATGGCTACAAAACCAGCGTGTAAAGATCGAGAGAAGGGAAGGCAAACAAACTAAGATGGTGGATATCACCAACTCGCCCATCTCAGCATGGGTTGTAAAAGTTACGATGGAGGTGCAAGCGGCCCTTGAACACACGGTAGGAAAACAACTTCAGCTAATAGACAAATTAGAAACCATGGATCAGCGCTTCACAGCCATTACTAAAGATCTACAAGACGTGTCAGCTTGGTGGAGGATTCTATGCATGTGCTCACGACAGACTCTCAGACCTCAGCATCCCGACTGCTTGAGTTGGAGGCCAAGGTTAAGGACCTAGAAAACTGGTCCCACTGAAATAATTTAAGGTTGATGGGCCTCCTGGAATCAATCTCAGCTCAGAGCTTGCACATGTTTTTGGAGACTTGGTTGGTGGAGACTCTTCAGCTGACTTCTCTGCCGGATCCGTTCCGCATAGAGAGAGCTCATAGGTTAGGCCAACATTGTGATGCGGCAGGCAGGCCTCATGTTGTAATCTTCAAAGTTTTCAAAGTCCTCAACTATGCTCATAAGCTGGCAATCCTTTGAGCTCTCTGAGCTGGGAATTAATTACAATATGAAAATCTGATTGTATTGTGTTTTTAGGATTATTCAGCCAAAGTACAGCAGGCCAGAAGAGCGTTCTCTCTTCTATGCTCTCAGATGTTCTGGGACAAGGTTCGTTTTAAGATGATGTATCCCGCTCGCCTGAAAATTTCTCATGGAGGATCGATACATTTCTTTGAGAATGTGGCAACAGCTAGCTCCTTTCTGCAAGCCCTACCAAAATCTTGAAGGGAACTGTTATCTGGTCCCCGTACGATGTATTACGAGTTTTACCTTACCTGACATGGTGCAGCGTTATGGCTTGCTGTGGTAGTTGACCAGTTTATGAACAGTTTGCCTGTTGCTAGAGTTCTTTTCAAGGAGTGGAGGACCTTGGCACTGTTAGTTTCTTTAATTTCTCTTATGTTTCGGATGTCTAGTTCCTCCCTTCTTCAGTGTGGACCTGGGAGTTGATTATGCTCCCTTAAATTTTTATTTTCTACTCAGCCTGTTTTAATATCTGATGGGTGTTTGTACTGGGTATATGCTCGGTAGCTGTGCTTGCAATGGCTTATCCTCTCTCTATGGACTCTCAGTAGTATGGCCACAACCCACATATGTCCTTTGCTTTGGGCGGCATATTGACCCTTTTGGTGTAGACCAGAACTTGAGAGGCTTGAGAATGGGTTTCTCTGGCCCTATGTGCTCGCCCTCTTAGTCTGGTAACCCTTGCCTGATACAGAATCACTGCAGGGTCCCTTGGCTTCCAAGAAGTGGCACTTGAGGGGTGCCTAGAGATATATGAGGTTCAGGGGGTGGTGGAGAGAGGGGGGAGGGTATGTGTAGGAGTTGTTTATAGAAGGGGGGTTGGGATTTAAATGCTGGCACTCTGTATGTAAAGTTCTGTGGAGGGAGGAGCAGGCTGGGATGCCTCTCCCCTCTGACAGATTATTTCTTGTTTCTCACGGTTGGGCATTTGTTTTCTTTTACTGTCCCTTAAATTAGTATCCTGGAATGTGGGGGGTATTCATTCACCAATCAAAAAAATTATCCGGTTGCTTCATAGAAACAATGCGGACTTGGCATTTCTACAAGAAACCAATCTCAATGCAATTGAGAATGCTAAGTTGCGTATGTGGTGGGTGGGAGAGATGTTTGAATCTCTGGCTCAGGGGAAGAAGGCATGGGTGATCATTCTGGTTCAGAAGCATATACAAGTTGAGATCCATGATGTCTTACAAACTAAACTAAACTAAACCTTAGGTTTATATACCGCGCCATCTTCACAAGCGTAGAACTCGGCACGATTTACAGAGTTAGGAAGAAAGGAACTCCAATGAAGGATTATAGGAAAGGAACAAGAAGAAAGAGAGGGACAAGGGTCCCAGAGAGCAGGAGGTGTTACAAGATCCTGCAGGGATAACTTCCTGTATCATAACTTATGGTTCTGCCAAAAGTTAGAGCCTTTTGGCTAAGTATTTGGTTGTATCTCCAGTCTCTGGTGGGCTATGTCCTGCCCTGTCAAACAGAGGGTCTCGTCTTTCTAGTCTGAGGTTCCTTGGGGGGGACAACATTGTACAGGTGATAATTTGCTGATCAGTAAAGGGTATATTTGGGGGAAGAAGTGTATTCTTATTCACTGGTTGCACTCATAATATGGTCCCCATTCACAATATGGTACTGGAGAAATAAGCTTCACAAATTGATGGTATGGGAATCAATGTCAGCTCATTTCTCTAGAATCCAGAGTAAAACATTTTTGTCTGCTTGCTCCTCCTATCTGGCCACCCTTTCCCCCCACTTCGTGGAGTCAAATTGTGAACAGATTACAGAAGCCAGCCATGCCATTGTTGCAATATCACAGCAATTGAGGGGGGAGTGAAGGAGGGTAGGGATGGGGGGTGGGTAGAGGGTAGGAGGGGGGTTTGTTGTGGGGTTACTGTTCTCTTTGTTGAGTCCGGGTCATAAGAGCCCAGGCCTGGACTCTATTGCATTTTCTGTTTAGTCAGTACTCTAATATGTGAGAGTTGTATACTGATTGGAAAAGTTTATATCTGCTCTATATGTTTCTGTTTTGTTATCTTGAATAAATAGTTTCTATATATGTATGTGTGTATCTATCTATATATCTATATATATATGTATATGATTTGAATTTTAAAGCTTTTATCTGCCTCAAAACACCTTGTTTTTGAAAGAAAACAGGTAGGGTGGACTCCTCGGGGCAGGATACTTCAGATTCATGCCCCATTTGCAGCAAATGGCTTTCAGAGGAGCATCCGTGTTCCATGTGTCATACGGGTTCCACGCAGCATGTGAGGGAAGATGGTAGCGTCATATTTAGCTCAGTCCACTCGAGGACCATCCAAAAAGTCTAAATTGAAGCTAGAGAGCAGTGCAAGTGCATCCCCAGTGAAGCGAGGATGCAATTTGGCGCCAAAATCTCACAAAAGCTCAAAACAGGGTCTGAAGGGATCCTCTGCCCCTCTGAGGCAAGGTTTCCCCCCCTGATTTTATTAATATGATGTTTCAAATGTACTTTGTTAACAAGGGTTTATAGTTTATCATTTATATTCCACCTTTAAACAAGGCAGATTATAACCAAATTTACACAGTTAAAAAAATATCAAAACAAAACAAACATGTCAGGCTGCTTCTCCTGTCACTACTGTCAGGCCTCTGTACCGACTCAATCACTCACTGAGCGATTGAATCGGGGAGTTTGCATGCAAATGATTTGCACCTCCATGCAAATCATTTGCATACAAACTAGATAGTGAATCAATCACTGTTTAAAAATTGGCCAGAGAATTGGCCAACAATGATGGAGTCGCTATCTTTAGTGAATCTAGCCTCATGTGTTTTAACAACTTTGAACAGTTAGTGTCATCTGCAAATTTAATAACCTCATTTGTCGTTGCCTCTTGTAAACTGTGTTCACAAATGTTTAAGAGAGGTCTTCATGGTCAAAAAGCAGTGCAGATGCATTTTTTGGCACTGAAAAGTCTAGTCCATTGAGTTTAGTATTGGTCTTAGGTGCCATCAATTCGTGTTTCAGTCCTAGCGACTTAATGAATTACAGATCTAAAAAAGAGATGGTTTTTGTGCTAGTTCGGTAAGATCCTTCAGTGTCATCCACATGGTTGTTTTCAACATATCCAGCTATCTGATTGCAGGTCGCTCTCTTCGCATTGAACAGTCTCCCAGAAGAGGTGGTGGAGACAGAGCCTGCCTTCAAAAGGGCCTGGAATAGGCACGTGGGATCTCTCAGAGATAAAAAGAGATAATGGTTACTGCGGATGGGCAGACTAGATGGACCATTTGGCCTTTATCTGCCATCATGTTTCTTCAATCTTCCCAAACATCATGTCTTTTCCAATGTTTCTCTTCTAACAGTGTGACCAAAATAAGACAATCGTAACTTCATCATTTGGACTTTAAGTGACTTAGCCAATTTGATCTCTTTCAGAATTGATTTGTTCTTCTGGAAGTCCAAAGCATGCAAAAATCCTTCTCCAGCACTAAAGCTCAAATGAGTCAATCTTCTTTCTGTCTTGTTTCCTTAGTGTCCAGCTTTTGCATCCGTAATTGACCACAGAGAAAATGAGTGCATGGACAAGTCTTATTTTTGTTTGGAGTGTTATTTTCTTGCCTTTGAATACTTAGTCAAGAGCATTCATTGAAGAGCGACCCAGTGCTATTCTGTGGAGTATTTCTTCCCCGCTGGTTGCTTCATTGTTTACAAAAGAGCCCAGTATTGGTCTTAGAGGGTTCAAAAGTTGCATCTGCCTTTGGGATGCACCAGCTTCAAGAATGCACTGTTCATCTCCAGATCAAGCATCAATAGAGGCCATGAGAACCAGTCATAATCTGAATCCCACTCGAAGAAGATGAAAGATTCATTTTTGATTTTGATACCTAGGGCTCATGAAACTTAATGTTAAATGGAAGACAGAACACATTGACGTTTCTCTTCATTAGAACATAGTGCCAAGGGGTTCTAAGGTCACTAGTGTTCTCAAAGTACCCTTGATGTGAGGATGGCTCACCCCTTTGATATTGGAGAGGTGCAACAGCCTCCAAGGACCCAAGACCTGGCTTCCAGCAGTCCCCAGGTGACTTGGGAGACCTTGATCTTTCTAGCACATTCCTTATACCTTTGTCAATGCAACTTTGGAGGAGAAGCTCATCAAAAGATTCAGTGGATAGAGCACTTCTTTACTCAGTGCAGTGCCACAACTTTGATGCTATTGATGTCAATGTAGAGAGACATCCAACCAGTCCTCTAGACTCATGTACTACCTGCAGTGGAGGCATCAACACCAAGATTTTAAAGATCCATGTGGTCATCTGCCACACTGCTTTCAGTCTCCAGTGCTTTGGAGGAGAAAGTTTCACCGAGGCATCAGAAATCCTCAGTATCTCAACACACGGTGAAGGTGTGGCTCCAATGTAGGTAGATCAAGCTAGATGGAGACCCAGAATTTACCTCTGGAGTATTTTGTAGGGTGACTGTATATTCCTGGGGCTGTGATTGTGAGCCAGGTGTATTCTCTGAAGAGGATTCAACTGGTTTGCCATCAGTCCCCCTCGTGAGAGAAGAAAACCCCACCAGAGGAGCCCTCATTCATTGATTTTGTGAGAAAAATAGCTGAAGGCTATGCCATTTAGGTTAAAGACAGAGAAAGTACCCAGGGTAGAAATATTGGACATCCTCCAAGTCCAAGAAAAAAAGGGAAGATAACATAATCAAAACCCAAAGAAATACAAAAGGCTGAGAAGAAACAATGGACAAATTACAGGAGTCGACTAACACAGAAGAGGAGGTTAGAAGGATTGTAACAAAAGAGAAGAAACTAAAGACCGAAGCACTGGGAAAGGAAATGAAGACAAGAAAATACCAGGATATAAATTGCATATATACTAATGCAAGGAACCTAAGAAACAAAATGGGGGAATTAGAAGCCATGGCCAATGCAGAGGACATAGACATCATTGGAGTCTCTGAAACGTGGTGGAATGAAGAAAACAAATGGGATACAGCACTGCCGGGGTACAAGCTCTATCGCCAGGACAGGTCAGGACAGAAAGGAGGTGGAATAGCCCTATACATAAAAGAAAGCATACAATTGACAAAAATGGACCCAGCAGAGACGACCAACAAGCTGGAATCGCTATGGGTTAAAATACCAGGAAGGAAAGGGCCTGAAATAAAGATGGGCCTATGCTATTGTCCACCTGGGCAAACCGGAGATATCGATGAAGAAATGGAAGCCGAGATGAAGCGAGAATGCAAAAGCGGTAACACGGATATTATGGGAGACTTCAACTACCCTGGGATAGACTGGAGTCTTGGAAGCTCAAAATGTGCTAGGGAGATAGAATTCCTGGAGGCTATACAAGATTGTTTCATGGAGCAGCTTGTTAGAGAACCAACGAGAGGAAATGCCACTCTGGATCTAATCCTAAATGGGTTAAGGGGACCTACAAAGGAAGTAGAGGTAGTGGGACCGTTGGGAAACAGCGATCATAACATGATCAAGTTCAAGGTTGAGGTAGGAATACCGAAAGGAAAGAGAACCATAGTGACAACTTTCAATTTCAGGAAAGGAAACTACGAAGGAATGAGGGAAATGGTAAGGAAGAAACTTAGGAAAACTTCCCAAAAAATGGCAAATGGTAGAACATGCCTGGTCTTTTCTCAAGAACACGGTGAGTGAGGCGCAAAATCTGTATATCCTCAGATTCAGAAAGGGGTGCAAAAAGAGTCAAACAAAAGACCCGACATGGATAACTAAAATAGTGAAGGAAGCGATAGGCAATAAGAAAAATTCATTCAGGAAATGGAAAAAGGACAAAACTGAGGGGAACTGGAAAGAGCACAGGAAGTATCAAAAAGAATGTCACCGAGTGGTTCGAAAAGCCAAAAGAGAGTATGAAGAGAGGCTAGCCAGGGAAGCACAAAATTTCAAACCGTTCTTTAGATATGTTAAAGGGAAGCAACCGGCTAGGGAGGAGGTGGGACCGCTGGATGACGGAGACAGGAAGGGAGTGGTGAAGGAGGAGAAAGAAGTGGAAGAAAGACTTTAACATGTTCTTTTCGTCTGTATTTACAAACGAAGACAGACACATCCAACATACCGGAACCAGAGCAATTCTTCTATGGAAATCAAACAGAAAAATTAACATCCATGGAAGTGAACCTTGAAGATGTACGCAGGCAGATAGAAAAACTAAAAACTGACAAATCCCCAAGTCCAGATGGAATCCATCCAAGGGTTCTGAAGGAATTAAAGGAGGAGATATCGGAACTACTACAGCAAATTTGCAATCTATCCCTGAAAACAGGCATGATCCCGGAGGACTGGAAGATAACCAATGTTACACCCATCTTTAAAAAGGGATCAAGAGGTGACCTGGAAAACTACAGACCGGTGAGTCTGACCTCGATTCCGGGGAAAATGGCAGAAGCACTAATAAAAGAAAACATCGATGAACATTTTGAAAGAAACAAACTTCTGATAAAGCCAACATGGTTTCTGCAAGGGGAGATCGTGCCTAAGAACTTATTGCACTTCTTTGAAGGAATTAACAAACGGATGGATAAAGGAGACCCCCCTAGACATCATATATCTAGATTTCCAAAAATCCTTTGACAAGGTGCCCCATGAACGCCTACTCCGGAAACTGAAGAACCATGGGGTGGAAGGAGATGTACATAGATGGATCAGAAACTGGTTGGCGGGTAGGAGTGAAGGGCCATTACTCGGACTGGAGGAGGGTCACGAGTGGGGTCCCGCAGGGCTCAGTGCTCAGGCCGCTGCTATTTAATATATTCATACATGATCTAGAAACAGGGACGAAGTGTGAGATAATAAAATTTGCGGACGACACCAAACTATTTAGTGGAGCTCGGACTAAAGAGGAATGCGAAGAATTGCAAAGGGACTTGAACAAACTAGGAGAATGGGTGACGAGATGGCAGATGAAGTTCAACGTTGAGAAATGTGGGAAACAGAAACCCAAGGTACAACTATACGATGGGAAGGATATTATTAAGGAACTTGGGGGTAATGGTGGACATGATAATGAAGCAGACAGCACAGTGTGCAGCGGCCGCTAAGAAGGCAAACAGAATGCTAGGCATAATCAAGAAGGGTATTACAACCAGAACGAAATAAGTTATCCTGCCATTGTATCGGGCGATGGTGCATCTGCATCTGGAGTTCTGCGTCCAATATTGGTCGCCGTACCTTAAGAAGGACATGGCATTACTCGAGAGGGTTCAAAGGAGAGCGACGTGTCTGATAAAGGGGATGGAAAACCTTCCATATGCTGAGAGATTGGAGAAACTGGGTCTTTTTTCTCTGGAGAAGAGGAGACTTAGAGGGGATATGATAGAGACTTACAAGATCATGAAGGGCATAGAGAGAGTAGAGAGGGATAGATTCTTCAAACTTTCGAATAATAAAAGAACAAGAGGGCATTCAGAAAAGTTGAAAGGGGACAGATTTAAAACGAATGCTAGGAAGTTCTTCTTTATCCAACGTATGGTGGACACCTGGAATGCGCTTCCAGAGGGCATAATAGGGCAGAGTACGGTACTGGGGTTCAAGAAAGGATTGGACAATTTCCTGCTGGAAAAGGGGATAGAAGAGTATAGATAGAGGATTACTGCACAGGTCCTGGACCTGTTGGGCTGCCGCGTGAGCGGACTGCTGGGCATGATGGACCTCAGGTCTGACCCAGCAGAGGCATTGCTTATGTTCTTATGAATCTTTCCGCTTCTTCGAGTGGGATTCTGATTATGACTGGTTCTCATGGCCTCTATTGATGCTTGATCTAGAGATGAACAGTGCATTCTTGAATCTGGTGCATCCCAAAGGCAGATGCAACTTTTGGACCCTCTAAGACCAATACTGGGCTCTTTTGTAAACAAAGAAGCAACCAGCAGGGAAGAAATACTCCACAGAATAACACTGGTTGGCTCTTCAATGAATGCTCTTGACAAATTATTCAAAGGCAAGGAAATAACACTACAAACAAAAATAAGACTTGTCTGTGCACTCATTTTCTCATTGGTCAATTACGGATGCAAAAGATCTATAGCCACTACTCCAAGGGGATGAATTACTGAAACAGATATTCTCAGCTCCAGCAATGCTGGCCTTTCAACATCACCTCATTTGAAACAAAAATTAGTTGAAAACAAACTCCCAATAGATGCCCAAAACAAAGAGAATGGCACAGTGTCAGCAAAATATAAGAAGCTGCAAACAGTGCCAGAGCATATCACAGGGCCTCAAAGTTACTCATGGGAAAAATATTCAGCATAATAAAAAAGAAATCACTCAAATTTCTATACTTGCAATATGTCGTCTGACATAAAGTAGATGCAAAATATTCATGAACCTCAATTACTATCAAAATTTCTAAATAATTTTTGCTACAAGTTCAGATGACCTAGGGCTTCTTTTATCAAGCCGCGCTAGCGGTTTAACGCGCGTAATAGCGTGCATTAAACCGCCGGCCACGCTAGCCGCTAACGCCTGCTTTGAGCAGGCGGTAGGTTTTTGGCCAGTGCAGGGATTAGCGTGTGATTAAAAGGTGCGCACGCTAACCCCGCTAGCGCGGCTTGATAAAAGGAGCCCCTAGTGTACTTTATCACACAGGCAAAAGTGTCATCAGCAGATTTTCCTCACATAGGGCCTCAAATTCTCTCGCTATTGCAGTGTTAAAGGCAGGTTATGTGTAAAACAATGTGTACACATTTCATCAGGTCTTGCCTTGGGTTTAATTAAATTCCTAATAGATACCCTTTAAACTAAACTATAGATTAAAATGTTCTACAGTGTTTTATTTATTTAAAAATTTCTACACTGCTTAAAACCTAAGCGGTTTACAAAGAGAACATACATAAACAAGACAACATAATACACTGACTCATCACAATTATCTAGCATCCTAAAACTTCAGTAAAATAGGCTATCAAAAACTGACCTTCAGTAAAATAGGCTAGTTGCTGATGTCTGAAACTAGGCTTCCTGAAGTGTGTAAAACTGATCTGATTGCCAGTATAATAAGGATGCTAATTTAAATGAGGTTTTTTTTTTAACAGCCCTGCTGCTGTTCTTTCTTTTTAGACTAATTTTTAAGCAAAATAGCAGCTAGTATATCTAATTGATATTTCTGGCCATTAAAATGATAAAGCTCAAACCATTCACTTAGCATGCAACTCTGTTTCTTCCAGAGGTAGAAAGCGCTATAAAACTATGCCTGGTGCACCCAGGCTGCTACTGGAGGAGATGCCTGTGGAGAAGGGGATGCCATTTTCTGTTAGTATGAGACATGCCTTTGTACCTTTCCCAGGTAATCCTTTGATTTGTATTGTCTGTTTACTGTTAATGTCCAATGTGGGAATATGTACATTTGTATGAATTTTAAAGGGGTGATTCCCTTTTCAATTGCAAAATTGGTAATCAATCACTGTGAGAAGATTCAGCAGAGAGCATGCAGATACAGCTATTCTAGTGGAAAGGTAAACCATGAATAAATTAGAGATTAATTTCTATGATTGATTTGACTATTAATAAAGTAATAAGGCCTGAGTTATGCTATTTCTGTTTAAAATATTTTTAGCCTGTTTTATATTGTAAATTTACTAGGACTTTTGTCCCCCCCCAGCCAGCATCTCTCTCACCCCTTGCCCCCTCCAGCCAGCATCTCTTTCTCTTTCCCCATTGTCCAATACTTAAGCAACATTGATTCCAATCAATGACAGCCTTCTCACTACCGCGGTCCCGCCAAAGAAAGAGGAAGTGACATCAAGGGTGGGACCACAGTAGAGGGAAATCTGGTGACTATAGTGATATTCAACAATGAGGTATGTAGCACTTTTTCTAGGATGAGTTCGAACTTAATCATCAGACTTCGTGTAGTAGGACAGAAAAAAGAAAGCCATTACTCAAGGAATACCATTTTGAATCTTGTTTTAAAATATGTAAAGGAACATTTAGGAGACACTGTGGCCATGTGAAAATGTTTTTGATAAAAAGTAATAATAATAATAATTTATTTCTTATATACCGCTATACAGTGAAGTTCGAAGCGGTTTACAATAAAGATACATTTGACAGTACACGGGATAGAAACTGTTTACAATAAAGATCCGTTTAGTCAGTACACGGGATAGAAATGGTTTACAATAAAGATACGTTTAGTCAGTACATGGGATGCAAGTGGTTTACATTAAACATTCATTTTGTCAGTACATGGGATACAAGTGGGTTACAGTAAAGATATATTTTGTCAGTACATGGGATGCAAGTGGGTTACAATACAAGTGGTTTATTATCAAGGTGCATTTTGTAAGTGTATGGAATTCAGGTGGGTTACCATAAAGATACATTTAGTCAGTACATGGGTTACAATAAAGATACGTTTTGTCAGTGCATGGGGTGCAGGTGGGTTACAATAAAGATACATTATGTCAGTACACGAGATTCAAGGTGGAAAGTATAATTAGTTTCGGGCCTTGGAATTAGGGGGCGAGGTGGAAGGGTCATGGCGAGGAAGAGTTGGGTATGGAAATTTAGAATTTGTTAAACAGTCGAGTTTCCAGGGATTTTCTAAAGTCTGTGTATGTAGTGGCCTCAAGTATGGGCTTTCCAAGCCATGTGTTCAGCCTAGCTGCCTGGAATGATAACATTCTATTTAGAAACTTTTTGTATTGGTAAGATTTCAAGGAGGGGTAATTAAATAAGTTTGTTCTGCGAGTGCTCTTGTTGGACTCGTTGGGGGAGAACTGGGAGATTAGGTAAGCTGGAAGAATCCCAAAGACAGCTTTGTAGCAAAAAACAAGCAAACTTGAAGAGGACTCTGGATTCTGCGGGTAACCAGTGGAGTTTCTGATAATAAGGGGAAATGTGTTCCCATTTGTTTAAACCGTGGATTAGTCGGATCGCAGTGTTCTGAATTAATCTCAGCTTGTTTTTATAAGCTCCTAGGTATATGATGTTACAGTAATCTAGGGTGCTTAAGATGGATGATTGTACTAGTAAATGGAAGGACTTTTCATCAAATAATTTTTTAATAGTGTGAAGTTTCCAGAGGACCGAAATACATTTTTTAAACAGTAGGTTTGTGTGGTTTTCCAGGGATAGGTGTTTGTCAAGTGTTACCCCCAGAATCTTTATGGTTTGGTCAATTTTGTATTCTCGGCTCTGTAGGTGAATTGAATTTTCTTTTATCTTTTCGTTGGGTGATGCCAGGAAGAATTTGGTTTTTTCTATGTTGAGTTTCAGTTTGAAGGTTATCATCCAGCGCTCTATTTGATTTAGGATGTTGGTTAAGGAGTTGGAGAATTGTGACGTTAGGGCGATTAGCGGAATCACTACAGTAATGTCATCTGCGTAGATGTAGAAGGTGAGCCCTAGGCTTTGTAGCAGGTTTCCTAATGAGCTGAGGTAGATATTAAAGAGGGATGGTAAATATCACAAAAATAAGAGGAACAGGCAACTAATAAATATCGGAAAATCTTACAAGTGCTACCCACCACACACATTACAATAAAGTGTCTACAAGCATCAATGAATTATAACTGACCAAACCAACTAGGTGGAAAAAAATGTCAGAATAGGAGTTACAATATAGACATCAATTGTATTATGCAAAGCTCATTAATCACTGGTCAGAAAAAAACTCCACCTAATCAAGCATCAGGTAGCAGCATTATATTAGGGGTATGCTCCTCACTGGTAAGGATCAGTTCACTTGTTGGGATAGAAAAGCTTGCTGCCTGCTGTTGAAAGTTGAAACATAGACAGCTTTTCAAGTTTTTGGGGGGTATATGCTTTTTCCCCTGCAATAAAACAGTTTTCTCCTGAAAGATATGCAGTATGGTTAGTGATGAATTTAAAAAACACCTCATTTAAATGCATTCAGGGCTGAGGCAGTGACATATCAAAATGTGAAAAACATTCAAGGGAGTGTAGATTTCCATAGTCATTATAATTGTAGCGACATGGTTAACATACCAGGGCTTTAATACCTCATGGTACATATTAGCTATTATTTGACAATACATTGTTCCCCCGCAAATTCACGAATCGCGGACTCACAGTATGCTCCGACCGCCTTGTCCTGTTACTAAAGTCAGGCTACACCAATCAGGAGCTGCGTGTCAAAGCAGCTCCTGATTGGTATAGCCTGATTTTAGTAACAGGACGAGGCGATCGGAGCATACCGCTAATGATTTTCTGCATTTGCCGGCATCCCAGCTGCCCTCTCCTGACTTGACAGGCGCAAAACCGCATTTGCGATTTTTCAAAATTTGCGGGTGTTCCTGGAACAGAACCCCCGCGAATTTCAGGGGAGTACTGTATTACCATTTCATATGTGCAACTGACATGTTCTTTTTTCACTTGTGCAGAAGAGTTTTCCACATATTTCAGAAACTTTCTGACTTATAGGTATTGGTCAAATTTAGGGATGATGGGTAGCAATGTAAAGTTAGTTTCTAATCTATTAAAATTTCATGTTGATCTGTACAAAACCAGTCTAGCACAAACAAAAGCAGAAGAAGGGGGCTAACCTTGAAATAAGACAAACCAACAAAGAAGAGGCAAGAGAGATGTCTATACCAGTTACATTTATTGAAACAACAATAATTGTCCAACAACAAGTCCTTGATCAGGAGGACGTGGAGGCAGCGTGGAGGCAGCGAGGGCAGGCAGCGGCTGAGGAAGCAGGAGAGCCAGAGGGAGAGGAAAGGAGGCGTTTTTCAGGTCAGAGGAGGAAGCAGGGGCTAGCGACAGCGCGGAGCGGGTGGCGAGAGGTAGCTCCGCCCACCTGCGCCGCGTCACAGCAGCGTCGGTGCCCGGACTCCCCCCCTTTAAAGGAGGGGAGCCAATGGCGCACAGCCGTTCGGCGTGCTGCGAAGGCGAGCGGCAAAGGCGCTCGCCTTAGCGAGAGCGCCTTTGCGAGGGAGCCTTGAGAGGAGCCCAGCAGCAGCATCTAATACCCAAACAGCTAAGGTACTCTCTCTGTACTCATCTCTCTCTTCTTTCTCTTTTTCTTCAGGTAGCTGCGCGCCGGGCACCACTCATACACACCGTGGGACATAGGAACGAGAAAGGAGCAATGGAGGCTGTGGGAACCCAGCAGAGCTACCCAGTATACTGCATCGGGTGCCATATGTATGACTACCTCCCCTCCGGGAGGCAGGCATATATATGCGGTCGATGCCAGGAACTGGATAGCCTGAAACAGGAGGTCGGGAGACTGCAGGTTAGAGTCCAGGAGCTGGAGGGACTCTGCACCATGGAGGAGCAATGCTGGGAAACTAAAGACACCACCAGAGAGAGCCACATCGCGGAACAAGTTAGGGAGCTCGAGAAGTTCATTGAGGAGGCCTGCAGGATGGTGGAGGCACAAGAACACCAACACACCAGGAGAGAACCGACAGTTGGATGACAGGAACCACCAGACACCATGGGAATAGGACCTTGCGGAGGACCTGGGCAGACAGAGGAGGAGGAGATCCAACAGAGCCAGGAGAAAGGACTAGCGGACTGCGCAGATGACACAGACCTGAGACCTTGCGGAGGACCTGGGCAGACAGAGGAGGAGGAGACCCAACAGAGCCAGGAGAAAGGACTAGCGGACTGCACAGATGACACAGACCTGAGACCAGGGGCGGAGACACAGCAGAACCCAGAGGACGGACAAATGGACTGCACATATGACACAGATCTGAGACCAGAGAGACAGTTGAAGAAGGGGAGATCGGCTATCGTGGTTGGAGACTCAATCCTGAGAGGAGTAGACAGTCACATAGCCGGAGGGAGAGAGGACCGACTGGTAACATGTCTCCCGGGGGCAAGAACAAAAGACATCATCAACAATATCGAGAGGATCCTGGAGGGAGCCGAGACGGAGGAGACAGCAGTAGTGATCCACATCGGAACCAATGACATCAGCAGGAGAAACTTCAACAGGACTACACTAACTGACCAGTTCAGGATCCTGGGGAGGAAACTGAGACTGAGGGCAAGGAAGATAGCCTTCTCAGAGATCCTGCCAGTACCGAGAGCGGACACAAGGAGACAGAGCGAACTACAAGCAATTAACGTTTGGCTGAGGAGATGGTGCGATGAGGAGGGTTTCCACTTTGTTAGGAACTGGACTACTTTCTTGGGGAAGAACAAGCTCTACAGAAGAGATGGACTGCACCTTAGCACAGCTGGGACGAGGATGCTGGCACGCAACGTCCAGAACGTCATAGACTTGGCTTTAAACTGAGGAGAAGGGGAAAGCCGATAGTCGATTTGACCTCGACACATCGGACATCAGTACCTGACAAGGATACTGATCTGGGACATTGTAAAGGAGGGCTCGGGACTGAGTGTGTATTTTTTGAAAAAGGACCTAAGGACGCATTGCAGGGACTGAGGGCACAAATGGAACTGGTAAGCGGCACTAACACAGAACAACAGGAGCCAGAGGGGCAAAGACTTTGTGAAAAAGAGCCCAGGACTGAGTGGGAATTACGAGAACAAGAGGTGCAGGGGAAACAGGCTGAGGACGTCACAGACACACAGCAGCAGGAGGAGGATGAAGCTCGGGGGCTGGCAAACCATGAGGAGGACTGCAGGTGTACCAAAACAAGAGGAAAACAAAAAGATAGGGCAAAAAACTGGGTCTTAAATTGCCTATACACAAATGCTAGGAGCTTGAGGGCCAAAATGGGAGAACTAGAAATCACTGCCAGCAAAAAGGACCTAGACATAATTGGAGTCACAGAAACGTGGTGGACTGAGGACAATCAATGGGATGTGGCCATAGCAGGGTACAAACTATACAGGAGAGACAGGACACATAAAAAGGGTGGAGGAATAGTGCTGTACATAAGACTCCATACCCTCAACCAGGATGGAAACAACAGTACGGGCGGATGGCTTGGAATCACTATGGGTTAAGCTACAGGGAGGAACTGGGGCAGACATTAAATTGGGACTTTACTACCGCCCACCAGGACAACATGAAGAAATCGACCAGGACCTGGAAGCTGAACTGAGGCAGGTATGCGGAAGCGGAAATGTGGTGGTGATGGGGGACTTCAACTATCCTGGGATAGACTGGAGTATTGGGCACTCAAACTGCACAAGGGAGAACAAATTCCTAGAGGTCACGAGGGACTGTTTCATGGAGCAACTGGTCACGGAACCAACACGGGGTGATGCCACTCTTGACCTAATCTTCAACGGACTAGGGGGGCCAGCAAAGGAGGTGGCAGTATTAGCGCCGCTAGGTAACAGCGATCACAACACGATCCAGTGCAGACTAGAAATTGGATCATCAAAGGGGAAAAGAACCACAACGACGGCACTCAACTTCAAAAAAGGAAATTATGATGCCATGAGGAAATTGGTGGGAAAGAAACTCAAAGGCAACATAGGGAAGATGGAATCCGTAGAAAAAGCCTGGACCTTACTCAAGGGAACTGTGCACGAAGCGCAAAACCGGTGCATCCCCAAGTTCAGGAAAGGATGCAAAAAAAATAGAACAAAAAACCCAGTGTGGATAACAAATGCAGTGAAGAAGGCGATAAACGACAAGAAAGCATCGTTCAGAAAATGGAAAAAAGACCAAACAGAGAAGAACCAAAAAGTGCACAAAGAACACCAGAAGGAATGTCACCGAGTGGTTAGAAAAGCAAAAAGAGAATACGAAGAGAGACTGGCAGAGGAAGCAACAAACTTCAAGTCGTTCTTCAGATATGTCAAGGGGAAGCAACCGGCAAGAGAAGAAGTGGGACCATTGGATGATGGAGACAGAAAGGGAGTAGTAAAAGAAGAGAAAGAAATAGCTGACAGTTTAAATGAGTTCTTCACGTCAGTCTTCACGATGGAGAATACAACCAACATTCCGGAACCCGAGGAGACCGCAATAGGAGACCAAGATGATAAGCTGGTCAATTTAGAGGTAAGCCAAGAAGATGTACTCAGGCAGATAGACAGACTAAAGAGCGACAAATCGCCAGGTCCGGACGGCATTCACCCAAGGAACTAAAAAACGAAATAGCGGAGCCACTTCGACAGATATATAACCTATCCTTAAAAACCGGAGAGATCCCAGAGGATTGGAAAATAGCAAATGTTACGCCCATCTTCAAGAAGGGCTCAAGGGGCGACCCAGGAAACTATAGGCCGGTGAGCCTGACCTCGGTCCCGGGAAAGATGATGGAGGCACTGATTAAAGACAGCATGTGTGAACACACCGAAAAAAATGGGCAGCTAAAACCGAGTCAACATGACTTCTGCAAGGGCAGGTCATGCCTCACAAACTTATTGTACTTCTTTGAGGGGGTGAACAGCCAGGTGGATAAAGGGGAATCTATAGACATCATTTACCTTGACTTCCAAAAAGCCTTCGACAAGGTACCACACGAGAGACTGCTTAAGAGGATATGGAACCACGGGGTGCAAGGGGAGGTCCACCGATGGATTAAAAACTGGCTGGCAAACAGGAAGCAGAGGGTTGGCGTAAAGGGCCATTACTCAGACTGGAAAGGGGTCATGAGCGGAGTTCCGCAGGGGTCGGTGCTAGGACCGCTCCTGTTCAATATCTACATAAACGACCTAGAGGTGGGAACCAAGTGTGAGGTCATTAAATTTGCAGATGACACCAAACTATACAGCAGGGCTCAAACCAGGGAAGACTGCGAAGATCTCCAAAAGGATCTAACGCAGCTGGAAAAGTGGGCCGAAAAATGGCAAATGAGCTTCAACATAGGGAAATGCAAGGTCATGCACTTGGGGAAAAAGAACCCGATGTTCACAAACAAAATGGGAACACCACTAGGGGTCAGCAACCTGGAGAGAGACCTGGGAGTGATGGTATACGCAACACTGAAGGCATCGGCGCAGTGCGCCACAGCCTCAAAGAAAGCAAACAGAATGTTGGGTATCATTAAGAAGGGTATTACGACCAGGACGAAGGAAGTCATCATGCCGCTGTATCGTGCAATGGTGCGGCCGCATCTGGAGTACTGTGTCCAGTACTGGTCGCCGTACCTCAAGAAGGACATGGCAGTACTTGAGGGAGTACAGAGAAGAGCAATTAAACTGATAAAGGGAATGGAAAATCTCCCATATACCGACAGATTGAAGCAGTTGGGACTTTTCTCCCTGGAAAAGCGGAGACTTAGAGGAGACATGATAGAAACCTTCAAGATCCTGAAGGGCATAGAAAAAGTAGACAGGGACAGATTTTTCAAATTGTGGGGCACCACAAGTACAAGGGGGCACTCGGAGAAATTGAAAGGGGACAGGTTTAGAACAAACGCTAGGAAGTTCTTTTTCACTCAGAGGGTGGTGGATACATGGAACGCGCTTCCAGAGGCTGTTGTAGACAAGAAAACATTAAATGGTTTCAAAGAAGGTTTGGATAGATTCCTAGAAGAAAAAGGGATTGAAGGGTATAGATAGGTATAGACCACTACTCAGGCAATGGGCCTGATGGGCCGCCGCGGGAGCGGACCGCTGGGCAGGATGGACCTATGGTCTGCCTCAGCGGAGGCAACTTCTTATGTTCTTAAGATCAAATGAAGTCCTGACTAGGATCCAAGTTTCTGCAACTATGTCACCTTCTTCAGGGGACAACAAATCAACTTACAGCCACAAGCCTTCCTCCCTTCCTCTGTCAGCAAGGTAATTCCCTTAAATTGGTTCCAGCTGGTGCTAATGAGCAACAAGGCAAATAGTCAGAAAACAAATAACTATTGGAATACCCTCCTTACCTGATGTAGTCCCAATGACTTTTTTCTTTACCCGAAGATAAATGAAATATTGAAATTAGGGCTGCTAGAATGGAACCTGTTTCTAAAACATTAGAAGCACTGGCTGGAAATTACTGAGCTTGTTAAACTAAACTAAACTAAACCTTAAGTATGGGAAATGTAGATATTATCCATCCAATGTATATCAACTGACACTACTGCAATTCATTGAAATCTCCTCTTTTCTTATTGGAGGTGGCTTGATCCTAGCTGCTGACTACTCTCAGCTTGAACTGAGGATCTTGGCTCACTTGTCTCAGGACCGTCGACTCATTCAGGTCCTCAACAGTGGAACAGATGTCTTTAAGAGTATCGCTGCTGAGTGGAAGATGATTGAACTTGAAGCTGTTGGCGATGAGATCAGGCAGCAGGCTAAGCAGGTAGTGTTGTTATATAACAGGATGTCAAAATCATGCTTTAACAACAATAATCTGCTGATATTTCTAAATTGCTGTAATTCTCTACCTTTTGAGTTCCAATTTGTTAGTTCATTTTAATTATTGAAGTCTTTTTGTAAACTTTCAGTAAATGCTTTTAAATCTAGCCTTTTGTATCGCTTCTCAGAAAGACTTAAGATAAATTGCTAAATTAACCTTTTGATAATATGGGAGGAGAACAAAGAGGGTGCCTGGGTTCCATATTTTTTATATATGGTGCATTCCAAGAAATTGCCTTGATCTTTCTGGTGATGCTTGATTAAGGGTTTCATTTTTAGGTTTTTCTTATTTCCCCTATTTTATTCTTCACAAATCCATACACACTTATTTCATTTAATTAAAAAGAAATATTTACTCTTGTATCTTTGTCCAGCACATCTAAAAAAATGTATTATCTTATGGACAAAAGCAAAATGGCAGTAAAGTTCAGCTCATTTGTATGTGTCATGTGCAGGAATATTTCAGTCTTCCTTTCCTGAGAGTTAAGGAAAACCATCTTTACATGCCTTTTACCTCAAGAGCCTTGGCAGACTCACAGCACCTTCACAATATACAGTACAGTCTTGATTATCTGACCTTCGCTAATCTGACCATCTGGCATATCCAACATAATGAAAATTAGCAAAATTGCAGTCAATAAATAATCTTTCTTGTTTAAGAACAAAAATGATGAACAAAACTTTTGTTATTCTTTACTTATCCTTTATTGTAATGTAATATGCTTGCCCCAATGCTTGTATGCCCGACGGGACCCGTTTCGCCCAAACAGGCTTTCTCAAGGGTTCCAGCAGGGAGCACTATATAACATAAATTTAAAAAGACTTTAATACACAAATTAAAAAATGATAATTAATGTATTAATACACCACATCCTAAAAACTGTATCTTAACTTATAAATCTTATCCACATTATACATTCATCAATGAACATAAAAAATCTAATGTTTATTTAATTAAAACATCATCAACTATATTATAACAATTACTAAAACATCATCAACTATATTATACTATAATTTTAAGTTAAATATTATCTAATCCAACACATCCATCACAAAGGACATTTTCATCAGATGACTCCCAGTATCTGTTGTATCGTGAACATAGGTTTATTTTTCAGTGGCAGACTTTGGCCCCAGTTGGGTTAAATAGTGAAATTGACTGGTTTCAAATTTAGCTGTAAGCTGTGTGAGCTTGTAAGGAATGACGTTATTCAGAACGTTTGTAGCAGGGAGAGTATTTAGGGGGCATGGCCTGCTGGTGTGTAACGCGATGCCAGAGTGCTCTGTGTGCTGGATGCAGGAAGTTGCTGTTTCTGGTAAGCCTGTAGATTGATTAGTAAGAAGTACATTTTGAAGTTGAGCGAGTTCTTTATTATACTGTATGATTTAGTGCGTTTAGTGAACTTTGCTTGGAGTGATGAGATGAGTGAGTGACAGGGTGTAATTTTGTTTTGTACTACCCTTCCTGATGAAGCCAACCGGTGAAACCTAGGTTGGAGGGTCGGTAAATATGCATTTTGTGCAGCTGAGGTGATTAAGAATGTACCCGGAGTAGCTGTAAGGATTACAGTACCACCTTACTAAGATAAGTAGTTTTTGTTCCTATTTTAGGAGCTGTGGATGTTGTTAAGAACTAATGTTATATAGTAATGGTGGGAGAGACTGTGAACAAGCAATTATGGTCTCTTTACACAGCTTCTCCGTGATATTTCACTGGGATATAGTTGTGGGTCTTTGCATTCACTATTAAGCATGTATCTTACCGTGTGGTTATTATTTTTTATACATAAAGAGATTTACAGATTGTGGATGGGTGATTAATTAAAGCAGTGATCATTTATGAGACCATATTTCTCTGCGAGGGAACCATGCTTTACAGCTACTAATCTTAACAGTGCAATAGGTGTGTCATTCTGGACAATTGGATTATCTCCCTATGACCGCGAGCCATATGCAGAAGGAAATCCACACCGTATTTTTTCTGTGACACTCCTACTTCACTGAGACTCTACTGCCACTTGCAGTTTTTCCCTTTTGCACGCGAGCCTGAAGGAGTGTTTCTGTTCTGATCTCCCCTTTATTTTTTTTATTTGGTATTTTTTTCGATTATATTCAACATCTCTCTTGATCTTGACGCTGAAGGTGGTTTTTCTGGTAATGGTAACCTCAGTGCGACAAGTTTCGGAGCTCCAGACACTTTCTTCGAGAGAGCCTTTCCTTAACAGCTCGAAGATTTTGGTTTCCCTATACACTGTCCCTTCTTTTCTACCGACAGCGGCTTCAGCATTTCATGCTCATCAGGAGGTCCACTTTCCTGTATTCTAGCCTACAGGTTCTGGGAAACAGGAATGCATTTTGAAGAAATTTGAAGTCAAAAGTGCTTCTTTGTTATTTCAAAGTCACAAATGTCTTTTGTCTCTCTGTCTGTTTGTGCTAACTCATTTTGTTTAAGCGAGGCACACCCACTTCCAAGGTCCCGATTTCCAGATGGATCCATAAGTCCATTCATCAGGCTTAATTTCTGTAGGAAGCAGTTCCCCTTTTTTTTTTTTTTTTGTTAAGATGCATTCGTCCAGAAGTATAGCCTCATTGTGGACAAAAACCAGGGCGATCTCTCCAGTGGAGATTTATAGAGCTGCGTCTTGGCCCACTTTACACAAATTTGCTAAGTTTTACAGGGTAGACATTGTGACATGAGATGTCTCTGTCTTTGGGTCCTTAGTATCGAGGGCTGGTGCAGTCAGCCCAACCTAGATTTCTGGGACTGCTTTTGTATGTCCCACTTGTCTAGAATGACACACCTGTTGCACTGAAAAAATAGATTTTTGTCCTTACCTTGATAATATCTTTTCCAATAGATAGGTGTGTCATTCTAGACTCCCGCCCTATCCTTCCTGCGCCTGCCTCATATTTCATTCTGGTTATGCTTCTCAAAGTTATATCTTGGATGCCAGTCAGCCCTTTGGGCCCTGAAGCTTGCTGTAAAATATATTTTAGCATCTACAGGGGTACTTCCAGAACTCCTTTGATGCTTCTGTTGGGTGTTACTTGTTCATTAAGTGTTCAAGAGTTAGTATGTTTGAGCAGAACAGTTGTTTTGTTTGGGAAATTTCCCATTGTTATCCTTACTTCACATGATGTAAAGGAACTCTTGACTGCTGGGGTACTAACTGCAGATGGCAGTAGAGCTCCCAGTGAAGTAGGAAGGGGACAGAAAAAAATTTGGAGTGGATTCCTTCTGCATATGGCCCGCGTCCATGGGGAGATAACCCACTTGTCTGAAAAAGATATCAAGGTAAGGACATAATCTCTTTTCTGACTTTGGCACCTGGGGATGATCACTGGTTCTGCGTGTTTTAAGTCAGCTGTCTTACCGGATCTCATTTTGGAGTCTGCATGATCTCAATTTAGACACGGAGCCAGCTCCTTCTGCCTCCTCATCTCTCAGGAGCGTAACGAGGATACAGTCCTTGGTGTTTCCCTGGCATCTGGACATTATTGTATTGATTTCAGAGTACTGGGATTCTCCTGAAGCGTCTTTCAAAGTAGTGAGAGCCATGTCACGGCTGTATCCTATGGCACAAGAGTGTGAACAACTTTTTGGTCAGCCTAAAGTTGATTCCTTGGTTGCACAGGTTTCTTAGTGCACCTCCCTTCCGAGCAAAGGCAGTGTAGTGCTCAAAGATATGCAAGACCATCAAGTGGATGTTCTCAGGAGACTTTTCGAGGCAGTGACTTTGGGAGTCAAAGCTGCCTTGATGGCATCTTTTGTCTCTCATGCTTGTCTACTTAGATCGCACACTTTGGAGAATAAGGGAGATAATCCCCCCCGTTACTTTTATCTTGTGTGGATTATATAGCTGACGCTCTGTATGACATTATACATGTCCTGGGTAAAGCGTCAGCTTATTCCATTTCTGCTTATAGAATGCTGTGAATCAAACAATGAGCTGCCAATTCCACCTCCAAAGCTACTCTGGGCAGACTCCCTTTAGGGACAACTTTTATTTGGAACAGGCCTGGTTGATCTCATGACCTGCATAGTGGACTGTTGCCCTAAGACCCTGCCTAATAATAGACCCAGAACCTCTAACTCAGTGTCTCTCAAACTGTGTGCCACGGCACAGTGGTGTGCCCCAAAGAGGTTCCGAGTGTGCCATGAGAGATTACAGAATTTTACTCTCTTTAAAAAAAATTCCCTTCATAAGTATACACTAGATGACATATCGCGTACGCAAGAGTCTGTGAATGTTATGAGTGGCTGTGTGCGTAAGGATATAACCACCCAGACAAGCTTCATTCTTTGAAGTGATTGGTCATTGAAAACTAACGTCGAGTAATTTTATTATTTTTTTTATGCAGTAATTATCCTAACTTGAGCGACAAAGCAATTAAGGCTTTATCATTTGGATCTTCTTAACTTTGCGAACTTGGATTTTCAGCTCTCACAGAAATTAAATTGAAAAAAGAGAACCACTGCAGATGGTGGATGATGAAATGTGTGTTTGCTTGTCATCAAGCCACATTTTGAGTTAATTTGTACTAAAAAAAAAAAAAAAAAAAGCACATCCATCACAGATTAGCAATTCTATGTTATATATTTTAGTTTCACCATTGTTACAATTAACCCATATATAGCTTAAAGAACTTTAAATAAATGACTCTCAAATTTCTTTATTTTGTTCGTTTTACAATTTTATAATTTCAATGATAATGTGCTGTGAAAAACATTTGCTCCATTTAGTGTGCCGTGCAAAACATTTGCTCCCTATAGTGTGCTGGAGCTAAAAAAAAGTTTGAGACACACTGCTCTAATGCTCAGGGCACTGTAATTTTCAAGGCTGCAGGCACTCACGACAGTATTCATTTCGCATCGCAGAGATTCTCCCAGAGCTACAGGCTGAGGTTCTCCGGACCCTGGTATAACCAGTCTCGGAGCACCAGGCTCTTTCTTGTAGAGAGCTTTTCATTAGAAACTTCCTTGTTTGGTTCTATTTTTTTGTTCACACTGCTTCTTTACAATTGCTGTTTTCTATTGCAAAATATACTACACTGTATTTGTTCTTGTATAGCAGGCAATTTGAGCAAATTTGAGCACAATCATGCCCTATATATTTTTTTTTGTTCCTGATTAGTGCTAATAAACAATATTTTAAAATACAAATACCCTATGCCTGTTCTTTGATGCATACAGCATATTTTCCATGCATAATAAGGGGTCACCATTGCTTTCTATATTATCTGACTTTACATAATTGAGATTGTGCTGTACAATTGTAAAGATTCTTGACTTACTCATTTATGCTTACTGACCAGCAAATGTATAGAAAGCAAACTCATGGGGAAGGGTATTAAAAGAAAATAGAAATGGTCTATCACTTTTTTTTTATATTATATTCTTAGTTATAAAGCTATAGCAAAACATGTTTTGTGAATGATAGAATGAATTTAAAAAATTGCAGTGTTTCAGGAATATAATATATCATTAGTAAAAGTTTTTTTTTTGTGATTTGTTGGATGGGACTTGTGCTGCTTTTAACTGTAATCTCATTCAATTGTTGATTCTGTAGTCAATGTGATGATTTCTTCCCATGACAGATTTGCTATGGAATAATCTATGGAATGGGAGCCAAATCTCTTGGGGAGCAGATGGGCATTGAGGAGAATGATGCTGCCTGCTATATTGAATCCTTTAAATCCAGATACACAGGTAAAGGGGCCAAAGAACTGCAGATATGCCCCAAGGACACTTTCAGATTTCATTTTAAAGCATACATATTATGTTTAAAATGAATACACATGATGTATGTTTCATACTGTTGGATTCTTTGAAATGTTTTTATGTGCTGTATAAATTTCCTGAACTAAATTTTCTTTCGTTAGTCCAAAGTCATTGAGCAATGGGGTAAGAGTTTTTCATGTCTCTTTGCTCAATTTTTTTTGTCTCTCCACAAACTTCTTTTTTTTTTTTTTTTAATAATTCTTTATTTAGAACACTTGAAAGACACATACATGAAAAACAACAATGCAGTGCCCACGCAGGAGCAGCCCTCGGCAACCAACATCCCAAAAGTGCCAACTCATTGTTAAACAATTTTGACAACAATCATCCCAACCAAATCCCCCCAACAACCCCCCCCCCCCCGAGAAGATAGTTGAGACATCCAACACCTCTATACCTAGTCCCCCCCCAAGGAGAGGAAAAGAAACACCAAAACCCCAAATCACAACCCAATGCAGCAACCCCCATACCAGAGCCAGAGACCCTCCTAACCCCACCTTCCACCTCCAAAAATCGTCCCCACATACCCTCAAATTGCTGCCTATGCCTTGTCAACATGGCCGACAGCCGATACATCTCACACACCCAGCCCAGTTTCTCTCTCAACAGCAACAAGGTAGGCACTGTAGGGCTCTTCCAATAAAAGGCCAGGACTAGCCAGGCTGCCGTGAAAGTGAAGCGGGATAATTTGTCAGTCACCCCCTTCTCACCCTCCCCTGGTATCACTCCCAATAAGGCAGTGGCTGCTCGTACGGCCACTTGGCATTGGAGAAGGCGACTCACATACTCAAATACCTGGACCCAAAAACCCAGGATTTTGGGGCACTCCCACCACATATGGAAAAATGTTCCTCTCCCACCACACCCTCTCCAGCACTGATCTGTACATGATGTATTCATTTTACTAAGCATTGCTGGCGTGATATTCCATCGCACCAAGAGCTTAATGGCATTCTCCACCAACTGTGGTGCCATCGCTACATGATGTATTCTCCAGGCAATCTACTCCCATTCCTCCTCCGTGTAAACAATCCCCAGATCCTTTTCCCATGCCTTCATGTATGAGGTCTTCTGGGAGGGGTCAGCGTATAGCAGTTGGTACAAGGCCGAAATACACCCCCTGTTGACTGGTTCCCCCAACATGGATTCAAATGGAGAGCAGAGGACAGCTATAGGCTCCCGCACCCACATAATATAGTTTTTCACTTGTAAATATGGAAACAAGTCCCCCAGCTCCAGCTGGAATTGAGCTTGCACTCTGGAAAAGGTTTAATCTTATCCCCAGCTAAAAGCTGACCAAACCATTGGATGTCCCTGTGCTCCCATCATTTAAAAAGATCCCCCTCCCTACCTGGTAAGAAATCTTCTGCGTAACGGATAGGAATGAAGTGGACCCCCCCTACCCCTGCCCATAAGTTTCAAGAAAGCTCCTTTCCAAACCCGTAGTATCCACCTAGTGAATGGATTGGTTATGACTAGGATTTCCTTGTCTCTTAAGCCCACCCAAGGAAGGTAACACAACACACCAATACTTCTAGGGTCCCCTAAGAGCCCTTGCTCCACGTTCACCCATAACTTAACTGGGTCTGCATGCCAATCAAGTTTCAAGTTTATTAAATTTTTGATTAATCGCTTTGTCATATTTTCAAAGCGATGAACATAAATACAAAGTAATAGAAGTGAATACAAAATTACCTTATTAAAAAATAAAAAATAAAAATTAAATATAATCTAAAACATTAATTGTCCATAATCAGTAAACATATACTATATACATACTTGACAAGACATGAATAAAAGGGAAAAGGGATAAGAAATACAATCCACCAATGCCCGAAGCTGCGCTGCCTGATAATAGCCCACTAAGTTGGGGATTCCCAATCCCCCCTCCCTCTTAAACTTGAACATGGTATACCGAGCCACTCTAGGATGTTTGCCCCCCCCCCCCCAAATAAATTACAAAATACACTGGAAACAATCTGCAGAGATCTCAATAGGCAGAACTTGAAATAGGTACAAGAATTTCAGGAGAACCATCATGCACTATCTCTATCCTACCCATCCAGGAAAGGTGTAATTTGTCCCATCTAGCAAAGTCCTGCACCATAGAGGAGGCCAATGGAGCATAGTTGAGGCTGAACAAAGAAGACTAGTCAGCCCCCAATTGAATCCCCAGATATCTAATGGGCCCCCTCACCCACCGAAAGGGAACCGTTCGCTGTATGTCTGGAATAGCTGCAGCCAGCACTGAGATATTCAGGATTTCTGTTTTGTTTAAATTAGCTTTAAAGCCAGACAGCTGCCCATACTTCTGCATCCACCACAACTGCCACCCAAGGCTGCCCTGATCTCTTTGCCTGCCACATCAAATTCAGCACCCCACGTATCCCGTCCGCCGCTTGCCTCTCCCCAATAAATCCCACTTGGTCAGGATGGATAAGCACTGGCATGTGGGTAGGTAGCCTATCCACAAGGATCTGAGCCATAATCTTGGTATCGATTCCTAAAAGGGAAATGGGTCTATAACTGCCACATAAAGTAGCATCCTTCCCTGGTTTGGGTAATACTGTAATCCTGGCGAGCTGCATATAAAAAGGCAGCTGCTCCCCTTCTTTGAGAGAGTTAAAGAGCCTGGCTAGCAATGGGGTTACTAAAGCCGAGAACCTCTTATAAAATAACCCCGTAAACCCATCCAACCCTGGGGATTTACCCGGCTTCAACAAGCGAATTACGTACAACACCTCCTCGACTGTGATGTCCTGATCCAGGACTGTGATGTCCTGAGAAACCTAGCCCGATAGAGACTGAGACCCAAGTCCTGCAAATAGTGAGTAATAGCCTCCACAGAGCCCTGGTGCTCCAGAGTATATAGCTCCTGGTAAAACTCCTGAAACCACTTTTGAATGCCAGCCTCATCAAATAGAGCAGATCCATCCTGAGCCTTAATGGACATAACATTCGCTTGCGTTTACTGCAACTTAACTCTATGGGCCAACAGCTTGCCAGCCCGGTTTCCGGATTCAAAATATTTGAGACGAAGCTTATCCAAATTAAACTTAATAACCTCATCTTCCAATTTTCCCAGAGCCATATGCGTGTCCCAAATCTGTGACTGAATCCGTGGACCCCCCCTGTTCCACCAGTTTAGACAAAGTCTCCTCTCTCTGCCTCTGTTTTTTCTTATGGGAAGCCAAGGAAATAATCTCAACACTACTTTGAGACTCTCCCAAATTGGCATTGGAGAAAACTGATCTATACTATTGTGTTCCACAAATTCGTAGATCCCTTGTTCTAGCTTCCGGACAATCTGAGGGTCCCCCAGCAAACTATCATTCAATTTCCAGTAAGTGTCACCCACCCGTGGAGCCCCCCCCCACCAGCTCAAATTCAGCCAAATAGGAGTGTGATCTGACCAACCAATAGTATCAATTCGGGTATAATAATAATAATAATAATAATAATAATAATAATAATAATAATAATAGTTTATTTTTATATACCGCCATACCCATGTGAGTTCAAGGCGGTTTACATTGAGTTACATTAGGATCTGCATAGACAGGCAGATTTACAATTATTTGTCAGAATTACAGAGTTGTTATTAGAATTACAGATTTGTTATTAGAATTACAGATTTGTTATTAGAATTACAGAGTAACATAGTTTCAATTATTTATCAGCTTAATTTGAACTAGACAGAGGATGCGGAAAGAGGGGAAGAAAAAGGAGCAGGCCTCATGAGGGGGCCAGATTGGGGAGGGGGGGAGGTATTGTCAGGGGGGGGGGAACCTTTCGGGTCTTGTTTGTGGAATAGGTAAGTTTTAAGTGATTTTCTGAACCCGAGGTAATTGGGGGCCTCTAGTATCATTTGTGCTAGCCATGGGTTCAGCTTGGCTGCTTGGAAGGCGAAAGTTCTGTCAAGGAATCTTTTGAAGAGACAATGTTTGGGTGAGGGGAAGGCGAACAGCTGAATACGACGGGATTTGTTGTTGGTGCGGTAGAGGTTGAAGTGAGGATTGATGTAACTTGGTGAGGACCCATTTACCGCCCTGTAACAGAAGCATGCGAATTTGTAAAGGACTCTAGACTCGAAAGGCAGCCAGTGGAGTTGGTGGTAGAATGGGGTGACATGTTCCCATTTCTTTAGGCCAAAGATGAGGCGCACGGCGGTATTCTGGATTATTTTTAGTCTCCTGGTTGTTTTCTTTGTGGCGTTAAGGTAAATGATGTTGCAATAATCTAGAATACTGAGGATGGAGGATTGTACAAGAAGGCGGAAGGAAGTGTCATTGAAGTATTTTTTTATGGTGCGAAGTTTCCAAAGTGCAGAGAAGCTTTTTCTGACGACGAGGTCGGTGTGCTTTTCTAAGGAAAGGTTTTTGTCCACTAGCTTCCCCCCCACCCTTTATCCACGCACAGCATGTCAATGCGCGTATATACATCATGTACAGGGAAGTAGAATGTGTAATCCCATCCCATCCAATGTTGGACTCTCCACCCATCCATCACATTAAGCACATCCAAAAAACGTTTCAAGCATTTCTGATCCCTCTTAAGGCGATCCCCCTCTTACCTGTAGAATCCCAACCCGGATGAAGCACTAAATTAAAGTCCCCCCCTACCATCAAGTGGCCTACCTTGACTGAAAGTATTTTCTCCAGCAAAACATCAAAAACTTCCCCTATTGGGAATTTGAGGCATACAAATTTATTAAGGTCACCCATTTCCCATTCACCTCCCTTGTCCAGATAAGCCACCGCCCCCCCCTACAACTCTCCATTCCCGGTCCGGTACCACCTTCAATCGGTTAGAAAATAAAATACCCATCCCCGCTTTCTTCTTTTCCACTGTATTAGATGCCCAGGCTCGAACAGGATATTCTCTAAACTGAATCAATTGTTCCCCAGCCTTAACAAAATGTGTTTCTTGTATAAAACAAATATCAAAACGGAGTCTCTTTACCTCCTTCAACAGCAACTGTTGCTTATGTGGCATATTGAGGCCCTTCACATTTAAACTCCGTATCTCGGGGTATTATTACATTACATACATTAGTGATTTCTATTCCGCCATTACCTTGCAGTTCAAGGCGGGTTACATAACAATTGTCATGATATTACAAAATATATAAGGTGGATTACATAAGGATTGTCGTGAAATTAGGTAATACATAATGGGTAATTTGAACATTTTAGATATGATAAGGAGTAGATAGATAGCTTTGGACAGATCTGGTTGTGTTTAATAGGTTTTATGTATTTTTTTGAAGCGTAGGGTTTTTGTTTGTTTTTTGAAGGTTTTGTAATCTGTGGTCAAAGACTGCAGATTGGTGAGTTGTCTGTCTAGTTTTGTTGCTCTGGTGGCCAGCAGGTTGTCGTATAGTTTTCTTCGTTAGACATTTTTGGTTGCCGCGTATGTGAATAGTGAGTGGGTTCTCCTGTGTCTGGTTGAGGTGGATTGAATTAAGTCGGTTGTTCCAGTAGGTTGGGCTGTCTTCCAACCAAAAATCCCCAACCCCGGTTGCTCACCACTGGATCCCCCCTCCCAACTCCCCCAACAGACCCCCCATCCCACCAAACCCAAAGCCCTTCACTCCCACCTCCTACCATGGCTTCAAGTGACTCTACCAACCCTTACTGTTACCATACAGGCCCCCCACCGCCCATCAGCCCTACATTCACCCACTCCCCCCAACATCCACCCCCTTGCCATACATGCAGCCCCATACACATGTCCACTTTCTCTGTTAGGTCCATAACCCAGTCCAGGTCCTGGCCAGGGCATAATCAGGTACCACTTGGGCCTGCTCGCTCCATATCCACCCAATGCTTCCATCCGCCCCGCACTGGTCTTTACTCGCCGCCTCAAGTTGTTCTCCCTCCACTAGAATCACTCCATCTGCTGCATTGCCTGCTTCCCAGGAGTAGACTCTCCCGGAACCATCAGACCCTCTTTCTGCAGTAACGCTCTCAACTTTTCCACCATGGTCAGTCTCCCATGCACCCCATTGATAGTGACAGGAGCCAAAGTGGAACAACCAGCAGTAGCGCACATTAGCCTTTTTTAGCACCTACAAAAGTGGCCAGAATTCCCTACGTTTCTGTAGTGTGATGGCTGAAAGGTCTTGAAAAATTTAGACCCGGTGAGTTTTCCATTGTATAGTCCCCATGTCTCTTGCCTTCCGTATCAGGCGCTCCTTTTCTGGGAAATGATGGATACAGGCAATAATGTCTCTAGGGTGGTCAGATTTTCTGGACCCCAGGTTTCAACGTGCCCTGTCCACCTGCAAGGCCCCCACCCCTGTCGCAAACTCCTCCACCCCCAAAACAAACTGATACAGTTCTTGCACCACTTGCCTGGCATCTCTGAACTCCTCTGTATCTGGGACACCACGGATGCGCACATTATTGCGCCTGGAGCAATTATCCAGGTCTTCAATCCTTGAGTAGCAATCACCAATATCTTTCTGTGCCGCACTCATAGTCAGAGAGCGCCTGAACTACCTCTTCATTTTCTCCAATCCGCCACTCCGTGTCCTCCACCCAACCCAGAAAAGTCCTGCAGGATCTCCTTAACTGCCTCCTTGATCTTCCCCTTCACTGGCACAACTTCCATCTTTATATTGGCAGCCCACTTCTGCAGGTCCGCTTTCATAATGGTCCCTGCCTGGTCTGCCCTTCTCAACTGCAGGGAGGCACCTCCTCAGAAGCGCTATCGCCGGACTCTCACATAGATGCTGCTCCTTTCTCGCCGCCGCCCTCCAGCGATTTGGCCACCTCAGATTTTTCCTTCGCCGGCATATTTCTATCTCGGCTTGCTCCACCACTCTCCGGGACTCGGCCAGTGCCCAATGCTCGCTGCTAGATGGGGAAAAAGGGAGGCTAATCGCTACGAGGAATCAGAGCTCAGTCTCTAACCTTCCATCTTGGTCAGTGACGTCACCGGAAGCCCTCTCCACAAACTTCTGATAGTCTTTCTCACATTAATCTTGTCTCTTGTTTTCTTGTCCTATTTGTATCTTAGGTTTTAAAAAGTTATCAAAAATATAGCCCTATAATGATTCTAGGTTGTGTGCTCTTAGCTTTTTTTACCTCCCAGCATTATACTTCTATTTGTTTTTTAGATTTAGTTACTTTTCCAAAGGAAAGGTAGTCTTAAGTATGATACAAATTCAATATAGTAAGTATTTCATTGCCCCAGAAGGTTTATCATCTAATTCAGTGGTCTCAAACTCGTGGCCTGGGGGCCACATGTGGCCCACCAGATACTATTTTGCGGCCCATGGTATGTACTAGTGCAGTGGTCTCAAACTCAAACCTTTTGCAGGGCCACATTTTGGATCTGTAGGTACGTGGAGGGCCTCAGAAAAAAATAGTTAACGTCTTATTAAAGAAATGACAATTTTGCATGAGGTAAAATTCTATATTTATAAATCTTTCCTTTTGGCTAAGTTGTAATAATAATATTATAATTATAGCTAAAGAGACATGATCAAGAAACTGTTTTATTTTACTTTTGTGATCATGATAAACATACCGAGGGTCTCAAAATAGTACCTGGCAGGCCGCATGTGGCCCCCGGGCCGCGAGTTTGAGACCACTGTACTAGTGTTATATGTACTAGTGCTGCCCGCTCTTTGCAGCGTCCTCCAGCTTCCCCCCTGGCCTCCCACTCTTACCTTCAGATAATTACTGCAGCCTGCAGAGAGGATTGCCGGAACTGTAGCGATCCTTGCAGGCTGCCATTGTCCTCAGCAGCATGTTCTCTCTGCCACAATCAAGTTTCAAGTTTATTAACATTTTTGATTAATCGCTTAATCTTACTTCAAAGCGATAAACATATATAAAAAGAAACAATTAAAATTACAATATTAAAAAATAAAACAATCCTACCCCTGACATCAGAGGAGAGGCAGGATTGTGTCAGAGGGAATGTGCTGCGGAGGCCGATGGCAGCCTGCAAGTAACGCTACAGCACCAGTAATTCTCTCTGCATGCTGCGGTAATTAGCTGAAACTAAGACCAAGAGGCCAGGGGGGAAGCTGGAGGATGCTGCAAAGAAGGGGGGAACATGCAGGCCTTCGGGGGGGGGAGGGGGGAAGATTTATAAACTATAAAGTTTTACCTCATGCAAAGTTGTCATTTCTTTAATAAGACATTATTTTTTTCCAAGTACCTACAAATCCAAAATGTGGCCCTGCAAAGGGTTTCAGTTTGAGACCACTGATCTAATTGGTACCTGAATTTGGTGTCACTTGGCTGCTGTATCCACTAAACCCATTCCTCCACATGTAGTTGTGCACTTACAAGTCATTCCCTGTCCTCCTTGAAACCAGTTGTGTTTGTCCTTCCTTCTCATTTTTTTTCCAGGTGTATTGTGATGGTTTCATATTTGTTGCAGCAAGATAAATGGCCTGTGGTCCATCTTAGGATCTCAGAATTTGAATCTAGGGCCTTTCTCTTTCACATCATTTTATTGAGCAAAATTTAACTAATTGGAGAGCCCTACCTACTTCATGATGGTAGCTCATTATCCTTTCTCTTATCATGCTTTTAACATATGTTTTTTCTTCTTTTACCTCAGTACTTCTCTGCCCTACAACATTAAGGCTGGGTTTATGAACCAATTATGTAGCTGTCCCTTTTATTTCTAATTTCTTCATTTAGGTATTCAAAAGTTTTTGAAGGAGACTGTGAAGAATTGTAACAGGAATGGCTTGGTTCAGACCATCCTGGGAAGACGGAGGTACTTACCTGCAATTAAGGACCCAAAACTCCATCTTAGAGCACATGTACGTAGTCTAGAAGATCTATTTAGAAAGTGAAGAAGTACGAGAATGTGGAAGGGCTCTTAGTCAAATGAATAAACTCAGTATATTCAGCTTACCCTATAACAGCATCTAGTGTGAAAGAAACAAACAATGTATTCCTGAAGTAACTATCTCTGTACCCTATGACACTGTGAGGAGAGATAAAAAGTGAAAATTGACTTTTATGTCAATAGGCATTAAACATATTTTATGCAGAGATGTAAGTATAAATGTTTTCACGTACTCTTTATTTTATAATTTTTCTTTAGGTAGATATTTACATAAGATGTTAAACATTAAGATTTCCTGAATCACAAGTATTCTGATTTGGAAAGTGTGGTTGCATACCTCTGAGGTTTTCTCCATAGACAACATGATCCTATAGTCACACAGTGGGTAAATGTCATAGTGATAAATCCAAGTCAGGTACTCTCTCCCAGAGCTAGGAAGACTTAGACAGCATGGATATTCCTGCGTTTCTTCAGTGTTCTATCTCCTCAGTTAAAGGAGGGCAGGAATGTGTAGCTGTAGGATCCCCAGAGAACACTAATTTAAAGTATGCAACTATGCTTTCTCCAAGAATAAGAACTACCTGTATAGCCAAGACGTTCTCAACCCAGTCCTGGGGCCAATTAGGTTTTCTGGATACCAATGATGAATATTCATGAGATAGATTTTCATATGGAGGAAGCAATGCATGCAAATTTACAGTGTTGTGAGAAAGTCCTTTACCCTCTTCTAATTTTCTTTAGTATCACTTGTAATACTGAATGGTTTCAGATATTAAAGGGAACCTGAATAAATACATAACGAAGTTTTTAAATTATAACTTCATTTATTTAAACAATAAAGTTATCCAACACCCATAACACTCATGTGATAAAGTAAATACCATCATTCAATCAATTGACCAATTTTAATTTATAGTTAAACACAGCCAGATTTGATTTTAGCTAGCTCTGTTAAATCTAAACATCACTATATATTAAACCTTACCATAAGGTTCAAGTAGTCATCACAAAGTTTCTACAAAATGCTAGGCCGTGATCAAAGGAAATTCCAGAAGAGTTGAGAAAAAAATGTTGAAATATATCACTGGAAAAGATTACAACGCTATTTCTAAAGCCTGAGTCCACTGAACCACAATGAGAGCCTTTATCTTCAAATGGAAAAGGCTTGAAACAGTGCTGAATTTTCCAGGAGTGGCTGCTCTGCCAAAATTTAGTCCAAGGGTACAGCGACAACTCATCTGAGAATCTGCCATCATGATTCTATATTTCTAAGTCACAAAACATCCTGAAGAACATCCATTTGCCTAGATTTATGAATTTAGTGATTGAATTGTGTCAATTTTGAGAATTTACATCTGCTGTCTATATTTTGCACTGTTCAGGAAGAAATGCATTTGTTTCTATTTTTCTGGGGTTGTACTGCATGTAGAGTCTTACATCTTATGGTTTGTTTTTATGTATTATTACTTTTAATTTTTGGTCCTGTATTTGCATGGGGGTTATCTGTGTTCTGGTAGAAATGAATGTTGAGAAGCATACAGCGTGCTTTGTGTAGTTTAATTTTGTGGTTAACCAAGATTATATTGTGTGTATATATGAAATTGAATGGAAAAAATAGTGTTACAATTAGTACTATTATGAGGGCAGGGTTTGGGGTGGAGATTGGGCAGGGTCTGTCCAACAACTTAAACCAGTGTTCTTCAACCGCCGATCCACAAAATAATTATTTTATTTCTGCGAGTCCTTAGGTGTAAAAAGGTTGAAGAACACTGCTCTAGGTGATGAAACCATTTCCTGAGACTCCTCAAAACTTGCATTAAAAATTGCAGCAGCTGGAATCGATGGGTTGCTAATCTTGTACTCAACACTGTATTTTAAAAAATCTGTTTATTTATGGTGTCTTAAGTAATTGATTTTTTCCAGGTGGAGCATTAGAATGTTTTGTTGAGCTGTTTGATCTCTTGAAGAGTAGATATTATCACAATGGTGTAGTTTGACCCATTGTTGGTTGTATACTGTATTTAGTGGTGGTTCTGTTAGATGTTTGAGATATTTACAAATGAGTGACAAATCTTTATCTGCTGTTCTGGGACATCCAAGTATTTTGATATGCTTCAAAATTATATTCTTTAGCCTGGCATGTCTTGTGCTGATAGAGATAATTCCTTGCAAATTTTTTTTAGATACTTTGGGTATATTGTGTTCTCTGATTGAGATTTATTTGACTGTTTTCGGGAAGGATCAAATGGAATGTCTGGTGGCAAGTTTTGTTTAGGGCAGGAGTTCTCAACCCAGTCCTCAAAACACACCTAACCAATCATGTTTTCAGGATATCCACAATAAATATGCATGAGAGATTTGCATGCAATCTATCTACTGTATATTCATTGTGAGCATCCTGAAAACCTGACTGGCTAGGTGTGTTCTAAGGAGTGGGTTGAGAACCCTTGGTCTAGAACAGTGGTTCCCAAACCTGTCCTGGGGGACCCCCAGCCAGTCAGGTTTTCAAGATATCCCTAATGAATATGCATGAGAGAGATTTGCATATAATGGAAGTGACAGGTATGCAAATCTCTCTCATGCATATTCATTTGGGATATCTTGAAAACCTGACTGGCTGGGGGTCCCCCAGGACAGGTTTGGGAACCACTGGTCTAGAAGAATGTGATAGATTCAGAGTAATATCCCAGTTCTCAGTTGTCATCTGGTACATCCATGGAAGAACTTGCTGTGAGTCCCTTAGGTGAGAGGACACTGTTTGAGAGCAATGAGCTTTATTCCTTTGAAAATAGTTTCTGGTAGATGATTCTCAGGCAGCTATCCTTTGCTTTTTTGTGATGGTGGCCTTGTTTTATCACTCCTTTAAAAACTTCCTCCACAATTCCGTGATGACTGGTTGTGCTGTTGCAGCAACAGTTGGTTATTGTGTGAGTCCTTGCTCATGCTCCACTCATAAGTTTTCTCTGGGATGCTAAGGATGACATTTTTGGTGTTTTTGTATTTGTGCACTGCTAAATAACCCTGGTAGCTTAAGACAGGTATTAAGGTAGATGCATGTGAAATTCCAAGATGTCTTATGCTTAGGTGGATGTTACACTTTGTATTTATGATTAGGTATGGAATCAGCTTAGCTAATAGGCAGAATATAACTTAATAAATTGTTATTATATATCTTTGTTATGGAGTAGATTCAAGATTTTTCTTTTGCCATTCCTAGGCTGAAAGACAGGCTGTAAACACAACGGTGCAAGGCTCTGCTGCTGATATCATAAAAACAGCAATGGTGAACATTCAAAATCAGCTTGAGAAAACCTTTCCCTCTAAACCAAAATCCCATGGACACCTGGAGAGCATGATCCAAGCCCACCAAACAGGTATTTAATATTTCAGGTATTAATATTTTAGATCCCCTTGCCCATATGGTTCAGGAGTAGCCTAAGGGTTAGCACAGTGGGCTTTGATCCTGGTGAAATGGGTTCAATTCCCACTGCAGCTTTGTGACTTTGGGCAGGTCATTTAATCCTCCATTGCCCCAAGTACAAACAAAAAACAAAACTTGATTGTGAGCCCTCTAGGAACAGATAAAGTAATAGTAGTATAGAGAGGTCACTGAATAAAGACTTTAGATTATATTGACTTTTAAACTCTCATTCAGAAGCATTCTGGTCTTTAGATTTCTGTCTTGTACTATGCTGAAGGCAATACTACATAGAAACATGACAGCAGATAAAGGCCAAATGGCCCATCTAGTTTGCCCATCCACAGTAACCATTATCTCTTTCTCTCAGAGATCCCACGTGCCTATCCCAGGCCCTCTTGAATTCAGACACAGTCTCTGTTTCCACCACCTCTTCTGGAAGACTGTTCCATGCAGCTAGCACTCTTTCCATAAAAAAAGTATTTCCTCAGATTACTCCGGAGCCTATCACCTCTTAACTTTATCCTATGCCCTTTCATTGCAGTTGGGAAGGCTTTTTTTTTTTTCAAAATCTTTATTCATTTTAATACATACATCAAGTGTACATTAAATACAAACTATCATAATATATTATCACTTGAAAATTCCATCACAATGTGTATCTAAAACTTTATATCCCACCCCCCTCCCATAACCATACACAAATAATAAAATTCATATGTATATTAATAATTTAAAAATATGCAATATATATATGCAATTCTCCCTAATTCCCCCACCCCTCCCTTCCTTCAATTATCACATAAGGAAAAAGAATAATAAATTAACATTAATCATTATAATATTTTATTATTGGCCCCCACACATCCTGAAATCTATTAAAATAACCATTTTGTACTGCAATTAACCTTTCCATTTTGTACAGATGACACACTGAGTTCCGCCAGAAGCTGTAATTTAGTCTAGAACAATTCTTCCAATTAAGTGTTATTTGTTGTATCCCCACACCTGTAAGAATCATCAGAAGCTTATTATTTGCTGCAGATATTTGGCTTTTAGATCTCATACATATTCCAAATAGAACAATGCCACATGATTTTCCATTAAAAGATTAACTTGATCCCAGATTGATAACCAAAATGCCTGAATACATGGACAATAAAATAAAAGATGATCTAAAGTTCCAATTTCAATTTTACAATGCCAGCACCTATTAGACTTAGAGCAATCTAATTTTTGTAATCTAGTAGGGGTCCAGAATGCTCTATGCAACAAGAAAAACCATGTTTGCCTAATAGATGCAGACATTGTACCTTTAATTCTCCAAGACCAAATACGTGGCCATTGAGATGCATTAATCTGGTGCTTAATCTCAATGCTCCAAATATCTCTTAATCCATATCTTAGTCAAATAATTAGATAAAATTTTATACCACTTTGCGACCTGGTGTCCCAGAAAATCTGCCTGGAAACATAGGAATTCTAAGCTATAATGATTATTTAAAGATTTCCATTCAGAGAACCCTACCTGAATAGCCTCCTTCAACTGCAACCATTTATAACTTTGTTTTTTATTTAGACCATATTTATGTTGCAATTGTGAAAAATCAAGCCATTATGAATAACTTCATTTAAGGATCTTATATCTGCTTTAATCCAATCTTTCCAGACAACCTTAAACGCGCCTATTTGTATCTTGGAGTTTACCCAAATAGATTGATGTGTAGATTTTCCAATAGACTCAGGAGTTAATTTGTCTACAAATCTTAATGTTTTCCAAGTATCCATTAATACTCTATTGTCCTTACGTACTCTAGGCATCTTTATACTGAGCAGAAGATCAAGTCTAAGTGGGAATATAAGCGACCTCTCAACCCATAACCAGTCTGGCAGTTGTTCCAAAAGCTCTGGGAGGACCCAATACATACCTTGGCGCATGATATAGGATTGGTGATACCTATAAAAATTGGGGAAATTTACCCCACCCTCCTTAATTGGCCTTTGTAGAGACACTAGAGCAACTCTTGCAATTTTACCCAGCCAAATAAATTTAACCAGAATACTATTTACCGTATTTTCACGCATATAACGCGCGCGTTATACGCGTTTTTACCTACCGCGCATACCCCTCGCGCGTTATACGCGTGAGCGCGGTATACAAAAGTTTTTCTACATAGTTCCCACCCCGCCCGACGCCCGATTCACCCCCTCCAGCAGGACCGCTCGCACCCCCACCCCGAACGACCGCTCGCATGCGCTCCCACCCGCACCCGCGATTGGAGCAAGAGGGAGCCCAAGCCCTCTTGCCCGGCCGACTCCCCGACAATATCGGGCCAGGAGGGAGCCCAAACCCTCCTGGCCACGGCGACCCCCTACCCCCACCCCGCACTACATTACGGGCAGGAGGGATCCCAGGCCCTCCTGCCCTCGACGCAAACCCCCCTCCCTCCAACGACCGCCCCCCCCAAGAACCTCCGACCGCCCCCCCCCAGCCGACCCGCGCCCCCCCTGGCCGACCCCCACGACACCCCCCCCCCCCTTCCCCGTACCTTTGGTAGTTGGCCGGACAGACGGGAGGCAAACCCGCCTGTCCGGCAGGCAGCCAACGACGGAATGAGGCCGGATTGGCCCATCCGTCCCAAAGCTCCGCCTACTGGTGGGGCCTAAGGCGCGTGGGCCAATCAGAATAGGCCCTGGAGCCTTAGGTCCCACCTGGGGGCGCGGCCTGAGGCACATGGGCCCAACCCGACCATGTGCCTCAGGCCGCGCCCCCAGGTGGGACCTAAGGCTCCAGGGCCTATTCTGATTGGCCCACGCGACTTAGGCCCCACCAGTAGGCGGAGCTTTGGGACGGATGGGCCAATCCGGCCTCATTCCGTCGTTGGCTGCCTGCCGGACAGGCAGGTTTGGCTCCCGTCTGTCCGGCCAACTACCAAAGGTACGGGGAAGGGGGGTGGGGGTGTCGTGGGGGTCGGCCAGGGGGGTCGCGGGTCGGCTGGGGGGGCGGTCGGAGGTTCTTGGGGGGGGCGGTCGTTGGAGGGAGGGGGGTTTGCGTCGAGGGCAGGAGGGCCTGGGATCCCTCCTGCCCGTAATGTAGTGCGGGGTGGGGGTAGGGGGTCGCTGTGGCCAGGAGGGTTTGGGCTCCCTCCTGGCCCGATATTGTCGGGGAGTCGGCCGGGCAAGAGGGCTTAGGCTCCCTCTTGCTCCGATCGCGGGTGCGGGTGGGAGCGCGTGCGAGCGGTCGTTCGGGGTGGGGGTGCGAGCGGTCCTGCTGGGGGGGTGAATCGGGCGTCGGGCGGGGTGGGAACTATGTAGAAAAACTTTTGTATCTCGTGGGCTCTTATTAGACTCTCTGCTGTGTCTTCCAGAAGGGAGGATATTTAGTGGGCAAGCCATAAGCTTCTAATAAAAGCATTTATGAGGGGGCGGTCGGAGGTTCTTGGGGGGGGGGGGCGGGCGTTGGAGGGAGGGGGGTTTGCGTCGAGGGCAGGAGGGCCTGGAATCCCTCCTGCCTGTAATGTAGTGCGGGGTGGGGGGTAGGGGGTCGCCGTGGCCAGGAGGGTTTGGGCTCCCTTCTGGCCCGATATTGTCGGGGAGTCGGCGGTCCTTCGGGGTGGGGGTGCGAGTGGTCCTGCCGGGGGGGGCAGGGCAGGGCGGGTAAACGGAGAGTTGGGACAGCGCACGGAGAGTCGGGGAGGGCGAAAGGAGAGTCGGGGTGGCCAGAGGAGAGTCGGGGCGGGCGAAAGGAGAGTCGGGGTGGCCAGAGGAGAGTCGGGGCGGGCGAAAGGACAGTCGGGCAGCATGCGCGTTATACCCGTGAGCGCGGTATACAAAAGTTTTTATACATAATATCGTGGTTTCTGCGCGCTATACCCGTGTGCGCGTTATACACGGGTGCGCGTTATCTGCGTGAAAATACGGTAACTTTTTATAGAAAGACCCCTGAAAAAACACTGGTATCATGCCCAATTGGTAACAAACCACAGGCAGAATCATCATTTTAACAGTTTGAACTCTTCCCCACCATGACAAATGCAAAGGATTCCATTGCTCACACAACTGTTACTTTTTGTAATAAAAATTTTTCATTTACTCTCATTGTCTCTTCGAGTGTATTTTTCAACCAAATGCCTAAGTATTTTATTCCATCTTCTTTCCAAATAAAAGGAAAAGAATCAAATATACCTTTTGTACAATACACATTTAAAGGTAAAATTTCCTATTTAGTCCAATTTATTTTGTATCCTGAGAATTTTCCAAATGTATCAATTACTTCAAGTAGACATGGAATTGTTGTTTCCAGATTTCTCAAATGAAGCAAAATATCATCCGCATAAGCGGATACTTTATAATCCACTCCCGCACATGGAATACCCTGTATGTCCCTTGCCTGTCGAATAGCTAATAACAAGGGTTCAAGTACTATATCAAAAAGCAAAGGATTGGGAAGGCTTTTTGAACCAAGAACATAAACAAATTTTGTAACATTATCTGTTTGACAAGTTCCAGAAGAACCAACTATAGAAATGCAGAACATGAGTTAGTAAAAGACCAGATGACCTAACTAGCTTGTCTGTACAAACCAACTGCTTTCTTCTATCATCCATTCCTCTTCCCTTTTTGTGATGATCCATGATTTCTTGAATTCAGATACTGTTCTTATCTCCACCACCTTCATTGGCAGGCTGTTCCATGCATCCATTGTTCTTGTTGAAAAAAATATATTCCTTTAATTATTTCAGAGTCTACCTTCTTTCCCTCTCATTTTAGAATGATTTCATTTGAACGAGGCCTGCCTTATGTGCATTCATAATATCTCTCCATCCTGCCTTTCTTTCATGTTATATGCGTGGAAGAGCATAATCAAAACGTCTAAGTCAAATTTGGTCGTATGGTGCTAGATGCCCAAAGTCAGCAGTGGGAAAATGCCCATTCTCGAAAATACGTCTAGAATATTTTTTTTTTTTTAAATCATCTGTCTGGACGTCCAGGCTATTGTTCATCCAGACCACTAGTATGTTCATCTTTATACCACATTTCGACCAAAATTTTGTCCAAATCCCAAACACCCAGAACAAGACCAGTTAGACGTAGGAGGGGCCAATCAGACATAGCAATGGAGTAGTGGGGCACCTTACAGAGCACTGCTGTGAACTTCACAAAAAGGGTACCACATAAACATCTCACCAGAACTCCCTTATTGGTTATGGTGAGCCCTCCAAAACCCACCTGTCTACAACCGCAATAGCCCTTATGAGTGCAGGTGGCACTTATATGGCAGTAGAGTAGGATTTTTTTGGGGGGAGGGGTATGGGCACACTTTTTCCACCATAAATGTAATGGTTAGAGTGGCTTATGGGCCTGGATCTATGATTCACTAGCCCACTCCAAGGGCTATTTAAGACACTTGTATGCAGCTCTACTAGGCTTTCCTATACCAGGTGCTGATGTTCTAGAGACAGCTATGTACATTTTTATTCTGATCTTTGTGGGTGTGTGATGGGGTCGGTGAACACTGGGGGTCGGTGTGTGTGGGTCTTTACTTTGTCTCTGAAGTGGTTATCTGGTCACTTTGGACCTACCAGTCCCCGCCACAACAGAAAAACAGCAAAAAACACTAGAAACAGTGGAAAAATGGATGAAAGACCACAAACTAAAGCTGAACACAGACAAAACAAGATTTCTACTACTAGAAAAGAACAAAACCCAACCATAACAGAATTAGAAATAAACAGTACCAAGTACCCGATACAGCTCGCCCTAAAACTCCTTGGGCTAATGATAGACAGATGCTGTACCATGCAACTTCAAATCAACAAGACCATCCAGAAAGCCTTTGGAGTCATGCGCAACCTGAAACAAATAAGAAAATTCTTAAGACAGGGAGCAATACCATCTCATAGTTCAATCCCTAGTCCTGGGACTTTTGGACTACTGCAATATCCTCTACCTGCCATGCCCCGCAAGCAAGACAAAACAACTGCAGACAGGACAAAAAACAGCCCTCAGCCTGATCTACCGTACTCACTAAGCAAATATGACCACATCACCACCGCATACCTAGACTCACACTGCCTCCCCACACAAGTGCAAATATTTTTCAAATTTTACTGTATATTATTCAAAGTAATGAACTGCACCGCCCCCTCCTACTTAATCGATCACCTAAACTGGAACAAATCAACCAGACCTAGGAGAACTCAGACCCCATTTATTCATCCCCCAGTCAAAGGCACACAGCGTAAGAAGATATTCGATAGCCTACTAGCAACGCAAGCAGTGAAACTAGACCACCACCTCTCAAACATACTGACAACTATGTCTGACTACAAAATATTCCGAAGAGAAAATTTATCAAGAAAAGCCAAAACATCTCCTTAATTGTTCCCCAATCTTGCAATTTTCCAAGCAAATTCTCAACCATGTAATTAGCACCTTATCCTGTAATGTTTCCTGCAAATGTTCAGTTATTTTCTGTAATCTGCCTAGAACTGCAAGGTAAAAGCAGAATAGAAGTCACTAATGTAATATTAAGTGATTTTTGACATCATTTGGATTGTTCAACTTATTATGTGATTCACAGTTGGGAAAGGTGCAATAAATTTTTCTATGAAGTCAATAAAAAATGAACAAAAAAGTTGGAATGTATTAAGTAGATGTATTAAGAAGAATAAAATTATAGATTAAAGATATACTGTATTTTTCGCACTATAAGACGCACCCTAGATTTAGAGGAGGAAAACAAGAACAAAACATTCTGAACCAAATTGTGTACTAATATATACCAGGCTTTGCACCCAGCCCCCCTCACTTCCTGCCAGATTCTGCACCCTGTTCCCCCTTCCCTGCCAGGCTCTGCATCGTACCTTTTTAAAACACCCCCCTGTCACCTGCCAGTTAGGAAGCAGTTTGATTGTGCATGCCAACCATCCAAGAATCCTATAGCAGTGAAAGGATGAAAGTAAAAAAGTCAGAGGGGAAGAGAAAGAGAGAGTTGTACAGGACAGAATGAGAAGGAAGGTGCAGCCTTGTCTTCTTGGATGGGAGTGGCTTATGTGAATATGTCCTTGGAGGAGACTGTTACCTAGCAAAGCGCTCTTGCTGAATGGCTGGTAAATAGGTCGCAGGGATCCCAGGGTGTCATGCACATTTTAGAGCTGTGAACTACTGACTACTCATTTAACTGCTTCTCTTGCCTGTCTTCCCCAGGCTGTAAGAAATTAAATCTCTGCTAAAAATACACAACCGGCTATACTCGTGCAGCTCTAACATACGCACTATGTAACTGAACTTCCTTTCTAACATAAACTGGAGTTCTCATTCAAAGCAAATGCACAGCATGTCAGACTTATAGCTCCTATATAACACAGGAGTTCTTATACTGCTCTAACACAAGCAGCATATCACCTGAAGCTTCTCTCTAACACAGTGCTGGAGTTCTCAACGAGTGCAAAAATAAAGCATGTCACCTATAACACTCCCCCCCCCCCCGTCATACCTTTTTACATGCTGCTTATAGCCTGATAGTCCAGTGGTGTATCGGCCGGCAGAGCGAGCTTTCCGCGCTCCTGCCTGGACCAGCACTGCTTCCTGAATGGCTGTAGTCAGTTCTCGCGAAGGAAGGAAGCAACGCCAGCCCGGGCAGGAGTGCAGAAAGCTCGCTCTGGACCACCAGGCTATAAGCGGCATGTAAAAAGGTATGACCGGGGGGAGGGATATTTTTTAAAAGATAGTACAATGGGGAGGGGGGCATTTAAATAGGTACAACGGAGGGGAGGTTGTGGGTTGTGTGTGTAAAAAAATTTGTATCTTCGCTATATAAGATGAACTGACATTTCAAAGTGCATCTTATGGAGTGAAAAATACGATATATAGTCAATTAAAAGGTGAAGATTTTTTGATTGATGAAAGATACCCTTAACCACAAATAATCGTAGGAGAAATCAATGATCCTTGGTGCAGTGTTCTGAGATCTTTTCCTTCACTTAGGCACAAGTATAGCATTATTAACCTTTTGAGTATCTGATATTTGGGTGGTTAATTTTTCCCTATTTTCCCTGTCTGTTGTCGTTTGTTCTTGTAGGTTTTTCACATGAAGATTTTGCTTTTTCTGCAGGTTCTAGTATTTTTCTAGGGCCTGGGAGATCAAAGAACGGCGGCTGTGGCTCAGCTGGCGAGCTGTGGGGACATTTTGCTGCAAAGGCCTGTTCTATGCATTTGCAAACAGCATTCCTGTATATTAGTTGATACTCCTGTTGGAAGTGTTACTGTTTTGTTCTAGTTCGCTTTCTTAGTTCTGCTTTGCTATTCGGCAGACTGTTAGTGGGAGGAACAGCTGTTTTTTTTGTAAGTTTTGAGGATTCAATCTGTAAAACCTACACAACCTGGAACACTTCGGTGGTGCAAGGATGGCATGTTTATAGCCCTGCATGGTTTTCTCTGGCTACACTGGAGGGAAGCCCTACTGATGTTTGTTTTCCACAAGAGGCACCAGATCTAGAGACTTTTATCTTGGCCTTGTTTTTGTTTCAAACTGTGAGTGATCTGATACACGCTTGGGATCAGTTGGTTGTGTCCCAAAGGCAGCAACAGGTTGTAGAGAGACCTGTTGTGATGACTTCAGTGTCACTATGGAAAGTGATTTAGGGTAGAGAATGACACGGGGAAAAAATCTGTCCCCATCACTGCACCGTCCCCGGCCCACCATCCTCTGCACCGCCCCATCACCGCCGTTCCCTTCACCGCCCCGTCACCGTCACCCCTTTCACCGCCCCGTCACCGCCACTGCTATCCCATTCACCGCCCCGTCACCGTCCCCGTCTAGCACCCATCTTCTTCCCTCCGCTCCCCCATAGTCTGGCATCTGTCTTCTTCCCTTCCAGCGTCTTCTCCCCACTCTGCCTTCCACATTTCCTTTCAGGATCTGTTCCTCTCTACCCTCTTTCAATGTCTGTTCTATTCCTTTCCACCACCACCCTTCCCTCCCTCCTTTACCATCTGTTCCTTTCTACCACCCTTCTTTCATATCTTCTATCAGTCCCCTCACCATCACTAGCAGTCTCTCTTCTCCCTTACCATGAGCAAATAGAACTTCTGAAAATTGTATTGCTGAGGCATTAGGATAATGACATCAATTTTATAATTCTTATTGTCTGCTCTGATTTCATTCACAATTTGGTTTGTGTTTTGTACCTGAGGATTCCATGAGGCATTTAACCTTTTCCTGTCTCTTCTGTGATTTCAAGTTGATTTGTTCAATAATGGAGTCTCAAGGTAGTAGCAGTTTTCTATTTTGGGCTCTTTTGACATTGTTTAAGGGATTTCTTGTACATTTGGTGCTGGTCTTCTTTGATGAGGTCACTTCAGAATCTATTTCCAAGGAAGAGAAACTTTTTCCCTTTCACCCCCTCCTTCCTTGTGTGAGCCGGAACACGCGGTCCCCGCAAGCAAGTAATTTTATATCATTTTCATTCTATTCATTCATAGAAATTAAAGTCTAGATAATGCCAGTCACATATCAAAACATGATTTTACAAAAATAATTCCCTGCACAGTCAAGCCTGCAAGGATTACTAGATGTCTTTCAGCAGCTCCCCTCCCTCCCCCCCCCCTTACCTTTGTGGCCAAGTCAAAATGATCTACCAACAATAAAATTTTAAAAACACAAAGCACGCTGTACGCAGAGAAAATGTTAATTATCATTTATATTCCGCGGGTTTTCAAAGAGGTCAAGGCAGATGACTTTATGCAATGTCACCTCAGTAACAACTATACAAAAATAGACAAATATTCCCCCTCCCTTTTTACTAAACTGCGATAGCGGTTTTTAGCGCAGGGAGCTGCACTGATGCCCTACGCTGCTCTCGACGCTCATAGGCTCCCTGCGCTAAAAACCGCTATTGCGTTTTAGTAAAAGGGGGCCATAGTGCAAAATATAGACAGCAGATATAAATTCTCAAATAGGACACATTTTGATCACTAAGTTGAAAATAAAATCATTTTTCCTACCTTTTTGTCTGGTGATTTCATGAGTCTCTGGTCCTTCTTTTTTCTTCTCCTGCCCCCCCCCCCTCTTTCTTTCCCTCTCCCCCTGGCTCCCCTCTTTATTTCTGCTTTTCTTTCTCTCTCTCCCTGGCCCCCCTCTTTATTTCTGCCTTTCTTTCTCTCTCCCCCTGGCCTCCCTCTTTATTTCTCTCTCCCCCTGGCCCTCCTCTTTCTTTCTGCCTTTCTTTCTCTCCCTCTTGACCCCCTCTTTATTTCTGCCTTTCTTTCTCTCTCCCCCTGACCCCTCTTTATTTCTGCCTTTCTTTCTCTCTCCCCCTGGCCCCCCTCTTTATTTTTTCCTTTCTTTCTCTCTCCCCCTAGCCCCCACAAAGCCATCGTGCCAATTTTTCCACTTCCACGATTCTTTCCCTACCCTCACCCCAAAGCCAGCAGCCGATTTCTCCCTGCTCCTTCCCCGATGTCCTGAACTTCATCGGGCAGCAGCAGCATTCACAATTCACTGCTGTTGCCCGTTTCAGGCCTTCCTCTCTGTCGGGTCCTGTCTTCATGAAAACAGGAAGTAGGCAGGACCCGGCAGAGAACAAGGCCTGAAGCCGGCAACAGCAGCGAATTGTAAACGCTGCTGCTGCCCGAAGAAGGTAATGGAGCACGAGGCAGACCGCTTCTCCCCCCTCCCACCCAAACCCCCGCTGACCCTCCTATCTCCCCCCCTCTGTGAACCTTTCCGAACCTCCCAGCAAGAGCAGCAAACCTCCTGCCGCGCAGAGGGAGGAGAAAGCCAACGCTACTGGAGGGAGGTTTGCTGCTTTCGCTGGGAGGGTCGGAAAGGTTCACTTGGGGGGTAGAGATAGGAGGGTCAGCGGGGGTTCGGCTGGGAGGAGGGAGAAGCGGTCTGCCTCGGTGCTCCAAGGCCTGGCGCCATTACCTTTTTTGCCCCTCCCACCCCCCCTTGGTATGCTACTGCTCTCCAGCTCTCCTTAGTTTGCCGGTTTTCTTTTTCGGCGACCGGCACGCTTTCAAAGAGCCGCGCACGCGCGGCTGCTCAAAGTTCAATCTTCTGCTCTGCTGCAACTTCCTGTTTCAGGTTGGGTCAGAGCAGAAGATTGAATACAGAGCAGCCGCGCGTGCGCGGCTCTTTTGAAAGCGTTCCGGTCGCCGAAAAAGAAAGCCGGCAAACTAAGGTGAGGTGGAGAGAGGAAGCTGGTTAAACGATCGAGCCGGCGTGCGGGTGGGGGCTGCGGGAACCGCACGATCCTTTATGCCTCACTGCGGTGACAAGACCATTCACCGCTCCACGGGGCGGTGATGGCCTTGTCCTCGTCCCCGCAGAGGCTGCTAATTTTCATTCCCCGTTTTTGGCGGGTTACCCGCAGCTAAACGCAGTAGCCGCGGGTAAACCGCCACCGTGTCATCACTCTGAAGGATATTTCTGCATGTTTTTTGGGTGATTTTACAGTCATGTGAAAAAATTAGGACACCCTATGAAATATTCAGTTCTTTCTTAAGAAATGTTCACATATTGATGTTGAATCTATTTTTTTTTTAATCTCTGGAAAAGAAAGTGATGCAATTGCAGGTAAGCAACAAAACTTTTCTTTGATTTACTTATGAAACAAAATATATCCATAAAAATGTATTCTGAGGAATAAATTAGGACACCCCCATATATCCTCCCAGTTAAAGTGGCTCGAATTGCACACATGTGTATCACATCAGGTATACATGATTAGAACATTATTAGTCTGCATTTTGAAGGAGGTGTGCCCTACTTAAACCTCAGACATTTAGTTTGGTGTGCTCATGACTGTTGCGGTGAGAGTGAACACCATGGTGCTAAAACTGTCACACTTCAAAGTGGTTATCAGGAAACATAAATGACTGCAAAGGTAAACATAACCAAAACATCTTGAAAATTTTCTAGATTATCTAGAGCACAGGTGTCAAAGTTGGTCCTCGAGGGACGGAATCCAGTCGGGTTTTCAGGATTTCCCCAATGAATATGCATGAGATCTATTTGCATGCACTGCTTTCAATGCATATTCATTGGGGAAATCCTGAAAACCCGACTGGATTCCAGCCCTCGAGGACCGACTTTGACACCCCTGATCTAGAGGGTACGCTATTCCTTTTTACTTAATTGTTGTTCTACTGAAGAAAGGAAATGTTTGTACTGTTGAAAACTGTGCTTCACCTGCACTGGTGTTTCTGTTTTGCTTATAAAGTTGACAAACTGTAATATGAAACGTCTCATTTTCTGACGTTTTCCTCAGTTTCCTATCACCAGGGTCACTTCTTGCTGTCCTTATGTGTATATGTCTGTTTTATTTTATCGTTATCCATTTTTCTTTATAGGAAAGAGAGAGAGGAAGAGACACAAAGGGATGCTGCAGCCAACCAGTGGAGGGTTCCTAATCCTTCAGCTACATGATGAACTTCTCTATGAGGTGGCAGAGGATGATGTAATACAGGCAGGTCAAGCATTCTATTACATACATGCCTCTATCTGTAGAGTGAAGGTGAAAATCAATCATGATTGTGTAGCTGAATATAACTATATTTTAAGTCCCTTATTTTAAAATTAAATTTCCTTGGAATATCTGAGGCTTCATATATTTTTAATAAAAGTATTATAATAAAATAAGGCATTTTATAGACATGAAGTATTTGAGAAATTGTAAAGATTGCAGTTGTATTTAGGACTATTGAGTGTCCATTGAATAATTAGCCCAAAGTTATGCTTTGTCACTGAGGGTAACCTTTCTCCAAGGACAAGCAGACAGTATATTCTCACATATGGGCCGCTTCTGATTACTGCTTAGATCAACATTCTAGACAAGACAGTTTGGTAAGGCAATTCTCAAAAATTTATTCTGTCTTTAAAAAATCATCTTCCCTTCATTCTCAGGGATTTCACATGATAGTTATATTTAACCCTCTTCCCAGAGGCATGAGTCTGGTAGCTTTGAAGTCCCATATGTGAGAATATACTGCTTGCTTATCCTCCGAGCAAGCATAGTTACCTTCACTTTTGGACCATTTGAATAGCCTTCTGAGTAAGGGTAGCAATGCATTGGTGCTTCAATTTAATTTAAGTAGCGCTTTTGATCTAAGTAGATCATGGTAAATTGCTTGAATTTTTGGATTCTTTAGGAATCCAAGGTAAAGTATTATCATGGTTTAAAGGATTCCTAGAATCGAGCCTCTACCAGGTCAAATTTAAGGATGCACTTTCAGTAATTTGGAAAAATCCTAGAGTCCCTCAGGGTTCCCTACTTTCTCCAACCCTCTTTGATATGTATCTCTTGTCATTGGGTCACTGGATGAGTAAATTGGGTCTGAAGTTGTTCCAGTGGCGTACCTAGGGTATGTGGCACCCGGGGCCCATCATTTTTTGACCCCCCCCCCATCTATATGAAAAATATGATTTTTAGTAACAATTCACATATCGCACAACAAGAGTGTAACTAGGAAAAGGCAGGATCTTAAACACTGCAGTGAGCACTAGAACACCAACACATACATTGTAAAACTAAACAAGCCAGATCCCGCACAGTCAATTGATCCTGTAGTCAATGCCAACTGAAAACTATGTTCTTTTCATACACACAGAGCAGAGATACACCCTCGCCCAATATGGAATAATCACAAACTAAAAATAGAAATATGTAGACAAAAGTTAAACTGAACCGCCAAGAAACCAGTCCCTGGATACAATGCAACACCACAAAAACAGTAACACATGTCCTCTAATACAGTGCAAAATATAAAGACAGTAGATGTAAATTTGAAAAAACTGATACATAACAATCACCACTTTACAAATTAACAAATAAAAATAAAACACATAATGAGAAATAAAAAAATACCATTTTATTGGACTAATCCCCGTAAGCGCGGTCCCCATCCCCGCAAACCACCTGATTCCATCCACACAAGCCTTGAATTGTTTATATTAAAGTATAAAAAGAAACAATATTCTGTACAATTGTCAATTTATAAATCAGCGTCTTCTCCCCACTCTCTCAAGTTTCAAATTTATTAAGATTTTATATACCGCCTATCAAGGTTATCTCTTCCCCATTTCCCTTAAGCGTCCTCAGCCCACTCTCTCTCCACTTTCCTTCAGCGCATGCACATAAAAACAAGCAAGTAATTTTATATCATTTTCATTCTATTCATTCATAGAAATTAAAGTCTAAATAATGCCAGTCACATAACAAAACATGATTTTACAAAAATAATTCCCTGCACAGTCAAGCCTGCAAGGATTACTAGATGTCTTTCAGCAGCTCCCCTCCTTCCCTCCCCCTTACCTTTGTGGCCAAGTCAAAATGATCTACCAACAATAAAATTTTAAAAACACAAAGCACGCTGTACGCAGAGAAAATGCTAATTATCATTTATATTCCACGGGTTTTCAAAGAGGTCAAGGCAGATGACTTTATGTAATGTCACCTCAGTAACAACTATACAAAAATAGACAAATATTCCCCCTCCCTTTTTACTAAACTGCGATAGCGGTTTTTAGCGCAAGGAGCTGCGCTGAATGCCCCACGCTGCTCTCAACGCTCATAGGCTCCCTGCGCTAAACAATGCTATTGCAGTTTAGTAAAAGGGGGCCATAGTGCAAAATATAGACAGCATATATAAATTCTCAAAATAGACACATTTTGATCACTAAATTGAAAATAAAATCATTTTTCCTACCTTTAGTAATTTCATCAGTCTCTGGTTCACTTTATTCTTCTGACTGCATCCAATATTTCTTCCCTTCTTTCAGCCCCCTGTATACTTCCTCTCCTCCAGACCTCATTCCCTCCCCAAACTTTTTCTTTGTTTCACCCTGCCCCCTTCTTTCTTTTTCTCTTTCTCCATACCTCCTTTCTTTTTGTATGTCTGTTTTTCTCTCTCTCTCCGTGCCCCATTTCTTTCTTTGTTTCATCCTGCCCCCTTCTTTCTTTCTCTCTCCATGCCCTCTTTCGTTCTGTATGTCTGTCTTTCTCTCTCTCTCCATGCCCCATTTTTCTTTGTTTCACCCTGCCCCCTTTCTTTCTTTCTGGCTCCCTGTCCCCCCCTTTCTTTCTTTCTCCCTGCCCTCCCCTATGCCACCACCATTGGGAAAATGCTGCCACCACCACTAGGGAATAAGCTGCCACTGCCGCCATCGGGAACAGGCCGGCGCCGAGTTTGCCTCTTCCCCGCGGGGCCGACCAACTCTCGCCACCCGACGTTAATTCTAACGTCGGAGAGGACGTTCTAGGCCAGCCAGGCAGCGATTGGTTGGCCCAGAACGTCCTCTCCGACGTCAGAATTGACGTGGGTGGCAAGAGTTGGTCGGCCCCACAGGGAAAAGCAGGGAGAACTTGGCGCCGGCCTGTTCCCGATGGCGGCGGTAGCACTCAAGTGGCTAAAGAGATGCAGTTTGCCAGCCTAGGGAGAACACTGGAGGGTGGCCAACTGTGCACCCCCTTGGGGCGTAAACCTGGGGCGGACCGCCCCCCCACCCCACCTTGGTATGCCACTGTCTGTACCTCCCTCCCTATGACCAAAAATTCTCCTTTCTTCTATTCCCCGTGTGACAACCATCTCTTTACCTCCCTTCCTCTCTCCCAAGTTCATGCCTTGTGTTCTGCGTTTGCCTCCCAGCCCATCTTAGCAACTTTCTCAGCAAAATGGAGCTTGAGCCGTGAGGCTTGTCTTCTATTTCCTGCATGTCCTGTCGCGCACACATAGCCAACCGGAAGTCTTCCCCGACGTCAGCGCTGACATCGGGGAAGACTTCCGATGGGCTATATGTGAGTGGCAGGGCAGGTAGGAGCAAAAGACGAACCTCGCGGCTCGAGTTATATTTAAACCCGCGGGTCCCCAGTCGTTCAGCTCTCTCCTGTGCACCCCCTTTGGGGCGTGCACCCGAGGCGGACCGCCCCCCCACTAGGTACGCCACTGGGTTGTTCAGCTATGCTGACGATATTACAATTATCCCATGCTCTACTATATTATCTAACAGTACTCAATTCATTGAGTCTGTATTAAATACAATGGAATCTTGGATGCAAGAATTCAAGCTGAAATTAAATCGGTTCATAGTCAGTGGCGCGCAAGACGCCAGTGCGCCGACAATCCAGTGCCGGCAATTCAGCGCAAGACAGAAGCGCGCGGGGGAAAAAGTAATTTTTAAAGAGCTACGACGGGGGGGGTTTGGGGTGGCAATCCCCCCACTTTATTGGTTAGTGTTCACGCTGCTGTTGGAGGGGGGTTCGGGGGGTTGGAAACCTCCATTATAGAGAAAATTTTTTTTCAGGAAAAGTTCCGTTTTCTCTATAATGGGGGGAGGATTCACACCCCCCCCCCCCGGCAAAGGCAGCGCGAACACTAACCAATAAAGTGGGGGGGAGGTTGGCACCCCAAACCCCCTGTCGGAGCTCTTTAAAAATTATTTTTCCCCCGCGCGCTTCTGTCTTGTGCTGGATTGTCGGCGCGCTGGCGTCTGGCGCGCGATTATCCCGTCACCATTAAATCAGGAAAAGACTAAATTCTTTTTTGTATCTGCTCGAAAGATCGACTTTGAACCAACAATTAAGATTAATTCAGTGTCATTTAAAATAAGCCCTACAATTAAAATTCTGGGTGTTGTTTTTGATCAGTGTTTGACTATGAAAGCTCAGATAGATGCAGTGGTTCAGAAGAGTTATTATACTCTGTGGAAACTTCATACTATCAGATCTTACTTTGATGCTACCGCTTTTACTCTCTTAGTTCAGACACTACTTCTGAGTATTTTGGATTATTGTAATGTAAGTACTAAGAAAAACTTGACTAGACTGACCTTGGTCCAAAATACAGCTGTAAGAATGATTTATGGCCTGAAGAAGTACAATCATGTCACTCCTTATTATCGTGAGTTGCATTGGCTCCCAGTGGAGGCCCGGGTGATTTTCAAGCTGGGATGTTTATATTACAAAGTAGATTATGGTGCCGATCCTTCATATCTTGTTGAAAGATTTGTGATCATGACTCATGAGAGGAACAGAAAATCTCATGCCCTATTTACGTTACCTTTTGTAAAAGGTTGCAAGAGTAAGAGAAATCATGGGCATTGTCTCTCTTATCAGGCTGCTTCGCATGACAAAGACTTCCATCCATTATTGATCAGATCTATATCTTATAAGCATTATAGAAAACTTTTAGACTTTTTTTCTCCAAATTTCTGACTAGTTAAATTTCTGACCAGCTACATTTTCTTTGCATTTCACCAATATAGTACTCTCCCGATATTCGCAGGTGGTTCCGTTCCAGGAACCCCCGCGAATATTGAAAAACCACGAATACGTTTTTTCGCCTGGGGAGGCAGGAGAGTGCAGATAGAGCGCCGTCAAGTAAAGGAAATCACTTGCAGTATGCTTCGACCACCTCTGCCTGCACTAAAGTCAGGCTTCACCAATCAGGAGCTACTTTGAAACACAGCTCCTGATTGGTGAAGCCCGACTTTAGCACAGGAAGTACTGGTCGGAGAATACCGCGAATGACCGGGGGGAACACTGTACTGTAATTTCCCGTAGCATAATCTTTTGTTATCCGCATTGACCTAATGGCTATGCGGTCTAGAAATCTGCGACAGTCAAACATCGATTTGCGAGTAATGCGGTTTGCGAGTATTTTACAAGACGAGCAAAACATAATCGCAAATCGTGACTTGCAAACCGAGCGTTGACTCGATTTGTGAGCACCCCCCGCTCAAACCAGCATCGCTCCCTCCCGCAAACGCCTCCGCCCCTATGAACCAGCTTTGCACCTCCCCCCGCTCGAACCGGCATTGCTCGCCCATGAACGCCCCCCTCCCAGAGAACCGACATCGCACCCCTGTGCTGGAAGCAGTATCCCCGTCCATCCAAACAAGCCCCTTACTCCAGCTGACACTGGCACGCAGCACCAACCCACAGGATGTGCCGGTGCCAGTGAAGGAAGATTCCGCCTCTTGCCTGGGCTGGACCTTGAGCATCTGCGCATGCTCAAGGCCTTCTGGCTCTCGTTCTCTCCGAGATTCCCTCGGTACTGGCTCAGCCTGAGCTTAGCACATCGAGGTCACACAGTACCGGCTCTAGATCTGCATCGATACAGCGATGGTCTGAATTGAAGCATTGCCGGTCTGCTTCAAAACATTAACAGGCGTTAACATCCCACGATACTGATGCCGACTGGCTCCCTTTACTCTCAATGTTGCTCAATATCTACTCATTCTTAATGACATCTTTCATCGTCATTGGATCGGTACTGACGTCATCAAAGGAGTTCTTCCGATGTTCTCAGTCAACAAACTTCTTAATCCAGAAAACAGTCTCCTTTTCCATCCTACAGAGAATCTCCTGCAGTGCCATATGTTTATACTGACCAATATCAACACAATACTGATACTGACAATGAACCTACATTATCTGCTCGAGTCATATGGCATCCCTTCAGATCCATCTCCTCCCAGACAAAGATCTCGAGAGACTTTCATTTACAAAATATATCAGGCAGATGGGAAAAACTCTGCCTGTAAAATTGGAGTCAGACACTGAACCCAGAGCAGAACTCCTTGAGACTTTAGATTTTAATGAACCTTCTTAAGTTGCCTTTTCACAACCTGCTTAAAGATGTTCTCTTTAAAAACTGGGAGATACCTTTCTCTACTACTATAGCTGTCTTTACCGAATACAGTCTTGTCCTGGATTTGATAAACTGCAATTGTCACATCAGTCTTTGCTGGTTGAATCCATGCTTAAGAAATCCTCCAGCTTCAGGGTATATATCACTATACCACTAGGACGTGAGATAAGTTTGGATGCCGTCTTTACCAGAACTCTATGTTGGCCAACAGAGTTCTCAATTACAACTTCTATATGTCCTTTTATCTCAAACAACTCATAAAGAAGTTGGCTAATTTCAAGCAATATATCCGCCTGTCAGAATTTCAGGAGATTACTCATGCTCTACTTCAAATGCAAAAGTTTATGACAAGATCAGCATTTATTACATTTGATGTAGTATCCAGTGACTCGGCAATGTCTATTGCTATGAGATGTCTTGCATGGCTGAGAGTCTCAGACACGAACATAAATTTTGAAGATCGTTTGGCAAATATTCCTTGTCTTAAGAACATAAGAATTGCCATATCCGGATCAGACCCTGGGTCCATCAAGTCCAGTGATCCGCACACGCGGAGGCCCCGCCAGGTGTACCCTGGCATAATTTTAGTCCCCATATCACTCTATGCCACTCTTAAGGAGATGTGCATCTAGTTTACCCTTAAATCCTAGAACGGTGGATTTAAGGGTAAACTCTGTGAGAGCATTCCAGGTGTCCACCACTCACTGCGTGAAACAGAACTTCCTGATATTCATCCTGGACCTGTCAACTTGAGTCTATGTCCTCTTGTCCGTGTCACACTGGACATTGTAAATAACTGCTTTCCCTGCTCCATTTTGTTGAATCCTTTCAGTATTTTGAAAGTCTCGATCAGATCCCCTCGCAGTCTCCTCTTTTCAAGGGAGAACAACCCCAGTCTCCTAAGTCATTCCTCATAGTCCAGGTTATCCATACCTTTCACTAGCTTCGTTGCTCGTCTCTGCACCCTCTCTAGCAGTTTTATATCCTTCTTTAGGTATGGAGACCAATGCTTGATGCAGTATTCCAGGTGCAGTCTGACCATAAGAACGTGCTCTGGCCTATCACAACCTCCGGAAGCGCGTTCCATATGTCCACCACCCTCTGGGTAAAAAAGAACTTCCTAGCGTTTGTTCTAAACCTGACCCCTTTCAATTTCTCCGAGTGCCCCCTTGTACTTGTGGTTCCCGACAGTCTGAAGAATCTGTCCCTGTCTACCTTCTCTATGCCCTTCAGGATTTTGAAGGTTTCTATCATGTCTCCTCTAAGTCTCTGCTTTTCCAGGGAGAATAGCCCCAGCATTTCCAACCTGTCAGCGTATGAAAAGTTTTCCATACCTTTTATCAGTTTAGTCGCTCTTCTCTGAATTCCCTCAAGTACTCAAAATGACTGATAGAGGAACAAACAATGATGCTTCAAATACCTTTTAAATTCAAGTGGTGCTCAGAATCCAAGATGGATGAAAAAACTCGATGTGGGGACGAGCCCCTAAAGAGCTTCTTACAGAATCTATCATTGCACCATAGTAAAGAAAAAGGTGATTCAAAGTACTTATTGAAGATACTTATATCTGTCTGTATTCCATATAGTGAAAAAGATTGTTATTGTCCAAGTTTTAAATAGCTTCAAAAGTGAACATTCAAAAAAGACTTAGCTTAAAAGTTCAGACAGCGTTTGTCCAGCTAGGTTCTGACGCGTTTCGCCGCCCTGGCTTCCTCAGAGAACCCGCTCAGCTGCTTATGAACTCCAATTCAATACGTGTCCTAAACAAACAAAAGAACATGATGCATTTACTTAAAGTGCTAAAGTTGCATTTAAACGATCTGATAAACCACAAAGTTCTCGACGCTGTTGGCGGGATACCTGATCCGAAGGAATATTTTTTTCATTTCCTGTGACATAAGCGCTCAGCTGAGCACCCGGTATTTATGTAAAGGAAGAAATGTCAATCACCTAATGAAGAAACGCCCACCACTCCACTTCTTTATTTAACCCAGCAGGGGTCACAGTCTGCCAATGAAATATCCATCTTTGTTCATGTTTCCACAACCAAGCTTGGACATTGCCTCCTCTATTTAAACGGGCCACTTCTAAAACAACAAACTGTAAATCCTGTAACTGGTGAGGGATAGCATGCCAGTGTTGAACTAGAGGGGCTCCCATGTCTCCCCTTCTAATTTTGCTCAAATGCTCGATGACGCGTGTCTTAATACTTCTAGTAGTGTGTCCTATGTAAAACATTTTACATGGGCACGTAATCATATAAACGACCCCCTGGGTGTCGCAATCTGTATGATGTTGTAAAGTGTGCGTCTTCGGTAAACTAGGATGATGGATACAAGTAGTTTCAAGAGCGTGAGCACAGATGGTACAATGTCCACATTTAAAGTGACCTTTAGGTCGTGGTGCTGACTGGCATACTAACAAAATGAGAGGTAGACATGTGGTCCCGTAGATTTCTGCCTCTAGAGTATGCAAAAAGAGGAGGTTGCATGAGACTTGGGTGCACTTGAAGAATATGCCAGTATTTATTAATGATCTTCTTGATGGCAAACGCCTTATATGAGTATGGAAGCGTGCATACCATCCGAGCTTCTGGTTGATCAGGGGTGTGTTGTAACAGGTAAGAGCGATGAGCGTAAAGAGCCCGCTTGTAGGCCTTTTTAATGGTATCATAAGGGTACCCGCGGTCCTTAAACCGTTGCCACATATCAACTGACCGGGTTTTATATTCTTCTTTACTGCTGCACAATCGCCTGAGTCTCAAAAATTGACCCACAGGTAAGTTGTTCCTCAAATGTCGAGGATGATAACTGTCATAATGAAGTAAATTATTTCTGTCTGTCTGCTTGCGATATATAGAGGTTTCAAAACCACCTTGATTTAAGGAGATGTGAATATCCAAAAAAGCAATTTGAGTGCCAGAGGTGACTGAAGTGAATTGTAAATGCAGGTTACATGTGTTGAGCCACTGTAAAAACTGGTGAAATGCTTCTAAGGTGCTGGTCCATATAAAAAAAACATCATCTATGTAACGTTTCCACACATAGATCTCTGTAACATATGAGGACGTGTAAATGTATGTTTCTTCAAAGTCAGACACGTAAAGGCATGCTAAAGACGGGGCCATAGTGGCCCCCATCGCAGTACCCTTTATTTGCAGAAAAAATTCTGTGTCAAACATAAAATAATTCTGTCGCAACGCTATGCTGGCAATGGCAACTAAAAAATCCTCTCTGGCTGAAGATAACTGAAGTGTACATAGATGTCTACGTACGACCTCAATAGCACTGGACTGAGGGATATTAGTATATAAAGCCTGAATATCAAGAGTGACAAGTAGAGCCCCCTGGGGATTGGAATGGGACTCTTGGAGCCAGGCCAGCATGGACGTGGTGTCCTTTATATATGACTTCGCTGAAGAAACAAGAGGTTTAAGATGGAAGTCCACAAATTCCGACAAAGGCTCTAACACAGAACCTATCCCTGAAACTATAGGGCGCCCCGGTGGAGATGTTAAATTTTTGTGTATTTTAGGGACGAAATATATCACAGGAATGACTGGATGATTTTGATGAAGAAATCGATACTCTCTGTCAGTAATAGTCCCCTGTTCTAACGCCTGTAGGAGTATATGCTGAATAAGGTCAGAGATTTCCACTGTGGGATCATGAGATAAAGCTTGATAGGATCCTAGCTCTGATTCCAGCAGTTCAACAGCTTCAGGCCCTGTACAAACGCGTTCCACTTCAGTAAATTTTCAAGGGACGGCCTCCCACAAAACAGGAGGTCTTCGGAGCACCAGGGGGAGACGCCCTCCGAAACCCTAACTGGGGAATACAACATGTTCAATTTATCCAGCAGGAATTTATCCGCCAGTGAATTGTCTGTCCTTTCTAAAGGGTTGTCATTTGTTCCGGTCACAAATTACAACCCTTTAGATACCAGGATAAGTTTGTATAAACTCATCAGAAAATGCAATTTAAAACTCTTTTTTCAAGATAAGCCCAGTGATTTGGGCCCTATAGGGCTGCATAGACCTTCAACTTGGAACCCTCCCGGGATTTTGGATCCGCATTTACAAGTTTTTCACAACTTAGTTGAGCAAGACATTGCTAGTTTAGAAGGTCTACCATCTCACATTAGGCGCAATATGTCACCGGAGATGACCCAATCGTTACGAGTATTGGCACAAGATCCTTGCATTGTCATACGTTTAGCTGATAAAGGTGGTGGGATTGTATTACAGGATACAGCTGCTTATGTTAACGAAGCCCGTAGACAACTTAGTGATACGCAGTACTAGCAAGCTTTATCTCATGATAAAGAGAAACAGCTCTTCACACTTTGGATTGTAAGTGTGCCTTGGCTTACTACATACAAAGGCTAGGCCACACAGGTCTTCACTTCAACTGTTCATCTCCTTTGACCCTAACAGATTAGGCCTGTCTGTAACCAAACAATTTCCACATGGTTGGCATCCTGTATTTCCTTCTGCTGTGCTCAGGCTGGACTGCTGCTTGAGGGACATGTTAACAGCCCATAAGGTCCAGCTAGCGTTCTTACGTTCCACTCCCACAGAAGATATTTGCAAGGTAGCTACTTGGTCCTTAATTCACACATTCACATCTCACTACTGTCTAGAATCCTATTCCACATGAGATGGTTGTTTCGGCCAAGCAGTATTACAAAATTTATTTTCTTCCTAAAGGCCAATTCTCCCTCCATCCCATTTCAGTAAGCTAGAGAGTCCCACATGGGAGAATATGCTGCCTGCTTGTCCTAGGATAAAGCACAATTACTTACTGTAACAGGTGTTATCAAGGGGCAGCTATTCTCACATCCCTCCCACCTCCCCTGGTTGTCTTCTTAGCTTGCTTACGAAACTGAGGAACCGTGAGCTAATAGATGGGAAGTAACTTGCATGTGCGGGCAGTCTCGAAGCTTTGCAAAGCTTAAAGTGATGGTGCAGTTTTCACTGTCTATACCGGGTTCTGTGGATGACATCACCCACATATGTGAGAATATCTGCCTGCTGCCCATTATGGTAAGTAACTGTGCTTTATCCGAGGACAGCAGGCAGATGTTCTCACAACCTGCCCACCTTCCCTAGTTGGCTTTTTAGCTTTTGGATAATGTTGCCTGGGAAGATGTATGTATGGTATGGACAGTTCTAAACTTTAAAGTGACAGTACACTTTGGTACATGTCCATGCTGGGCTCTGTGGACAATGTTGCTTATATTTGAGAATATCTGCCTGTTGTCCTCGGAGAGCACCTGCTACAGGCGAGTAACTATGCTGAAATTGCAGACTATAGGCAATTAAGGATTTGGTTATATTATAGAAACTTTGTAGGCTCTGAGCATGGGGCATTGATGCCATTTGTGAAAGCTTCAGGTTTGAAAATAATTCTACATGCAAAATGACACCAGCGCAAGGTTTTAAAATTATAACCAGGATTTATTGAATTATTGGTTCTATTTTCCCATTATTAGATCAAAAGAATAGCATAATTGCTTACGTTGCGCTCATGGGAGATCATCATCGTGGCCAAAGACTGGCCTTCTCACAATGGTCTCGTTTTTCTATCTCATTACAGTCTATTATATAACTTTTGGTTTAGTGACATCATCAAGTTTGACGACCAATAACATTTCTCTGGGTGGTCTTAAAGTTTAAACAAAGAAACATTCCTCCATGTTTAAAAGTTAGTCAAAGTTTCAGATGATTTCTGAATTAACATTAACATTCAAAAGAATTCACAATTATTAACATGGTAAATTCTCAGTCCTTCCATGCTGACAAGTTCTGAGCCTTAAAGGAAAAAAACTCCTAAGCTGACAGATTCAAATTGCACAGCCTTACACAGAAATCTTACTCAGGAGAAAAAGGGGGGGTTAAATCCCCCTCTCCTCTTCCTGAAGCGTGGGCTTCCAATGCCCCCCTTCTCCCTATTCTTGAGACTGACTCTAATTACTTCCAGATGTTATGCTCAGGATTTTTCCTTAGTGTTTCTTCTTATAAACCACATTCATGGGCCCCAAACATTCATAATTTCATTCATATCTTGGCCATTCATACTTCATACATTTTATATCTCAGTTTGGAATATGGAGTTTTCCTAACTGGCCTGAGCACATCTGTTAACAATTAGAACCACGAGGCTAAAGGCGGGAAGCTGAACAAAGAACAGAAACTATTCACTGGCACAAGATGCTGGCCTAAGACAGGACAGTTATAGCACATACAAAAGAACCTCCATGTAATCATGTAATCATGATTTCCACCATGATTTCCACCATGATTTAGCTCAACAGCAAAGTACACAAGAAAACACCATTCTTTTCCTTATATTAATCTTTAGTGTGTTTTTTCTTCTGGCCTTAGCTACATTATATTTAAATGTTTTATTCACCTGTTTTTTCGTACGCTTCTATTTGGGCACAGTCCTTAACTAACACAGATGTTTGTCTAACTAGAATTACCCAGAATCATACGAAAAACTGGCGCTACAAAAATACTGCACTATCATGCTTCTGACATCCATTTCAATATCGTCCCATAACGAGCACGCTAGCCACGACTCATTCCCCTCTTGGATATTACTGAATTTATGAAGTAATATTCATAATTGAGCTCGTGCTCTTATCTGTGGCGCTGAGGTTTACTCTGGGTACGGTTCTTCTTATGGATCAGTGTGTCTGTGCAAGTATATTCTTTTAAATGCCAATTAGATAGCAAAAGCCAGAAAAATGTACTACCTAGGCCTGCAACGGCAGGTGCCTAGAAGATCTTACCCAAAGCTTACTTGAATTCTCTAGTGAGAATGCAAGCAAATCCCATCCACTATTCTAGATAAAACCCATTCAAGTGTACATTTATGTAAGTTGCTGTCTAAACCATATCATATAGGAAACTTACCATTCCAGTGGTAGTTAGACAGTGTCTGTTCTAGGTGCAAGTACAGTCCTAGAGCAGAGACGTCTGTTGTTTTATTCATAGAGGTATTCATGAAACTCCAGTACTTTTAAAGTTTAAAAGTCAGAAATTTAGAGAAAGTATAGCTAAAGAAAAATAGAACCCTAGATTTCCCTAAGATAAAGAGAACCTCAGTATTACCTAATTTAATTAGTCCCTATGCTCAAAAGTGTTATGTTATAAAATTTTGGAATTAAATCAATAAAGTGTAAAATAATGCACAGTGTTAAGAAAACCCAAATATATGCTTAATATGGAAATGTACTCATGTGCAGATAATGCATGCACATCAGATATAAGTTTTCTTTTTCTGTGTGTGTTGCAGGAACTCATTTCTCAAATTTAAATTAAAATCATTAAAAGGACTGATGATATCAGCTGTTAAACCCAATTAAACAATATTGTGGCACTGTGTTACAGCTTAGAAGCTGCCACTGTGTATAGAAATACAGTCATATGAAATAAAATTTAAAATACAGGATACACAAAATATTTTCTGAGAACAATGCATGAAAACAATGATAAAGAAAATACAGTTGTTAATACAATATCAGAATAAGTCTATGAAATTATGCAAAAGCATAATTAAAGTTCAGAAGCCTAATTCAAATGAAATGATTTAAAGTAACGTGGTTTAAGATAAAGTCTGTTTTTTCGTTCAAAATTTTTTTATATGAGTTCAGAAATGTCTTTTGCAAATAGTTTTAGCAACTTGTAAGGTCGGAGTCTCTAAATTAATTTCAGTGAAATTTAAATCATGGCTTTAAAAAGTTCATGCTGCAACGTTTTCATAATTCAAGCTTGGCTTTTCTGTAACTATGGAACTGCTTTTTTCTTTACACCCGTACTGGTACAACTGAAAGGTAAGCACAGCTCATTAGTTGAAGATAAAGGAACACTGAAATTCCCGCCGAAAATTTAGCATCGGAATTTTTCTCTGTGTTCTCCACAGCTCTAGTGGTGGTATGTGGTACTGCTGATCAGTGTAAATCCTGGAAGGAAAGCATATGTTCATTAACAAAAGAACAAAGAAAAAGAAACACATGGCACGTTATCACGTTATCCCCTCTGCAAACAGTACTAATTCTTGTATTGCAGAGTCTTCTGTGTAGAATTGTTGAAAAGATTCAAAGAAGGTTCTTAACTGAAACACAAAACATACAGATTAAATAGACTTTTTTCAGGGTCCTGTAGTACCAAAATATGGCCACAGGAAAATTTAAACATGCAGACACATTCTCTACATGTTAAAATTAGACTTTCTTTTTTTCTAACATCAGGGAATTATTCTCAATTCCATATTCTTTATTAGGTTCCTATCCTGAAGAGCTTACTTGTAAAAAGTAAGCAAAATTTCAATTCCGAATTCATCCACTTACATAAAAGTTTATTATAATTGTTCTTTTCCCGTTAACCAAGGTAGCAAGCCCTTTGTTTCACATTTATTTCGATTTTCAAAAAAATATAGGTACTTAACCTCTACTTTTGTTAATCTTTTTATTTTAAACTTCCCAATTTAATTTTAAAATGTATTTAAATTTAATTACTCCCTAATCATACATTTTGGACAATGCACAAGTTTAAAAATACTTTATAAACCATGCAGGGGCACAAAAATTCATATTCAAAATTAATTTGAACCCTGAGATAAAAATATAAGGGCAGGGATTTTATTTTTCCCTTATGCACACTTGCCTGCTTTTAAGCATGGTATCTGTTTTTTGGAATAAATCTTTTTCTTTTCCACAAAATTATCCTTTCACTGTTGAATACATTCCCAAGTCCAGCAGAATTCTTTTCTTTTCTCCCATCTTCCCTATCGAACTCCTCCATATCAGATCCCTTACAATCAGGTCATAATTCATAGCACATCCTTCCTTAACACGTCTCACAAAACTTTCTTCCACATTCTTGTACGTTCGTTCTACAGACTATCTCCCTGCTTTGAAACCGCCAGACATTTAAACGATCTAGCTATTCAAACTTTCTTTTCCTTTTCACTTATGGCAAAATCCACCTTGTTTAAATATCACATTCTGACCCAACATTTCTTTTCTTGCAACACTCTTATAACCCTTTTAAAAAATAAAGGAACAAGGGAAAAATTCAAGCTACATAACGTCTTTTTTTTTTTTTTAGAATGCATCTTGTACAGAGCCCTTAGGCTACAAACAGCTTCTGAAACTCTCCCAAAGTACCTTCATTGTTCCTAACACCGCAGGGATCACTTAGCTATGTAAACTCTGCTCTCCCAATACACTGCAAGCCTTTTTGAACTTAAATCAACATATTCAACTTCTCGACATCAAAACAATTGAATTTCATGCTCGTGCTTAGCTGGTAAAGTTTTATCAGAAAGAGACCACATTGAATCCTGATATTCACACTACATAAGCTTTTCTTTTTTTCTACTACATCGGAAACAAATTTAAGCCACGGATACATAGGATTCTCATGTCTTGCTAAACTACCAGTTCTCAATAAACCCTTTTAATATGCAAAACAGACTTGCTCCGAGACTTCTCAAAAAAGAAGAATCAAATTCGTTAACTGACTAGTATATAAGCAAATACCTGTTGGAAAATCTGTAGCCCTGAGACAAAGGACTCCATTGCTGCTATTCCCTCCCCCTCTTTCCTCACGTGATAGCTCTGTGGAAGGCATGGAGGAAAAAGGTGGGGGTGAAAATCCCCCATTTGCAGCCCGCTCTTTCAAACAAAAGAACAGCATAGAGCGAGAGGGCTTCTTGTAAGTTAGGGCAGAGCAAAAAAGACAGAGAGAGACAGAACTGGAGTTTAGAAAGACAGAGCTGAGAAACACAATTTCTTTTTTCTTTTCAAAGTAGTTACTTCAGATAGGCACTGAAAATGCAGAGGGAGACAAAGAAGGAGTGGGTACCCTCAGCCCGTTTTTTCAAACAAAAAGACGGGTGAGGGAAACTTTTCAAAGTCAGATTAAAACAGACAGTTTTCTTTTTTCACAGAGAGAAAGAGTTAGTTCAGAGACAAAGCTTAGACACACAGCCGGAGAATATATATTTTTTCTTCAAACTCAGTAAGCAAAAACTTACGTTCACAGAGGAGACCTGCTCTCTACTGGGCACTTTTACCTTTCAGACAGGCACTGCTCAGTTTAAAAGCCAGATGGAAAAATGCCAGCACTGCAAGGTTTTTTCTTTCTTTTCACAACATTCTTTCTGTGTTACTTTTATTTCTAATTTTTTCTTTTTCTTTTTCCATTAACAAGTAATTTCCACTAACTTTATACAATTATGTACAGATATATACAAGCAGCATGCTCAAATAATTTTTTTTATTATTATTTTTAATTTTTTTATTTTTTTTTATTTTTTTTTCTTTAAACAGGCGTAATACTCACAATTTTCCAGTTTTCCGGTCCCGTTTTATCTCTAATTTCCGCCATATTCCTGCGCAGCCAGTCAACCTGTGACTACCTTTTGTTACACAACCATGCGAAATCTCTAGATTTCCTAGAGTTTCTATGAATAACCTATAAGCTTTTTCAAGGCGTCAAATTAGTTCGTTCCCGGGTTTCGCCACCAATTGAGCATGGGGCATTGACGCCATTTGTGAAAGCTTCAGGTTTGAAAATAATTCTACATGCAAAATGACACCAGCGCAAGGTTTTAAAATTATAACCAGGATTTATTGAATTATTGGTTCTATTTTCCCATTATTAGATCAAAAGAATAGCATAATTGCTTACGTTGCGCTCATGGGAGATCATCATCGTGGCCAAAGACTGGCCTTCTCACAATGGTCTCGTTTTTCTATCTCATTACAGTCTATTATATAACTTTTGGTTTAGTGACATCATCAAGTTTGACGACCAATAACATTTCTCTGGGTGGTCTTAAAGTTTAAACAAAGAAACATTCCTCCATGTTTAAAAGTTAGTCAAAGTTTCAGATGATTTCTGAATTAACATTAACATTCAAAAGAATTCACAATTATTAACATGGTAAATTCTCAGTCCTTCCATGCTGACAAGTTCTGAGCCTTAAAGGAAAAAAACTCCTAAGCTGACAGATTCAAATTGCACAGCCTTACACAGAAATCTTACTCAGGAGAAAAAGGGGGGGTTAAATCCCCCTCTCCTCTTCCTGAAGCGTGGGCTTCCAATGCCCCCCTTCTCCCTATTCTTGAGACTGACTCTAATTACTTCCAGATGTTATGCTCAGGATTTTTCCTTAGTGTTTCTTCTTATAAACCACATTCATGGGCCCCAAACATTCATAATTTCATTCATATCTTGGCCATTCATACTTCATACATTTTATATCTCAGTTTGGAATATGGAGTTTTCCTAACTGGCCTGAGCACATCTGTTAACAATTAGAACCACGAGGCTAAAGGCGGGAAGCTGAACAAAGAACAGAAACTATTCACTGGCATAAGATGCTGGCCTAAGACAGGACAGTTATAGCACATACAAAAGAACCTCCATGTAATCATGATTTCCACCATGATTTCCACCATGATTTAGCTCAACAGCAAAGTACACAAGAAAACACCATTCTTTTCCTTATATTAATCTTTAGTGTGTTTTTTCTTCTGGCCTTAGCTACATTATATTTAAATGTTTTATTCACCTGTTTTTTCGTACGCTTCTATTTGGGCACAGTCCTTAACTAACACAGATGTTTGTCTAACTAGAATTACCCAGAATCATACGAAAAACTGGCGCTACAAAAATACTGCACTATCATGCTTCTGACATCCATTTCAATATCGTCCCATAACGAGCACGCTAGCCACGACTCAGCTCTGATAATCAGAATCCTTTAGAGTTTTGGGACTTCTTTTAAAGTCTGGACTACTTGTCTTATTTTCCATTTGTTAACAGGGAAATAAAACCAAGGAGCATATTCTTTAAGAAATTAAAATCATTGAAATAAGTAGACGTTCATGTAAAACCTAAACAGGAACTACCTAGACTAAGTAATAGCAAGGTGTTAATTTAGGGTCCCTTTTACAAAGCTGTGGTAGCGATTCTCTTGCAGCAAATTGAAGCCCATAGGAATCAAATGGGCTTTGGTGCATTTGCCACAGGAGACTTGCTACCATGGCTTTGTAAAAGAGGCCCTTAAATACATATATGTATGTTTTAATAGGGGATAGTTTGTAAATTGTTTTATGGGTACAAAGTCTGCACATACTTTGTACCTGCAGACTTTCTACTCAATTTTTAAAGGGGGTGTATATATCTATTTTGCCTTTGAATTATTATTATTTATTTATTCATAAGAACAGAATACTCTGAGAACCTTGCAGCTGCTTTTGTGTAGCTAAATGTCTATGGAAAATAATGCATGTAAAGTACTCTTAAATTCTGTACATGTGTATTATTTTCTGATCTTACTCAGAATATATCCCTGGAACATTTTCCTCCTTCCAATTCTGCTGAAATACCTTGGAACCACGCATACATTTTTGATTGGATTGAGGAAGGACAATTTTGAGTAGGCTATTCATATATGAGGGCAGATCAACTATTAAAGGCAAATTGTTAAATTAGACAATAACTGAAACAGAGCTAGCGAAATGCAACATATGCATTCGTACATTGCCTGTTGCATAGTTTGTCCACACACAGTGCAGTGCAGCGCTTAGCCTTTAGTTGTGTGGCAGCCATGAGATTAGAAACATGGATGCTCCATTGTAAGATTGCACATCAAAGAACAACATGCAGTAAGTAGAAACATAGAAACATAGAAAAAAGCAGCAGAAAAGGGCTATAGCCCACCAAGTCTGCCCATTCCAAGTATCCCCTCCCTTGAATTTACTTCCTTAAAGATCCCATGTGAGTATCCCATTTTCTCTTAAAATCCGTCACGCTGCAGGCCTTTATCACCTGGAGTGGGAGTCTGTTCCAATGATCCACTACTCTTTCGGTGAAGAAGTACTTCCTGGAGTCGCCATGAAACTTCCCTCCCCTGATTTTCAGCGGATGCCCTCTGGTGGTCAAGGGTCCCATGAGCCAGAAGACATCATCTTCTGACTCGATGCGTCCCGTGATGTACTTATATGTTTCAATCATATCTCCCCGTTCTCTTCTTTCCTCAAGTGAGTACAGCCGCAATTTTTTAAATCTTTCTTCATACGTGAGATCCTTGAGCCCCAAGACCATCCTGATGGCCGTTCGCTGAACCGACTCGATCCTCAGCACGTCCTTTCGGTAGTGTGGTCTCCAAAACTGAACACAGTACTCCAAGTGAGGCCTCACCATGGCTCTGTACAACGGCATCATAACTTCAGGTCTCCTGCTGACGAAACCTCTGCGGATACACCCCATCATTTGTCTTGCCCTGGAGGAAGCCTTCTCCACTTGATTGGCAACCTTCATGTCCTCACTAATGATCACCCCTAGGTCGCGTTCGCCGTGGTCCTAACCAAGGTCTCACCATTTAGTACATAAGTTCTACGCGGGTTTCTCTTACCCAGGTGCATTATCTTACATTTTTTAGCATTGAAGCCTAGCTGCCAAGTAGTTGACCATTGTTCCAGCAACAGTAGGTCGTGTGTCATATTATCAGGTAATAAGCTTTTGCCTACTATGTTGCAAAGTTTGGTGTCATCGGCGAACAGTGATACCCTTCCTCTAAGTCCTTGCGTCATATCTCTTATGAATAAGTTAAATAGAATCGGGCCCAGGACCGAGCCCTGCGGCACTCCACTGATCACGTCCGATGCTTCGGATGGGGTACCGTTCACCACCACCTTCTGAAGTCTACCGCTCAGCCAATCCCCAACCCATGTAGTTAGAGTGTCTCCTAATCCTATCGATTTCAGCTTGTTCAGTAATCTTCGATGAGGGACGCTATCAAATGCTTTACCGAAGTCCAAATATACCACATCCAGTGACTCTCCGGCGTCCAGTTGTCTAGTAACCCAGTCAAAAAAGCTAATCAGATTAGATTGGCAGGATCTACCCTGGGTGAACCCGTGTTGGTGTGGATCACGCAGTTTTTCTTCATCTAGGATTGTGTCAAGATTCTGTTTGATCAGTGTTTCCATGAGTTTACACACTATAGATGTGAGACTCACTGGTCTGTAGTTTGCTGTCTCTGTCCTGCAGCCCTTTATGTGGAGTGGGATTACGTTGGCGGTTTTGCAGTCCAAGGGGACCCTTCCTGTGCTTAGGGAAAGATTGAAAAGAACAGATAATGGTTCTGCCAGGACTTCCCTTAACTCCCTGAGCATTCTGGGGTGTAGGTTATCCAGTCCCATGGCTTTGTTTACTTTGAGTCTTGATAGTTTGTCAGATGCTACTGGGCAGAGGGTGTGAAACCTGTGGAAATTCACTGTCTGATATTGACTCAGTATGGTCAAAGCACCATAAATCAATGAAAGGTTTATGAGTGGGTAAAAAAAGTTTAAAGCGGAAAGAACAGGAGTAATCGACGAAGGTCATTCTGGTTGCCCATCAACATCGCACACACAAGAACACATTGACAGGGCAGATGCCTTGATCAGAGAAGACCAACGGTTGCAAATTGGCTGCAAATTTGGATATCAGCTATGAATCTGCATTTGCCATTATGCATAATGACTTGGGGTACAGGAAAATCTGGCTATGATGAGTTTCCAAACAGCTTACTGATCTGTACAAGCAAGTGTGTGGAGGTTGTGGCCCTGTTCCTGAGACGGTTTGAAGAAGATCTGAGTATTCTAGAGAGAATTATCATTGGCAGTGAGACATGGATGCATTACTATGACCCAGAGAGCAAAAGACAAAGCATAATGAAGTAAAGGAAGCAGTGCTCACCTGACTTCAGGAGCAGTCATAAAACTTCTCTTCAGGAATGCAGAAGCTAGTTGAACGATAACAACAAATGAGTCATCTTGCATGGGGACTATGTGGAAAAGTGGTATGTTCAATTGCTCACAGTTACTTCTATTAAAGCTGTTAAAATGTATTTTGCCTTTACTTTTTGATTTACCCTCGTAATTTTGAAAATGTGTTCTTCCCATTCCACAACAATTCTGACAGTTTTGAAAATTCTAAGGAGCACTGACCTGTATGCAAGGTGATAACTACATGCTCCTTGACCCAGTGTACCACTCACTGAAGTAAGACATGAAATTAAAACAATTATTTCCCTCTTAAATAGAGCAGGACCAGTACCTGCTTATTGTTGCATTATGCTTACCACATGTGTATTGCCTGAAATGTAGTGTATTAAAACTGTTCTTTCCTGCTTGATCCCAGGTAGCACAGATTATGAAGCAAGAAATGGAGAATGCTATTAAACTGTCAGTGAAACTCAAAGTAAAGGTGAAAATGGGCCCAAGTTGGGGAAACTTGCAAGACCTTGAACTTTGAATGAATTGTTGCAGAGGGCAGTGTGTGCGCCTGGGCCATACAACCTGCATGGGTCTTTGTGTACGCTTGGGAATTTTACATACGGCTTTAAAGAAATTAAATTTTTTAAATTTTGATCAATAGGAATTTGAAGCTTATCACTCATCAAAGAACTGAAAATGAATTTCTTGTTTTACAGGTTGTACAAAGTCTATAAACACATCACAGTGGTAGTGATAACAAATAAAATTAATTTGTGTGATTTATTTAAATAAATGAAAAAATTGAACACTTGTATGAATTGTAAAAACAGATATTTAAAATATGTGTAAAAAGATGAATTTATAACATTTTAAAGATGGTCTAGATTTAAAAAGCACGATGGGTCTATTATTAAGAAATATGTAAATCCAGTTTTTAAAATTTTTTAATCTAGTTGCCTCTGATTTCTTGGATTCTAGATCAGTCAGAATAAGCCCTACACTAAATATAGCTTTAGCCTGTTTATACTAATATTGAAAAGGGATCCTTGGAACTTGACATGGATGGTTTGTTGTTTTCCCTGTTTTATTCCTGTTATCTATTAAGACATAGGGCATAGCTTGATCCAAAATAAGGGCTAATTTAAAGTCTTAGCCATGATGGCTTCCATTACTGTCCTACCTCAAAAGCATGAACAAACTGTATAAATTAAATTGGTGTTTCCTGTTAGCCAAAATAAACATTTTTGTTATGGTACTATGCAATGTTTTTAAATTAATGTTTTGTTTTTTTTAATGCTGTTAGTAACTGTGAGCAATATTTTAAAAACTAAGGATACTGTGCAGTAACAAATCTCTTTCTCTGCACAAATCCAACAGCCTGATAAAGCCTGTAGTTTCTTCATAATATCACCAAAATCTTTCCTTTCCTTTCTGAACACACTACCATAACCTTTCCTTTCTGAAAACACTACCACAACCGTTATCCACACTCTTATCACTTCTTGTGGAGATTAGAGAATGACATGGGGAAAAAATTTCCGGCTGGAAGTTACATCGGAAGGAGGGACTTGGCGGCAAGAAAGTTCTGGTCAGAGCAGCCCTGTATGGAGAAAGCTTCTAACAGGCTGGTAGGCCCACCCCTGGAGGCACAAAGGGACCAACCCAGGAGAGTTGCAGGGGGGAGGGGTGGGTAGGGAGGCAACGCGGCAGATACTTTACTGCAGGGACAAGGCCAGTCACCGCTCCACAGGGCAGTGAAATGGCCTTGTCCCCTTACCTGCGGCAACCAGTCTTCCCCCCCCCTATTCCTATGGGTTATCTGTGGCTACCCACTCACCATGTCATTCTCTAGTGTAGATTACTGTAACTTGCTTCTCACAAGTCTTCCAATAAAACCATCTCTCCCCCTTTAATCCATTCAAAAATTCTGCTGTATGATTTATATTCTGCCTATGTCATTATGCTCATATTACACCTCTTCTCAAGTCACTTCATTGGTTCCCTATCCATTTCCACATACAGTTCAAACTCCTCTTATTGACTTACAAGTGCATTCACTCTGCAGCTCCTCAGTATTTCTCCTCTCTTATCTCTCCTTATACTCTTCCCTGGGGTCTCTGTTATCTGTACCCTTCTGCTCTATTGCCAACTCCAGATTCTGTCCCTTCTGTCTTGCTACATTGTATACCTGAGTCAAGCACTGTCTCTGGAAGTGTTCAAATCTAGGCTAAAAGCTCACTTTTTTGAGGCTGCTTTTTAACTCCTCCCACTCATTTGTAAAGTACCCATGTCTATTTTATCCTTCCCTCTGAGAAATTTCCTAACTCCTTTTTGTCTGTTTTAATTAGACTGTAAGCTATATTGAGCAGGGATTGTTTCTTACTGTTAATATACAGTGCTGCGTACGTCTAGCATCACTATAGAAATAAGTAGGAATAATAACAAAGGTCTGCTTTGTGAATGGAATCTTTTAGGGCACAATTTCACAAGAAAGTTGACCATGTAAAATATGTTGTATGTGTTTATATGCATAAAAGCAGGTATTCAGAAGCACATTTTATATAATATACATAGGTGTTCATGGGCGTGAAAAATGGGTTAATCAGGCGCAGGATTAATTCATCAAGGGCCCCTAGGCACACAAGTACACCGGGCCCCTTGCATTTATCCATTTTCTTATTTACTTCTACTTTATTTCTTTTATTTTAAAATTCAAAACAAACAACAAAGATTACCATACCAGTGCCAGTGTAGTTTTTCTTCTATGCAACCTCCAAACATCTCTGAACAAATCCCTCCTTTCTTCCTAGATGAAGAGATCTTCAGCTAGCAGGGCTTTGGGAAGCCCACCAATTTATATTTTGTATATATGGGTAGGAGGCATGGGGCATGGTGGGAAGAAAATTTAGTGCCATCATTTTATTGGACTAATACATTTCTCACTTAGCTTTCAGAGGTTAAACCCTCTTTCTTCAGATCAGTAAACTATACTGCTGTTACAGTATCCCTGTCCTGACCTGAGGAAAGGATTTATGGTCTCTGAATTAGTAAAAAAATATATTAAAATTACTTCAATAAACAGTATCATCTTATTTCTGTTTTCTATTAATAAATGATTATCAATACAGCTACAATACAGAAGCAAAAATAAATAAAACGAACAGAAATTTTTTCTACCTTTGTTTGGTTTCTGCTTTCCTCATCTTCTCATCATTCTCTTCCTTCCAGCCACTGTCTGCTCTTCAATATGGCATCTGCTCTCTTTCTATGCCTCTTCAAGAAATTATCTGTCTCTCCCTTCCATCTCTCTCACCCTCCCCCCATTGGTGTGGCATCCATCTTCTTCCTTTCCCTCCTTTAATGGTCTGGCATATCTCTCCTCTCCTTCCCTTCCCTCTCCCACACCCCAGTGATCTGGCATTTTACTCTCTCTTCTCCCTTCCCCCACTTCCATCAGCATCTTTCCCTCCAACCCAATTGCATCCAGTATTCTTCCCCCTTATGTCTCTCTCCCCTTCCCTACATACCAATTCCATCAGCATCTGCCCCCTTTCTCTCCCTCCACCACCCTGCCATACCATCCTTCTCACAACCCTTCCATACCACCCTGCCCCCCTTTCTCTCCCTAAACCACCCTTCCATGCTCCTTTCTCTCTCCCCCTCCAAACATTGCAGTTGACAGCAACGGGCCTCCCCCCGTCCCCCCCGCATCAACGGCAACGCAGCCAGATCTCTTACAGGAAGGTCCGGCGATGACTGCGTCTGCCGGTCCAGCTTCCCTCCGACGTCACTTCTTCTGTAGCAAGTGATAATAGCATGGGGAGTGCCTATTCTATTAGAGTATCTGGTTCCTAGATGCAGTTAGGGAAGACTCAATATCCCAGTACTAGTTTTCTTAAAGCTGCTACACTTTTAAACAATCAATAAGCTAGTCCCAGCGATAACATTTTCATTATTCTCTCAAAGGAAAAAAAAAATCAGATGTAGCATACTTCAAGCATGTAGTTGTTTGCCACTTGCTGCTTACCTTCAAGCTTCACCAGTCCCACTTTTATAATTTTGTTTCAAAAGGATTTTTTATCTCTTGAAACATTTTTTATAACTAAAAATGGTCTCTTTATTTGCAAACTGTGTGTATATATATATATATTTTGTATATAATATACTTAAGTCAAACTTGCTGTGAGAGATTCCTGATTAGGTTTTCCAGTAACCCTGCCCATTCACCCAATCAACACACATAAACCACTTTAGAAGGTATGCCAAAATGTTTTATTGATACTTCTACCTGGAAAGGCAAAGATATACTTTTAACCTTTATATCTCATGGCTAGTGCAGCAGTTACCCATATCATGTTCAGGCCAGCAACCTCAGCTTTTGGGTCAATGTCCCCAGTTCTCTTGGGTTTAAAGCACCATAAGTCTGGTTCCTACTTCACTTGTTAAATAGGCCAAAGAGAAGAACATTTAGGAGAAAGAAACCCCTTTTCTCCAACAATAGTCTCAACTCGCTTCAGCTCAGTTGCCACACCCCAAATACCGGACAGTCACCTTTAAACAAGCAGGTTCAGTTGACAGCTCACCTATCTAGTGTTTTCTCACTCCAGTCCTCCCCAGGGCTTGAATGCAGCCATAGCTAGGGAAGGTTGCTCTCCTTTGGGATCCTCTCCTTAATGATTCTCCTCTGTGGCAGATAAACACCTCCCTGATGAACCCTGTCCCCTGACTCAGCACGGTTACCTTGTTAAGGTAGCACAACACTGAGCTATGAAGCTTAGTATGGTCTGGGCCATGTAGTCCACTCAGTCTTAGGCTGGCAGCCCCTGCTCTATAGAAGTGGAATGGTAGCATTAGCAGAAGATAACCCCTTACTCTTTCACACTTGCACTTAACTTGCTTGACAGACCCAGTGCCAACATGGCCCATGTTTTGTTCTCGTCATCAGATAAGTGGTCTGCTTTAAACAACATAGCATTATTCAAAAATTCCAGTACAAAATCAATATTTCTTACATCTGTATAGACTGGTTCTTAGCATATCACATCTATGTCTCAATAAAATGATGGTGGCATCTTAGCCAGCCTTTAAACTTATCACATGACTGGTATGCAAAACCTGATTGGAAGGCAAATCCATCCACCGTTGCATTGCCTTCAAGTCGGTGACCACCACTCCAATTCCAAATTCACACCATTTAGGTACACTGAAATTGAATGAAATATCCATTATTGCAGGACTGCCCGAGTCCGGTCCTCGAGATCTACTGGCAGGCCAGGTTTTCAGGATATCCATAATGAATATGCATGAGAGAGATTTGCCTGCACTGCCTTCTTGGTATGCAAATCTCTCTCTAATGCATATTTATTGTGGATATTCTGAAAACCTGGCCTGCCAGTAGATCTCGAGGACTGGACTTGGGCAGCCCTGCATTATTGTATATGTTATAATTGTCCATATCAGTTGGTTTATGTAGGATGTTGTATAAGGGCTATGAAAGTTCATCTCATGGAACATAAATCTCAGATAATCAATACAGTGGACTTACCGTAGTTCCTTTGGTATGCAATGCTGACTATATACAGTTTGGGTGGGAACTCAGAATTATCGTTGAACACAAAGAACAATGGTGGATATTTCATTTGAATTCAGTGTGCCCAAATGATTTAAATTTGGAATTGGAGTGGTAATCACTGTCTTGAAGAAAGGCAATACAACAGGGTAGATTTGCCTTCCACACAGGTTTGCATACCAGTCACATGGTGATAAGTAGAGGTCGGCTAAGATGCCGCAACCATTTTTTTGTAGATGTAGATACGATATGCCAAGAACCAGTGTATAGCGATGTAAGAAATTATGATTTTGTGTTGGATTTTTTGATTAATGCTATATTTGCAACAGAACACTTCTCCGATGAAGAAAATGGTAAACACTAATGGATCCATTGAGCAAATTAAGTGCAAGCTTGAATTAAAAACATAAATAAAATATATTGTTTGCAAATGAAGACTGATTTTGTTTAGAAGAAATGTTTAAACATATAATTAAATACCTTTTTCAAAAAAGTTATTTTTTTAAATCTCTTTACTAATTTTTCATTTCAAAACAATTACATTACATTACATTACATTAGTGATTTCTATTCCGCCATTACCTTGCGGTTCAAGGCGGATTACATTCCAACTAAAAAACAGGAATTACATACAAATTAAAAGGAGTAGAATAAGCGATGACATAGAATTTTTAAGGTAATAAACATTGGATAAAGAGTTACCAAAGGGAAGTGGAGGTCTTTAGGAGGTAAGAATATGGTGAAATTATGGGTTTTAGATAGTATTTGATAGGTAAAAGTGTTGTTAAGAGTAAGAGGTTTTAAGGGTGGGTGTGGTTAGGACTGTTTCAGGGCTTTCTTGAAGAGTATAGTTTTTATTTGTTTTCTGAAAATCTTGTAGTCTGGGGTGGTTAACAGTAGGTTGGAGATTTGGTTATCCATTCTTGCAGCTTGAGTGGCTAGGAGGCCGTCGTATTGTTTTGACCGTTTTACTTCCTTGATCGGGGGAGGTGTGAAAGGGGAGTGCGTTTTTCTATGTCTGGTTGAGGTTGCTTGGATGAGGCGATTGTTTAGGTAGGCTGGGCTGTTTCCATTTAGGGTTTTGAATATCATGCAGTAGAATTTAAATAATATTCTTTCTTGGATTGGTAGCCAGTGTGAGTTGATGTAGGCTTCTGTGATATGATCATGTTTCCTCAGTGAGTAGATGAGTCTCAGAGCAGTGTTTTGGATTGTTTGTAGTTGCTTGGTCATCGTGGCAGGGCAGGGGAGGTAGAGGATGTTGCAGTAGTCTAGCAATCCTAGGATTAGGGATTGCACTATGAGCTGGAATTGTGATCTTTCAAAGAATTTCCGGACTTGTCTCAGGTTTCTCATTATTGCAAAGGATTTCTGTATGGTTTTATTTATTTGCAGTTGCATAGTGCAGCATCTGTCTATTGTCACTCCTAGTAGTTTTATGGTGGTTTGGATTGGATAGTTGATTGAGTTAAGTTCTAAATTGGTTATAGTTGGGACTTTGTCATTTTCGAGGAGGATGAATTTAGTTTTATCTGGGTTGAGTTTTAGTTTGTGTTCTTTCATCCAGGTTGTAACTGTTTCTATTGTTTGGTGTATTATGTTTGTCATGGTGGTCTTTGGCTGATCATATGGTATGAGGATGGTGATGTCATCCGCATAACTATAGGTGGTAATGCCTAGGTTATCCAGGTATGCCCCGAGAGAGGCAGTGTATAGGTTGAAGAGAGTAGGGGATAGTGGGGATCCCTGTGGTACGCCGCAAGGGTTTGACCAAGGATCTGATTTTTCTTTGTTTGATTTTACTCTGTAGGTTCTGGATTTTAGGAAGCCTTCAAACCAGGAATATACTGTATCTGAGATACCTATTGCATCCAAGATTTGGAGAAGGATGTTATGATCAACTAGGTCGAATGCTGCAGTTAGGTCCAGTTGTATGAGAAGCATTTTTTTTCCTGTGCTGAGGTGTTGTCTGGCTGTGTCCATAAGGGAGCCCAGGAGTGTCTCTGTGCTGAAGTTAGTTCTGAATCCTGATTGCATGGGGTGGAGTAGGTTATGGTCATCTAGATAGTTTGTGAGGAGTTTGGCTACTAGGCCTTCTGTAATTTTGACATATAGCGGTATAGAGGCAATGGGTCTGAAGTTGGATGGTTGGTCTGTTGGTCCTTTTGGGTCTTTTTGAATTGGGGTGATGATAATTTCGCTGAAGTCAGTAGGGAAAAAGCCATCTGTGAGTGTTGTTTGTATCCATTGCAGAAGTAGAGTACGGAATTTTATACTGGAGGTGGTAAGGAGATATGCTGGGCAGTGGTTGAGGTCACAGGAGGCGTGGCTGTATTTTTTGTAGAGTTTATTGAATTCGGACCATTGTATGTTGGGGAATTGAGACCATGTTCTGTCCGCTGTAGTAGATTCTTTATCCGTGGGTTGGGTTGTGATTTCGTTTAGGTGGGATGGGGTAAAGTTGAGGGTGGCTCTGGCGTTAGTGATTTTGTTCTTGAAATAGTCTGCTAGAAGGGTGGCTGAGGGGGTTGGGTTGTTGTTAGTGGTCGTGTAGGGTTTAGTGTCCGTTAGGTCTTTTAATATTTTGAATAGTTTTTTGGTATCTTGGGTTTCTGTGCCTATTAGGTTTGTGTAGTGAGTTTTTCTCTTGTCTTTTAGTAGGATTTTATATTGTTTGTTAGTTTTTTTCCAGGCGGTTTTCGTTTGATCTAGGTTTGTTTTTCTCCATTTTCTTTCTAATCTTCTGCATTGTCTTTTAAGTTGGAGCAGATCATTGGAGCAATGCATTAAAATATACATATACGTATAATTAACTTCAAAATTGCATTTACATCAATCATAGAAATACTTCAGAAACATTTCTCCCTCCCTCCACTCCAATACAAGAACAAAAACAAAATGCATTATTTCAGACATATAGTGAAAATCATATTGAACTCATTGATCAATGATAACATCAAAATATACTACCCCTCCGTCCACCCACCCTGGATGTGTAAATCAAATAAGAAATCAGCAGAATAATCCAGCTAATCATCGTTAACAAAATTTGTCAATGGATTCCATGTTAATTTAAATAAATTATTATTACACAACATTTCTGAATTCATTTTCTCATATTTGTAGCATAAACATAAAGAGTCCCACCAAAAGGAGAAATTAAGTCAATCCCAATTTTTCCAGTTTTTGGTAACCATTTGCATGGCTATCCCAGTCATGATGGCAAATAAGGTACTTTTATATTTGTCCAAAGGAGGTTTAGATGACAACAATGTACCACAAATAACCACATCATAAGACAGCGGAATCGAAGATGCCAAAATCAAATTGATTTGTCCCCATATTGATTTCCAAAAGTTAAGTATCAAAGGACAAAAAAATAACAAATGATCCAGTGTCCCTATTTCAAGATGACAGTGCCAGCATCTATTAGATTTGGAACTATCCAATTTCTGCAAACGAACTGGGGTCCAAAAAAACTCTTATCGGCTTCTTTTACAAAGCCATGCTAGCAGCTGCCACGTGGCAACAGCCCCGAAGCCCTTTAACTCTCTATGGGCTTTGAGGCTGTTAGTGCGGTTTTGTAAAAGAGACTGTATGTAACAGAAAAAACCAAGTTTGTCTCATAGATGCTGACGCTGTACATCTCATCCTCCAAGTCCAAATGCGTGGCCATTGAGTAGCAGAAATCTGCTGCTTTATCTCAATGCTTCAAAAGTCTTTTAGACTAGTTTTAGGTTTCTTGTTCAAATATTCAGATATTAATTTATACCACTTGGCTGCCTGATGCCCTAGCAAATCTGTTTAGAAGCATACGCCTGGCAAGCTATACTGATTATTTAGATTTTGCCAATCAGGGAACCCCTTCTGAATGGCCTGCTTCAGCTGCAACTACTTATATGCTTGAGACTTTGTACTGCTGAATGATTGGTGCAGTTGTGAAAAATCAAGCATTTTCCCATTTGATAAAACATCATCTAAAGTAGAGAATGACACGGTGACAAAATTCATCACCGTTCCCGTCCCCGCGGATAACCACGGGAAATAATCCCATGTCATTTTCTAGTATCTATTTCAACCTCAGTCCTTCTACACCAGCATTCTTCAAAGCAAAGCTTGTGGGTCAGTGGTTGTGGCCATTCATACTCTGATTCTTCCCTCTCTCCTTAAAGAATGACATGAAGATGGTTTCCCACGGGGACGGTGATGAATTTTGTCACCGTGTCATTCTCTAATCTAAAGTACGTATACATGCCTGCAGCCAATGCTTCCAGAGGATCTTAGACTCGCCAATTTGAATCTTGTAGTTCAACCATAAGGATTGACATGTGGATTGTTATACTGGTATAGATGTTAAATTGTTAATGAATTTTAATGTTTACCATGTGTCAAAAAGAATACTATTGTCCTTGTAAATTTGGGGTAACTTGATACTCAATATATGGCTCAAATGTATCTTGCTAACAAGCGTTGAGTAAGGTAGTGGACACTAACGGCTCTGGGTGATCCTTGAAAAAGCAAATATTTTGTGAAATGTCAGATCATGAAGCCCCAGTAGCATGAAAGAATGATGGATTTAAGCTAAGTATAAAATTCATAAGATTTAAATAAGAACTGCATGAAATCTTCTAAAAGAATAAAAAAACAAAATATAGACACTATGGAAAATTAAAAATAAAATAGGTTGAATGAATCTGGGCCAATGAGGAATATCATGCACCAAAAGATTCCCACTGGATATGAACTTTTATCAGAGGTGGAGGAGGAGGCCTTTATCTAATATAATAAAATGCTAGGCTGCGCATGCGCACTAAAAAATCGTGTTCCCTGATCCCGTCGCGGAAACACGAGTGCGCATGCGCGGCTTACCACCGCTGCAGCCAGCTGAGGTCTATGACGCAGCTCAGCCTCTTCAGACAACGCCGCTCCTCCTCTTCGGGCAGCAGGCTCCTCTCCTCTCAGCTGCTCGGACGCCACCGGGACAGAGCTGCGGCGCCGATCGCCTCCACCAGTCGGGCAGCCAGCCGCCGATTTCCAGCGGGCGGGGTATCGGAGGAGAGGGATCGCGGCCGCTCAGCGCCCCCACCGAGGAGCCCAGCAACTTTCCGCCCACCCGATGGCGATTCCATTAGCGTGTGCAACAGTCTTCACACACTCATTCAGGCCCTTCTCCTGCCCTGATTTGCTCAGCCGCGTCTCTGATGATGTCATCAGAGACGCGACAGAGCAAATCAGGGCAGGAGAAGGACCCGAAGCAGCGGGTGGAGACTGCTGCACACACGCTGCTGGAATCATCAGGTTTGTAGTTGGGCCCGCGGGAAGGGAAAGTGGGGTAGAGGAAACGCTAATGCTGCTGCACAGGGAACTGCTGTGGAGGGAGGGAAATGAAGGGGGAGGCAATGCTGCTTTGGACAGACAGACAGAGGGAGGAAGGGAGACAGAAAGAAAAGAAGAGAGACAAAGGGGCAGGGAGATACATAGAAAGACAGACAGACAAAGGGGGCCAGGGACAGAAATAAAGACAGCGGGAGTCGCGTGGGGGGGGTGCAGGATGTGGCAGAGGGAACTTTTCCAATGGGTGCAACTGGGCGGCTGTCGGGAACCTATGATCAGGGGCAGAGCAAGGTAAGTGTATCATAGGGATAAGAAGGAGGAGGGGGGAGAAAAAGGAAGGGATGCCTACTGCTGGATAAGGGGAGAAGGAAAGAGGTGCTGATGGACAGGGGGGGTGACGAAAAAGGAACAGAGGCCTAATGAACGGGGAGAAGGAAAGAGGTGCTGCTGGACAGGGGGGAGGTAAAACAAAGGGAGAAGGGCTGCTGCTGCATAAGGAGAGCTGTGAAGGGGTGGTGGTGGACACAGGGGAGGTAAAAGGAAGGAAGAATGGACAGGGGGAGCAGGCAAGGGGTGGTGGTGGACAGCCAACGAAAAAGAAAGGCAGAAAGAAAAAAAACGGTTAAGGAGAGAGAGAGAAAGAAATAAAGACAGACACACACACATATATTCTAGCACCCATTAATGTAACGGGCTATAAGACTAGTTCTACTATAATAAGATAAATAAAATTATCTGAGCAGTATTAGTGGATGTTTGAAGGTTGCAGGCATCACAGAGGGAAGTACTGCATGAATGATGGGGTTTGTTTGAGTTATATTCAACTGTAATGGGGACATGGCTATGTCTAAAATCCTTTCTAAAATCAGCCATTCCAGAAAATGCTCCAAGACTTCAGGAAGGATCCAATACATAATTAGCCAATAATCTTCCTGCTTTATTCAAGTTTCCATAATACAGAGCCTGATGAGAAAGCAAATCTTTCCTTACCAATTGTGAGGAAATCACATTATATTTAGCGTTCAAAAGGGCCTGTAAAGTATTTTGTTCCCATTTCGAGGCCAATTGTGACTCTAAAGTCAAAATAGTTTGTTCCAAATTAGAAAATTCTAATTTTAGCAATTTCCTAATATGTGCCGAATACAAAATTATTTGCCCTTTCATTGTAGCTTTGAAAGCATCCCAAATGGTTTCCAAAGAGATTTCCTCTGAGGTGTTGAATTGAAAATATTCATTCATTTTCATCTGAATTTCCTCGAGAAAGTTTGAATCAGCAAGCAATGTATTATTAAATCTCCAAACAGGTCTAGTAGAATCTTCTTCGTTAAACTGATATTCAATCCAAATGCCAGCATGATCCATCAAAAGGATTGTGTCTATGCTAGCTTTTATAACCTGTTGAATTAAATTATCTGAAACAAAAATGTAATCAATTCTTGAAAATGATTTATGAACATGAGAGCAAAAAGAAAATTCACGAGCATTAAAATGAAAAAGCCTCCATATATCTTTCAATCCACATGACTGCACAAGATTGTCTAGACCTAGTGATTTTAGTTGCTTACTAGATATTTTTTATCCAATAATGGATCCATGACAGCATTGAAATCTCCGGCTACGATTAGATTAGACATAGCCAGTGACAGAATTATTTGTTGGAGTTTTTTTTTAAAGAATTTGGCCTGATTTGAATTAGGAGCAGAAATATTAAGAAGCTTCAGGGCATCGTTTCCTGAAGTCATATCAACATGAAGCCATCTACCCATAGGGTCAGCTCGAGAATTACCAAATACAGTACAACAGAACACTTCCTATTAACCAGGATAGCCACACCAGCCTTCTTCCCCACTGTAGGTACAAAAATACAGTACTTGACCCACCCTCTTCCAATTTGACTGATTCACTTGATGACAAATGCGTTTCTTGTATAAAATAAACATCGGCCTGTTGCTGCTTCAAAAAATTGAGTACTTTTTTCCTCTTGATGGAATGGTTTAATCCATTAACATTCAGAGAATAAATTTTTAAAGGCAATTTAATTGATTTACCATAAATTTTAAATTATCACCCTTCCATTTGTAAAAAACTTTATTAAGGAATCCTCTATACACATCCAGGACCCCATGAAACCCATACCCCTCCCTTACCCACCCCATGAAATAATGCATGTGAACGTGGATTTGGACTGAGTAGACCCATAGACCCACCTCCCTCTCACCCCACAACTTATAGTATATCATCCTTCCCATATTTCATTGAATTCATTCAAAATATTATTTACCCAATATTAGCTGTAATCACTGACATATAAATGCATAATATACTTTAATAGGTACATGAATTAAATACATTCTGAATTATAAGAAATAGAACAATTACACCCCTGAATTATTACTACTGAGAAAAATAAGGCAACAAAATATCTTATGAGGTGAGAACAGGTACTAGATTTCAATTTCATATATGGGATGATTAATATATCTCCCATTTAAACATTTTAATAAAATAACTAATAAAAACCATAAATTGTCTGTACTCAAAGAATCCCCTATTAACCCTATGTAGTATTACTAAGCCTGAAAAATTTAAAAGTTGTATTTTAATAAAATTTAGAATATGTTTATATTAATTCCTCAAGAAACAAAAATATATATTAACGTTCTTGTTAATTGTAATAAATTCTACATTACGAGTATAATTTTAATCCTGCAAGCACACCGAATCTTACCCTCTATAAATTCCTCAGCATTCCCCAGAATTAACTTACTGAGAAAAAAACCATGAAATAATATTTAAAATTAAATGAAAACAGAAATTCTCAACTAAGAAATTCATAAAACAATATAAATGGACATGGATACTTCCTAAGTATATTAATGCTAGACCATTAATCATGAAAGCTGAAAACAGAATGAATCTGTCCTGTATATAACATCACTAGACAGATATTAAAAGCCATATAATACTTCTCATTATGTTAAAACATTTAACCTAAGGAATAAAAACTCATTAAGATCTACTTATCATATAATACTATCCATTTCAATACTCTTTTAACTTATGTCTTGTCTTCTCCATGCTGCATGTACCAATCCTCACTCGTTTATTCTCAGGTCCAAGATCTTAGAAATCTCAGAAAACCAATTAGCCCAGTTCCCGCTTCCTGCTGTCAGCATATAATCCATTGCTCTTCCTTTCCTCGAAGCCATTTCCTTCTGTCACTTTGGTCACTTTCTACCCCAATGCATCCCCCCTTTCCCCACTCACTGGAGCCATAATCATGTCATCTGTAGCAAACTACAAACCACTACTGTGGAAGTATTCAACCACTCTGTGCTTCAGCTACAGTTGACCATTAAGAATAAGGATGGGCTGCGCTGTAACAAATGTCCATGGGGAGTCAGTTCCAGTTACTGTGAAGAAAACAGAGGCTAGGAAACTCCCTGTCATTAGCATGCCCCAGTTGCTAGGCAACCATGCCAAAAGGAACACTCATGAGACTCTGGATTGGGCACGGTTTGTTCCGTGGTGGGGGTGGGGGTGGGGGGGAAGAGAAAACTCACTGTCCCAATTCAGCAATTAAAAAAGCAGGCAGGCACCTCCTCCACAAACAAATCAAAGTGATCCAAAAGTTTAACCACTCCACCAAGCTGCCTCTCACTCTCTACATTCCTCCTCCTGGACTTGCAGAAAGAATCCACAACTCTGCAGTTTATTGTAACTGTTTGCTTTACCAATCAGGTCAGCTGGAGATTGTTTAAGACTGTGACATCACTCCTCTTCAACTGAGGATCACACAGTGAAATGAAGGCAGTTTTAAAAAAAATCAGATTCCTCAGAGTTCTATAACTGACTGCCCATTTCTGTATTCATTAACTGCATAATAAAACACATTTTCATTCAAAAACTACACAAAAATAACATTCAGATCAGCTGATATCACTGCCATTTCTGTATCCCAGTAAAGGGATCTTTTATCACTCCAAAGTTACTTTAATAATCAAGCAATGTTTCAAATTAGAACAACTGTGCAACTGTCACTCTAACTTTCAGTTCTGACCCATCTATGAATCCATCTGATGTTGCTGTTGAAGTATAAATTCTTCCAGTTTTTTAGGGTCTTGATAGTGAGCTGTATTGTTGTTAAGTATAACCCTATAACAAGCCATATTTTGCCCCTATATCTGAGCTGTGGCCTGAGAGCCAAAAATTGTTTTCTTATAGAAGCAGTCTGTTTAGCAAAGTCCGGTAAATAAAAACAGAAGTTTTCCTTCCTGCCACTTCACCACTCTTGCCTGTTTAGCAGCTTCAAAGATCTCCATAAATTGCTGAAATTGCAAGATCTTAATTATTATAGGTCTTGGTCCAATTTGCTTGTTGTAATACCAGCAGGCACCCTGTGTGCCCTTTCAATTTCAAATGGCTGCACAAATTTGAGAGACAGGACTTTGGGGATGAAAGTAGTAAGAAGTGCTAATGGGTTTGTACCTTCCACCCCCTCCGGGAGCCCCATTAAGCGTATATTTCGTCTGTTATTTTGAGCCTCCTCCAACTCAGCAGAGATCCTAGCTATATTATTATCATCTTGATGGCACTGATTCGTGTTTCACTGAATGGCTGAGACCCGCTTCTCTAACTGCTCCGTACGAGTACTACTCACAGTCATTTGATGTGTCAAGCTGGAAACCTCCATCTATAGCCCATTTAGCTTAGAAGTAGTTTTTTTAAGCAGTTCCTTAATAGTGTGCAAGTCAACTATGACTTGTTCAAAGAGTTCAGTAGAGTCCTTAGGTAATGGTTTGGATGGTGTGTGTGTGTGGGGGGGGGGGGATCATGTTTCGATCTTAGTGTTTCCTCCTGTTTCAAAAGCATCATCGGTTTGCTTACCTGAGGCCATATCTAATCTCTAATGATTGTTTGTCAGAAAATTAAAGTTAAAAAAATATTTTTGAACTCCTTCAGAGCACTTAGAATTGCGAGGCAGGGGAGAGCAGTGAAATCACGCTGCCATCTTCACCACGGCCAAGTTCCGGAACCCACAAAAAGAAGTTATATAAGTGGAACTGATAAAGATTGAAGGTGAGCTACATGCTTGAAATATGGTCCTTGTGTTAAAAAAAAAGGTTGTTTTGCTTTGAGAGGAGAAGGAGGAGGAGGATCTCTTTAGGACTGGCTTATTGATTGTTTTAAATGTATAGCAACTTATAAGAAAAATTGTACTGTGAAATTGGATTCATCAGTAGTTAGGGAATCCTAGCATAACCTGCCCTAAAATTTATGCACCAGTAGTTAACACTAACCATAGCCTGCTGCACTTGAGTGCAAAGGGGCTTGTAAATGTTAGTTCCTCATTATAGATTTCCACTTTTAGCTTTCATTACAGTTGCCTTCTCCTGTAGGAATAACAAGCTTGTGGTATTTGTGTTTGATAGAGATGAGGTCATAATAAAGTTTATATTACACAATGTTGACTCACTGAAAACTCAATTTAGGCACCTGTTCAGCTTTTATGAGGAGAAGCCCGAAGTGTCTGAGCCAATGAGGGCCTTAGGCTCCTTCCTGTGCATCACATGATACACCAGGGCAGAGTCTAAAGCCCTGTGTTGTCAGAGGAAAGGAGCAGCAGGAGGTGTTTGAGTACTTCCTGCTCCCAATGTTAAGGTACAAGGCACGGGAGCCTCTGGTGACAAGAGGGAGTGGGCATCCCTCCTGCCTTTTTCTTTGGTGGGATGTCTTTCCGGGCAGGAGGGAGTAGGCATCCCTCCTGCCATTTTTGGGGGGTTTGGGGTGCTAACGGGGGGCGGGGGCTTTTTTAATGGGACAGATGGTGCGTGTTTAAGTCACGTAGAACATCTTCATTAAAAAAAAAAGTAGAAGTAGTGACAGGAGGCTGCTTCCCCTGTCACTACTGTTAGGGCTCTGCGCATGTCTCAATTACTCACTGAGCAATTGAGTCGGTGGGTTTGCGTGCAAACTTAATAGTGAATCAATTGCAGTTGGAGAATCGGCCAAAAGCGATTGAATCGCTATTTTTAGTGAATCTAGCCCCAAGTGTTGCTGGCAGGATCGTGGGCCTCCTGATTCTGATCACAGTTTTGAGGAGACCTTGAAGGTTCTGGGGGACAAACTACATTCTAGTGCAACAGATTCTATTCCTGAACCTGTTGGTAGTCGATCCCTTCTCGTGAGAATTCTTGTAGGGAGTCTCATTACCATTCTTTTGCTCTGTCTCCCATTCCTCTGGGCTGTCCTCCAATTCCTCAGTTGTCTCAAGTGAGATGATAGGAACCTATCTTTTCTGCTTGTGCTTATTTTTCAATTAAATTCAGGGGGGTTTTTTTGCTGATGGCGAGGCTTTTCAGTGCTGCTGAGGATCCCTTTCTTGGGACAGTTCTGGCTGCAGGAGAGTGCAGAATCTGAGGTCAAAGGTCTGCTTTCAAGGGTCAAACTGTTTTGCAGTGTACCCATTTGGAAAGCCTGCACTAAACGTTTGGGGGCACAGGTTCATACACAGTGGGCTTGAGCACAGGCTGAGTTGCTCCGTGGCAGTTTTTGTTGGATTGGGGCTGACTACTTTCCTCCCCCCCCCATTTGCATGCATGAGGTCTGGTGGTCTCTGGCTGGTTCATTGAGCCCAACAAGCAGTCCGAAGACACAAACAGGCCAGATTCCTGTAAACAGTTTGTAACTTCAGCACATGCAACTCCCAGCACGCAGCATGGCACAGTGAGTAAACAGGTTGACACCCTGGAAAGCAAAACGTGTGTGTGGTTTAAAGTTGATTTCTGGGGGTGTAGTTCTGGGGTTAGAGTTAGATTCCCCACCTCTAAAATTCCAAAATCATTAGGTTTTGGACCTCAGTGCAGCCATCTTGGATTTCCCAATTTGAAAATAAAAGCCCTTAAAACACCTCAATTTTGCTTAAAAATAGGTGTAATGGATTCCTCAGGCCAGGATACCTTGGATTCATGCCAAGTTTGTGATGGATGGCTGTCTGAGGATCATCCATGTTCCAAGTGCCAAGCGCCACATTGGGGAGGGGGGCCTTAGCCTCCTCTAGTCCCTCAGGGGGTGTCGGTACCCAGTTGGTTTGAGGGCCAGGAAAAAACTCTAGGTTTGATCCGGAGAGCAGCGTAAGTGCGTCCCTGGTGAAACGCAGCTGTAGCGCTACTGCAAAACCCCAGAAAGGAGCTTGTGGGTGGCTGCAGGGGCCATCTGGATGTCCTGAAGGGTTTCTTCCTGAATTCATCAATGTTTAAAGCTTACATGATTAATAAAGGCTGTATGGAACCCTCAGGGATCGTGGCCCTGCTGGCATTGGGGTTCCCCCCTCCCCCCAGAGTGCAAATCCCCAGCAACAGTGCCTTGCGTAAGTCTGAGGAAGACTGGGATGAAGTGGGCTCTATTTTAAGTTTCAAGTTTATTCAAATTATTTGATGAAACGCTTTTCAAATTACAAAGTGTTTTACAGAAATAAAAATGAGATTTTAAAGAAATCACTGATACATAATATTTTTAATTAGACCAACAGGGGTAATTAAACTTGAGAGACAATAGGAAAGGGGGGCAGAAATACAATTTTTGAAGAATGCTTTCAATGCTTTTATTCTCCTAGTCAGGGTCCTCTGTAGCAGGAGATGCTGCTTCGTCTCTAGGGGGTCTGGATCTGGATCTAGTAGAGGCCTCAGATCTCACGGAAAACCCAACTGTATACAGGCTGTTTAAGCCTTCAATGCTTTTGGAGGTGATCACAGAATCACTCCACAAATTAAAGATAAGAGACTCCACCGTCCTGCTTGCTTATGAGCAGCACAAAGGCACAGACCACCTGTTTTCCCTCTCATCAAGATGCTACCAAAATGCTCATGGACCAGGCTCCTTTGGGTGGCCGAAATCAAGACAAAGCTCTTTTCAATGGATGCTGAATTTAACCAGCTCTTTTGTCCCACTGAAATTGGATTTACTGGTGGCACAGGTTACAAAGATCTCCCTTCCCCAGTGAAGGCGGCGTGGTATTAAAGGATGCCCAGGACCACAGGCTGGATTATGTTCAAGAAGTTCTTTGAGGCTCCGGCTTCAGGTTTAAAAGCAGCTGTGGCAGCATCTTTTGTTGCCTGGGCTTACCACTCCAAGTTGTGTCAGGATCCAGAGACACCTTTTGGGAGGAATTACTAGTTTCTAATGTCTGGAGCGGATTATGTATCTGATGCTCTCTTCAGAGTCATTATTAAAATGTCTGCTTATTCCATTTCCACCCACATGATGCACACAAACACATGAAAAAGGTCATCATTTAGATGTAGCCATGTCCATAAAGGAAATCCCAGACCCTGTCATCTCTCTACCGCAAGGCTCCTGGTGCCACAATATCTGGTCTGACCATTTTATTTATTATTTCAAGTTCATCTGGTCTTATAGTAAAACTAAAACACGTCCAATTATAAAAAGAGAACACCACACAAGAGGCTATATTAATCCAGAAGAATACTGGTCGCACTACGAACTGCAAACGGAGATAGAAGGAATCGATTTCTGGGATCACTGGATGATAACCAGCAAATCCATTCTAGATAAAATTGCCCCCAAACGTAACAGCAAAAGCAATGCAAACAAATATAACAAATGGTTCGACATCGAACTTCTAAAAACAAAACAACTAGCCAGACGATTGGAAAGAACCTGGAAAAAAACAGGAGAATCAGCAGACCGTAACAAATGGAGAGCTATTATAAAAATATACAAACAAATGATAAAAGACAAACGTAAAGCAATCTACTCCACTAAAATTAACTCATCTTGCAATGATTCGCAAGGAATCAATACAAAAGAGCTATTCAACCTGGTCACGAATTTATTCGACACCACTCGATACACCATACCCACACACAACACTAAGTTACCCTCTGTGAATAACTTAGCGCTGCACTTCGATTCAAAAATTAAAAACCTTAGAAACCACTGCTCAACAAACGACCCTAATGATCATCAAATAGCTAACACCCAAGGAAATGACATACCAGCAGACATGATCTGGAGCTCCTTTCAAGACCTAAAATGGAGTGATTACACCAAACTATACAACAAATACTCTAAAACTTATTGCGTTCTGGACTCATGCCCCCCAGAAATTATGAAAGCGGCACCATTACAATTCAAACTATCGCTGCTACAATACCTGGCCCACAACTTAAAAAATGGGAAGTTCCTCTCTAATAACGGTCACATAATAACCCCAATTCTAAAAAATCGCAAAGAACCCTCAGCCCTAATAACCAACTACAGACCGGTAGTATCCATTCCGTTTATTGTAAAAATCATGGAGGGACTAGTACATACCCAACTGATGAACTATCTTAATCAGTTCTCTCTTCTACACGAAACCCAATCCGGTTTCAGACCTTTATTCAGTACGGAGACAGTAATTGCAGCTATTTTAGACAACCTGTGCCTACTGTTTAGCAGGGGCCTCAATGCATTGGTTATGCAATTCGATATGAGTTCAGCCTTTGACCTGGTAGACCACAGGAAAATGCTACAATGCCTAGACGCCATTGGTATCAAAGACAAGGTGCTGAACTGGTTTTGTGGCTTCCTTACATCCCGCACCTATCAGGTATGCTTCAATTATGAGCTTTCCGATACCTGGAGCAATCCATCCGGTGTGCCACAAGGGTCACCATTGTCTCCATTGCTATTTAACGTCTACATGTCCTCACTGAGCTTGCAATTAACTCAGCTGGGGATAAAACTATTCAGTTATGCAGATGACTTCATGATTATAATTCCATTTGATGACTATCTCAGAAACTATTCCCAAGGCTTCAGAAGCCATAAACATGATGGAGCAATGGATGACAAACTTCAAGCTCAAACTTAATTCAGAAAAAACAAAATTCTTCGTTGCTTCACCACATCCGTTTGACACCAAAACACCTCTATGCATCAATGAACGTAATCACCCCATCCAGCCCACCATAAAGATACTAGGTGTAACTCTAGATCAATGCCTAACCATGAAAGACCAGGTGGACCCCTTAATCAGAAAGGGTTTCTTCACTCTCTGGAAACTCAGATCCATTAAAGCTTATTTCGATACGTCGGCATTCAGAACCCTGGTCCAATCCCTCGTGCTAAGTCAACTTGACTACTGTAACATCGCCTACTTAGCCATTTCCCCCCCCCCCCCCCCCCAAAATGCGACATGTACAACTAATGCAAAATGCAGCGGTCAGATTAATCTTCGGACTAAAGAAATTCGATCATGTATCACCCTACTACCGGCAGTTACATTGGCTACCGATGAAAGCACGCATAAAGTTTAAATTCGCCTGCTTCTACTTTAAAGCGCTAAACAGACTTGCCCCTAAATACATAATTGACCTTTTCTCCTTCTCTGCCAAGACACAAGAGAAGCTCTCATTCCTACTTCGTTTCCCCCCCAGTTAGAGGTTGTAAACTGAAAAAACACCATGAACACCTTTTTTCACATCAAGCAGCATTGTGGGGTAAAGACCTAGATCAACTGCTTTCGCCCACTACCTATGAGGAATTCAGAAAACGTCTAAAAACTCAACTGTTCCTTAAGTATCTAGACAACTGACCCACTCATCTTCTTTCTCCTCCATAGTGATTCCTCTGTCCTATTAATATCTTTCTCAACAACGCATTTCCGGTCCTATTAACTCTCCTCTTCCCCCTCTTAAATTCAATCAATTTGTATCTCGCTTGATCTATTGTAAACTGCATAGAACTTAACGGTATTGTGGTATATAAACTGTTATTATTATTATTATGGATCAGACGGTGGGCGGTAGATTCCTCCTCCAAGGTGATCTTGATTAAATTACCATTTAAGGGACATTTACTCTTTGAGAAAGGTCTGGATGATCTTTTGGCCAGCATGCAGGATTACAGGCTGAAGTCTTTGCTAGACAGTAGACCTTGAGCCCCTAGGGAGGGGTCAGGTCATGGTAATTTTTGTGTTGCCAGACAATATCGCCAGTTCTCAGGAGGGCCTTTGGGCCAGAGACCCTTTGAAGGCTCCAGACAAAGATTTAGAGAGGCCAAGCACCTTCAATCTTCAGGAGCCCATTCCGCTGCAGCTCCCAAGAAGCAGTTATGACACCAAGCCGTCAGCTGAGCCTCCACACATTGGAAGGAGATTATCCGTCAGCCAAGCCTCCACACACTGGAAGATTATCAGCCTATTGGAGAGCGTGGGTGGAGATCACCATAGATCACTGGGTGCTAGACATTATACAGGAGGGGGTACAAGCTCAAGTTCTTTTGTCCCCTCTTGGACATTTTTCTAGACACTCTGGCTGGGAAGCCAGAAAAAGCAGCCAAAGTCCAAGCAACACTGCAAAGGCTGCGGATCTGGAAGCCATAGAGCCGTACCAGAGGTCGACTCAAGTTCCAGCAGATACTCGATATATTTCATAGCACCCAAGAGAGGCTTAGAAGACTGGAGGCCAATTTTAGACCTCAAAACAATGAATGTGACCTTCAAAATACCCCATTTCCTGATGGAGGTGTGTGTGGGGGTTAGGTCAGTGATTGTGTCAGTTGTGCCAGGAGAATGTCTTGCCTCCCTGGATTTGACAGAGGCTAAACTACACATTTCCATTTTTGTGTTTCCATATGCTAGAGCAACACTTCTAGTTTGCGGAGATCTTGGCAAAAGGGAGAATTAGAAGGCCTTGAGCATGCGCAGATGCATGCTCAAGGCCCAGCAGAGGCAGGAAGTTCTTCAAGCGGCACTGGCACGTCCTGTGGGCTGCGTGCCGGTGCCAGACAGGGGATAAGTTTCAAGTTGTTCAGGCGGGGAGGATGCTGGTTCACACGAGGGGTGCCGGTTCGAGCGGGGGGGAGCGATGCCAGTTCTCGGGAGGGGGGGGGGTGTTCGCAAATCGAGTCAACACTCGGTTTGCGAGACAAGTTTTGCGAGAATGTTTTGCTCATCTTGCAAAACACTCGCAAACTGGGTTACTCGCAAACTGAGGTTTGACTGTACTTATATATAGATAGAGTATATTTATTGTGATAATAGTTTTCATTTGAATATAGGCTTTATTATCTAATCTTTTGATTAGTAAAACTATTGAATTGTTTTGATAAGTCCTAAGCTTACTGTTAGTTTGATAATCAAGAAAGATATAGTGGCGGCAGAAAAGGTTCAAAGAAGAGCGACTAAGATGGTAAAGGGGATGGAACTCTTCTCATATGAGGAAAGACTAAAACGGTTAGGGCTCTTCAGCTTGGAAAAGAGACGGCTGAAGGGAGATATGATTGAAGTCCACAAAATCCTGAGTGGAGTAGAACGGGTACAAGTGGATCGATTTTTCACTCCGTCAAAAATTACAAAGACTAGGTGACACTCAATGAAGTTACAGGGAAATAATTTTAAAACCAATAGGAGGAAACTTTTTTCACTCAGAGAATAGTTAAGCTCTGAAACGCGTTGCCAGAGGACGTGTAAGAGTGGATAATGTAGCTGAAAGGTTTGGATAAGTTCCTGGAGGAAAAGTCCATAGTTTGTTATTGAAAAAGACATGGGGGAAGCCACTGCTTGCCCTGTATCAGTAGCATGGAACATTGCTCCTCCTTGGGTTTTGGCCAGGTTCTAGTGATCTGGATTGGCCACCGTGAAAACGGGCTACTGGGCTTGATAGACCATTGGTCTGACCCAGTAAGGCTATTCTTATGTTCTTAGAGTGCTCTATAGTGTTTAGTAATGGAGGCTTCTTTGGTAGAAGGATAGCCCAGAGGGATGGGAGGTGGAGGAAAAGAATGCTGAGGTTCTCTACAAGAATTCTCGTGAGAATGAATTGATTACCCACAGGTTCAGGAATAGAAATAACATAACGTCACTTGTATACCGCAAAACCATATGGATCCTTGCGGTTTACAATAAGCAAGAAAAGCGGAACATCAGTTATAATTTGACATACTAGAAAGAAGATTACCAAGAACCTAATCTTTCCTTATCTTCCCTCCCCTCTTCCCCAAAGGTGAGGCACGACCTTGGTGCTGCAGAAGCCCTGGATAGGTGTGTTTTCATCACACCACCTTGGTGCTGCAGAAGCCCTGGAAAGGCACGTTTTCACCAGGAGCCAAAGCAAAAGACAGCCCTCCTGGAACTGCTAGGCTTGGCTTAGAAGCCTGAAATGGCTAGGCTTGGCTTAGAAGCAACTTACAAAAGAGATACAGGTTTCATGTGGAGAGAACCATTGATGGCAGACTGGAACTGGGGATTTTTTTGGTTTTTACAGATACTGGTTCAGTGCATGCTTGTAAAATGAGAATTGATATGATTGGCTAGAGGTACAGGTGAGTGGTGTAATACTCGTCCTTGGGAACTCTGTTCAGCGGTTAAGTCTCTCCCTTTCAGTACCCTTCTCTACTAAAGCCAACTCCAAACTCCGTTCCTTCTCTCTTGCTGCGCTATATGCCTGGAACAGACTCCCTGAATCGCCATGCCCAAGGCTGCTTTTAACTCCTAACCCCCACTCATTGTAGGGCAGAGGTAGGCAATTACGGTCTTCGAGAGCCACAGGCAGGTCAGGTTTTCAGGATATCCACAATAAATATGCATAAGATAAATTTGCATCTCAAGGAGGCAATGCATGCAAATCCATCTCATACATATTCATTGTGGAAATCCTGAAAACCTGGCCTGCCTGTAGCTCTCTAGGACTGGAATTGCCTACTCCTGCTGTAGGGCATCCATGCCTGATGAACACCCTCTCTTTCCCCCCATCTTGTCATGTTTGTCTGATTAGATTGTAAGCTTTTGTGAACAGGGTTATGTCTAATGTACAGTGCTGCGTACATCTAGCAGCACTACAAAAATTAGTAGAAGTGATACTGGTTGTAATATTTGGTTTTATTGAGGATGCTGGAGTTGGCAAACAGCAAAAAGAAATAAAGGTATTGGAAAAAGGAAGAGGATAATGTAGGTGCAGATGGTATGGAGTTTCTAGGAGGTTATTTATATACCTCAGGAAACCTGCGGGTGGGAATCAGGCTCAATGGTAATTGGAAGTGGAAGGAAGGGCCTTGGCTTGGGTTTGGAAATGGAGGGGATTATGAGGAAAAAAAGGTTGGGATGCATGGGAATCACTGTGATATAGATAGTACGTACTTGCCTGAGAATTATCACAGTTAGTGTAACGGGTTTAAGTTCATCCTTAAAGTGAGAAATGTTGTTTGAGGATATAGAAAGATTCAGCATGGTTTTTCAAAAGACAAGCATGTGGGGATTGATTCAACAAGCAACATGTTAGAGCGGGATTCTCACAAAAAAATTACTGTGAATTAATCAGTGAACATGCAAATTAAAATTGCAGTCCTTCTGGATTAAAGTTTGACTCTTTATAGAAGAGGGAAATGGTGCCTTCAGTTGTTCTTAGGTCAACAGCATACAAAAAAAGAGATAGTGAAATCCACATAGCATGTATAAAGTAAACAAAAAAAAAAAATCCCACTAAATATTGGGTGGCTAACCACTATTCAAGATGGCAACCCACTATTCAAGAAAAGAAAGACTTCAGTCTGGGAGAAACATATTTTAAAGATTTTCATACTGTTCATAACCCAATTTAAGCATTTTCAATGTTAATTTTACACTTTTGTTAACAACTTACCTACAGTGAAACCTCTAGATTATCAGGAAACTTCATTGTTAGATAATTGGTTCCATCATTTTCCTTTGAGTGAAATTATTGGCTGTATGCCTTTTTAATTAATATTTTTTTAATGAAAAAGAAGCATCTGTTATATCAGTACCAAGATATGCCTTACAATCATCTCTCCATTACAGGAAATCAAACAGCCAAGGCTATTTTATGTTTTAAAAAATAATTTTAGGGTAAGGGTTTTTTTTCACATACATGAATTGATAGAAAGCATTAACATTAAGCACTGAAACTTATACAACATATACAAATACATACATATATATTTGTATTGAACATTTTATGTACAAACATATACAGTTTTACAGAGATCTCTCTAGACTACAATAAATGGACAAGTACAATCACAGAATTGCTGACCCTTAACAGCAAACTAGTAATTTGTAACTTTTGAAAATCATACAGAATTTGTAATTGATTTAATCAAGATACAACAATAATAAACTTTAGAAGGGTTTTTCTCTTCTGTGAACTCAGATGCTTATTACAAAGGAAAAGCTTGGAACTTTTATTTTTAAACACAAATGAAAAAGCATCTTATAGACTTACTGACATACTATTCCTACTGTGTTTGTATATCTTAGGATCAATGACCAAAAAGATATAGAGGATTAACAAATTAGGGGTAATCATGTAAACCTATTGTGCTGAGTTTCCAGTGCAGTCCACAGGGACTTTACTGTAGGTGAGAACACACATATTTAAATCTGGTTTCCCACTTTCCCAGCCCTCAAAGGAGGCATCTACTTTACTATGGACCATGTGTCATTGGAAGTGACAGGTGATAATCATTCTTCAAGGTCTCTATTTTGTAGGTTTCTGAGCTACAATATATGAGTGAATCAATATGGGAAGATTTTCAGGTTCTGGCAGTTTGGTCTCACTGCAAAAGAGCAAACACTGTTAGGTCAGTTTATGAGCTAATCATCATCTCTGTTCTGCAGGAATTTATTATTCTGCATGGTTTTTAAACAATGGTGGAAACTCCTGTAGTTAGAGGGCATTTTTTTTTTTTAAAGCTTTTTGTTTTAAACATAGATAAGCAACTGTTTATCTGCAGAAAAAAAAAAAGCTTATATCTCCTCTTCTGTGGGAGAAAGTAGCCATGTTGATGACAAAGTGGCCACTTCTTGTGATCAGAAAAAGGGGGGGGGGGAGAGGGCAAGGAAGAGTATAGGTGGAGATTTAATTTGGAAGCTCTGTGTGTATAACTGTAGGCACTCTGAACAATGCTCCATAAGCACGACCAGATGCATTATGGGACTGCAAGGTTTCAGAGGTGCTCCTTTGGTGTCTTTGTAACCTGAACAGAGAATTTCTCTGTTCACCTGAAATGAGAATACAGTACATTAGGAAATGAATGCCAGAAGGGAAGGTGATAAATTGCAGATTATGGAAACATGCTAGAGCCAGAATGTCTTGTCATGCCATGACCTGTGAACCTGCAGTCTCTAATAAAACTCAATCGTTACTCTCTGCTCTCTGTTCTTTTTTTTCTCTCAAACTAGCAAATTGTGAACTTAAAGATGATTTTCTCTAAACCAGTTCTGATGTCATTTTGGTTTATATAAAACACATTCTTTAAAGACAGTCACCAGCTGCACAAATAGGCGTGTCATTGCTAGTCAGCACTAGATGATTCAAGTATTTTCTAAAAATTAAGTGTGAAACAGACCCTACTGTGCCTTAGCATCTCTTGCTCCTACGATGATGGCTAGATGTTTTATCTGTGTGATTTATAGTTTTGAAAAAATTCTAGTTTATTTATAGATGCTTCAGCCCTCTCAGTATTTCACAGATTTTTTTTCTTCTTTCCCCATATCTTAGTGATCTGTTGTTGGCAGGCAAAATGAATTCATAGTTATGTACCATTATTTCTGAGGCTTATTCTTATATATCTTTTAGGCAGCTGTTGAAAACTGATCTGTTTGGTAAATTTGTAAATTGAAGTTTCAATCGTGATTGGTAAACTGTACTGTATACTGATATTTTAAAATGTTTATCTTAATCTGATTTTTAATGTATTTTTAAGCCAATTGTATTTTATTCACTGATTGTACAGTTCTTCTATATGTGAACCGCCTAGAACGATGTGGTATGGCGGTATACAAAAATAAAATTATTATTAATTTTTGTTGTCTTATCAGCAGGCTCATTATGGGTTGTAGCCCCCTTAGGCCTCTTAAATTTTATTTGTGGTGGTATCTTCTCATCTTTAACATTTCTGTTGTTGATTTTTACCATATATATTTTCTTCACATGTTCTGAGAACAACATAAGAACATAAGAATTGCCGCTGCTAGGTCAGACCAGTGATCCATCGTACCCAGCAGTCCGCTCCCACGGTTGCCCCTAGGTCACAGACCAGTGCCCTGAGACCAGCCCTACCTGCGTATGTTCCGGTTCAGCAGGAACTTGTCTAACTTTGTCTTGAATCCTCGGAGGGTGTTTTCCCCTCCGGAAGAGCGTTCCAGGTTTCCACCACTCTCTGGGTGAAGAAGAACTTCCTTACATTTGTACGGAATTTGTTCCCGTTTAACTTTAGGGAGTGCCCTCTCGTTCTCTCTACCTTGGAGAGGGTGAACAACCTGTCTCTATCTACTAAGTCTATTCCCTTCATTACCTTGAATGTTTCGATCATGTCCCCCTCTCAGCCTCCTCTTTTCAAGGGAGAAGAGGCCCAGTTTCTCTAATCTCTCACTGTACAGCAACTCCTCCAGCCCCTTAACCATTTTAGTCGCTCTTCTCTGGACCCTTTCAAGTAGTACCGTGTCCTCCTTCATGTGCTGGATGCAGTATTCCAGGTGGGGGGGGCGTACCATGGCCCGGTACAGCGGCATGATAACCTTCTCTAATCTGATTGTGATCCCATTCTTAATCATTAACAGTCTGTTCGCCCTTTTCGCAGCCGCCGCGTATTGCGCGGACGGCTTCATCAACTTGTCAACCAGTACTCCCAGGTCTCTTTTCTGGGGGGTCTCTCCAAGTACCGCACTAGACATCCTGTATTTGTGTATAAGATTTTTGTTACCGACATGCATCACCTTACACTTATCTACGTTAAACCTCATTTGTCGCGGCCCATTTCTCAAGCGACCATTGGCTTCAAGTTTTACCTAGGCTGCATGCTAGGAGAAGACTATGGCTATCTTATAGAGCAAAAGAATCCACTGAATTGGTAGAGAAGATCAACCAGGGCCTGCACCTTTAGAGCTAAAGCCCAAGAATAGGCCTGAGCACAGAAACAGATGTTTCCTATTTTTTGAGCACACCACACAGGAGATTCAGGGTCAAAGGGCCATGACAGAAGTTGAATCATCAACATTGAACCCCTTCTTTATATAGCTCAGAATTGGACAATTGTTGAAGCTGATCTTTGCCTACCAAAGAGACAATGAATAGAAATCAGCTTCTCCTAACCAGGGGACTTAGCGTTCATCATTAAACATCTAGAACCCCTAAATGACAATCCATCTGTTGAATCCTATCATGTCTTTGACTGCAGATTTCAATGAAGAGTGGCAGTAGAGAATACCAGAATTTGTTGATCAGCTTGTGAAAAGTATAGATACTATATCCTTCTTCACATGACCACCTGTTGGCACCTAATTAAGGCCAACATCTGTATGACTACACACCTCAGTTTGTAAATTTTCAATGCAGAGAAGCACTTAGGTTTTGATTCTGTGGGTTTGGCATCAATCTATTAATGGTTTATGTTGGGCTAGAAGCCCCCTATCCAATTGGCAAAAGGACAGACTCCCAGGCAGGTTTATTGACTCCAATTGCTGTGTCAGTACCTAGTGGTAAAAACAGTCATGCAAAGGTTTAATAAGTCCAAGCCATATGCTTCACTGCCTTTTAGGCACAAGGTTGGCAGTAGACATGAAGTCAGCCAGTTTGGCCTGTTGTTGAGCCTAGGTGCTTGGTAACTATAGAATAGTAAAACATACAGCTGACTACCAGCAAGACCACAGCAGCCGCCTCCTTGCAGTTGTGGGGGTTCCTACCATGAGAGCTTAGTGATCCTAGCCATATGAAGGTGAAAATACCTGAGAAGATCATAGCTTAGCAGATCTCTAAGCTATCATATCAGATGTGAGGAAGAAAGACATCAGTGGAAGCTGCTATGGCCAATGGGTAAAAGCCCTGTTCCCATCTTCCAGAAGTCATAGGTTCAAATCCCAGCACATATTTTAATTGTAGCATTCTACCTTTCAAGTGCACCTTGATGATCTCACAATGCTGTCAGCATTGTGCAGCTGCACACTTCCATTTGCAATCAAGTAGAAGCCATGTTAAGGTCTGTATCTGTTTTTTTTCTGTTTTTAAGCTTTTTGCAAATGAAGTTATGTATGCAATCTACATATTTTTTCAGTGCTTTCTTTGCTTTAAAGAATGAGCTGATTGGAGTACTGTTTAGTCAGAAAAAATGGGTAGCTTTTTAGCAAGAAATCTAAAGCTGTGATTTTTCAAATACTCTGCTTCAATTAATGGATGTTTTCCACTAATTAGCAAATAACATTGCTGTTTGTCCACAAAAATAGAAGATTTTACATGCAATGTTTGTTTTGATGTGCCCTGTTTATGTGGTGCCTTATTAAATGTATTTTGAGCTTAATAAAGCAAAAATAAAAACCCAGAGAGCTATTTAGCAGATTGCATTAAGGATGTCTAAACTGTGCCTAAGTTCTGTCCATAAACTCATGTCTATCTGAAGCCCAAACTACACTCAAAAGTAGACCTCCTTTACAATGTCCTATGGTTGTGGGCTTACCTGCCTGTTTCCCTAGAAGTCTTATGGGGAAATGGGCAGGATTGATGCCCACTTACTCCTGCCTGTTACAGCTGCTGCCCTAAAATGGCTGCTGTGACCTCTAGTGGCAGCTTTACAGTACTGCAAAGGGGTGTCTTGCTGTGTTTGGGGGTTTTTTTGGGGGGGAGCATCAGAAGGGGGTAGGTCTACTTATGTGGGTCTGAGCTGATCTTTACCTCTTACTCAAAAACAGTAAGGCCCTGATTCTGCAAAGCGCATCTGCAAAGCGCATTCTGCAAAGCGCATCTAAAAGTTAGGCATAGTTTGGACGTCCAAGATAGACATCTTTTGTAGAACCACGCTCAGCAACGCTCAGCACTGTTTAGACGTCCAAATTTTGAGACATCCTTTAGAGAATTGGGTTTTAGGCAAGAGTTATAACTTAATGTTATAATATTTTATTATTATGATGTTATTAGAATGGCGATTTTATGGTGTTTTTCATTATAATTGTGATACTGGGAGTTGGATCTATCTAATGCTTTTATTTATTTATCTTCCATCAGAGAGAATGACTGGGATTTGAACAGCAATATTAGGGTAGAAGGCTATAGGTTTAACCAGTGTGCTACACTTGGAGGTCCGAAAATTAGGGCCTGAAGTCTGCCTTCTGGCAAGGATTTTAGTTTACGGTCTTGCATGCTTGCCATAAGATCATCTGGGCCTTTCTTAAAAGAAACTGTCCCTGGAATGGCAGTTTACTCAGGGTCGCCTTGGAAGAGGAATCCCCTGCTCATTGCCTGATCCAGAGCATCCTGTGGGTAGAAACAGAGTAGGTCATTTAGAGCACCAGCCACATAATCTGGAGGAGTATTCTAATTCCTTAAGATCAATCTTATCATGCTTTTAGAAAAACATTGAAAACCTATCTGTTTGATAAATTCATATCTTAATTGTTTTAGTATTGTATTTATGATATGTGCATGTGGAGCGTGAGAGCACCGGAGCATGAGAGCACTGCTCCGCCACCTCCCCCAAGCCAGCAGGGGATCCTGCACTAAAGCCAGCAGAGCCGACCGAAACCAGCACTGGGGGCCCAGCACCGGAGCATGAGAGCACCGCTCCTCCCCCTCCCCCGAGCCAGCAGGAGATCCTGCACTAAAGCCAGCAGAGCAAACCGAAACCAGCACTGGGGGCCCAGCACCGGAGCGTGAGAGCACCGTTCCTCCCCCTCCCCCGAGCCAGCAGGAGATCCTGCACTAAAGCCAGCAGAGCCGACCGAAACCAGCATCGGGAGCCCAGCACCGGAGCGTGAGAGCCAGCAGGGGATCCTGCATTAAAGCCAGCAGAGCCGACCGAAACCAGCATCGGGAGCCCAGCACCGGAGCGTGAGAGCCAGCAGGGGATCCTGCACTAAAGCCAGCAGAGCCAAAAACGCGCTGCCGTTCGGCGCGCCGACGAAGGCGCACGAAAAAAGGCCTTAGCACGCGCCTTTGTGAAGCGACTTTGCGAAGAGACACAGCACGCCGAACACAACGCTCCCAATAGAAGCCATTCCGACACTCGCTCAAGAAAACTCAATCGTAACACCACCAGAAGAGCAGAAAAGTAAGGAGACAACTTATGCTCTTCCCCTTTCAAGTCCTAATCTCAAAACTAAAACCCACCTCAGGATCAACACCGCCAATCCTCCCCCACTTTGCACACAGACTCATCTTGAAGAAGAACCGCCCCCTCATACAATCAAAAATGACACCCTACACAACTAAACTCCTGCTCTCCCTCCTATTACTCTTCCCGCTCCTAACAAATTGGAAAACATCTGGATACCACATCTCCCCATCCCAATTCTATCCGAGTCCAACAGACACTTCCAACCTTCAAGAAAACCCCAACCATCCAGAAATCTGATAGACTGTTCAACGATCACCTATAAAAGCATCCCTCCCAGTTGGGGAAAAAGACCACTCCTCAAGCCAAGAACAACATCCAACATCCATCCACAACCAAGAAACCTCCTCCATCCAATATGCACCCAAAATCCCAATACAACCTACACCTCAATAGCCTGTGTATATATGAACATAAGATCGATAAGCCCAAAGGCAGACCTAATAAATACTGGATAATTAAAGAACAACTAGGCTGCCTATTCCTAGCTGAAACCTGGTTAACATCTGACTCAGATACTTGCATAACAGAATTCTGCCCTAAGAGATATAAAGTAGAGCTAGTCTGCAGGGAAAAAAAGCGAGGGGGAGGATTAGCAATTCTAGCTAAAAACAATCTCAACATAAAAGTCCTAGACAAACACACTACACCCGATCTAGATCTACTAGCCTGCCAACTATCTGGCGACACAATCAAAGACACCATAACCTGTATTCTCTGTTATATGGCACCAGGAAAATGGAGCGCTACAAAATATATGCTTGAAGACTTCATCTTCCAGAACTCACTAACATCAACCTACAACCTGCTACTAGGAGACATCAATCTCCACCTTGAAGACCATACCTCCACTCAAACTAAAAGCCTACTCGCCTACCTCAAAACACTATCCTACCAAATACTCAACCCCCAACCCACACACGAAAAAGGCCACCATCTAGATATTGCGGCATTCATGACACAACAACCTCACACACCTGAAATACACATCTCAAACGGATCCTGGAACCCCTCCCTCTGGTCAGATCATTATAAATACACCTTCAATATCAACTGGGCTCAATGCAATTACAAACACAAACCCCACAAATCCCCCATCAAAATCTGCCCAAAAATCGAACCAACCACATTCTGGGATAAACAGATCCCGAAATCGAATCCGTAGACCCCAAAGAATTCATACCACAATGGCAAACATTAAGCGAAACAATCCTACATGAGCTAGCTCCAATAAAATCAAAACACAAAATCTGCAGACAATCAAGACAAATGATTCAACGCCGAACTTCTCCAACTCAAAAGGCACTGCAGACAAATGGAAAGAAACTGGAAAAAAAATAACCAACATCAATCCAAAATAGCATGGAGAAGTCTTATCAAACAATACAAGACCAAGCTCAAGGAAACAAGAAAAGATTACTACTCCAAACTGGTAGGCCTGGAGTCTATAGACTCAAAAAAACTTTTCAACCTAGTAAAAAACCTCACCGACACCAAATCTTACCTAGCAGCTCAAGGAAAGCACCCACCAACAGCCACCCAACTCGCAGACCACTTCAAAAACAAGATCACAACAATCAGGACTATCTTTAATAACACACGACCCCACCTAGTCGAGATAACAACAAATCTCCCAATAGGAGAAGCCATTGCAGCAGACAGGATCTGGACCGAATTCCCAGCAGTAAACTGGACAGATATGAATCGACTCTACAAAAAATACAGTCAAGCCTCATGCGACCTGAACCACTGCCCCTCATATCTGATAACTAACGCCACCCCCAAATTTAGGGCCAGCCTCATACAATGGATCCAAATTACTCTCACTGAAGGTCAATTCCCGCAGCACCTAGAAATCATAATCACTCCAATTGTGAAGGATCACGAAGGCCTAATAGATAACCCCGCTAACTAAAGACTCATCACCTCAATACCAATATATGTCAAAATTATAGAAGGACTTGTTGCCCAATACTTCACAAATTATCTGAAAGACCACAATCTTCTCTACCCCTCTCAATCGTGGTTCAGATCCAACCACAGCACGGAGACCCTACTAGTAACCCTACTAGACATAGCCCGACAGCACCTCAGCAAAGGCAGAAGGATGCTGATAATTCAACTTGATCTATCCGCAGCATTCGATCTGGTTGACCACACCATCCTACTACAGACACTAGAAGCCATAGGGATTTCAGGCAGGGTATATAACTGGTTCCAAGGATTCCTTAAAACCAGATCTTATAGAGTTAAATCAAACAATCTTAAATCAGATCCATGGTCCAACCCCTGCGGGGTACCTCAAGGATCACCACTCTCACCTACTCTCTTCAACCTCTTTTTATCCTCTCTGGGTTCCACCCTAGACAACCTAAATGTAACCTCTTTCAAATGTTGACCAACTCATATCTGCATGGACCTCACCTTCCTTTAGAGTAAAATTAAAATAAGAATCTATGTCTAAAGTACAAGATGAACTAGAAGATCTTAAAGCTAATAATTCAACTTGATCTATCCGCAGCATTCGATCTGGTTGACCACACCATCCTACTACAGACACTAGAAGCCATAGGGATTTCAGGCAGGGTATATAACTGGTTCCAAGGATTCCTTTGAACTAAAAAAGCTAGCTAGATCTTCTGTGGAAGTAAGGGATATCCAAGAAGATTGTGTTTTATTAGTTACATTAAATGCAGAGTTAACTAGTTGGAATAATTTTTTAACATTGCTACCTGTGGTCCCAACTCTAGCCGAGTAATAAACCTTTCGTTTGTGCCTTAGCATTAACTTATAAATTCCAATTTTATTTCTCCATATTATTTTATCCTCAGTAAGTTTTGATTTTAACCATTTTCTCTTGAGTTGTCTAAGAGATCGTTTCATCCCTAATAGTTCATTATCATACCATTTTGTAGCATCTTGTGATCGTCTTTTTATTGTATGTTTGGGAGCAATTTCATCTAAGATCATATTACAGTTCTTTTTCCAATTCAATGGAAGATCTTGGGTGCTCCCATTTGAGAGGGAGTCATTATAGTTCTTCACTGAAATAGTGTCAAATCTTTTCCAAAATTCAGCTGGATCTGGTGATTTCCTAACTTGGATTTCTCGTTTTTGCTGAATCAAACTTGGATAACTTGATAAAAATACTAAATGTAATGATCTGACCATGGGATCTATGACCTTGTAATTCTATCTTAATTAAAAAATCAGGTTTGGTAGTTAAAAAAACTAAATCAAGGTGATGGCTTCCTATATGAGTTTGTGAAGGTTTTATAATTGTAAAATCTAATGTCTTTAAGAACATATTAAGGTCAATTACATCTTGATTAGTTTCTACTTCCAGATGAAGGTTAATATTACCTAATAAAAGACAATGAGGAGCTATAAGCGAGTTATTATAAATAAATTCATAAAAATGCTGTTTGGCTTGAGGCCAGGATCCAGGAGGCAAGTAAAACAATATGCAATTTAAAGAATCTAAAAGATCTATATGATTAAGTGTACAGGATATAATTTCTAAACCATTTTTAATCAAAGAATCCTGTACTGTAAAATTAAAACTTTTATGTAAAATGATAGCAATTCCTCCCCCTCTTCTTTCCTTTCTACAAAAAGGAGCAATTTTAAAATGAGAGACCAAAGGGAGCTAAGCCAGCAACTCCTGCCTCCTCCTCACATGCCGCACGGCAAATGGATGCTCCTCGGTCTGCCGTGCCAATCACCAAAAATGGGGCATGAATCCAAAGTATCCTAACCTGAGGAGTCCATCTCACCTGTTTTTAAGTGAAAATGAGGTGTTTGAGGCAGATCCAAATCGGAAAATCCAAGATGGCCATCACAACAGCGATTTTAGCACTACATATGGCCCAGGGAGCTACACCAAAAATAAAAAAAACAGTGATTTTAGTATTTTAGAGGTGGAGGAACCTGTCTCTAACCCTAGAAACAAACATAACATAACATAAAAGCCTTCTATACCACATAACAGTAAAGATCCATGCGGTTTACAAAAGTAAGGAGACATTAAAAATGAATACATTCGACTTCCGGTTGATGCTTGGACATGGTGGCAGTGTGAGCTAGGAGCTCCCACTTCCAATTACTGATCATCGCTCTAATAACATTTTTTAGCAGATCTTTGTGCAGGAAACTTGCAGTTTTCTGTTGTACGACATAATCCATACAAAATGGCTACAAAAAAAGGCAAACCAGACCCTCAACCAGCAAATAAATGGCTGAAATCTACACCTCCCTCACCTGAGAAACTAGGCAGGAATGAAGACCATGAGGCTGAAAACGACCCCATTTTGGCTGAATTACAAAGCATAAAAACTATGATGAAAACTCACCTGGAAATCTCCAAAGACATGAGAACGGAGCTCGAATCAATTCATTCTCAGCTTGCTACTTCACAGCAGCATTTTGAACAGCTTTCTCTCCATGTCTCTGCAGTGGAAACTGAAATACCGGCTGTTCGCGCCAATTCCACTGCTGTTCAGAAACTCATGTTCGACCTGGAAGATATGGCTAATCGCTCTAGAAGGAGCAACATTCGTATATTAGGTAATCGCTCTAGAAGGAGCAACATTCGTATATTAGGGATGCCTGAATCAACAGAGGGTGCAGACACCATGGCTTTCATCTTATCTTGGCTGCCGAAGTTTCTTGACATTGAATTCTCTCCTACTCTCGAACTGGAATGTGCTCACTGTACACCCTCCAAGCCAATCCCGCGCAGCAAGCATCCCAGACCCATTATTGTAAAACTTCTTCAGTTTCAGCAAGCACTCCAGATCCTCACAGCTGCCAAGGGTAAAGCCTCCATGTTACACCAGGGTCATAAAATCCTCATTGTGCCGGATCGGGCACCTTCCACAGCTGCAAAAAAAAATCCTTCCTAGCTCTCGGACAAGAGCTTAAAGACCTGGGGGCTCAATATGGTCTTTTCTACCCAGCACGCTTCAGAGTCACATACCAAAATCACACTGACAACTATTCCGACCCTGAGATACTGAAAAAGTGGATCCAACAAACTAAGATGGGGTGACTGTATACCGGGTTTCTCTTCAAGTTTGTTCCTGAGGAACTTTGCCCTGCTGAATGTCTCAACTATAGCAGAGATTAACTGTTAACTGTGTTTTTTTTCCAAATTCACTACTTCATGACAACTGTGTTCTTTACAATGGTTATGCTTCTTTTTTCTTTCATCAGTTTTGCTGGTAATTCTATACATGTGCTTCCGCTCCAACTTCTCTCCACTATACTGGCTTCATTTGCAAGGGCATACAGGTTTATTCTCTCTTGGTTTATGTGAATCTTTGTTGTTTGTCATGCATATATAACCCTGATTAATATTTACTATCTTTTCCTCACTCCCGAGCTGTTTTCTTTCATGCTTAATTAACAGTTTTTAAGATTGTACTCCCTGTGCTAGTCTCTCTAACACTCTGACGCACTTCCTGGGGTTTATTTACTCCTCCTGGTTCTATTCCCGTTCTTATTTCTCGCAGGTACTGCTCTTTTTGTTATCTTGCTAATCCTATTACTAAGACATCCTTATATAGCAGCTGTACTCTCCTATTCTCTGTAAAGTAATGCTGTCTGATATCTTTTCACAAACTATTCTCTCTCGATCGGAATCCGCTCCCCTCCCTCTCCGGTCTTCTCCTCTTAAGGAACAGACCTTGCTGTATTTACTTTGCTTAATTACTTTTTCATTACTTCTCATTCCCTCTAGAATCACCACTAGTTCACAGGGTAACTATATTTCCTTTTTGTTTACTTTTTCCTCAGTAAGATTACTTTATGAGTCCTGTTTTAAATGGCACCATGTCTCAACTGTACTCCCTGCTTGTCTTTCTATTACTTTTTCTGTGTAATGGTTGAGAATTTCTGTAACTTGTTTATTTCTCCATCTGCTTTATTTAAGACAATTAATTTTACTGTCTCCCCTTTACTAGTAGATAGAGCAAAACATATACTTTTCAGGAAGGTACATTAGTTCTTGGCTTTCGCAAAGTTTGCACCTCATTTTATTTATGGCTACGACTTTTTTGATATAAATGAAACATGCTTCTGCCCTTTCCCTCTCCTGCAAACGTGGCCAATTTCTAAATATAACACTCCTTTACTTGTATTTTTCGCTCTTTACATGTTAATTACAGCCGTTTCTCAGGGTAACCTCTATATATCTAATAATATATCTATAACAATAAGATTACTCTCCCTATCCTGGCATAAAGAGGCAATATATTTTCCTTACACCCCTGCTGAAGTTTTTTTTTAATTTATTTGAGTATCTCATGTGGGTTGTACCTGACTGGCTGCTCTCTTACTATTTCTACTGATCTTTCTAGAAACACCTTAGAATAACTATCTCTTCCTTTCACGTAGTTAATAATGACATATATTTTGTGTACCAGGAGCGGAATATGCTACCGTCCCCCATTTTTTTTTCTCTCTCTCTCTTCTGGCTCCTGCTACTAATCTTACTGTGCACTGCATATTTGAGCGTATTTATTGCCTGTCTCATACTGACCACAACCACATTTTTCAGTATTCTTTATGTGTCATTATACATGTATCTCTCTGTCCTGATATTGACAAATAATTCACTTCATTTGTAATTCTTATACTACTTTTATATTTCTCCACTTGAACAATGATTGTAATTATGTATGACTTGTTGCTTTCTCACTGTTGCTATTGATTTCTTTAATCATCTCTTAGGTTCACTATTTCTCCTTCCTATATGAGTAATTATAATTTGTGCTTACCCTGTTGTATTCCTCATGATCTATGTCTGCCTATGTTCTATACCTGTTATGTTGGTAACATCTTTGTATTAGGTCAGTCCCTAGGTTCAATTAACCATCACAAAATGTACCACTACAACTGGTTTTTACATGTGGGATTATAACATGCTTTTTATTGATTTTAAGCTAATGCTACTGGTTTCTAGATAATTTGTATTGTTATATTCTTTTCTAACTCAAACAGGTTTCTCACCATATTTGGGACTGTATGATTCCTTAACACTCATTTCTTGCCTATAACATGCCCTCTATCTCCTATTTCCTTCTTCATATTTATTTCTATACATCTTGTGTATTTAATCGCTCTCCAGGCAAACTGTGCCTTTCTCATATTGATCTCAATATATATCACTTACTCTCTCACCGTGTCTATACCAAAGTATGACAGTAAAGTCTTTTCTCTGTTGCCTGTTGTCTATGACACAACTTTATATGGGTTGTTCTTAATATGTCCTTACATTATTGTTTTAATGCAATAGCTGTGAAATAGTTTAAACAACAGGTACAAATGCAGTGAGAACTTGGTTTGCGAGCATAAATCGTTCCACAAACATGCTTGTAATCCAAAGCACTCATGTATCAAGGCGAAATTCCCCAAAGGAAATAGTGGAGACTCAGATGATTCGTACCACAGCCCAGGAACTTTGATGCAGAATGTTATGCGTACTTGTAGTGCAAGACCTCGCTCGTTTGGAGCAGTTGCTGTACTCCTGCAGTGTTGGAGAGAGGGGAACCATCGGCTCAGTTGTGATGTGTGTAGACTGTTTGTACTTGTATCGCAAGACATTGCTTGTCTATCAGGTTGAAATTGAGTAAAATGTTTTGCTTGTCTTGCAAAACACTTGCACACCAAGCTGCTTGCAGTCCAGGGTTTTGCTGTATATTAGTCCTCGTCTCCATAGCTCCTATTGTCAATCTGTATACACATGTTTTAGATCATTTTTTCTTACTCGCCTGATGGTGATACTAGCCTACATGCCATACAATAGACCTAACCTCTGTTGTTCACTCTATTATTCGGCACGTTTATGACTCTATTATTATGTTATGATGCCTTGTCACCTTCTCGTAGGTATCATTGCTAATACTTCTTTCCAAAATGTCCCTTCATAGTGGCATAATAACGCAATTCATAAAGGTGCAATGTATTTTGTTACCCAGCCTATGATGGTTTTTTTGGGGGGAGGGGGTTCTTTTTCCCTCTTCCTCTTTCTTTCTTGATCTCTCTACTTGGCTCACTACAGACTTTCAATTTCACTAATATAAGCTGATCTCTTGACTCTAGAGTATTCCATCCCACTTCAAGAATTTCAACAATTATACTAGCACTTTCCTTGCCAATACTATTACATGCTCGGGTTTTCTAACGATAACCTTTGCAATTATTTTTCCTTATGCAAAAAGCCTGCCTTCCTCTAATTATTGTACTTATTTACATCTTAAATGTTTCCATAATACTGTAGCATATCATTTGTAATTTCCATTTCTTGTTCAACTAACTATATTCTCACAGTATATAAACACTGCATATATTATTTGACTTATCAATAAATCTCCCCACCTTACTAGCAACACTGTGTTTATCTCATGTTTATAACTTGTCTATATTATTCCGTTACTATGGTTGATGTTTTACCTGCACAGTATACTAAAACTTCCAGTATTATTGGAAGTGGGTCTTCCTGGCCCTGTTGGTCACATGTTTAACCATCTGGTTTGTGCTCTTATCTTCCTCTTGCCCTGGAGAGGGTTCACCTCAAGATATTACTCCTTTGACACTTTAGTACCTTGCTCATCTCATAAGGTGTGTATTTCCAATACCATAACTTGCTCTAATAATCTTCTCTTTAATAAATATGACTTCCCTTAAATTTGCCTCGTGGAATGTCAATGGCATTAATCTAGCTCTCAAATGCAAAAAATAATGGACTACCATCGGCTGAAGGATTATGATATCCTTCTTCTACAAGAGACTCATCTAAATTCAAAGGAATGTTCTCTCTTTAAACAACCTGGATATAACACACATCTATTTTCTCCTGCCCAAAAGAAGAAGAGAGGTGTCTCAATATTGTTCAAAAACACCACTAATGTACAGATTCTTCACCAGTTATCCGATGATGAAGGCCGATGGATCATTGTTTCAGTATGTTTGGGTTCTACATGCCTATCCATTATGAATGTTTATGCACCTAATGTTGATTTGCCTCCCTTCATTATAACCCTGAGGGAAACACTTCTAGAATTTTCCAATTATCCTCTTCTCATCGGCAGCGACTTCAATCTTCCTCTCGACTCTACATACGATAGACATTCTACCAAATTTCGTACTACTAAAATGTGGAAGGAACTTCACCATATTATCCAAGATTTAGGACTTTGTGATCCTTGGAGAATTCTCCATCCAACTGAGAGTTCCTTCACCTTCTGTTCGGCCCCCATACCGATCATACTCCAGAATAGATTTTTTTCTCATGTCAAAAATATTACTTCCACAGATTTGTGCTTCCGTCATACACCCTATAATCTTATCAGATCATGCTCTGATTGGTCTTCATCTGGAACTACAACATGTCACACCTAAGCACCAATGGAGACTGAATACTTCCCTCCTTTCCGATTCTACCTTCCTGGATAGAATGCGCTATTTTATTTCAGAATTTTTCCTTAACAATCAGGACTCTGTATTTTCATACAACACATTATGGGAAGCTTTCAAAGTAAGTCTCAGAGGAGAAATCCTCAGCTATATGTCATGGAAAAGAAAAGAAGAATCCTCTAGATTAAATTCTTTAGAAGCTGACATTTCTACTCTGGAATCACAACAGTTTAATTCTACAGCTTTAGCCTTATCTCCTGAATTGATAAAGAAAAAAACTGAATATAATCTTCTATCTGCTTTCATGATCGGGCAAATACATGTCCTCTAACAAATCTGGTCGACTTCTAGCTAAATACCTTGCTAACCGCAAGCAACATGCTAGAATTGCTTCTCTTAGTGAAACAAATGGATCTATTCTCACAGATGATGCTTCTATCTCCCAAGCAATTACTTCCTTCTATGACAAGCTATACTCATCCTCTACTATTAACACACCTTCAACGAGTGATAGTTTCCTACATAATCTCCCACATCCTTCCTTATCACATTCCTAGGCACTGAAACTTGGAGCTCCCATTAGTGAAGATGACATTTTGGAAGCCATAAAATCTTTATCCTCACACAAAACACCTGGTCCTGATGGATTCCCAGAAAAACTTTTTAAAGTTCTCTCTTCAGAATTTATACCTATACTAAAATAATTATTTACATATCTTTTTTCACACCCGAAAGACCAAGGTTGTTTCATGGAAGCTCACATCATAGTTTTACCTAAACCTGGTAGGGATGAATCTAACGTAGCCAACTATAGACCCATCTCACTATTAAATACTGACTGTAAAATTCTAGCTAAAATACTGGCTTCTAGACTGGAGAAAATTCTGGGCAACATAGTTCACCCTGACCAAGTAGGGTTCATGAAAAATCATTTCATAGGTGATAATGCATGCACATTTCATTCACTAATAGATGTCGCTCATTCCTCTCCTCTCCCCATGGTAGCACTTTCGCTTGATGCTGAAAAAGCGTTGACATGATAGAATGGCCCCACCTTTTTGACACTCTCCGATGGTTCGGTTGCGGGGATGGTTTTGTGAAATGGGTTCAAATGTTGTACACCAAACCTTCTTCCAGACTACGTATCAATGATTCCATCTCTACTCCCATTCTTCTACATAGGGGCACCCGCCAAGGCTGTCCCTTATCCCCATTCCTCTTCAATATTGCTTTGGAACCCCTTCTTATAGCAATTAGACTGCATCCTGATATCTCTGGAATACCGGTTGAATCGGAACATTTTAAAACCCTTGCCTATGCTGATGACCTCCTAATATTTCTTTCAAATCCTTCCTCCTCCATTCCAATCTTGCTCCAAGTAGTATCTCAGTTTTCGAATTGTGCCGGATATCGTATAAATTGGGATAAACCGGAAATTATGCCCCTAAATGATCATACATCTATCTCTGATTGTGGTCCTATTAACTTTAAATGGTCACATTCGTCACTGAAATATTTGGGTGTCCTTTTCCATCGTGACAAGAATGTTATGATGTCTCTTAACCTAACTGCCATTTCTTCTAAAGTTGAATCCCTATTAAAACGCTGGTCTCCTCTATCCTTGTCATGATGGGGATGAATTGAGGCAATTAAGATGACCATCACCCCAATTGTCAACTATTATTTATCCATGTTACCTAAATTAGCTCCACGTGATTTCTATTAATCTATTGAAAGTAAGCTTACTGAATATCTGTGGTGTAAGAAAACTCCCAGAATTACTATTAAAATACTTAAATCCTCCAAAGAAAATGGCAGCATGGGATTCCCAGACTTTTTCTTCTATCACGTCGCTGCATTCCTCCGATATAGTTCCTTCTGGATACAAGATTCCGTACCACTGGATTGCCGATCTGCCTGGTTTTCTATAGAACAATTCCTGGTTTTTCCCATTCCACTTTCATGTTTACCGTATACTCCCTTACATATGGTACCTGATAAATCTGTTACTATTATTACCACTATTCATGCAATCCAACACTTTGACTCTATATCCCATCAAAATAAATGGCATACTATCTCATCTCCACTTTGGTACAATACCCAAATCGACAACCATCCTATTCATTGGCGCTCTTGGATGGACAGAGGTATTTGGTCACTGGCCCATATTTTTGAAAATAATATCCTCATCCTTCTCCCAAATCATGAACAAGTTTTCTATTCCCTCGTCGGAATTTTTTTGATGGTTCCAGCTATCTCACCGCATTAAAAAAATGCTCGCCTTCCATTTCTGAATATCTTAAATCTTCGGCTTTTCTCTCGTTCTCATATCTCAGATTCACTTTGGGTCATTCCATATCTATTTTCTATAGGGAACTGCACTCCAAACTCTTCCCCACATCAAAAAAGTCCACTGACATATGGTCTAATGAAACATCTTGGAAAGGATCGGCCAAAGATTGGGAGCTCTATATCAGCAAGATTATACGACCCACTGCATCCTCTAGTCTCTCACAGTCCCTTTACTTCCTATCATATAAAGCCTTTTGGACTCCAAATAAGATGTTTCGAGCTGGCCGTTTAGGCTCTAAAACTTGTTGGCACTGTCATTTGGACTTGGGAGACATATGTCATATGATTTTTTCTTGTCCTAACATTGCTACTTTTTGGTCACAAGTATGGCTTATCATCAAACAGATTCTTCCAATACAATCAGAACTCTCTACTGATATTCTTATTTTTAGAACTCTCCTTGAAGACTCCTTGACCACCTGGCAAAAATCCTTACTTAACATTTTGATAGCACTTACTATCCAAATAATACTACATAATTGGAAATCTGCAGACCTATTGAATGTCACATTCTGGTAGAATACAGTCCTGATGATACACCTATATAAAGTTAAAGCAGCAGAATTCTCCAACAGACAGAATATAGTCAATAAGATTTGGGATCCCATAGTGAACTTCTCTTAAATGTCATTGATATCTCCACCACAATTTTCTTTGAAATTATGCCACACCCTTTACTATATTCTGATTTGAAGTCTCCCTGCTACTTACATTACAATGCAAAACACCCCTCTTGAACAGTCCCTCATCTGTACTTATTTACTGAGCAAGGTATTATTCTCTCCTCCCTCTCCAGGATTTTCTTCCAACTCCATTGGAGTTGCCGTGTGTGTTTACAGAATTCTTATTACATGTTTACTATTTGCAAATTTTATGTGTCCAATGTTCTCGAACACTGGCAACTACCATGTTTTTTCTATTTGTTATGTTCCACTTGTTTAAAAATTTCAATAAAAAATATCTGAAATGTATGTTTCTAAAATTCATGTTTCTAAAATTTCAATATAAAAAATATAAATATAATATAAAAATGACATTCAGTTACTCAAAAATTTAGTGAACAGATAGGTTTTTAAGTGTTTTCTAAACTTGATACGAACTAGCGTTCGAGATCAGAGAATTTAAATCTTTATCCCAAGAAGCTGCTTGATAAGCTAAAAGATGCTGGTGGTGTTTCTTATATTTACATCCTTTGACCGAAGGGAATGAGAAAAATGTAACTAATCGTCTTGAACATTTTATATTAACAAAAGTAAAGGAATCTTATAAATAGCTAGAAATAAGACTGAATAGTAATTTGTAGCAGATGCAACCGAATTTAAAAATCACCCGAGCCTCCACCAGTAGCCAATGCAACTTACACATAAAAGAAGTGATAATTTTTGAGTACCGGGTCAAACTGCATTATCAGTGCACTCATGCCTTTGCTGAAAAGATTGTGCAGAATAGAGGCCAAAACTGTTTCAATACTATATAAAGGCCTGAAACCAGATTGAGAATTGTGCAAGAGTGTCTATCAAGGTGATCAAGCAATTGAAAATAGACCAAGACTTCCATCAGTTTTACAAAGAATGGATTGGATAAAATTGGTCTGTACTTAGTCACTGTTAATTTAGATTCTTTAGAATTTTTAGGTATTGGAGTAATCAATGTGTGTTCCTGGGCAGAAGGAAAAATGCCCTTTTCCAACATATGAGACATCCAATCCAGAAGATCTAACTGAAAATAAACCAGAGCTGCTTTCATAATTACAGAAGAGCAAGAATCAAACGGACAATGTGATTTTTACATACAGAAAAACTAGTTTTAAAGAACCCCACCCACCTAGGGTTACCAGACGCCCAGATTTCTCCGGACATGTCCTCCATTTCGAGGACCTGTCCGGGGGTCTGGACGGCATTTCAAAACCTGGCACTTTATCTGAGTTTTGAATAGCTTCTTCAAAATCGTGTTGGGCAGGAGGGCATGCGCGGATGCCCTCCTGCCTGATGAGAGCAGGCAGCGGGGGGGGGGGGGGGGGCGCGTGACTGGGGCATAATGGGTCAGGGATGGATGGAAATGGGCAGGCCATGGGGCAGGTCTAGGGGTCTGGATTTTGCTAAAGTAAAATCTGGTAATCCTATCCCCACCCCCAATTTGGTTTAACAGGCTATCAGCCTGTTACTCACTGTGCAAAGCTATGTGCTGGGAGCTGCAGGTGTAGAAGCTGCAGACAGCTTACAGGGAGACTCTCTGCCTCAATAAGCCTGGAATCTGGACCGGTCTTCTGACTACCTCTCGTGTCCAATCCACCGGCTGGAGAGTTCACCCCCTCCAAGGACCTCACACATGCCACTCTGGGGGAGAAAGCATTGGCCTCGATCCTGGAAAACCACCATGGTGCCTCACAGCTTGTGCTCAAACCCGTTATAGACAAACCTGGGGCAAGCAGTGCTCCCAAGGGAATGGTCCCTTAGCCTACTGTTAGTGTAGGTTGTGCAAGTAGGTGCACTGCAGAGCAGCCTACCTCTTTGAAGCAGACTCTACCCTCAGAGTCTGCAATCTCCCTCAGCCAGAGCTGTCCCACTAAGGGGGTCCTCTGTAGAACTGAAAGCCTTGCAAACAAAAAGAGCAAAAAAAGAATTGAATTTAGAGAAAATAAACAGAAGCAGAAAGACAAGCTCCTACTGTCTTGCTTGTAGGAAGACAACTGAGGAGCTGAAGGACAACCCAAAGGTAAGACAGGAGAAGCAAAAAAGTATGCAAAGTAAGCTTCCCACAAGAGTTCTCGTGAGAAGGGACTGACTACCCGAAGGTTTGGGAATAGAGTGTTTGTCATACTAGAAGTTTGTTATGACGTTTGCTTTCATTACTGAGACACAGAGAGAGTACACAACCTTATTGCTGTTTCATGTCTGTGGAATGTGAATACTAACTTCCTGACTTGTAAGCTGCAAGTTCTATTAAAAAAAAAAAAAGGATGGGAGCAAGTATTTTATTATTTGAGTAAATTAATCCAGGTCCCTCTTGATATGAGTGCTGAAAGGGCACTATTGGGAATTGGCGTAGAGGGTTTATCATCTTCTCAATCTAAGCTTATGGATCTGGCATTTATAGCTGCCCGATTAATATTGGCCCAGCAGTGGCGTACCCCAAATGTACCCACAATAAGAGATATTAGAGATCGCTTAGGAATAGTGTGTGAAAAATATAGATTATCAGCCTTTTTAACAAATCAATGAGCGAAGTTTAAAGATATATGGGAGAAATACATTGAATTGGAAAAAGAGGATTTTTGAAAGATTTAATTTATATATCTTTCTATCCTTATGAAAAGAGAATCCAGGCCTCCTGAGGGGGGTAGGGTAGGGACTGGGACATATTTAATTGTTTGTATGACGAGATGTTTTATCTCACTATTTTATCAAGGGTTATGAATCATGTTAAAATGTAATTTATGTCTTGTATTTAGATTATTGTATCATATTTTTTTTGTTAAAATTATTAAAATAAAGAATAAGAAAAAAAAGGACTATAGTTTTTCTCTGTAGAAGTACATTAAGTAAGACTGTACTTCTAGAGTTAGCTAAAAGTGAGAGATCAGACCCTTACAGGGACAAAAGATTACATTCCATCTTTCCCGCTTTATAGATTTCACCTTATCTTCCGAGGAAAAATACAAAAACTTATGTAGGCACTGAGAGGATTTCCAGCTGCTGTACTTAAGTCTGTGAATAAGAATTTTAGTGGGGGCATAGGGGTGCAAATTCAGCTATAGTAAAATGTGTTATCGGAGCTACAGATTTTGAATTCTACATCCTGGAGGGAGCTTTAGTAATTAGGCAGTCAGCATTTGCCTATAGAAGGGCAGTATGATTCTAATTATGTAACTATACAACAATCCCTTCAATTACATCTCATATGCATAATTTTACAGCTGTATGTTAACATTGCTCTTTGATTTATGGTCGTGATATATTAAAAAAACAAATTGCTTGCAAAACATGACTAAGTATTTCAGATTCTTCTTGCAGGTTAAGGTACTGTCAAAATTTATCCAACAAGCCAGTGCTTCTCAATTTTCACTTGAAAGCACACCTAACCAGTCAGATTTTCAGGAATACTACAATAAATAAGCATGAGATAAATTTCCATACTCTGGTTCGCCAATATATGTAAATTTATCATGCACAGTCAGCATTTGCTTTAGTAATGCAAAGAATTGTGACAAAAAGACTAACCACATTTTCCTTTGGAGGGTGTGGAAGCAGAAATTTTTCAAGAGAACAAAAGAAAAGCAACTAAGGAGAAACTGTAAAGCAAAATGAATTCTATTATGAATGGTGAACATGCTTACAAAGTACTGCTTGTCTGCAATGCAGATTTTAAAAATAGAGCAATTTTCTTTGAATATTTTTTGCTTAGCCTAGAAGAAATCCTCTTTTCCTGTCATAACATGCTTTTTCTAAGATGACAATTTGTCATGCAAATTTCTGAAGCTTGGTTTTATTTTATAAGTACATTAATATTCTAGTCTGTACAAGTTTTAATCAGGAAAAAAATCCCCATGGTTTCAAATATAAATCCTTGTAAAAGCAGCATACCGATGGCCATTTAATTCAATTTTTGGAAAAAAGGGTAATTACAGCAAGAGATCCAAGTCCTTTCCACTTTAAAATTTTCCTTGCTTACTTGGCAGTAAATTTCCTTTGTAGCAAAGTCAGTTAAATGCTTTATTGGAGAACGTTGTATTCCAGTCAGGTGATGGTTGGCTTTAGGAAAATCTTCTGAAAAAGGTCAAAACTGGTACCATTTCTTGTCTTTGTATTTCAGCATCAACTGTGAAAGAGAAAAAACAATATGAAATGACAAAGTACATAAACACTGCTGTACTGGAACAGACCAAAGGTCCATTGACCCCACTGTCCTGCTTCTAACATTGGCCAATCCAGATCAAAAGAAGCTGACAAGATACCTAAAGGGTACAATAGATTTCAGGCTGCTCATAAAGGAATAAGCAGTGGCCAACAAGTTCCAGTTGTTCCAGGAACTTGTCCAAACATTTTTTTTAAATCCTCTTATGCTAACTCCTTTTACCACTTTATCTGGCAATTAATTTTAGAGCTTATTTTTACATTGAGTGAAGAAATATTTTCTCTGATTCGTCTTAAATGTACTACTCAGTAACTTCATTGCGTGCTCCCTAGTCCTTGTAACACAGTAACATATTATGTAATAGCAGATAAAGACCTCAAAAGGTGGCCAGAGCCACACCTGCCACACTGTGCAGGATACACTCTGTCATGATCAAATACTGGCATCACAAATAGGGCAGTCACACAATCATGGAAAAGTAGTTTTATAATTTTGGTTGCAGCATATTCCTTCACAATACTTGATTAAACCAGCAATCCAACAAAGCTACAAATTAACATTGTATTTTTGAAGAGAGTAAATAAGTTAGTCAAGTCTATCCATTCCACTCCACTCATTTTTTTATTGACCTCTCTTATACACGTTATTTCCTCTCAACCACAAGAGCCCTAACCTCTTTAGCCTTTCCTCGTAGAGCTGTTATTCCATCCTCTATTATTTTGGTCACTCTTCTCTGTATCTTTTCTAATTCTGCTATATCTTTTTTGAGCTGCAGTGACTAGAACTGCACACAATAATCAATAGTGATCACACATTGGAAAGATACAAAGGCATTATAATAATCTCCATTTCTTTTCTAATGATTCCTAACATTCCACTTACTTTCTTGCCTGCTGCTGTACACTGAACAGACAGACAATTTCAATGTATTATCACCAAAGGCACACAGATCCTTTCCTGGGAGGCGCACCTAATGTGAAACTTTGCATCATGTAACTACAGTAGTTTGGGTTGCTTTTCCCTATGTACATCCCTTTGCACTTGTTCACATTAAATTTCATCTACCATGTGGATGCTCTGTTTCCCAGTCTCATAAGGTCCTCTTGAAATTCCTCCCGATCCTCTTCTGATTTAAAAACTTAGAATATCGGAGACCATGTGATGCCTTGAGCGGAGCAGGACATGTCCACCCAGCACTGCCTAGAAGACCCCACAGAATCCCCAATCATCCTCCATCCTTTGTTTTTAGAGTTTTACAACACCCTAGCAGGGTATGCCTTGAACTTATGAACAGATATATCATCAATTCTCCGGAATTGATGGTGTCTAGAATCTCTAAAAAGGACAAGTCTGTACACATTAAGACAGTAGAAGATAAGATGGTGCCTAACTCCACTCAAAAACTTGACAGTACTTCATCTACTTTAAAAGATGAAATTACCACTGCAGTTGTTGGTGCATTGGACTCACGCTTTGTTGATTTTGGAACAACTCATCTCTCTCCATGGAATGTGTTCTGATATTGCTAAGGGCACCGGTGAGCTGGAGGTGCGGGTCTCCGACCTGGAGGACTTATCTCAAACTTCTCAGTCCGAAATTGCTCAGCTACAGAAACAAGTGTGGGATGCCATGGAACATATTGATGATCTGGAAAATAGATTGCGGCGAGATAATCTTCGCTTTGTGAGATTTCCCGAGACTCTTTCTGATGCTCAGCTCCTGTCGGTCTTGGAGGACTAGTTAACTGAGCAATTTCCTCCGCCCGTATATGGTAGACCTTATCGGATTGAACGTGCTCATCACTTGGGGCAGAAGCGTGAAGGGGGAGTTAGGCCTCAACCAGTTATTGCGAAATTTCACAGCTACAAGCAAAAAGCTGTGATTTTACATTGCTCTAAGATGAAATATGCGGATATTCATTACGAAAATTTGTCCATTCGGATCTTCCAGGACTATTCTCAGCATTATCTGATCGTCGATGGGCCTATAATGAAGTTTGCACCAGTTTGGTGGAATGCAAGATGCATTTCATGTTTCTCTATCCAGCCCAACTAAAGGTGAACATTGAGGGCAGCTGGCGAGTTTTTCATTCTGTGGAAGAGGAGCACACTTGGCTTGCTTCTTTGCTGGATTTAGATGCTGTCATTTCTAATTAGATTTCTTACTTGACTATTGCTTTGGCTGGCTTGCTTGCTATTGTGGGGTTGATTTCAGGTGCTTTGCACTTTAAAGTCACACTGTTTGTTCACTTTGAGTACCTGATTTGAGGCAGCCTCTTTGACTAGTCATCTTTGCCGTGTTGGACTTCCATTTGAGTTCATTTTATGTTACTGCTTTGCAGACACACTGTGGGGGGAGATCTGGAGGGTCTCTCTTTGGCTACTCTCACATGGTTTCTCCATTTTTCCTCTGGTGCTTTGGAGCCGTTGGAAAAGATTGGGGGGTTTGATAAAGAGAGGGGCTGGAGGGTGGGAGGATTTTGGAATGGGGCTCTTTTGGGGTTGGGGATGGGTGGCTAAGGTGGGAATGTGAGGGACGGTATGATTGTGACTGTATGGAGCTCTGTACTATGTTCCAATTTTCAGGCTTGGCTGCTGAACTGTCAGATATCCGTGGTGAAGGCTGGGCACCCGGGCATCCCCTAACTGATTTATTGTGCCTTGTTCTTTTCTCTATCTGGGATGATTGGGGCTAAATCTTCTTCATCGCTGAGAGTAGCGACCTGGAATGTGTCAGGTGTGAATTCTCCTATTAAATGGGCTAAATTACTATCTTATCTATGCCGCCACGAGGTGGATATTGCTTGTTTACAAGAAACCAAATTGTCTGATGTAGAACATATGAAACTAAAAACTGGATGGGTGAGAGAGGTTTACTGTTCTTCTACTACTTGTAAGAAAGGTGGGGTAGCAGTACTTATTAGCAAATGTCTACAGTCCCGAACTAAACAATCTATTCCAGAGAAAGGAAAATGGTAAAACCAGAGGGTATAATTTGAGGTTGAGGGGTGGTAGATTCAAGAGTAATGTTAGGAAATTCTTCTTTATGGAGAGGGTGGTTGATACATGGAATGCGCTCCCGAGGGAGGTGGTGAAGAAGAAAACGGTGACAAAGTTCAAACAAGCGTGGGATGAACACAGGATCTTTAATCAGAAAATAATGGGTATACACTGAAGGAACTAAGACCAGTACTGGGCAGGCTTGCACGGGTTGTGTCCCTTATATGGACATTCAGTTGAGGACGGGATGGGGAGGGTTTTGATGGCTGGGATGGTTAAGATGGGCTGGAGTGAGCTTTGATGGAGATTCCAGTAGATGGAACCTATGCACACTACTAGGCGGGGATCTGGGTTTCTGGTCCAGTAATATATAAGAAAAAGGACCATTTAAACTAAATTAATTTATGGACCTTGTATGGTGGGGCAGACTGGATGGACCACTTGGGTCTTTATCTGCCATCATTTACTATGTTATGTTACTATGTTATGTAAACTACTTGCCAAAGATGCATATGGCCACTTGGTGCTCCTGCAGGTGACTCTGAGTGCATTCTGTTTTAATCTACTAGTAGTGTATGCTCCTACTACCTATGAACATGTCTTTTTTCTTTTTTTCCAATTCTTTATTCATTTTTCATCTTCCATCAAGTACACAATATTACATCAATTGAATCATACACATCACTTGAAATTCTTTCTATTGTCATCTTAAATACATAGATTATCTCCCTCTCCCACCCACCCTTTTCACAAATATTGCAATCAAAAAAATAACATACATGTGCTATATTCATAGATATTGATTCAACCTATATTATAACTATATACCACACCCTCCCATAATTATAGTTATACTTTCAATGTAAAAAGGCGTCTAATCATTACAATAAGTTGTCAATGGCCCCCAAATCTTTTTAAAATTATAATTCCCTTTTTGTATGGCAATTATTCTTTCCATTTTGTATATATGGCACAACAAATTCCACCAGAAGGTGTAATTAAGTCTTGTGTAATTTTTCCAATTTCTGGTGATATGTTGAATGGCGACTCCTGTCATTATTAATAAAAGTTTATTATTATTTGATGAAATTTGACTTTTTATTCTCATCGACGTCCCAAATAGGATTGTATCATATGATAGGGCTACATGGTTTTCTAATAAACAATTAATTTGAGACCAAATTGATTTCCAAAAGGCCATGATACAGGGACAAAAGTATAATAAATGATCTAGAGTCCCTGCTTCCAGATTACAATGCCAGCATCTATTAGACTTAGAGCTATCCAACTTTTATAATCTAACTGGGGTCCAAAATGCTCTATGTAACAAAAAGAACCAAGTTTGTCTCATAGATGCAGACACTGTACATCTCATTCTCCAAGACCAAATTCGTGGCCATTGAGATGCAGAAATTTGATGCTTAATCTCAATGCTCCAAATGTCTCTAAGACCAGTCTTTGGTTTTTTATTCATAAATCCAGATATCAATTTATACCACTGTGCGGCCTGGTGTCCCAAGAAATCCGCCTGAAAGCATAAGAATTCCAGACTATACCGATTGTTAAGATTTTTCCATTCAGGGAACCCCTCCTGAATAGCCTGCTTCAGCTGCAACCATTTAAAGTTTTGTGATTTGTTTAGACCATATTTATGTTGCAGCTGTGAAAAATCAAGCTGTTTACCATTTAAAATAACGTCACCTAGAGTCCGTATACCTGCAATAATTCAATGCTTCCATACGATTTTAAAACCGCCAACTTGAATCTTGGAGTTTAGCCATAAAGATTGATTTGTTGATTTGTGTATTAGGTTTGGACTTAAATTGCTGACATAACGCAAAGTTTTCCATGTATCCATCAATATTCTGTTCTCTTTATATTTTCTAGGCATTTTAACACTAAGAACATGAGATACGTTTATAGGAAACATGAGTTGCAATTCCAAATACAACCAATCTGGGATATTTTCCATGAGCTCTGGGAGGACCCAATACATACCCTGAAGTAAAATATTGGCTTGATGATACCTATAAAAGTTTGGAAAATTTACCCCACCCTCCGCAATTGTTTTTTTTTTAAAGATACTAGGACAATTCTAGGCATTTTACCCAGCCAAACAAATTTTATAAGAATACCATTTAACCTTTTAAAAAAGGACCCCTGAAAAAAAACTGGTATCATACTCATTTGTTAACAAACCACAGGCAATATCATCATTTTAATAGTTTGGACTCTCCCCCACCAAGAAAGATGTAAAGGATTCCATTGCTCACTCTCTTTCATTGTGTCTTCTAGTGTTTTTTATTCTAATACCTAAATACTTTAATTCATCTTCTTTCCATACAAATGAGAATGAATCAAATAAGCCTTTAGTACAATGCACATTAAGTGGAAGAATTTCTGACTTAATCCAATTTATCTTATATCCTGAAAATTTTCCAAATTTCTCTATCAACTCAAGCAAGCATGGAATGGTAGTTTCTGGATTCCTCAAATAAAGCAGTATATCATCTGCATATGCTGAGATTTTATATTCCCAATCTGTTCGAGGAATACCTTGTATCCCTTTTGCTTGTTGAATGGCTAATAACAAGGGTTCTAATACAATATCAAAAAGCAAAGGAGATAAGGAACAGCCTTGTCTAACCCCCCTCTGCAAATTAAAACGCTCTGATAAATTATTATTAATGTATAATCTTGCAGCAGGAGAGCTATACAAAGTCTGAATCATTTGTATAAATCCTGAACCTATACCAAACCAATCTAATGCCTGATACATGAAAGTCCATTCAACTCGATCAAAGGCTTTCTCCGCATCCAAAGAGACAGAGAAAGCTGGATCATTCATGGCTTTTGTCAAATTTAACATATGAAAAGCCAATCTAGTATTGTTAGAAGAATGTCTCTTAGCAACAAATCCTGTTTGGTGCATATCAATAATAAAAGGGAGAGCCTTAGCCAATCGTAAAGCCAATATCTTAGCTAAAAGTTTTCCATTAACATTGATTAACGAGAGAGAGGAAGTGACGTCATCGCCAAGGATGGGAGCTTGAACTGAGAGCTCCGTTTGGGCCGGCGAAATAACTATCATTTCGGTGTGTAAACGGCGCAAATTTTTTGTCCCCGGGGGCTGGTGAGGTGTGCGAAGTCACAGTGACCACTATGGCAATGCGAAAAAAGTTGCCCGGCGACAAACCCGGCCAGCGCACGATGGAACAAGCACTGAGCCGGGCTGCACGTGGCAGCATGGGCCCTGAGACGTGCAGCGGGGAGGCGGTGAAATTGAGCGGGACCCTAGTGGCTGTGGCTGACATGGTTGTGGACCCGGTACCAGAGAGTACACCGATGGACCCGCTTACTAAAGCGGATATGCAGCGATGGATTGCAGAGGTAAAATCTGAAATCTCTGCGGTGGCGGTGCAGGTTCGGGAGGCGGTGCAGGAGTTGCGCACTGACCTGGTGGAGGTGGGCACGAGGGTTGAGGTGGTGGAGATGCGCATGGATAGCTGTGAGGACAGTGTAACCGGAATGCAGAGATCACTGGAGACGGTGTCTGCGGATTACCAACTTCTTCTGGATAAGGTCGAGGACCTGGAGAACCGCACCTGGCGTAATAATTTGAGGGTGCGGGGCCTACCAGACCTGCCTGAGTTTAAGGATGTTCGTGCTACTACAATCAAGCTGATCAGGTGGCTCCTGCAAGATGACACATTGGAGCCGGGACTGGAGCGGGCTCATCGTGCGCTGGGACCCCGGACACTGGATCAACCAAAAGATATAGTGTTGTGTCTTCAGAGCTTTGTCCTTAAAGAGCGGATCTTCCGCAGAGCCCGGGAGATGGGCACGGTCACCTGGGAGGGTCACCGGCTGGAGTTTTATCAGGACCTAGCTGCTGGCACGCTCCAGAAACGGCGGGCGTTCAGAGAAGTGACCAAGGCTTTGCAGCGCAGCAATTTGCGCTATAGTTGGACTTACCCTTTTGGAGTTGTTATTACCATCAACGGAGTCCACACCAGAGTTACCACTGTTCGAGAGGCTCGTGGGCTGTTGCAACAAGCGGGTATTGAGATCCCTGAGGAGGCTGTTCCGGCGGGAGGTGTGGTGCCTGGCCAGGGTGGGCGTCCTGCCTCCGCCCGCTGGCAACGAGTGGAAAATGGATCCCGGAGCGGGAGGGGGGGCCGAGGGGGTGGACCCCCTCTTCTTCCTTAAGTGCTCCCCCCTGAGAGCTGACTGACTGTACTTGTTCTTTTCCTGTTTCTACGGCCAGTTTCATGTCTCGGCGGGGGGTCTTTGGACTCCCCCCCGAGGGAATGGACTGTTGAGTCTTGCCCCTTGGGAGAGTGTTTTGTGGGGGTTATACACTACCTGGTTTGGGATGAGGTGGGAGGGGGAAGTTGAAGGTTTTGGGTTTGTGTTATATGGGGGGTAGTGCAGTGTGGGGGAGGGGAGAGTGTACATTATGACATGGGAGTTTGAGGGATTGGTGGGTTGGGTGTGGGGGATCCTTGTACACACCATTTTTGATAGTTGATATTTGAGTGTGGGATGTGTGTAAGGGGCCATGGAGATGGTTCACTTCTTTGTATGTTGGTGGGAGATCTGAGGACTCTCACTGTGGGGGAGGGATAGGGGGGGAGAGGGGGGGAAGTGGGGACATACCTGCTGGGGTTGGGTTTGCATTGTCATTATTTTATTTGGAATATGGGTGCGTTTAAATTGGTCTCTTATAATATTAGGGGTCTCAATTCCCCCAACAAGAGAAGGGCCTTCTATAGGGAATTGCTCCGTTTGAGGGCTGATGTCTGCTTTGTCCAGGAAACACATTTACTGCAGTCCCATGAATCCTTGGTTGGGGATCACAGGTTCCCGCAGGCCTTCTGGGCTTCCCGGGTGGGCACTTCTAAGAGGGGTGGGTTGGGAATTCTTATTCGTAAGGGGATCCGTTGTGAGGTACGTAGGGTGGTGAGGGATCCTCAGGGCAGATACATTATGTTGGAGGCTATGATTGAGGGGGTCTTGTACTCCCTGGTAAATGTTTATACCCCTAATGAGAGTCAGGGGACCTTCTTCCGTGAGTTGGTCCCTCGGATCCTCAAGTTTAAGGAGGGGGGCCTGGTTTTTGGTGGGGATTTCAATCTTACAGTGACCCCTCATTTGGATAACTCAGGGAGGGCGGATCATTATGGGAGAAGGGATCGTAAACTGTTGCGTGAGGCATTGGCCAATCTGAATGTGGTGGACTGCTGGAGGTGGCTACATCCTTCGGTTAAGGACTATACTTACTTTTCGGGAATACACTCCTCATATTCTAGAATTGATTATGTTTTTGTGGAGCGGGGACTACTCCGGAGGGTGGAGTCCGCGGGGATTGAGTCCCTCACGTGGTCGGACCATGCCCCAGTGTGGTTGCGATTCCAGGGGGTGGGTGGAGGCTCAGGACGGAAATTTTGGCGTTTTAATGATAGTCTTTTAGATGACCCAGAGGTGGGAACACAGATCGAAGGGTGGATACAAGAATATCTAGATGTAAATGTGGAGTGTGGAGCTTCGTTGGAAGCGGTTTGGGAGGGGTTAAAGGCTACCCTTAGGGGCAGATTAATAGCCCTGTCGTCGGCCCGGCAGCGTAAATGGCGGGAGGATGCAGCGGGCCTGTTGACTGTGATTGGTAGGTTGGAGAGTTTGCATAAGCGTTCTCCTTGGGATGTGAAACTGCGGGAGCGCTTGTTTCAGGCCCGTCGGGATCTCCAGACTTTAGACTTGGACAGATTGCACCATAACTTACAGCTCCTCCAACAGAGATATTTTGAGTTTTCTAATAAAGCTAGTCGACTGGTTGCACATCGTCTTAAGGTGCGACAGACGCGCAACCAGATCTTTTCACTCCGGGCGGCTTCTGGGGAAGTGTTACAGACTGAGGATGCTATCCGTGCCTGTTTTGTGGAATATTATTCCCAACTCTATACTCCGGAAGATCCAGGGCCCTCGCGGGACCAGGATGCTTATTTAACTTCGGCAGAGTTGCCCCGGATTGCACAGGCTGATGTGGCGCGGTTGGACCGCCCTCTTACATTGCTTAAGGCTCGTAGCGCGCTGCGCTCTATGAAGCTTGGTAAGTCGCCTGGGTTGGACGGTTTTACCGTTCGGTACTACAAACGTTTTCAAGATCTGCTACTGCCTCCTTTGTTGCGTTTTCTTAACTCTTTACAAGGGAATAGTACCCTCCCATACTTCATGCGCTTGGCGGGAGTGACGGTGTTGGCTAAGGAGAGGAAGGATCCCCTCCAATGTGCTTCCTACAGGCCGATATCCTTGCTGGGGGTTGATACTAAGATCTTCACGCGAATTTTGGCGGACCGATTGATGAGTTGGATCCGTCGGCTGATCCATCTAGATCAGTCGGGCTTTGTGGTAGGCAGACAGGTGGGTGATAATACTCGTAGGGTCTATAACTTGTATGATCGGGCCGGGGGGGGGGCGAGAAACGGTGTTTTTGTCTATCGATGCTGAGAAGGCGTTTGATAGGGTAGCTTGGCCTTTTTTATTTCAGGTCCTGGAGTCTGTGGGTTTGGGTCCACGAATGCGGGACTGGATTCGGGTCCTATATAGTGGACCTCTGAGTTGCATCAAGGTGAATGGTGGTTATTCGGAGACTTTCTCCCTGGCAAGGGGAACATGTCAGGGGTGTCCCCTTTCCCCGCTCCTTTTCGCTTTGACGGTGGAACCCCTGGCGCAGCGAGTGCGGATGAATCAGGATATTAAGGGGGTCACGGTGCCGGGAGGGGATTTTAAGTTGGCCTTGTTTGCGGATGATATTTTGTTTACGGTGGAAGAACCTGCGACTTCCTTGCCGGCTATATTGCGGGAGTTGGATATTTATGGTGAGGTGTCGGGATTTCGAGTCAATGTTGGCAAATCGGAGCTCCTCAACATTAACTTGCCTGCTGACCGGGTGTCCTATCTCCGAGACCGGTATCCGTTTCGGTGGGTTCAGCGTTCTTTGCGATATCTCGGGGTTTATTTTGGACCGCCGGGAGTGGATTTATATGACCTTAACTTTCCTCCACTCTTTCGTCGTATTCGCCAAGATTTGCTTAATTGGAAAGATCTGTATTTCTCCTGGTTGGGCCGGGTGGCCATCGTGAAGATGATGATTCTGCCTCGCTTGTTGTTCTTATTCCAAGTATTGCCTCTTTGGGTGGGTAGAAAAACGTTAGAGGGGGTTCAAAGGCATATCTTTAATTTTATTTGGGCTGGTCAGCGGCCAAGGGTGAGTAGGAAGGTCTTATGTATGGGGAGAGGGTATGGGGGGTTGGGGGTCCCAGATGTGGTGAAATATTATCAGGCTGCTCAGCTGCGCGCCCTTTTAGAATGGCAGATGCAGACGCCGAAACCGTGGGTGGAAATTGAGCAAAATTTAAGTGATGGAGTGCCTTTGTTACATAGGCCGTGGGTGCCTGGTAGGGCGCGACTGGTAGGGGGGGTATCCTCAGTAGTGACTTCCTTGAGGGTATGGAATCGGATCCGAGCTTGTTTATTGGGGAGTAGGCGACATTCCTGGTATACTCCGTTGAGACACAACCCTGATTTTCCACCGGGAAGGGATGGGGGAGTGTTTGCAGACTGGGAGTCACGGGGCTTAGTTTGTGTGGGACAGTTGTGGGACCCGGTCCAGGACGGTGTTAGACCCTTTACAGAACTCAGGGGTAAGTTTGGGTTTGGGATAAGGGATTTGTTCCCCTACCTACAGGTTCTCCATTATATTAGGACCTCGGGTCTTCTGGGAGACTTGAGGGGTGGTAAGATGCCCTTTGAGCTGCTATTGGGTCCAGTGCTTCGGAAGGGAGCTCTCTCTGCGGTATATAGGTGCCTTAATTGTCGGGGGGCTTCCCTTCCCTACATGAGGGCCTGGGAAGATGATTGTGGTTCGGCTATTTCCTGGGACACTTGGGGTGACATATGGTCGGAGATCTCCTCGGCGGGTATTGCTGCTTTGCTGATCGAGAATGGTTACAAGGTCCTCTTTCGGTGGTACTATACCCCTCAGGTTGTGGCTCGATGGCAGGGAGGTGCGAGTGTTCTATGTTGGAGGGGCTGTGGGGAAGTGGGTACCTACTTTCATATGTGGTGGCAGTGTGGGCAGGTGTGTGGATTCTGGACTGAGGTCTTTGTTCGGGTGTCCCGGATCCTAGATGGCCAGATACCGGCCGATTGGCGACACGCTTTGTTGTTTTGGCATCAATTGGATCTGGCTTGGGGTGACTCTTTGTTTTGTAAGTTGGCATTCACTGCTGCTCGATTGGCCATTGCCTCTTTGTGGAATCAGGCGCTCCCTCCCTGGTGGAGCAACGTTTGCTTAATTGGCAGAACCTTTATCACTTAACGGCCTTGCGGCATGGTAAACTACATGGCTATGCTCATGTGTGGCGCAATTTTCGGGCTTCTGTGGGGGTTTGTGGTAGGGGTGGTCAGGGGCTTTGAGTTGGCCTTGGAGTTGGAATGGATGGGCGATGCTTGGGGGGATCACATAACCATATTCCTTTCCAATTTTTGGTTTCTGTTTGGAATTGACTGTCTCTCAACCATATTGAGAGCTGTAGGTATTGTGTTTTGTCCCTGGGGGGTGGGAGGGGGGTATTGGCTGTGTTTTGGTGGGCATTCTAGATTGTTCTTATTAGTTTGTAGGACTTGCACATGTCTATGTTGTTGGTTTTAATTATGTGTGCTATTTTAGAGTGTGGTACTCTGCTCCATGTATTTTTGTTCTTGCATTTCATGTGCAATTGTTATGTACTGTTTGGAGTGTTTTTCAATAAAAGCTTTTCAATTAAAAAAAACCCCATTGATTAACGAGATAGGACTGTAGTTTGAAACCAAAGTAGGATCTTTGTTTGGCTTTGGCAAAATGATTGTTAATGATTCTGCCATAGTACTTGTAATACAACCTCTAGTCAGTTGAAACTGATATAAATTTAATAAATAAGGCAATAGGGTACTTTGAAATGATTTATAAAACTCTACTGTGAAACCATCACCATCTGGAGCGGATCCAACTCTAAGAGACTTCAATGCTGTTTCTAATTCTTTTAGTGATATAGGCTCCTCTAAACTTCTTTTTATATGTTCAGGAACCTTCGGTCCAATAATTAGATTCAAAAATTCTAAAGCATCTTTTCCCTATCTCCATAAGGCTCAGAAGAATATAGGTCTTTATAAAAATTTAAAAACTGACTTAAAATATTATCAATTTTAGTATGTGTCTCTCCATTTTCATCCCTTATTGCAATAATTTTTGATCTTTTCTTTATTTTAAGATAATTTGCCAATAATCTTCCCGCCTTATTTGAGTTTCCATAATACTGAGTTTGTTGGGAAAACAAATCTTTCCTTACTAATTTAGAAGATATATCATTATATTTGCCTTTTGATTTTAATAAAGCCTGTAGGGCATTTTGCTCCCATTTGTCAACTAATTTATTTTCCAAATGTTTAATATCTTTTTCCAAATTATAAAATTGTTTTTTAAGTTGTTTTCTAATATATGCCAAATATGAAATATTACCTCTCATGGTAGCCTTAAATGCATCCCATAACGTTTCTATGTTAATATCTTCTGAAGCATTAAGTTGAAAGAATTCAATCATTTTTAATTTAAATTCTTCAAGGAAATTTGAATCCGCAATCAAAGTATTATCAAATCTCCAAATAGACTTGCAATAATCTTGCTCATCAAACTTAAATTCAATCCATACACCACCATGATCAGATAAAATAATAGGATCTATGATGGCTTTTGTCACTCGCTGAACTATTTGATTTGAGACAGAAATATAATCTATTCTTGAAAAAGAATTATGGACCTGTGAACAAAAGGAAAATTCCCGATCATTAAAATGAAATATACGCCATATATCTATTAAATTACAAGATTGTGCCAAATTATCTAACCCTAGTTACTTCATAATTTTACTTGGTTTTTTATCCATTAATGGATCATCACAGAATTGAAATCTCCAGCCACTATTAAATTAGAAGTAGCCAGTGGGAGTAATAGTTCCAGGGTAGTATTTCCCATGCTCATTTTTACATGTACCCACCTACCCAAAGAATCCGAATCAATTAGCTGAAAATTAGCTATACATTTTTTATTTATTAATATGGCAACCCCAGCTTTCTTGCCAACTGCAGGGGCAAAAAAATTTTGGCGAACCCATCCCCCTTCCAGTTTTCTTGATTTCATCATTGATAGGTGTGTCTCCTGAATAAAATACAAATCAGCATTTTGCTGTTTTAGGAAAGCTAACATTTTTTTTCTTTTTATTTGATGGTTAAGGCCATTGACATTCAATGAAAATAACTTAATCTCCATCTACTTCTTTTTTTCAATCCATGATTAAGGCTGCTTTGAGACCAGATGCAAGCCCCCTGATCTTTGTGGGGGATTTGAATCAATTGCTTGATCCTTCCCTAGACAGGTCTTCCCCAGGTCAGCAACCTTCCAATCCTCATAAGGGGGCCCCGTATTTATGCTCTTCTCTGTACTTAGTTGACCCTTGGAGATTGCTACACCCCATAGACAGAGATTATATGCATCTCTCCTGCTCCCATTCTACTTGATTCCGTATAGATACGTTTTCATGTCTCAGTCATTATTCTCTCAGGTTTTTTTTTTTCCTATGTAATTGGTCCACAGGCAATTTCTGATCATGCTATGGTTCTAGTGGATATGGAGGTGGGGAGCCACAGAGGTAGTGGTTGGCGCTTTCCTGTTTATCTGTACAATGATCCTCAATTTCAACAATATCTGGTGGAACGGTGGGCAGATTATACTCATTTTAATGCTGAACATGCTGTTGACCCGGTCCTTTACTGGGAAGCTTCTAAGGCAGTCCAACGTGGGGATGTCATTGCTTACATCGCTGCGCAGAACCGCCGTTTTGCTGCTAAAATTGTTTCCCTCGAATGCCAGTTTCAATGAGCCAAGAATACCAATCTCCGTCGTCCTACACCTGTGCATAAGGAATGTATGTTGACCGCGCAGATAGCTTTAAACACACTGCTGCATGAATGGGCTAAGCGTGGCACAATCTATAGAAAATTTAGATTCTTTCTTTTGTTTGAGGAATCTCCCAGGTGCTTTCTTGCTGGACTTACTAAGTGTTGGAGTGGGCCTCAGTTGGTTCACTCTATTCGTCTAGCCAATGGGACCATTACTAATGCTACTGATAGGATCTCCAAATCCTTTTGTGACTATTTTTCCCGTCTGTATACAGCTGATTTGTCCTCTCAGCCCTCTTTGGTACAGGCGTACCTGGACGATGCCTCTTTACTGCGTTTAACCCCACAGATGTTAGCCTTGTTGAATGCGCCTTTGAAAGCGGTGGAAATTCAACAAGTTATCAAGTCTTTGTCCACTTGCAAATAGCCCTCCCATTCCAACCAACTTTGCCAGAACAATGGAATGGTCCCTTCCCATTAACCTGGGCGCCATGAAAGTTGTATATTAGGGGAATTACGATTCTGCAGGATATCACCTATCTACATGATTTTAATATACAGCCCTCGTTGGACAAGACCAAATTACACTTGCTGACTTGGCGGCATTTTCTCATTTCCTTGATGGGGGCGCATTGCTCTTTATAATATGATGAAACTTCCTCAAAGGCCGTATGTTTACCAAATACTTACCTTCTCTAGGAGTGTGGACCGTCAACTGGAAAAAATGCTATGTGGGTTTCTTTGGTTGGGTGGCCGCCCATGCCTTCCTTTGCATCTGGTGGTTTTGCCAATAGATGGAGATGGACTGGGATTGTTGCCTTTACGGAGCTTTGTAGAGGCTTTTCACATGTGCCATATCCATGATTGGTTTCTCTCCACGTCTTACTTCTCATGGACTCCGGTAGAATTACAGCTTTGGAAACTATCATTTCAGTTATCTTTTGTATGCCCCTCGAGTTGTGGATGATGTCCTGGGGAACACCTATTATTTTTTTCTCGCTTCCTTGAGATCCACTGGCGACAAGTGTCTGCCCAATTGAAATTAGATTTTCAGATTACACCTCTCTTACCCTTTTGTGGAAATGGCTCCTTTCTACCAGGTATGAGAGCTCTGGATTTCTGGCAGATAGGAGAAACATTTCCAATTTGTATCAGATCCTTACTGATGGGGGTACTCTATCTGCACTTTCCCAGTTATGGTTGGAGAAGACTGGATGTATTTTCTTATCTCCAACTTAGGCACTATGTGAATTCTTTGCCTTCCTTAACACTGCTTGCTACCACATATGAAACTCTATCCGATGTTTATTGTTTAGATGCCCAGCAGATGGTGCCCCTTAAATATTTTTGCCATTCATTGTTGGACGTTTCTCCTTCCTTTGATTATGCTAAGGTGGCCCAAGCTTGGAACACTGAATTGAAGATTAAGTTGCAAGGGCACCATTATTCAATGCTTCCTGAAACTGCTTCATGGCCTTTTGCCTGACATTTCCTATTTTGAAATGGGCTATAAATTTATTTGTAGGTTGTACATAGTGCCTTAGCGCGCATTTAGAGCAACACTCTTCTATGCGGGCTCTTGCCCGAAGTGTGGTTACCCTAAAGCTACCCTGTCACACATATTTTGGGACTGTCCCCTGGTGCAAACTTTCTGGTATGCTATCTTCTCTAGGGTCGGCTGTATGTGGTAAACTAGATGGCACTGTAATAGTTATAGTCTGTTTTGGCTTTTTGACCTTCAACATCCTATACCCAGAGGCCTTAAGGGTTTTCTTCGACGGATGATTCTTTTGGGCCTGAAGGTCCTTCTTTTTCTTTGGTTAGGTCTTCTGAGTCCTACTTATGGCCACTGGTGCTCACGTACGCTACACCTCCTGACTATGGAAACAATGCATCTGTCTGACTGGGATACCCTCCTTCCACCTCACAGATACTACCTGTTCTTCTCAACTGCCCTTGAATTCACCAATGATCTTCCATTGTAACCTACCATTTATAACTCTTTTGTAATCCATCTTGAACCGCAAGGTAATGGCGGAATAGAAATCTCTAATGTAATGTAATACTAAACAGGGATGAGTGTTGCTTACTATTTGGCAGCCCTTCTTCGATACCTTAACTCCACATGCCTGCAGACTTCTCTTACTTGGTTGCCCCTGACTTGAGTTTTTTTAATGTCTTTTTCCCTCACATTCTTGGGGTGGGTGCAGGGATGGATAGTTACTTAAATTGTTGACCTTTGTGACACTGTCTTTGCTGTTTGTTTTGTTGGATATGGCAACTTTGCTTCTGTACTGCATTTTTGTACTTGATTGTATTTTCTTGCAAATTTAATAAATATGATTGCACAAAAACAAACAAACAAAAAGCCAACTTAGAATATCTTAGTGACATCAACAGATTTGATCACCTCACTCATTATTCATGTTTCCAGATCACGTTTCTTTGGCCACTGAGCAGCACAAGCAGGAGCGCGAATTGGCACTACTGTTCAGAAGAATTCTTTTCAGCATCCAGCTGGTGCTGCTTCCTCAATGCCTGTGTAGGTTCTCATGAGACTCGCAAGTCCCGCAAGAACTGGCGCAGGCATTGAGGAAGCAGCGCGGGGCCGGCTGGATACTGAAAAAAATGCTCCTGCCCTGCACCATTGGCCGCGATGAGGCAGGAGGCAGCTGGTAGTCATACAGGAGGGAGCTGCAGGTACAGGGGACTCCACAGCTGATCTTCCAATGGGGCGCCTTATCTACGATGTCTTTAGATAGGCCGCCCCATATAAGGAAGCCGCACCCAGTGCAGGAGATTATAAACCCCATGTATAAGCTGCGGCCTATACATAGGGAAATACGGTATACCTTACCAGAAAGCTCTGACACAGATATTTATTCAGTGTGAATATAGCCCACTTGTGTAACTAAGGTGAACAGCTTGTCCTCATAAAAACAGAGTTATTTTTGTTAAATCTTTAACTTATCATATAAATATGAATATCAAAAATGTCTTCCACTACAACTAATACTCCATACCTCATGTGCATGTTTAGAAAAAGCTTCTGCACTAGTCATCATGGCAGTAGTTGCTTCTTCTAATTCTCCTAGCCTTTGCCCCCTCTCATCTAGGGCAATACGTGCTCTGGCCAAATCCCCTACTGCTCCTGAAGCAGCTCCTTTTACTCCTTCAATTCCACCTGGTCCTGGAATATGTTGAGCAAGACTCCGGGAAGCTTTTCCTGCGGAAGCTTCACCAACTGAAAAGAAGATCAAATAGTTACACGTCTTCCCTAATAAACTCTAACACCTTTGTGATTGATTTTCTGAAATAAACTTAAATAGGAAACAAAAGTCCTGGCATCTAAACCTCTAATACAGTGTATCTCAAACTGTGTGCCTCTTGAGATTCCAAGTGTACCGCGGCACACTGAGAAGGAAGAGAGGTACCTGCCAGATGACTTCCCTACATGGTACAGCACCAGCGCTGCCCAATTCGCCAAAGGCTTGCATGTTTCCCCCTTCTCTCTAGCGTCCTCCGGCTTCCCCCTGGCCTCTCGGTCTCACCTTTAAAGCTAATTACAGCAGCCTGCAGAGCATCGCCACTAGGTAAAATGATTTTATTTTCAATATAGTGATTGAAATGTGTCAGTTTTGAGAATTTATATCTGCTGTGTATATGAAAATTGAATGGAAAAAATTGCATTACAATTAGTAAAGGGGATGGGATCTGGGGCAGAGCTTGGGTGGGCCTAGAGAGGTCTATGGTTAGGGTACTCAGTTGATATTTGTTAGACTTAGGGGGTACTTAGCTCGAAGTAGTTGAGAAACACTGCTGTAGGCAATCATCTGGCGCCAGTGCCTCTCCTTCTCTCTGGCCTTCTACCCTGTTGGCACCCCCTACTGGCATCTCAGGGCCCATCTGGAAGGCTTCTGCACATGCGTGGATGTCAACATGATGACATCACGCATATGCATGATGTCATCGTGATGATGTCTGCGCACTTTGGGTGCCTCAAGCTGTGGCCACTATCTTTAGTGTGCCCGGCTCGAGAAAGTTTGAGGGACACTGCTCTAATGTAATAGATCTTTTCATTATGAAAATTAGTTGGCTGAACTATGGCATAATTAGTTAAATTTTAAATGTTTGAGGATATTCTGTGTTGTTACATTTTATCTTCAGCATAGAATATCTCCACAAAGATTTACAATCAGAAGATAAACCATGTGACATGAGTTATAAGCATCATTTAAAACCATATGAAATGGAAGAAAACTAAAAGATACAGTTACCAGCAATGATTTGTCTAACAAAAGTAGAAAAACAAAATCTTGATTCAGCATTTTTCTTTACCATTCATGTTCTAATTTATCATTATCAATCATAAGTAACATCAAATTCTATACCACATTCATAGAAATTTTATTTTTATTTTATTTAATTATTTATATACCACTTATATCCTAAGTCGTTTACATTCAGGTACCTTATCATATTTCCCTATCTGTCCTGGTGGGCTCAAACTCTATCTAGTGTACCTGGGGCAATGAGGGGATTAAGTGACTTGCCCAGGGTCACAAGGAACAGTGAGGGATTTGAACCCACAACTTCAGGGTGCTAAGGCTGTAGCTCTAACCACTGCGCCACACACTCCCATATACCATTCAATATGATTTAATTTCTAAATAAAATAACTAAGATCAAGAAATGAGATTTATAATACTTATTTTACAAAAAATACAACATATATTTTTAAAAAGGTCTGTCAATCTCTTCTTCTAAACCAGTGTTCTTTAACTTATGGACCGGCAAAAATAAAATTATTTTGTGGACAGGCACCGGTCCGTGGAACAGCAGTTGAAGAACACTGGGCTAAGTTGTGCCCATCTCCACCCCAGACCCCACCCCCATAATAGTACTAATTGTAACACCATTTTTTCCATTCATTTTTTATATATACACACAGTATAATTGTATTAACAACACATAATGGTTAACCACAAAATTAAAATACACAAAGCACACGATATGCTTTTCAACATTCATTCCTACCAGAAAATAGATAACCCCAAGCAAATGCAGGATCAAAAACTAAAAGTACTAATATTTACAAACAAACCCTAAGATGCAAGACTCTGCAAGCAGTATAACCCCAGAGGAAAAGAAACAAATGCATTTCTTCTTGAACAGACAGCAGATGTAAATCAATCACTAAATAAAAAAATAAAAGCATCCCCCCTACTGTTGCTGTCTCTCTCCCTCCATGCTGTGTCTTGCCTTCTGGCCTGCCCCCCAGTTATCTTCGGGCCGGTCCACGGTGCGATCATAGTACATGACGGCAGATAAAGATCTGGACGGTCCATCCAGTCTGCCCATTAGTTATACCCATTAAAAATACATGATTAAATTAACTTGTCTCTTCTTTGATATTTCTGAGTCCACCTGGTATTGTCCTAGGTTTCAAATGCTGAAGTTGCTGTCCAAGCTCACTGCAGCTTGTCCAACCATCCTGTTTGCAGGATATTTATCATAAAGTCTGTCCAGTAACATCCTCATGTTCCAAGTTAGTGGAGTTCCCCAATGATGCCCTCCCCAGCCCATCCTACATCAAATCACCACAAATGGGGCACAGACCATGTAAGTCTGTCCACTACGGTGCTGTGTTAAGTGTCTACCTACCCCATGTAGCAAATGCCTGGCATGTCCCCTGCAAAACCTTATCACATTTTCATAAAAGAGTTCCTAGGTCTACACACCACAGAGAAGGATACATGCTTGACTTTATAGAACTGTCACCAAAGGTTTCATGCATTTGTAATCAGAAGACCGAACGTCAGGATACAATTTCGGTTAATCTTTGTTTTCATTAATATGATCTGCAGTAAGTTAATCAGGATAACAAGGTGTTTATTCAGAGTAAGAATTTCATTTAAATAGTAGATCAAACTCTACACGTTGCGTCAAGTGGCCTCGTAAAGAGGTCTTCACCGCATCAAGAGATTCTAGTACAGAATGCGAACAGGAGAGCTCCAGAGACAATTATATTAATGAGGCGCTTTTCAAAGGCATTTATGTGACACATCAACTTGTTTTCTTTTATTTTTTTTTTTTATGCTTTTACAATTTACAAATCAATCAATACTTGAAAGGAAATATAACAATCCGATAGGGAAAACAAGTACTAATTATATAATAATAACACATATTGACTATGGCTAAAGTCCACAATTTGAAGGGAGAAGGAATCAATCACTTCCAAGGGTAGTTGGATATAAGAAATAATAAAAAAAACAAACTAAATTAATCAAATAAGAGTGCAATTGGAGTTATTTAACTAATGGCCTGCTTGGCTGATTCCATGGAGGTGTCTGGGATGCTTGTTGTTACTTTACCTTCAAGAAAAAACTGCAATTGATTGGGTTCATAAAAAATATATCTATTACTCTGGTAGGTAATGCAGCATTTACAGGGGAAACGTAATTGAAAGGTTGCCTCTAGACTCAAAACAGACTGACGACAAGCCAAAAACTTCTTACGTCTGGCTTGTGTCCACTTAGATACATCAGGAAATATAGAAATTTTGAATCCATGAAATTCCACCTTGTCAGTCCTATAGAATAGACGAAGGATTGCTTCTTTATCTTGAAGAAAAACAAAAGTTACCAATAAAGTAGCTCTAGTCATTATTTCTTCTTGAGATATCTCCAGCATACTAGTGAGATCCAATTCTCCTGGTACTGCGTTCCCTTTGTCTTTATCCTCCTTTGGTAAATTTAGGTAATATATCTTTTGTAATGGTGGCATATTATTTTCAGGAAATTTCAAAATGTATTTAGAAAAGACTGAAATAATTCCCTAGGAGATTGAAATTTGGAAACAGGAAAGTTTAAAAGTCTCAAGTTCAAATTCCTATTAGCATTTTCCAAATTTTCAATTTTCCTAGCAAGTAAAGCTTTATCCTTAAGTTGTAAATTAGTAATAATCTTCTCATCTGCCACAGATTTCTCCAATTTGTCTATTCTAAGAGACTGTTGCTGGAGTTTCTCTTCAAAAGTTTTAAATTTACTATTAGAATTTTGTGTGGAAAGAACCATCTGGGAGCATACCTTGTGTAAAGTCTCCATAGCGCTCCATAATGCCTCCATGTCAATCACTGCTGGTTTTATCAGGGGAGCAGAGGTAGCTATTCCGGGGGACTCCACCATGGGATCCATCTCCACCTTCCCCGCTTCCCGCTGACTTTCAGGTCCTCCGGATTCCAATGCTGACTGTAAAGAAGTCAGCAAGCTGTGATTCCATCCGGGGTCAGGGGTGAGACCTGCAGCGTCGCCGGAGACATCAATTCCGGCGCTTCCTGTGCATCTGAGGGCGTCCCCGACATCAACCCGGGACGCGGGGGAACTCCAGGCCCGAATGGGATAAGCAAAATGTCGCCTTCCAAGACCGAGGTCTGCCCTCCTCGGTCAACAGATGCGCCCACTCCAACTGGGACAGCATATGATGTTATAGCTGCTTGCCGAGTCAGTGAGGTGGAAGAGGAGGCAGGTGAAGTTTACAGTGAACTGGCAAGACTCAAGGTGAACAAAGCCATGGGACCAGACAATTTGCACCCAAGAGTGCTCAGAGAATTGAGCGATGTACTGGCGAAACCATTGGCTGAGCTATTCAATCTCTCCCTAAGTAAGGGGAAAGTTCCCCTGGACTGGAAATTAGCTAATGTCGTTCCTCTGTATAAAAAGGGTTGCAGGGCAGAGGCTGCGAATTATAGACCGGTGAGTCTCACATCAATAGTGTGCAAACTCATGGAAACACTAATTAAAAGCAAATTGGACACGATCTTGAATGAAGGGAATCTTCGGGATCCCAGTCAGCATGGATTCACCAAGGGTAGGTCCTGCCAATCCAATCTCATCAGCTTCTTTGACTGGGTAACAAGAAAGTTGGACTTGGGAGAGTCTTTGGACGTCGTGTACCTGGACTTCAGTAAAGCTTTTGACAGTGTCCCACACCGCAGGCTGCTAAGCAAGATGGAATCGATGGGGTTAGGAGAGACACTAACTGCATGGGTCAATGATTGGCTGAATGGCAGACTTCAGAGGGTGGTGGTTAATGGTACCCTCTCTAAAACATCGGAGGTGACCAGTGGAGTGCCGCAGGGCTCGGTCCTGGGTCCACTCCTTTTCAACATATTCATAGGGGATCTGACTCAAGGGCTTCAAGGTAAAATAACACTATTCGCCGATGACGCCAAACTATGTAATATAGTAAGTGAATGCAGTTTACAGAATTATATGGCGCAGGACCTGCTTACATTGGAAAGTTGGTCCTCAACCTGGCAGCTAGGCTTCAATGCTAAGAAATGTAAGGTCATGCACCTCGGAAGCGGAAATCCATGCAGGACGTACTTCTTGAACGGAGAAACTTTAACTAGGACTTCAGCAGAACGAGATTTAGGAGTAATCATCAGTGCAGACATGAAAACTGCCAATCAAGTGGAGAAGGCTTCATCTAAGGCAAGGCAGATATTGGGTTGTATCAATAGAAGTTTCGTCAGCCGAAAGCCTGAAGTCATAATGCCATTGTACAGGGCCATGGTGAGACCTCATCTGGAATACTATGTGCAATTCTGGAGGCCACATTACAGTAAAGATGTGCGCAGAATTGAATCGGTTCAACGGACGGCCACCAGGATGATCTCGGGGCTCAAGGGTCTCTCGTACGAAGAGAGACTGAACAAATTGCAGCTCTACACTCTTGAGGAACGTAGGGAGAGGGGAGACATGATCGAAACATTTAAGTACCTCACGGGACGTGTCGAAGTGGAAGATGATATTTTCTTTCTCAAGGGACCCTCGGCCATAAGAGGGCACCCGCTCAAACTCAGGGGCGGAAAATTTCATGGCGACACCAGAAAGTATTTCTTCACAGAGAGAGTGGTTGATCATTGGAACAAGCTTCCAGTGCAGGTGATCGAGGCAGACAGCGTGCCAGACTTTAAGAATAAATGGGATACCATGTGGGATCCCTAGGAGGGTCAAGATAAGGAAATTGGGTCATTAGGGCATAGACAGGGGGTGGGTAAGCAGAATGGGCAGACTTGATGGGCTGTAGCCCTTTTCTGCCGTCATCTTCTATGTTTCTATGAAGCACACTCCTCTGCTTACCCCTGCACTTAGGCATATCAGGTAAATCTCTGAGGAAAAAAGGTTGAGAAAATTGCCAAACGGAGCAGGAGCCACTTGATAGCTCGACTCACTCTGACGCCATCTTGGTTCCTTCCTCAACTTGTTTTCTGAAAGCTGATCTCTCTCAGTGCAGCGAAATGTACAGGAAAACAACAGGTTTGGGTTGCATCTTCAACTCTACACTTGTATATTTCCCATGAGGAAATCTTGTACACAAAGGAAGTGCAAACACCCACATGCGTCTTCTATCCACAGCAAATTTCCACATGAAAAGCAAGAAGAGAGGATTATGAAAGCATAAATGTACCTTTGTTTTGAAAGCTGGTGTAAACTTCACAGGAGTGCTGCAGTGCACGGGGCCGTGGGCAGCGGCTCCTCGCGTGCGTCCCGCGCCTCATCCGGAAGCCTTTCTTCTGACGTTGCGATGTCAGAGAGAAGGCTTCTGGTCCAGGCGCAGGAGCCTTTTCCCATGGCCCCGTGCACTGCAGCTTTAGGGAACCGGCCCAAAGACGCCATGCCAACCGCACCGTGGACTGGCAGAAAATTTCCACGGACCAGCAGTTGAAGAACACTGTTCTAAACAATGACAAGGCTGATGTATTCCTCAGCTCCTGGGCATTTTGTTTCAGAAAGTGGGACCTAAAACACTAAAAGCTTTATTCTTCAATTTCACTGTGGAGCAAAGCTGTAGCAGTGGGAAGAAGATCTAAGAATACAAGTAGGCGTGCAATGATGAATAAAATCCAGGAAGTATTCAGGTGTTTGAAAATAAAACAAAATATACTTGCCTGTAGCAGGTCTTCTCTGAGGACAGCGTGGGTAATATCATCCACAGGATCTGATGCAGATAATGCCAGGGTGTGATCAAAAAATACAGTGAATGTTTAAATAAATAAAAAAAATTATTACAGCAAAAGACAGATTGCCATTAATACTCCTCAAAATACTCCTCTTCGCTCCAACACACTTATCTCATTGTTTTTGCCACTTTCTGAAACAGTTCTGGAAGTCCTTTTTCATGTGTATCTTTAGTTGCGCCGTCGTGACTACCTCAATGTCTTGAACAGATTCAAAATGTTTATCTTTCATGGTCATTTTGACTTTGGAGAAGAGCCAGAAGTTGTACGGTGCCAGATCCGGTAACTAAGATAGATGAGGACACACTGTAATGTTTTTATTTGACAGAAATTACCATACCAGAAGTGATGTGTGACACTGAGGGTTGTCATAATGGAGAATAAAACCGTTTACTCATTCTTCAGGTCGTACTTACTCACCTCATGTTCAAATCTGTTGTTAAAATGTTTTGAACAGAACCATAAGAGATGTTCAGATTCTCAGAAATTTCCTTAGTAGTCAATTGCCTCTTTGTTCGAATCATTTCGCTTACTCTTTTGATATTCTCTTTTTTTTTAATTGAAAAGCTTTTATTGAAAAAATACTCCAAACAGTACATAGCAAGTGCACATGAAATGCAAGAACACAAATACAAAGAGCAAAATATCACACTCCAAAATAGCTCACAGAGCTACAATCAGCAATATAGACATGTGCAAGCCCTGCAAACGAAATAACAAACTATAATACCCACCCAGACACAACCAATACCCCCCCTCCCACCCCCCAGGGACAAAACACAATACCCACTACTTTCAATAAGGTTGAGAATAATCTATACCAACCATAGACCAAATATTGGAAAGGAATATGGAAATGGGATCCCCCCAAGCTTCGCCCACCCAGTCCAATTTCAAGGTCAGCTCAAGGCCCTCGACCACCCCTACCACAAACCCCCACAGAGGCCCGAAATTGACGCCACACATGAGCATAGCCATGTAGTTTACCATGCCTCAAAGCCGTTAAGTGATATAGATTCTGCCAAGTGAGCAGACGTTGCTCCACCAGGGCCCACGTGGGAGAAGGCACCTGATTCCACCGAGAGGCAATGGCCAATCGAGCAGCAGTGAATGCTAGTTTACAGAACAGAGAGTCCCCCCGAGCCAGGTCCAATTGATGCCAAAACAACAAGGCGTGTCGCCAATCGGCCGGAATCTGGACATCCAGGATCCGGGACACCCGAGCAAAGACCTCAGTCCAGAATCCACACACCCGCCCACACTGCCACCACATATGAAAGTAGGTACCTACCTCCCCGCAGCCCCTCCAACAAAGCGCACTCGTACCCCCCTGCCAACGAGCCACAGTCTGAGGGGTATAATACCAACGGAAAAGTACCTTATATCCGTTTTCAAGCAGCAAAGCGGCTATACCCGCCGAGGAGATCTCCGACCATATGTCGCCCCAAGTGTCCCAGGAAATAACAGAACCACAATCACCTTCCCAGGCCCTCATGTACGGAAGGGGAGTCCCCCGACAATTAAGACACCTATATACCGCGGAGAGAGCTCCCTTCCGAAGCACTGGGCCCAGTAATAGCTCAAAGGGCGTCTTACCACCCCTCAAGTCTCCCAGAAGACCCGAGGTCCTAATATAATGAAGAACCTGCAGGTAGGGGAACAAATCTCTTATCCCAAGCCCATACTTGCCCCTGAGTTCCGTAAAGGGTCTAACCCCGCCCAAAACCGAGTCCCACAGCTGCCCCACACAAACTATTCCCCGTGACTCCCAATCTGCAAACACTCCCCCATCCCCTCCCGGTGGAAAGTCCGGGTTATATCTCAACGGAGTATACCAGGAATGTCTCTTACTCCCCAGCAAACAAGTTCTGGTCTGATTCCATACCCTCAAGGAGGTCACTACCGAGGATACCCCCCCCCGTCAGGCGCGCCCTACCAGGCACCCACGGCCTATGTAACAGAGGTACCCCCTCACTCAACCTTTGCTCAATGTCCACCCACGGTTTCGGTGTTTGCGTCTGCCATTCTAAAAGGGCGCGCAGCTGAGCAGCCTGATAATATTTCACCACATCCGGGACCCCCAACCCTCCGTCCCCTCTCCCCATGCACAAAACCTTCCTACTCACCCTTGGCCGTCTACCAGCCCAGATAAAATTAAAGATATGCCCCTGCACCCCCTCCAATATTTTCCTATCCACCCAAAGCGGCAATACCTGAAATAAGAACAACAAGCGAGGCAGAATCATCATCTTCACGATGGCTACCCGGCCCAACCAAGAGAAATACAGGTCCTTCCAATTAAGTAAATCATGGCGAATAAGACGAAAGAGCGGAGGGAAGTTGAGGTCATATAACTCCACTCCCGGCGGTCCAAAATAAACCCCTAGATATCGCAATGAATGGGAAACCCACCGAAACGGATACCGGTCTCGAAGATAGGAAACCCGGTCAGCAGGCAAATTAATGTTGAGGAGCTCCGATTTACCAACATTGACCCGAAATCCTGACACCTCCCCATAAATCTCCAACTCCCGCAATATAGCCGGCAAGGAAGCTGCAGGGTCTTCCACCGTAAACAAAATATCATCCGCAAACAAAGCCAACTTAAAATCCCCTCCCGGTACCGTGACCCCTTTAATATCCGGATTCATGCGCACACGCTGCGCCAGGGGTTCCACAGTCAAAGCAAAAAGGAGCGGGGAGAGGGGACATCCCTGACGTGTTCCCCTTGCTAAAGAGAAAGTCTCCGAATAACTACCATTCACCTTGATGCAACTCAGAGGTCCACTATATAGGACCCGAATCCAGTCCCGCATTCTTGGGCCCAGACCTACAGACTCCAAGACCTGAAATAAGAAAGGCCAAGAAACTCTATCGAACGCCTTCTCAGCATCGATAGACAAAAACACCGTTTCTCTCACCCCCCCCTGGCCCGGTCATACAAGTTATAGACCCTACGTGTGTTATCACCCACCTGTCTGCCAACCACAAATCCTGACTGATCCGGATGGATCAGCCTAGGGATCCAACTCATCAATCGGTCCGCCAAAATTCGCGTGAAGATCTTAGTATCCACCCCCAGTAGGGATATCGGCCTATAGGATGCACAATGGAGGGGATCCTTCCCCTCCTTAGCCAACACTGTCACACCCGCCAAGCGCATAAAGAAGGGGAGGGCACTATTCCCTTGCAAAGAGTTAAGAAAACGCAACAAAGGGGGCAGCAGCAGATCTTGAAAACGTTTGTAGTACCGAACGATAAAACCGTCCAATCCAGGGGACTTACCAAGTTTCATAGAACGCAGCGCGCTACGAGCCTCAATCAATGTGAGAGGGCGGTCCAACCGTGCCACATCACCCTGTGCAATCTGGGGCAACTCAGCTGAAGTCAAATAAGCAACCTGGTCCTGTAAGGGCCCTGAAGCTTCCGGGGTATAGAGTTGAGAATAATATTCCACAAAACATGCACGAATAGCGTCCTCAGTCTGTAACACTTCCCCAGAGGCAGCCCGGAGTGAAAGGATCTGGTTTCGCGTCTGTCGCACCTTAAGACGATGTGCAACCAAGCGACTAGCTTTATTGGAAAACTCAAAATATCTCTGCTGGAGGAGCTGTAAATTATGGTGCAATCTATCCAAGTCCAAAGCCTGGAGATCCCTACGGGCCTGAAGCAAGCGCTCCCGCAATTCCGCATTCCAGGGGGAACGCTTATGTAAACTTTCCAACCTACCAATTACAATCAACAGACCAGCTGCTTCCTCCCGCCGTTTACGTTGCCGAGCCGACGACAGGGCTATCAGCCTGCCCCTAAGGGTAGCCTTTAACCCCTCCCAAACCGCCTCCAACGAAGCTCCACATTCCACATTCACATCTAGATAGTCTTGTATCCACCCTTCAATCTGCGTTCCCACCTCTGGGTCATCTAGAAGACTATCATTAAAGCGCCAAAATTTCCGTCCCGCACCCCCTCCCTCCCCCTGGAATCGCAACCAAACCGGGGCATGGTCCGACCACGTAAGGGACTCAATCCCTGCAGACTCCACCCTCCGGAGAAGTCCCCTCTCCACAAAAACATAATCAATTCTGGAATAAGAGGAGTGTACACCCGAAAAGTAGGTATAGTCCTTCACCGAAGGATGGAGCCACCTCCAGCAATCCACCACATTCAAACCGGCCAATGCCGCACGCAACAGTTTACGATCCCTGCTCCCATAATGATCCGCCCTCCCTGAATTATCCAAATGAGGGGTCACTGTAAGATTGAAATCCCCATCAAAAACCAGGGCCCCCCCCTTAAACTTGAGGATCCGAGGGACCAACTCACGGAAGAAGATCCCCTGGCCCTCATTAGGGGCATAAACATTTACCAGGGAGTACAAGACCCCCTCAATCATAGCCTCCAACATGATGTATCTGCCCTGAGGATCCCGCATCACCCTATGCACCTCGCAGCGGATCCCCCTACGGATAAGAATGCCCACCCCGCACCTCTTAGAAGTGCCCACCCGGGAGGCCCAAAAGGCCCGCGGGAACCTATGATCCCCCACCAAGGATTCATGGGACTGCAATAAATGAGTTTCCTGAACAAAACAAACATCAGCCCTCAAACGGAGCAATTCCCTATAGAAGGCCCTTCGCTTGTTAGGGGAATTAAGACCCCTAATGTTGTAAGAGACTAATTTAAACACTCCCATATTTCAAATAAGTATGGAGATAATGCAAACCCAACCCAATAGACATGTCCCCCTCACCCCCCCATCCCTCCCCCCCACCCCCCTTCCCCCACAGTAAGAATCTCCCCCATAGTGCAAAGAATACCAGAAAAAGGAAAAGAAAGGAGAAATCCTGCCCAACCCCTGTCTCCCCAACAACCCCCTCCCCCCCACCTCCCCTCCCCTCCACCACCCCCCCTGTGAGAGTCCACAGATCTCTCACCAACATATAAGGAATGTAACAATCCCCGAAGCCCCTGTCACACCACCCCACAACTATACAAAATTGTCAAATAACAAACATCATTCACCCCAAATCAAACACAACCGCCCATCCACCCTCCACAATCCACTCCCCACCTCCAGCTCGCTATCCCTCCCAACTCTCCCTCAGCACCCCACTCCCCCACCCCACCACAGCATGTCCAGGTCAGAAATGTTCCTCCAAGTACACCTCCCCATAACCAGAACATAGGAGCACAGTCACCCAGGGCAAACTGCACCCCCACAGGAGGGACAGCCCCCTGGCAGCACAAGGGGGAAGGGACAGCCAAGCAAAATTAGTAGCCCTCCAGCAAGGGAGACTACATTAAGCGGAAGCAGTATTCTGAAGCGAGGGGCCATCACCTCGGCCCCCCCTCCCACTTCGTGATCCACGATCCACACGCTGCCATCTTGAGGCTGTTGGGAGCCCCACGCGACTGGGACCCGCACCCACAGAAGAAGCAGGTTCCTCTGGAATCTCGATGCCTGCTTTTTGCAGCAGGGTTCGGGCTTCACGAACTGTAGTAACTCTGGTATGCACTCCATTGATAGTAATGACCACTCCAAAGGGATAAGTCCAACGGTAGCGCAGATTACCTCGCTGCAGAGCCTTAGTCACTTCTCGGAACGCCCTGCGCTTCTGTAGGGTGCTCGCCGCCAGATCTTGATAGAATTCCAGTCGATGACCCTCCCAGGTCACCGTGCCCATTTCTCGAGCTCTGCGGAAGGATCTGTTCTTTAAGCACAAAGCTCCGTAGACACAGCACAATATCTTTAGGCTGATCAGATGTGCGGGGCCCCAGCGCCCTATGAGCACGCTCCAGACCCGGATCCAAAGTGTCATTCTGCAACAGCCAGCGAAGCAAAGTAGTAGTGGTAGCGCTGACATCTTTATATTCCGGCAATTCAGGTAAGCCCCGCACCCGCAGGTTATTGCGCCGGGTACGGTTCTCCAGGTCTTCCACCTTATCTAGTAGAAGCTGACGTTCTGCGGCGGCACTCTCCAAGGAGCGCTGCATCCCGGTCACTGTGTCCTCACAGCTGTCCATTCGCATTTCCACCACTTCTACGCGATTGCCTACCTCCACGAGGTCCGTGCGCAGCTCCTGCACCACCACAGCCGAGATCTCGGCTTTCACTTCAGAGATCCAGCGCTGCATATCTAACTTGGTTAGGGGGTCCGCGGGGGAACACTCCGGAGCCGGCGCGGATACCGTTGCAGCCACCTCCGCTATAGCCCCACTCGAGTGCGCCGCCTCACCGCCGCCAGTCTCTAAGCCAGCGCTGCCACGTGCTGTCCAGCTCAGCGCTTGTTCCAGCGTGCGCTGGCCGGTTTTCTCCGTCGGAAGTTTTTTGCGCGTTGCCATGGGCTCCTTGCACTCTCCACCCCGCTGCCCGAAAGTATATTTTGGTGCCTTTTTCGCAACAAATTCAACAATTTAGCGCCGGGCCCGAACGGAGCTCTGAGTTCAAGCTCCCGTTCGCATCGGTGACATCACTTCCTCCCCTCTTTTGATATTCTCTTTGATTTTTGATGTGAAAGGACGTCCTGATCTCTCCTCGTCTTCAACCAATTCACAACCATTACGAAATTACTCAAACCACTTGTAAACCATCTTAATGGTCATTGCAGCACAGCATCACCATAAACAGTTTGCAAAAAATGTCATGTTGTTCGTGATCTTTGATTTATGGCATACTTTAAAACACACCTTCTCTCAACTATAGCTCACAACCGACTGATTGCACCAAATAAGTTAAAACTTGTCACACACTGTTACTAAGGTTTGATGCGCCACTTCCTGTATTGAAGATCCCTGCTTTTCTGTTGGATGGCACTTGGCAGCAGCATTCACTGTATTTTTTGGATCACACCTTGTATTGTCACTTTAAATCTTTGAGACAGTGTTCACACTGTGCGGGTACAGGTGCCTTCCTGCCTGACATCGGTTTCGACACTCAGTTCCATCAGTACAGTAAAAAAGCTAAGAAGCCAACTAGGGGAAGTGGGTGGGTTGTGCCTGCTGTCCTCAGAGAACATCTGCTACAGATAAGTGTTTTCTCCAAGACAAGCAGACACTATATTCTCATATGAGGGACTCCCTAGCTGCCAGGGTCATGACTCTAAGAGATGTCAATTATTGATTAAACATGAGCCTGGCATAATTAAAGCGGGCCACAGGGAAAGTTGGCTCTCAGAAAGTGAACATACAGTATGCATGTAGCTGCTTTATAGATTTGTTCAATAGAAGCAGAGCAAAAGTGACTTCCTATGAGGTTTGGTACAGTCCTGGTAGTATGCTAAAGCATGCTTGCAGTTCAAGGATTGGAGTGTTGCTTCTCCAGGGTGAGTATACAGTTTTGGAAAAGAACACCAATAGGACTATGGATTGATTGAGCTGGAATTCCGAGAATACCTTAGGGAGAAATTTTGGATGAGTTTGAAGGACTACCCTGTCATGATAAAATCTTGTGCATAGAAACACCATTATAGAAACTAATGTAAACTGTTTCGAATTGACTACCAAGTCATTAGTAGAGGTATAGAAGCTTTCAATAAACAACTGTCCGGTTTTATTATAGAATCACCATCTGATAATACAGTGATTACTATCTTTTGGACCACTTCTGCATTAACATAGTCTAGGCCTTTGAGAACCCCTTGAAAGCACAGGTTGTGTTACAGACCCCTATTTTCAAGATTCTCCAATTTATCCATCATTTGCAACATCACCATCATTGCAACCATCATTTGCAACATCACTTCTCTGGATTCCTGCATTTGTTGCTCCAGTGAGGTAAAGGCCTCTCTGCATGTTCCTTAAGGCATGATTCAATTTCGGCTACTTTATGGCAAACTCTGCAATCTCGCCCCAGAGGTTGGCTCCCAATTCAAGGTCAGTACTTACCACTTTAAGATCATTTTTTATTTCTAGTATCCAGTCCTGTAATTCTACATAGGGAGCTAATTGACTGTCATAGGTACATTATTCTTCATGAGATCTCAGCAGGGAGCACAGGTTTGGAGCCTGAGCCTTGCTAAGCTGCTCACGCTCCCTGACCATGATTTAGTATAAGTAAACTCTGCCAAGTTGATTGAGTGCTGTTTAAGCGCCATGTGCTCAATGCCTATGGTATAGGGTTGCTATCCATGGATGGTGAGATATGTCACTGATTTACAATGGGAGACCATGAAGTTAGGAAATCAGGCTGCCATAAGGAGCACCGATATCACTTCCTTCATAGCAATTACTTTTACTTGATGTATGTATAGGTGTGTTCTGAGGTGGTATACAAATGAAATCAAAATGTATGAGTTCTTTATAAAATATGTACAGTCACACAGATTATATACATGTACAATTACACCTACTCCTGAGCTAGTGTAAATATCTGTACCTTCAATCTAGTTGTGATTTCTCCTTGTTTATCCCTAGTATAATATTTTATAAAGACATGGTAGACAACTATGTATCTTTTTTAAATAAGCTAAAAAAGAAGGTAAGTCGTTATAAAGTAACCCCTCTAAGTGCAAAGGCCACACTGAAAACCATGTGTAAGAAATTAAAAAATGAGATCCCCCTTGGAGTGGGCGATTATGGGAAGTAGTGGTAGGGGGTGCATTTCTAGATTTTATAAGGCCCTTATTCAACAACAGGCTCCCCCAATTAAATATATCTCTATTTGGGAGGGACTCTTGCGACCAGTTCCACCAACTATTAACTGGGAGCGGGTGTTTAGTCGCTTGCTTCGTGTTTCTATAGCTAGCTCTTTGGTGGAAAACGGATATAAGATGCTCTACCAGTGGTACCTTACACCCCAGCATCTCCATAAAATGTACCCTCAAGTATCAAATTTATGTTGGAGAAATTGTGGTCAGCCAGGTACCTTTCTTCACATTTGGTGGGACTGCCCGAGGGTTGTTCCCTATTGGGATATGGTTTTTGAATTATTGTCTGATATCTTACGCACCCATCTTACTCGACATATGGGTAGTGCTCTCTTACATCTCCCCTTGGTTCCATTGACTGCTAAAGCCCATAAATTAGCTTGTTTTATTTTTACTGCTGCTAGACTTTTATTGGCAGCTCATTGGAAACAGTCTTTTCCCCCAGGTCGGACTCACCTATTGCGAAGAGTAGACTTTATTTTCCGTATGTCTAAATTGACTGCTTTGACTCAGACTCGTCTTACTTCCTTTTTTAAGGTGTGGGATCCCTATATTAGGTGGTGTGAAAGTCCCTCATGACCTATGGCTAGCTATATATTTGTTATTGTAAACCTTTTGTACTGCTATTAGGTATACTTTTGACCCTGGGGTGGGGGTGGGAAGTGGGGTTTGGTTTTAATGGCTGTGATCTTGTGCACTGTACTGAAGAGTTACGGTACAACTTTTTATTTTATGTTCTTAGGAGTTTGGGGGCAGGGGCTTGAGAGGATATGTTTCATGTGGATTTTTGGTTTTGTATTTATTATTCCTCTGAGATTTTTATACTGTTTTCTGAAAAATTTTCAATAAACAAATTAAAACAACAAAAAAAAGAAATAAAAAAATGAAATCCCTGTGAATTTCTTGCTAGCTCTACTCTTTCCTTGCCCTGTCCCTTTGTAATTCAGGTAAGCATTCATATGCTGTAACAACTAGAGTTGCACAGGGACAGAAATCTCATTCACCCCCAATGGACTCTAACCCATACATACCCATACCCGCTAAGATCCATTTCAAGCCCACATTTAATGTTCTCCATCTCCACCCATACCTGCAGGAGTCAGTGCTATTATTTACTTGCTCCAAAACCCATGGATTTTGGAAAGTATTCACTATTCAGCCAATAAGTGTTCCAAACCTCAGTCTGGTTTTCCAAATGCTTCTCTCTGTAAGTTCCAAGTCTCATTCTGGTGCTCCAATTGTCTTTCGCAGTGTATTCCAAGCCTTTTTGGAGTCACCAGATTTTGACTATATTTCTATGGGAATTCCACAATAACTTTTTCCATTCCCAAGGGAATTCCATCATAATTTCTTCCATCCCCAAGAGAATCCCATGGTAGCTTCTTCCTTACTCAAGCCCCATTTCCATGCAGCTCTCCAGTAACAACAACCCAAACTAGCACAAATAGTTGAATCTGCAGTGGGGAATAGCACTCTTCAGACCCTTGTTTTAGTCAGATAGCTTCCCAATTACCCAGGTAAATCTGACAATTGATCTAAGTCTGTGGTCTCCAAACATTTTAATGTAAAGGGCTGCAGTGTGAATATGAGAGAGCTCTGAGGGCCACCAAAAGATTTCAAGCTTACATATACTATGAATTTTGTAAACCGCCTCAACCTGCTTATTCAGACTGAGTATTAAATATTAAAAATGAATACTAATATTGATTCTACAATTCAAGAATATAATTTTAAAAACTCACTTTGGGTTCCTTTTACAAAGCTGCAGTAGAAGTTTCTGCCGCAGACCAGCTAGGTAAATGCTCGGATGCTCATATGAATTCTATGAGCATTTACTTCATTGGCCAGCAGTAAAAACCTCTGCTGTGGCCAGCATTTATTTTGGATTATCAACAGTAGCAAATTTCATAAATGAGTCACCTAACACACTTTAAGAGATGCCTTGTAGTTGCTATATCAAGTGGGCAAGATTGAAATTAACGTGTTTACAGGATTTGAAGAGCATTTTAGCCAACTGTTTAGGGCTGCATGTTGGAGACCACCAATCTATGCGCTTGAAAACTCTGAATCAAGCTAAAATGTTTCTCATGGCAAGAACTGTGTGCTTGTTTTGATTAGGATCAGCACTACTGCATTCAGATTTGGATATATTTTTTAAATTATAAAGTAGAAGTTGCAGTTTTGAAGCACTAAAATAAATATCTAAGAAATCACTTACAAAGCTCTTCTCTATCAAAAGTTTGTGCACCTCCACCAAACAGCCCCTTAAGGAATCCTCTGTTTTGAGCTTCTGGAGTTTCGACTGGTGTAAACAAGTCTGCAAGCATATCCTAAAACAAAGAGAAAGAGTATAGGGAATTGTAGACAAAACTTAAAAATCTGCTTTTTACAGGATTACAGGCAAAAACAAATACCCCCTCCCCCAATTGTTTGCTTGGGGTGGCACAAAAACTGAGTAGATTCCAACCAAAACCTGCAAAGAATCTAGCAAAATGTTTCAAATCCTGACTGCCTAGTGCAGTGTATCTCAAACTCTATGCCGAGGCACACTACTGTGCTTCCTGAGATTCCATGTGTGCCGCAGCACACTGAGGAGGAAGAGAGGCGCCTGCCAGCTGACTTCCCTATGCAGTACAGTGCCAGCGCTGCCCAATTCGCCAAAGGCCTGCATGTTTCCCCCTTCTTTCTAGCGTCCTCCGGCTTTCCCCCTGGTCTCCCGGTCTCACCTTTAAAGCTAATTACAGAAGCCTGCAGAGGATCGCCGGTAGGTAAAATGATTTTATTTTCAATATAGTGATTGAAATGTGTCAGTTTTGAGCATTTATATCTGCTATGTACACTGTGTGTATATGAAAAATGAATGGAAAAACTTGCATTACAATTAGTAAAGAGGATGGGATCTGGGGCAGAGCTTGGGTGGGCCTAGGGAGGTCTGTGGTTGGGGTACTCAGTTGATATTTGTTAGACTTAGGGGGTACTTAGCTTGAAGTAGTTGAGAAACACCGCTGTAGGCAATCAGCTGGTGCCAGTGCCTCTCCTTCTCTCCGGTCCTCTTCCCTGCTGGCACCCCCTACTAGAATCTCAGGGCCTATTTGGAGGGCCTCTGCACATGCGCAGAAGTAGACATGATAATGTTACACATATGCGTGATGTCATCACAGCAACGTCCGCGCACTTCTGGGTGCCTCAAGTCATGGCCACTACCTTTAGTGTTCCCCGGCTCGAGAAAGTTTGAGAGACACTGGCTTAGTGAATGGCTGGAACTTGGTGGTTTCAAATACTTTGAACATCTTAGCGCATCTTGTCACTGGAAAGTCATGTAAGGCTAAATCTTTCCCTTGACATTCCTAGTTACATGCAAGAAAACAAGAGTGCCATAGGTTGGAGAGATGGTGGCACAAGACAGGTAATGATAGTGATAGAGCTCAATTGAAACAAAGCATGAATTTATAGTATATAAACTTGATCTTAATAGTGCCAAGAAATTATTTCTCTAACTTGACACATAGATGTCTGGATGAGAAAAGCCTATTAAGTTAGAGATATAACCCCTAGAAGAAAAGTAGAAGCAGCACGGATGTAAACTACCCCCACCCCCGCCAAGCTAAACCCCCCCCCCCAGGACCCTCCCCTTTGCAGACTTAAATAAAATTTGGCGGGAGCCAGTAAGGAAACCCCTCAACGCCGAGAAGCAGTGCCAAATTGCGTTGATGTTCGTGCCACTGAGATGAACAAAGTGGATCCGTGCAGCCGGTTAGCAGCGGGGAAGAAGTTCAGAAAGCTTGCTCCTACCCGCTGTACCTCCACCAAAGATCGGCAGAGGTATGCAGATAGGGCGGGGGTGGGGGCAGATGGCAGAGCCTGGGAGGAAGAATGCAGAGTCTGACAGGGAAAGGAAGGAAGGAAGGGTGCTGGGTAGAGCCTGACAGGGGAGGGATGGAGGGAAGGGTTCTGGGTGCAGAGATTGACAGGGGAGGAGAGGAAGGAAGGGTGCTAGGTGCAGTGCCTAACAGGGGAGGGATGGAGGCTGGGTGCAGAGCTTGCCAGAGAGGGTGCTGGGTGCAGAGCTTGACAGGGCATGACATTTGAATATTAAGCCGCCTGACTTATATTCAAGTCAACCACATCATCATGCCAAATAACTCTGTATCGTAAAAGAGTGCCACATGATTTTCCATTAATGCATTTACTTGAGACCAAATTGAATTCCAAAATTTCTTAATATAGGGACAATAATAAAGTAGATGATCAAGTGTCCCAGGTTCCAGATTACAGTGCCAGCATCTATTGGACTTAGAACTGTTTAATTTTTGTAAACGAACAGGGGTCCAAAACACTCTATGTAATAAAAATAACCAAGTTTGTCTCATAGATGCTGACACTGTACATCTCATTCTCCAAGACCAAATTCGTGGCCATTGAGATGCAGAAATTTGGTGCTTGATCTCAATGCTCCAAATGTCTCTCAGACCATTCTTTGATTTTTTATTCAAGTATCCAGATATTAATTTATACCACAGTGCGGCTTGATGTCCTAGGAAGTCTGCTTGAAAGCATAAGAACTCCATACTATACTGACTATTCAAAGTCTTCCATTCAGGGAACCCTACCTGAATGGCCTGCTTCAACTGCAACCATTTAAAGCTTTATGTTTTACTAAGACTAAATCTATGTTGCAGTTGTGAAAATTCAAGCAGTTTACCATCTGAAATAACATCATTTAGAGTTCTAATACCTGCAATAATCCAGTTCTTCCAAAGGACTTGGGCTCCGCCTATTTTAATCTTGGAGTTTATCCATAAAGATTGATTAGTTGACTTATTAATTGGGATAGGTGTTAATTTGCTGATATATCTCAAGGTTTTCCAAATATCCATTAAGATTTTATTTTCTCTATATCTCCTAGGCATGTTAATGCTTGGAACATGAACTAAGTTCAAGGGAAACAAAAGGCACCATTCCAAATATAACCAATCTGGTGCATTATCTATGAGTTCTGGGAGGATCCAATACATACCCTGACGTAAAATATAGGCTTGATGGTACCTATAAAAATTTGGAAAATTTACCCCTCCCTCCTCAATTGATTTTTGCAAGGATACTAAGGCAATTCTAGGCATTTTACCAAGCCAAAGAAATTTCGGTAAGAATACCATTAAGCTTTTTATAAAAGGACCCCTGAAAATAAATCGGTATCATACTCATTTGGTAACAAACCACAGGCAAAATCATCATTTTAATAGTTTGAACTCTCCCCCACCAAGAAAGATGTAAAGGGTTCCATTGCTCACATAACTCTGTAACTTTTTTTAAAACAAATTTTTCATTCTCCTTTACTGTATCATCAATTGTACTTTTAATTTGAATACCAAGATATTTAAATCCATCCTCTTTCCATATGAATGGAAAAGAATCGAATAAACCTTTTAGACAATAAACATTTAAAGGTAAAATTTCTGATTTACTCCAATTGATTTTATAACCCGAAAATTTACCAAATGCTTCAATTAATTCCAACAAACAAGGTGAGGTAGATTCTGGATTTCTCAAATAAAGCAGAATATCATCTGCATATGCCGAGATCTTATATTATATCATCAGAAAACAACAAGCTTTTATTAGTTATGACAGGGGTTGCCATCCAACACATAACCAATAATTGGAAGAATCACAGTAACCTTAGTTATATATTTTGGTGGAATACATTATGTCATATATTTAAAATGGAACGAGCAATAGTAATACAAAGAGGGACATATACTAAATTTATAAAAATATGGGGGCCATTGACAAAATATTGTAGTGAATAGTCATCACTTCTTCTCTTCTTTTTCTTCTTTTGGCACACCAAAGGGGGGAGGGTGTTGGGTACAATTTTACATAATATGTTATAATATATTCTATAATATGTGTATATTCTGATTGAAAATATGATGAAGGTTGGGAGGTAGGGGGGGTAAACGTATCACTAGATTTTTATGTAGTAGATATCAAAGTGCTATTGTGTAATAACTTGTTGAAATATATTATTTTGTGCACTTATTGTCAAATTTGAAAATGAATAAAGAAGGAAAAAAAAAATATTCAAGTCAACCATTTTTGGGGGGGAAAAAGGGATCTCAACTTATATTCGAGTATATGCAGTAGATTTCCAGAGGTACCAAATATAATAAAATGTTAAATTCTAACAGTTATATTAACATTCCCCTACTTTAATTAATATATATTGTAGGTTTTCAGAAAATCAGTTTTAAAATCTTATTAGCATCAAATTTAGCTTTAAGAACAAGGGACTGGATACACTAAAAACGGTCGTGCGGGTAGCTGTGGGCCAATATTTTGGCCGATTTCTAAACAGCGATCGATGTTCAAATGACTGCCCATGCAAATGAGTTTTGCGGAGGGCAGTTGTAATCTCATCCGATCACTTGCTTAGAAACTGGCTCTCACACATGTGCAGAGCCGGTTTGGGGAAGCCCGAATAGCTGAGTGGCAGGGGTAATAATAATAATAACTTTATTCTTGTATACCACAATACCATGGAAGTTCAATGCGGTTAACAGAAGAAGAGACTGTACATTTACAGCGAAGTTACATACATGGCAATGATAAGGCATATAATATATAGGCGTAACAAGGACAGGCCATTTAGATAAACAGAATCGATTATGAAAGGCCATATAGTGGCTTGGCAAGGTAGGAGGGTTCAGAGTTTGGAGGCATATCGAGAGAGGGGAAGGGGAGTTAGAGGAATTTGTCAAAGAGATAGGTTTTTAATGACTTCCTGAACAATTGGTAGGGCGGAGAATTGAAAATGAGGGCGGTTAGGAAATTGTTCCATTTGCCCGCTTGGAATGCTAGGGATCTATCGAGGAATCTCTTGTAGAGGCAGCCTTTTAGGGAGGGAAAGGTGAACAGGTAGGCGTTTCGTGTGCGAGAGGGGCCTTCTATTTCAAGGTGCTCAGACAGGTAGATTGGAGAAGAGCCGGTTAGAGTTTTGAAGCAGAGGCAGGCGAACTTAAAGATGATTCTTGCCTCTACTGGAAGCCAGTGGAGTTTGGTGTAATAGAGGCTTACATGGTCGTATTTTTTGAGATCGTAAATGAGGCGAACGGCCACATTTTGGACTATTCTTAAGCGTTTGATGGTGTTTTTATAGGATCCCAGGTAAATGATGTTGCAGTAGTCTAGAATGCTTAATATCAGAGATTGGACAAGTAGACGGAAGGAAAGGTGGTCCAAATAAGGTTTGATGGTGCGAAGTTTCCATAGGGTGCAGAAACATTTTTTCACCTGGGTGCTGGTATGGTCATCGAAGGTCAGGGTGCATAGAAACATAGAAACATGACGGCAGATAAGGGCCATAGTCCATCAAGTCTGCCCACTTCACAGACCCACCCCCCTGAGTCTGCTCTCCTGGAGATCCCTCTCCTAATGACCCATCCTTAACTCCACCCTCTTAAGGATCCCACATGGGCATCCCATTTACCCTTAAAATCTGGCACGCTGTTGGCCTCGATTACCTGTATTGGAAGCTTGTTCCAATGATCAACCACTCTTTCGGTGAAGAAATACTTTCTGGTGTCCCCATGAAATTTCCCGCCCCTGAGTTTAAGCGGATGCCCTCTTGTGGCTGAGGGTCCCTGGAGAAGGAAAATATCTTCTTCCACCTCGATACGTCCGGAGATGTATTTAAATGTCTCAATCATGTCTCCCCTCTCCCTACGTTCCTCGAGAGAGTAGAGCCGCAGCTTGTTCAGCCTCTCTTCGTATGAGTCCAGGATGACTCCGAGGATTTTTATGGTGGGGTGGATAGAGTAATCTAGGCCAGGGCTGCCCAAGTCCGGTCCTCGAGATCTACTGGCAGGCCAGGTTTTCAGGGTATCCACAATGAATATGCATGAGAGAGATTTGCCTGCACTGCCTTCTTGGTATGCAAATCTCTCTCTCATGCATATTCAATGTGGATATCCTGAAAACCTGGCCTGCCAGTAGATCTCGAGGACTGGACTTGGGCAGCCCTGATCTAGGCCATTCAATTTCAGGGAAGTGTTTGTTAATTTATGGTTGGGACTTGCCAGGAAAATTTTGGTTTTGTCAGTATTCAATTTTAATTTGAATTGTGAGGTCCAGAGTTCTAATTTGGTGAGGATAGAAGAGGTGAGTTGTTCCGTTTCTTGTGTTAATGAAGTAATGGGAATAATGATGATGATGTCGTCAGCATATATGAATGATTTTAGGTTTGAGTCTGCTAGAGTCCGTGCCAGAGGGGCCAAGTAAATATTGAATAGGGAGGGGGATAGGGGGGAGCCTTGTGGGAAGTTGTTTGCATGCCAAAATCGGAGACTATATGACCACATGGAAAACCACACGGTGAGCTGTTTTCAATGTCGGGTTGGCAAATTCCATCAGTCACTAAACCAGTCAAACTGGTTTAGCGACCATCAATATACAATAAGAACATTTTGTGCATCTAGCCTTAATTCTGTTAGTGCACTAAGCTTTAGTAAAAGGGCCCCTTAGTTCTTTGCTTTACCTGATCTGTTTAAATGTCAAGAAGAATGCCATCCATGAACCTCGTATCTGTTATACAGTGGAACCTTGGTTTGCGAGCATAATTCTTTCCAGAAGCATGCTTGTAAACCAAAGTGCTCGTATATCAAAGCGAGTTTCCCCATAGAAAGTAAGGGAAACTCGCTTCGTTCCATAGACCCTCTCCCCCCACAGTACCCCACGAGGCCACCGGCACTGCTCGCTTCCACCCACCACATCACATCCCAAAAAGAACCCCCCACCCCCGAGGCCACTGGCGCACTTCCACCCCACCCCCGAGCTCCCATCTCCCCGACAACTGGCATCGCCCGCCCTACCAAACCCTTACTGTGATCTGGTCTAGAGGTTTGCATTCAGGTACCCAAGTATTTTCCCCTATCTATCCTGGTGGACTCACAATCTACCTGGTGGACTCACAATCTACCTAGCGTACCTGGGGCAATGGAGGATTAAGTGACTCACTCAGGGTCATATGGAGCAGCACTGGGCTTGAACCCACAACCTCAGGGTACTGAGGCTGTAGCTCTAACCAATAGAAAAAACCACAAAGATGGAACATACATTTCTGGATGAAACAGGAATAGTTTATTGTTTTAAATTCTTTATTCATTTTTGCATGTTACAACAAGTGTAGCAGATAAACTCATATGAACTTAAAAATACACACTTGATTAACTCTCATATAATACATTAAGTATAACAATTCATTACAAATTAATATTCTATAATATTTTAAATATTATGTAATAAACCTAATATTTAAATTATTCTTATTAAATAGAAAATCCTCCCCTCCCATCCCAATATTACATACAAGTACCATTACATTGAAACTATTGATATAATCATATATTATGAAATAACAAAAATAAAACCCACCCATTTCCCTTCTAATCAAATATCTTATCTTGGGAAAAGTTAATCATTCATTACAAAAATCTGTTAATGGTCCCCAGATCTTCTGAAATTTACCAAAATATCCTTTTTGCGTTGCTATTGTACGTTCCATTTTGTATATATGACATACAGAATTCCACCATAAGTTGTAATTTAACCTGTCATACTTTTTCCAATTGTATGTTATTTGCTGTACTGCTACTCCAGTCAAAATAAATAAAAGTTTGTTGTTATTTGACGAGATTTGACTCCTTGCTCTCATTGTTGTTCCAAATAACATAGTATCATATGTCAAGGCTACCGGATTTTCCAACATCCTATTAATTTGAGGCCAAATTGATTTCCAAAATGATAAAACGAATGGACAATAGAATAAAAGATGATCTAATGTCCCAGCTTCAAGATGACAATGCCAACATCTATTAGACTTAGAGCTATCTATTTTTTGTAAACGAACAGGGTTCCAAAAAGCTCTATGCAAAAGAAAAAACCATGTTTGTCTCATAGATGCTGACACTGTACAACTTAACCTCCAAGACCAAAGTCGTGGCCATTGAAATGCATTAATTTGATGCTTAATCTCAATGCTCCAAATGTCTCTAAGACCATTTTTTGGTTTTTTATTTACAAATCCAGATATTAATTTATACCACTGTGCGGCCCTATGAACCATAGAATCCATCTGAAAGCATAAGAATTCCAGACTATGATACTTAATAAGATTTTTCCATTCAGGGAACCCAACCTGAATGGCCTGCTTCAATTGCACCATCTAAAATATTGCGATTTATTAAGACTAAACTTATGTTGCAATTGTGAAAACTCCAGCAGCTTACTATTATTTATTACATCCTCCAAAGTACGAATTCCTGCCAACATCCAATGCTTCCAGATGATTTTAAAACCGCCAATTTTGATCTTGGGGTTTAGCCAAATCGTTTGAGTTGTTGATTTATTTATTGGAATAGGAGTTAGATTACTTATCTACCTTAAAGTTTTCCAGGTATCAACAAATATTTTATGCTCTTTATATAACCTTAATACTATAAACTCCTCTACGTTTGCCAAAAGATGCTTAAAAAGATACAAAAAAGAAGGCAAAAAATGTCAGTAAGTGTATGAGTGTGTCTATCAGCTAATCACTGCTAACAAACCATACCACACAATACCAAATGTCAATTAAGGAGTAGGGACGCTCTCAGTGTGAGGTTATTAGCGACGGGAGAACAAACTCCAGCGCTTCCACTTACAAAGACGGAGGTGAATCACCCCGCCTGCACACCATCATCGGGCGTCCCTAGTGTGCAAAATCAACTGTGCAGAATTAATAACAATAAATGAATCACAAACAGTGAACTAGTGAGAGAGTGAATCAAACTGAAAACCCACTCATAGAGTCCTCCCCAGCCTAATCCCCAAGATGCAAAATGAAACCACAGCCAACTTAGCTTTTAAAGCGAGCCAAATGAAGTCAATGAGAATTGCAGGAGACCAGAATAGTCATTGGATCAACCGGTTTCGGGTGAAACCTTTCATCAGGATCTTAAGGCTGGAGCAGAATCGGCTGGGAGGGAAGCAGGAGAGCCCGCAGAGGCAACTGACCGGGCTTAAAAGCAGATCCAAAATGACGTCAGACACTTTCAACCAATCAAAAACAAAAAAGAAAAAACAAGGAGGAGTCACCAAAAGATCAAACAATGGTATTCCACTCCACACATTTATTGAGACCCCCCGGAATGACCGTGCCAAGCTTGAAAATCCAATGTTGTTCTCTCAATTGGAGTTGTATCATTCTGTCTCCTCTGTAGGTATCAGGAATTTGTTCCAGCACCATCCATGTTAAGTGTTGGAACTCATGGCCCAATTGTAAACAATGGGAAACCATAGAAGCCGACTCGACAGCCTGGTGAAGTCTACTCTTGTGTTCCGTCAACTTGGTTTTGATCATTCTGCATGTGCGACCTACATAGGATAACCCACAGGGGCAGTTGATGACATACACAACCCACCGTGATTCACAAGTGGTGTGACTCCTTAACTGAAATTCCCTGTGGGTGTGAGGATCATGCCAGCAAGACGCAGTGATAGTATTTGCACACATGGAACAACGTCCACAAGGTAGATGAGAGCCAGGACTGCTCTTGGTGACACGAGTAGACAACAAATTTTTTAGATTCCTGGGGCGCGAAAATGCAATGAGGGGGGGTTCCTGAAAGATAGAGTGGTAACTCAAAACCTGCCAATGTTGTCTGATGAAGGCAGCCATTTGTTGAGCCCGAGGGGAATATGTGACCACATATACTTGACGTTCTGGATCAGAACGCTGAACATGATGGAGCAATAGTTCAGGATTAGCATGTCGGCTCCTATGGTTTCTCATTGTTTACAATTGGGCCATGAGTTCCAACACTTAACATGGATGGTGCTGGAACAAATTCCTGATACCTACAGAGGAGACAGAATGACACAACTCCAATTGAGAGAACAACATTGGATTTTCAAGCTTGGCACGGTCATTCCGGGGGGTCTCAATGAATGTGTGGAGTGGAATACCATTGTTTGATCTTTTGGTGACTCCTCCTTGTTTTTTCTTTTTTGTTTTTGATTGGTTGAAAGTGTCTGACGTCATTTTGGATCTGCTTTTAAGCCCGGTCAGTTGCCTCTGCGGGCTCTCCTGCTTCCCTCCCAGCCGGTTCTGCTCCAGCCTTAAGATCCTGATGAAGGGTTTCACCCGAAACCGGTTGATCCAATGACTATTCTGGTCTCCTGCAATTCTCAATGACTTTATTTGGCTCGCTTTAAAAGCTAAGTTGGCTGTGGTTTCATTTTGCATCTTGGGGATTAGGCTGGGGAGGACTCTATGAGTGGGTTTTCAGTTTGATTCACTCTCTCACTAGTTCACTGTTTGTGATTCATTTATTGTTATTAATTCTGCACAGTTGATTTTGCACACTAGGGACGCCCGATGATGGTGTGCAGGCGGGGTGATTCACCTCCGTCTTTGTAAGTGGAAGCGCTGGAGTTTGTTCTCCCGTCGCTAATAACCTCACACTGAGAGCGTCCCTACTCCTTAATTGACATTTGGTATTTGTGTGGTATGGTTTGTTAGCAGTGATTAGCTGATAGACACACTCATACAGTCCTTACTGACATTTTTTGCCTTCTTTTTTGTATCTTTATATAACCTTGGCATTTTGATACTAACTACATGACCAAGACGCAATGGAAACATAAGTCTCCATTCTAGCCAGAAACAATCTGGTATATTTTCAATGGGCTCTGGGAGGATCCAATACATACCTTGACGCAAAATATAGGCTTGATGATACCTATAAAAGTTAGGAAAATTTACCCCACCCTCCACAATTGGCCTTTGCAACGACACTAAAGCAATTCTGGGAATTTTACCCAGCCAAATAAATTTTGTTAAAACCCTATTTAATTTTTTATAAAAAGATCCCTGAAAGAAAACTGGTAACATCCCCATTTGGTAACAAACTACAGGTAAGATCATCATTTTAACAGTTTGTACTCTCCCCCACCAAGATAAATGTAGAGGATTCCATTGCTCACACATTTCTGTTACCTTCTGTAATAAACATTTTTCATTAATCTTCATAGTATCATCCACTGTTTTTGTAATCCAAATTCCTAAGTATTTTAAACCATCTTCCTTCCAAACGAAAGAAAATACGTCAAATAAACATTTTGTACAATGTATATTTAGTGGAAGAACTTTTGATTTATTCCAATTTATCTTATATCCTGAAAATTTTCCAAATTTCTCAATCAACTCAAGCAAACATAGAATGGTAGATTCTGGATTCCTCAAATAAAGCAAGATGTCATCTGCATATGCCGATACTTTATATTCTCTATCTGAATATGGAATACCCTGTATCTCCTTCACCTGTTGAATAGCTAATAATAAGGGTTCCAAAACAATATCAAACAGCAAAGGAGACAAGGGACAACCTTGTCTAACCCCCCTCTGCAACTTAAAACGTTCTGAAAACGTATTATTAATATATAGTCTAGCAGCAGGGGAGCTGTACAACGTTTGCAATATTTGTATAAATCCTGAACCTATACCAAACCATTCCATTGCCTGATACATAAAGGTCCATTCCACTCGATCAAAGGCCTTCTCTGCATCCAAGGAAACAGAAAAAGTCGGATCCTTCATGGCTTTTGTCAAATATAACATATGAAATGCCAGTCTAGTATTGTGAGATGAATGTCTTTGAGCAACGAATCAAGTTTCAAGTTTCAAGTTTATTAGGATTTGATATACCGCTTATCAAGGTTATCTAAGCGGTTTTTTTTTTTTTTACAATCAGGTACTCAAGAATTTTCCCTATCTGTCCCGGTGGGCTCACAATCTATCTAACGAATCCTGTTTGATGCATACCTATAATGTAAGGGAGAGCTTTAGCCAATCTTAGTGCTAATATCTTAGCTAAGAGCTTACCATCTAACTATAGTTTTGCTGAAGCCAAATAAAGATCCCACTCTGGTTTCAAATTATAGGCCTATTTCTTTAATAAATGTAAAGATTCTGCCATAGTGCCTGTAATAGAACCTTTAATAAGTTGAAACTGATAAAGGTTTAATCAGTGGCGTACCTAGGGTATGTGGCGCCCGGGGCCCATCATTTTTTGACACCCCCCCCCCCCATGTAAAAAAAATTTTTTTTTTTTTTTTTGCAATAACCATGAAATGGAATAAATGGTCAGAATAGAAACAGGCAGTGAAAATTTTCTTTTATTGAACCTCATATATGTAACCATTATTCCAAACATAACATAACATAAATTATGTCTAAATTGTCATGACATTAGAAGTACATATGGAGTAGTTGCAGGTGATGCTTGGGACAGTTCTGATTGTGTTAGTTCGGTTTTATGTGTTTTTTGAATAGAAGGGTTTTTATTTCTTTTTGAAGGTTTTGCAGTCTGTGGTTGATATCAATTGGTTGTAGAGTTGGGGGTCAAGTGTTGCAGCTCGAATGGCTAGGAGGTTGTCGAACAGTTTTTTTCTTTTGACGTTTTTGGTTGGAGGGTGTGTGAATGGTGCACAAGTTCTCCTATGTCTGTTTGAAGTGGATTGAATTATTTAGCTGAAGAAATTAGTTACCCCCCATTCCACACACATTAATTCTCTTCCATTTTTGTTCCCATTATAAAAAACACTGATAAGTTCCCAGAAAAAAAATACATTAAAATAAGAAGTGAAAACAAAGGCCCCTACAGATGAGAACATAACATAAGAATAGCCTAACTGGGTCAGACCAATGGTCCATCATGCCCAGTAGCCCATTCTCATGGTAGCCAATCCAGGACACTAATACCTGGTCAAAACCCAAAGAGTAGCAACATTCCATGCTACCGATCCAGGGCAAGCAGACACTTCCCCCATGTCTTAATAACAGATTATGGACTTTTCCTCCAGGAATTTGTCCAAATCTTTCTTAAAACCAGCTACACTATCTGCTTTTACCATAACTTCTGGCCACTTCATTTTTAAGTTTAGATCTTTCCTTTCAAACAGAGACCTTGCTAGATGTCAAATACAGCACAAGGTAACTTCACATGGACTTAGCTGTGCAGGAAATGTGAATCTCCTCATACACCCACCATATAGTGCAAAAATGTGCAAAGGTCTGTTTTTTTCTTTCGATCACTACATAGCCTAATGCCACACAAGCAGCGCTGTTACAAACATATTCTGTAGGTCAATGCTAATGATAACAAAGTTTCCTTCCTTGGACCAGAAGGAGATAAACCACTGGAAGAGATCCCAAAACAACACCCAAAGACCCACTCAGTGTGTGAATCAGTTGAGTGGAGTGGACTAACTGGGGGGTGGAAATGGGCCCGTAGTTTGCTCAGCAGAATTTCCCAGACCACCTCTTCCTCTCAACACATTGACACGCTGCCACCATCACCACTAGGAACACCTCACTGGGTAGGCCAGCTATGCTATAAACTTTATAAAACACATTATTATATTTTCTTATAAAGCACATATTTTAACTGACCTCTCTGACATCCTCAGCCTTTCCATTCACAAAAATAGAAGGAAGAAAAGTTCCCATTTCCTGCTGTCTCATGTCCCCGGCCTATACAATATTTTTTTTCTGCAGACCCTTCAAAAGTCTGACCAAATCCTCGTTTCACTTGCATTATAAAGTACTGAGGATGCCATCTCTCCCCAATCCCAGGTCCTAAAGTCTAAGACAGTAGCGCAAACTAATGCTGCCAGATACAGGAAAAAAAAATTTTGATTCGATTCAGCCCTATTGAATTGGTTTTTCAATTCGATTTTCCTGCCCAGTTGGGTGATTTTTTTCAAAACTCCTGGTGGGTTTTATAGCTTTTTCACCCCCTTTGGCTTCTCCTAACCACACTGGCGCTGTGGTGTAAATAAAATAAAGAAACAAAAAGGACTTTTCCTCTTTCTGTTAAATCCTAGCTCACGTTTGCAGTCCAACACCAGCTCTGGCAGGATACACATTTCAAATCTGACATGTTATAATCACAAAACAGAAAATAAAATTAATTTTTCTACCTTTTGTTGTCTGGTTATATTTCAAATTTTGTTGGTCCAAGGCTCTGGTTTTCTTCTGATAACTTGCTTGCCAGGGTCTCCTTCTTTCTGCATGCTAACCATCCATCTGCCAACTCTGTCCTCCCTTTCCATTTCCCTTCCCTTCCCAGGAAGTCTGGTATCTTTCCTTTTTTTCATCTCCCTCCACAGATCCACCTTTTCTTAAATACCCTTTCATCCGGCATCTCTCCCTCCTTCCCCACCATCCCAGAGTCCACCATCTCTCCGTTTCTTTTCCTAATTACCCTCCTATCCAGTATCTCTATCCCTCCTCCACACCATCCCTTGTGTCCAATTTCTCTCCCTTTCTGTTCCTTCCCTCCCTAAATCCCATGGTCCATCATCTCTCTCCCTCTCCTCTATTTTCAGACCCATTATTTCTTCCCCCCCCAAAGTTTGGCATATGCATGTCTCTTTGAACACCCCCTTCCCTCTGTGTACTTCTAAATCATGGTCCCCCCCCAAAGGCCTGTCCCCCCTTAAAGGTCTGCCTGTCCCACCTTGAAGGTCTGCACCCCCCCGAAGGCCTGTCCCCCCCTTGAAGGCCTGTCCCACCCCCTTGTAGGCCTGTCCCCCCCTTGTAGGCCTGTCCCCCCTTTAAGGCCTGCCTGCCTGCCTTTCCCCCCCTTGAAGGCCTGTCTCCCCCTTGAAGGCCTGCACCCCCCTTGAAGGCCTGCACCCCCCCTTGAAGGCCTGTCCCCCCCCCTTGTAGGCCTGTCCCTCCCCTTGTAGGCCTGTCCCCCCCTTGTAGGCCTGTCCCCCCCCTTGTAGGCCTGTCCCCCCCCTTGAAGGCCTGCCTGCCTTTCCCCCACTTGAAGGCCTGTCTCCCCCTTGAAGGCCTGCACCCCCCTTGAAGGCCTGCACCCCCCCTTGAAGGCCTGTCCCCCCCCCTTGTAGGCCTGTCCCCCCCCTTGTAGGCCTGTCCCCCCCTTGTAGGCCTGTCCCCCCCTTGAAGGCCTGCCTGCCTTTCCCCCCTTGAAGGCCTGCACCCCCTTGAAGGTCTGCACCCCCCCAAAGGCCTACACCCCCCCCCCCGAAGGCCTGCACCCCCCTGAAGGCCTGCCTGCCCCCCTTGAAGGCCTGCACCCCCCCCCGAAGGCCTGTCCCCCCTTGAAGGCCTGCCTGCCTGCCTGTCACCCCCCTCCCCCTTGAAAGCCTGCTTGCCTGCCCGCCCGCCCCACCCTGAAGGCCTGATGCCCCGACCCACCCCGAAGGACCGCTCGCCCCCCTGGCCTCCCCGCACCACCTATGAACAGCCGCAGCAGGATCGCGAAGTCAGCGTCAGCGATCCCTGCGCTGCTTCCTGCGCCACGGTCCCGCCCCTCCTCTGACGTCAGAGGAGGGGCGGGATCGCGGCGCAGGGATGTTGACGCTGACTTCGCAATCCTGCTGCGGCTGTTCATAGGTGGTGCGGGGAGGCCAGGGGGGCGAGCGGTCCTTCGGGGTGGGGCGGGATCGCGGCGCAGGAAGCAGCGCAGGGATGCTGACGCTGACTTCGCGATCCTGCTGCGGGCTGCTTCACAGATGGTGCAGGAAGGTCAGTGGGGCGAGCGGTCCTTCGGGGGTGGCGGGGGACTGAACGGCAAGGCCGGGAACACCCCCTTAGGGCTGGTACCCGGGGCGGCCCGCCCCCCCCCGCCCCCCCCTAGGTATGCCACTGGGTTTAATAAATAAGGCAATAGGAAATTTTGAAATGATTTATAAAACTCTACCGTATAACCATCTCCACCTGGAGCGGATCCAACTCTTAGGGACTTCAAAGCTGTTCCTAATTCTTTTAATGATATTGGCTCTTCCAGACTTCATTTTATATGTTCAGAAATTTTAGGACCCTCTATCAATTTCAAAAATTCTAAACCATCTTTTTCTTTATCTAATAAGAAGAAGAATAAAGAGATTTATAAAATTTTAAGAATTGTTTTAAAATAGGTTCAATTTGCGTAAAAGTTTCACCCTTTTCATCCTTAATGGCAATTAATTTTGTTTTCCTTTTTTTCGCTTTAAGATAATTTGCCAATATTCTTCTCGCCTTATTTGAGTTTCCATAATACAACGCTTGCTGAGAAAATAAATCTTTCCTCATCAATTTAGACGAAATCTCATTATATTTGCCCTTAACCTTTAACAATTCCTGCTGTATAGAATATTCCCACTTTTCTATTAATTTTGATTCTAAAATTTTAATTTCTTTCTCTGTCCAAAAATTGTTGTTTAACCTGTTTTTTAAGATAAGCAGAGTAAGAAATAATTTGTCCTCTCATAGATGCTTTAAAAGCATCCCATAATATTTCCATAGAGATTTCATCTTTATCATTTAATTGAAAATAATCCTTCATTTTTATTAAAAGATTCACACAAAATAGTGGATCAGTAAGCAATGTATTATCAAACCTCCAAATCGGTCTATTAATATTTTGATCTACAACTTTAATTTCAATCCACACCCCACCATGATCAGATAAAATGATTGGATCAATGGCAGCTAACAAAGCAACTCAGTGCATTTAGGATTAAATTACGATTAAATTATTTTGGCAAGTTAGTTTTCAAAAGAAGTTGTTATACTGAATACGTAATCTTGTACCATTTTTCAAAATCATATAATGATGGCCCGTGTGTCAGACTCCTACACAATGCATATTTAAATGCATGGTTTTCAATTGACTTACTACGTTTGCGAGGGTCCCAGACACCAACACAACTAATGTAAAAAATGGCTTCACCTTTTTATATTAAATTATTACACTAAAGTCTTATTCTTAATGTTATCACTCTGTTCTATTATTGTTTTATTATTGCTGGGTTCTTGAGTATTTGTTAGTTTTTAACATCATGAACGCATTAATTTAAACAGCTGAACTTTCATTTTTGAAAGTTTAATATTACTTTTACACATTCAGTATTCCAGGCTTGTGTTGTATGCACTTTCGTTTTTAAGTTTTTATGATTTGATTAGATAATATTGAGGATATTTTTCCTTTAGGCTACTTGCTTGAGTTTTTTGTTTCCAACAATCAGGTTAGAATTTTCCAATTTTCTCCTCACACAAAGTTGATAATTTTGTGTGTTTGTCACAATTTGCTTTATTCATGGTCACATTTTTCCCTATATATATATTTGTACACAACTCCAATGGTTATCACAAAATATGTGCAAAGAGATATCTAGCGGAACTAGGTTCATATATGTCATTTAAAGGAGAGGGGGGACCTCAAACACCCAAACGTGGGAACACACCCTGTGTCTTGCTGGGGTCATGAATATTATCACTGGTCCTACTTCACCTCCCTCAACTCGAAAGTGGGATTTTTTTGTTTTGTTTTTAAATTTTAAATTGTATTCAATAAACACCAAAAAAGTGAACAATTAATGCAATTTCTCTCTAAGCACTCCCAAAGACTCGGCTCCTTGTATGCAGTGTGAAGATTCCAGAACAGACACTCGCAAAGACTCAACTCCTTGCATAGAGTGTGTAGATTCAGCTCGAGGCACAGGCATGAACTCGACCACATGTGAGACTGCTGAATGCCCAGGCTGGACTGCCTGAAGCAGGGTCGAAGCAAGAGTATATTTGGTCAGTAACTGAACAAACTCCCTTTCCAAAATGGTCTGGATGGGAGCCTGCAATTGTGGATCCGAGTCTGAAACTGGACCACTTGCTGAGGCTAAAGGCTCCAAGGGCGAAGAGGAAGGATGGTTCGGTCTGGAGGCATGCTTCTTGGGCAGTTGTAAACTACCGCTGGAAGTTTCTGCTGAGGTATCTGACCTGAGGGAAGCTCAGGAGAAGACTTGGCAGATTTACTTGAGGACGCTCCAAACGAGAAAGGTCTGATAAGAGTCGAGGTCGTGGAAGCAGAAGGATATCCTGTGGCAGGCTTGACCGAGTCAGAGGTTGAGGCTGGAGTGGGGGTTTCCATACCGAAAATCTTCTCCACTTGCACTCGACGACGTTTAAGGGCTTGAGGTTGAAGGGTAGCACAGCGAACACACGACTCCGGGCAATGGTCAGGCCCCAAACACTGAAGGCAATAGCGGTGTGGGTCAGTGAGAGAGATCGCACGCTGGCACTGGCTACACTTCTTAAAGCCCGTGACCAGCCGGGACTTAGAAGGAAAAATAGCCGCCACAAAGTTGAATCCTGCAGGCTGAGGGTATGCGGCAAGGCCCGCCGTCACTCAATGAAAAAACAACAAAGAATTCAACCTTTTTTTTGCCAAACGAAGTAAAAGAAGCACAGCGACATGGTAATAAAGAAATAAAACACGAGCTGCTGTGAGAGAAGACACAAAGAGAAATAAGTTCAGTGCAGAGCATCAGACATGGACTTCTCAGCTCCGCGAAAAACTGAGAACTGAGGAGACGTACCCTGTGCTGGGCGGGAAGGCACTCACGCATGCGTGGTGTAGCAGACTCGAAACTTCTGAGTTTCTTCAAGCAAGTCTGCTTGCGACGCTGTCCGCATTTGGGCTCTGTGGATGACGTCACCCATATGCACATGTGAGAACAGGCTGCTTGCTTGTCCTGGGATAATGAATGTTGTTTACTGAAAACTACTTCTGATCATCTGGAACTAAGGGTTCATAGTCAGTGGCGCAAGACACCAGCGCGCCGACAATCCAGCGCTGACAATTCAGCACAAGACAGAAGCGTGCTGCTGAAAGCCGCCGAAAAACGTATTTTTTAAGAGCTCCGACGGGGGGAGGGTGTGGGGGGGAACCCTCCACTTTAATGCATAGTGTTCATGCTGCCGTTGGAGGGGGGCACAAACACTAGTCATTAAAGTGGGGAGGTTCCCCCCCACACCCCGTCGTAGCTCTTAAAAAATAAGTTTCTGGCGGCACGCTTCTGTCTTGCGCTGAATTGTCAGCGCTGGATTGTCGTCAGGCTGGTGTCTCACGCACGATTATCCTGTCACCGGGACTAAGGGTAGAAAATATTCAGAATGGACATTGTGACTTTTATTCTTTAATGTTTTAATAAGGTATATAAAACTGAATTTTCAAATCACCATTTTAACAGTAATGCCCTTATTTTAAAGCTCACTTTATTTTCACACAATATTTACAAATTAGGACCATTTCCTCATTTATATGACATGTTTTTGGACTATTAAACCAAATTTCCAGTTAGAAGACAAGTTAATTTAAATGTATAGATATAGGACTAATAAATACAAAACTGATTCCTAAGCAAAGACATGCTAGATGTTAATACAAAGGCCACCCCTACCTGTAGATTGTCACACATTTCTTGGCTGTAAGTTATCCGCTGTATTTCAGCTGGGGAGGCGAGGTACAATGCTTGTCCTTTATTGGTAAAGCAAAATGTTCGTGCTATCCTCATATCTGTTAGAGGCAAATAATTTACATCCAGCATTGGGCGAAGGCTTGGCAAGCTGAAAAATAATTAATGTGTATAGAAACTAAATATATGCTAAGAAAATCCATCTAAAATTCATACTAAATTTTGCACTTTCATAATGTACTTCATATTTTTAAGTTCTTAAATTTTAAAGTTGGTCATTAACCTAGTGATATGCAAAATAATTAGAAGTAGATTTCAAATTCATTTTGAATTCTCAAATTCTCAGGGAAAATTCAACAAATTTTATAAAATGAATTTTTCTACTTATTTGATGAAATTCAACAAATTCAACACCCATGTGTTTCTAGATTATTTTGACCCTTAGACTTTCTTTACATTCTATAGGATTTCTAACCTCAGTCAAACTTCATACTTGATATATACATCCATCTACTAAACAGGCTGCCTAAAGTTAGGTGCCAATTGTGCATATAAGTTATAAAATACTTGTACTTATATGCATAGATGCAATATCGTATTTCCCCGCATATAGGCCACCCCTTTGCATGGACCGCCCCCATGTATAGGCCGCAGAAAAGGGAGACCTATGTTTAAAAACCTGAAGATAAGCCGCATGGTATTAGCCATGGCTTATTTTCCGATACATTACCTACCTTTTTCAATCATTCCCCCTTCCCTGTACCTTTTTTGGAGCCCCCTCACTGGACGGCGGATGGTGCGTGGCTCAGGTTTCCAGCGGTGCATGGTAGCTCCAATCTCCTCGGCATCCAACCTGGCCCTGCACCGCCCGCTGAATGGCCGACATCAGCTCTCGCGGTACTCGCGAGAACTGACGCCAGCCACTCAGCAACAAGTGCGGGGGCAGGCCGGATGCCAAAGAGATTGCAACTGCCTTGCACCCCTGGAGATGCAAGCCACACGCTGTCCACCGTGGGGGCTCCAAAAAAGATATAGAGGGGGGAGGGGGGATGATTGAAAAAGGTACCGGGGGTGGGGATGATGATTTTAAATCGGTACATAGGCCGCCGCACCCCATACACAGATTTGTAAAACCCATGTATAGGCCATGGCCTATATTTGGGGGGAATAGGGTAATCACGCATCTAAGTGCTAGCTGCATACTCAGTGGTATCCTATAACAGGCGTACAACTTGCTTAGCGTGTAATATAAAAAAGGGGCAAACATTTGGACTAGGCTTTGACTGTGTTTCTTGGAGATCTTCCACAGCACCAAGTAACTTTTTTTCTGCCTTCCTTCTTTCTTTTTTTGTCGTAGTTTCCCTTTTTATTTAATATCTAGTTATTTTCTTTCAAAAAAATTTTTTTGAAGGGGTGTTTTTTTCGGGCCTTCTCCAATGCTGAGGGCATCAAACATTTTTTTACTTCAGTATCATTCGACTCTCCTGGACCATTAAGTCCTTCGATCTTGCATAGGCGGTTTTCCCTTCTAGTGGTTTTAAGTGGTGCACACGGTGCAACAAGGCTATTTTAGTCACTGCCGCACATATTTGGTGTGTTCATTGTCTAGGTCTTGACCACTTTACTGACAGTTGTCTGCACTGCTCTAAACTTCAGAAACGGTCATTAAAGGCTAGGCAACTTCAGTTTGAAAAGTTATTCAGGACAACTATAGGAGCATAAAGTATATCTACCAAGTCCAACGTTGACACACAGGCACCATCTTTGGCATCAAAGCCAGAACTAACATCAATGCCTCGACTGACATCTGATTCATCACCCAACAGCCATCACGTGATTTTAGTAAAAAGGCCAAGAAGCATAGACATGCTTTCCCCTCCAAGAGGACATCAGTGTCATCCCAAACATCCATACCATTGACACATTCAAAATAGAGACACTAAGCATACTTACTGGCAGTGTCTCTTCATCGAGGTTACCAACGCCTAGACACCCAGCACTGCCTACATCATCTGTACCGATGACCACTACGGTACCAGTGCTCTTGCTTCAGGGAGATGGTGCCAAGGGAGTTGGCTAGCATGGTATAGTCTCAGGCAGGTCAGATAACTGCAATGATACCATCAGTACCAGCCCAGCCTAAGTAGTGATCAACGCAGATATCGAGAGCCAAATCATCGATGCCATTTGAGGTCGAGGAGAGAGACATCACCCCGATGTCTAAGCTCTTCCTCGAGATCCTCTTCACATCGATGTCATCGAGCATCTCAAAGTACATATTGACTCTCTCCTCGGCATTAGTCAATACTCTTCTCCATCTCAATGGAAACCTTGACGCTCTCCCCACCGATCATTTTGATGTTCATCACTGCCAGGAGTATTACTCTGATTTATCACATCATTCTTCATCCGAGTGCCCAGAATTCTCTGCCGATGAGTCATATAGACTTTCCAGATCCATCTCCTTCATCACCTCATAGATCATCACCACTTGAAAGCCTTTCTTTCACTAAGTTGATACGGTAGATGGGTCATGCCCTCCCCATAAAAATGGAGTCTGAGATGGAACCCAGGGAAGAGCTCTTAAATGCACTGGACTATGATCATATACCAAAAGACTGTCTAAAGCTCCCTTTTCATAACCTCATGAAAGAGACCATGCTTAAGAATTGGGAAGCACCACTTTTGGTCCCCGTTGCCTCAAGAAAAATAGACTCCTTGTATACAGTACAATCATGTCTGAATTTTGATAAACCACAACTCCAGGATCAATCACTTCTGGTGGAGTCTGCCCTGAAAAAAAAGCTAGCAGCTCTAGAACTTACGCTAACATCTCTCCAGGCAGAGAAGGGAGGACCTTAAATATGTTCGGCCAGAGACTCTTTCAGAACTCAATGCTCACCAGCAGGATTTTGAGTTATGTTCAAATAATTTTTATTTTAAGTCAAGATAACAAAGGTAATACAAACTCTTACAATTTTCAAAATAGAATACAACCATGCCCCCACCAAAGAAAAACCTCCCCCCACCCATCCCCAGAGCCATTCTCTAGACAGCAAAACAATGAACCAACAATGTAGGTTACAAAATACACCTACGAGCATCAAGAAACATCAAGAATTCAAAAGGTAATTCTGCGCCAAAGGAGCCTTAGTGTTCCAAAATGGTTCCCACGCCTTTTGAAATAGGCACCGCCGAGGGGAGGAAATCTCCACAATGTCTATGCGTTCCCACATCAGGAAAGTGATCACTTGAGTCCTCCATAGGGAAAAATCAGGCGCCTCCGCATCCAACCACTTCAGAAGAATACACTTCAGAGCTATCGCTATAGTCCATTTAAGAAAGGTAGAAGTACCCTGTTGTCGGAGATGGTAACTGGGAAGAACACCAAATAGTAACAAAGGAGAACGACGTATCTTTATGTTCCAAATATGTTCAACAAAAGTGAAGACGCAGTCCCTAAAGGCCATAACCAAAGGGCAAGACCACATCATGTGGCCCAAACGCGCCTCTGGAAATGACACCGAGGGCATTGAGCCGAGGTACGAAAACGAGCCAAGTATGCTCTCTTAGGGGAAATATAGAGATGCAACGCCAATCTATAATGTTGCTCCCAAAAAGTTATATATTTACGATAAACACTCAACTGCTTAATAGCCGCTGAGACCTCGTCTTCAGGTAATACCATTTGTAAATCTCAGGCCCAAGCATCCCATAACTTATTATGATCAAGCAAAGGGGATTCATCCAGGGTTTGGAGTTATAATTTTTACTTCCTATATGAAGTCTTTAACTCAACAACTTGTACAGTTTGAATGATACCTCTCAGATGATCAGCTACAGAATTTCCAACATCTCACAAATGACCTGTTAGAAACTAGAAAATTCATGGCCAGATCTTTATTTGACATTTTTTTATATCACCTCAAGAGCGTCTGCATTATCCATTGCTATGAGAAGAAAGAAATGGCTGCGAGTGTCTGATTTGGATGCCAATGTACAGGAATAGTTAGCTAACATTCCTTGCTTAGGAGATGAGCTTTTTGGGGAGAAAATAGAAGAAGCCACCCAAAATATCACCAGACAAGAGCAATCTATGTCCACATTATAGGTGGCAAAATCTTCCAAAACTCAATCTACAAAATGCTTTTACAATTCTAAGTGCTCTACTTATTACTATTGAAGAACATATGTGCCATCATCTACCTCGTCCAGACCTCCAGCACAAAGATGACCCAGGTAACAAAGAACTCAAAAGTCCCAAACCCAACTGCAGCAAAAGACTCAGCAGTCTTTTTGACTTGCTACTGGAGAGCTTAGCCATTGTATTACAACCTTTATCCCAGTCACTTCCCATCGGGGGGTCATCTCATTCACTTCCATGAACGCTGGACCCTTATAACATCAGACAGTTGGGTCCTTCAGATTGTGAGATGGGGGTTATACCCTTCACTTATAGAACAGACCTCCAAACCATCCTCCAAGAAAGTCTATTTTTGACCTAACAGATAAATCTTCTTCACCAAGAGATCTTAACCCTTCTCCATCTCAATGCAATAGAACCAGTCCCTCTACAGGAGAGGGATCGAGGGTTCTACTCCAAGTATTTCCTCATACCGAAAAAGACTGGAGGCCTCTGGCCAATTCTGGACCTCTGTGCTCTCAACAAATATTTGGTGAAGGAAAAATCCAGAATGATTTCACTAGGAACCTTGTTGCCACTGTTAGACAAGAATGACTGACTTTATTCTCTAGATCTCAAAGAAGCCCAGCCCACAGGAAATATCTTCACTTTCAAATAAGCACATGCTACTTCCAATACAAGGTGCTTCCCTTTGGCTTGGCTTCAGGACCCAGGGTGTTCATAAAATGTTTAGTTGTAGTGGCTGCAACACGCCACTCTTACGGCTTTCATGTTTTCCCTTTTCTGGATGACTGGTTGATTAAGGCCCAGATACCTCAAGCAGCTTAATTAGCAATCCAAACATCAATACAACTTCTAGAGCTCCTGGGATTTGCAATCAGTTACCAAAACTTCCATCTCCAACCAACTCTGGAGTTTATCAGAGTCCTTCAGGCAGTACTTGAGGGAGTACAGAGAAGAGCAACTAAACTGATAAAGGGAATGGAAAATCTCCCATATACCGACAGGTTGAAGCGGTTGGGACTTTTCTCACTGGAAAAGCGGAGACTTAGAGGAGACATGATAGAAACCTTCAAGATCCTGAAGGGCATAGAAAAAGTAGACAGGGACAGATTTTTCAAATTAAGGACCACCACATGTACAAGGGGGCACTCGGAGAAATTGAAAGGGGACAGGTTTAGAACAAACGCTAGGAAGTTCTTTTTCACTCAGAGGGTGGTGGATACATGGAACGTGCTTCCAGAGGCTGTTGTAGACAAGAAAACATTAAATGGTTTCAAAGAAAGTTTGGATAGATTCCTAGAAGAAAAAGGGATTGAAGGGTATAGATAGGTATAGACCACTACTCAGGCGATGGGCCTGATGGGCCGCCGCGGGAGCGGACCGCTGGGCAGGATGGACCTATGGTCTGCCTCAGCGGAGGCAACTTCTTATGTTCTTATGTTCTTATAAGAACAGAAGAACAGCCTTACTAGGTCAGACCAATGGTCCATCTAGCCCAGTAGCCTGTCCTCACAGTGGCCAATCCAAGTCACCAGTACCTGGCAAAACCCAAATAGTAGCAAAATTCCATGCTACTGATTTAGGGCAAGCAGTGACTTCCCCATGTCAGTCTCAAGCATTCTTACCACAACAGATGCTAAACAATCTGATTCAAATCTGCCACAAGGTGACAGCTCTCCACAACATCATGGCATGTTAAAATGATGTGTCTTCTGGGTTATATGACATCAATGGTTCATATAAATCAGGAATGTCAAATTTCCTCCTCGAGGGCCACAATCCTGTCGGGTTTTCAGGATTTTCCCAATGAATATGCATGAGACCTATTTGCATGCACTGCTTTCATTGTATGCTAATAGATCTCATGCATATTCATTTGGGAAATCCTGAAAACCTGACTGGATTGCAGCCCTCAAGGAGGGACTTTGACACCCCTGATGTAAATCCTTTACCTGTCTACATCTCAGGGAACCTCAATGGGAATTATTGACCCAATGGTCTCAAGCCTCACAGCTATTATTCCAGAAGCTACAATGACCTCTTTACTTTGTCAAGGCCTTCAAGGATGGTTATAACCGACCAACCTCTTGAGAGGCCTTCTTTTCCACCTCATCAGAGAATATTGACATATTCAGATGGGAAGCCCATCTCATTGGTCTCCATACTCAAGGCTCTTGGAGTGTTCAAGAGAAATTTATTCAATCTCCTCAAGTTGCGAGCAATCTGCAGTGCACTTCATACATTCCAAGATCACCTTCTCAATCAAGTATTACTTATTTGGACAATCAAGTAGCTATGTACTATGTCAACAATCGGGGGGGGGGGGGGGGGGGGGGAGAGAACAGGATCCCACCTCCTTTGTCAAGAAGTGATATAGATCTGGTCCTGGCCAATTCCCCACAACATATTCCTAAAAGCAGTTTATCTAGCAGGAAAGCAAAACCTTCTAGGAGACAAGCTGAGCAGATTCCTACAACCTCACAAGAGGTCCCTGAACTCAACTGTGTTACATCAGATATTTGCCAGTTGGGGAACTCTGGAGATAGATCTCTTTAACTTTCTTCACAATCATAAACTGCCTATTTTCTACCTCAGAATATATACTCCCAATTATTTGGAGTCAGATGTCTTTCTTCTGAACTAGACTGACAAGTTTCCTATATGCTTTCTCTCCAAATCACTTAATAGGGAAAATATTGTTAAAACTCTGCCAAGAACTGGTTACTATTATCCTCATAGCACCTTGATGGCTGAGATGACCTCTTCTTCTTCTTCAACTCAGTGTCCGGGAATCCATCACACTTCAACTTTTTCTAGACTTGATCACCCAGAATGAGGGGTCCCTTCTTCATCCCAATCTCCATTCCTTGACTTTCACAATGTGGTTTCTCTCTCTCAATGAACAGAAGTGGTTACCCTATCCACTTCAGTATCAGCCATCATTAAAGCCTCCAGAAAACCATTCACACAGTATTGTTACCATTTCAAATGGACTCGTTTAACCCTCTGGTGCAACTGGCAATCACTACACCCGGACACATGTCCTCTCCCATTAGTCCTTGACTATCTCCTATACCTTTCCAACGCTGGCCTCAAGACCACTTCAGTCAGAGTTCATCTTGGTGCTATTAGCACTTTCCATTGATCTCTAGATTTATGAAAGTTCTTTTTCATATAAAATCTTCTCTAGTTGGTTAGGATTTTAATGTTATGTTTTGAACACTAATGAAACCACCCTTTGAACCACTTGTGTCTTCATCTCTCAAACATCGACTTAGAAAGTAGTAATCTGCATTACTTTGCATGTTGAGTCAGTGAACTTCAAGAACTTGTCTCAGTCCCATGATAGGGTGGTTCTTGACACTCATCCAAAGTTTCTCCCAAAGATTATCTCAGACTTTCATCTGAACCAATCTATAGTTCTCCCTGTCTTCTTTCCAAGACCGCATTTTCACCCTGGCGAGGCCACGCTCCACACACTGGACTGTAAATGCGCTCTTGCTTATTACTTGAACTGCATAAAGCTTCACAGAAAATCCACTAAGCTGTTTTTGTTTATTGATCCTAACAGACTAGGAGCTCACGTCACCAAGAGAACCATCTCCATGTGGCTGACAGACTCTCTCTTTTTGCTATGTTTGGGCTGGACTGACACTAGAAGGTTGTGTCACAGCACATAAAGTTAGAGCAGTGGTGACTTTAGTGACTTCTCAGCACATCTCCATCCTTGATCCTCAATTCATACCTTTACATCTCACTACTGCTTAGAGAATAATTCCAGATGAGAAAGCTGATTCAGCCAAGCAGTTTTGCAAAATTTATTCTCTACATGAAGCCAACTTCCCTCCTTCCTTATTTTACTTTCAGCTAGGGAGTCCCACATGCGAGAATATGCTGCCTGCTTGTCCTAGGATAAAGCACAGTTACTTACCTGTAACAGGTGTTAACCAGGGACAGCAAGAAGATATTATCACAACCCATCGATCTCCTCTAGTTGGATTTTTAGCTTTTTTATTGAACTGATGGTCCAGGGAGCCAGCGTCAGGTGAGCTCTGATGCATGCGCAGTACAGGCAGTCTCAAGAATTATTTTTTTTAAAGTGACAATACACTTTAGCACTGTCTACCAGGCTCTGTGGATGATGTCACCCACATGTGATAATACATGCCTGCTATCCCTGCTTTATCCAGCCTTACAACAAAACTCCATAGAGCTGGCACAGAATAGAAGATCCAAACAATTTAAGCAATGCCAAACTCTCAACTCTGCCTTTCTATGCAGTCGTCTCATTCTCATGGGTAAGAATGGTGAAGAAGAACAGAGGACTATAGAATCCCCTACCACTTACAATGGGAGTTCCTTAATCCCACTCCACACTAACTTAGGATAGTTCATTAATCCCACCATCTCCAGCATCTAACATATAGTGTAGTTAGCCATCAGGCTTGCAATAATGTAATTTCTGCTTTGTCCTTACTTTACAGAGTCTCATTTCTATATCCTCATGAACAACTCTTGCCCTACCTTCCTCTGCCCCAGGGCTTCCTTGATCCAAAACACTAAAAGTTGGCAGGGGTTATAACATTTTTCAATCTTCTTAACAGTCTTAATTTAAAAAAAAAAGACCTTTTGAATTGTGACTTTAATCTGTGTTTTCACTGATAGTGAGGTATCTACACCACTCCTAAATGTTTAGCTTAAAGATGATAGGAATCTTAATATCAGTAAGTCAAACAGCAATATGTACATCGTTAGAGTGATCATTGGATAACAACAAAATTTGAGCTCTTCTCATGTTCAATTTACATCTATTAGCTTGCATCCAGGTGTGAATTAACTTAAAACATAATGTAAGGTAACATAGAAACATAGAAGATGACGGCAGAAAAGGGCTACAGCCCATCAAGTCTGCCCACTCTGCGTACCCACCCCCTGTCTATGCCCTAATGACCCAATTTTCTTATCTTGACCCTCGTAGGGATCCCACATGGGTATCCCATTTATTCTTAAAGTCTGGCACGCTGTCTGCCTCGATCACCTGCACTGGAAGCTTGTTCCAATGATCAACCACTCTCTCTGTGAAGAAATACTTTCTGGTGTCGCCATGAAATTTTCCGCCCCTGAGTTTGAGCGGGTGCCCTCTTGTGGCCAAGGGTCCATTGAGAAAGAAAATATCATCTTCCACTTCGACACGTCCCGTGAGGTACTTAAATGTTTCGATCATGTCTCCCCTCTCCCTACGTTCCTCGAGAGTGTAGAGCTGCAATTTGTTCAGTCTCTCTTCATACGAGAGACCCTTGAGCCCCGAGATCATCCTGGTGGCCGTCCGCTGAACCGATTCAATTCTGCGCACATCTTTACTGTAATGTGGCCTCCAGAATTGCACACAGTACTCCAGATGAAGTCTCACCATGGCCCTGTACAATGGCATTATGACTTCAGGCTTTCAGCTGACGAAACTTCTATTGATACAACCCAATATCTGCCTTGCCTTAGATGAAGCCTTTTCCACTTGATTGGCAGTTTTCATGTCTGAACTGATTATTACTCCTAAATCTCGTTCTGCTGAAGTCCTAGTTAAAGTTTCTCCGTTCAAGAAGTACGTCCTGCATGGATTTCCGCTTCCGAGGTGAATGACCTTACATTTCTTAGCATTGAAGCCTAGCTGCCAGGTTGAGGACCAACTTTCCAATGTAAGCAGGTCCTGCGCCATATAATTCTGTAATCTGCATTCACTCACTTACTATATTACATAGTTTGGCGTCATCGGCGATTAGTGTTATTTTACCTTGAAGCTCTTGAGTCAGATCCCCTATGAATATGTTGAAAATGAGTGGACCCAGGACCGAGCCCTGCGGCACTCCACTGGTCACCTCTGATGTTTTAGAGAGGGTACCATTAACCACCACCCTCTGAAGTCTGCCACTCAGCCAATCATTGACCCATGCAGTTAGTGTCTCTCCTAACCCCATCGATTCCATCTTGCTTAGCAGCCTGTGGTGTGGGACACTGTCAAAAGCTTTACTGAAGTCCAGGTACACGACGTCCAAAGACTCTCCCAAGTCCAACTTTCTTGTTACCCAGACAAAGAAGCTGATGAGATTGGATTGGCAGGACCTACCCTTGGTGAATCCATGCTGACTGGGATCCCGAAGATTCCCTTCATTCAAGATCATGTCCAATTTGCTTTTAATTAGTGTTTCCATGAGTTTGCACACTATTGATGTGTCTATAATTCGCAGCCTCTGCCCTGCAACCTTTTTTATGTAGAGGAACGACATTAGCTAATTTCCAGTCCAGGGGATCTTTCACCTTACTTAGGGAGAGATTGAATAGCTCAGCTAATGGTTTTGCCAGGACATCGCTCAATTCTCTGAGCACTCTTGGGTGCAAATTGTCTGGTCCCATGGCTTTGTTCACCTTGAGTCTTGCCAGTTCACTGTAAACTTCACCTGGTGTGAACTAAAAATTCTGAAACGGGTCTTCTGTGCTTTGTGTTGCCTTCAACTGCGGACCGTGTCCCGGTGCCTCACAGGTGAGGACTGAGCAGAAGTATTCATTCAGTAGTTCGGCTTTATCGGAATCTGCTTCCACGTAACTTCCGTCCGGTCTTCTAAGGCATACTATCCTGCCTGTGTTCCTTTTTCTGTCACTAATATACCTGAAGAAGGATTTGTCCTCCTTTTTAATGTTTTTTGCCAGAATTTCTTCCACTCGAAGTTTTGCCTCCCTAACTGCCATTTTGACCGCTGTAGACCTGGTCTTATATTCTACCTTTGCCTCTCTTTTCTCCGTGCACTTGTAGGAGAGAAACGCTTTTTTCTTCTCCTTAATGAGGTGCGAGATCTCCGCGGTGAACCATTGGGGTTTATTGTTTCTTTGTCGTTTATTTACTGATTTTATGAAGTGGCTAGTTGCTTCATGTATAGTTGATTTCAGTGTTAACCACTGAGCTTCTACATCATCGGTCTCCGCTTGGTCCTGCAGCGTCCAATGGATGAAATCTCCCATGCGTGCGAAGTCTGTGCCCCGGAAATTGAGTACCTTTGTTTTCATGTTTGATCTAGGGAAGCCTTTCCTAAGGTTGAACCATACTATGTTGTGGTCGCTGGAGGCTAGCGTATCTCCTATTGAGACCTCTGAGACGCTTTCCCCGTTGGTGAGTACCAGGTTGAGGATTGCCTGGGCCCTAGTGGGCTCCGTTACCATTTGTTTGAGATGTGCTCCATTTATGGAGGTTACGAGTCTCCTGCTACCGCTGGTTGTCGCTGAAAATGAGTTCCAGTCTGCATCAGGCATATTGAAGTCCCCTAGCAGTACAGCTTTTCCTCGTAGAGTGATATTCTCTATGTCTTCAATTAATTCTGCATCCATGTCTTCCAGTTGTCTTGGGGGTCTGTATACCACACCTAGATACAGGCATTTTTCTCTGCCTCTTGCCAGGTTTACCAAGAGGGACTCCCCGGTGTACTTGACATCTGTGATCCTGGTGGTTTTGATGTCCTCTTTAATGTATAGAGCTACCCCCCCATCTAACCTGCCCTCTCTGTCCTGACGAAGTAGATTGTAGCCCGGTATAGCCATATCCCACCCATGTGAGTCCGTGAACCAAGTTTCAGATATTGCCACCATATCTAGGTCGGCATTCCTTATTTCAGCCTCCAATTCTAGAATTTTGTTACCTAAACTGTGTGCATTGACATACATGGCCCTCCATATCTTGTGTTTGCTAAGTCCCTGTGAGGAGTATCCTACCCGAGTCGGTGTGACTCCTAAAGAACTGTTTGCAATGTGGGTATTTACCTTGGACATGGAAGCGGAGTTTCGACTCACCTCATCAGGATAATTCCTTTCTGCACTAATATGTGAATGGGTACCCTCCCCCGACTTACCTAGTTTAAAGCCCTGAAATCTTTATAGAAAAGAAAATCTGAATATCATCAGTATACAATGTAAGGTAAAGCCCTAAAGAAAAAAGAAAATGGAAAATGTGTACCAAATAGATACTGTAATTGCCAACAGAGCCAAGCCCTGGCTAAAGTAAGAATGAAAAACTATGCCAGAAATTCCAAAGGACAGTAAATGATTCAAAAGTCATTAATTGAATTCCATTCACTTGGCAATGTGCTTTCTATTGTGTAGCACCTGCTTTATTGAACTCGTTACATTATTCTCTTCATAATGATATTTCTTTTCCTAGGTTTAGAATAGCTCTTAAAACTTGTTTCAGTTAGCCTTCCCAAACTAAAATACTTAAGAAACTTCTAGTGCACAAGTCTCTCTTGTCTGTGTCCTACACTTTCACTGCTAACTCCAGACTAGGTTCTTTCTCACTTGCTGCACCATAAGCCTGGAACAGACTGCCTGAGTCAGTACGTCAAGCCCTGCTCCTGGCAGTATTCAAGTCCAGTCTAAAAACCTGCTTTTCAAGTTTCAAGTGCGAGATGGCACGGTAAATGCTCTGATGCTCACAGAATTCCTCAATAGGAGTAGATCTGAGGAAAGCCACTGATGCCACCATGGCTCTGACTTTGTGGGCTGTGACTCGACTCTGTAGATGCAGTCCAGCCTGAGCATAGCAGAAAGAGATGCAAGCAGCTAACCAGTTGGAGATGGTGCGCTTGGAAATCGGATGTCCCAACTTGTTTGGATCAAAGGAGACAAAAAGTTGAGATGCAGACTTTTGTGGTTGAGTGCATTGCAAGTAGAAAACCAAAGCATGCTTACAGTCCAGAGTATGAAGAGCTGTTTCTCCAGGGTGAGAATGAGGCTTTGGAAAGAACACTGAAAGTACAATGGATTGATTGAGATGAAATTCTGAAATCACTTTAGGTAAGAATTTAGGATGAGTACGGAGGACCACCTTGTCATGATGGAAAGGTGGGTCTGCAACTAAAGCTTGGAGCTTGCTGACCCTGCAAGCGGAGGTGAGAGCAATGAGAAAAACCACTTTCCAAGTGAGATATTTAAGATGAGCCAAATCCATTGGTTCGAAAAGAAGCTTCATCAATTGAGCAAGAACAACATTGAGATCCCAAACCACTGGAGGCAGTTTGAGAGGTGGAAACCACAGGATGAGCAGAGGGGTTTCCCTTCAATAGGCTGATGGTAAGCAGCAATTACACTGAGATGGTCTTGAATGGATGTGGATTTAAGGCCTGATTGAGACAAATGGAACAGGTAATCCAATACTGAAGACAAGGAGGTAGATTGAGGCTCTTTGTGATGAATGGTCCACCAAGCAGAAAATCTAGTCCGTGTCTGATTGTAGTATTGTCTAGTGGTAGGCTTCCTAGAAGCCTCTAAAATGTCCTGTACAGATTGAGAAAACTGTAGAGTGGTATTTAAGTTGAGAGGTACCAAGCTGTCAGGTGTAGAGACTTCAGGTTGGGATGAAGTAGAGACCCCTGACTCTGTGTAAGTAGAGATGGGAAAAAATGGTAGAAGCAGTGGTTCCCTGCTGCTGAGTTAAAGCAGAAGGGAGTACCAGAGTTACCTGGCCACCGAGGAGCTATCAGAATCATGGTGGCATGCTCTTGTTTGAGCTTGAAAAGTGTCTTGAGAATGAAAGGGAATGGAGGGAACACATAGAGAAACTGATTTGTTCATTCCAGTAAAAAAGTATCAGCCTCCAGTCGGTGAGGAGAGTTTATCCTGGAGCAGAACTGAGGCAGCTTGTTGTTGTGGGGAGACGCGAAGAGATCTATCTGAGAAAAAATGTGATGAAGAGGTGAGGAATTGAGTGTCCATTCGTGAGGTTGTAGAAGACAACTCAATTTGTCCGCCACACAGTTTTTCTCTCCTTGAATGTAGACAGCTTTGAAGAAGGTGTTGTGAATGATTGCCCAATCCCACACCTGTAGAATTTCCTGGCAAAGAGGGAGAGATCCTGTTCCTCCCTGATTGTTGACGTAGTACATGGCAACTTGGTTGTCCATCCAATAAGGACTACCTGGTCCGAATGAGGACTACCTGGTCATGAAGAAGATGCTGGAAAGCTTTAAGAGCATTGAAAATCACTCTGAGTTCCAACAGATTGATGTGACACTTACGATCCGTGGTGGACCAATGTCCTTGAGTACGGAGACCAACAAGATGAGTCCCCAAGCATAGGTCGAAGAATCTGTCATGAGGACCTTCTGATGAGGAGATGTTTGAAACAGAAAACCTCTGGAGAGATTGGAAGAGAGCATCCACCAGTGGAGAGACTGTCTCAACAAAGGAGTCACTCTGATGTGGTGAGAGAGTGGGTCGTAAGCCTGCGCCCACTGAGATGCCAGGGTCCACTGAGAAATTCTGAGGTGAAGTCTGGTAAAAGGAGTCATGTGAACTGTAGAAGCCATGTGACCCAGGAGAACCATCATGTTTTTCTGAAATTGTAGTCAAGGAAGACATCTTGTGGCAGAGATGAATGAGAACATCCTGACGTTGTTGAGGAAGGAATGCTCTGAGTCAGACAGTGTCTTGAACAGCTCCGATGAACTTCAAAGTTTGAGCGGGCTGTAGCTGGGATTTGGGAAAGTTGATTTCGAATCCCAAGCTTTGTAGGAACCACGTAGTCCGTTGGGTCGCTACAATAACCCCTTGAGATGTTGAATCCTTGATGAGCCAGTCGTCCAGGTACGGGAACACCTGGAGGCCATGGTTCTGCAAAGCTGCTGCCACTACAACTAGGCACTTGGTGAACACTCTTGGAAATGAAGCCAGACCAAAAGGTAGCATTCTGAACTGAAAATGCAGATTCCCCACCCGAAATCTGAGGAATTATCGAGAGGCTAGATGAATGATAATGTGAGTGTAAGCCTCTTTGAGATCTAGAGAACATAACTAATCATTCTGATCTAGAAGGGGGTATAGAGATGCTAGAGACAGCATCCAAAATTACTCTCTGACAAGAAATTTGTTGAGGGCTCTGAGGTCCAAAATAGATCGCAGATCGCCCATCTTCTTCGGAACTTGGAAGTAAAACCCCCTGCTCTGCTGTTCCAAGGTAACTTCCTCGATGGCACGGAGACATGCAGAGCTTGAGCTTCCTGAAGAAGAAGGGTGGTCTGGGATGATTGGAAGGATACTCTTTTGGAGGCAGATCTGGAGGAACCTGGATGAAATGAAGAGAGTATCTTTAGCTGATGATGGACAGCACCTAGAGATCTGATGTAATGATCTCCCAGCAGTGGTAAAAATGATGGATATGACCTCCAATGGGAAGGGGAGAGGACAGAGGCAGAACGATGGAGGTTATGCTCTGTATTAGATGGTCAAAAAGGCTGAGAGGCCTTAGGCACACCAGGAGTCTGAGGTTTCTGCTGCCTCTGTTGCTGTTGTGGTTGTTTCTTAGGAGGTGCTCTTATATAAGGAGCTGCTCTCGGGGAAAACACCTCTGGTAAGATGGAAGAGGTCTGAAGCCTTTAGAAGAAGGCTTAGGACGAGTTATGGAAGCAAATGATTTCTCATGTTCAGACAATGGTTTAGTAGCTGCCTTGATGGAGTCATCAAACAATTCATTGCCTTGACAAGGAATGTTGGCCAGACGATCTTGAAGATTAGGGTCCAAATCAATAGTGCGGAGCCAGGCAAGCCTTCATATTGCTACTGAAAAGGCAGTGACCCTCGAGGAAAGCTCAAATGCATCATAGAAAGATTGAAGGAGATGCATGTGGAGTTGAGTCAGAGTGGTGATCGTCTGCTGAAACCCTGGAAGACGATGTTGAGGAATATATTTAAAATATTCAGGCAGTATGTCAACCAAATGCTTGAAATAAGAAATGCTCAAGGACGAGGACCCGCCGAACGAGGATGGCTTGATTAAAGTTTAAGCCGAGGTCGAGACAGAAGGCGGAACTCCTGTAAGTTTGACCAGATTCAAGGTTGAAGTCGAGACCGGGACAAGTGGATCCATACCTCTGAAGAGATTTTCCACCTGAACTCAATGACGCTTGCGGGCATGAGGTTGAAGGGTAGCGCAGCAGGCACACGACTCTGGACAATGGTCAGGCCCCAAACACTGCATACACCACCGATGTGGGCCAGTGAGGGAGATCGCGCACTGGCAACAGCTACACTTCTTGAAGCCTGTAACTGGCCGGGACATAAACAGGAAAATAGCCACAGCTAAGTCAAAACCCGCCAGCTGAGGATGCGAGGCACGCCCCGCCGTGACTGAAAGAAAAATAAAGTAAGTCTTTTAAAAAAATAAATAAATAAATAAAATGTGCAAGAAATACACAGTGACCCTGAAAGAAATAAAACACGAGCTGCGATGAGAGAAGGTACGAGGTAGAACTGAGTCTAGTGCAGAGCGTCAAAATAGGATTTCTCGGCTCTGTGGAAAACTGAGAATTGAGGAGAGACTGCGCTGGGCGGGAAGGCACTCGTGAACTTTCTGAAGTTCTACAAGCAAGTCTGCTTGTGAAGCTGTCCGCATCCAGGCTCCGTAGATGACGCCACCCACATATGAGAATATGCTGCCTGCTTGTCCTGGGATAAAAATTTTATCATTGCAAAGCTGACACTGGATTAATTTTGCAAATCCCCCTGAGGAAGCTTGTTGAGTGAAACACAGATCCTTGGAAACTAGTCACTAAAGACTTACATTTGTAAAGGGTGGAGCCATTCATCTACATAGACCATTTTGATTTTGAAAAGTGGTATTATGGAATAGCACACAATCTGTCGGATGCTTGAAGATAAACAATATTTTCAGATTTTTTTGATCATACATTTTTGTCATTTGATAATTTAGAGAAAGAGACTTCCAATTTTCTACTATCACACAAAATCTAATAAGGTGATCATAAGTCTGTTTTTTCTCTAAATGAGATGACATAAATGTATGTTCAAAAATAGAATATTACTTATCTCCAAGCCTCCAACAGATTTTGTGGTGTTCCATAATATCACTTCTCAAAATCAAAATGGTCTATATCAGTGGTCTCAAACTCACGGCTTAGGGGCCACATGCAGCCTGCCAGGTACTATTTTGATGTCCTCGGCATGTTTATCATAATCACAAAAGTAAAATAAAACAATTTCTTCATCATATGTCTCTTTAGCTATAAATTATAATATTATTATTAAGACTTAGCCAAAAAGAAAGATTTATAAACTATATAGAGTTTTACCTCATGCAAAATTGTCATTTCTTTAATAAGGCATTAACTATTTTTTCTGAGGCCCTCCAAGTACCTACAAATCCAAAATGTGGCCCTGCAAAGGGTTTGAGTTTGAGACCACCAGTCTATATGAATGGCTCCACCCTTTACAAATGCAAGTCTTTAGTGACTAGACCCCACTGAATAATTCCCCAGCATGCATCTGTTACATGTTTCCTCATGGGGATTTGCAAAATTAATCCAATGTCAGCTCTGCAATAATACAATTTATAAATCTCAAAACCAAATATCCAAAAATTTTTATTATGAAATTGAATCTAAAGTCAGCTTGCAAGCAGGGATCACAGCTGGATTTCAAAGATTTAAATTTGTAAAAGGCTGAGTTCTCTATCTAAAACATTTTGATTTTGAGATGATGTTATCTGTCAGGGTTAAATTATATATTCTCAAAGTCTTCCCTTCCTTTAAATCAACTACCACTGAGGTATGGTTGGACCATGTATTATTCAAGCTACTACAGTACAGTACATACCCAGTCATCTCCAGGCTTATTAAAAATAATTAACATAATCCATGTGAGAGTAACTATTATTAGTTTGGGAGAAATGTGCAATTATTTTCTACCTCATTTTTGATTCTGTAAATGTCTAACAGAGAAAATTCCTCCATTATCCCATTTTTCCTAACCAATCTATCTACAGCCTCATTAACTACCATATTAAAGTTCCCTTCAACCACAAGCAGGCACAATGTTCACTAGGTGACCTTCCGTAGACTCTGCTGCAAAAAGAAGAGCTGTTCCTTGTTTGGAGCATACATATTCACTAAGCAGCATCTGATCTATGACATCTTTCTTCAAGGCTACTCTCTCTTTTCTCTGCCAGTCACATAAAGATATCAAGACTCTGAGGTGAGCATTTCTATGGATCTATATAGCTGCTTCCACAATGTTTCTCTTCCCATATGAATGAAATCATTTGTCACCAACCCTTCTTTTATCTTCCTTGTCAGCAGCAAATAAATGTCTTTCTTTTACAAAACACATCTCTGCCACCATTCTCTTCAACTAATTTAACACTTTGCACCTCTCCTTATAGGTATGCAGACCTCTAATGTTATGTGTTTCCCTCCCCCAAGGGAGGGAAACACCTTTACATTTGTAAAACACCTTTACATTCATTAGACCTTATACATCTCTGTCACTGAGGCTCAACTACCAGATACCTCGGCTCTCAAATCATCAAACCTTTCCTGTAGTCACTTTGCCTTGTTCTCCAGACTCGTGTCCAAGTTCCCTGCTAAGCAGAAACCTCATTAGCTGACAATTATCCAGATTCTGCTGTGGCTAAGTTTCCCTGAGTTCCATCACTGCAAAGAGATGCAGCTTGCTGAGGCCCTTTCTGGACTTCACTTTTTAATTTTTTTTTTTGTTTTCTTCCCTGTCATTGGTTGTCACACATCCAATATTTTCTGCAGCATACCTGCAATTCTTGTCTGACTCTTTTCTGGGGCTACCCTCCTGCATATTTCTTTGGGAGCTGAATTGGCCACTGTTGGAAACAGGATACTGGGCTTGATGAACCTTCAGTTTGTCCCTGTATGGCAATATTTATGTTCTTATGTTACTCTGGAAAAAAAAAAAGAGGATCCTCCAGGAAGGATAATTGCAAGAATTTCTTCATTTCCTGCAAAATGTATAGTTTCATCTTTATAGGAGATTCTCAGTCTTGCTAGGTACAACATGGCAAACTATATTGCATACACATTTCTTGATTTCCTTGTACAGCTGTCTCTATCAGTCCATCTCTGGATTGAAATCAAGGAATATTACAATTGTATTGCCTTTGTACTCCAATTTTCCATCCTTTTGAGCTAATGCCAAGATCAGCTCTTTGTGCCAAAAATTTATGATTTTGGACGTATTGGCATGCTCTGTCTCATGGCCTCAGAGCTCTCTTCAGCACTCTATGTGCTCTTTCAACCACCATGTCTGCCGCTAATGGAGCCTGCTGGAATATTTCCTTTAATAAATCCTCCACATTCTTTACTACGTGGCCTGCTTTGGACTCTTAGATAAGCTCACTAACCTAATATTCCCCTTCCTAGATCAATTCTCTAAGTAATCCAGCTTATGAATTTCACTATTATGTGTCAGCAACACCCACTTCAATAGCACCTACCATATTCTGTGTCTGTAATTTACTTCCCCCTCTGCAGCACGACATCATCTCATTTTCTCCACCCAAACTCCTGCAAGTTCAGTCTGCCCAATTATATGTCCTTCATCTTACCCTAGCATCATATGACCAGTAATATTCCATTATTCTAAACAATTTACATGCATAAACTGTGAATGCCTAGTTTATTGAATTGCTCTTATACAAGTCAATATTCAGCCAGTGGCAATCAGCATTTTTTAAGCACTGACCGTTTCCAGCTAAATTAGATCTGGATATTAAATGCTGGGCCATGACAGGCAGCAGCATTTAATATCCAAATCTGACTGGATGTGCTGGCTATCAGAATTTATGGGGTCCAGCCATATTCAGCCAGGATACACATAAGGGAGTCTCTTCTGGCCACTCCTTTCACAGCAGCGGCTCCTTTCCAAAGCACTCCCACCTTGAGCAGTGGCCCCTTATGGCTACCCACCCCAGGAAAGTGCCCTCTGTTGATCTAATATATGGCATAGACCTGAGAGATGACTCGAAGCACCCACTGGTGAAAAAAAGAGTTGGTGAAAAAAAAGAGTAGTCTACTTCCAATATGAAGATTGGGAGGCAGAGATAGGGGGATGGTGGCAATGCTTTCTAGAAAGGAGTCTGACTCTGAACTGGTGCCTTCTGAGTATTTTGTTACTTTGTGTGGGAGTTTTGATTAGAAGATCTAGATGAAGATGGCTGATTGTAACAGTATTTAGTATTATAATTGTATGAATGTCTGGATGTGACAGAATACCTTCAATGAGATGATAAAATATAGAGGTCCGAGGTTTAGACAAAGTTTACATTGTATGGGTTTTTTAAAAATTCAATCAGTCATCTCCTCAATCTCATCTCCAAACATATCATCAATCTTGCAAGGAATATCAGAAAGGTGTTTTTGCACTGAAGATCACAGACTCTGAGCCAACACAAATAGTGCATTGCTACTGCCACTGCAGATATATGAGAAGAAACATCTGATGTATCAAATGCCTCTACTGAGACACTTTCTCATAGTGAGTAAGTTCTTAAATAATTGTTGAAACTCCTTTAGTTTCTCTTGAGGGAGGAATTCTCAAAAGCTGGAAGTTGTTTAAGTAAGGACTTTAAATAGAGGAATAGAACTAGTAACCTGGGATTCTATTTGTTAGCGTAGATGATTGAAAAATGCATTTACCAGAGTTTAATGTCCTTGCTTCCCTTCCTGGAGGAGCAAAAGCATAAGATCTTGAACTGCATGAATGTTTTAATGCAGATTCCACAACCAGAGAATGATGTTGAAGTTGTGTTCTCTAACACCCTGGACACTTTTGTATTCTATACATTGTGTTTATCTTTTTAGGAGCTCCCTGGACTGACAGAGGGATCTCATGAGTGAGGCATGGACGAAGATGATGTCAAGTCTTGTCTCTGCAGAGTGTCTAATGTTTGATGCTCACTTTGCAGTATCAGTTGCATGCAGTGTCGATACCAATTGATTATTGGGCCCCGAATCTCCCACCATGCTGGATGTCAATTCTGTACTGAAAAATTTGTCTGGCTTTGAGTGACCTCAACAAAGTTCACAATGAATGTCATGATGTTCACTAATCGTGGACGCATGAAGGAAAAAATGGCTGACGTGAAGTGAAAAGCCTTGATGGTCCAGGGAGTTCAAGTGAAAAGTAGATCGAAAAATGTCAACACTCCCTCGGTTGAAATAAGGCCACGAAAAGGCTCAAAGGCCCAAAATAAAAAAATTGACAGAACTTAACCAAACTTGATGAAAACATTGGAAGACGATAAAATGAAGAATTATGAAGAGCAGTAAAATAATAAAAGGCACAAAAAAGGCTTCAACGTTTGATATGCCGAGGAGATACCAAAGATAGAGCTTCTCAGCTCTGTGGAAAATTTAGAACTGATGGTCCTACTAGCTGACATCAGGCAGGAAGGCACTAGCATGCATATAGTATGGGGACTGCCTTAAATATTCAAGGTGACAATGTATTTAGCAGTGTCTGTACTGGGTTCCATGGATGATGTCACTCACTTGTGAGAACATTATGTCTGCTTGTCCTCGGAAAATGAAATTTTTGCCCTTCCAGTTCACTTAATGCCGCCTTACTTTTATTTTTCCATTATTTGAACTTTATGGTACTATCTTATTATATACCTGTTAAGATGCTATAAAGAATTTTAGGCTATTCTTCATGAAAGCTGACAAAAAGTTACATTTGCATTTAAATATGCTTTTTTACTAAGGTCTATTTCAAAGCAATCGATTCAATCTATCTGTGCCTGCTATCCTACTTATAAATTACTGATGAACAATATTATTTTTTTTAGCTGTATTTTGTATAGGAAAATCAAGTAGGGAAAATATGCAGAGGCATGGATTCAGGAATCTTTTCTAATATGGAGTCAAAGAGAAAGTGGATGTAGGAGTGAATGTGTGGTGGAGGGATTCTGATGAAGAGAACAAACTTGTCTAGGAAAAATGTATGCATGGGAGGATTGTGGATATGTATGTACAAGAGTGTGTGGATTGTGTATTTGTGTGGGGCTAAGCATATCTGTGATTTTAGAAGTGGAAGATATGCCTTTGAAGATGCCTTCTGGAGCCATTTGTTACCAGATGCTTCAGTTTTTTCCTTAAGTCACTTTGGTACATGTAAGTATGTGTTTTGGGGGTGAGGATGTATATATTATCTCTGTCTATCTATTTTGGGCTGTGGTAAAGTACTATATTGGAGCAGTATTCACATTCTAACAGCTTTCCAAAACAAAAAAAGGGAATTTTTTTTATTTTTACTTTGTTCACTGAAATCACTGATTGTAACCAGGGTTAAAAGTTTAATAGTTACTTGAGTGTGAAAAACAGGGTTTAAATAAGTTTTTAAAGGGTTTAATGAAGCAGAGAGGATCTGGAAGGAAATATATGTGTTTTTTATTTTGAGAAGTATGGTTTGTGTATTGTTTGTATTGGAGCAGTTTTGAGGTTTTCTGTTGCTAATTTCTTGCACAGGTCTGCTGTCCTAGTGCAGAGATCAGCATCAGCTGCTTGAACATTCTAACTGTCAGATTTGACAGTTGGGAGGGTGACTTGGATCTGTGTGGAGGTGTTTTTGTTTCTGTGACTAGTGATAAGGTAATTATGGTGGTTTTTATTTGAATTTGTGAAGGATTGTGAAATTCTGGATAACGTCTGAAGTTTGTTATTGATGCTGGTAATGTTTGAGAGTCTGAAGATAATTTTTGTGCTCTTCTGCGAGAATCTTCTGGGAAATGTGAGAGAGATTCCCTGACTAAGAAATATATGGTGCTGAGTTCTGAATAAAGTTTCAGTCTGATATTCTGTGAGAATCTTCTGAGAAGTGTTTGAGAGATTCTATAAGTGAGAAATTTATTGTGCTGATTTTTTGAGGAAAGTTTCAGTCTGCTCTTCTGTGAGACTCTTCTGGGAAATGTTTGAGAGGATCTTTGAGTGACTTCTGTGGTGCTGATTTTTGGAGGAGATTTTTATGAGAGATCCTGTGACAGATTCCTGTGGAATGTTATAAGAGAATATTGATAAAAGAAAATTGGTAAACTGTTTTGGGAACCTTTTCCTGAGAATATCTGTTGTAAAGTTTAAAGAGAATCTGAGTGATTTGAGATATAGGAGTGATTTGAGATATAGGAAATTTGAATGATTTTAGAAAAAGGAAATTCTGGGGAGAGAAAAGTATAGGGAATATCAATTATCTATTTTTTTCCTAACTTAGAAAGTATATTTAGGAAATTTGGGAGTTATTAGATTAGGATAGGGTTTTCCCTTATTGGTTTGTTTAAGTCAGAATAGTAGGTTGGTTCCAGCAAGAGAGAGTCTGCTAGCAAGAGATTCTGCTAGCAACAGCGCGCCTACGTGGTACCCCTACATAGCAAGAACATAAAGCCTCAAATACCCGAATCTGAGGAAAAAGAAGAACTTTACAGAGGGGAAGTAGAATCTCTTTGTTTAGATTTGCTTTACAGCATTTGTTTATTAAATATTATTTCTAATTTAAATTCTGAATCCTTAGTGCTTCTTTATATTTTTTTTATTATATGTTTAATAACTATTTTTATTTCAAGGTTATACCATATTATTATATATTATTATTTTGTTTATATAATTCACCCCTTCTCCTGGGGAAAGGTATCAATTTAACCCTCAGTGTGCACGACTACAAAACAAATCTTATTTCAAGAGGGATACCTTTTACCTCAGTCTGAGGAGGGGGTTATATGATTTTCAACTCATCTGAGATATTCACATTTCCTTAATGCATGCCAATTTGTTGAATTTCTTTAAAAAAAAATAAAATAAAAATTAAGAGTTATTGTGCATATGGATCAATCGATGGATATTAATCCCTCTTATATAATCCCTTCCAATATATGGAATGATGGAAAGCATAAAAATGGATTTTTAGGTTTTACAAATAAGGTGATTATCAAAGAGGGCTTAGGTTGGTTGCTTTATATTTATGCAAATTAACATGATGTAGTTACTTTTAAACACTATAAATGCAAGGTAATCACTTTTCAATTTTAATTATAACGATTTTTAAACTCATGAACAGTAACTTTATACAGTATTTACAGCCACTTTTTAGTTTTCAAATTAACGGACAGAATATACATTAACCAACACTAAAATATTAGATTGCTAGTGTTTCTATATCGTATACTATTTAAAATCCATAAAATCTTTAGAATTTTGTTTACTATCTTTTCAAATGATTACAAAGGAGAATACCTCATTGTCATAATATGCCCATTGGCACAAAAACATGCCAGGCAGACACTAGTACACATAGTCACTACATCTGCCCGTAGTATGAATGATGTTTCTGTAATGTTGTGCACATAAAGACATGTCTGAGAAGGCATAGAGAATACTTTGGCTTGTTTTTCTGAGCAGATGACTGCAAATTGATGGTCTCCCATATCCTGAGAGGAAGAAGGTGAAAATGTGACCAGTTTTCTTTTTCTTTTCTCATTTTCATCAGTACTGTTTGGGTCCCTCCAAACTTCATATGGTGGGTGTATTATATTTCCCAGGCAATCCAAACAAGAAAATGTAAGCACTGCTCCTTTCAGCATCAACACTGTACCTGTAATACAGAAAGTTAAAATACATTCACATTAGTTGTTTTAATGAACAACTGGCAAATGAGCCAGTCATCACTGATATGTAACACAACAATTATTTTAACATTTTCTTTTTTTTATGATAAACCTACTGAAAAGATAAATCATTCTGTGTTTGGATTATAATTTTAGAGGAGTGGTAGGTAATTCTGTACTTATCTTAGAAACTAATACAAATGAAGGTTAGAGTAACTCCTATTGCCCAGCTCTAGCCTAATCAACTGCTGATAGATCAATTCCTATTTTGCTCATTCATTTTTTGAAGGAAAAGTAGAATCTCACTGGCAGAAAAGCTTGAGATATGATTCAGGCTATTAAGTGGGTTTTTTTCAGTAAAACTGAAAGGTTCAAACATTATAAAAATAAGTGCTAAACATACATTAGAACAGCAGCAATTACATGAAAACACAAGAAGCATTATGGTTTTATGTTTACTTTCAATCAGTAACATCATGTTTGCCTCCATTTTGGGCTTTTTTTTTTTTTTGCATACACAAAGACATGAAGGCCGTACAGTGAGAGATTAGAGAAATTGGGCCTCTTCTTCCTTGAAAAGAGGAGACTGAGAGGGGACATAATTGAAGCATTCAGGATAATGAAGGGAATAGTCTTAGTAGATATAGACGGTTCATAGACAAAACCGCCGAAGACAAAGGTGCACGCCGACAACTGAGCGCAAGTCGGAAGCGCGCACCGAAGAAAAAGAGTGTTTTTAGGGGCTCCGGTGGGGGGTTTTGTTTACTTAATACAGATCGCGGCGGCGTTGTGAGGGGTTTGGGGGGTTGTAACCGCCCTCATTATACTGGAAACTTAACTGTTTCCCTGTTTTTTAGGGAAAAAGTGAAGTTTTCAGTAATATGTGGGGGGTTACAAACCCCCAAATCCCCCACAACACGGCGTGATCTGTATAAAGTAAAGTGGGGGGGGGGGGGTTTCCCCCACAACCACCGTCGGAGCCCTTTAAAACAGTCATTTTCTTTGGCGCACACCTCTGAGTTGCGCTCAGTTGTCTGCGCGCGCCTTTGTCCTGGCGCACTTTTGACCTGACACCGATAAAGACAGCTTGTTCACCCTCTCCAAGGTAGAGAGAATGGGAGGGCACTCTCTAAAGTTAAAAGGGGATAGATTCCGTACAAACGTAAGGAAGTTCTTCTTCACCCAGAGTGGTGGAGAGCTGGAACACTCTTCCGGGGTCTGTTGTAGGGGAAAACACTCTCCAGGGTTTCAAGACTAAGCTGGACAAGTTCCTGCTAAACCAGAACGTATGCAGGTAAGGCTAATCTCAGTTAGGGCACTGGTCTTTGACCTAAGGGCCGCTGCATGAGTGGACTGCTGGGCACGATGCACCGCTGGTCTGGCACAGCAGCGGTAATTCTTTTGTTCTTATGATTGCAAAGGTATTGAAACCATGAAACTAACTAGGAAGAAAAATAGTAATCTGATCTAATCTTTCCTTTTATATACCACATTATCCATATTTTTCTTGGAGCACAACACAGCTTACAATAAATTTTAGATTAGCCAACAACAAATCAAATTGAATTTTAAACAAATAAGTTTGTAACTGCTTATGAAATATTGAGTAAGACTCGCATTTTCTTAATTGTAATGGTAAGTCATTCCACAGAGCAGTAAAAATAAAAGAGATAGAATGAGCAACCAAAGTTATTGATTGAACACCCTTGACTGATGGAAATACTAATGAGAATAATGAAGCAGATCTTCGACATCTTTGTCCTAATGCATAAACAGGGAAATTCTATAACCAGCGTCTAAACGCAGGCGTCGGTAGATGCCCTGCCGATGTGTAAGTTAATTGAAAAATGCCATTAGAAATGGCAAAAAAACCCCAGCAGTGTTGAAGTACCTACTGACACCTAAATAAAAGGCGGCTGGAATCATAGCTAGGTAGCTGCTTTAGGCTGGAGAAAGCCAAAATAGGCATGGCCAACACTGGTGGGCTAAAGCGGCTACTTAGTCGCAATTCATGGCAAGATAAGCAGCTGAAATGTAGGCTTTGAAAACCCTGGCCTACATTTCAGCCGCCTATGTCACCGTGGGATCCTAAAGCTAGCCTGCAGCAGCCATAAGCTGATTGTGGCAAGGGATGTTATCCCCGATCAGCTGAGCCGGCAGGGTTCCCCGAAGCAAAATAACCAGACAAGTAGATGGCAGTAAATCAAGATAATCATTTATCTGAATGTTGGATGCTGTCACATGATTCCAATGGTTTCAGAATTCCAAAAAGCAAACGCACTGCTCCAAACTGTGCAATTATCTCGACTGATCTCCAAGCACAAATGCTCAGCTATGGTGAGTGACTATAGTGCAAAAGTGCCATAAAGTAGTGTCCAAAAAGTGAAAAAGGAAAAAAACAAACCCCTCTCAAAATCTAAACATAAAATGTAAATGCCGCAATCTCATTCAAATTAACCACTCCTCACTCCTTGATAATTACACTCCTTGAGGAGTGGTTAATTTGAATAAGACTGCAGCGTTTACATTTTATTTTTGGATTTTGAGAGAGTTTTGTTTTTTCTCCTTTTTCACTTTCTGGACACTACTTTATGGCACTTTTGGCACCTTTGCACTATAGTCAAGCACTATAGCTGAGCATTTGTGCTTGGAGATCAATCAAGATAATTGCACAGTTTGGAGCAGTGCGTTTGCTTTTTGGAAATGCTGAAACCACTGGAATCATCATGTGACAGCATCCAGCATTCAGATAAGTGATTGTCTTGATTTACTGCCATCTACTGTGCTGGTCACTTTGCACCATTGAAGTATCTGTCATCTTGGCTCAGTAATATTGAAAGTAGAGTGCTTCACACTATTAGAGCAAGTATATAATGGAAACATTTGTTACCATGTTCTAACGCAGCGGTCTCAAACAAGCGGCCCCCCCAGGACTATTTTGCAGCCCGTGATCTGTCCTCTCCATTTCAGAAGTTTTCTGATTGTGGAGAGGACAATCGAGTACAGACCGCGACTGCTGTAAATGGACTTGCAGAAGTCTCTCTGGAGGGAATGTCGGCAAATGGCTCGCGGCTGGCCCGGAACTTCCTCTCTGACGTTAGAATTGATGTTGGGTGGCGAGAATTGGTCGGCCCTGCGCTGGGGAAGATAAGCAGGGAGAGCTAAGACCTCGGCGCTGGCCTGTTCCCCAATTATGGCGGTAACGGCCTGTTCCCCAATGGTGGTGGCTTGGGGGAGGGCAGGGAGACATAAAGAAAGAAAGCGGGGGGGCAGGGAGACAGAAAGAAAGAAGGGAGATGGGACACAGACAGAAAGAAAGGGTGGGCATGGAGAAAGAAGAAAAGAAAGAAAGGGGGCACAGAGAGAGAAAGACAGACATATAGAAAGAAAGGGGGCAAGGAGAGAGAGAGAGAAAGAAAGAAGGGGGAAGGGTGAAAGAAATAAAAAGTTGGGGGAGGGAAGGAGACAGATGCCAGACCAGGGGAAAGGAAGGAAGGAAGGAGGGAGGGAGAGAAAGGAAAGAAAGAGATGTCAGACCATGGAAATAGGGACGGAAGAAGAGAGAGATAGAAGGGAAGGTAAGACATGGAAATGTAGATTTTGAAAAGAAAGCAGAAAAATTGAATATTAAGTTAATGCCAAAGATGGATGCAAGGCAGAAAGTAAAAACGGAGAGAAAAACAGTCAAAGGACAAGAAGGCCCTGGAAACATAGTTAAAAGCACAGAAAAATAAAGTCACCAGCCAACAAAGGTAGGGAAAATGATTTTATTTTCAATATAGTGATTGAAATGTGTCAGTTTTGAGAAAGGAAAGATATTAAACTTTAAATGTGAGGGCTGCAGAAAAAATAGGGTACTTGGAGGCCACAGAAAAAATAGTTAATGGCAATTTTGCATAAGGTAAAACTCTTTATAGTTTAGAAATCTTTCCTTTAACTGTTAAAGGAAAGATTTATAAACTATAAAGAGTTTTTACCTCATGCAAAGTTGTCATTTCTTTAATAAGACATTAACTATTTTTTCTACAGCTCTCCAAGTACCTACAAATCCAAAATGTGGCCCCACTGAGGGTTTGAGTTTGAGACCACTGTTCTAACGATACTGAGTTATATATGGAAAAATTATGTTCTTACCCGTTTTCTTTCCTTTAGATGCAGCAGATGAATCCAGAGACCAATGGGTTAGCCCACATCTACCAGCAGGTGGAGATAGGGAAACTGATTAACAGGTGGCCCTATTGGCTGGCACTCTTCCTATATCTTCAGTATTGCTGCTTGCCCTAGCATCCGGAACCATCAATATGCTTAGCATGTAAAAAACTTCCTTCCCATAACAATAACAACAAAACTTCTGAAAGTTGCAAAAGATAAACCTACAACCAATATCCAGAAAGGGTGGAGCTCTGGATTCATCTGCTGCGTCTAAAGGAAAGAACATTAACAGGTTAAATTTTTTTTTTCTTTCCTTAGCAACAGCAGATGAATCCAGAGACCAATGGGATGTAGCAATGCAATCCTCAATCTGGATGTGACGTGAACGCCACCTCCGCAATGACCGAAGCACCAAGAGCAGTCTCCGCACGCGCTGCCACATCCAACTGGAAATGCAGGACCTGTTGGGCCGCCGCGTGAGCGGACTGCTGGGCACGATGGACCTCAGGTCTGACCCAGCGGAGGCATTGCTTATGTTCTTATATTCTTAGAAGACCAAGTAGCCACATGACAAATCTCCTCCAAGGAAAAACCTCTGGACTCAGCCCAGGAAGTAGCCATCGCTCTAGTTGAATGGACATAAAGCTCTTCTGGCAACTGCTTACCTGACATCAAGTAAGCGGACGCCCTGGTCTCCTTGAGCCATCAAGCGATAGAAGGTTTGGACGCTGTCATACCTTGGTTGCATCCCGCGAATACCACAAAGAGGGAATCTGAACGTCGAAAATCGTTAGCAAGCTGTAGATAGTGTAGAAGCCTGCTACACACATCTAGGAAATGCAGTGAAGAGAGGCGTGCCCTCTCCCGTCTTCCTCCCGGATAGCAGTAAGGAAGAGACACTGGTTGATATGAAAGGTTGATACTACCTTAGGAAGAAACTATGGTATTGTCTGAACTGATACACCAGAATCTGTAATACAGAAAAAAGAATTCCCTGTAGGACAAGTCCTGCACGGCAGAAAACCCTCTGGGGTGAAGCTATGGCTACAAGAAATACTGTTTTCAACTTCACATCCTTAAGAGTCTCATTAGACAAAGGTTCATAGAAACATAGAAACAGACGGCAGATAAGGGCCACGGCCCATCAAGTCTGCCCACCGCAATAACCCTCCCCTACCTTTCCCTGTGAAGAGATCCCACGTGACGATCCCATTTTGTCTTAAAATCAGGCACGCTGCTGGCCTCAATTAACTGTAGCGGAAGATTATTCCAGCGATCAACCACCCTTTCGGTGAAGAAGTATTTCCTGGTGTCACCGTGTAGTTTCCCGTCCCTGATTTTCCATGGATGCCCTCTTTTTGCCGTGGGGCCCTTGAAAAAGAAGATATCCTCTTCCACCTCAATACGGCCCATGAGATATTTGAACGTCTCGATCATGTCACCCCTTTCTCTGCGTTCCTCAAGTGAGTACAGCTGCAATTTATTCAGCCATTCCTCATACGGGAGATCCTTGAGTCAAGACCATTCGCTTAACCGTCTCAGCACATCTTTGCGGTAATGCGGCCTCCAGAATTGTACACAGTATTCCAGATGGGGTCTCACCATGGATCTATACAAAGGCATAATGACTTTGGGCTTACGGCTGACGAAACTCCTACGTATACAACCTATGATTTGTCTTGCCTTAGATGAAGCTTTCTCCACTTGCTTGGCAGTCTTCATGTCCTCACTGATGATCACCCCTAAGTCACGTTCTGCTACAGTCCTCGCTAGAATCTCACCATTAAGGGTGTAAGTCTTGCATAGATTTTGGCTGCCAAGGTGCATGACTTTACATTTTTCGGTATTGAAACTTAGTTGCCAGGACCTGGACCAGCGCTCCAGTAGGAGTAGGTCGTGCACCATACTGTCAGGCATTGAGTTATCGACAGGCACTGTTTTTTTGTCTGTTGTGTTCTTGCCTATTACATTGCATAGTTTTGCGTCATCGGCGAATAGCATTATTTTACCTCGAAGCCCCTCGGACAAGTCCCTTATGAAGATGTTGAAAAGGATCGGGCCCAAGACCGAGCCCTGCAGCACTCCACTGATCACTTCCGTCATTTCGGAGGGGGTGCCGTTCACCACCATCCTCTGAAGCCTACCCCCAAGCCAGTCCCCAACCCATGCTGTCAATGTGTCTCCCAATCCTATAGAGCTCATCTTGCTCAACAACCTGCGGTGTGGTATGCTATCGAATGCTTTGCTGAAGTCCAAGTATACGATGTCCAGGGACTCTCCAACATCCAGCTTCCCCGTCACCCAGTCAAAGAAGCTGATTAGGTTGGATTGGCAGGACCTCCCCTTGGTAAATCCGTGTTGACGGGTATCTCGTAGATTCTTCTCGTTCAGGATCGTATCCAATTGGCGTTTGATTAGAGTCTCCATTAGCTTGCTCACTATTGATGTGAGACTCACCGGTCTGTAGTTTGCAGCCTCCGTTCTGCATCCTTTTTTGTGGAGTGGAATGACGTTAGCCGTTTTCCAGTCCAACGGGACTCTATCTGTACTAAGGGAGAGATTGAAGAGCGCGGATAGTGGTTCTGCCAAGACTTCTCTAAGCTCCCTGAGTACCCTGGGGTGTAGGTTGTCTAGCCCCATTGCTTTGTTAACCTTGAGATTAGACAGTTCACAGTGGACAGTGCTGGGCGTAAACTCGAAATTACGAAATGGGTCCACCGGGCTATCCCTTGTCTGCAGCTGAGGGCCAGATCCCAGCGCCTCACAGGTGAAGACTGAGCAGAAGTATTCATTTAAAAGTTTAGCTTTTTCGGAGTCCGATTCTACATAGTTCCCGTCTGATTTCCTAAGGCATACTATCCCGCCTGTGTTTCTATCGCTAATATATCTGAAGAAGGATTTATCACCCTTCTTGATGTTCTTCGCTAGATTCTCCTCCATTCAGAGTTTGGCCTCTCTGACCGCTGTTTTGACGGTTCTTGACTTGGTCAGATAGTCTTCTCTAGATTCCTGCTTCCTTGAGTGTTTGTAAGAGATGAACGCTCTTTTCTTTTCTTTTATGAGGTCTGAGATCTCTGCAGAAAACCACTGTGGCTTATTTTTTCTTCGCCGTTTACTTACTGATTTTATATAGCGGTTGGTTGCTTCTTGTATGGTAGCTTTCAGAGTTGACCACATTACTTCTACATTATCTGTTTCTGCTCGGTTTAGCAGCACCTGATGGATGAAATCCCCCATGCCCTCGAAGTTGGTGTCCTTGAAGCTGAGGACCTTGGTTAATGTGTTAGATTTGGCAAAACCTTTCCTTAGATTGAACCATACCTTGTTGTGGTCACTGGAGCCCAACATGTCGCCCACCGAGACCTCTGTCACACTTTCTCCATTGGTAAGTATCAGGTCCAGTATTGCCCGATCCCTTGTTGGCTCCAATACCAGTTGCCTGAGTCTTGCTCCCTGAATAGAGTCTAATAGCCTCCTGCTGCTGCTGGTCGCAGAGGAAAGTGTGGTCCAGTCCACATCAGGCATATTGAAGTCACCTAACAATACTGTGTCCCCACGCAAGGTGATATTCTCTATATCTCCGATTAATTCCATATCTAAGTCATCCAGTTGTCTTGGGGGTCTGTATACCACACCAAGATACAGGCATTTGTCCTTCTCCCTGGCCAAATTCACCCAAAGGGATTCCCCTGTGTACCTGACCTCTGTGATTCCGGAGACTTTAATGTCATCTTTGGTATATAGTGCTACCCCTCCTCCCATTTTGCCCTCCCTGTCACGGCGAAGCAAGTTGTAACCCGGTATGACCATGTTCCAGCCGTGGGAGTCCGTGAGCCAGGTCTCGGATATCGCCACCACATCCAGGTCAGCGTTCCTCATTTCCGTCTCTAATTCCAGAATTTTGTTTCCCAAACTGTGGGCGTTGACGTACATAGCCCTCCATGTTATATATTTGCTATGCTCCTGTGGGGATATTCCCGCTTGAGCTACTTTGACTCCCTTAGTGCAATTTGCTATGTGTGTACTCCTCCTAGACCCAGAATTACAGCGTGAACTTGCCCCAGACTCAGAAATGTGTACATTCTCCCCTGACCCAGAATTACAATGTGAACCTACCCCAGATTCGGAAATGTGTGTATCAACTCCAGACCCAAACCCAGAAATGGAATGATTACTTACCTCAGTCTCAACAAAGTACTGGCAGCTTGGCTCACCAGGTAGGTTAATTGCGCCTGTACCCTCCCCCAACTTACCTAGTTTAAAGCCCTGTGAAGTAGGCTGGCTAGTCGGTATCCAAAGACGTTCTTTCCTCTTCTGGTCAGGTGTAGCCTGTCCGGTCCCTGAAGTCTTGTAATGCCTCTCCATGGTGCAGGAACCTGAAGTTCATCTCCTTGTACCATCCGTGCAGCCAGTCGTTAGCCCTCTGGATGCGATCATCCCTGGCTCTATCCTTGCCCCTCACTGGGAGGATTGAGGAGAAAACCACCTGCGCATCCATCCTTCTCAGCTTCTAACCCAGGGCTCTAAAGTCCTCAGGTATGCTCTCCGGGGTGTTCCTGGCAGTGTCGTTTGTTCCGACGTGGATGAGAAGCATGGGGAAGTGGTCTTGGGGCTTGATGAGTCTGTCCAGGCAAGCGGTTACATTCCAGATCCTGGCCCCTGGCAAACAGTAAACCTCTCTCGATTGTAAATCTGGTCTACAGATTGGTCCCTCGGTGCACCTCAGCAGCGAATCACCAAAGACCACCACTCTGCGCTTCCTAGGGGGGGGGGGCTGACCTGTTGTCACCGGAACTGGAACCGTCTGCTGAACAACTTCCTGTACCTCGTTGTCAGGTCCTTCCTGTAGCTGCTGGAATCTGTTCCTCAAGGTGATTTGCGGGGTTGATGCGGAGCTGCCCTGTATGTGAGAGAAAGAGACAAAATGAGAGGAAGGTCTTCTGCGTTTGCCTGTGGAGGAAGTTACCAGCTGCCAGGAATCAGCATCTCTAGCCTCTTCCTGAATTCCGATGATTGGTCCCAAGGTTGCAGGTTTGGTTGCTTTGGGCGTAACGAGGATGGTCTTGTCAGGTTCCCGTTCGGAGATCTGGGACAGCTCCTGGATGACTCCGTCGATGAAGACCTCGTCTCGGATGCTTCTCAATCGCTGAACCTCCTCTCTCAGGCTCCTCAGTTCCAGCAAAAGGATGCCATCTAGCTGATCTGTTGTATCCGTCTGTGTGGAGACTGTGATCATCTTTGTGGGAATGGCCTCGGTCTGAACAGAGACCTCTGTACTCTGTCCTGGCTCCCCCTCCGCCTGCATGAGGACCGTGGACACCCCCTGGATCCCTTCGGTGACTGGACTGCCTGTCTTGAGTGAAGGCTTATTGCTTCTTGTTCTACCTGCCATTTTCAAAAAAAATATATATAATTAATATATATATATATATATATATATATATATATATTTTTAGTTAGTTCTTTGTCAGATGGTGTTAAGGTAGTTGGTTATTTATTGATCAGATAGTTTAAGGTTTGAGGGAAAGAGATAGATAGAGGTAGTAAGTAGTTGTTTTTTGGGGGGTTGTTGTTTTTTTTTTTTTTTAATTAGTTAAGGCTGCCTGTTAATTGGTGGGCAAGAAAGGTCTGTCTGATTTAAATGGTTTGAGGATGGAGTGACTGGTGAGGTCTTCCTGTTGTATAGTGTGAAAGGCCTGGTTGCTAGTTGGCTAGGTAGAAGGGTCTGCATGGTTGAAAGTTTGGTAGAAAGTCTGCCCTTTGTTTAGAGTGAAAGGTCTGGTTGTTTGTGTGAAAGGTCTGGTTGCTTGTTGGCTAGGTAGAAGGTCTGCCTGGTTGAAAGTTTGGAGAAAGTTTGTAGAAAGTGGAAAGACAGAAGTTAATTAGTTAATTAGCTAGGTGATGAGAGTTGAAAGATAGACTAAAGTTAGAATGAAATTGAAAGCCTTTCTTGAGGCCCTTCACAAAGGCGCTCTCGCTAATGCGAGCACCTTTGCCGAACGGTTCAAATGGGGCCTATTGTAAACTCCCAAGAACTTAAGACTCCTTAAGACTCCAGTCCGGACAGTGCTTCTTAACAGGTGGACAAAAAATGCTGTACTCCTTACAAAAACCAAACTATATTAGGCTAAGGAGCAAGTGAAAAGTGAGATACCTGGGCCCTCTATCAAGCAATAGTTGCCACTGGAAGCTGAAGAAATTATACAGGAATCCCTTTGTTATGTCCTTATGCAAAAAAGATGGAATACGAGATAGAGTCTGGAAGGAAGAACTACTCCAAGAATCAAAAAACCTCCAGACACCTTTGAACAGATCGATCTCACTGAGCCACCAATTCATGCTGAGCGATGCTTGAGGAGACCACTAAAGACTACCATTGAAGCCTTGAGATACCGGGAATTCTCGGAACAGAAGCAACTGCTGCAGCGTTCTCACATGAAAGCGAGTCACCACCACAGATCCTAGAACCTATATATAATCCCATACATGCGGTCTGGGTGACTGAAGAATAGTACTGAGACTGTAACTTGTCGCCCTGGTCTCTGGGAAGAAACACATTCCCCATCTTCGTGTCGAACAACACTCCGAGATGTTCCAAAGATTGGAACGGAATAAGAAAGCTCTTTGGAAATTTGAAGACTGAGGCAGAGAAATCACCCATTTATGTTACTGTCAAACGGTCCTTTTTTAAAAAATATTTTTATTTATGAATTTTTACATTTTAACAAAATTAAACATTTTGTACAGAAAGATTGAGTGTTAACATTACACTTGAGGAAAACAAATCTTTTTGCCATAACAAATATACCCAAACAATTTCAAGTCTTCATTTTGATCCAAGAGTCATTGAGTGACTATAAAGGAAAACTGAAAAAATACTCAAAGTAGAAAATAAAGGTATCTGATGACTGGTTCAAGGAGCTTAATTTCAGTTAACTAATGTGGTGTTCCTTCCCTTTCCAGGCGTTTCAGCATCAGGAAATTAGTAAGTTGGGCCGGTTCAAAAAACACATATTTGTTATCATGCTATCTTATAATACATTTACATGGAAAACGTAAGAATACACCACCTAACTGAGTAACACCTGGTTTCAATAAAAGAAATTGATGTCTACGATTTTGAGTTTCCTTGCTAACATCTGGGAAAAGAACATTTTTAATATCCATTCTTTATCTGGCAATAATGCCACAGATAATAAAAGAGTTGCCGGTATGGCCAATTCTTTATCAGAAGATTCCAAAATCGCAGTCAAATCTAACTGCAGTTCCAGCTGATCCTGATTCTGATCATCCACTTGCTGTTCTAATACTTTACCGGGTAGATAGTATACCTGCATAAAAGGGGGTATAGAATCCTCAGGAACATTCAAAATCTCAATAAAATACTTTTTTATCATCTCCCTTGGTCTTATAGAAGGAACTTTAGGAAAGTTCACAAGCGTAGATTATTGGCTCAGTAACTATTTTTATTGTCTCCAATTTTCTTCTAATAATCTGATTGTCTTATTATTGTTGAGTGTACTTGCTTAATCACAGTTAGTTCTTTTTCAATATTTCCCACTTTAACATTCATATTGGACATTTCTTGTTGATTTTCTTCTATTTCTTGTTTCTGAACTTTAGAATTTTTTTTTTCCACATTCTTAATCTATTTAGTTAAGGAGTCTCCTAGCTTGGAAACCAGGTCCCAGATAGAATCCAGGGTGACTTCAGTCAGTTTCACAGAGTATACGGAAGTTTCATGTAAAGTTTGTCTCAGCTCACCTTGTCCGTTTTCTTTCTGCTGGTTTCTCTTCCCAAGAGTGTCTTTACTGCAGATGTTACCTCTGGACTTGAAAGGTCCATCGAGGCATCTATAAGCTGGCTCCCAGATGATACAGCCTGTCGGTCAGGGAGAGCTGCCGCCTCTGACATATTCCCTTCACGTGGTGAGCTAGCACGCTGCGGTGGGGGAGGAGGATTCCTTAGATCGGGGCTCAGAGTAGTTTCTAGCCCAAGGATTTCCGGGTCGGCATCACTACACGCTGATGGATCCAGTGGGCGACTCCCCAACATAGCTGACTCCCTCTGAAGACGATGGAGAAATTGCTCAATAGTAGCAAGAGGGGGATTTTTGGAGCACCGCGAGGCTCCAGCAGTACTCCTACCCCTTTTCTTCGGCATTGCAGGAACAGTGGTTAAGGAAAGAAGCTGAATAAATCTCACAGCGTCCCTCCAGTCAGCAGGTATCCAGCGCCATCTTGGATCTCGATGAAAGCCCTGTCATACGGTCCTGTTTGGAAGATGACCAAATCATCTGGTCGTCCAAGAAAGGATGTATCTGCATCCCCTCTTTACGATGAAACACTGTCACTACTACCATCACCTTTGAAAAAGTTGGTGGAGCAGTGGCTAGGCCAAATGGCATCTGCCGAAACTGTTAGCCCTGTCCTAGGACACAAAGTGAAGATACCGCTGATGCTGTGGCCATATGGGAATATGTAAGCAATCTTCTGCAATATCGAGTGCTGGAAGGAACTACCCCGGTTGGACCGCTGTAATGACCAATCTGACAGTTTCCCTATGGAAATGACTGTCTTTGAGAAACTGATTGAGCTGTTTGAAATCTAGCACTGGTCTGACCAATCCCCCCTTCTTGGGCACTATGAAGTAAATGGAATAACTTTATACCGGAGGAACTGGATCTATTACCCCGAGTTCTAGTAACACATGAAGGGGGTCTCGAACCAACATCACCTTTGGCTGCTCAATACATGGTGATCCCTGAGACTTCCGGTTGGTGTTCAAGTAGGATGGCAGTTTGAGCCATGAGCTCCCACTTCCTTTCACAAAAATCGATCTAAGACTGTGGATTTAACTGGACGTAGTTTCCTCTGACTTTATTCTTCTGCCTCTTACTGCTACGATGACTACAAAGAAAGCCAAAGTGGATTCTTTGCCGGCCACCAAACGCCTTAAATCGGCACCGCCGTCCCCGGAAAAATCCGGTGGCACTGAAGACCACGAGGCTGACGGCGACTCAATTATAGCCAAACTACGGAACTTGAAAACCATGATGAAATCCCACATTGATATTTCTAAGGATATGAGGATCGAATTAGAATCTATCCTTTTGCAAATTGCTACTTCTCAACAACTTTTTGAACAGTTTACCCTTCGTCTATCAGCCGTTGAAAAAGATCTGCCGGCTGTTCGCGCCAATTCAGCAGCCATATTGAAGGTCACCACCGATCTCGAGGATATGGCGAATCACAGCCGGCGATGCAATTTGAGAGTTCTCGGGATGCCCGAAGAGGCCGAAAGAAACGACACCTTATCCTTCATGGCATCGTGGCTCCCGAAATTTCTTGGGATCGAATTTGCACCCGCGCTTGAAATAGAGCGTGCTCACCGCTCCCCCTCTACTCCAGGGCAATAAACACCCACGACCTATCATCGTCAAGGTCCTTCGCTTCCAACTTATCCTACAGATCTTGACGGCTGCTAAAGGAAAGGCTTCCATCCTGCATCAAGGCCGTAAAATCACCATTGTTCCTGATCTAGCACCGTCTACTGCTGCGAAACGAAAGGCCTTCTTAGCCCTGCGCCAGGAGCTCAAGGATCTTGGCGCACAATACGGGTTGTTCTACCCGGTGAGGTTCCGAGTTACCTATCACAACAAGACTGACACTTATTCTGATCCTGATCTCCTCCATAAATGGATTCACCAAATCAAAATGGGGTGAATTGTTCATGAATATTTCCTGAGTCCTACCCTCAGAGTTAGTCCAGATCTTTTTGAAGGGGTCAATATTTGAAGGTGCTTATGTGATTGGGGTGGAGATAGGGATTAGTATAAGGGCATCCTTTTCAACTTCATTCTCGGTATTACAGAAGAGTGGTATCCCCCAATCACCACAACATGGCTAAAGTTTGGTTTATAAATGTACCGATGGTCTATTTCTTATTCTGATTTTATTTTATCCATGGAAATATCCAAGTATTTCCATATCTTATAAGCAATCTTTAATCTGCATATACAAGAGTCAAGAAATATAAATCCATTTTAACTTTCATAATAATTTGAATTACAAACCATGATTTATTTATAATTACCAGTAGGTAGGAAAACCTTTTAACAATCTAGAAGGTGAAGGGAAAGACCAAAGTGGCTCATTTAATCTTCTTAGTTTGGTTAGATGAGCATATAAACTCCAGTGTAAAACCTAACACCAAACTCTATTCTGACCTCGTCCTTCACAACTCTCTTCCTATCATCTCCCTTCATATCTGTCCTAAGTTTTATAATAATCCTCAAAGTGACCAAAATAAGTGATTCCGTTGTCCAGTAACAAAGAGTTTCCCTATGCTCACTGAATTTTGGGTTTTAACCATAGTTCCTCTATGCAGGCTCTTAGAAGTCTAAAGTTGTTGTACACCATAGAGAATGACACGGGGAAAAAAATCTGTCCCCGTCACTGCACCGTCCCCGGCCCACCATCCTCTGCACCGCCCCGTCACCGCCGTTCCCTTCACCGCCCCGTCACCATCACCGCCATCCCTTTCACCGCCCCGTCACCGCCACTGCCATCCCATTCACCGCCCCATCACCGTCCCCGCAGCATCCATATAAGCCTCAGTACTGCGAAACACCATGAAGACAGAAGAGAGTTCTGCCATTACTACTACTGCACTGAGAATCTGTTTCAGTGCTTCTGCCCTGTAGTAAAAACAGAACATAAAATAAATCAATTAACTTGTCCTCCCTTTCAATGACATGTCCCCCATGTTCACCTATAGCTCGAATCAGGTCAATTGTGCACACTAAAAATGCAGGAGGATCTGGAACATGAGCGCAGGCAGACAGTGATACAAAAACAGCAGACACCCGACCGACTGCAGTGTTCCGACATCTCCCTCCCTCCATCTCACCTTAGATGTAGAGTATGCCGGCTTTCTTTTTCGCCCAGCCGCATGTGCGGGTGCTCATTTGTTCAATATTCTCCTCTGACGCAACCGGAAACAGGAAGTTGCAAGAGAGGAGAAGATTGATCAACGCGAGCGTGGCTTTTTGAACGCATGCAGCTGGGCGAAAAAGAAAGCCGGCATACTCTACATCAGTGTTTTACAACCTTTTTACACCTGTGGACCATCAGAAATAAAATAATTATTTTGTGGACCGGCAAACTACTAGGACTAAAATTTTAAAACCCTGTTTCCGCCCCATCTCCGCAAGCTCAGACACCTCAGTAACTATAGAAAAATAGACAAATATAGTGCAAAATATAGACAGCAGATATAAATTCTCAAAACTGACACATTTTGATCACTAAATTGAAAATAAAATCATTTTTCCTACCTTTGCTGTCTGGTGATTGATTTCATGAGTCTCTGGTTGCGTTTCCTTCTGTCTGTGTATCCTTTCTTTCTTTCTGCACTCAGGCCCAAGAATTGTCCCTTTCTATTCCCTCCCTCTTTCCTTCCTATGTCCTTAGTGCCCCCGGTGCCTCCTTCCCATGTCTTTAGTGCCCCCGGTGCCTCCTTCCAATGTCTTTAGTGCCCCCGGCGCCTCCTTCCCATGTCTTTAGTGCCCCCGGTGCTTCCTTCCCATGTCCTTAGTGCCCCTTCCTGTCTTTAGTGCCCCCAGTGCCTCCTTCCTATGTCTTTAGTGCCCCAGTGCCTCCTTCCCATGTCCCTAGTGCCCCTTCCTGTCTTTAGTGCCCCTTCCTGTCTTTAGTGCCCCCAGTGCCTCCTTCCCATGTCTTTAGTGCCCCCGGTGCCTCCTTCCCATGTCTTTAGTGCCCCTAGTGCCTCCTTCCTATGTCCCTCTCACTGCCTTCCACACTTTGTTCCACCCCCACCCCGAAGCCTGCCTGCCTGCCTGTCTTTCTCCCTCCCTAGCCAAAGCCAGCCTGCCGCCTCCCTGCTGCTAAAAAAAAAAAGCCTCCCTTCTTTTCCTGTTCTCTTACCGTCATGCTGCAGCTGCTAAAGCCGGAAGTCTTCTTTCCGACTCAATTCTGAAGTCGGAGAGGACGTTCTAGGCCAGCCAGGCAGCGATTGACTGGCCCAGAACGTCCTCTCCGACGTCAGAATTGACGTCAGAAAGACTTCCTGTCGGCTTTAGTAGCTGCAGCATGGCGATAAGAGCAGGAGAAAAGGAGAGGCTTTTTTTTTTTCTTCGTGCGGACCGGCAGAAATTCAACCGGCGGTTGCTCTTCAGTTCAAAGGTGAGGTGGAGGGAGGGAGATGGCGGGGACCGTGCAATCTTGATTGCCTCACTGCGGGGACAAGTCCATTCACCGCTCCACGGGGCGGTGAATGGCCTTGTCCCCGTCCCGCAGAGGCCACTATTTTTTGTTCCCCGTTTCGACGAGTTACCCGCGACTAAACGCGGCTAGCCGTGGGTAACCACCACCGTGTCATTCTCTAGTACACCACTCTATGCAAGATACCCAAATATCTCATTGAAACCCTGATGCAATTATGCCACTAACATTGAGAGTGTAACTACCCCCTCCATGCATGTTCTCTGCAGTTCCACCTATACCAAGATATTGTATACAACAGAATTTATTTAGGTTATAGAAAAAGAGGTCTTACCACTGGGAGACACCATGACGGGTTCAGAGTACCTTTGCTCCTCTATGGAAGGTAGGTTAAGGGAAACAATTAACACCATACCAAGGCTTGTTCCAACCCACAGGCATGGTGAAATAAGTGAATCATTCTTCTGTGCAAAAGATTCCACGAAGTGCAGAGCTGTAATAGCTTCCTTGGTCTCTTTATCAATGCTGGATACACTAGAACTTCGAGAACGACTGAAAGTATTTTCTCTGCTTTCTGTAAAAACATAAAATATAAAACATACACACAACAAAAGGTCTGGGGCATTAATATGCAGCTTTAATGAGAACTTTATAGTCTGTACTGTGCATTTCAAAAGTAGGTATGACAACTAATTCTGCTTCCTATTTTTATCATCATTTTCCTTAAGCAGTTTTCTAATTGATAACAGGATTGCTAGCAAGAGTGTTGTGAAATCACTCTTGTACACTAGATTCTATTGGACTATATTAGCTGAATATCATGATATCACATGGAAAGCATGATTCAGTTGAAACCCATTCTGTGAGAGAATCTGTAAAACTGTTACAAATATAGGCCCCCTTTTATGAAGTCATGTTAGGCTTTTTTCTTGCTGGCCATGGTGGTATTAGCTCCAATGCTCATAGGAATTTCAAAAATCATTATTTTAAATGATCAAAAGATGAATTCTATTTTTGCCTATGCTTTAGAAATATTTATATCATTTATATGCCACTTGAGCCAAAGCAGCTTGCAAATATAAATTAACTTACAATTCCACACATTCCCTGCAGATTTAATAGTGAAAAGTATGTAGAAATGTACAGTTTAAACTGTATAGAATGAATATTGTTTTTTCCCTTTATTAATACACGTCCGGGGTGGGATATGTTAAGTTATGTTTTCTTAGGTTTAAAATACTACTGAGGGTATATGGAGAGGAGATATTTTATTTGTATTAATTTTTGATGGAATATTAAGTGATGTTTAAATGTCAAGTGATTGTATTTTATATTGCACTTATTGAAAGATTTAAAAATTAATAAAGAATTTTGAAAAAAAAAAAAGAAATGAACAGTTCTTTAGTCTTATATTATCAAAAAGCTGATTGGTTGGTGAAAAAAAGAGATTATGTACTTACCCTGGTAAGCTCTTTTCCAATAGATGAGACATTCTAAACACTACAGTTATTTTCCCACTAGTCTTATAGCCCGTTACATTAACGGGTGCTAGAATATATGTGTGTGTGTCTGTCTTTATTTCTTTCTCTCTCTCCTTCTGTATTTCTGTCTTTCTTTTTCCTCGGCTGTCCACCCATTCTCCCTTCCTTTTACCTTCCCTGTGTCCACTACCATTCCTTCACTGCTCCCCTTATCCAGCAGCAGCCCTTCTCCCTTTTTTTAATCTCTCCCCTGTCCAGCAGCACCTCTTTCCTGTCCCCCTGTCCAGCAGTAGGCCTCCCTTCCTTTTTCTCTCCCCCCCCGTCTCTTCCCCTGTCCATCAGCACCTCTTTCCTGCTCCCTCATCCAGCAGTAGGCCTCCCTTCCTTTTTCTTCCCCCTAGCACCTCTTTCCTGCTCCCCCATCCAGTAGTAGGCCTCCTTTCCTTTTTCTTCCCCCTAGCACCTCTTTCCTGCTCCCCCGTCCAGCAGTAGAAACATAGAAGATGACGGCAGAAAAGGGCCATAGCCCAACAAGTCTGCCCACTCTAATGACCTACCCCCCTTGATTTTACCTCCCTAGAGAACCCACGTGTGTATCCCATTTCCTTTTAAAATCTGGCACACTGCTGGCCACAATCACCTGAAGCGGAAGTTCATTCCAATGATCAACCACCCTTTCGGTGAAGAAATACTTCCTGGTGTCGCCATGAAATTTCCCACTCCTGATTTTCAGCAGATGCCATCTTGTGGCCGAGGGCCCTTTAAGAAAGAAGATATCTTCCACCTCGATACAGCCCGTGATATATTTAAATATCTCTATCATGTCTCCTCTCTCTCTACGTCCCTCGAGCGAGTATAGCTGCAATTTAATCAGCCTTTCCTCATACGGGAGATCTTTGAGTCCCGAGACCATCCTGGTGGCCATTCGTTGTACCGACTCAACTCTCAGCACATCTTTTTGGTAATGTGGTCTCCAGAATTGTACACAATATTCCAGATGAGGTCTCACCATGGATCTGTACAACGGCATTATGACTTCGGGCTTCCGGCTGACAAAACTTCTACGGATACAACCCATCATTTGTCTTGCCTTCGATGAAGCCTTCTCCACTTGATTGGCAGTTTTCATGTCTTCGCTAATGATCACCCCCAAATCACGTTCTGCCTTAGTCCTAGCCAAGGTTTCACCATTTAGTGTGTAAGTTCTGCACGGATTTCTGCTGCCAAGGTGAATGACTATACATTTTTTAGCATTGAAGCTTAGCTGCCAAGTCGAGGGCCACTGTTCCAATAGAAGTAGGTCCTGCGTCATACTGTCGGGCAAAGTGCTCTTACTTACTATATTGCATAGTTTGGCGTCATCGGCGAATAATGTGATTTTACCTTGAAGCCCCTGAGTCAGATCTCCTACGAATATGTTGAAAAGGATCGGACCCAAGACCAAGCCCTGCGACACTCCACTGGTCACCTCCGACGTTTTGGAAGGGGTACCATTTACCACCACTCTCTGAAGTCTACCGCTTAGCCAATCATTGGCCCATGCAATCAATGTTTCTCCCAGACCCATAGATTTCATCTTGCTCAATAATTTGCGGTGTGGGATGCTATCAAAAGCTTTACTGAAGTCTAAGTACACGACGTCGAGGGACTCCCCCACATCCAGCTTCTTTGTTACCCAGTCAATAAATCCATGTTGGCGGGGATCCCGTAGAGTCTCCTCATCCAGGATCATATCTAATTTATGCTTAATTAGTGCTTCCATGAGTTTACTCATGTTATGCCCTTATGCCCAGGGGGTAAATGGACTCAGTATAATACGTGACCTCAGCATATTACTGACATGTTCAGCATATTACTTACTGACATGTTCAGAATATTAATGATATGTATCCTAAAGTCTGCTTACCTGAACTCCTGACCTTAGTGTTACCTTGACCACACCAAAAGGATAGTAAAGACAGATGGCCTCTGTAACACCTTCTTGATAGCATCAAAGAGACAATAGATCCTGACCTATTTGACCTCCTTGCCGCTCAAATAACATCAGTAAGGACAGACCTGGGTGTTATCAAAACAGAGAACAAAAGAGCAAGACCAGTCCCTGCAACACCTCATTAACGCCAGATGGGACCTGAATGTTATCCAAACAAAGGAACTGGCCAGGGGGGTAACTGAAATTCAGCATGCTACCGACATGAATCCACAAGTCTGTTTATCTGACATTTTGACCTCTTTGACCTGAATGTTGCCCAAACAACTTCAAAGGGACCGACCTGGAGTGTGCCTGAATCAAAGGACGCTGTTACTGCAGGACCAGCTGTTTAACTCAGCAGCTTATAAGGACGGAATTCTGCTCCTAGAATCCAGAATCCATGACGGTTGGCCACGTCTCACGGGACAGTCCTTTGGTCTTTCCATCTATCTATTGTAGGGGTTCCCAATAGTGAGGATGGGGTCTGGGGTCAAGGTGAGGATAATTTATATTTAATTCTTATATGTGTATAATAAAGTGTTATTGTTTATGCTTTATATTGTCTGGGTGCTTTCCTGAGTGTTACTGATCATTCCACCTGTATGAAATTAGTGGCAGAAAAAATTGGTACCAGAAGTGGGGTAATCATGTGGTCAGGAAAGTTACCTAGAAAACAAGGGGTGGAGGAGCAGGCTCCCAATTCCTCCATTCCAAATGGGAATGAAATTATGGGAAAATTAATGACCACTGAGTGGTCTGTAGAAGCAGGATTGTGTGAATCCTGTACTTTTGGAAGTGGGGATCCACATGAATTATGTGCCTCCTTACAAAAGGTGAAAATCTCAAAAGGAGAAGAGCAAGAAGTAATTTCTAGACAAGGAAGGATGATTTTGTCAGACTGGAGGAATTTGCATGAAGCTAAACAGGAATTACAATTGAAATCAGGAGAGCTGGAAAAGAATAGGTGTAATCAACTGCATGCCTTTGGAATGCTGCAATGTCAGAATAAGTTGTTAATAGGTAAGGCCGTGCGATATGCACGATATAAATACAAAAAACAGAGGCGGAAAGTGAGTTACAGAAAAGTTAAAATCTTAAATTATCATCTGCCGGATAATTGGAATCCAAACAAATGGGATGGGGAAATTTGTGATTCAAATGCTAATAACAGTGAGGAGGATATATGTATTGAAGGAAAGCAGGCAGAAAGTTCAGAAGCAAAGCCAGTGAGGAGACGAAGATTACAGGGAAATTTACAGACAGGAGAAAATCTAACTAAAAATGATGTTAGGGAAGACTTTACTCAGCAAGAAGTCATGGATACGATGGCACGCTTTACACAGCAGCCTGGGGAACCACTAATACCATGGGTAATTCGGGTACAGGAGATGGGCGCAGCAGGGATTATGTGGGATGCCACAGATGCCCCTAAATTTGTTCAAATTAGTCAAGAAATAGCAGTACAAAATGCGTTATGGGAGGATCCTTATCCTGCAAAAAATGCCCAATGGTCTTTATTAGAGATAATTAGTAGGGGTGTCACGAGGCGATATCCACTTGAATCTGATTGGCCCTCAAATGATAAGATTTGGTATACATTAAAAGATGCTCAAATGAGAATTAAGGAGGAGTCTATGAAGGCAGCCTTAGTAATAGGTCACGCACAGGTAAAAATAACTTTGTTGATCAATCAAATAGACAGGACTATTTTGGAAGCCTTAGAAGCGGTCCGACAGTTAGGAGATCGGGGGGACTGGGGACCTCAAAATACTTTTGATAAAAAGAGAACAGGACAATCCAATTCAAACAGGGCTAAGCGGGTGTCTCGGAGGAATATGTTTTTGGCATTAATAAAAGATGGTGTAAAGAGGGAAGAAATAGATGGAGAAGATACAGGGACATTATGGGGAATGTACAAAAGTAGAGAACAAAGGAGAGAGGGAGGATATTTTGGTGCCAACGGCCCCCCTGAGGAAATTGCTTCCATTCTTTATCCTGATTTAAAAGGGTGGAAGTGTTGGGAGGATCAATAATGTGAATGCCGAGTCTCAGTGTTTGCCTGGACCAAATTAGAACAGCGTCCGCAGGTAGAGATAAATATCTAGTAGAAATCTGGGGAGCAAAAGGTACAAGCTGTAGTGGACACTGGGGTGTAGGAATATAAATATCAGGATTGGGGGGAAAATTATACCAAACAGAAAAAAAAAATAATAATAATTTTTACAAATTTTAAAATTGGACAATTACCACTTTGGGATTAATCTATGGGATTCCTTGCCAGATATCCAAAAAGGGTTAACATGACAGGATTAATCTATGGGATTCCTTGCCAGATATCCAAAAAGGGTTAACATGACAGCTTTCCGATGGAATCTATAGTTTTGGTAAATTGCCAGACATTCCTATGAGATCAGTAGTGATGGAGAAACCAATAGTAGTACTGATCGTCACAAAAATTATACTATTCCTATAGTGGAACAATGTCCAGAACCATTTACATCCACTTGGCAAGGGAGGCAATATACATATACCAGACTACCACAAAAAATACTTACAGATGCCGAGAGGTGATAGAGAAAGCTAAACTGTAGAAATATTGCTAAGTGACCTTTATAATGTATAAAGTTTTGTTAGATAGTATAAGGAAGTTGCACTCCAAGTAATTTTGCAAAAGTGTCTTTTACCTAAAACACTAATATTGTGAACCACTGTACATGCACGTAAACCTCTCTTGTATATTTTATAGATTAAAAATTCCCTGCGTGCATTCTCTTACGATTGTGTGACAGAGCTTTGAAATGGAAGAAAATAGAAAAGAAGACCAATAAAACTATATAGAGCAATTAACTTAAATTTCTATCTCTCTTTTTTTTAGAAGCTTATTATCTAAGACATGGTCCGGAGAACCAATTTCACTGTGCCACATTTAAAATACTTCCAGCAATGTGACCTGATAGTGGGAATCCAATGGATACCACATTTGTTTGTGACTCTTTTGATTAATAGTGTGCTTATTTACAGATTAAATTCAACCCTGAATCATTACTGATGGAAGAAAGCATGCCGGAGCTCTGTGTTTGTCTGTTTCTGTTATGTGTTGTCTGTTCTAGCTTATGGGGTACCCTAACATTGCACATTGGCCATTTCCAGAGTTTATTCCACCCCTTCTATTAGTCCAAATGGTACCATATCCCTTTCCAAAAAAGATTCCCCCACATACCAGAAAGTATCTTATGAAAACCATGCTCACAATGATTTTATGCTATGGCTCACAGGTAATAGAGGCCATCAGCGTGCCAGATTTTGGGAATAAAGGGGACGCCCATGTGGGATCCCTACGGGGGTCAGGGCAAAGGGTCTATAGAGTGGGCAGACTTGATGGGCCTTGGCCCTTTTCTGCCGTCATCTTACTATGTTTCTATGTTTCTATACAGCCCAATGATAATTTAGTTAGGGGTTATATTATAAAAGGATATCTGAAGAGAAATAATTAGAAAGCTTTATACCTGGTAAAATGGTGTTCATTGGTATTTGATATTTGCTAAATAAAATTTAAAAAAATGGTCTCTCTTTATTTAACTTACCAGGTATAAACAGTGCAGTGCACATCTCTGACATAAGTTATTTTGTTATCACATTCTGTACGTGTGTATGGTCTCTCTTAAATGACATAATAATTATGTCCTGAACATAAAAAGGTATATTTTCAGAATGTCCTACAGAATACCTTTAAGTACATTAGTGTTGTTTCTCTTATCTCACACAAAGACTACCTTACACACAAGTATTGTGTCAAATGTTATCACATTCTGTACGTGTGTATGGTCTCTCTTAAATGACATAATAATTATGTCCAGAACATAAAAAGGTGTATTTTCTGAATGTCCTACAGAATACCTTTAAGTGCATTAGTGTTGTTTCTCTTATCTCACACAAATACTACCTTACACACAAGTATTGTGTCACATGTTATCACCTTCTGTACATAAAGTGGTTTTTCTCCTTTTTCTCTTATACTCTCTTTTACCACTAGGGGGGTTTAATGTAATTAAAGCATTGAAGATAAACAATCATGAGGAAATATTTTCCTTGAAAAATCACGTACTGGGAAATGTTATTACATATAGACTTTCATCCTTTTGTGATAAAATTGGTCAGCTCTGCTCTCTCATTCTGATAATTTGGCTAACATGCTGGGTTAAGAGAAAATTTCACCAGAGCGAGAAGATGAAGACGCAACCAGACATACAGTGCCGTGCCATGAGGCTGTTATGTGGCACCAACTGGGGAATAGAAGTGAGCCCATATCCTGCCACTTCACATTAGGGCTGGTCTCTGGAGGTGGTGCCTGAAAATTACATGAGTGAAGGCATGTGAGTGGCATAGCAAGCCTATTGAAACCGGAGCATAGCCAGACCCTAACCAAAGATGCTAAGAAAAACGGGATACCAGATAACTGCGGTGATCGATGGTGAATATGAAGCTACCCTAAATGTATGCCATGAGTAAGAGCACAAATATAATATTAATAAGATTATTAATTTTCATGATTCCCAATACGTGATACTTTCAAGTGAAAGGCCTAATTAGCAAGAAATATTAGGGAATGCAAGAACACCAGGTTTAGCACATAAGGAAATAAATTATGAAGGGAAAATTAATTTTCCCATTTTACCTTTGCTTAAAAGTAGAATAGATACTATTGTTTCTGAAATACTGGCTGGCAAAGAAGCATATTTTGACTCCAGAGTAGCAGATGTATTTAGAAGGGAAGGTGAATGGGTGACAAATACTGTACATAATTATGAACTAACGCTACGATATGATCAGTTAATGTTACATGTCGTTAATGATATCACAAAGAATTAACTTTATCGCATTGATTTAAAAACCACATCACATTCTGTACCCTTAGATAGAAAATGGTGTAAATTTTGAAATGAAACAATGTGTCTTTAGTACTGTTGAACTTGTGCTTCCTGCTAGTCAAGCTCCCTTTTCAGTATGTTTACAGAATGTTAATGTGTTGCAGTGAGCAACTGAATTTTGAAATAATAACTTGCATTCTGTGGCAGATCATATTGAAGCTACCACTGCACTCCATGAGTGGGAGGCTATTACTAGAGGCAGTGATATGGCATAAAAGGTGTTTACTCTATAATTTTGTTTAGATATCCTTATGTTATACAAACGATTGTGTATACAAACAGACACCCTCTCCCTTTATTAGGAGGACTTTTTATGAGAGCAGACTTAAGGATCCAAGGGTGGAATGTTATGCCCTTATGCCCAGGGGGTAAATGGACTCAGTATAATACGTGACCTCAGCATATTACTGACATGTTCAGCATATTACTTACTGACATGTTCAGAATATTAATGATATGTATCCTAAAGTCTGCTTACCTGAACTCCTGACCTTAGTGTTACCTTGACCACACCAAAAGGATAGTAAAGACAGATGGCCTCTGTAACACCTTCTTGATAGCATCAAAGAGACAATAGATCCTGACCTATTTGACCTCCTTGCCGCTCAAATAACATCAGTAAGGACAGACCTGGGTGTTATCAAAACAGAGAACAAAAGAGCAAGACCAGTCCCTGCAACACCTCATTAACACCAGATGGGACCTGAATGTTATCCAAACAAAGGAACTGGCCAGGGGGGTAACTGAAATTCAGCATGCTACCGACATGAATCCACAAGTCTGTTTATCTGACATTTTGACCTCTTTGACCTGAATGTTGCCCAAACAACTTCAAAGGGACCGACCTGGAGTGTGCCTGAATCAAAGGACGCTGTTACTGCAGGACCAGCTGTTTAACTCAGCAGCTTATAAGGACGGAATTCTGCTCCTAGAATCCAGAATCCATGACGGTTGGCCACGTCTCACGGGACAGTCCTTTGGTCTTTCCATCTATCTATTGTAGGGGTTCCCAATAGTGAGGATGGGGTCTGGGGTCAAGGTGAGGATAATTTATATTTAATTCTTATATGTGTATAATAAAGTGTTATTGTTTATGCTTTATATTGTCTGGGTGCTTTCCTGAGTGTTACTGATCATTCCACCTGTATGAAATTAGTGGCAGAACAACTCACTATGGAGGTGAGACTCACTGGCCTGTAATTCGCAGCCTCTGTCCTGCAGCTCTTTTTGTGGAGTGGGATGACATTAGCTGTTTTCCAGTCCAAGGGGACTCTTCCTGTACTCAAGGAAAGATTGAAGAGCACAGATAACAGCTCTGCCAGGATATCACACAACTCTCTAAGCACCCTGGGTTGTATATTGTCCGGCCCCATGGCTTTGTTCACTTTGAATCTTGGTAGTTCACAGTAGACGCTGCTGGGTGTAAACTCGAAATTCCAAAATGGGTCTTCCGAGCTTTGCTTTGTTTGCAGCTGTGGACCGGGCCCTGATGCCTCACAGGTAAAGACTGAGCAGAAGTATTCATTTAGTAATTCGGCTTTATCGGAATCCGATTCTGCATAATTCCCGTCTGCTTTCCTGAGGCGTACTATCCCATCTGTGTTTCTTTTTCTATCACTGATGTACCTAAAGAAGGATTTATCCCCCTTCTTAATGTCCTTTGCTAGATTCTCTTCTATACGAAGCTTGGCCCCTCTGACTGCCATTTGGACAGCTTTAGACCTGGCCAGATAGCAATGTTACTTACCGTAACAGTTGTTATCCAGGGACAGCAGGCAGCTATTCTCACTAGTGGGTGATGTCATCCGACAGAGCCCCGACACGGACATCTTGAAAGCATGTCTTGCTTGAAGAAACTTAGAAGTTTCGAGATGCCCGCACCGCGCATGCGCCAGTGCCTTCCCGCCCGATGTACCGGGCGTGTCTCCTCAGTTCAGGTAGCTAGCCTGAGAAGCCAACCCAGGGGAGGTGGGTGGGACGTGAGAATAGCTGCCTGCTGTCCCTGGATAACAACTGTTACGGTAAGTAACATTGCTTTATCCCAGGACAAGCAGGCAGGTATTCTCACTAGTGGGTGACCTCCAAGCTAACCCCAATGGGATGGTGGGAGAGTTGGCAATTTCAAGAGAATAAATTTTGTAACACTGTGTGGCCAAACTGTCCATCCCGTCTGGAAAAAGTGTCCAGACAATAATGAGAGGTGAATGTATGAACCGAGGACCAAGTGGCAGCCTTACAAATCTCCTCAATCGGTGTCGATCTGAGGAAGGCTACAGAGGCTGCCATTGCTCTGACCTTATGGGCTGTGACCTTACAGGGAAGGGATAATCCAGCCTGGGCATAGCAGGAAGAGATACAAGCCGCCATCCAGTTAGAGATGGTACGCTTCGATACAGGTCGTCCCAACTTGTTTGGATCAAAGGAGACGAAAAGTTGAGGAGCAGTTCTGTGAGGCTTTGTGCGATCCAAGTAGAAAGCTAAAGCACGTTTACAATCCAGAGTGTGCAAAGCAGCTTCCCCAGGATGAGAATGAGGCTTTGGAAAGAACACTGGAAGCACGATGGATTGGTTGATGTGAAATTCAGAGACCACTTTAGGCAGGAATTTCGGATGAGTACGAAGAACCACCTTGTCATGATGGAATACAGTGAACGGTGGATCCGCCACTAGGGCCTGAAGCTCACTGACGCGGCGAGCAGACGTGAGGGCCACCAGAAAAACCACCTTCCAGGTGAGATACTTAAGTGGAGCCTTGTTGAGAGGTTCAAACGGAGGCTTCATGAGATGAGACAGGACAACATTGAGATCCCAAACCACAGGAGGAGGTTTGATAGGAGGGTTGACATGGAAAAGCCCTTTCATAAATTTGGAAACCACAGGATGAGCAGACAAAGGTTTCCCCTGGAGAGGCTGATGGAAAGCCGCAATAGCACTCAGGTGGACTCGTATGGAGGTAGACTTGAGACCAGACTGAGATAGGTGTAGAAGGTAGTCCAATACAGAAGAAAGGGAAGCTCGCTGAGGTTCCGTGGCATTGGAAATACACCAGGAAGAGAATCTAGTCCATTTTTGGGAGTAGCATTGTCGAGTAGCAGGCTTCCTGGAAGCCTCCAAGACCTCCCTCACTGCTTGAGAAAACTGGTGAGGAGTTATGTTGAAAGGAACCAAGCTGTCAGGTGGAGGGACTGCAGATTGGGATGAAGTAGTGAACCTTGATGTTGAGTGAGTAGTGAAGGAAACACTGGAAGAAGTATGGGCTCCCTGCTGCTGAGTTGAAGTAGAAGGGAGAACCAAGGTTGTCTGGGCCACCGAGGAGCAATTAGAATCATGGTGGCATGGTCTGATCTCAACTTGACCAGAGTCTTCTGAATAAGAGGAAAAGGAGGAAACGCATATAGGAAGCGATTCCCCCAACCCAGCAGAAAAGCGTCTGCCTCGAGGCGGAGAGGAGTGTAGATCCTGGAGCAAAACTGAGGCAGCTTGAAGTTGTGGGGGGCTGCAAAGAGGTCTATCTGAGGTGTCCCCCACTGTGCAAATATCTGATGAAGGGGTTTGGAATTGAGCGTCCATTCGTGAGGTTGGAGAAGACGACTCAATTTGTCTGCCAAGACATTGTCCTTCCCCTGAATGTAGACAGCCCTGAGGAAGGTGTTGTGGCGGACCGCCCAATCCCAGACTCGAAGAGCTTCCTGGCAGAGGGAGGCCGAGCCCGTGCCCCCTTGCTTGTTTACATAGTACATGGCGACCTGATTGTCGGTGCGAATCAGGACCACCATGTCGTGAAGCAGATGTTGGAAAGCCTGAAGAGCATTGAAGATGGCTCTGAGCTCCAGAAGATTGATTTGATGGAGTCGTTCCGCACTGGTCCAGAACCCCTGAGTGCGAAGACCATCCAGATGAGCTCCCCATGCATAGTTCGATGAATCGGTCGTGAGAACTTTCTGGTGGGGAGGAGAGTGAAACAGCAAACCTCTGGATAGATTCGAAGAGGTCATCCACCAGAGAAGAGACTGCCGTAGAGCAGGAGTGACTACAATGTGGCGGGACAACGGGTCGGACACCTGAGTCCACTGAGATGCCAAGGTCCATTGAGGAATTCTGAGATGTAGTCTGGCAAAAGGCGTCACATGAACTGTGGATGCCATGTGACCCAAGAGGACCATCATGTGTCTCGCTGAGATGGACGGGCGAGAAACATAGAAACATAGAAAGATGACGGCAGAAAAGGGCCAAGGCCCATCAAGTCTGCCCACTATAGACCCTCCCCTTAAGATTTGCTAGTGTTTTGCCCTGACCCTCTTAGGGATCCCACATGGGCGTCCCATTTATTCTTAAAATCTGGCACGCTGCTTGCCTCGATCACCTGCACTGGAAGCCCGTTCCACCGATCAATCACTCGCTCCGTGAAGAAATACTTCCTGGTGTCGCCGTGAAATTTTCCGCCCCTGAGTTTGAGCGGGTGCCCTCTTGTGGTTGAGGGGCCTCTAAGAAGGAAGATGTCATCTTCCACTTCTATACGTCCGGTGACGTATTTAAACGTCTCAATCATGTCTCCCCTCTCCCTGCGCTCCTCTAGAGTGTAGAGCTGCAAATTGTCTAGTCTTGCTTCGTACGGGAGACCTTTAAGCCCTGAGACCATTCTGGTGGCCATTCTTTGGACCGACTCGACCCTCTGCACGTCTTTGCGGTAGTGTGGCTTCCAGAATTGCACGCAGTATTCCAGATGAGGTCTCACCATGGCCCTGTACAATGGCATAATGACAGCAGGCTTTCTGCTGACAAAACTTCTACGGATGCAACCCAGCATCTGCCTTGCCTTTGAGGAAGCCTTCTCCACCTGATTGGCAGATTTCATGTCTGCACTAATGATTACTCCCAAATCTCGTTCCGCTGAAGTCCTGGTCAAAGTCTCCCCGTTCAAGATATAAGTTCTGCACGGGTTTCTGTTACCTAGGTGCATGACCTTACATTTTCCAGCATTGAAGCCCAGCTGCCAGGTTGAGGACCAGCATTCCAATGTGCGCAGGTCCTGCGCCATACTATCTTGTAAATTGTCCTCGCTTACCATATTACATAGTTTGGCGTCGTCGGCGAATAATGTTACTTTACCTTGAAGCCCTTGAGTCAGATCTCCTATGAATATGTTGAAGAGGAGCGGACCCAAGACCGAGCCCTGAGGCACCCCGCTGGTCACCTCCGATGTCCCAGAGAAAGTACCGTTAACCATCACCCTCTGACGTCTGCCACTCAGCCAATCTCTGACCCATGCCGTCAGAGTCTCTCCCAACCCCATTGATTTCATCTTGTTTAACAGTCTGCGGTGTGGGACGCTGTCAAAAGCTTTACTGAAGTCCAGGTACACTATGTCCAGTGAATCTCCTTCATCCAGTCTTTTTGTTACCCAGTCAAAGAAGCTGATGAGGTTTGATTGGCAGGACCTACCCTTGGTGAATCCATGTTGATTGGGGTCCCGTAGATTCCCTTCGTTCAAGACCGTGTCCAACTGGCGTTTGATCAGTGTTTCCATGATTTTGCATACTATTGATGTCAGACTCACCGGTCTGTAATTTGCAGCCTCTGTCTTGCAACCCTTTTTGTGTAGAGGAACGACGTTAGCTGTTTTCCAGTCCAAGGGGACTGTCCCTGTACTCAGTGAGAGATTGAATAGTACGGCTAACGGTTCTGCCAGGACATCACCTAACTCCCTAAGCACCGATTGGCAGAGTAGAAGAAGAGCATCCAGGCGCTGAGGAGGAAGGAACGCTCGAAGTTGAATGGTATCCAGGACCGCCCCGATGAAGGGGAGAGTCTGGGTGGGCTGAAGATGTGACTTGGGAAAGTTGATCTCGAAGCCCAAGTGCTGCAGGAAACAAATTGTAGTCAAGGTCGCCGAAATGACCTCTGGGGCCGACGGGGCCTTGATGAGCCAGTCGTCGAGGTATGGAAACACCTGGAGACCCATGTTCCGGAGTGCAGCGGCCACCACCACCAGACACTTCGTGAAGACTCTGGGCGAAGAGGAAAGGCCGAATGGAAGCACTCGATACTGCAGATGTAGATGTCCCACCCGAAATCTGAGGAACTTGCGGGAGGCCGGATGAATCGGGATGTGAGTGTAGGCCTCCTTGAGGTCCAGAGAGCATAACCAATCGTTCTGCTCGAGGAGGGGATAAAGAGAGGCAAGGGTCAGCATACAGAACCGCTCCTTGACCAAAAACTTGTTGAGGACTCGAAGGTCCAAAATGGGCCGCAGATCGCCCGTCTTCTTCGGAACTAGGAAATACCTGGAGTAAAACCCTTGGTTTTGCTGATCTAACGGGACCGGCTCGACGGCCCGAAGCCGAAGCAAAGCCTGAGCCTCCCGGAGAAGAAGAGCGGTCTGCGTTAAGTTGGAAGGATACTCTCTTGGAGGGTGGTCCGGGGGGACCCGTTGGAAATGAAGAGAGTATCCCTCTCTTACGATGGTAAGGACCCAAAGGTCTGTGGTGATTGACTCCCATCGATGACAAAAATGATGGAGACGACCCCCTATGGGAAAAACAGGGGAAGACAGAACGTCGGTTATGCTCCCTGGAAGAGAGTCAAAAAGGCTGAGTAGCCTTGGGTGCAGCCGGCATCTGAGGCTTCTGCTGAGTCTTTTGCGGAGGCTGTCTCTTCGCAGGCTGTCTCGCAGGAGGAGTCTGCCTTGGTTGATAACGCCGCTGGTAAATTTGAGGCGGTCTAGATGGACGAGACTGCTGAGGCTTCGGTTTAGGACGTAGAATAGACTGAAAAGACTTTTCATGGTCCGACAGCTTTTTAGTAACAGTTTCGATGGACTCATCAAAAAGATCCGCTCCTGCACAAGGTACATTTGCAAGTCTGTCTTGGAGGTTCGGATCCATATCGATGGTTCGAAGTAGAGAATGACACGGTGAAAAAATTGGTCCCCGTCACCGCCCCGTCCCCGTCTCACCATCCCCGTCACCGCCCCGTCCCCATCTCACCAACCCCGTCACCGCCCCGTCCCCGTCTCACCATCCTCTTCACCGCCCCGTCACCGCCACTGCCATCCCATTCACCGCCCCGTCACCGCCACTGCAATCCCATTCACTTTTCTTTATTTACGTATAAAGGAAACATTCTTTAAAACTTTAAAACTTAGTTAAATATTAGTTAATAACTATACAAAAACAAAACACGCAGAGAAAAAATTAATTAATAAAAATTCTCAAAACTGACACATTTTGATCACTAAATTTAAAATAGTTATTTTTCATACAGTTTTTCAATCACTAATCTTCCACCACCCCTGGGGCTAGCAATGCAAAAACAAACACGACATGTACTTTAAATGCTGCTACGGCTGCAAGTCTCCCCTCCTCCCAGCGATCACGGCAGGAGGGCACCCAACCCCTCATATAGACCCCCCCAACGGCCCTCCCGACAATCGCAGCAGAAGGGTACCCAACCCCTCCTGCCGGTCCTCCCAATGGCCTCCCCTAAGATCGCCGGCAGGAGGGTACCCAACCCCTCCTGCTGGACCCCCCCCAACGAACCCTCCCACCCCGGAACCCCCTTAGTCTTACTTTTCAAGTTGGACCGGACAGCTCCTCGCTCGTCTGGCCAGCAGGCCTGCCTCCGTCCAAATGAGGCGGGCCCGCCCCTACCCTCCCCTCCCCTGCCTCCCAATGGCCTCCCCTAAGATCGCCGGCAGGAGGGTACCCAACCCCTCCTGCTGGACCCCCCCCCAACGAACCCTCCCACCCCGGAACCCCCTTAGTCTTACTTTTCAAGTTGGACCGGACAGCTCCTCGCTCGTCTGGCCAGCAGGCCTGCCTCCGTCCAAATGAGGCGGGCCCGCCCCTACCCTGCCCAACCCACAGGATCCTAGGGCCTGATTGGTCTAGGCACCTAAAGCCACTCCCGCTATAGGAGGGGCCTTAGGTGCTTGGGCCAATCAGGCCCTAGGATCCTGTGGGTTAGGCAGGGGAGGGGAGGGGCGGGCCCGCCTCATTTGGACGGAGGCAGGCCTGCTGGCCAGACGAGCGAGGAGCTGTCCGGTCCAACTTGAAAAGTAAGACTAAGGGGGTTCCGGGGTGGGAGGGTTCGTTGAGGGGGGGTCCAGCAGGAGGGGTTGGGTACCCTCCTGCCGGCGATCTTAGGGGAGGCCATTGGGAGGCAGGGGAGGGGAGGGGCGGGCCCGCCTCATTTGGACGGAGGCAGGCCTGCTGGCCAGACGAGCGAGGAGCTGTCCGGTCCAACTTGAAAAGTAAGACTAAGGGGGTTCCGGGGTGGGAGGGTTCGTTGGGGGGGGGGTCCAGCAGGAGGGGTTGGGTACCCTCCTGCCGGCGATCTTAGGGGAGGCCATTGGGAGGCAGGGGAGGGGAGGGGCGGGCCCGCCTCATTTGGACGGAGGCAGGCCTGCTGGCCAGACGAGCGAGGAGCGGTGAAACACAGGTAAATAGCGGTTCCTAGAAGGGGGTACATTGGCCCGCGGGGACAAACCTGTTCACCGTTTCCGCGGTCGGTGAATGGCCTTGTCCCCGTCACCGCAGCGACTGCTAGTTTTCTTCCCCGTTTTCGGCGGTGACCCGCGGCTTAAATGCGGTGGCCGCGGGTAAACCGTCACCGTGTCATTCTCTAGTTCGAAGCCATGCCAGAAGACGCATGGCAACCGAACATGCCGCAGCTCGAGCCGAGAGCTCAAAGGCATCGTAGGAGGATTGCATCAGTTGAAGGCGTAATTGGGACAGGGTCGCCACCACCTCTTCAAACTGGAAACGAGCCTGAGCATCGATGAAAGGAATGAACTTGCGGAGCACCGGCAAGAAAAAATCCAAGTATGAAGAGAAGAAAAAATTGTAGTTGAGTACTCGAGTCGCCATCATCGAGTTCTGATAGATACGTCTACCAAACTTATCCATCGTTCTCCCCTCTCTGCCCGGAGGCACGGAAGCATAGACCTGGGAGGGATGAGAACGTTTGAGAGAGGACTCGACTAGAAGGGATTGATGAGAAAGTTGAGCTCCCTCAAACCCCTTGTGGTGAACGATGCGGTATCGAGCATCCAGTTTACTGGGGACTGCAGGTAAGGAATACGGTGTCTCAAAACAGCGCATGAAAGTCTGGTCCAGCAGCTTGTGCAGAGGAAGCCGAAGTGTCTCCGCTGGAGGGTGAGGTAAATGCATGGTGTCCAAATACTCTTTAGAATATTTGGACCCAGTGTCCAAAGTCACATCCAAGTCATCCGCCATCTGTCGGAGAAAGGATGAGAAAGACAGTTGGTCCGCCAAGGCCGGCCGACGAGACGGGCTAGAAGACGTGGAAGCCTCCGGGTCCAGGGAGAGCTGAGATCGGCAGGGAGAATAGGAGGTAGATGGTTCCTCATACTCTTGCCCCTCCGGCTGGGACAAATCCGACGAGGAGTATCCCAAACGCTGCATCTTCTTCTGCGGAGACACCTCCGAATGACGTGAGGAGTGCCGAGAAGAGTGCCGAGATCGATGCCCCTCCCGGTGACGGGACGGAGAACGAGATCTTCTATGCATCGATTGGTCCTTTGAAGCCTCAAAGGAATGGATAGGGCTCGATGCAGTGGATCGTAGAGGTGGCAGAGATGCGGATTCACGCAGCGCCACCCATGTCTGGTATGGAGTGCGGAAGAACTCCTCCTGCGATGCAGTATGCCCAGGACTACGATTATCATGAGCCGCCCTAGCACCCTGTTGGCGTGGAGGTGTGATGGGCTCCAAAGGTGGCATCTCAGGAAGGGAAGCCCTCCTGGATGATTCCGCCGCCCTCCGCCGATCCCCCTCGTCGAGTAGAGAAATCGAACGATGAGGAGGAGGGGGAGGGGGCGGACCGCCCTCTGAAACCGAGGTCGGAAGCTCACCGTGAATGTTGGCGATAAGCCGGGGTCCCATAGTGCGCATAAGCTCGACAAACTGAGCTTCTAGCAGGGAACGAAGCGAAGCCGATATGGAGGGATCCGCACCGAAAGGGGGTCCTCCAGTATGGTCTTCGCGTTCCTTCGTGGCCAAGTGCTTCTGCTTGCTAGCTTTAGGCACTTTGATGACCACAGGAGGGACAGTGGAAGGCGGTACCTGAACCGAGGAGACGGAAGCAGGCGCCGATGCTGAACTCGATGCTGAAGCCGGTGCGAACGATGCGGGCTTCACGATGCTCGATGCAGGAGTCGTCGATGCAGGTTTCGAACGGACCGGCGAAACCTCAACAACCGCAGTAGCAGAGATGTCCTTAGCAGTGTCCATCTTGAACATCGACTCCCAGAGCAAGCAGCGCCGCTTAAACGAGCGCGCAGTGAGCGTGGAACAAGGCCGGCACGATTTCGGAACGTGTTCCGGACCAAGACACTGAAGGCAGCGTCGGTGTGGGTCCGTCAGCGAAATTGCACGCTGGCACTTGCTGCACTTTTTAAAACCGGTGATTGGTCGGGACATAGGCCGGAAAATCGACGCTGCAAGGTCGAAGCCGCTAGGCCGCAGCCACGAGGCCGGCCCGGCCGAACCGCCGGAAGAAATAATTTAAAAATTTTTTTTTTTTTTTGAGAAAAATAAAGTAAAATTGAAATAAAATCAAAGAAATAAACAGAAACGCGGGTAATTAGAAGGCAAAAAACTGAATTTCAGTCAGCACAGAATGAAGTACAAACTTCTCAGCTCCGCGGAAAGAAAAGAACTGAGGAGACACGCCCGGTACATCGGGCGGGAAGGCACTGGCGCATGCGCGGTGCGGGCATCTCGAAACTTCTAAGTTTCTTCAAGCAAGACATGCTTTCAAGATGTCCGTGTCGGGGCTCTGTCGGATGACATCACCCACTAGTGAGAATACCTGCCTGCTTGTCCTGGGATAAAGTTTTCTTTTGCCTCTCCTTTTCCTGACTGCTTGTAAGAAATAAATGCTTTTTTCTTCTTTTTAACGAGGTCCGAGATTTCTGTTGTGAACCACTGGGGTCTATTATTTCTCCGTCGTTTGCTTACTGTTTTTATATAGCGTTTTGTTGCTTCGTGTAGGGTAGATTTCAGGGTTGACCACATAGCCTCTACATTATTGATTTCAGCTTGGTCATGCAGTGCCCGACGGACGAAATCTCCCATGCGTTTGAAGTCAGTGCCCCGAAAGTTGAGGACCTTTGTTGTCATGTTTGATCTAGTGAAACCTTTCCTGAGGTTGAACCATACCATGTTGTGGTCGCTGGAGGCGACCCTTTCTTTTTCTACCCCCCGTCTCTTCCCCTGTCCATCAGCACCCCTTACCTCGGGTCTGCCCTCCGCCGACAGCCGCCTCAAGCCGCCTACAGCCACCGACAGCCACGGCGGCAGACAGCCTCAGCCCCGCCCGAAGCTGACATCCACCTTGGGAGAGAGAGATGCGTGGAAGCGCGCATGCGCACTCCTATCTGCGGGGACCTACAGCGCACGGAAAACGGGAGCACGCAGGTAAGAATGCACATGTGCGGCTTAGGCTTTTATTATATTCGATACTCATATGCTCTGCAGAAGGAATCCACTCTGGATTTTTCACTCTGCCTCTGTATTACCATATATAATCTAATATAAACCGGGATTTTGGGGCCAAAAAATTGGCCCAAAAATGGAGGCCCTGGTTTATATTCGGGTCAATGTCCCCTCCCAGAATTTTTTAAGGCCTCCGCAGCCAGGCTCTGCCCCATCCTTCTCCCTGCCCTATCTTCCTACCTCTGCCGATCTGGTGGAGATACAGTGGGCAGGAGCAAGCTTTCTAAACTCCTGCCCCGCTGCTAACCGGCTGCACGGGTACACTTAGTCCATCTCAGCGGCATGAGCAACAGCGTGATTTGGCGCTGAGCAGTCCTTACTGGCTCTGATTTGGCAATTTGGCACTGAGCAGCTTCCTCCCCTCCCCTGTCAGGCTCTGCACTCTCCCTCCCAGGCTCTGCCCTATCTTCCTACCTTTGCCGATCTGGTGAAGGTGCAGCGGGTCCTCTGTCAATTGTTGGTGGAGGTGCAGCGGGCAGGAGCAAGCTTTCTGAACTCCTGCCCCGCTGCTAACCGGCTGCGTGGATCCACTTAGTCCATCTCACCGGCATGAGCAGCAGTGCGATTTGGCGCTGAGCAGCTTCCTTACTGGCTCCTGCGAATTCTCGCGAGAATTTGCAGGAGCCAGTAAGGAAGCCGCTCAGTACCGAGAAGCAGCGCTAAATCGCACTGCTACTCGTGCCGCTGATTTGGACTAAGTGGATCTGCACAGCCGGTTAGCAGTGGGGCAGGAGTTCAGAAAGCTTGCTCCTGCCTGCTGCACCTCCACCAACGATCGGCAGAGGACCCACTGCACCTCCACCAGATCGGCAAAGGTAGGAAGATAGGGCAGAGCCTGGGAGGGAGAGTGCAGAGCCTGACAGGGGAGGGGAGGATAGAAGGGTGCTGGGTGCAGAGCCTGACAGGGGAGGGGAGAATGGAAGGATGCTGGGTGCAGAGCCTAACAGGGGAGGGGAAGAAGGAAGAGGGCTGGGTGCAGAGCCTGACGGGGCAGGACACTTGAATATTAAGCTGCCCAACATATTCGAGTCAACCATTTTTCCTCCTTTTGGGGGAAAAGGGGGTCTCGACTTATATTCGGATCAACTTATATTCAAGTATATACAGTACTTCACTGATTGGTTTAGTGCCCTCTACAGTAAGTACACAAGCACCGAGATGTACCCACATATGTGAAATAGAAGCACCTGTAATAACAGGCTAAACAAAGTGTTCTGCTGAAAGGAATTAAACAGTAGCATTAACCGCCAACACAGGCTCTAAAGGAGTGCAGCACAATTCAAAAGGAACATATATACAAATTATTCCCAACCCTCAAGGGCTGAGTGACCTCCAAGAAGCAGCATAGAGAAGCATAAACAGACAAACTGTAAACAGGCGCAGAAAGGACAGGGCGGAATGTCTCACCTATCTACTGGAAAAGAGCTTACCAGGGTAAGTACATAATTTCTTTTTCCAGTGCAATAGGTGAGACATTCTAGATAACAGGAACGTAAAAAAGCAGTCCCCTCAAAGACCGAGGACCCAAAGGCCGAGTCCTGCTTTGCAGCAACATCCACTCTGTAAAAAGTGACCAACATGGGAAGAGGACACCATGTTGCAACCCCGCAAATCTACTCAGGAGGGACAGATTTAGCTTTGATCCACGAAGAAGCCACACTCCTGGTAGAAAACGCCTTGATGGAAATAGGGGACTGTTTCACAGAAAGAATGTAGGGTGATGAAATGGCCCTATGGATCCATTGGAAATCGTGGCCTTAGAAGTGGGAACACCCGCTTAATTGAATAAGTCAGCACACACAGATGGTCAGAGAGGTGAAACTCATTAGTGACCTCCAATAACACAGAAGAACCCTGCGTATGACTAGTTTCTTCAACAAGCAGTCCTGAGTTGAGGAACCTGTTGGCAGAAAGGCAGGCAAACACACTACCCAATGAACATGAATAGCCGAAACAATGGCATAGAGTAGGGGTGGGCAATTCTGGTCCTCAAGAGCCACATGCAAGTCAGGTTTTCAGGATATCCATAATAAAAATGCATGAGATAGATTTGCATCTCAAGGAAGAAGTGCATGCAGATCCATCTCATACATATTCATTGTGGATATTCTGAAAACCTGACCTGCCTATGACTCTCAAGGACTGGAATTGCCCACTCCTGGCCTAGAGTATCAAAACCAACAGAGAAGCATCTGCAAGAAGGTCAAAGGGAGCCTAGATAAAGGTAGACTGCACCAGGCTAAAGCCAGAGGCAGGGATAGGATGGACAACCAGCCATCTGACACGATGGACCCCTTGCAAGAATGAAGCAACATCAGGATGAGCTGACAAAGAGGACCAACTGTCCCAGGCTCTAAGTAAGAGAGTCCGGCTACCGGGACCCGCAGAGAAGCGATCATAAGGCCAGTATCTTTCCAGTGAGAAGAAAGGCAAGAATCAGCAAAATCATAACTGAATATGGATCCACCTGACGTGGATGTGGACGCTGTAGCGTATGTTGACCCCCCTCCCGACGACTTCTTAGACTGTAGAAAAGCCTCAACATCAAGGGCAGAACATCTCATATCCCAAAGTTTGCATACTCAAGAGCCAAAGGCCACAGAACTGGCATGGCAAATGGATCCTGCTTGAAAGGGTCCGAAGAAGCGCTCAGCCCAAAGGCTGCAACTCACATGCCCATGTGATCAAGCTGAAGCCACCTGCACAATGTGGCCAGGATGAACCAGGATCCTCTGAAGGACACGGTCGACCAACGGCTCAGGAGTAAAAGCAGACAGGAGAAATAACTGCCAGCACTGCATCAGTGCATCGAGCCCTCTGCTTCTGGGCTCGGATCGTCGACAGAAGAAGAGAAGCACCTTTCGGAATCATGAAGTGGCCATGAGATCGATGCGCAGACTCCCCCAGCACTCCACAATCATCTGAAATTCCTGTGGGAACAGGATCCACTCGCCTGGATCCAGAGACTGTCAGCTGAGGAGGTCTGCTTGCACATTGTCTACTTTCGCCACATGCGCTGCAGTCAGCACCAGGAGAAGATGTTCTGTCAAAGAAAAAGAAGGTGGGCTTTCTGAGCCATAGGAATGTTCTTGGGCCCTACCTGGCAATTGACATAGGCTACTGCCATCGCATTTTCAAAGGAGACCTTGACCGCTTGGCCCTCCAAGGTCTTCAGCAATCTCATCAAGACCAGACAAATGGCCCGGAGCTCCAGTCAGTTGATGGACCACTTTCTTTGCATCTGAAACCTCATCTGCGCCAAGCAAATGGCCCTGAGCACCACCGGGCAGATGGACCACTTTCTCTATGAGAGTGTTCAACCTCTGAATAGGACAACGATTGCAATGAGCTCCCTAGCCCGAAAGCAGGCATCACCCTCATCACAATTCAGGAGACAATGAGGAGCGGAACACCCCTGCAGAGGGATTGTGGATGAATCCACCACTTCATGTTTGCTCTAGTCTGTAGAGGCCATGGCAGACAAATCTGCAAGGCATCTTGGCGTGGCACCCAGCAAGAGAGTAGGGCAGGCTGAAGAGGATGCATATGTGCCCTCGCCCAAGAGACTAAATACAGTGTGGCAACCACAAAGCCTAGAACTTGAAGGTAATCCCATGCTGAAGGAGCTGGCCACTCCAAAAACACAGAAATCTGTACACACAGCTTCTGTCTATGAGTCCTGGGCAGATAGACACAGCCCACAGCATGACGTATTGATTCAGGCAGTCTGTCTTGCAGCACCGTATGCCTGGAACAGGCTACCTGAATCAATACATCGTGCTCCATCCATGGTGGTGTTCAAATCCAAGCTAAAAGCCCACTTTTTTGAATCTATTTTCATATCTTAACTCCCACTAACTGCTGTCAGATATCTATACCCACTGTATCTTTTCCTCTATCTGTCTAAATTAGATTGTAAGCTCTTCTGAGCAGGGATTGTTTATTGTATGTTAAAATGTACAGCGCTGCGTATGTCTTTCACTGTTATAGAAATAATAAATATTAGTAGTAGTACTAGTACTGCCGAGAATTCCCAAGCATGCCAATGACACCGTAGGTTGCAGAGGACTCATTCCAAGGATGAAAATCCAGCTCAAGTCCTCTAGCATCTGAAGCACCTGCTCTACTGTTCGATGTCCCTCGGCCAACGAGGGAGCTCTGATCGATCAGTCGTCTAGATAAAAGTGAATTTGAAGACCCATCTTCCTCAGGTAAGTTGCCACCACCACCATCAACTTGGTGAAGGTCCGAGGTGCCGTCGCCAGCCCAAAGAGAAGGGCCGAGAACTAGTAAGCTGTTTCAGAACATGAAACTGCAGAAACTTGCGGTGGGCTGGAAATATGGGAAAATGTAAGCACGCCTCCGTAAGATCAAGAGAGGCCAGAAAGTCCCCTGTAGCCACTGCTGAAATGAACGACCGCACAGTCTCCATTCCGAAGCGAGGAAGTTTGAGAGCCGCATTCACGTGCTGAATAGGCCTCTAATCATCAGAGCCGTTCTTTGGCATGCTAAAGTATACAGAGTATTTGCCTGAGCCGAGAGGTTGTGTAACACCGACTCTACAGCTTGAATATTCAGCAAGCACTGAACAGTAGCCTGTAATCTGAGTGCCTTGTCCGGTCGTCTGGATGGAGAAACCAAGAACCAATATGACAGAGGCTGGGCAAATTCTAGCTTGTATCCTTACCCACTGGTCTGCTGTAATGCGCATCAAGGCAGGCAGAAACTCCGAGAGCCAGCTCCCTAACCGCAGAGGGGCATTTGACATCCTGGCGTCACTGTATCTTTCTGGTAGGTTGTGCAGGACGGGCGGCAGAAGGTTGGGAATGCCTGTAGCTCGCATACTGACCTCGGGAACCTGGGAAAATCTCTGCACATTGAATGTGCATACTGTCTGGAGTCACGAACATTAGAATGCCCAGATTCCCTGGAGGGTCTGGGTCTACCATCAGGTGACAGTCCATTACCGAATCCATGAGGACCTCCAGCCTGTGCCAAACAATAACTGCCCCTTAAAATTCAGCCTCGCTAAAGTTGGCATGAAAGTGGAAACACCAGACCACTGCCTGACCCAGAGCATTCAATGGGCCAAAAGGAAGAATGCTGACACCTTTGCTAGCATTGTCAAAAGGTCATGTAAGGCATCCACTATATAAAGTGTCCTAGCCAGTAGCAGTTGAGGAGGTTCCACTACATCAGTCTCTAGCATGCACAGCCAAGAGAGACAGGCGCGTCCCAAAAATGGCTGTTTCAAAAAGTTTCCTGAGGACCACAGCCACATGGCAGTCCTGCATAGCTTTCAACACAACACCTCCTGCACTGAGAAGAGAGGTGCGCTTAGTCACTTGTACCACCAAAGAATCCACCTTGGGCTGCCCCAAAAGCTGCTGACACTCCTGCACCAAGGGATAACAAGCGGGACAAAATTCTAATACTCTTCAAAGTATCTTCCGGAAAGTCAAACTGCTCAGAAACCATAAAACTAATATCTGAATGCCAGGGAAAGGTCGCAGAATGTGAGCATCCACTACAAAGCCTGGATGGAGCTGACTGAGTGGCTAAGCTCAATTCCTGCAAAGATGCAGTAGTAAGAACAGGCAGAGCTGCAAACTTGATTAAGTGCAGGACATCAGGATCATCACCAGGATCCGGAGTCCCCAAAGGATCCATGGATCCAGCACATAAGCTTGGACGAGCTCTACGAACGTGGAGATGATGCGGTATACAAACCTAAGGATTAGATTAGATTAGATTAGATACCACAATCCGGGAAGGGCTGCACTGTCAAACAAGGAATCAGAGAGGTCAGGATCAGCAGCCGGATCCCCCAAATCAGGAGCAGGCAGATCAACAGCAGGATCAGGCGGAGGTGAGGATATACCTGAAGGTACAATGCCACCCAAAAATGCCCTGGGAGGGAATGGAGACTGCTCAGGAGAAGAACACGCTTTAAAAAACCCCCCAAAAAACCTCAGTACAAAACCTCATGATTTTAGAGAAGGTATCCGGCTCCTGGGGCATGGAGTCACCCTTAGATGACTTAAATTTGCATGTCTTAGACTGCGAAGAGTCTGCAGCCAGGTTGACCGAAGAACCAGCCATGCCAAGCCCTGAAAGTAATGGAGGCTACCCCAGCTGGGCTGGCTAACAGGCTGATCACCTGCTTCTGTGGGGGGGAAATCTAAGCTGGTCACCACAGCTCCCCTCCTGGCATGAATTCACATAAGGAGACCCCAAGGACTCCATCCCAGAAGTTTTACAGGCAAAAATCGCAGTTTTGAAGAATCAGGGAAAAGTAGAAAAAAAGATTGCTAAAATCCAAGATGGCAACCAGCAGCAAATTTGCGCCAAAAACACGATATTTCTCACACTTCCCAAAGTCCCAAAATGGCAATTTTAGGATTTTTCAGGAGGGGGAACACCATTTTTAAAAGTTTCCCAAAGTCTCTCACAAGCTGTCAGCACCTTATATTCACTATGACCCGATACATTGGAATTCACCTGCTCACAGCTCTTATTCAGTAGCTGCATAAGAATTCACTGCCACAATGCTAGGAATGTTCTCACAAAGCTGCCAGTCAGACTCCACTGTCTGACTATGCCTCCACCCCAGCGGACCACTGGAAGTGCATCAGGATGGGCAGAGCCATGAAAATGCAGTCAGTACACTGTGGAACACCGCTGAGTCCCCTAAGCGTGCCTTACAGTCTGCACGCAACACCTGCTTAACAGGAGATGAGACTACCTCAGAGACGACCCTGAACTCCAAGGAGAACTATGCAGACTGGCTAACAGGTACCCAAAAGGGATTGGCCTGTCAACTACAGACCGAAGTCTGTAAATTCTCAAGCAGGCAGAGCTCCAAATTTGCTTCAAACGTGAAAATACCCACAAAGGGGATGAAACAACATTGAATTTAAAACAATAAAATGGGGAGAGCAGAATACATAGAGCTGCAGAAATGCATGCAGAAGGAAAGACTGTAGAGGGTGCTAAACCGATCAGTGAAGTACTACAGAGGCAGAGTTAAAAATCCAGAGTGGAATCCCCTCGGAAAGAAGGGGAACTCTGAACATCAAATCATCCAGATATGTGTAGCCCAGGACACCCAGGCAGCAAAAATGTACTGCCACTACCACCATCACCTTGGTGAAGGTTCTGGGCGTCAACACCAAGGTAAGAGCCACAAACTGAAAGTGCTGCTCCAGGACATGAAACCGCAAAAAAAGGGACAAGCAGATATGCCTCCATGAGATCCATGGAGGCCGGAAACTTCCCCAGCATTAGTAAATCAATGACGGAATTAATCATCTCCATGCGTAAGTGGGGCACCTTCAGTGCCGCATCGACCGCTTTGAGATCCAGGCTTGATCTCCAACTTCGGAGACTTTCAATGGGATGATGAAGCATATAGAGTTTTTTTCCCCCTGCAAGCTGCAAGATCCAAAAGTCTGTGGAATGCGGCATGCAACCGAAGCATCACCTCGTTGTGGTCTGCAGGGGAAACTAGAAAGTACAAGGAGAGAGGATGTGAAAACTCCAAAGCGAGTCCATCGCGCAACACCTCCAAGACCCAGCAGTCTGATGTAACGGTCTCTCATGCCACCAAGAAGGCAGACAGATGCCCCCCCTGTCTTCTTGGGGGTGGGCTGCTAGATGACTGTTTGAGGACTGCTAACAGCCAGACCCCCCTGAAACAGGGTCTGGGGAACGCAGAGTACATCTGCCCAGAGGAGGGAGGACTGTCATAATGGTAAGGATGTCCAAATGGACTAAAAGCATGTCCTGGTGGGACATGCCCTGTTCCCGGGCAAAGCCATCGGCTTGCAGTCTTGTACATTTGCCAGATCAACTAGACCCTGGCAGAAACAACGCCATCCCTAAAATGGAAATGCGTTCCAGGTGGTCTCAAAGGAGGAATCCCTAGACCGCTGCCTGATCCACGGCATCTTCTAGGCAGACACTGAAGAGGCGCCCAGCTAGGCAAAAACCTTTCTGAATGCCAGATAAGGCATCAGCTATCCAATCCACCCTGGAGATGAGAAATTCCAAATCACTAAGTACCACAGTGACAGGGCATAGTGAAGTGTGGAGAGGCACGTCCATGCAATGAAGGACGAGGCTGGCTCCGCCTCAACCCCGGCTGTAGCCAAATAAAAAAAAAGGCACGCAAGGATAAAATCCATACGCCTGTCCTGAACATCCTTCAGGACCACTTCGCCTTCGGGAGGGAAAGAAGTGTGCATGGTGGCTGGAGTCACAGCTACAGCCACCTTGGGAGAAGCAAAGTGCTTAGTAAAACCACTCGCCATGGGACAAATCCTCACCACGGCTCTAGCGCAAAACAGGGGACCCTCCGGGTTACCCCAAATCTCCGACAGGACATAACCCGCATCAGGGTTAACAAGAGAAGGAGGCAGGTAGTGGCCTCTTGATCACTCATGAGAGAATATTCCTGCTGGACCGGCTAAGCCTAATGCAGTGACCAGTCCTGCAGCACTTCTGTGATGAGGTCCTGCAGACTCTGGGATCATCAGCCAGGTCACGAGACCCAGATGGAGCCTGATCACAGAGCTCCACCAAACATTCCACATCAGCGGCCGCAGCTGAACTCTATACGAAAGCAGAGGGATTGGGAGAGCGCCTAACGCCATCACAGGTGTTGCCCTTTTGTGCTTCACAGTTCCTGCTGGGAAACCAAGCAAATGATTTGGGCCGAGCAGCGGCGATGTCCCCACAGACGGCTAAACATCAGTGGGAGGATCGCAGGCATGGACTGCTTTATAAATATGCCTGAAAGAGCCTACTCATAATTCCCGGGGAAAAGGAGGACTCTTGTAGCAAAAGCCGCCCTGTGCTCCTCAGACTTAGAGTACTTGGAGGACTTATAAAGTTTTTCTTTGAAAACGCACTTACGTTACGCCAAAACACCATCAGCGCTCACTCAAAAACCCCCAAACACAATTTTCGCAATAATTGGGGCAAAAGGCTTCTGTGCAAATTTAACCCCTTGAGGGCCACAGTGTACGCGGAATGTGGCAGCCATCCACCGCAAATGAGGCATGAAATCAATATATCCCAACCTGGGAAGGCCATCTATGAAGTTTGGAGCAAAAACAAAGCTCCTAACTATAAAAAAAATATATTGATGTATTCAAACTAGGAAAATCCAAGATGGCTTCTGGGTGCCAATTTTGCAATAAAATCGCCAGGGAAAGAAACAGGGAACCACTGTGACATAGAGCTGCAGGGAGAAATGCAGGCAATGCTGTAAAAAGCATGTAGAGAGATCAAATGCCTCAGGAAGCTGTAAAGCTGGATTCCAACTCTTCTGACTGCCCCACCAGCCTGAACACCACAGCCAGTGACCTTCGCCACCCTCGGACATGTCGCACAACTGCCTGGCGAAGGCACGCAGTCCAGCTCTAAATACCACCATGGAACCGCTCAGCCTGCACTACAGCCACTAGCGGATGAACATGGGGTAAGTTGGCTCCCGATCCCAGAGACCTGATCTATCTTGCAGGCTGTCCAGGGGGCTTATTATCCCCAGAAGCAGACGTTCTCCAACCGTCCACGATCTCCCATCGCAAGGATGTCCCTGCAGGGAACCTCCACAGCTCAATGGCCGACTCGAGAGGGAAATACCGAAAACATTACTGAAACTATCTAAAGAAAACATGAGCAGAAGAAATAAGCTACTACAGGCTTGGTTTGTAGAAAGCATAAACTGGATTCTACTGGGCATGCTCCAGGATATGCTTGCTGAGGGGAGGGGTTATGGCTTCAATCACTTGAAGCTTTCTACAGTGCCTGGTGGTCAGAGTTGCATAAAACCCACTGGTCCCGGAATAAAGTGGGATTGTACAAGAATATGCGATTCTGTAAATGGACGTCTATTTCAATGCCACGCTCATGCCACACCCACACCTATCCTGTTAGGTGCAAATTTTTCTGATGGGCATCCATGAAATTGTGGACGTCTATTTGTAAAATCGCTTCCAGCATTTGGCCAAGTTCCAATTAATGCTTATTATCCTTATTAGACGTCCTTTACATAATTCTATTTATAAAGACACATAAATTCCACTGTGTCTTTAAAAAATAATAACACAAATCCTGCAGAAATAATACCTAGACTGAAGGTGTAGACATTATACCTGCTCATGGGCAGATGTCAAGGGATGCAAATATAATACATGTGATTTTGTGTATTTTATAAAAGACACATGCACACTGTGACTTCATTCATATTCTGCCCCCTGTATAAGTATGAAAGGAAATCAGCTTAGTTTGTTTTTCACACATTTTAGGGCAATGCTTCTCAACTTTCTGCTGGAGGAATACCTAGCCAGTAAGGCTTTTAGGATTACCACAATGAATATGCATAAGTTAAATTAGCATAGATTTGTGTACAATAGGTATTCAATATACCTCATGCATATTCATTGTGGCGATCCTGAAAATTTCCATGAGAATATTAAGAAACACTATTTCACAGGACTGAAAGAAATATCCCCCCTGTAACCTGTAGGAGATACAGTGAGGAACCCACCTTCGGTTGTGACAGGGAGAGAAATTTCCATGCAAGCAGCTGATTGTGCTTTTCGAAATGGAGGTTTTACAGGTCCTCGACGATTTGTTTTTAAACCTTCGGCACTAGAAAGCCGTTTTCCAGAGATGCAGGTCTGCGAAGTTGGGCTTGTACAATGCCCATTAACATGATCTATAAGGAGAATGATATATGGTAAAACACAAGATACAAAACTAAAGCAATCTTATGCTAACAAAATCTATAATCAGTAATATCTATTTTACTGAATATCAGAGAATGGAACCTTCTCCAGATGGTGAGGGGAGTTTTACTGGGGGGAAATTTCATCAAATGGGTTAGTCTTGCACATAATAAAACAAAGAAACAAGTATCCCACAAGAAGCAAAACAAGCAGTCAAAGAATTGTGGGAATCCAAAAGCAAGGACATGAAAAAGGTGATGAGATCCAATTTAGTTAACAGTTCTTTATTATGGAAATTCACATGCAGACGTTGCTGAACCATATGCATATTTGTAGACAATTATGAATGCAACACAGACTGCAAGTTACAGAGTTTATTTTAATCTTAAAGCATTCGTTATTACCATTTATCTGGATATTTTAATGTGTTTTAATTATTTTTAGTATGCTAGAAAATACCGTATTTTTCGCTCATAAAACACACTTTTTCCCCCCCAAAAGTGGGTGGAAATAAGGGTGCATCTTATGCAGCGAATACCGTGTGCCCACCTCGGTACCTTTATGTAATCTTGGCGGTCCAGTGCTGCATCGGCAGGCTTCCCTGCTGGATGGCCGCCCGAGTCCCCATCTGCCATGGCAGTGAGAGGCAGATACGAGCCCTGAGCGTGCCTGCCTGGTCCCGTGCTGCCGCCCGAATGGTGCCGTCAGCTCGGTCCAGCGCATCAGCAGGCTCCCCCATCTGCCGCAGAAGTGAAAGGCAGGAGTGAGTCCCGAGTGTACCTGCCTGGTCCTGTACCGCCGCCTGAATGGTGCCATTGGTTCTCGCGAGACTTGCTGGAGCTGACGGCATCATTGAAGCGGTGGCACGGGACCAGGCAGGCGCACTCGGGTTTCATGCCTGCCTTTTACTTCAGCGGCAGATGGGGGAGCCTGCCGTTGCAGTGCTGGACCAAGCTGACAGCACTATTCAGACGGCAGCGTGGGACCAGGCAGGTGTGCTGGGAGCTCACGCCTGTATCTCACTGCCGCAGCAGATGGGGACTCAGACGGTCAATCAGCAGGGGAGGTTGCTGATGCATCACTGGACCGCCAGAATTGCCTAAAGGGGGGAAGGGGGGTGGTGGTCCTGCAGAAAGGTACTGGGGAAGGGGGCCCTTCTGCCAGAATTAAATTAATCAGGAGGCTTCCTGGCCCTACAGAAAGGTACCCTGCAGAAAGATACCAGGGAAGGGGGCCCTCCTGCTGGAATTACAGTAAATTAATCACTTGTTTAAATTTATAACAAATGTACAGCTGAGGCAAGAGGTCTTGTGCTGGACATGTGAATTGCTTTAAAAAATAAAAAAGAGGAAATAAAAATGTAAAGGTATCAGAGATGTGCATTTTCCAAAGTTGATCAGGAAACAGAAAGACTTCCCTGCCTGCCCTGTGCCCTGTCCCTACCTGCCTGCTAGCCACTAGGCACTGACCTGTGCCCTGTCCCGGCCTACCACTAGACCACAAGAGAGGGTACAGGGTACAGAGCCTGGCAGGGAGGGGGGAAAGGGTTCAAAAGTTGAATTTACATTTTTATATATATGCAGATGATATTTCTATTTTAATTCCTTTAAATAGCATAACTAATGAAATTTTAGAACAAATTCTCTTACATTATGACTGAGATAGAAAAATGGACAATCAACTTTAAATTGAAATTAAATACAGAAAAGACAAAATTTTTCCTAGCAAGTTCAAAGGATAAAATAACTAGAACATCGCTTCATTTAAATGGTCATGACTACCCGATTTCCAAATCTATAAAAATATTAGGAGTCACATTAGACTCTCATTTATCCAAGGTAGAACATACGAATTTAGTGGTGAAGAAGTGCTTTTTTGCACTTTGGAAGCTAAAGACCATCAAAAAATACTTTGATCCTCTATCTTTTAGACTATTGGTGCAGGCATTGGTTCTAGCTATGCTGGATTATTGCAATATTGTTTATTTGGGTGCACCTAAAAAAATTTGAGAAAATTGAGAATAGTACAGAACACGGCTGTCTGTCTGATATTTGGGCTGAAGAAAAGTGATCATGTTAGTCCCTACTATAGACTGTTGAACTGGTTGCTGGTGGAGGCACGAGTAATATTTAAGTTTTCTTGCATATGCTTTAAGCTGATTTAACCTATCTTTTGTCTCATTTCGTGCTATACAGCCCTATGAGGATAACCAGAAATTGTAATTTATTTGCCTATCCAAAAATTACTGGTTATAGATACAGGTCTTTTCTGGATAGGACTTTTTCATTTTAAGCATGTAAGCAGCAGTCCTGGTTAGGTAATTACATTAGTGGAGCCAGGCTGCATTTCGGAAAGAAATTAAGACCGTACTGTTTGATAAATTCATTTCCTAAATAGAAGTTATATTAGAAACATAGAAACATAGAAAATGACGGCAGAAAAAGGCCACGGCCCATCTAGTCTGCCCACTCTAATGACCCACCCCATAACTTCCTCCATGAAGAGATCCCACATGCCTTTCCCATTTTTTCTTAAAATCTGGCACGTTGCTAGTCTCAATTACCTGTGGTGGAAGATTATTCCAGCGATCAACCACCCTTTTGGTGAATAAATATTTTCTGGTGTCGCCATGAAATTTCCCACCTCTGATTTTCAACGGATGCCCTCTTGTTGCCTTGGGTACTATAAGAACAAAGATGTCTTCTTCCACCTTGATATGGTGCTTGACATATCTGAACGTCTCAATCATGTCTCCCCTCTCTCTGCATTCCTCGAGTGAGTACAGCTGCGACTTACCCAGCCGTTCCTCATACGGAAGATCCTTGAGTCCCGAGACCATCCTGGTGGCCATTCGCTGAACCGACTCAACTCTCAGCACATCTTTTTGGTAATGTGGCTTCCAGAATTGTACACAGTATTCCAGAGGAGGTCTCATCATGGATCTGTACAAAGGCATTATTACCTCGGGCTTACGGCTGACGAAACTTCTATGGATACAACCCATGATTTGTCTAGCCTTGGATGATGCTTGATTGGCGGTCTTCATGTCTTCACTAATGATCACTCCCAAGTCTCGTTCTGCTGCAGTCCTTGCTAGGGTCTCACCATTTAGGGTGTAAGTTCTGCATCGATTTTTGCTGCCAAGGTGCATGACCTTACATTTTTTGGCATTGAAACTTAGTTGCCAAGTTTTAGACCAATGCTCCAGTAGGAGTAGGTCCTGCGTCATACTGTCGGGCACTGTGCTTTTGCCTACTGTGCTTTTGCCTACTATGTTGCATAGTTTGGTGTCATCGGCGAATAATGTAATTTTACCTCGAAGCCCCTCAGCCAAGTCTCTTACGAAGATGTTAAATAGGATCGGGCCCAAGACCAAGCCCTGCAGCACTCCGCTGATTACCTCCGTCATTTCGGAGAGGGTATCATTTACCACCACCCTCTGAAGTCTACCTCTAAGCCAGTCCTTAACCAATGCAGTTAATGTTTCACCTAATCCAATCGAACTCATCTTGTTCAATAGCCTGCGGTGTGGGACGCTAACAAACGCTTTGCTGAAGTCCAAGTGCACGATGTCCAGGGATTCCCCTATATTCAGCTTTCTTGTTACCCAGTCAAAGAAGCTGATCAGATTGGATTGGCAGGACCTTCCCTTTGTAAATCCATGTTGATGGGGATCTCGTAGATTCTCCTCGTTCAGGATCGTATCCAATTGGTGTTTGATTAGTTTTTCCATAAGTTTACTCACTATCGATGTGAGACTCACCGGTCTGTAATTCGCAGCCCCCAGAGGGATCCGCAGATCCAGCACACAGTCCCTGATTTTCCCGCTCCAGGAAGTGCTGAACCTGCAAACAGGTAGCAGTGATTGAAACATCCACATCAGAGTCCCCCAAATGAAGGTCAGACAGTGCACAAACAGCAGAAGGCTGCGGTGAGACCATGCCCGAAGGCACAATGCCGCTCAGAGTCAACTCTGCAGTGGCATGGTACTGTGCAGGATGAGAACATGCATTCTAAAATTCAGACCCACAAAATTTCATAAACGAAGAAAAAAATGTCCGGCTCCAGGGGTGCAGACACACCCTTAGGTGACTGAAAATTGCAGATATTAGGCTACGGAAGGTCTGCAATATGACAAACAACATTACCAGCTGGGCCAAGCCCCCAAATCACTGAAGGCTGCTCCACGGGGCTAGCTGAGTGTTTGGTCACCTGCTTCAGCAGGGGAGAAGCTAAGCTGGATGTTGCCACCACTCCCTGCTGCGCCCCGCAGCACGTGGCACAAGGACCCTCCAAAAGCACAAAATTTGCGCAATCCTAGCAAGAATCCACAGAAGGAGAGCACAAGAACTCCATCCCAGCAAGTTTTCAGGCAAAATTTGCAGTTTGGAAGAAGCAGGGAGCTTTAGAAAGAAAGATCACTAAAAATCCAAGATGGCCTCTTTCAATAAATTCATGTCACAATTGTGATCTTTTTCACACTTCCCAAACTCTAAAAATGTCGATTTTAGTATTTTTCAGGAGGGGGAACACAGGGGAATATATACAAACACTGAAAAACCCACTTTTCCAACCTCTCCCTATGTCTCTCACAGGCTGTCAGCATGTGTACTCACTGTAAAGATCACTGTAAAGATCAATATCCAAGCGACCGAAATGCAAGGGACCTGGGGAGAGGAAGAAGCAATATGGATTGCTTTGAAAAGAGAAGATGGAACTTCTATCTATGTGGGTGTAGTCTACAGACCTCCGACTCAATCGCAGCAAATTGATAAGGATCTGATTGTGGATATCCAAAAGTTTGGAAGGAAAGAGGAGGTTCTGCTGTTGGGAGATTTCAACCTGCCAGATGCGGACTGGAATGTTTCGTCTGCAGAATCGGAAAGAAGTAGGGAGATTGTGGATGCCTTTCAAGAGGCTCTGCTCAGACAAATGGTGACAGAACCCACAAGGAAAAAAGCGATATTGGATCTGGTCCTCACAAATGGAGAGAGTATCTCTTAATGTTCGAGTGGGTGCTCACCTGGGAAGTAGCGATCATCAAACGGTTTGGTTTGATATAACGGCTAAAGTGGAGAGAGGCTGCACAATACTTAAAGTCCTAGATTTCAAATGTACGGACTTTAATGCAATGAGAGAGTACCTGAAGAAAGAGCTGTTAGGATGGGAGGACATAAGAGAAGTGGAAAGACAGTGGTCTAAGCTGAAAGGAGCGATAAAAATGGCTACGGACCTTTATGTGAAGAAAATCAATAAAAACAAGAGAAAAAGGAAGCCGATATGGTTCTCCAACCTAGTGGCTGAGAAAATAAAGCCGAAAGATCTGAGACCAGAGAGACAGTTGAAGAAGGGGAGATCGGCTATCGTGGTCGGGGACTCAATCCTGAGAGGAGTAGACAGTCATATAGCCGGAGGGAGAGAGGACAGACTGGTAACATGTCTCCCGGGGGCAAGAACAAAAGACATCATCAACAATATCGAGAGGATCCTGGAGGGAGCCGAGACGGAGGAGACAGCAGTAGTGATCCACATCGGAACCAACGACATCAGCAGGAGAAACTTCAACAGGACTACACTAACTGACCAGTTCAGGACCCTGGGGAGGAAACTGAGACTAAGGACAAGGAAGATAGCCTTCTCAGAGATCCTGCCAGTACCGAGAGCGGACACAAAGAGACAGAGCGAACTACAATCAATTAACTTTTGGCTGAGGAGATGGTGCGAGGAGGAGGGCTTCCACTTTGTTAGGAACTGGACTACCTTCTTGGGGAAGAACAAGCTATACAGAAGAGATGGACTGCACCTTAGCACAGCTGGGACGAGGATGCTGGCACGCAACGTCCAGAACGTCATAGACTTGGCTTTAAACTGAGAAGAAGGGGAAAGCCGATAGTCGACCTGACCTCGACACATCGGACATCAGTACTTGACAAAGGTACTGAACTGGGACAGTGCAAAAGAGGACTCGGGTCTGAGGGTGTATGGGTTGAAAAAGGACCTAAAGACGCATTGCAGGGATCGAGGGCACAAATGGACCAGGTAAGCGGCACCAACACAGAACAACAGGAAACAGAGGGGCAAAGTCATTGTGAAAAAGAGCCCAGGACTGAGTGGGAATTAGGAGAGCAGGAGGTGCAGGGGAAACAGGCAGAGGACGTCACAAACACACAACAGGAGGAGGACGAAGCTCAGGGGCTGGCAAACCATGAGGGAAACTGCAGGAATACCAAAGCACAAGGGAAACAAAGAGAGAGGACAACAAACTGGGTCTTAAACTGCCTATACACAAATGCTAGGAGCCTGAGGGCCAAAATGGGAGAACTGGAAATCACAGCCAGCAATAAGGACCTAGACATAATTGGAGTCACAGAAACGTGGTGGACTGAGGACAATCAATGGGATGTGGCCATACCAGGGTACAAACTATACAGGAGAGACAGGGCACATAAAAAGGGTGGAGGAATAGCGCTGTACATAAAAGACTCCATACCATCAGCCAGAACGGAAACAACAGTACGGGCGGATGGCCTGGAATCACTATGGGTTAAGCTACAGGGAGGAGCAGGAGCAGACATTAAACTGGGTCTGTACTACCGCCCACCTGGACAACCGGAAGAAATCGACCAGGAGATGGAGGCTGAACTGAAGCAGGTATGCAGAAGCGGAAATGTGGTGGTGATGGGGGACTTCAACCATCCTGGGATAGACTGGAGTATTGGGCACTCAAACTGCGCAAGAGAGACAAAATTCATAGAAGTCACGAGGGACTGTTTCATGGAGCAGCTGGTCACGGAACCAACAAGGGGCGATGCCACTCTTGACCTAATCTTCAACGGACTAGGGGGGACAGCAAAGGAGGTGGCGGTATTACCCCCGCTAGGTAACAGCGATCACAACATGATCCAGTGCAGGCTTGAAATTGGATCATTAAAGGGGAAAAGAACCACAACGACGGCACTCAACTTCAAAAAAGGAAATTATGATGCCATGAGAAAAATGGTGGGAAAGAAGCTCAAAAGCAACATAGGGAAGACGGAATCCGTAGAAAAGGCCTGGACCTTATTCAAGGAGACTGTGCACGAAGCACAAAGCATATGCATCCCCAAGTTCAGAAAAGGGTGCAAAAAAAATAGAACAAAAAACCCAGTGTGGATAACAAGTGCAGTAAAGAAGGCAATAAGCGACAAGAAAGCATCGTTCAGAAAATGGAAAAAAGACCAAACAGAGGAGAACCAAAAAGGGCACAAAGAACACCAGAAAGAGTGTCACCGAGTGGTTAGAAAAGCAAAAAGAGAATACGAAGAGAGACTGGCAAAGGAAGCAACAAACTTTAAGTCGTTCTTCAGATACGTCAAGGGGAAGCAACCGGCGAGAGAAGAAGTGGGACCATTGGACGATGGAGACAGAAAGGGAGTTGTAAAAGAAGAGAAAGAGATAGCTGACAGGTTAAATGAGTTCTTCACGTCAGTCTTCACGATGGAGAATATAACCACCATTCCGGAACCCGAGGAGATCGTAATAGGAGACCAAGACGATAAGCTGGTCGATTTAGAGGTAAGCCAAGAGGATGTACTCAAGCAGATCGACAGACTAAAGAGCGACAAATCGCCGGGTCCGGATGGCATTCACCCAAGGGTACTCAAGGAACTAAAAGACGTAATAGCGGAGCCACTTCGACAGATATGCAACCTATCCTTAAAAACCGGAGAGATCCCGGAGGATTGGAAAATAGCAAATGTCACGCCCATCTTCAAGAAGGGCGCAAGGGGGGACCCGGGAAACTACAGGCCGGTGAGCCTGACCTCAGTCCCGGGAAAGATGATGGAGGCACTGATTAAAGACAGCATCTATGAGCACATCGAAAAAAATGGGCAGCTAAAACCGAGTCAACATGGCTTCTGTAAGGGTAGGTCATGCCTCACAAACTTATTGTACTTCTTTGAGGGAGTGAACAGCCAGGTGGATAAAGGGGAATCTATAGACATCATTTACCTTGACTTCCAAAAAGCCTTCGACAAGGTGCCACACGAGAGACTGCTTAAAAAGATATGGAACCACGGGGTACAAGGGGAGGTCCACCGATGGATCAAAAACTGGCTGGCAAACAGGAAGCAGAGGGTTGGCGTAAAGGGCCACTACTCAGACTGGAAAGGGGTCACGAGCGGAGTTCCGCAGGGGTCGGTGCTGGGACCACTCTTGTTCAATATCTACATAAATGACCTAGAGGCGGGAACTAAGTATGAAGTCATTAAATTTGCAGATGACACCAAACTATACAGCAGGGCTCAAACCAAGGAAGACTGCGAGGATCTCCAAAAGGATCTAACGCAGCTGGAAAAGTGGGCCGAAAAGTGGCAGATGAGCTTCAACGTGGGGAAATGCAAGGTCATGCACGTGGGGAAAAAGAACCCGATGTTCACATACAAAATGGGGGGAACACCACTAGGGATTAGTAACCTGGAGAGAGACCTGGGAGTGATGGTAGACGCAACACTGAAGGCATCGGCGCAATGCGCCACAGCCTCTAGGAAAGCAAACAGAATGCTGGGTATCATTAAGAAGGGTATTACGACCAGGACGAAGGAAGTCATCATGCCGCTGTATCGTGCAATGGTACGGCCGCATCTGGAGTACTATGTCCAGTACTGGTCGCTGTACCTCAAGAAAGACATGGCGGTACTTGAGGGAGTACAAAGAAGAGCAACCAAACTGATAAAGGGAATGGAAAATCTCCCATATTCTGACAGATTGAAGCAGTTGGGACTTTTCTCCCTGGAAAAGCGAAGACTTAGAGGAGACATGATAGAAACCTTCAAGATCCTGAAGGGCATAGAAAAAGTAGACAGGGACAGATTTTTTAAATTAAGGGGCACCACAAGTACAAGGGGGCACTTGGAGAAATTGAAAGGGGACAGGTTTAGAACAAACGCTAGGAGGTTCTTTTTCACTCAGAGGGTAGTGGACACATGGAACGCGCTTCCAGAGACTGTTGTAGACAAGAAAACATTAAATGGTTTCAAAGAAGGTTTGGATAGATTCCTAGAAGAAAAAGGGATTGGGGGGTATAGATAGGTATAGACCATTGCTCAGGCAATGGGCCTGATGGGCCGCCGCGGGAGCGGACCGCTGAGCAGGATGGACCTGTGGTCTGCCTCAGCGGAGGCAACTTCTTATGTTCTTCTTATGTTCTTAAGAGTTGGCGTTCATGAAATATAAAAAACCCCAAGAAGAGGAGAGCAGAAAGGACTACAGGGTAAAACTGAAAGAAGCCAAGAGAGAGATACGTCTGGCAAAAGCACAGGCGGAAGAACAAATGGCTAAAAATGTAAAAAAGGGAGACAAAAATTTTTTCAGATATATTAGCGAAAGGAGGAAGATAAAAATGGAATTGCTAGGCTAAAAGATGCTGGGAACCAATATGTGGAGAGTGATGAGGAGAAAGCAAATGTGCTAAACAAATACTTCTGTTCTGTGTTCATAGAAGAAAATCCTGGAGAAGGACTGAGATTGTATAGCAAAGTTACACGAGAAAATGGAGTAGATTCTGCGCCGTTCACAGAGGAGGGTGTTTATAAGCAACTTGAAAAACTGAAGGTGGACAAAGCGATGGGACCAGACGGGACCATCCCAGGATACTAAGGAAACTCAGAAAGGTTCTGGCGAGTCTTATTAAAGACTTGTTCAACAAATTTCTGGAGTGAATATTCACTGCCACAATGCTGGGAATGCTGCTGCAAATCTGATCTTTGGGCTGCCAGTAAGACTGCAATGTCTGACAATACCTCCACCCCTGCGGACCAACAGATGCAAACTGGAACAGGTCGAGGTGCGACAACACAACCGGCACCCTGTGAGACACCATTGAGCTTGCATAAGAAATGAACTGAGGGTGGAGCTAAACAGCCCAGTGAAGTACAATAGAGGCAGAGTAAAAAATCCAGAGTGAATTCCTTCTGCTGCATGCGGCTAAAGGGAAATAACCCTACTGTCTAGAATGTCTCACCTATTGCACTTGAAATGGTATTGTAAAGCTCATTTCTAAACTATCCAATGCAATTACTGGGACATAACTATGAGTCAAAGATGACCTACTTAAACTTGTAACTATATATTTGTAACTATGACCTAACTGCATTAATAACTGTACTGAACTGTACTAGCAACTCTACTGAATGTCTGTGTAAAACTAAACTGTCCATTGTAACCTCCAGGGTAACCGACCCAACCTCTTGTAATATAATCTGACCTTGAACTGAACAGGTAAAGGCGGAATAAAAAACCAAATTAACATAACATAGCCATCTCCTTTCTGAATCAGGGGACGTAGGGTAGACAAGGAAACCATCCTTAACCTGGCCTGTAAAAGGGAGTAGAGCTCCTTCAAAGGCAACTTCTGATGTCGAAAGCTTAATTTTGATGCTCTCAGTGGGCAATTTGGAAGTATTTTTTTTCAACTGATGTAATCCAATCAGACTATTGGACACAGTCCAATCAGACTATTTCGAGAGCCCACCAGACTGAAGATAGAAGGGCTACCCTTAATTCAGCTTCCATCCTACCAAAAGTTTATTCTGAACAATTACTGTAACTGAATGTGGACAGACTTAAAGACCTCATTATGTACTGTATACTTTGGAGAAAAGGTGGAGAGGGGAAATATGATAGAAACGTTTAAATACCTACATGACGTAAATGCGCAAGAGTCGAGTCTCTTTCATTTGAAAGGAAGCTCTGGAATGAGAGGGCATAGGATGAAGTTAAGAGGTGATAGGCTCAGGAGTAATTTAAGGAAATACTGGGTGGTAGATGCATGGAACAGGAAGTAATTTAAGGAAATACTTTTTTAAAGAAAGGGTGGTAGATGCATGGAACAGTCTCCCAGAAGAGGTGGTAGAGACAGGGATTGTGTCTGAATTCAAGAAAGCCTGGTCTAGGCATGTGGGATCTCTTAGAGAGAAGAAGAGATAATGGTTACTGCAGATAGGGTGCTCCTAAAAAGATGTTGGTCTGGGAGTCACACTAGACTGACATTTTACACTAGCAGACAGCACGAACTTAGTGGTATAAAAATGCTTTTTTACATTGTGGAAATTAAGAACCATAAAAAAATATATTGATCCTTTATCATTCAGAGTTCAGACTATTGGTGCAGGCATTAGTTTGATCTATTTTAGACTACTGTAACATCATCTATTTAGGAGCACCCAAAAAAATTCTAAGGAAATTAAGGATAATTCAGAATACAGCTGTTCGATTGATTTTTGGTTTAATAAAGAACGACCATATTAGTCCATATTATCGTTTACTTCATTGGCTGCCTTTGGAGGCAAGAGTATTGTTCAAATTTTCCTGTATCTCCTTTAAGCTGATATCGGGATTGTCTCTAGCTTACCTTTTTCCTCATTTTGTGTTGCATAGACCATCAAGAGAAACTAGAAACTTCTACTTATTTGCTTATCCAAAAATTAATGGGTGTAGATATAAGACCTTCTTCGATAGGACCCTAGCATTTCAAGCTGGTAGACAACAATCTTGGTTAGGTAAATGTATTCAGCAAGCTATGTTATCCTATTGCTGTTTTTGGAAATTAATTAAGACCACTTTGTTCAATAAGTTTATTACTTAGTGAGTTTTATTATTGAAATTCTATTCTATTTGTTCAGCTCTTTTTAGTGTAAACCACCTAGAACTTTTGGTTATAACGGTATAAAAGAATAAAATTATTGTTATTTGGCCCTTATATGCCATCATGTTTCTATTCTGGAAGAATTTCTTCCTCAAAGATTCCAGTGTCCATGCCTCCCTCTTCATGGGAGTGAGTCTTGGAGCTCTTGGCTCTCTTGACCACAATAGTGAGGAAACTGGAGGCTTCTGGACTCTGGACATAGTTAACCTTCTTAATAATCTACTATATAGAGGTAGGTCTTCCACTAGTTTCAAATTTATTAGGTTTTTATATACCGCCCATAATTCAGCTACAAGTACAGATGGCTTAGCTAACTGTTCCTTTTTAACAAGCACAAACTATTCCTATTTAATCTTCACGTTTAATGTCCATGCGTCTTCATCCTAGAGATTCTCATTTTTATAAAATTCAAAACATATTGAAGAGAGATATAAATGGGTTTTTACCTACTCCCTAAGGAGTTGGGAATCACTTTTACCTGAAGTGGGAGATTTGCATCGTTCTAACTCCAAGGAAACTGGACTGTCACTAAGTTCAGTCAGGCCTGTTAAAAAAAAAAAAAAAGTGTTACAATATTGTTAAAATCCACTCGATGCTGCAATGCTCTTGGATAGCTTCACTTACATGTTCACATAAACTCTGAAAGTTAGATAAGTATTGCTATGAGTCAAATACATCCAAACTCCACCTGATCAAAGCCATTTGCTACTGTGACTCCTAAGTACCTGAACAAAGTCTGTCTGAAAGTTTTTAGCTTTAGATCAAGGAAACAAGTTTGTTTGGTTGGTTCCACACTTTATAACATGCATTACTGAACTTTTTGGAATTTTTCTGTTTGGTGGGTGTCATGGGTTGAGAGTGTATGGCACAGTGGTTAGAACTATATAGCCTTGGCACCCTGAGGTTGTAAGTTCAAATCCCACACTGCTCCTTGTGACCCTGGGCATCACTTAATCCCTCATTGTTCCAGGTACATAAAGAGTGTAGAAACTGTGGTCATGACTTTACGAAGATAAGTGTAGCTGGGAAGGCGGGAGCCGGCCAGAGGAGGTAAACACCCACAGGAGGGCGGGTGGCATGAATTTGGGATGCAGAACAGAGAGAGGGAAGGACTACGAGGGTTGTGTTGGGATATGGAAGGGAGGAGGAGGGTCGCGGTTGGGACACAGAAGGAAGGAAGGGAGCACAAACTTCAAAGGATGGAAGAAGGGAGGGAGCAAGCATGAACTTGGGACATAGGATAGAAGAATGGAGGGAGTGAGGGAAAAAGATGTTAAGGTGGAGAGGAAATTGAAAAGGGAGAATTGTTGAGAATGGGTGTCTGAGTAAGAGGGAAAGAGAGATGGTGAACATGGGGAAATGAAGAAAGAGGTGAACTATTGGGCATAGGGAGGGAGAGAGAAATACTGGACCATGGTAGAGGAGAGGCGTGAGAGTGTAAACCTCCTATCTTTTTTTCTATTTAAACTACAGTACTTTATTTTGAGGATTGTTTAACGTTCTCTTGTGTTTTTATAGACTTTGTACTGTAAAAGATCCAAGTTACATACAAATTCAACTTAACAGTTTAAAAAAACATAACTTGCTTTTAACCCAGGGACTGCCTGTCTATAAATGCTAAAATAAATAAATAACTGTTAACCAGCTAGCACATTATACTTACTACATGCTAACTGGCTAATGCGGAATCAACACAGGACCAGTTACCAAAGAGGTCCTACATCTAATTTATCTGGTAGCAGGTTCTGCACATTAATCTGAATGTTAACACAACTTGCAATAAAAAAATACTAGAAATGTCCCTTCTTGAAGCAGTTTAGTTTTGGGCTTGTTGCACATTAAAATACTGAATTACAGTCTGTTAAGCTCAAAACTTAACACATTTTAGTAAAAAGGCCCCTTATTTTTCTTTTTCATCTTTTGCTCCTATAACTCAGTGAAGTCTTGCTCAAATAGGAGAATCCCAACCGTTTTAAAAGTAAGAGAGGTTTCAACTCAGTGGCTCTCATTTCCCACAGACTATGCTGTTGTTCTAGAGACAGATATGTACTGGGTTTTTTTTTTCTTTGAGGGGGGTAGGAGGGGCTTAGAGAGTACTGGGGGAGTGTTGGTAGGTCATGCTTACTTACCTCCAGTGGTCATCTGGTCAGTTTGGGGATTTTTGTGGCACTTGGATGCTTCTAAAACAGGTCTAGGTGAAAACATCTAAGTTCCATCTAGGACAGTGGTCTCAAACTCATGGCCTGCCAGGTACTATTTTGAAGCCCTTGGTATGTTTAGCATAATCACAAAGGTAAAATAAAACAGTTTCTTGATCATATATCTCTTAGCTATAAATTACAATATTATTATTAAGACTTAGCCAAAAGGAAAGATTTATAAACTATAAAGAGTTTTACCTCATGCAAAATTGTAATTTCTTTAATAAGACATTAACTATTTTTTCTGAGGCGCTCCAAGTACCTGCAAATCCAAAATGTGGCTCTGCAAAGGGTTTGAGTTTGAGACCACTGATCTAGAACATCCTGTGAATGCTTTACCACAGGGGTGCCCAAAACGTTGATCGCGATCTACTGGTCGATTGCAAAGGCAATGCCGGTAGATCGCTGAGCCAGTGTTCTACCTAGTATCTTTAGCATCTTTTAGTCGGGCGCTCTGCGCTCAGATGACACGCTTCCCCCTCAACATCCTCCGTTCTTCCCTCTGGACCTATCACAGTTGAAAGTTAATTATGGCAGCCTGCAGAGCAAATGTAGCCGGCTGCCATTGGCCTCTGTAGCACGTTCCCTCTGCCGTGGTCCTGCCCCTCATGGGACCGCAGCAGAGAGAACGTGCTACAGAGGCTGCCGTAATTAACTTTCAACTGTGATAGGCCCAGAGGGAAGAATGGAAACGAGGACAGTTGCAATCAAGAGGTTTGAGGTCCTGACAGTCACTTTGTGTGGGAAGCAGCGGAGATAAAACTGGGCCAATTGCGAGGGCCCCGGTGGAATGGGGGTGCTTTACAGACACTGGATCGGGGGGGGGGGAAGACAAAAGGACCTTAAGGAAGGGAGGGGGAAAGCATCCTTGAACCAAAAGCCTGGAACCAAAAGGGAGGGGGAAGACAGGGCAGATCCTGGACTACTAGAGGGGGTAGAGTGGGGAAACACCATGAACCGAGGAAAGAAAGATGCCAGATCCTGGGGAGGGGGAAGACAGAGTGAGAGAGACAAAGACCTGAACCAAAGGCGGAAGGACTCAAAATGTTAGCAGAAGGACGATAGAGAGAAGGAAAAACCTGAAACAAAGGGGAGGCAACAGAGAGGGGGGCAGATGTTAGACTATGGAAGGTGCAGACAAAGGGGGAAAGACCCTGAGGAAGAACAGAGAGATGCACAATCATAACAGAGGAGGGAGAGAGAGGGAGACATGTTGCCAATAGGGGTGAAGGAGAAAGAAAGAAAAGTTGGACTCCTGGAGGGACAGAGAGAGATGTTGGTTGGGGAATGGAACAAGGTCTGGAGGACAGAAGAGGTGCACACAGTATATATAATAAATAAATATGAGGGGGAGGGTCTTTTACTAAGGTGCGCTAACCGATTTAGCGTGTGCTAAATGCTAATGCTAATGGGCGTATTAGCACTTAGCGTGCGCTAAATCGGCTAGTGCACCGTAGTAAAAGAGGAAGTGTGGGCACCCCTTCTTTATCACCACAAAACATCCAAGTTTAACCCACCCCAAGCTTCAAGTTTCAAGTTTATTAGGTGTCTTGATTAATCGCTTAATCAAACTTCTAAGCGATGTACACATTAAAATTTACTAAGTTTAACCCGTCCCTAAGCCGCTAAGAAGTTCTGCTCTACACATCCAGAAAAATGGTTTCAAAAATTGGCACTTGGGGGAAGCGTTGCTGTTACCTGCGTGCAGGCACCTTGCTGGGCATCTCTGCCTGCTGGTGGAGGGGGCTTGCCAGCATCTTCATCTTCCGAGGGTGCATGTATGAAAGGACATGTCCTAAGGGGCACGCACCTTCAGAGCAATTCAGAGCATTCGAGCATTGGGCTCTGCTCTGGTGTTTGGATGGGGGAAGAGGAAAGGAGGAGTAAAGGGGAGACATTGACTGAATGACAACAAAGGTCCTATGGACAAACATCTGATACCGACTGTTCCATCTTTACCGGTATGTTCTCCAAATCTCCCAGAGACTTCCCTATCCATAGGGGGGTCCAACCCCACCCCCACAACCCACAGTTGGAAGATTTGAACTTTCTGACTTTGATATAAGCTTTTCTTCTCAGGAGTTATCAAAAGTTCAAGAGTTTCAGATTGAAAATTATGTAACTTTATCTTATGATACAATTTTGTTTGGCATACTGATGAGAGCTAAGCTTCAAATATCGGCTAATAATAATAAGCTTTTAATGATTTTAACTGGAGTTGCCATTCAACAAATAACATATAACTGGAAAGATTGTACAAGATTGAACTATCCGTTTTGGTGGAACTCAGTATGTCATATATTTAAAATGGAGAGAGCGTTGGCAGTACAAAAAGGCTATTATCATAAATTTAAGGATTTGTGGGGGCCATTTATAAGTTATTATAAAGAATAATTTACACTTTTCCCAAGTTTTAATTTTTTATTGTGGTATGGGGGGGTGGGTTTTATTAACAATATATTCTAATAAGATATTATATTTATGTGGTATATCTATTTTGTTGGAAAAGTGATATGGGAGGGGGGAGGGTTAAATTTTCTTGTTGAAAGATTGCTGATTTTCAAGTGATGCTGTATCTTACGTGTTTGTTATTTATTGTTCACTTGTTGTAAATTATAAATGAATAAAGAACTTAAAAAAAAAAAAGAGTTTCAGATAGTACAGACTACTCAGACCACAGAGACTCAGTTTCTTCTGATTCCCCAACCAATTCTTCTCTCATCCTGTTATTGAGGATCCTTTGTTAGACAGTAAAGAAATATATTTGAAAGATATAATGAAAGCAATTCTGAGAATGGATAAATCACTACATGATAATTTTCAGAGTTTCAGTAACTATACTGAATTTTCTTCAGTACAACTTGCTAAAGATACTAGATTGAAATCCTTAGAAAAATCCGTGGAGAAGTGTGAAAATCAGATTAAAACTTGTCAGTCAGCTCAGGTGTCAGCAATAAAAGATAACTTAATGATACATTCTAAGTTGGAAACTTTTGAAAATATTTCAAGAGCAGCCAATTTAAGGATATTGAATTTTCCAGTTACTCATTTTCTGTCTCCTAGAGAGTTTTTCAAGTTATATCTGAAAAATGTGTTACAATTACAGATGGATGAGAAAGAAATTTCTAATGTTTATTATTTCCCATCCGGCACTAGAGAAATAAGACAAGAGGGAGGTGTAGATGTGATTAATATTCCGGATAGTTTAGATCTAACTAATTTTCTGGAAAATATACAGGAACCTATATTAAAGAGATCTACTTTGTTGGTTATGATGATATCTGTGGAAAAGAAAAAGATCATTATGAAAGCATATTTTGCTAAAAAGTCTATTTTGTTTTAGGTTCAAATGGTTTCTATTTTCCATGGCATTTCCAAATAGACTCAGATTAGATGTAAGGCCTTCCTCCAGCTAAAGCCTAAGGTGATAGCTGGAAGAGGAACCTTTTTCCTAAAATTTCCCTGCAAATGTCTGGTAACGTAACAAAATCGTATGTCTTCTTGGAACCATTACAGTTGGAAACTTTTCTTTCTGATAAAACTGCATTTCAAAGTTAAGTTAAGTGATTAAAGTATCTTTGTTCTGTGGGCTAAATGGGTTTAAGTATAATTCTCCTGTATGCTTGTGAACTAGCTGGCTTGATATTTTGTTTTAATTTCAGATTATTTTTTGGTGATGATGATATTTTCTGGTTTTTCTTGTGATTTCTAATTATTGTATAATATGCAGAAATCTTATTAATAATAATAATAATAATAATAATAAAAAAATTGGCACTTGGGTGTCCCAGTAATTAAAACATACAAATGCCAACTTAGGTGTTTTTCTTGGACATTTTAAAGTTTTGATTATGCCCCCACTAGTCTCCAAGATTCAGGGTATAGGTGAAATATATATACCAATTGGAAGTATCTTAATAATCATTATAGCCTGGAGTTTCTATGCTTCCAAGCAGACTTCCTAGGACATCAAGCCGCATTGTGGTATAAATTGTTATCTAGATACTTGAATAAAAAACCAAAATGTGGTCTTAGAGACATTTGGAGCATTGAGATTAAGCATCAGATTTCTGCATCTCAATGGCCACGAATTTGGTCTTGGAGAATGAGATGTACAGTGTCGGCATCTATGAGGTAAACTTGGTTCTTTTTGTTGCATAGAGCATTTTGGACCCCTGTTCGTTTACAAAAGTTAGATAGCTCTAAATCTAATAGATGCTGGCACTGTAATCTGGAACCAGGGACATTGGACCATCTACTTTATTATTGTCCCTGTGTTACGTTATTTTGGAATTCAATTTGGACTCAAGTAAATTCTTTATTGGATCATGTTTTATTTGGAATGGTTTTGAGGAAAAAAATTCAAATATCAACACACAACAGCAAACTTTTATTAATTATGACAGGGGTTGCTATTCAACATATTACCAATAACTTGAAAAATTACAATAATCTTAATTACACATTCTGGTGGAATTCGTTATGTCATATTTTTAAGATGGAAAGAGCAATAGCGATGAAAAAGGGAATTATAATAACTTTGCAAAGATTTGGGGGCCAATGGAAAAGTATTGTAATGAATAGGCATCATTTTTCTTCCTTTTTTAATTTTATTATATGCACATTCAGGAGGGTGGGAGGATTTGGGGAGGAAAATTTTTACAAATATGGCCCCTTTCCCTCTCCCTAACTGTCTCTCCATGGCCCTCTTCTGTCTCCCCCCCCCTGAGCAAAGCTGTCTGTCCCCAGCACATCTCCCCCCAAAGCAGCCCCCTTTCCCTCTCCCTATCTCTCCATGGCCCCTTCTGTCTCCCCTCCAGCACACCCCTCCCCCCAAAGCAGCCACCTTTCCCTCTCCCTATCCATGGCCCCTTCTGTCTCCCCCCAGCACACCCCTCTCCCCAAAGCAGCCCCCTTTCCCTTTCCCCCTGGCTACCGGTATTGATTCCCTTCTTACCCTCCCAACATCCAGGCATCTTCTGGCCTGCTCCTCTTCACCAAAGCAGCCTACGATCATGGTGGCCGGCTTTAGCGAGCCTCGCAGGCTGCTCTCCAACTTGGTAGCACGTTCCCTCTGACGTGATCCCGTGCGTCAGAGGGAGCATGCTACTGAAGCTGGAGAGTGGCCTGCGAGGTTCTTTAAAGCCGGCCACGATCGCAGGTTGCTTTGAAGAGGAGGATCAGCGGCGGCGAGTGAGAGCGGGAGGTGACACGGCGACTCCTTCTTCTGCACGGAGGTGGAGAGCGGCTTGCGAGGTTCGCTACAGCGGCTGGCGAACCTCAGCAGGCCGCTTTGAAGAGGAGCGGGAGGGAGGAGTCGCTGGTGTCTTCTGCACAGTCACGTGCAGGCGCCGTGAGGACTGGCACAGAAGCACACCTCACGGCGCCACCGCTCACAAATTTTCAAGAGCGCATGCGCCTCTAGCATTTTATTATTATTGATGGTCTATTAGATCTTATGTGTTAGATTGTATAGTGCTATACTGGATTTAATTTATGATATATTTTTGTGCACTTGTTGTTTGATTGAAAAATGAATAAAGAATAAAAATAAATAAATAAATAAAATGCATGTTGTTTGTGAAAAAAAAAAAAAAAGAAATATATAGACCAACTTAAATTTAATAAAAAAAAATTAATAAAGGCCTACTCCAGGTCTGACACCCTCCAATTTTCTTCCTGCTCAAAAATGCCCTTTCAAACAGTCTCATTCTCTTACTTAGCTCAAAACCCTCCCCTTCACAATTTTCTCTGCCCTTCCCTAGGATGTAACCCCCTCCCAGCTTTCTTTCTCTCCAAACCTCGTTCTCTTTCTATTCCTCTCTAAGATCCCCCCAGCATATGCAGTACATCTTTAAAGCTCTTAAATTCATCCCATAAGCTCAGTCATAGCTCTGTGTCACTTCCTTCCAGCACAGATCACCATAGCACTCTCCCTCCCACCTCAAGCTTACAACCCCTTCAGCTCTCCCTCAAAGCACCCATCCCAGGACACACAGCAGAGCTCTCTTGACATCACCAAGGCACTGAATCTACCATAGTGTCCTCTCAAACCCACCCCCTATAGCTTGTTTTCCTGAATATTTCTGTGGTACTCATAAGAACATAATTGCCATACTGGGACAGACTGAAGGTTCATCAAGCCCAGTATCCTGTTTCCAACAGTGGATAACCCAGGTTCCAAGTACCTAGCTAGATCCCAAGTAGTGAAGCAGATTTTATACTGCTTATTGTAGGAATACACAGTGGATTTCCCCAAGCCATCTCAATAATGGCCTATGGACTTCTCTTTTAAGAATTTATTCAAACCTTTTTTAAACCCTGATAAGATGATTTCACCACATTCTCCAGCAACGAATTAAAGAGTCTAACTACATGTTGTGTGAAGAAATATTTTCTCTGGTTTGTTTTCAATCTACTACTTAGTAGCTTCAGCATATGCCCCCTAGTCCTAGTATTTTTGGAAAGAGTGAACAAGCAATTCATAAATACTCTTTCCACTCCACTCAGTATTTTATACACCTCTATCATATCACCCCCAAGACATCTCTTCTCCAAGCTGAAGAGACTTAGCTGCTTTAGCCTTTCCTTATACTCCTCCAGCTCTTCCCACTCCCTTGCACATACTCATAGCTTGTCTTCTAAGCCCCAGCCAAAGTCCTGATGGCAATAATTGTATTAAGCAGGATATAGGATAGGATATAATTAAAAAGATGAAGCTGAAGGATAGAAATGCTTGGTTAATATTATTGGCAAATGTTAAAGTTTTTAAATAGATGTTTGCTCCAGAACAGAGAAAGTACCTATGACCTAGAGCAGTGGTCTCAAACTCTCGGCCCCCTGGCTGCTATTTTGCGGCCCACGGTCTAGTACCCAAACTTGCAACTGCTTGCTGCCATTGCATATGCCGGGACTCCTGCCTTTGCGTATCTGCCGGATACGCGAAGGCAGGAGTCCCGGCATACGCGACGGCAGCAGGCAATTGCAAATCAGCTGATGCCAGCGTGATCTCGAACACTGGGCAGGAAAAGAAGCTCTGGCATCGGCGTCAGCTAACTTGCAACTTCCTGCAGCCGCATTGTATGCCGGGACTCCTGCCTTTGCGTATACGGCCAAAACACAAAGGCAGGAGTCCCAGCATATGCCCGGCATATGTCCCAGCATATGTCCCGGCATATGCCAACGCCGGAGCTTCTCTTCCTGCCCAGTGTGCACCAGGTACATCTGGACAAGGGGAGAAGGGAAAGAAGGAAGGGATAAGGGGTACTGCTGGACAAGGGGAGGAGGGGAGAAGGAGGGGAGAAAGAGTACTGCTGGACAAGGGGAGGAGGGGAAGACGGAAGAGAGAAGGGGTACTGCTGGACAAGGGGAGAAGAGGAAGGAAGGGAAAAGGGGTACTGCTGGACAAGGGGGAGGTAAAAGGAAGGGAGAAGAGGTGCTGATGGACCTGGCAGAAAGGAAGGGAAAGGAAAGGTGCTACACACTGGAGGGGAGGGGAGGGTGAGATGGTGCATGGGGAGAGAGCATGTTGGGTTGGGGGGTGCGAAGGAGGGATGCCACTGAGGGAAGAGGCAAGGGCAGAGAGAGAAAGCGTGCAGGAGGCAGAAAATGTTGGACTGATAGAGGGCAAGATGGATGGGGAGGACAAAAAGGAGGGATGGAGAAATGTTACACTGGGGAAGGGGGAGAGGGCAGAGAGTGAAAAGTTGGACCCATGAAGGGAGAGAGAGAGAGAGATGGTGTTTGGTTGATGGAAGGAGGATCAGAGGAGAAGCATGCAGGAGGAAGAGAGAAAAAAATGTTGGCCTGGTGGAAAAGAGGGAGAAATTTTGTACTGGGAGAGGGGCCAGAAAGGAGAAAGGGAAGGAAGATGGACTGCAGGGCGCAGAAAGGAGGAAGGGACAGAGAAATGTTACACTGGGGGGGAAGGAGGGAAGGAGAGAGATGTCAGACCAAGTAAATAGGGAGGGAAGGAGAGAGAGATAGGAAGGGAAGGTAAGACATGGAAATCTAGCTTTTGAGAAGAAAGCAGAAAAAAGGGAAAAATTGAATATTAAGTTAATGCCAAAGATGGATGAAAGGCAGAACGTGAAAACAGAGAGAAAAACAGTCAAAGGACAAGAAGGTCCTGGAAACATAGTTAATAGCACAGAAAAATAAAGTTACCAGACAACAAAGGTAGAGAAAATGATTTTATTTTCAATATACATTACATTAGTGATTTTTATTCCGCCATTACCTTGCGGTTCAAGGGGGATTACAGAAAAGGATTTCTGGACATGTCCATAGGTGTTACAGAGTAGAGCAGGTTGCTTCAGAGGATTGAAATGTGTTAGTCTTCATGGATTTCTTGAATAGAAGGGTTTTTATTACTTTTCTGAAAGTTTTATAGTCTGGGGTTGCGATTAGTAGATTGGAGAGTTGGTGGTCTAGTTTTGCTGCCTCTGTGGCTAGAAGGCCATCGTACAGTTTTTTTCCGTTTGATGTCTCTGATTGGAGGGTAAGAGAATGGTGTCGGGGTTCTCCTGTGTCTGGTTGTGGTAGTTTGGATTAGGCAGTTGTTCAAGTAGGCTGGGCTGTCACCATTTATGGATTTAAATAATAAACAGTAGAATTTAAATAGTATTCTTGCTTGAATTGGGAGTCAGTGTGAGTCGAGGTATGTCTTGGTGATGTGGTTGTGCTTTCTTAGTGAATAGATTAGTCTCAGGGCTGTGTTTTGTACTGTTTGTAGTTGTTTTATCATTGTTGCGGGACAGGGGAGCTAGAGGATGTTGCAGTAGTCGAGGAGACCTAGGACTAGGGATTGGACCATAAGGCAATTGTTTTCTGTCGAAGAATTTTCGAACTTGCCTTAGGTTTCTCATGACCGTGAATGATTTCTGTATTGTTTTGTTGATTTGTGGTTGCATGGTACAGTATCTGTCTATCATCATTCCCAGAAGTTTTAGAGTGGGTTGAATGGGGTATGTGACTGAGATTATTACTAGGTTTGTTATGGTTGGGGTTTTATTTTTTTTCAAGAAGTATGCATTTTGTTTTGTCTGGGTTCAGGTTTAGTTTGTGATCTTTCATCCATGTTGCCACTGTTTCTAGAGTTCTATGTAGTGTGTCTGTCATGGTGGGCCTTGGCTGATCAAAAGGAAGGAGAATGGTGATGTTGTCTGCATAGCTATAGGAGGTTAAACCTATTTTGTCTAGACCAGTGCTGAGGGATGCAATGTAGAGATTGAAGAGTGTGGGGGATAATGGCGAGCCTTGGGGTACGTCACAGGGGTTGGACCATGGTTCTGATTTTTCTTTACTTTGTAGGTTCTGGATTGTATGAATCCTTGAAACCATGTGTGTACTTTGCTGTGATTCCTATTGTATCTAGTATTTATAGCAGGATGTCTTGGTCTACCAGGTCAAATGCTGCGGTGAGATCTAGTTGTATAATCAGTATTTTTTTGCCTGTGCTGAGGTGTTGTCTAGCTGTGTCCATAAGGGAGCCTAGTAGTGTCTCAGAGCTGAAGTTGGTTCTGATTCCAGACTGTGTAGGGTGGAGCAGATTGTGGTTTTCTAGGTAGCTGGTGAGGAGTTTAGCTGTGAGTAGGTAGCTGGTGAGGAGTTTAGCTATGAGGCCTTCTATTAGCTTGTCATATAGTGGAATTGAGGCTATGGGTCTGTAGTTGAATGATTGATCTGTTGCTCCTTTTGGGTCTTTCAAGATAGGGGTGACAATGATTTCAGAGAGATCTTGTGGGAAAAGGCCATCTGTGAGCATCCATTGCATGAGGAGAGTGCGGAATTTTAGGCTGGAGGTTTTTAATAGGTATGGAGGGCATTGGTTGAGGTCGCAAGCTGCATGGCTGTATTTTTTATAGAGTTTGTTAATGTCAGACCATTGTATTGTGGAGAAGTGGCACCAGGTCCTATCTGCTGCAGCTGATTCTTTTTCCATGGGGGGCATTGTGATCTCTTCTAGGTGAGTTTGGGTTCCTGCGAAGTTTGTCCTGGTAATTGTAATTTTATTTTTAAGTATTCAGCTAAAAGGGGAGGGCTGTCATTTTTGGCTAGGTAGGGTTTGCTGTCTGTGAGTTCTTTTAGTAATTGGAATAGTTTTTTGTGTCTTGGGCCTCTATGCCTATTTGGTTTGTGTAGTCTGTCTTTCTTTTTTCTTTTAGTTTTAGTTTGTATTGTTGGTTTAGTTTTTTCCATGCTGCTCTTGTGTGTTCTTGGTTACTCTTTCTCCGTTTTCTTTCTAGTCGTCTGCATTGTCTTTTGAGTAGGAGTAGTTCATTGTCGAACCATTTGTCTGATCATCTGCTGATTCTGGTTTTTGTTTGTATTGGGGCTAGCTCATCTAGGGTAGTTGTACTTATTTTGCACCATTGTGAGATGAAGTCTTTGGGGTCACATTCTTGGATTGAAGCGTCTGTTTTATTCCAGAATTTGGAGGGGTCGATATATGTACGTGATTTGTAGGCTAAGCTTTGGGATTTTGGTTTGGTTTTGCCTTTGGCCCAGGTGTGTGTGTGTGTAATTGTCTGAACAAATGGATCTGGACCATTTTCCATTTGAGGTTTGAATCTCTGGTAGAATGGGCTGTTGGGTCATGAAGGCTGCAATGTCTGTGGTTTGTGGTAGAGAATGACACAGTGACAAAATTCATCACCGTTCCCGCAGATAACTGTGGGAAACCATCTTCATGTCATTCTTTAAGGAGAGAGGGAAGAATCAGAGTATAATTGGGCACAACCACTGATCCGCAAGCTTTGCTTTGAAGAATGCTGGTGTAGAAGGACCGAGGTTGAAATAGACACTAGAAAAAGAAAATGACATGGGATTATTTCCCGCGGTTATCCGCGGGGACGGGAACGGTGATGAATTTTGTCACCGTGTCATTCTCTAGTTTGTGGGTCTAAGATCTTGTAGGTTAAGGCTTCGAGGTAAGATAGTAGATTTTCTACTTGCTTAGAGGTATGGTCTTTGAGATGGAGATTTAGATCTCCTAGGATTAGGTTGTAAGTTGCCGTTAGTGAGTTTCGGTATATAAAATTTTCGAATTCTGGTCTTGCTGTGTTCCAATTCCCTGGTGTTATGTAGCTGAGCATGCAGGTTATGCAGTGTTCTCCTTAGGGCCTTTTAGCTAGGCGCTCCGCCCGGCTAATCCTGCTGCTGCCATCGATGCTCCTTCCCGGGGTGACTCACCGCCGAAAATTGTATTTGACTCCTGCCTTTTTTTTTTTTTTTGCCAGCTTGCGAATAGAACCCACACTTCGGGGCTCTAACGTATACGTGCCAGCTTTCCTTCTCTTCCCTCCGAAACCGGAACTTACGTCCCGTGGGGGGAAAGATGAGAAGGGTAGCTGGTACGCACACGTTAGAGCCCCGGACTTAAAGAAGTTTACTGCATTGACTATTAAACTCTTATAGAAAATGGCAGAAAAGATTCAAAACCTTAATAAAATTAGTTAACAAATCCATCATCAAAGTAAGCCGATAAGTTTAAATAAAAACCAGATTTCCTCATTTTAAGAAATTACCAGTACAAACTAAACAGGAAAACCGCATCCAGGAATATCTGTAGAAATGAAAATTGAAAAACAAGCAGAAAGCCATGGTCCCCTCTCACATCAGGGAAGCCTGCGATCATACAAATGAGATTTCTGTAATGAGACCACTGCAGTGAACCTTTTTGCACAGTGACAAACAAAACATAGAGCCAAATGGGGACTTTTATTTTTAAATAGATCGAATCTGAGGAAATCAAACTTTTCTCATCTTTTGGAAGAAATAAGCCTGGCAGGTAACAGCTCTCTCAGCCTTGGAGAACCTCATTTGCCTATATCTGTTGCCCCCTGCAGCAGAAAAAAAACATGTACTGCACCCATACTTGCTGCTTTTACTTGCTTCGGGCCTTCTTCGCTGCAGGGACCTGCCTTCACGGAAACAGAAAGTAGGCAGGACCCGGCAGCGAAGAAGGCCCGAAGCAAGCAAGAGCAGCAAGTTGTAAGCTTCCCTCCATCGCTGTCCTATAGAAGATAGGTCAGCGATGCAAGGAAGCTTGCGATTCTGCCAATGGGAGAGATGGGAACAGAAATGCTGCTGCTGCACCCAAGGGGGGGAGGGGGAAAGAGAAATGCTGCTGCGGCATCCAATTGGAGGGAAGGGGGGAAGAGAAATGCTGCTGCACCCAATGGGGGAGGGGGAAAAGAAGTGCAACTGCACCCAATTGGGGAGAGAGGGGAAAAAGGAAGACCAAAGAAGGGAGAGGAAAGAGATGCCAAGACCATGGGAGGGAGGGAAAGGAAAGGAGCAACCAGACCCTGGAGGGGGGAAGAGATGTTAGGGTATATGGGGGAAGGGGGAGGAGACAGATGCCAGACCAGGAGGAAGGAAGGAGAGAAAGGAGGAAGAGATAGATGCCAGATAATGGAATGGGAGGGGGAGATGGAAGGAGAGGAGAGAGATGCCAGGGCATGGGGGGAGTGAAGGAAAACTAAAGAGACATAAAATGCCAGACCAGAGGGAAAGAAAGGAGAGGAGGTGCCAGAGAAGGAGGGAGAAATAGGAGAGGAAAGATATGCCAGGGCATGTAAGGAGAGAAGGGAAGGAGATAGAGATGACAGACCATGGGGTGGAGTGGGAAGAAAGGAAGGAAAGGAGAAGAGAGAAATGCCAGAGCATAGGGGAGGGGGTGGAGACAAAAAAATTGAGAGGGGGTGAAGCTGAAATGAATCATGTACAAAGGAGAAAAAGGACACAGGTATATACAGTTTATTGAAAGGACCTAGAAAGAGGGAAGATGCCATATGGAACAGAGAGAGGGCGGAAACTGGATGGAAAGGGCAGAGAGGATGGACAGTGGATGCTAGGGGCAGAGAGAGGGTGGACAGTAGATGGAAGGGATAGAGAGAGGGTAGAGGCTGGGTGAAGGGGCAGAGAGAGAGGACAGATGTTGCATGGAAGGGAGTGAGGACAAACGCTGAATAGAAAGAAGAGAGCGAAGAGAAGATGATTAAAGCAAAAATGACAAAAGGTAGAAAAACTTTTTGCTGTTGTTGCTTTATGTAGAATCAAGTAGTATTGTAACTGTATTGATTAAAGTTTATAAATAGGAAATGGAAAAAGGCAATGTTTTTGGGACAAAACTCCTTTCCTCAGGTCAGGCCAGAATACCATAACAGCAGTATACTGTACTGTCTTGAAGAAAGATTTGGCCTCTGAACGCTAATTGAAAAATGGATTAGTCCAATAAAATGGTATTTTCTTATTTCTCATTATTTGTATTATTTCTATTTGTTAATTTGTAAAGTGGTGATTGTTATGTAGCAGTTTTCTCAAATTTACATCTACTGTCTTTATATTTTGCACAATAATAGAGGATGTGTCATTGTTTCTGTGGTGTTGCATTGTATGCAGAGTCTGGTTTCTTGGTTTAGTTTAACTTTTGTCTACATAGTTCTATTTTTAGTTTGTGATTATTCCATATTTGGCAAGGGTGTATCTGTCTGTGTGTATGAAAAGGTCATGGTTTTCTGTTAGCATTGACTGTACAAGATGCATTGACAGTGCAGGATCTGGCTTGTTTAGTTTTACAATGCATGTGTTGGTGTTCTAGTGCTCATAGCAGTGTTTAAGATGCTGCCTTTTCCTAGGTGCACCCTTGTGTGACTCATGGATTATTACTAAAAATATCTTTTTTATATAGAGGAGGGGGTTGTTAAAAATGATCAGCACTGGCTGTCATATATACTAGGTATGCCATTGGATTTAATGACCCTATTCTAATTTTACTGTTGATGTAGGTGTTGTCCCCCCCAGACATACTATAAAGAATTAAATTAAAGCTGTATTAACATTCAAGCAACTTTCAAATGACATTATAAGCAAATAAAAAATACAATATTTTTAATACATTGCTAATTATTACCTGCATCTTTACCTAAACTGTTTTGCCCTAGCTCTCTCTATGATCTTTATCTGCTACTTTTTTATTTTGCTGTAGTGCAATCACACAGGTCTCCTTCAAGGCTCACTAACACCTCTCCATAAATTATGTGGAAGAGGTCTATTTCATATTCTCAGTGAGACCTCAGAAAGGAACCTAGTGATCAAAACATTATTAGAGGTGCTGTAGAGCCACTTCTTTTATGACTGGATGAGCTATATTTATTTATTTTTTTTTTAGTTGTTTAAATTCATGCAGAAATAAATGGCTAGATTGAACCTAATGACTTCATTAACACATTTGCCTTTTTTAAACCTCTATACCATTTGAAAGAGGGCGAATATCTAATTATTCACTTCTAGAATTGGATACTTCTTAAATTTAGTAAAATTATTCTGGCACAAGTGTCAAACCTTACGGAAGTCATATTGAGCATTGGAAAATAATAATAATTAACTATTAAAAATAGTACACATTTAATTTTCCCCACCACCAAATTTCCTCGTCCTGCCCCACTCGGCTACTTTTTCATGCCACCTGGCTGGAAAAAACTTCTGGGGAGAACACGGTTATGGATCCTTTTAATGTGGTGCATGAAAGTTGGCAGGCTAGTAGATCCATGGGGTGGACATTTTGTCTAGTATGTTTAAGTTTAGGGAGTTTTTGACTAAGATGGCTAGACCTCCTCCTCTTTTTTTTCCCCTGCAGAACACTTTTATCTTGTATCCCTTCGGGCAAACTTCCGTTATCCTGGGGTCCGAGTGTGAGGTTAGCCAGGTTTCAGTGAGGAAGAGGCAATCTAGATTTTTGTTTTTTATCCAGTCTTTTATGTGTTCTGTCTTTGGGCCTAGAGCTCTGATGTTTATGTAGACACACTATTTGTTGCTTTTTGGGATTGAAATGTGTCAGTTCTGAGAAAGGAAAGATGTTAAACTTTAACTGTGAGGGCCGCAGAAAAAATAAGGTATTTGGAGGGCTGCAGAAAAAATAGTTAATGTCGTATTAAAGAAATGACAATTTTGCATGAGGTAAAATTCTTTATATTTTATAAATCTTTTCTTTAACAGTTAAAGGAAAGATTTATAAACTATAAAGAGTTTTACCTCATGCAAAATTGTCATTTCTTTAATACGACATTAACTATTTTTTCTGCAGCCCTCCAAATACCTTATTTGCTCTGACATCAGGGGCAGGATCGCGGCAGAGAGAACGTGCCGCTGAGGATGACGGGCAGCTGCAGGGATCACTATAGCACCAGCGATCCTGCAGGCTGCCAAATTAGCTGCTTAAAGTAAGTGCGGGGAATCTGGTGGAACATGCAGGTTGCGGGAGGAGCAGGCCTTCGCGGAAGGGAGAAGGATGAAGAGTGCCTTCGGGGGGAGCAGAACTTCACAGCGGGGAGGAGGAGGAAGAGTGCCTTCATGGCGGGGTGGGGGGGGGCAAGCCTTTGTGGGGGGAGAAGGCCTTCATGGCGGTGAGGCAGGCCTGTGCAGAGGGAGGAGGAGGAAGAGTGCCTTCACGGCGGGGAGGCAGGCCTGTGTAAAGGGAGTAGGAGGGTGTAAGAGAGGGGAGGGAAGATGCCAGATCTGGGGTGAAGTGAATGGAAGAGAGAGACCAAAACAAAAAGAGGGGGAGAAAAGCAGAGGAGAGGTGCTGGACTAATGGAGAGAGGGAGAGAAAAATGCAAGACCACAAGGGGAAGGGTACAAGAGGGACAGATACTGCTCCAAAGTAGGTGGGCAGGGTGCAGGATGGCAGGAGAGATAGCAGGAGAAAGTCTGGGGAAGGGGATACAGGAGGTAAGGAAAAGAGAAGCTGGATATGGGGAGAGATAAGATGCTGGGCATGGAGGGAGCATAGGAACAGGAACACAAGGGGGACAGTACTGGAGAGGAGAATAGGGACAGGGACACAGAGGAGAGATGCTGAATGAAAGGGTAGTTGAGAAAAGGAGAGATGGTGGATCTGTGGATGGTGGGGTCCATTGCTGCAGCTGCAGGGGGATGGAGATGAACAAAATGAAAGATGCCAGACCTCTGGGGGAGGAAAGGGAATTAGAAGAGGAGGACAGAGATGGAAGATGGATTGTTAGCATGGAGAAAGACGAAAGGAGAGCCTGATCAGAAGACCATGAACCATGGAGAGGCGCTGCAAGGACTACAGGGACCTGACAGACTTCACCTGACCAGAAGGGGAAAGAGCGTCTTTGGACACCGACTAGCCCGCTTACTTTGTAGGGCTTTAAACTAGGTAAGTTGGGGGAGGATACCCACTTACGTGCTGGCTCAAGTAACCAACTTGGCGAGGTAAGTTGCCAATCCATTTCTGAGTCCGAGGTAAGTACACACTGCATTTCCGAGTCAGAGGTAAGTACACACATTGCAAACAGTATTATAGGAGTCCAATTAGCTCAAGCAGGAATATCTACACAGAGACATAGCAAACATAAGGTATGGAGGGCTATGTACGTTAATGCCCACAGTTTGGGCAATAAGATTCTGGAATCAGAGACGGAAATGAGGAACGCCGACCTAGATGTGGTGGCGATATCCGAGACTTGGTTCACGGACTCCCATGGGTGGGATATGGCTATACCGGGATACAACTTACTTCGGCGGGACAGAGAGGGCAAAATGGGAGGAGTAGCACTATACACTAAAGAGGACATCAAAGTTACCAAAATCGCAGATGTCAAGTACACCGGGGAATCCCTCTGGGTGAATTTGGCTAGGGGGAAGGACAAATGCCTGTATCTTGGTGTAGTATACAGACCTCCAAGACAACAGGAGGACATGGATATAGAATTAGTCGAAGACATTGAGAATATCACTTTGCGTGGAGACACAGTATTGTTAGGAGACTTCAATATGCCTGATGTGGATTGGAACAATCTTTCCGCTATGACTAGCGGCAGCAGGAAGCTATTAACCTCTATAAAGGAAGCGAGACTCAGACAAATGGTATTAGAGCCCACTAGGGATCGGGCGATACTAGACCTAATATTCACCAATGGAGAAAGTGTCACAGAGGTCTCGGTAGGCGATACGTTGGCCTCCAGTGACCACAACATGATATGGTTCAACCTCAGGAAAGGTTTCACTAAGTCAAGCACATCAACCAAGGTCCTCAACTTTAAGGGCACAAACTTCGAAAGCATGGGAGATTTCGTCCATCGGGCTCTGCAAAACCATGCCGAAACAGATAATGTAGAGGTAATGTGGTCAACTCTGAAATCAACCTTGCACGAAGCAACCAACTGCTACGTCAAATCAGTAAGTAAACGGCGAAGAAACAATAGACCACAGTGGTTCTCTGCGGAGATCTCAGACCTCATAAAAAAGAAGAAAAGAGTGTTCATCCTCTACAAACAATCAGGGAAGCGAGAATCCAAGGAAGACTACCTGGAAAGTCAAAAGCGGTCAAAACGGCAGTCGGGGAGGCCAAACTCTGAATGGAGGAGAACCTTGCGAAGAAAATCAAGAAGGGCGATAAATCCTTCTTCCGGTATATTAGTGACAGAAAAAGAAACACAGATGGGATAGTATGCCTTAAGAAACCCGACGGGAACTATGTAGAATCAGACTCCGACAAAGCCAAACTTTTAAATGAATACTACTGCTCGGTCTTCACTTGCGAGGCGCCGGGATCCGGCCCTCAGCTGCCGATGAGGGAAAACTCGGAAGACCCATTTCAAAATTTTGAGTTTACGCCCAGCAATGTCTACGAGGAGCTATCAAGACTCAAGGTGAACAAAGCTATGGGACCGGACAAACTACACCCCAGGGTGCTCAGGTAGTTGAGTGACGTCCTGGCGGAACCGTTATCCGCACTCTTCAATCTTTCCCTAAGTACAGGAAGAGTTCCGTTGGATTGGAAAATGGCTAATGTCATTCCACTCCACAAAAAGGGATGCAGGACGGAGGCTGAGAATTATAGACCGGTGAGTCTCACATCGATAGTGAGTAAACTTATGGAAACACTAATCAAAGCCAATTGGATACGATCCTGAACGAGGAGAATCTACGAGATCCCCATCAACATGGTTTTACGAAGGGAAGGTCCTGCCAATCAAATCTGCTCAGCTTCTTTGACTGGGTAACAAGAAAGCTGGATATAGGGGAGTCTCTGGATGTCGTGCACTTGGACTTCAGCAAAGCATTGGATAGCGTCCCACACCGCAGGTTATTGAGCAAGATGGGTTCAATGGGACTGGGTGAAACATTAACCGCATGGGTTAGGGACTGGCTTAGAGGTAGACTTCAGAGGGAAGTGGTAAACGGTACCCTCTCCAATACGATGGAGATGATCAGTGGAGTTCCGCAGGGCTCGGTCTTGGGCCCGATCCTATTTAACATCTTCGTAAAAGACTTGGCTGAGGGGCTTCGTGGTAAAATTACATTATTCGCCGATGACGCCAAACTATGCAACATAGTAGGCAACCGCACAACAGATGAAAACACAGTGCCCGACAAAAGCTCAATGCCCGACAGTATGACGCAGGACCTACTCCTGCTGGAGCATTGGTCAAAGACTTGGCAACTAAGTTTCAATGCCAAAAAATGCAAGGTCATGCACCTTGGCGGCAAAAATCCATGCAGGACTTACACCCTAAATGGTGAGATCCTAGCAAGGACTGTAGCGAAACGTGACTTGGGGGTGATCATTAGCGAAGACATGAAGACTGCCAATCAAGTGGAGAAAGCTTCATCCAGGGCTAGACAAATCATGGGCTGTATCCGCAGAAGTTTTGTCAGCCGTAAGCCCGAGATCATAATGCCATTGTACAGATCCATGGTGAGACCCCATCTGGAATACTGTGTACAATTCTGGAGGCCGCATTATCAAAAAGATGTGCGGAGAGTTGAGTCGGTTCAGCGAATGGCCACCAGGATGGTCTCAGGTCTCAAGGATCTCCCGTATGAGGAACGACTGGGTAAGTTGCAGCTGTACACACTCGAGGAATGCAGAGAGAGGGGAGACATGATCGAGACGTTCAAATATGTTACAGGCCGTATCGAGGTGGAAGAGGATCTCTTTTTCCTTAAAGGACCCACGACAACAAGAGGGCATCTGTTGAAAATCAGGGGTGGGAAATTTCATGACGACACCAGAAAATATTTCTTCACCGAAAGGGTGGTTGATCGCTGGAATAATCTTCCACAACAGGTAATTGAGGCCAGCAGCGTGTCAGATTTTAAGAAAAGATGGGATTGTCAGTGGGATCTCTTCATGGAGGTAGTTAGTGGGTGGGCCATTAGTGTGGGCAGACTAGATGGGCCGTGGCCCTTTTCTGCCGTCATGTTCTATGTTTCTATGTTTATGACAACCAGACCAACATGATTTGAAAAATGAGCAGACAACAAAAGGAAGGAAACAACTTTATTTTTTGTTTTGTGATTACAATATGTCAGATTTGAAATGTGTATCCTTCCAGAGCTAGTATTAGACTGCAAATTTGAGCTAGAATTTAACAGAGAGAGGAAAAGTATTTTTTGTTTGTTTATTTTGTTTACATCAGAGGACCAGTTTGGGCAAAAGGAGTGAAGAGGCTATAAAATAAACCCACCAGGATGTTTGGAAAAAAACCACCCAATTGGGCAGGAAAATCAAATCAAATCGAAAAATCGATTCAATAGGCTGAATCGAATCAAAAATTTTTTCCTGAATCGGGCAGCACTACTAGGGAGCCTCTGAGGGATACAAGACCCAAACAACAAAGACCCATGATCTGCACCCTGAGGAAAGCCACAGCAAGGCACTTTTACAGGCCATCCTGCAGAAGATCCAGAACCTACGCCACCAAAGGATCCACCTGAGAACTTGAACACCAAACCTGGTAATACTTCCAGGCTTTGGCGTGGACTTCCTCTTGCTATGCAGCAACATAGCAATGACCGCAGTCAAGTAGCCCGTGGTTGTCAGAAGACAAGGGTGGCAGGGAAGCCACTGACCGTGCTGGAGCCGAACCAGATTGGCATACCATGGTCAATCTGGGGCCACCAAAATCACCAGATTCCCATGTTCTGGAACACATCCCATCATGAGCCATGGGGGAAAAACATAGAAGAGACCGCCCCAAGGCCAGGACTGCAACAGAGCATCCAGGGCTTTGCTGTCTTCTTTCTTGTTCTTGGCGGTTGCCATGAAGTTGAACATTGTGCGACCCTACTGGTGCACTAAGCACTCGAACACTCTCCGGGAGAGAGACCACTCTCCAGGATCCAGTGTCTAATGACTGAGAAAATCCACTTGAACATTTTCTACGCCCACCACGTGAGCCGCAGACTAGGTGCTTTTCTGCCCAGGAAAAGAGTAGCTGAGCTTCCATGGTCAGAGGAAGACTCCTGGTGTTTCCCTGCCGGTTGATATATGCTACCGCTGTGGAATTGTCCAAGAACACTCGGACAGTTTGATGATGGAGACAATTCTGGAAATGAAACACGAGCAGAAGAGAAGAGCTTCTACAACAGGGGTGCCCAAAAGGTCGATCGCGATCAACCAATAGATCGCGAAGGCAACACGAGTCGATCACGGAGCCCATCTCGGGCTCCGTGATAGACTCGCATTGCTTTCGCATTCTACCTGCTTCCCGATGCTGTAAACAGGATGAAGAAGCGCTGGGCTGACCAGCCTTCCCCACTGTCAATTCTGATGTTGAAGAGGAAGATCCAGGCCAGCCAATCGCTGCCTGGCTGGCCCAGAACTTCCTCTCCGACATCAGAATTGACATGGGGGGGGGGGGCTAGTCGGCCCAGCGTTCCTTCATCCTGTTTACGGCATTGGGAAGCAGGGAGAGCTCAGAACTTGGTGGCGGTGGCTTGGGGGAGGGCAGATGTGCCATATATTAGGAGAAAGAAAGACAAAGAAAGAAAGGGGGCAGGCAGGGAGACAGAAAGAAAGGGGGGGACAGGGAGACAGAAAGAATGAAAGGGGGCATGGAGAGAGAAAGACAGAAAGAAAGGGGGGCAGGGAGACAGAAAGAAGGGGGGCATAGAGAAAGAAAGAAAGGCGAGGGGAACAGGGAGAGAGGAAGGAAAAGTTGGGGGAGGGAATGAGGTCTGGAGGAGAGAAAGCAAACAGGAGGCTGAAATAACGGAAGAAATACTGGATTCACAGTCATAAGAAGAAAGTGCAACCAGACAACAAAGGTAGGAAAAATAATTTTATTTTCAATTTAGTAATCAAAATGTGTCCAGTTTGAGAATTTATATCTGCTACCTATATTTTGCACTATGGCCCCCTTTAAGTAAACCGCAATAGCGGGTTTTAGCACAGGGAGCCTATGAGTGTCGAGAGCAGCGTGGGACATTCAGCACAGCTCCCTGCGCTAAAGACTGCTATGGCGATTTAGTAAAAAGGGAGGGGGTGTATTTGTCTATTTTTGTATAATTGTCACTGAAGTGACATTGCATAAAGTCATCTGCCTTGACCTCTTTTAAAAAAAACCGGAATATAAATGATAATTAACATTTTCTCTGCATACAGTGTGCTTTGTGTTTTTTAAAATTTTATTGTTGGTAGATCATTTTGACTTGGTCATTTTAAAAGTAGCTCGAAAGCTCAAAAAATGTAGGCACCCCTGTTCTACAGCTTGGCTTGTAGGAATACAAAACTGGTGTCCAGGGAGCTTGCTCTGGGAGATGGGTACATTAGGAGCGGCTGAATTTCTCTTAATTGAAATTCCTACAGCCCCAGGCAGCAGGGGAACACTACTTCCTACCTGTTCCCAGCATAAAGGAGGATTGTACAAGAACCCTTAATTCTAACTTTTCCTGACCTCCCCAATTTTCCCCATAGGGAATAATGGGAGTACTCACTGTAGCTTCTCTGGTGCCTTATCAGCTTGCAGCAGCCTGTTTGAAGGGAAAGGATTTCTGCGGAAATCTTCTGGTTGCTGGTCAAGAGAACTCTGACTGAAAATGCCAACTCCTGTAGATCCATGCAACTCAACAAGAGGAGATTAAATGCAGCCAAAGGGTTGTTACACAGGGGCCCCATAACCTACACTCAAGCCTCTGATAAATTAGCAGGCAAGCAAGCTACCAGGGGAACGGACCCGAGCTTTTGATGGATCACAAATCATAGTGCCTCCACAAGTTAAGAGACTGGCTTGTGAGCAGCAGCCCATCCTCACAGGTCCATGTCCTTTCCTCGGCAGAGTAAACCCAAGAAGAGGACCTTCAGACACCAAAGCCACACAGAAAAAGAGAACCGACGGACAAAATTACCCGAAAATAATAAAACAAAGCAGAACAGAAGGAAAAACTGAAGAGGGAGCTATTCTCCACTGGTGAAGGGGAGGAGTTGAAAGATGTGACACCCTTCTGCAAAGTTCACGACTAAAGAAAAATCACAATAGCTTCAGTATAGAATCCTATGTCTTTACAACAGAATAGAAGCAGCAACAGGTTTGGGGTGGGGGGCAGGTCAGCTCTGACCCGAATATAAACTGAGACCCCCATTTTGGGGCCATTTTTTTGGCCCCCAAATCTCAGTTTATATTTGAGTATATATGGTAATAGGATTTTGCTTGCACATTATTCAGTACAAACAGCAAAGTAAAAAGACATTCTTGTTACCATTACAAATTATTTGTATTTTAATTTATCAAGATATCTCCCTTTCAAAACAAAGAATGTTGACAACAGCATGTTACGAACATATTGAAAAGAATGCAGAACATAATGGATGCAATAGAACAGGCATGCTACTTCATTATTAAATATTTCTTGCAATGTTTGTGCAACAAACATTTCTTGAAATGACACAAAAGAGATTGCATTTCTTTTCAAAAATTAAACAAAAATATATGCATGCATGTTGAATGTGTTCATAGAATCACATTACTATGCAGATTTGTGGATCAAATGCAGGCTTATCATGACTGTCATGGAAGCTTGTATTTAACCTTTATGAAAACTTACTCTGATAAGAAGTACGGATCCGTTTCGTTAAATCTGGGTAAAAGTTAGACAGGCCACGCATGCAAAAGTTGTCTTTTGGAACATGCCAGTACACCAGCATCAGCAGCATCAGCAGCAGCAGGCAGAGGAAAGAGAAAAATAGTCTAAAGTGAAAGGAGGTGATATTTATAACCAGCATTTAAAACAGCCAGAGGTGAAGATATTCCTGCAGATGCTTCTCAGGTCAGAAGACAGATAGATATAATGTCAAAAGAAAGATCATCATATAAAACTAAAGAAGTGATGCATGAATGATGAGAAAGCAGTTGAGGTCTTAACATAATTTTAATTATGCATAGTTTGATGAGGACAGTGCAATCATAATTGTGGTTATCAATAACTCACTATCCTTAAAATACTATTTTGTAATATTAAAGTAATCAAAATTTAACATGATGAAGGGCTATAACCATCTGTAGTTTCATATTTCAGCTCCATATACTGTTAGTTTATTTATTTAAACAGTGTTTAGAATGAGTTGATTATGAAGATGGATTAGGAGGGATAGTGTGAATGAGGTTAAGTGTCCTGATTTAACATCAGTCTTTCTCTAAACATGAAATACTAAATTAAAGTCTTAAAAAATTTCACTGCTACTTCAACTTCTATTAGGATTCCAACAGTAAGTATGTAAGGCACCAGATCTTTCAGCTAAAGCTTTTTCGTATTTGCTATTCAGGCAGAGTGAATTCCACCACGTATGAAAATCCACTTTAGTGAGATCTTTACAACAAAATAAAACATTTTGTGTGCTATTCTTGATATGCTCTTATTCACTGTGAATTGTACCTTTCAAAATTGTATTTCTTATGTTTTGTATTTGCTTTTTCAAAAAAACCAATAAAAATTTTTGAAAAAAAAAAAGATTCCAACAGAAATGCATCAATTTTACACTGTCAATTCTAAATATTAAATCATCCAGTTAATATGTGAAAATGTAAAAAATTAATTATAATGTTTAAAAATGTACTTTTGTGTTGTACTGTGACCAACAGGATTAGAAAGTATAATTTAAATGTATTGCTGGAAATATTGATTTGTTTTTCCTATAGGCACAAAGTAAAAGAGAACCTTTTGATAAATCATATTTCATTCTATCCTAGAATTCACTTTGATGTTTGTACAATATACTGTAGACAACGTTTAATGTTAAATTAAAAACAATTTTGTAAGAATAGATTAGTAATGCTGGAGGTAGCCATAGGTTATCAACCAGTGCTTTGTTTTTTTTAAAATTGGAACCAGAGTTCCTAGAAGCATTTTTACAAGGTTACCTTTAACTAGCACTTGCTATTTCATAAAGATTTTTGGAAGCATTCTACCTCTTTATCACCCAATTTAATTCTATACTTATCCTGAAAGAATGAAACTTGACAGATGTCAGTTATTACTTACAATAATGAACTTAAATCCTACTTCATTGCCTGAAGAATTCTGTAACCAAACAATATGTCACTTAGCAGTTTTATACATCTACAATATGAGGGAAGAATATTCTAATGGACAGCACTAGGTTGTCAAGTTTGTATTATATTTGTAAAAAAAAAATTTGTGAGATTCAACTGGAGCTTGATTTTGTTAGCTTTCATCCCATGCAGTTACACAAAATTTGTTGAGTTGGTCCTGGCAAGTTATCATGCAATAAAAAAGCACTGTAACAAGCTGCAAGCAGGAAAGGGGTAAAATTTAAATGAAGGGTATTGTAGTATATTTTACCTGCTGTAAACTGTTTGCTCTTGCGTGGAGAACGGGGCTGACGCTGGTAAGGGTCAGTTGAACCATACAAATCTGAAGTTCCCATGCTCAGTAATATTGTTTTCTGCATAAAATCCACAACTGCCAATCCATTACAGTTCCCAAAGGCAACTCTGAGAAAAGAAAATCCTAGTATCAGGCTATGCATGTAATATATAAATGTTGCTGTTGTAAACTAAAGTAATCTTATCTTTTAAGCCTTTTGCATTTATACTCCATTTTTTTTCCTTTTTTTAATTATTTATTTATCATTTTAATACATCCTATATACAAAGATGTTTAAAGGTAAATACTGAAATATAATACTCTCTTAGTCATAACACAAACTAAGAACTAAAAATTAAACATCCATAATAAGTCATTTAATACAGTCCACAACCTGAGGAGAGGAGACAAGATAAAATAAAGCCCCTCGGGAAAGGGGACATATACAAAAAAAAAAAAATGAAAATATTAAGAAATAGAGCAGCTAGATCTTATCCTATCAAAAAAAAATATTAAATACCGCATGAAATAACCTGTATCATTCGGACTGTATAGAGATTCCTTTACCTTCAAGGAAAAAGCCTAATTGGGCAGGTTCAAAGAAAATATATTTACTCCCCTAATAGGAGACAAAACATTTACAAGGAAATCTCAACTGAAAACCTGCCCCCAAAGCAATCACCTTTGATCTATAAGACAAAAACTCTTTCCTCCTGGATTGCGTCCACCTCGAAACATCAGGAAATATATATACCCTTTCCCCCAAATAGGTAATCTGCTTTAAATTAAAATATAATTTCAGCAACATCTCTTTATCTTGAAGAAATACCAACGAGACCAACAGTGTTGCCCTTCCCTGAATTTCAATACCAGAGGACTGCAGAATAGCAGAAACATCTAATTGAACATTTTCATCTACTAAAGCTTTTTCTTTCTGCACTTGTTTTAAATAGTAAATTTTTTGTATCGGGGGAAGACTTGTTTCTGGTATATTTAAAACATTCAACATAAAGTTCTTAAACAGTTCTTGAGGTGGCATAAACTTGGCAACTGGAAAATTAAGAATCCTCAAATTCAAATTTTTCTGCTGGTTTTCCAGGTTTTCAATCTTCCTCAAAATCATCATTTTATCTGTTGTTTGTTTAGTAATTAAATTCTTAGTCTCAGTTGTCACTTTGTCTAAATTTTTTAAGTCCACTTGATGTTGCTGGGTAATAGTCTCTAAAGAACTTATCCTGGAAGTAGAATTTTGAGTTATAGAAACAAAGTTGGTGCATACCAGGTGAAGGTTCTCAATCGCAGACCAAATAGAATCCAGGGTAACAGCCTGTGGTCTCACCAACGGTCCAAGGAGGGAGATATCAGCCGACTTTGGTATGGCTTCTGCACCAAGAGAAGAACTCTGGGCTCCTGCAACCTCTCCACCGCTGGCTCCCAACGGCTCCTCTCCCCCTGAACGCTGCGTCTCCAACAACGGAGTCAGCGTAGTTGCTTTCACTTCCAGGTTCATCTCGGGTGAAGAACGAGCCTCCCCCCACACACCGGGGGAGCCCTCTTGCCAGTTCTGCTGCACCGACGTTTCTCCAGGTTTGGGAGGGGTATGCGGTCCTCGTGGGCTCAACGAGAGAGACATCTCGCTGTCCAAGCTGTGGAGTTCCCGCTCCACAGCAGCAGAAATGCCCGATATGGAAGGAGGGACTGTAAACGCTGTAATTACAGTCTGCCTCGGCGTCGAGGAGCCCGAGATAGGTGGAGGGATACCCCTCGGTTTCCCTCTTCTCTTAGGCATGAGAAAAGCCGTTTTTTAAAAAAGTTGAAAAGGAAAATTTCTCCTGCGAGGGGGGAGTGCTCCTCTCAGCGTCCTGCTCAAGACGCCATCTTACCTTCATTTTTTTTCTTTTAGTCTCCCCAGGATAACCTCCATTTTAGATTTCAAGGGTCCTCTGAAAAATTCCTTCCACAAAATGGAATTTTTCTTCTTAATGCCCTCCACACCTGACTATATCACTCTAAGAAAGCATATACATCTTGCAAGATAAGAGGCTCAAAGCTGAATTATCTGTGTATCAATGCTGCATCCACTCAACTATCTTTGTTACCATTAGATTGAACATTTGTCATCCTGAATCCATAGAATAGCACAAACTTGAATATGAGATACCAAATTATTTGATAGCAGAATACAGAGTCACTCTATTCTTACAAAAGTTCAAAAGTACATACAAACAATATTCACTATTTTTGGAAAGAGTTTCAGTTGTTCCAGGGTAATTCTGGGAAGAACTCCTTTGGGATCTTATTAGGTACTTGTGACGTGGATTGGTCACTGGGCTTGATAGACCTTCAGTCTGTTCCAGTATGGCAATGCTTATGTTCTTATGGAAACTGGTCTTCATTCTTTATTTTCTGCCTCTGTCTAAATTAAATTCTTTCTTACTATGCAGTCCTCAGTTTCCCTCTTTTCACTGTGTCTTCCCACAGCATGCCACCCCTTTCCTTCACCCCTCCACTATCTCACTAATTCTATCTTCTTCCCCCATCCAGCATATGCCCTTTTTCTTTATCCCTCCTTCCATCCAGTATGTGTTCTTTCTCCACTTCCATTCAGCATTTGCTCTCCCTTCTCCCCACTTCCATCATCTGCCCTCTTCTCTCTCCCCACTTCCATCATCTGCCCCTTCTCCCCACTTCCATCATCTGCCCTCTTCTCTCTCCCCACTTCCATCATCTGCCCCTTCTCCCCACTTCCATCATCTGCCCTCTTCTCTCTCCCCACTTCCATCATCTGCCCTCTTCTCTCTCCCCCTCTCCCCACTTCCATCATCTGCCCTCTTCTCTCTCCTCCTTCTCCCCACTTCCATCATCTGCCCTCTTTTCTCTCCCCCTTCTCTCCACTTACATCATCTGCCCTCTTCTCTCTCCCCCTTCTCTCCACTTCCATCATCTACTCTCTTCTCTCTTCTCCTTCTCCCCACTTCCATCATCTGCCCTCTTCTCTCTCCCCACTTCCATCATCTGCCCCTTCACCCCACTTCCATCATCTGCCCCTTCTCCCCACTCCATCATCTGCCCCTTCTCCCCACTCCATCATCTGCCCTCTTCTCTCTCCCCTTCTCCCAACTTCCATCATCTGCCCTCTTCTCTCTCCTCCTTCTCCCCACTTCCATCATCTGCCCTCTTCTCTCTCCCCCTTCTCTCCACTTCCATCATCTGCCCTCTTCTCTCTCCCCCTTCTCTCCACTTCCATCATCTGCTCTCTTCTCCTTCTCCCCACTTCCATCATCTGCCCCCTTCTCTCAATCTCTCCATCCACCATAGGCCCTACAGCCCTAAATACAACAAATGGAGTACAGGAGATTATTGGAGATGCCGGCCCTTGGCAACTGGTAACCTCCTCTACGGGCAAGCAAAGAAAACCTTCCTCATTCTCACTTTCTTCTTCTTCTTTTTCTCTCCAACAGGTTACTTCTATAACAATACCTCAACTCACTCTCAACAATAGATTTCAGATCTTACAAGAAGGAACCTCCGAGGAAATAGCAGAAGGGGCTCAGGAGAGGGGCGCTGTTGAGCCCGACAAAGATGGTCGTCTGAACAGCAGGCTCCAGCAACCTTCACCATCTTTTTACTCTCTGGCTGCACTGCACTGGTGTTAGACCCCTCCATCCAGCTCCATCCACACTATAAACGATGGCTACAGCTACTAAGGGCAAAAGGCACAAGCCCGACCCTCCCTCTCCCGCAAAGGACTCTAAATTGGTGACACAGGATGGCCCTGAGGCTCCCTCCATGTCTGATTTGTGGAATGCAATCAAAACAGTCCAGGATCTGATGACTGAGACCAAGGATGCCATCTCTGAGCTTAAAGATGACTTATCTTCAATCCAAACTGAACTGACCACCTTCAAAGTGAAAATAGCTGATCTGGAAATAAAATCAGCAACCACAGATGCCAATGTTAAGGCATTACAGGGCCACGTGAAACGCACGCTGGCCCTGGAAAAAGAAATGGAGGACGCCAGTAATCGTTCCCGCCAGAATAACCTGCATCTTTTGGGGGTCCCGGAGGGGCAGGAAGGCAATAATATGGTGGCGTTCTTGGAGTCCTTCATCCCCAAAATACTAGATCTGCACTTTAAGCATGATTTTGAAATTGAACGTGCTCACTGCTCTCCATCCTCCAGGTTGCCACATGATCGCCGGCCACGACCCATAGTGCTTCGGATCCTCAGCTACCCGCAGGTCCTAGAAATTCAGCAAAATGCCCGATCACTAGCGCCTGTGACCCACGAGGGAAATAAGATCCTTTTCCTCCCAGATCTGCACAAGAACACTATTAAAGCACGACAACAACTGCTTGCATTCAGACCACAACTAAAAAAGATGGGAGCCCGCTACGGTCTTTTCTACCCAGTAAGAATGAGGGTAACTTACCTAAATCAAACAAAAGACTTCACTGACCCGGAGCTTCTGGCTACTTACATCGAAGAGACTTCACCAACCCCGATTGACTCTGTGTGAGCCTGTTTCCCTCTGTGCCTGATGCTCATCTGCCATGCTGCCTCTGAAACTGACTCTTTCTACATGTTATTCTAACTCTACAATTGTTATTTCCATGATTATTTCTCTCTCTTTTACTATATATCGCTTGAATGACTCCTTCTCTAATTTATTTTTCATTTTTACTACCCTTTTACCTTTCCACTGCATCGCAGGACCTCTAGGCATGTTCGTTACTCTCTTCTTTTTACAGACATGTGACTCTGCACTGCAAGACCATGCACCTCAGCCATTTTGTGTTTTTTTTGTTTTTTTTTTTATATTATATTATGTTACTGGACTATTATGCTCACTCTACCTGCTAAAACCCTTTGAACCTCTCACTATTTTTCTTCTCGTTGGTGCGGATGTTAATTGGTAAGCATAATGAAAGTACAGTGGCTTTAAATTTACACTTTTAAATGTCCAGAAACTTAGATGATGAATGTTTACTACATAGGTTTGGTCTTCTGCAATTTTTTCACACATGACTCAATTACTGTGCCACGGATTTTAATCTTTTATTTATTTTATGAATTTCCTTACTTGTATTATCCTATGACATCATAGGTTTTGCTATCTGATGTCAATTATACTAGATCAGAGTGCTAATGTCCTTAGTGGGACACACTGACTGCCTGAGTAGTTCATCTTTCTGTATTATTATGCCTCTCTTTCCATTTATTTATCCTCCTGAACTCTATAATCATTATATATTGTTTTTAGTTTCTTTCATTAATGTTACTTCCACAGCAGGCATTCATGGCTGACTGACATTGAATGTGCCTCTTTATTCTGATGATTCACTTGTTTTAGTGGTTGCTGTGGATTGCCATTGTTGGCATAGTTCATTCATTATAAACACAGCACTTAAACTTTTTGACCTGTTGTTTACTTTAGTTAATTGTGCATGCAGCTAGAGCTACTTTTTGCAATACACTGATCAAATGGTTGCTGAGTTTGTTTTGTTCACTCGGCTATCTGTCCCCTCCTCGGCCACCCAAAGTTTTTTGCTTGCTGTTTTATTACAGTGGGCTCTTTCTCCTTTCAGGTACAACTCTTACTCCTCTACTATAATCCTTTTGTTGATTTTTCATTTTTGTTATAAGATGCATACAGCTTCTGCTTTTTTTGCCATAGTTGTATTTACAGCTTATAAGTCCCACACCAAATTTTGTCTGGCTTATTTAGGTATCTCAACCATGCTAAATATCATATATCCATGCTTTCAATGTCATTATCAATAACATCTTTAAATATCAAAGGTCTAAATAATGTGATTAAAAAGCGGAAATTATTGTCTTATATTGATGATCTTAAATCAGATATTATTCTGCTTCAGGAAACTCATCTCAATGAATCTAGCTCAAGTAAATTTCTTAAACAAGGCTTTTGTGCGCCATTGTTTTCCCCTGCTCTGAATGGAAAAAATGGTGTAATTACCCTAATTAAACATCATCCATCCATCTCTATTTTATCTAGCTCTCATGATACTTATGGTAGATGGGTTAGTGCCAAACTTTCTATATCCAATCGCACATTACGCATTTTAAATATATATGCACCAAATTTAGATTCTCCTGAATTTTTTCATAATTTGGCCAATCATATCTTACAGGATCCTGACACCCCTATTATTATTGGAGGTGATTTTAATCTTATTTTAGATCCTTCCAAGGACAGGAAATCACATGCCTCTTACAAGAAACCAAAATCATGGTATGCATTGCATGATATTATATCCCAGCTTCACTTAACAGAAACATAGAAACATAGACATAGAAACATAGAAGATCCCTGGAGATTGCAGCATACCGCCCTTGATCAATTTACGTTCTTTTCAGCACCACACTCGACTTACTCCAGGATTGATTACTTTCTTGCCTCTTCTTCTATCTTACCTCACATCACCACCTCTGATATTCACTCTATCACAATTTCTGATCATACAGCTATTTCCCTGACTTGCTCTTACTTTTCTCTTACACCTCGCAGTAGGCAATGGCGGTTCAACTCTTCACTCTTTGCTGAAAACCAATTCTCTGAAAGTATTACTGCGGCCATCCAAGAATTTTTTCATTTTAACATCCCCACTCAGTCCAATTGGATCAACACCTGGGATGCCTTCAAAGCTTTCATACGTGGGACAATAATTCAATTTACTGCTAGACTCCACTCCTCTAGAAAACAAACCCTACGAGACCTTGAATCTCGCATACGTGAAGCGGAAGCTACCCATATTTCAGACATTACTGATATTACAGCCCTGACTACTCTTCGTAACCTTAGAATCCAATACAACTCTTTATTGAGTTCATCTGCTGCCAATTCAGTCTTCGTCCAAGCGGCTTCGTACTACGCAGAAAATAACAAACCTGGACATCTGCTTGCGAATTATTTGAAAAAATCCCAGGATAAAACTACCATATCATCCATTAAAGACCCCGCAGGAATACTTACTACAGATCCTTCAATCATCTCATCCGCCTTCCATAATTTCTATCAAGATCTTTATTCTTCAGAAATCACCTCCTCTGAAGCTAATCTCAATTCCTTCTTATCTTTCCCGCACCCCACTCTTTCTCCTACGGATTCTCTCTCACTTTCTTCTGCCTTCACTTCCCAGGAAATCACGGATGCCATTAACTCCATGGCTCCGAACAAATCTCCAGGCCCGGATGGCCTTACAATAGAATTTTACAAAGCCTTTCTACCAATTTTACTTCCACATTTGCTTCCTTTCTTTCACTTCTTATGCAATCAAGGTCATTCCACAGGCTCCTTTACAGAAGCTAATCTCATTGTCTTTCCTAAACCGGGTAAGGACCCTCAAGAGGTCAAAAATTACCATCCCATCTCATTAATCAATGTAGACGCAAAAATTTTCGCTAAGATCCTTGCTTCTCGGCTTCAAACCGTACTTCCACTGCTCATTTCCTCGGACCAATCTGGTTTTCTAAATAATCGTTACTCTTCTAATAATACCCGACTCTTGTCTCACATTATCCATCACTCATCTTCTCACGCAGATAGACTGGTAATCATGGCTCTTGATGCCGAAAAAGCCTTTGATCGTCTAGAATGGCCCTTCCTATTTTATATTCTACGTTGGTATGGTTTTCCTGATCCCTTCTTATCTATGATTAAAGTTCTCTACTCTCATCCCACGACACGAATTATGATAAATGGACTTCTTTCCCAACCCTTCTCTCCATCCCGTGGCACGAGACAGGGTTGCCCCCTATCTCCCTGAATGATTCTCGAATTGTTGGCTTTCATTACAATGATTTTTCAGTTAAACTCTCGGCATATGCCGACGATGTTCTTCTTTATGTTCATCCAGAATCTATTATCTTTATCCTTGAACAAATTAATCGCTATTCGGCGATTTCTGGATACAAATTAAACATCAATAAATCTGAACTTTTACCTTTAAACTGTATAGATATTCAATCTGATTCTTCCCAATATGGTTTCATATGGTCCCCTTCTAAGATCAAATATCTTGGATTGTATTTTGGGCCCTCTCTCGACTCCACCTCACGACTTAACTCTGACTATATCTTCTCTATTATTCGCTCCTGCACTTCCAGATGGTCCCCCCCCTTAATCTCTCCTGGTGGGGTAGACTATCTACAATACGTATGATGATCACTCCGAAAATCAATTACATCCTTAGTATGCTTCCCTTTCTCTTCCCTCACTCAATTTATTCTCGTATTGAACACTTACTCACTTCCTTTTTATGGCAATGCAAACAGCCTCGGATTGCACTCCGTAAACTGAAATGTTCTAAGGAGCAGGGAGGAGTCAATTTTCCTAGCTTTCGCGAATATCACCATGCATTTTTGATGTCTCAGGGCTCCTTATGGCTGAATGTTGAGTCTATGCGTGTAAATCCTACGTGGTTACCTTTGGAACTCTCTTTAGTTGATTCTTATATATTGCATCATGCTCCTGCCATTCCTCTTCCTCAATTGGCAAAACAAAACCCGATTATATTAAGTACTTGGCAGGCGATCAATTATATTGACTCCCTTTCAAATATGAAATTGGCTGATTCAGTATCTGCACCTATCTGGCATAACCCCAAACTCAAGATAGGCAACGCGGTGATGGTTTGGAAAACTTGGCAGCGAGGAATTTGGCATATTTCCCATCTTTTGACTAATGACAAATGGATTACTTTTTCAGATATCATGGCCAAATATAACATCTCTCCCTCTCAATATTTCAATTGGATTCAACTCCACCATTGCCTTTCTGCGAGGTATCCTTCTCCAACTTCTCTTCATACCACTTCAGACCTACACTCTATGGCTCTTTCCTTCTCTGCATCCCATGGACAATCATCTAATTGGTATAAATATATACATTCAAAATGTTTCCCTGCAATTTCGGCTTCCCTGACTAAGTGGGATTTGGTGTTGCAATCTCCGTTAACTGATCGTATGTGGACGGAACTGTGGATTAGGATTTTTAAATCGCTCCACTCAGCCTCCCATAGACAAACTGCGATTTTTCTGTATCATCGAGCCTTCTGGACTCCGTCCAAAACAGCTAAAATTAAGAGATCCACGGATAGCTCCTGTTGGACCTGTAAATCCTCCGAAGGCTCCCTACGACATATGTTATTTGATTGTCCCCATTTACAGATTTTTTGGTCCTCTATCTGGAATGTGATTACCAAACTTTTTATTATTAATGACCCCTTCACATTGGATGTCTTACTTCTGGGATCCTCGGCACTGTTCTCACCTTTATCTTTGTATCATGATCGTCTTTTGACCCTTTTGTTATTCATAGCTCTTCAATTAATTTTACAAAATTGGAAAGACTTCTCTAACCTCAGCCTCACTCATTGGTGGAATTCAGTATGCCTACATGCTAAATACGAGAAACATATGGCAGAACGCTCTAAGTCACTATCCACTTATGATAATACATGGTCTATACTAATAGACCATTCTACTCAAGACCTTTGAAATAATGCTTATGAGATCATTTATTGATATAACATCACTCATCAATTTGTTTTAATCTTTCACACTTTTCATTGGTGTTCCTTTTCTGATGTATCTCAGGAATCAATATGACCCTCTCTCCATTTATAATGCCAGATTCTATTAAGCTTTTGTATTCTCTATGGCTTTACATACTAGACTACATTATGATACTATACATAATTCATGGCCCTGCCATCCTATTTATGTATTTATCTTGCAATGTACTATGACCAGAAGACTGTGTTAGTTTTCTCATTATTATTTGTTGCTTCTATCCTTGAGTATCGATAATATTTCTTATTGTGATATGATGTACTGAAGGGAGCTGTCACTTGGTTTTTCTTGTTAGGCTTCCTCGGAAGCCTTTGTTGTATATTTTCTATTTTAAAACTATGAAATCAATAAAAAAAATATTTTGAACAAGAGAAGGGGCTCAGGAGGATACCCAGCTCACAACTTCGAACTCTGGGCTCGCAGACCGGCCCCCCCCGGAAGGAACGGAGAGTGGTAGTCATTGGAGACTCCATGCTAAGGGGCACCGAGGGACCAATTTGCAGGCCTAACTTGCAGTCAAGAGAGGTCTTCTGTCTCCCTGGAGCCAGGATCCAGGATATCACCACCAGCTTAGACAAACTTCTAAAACCTAACGATCATTTTCCTATGTTTCTTATCCATGTAGGCACAAACGACACTGCTAGGAGTACCATGGAGAACATTCCCAGAGACTTTGGAGCACTGGGAAAGAAATTGAAGCAGATAGGAGCACAGGTGGTCTTCTCATCCATTCTCCCAGTAAGAAACAAAGGCAGAGCTAGAGAAAAGCGTATCCAACAGACCAACGAATGGCTCCGCGAATGGTGCATAGAGATGAACTTTGGATTCCTAGACCACGGTGAGACGCTCCAGGGACTACAAGGACCAGACGGACTCCACCTAACCAGGAGAGGTAAGAATGTATTTGGACATCGACTAGCCCGCCTACTCCATAGGGCTTTAAACTAGGTAAGTTGGGGGAGGGTACATACTTATATCCCAGAGCAGTAAGAAACCACCCTGAGGAGGCAGGTCACACCCACACTTCTGGGTCTAAAGTAGGTACAAATGATATCCACGATAAGTCGGGGAATATTATCAATGATAATTTAAGAGATAAACAATCAAATAAGGGAATCTCTTCACAGATATGGAGGGCTATGTATGTTAATGCACACAGCTTGGGCAATAAAATTCTAGAATTGGAGACTGAAATAATAAACACCGATTTGGACGTGATAGCGATATCCGAAACCTGGTTCACGGACTCGCATGGGTGGGATATGGTAATACCAGGCTACAACTTGCTTTGTTGCGACAGAGAGGGTAAATCAGGAGGAGGGGTAGCACTGTACACTAAGGAAAGCATCAAAACTACCAGAATCACAGATGTTAGATACACCGGGGAATCCCTCTTGGTGAACCTAGCCAGAGGGTTTGAAAAATGCCTATACCTTGGTGTGATATACAGACCTCCCAGGCAACAGGAAGACCAAGAAATGGATTTAATAGAGGACACAGAGAACATCACACTGCGCGGGGACACAGTAATGCTAGGAGACTTCAACATGCCTGATGCAGATTGGAGCACACTCTCCGCGACTACATGTAGTAGCAAAATAATTTTAACCTCCATAAAGGGTGCATGTTTCAAGCAAATGGTATTGGAGCCAACCAGGGACCAGGCGATACTAGACCTAGACTAGAAGAAAGATTTGGCCTCTGAAAGCTAATTGAAAAATAGATTAGTCCAATAAAATGATATTTTCTTATTTCTAATCGATGCTCATTGGCTGCCTTTCGAACACAGAATCAGTTATAAAATTCTACTATTAACATTTACTACTCGTTCACACAGCCATCCAGAATTCATTGATAGACTGCTTACTCCTTATCACCCCGCTAAATCTCTTCGTTCCATATCACAAAACCTTTTAGTTGTACCGTCTCTGAAAATAATTAATACGTTGAGATCTAATAATTTCGCTGTCACTGCACCCACCCTATGGAATTGATTGCCCAGTCACTTAAGTATGGAAACCTTGATAAAACAGTTTAAAGCAAAACTCAAAACATTTTTATTTGAGGATGCTTTTGGATAAAATTGTCCTTTTTAGGGCTAACTAACTACATTCCCTTTCCCTACCTGTTGTTTTATCCCTAAGTGTGCTTTATCTTAAATTATTGTAGTTCAGTCCTACTTTCCCATTTGTGTCCAGTTAGTTTATGTGTTTATGTTTAAGCCTACTAACTTGATACTGTATTGTACAATATTTTAACACTAATTGGTTTTATTTCTTTTAAAGATTACTTTTTATTATTACTGTACACCGCTTAGAAATTTGAATAAGCGGTATAAAAAATTTTTAATAAACTTGAAACTTGATATCAGTTTTTTCAAATTTACATCTACTGTCTTTATATTTTGCACAGTAATAGGGGACATGTGTCACTGTTTCTGTGGTATTGCATTGTATGCAGTCTTGTTTCTTGGTTCAGTTTAACTTTTGTCTACATACTTCTATTTTTAGTTTGTGATTATTCCATATTGGGCGAGGGTGTATCTGTGTTCTGTGTGTATAAAAAGGACATGGCTTTCTGTTAGCAATGACTGTACAAGATCAATTGACTTTGCAGGATCTGGCTTTAGTTTTACAATGCGTGTGTTGGTGTTCTAGTGCTCACTGCAGTGTTTAAGATGCTGCCTTTTCCTAGGTGCACCCTTGTTGTGTGACCTATGGATTATTACAAAAAATATATTTTTTATATAGAGAAGGGTTTAAAAAAAATGATCAGCACTGGCTGTCATATATACTAGGTACGCCACAGGATTTAATGACCCTATTCTTATTTTATTGTTGACGTAGGCGTTGTCCCCCTACTACCACCACAAACATACCCACTATAAAGAATTAAATTAAAGTTGTATTAACATCAAGCAGATTTCAAATGACATTATAAGCAAATAAAAATAAAATATTTTTAATACATTGCTAATTATTACCTGCATTTTTACCTAAACTGTTTTGCCCTAGCTGATCTTAATCTGCTACTTTATTATTTTGCTGTAGTGCAATCACACAGGTCCCCTTCAAGGCTCAGTAACACCTCTCCATAAATTATGTGGAAGAGGTCTGGAAGTGGGGATTGCATCTATTTCATATCCTCAGTGAGACCTCAGGAAGGAACCTAGTGATCAAAACATTATTAGAGGTGCTGTAAAGCCGTTTCTTGTATGACTTGGATGAGCTATATTTATCTTTTTTTTTCTTAGTTGGTTAAATTCATGCAGAAATAAATGGCTAGATTGAACCCAATGACTTCATTAATGCATTTCCCTTTTTTAAACCTCTATACCATTTGAAAGAGGGCGCATATCTATTCACTTCTAGAATTGGATACTTCTTAAATTTAGTAAAAATATTTTGGAACAAGTGTCAAACCTTAAAAAAGGAAGTCATATTGAGCATTGGAAAACAATAATTAACTAATAAAAATAGTACACATTTAGGGCTCATTTTACAAAGGTACGCTAGCGTTTTTAGCGCGTGCTATCTGTAAAACTACCACCTGCTCAAGAGGAGGCGGTAGCGGCTAGCACACGGGGCATTTTAGCACACGCTATTCCGCGCGTTAAGGCTCTAATGCACCTTTGTAAAAGGAGCCCTTAATTTTCCCCACTACCAAATTTCCCCACCCCGCCCAGCTACTTTTTCATGCCACCGGCTGGAAAAAATTTCTGGGGAGAACACTGAGGTGAGGTTGAAATGCCCCCCCAATCAGGACCATGCCCTCCGCATGATCCAACAATAAACGCCCCAAAAGTGTAAAAAAGGCCCCCTGACCAGTATTGGGTGCGTAAACGTTCAGCAAGCTATACAATCAGCCATCCAGCTTCCCCTTGACTAAGATGTACCACCCCTCTGCATCCTGAATTGCCTCTTTCAGAGTGAATTGTACATTCTTGTGGATAAAAATACCCACCCCTTGGGTCTTTTTGAGGATCCTAGTGGAGGAAATAAAAACATGAGGATAACACTTATGCGAGAGTAACTTCTCAAATTTAGATTGAAAGTACGTTTCCTGAATAAACCTCACTGCCACTTTCAAGCGACCCAACTCCGCTTTTGTGGAGTATTCAATCCAAGTACATTGTAAGATAAATAAGTATAAACCATAAAACCCCAAAATGAAGTTGCCTATCCAGGCTATCCGTACTCTCCAGATTACCCCGAAAATCCCACAATACACACTCAGACAGCCACTCATAGCATATAATCCCCATCCAGGCACATAATCTCCAATCCCCCTCCTGACCACCCTCGACACCCCCACCCGACATGGTCCATCCACCGAAGCACATGGAAACCATACTACCAGGAAGTGTTAAGAAAGAGCATACAGGCCCCCTCTGCAGCAAAAAATTGTAAAACCTCCTGCCCCCAAAGATAATACACCCTACAGTACAGTATGAAAATAAACCAGGTCACCCAAACCCTCCCATAGGTTACTTAGGAGCTGCCTCTGAGTCCACAGGGCGGCGGGCCACTCCAGACCAAGTCACCTTCTGCCAGCCCAGTCCCCTCACAGGTTTAGAAGCAGGGGACTGCTGTAGTAAAGGAGCCAGCTCAGATGCCGGCAGAGGAGGGGGGCGGGTCCGCGGCGGAGGATAGCACAAGCAGCTCAAGATCGCTGACATTGCGATCTTGCTGCAGGCTGCTTCTACTCTAAATGGTGCGGGGAGGCCAGAGGGGAAGAACCGGACGTCAGGGTGGGGGGTGGAAGGGGGGGCCAGAGGTCCTTTGGGGTGGGGCAGGCAGGCAGGCCTTCAGGGGGAGATGCAGGCCTTAAAGGGGGGGGGTGACAAGCCTTCATGGGGGGAGACAGGCTTTTGGGGGGGGGGACAGGCAGGCAGGCCTTTAAGGGGGGGGACAGGCCTACAAGGAGGTGGGACAGGCCTTCAAGGGGGAGGGACAGGCCTTCAAGGGGGTGCAGGCCTTCGGGGGGGTGCAGGCCTTCAAGGGGGGAACAGGCCTTCAAGGGGGGGACAGGCCTTCAGGGGGAGATGCAGGCCTTAAAGGGGGGAGGGGACAAGCCTTCATGGGGGAGACAGGCTTTCGGGGGGGACAGGCAGGCAGGCCTTCAAGGGGGGGACAGGCAGGCAGGCCTTTAAGGGGGGGATTTGGCCTTTAAAGGGGGAACAGGCCTTTGGGGGGACCCTGGTGTAGAAGTACACAGAGGGAAGGGGGTGTTCAAAGAGACGTTCATATGCCAGACTTTGGGGGGGGGCAGAAATAATGGGTCTGAAAATAGAGGAGAGGGAGAGAGATGATGGACCATGGGATTTAGGGAGGGAAGGAACAGAAAGGGAGAGAAATTGGACACAAGGGATGGTGTGGACGAGGGATAGAGATACTGGATAGGAGGGTAATTGGGAAAAGAAAGGGAGAGATGGTGGGCCCTGGGGTGGTGGGGAAGGAGGGAGAGATGCCGGATGAAAGGGTAGTTAAGAAAAGGTGGATCTGTGGAGGGAGATGAAAAAAAGGAAAGATACCAGACTTCCTGGGGAGGGAAGGCAAATGGAAAGGGAGGACAGAGATGGCAGATGGATAGTTAGCATGAAGAAAGAAGGAGACCCTGGCAAGCAAGTTATCAGAAGACAACCAGAGCCTGGGACCAACAAGATTTGAAAAATAACCAGACAACAAAAGGTAGAAAAATTAATTTTATTTTCTGTTTTGTGATTACAATATGTCAGATTTGAAATGTGTATCCTGCCAGAGCTGGTGTTAGACCGCAAACGTGAGCTAGGATTTAACAGAGAGAGGAAAAGTCCTTTTTGTTTCTTTATTTTATTTACACCACTGCGCCAGTGTGGTTAGGAGAAGCCAAAGGGGGTGAAAAAGCTATAAAACCCACTAAGATTTTTGAAAAAAATCACCCAACTGGGCAGGAAAATCGAATCGAAAAACCAATTAAATAGGCTGAATCAAAATTTTTCTTCCTGAATCGGGCAGTTTGTGCTACTGTCTCAGACTTTAGGACCTGGGATTGGGGAGAGATGGCATCCTCAGTACTTTATAATGCAAGTGAAATGAGGATTTGGTCAGACTTTTGAAGGATCTGCAGAAGAAAAATATTGTATAGGCCGGGGACATGAGACAGCAGGAAATGGGAACTTTTCTTCCTTCTATTTTTGTGAATGGAAAGGCTGAGGATGTCAGAGAGTTCAGTTAAAATATGTGCTTTATAAAAAAAATATAATAATGTGTTTTATAAAGTTTATAAGCATTGCTGGCCTACCCGGTGAGCTGTTCCTAGTGGTGGTAGTGGTAGTGGCTAGTGTGTCAATGTGTTGAGAGGAAGAGGTGGTCTGGGAAATTCTCCTGAGCAAACTCCGGGCCCATTTCCACCCCCCAGTTAGTCCACTCCACTCAACTGGTTCACACACTGAGTGGGTCTTTGGGTGTTGTGCCTGGGTAGTTGTTTTGGGATCTCTTCCAGTTTTTTGTCAGTATCTCCTTGTGGTCCAAGGAAGGAAACTTTGTTAACCTTAGCATTGACCTTCAGAATATGTTTGTAACAGCGCTGCTTGTGTGGCATTAGGCTATGTAGTGATCGAAAGAAAAAACCAGACCTTTGCACATTTTTGCACTATAGGTGGGTGTATGAGGAGATTCACATTTCCTGCACAGCTAAGTCCATGTGAAGTTTCCTTGTGCTGTATTTGACATCTAGCAAGGTCCCTGTTTGGAAGGAAAGATCTAAGCTTAAAAATGAAGTGGCCAGAAGTTATGGTAAAAGTAGATAGCTTAGCTGGCTTTAAGAAAGATTTGGACAAATTCCTGGAAGAAAAGTCCATAGTCTGTTATTAAGACTTGGGGAAGTGTTTGCTTGCCCTGGATCGGTAGCATGGAATGTTGCTACTCTTTGGGTTTTGACCAGGTACTAGTGACCTGGATTGGCTACCATGAGAATGGGCTACTGGGCATGATGGACCATTGGTCTGACCCAGTTAGGCTATTCTTAGGTTATGTTCTCATCTGTAGGGGCCTTTGTTTTCACTTCTTATTTTAATGTATTTTTTTTCTGGGAACTTATCAGTGTTTTTTATAATGGGAACAAAAAATGGAAGAGAATTAATGTGTGTGGAATGGGGGGTAACTAATTTCTTCAGCTAAATAATTAAATCCACCTCAACCAGACATAGGAGAACTCGCACACCATTCACACACCCTCCAACCAAAAACGTCAAAAGAAAAAAACTGTTCGACAACCTCCTAGCCATTTGAGCTGCAACACTCGACCCCCAACTCTACAACCTATTGACCTCGACCATAAACTGCAAAACCTTCAAAAAAGAAATAAAAACCCTTCTATTCAAAAAACACATAAAACTGAACTAACACAATCAGAACTGTCCCAAGCATCACCTGCAACTACTCCATATGTACTTCTCATGTCATGACAATTCAGACATAATTTATGTTATGTTATGTTTGGAATAATGGTTACATATATGAGGTTCAATAAAAGAATATTTTCACTCCCTGTTTCTATTCTGACCATTTATACCATTTCATGGTTATTACAAAAAATATTTTTTACATGGGGGGTGGGTGGGGGTGGTGTCAAAAAATGATGGGCCCCGGGTGCCACATACCCTAGGTACGCCACTGCGTCTGTGTTCATCCCATGCTTGTTTGAACTCCCTGTCACCATTTTCTTCTCCACCATCTCCCTCGGGAGCGCATTCCACGTATTAACCACCCTCTCTATAAAGAAGAATTTCCTAACATTACTCTTGAGACTACCACCCCTCAACCTTAAATTATGCCTTCTGGTTTTTACCATTACCAGAGGGAGGAGCCTAAGGCCCTGATTAGCTTGACTGTAACACACGCACATCATCTGTGCCATTTAAAAAAAAAAGAAGAAGAAGAAAAAAGCCCCAACAGCTGAGTGGCAGGAGGCTGCTTTGGGGCTTCCCCCACCACAACTGTTTGGGCTTCCCTAAACCGGCTCTGTGCATATGTCAAAATTGTTCACACAGCAACTGGTTGGACAGGATTACAGCTTGGATTCCACCTTAGAGACTTGAGGAAAATATTAAATATAATAGGTCACAGTATGGATTCCTTTGGTACCCCCATAGTTCAAGTTCCCAAGGGGATGATGTAATGTGGTTGAACAGAATTTACTGTTGTCTGCCTGACAGATTTAAACTTTGCAAATACTGTGCCACTTATACCCATTTCTGCCAGCTGTATGAGTATGATACTGTGGTCTGCAGTGCCAAAGATTGCTCCAAAATCTAATAGCACCAGTACTGAGGTGCAAATCATTTGATTGTTAACCCTTAAGCTGGCCATGTTGCCATTTCTTCTGTCTGGGCCCTTCAACCTCCAAGCACATTCAGAGGATCAGAGAGGGAAAGGTACTTCATATTGTATATGGTGGTGGTGGTGGTGGTGGTGGTGGTGGTGGTAGGTAAGAGTTGAAAGAGTAGCAGCATTGTAATAACTTTCTTCAGGCTTGCATGCTCCTTCTGTGGGCAACTAGGAGTGGTTCTGGCTCCATACCCTACTGCTACAGGGGGAGGTGTCTTTGTCAGCAGCTGGCAGAGAAAGAAACAGGTGGGCCCTACAGCTGAAGGCTGATATCAGAGGTCCAAGAAAGGATACTTTTTTGGGGGGGGGATGTTCTTTTGGTATTTTACGGTTATGATTAAAGAAAATAAGAAGCCTTAGTTTTAAAATTATTAGAAACTAGATGAAATCTTGATTGGGAAAAAACATACTTTTTGTGTGTAAATACAGTATGGACTTCATGAACTGAAGAATACAAAAGAAAAGGAGATTATGTACTTACCCTGGTAAGCTCTTTTTCAGTAGACAGGTGAGACATTGTTGAAGAAGGAATCCACTCCAGATTTTTCACTCTGTCTCGATGGTATGTTACTGATCAGTTTAGTGCCCTCTACAGTTAGTACCCAAGCACCGAGAAGCACTGAATATATGTGAAGTAGAAGAACCTGAAGCAACAGGCTCAAACCAACTGTTACATAGAAACATGATGGCAGATAAAAGCCAAATGGCTAATCTAGTCTGCCCATCCACAGTAACCATTATCTCTTTCTCTTTCCGAGAGATCCCACGTGCCTATCTCAGGCCCTTTTGAATTCAGACACAGTCTGTCTCTACTACCTCTTCTGAGAGACTGTTCCATGCATCTACCACCCTTTCTGTAAAAAAGTATTTCTTTAGATTACGCCAGAGCCTATCACCTCTTAAATTCATTCTATGCCCTCTCATTGCAGTTTCCTTTCAAATTAAAGACACTCGACTCATGCGCATTTATATTACGTAGGTATTTAAACGTAGGTATCTCTATCATATCGCCCCTCTCCCGCCTTTCCTACAAAGTATACAGATTGAGAACTTTAAGTCTGTCCCCCATATACCTTATGATGAAGACCACATTAGAGAGTTGCGCGGGGACAGAAATCCCACCCGTCCCCGCCAAAGTCCCACCCGTTCCCACCCGTCCCCGTGAGGAATCCCACCTGTCCCCACCCGTCCCCGTGAGGAATCCCTCCGTCCCCACCCGTCCCCGCGAGGAATCCCCTCCGTCCCCACCCATCCCCGCGAGGAATCCCCTCCGTCCCCGCCCGTCCATATAAACTTCAGAAATAGTTATTTCATTTAATTATGCTACTGAATTAAAGGCTCTGGTAGAAACCCATTTACAAATAAGCAAAAAGACTTTATTAATTTGAAAATATTAATTGGGAAGAATACATACTTTGCAAATGGGTTTCTACCAGAGCCTCTAATGTTTATAAATTTTTATCAACACAACTAATATACTACTTTATCCTGAAGCAAAATAAAAAAAAAGAAATATAATTCTTTTCCTACCTTTGTTGCCTGGTTTCTGCTTTCCTCATGTTCTCATTCAATTCCTTCAATCCACTGTCTCTCTTCCTTCTGCATCTTCCATTTGCTCTGTTACTGTGCCTCTCCCTTTCTTCCCCCTTCCAAATTGGTCTGGCACCCATCTTCTTCTCTCCGCTCCCCCCATAGTCTGGCATCTGTCTTCTTCCCTGCCAGCGTCTTTACTCTTCTCCCTACTCTCTCTTCCCCATTTCCTTTCAGCGTCCTTCTCCCCCCATCTTCCCCATGTCCTGTCAGCGTCCTTCTCCCCCCTCTGTCTTCCACATGTGCTTTCAGTGTCCTTCTCCCCCTCTGCTTCCCCATGTCCTTTCAGCGTCCTTCTCCCTCTCTGTCTTCCCCATGGCCTTTCAGCGTCCTTCTCCATCCCTTTGTCTTCCCCATGTCCTTTCAGCGTCCTTCTCCTCCCCTTTGTCTTCCCCATGTGCTTTCAGCATCCTTCTCCCCCTCTGTCTTCCACAAGTGCTTTCAGAGTCCTTCCCCCCCCCCCCCGCCCTTCCCATGGCCTTTCAGCGTCCTTCTCCACCCCTTTGTATTCCCCATGTGCTTTCAGCGTCCTTCTTCCTCCTCTGTCTTCAAGTGCTTTCAGAGTCCTTCCCCCCCTCCTCCCGTCTTCCCCATGGCCTTTCAGCGTCCTTCTCCCCACTCCTTCTCTACCGCCCCGGGTGCAGCACAGCCGGCCAGGTCCCCTTACTTTTGTGGCACTTCCCCGACCGACTGACAACAGCCCCGGTCCGACAAACCTCCCTGCCCTTAACTGCAAATCTAAATTACCTTATTACAGCTGCTGTAAGAAGATAATTTAGATTCGCGGCTACAGGGCAGGGAGGATTGTTGGACCGGGGCTGTTGTCGGTCGGTCGGGGAAGTGCCACAAAAGTAAGGGGACCTGGCCGGCTGTGCTGCAACCGGGGTGGGGTGTGGCGGGGCGGACCGCCCCCTCCCTTGGTAGCCACTCGAACCGCGAGGCTACTCTCCTCCTTACCTGCATTGCCTGCAGCACAGAGCCAAACGGAAGTCTTCCCGACGTCAGCGCTGACGTCGGGAAGACTTCCGTTCGGCTCTGTGCTGCAAGCAGAGAAGGTAGGGAGAAGAGCCGCGTGACTGAGTACATCCAGCCTCGCAGGAACCCCGCGACCCTCGGAGGCGTCCCCACGGGATCCCCGCGACCCTAGGGGGCGTCCCCACGGGATCCCCGCGACCCTAGGGGGCGTCCCCACGGGATCCCCGTGACCCAAAGGGGGAACCCGCGGGATGCCCGCGGGTCCCGCGGGATTCCCATCGTCCCCGTTCCCGTGCAGCTCTCTAGACCACATACTATTTTAGTAGCCTTCCTCTGGGCCGACTACATCCTTTTTATATCTTTTTGAAGGTACGGCCTCCAGAATTGTACACAATATTCTGCTCAAGAATTCAATCAACAGTAAAGAGAAATGCCAACACCGGCTTCAGAGAAACTGAGAAACCACTCCCCAATAAATGGAACATATATCCAATTTCTTTCCAGCCCACAAGGGCTGATAGGTATCCAAGAAACAGCATGGAAAGGCATAAACAGCTCGAAAACTACAAACAGGCACAGTAAATACTGGGCAGGAGTCTAGAATTTCTCATCTATCTACTGGAAGAGAGATTACTAGGGTAAGTTCATAACTTATTTTCTAGTGTAATAGGCGAGACATTCTAGACAATAGGGACGTGCAAAAGCAGTCCCCCCAAAAAAACTAGGGTTGGCTTGCTGCGCTGACTCGTAAGACCGAGGACTCAAAGGCGGAGACCTATCTTGCCGCCACGTCCACTCTGTAGAACTTGGCAAACGTGCGAAGAGAAAACCACGTTGCTGTCCTGCAAATCTCCACAAGAGAGACCGCTCTAGCTGCGGCCCACAAAGAGACCATACATCTGGCAGACTACACCTTGACTGAAACAGGAGATGGAAGAATGTGAGCTGACAAAATAGCCATCTGGAAACAAGGCCTTTGAAGCAGGAGCATCCTGCTGAACTGAATGATACAGCACAAACAAATGGACAAAGAGACGAAACTCGTTGGTGACTTTCAAGTAATGCAGACGAACTCTGCGCCCATCCAGTTTCTTCAACAGGTAATCCTGTGACTGGGAACCTGTCAGCTGAAAGTCAGGCAAACACACATCCGGACTGACCAGGAAAACCAAAATCATGTTCAGCCAGCAGGAAGGAACCATCCAAAGGAAAAATCCCTTCTTCGAAATATAGAGGAAAGGGCCCCTGCAAGACCCAGCCCTCAGTACCAATCCTTGACACGCCCAGGTAATGGTGACCAGAAAACGGTCTTGAGCGTCGAGTTCAAGAGGGTAGCATCTCAAAGTGGCTCAAAAGATGCCTTAGCAAGACTAGACAGGGAAAAGGTGCTTAACCAGTGATCAAATCATGTAGCATAGAAGTTGTTTAGACATATATGTCAAACTATCACAGGCTGACGCAGAAATCATGTTTACTTCTTATTTTGTCTTCATCATTAAAGGTTTATAGTTACAAAAACTTCTCTTTTGTTCAGAGTATTTTTGTATGGACCTTCGGATAGCAATCAGGCAAACCAAGCCAGTTGCTTGAACTCTGTATCAGTCCAACCTTTACTCATGTTTTATTTATATTTTATTCATGTTTTTTTACTTATTAATATAAAATGCAAGAGACCTCACATGACTTATCTTATAGTGAAGTACTCCTATATTCTCCTCTCCCAACATGCATGTTTCAGAATGAAACTTTCTTCAGGGTCGAGGAATGCTATAAGACAACATTAGAAAGCATTGAGTCTTGTATCCTTAAAATCTAACAACATATACAGCAAAAAATGCCTCTAATGAACTTAACTAAAGAAAGAAAAGAGCAGAAATGCTTACCATACGAGATTTAAACATGGCCACAAAGTGTACAATATGCTATTAAATACAGCTGGCCCAATGTGCACCATGGAGCGTATGACGTAATCAACACAACTGTACGTGGCACAGCTTCAGCCAACTGGCATATTCTCAGCCGGGAGGCACATAGCACTTCAAAGAATTGACAGCCATTCAATCTCCTCGTTTAAACCTACAGGAGCTAAAGATTTGAGATTATAAATCCATCTTTGTTCTTTGGTAGCTAAAGCTTTTTGAACATTACCACCCTCCCACCCTACTGTCACAGAGTCCATTATCCTCCATCTAATGTCAGACCATTTATGTCCCAGCAACTGCCAATGTTTAACTAGCGGGGCAGTGTCATGCTTCGTGCAAACCCGAGATTTGTGCTCGTTTAAGCAAACTTTAATCGAAAGCCTGGTGCGCCCCACATAGATTTTATTATAAGGGCATTGAATAAGGTATACCACACAGGTAGAATCACAGTTAGTGAAAATATTTGTGTCATATCTAGTACCTGTGCTGGGATGGACCCAAGAATGACCGGTCAACGCCAAATTACACCATTGGCATTTACCACAACCCCTGTGAGACCCAACTTCCCAGGAGCCTTTCCTAGGGGTATATTTCACCAGCTCCCCGATGTTTTTGGTCCGTTTAAAAGAGAACATAGGTCTCTCAGGGCACTCAGGAGCAGCTAGCATGGCAACATGCCAATGTTTTAAAATTGCTTTTTTGATTTTGGTGGAGAGAGGAGTAAATTTCTGCACAAAGATTAAGCCTATATCTTCTTTGTCATCATGGTAGGTCAACAATAATTCACGTTGCGCGAATTTGGCTCTCTTATACGCTTGTTGTATGATGCCAATTGGGTAACCCCGCTGGTAAAATCTGGTTTTAATTTCTTTAGCCTGAGTTTTAAAGTCTTCCAAAGATGAGCAAATGCGTCGTAAGCGAAGGAATTGGCTGATAGGTAGACTGTTTTTCAGCCAGGTTGGATGAAAACTATGATAACGAAGCAAGCTGTTCCTGTCAGACATTTTACGGTATAAAGAGGTTTTAAAGCCTGTCCCTTCCTTCTGGATAAGTATATCTAAGAAGGCAATCTCTTTGCTGTTAATTGTGGTCGTGAATTTGATATTGGGTAATAGGCCATTGAGCCACATAATAAATGTCTCCAATTCTTGCATAGACGCAGTCCAAATGAAGAAAATATCATCAAGAAATCTTTTCCAGACGAATACATTACTGAAGTCCTCAGAATTATATGAGATTTTCTTCCATATCGGCCACGTATAAACTCGCTATGGAAGGGGCGACAGAAGCACCCATAGCAATGGATTTGTTCAAAAAATTCTTCATTGAACCAGAAATAGCTTCTAGTTAGAACCAACTTAGCTAAAGTCAGAAGAAACTCTGCAGGGATCCTGGGATGCAATGTTTTGTGACTGAAGATCCTCTGTAGCATATTGAGACCTTCATCCGCAGGGATCATAGTGTATAATGAAGCTACATCTAATGTAACTAAAAACCAGTCTTCACTCACCATGGTTAGAGAGGATAGTATAGATAACATATGAGTAGTGTCTTTTATATAAGATCGTATGTTGTTAACTTCCTCTCTCAAAAATACATCCAAAGTACCCAAGATTAACTACATGTTGTATATGTTACCTTTCTTTTTACCTCAAGCATTTTACAAACAGGTTGACTCGTTACTTACGAAGTTCTTGTGGAATTCCAAACAACCTCGTATTGCATTAACTAAGCTGAAGGCACCTCGCACATGCGGGGGGGTATGTTTTCCCTCTTTTCAGCTCTATCATCAGGCGTTTATTATGAGACAATGGGCTACGGGATATCATGGAACCAGAGAACGTGACCTCCCTACTTGGATTGCGGTTGAAGATGCATTATATGGGAAACATCGTATCCGACACTTAGCTGGTGTAGTACTCCCTAAAAGGGACTCTCTGGATTTAATCCTGATGTCTTACAAAATTGCTGTTACATCAATGGATTCCAATTTCCTTGATTTATGGGAAGCATCTCCCTTGATACCACTTTGGAATAATGGGCGTTTTCAAATTTCTAATTCCACTATATCATGGCATGAATGGCAGAAATGCAACATATGGGATGTAAAGGACCTCATAGACTCAGAAGGATGGCTCTCTTTCCAGGATTTGGTTAAATCTAGAGGCCTTCCTAATTCTCAATACTTCAAATGGCTGCAGCTTATGCACTGTATCCGGAGCTCGCTGTCTAAGGTTCCTCCATCGCTAGAATCGCCTGGTCTGCAAAGCTTTTTAGATACATCGAAGGATACAACTCTCAGTGCATCTGTATGGTACAAAATACTGCAAAAGGCAAAATATCAGGAGCCTTTGGAACTGAACCTTAAATGGACACACCAACTCAATCTACCTTCAGATGCTATTGACTGGGAAGAATTATGGAAGAACTTTTTCAAATCCTTACGATCTGCTTCCCTTATACAATCGATATACTTTGTATTGCATAGGGCGGTATGGACCCCCATACTCTCGCATAAAATAGACTCGAGCTCATCTTCTTTGTGTTGGTCCTGCAATCAGGAAGAGGGCTCCTTGGAACATTTACTCTTTTCTTGTCCTCATATACAGGCTTATTGGAATAGAGTATGGATGAATATATGTGATATACTACATATTACAGATAAATTATCCTTCAATTCTCTTATTTGCATGACACAATCACTGTCTACGCCTTTATCAAATGCCTCAACACGCTTATTTACTATAATGATGTCTCTAGCCATACAATCAGTGCTTTATTGTTGGAAAGATCTCACCAAAGTTGATTTTCATATGTGGTGGAATGCCTTATGTCTTATAGCAAAATACGAAAAAGTTTATGCTGAAAAATCTGGTTCATTACCTAGATATTTTGATGTATGGAAACCTGTACTTGAATATTGTTCTGATTGATCTCTTTGTATTTACATGAATGTTACATGAATGCTTTGATATCCGCTTTGGACTATTTTCGATATACGTTTTGGAATGTTTTCACTTGAATATGTATAAGATCGATATACACTTGATCCAATCTCTTCATATGCATGTTCATATACCTACTGTGCTATGCACCTCGAATTATCACTGTAATATGTTATTTCAATTGTCATTATCTATATATTCATAAAACCAATAAAACTTGTTCTGAACTTAAAAAAAAAAAAAATACATCCACAAATTTTGAAAGGCGTTCATGAAATATACAAAAACCCAAGAAGAGGAGAGCAGAAAGGACTACAGGGTGAAACTGAAAGAAGCCAAGAGAGAGATACATTTGGCGAAGGCACAGGCGGAAGAACAAATGGCTAAAAATGTAAAAAAGGGAGATAAAAATTTTTTCAGATATATTAGTGAAAGGAGGAAGATAAAAAATGGAATTGCTAGGCTAAAAGATGCTGGGAACAAATTTGTGGAGAGTGATGAGGAGAAAGCAAATGTGCTAAACAAATACTTCTGTTCTGTGTTCACAGAAGAAAATCCTGGAGAAGGACCGAGATTGTCTGGCAAAGTTACACGAGAAAATAGAGTAGATTCTGCGCCGTTCACGGAGGAGGGTGTTTATGAGCAACTTGAAAAACTGAAGGTGGACAAAGCGATGGGACCAGACGGGATCCATCCCAGGATACTAAGGGAGCTCAGAGAAATTCTGGCGAGTCCTATTAAAGACTTGTTCAACAAATCTCTGGAGACGGGAGTGATTCCTGGGGATTGGAGGAAAGCGGATGTGGTCCCTATTCATAAAAGTGGTCACAGGGATGAAGCAGGAAACTACAGGCCAGTGAGCCTCACTTCAGTTATTGGAAAAATAATGTAAGTGTTGCTGAAAGAAAGGATAGTGTACTTCCTTGAATCTAATGGGTTACAGGATCCGAGGCAACATGGCTTTACAAAAGGTAAATCGTGCCAAACAAACCTGATTGAATTTTTTGATTGGGTGACCAGAGAGCTGGATCGAGGACATATGCTAGATGTAATTTACTTGGATTTCAGCAAAGCCTTTGATACAGTTCCTCATAGGAGGCTGTTGAACAAACTTGAAGGGCTGAAGTTAGGACCCAAAGTGGTGAACTGGGTCAGAAACTGGCTGTCGGACAGACGCCAGAGGGTGGTGGTTAATGGAAGTCGCTCGAAGGAAGGAAAGGTGACTAGTGGAGTCCCTCAGGGTTCGGTGCTGGGGCCAATCCTGTTCAATATGTATGTGAGTGACATTGCTGAAGGGTTAGAAGGAAAAGTGTGCCTTTTTGCAGATGATACCAAGATTTGTAACAGAGTAGACACCAAAGAGGGAGTGGAAAATATGAAAAAGGATCTGCAAAAGTTAGAGGAATGGTCTAATGCCTGGCAACTAAAATTCAATGCAAAGAAATGCAGAGTAATGCATTTGGGGATTAATAATAGGAAGGAACCGTATATGCTGGGAGGAGAGAAGCTGATATGCACGGACGGGGAGAGGGACCTTGGGGTGATAGTGTCCGAAGATCTAAAGGTGAAAAAACAGTGTGACAAGGCAGTGGCTGCTGCCAGAAGGATGCTGGGCTGTATAAAGAGAGGCATGGTCAGTAGAAGGAAGAAGGTGTTGATGCCCCTGTACAGGTCATTGGTGAGGCCCCACTTGGAGTATTGTGTTCAGTTTTGGAGACCATATCTGGCGAAAGACGTAAGAAGACTTGAGGCGGTCCAGAGGAGGGCGACGAAAATGATAGGAGGCTTGCGCCAGAAGACGTATGAGGAGAGACTGGAAGCCCTGAATATGTATACCCTAGAGGAAAGGAGAGACAGGGGAGATATGATTCAGACGTTCAAATACTTGAAGGGTATTAAAGTAGAACAAAATCTTTTCCAGAGAAAGGAAAATGGTAAAACCAGAGGACATAATTTGAGGTTGAGGGGTGGTAGATTCAGGGGCAATGTTAGGAAATTCTACTTTACGGAGAGGGTAGTGGATGCCTGGAATGCGCTCCCGAGAGAGGTGGTGGAGAGTAAAACTGTGACTGAGTTCAAAGAAGCGTGGGATGAACACAGAAGATTTAGAATCAGAAAATAATATTAAATATTGAACTAGGCCAGTTACTGGGCAGACTTGCACGGTCTGTGTCTGTGTATGGCCGTTTGGTGGAGGATGGGCAGGGGAGGGCTTCAATGGCTGGGAGGGTGTAGATGGGCTGGAGTAAGACTTAACAGAGATTTTGGCAGTTGGAACCCAAGCACAGTACCGGGTAAAGCTTTGGATTCTTGCCCAGAAATAGCTAAGAAGAAAAATAAATAAATAAATAAAATAAAAAAATTTAAATTGAATCAGGTTGGGCAGACTGGATGGACCATTCGGGTCTTTATCTGCCGTCATCTACTATGTTACTATGTAAGACAGGGGTGTCCAATGTCGGTCCTTGAGGGCCGCAATCCAGTCGGGTTTTCAGGATTTCCCCAATTAATATGCATGGGATCTATTAGCATACAATGAAAGCAGTGCATGCAAATAGACCTCATGTATATTCATTGGGGAAATCCTGAAAATCCGACTGGACTGCGGCCCTCGAGGACCGACACTGGACACCACTGATGTAAGAGGTTCCAGGACAGAATTTTTCATAGAGACAATGGGGCGTCCCGGAGGATGTTGCATATCTTTATGGATCTTAGGGAGGAAATATATGCGAGGAGTCACCGGAGAGTTTTCCTGAAGAAAATCCATTTCCTTACGGGTAATGATGTTGCTTTTGTAACTCAGGGTTAACACTTCAGCAATCTCAGTTTTAATTCTTTCAGTGGGATTCATAGGTAAACGCTTATAATGAAGAGTATTGTTCAGTTGCCGGTAGGCTTCCATATTATATTTTATTACCGATTGGATTACAGTGGCACCACCCTTATCTGCCTGAGAGATCCTGATGTCAGTATTATCCCTCATTTGCTGGATCACAGCAAATTCCTCTTGGGTCATATTGTAATTTCTCCTGGATTTCATGAATTGGTCTTCAATGACCTCCAACTCATGGAATACCAAATCCCTGAATGTTAACAGGTTAGGATGAAAAGGGCCAGGCGGGGACCAGCCCGATTTGGAAACTATAATGGACCCGTCAGACCTGGCCTCATGTTCAGAGAAAAAGATCTTAAGTTGTAAGGAGCGTAGTAGACGATATACAGATAGTCTTGCATCAAAAGGGTCATATCTGGGGGTGGGGGACAAATCCCAAGCCTAAATTTAAAGTTTGCATTTGTTGTACCGTGCAGGAAATGTCTGAGATGTTGATGACTGATGGAGTTTCAGTCTCTATAGACACTGATTGTCATTCCTGCTGGGATCTTGTTTGGGGTCTGTGAGTGGTGTAACTGTCCTCCTGAAAACCAACCCTTCGTGTGCCTCTTTGTCTGTTTCTACCTCGCTGACGACGAGTAGAACTGTAGCCACGGCCTTTGTTTTGTCTGGTGGCACTGTCATCAGTACTGGTACCTGACCCAGTGGAGTCTTGGTCGTCCTCAAACGGTTTCTTGTTGTATGATCTATTCTTCTTATACTGCCAAATGTAGATTTGGTTATCCATATAATCTTTTTTGTCCCTTTTCAGTTTTTTTTATCTTAGTTTGTTTAATAGAGTCTCTGAAATAATCCATACTTTTGCCCAAATCATCATTTCTTTTGTTAAACTCTTGTTGTTCATATTTATCCTTCATCATGTTTGTCATACTCTCTATATTTGTTTTCAGTTCTTGTTCAGTGAGCATGATTTGATCAGACATGAAGAACTCCCTGCAAGAGTCTGGCAACTGCAGGCTGAGACACTAAGGGAGACTTCCAGGATCTGAAGCAGGAGAGTCCAGCCACATGACTCGAAGAGAAACTACAATAAGGCCTGCATCCAAATCAGTCTAAAAGCAAGGCGAAAATGAACAAGATCATAGCTGAATAAGGGTCCACCTGGGCACACTAAGTAAGGCCTTCCATGCCTGTAACATAAGCTGACATTGCAGACTACTGTGTAGACTTCCGCCAAGTATCAACAGTCAGGGCAGAACATTCTGTTGCTCTACGACTGCGCGCTCAAGAGCAGAGTAAAGTAACCTGGATCCTCTATGGATACTGGACACTGCGTGAGGAAGTCTGGAGAAAGGCTCAGCCGAATGCTGCAACCACAGGGCAGACACAGCAATCTACACACCAAGGCCTATGAGGCCATCAGAATGACGTGGCCTGGAAGAGCTGCGATCCTCCGAAGGACTCGGCCAACCATCAGCCAAAGAGTTTATATAGGAGAAACAGTACTACAGGAGAAACTCCGGAGACCATGGCTGCACCAGAGCATCGAGCCCCTCACTTCCGGGCTCTGATCTTCGATTGAAGAAGTGATCTGCTTACTTGCTTCTCACTGTGGCCCTGATGTTGAAGCAGTCTTCCCCACTATCACATCGAATGCTTCTGGGGACAGAACTCACTAACTTGGATCCAGAGGCTGTCTGCTGAGGAAGTCTGCTGGAACGTTGTCTACTCCCACCACTTGTGCTGCTGCCAGCGCTAGGGCATGACGCTCCATTCAATGAAAAAGAAGATGGACCTGCTGAGCCTGAGGAATGCTCGGTTTCTCCCAGGCGAATGCCGGAAGCTACTATTGTCGTACTATTTGAGGCGACCCAGAGTTCTTGGTCCACCAGCGTCTCCTGTAATCTTGACAGAGCTAGTCAAATGGCTCTGAGTTCCAAATGGTGAAATGACCACTGTCGTTGAGATGGTGTCCACCACCCCTGAACATGACAACGAGTGTAATGAGCTCACCAGCCCAAAGGCTGGAATCTGTCCTCATCACGATCCAGGAGGCAAGGTGTAGTGGAACGCTCCAGCAGAGCAATTGTGGGAGAAGCCACTAGGCCAGGCTAGATCGGCTTCCAGAGTCCAAGGTAGATGAGTCTGCATGGCATCCCTGTGTAGAACCTGGCGAGAGAGCAAAGCGTATTGCAGAGGCCGTTTGTGCACCATCGCCCACGGAATCACCTTCAATGGGTAAATCATTGATCCCAGAACCTGAAGACAATCCCACGCTGAAGGAGCTGGCTGCTCTAGAAGGGAAGAAAGCTAAGCCCACAGTTTCTGCCAGTAGTTACTGGCAGGGAGACGCAGCCTGCTACCGATTCAAAAGGAACTCCCAGGCATCGAAGCAAATGCATGGGCATCAGATGGTGCATTTTGGGGGTTTTTTGTTCTTTTTTTCATGTTTTGACGCTGACAATCCAACTCGGGTCTTCCAGCACCTGGAGCACCCGCTCCAACGTGCAGCATCCTTTGGCAAGTAATGGAGCCCTGATCAGCCAGCCCTCTAAATTAGGGTGCACCTGGAGAAACATCTACTGCAGGTAAGCCGCCACTACTACCATCATCTTAATGAAGGTTTGGGGCACTGAAGCTAGTCCAAAGGGCAGGGATGAGAACTGAAAATGCCATCCCAACCTGAACCCGCAAAACTTAGCGGGGATTAGAAAAATGGGGATATGCAAGCAAGTCTCTATAAGATCCAGAGGCAAGAGACTGTCCTAGAGTCACTGCTGCAATGTCTCTATAAGATCCAGAGGCAAGAGACTGTCCTAGAGTCACTGCTGCAATGACCGAACGCACAGCCTCCATTCAAAGTCATGAAATCTTGAGAGCCACTGCTGAAGATCTAGAAGAGGCCTCTACTCTGCAGAGCCTTTTTTTTGGCATAAGAAAGTATATGGAGTATCTGTTTGAGCCTGAGAGGTCAAGCAATACTGGGTCCATAGTTTGAAAATCTAGCAAGCGCTGAATGGTTTTTGGAATCCTGAGCGCTTTGTCTGGGTGATCTGAACAGAGCCCACTAACCAATATGCCAGAGGTCGAGCAAAATCCTGTTTGAAACCTGAGCAAATAAACTCCAAGACCCACCAGTCAAGCCTAACGCGCATCCAGATAGGCAGAAATATTTTGAGATGGTCCCCAATCCACAGAGGAGCAACTGCGGACCTGGCACCATTGTGCCTGTGTATCAGGAAGCACAGCACTGAAGTCGGGAGGCTAGGACGTCTGTAGCCACTATATCAGCATTGGTAGCCCTTAGAAAACACTTATGACGTCACTTGCACATGGTTGGAAGAGCTGGGTGCCAAGAAATCAGAACGACCAGAACTCCAGGATGGCCAGGTCTATTATCAGTCGTAGGATGACGATCCAGTCTAGAATCCATGAGATCATGCAAACCCAACAATCACAGCTCCTGAAAAGGCAGCCCAGCCAAAGGAGCCTTGAAAGTGGAAACAGCAGCCCACTGCGGGCATAGATGGATTACTCTGACACCTGAGTCAAACTCATATAAACAGGGCATGCAAAGCATGCGGCAGATAAACAGTACCCGCCAAAACAAAATGGACACGCAAAAGCGACACAAAATGTCTCCAAAGCTGCATCACCCATCTTGGGAGGAAAGGTACATTTTGCCACCTGCATTACCAAAAATCCATCCTGGGCTGAACCAAAGCTGCTGACACTGTCTTGGTATAAAATCCCAGAATGGCATAGCTCTAGCAAAAGTCAGAGCACTCTCAGGAGAATTAAACTGCTCCAAGACTAGAACATGCATATCAGGGTACCAGGGGAATGTAGCAAGTATACACTACAAAGCCAGGAGGAAGAAGTGGCTGGAGCCAGCTGAGAAATCAAAAAGATTTCCTGTAAAGATCTGGCAAAGCTGCAAATTCAAATAGGCTTGTGAGAGTATTTTCAGGCTCCCAAAACCCCACAGGGATCCACAGATCCAGCACACAGTCCCTGATTTCCCATCCCGGAAAACACTGCACCTGTAAAGAAGGGGTCAGCAAGCAAATCATTTGCACCCGGATCCTCCCGATCAGATTCAGGCAGCGCAAGCATCATGGCCAGGTGAGTCTAGGATGTGTGCAAAGGAGTAATGCCCCATGAGAGAAACCTTGTAGGAGGATTGGTACTGCGCAGGGGGGAGGGGGGGGAAACACAGTGGTCCGAAATCCAGAGTGCATAAATTTCAAAAATGGTGAAAAGGTGTCCGGCTCCTGGGGCATAGGTCACATAAATATGGGGAAACTAAACTTTCTGAGGCTGCACAGGGTCCGCAGCCTTGTGGATGGAATTACCAGCTGTGCCGAACCCCAAAAACCATGAAGGTTGCCCCACCAGGCTAGTTGAGCATTTGGTCACCTGCTTCAGCAGGGAAGAGGCTAGCTGGATGCTGTAGGGCCCCCTCCCCATCCCGGCTGCACCATGCAACACAAAAATGCTCTAAAAGCACCAAAATTGCACAATCCTGGCAAGAATCCACAAGAGGAGAGCCCAAGGACTCCATCCCAGCAAGTTTCCAGCACATTATACAGATTTGAAGAAGCAGGGAGCTTTAGAATTAAAATAGCTAAAAATCCAAGATGGCCACCATCACAAAATTTGCACCAAACTTGCGATATTTCTCACATTTCCCAAACATTTAGGATTTTTCAGGAGGGGGAACATAGGGAACAATAAAAAATACTCAAAGCCCTACTTTTCACACTTCCCCTAATGTCTCTCACAGGGTGTCATCCTGTGTACTCACTGTGACCTGTCAGGACCAGTTAGAAGTGCTGGAAGCCTACATTCAGCTCTCACGTATTAACTAGAGGAGAATAATTTCTGCCACAAAGCTGGGAATGTTCCTACAAAGCTGATCTTCGGGCTGCCAGTCAGACTCCAATGTCTCACTGTACATCCACTCTTCTGGTCCATTGGATGCGCACCGGAACGGGCAGAGGAGCGATGACGCAGCCAGTACCCTATGACACACCGCTGAGCCTCTTAAGGGTGCCTATAAGCCTGCGCTCGACCTCTGATTAACAGACGGTGAGACCACCTCAGTGACCGCCCTGAGCTCTGGAGAAAACTATACAGGCTGGCCAACAGGTACCCACAAAGGGATTGACCTGTTGGCTACAGACCGAAGTCTGTGAATTCTCAAGCAGGCAGCATTTTAAAATTGCTCCAAGCACTAAATTACACAAAAAAGGGGACAAAATTACATTGAATTAAAACAATAAAATGGGGCGAGCAAAACACACAAAATTGCATCAATGCGTGCAGAAGGAAAAACTGTAGAGGGCGCTAAACTGATCAGTGAAGTACTATAGAGGCAGAGTGAAAAATCCAGAGTGGATTCCTTCTGCAACAATGCGACTAAAGTAAAATAACTCTACTGTCTAGAATGTCTCACCTACTGCATTGTAATCAAAGTTTAATGATCTTTTCAGTTTTGACACTAAGGGCCTGTTTTACAAAGCTGCGCTAGCGGCTGCAGCGTGGTAATGGCCCCGAAGCCCATAGAGATTTAAAGGGCTTCGGGGCTGTTCCTGCCCGGCTTTGTAAAACAGGCCCTAAGGTCCTGATTCTCCAAAGTGCGTCCCGATTTTAGGCAGCTGTAGACCAGTGTTCCCGCTAAGCTGCGCTGGCGTGCGCTGGCGCACAAAATATTACGTCGCAGCGCACAAGTTTCTCTTCACAGCGCACACACGCGTCGCAAAGGTAAGGGGAGGCTGGGGGAGGAATCGGACGTCGGGGTGGGGGTGCGAGGGTTCACGGAAGTTTCGCCCCCCACATTTCGCCCCCAGCAATTCGCCCCTCACATTTCGCCCCCAGGTATGTTTCGCCCCCGGTGGTGTGGCTGCCGCCGTCTCATCTGCTCAGCGTGGCTGGAGTCCTTCCCCTCCCTGGGCGGCCCGGCTGTGTGGGAGGGGGGATTGGGGTTTGGTTTCCGACCCTGGCGGCCGCGTCGCTGTCTTCCCCTCCCTGGGCGGCCCGGCTGTGTGGGAGGGGGGATTGGGGTTTCCGACCCTGGGCGGCCCGGCTGTGTGGGAGGGGGGATTGGGGTTTCCGACCCTGGGCGGCCCGGCTGTGTGGGAGGGGGGATTGGGGTTTCCGACCCTGGCCCGGCTGTGTGGGAGGGGGGATTGGGGTTTCCGACCCTGGCCCGGCTGTGTGGGAGGGGGGATTGGGGTTTCCGACCCTGGCCCGGCTGTGTGGGAGGGGGGATTGGGGTTTCCGACCCTGGCCCGGCTGTGTGGGAGGAGGGATTGGGGTTTCCGACCCTGGCGGCCGCGTCGCTGTCTTCCCCTCCCTGAGCGGCCCGGCTGTGTGAGAGGGGGGATTGGGGTTTCCGACCCTGGCGGCCGCGTCGCTGTCTTCCCCTCCCTGGGCGGCCCGGCTGTGTGGGAGGGGGGATTGGGGTTTCCGACCCTGGCGGCCGCGTCGCTGTCTCCCAGCCGCCCTGCTCCGGCCCCGGGCAGGGCGCGATGCACTGGAGAGCCGGGGAGCCAGAGAGAGAGTTGGGGGAGGCAGAGAGCAGGTTGATTTCAGGACTGCAGGGCTCAGGGGCGAAATGTGCGGGGGCGAAATGTGCGGGGGCGAAATGTGTGGGGGCAAAACATCCGGGGGGCGAAATGTGTGGGGGCGAAATGTGTGGGGGCGAAACATACCTGGGGGCGAAATGTGGGGGGCGAAATGTGAGGGGCGAATTGCTGGGGGCGAAATGTGGGGGGCGAACCTTCCGGATCCCGGGTGCGAGCAGGGAGGGGGGCGATCGGAAGAGGCGTACGGCAGATGGCAGGGCGGCGAGAGGAGAGTCGGGTGGGGGGGGGGGGGAGTAACACCGGAAGAGAGCGGCAAATCCGGGCAAGGCAAGACTTGCAGAGGCGTACCTAGGGGGTGCGGGGGGTCGATCCCGACGGTCCGCTCAGCTCGCCAACAAGGAGAGGCAGCCGGACTCGCGTACGCTCCGACCGCCTCTTCTTGCAAGAAGCCGGGTCTTATTCAATCAGGAGCTGCTTTGACATGCAGCTCCTGATTGGATAAGGCCCGACTTCGTGCAGGAAGAGGCGGTCAGAGCAGACGCGAGTGATTTCCTGCACTAGGCACCACATGAAGTCACCCACCGTACCACTCGATTCGGGTAAGCGCAGGTATCGGTGGGTGGCTTATTTGCGGGGGTGCCTTATTTTATATTTTTGTCTAAAAAGGGGGGGCTGTCTTATTTGATGGCCCTGCCTTATCATCGGGGAAACACGGTACTACTACTAGTAAATTAGTAATGCGCTACAAAACTGAGGCCGCACGAGCGCCATTGTTTATCTATACATGCATGAAGCAAGTTCTTTTCAAGTTTCGATCGTTTGAAGCGTGTGCATAAACTTTCTTTTGCGATCTTCCATAGATTCAGTCAAATAATTTTTACATCCATTCGAAAATGTCGAAGCGTAAAGAGAATGAAGAGTTTGGTAGCAGCACAAAGAAAAAGCGCAGCCAATTTAAGAAGGAATGGCTGACCGAGTTTTTGGTTGACACCACGTTGCCGCACGCGAGTGGACGGAAAACAGTGGCGATGAAAGAAATATTCGAATATAGCGACACGGACAACGCATTAATTTGCTCCCTATGCCGAAAAGCAGGTGTTAACGGAGAATGGAGCACAGGGAAGACTTGGTCTGAGTGGAAAATTGATTATTTAAAGCGTCATCTGAATCATAATTCTCATTTAGAAGCGGTTCAAAAGCTTCACAATCAAAGCCGAGGTTTTCTAATGAATTTCTTGAAAGAAACTCCCGATAGTCGGAACAACAGAATCGAATACGCACAGAGATATAAATCAAGTCCAGAGGAAGTTAACATTTTAATTGATAATATATTGCTAGCGGTAAAGTTGAATTCGTCCATGCTATCCGTCCAGGAAATTCACAATCACATGGCTAAATACGTAAAAATACCTGATAGCTGGAGAAGCAAAAACTATGCTTTCGAGTTCCTTGACTGCATAAATGCCATTGTTAAACGGGAAACATTTACAGAAATCCAGAGGTCTCCTTTTCATACCCTAATAATTGATGAAAGTACTGATATTTCTGTTTCGAAAATGCTCATAATATACATTAAATTTAGAAGAAGTGGCAGCAACATTCATGAGACAGTTTTTGCTGGCATCAAACATCTAACTGCTTGTGACAGCACAGCTATAGTTGATGCTATAAAGCAGTTTTATAGTGAGAACGATTTAGATTTCAGTCGTATGGTCATGTTCACGTCCGATGGAGCATCAGTCATGCTTGGGAAGCATAATGGTGTAGCTGCAAAGTTACGTCAATCAGTTCCTCATCTTCTAGAGCAACACTGTGTAGCTCACCGCGAAGATCTAGGCATAGACGATGCATGGAAAACGATCCCATTCATGAAAGAGATCGAAACTCTAATACGCACCGTGTATACGATTTTCAGTAGATCGAGCGTACGAAAAGCCAAACTGGAGGATATTGCTAATGCTGCAGACTCAGATGTCATTTCATTTAAAGCTATACATGATGTTAGGTGGCTGTCTCGGCACTTTGCTGTAAGTGCAGTGGTTAGAAATTATGACATCCTGTTAGAATATTGTCAAGAACAGGTGGAAGAAGACAATGATCCCGTGCACAAATACTGCCTGACTAAATTGAGTAATCTGGAATTTAAAGTTGCGCTATTTATTCTCTGTGATGTTCTTGAGGAGCTTGGATCACTGTGTAAGCTTCTTCAGAAGAGTTGTTTGGCACCTTTGGATGCATTCCAGTTCACTAAAGCCAAATTAAGGAAACTCAGATCTCAATATCTGGGAGAAAAACCACATTTCAATGAAAATGTTGAAACTCTCATTTCATCTTGTAATTCTGTAATTAAAACAGATCATATTCTTACATTTATTACACAAACTTGTGATCATATGGACAAAAGATTTCCTGACAATGAATTAGAGGACTGGCGTGTTTTCGACAAAGACTGTATCTCAAATCCGTCCAACTTAGAGGAATTTACATTTGGAAACGAACAATTTTCACGATTATCTAACCGTTATTTTCTGTTAATGAACAAAGATGATGAACATTGTTTCAAAAGGCAGCTTATTTCAGAATATTCGGAGTTCAAATATATTATTGCTGAAAAAGTAAAAGCAGGAGCTATACAAACGATTCAGGAAATGTACAATTTTGCTCAGCAGCATAAACAGTTCAGTGGACTAAATGCTCTATTAGACGTGTGTGGCACCTTTCAGGCTTCAAGTGCCGATTGTGAGAGAGGATTTAGCTTGATGAATGCTATAAAGACAAAGACTCGTAATAAGTTAAGAGTAGAACATTTGGAATGCCTAATTATAATCAAACTTTATTTAGCCACAGGAAATAATGTAAACATAGACAGTGTTTACAATTTTTGGAAATCAGAAAAAGGCAGAAGAGAACAATCTTAATAAAGAATTTTGGAGCCTAAAAGCCTATGGAGAACTTCCAGAACATGCTAAAATCAATGAAACGGACACATTTGGCCCCGGTGATGACGATGAAATCCAGTTTGATGATATTGGGGATGATGATGAAGATATTGATGATATCTAACTTGAGTGAAGAATTGATTCCATTCCAGTTTCACAACAATTATTCTACAACATATTGAGTGAACTCTTCTCACTGAAGGCAAACTTTGTGCCCAATAAAATGGTTTTCAATATTTTGTTTTAATGTATTTATACTTTTGTGTAGAAGCTGGAATTGATAGATTGTCTAGAAATTGAAAGCATCAAACGTATTGTCTTCTGGACTGTTTTTAATTTACAGTTTACACATATGGATGTAACAGACATAACTACATTTGTTGTAAAACATTTATTAAGATATCATTTCATCCCTACAATTTCTGTAGACTGTTTTAAAATAAATTTGAGTTTTTCTGGTAAAAAAAAAAAAAAAAATAAAGAATTTTGTACTTTCAAGAATTAATGCGTTGTTTTGTGTTCTTAAAAATATTATTTAACGTTATTTAATTTAGCGTGTAGGCCTAAAATTCCTTTGAATACCTCGTCCTCATGTATCAGCAACTTTGACAACATATTTATTTGGCTCATAACTTGCTGGCGCCCGATATTTTTAGCTCACAGTGAAAAAAGTTTGCTCACAACACCCGCCCGCTTAGAGGGAACACTGCTGTAGACGTCCTACAGCTGTCTAATCAGCCAATCGGGATGCACGTTTTTTAAACAAATGCTCCCCAGGCAGGCCGCCCATATTGAAGGCGAGGCCCGCAAGACACCTAAGCTCACCTAAGGGCCTTAGGCGAACCTAGGCGGCCCTACGCGTCTCCCTAGTAGAGGAAGAGACGCTTACAATGTAGGCCAACAAAATGCTGGTCTACATTGTAAGTAGACGCGGCCGCTATACTTATTGCGGCAAGGGATCTCTCTGCTGCTATAAGTATAGCGGGCCGCGGCCGCCTGTCCAATTGCTGGCAGGAGGGTGCCCAAACCCTCCTGCCAGAAGATGCCCCCCTGACACTACCGCCCGCCCCCCCCCCGACACTACCGATCGCTGGCAGGAGGGTGCCCAAACCCTCCTGCCAGAAGATGCCCCCCCCGACACTACCAACCGCCCCCCCCGACACTACCGATCGCTAGCAGGAGGGTGCCCAATCCCTCCTGCCGGAAGACGCACCCCCTATGCACCCCCCCGCGCTAACAGCCCTCAAACCTCCCCCAACCAAACTAACCTTTCCTTGTTGGCCAGACGGGACTTGCCCGTCCAGCCACAGGTCCGTCTCGTCGAAATGAGGCGGGCCCGCCCCTTCTCGGCCCATCCTTCCGAAGCCTAAGGCCTGATTGGCCCAGGCTCTAGAAGCCTGGACCAATCAGGCCTTAGGCATCGCGGGTCCGCCCATCCCCACTTAATCTAAGGTCTGATTGGCCCAGGCGCCTAGAGCCTGGGCCAATCAGGCCTTAGACTTAGTGGGGATGGGCGGACCCGCGATGCCTAAGGCCTGATTGGTCCAGGCTTCTAGAGCCTGGACCAATCAGGCCTTAGGCTTCGGAAGGATGGGCCGGGAAGGGGCGGGCCCGCCTCATTTCGATGAGATGGACCTGTGGCTGGACGGGCAAGTCCCGTCTGGCCAACAAGGAAAGGTTAGTTTGGTTGGGGGGAGGTTTGAGGGCTGTTAGCGCGGGGGGGGTGCGTCTTCCGGCAGGAGGGATTGGGCACCCTCCTGCCAGCGATCGGTAGTGTGTTGGGGGGGGGCGGTCGGTAGTGTCGGGGGGGCATCTTCTGGCAGGAGGGTTTGAACACCCTCCTGCCAGCAATCGGTAGTGTCGGGGGAGGGGGGGGAGCGGTCGGGTCTCACCTTCAACATAGGCGGCCTGCCTGGGGAGCATTTTTTTTAAAAACGTGCATCCTGATTGGCTGATTAGACAGCTGTAGGACGCCTACAGCTGCCTAAAATCGGGACGCACTTTGGAGAATCAGGGCCTTAGTCTATACTTCTTGATGGAGTATCAGGATAAAACTGAAATACAGTATAAATACATCTATATAACAAATTTTTAAACTACTTACAATCCATATGCAGAGTTTACAGCAAGACTGGTGATTTGCTGTGGAGGCTCACCATCCACCCATACTAACTGAATTACTAGTTCTGCTTGGTATCCAGGAGGCATCCTTACAAGGCGAGGCTTAACACTTTAAAAGAAACAAAAATGCAATTCTCAGTGTCAATAGTGAAAGTACCACAGGCAGTTAGTTATACAATGTAATTTAAAAATTATAAATTAAATATTAAAATAAGTAAAACTCCTCCCCCCCTTTTACGAAACCACTTTAGGCCTTTTTATCCCCAGCCACAGCGGTATAAGCTCCGACGCTCATAGGAATTCTATGAGCATTGGAGCCAATACTGCAGCTCTGGAAAGGCATTCTATGCCGGATCCAGATGAGAAAGGATGAAGTTCATTTTACCAGTCCCTCCTTACTCCTCCAGAGAATCTCTGCTTGAACTGTTACCATCTCGCAATGATGAAAAGCGCCGCTCCTTGAGATTAGACACCAGATCTTAGCCCTACAGGTGGACCTTTTCCTCTGATGGGCCCTTTGTATGCCCCTTCATGAGGATCAAGAGTGGACCAAAGAGGTTTATGAATATTATTTTTTTTAATCTGTTGTAGTAATAAGAGAATAGATTGTCTAGGTTTTTAACTTCTCATAAGCCAAGAAGTAGGAACGGAAGGCCAAGAATTTAAAACTGCTAGTATGTTGTAATGTTGCATTTTATAAGGAAGATTATGTACCTATTGAATGTCTGTAATAAAACTGGTATCATTGTAGATCTAATAAGCAGTTATCAGGCAAGGTTGATTTATATTACTGAGAAATGGATCCCATGTTGTGATGGAATTATGTCTATAAGGTTATAAAATGATTCACTGCCCAAGAATTGACAGAAAAGGTGGTGGCTTGGATCTGCTATACAAATCTTTTTATTAAATTACACCAGGCTTGCGAACTTTTTCTATCAGGAGCCATATTTTATATTTTGTAACATTTGGAGGGCCAAAACACACATTGTTGTATTTTGCCATAAGTTTCATCAAATAGTGGCAAAATACAAAGTGTGTCTTTCCTTCCAAGTCTCTCTCTCAGTCTCATTTACCTGCAGCCTTCATTCAGTCTACTTGCTCTCTCTCATGTACCCCCCAGGCTTTACCCAGTCTCTTTCCTCTCACCTGGCTTTGCATTCAGAACAAATAATGGGCTTCCTACTTCCCCAGTGTGACTTGGTCCTTAGCAAATCTGAGCTGCACGGTGTGGGAAGTTCAGGTTGGTGCCATGGTTTCAAGTCTCAGAAGACTTGAAACTGCAAGACCAATTCAAACTTATGGCACTGATCGGCTCAAACTTACAGAGATCTGAGTCATTGTGGGGAAGCAAGAATCTTGCCTTGGACACCAGCTCTGTAGATGCTTGAGTACCCCCAATAGCTTTTCCAGCACTGCTCTGACATCAGAGCTGAAATCTTCCCAATACAGAGATAGCTGCAGGGGAAAGAAGAAAGGCAGTGTCTCTTTAGCTACTGATTCCGTTTCCTCCTGCACCCTACTGGTCATTCCCTTAGCTAGCCAATAAGCTGCAAAGGAAGCAGGACCTATAGCTTAGGAGACACCATGAGTCAGATATTCCTTAACCAGCCAATAGGCTGCAGGGAAAAGCAGGACAGAAGGTTGGTGTCTCCTAAGCTTCTGGTCCTGCCTTCTTCTGCAGCCTGGCAGCTTTGGGCTTTTTTTTTTTTTTAACTATATTTTGGTACCAGTGCAAAACCAACATACAAAGGTAAGAAATACATTTTCCTATGGAAACATACCAGCCAACCAGAATTTTAACTCCTCCCCCCAATCCCAACAACCAGATTTTGTTCATCAGCCAACATCAGCAATACAGACAAAAAGCAGTATGTTACACATTAAGCAAATGATTGTGAGCCGTAGGCGTTAACGAGCTCCAAAAAGGCTCCCATGTGGATCGAAAGGTGCAGCCCCTTAAGGTATCCAAGTCTCTGTGTTTCCGACGCTCCAGCTGGATATGCTGTATCACCAAAGCAAGCCATGGGTCCAATGTGGGGGCTCGGCTGTCCATCCAGTGAAGCAGTATTGCTTTAACTCCCAGCAACAGCATTGATTTCAAAAAGGTACATAAATCCTTTGGTACAGGGGCAACTACTACACACTGAGAAAAAAATAACTATAGGAGATAACACACAGCGTACTTTCCATAATGCAGAGATCTGTTGCAATATTGTCCCCCAATATGCTCTGATCAAAGGATAAGAATAGAACAAATGGCCTAGGGCAGCACCCTGCTGATGGCACTTAGGGCAGGAAGAATCCTCACGATTTACCATCTGGTGCGCTCTCTGCGGTGAATACCGTATTTTTACGCATATAACGCGCGCGTTATACACGATTTTACAAACCGTGCATAACCTTGCGCGTTATACGCGTGAGCGTGCTATATAAAAATTTTTTTACATAGTTCCCCCCCCCCCCGACGCCCGATCCATCATCCGGAAGGACTGCTCGCACCCCCACCCCGATGGACCGCTCGCACTCCCACCAGAAGAACCGCTCGCACCTCCACAGCCTCCCCCCCTCCCCCATGGAGAAGCTGTCTACCTTGTTTCCGGATGCCAGTGAGCCCAGCTGCTTCCTCTGCCGGCGGTCCCGCCCCTTCTCTGAGCCCTGCTGTGTTGCTTCCTCTTCCGGTAGTCCCACCCTTTCTCTGATGTCAGTTGTTCTCATTCGAACTGATAGTCCGTTCCTTTTCATAAATTTTGAGATCCATGTGAAGCCAGCTTTGAAGTCGGGTATTCCTCTTCCATTGGCAAGTAGTTTTGCCTTCATCTGAATCGCAACAGTAGAGACTGATTGATTTTGCTCCCTTCTCTCCAGAATCTACTGCTTCAAGTCATCCTCCAGCTGAGGCCATTTTGGTTTGGCCCCACGACGTGCCCGTTTGCGCGGATTGCATTTCTCCAGTTCCTTCTTATCTTTTCTCCATTCACGCACCGATGTTTCTCCAACATCGAACTCTCTCGCTGCGGCCCGGTTGCCTATTTCCTCAGCTTTCGCAACGACTTGAAGCTTAAAGTCCGCTGTATATGACTTTCGTCTCATTCCTGCCATTATGGCGGTAAATTTAAATTTAATTGATAAACTTTACTACCGGGTAGATAAATGCAGAATACCAATCTGAAGAGATCAAATTAAAATGTGGGCTCTACATGCAGCATTAATCTTTTATAGGCTTACCCAAAGGCTGAGATGCTGTTGTATAGTCAAAATAGTATTCACTGGGCAAATTACAAGGCCAGATAGAGGGGGGCCACAGCCACGTGGTGAAAAGCACACCGCCAGAAAAACCGCCTTGGTGACAGGTCAAAAGCGTGCCCCGACAACCCGGCGCAGAAAACTGAGCGGCAAGCATGCTCAGAACATTGCGCATGCTTACAGAGCTGGGAGCAGGGCAGGGCGGGCGAAAGGAGAGTCGGGGCAGCCAGAGGAGAGTCAGGGCAGCGAACGGAGAGTCGGGGCAGCCAGAGGAGAGTCGGAGCAGTGAACGGAAAGTCGGGGCGGGTGAAAGGAGAGTCGGGGCAGCCAGAGGAGAGTCGGGGCAGCGAACGGAGAGTCGGAGCAGCGAACGGAGAGTCGGGGCGGGTGAAAGGAGAGTCAGGGCAGCGAACGGAGAGTCGGGGCAGCGAACGGAAAGTCGGGGCGGGTGAAAGGAGAGTCGGGGCAGCGAACGGAGAGTCGGAGCAGTGAACGGAAAGTCGGGGTGGGTGAAAGGAGAGTCGGGGCAGCCAGAGGAGAGTCGGGGCAGCGAACGGAAAGTCGGGGCGGGTGAAAGGAGAGTCGGGGCAACGAACAGAGAGTCGGGGCGGCATGCGCGCTATACCCGTGTGCGCAGTATATAAAAATTTCTTTAAATTTGTGTTCCCCACGCGCTATACCCGTGTGCGCGTTTTACACGGGTGCGTGTTATCTACGTGAAAATACGGTAATACAACCCCACCACTATTTTATAACTCATTTTAGAGAGAGACTCTGAGAAGCCCAATTTAGATATAAACAAACACTTATGAAGGTGACCTGCCATAATTTCCATTCCTAAATCCCGAGTCCATTGAATACTTAAGTGAGAGTGATCAAAAGCTGGAAGTGACTCCTGTAGAAACATGATGATATCGCAACAGAATGTCCTGCTGCATGTCCAAACAAAATACTTCCTTATGTTGTTCCAAGCGTTCAGCCGTTCAATTAGTAGCAGGCAACGTCCTAACGTAATGCTACTAATAAGCAAAAACATCTCTTACAGGCAAACTTAAACTCTGACCGAATCTCTGAAAAAGGTTGTATCTGCCTATCATCTTGCAAAATCTGATAACTATATACTAACCCTGAAGCAGCCCAATTCCAAAACGTCTGCCTGGCTCACGATAGGGAGTAGAGGAGAAATAGCGCGAATATTTAAAAGGGATCACACCCATCGCCACACTGATAGAACAGGCGCAAATACCGGGTAGGTTTGGTTAAGGACATGAAATGCCGTAGGCGACGAGTGGATGTAAGCACTACTATGACATGGTAACAGCAGTGCCAACTCCGCCCAAGTAAAGGAAAAAGTGGTAGAAGAACAAAACTAATCATTAAGGTGTTGTAACTGGCAAGCAATGGAAAACAGCTGAATGTTAAGGAGGCCCAAGCCCCCCTGTCTCTAGGAGTAGCCACCACCCTATAGGCCAATCGAGGCTTCTTGCCATTCCAAAGAAAATCACTAATGGCTCGAACCAAATGTCTATGTGTAACACCTGTAAGGAGAATGGGTACCATTTGAAATAGGTACAGCCAACACGGCAGCAATAATATATTAAAGAACACAATTTTACCCAGTAAGGATAAGGGGTATGCCTTCCAAAGTGCCAGCTTGCGCACAGTAAGCTGTACGCGGGACCTCACATTTCGCAAATAAAGCTGCTGGAGATCCCTGGGAATCCACACCCCCAAATATTTAATCGCGACCCACTCCCAAGTAAAAGGGAAAACAGTGGCCCATTGGTCCGGCAAACTCAAATCAGAAGGGCAACAGACTTGCTCTTAAGAGTGAAGCCGCGCCTAGCAACACCGCCACAGAAAGTTGAGAATTAGTAAGCACTAAAAGAATATCATCCGCGAAAGCAGAAGACGAAGAACATTGATGTCTGGATGAAGTGGATCAATGCACCAATGAAGAACTGGAACTTCGATACGATGACTGGCATCAAAGAGTAGAATGTCGAGTCGAGGATCGATGATGACTCGATGAAGATCAATGTCGACATTCTATGGGAGAGCAGACTGCGGTACTGTGGGGCCTCGTAGCAGTATGCTCAGACTGGGCCAGTACCGAGGGAGTCGATATTAAAGGTGGTGCATGGAGTTTGAACATCTCACCAATCTCCCTCCGGAAGAACTCTTTGAGCTTCTCCCTAAAAGAAAGCACTGGTACCTCTGGCTTATCTGCTGGTACCATCGGTGCAGAGGCTTGCGTTGGAGAGGGTGACCTCGATGAGGATGCACACTTCGAGGGAGAGACAAACCGCAAGAGAGGACGTCGCTGCTTGGTCTGCATCAAGGGATTTGATGCTGTTGCGACCTGCAAAGGATTCTGGGAAGGTGGCGGCTTCTTAGCTGGCTTCCCTGATGGTGCAAGATCTCCCGATACCGATGTTGATGTCGATGCAAGAGTCTTTGATGTCGATGGATGTGATGTCTTTTCAGTGTCCATATCTGCGCCGAACAATTTCTCTTACTGAAGCCAACGACTTTTGATGGAGTGCTTCTGTAAGGTAGAACACCGGACACAAGACTCCACCCAATGTTCAGGCCCTAGTCACTGTAGGCACCAACTATAGGGGTTAGTGAGGGAAACAGGCCTCTGACACCTACAGCACTTTTTAAACCCCATTAACAGTTTCGACATGGCTTCAGCAAAATTAAACTCAATTTTGCCAGAAAAAAGAAGCTACAAAGGCCAAAGTCAGCAACAAAAAAGAAAACAAAACAAAACTATTTTTGTTTTTCTTTTAACAGAGTTTAGGTCAACAATAACTTCTTCTCTCCGCAGAAAACAAAGATGAACCGCAAGTCTATATCACTCCCACATGCGTGATGCAGACAGTCGTGAAGTTTCTAAAAACTTAAAGTGATACTACACTTTTAATGTTGTCCATACTGGGGCTCCATGGATGACATCACCTACATGTGAGAATATGCTGCCTGGCTTGTCCTGTGATAAAAAATACTTAGCTTTTGGTGGATGTTCACTTTCTGTTTTTTATTTAAAGATACTAATGTCAAGATGATTGCAGCATGCCCCCGAGGTAGCTAATTTGTGGAAGTTAAATGGTGGACCCCTGTTAGGCTTAAGCTACACCAACTTTATAAATTCTTTCTTAGTCCAGTTTCTTTACAACAGTACATCTTAGGAATTCAGATATCCACCCTTATCAATAGATACAGGTGGTGGGATTCTTCATGATTTCAAGTACTATTTCCCAACTATTTACTTATTTCAGGACATTGCAGATGAACTTTAATGATTTGGATTGTATTTGGACAAGATTTGGATATTTTGTGGATTTTATATTTTTGGTTTTTTCTTTTTCTATTTTAAGTATGAAGCACTTTTTGGATTTGAAGCACTGAGCACTTTGGATTAGCAGCAGCTGAGGCCTGGGACTTTACACAGTTTTCAGCAGAGATAAGTGTACCCACCTTGCTTGATATTCATTGAATGATATATATTTTTTGTACTTTTAGCTATTTTTTGAGCTTTAGCTGTTCTATGGCAGGAAGGGAGGAGTGCTATGATGTACACAAGCCTGAACTGGTAGAAGCCCGTGTCCTTATGCTTTTGAGTTTTTAGGCTATCACTGAGCACTTTCAGTAATTTATTAATTTATTTCTTAGTAAGGATATTTATAGATGAGAAATTCTCTTTTTGTAGAATAATTAAATAAATTTTGTAGAGGATTTAGAATTACAATTTAATACTCCGATTAGATTTATTGTGTTTATACAATTGCTATAGCCACCATGTGGCCATCAGAACAGTCAAAGCTTTTATGCAGATATTTTTCATGTTGAAATTTGTATACATTTTTTCTGGGCCTCTTTGTAGTACAAGCACTAGGGATGCTCAATGAAATTACATGGAAATATTTTTAAAACAAATAGGATGAAATGTTTTTTCACTCAACGAATAGCTAAGCTCTAGAACTTGTTGCCAGAGGATGCGGTAACAGTGGTTAGTATTATCTTGATTTTAAAAAGATTTGGACAAGTTCCGGGAGGGAAAATCAATAATCTGCTATTGAGACAGACATGAGGGAAGCTGCTGCTTCCCATAGGAAACGTATCATGGAATCTTGCTATTCTTTTTTCTTGTAGGGTGTCTCATCTGCTGTGTTGCAAATGATTATTCTTTTGTACATTCTTGTCTCTGTAGAACAGCAAAAAGCTCCCACCTTTTCTTCTGATCAGCCCAAATCAAAATTAGATTGCCATCCCTCCCCCATCTGTGAGCCCATGACCTGATTGCTTCTAATCACATGACCAGGAACAGCAGATGGGCATAATAGCTGGGCCATTTGGAGCTTATTGGCCAACATGTTTCTACGTTTCTATATAACGGTTACTGCGGATGGGCAGACTAGATAGGCCATTTGACCTTTATCTGCCATCATGTGTCTATGTTTCTATGTAAAAGGCTCCCACCTTTTCTTCTGAGCAGACCAAATCAAGAATTGGAGTGCTATCCCTACCCCCTCTCTGAGCTCAGGACCTGATTGCTTCTAATCACATGACCAGGTATTTAAAAGTTCTTTGCTGCTTCAAATATTTCTTTCTTATGGGGTGTGCGCCGTTGGTGTGAACAGCTTTATTTTTACTTACACTTTTTTTTTTTTAATATCTTTATTCATTTTTAATCTTTCAACAAGTGTACAAATTAAAACCATACAAATTCTTGTAATCATCACTTATAAATCTATCAATAAATACAACAGTTGTATATATAAAAACCCAAGACCCAACCCCCCTCCCTCTTATTGTTATTAGTATAAATCATGTTTTATTGGTGCACAATCAGCAAATACACAATACAACACAAGAGTACAACAAGGTGAGCAAGCTGTGTTCTTATGCCGCTCAGCACATAGTAAACAAGACAACCACCTGCCCACAGAATCGATCCCCATCCCACCCAACTAACTCCACACACAACCGTCCATTCATACCAACCATTCACACTCACCCAAACAGCATACCAACCATCCCGGGAAAACAGCTGAGAGCACATGGTATCATCAGCTAAACGAATTTAAGACCAGACTTCTGGCCCTAGGGGAAAGCGATTGAATATAGGAATCCCAGGTCTGCAGGAAAACTTTCGTCTGCTTGAAGGATAAACGGGCATGGCGCTGCTCCAAGAGCATCAAATTATGAAAACGATTCCTCCAAGCCCAGTAAGCAGGTGCGGTTGCTTGCATCCAAATGTTAAGTATGATCTTCTTTCCTATAACAGCAGCTTTCCAGATTAGCAGCCGATGTCCCCTAGCAGGCACTCGTAAAGATTCATATCTATCCAAAAGCAAGCCTACCGGAGACATCGGAATAGAGTGACCAATAAGCCGCTCTAAGAAGCAGAGTACGGCCCTCCAAAAAACTTTCACTTGAGGGCATCCCCAAAATGCATGAAAAAAGGAATTACATCCCAGTTGACACTTAGGGCAGGTTGAAGAAGAAATGCCCCCAACCTTGTGAACCCGCTCTTGGGAAAAATATGCTCGATATACCACTCGAAATTGGCATTCTCTCAGTTTTGCGCTGATAGAAATAGAGGAGATACGATTAATAAGGGAAGGGAAATTCAAAGACTCACCAGGTATGCCCAAGTTCCTCCCCCAGCGGTACTCCAAAGCCTCATAAGACTTCTGAGGAGCAAGACAACGTAAAGCACCATGCAACGCAGACACCGTCAAGCCACTAGCATGAAATTGGGCAAAAAAGAGACGAAATTGGCTTCCCAATCGAAACCGTAAGCCCGGGCGAGCCAAGGACTCCACATAATGATGAATTTGTTTATAAGCAAATAAACCCCTCACCCCCAAGGAATGAAGCATGGGAAGATCTCCCCAAGATTTTATAGCCCCCTCAGCGTCCAATAAATGTTCAAGAAGAAGCAACCCCTCTCCAGTCCATCGCACAAAGACAGGGTTATCACATCCAGGCAGGAACTGCGGGTTCCCCCATATAGACAACTGATCCGAAACCTGAGGGTTCCTCCCAGCAACCCGACCAAGGTCTTCCAGCAAAAGCGCCAAGATCGAAGAAGAAAACTGGATCGGAGTGCAGGGGGCACGAGACGAACGGGCAACTAAGACAACAAAAACAAGTGCCAAGGAGAAAAAAGAGCAGTTTCGATGTCCCGAAAAAGATAGTAATCGCTCCGTAGGCACCACTTACCCAATAAAGGAAGCAAGCAAGCCAAATTAAACAGGCCAATATCCGGAAGTCCCAAACCGCCGAACCTCCCTGGGCCAAACAAATAAGAGAGCAATATCTGAGACTTCTTACCTTGCCAGAGGAAGCGAGTCAGCTGCTTATGAAGCCGTTGAAGATCTCGACGGCGAAGACATAGGGGCAGCAGTTGGAGTACATACAGCCAGCGGGGAAAAATAACCATGTTATACAAGTGAACCCTACCGTGGAAGGAAAGAGGCAGGGACATCCACTGCGCGAAACTACCCTTCGTAGCGGCCAACAAAGCATCTACATTAGCACGATATATCCGGCCCACACAACTCGTGAGCTGCACCCCCAAATACTTAAACGAACCATCCACCCACCGTAAAGGAAACTGACCCAGCCACTCCCCTTTTATTGTTATTAATTAACACAATCGTATAAGATCCCTTTCCCCTCTCTACTATTTACGGTGTATATTTCAAGATATAAAATGGTGTTTAATCATCACAAAAAGAAGTCAACGGCCCCCATATTTTATTAAATGTCTTATAATTTCCCTTTTGTATAGCTATTGATCTTTCCATTTTGAACATATGACATAATGAATTCCACCAAAAGGTGAAATTAAGTTTACTGCAATCCTTCCAATTGTTGGTGATATGTTGAATAGCGACTCCAGCCATGATTAATAAAAGTTTATTGTTAAAAGATGATATTTGACTCTTTTTTCTCATAGCTGTTCCAAATAGTATTGTATCATAAGATAGTGCTACATGATTTTCCAATAAACAATTTACTTGATCCCAGATGGAATTCCAAAAGGCCAAAATATAGGGACAATAAAACAAAAGATGATCCAAAGTCCCTATTTCAAGATTACAATGCCAGCATCTATTAGACTTTGAACTATTCAACTTCTGCAATCTAACTTTAACCTTGTTGCCTTCCCCTAATATAACTTTGCCTTTCGTGCGAGACTCCACAGCCATTCCAGTCTCAGCACTGCTTCATAATTCTAGCTCTAGAAAAATTCGCCCATATCTAAAACATATCTTATGACTACCAAGGAGATTTTGCCTGCATATTGCCCCAGGTACATTAGATAGATTGTGAGCCTGCCAGGATAGAAAGGGAAAAATGCTTGAGCACCTGAATAAATTCATGTAAACCAGGGGTATCCAACTCGCGAATGTAGCCCCGAGAGGTATTTCATGCGGAGTTTTCCTCTGCCGTCCCCGGGTGATTACATTCTTGCTAGCTCCCTCCTCTGTCTTGCTGCAGTGTTCACTCAAAGCCGCGGGCAGCGGCTCCTATGTGCCTCCCGTGGCTGACCCGGAAGTGTTTCCTCTGATGTCGCGACGTCAGACAGAAGGCTTCCAGATCAGCTATGGGAGGCATATAGGAGCCACTGCTCACGGCTTTGAGCGAACACTGCAGCAAGACGGAGGGAGTGGAAAGAAGGTAAACACCCACGGCACAGAAGGGAGGGAGGGAGGGAGAAGGACATGTTTGGACTTGAGAGGGAGAGTGCACAAACAGGATAAATGAAGGAGGGGCATGAACTTAGGACACCGAATGAAGGGAAAGAGGGAAGGAAGTATAAGATGGAAGAATAGAGGGAGTGAGGGAAAGAGATGCTGAGGTGAGGGAGAGAATAGAAAGGGAGACCTGGGTGTCTGAGAGAGGGAAAGAGATGGTGCACATGGGGAGATGAAGAAAGAGGAGAACTGTTGGGCAGAAAGAGGAGGGAGGGAGAGAGAGAGAATTACTGGACATGGTGGTGGGAGAGGAGTGAGGTAGAGATACATGGGCGTGGAGAGAAGAGAGAGAACATACTATGCCAAGTTCGCCTCCTGGACTTTTTTTAAGTACAGAGGGGGAGGGTATTAAAAGTTCAAGTGCTAGATTGGGTGTGGGGGGAGAGCTTATGAGGCCAGAAACAGAGGACAGAGAAAGATGGTAGGCATTGGTCTGAAGGGAGAGAAGTTGGACTTGGGGTGGTATGGAGGAAGAGGGAGATACTTGAAGGGAGAACTGCTGGGAAGAGAAAGGGAGAAATGGTTTACCTAAGGAAGGGAGGCAGACAGGGGTAGAGATGGGATAGGGGGCTGTTGGGAAGAGAAAGGGAAAGAAGTTGGATCTGGGGATGGGAGGGAGGGAGAAATGTTAGGCCTGTAGATAGAAGGCAGAGAGATGCAACATCTCTCTTTTTTTCCCCTCCATTTCATTGTTAAGCATCAAGGGGGGAGGGAAGAAGAAAAACAGAAAACAGAGGGAGTAAAATGTTAGACCACGGCGATAGAGGAGCAGAGATGGACCCATGGGAGGGCAGGAGGGAAGAGAGCTGGGATAAGAAGATGCTAGGAGATGGAAAGAAAGGGACAGGGAGTTATAGCCTGACCAGAGGAGAGGGAGGGGGGTTCTTCTAAAAGTGGTGAGCCATGCGGATGAGGTCAAAAGGGAGATGACAAGATGAGTGAGAGAGCAGTGAGTACAGTGGTAGAAATGTGGTAATGGGGAGTAGATAGTAGGAAATAGGAGGCTGGGAAAGGAGTGAGATGGGAAATGGGAGAGATGGGGACTGAGAGAAGATGGAGAATTGAAAGGTAGCTGAACATTTAAAAAGAAGAAGGGTGAGAAAGAAGGCAAGATTTGAGTGGACAGAGGCAAAAAAGAAAAGAAAAGGTTAAGAAAGCTGAAAGGGAAAAATCAATACGCTGGAGACAAGCATAAGAAGGAAATGGGACGAGAAAAGAGGATAAAAAAATGGACAGTAGACACTGGAAAGGGAATTAGTTAAAGATAGACAAAAAGCAGAAAGAGAAACTGGGACCAAGATAATGGAAAAACAAAACATCCAGATAACAAGGTAGAAAAAATTGTTTTTTTTTAAATTTATTAACTGGAATATGTTAGCTTTGGGATATATGCATCACAATTAGTTTTGTATTCAGTGGCGTAGTCATATACAGCTGATTTGAGGGAGGGACTGGAGCCCAAAATTAGTGGATGGGCACCAAAGTTTCTCCCTGCCTGAGTGCAATTTATAAATACTTGAGCTAGTGGGGATTCCCAAGCCCTGCCAACTGAAGACATTTTCCTCCAGTCTGGCAACTCAAAATCTCCATGCTTTGCAGCCAATGGCAATATCCTCAAGCTGCCACTGCTTTCATGCATGCATGCATGAAAGCCAAGGGGGGAGAGGGCAGGGAGGAGGGAAGGCTCCAGCTCTGCAATATTGCTCCCAGCTGCAGAACTTGGGAAGTTGGAGGGGGAGGAGGTGGCCATCAGTTGGTGAGGCTTGGGGATCCTTACTAGGTACAGCAAGGGAAATGTTCATTTTGAGGGAGCCTAAGCTCAAAGTGGGAGGCCCAAAAAAGCAGTAATATTTACCCTGACTGAATGATCCTCCACATGCGCTGCTGACAGCTGATTCAGCATCCCCGCTCTGATGAGGCTCACTTCTGAAGAGGCTCACCGTAGCAGTAATAGAAGTGAATGAGAGACCCAGAAGCGAGCATCCCTGCTCATTAGAGTCAGCGGTACAAGTGGAGGATCACTCAGTCAGGGTATTACTGCTTTTTGGGGTTCCTCTCCACACTGTTCCTTTAATGAAGGTTTATTATTAGATATGTACATCTTCTATATTAGTGATTGCAAATGTGGGACCTGCTCATCAGCTAGTGTTAGTATTTGTGCAGTCCCAGAAAGCACAGTTACTTACCGTAACAGGTGTTATCCAGGGACAGTAGGCAGCTATTCTCACATATGGGTGATGTCATCGACGGAGCCCTGATGCGGAAGCCTCGCAAGCAGACTTGCTTGTAGAAACTAGAAGTTTTGAGTCAGCCACACCGCGCATGCGTGAGTGCCTTCCTGCCCAGCACAGGGCGCGTCTCCTAAGTTCAGATAGCTAGCAGAGAAGCCAACCAGGGGAGTTGGGTGGGTTGTGAGAATAGCTGCTTGCTGTCCCTGGATAACACCTGTTATGGTAAATAACTGTGCTTTATCCCAGGACAAGCAGGCAGCCTATTCTCACATATGGATGACCTCCAAGCTAACCAGAATGGGATGGTGGGAGTGTTGGCAATTTAGGAGAATAAATTTTGTAATACTGTCTGGCCAAAATGGCCATCCCGTCTGGAGAAAACATCCAGACAATAATGAGAAGTGAAAGTATGAACCGAGGCTCAAGTAGCAGCCTTGCAAATTTCCTCAATAGGTGTAGATCTGAGGAAAGCTACTGAAGCTGCCATTGCTCTGACCTTATGGGCTGTGACTCTACTCTGTAGGGGTAATCCAGCCTGGGCATAGCAGAAGGAGATACAAGCAGCCATCCAGTTGGAGATGGTACGCTTAGAGATAGGATGTCCCAATTTATTTGGATTGAAGGAGACAAAAAGTTGAGAAGCAGTTCTGTGTGGTTTGGTGCGTTCCAAATAAAAGGCCAAAGCACGTTTACAGTCCAGAGTATGAAGAGCTGATTCTCCGGGATGAGAATGAGGCTTTGTAAAGAACCCTGGAAGAACAATGGATTGGTTAAGATGAAATTCTGAAACCACTTTAGGTAGGAATTTAGGATGAGTATGTAGAACCACATTGTCATGATGGAACACAGTGAAAGGTGGATCAGCAACTAAAGCTTGCAGCTCACTGACTCTTTGAGCAGAAGTGAGGGCAATGAGAAACACCACTTTCCAAGTGAGATACTTCAGATGAGCCGTAGACATTGGTTCAAAAGGAGGCTTCATCAATTGAGCAAGAACAACATTGAGGTCCCAAATCATGGGAGGCGGTTTGAGAGGAGGTTTGACATTGAAAAGTCCTTTCATGAATCTGGAAACCACCGGATGAGCAGAAAGGGGTTTTCCTTCAATAGGCTGATGGAAAGCAGCAATTGCACTGAGATGGACTCGGATCGATGTAGACTTGAGGCCAGAGGTGGATAAGTGCAAAAGGTAGTCTAAAACAGAAGACAAGGAGGAATGTTGAGGCTCCTTATCGTGAGAAAAACACCACATAGAAAATCTAGTCCATTTTTTGTGATAGCATTGTCTAGTGGTAGGTTTCCTAGAAGCCTCTAAAATGTCTCTTACAGATTGAGAAAATTGAAGAGGAGTTATGTTGAGAGGTACCAAGCTGTCAGGTGTAGAGACTGCAGGTTGGGATGAAGCAGAGATCCCTTACTCTGTGTAAGCAGAGATGGAGAAACTGGTAGAAGGTATGGCTCCCTGCTGCTGAGTTGAAGGAGAAGGGAGTACCAAGGATGTCTCAGCCACCGAGGAGCAATCAGAATCATGGTGGCTTGGTCGTTCTTTAACTTGACAAGAATCTTGAGAATGAGAGGGAATGGTGGGAATGCATACAGGAAGAGATTCGTCCATTCCAGAAGAAAAGCATCTGCCTCGAGGCGATGAGGATAATAGATCCTGGAGCAGAACTGAGGCAGTGTGTGATTTTGGGGAGCTGCAAAAAGATCTATGTGAGGCGTTCCCCACTGTGAAAAAATGTGATGAAGAGGCGAGAAATGGAGTGTCCTGATGTAAACCATTCTGAGCTCCCTTGGGAGAACGTTATAGAAAGTTGAATAAATAAAATAAATATTCCTCCCAGTGCTTCCCTCTCCTCTCTTCCACTTCCAGGGCTCCTGTACACATCTTTCTCCTGATACTGACTCTTCACACTCTCTCCCTTCACCCCAAGCCACTGAACCCCATCACTCAATTCATCAACTCATTCTCCCTCTTGTCTACTACGCTCTTCTCAGCCCTAAACCTTCAACACTATCTCGCCATCCCCGATCTTCCTATATGCATCTCGTCCATTATGCTGCAGACCCCTTTCCCCCCATACCTCCCATATTCACGTCTGTACTTTCCTGCTCCTCTCATGCTCTCTGCCGAAGTCATCAATCCCAATCCTGGCCTCCCAATCAACTCCCACCCTACTCATGTGAATCACACTTTAATGTCACCAACTTTATTTCTGTTCCTTTCCTTCTGTCTTGCCCTTCTCGTGTGCCCTGTGGAATACCCGTCCCATCTCCAACAAGCTTGCCTAAATCCACGAAGTTTTTTAATCTCGAATCCCTCCACCTGCTTGCACTTAGACCTGGAACAACCCCGATGACGGCTTCAGCTACTTCCCTATGTCATGGAGGTTACCTTTTCTCTTACACCTCACTCAGCTGGTCATGGTGGTGGTGTTGGGCTGCTACGCTCACTCTCTTACAGATTTCAACCCCTTCCTTCCACTTCAATTGCTTTGCTTTTCTTCCTTTGAAGTCCATTCCATCCAACTATTGCTTCTCTACCCCTCCATGTAGCATAGCATAACATAACTTTATTGTTCTGTACCTCCATAACCAAGCAATTTCTAGGTGGTTTACACAGAAGAAGGCTGGACAACCAGTGAAAATACAAATAGTTAAAATACAACTTTCTTAAATATATTCAGTGTAAATAATATCCACATTTAGGAAATAAATTTGTCAAACAGCGCTGACTTAATTTCTTTTCGAAATGCACCATAAGACATCATGGCTCCACCAATGTAATTACCCAACCAGGACTGCTGTTTACTGACCCCCTAATAAGCATCTTTCCTCTTTTCTCACTGACAACTCCTGGCGCCTCTTCTTTTTTGAACCTTCATCTCCTTCCCTCATTCTTGCTGATTATAACTTATTGACTTACCTTATTATAACTTATTGACCTACAAGTATATTCACACTGATCACTACTACAACTCCTACGCTTCTAGTCTTATTGCCCTCATTCAATGTTCAACTATGCTCCACTGTCTCTACCCACTAGAACAGCCACTGCCTTGATTTGGTCCTCTCCTCTAAAGTACTTTATCACTAATTTCTGCATTATAGTTCTTCCACTCTCCGACCACCATTTAATAACTTTCACAACTCCAATTCCCCGAACTCAGCCAATCTCCAGCAATATGAAAGGTATTCAATAATTTATCTACCTCAGTAGGAAAGAAAAGTTTTCCAAAAATGTTTATTTTTCAGTATAGTCCTAATAGCTCCATACATTTCATCTAATTTTCCTGCCATGACTAACCCCTTTGAAAATAATTCTTCTGTTTGATCTTCAAATCAGGATGTCACAGCTTCTTTGATATCTTCATCACTTCAAACCACTGTCCATGGAGAAATTTCTTCAAAACTCAGAACAGGAAATAATCCAAAGAAGCCAGGTCAGGACTATAGGGTGGATGGTTCAGCTGCTAAAACCCCACACATTCTCAGATGGCAGCCTGTGATTGTTGTGACATGTGCACTGGCGCATTATTGTGAAGCAGCAGCATGCCTGCTGTAAATTTTCCTCATCTTTTCTCCTTGATTGACTCCTGCAAAGAGATCATTGTGTTGGCATAACTCTTCCCGGTTATGATTGTCTTGTGTGGCATGAACTCCAGAAACAAAAGTCTTTCATCATCCCAGAAGACAGTTGCCATGACTTTGCTTGCAGATTTTTCTGTCTTGACTGTTTTTGGGGTGGTAGATGATTTCTGCTTCCACTTTATTGACTCCATTTTGGACTCAGGATCTCTGTGACAGACCCATGTCTCATCACCAGTCACCAAACGATGAAAAAAATTTCACTTGGTTTTCACAGAGCATCTCCAAGTTCTCCTGACAGCACTGGAACCTCATGGCCTTCTGACATTCTTGAAACCCATCTTGCACTAACCTTGGACATGCCCAACTTTTCATTAATTGTTTTCCAAACTATACCTGCCGAGATGCCTATTTCTTCAGCTATTCGGGAAACCTTAATTTGTCCGTCTGACAAAATTAAATCCTCGACTTTCTTGCACATTTCTTGCTTCCACAGGCCATCTTCAATGGACTCTCTACCTCACTTAAACTGCTTGCTGCAAAATTTTATTTTATAGGATGATGGGGCAGTCTCACTATTTAGTTGAATAGGCCAAACTCTTTAGGAGGATTGTAAATATTGGGTGCTTAGCTGCAATAGTAAACTTAATATTAGATGTGAAGATAAGTAGGACGATTGATCTAGTATGAACATATACATACATATACGTAGAATGATCAATGTTACGGTAACATAAGTAGGATAATTGAATGATTATGCCATATTTATGCTGATAGTAATAACTCTGTACTGTTACACCGCTACAGAAGCCCCTGTAACTCTTTATACAGCAAAAGTTCTTTGTAACTCTATATTATAACACCTCCACAGAAGCTCAAGTATTGTAACACCTTTTACAGAAGGTCATGCAAACCGCTCTGAATTGACATCCCAGTCATTAGTAGCAGTATAGAAGCTAACAATAAACATAAACTGCAATCATACATACATAGATCTCCTCTGGCTTTTACCCTTCTTTTGTGAGATATTTTATTACTGAACAGTGCTCCAAATCTAGTAGTTTCTTCCTTGATTTGCATGAGGACTCTCCTGACATCCTGTTTCTTAGAATGTTAGACTCACACTGAGCCCCAATTGTGCATGAGTAATCTTGTCACAACATGTACAAACTTGTTTCAACATGCTTGCTATTGTCTTTCATACTCAGGTAGGTTAATTATTGAACACCCCTCATAGCTGCAGTCAAAGAGATCAAATACTATCCTTGAAACTTCTCCTCCCCCTGGTTTACTGGCAACTTAAGAACCAATATTAAGTGGAAAGGAAATGGTACAAATCCAGGCTCAATGATGACAAATCCAGCTGGAAGCAACTGCATGAAGAATATAAACAAGCTACCCTAGACGCTAAAAAGGTATACTACTCCCAACTACTAAAGACCTCCCCCCACCAATACTAAATGTATGTTGAACCATATGTCAAGTTAGAATGAACACATTGTATTTTAAGTTAGAACTGGAGCATCAATGATGTCAGTGGCGGGTGTCAAACTTTGGAATGTTCTACCAGGCATACTGCGATTTTGAATTGTAAAGATCAATTTTAAGAAAATGCTGAAAACACAGCTCTTTATTAATGCTTTTCTATATAATGCTGCTACTTTTATTCTTCCTGTAAGATATAGTGCCAACGAATATCTAGGTTTTAACTTGTTACAGTTTTATTGTTGAATGTTTTATTGATATGATGTTTGTCTATTGTTTGTATATATCCATGCGACTAAAGGGTGATCAATATATTATGTGTGTAACCAATATGTTAACCACATAGTTTTATGCGGTATATAAATTTAACCTGTAACCCGTTCTGAACTCATTGGGAAGAATGGGATATAAAATGAATTAAATAAATAAAAAATCTGACCTTTCCTCTCTGAGCATACCACCAAAACCCTTATCTACTTCCTCATCACCTCTTGCCTAGACTATTACAACCTGCTTCTCACTGGCCTCCCACATAACTCTTTCCCCTTCAATCTGTTCAGAATGCTGCTGCACGACTTATATTCTACCAGAGTCACTATACTCACATCCAGGGCCGCCATCAGAAATTTCTGGGCCCCTTACTGAGCAATCCTATTGGGCCCCCCACGCACCCCTTCCCCCCCCCCCCGACACCCATGAGTACCTAGGAAAAGGTAGCATCTTACATATTGCAGTGAGCAGTACATCAATACACCCATTGTAAAACTAAACAAGCCAGACCAGCACAGATCAATCCTACACCGTCAATCCTAACAGAAAATCATGTCTTTCGAACACACAGAACACAGAAAACACCTTCGCCTAGTATGGAATATGTCATCACAAACTAACCCCTCACTCATTTACAAAACTGTAGTGTGGATTTTAGCCACAGTGGTAACAGTCCTGACGCTCATAGAATTCTGAGCATCAGAGCTGCTACCACCACGGCTGGCGCTAAAAAACGCTCCCCAGTTTTGTAAAAGGGGGGATAAAATAGAAATACACAGTTTCAACGCTCTAGCTCAGAGGTGCCCAAACTTTTTGAGCTTGTGAGCTACTTTAAAATGACCAAGTCAAAATGATCTACCAACAATAAAATTAAAAAACACAAAGCACACTATACGCTGAGAAAATGTTAATTATCATTCCTATTCTGGGTTTTTTTCAAAGAGGTCAAGGCAGATGACTCTATGCATTGTCACCTCAGTAACAACCATACAAAAATAGACAAATATACCCTCCATCCTTTTTATTAAACCACAATAGCAGTTTTTAGCACAGGGAGCTGCGCTGAATGCCCAGCGCTGCTCTTGACGCTCATAGGCTCCCTGCGCTAAAAACCACTATTGCGGTTTAATAAAAGGGGACCATATTGTAAAATATAGACAGCAGATATAAATTCAGAACTGTGCATAGTAAGTGAAGGGAAGTTTTCATCTCTGGGAATTTACCCAGTTAACTATTAAGTTATTTGGGCAAATTCCTTTGAAAACTGTGGTAATACTGCCTCCACTTTGCTAAATTTAAAATAAAATCATTTTTCCTACCTTGTCTGGTGATTTCATGAGTCTCTGGTTGCACTTTCTTCTTCTGACTGTGCATCCAATCTTTCTTCCCTTCTATCAGCCTGTATGCTTTCTCTCCTCCACACTTCATTCCCTCCCCCAACTTTTTCTACCTCTCTCCCTGACCTTTCTTTCTTCTTTTCTGTTTCTCTTCTTTCCTTCTGTTTCCCTGCCTGCCCCCTTTCTTTCTTTCTCCCTGCCGTTCCCCAAGCCACTGCCACTGCTGCTGCCATCGGGGAACAGGACCCACCAATGGATAACAGCCCCAAAGCCGACGCCGACACCGACGCATGCTCTCCCTGCTTCGGGCCGATCAGTCTTCCTCTTCCCGACGTCAATTCTGCCGTCGGAGAGGAAGTTCCGCCCAGTCAGGCAGCGATTGGCTGGCCCGAACTTCCTCTCCGACTGCAGAATTGACATCGGGGAGAGGAAGACTGATCGCCCCGATAGATCACCAAGGCAAAGTGAGTCCTGGGTGATCGACTCACTTTGCCTTGGCGAGCTACTGGCGCCCCTGCCTTAGAACACTGCCTAGGACCCTGGGGGAGCCCGGGCCCCCTGTCAGCTCCAGGCCCCTGAATGCAGGACTGGTAGTACTGCCCTGATGGCGGCCCCTGCTCACATCACCCCTTTCCTCAAGTCACTTCACTGGCTCCCCATCCACTTCCATATACAGTTCAAACTCCTCTTATTGACCTACAAGTGTATTCACTCTTTAGCTCCTCAATATCTCTCCTCTCATCTTTACCTACACTCCTCCCATGGAACTGTTCATCAGGAAAACCTCTCTTATCTGTACCCTTCTCTTCTACTGTCAACTCTAGACTGTGCCCTCTCTCTCTTGCTGCATCTTACACCTGGAACAAACTGCCTCAGTCAGTTTGCCAAGCTCCATCATTGGAACTATTCAAATCCAGAGTAAAAGCCCACCTCTTCGAGAATGCATTTAGTTTATAACTCCCTCACCCTAAGCACCCTGAGAAACTCCCTCAATCCTTACTTGTCCTGTTGTCTGTTAATTTAGATTATAAGCTCTATTGAGCAGGGACTGTCTATTAAATTTGTTGTTATACAGAATTGTGTATGCTTATCTGCACTATAAAAATGTTAAATAGTAGTAGTTTGGAATTCTGTCTCTTTGTGGTCTGGATTAGCCACTGTTGGAAAAACTATACTAGACTAGATGGATCATTGATCTGACCCAGTATGGCTGTTCTTAAGATCATAATGCTAACTTACACAATTGTTTATGTATTTGTTCATCAGCCGATGGCAAGGTGAAACTAAGTTTAAGCTCATATCCCTGCATTACCTGTCAACTTTCATGAAAATTCCATCAGAATAGGTTTATAATACACTACTAATTTGCACTTGTTTCTGATGATCATTTCCTTTGTCAATTTCTAATTTCAAAGGATAAATGACTAATAGGGATAATAAAATACTATCTCCTTCAATTTATTAGATAACTGTTAAAACCTGTCTTGTTCACATTCTTTCAAATATTAAGAAATAACTTAAATTGGAGAAAGTGTCTTTGGATAGTGATGTGTTCTTACTTGAGACATGGGATACTGTCTTTCATCATTCCTTCACAAGCCACAGTATTCACACTTCCTGAAAGGTTCTGACTCTTTAAACACAAAGGTTGGGAGCATGACTCAGAAAAGGGAAGAACTGCATCTGGTTCAGGAGTAATGATGTCTTCTATGTCATACTGCAGTCGCACCTCTAAGGACTTAATAAGAAAAAATAGAAAATTGTGTTTTATTTATTTTTAAATATGATTTTGCATGCAAATAAAAAGTTAAGGTCAAGTTATATTTTGACCAATAAAATATCTACTTGCCTGACTACTTTTGAAAGTTACACATATATATCAGGTCAGGGCACAATCATATTGCCCAGATCCAAGGCTATCTGATACCCTCTGTGAAATGTCAACCATGCACCCTTCTTCCCTGGGATGGTTCAAGGCCCTAGCCCTGCAGTCCAGCATCTCCCTTTCCTAATCCCTCCATAGTCAAGCATCTTACTTCCCCTTCCCCCAGGTGGCCAACAATGCCCTTACCCTTCTCTACTCCACCCCATCTCACTCCTATGTGGCTAACATTCCCCCCCTTATTAACCCTCCCTACCCTGTGTGTCTAGTATCCACCATTCCCCCCTCTACCCTTCCCCTAAGTGGCTAGTATCCCTATTTCCACCCCAACCCCACTATTCAGCAGCTCTTCTTTTTCTTCCCTATCCCCCATTCCAAGTTAGCATCTTCCACCTCTTCTCTGTCTTGCCCTTTTTTCCAGACTTCTTGTTGTTGTTAGGTGCCACTGACTCATGCGCAAGTCCAAGTGACTTGATGAATTGCGGATCTAAAAAGAAATCATTTTTGTGCTAGTACGGAAAGGTTCTCCAACATCATATCCATGGTTGGTTTCAATGTATCCAGTCATCTGATTGCAGGTCGCCCTTTTCGCCTGGTTCCAAACTTAGGTGGAAGTTTAAAGCAGACTCAGCACTTGTGTAGGGCCATTAAATACAGGCACATGCTTAAGTGCAACTACGTTCCACCCCTTTCTTACAGAGGAGATCCTCCTGGAGAAAGGCAAGATGCAGCTTCATTTGAGCACGGTCTGTGTTTAAAGGTACAAACAAAAAGTACCGGGATGACTGCAGGAAGGACGCAAGATGAAAATGCTTACAAAAAAAACCTTTTTTTAAAAAAAAGAAACACAAGGGATAAAACATTAAAGAAAACTCAACACTCCTCAGGAGTCCATATGACTTGAATGCTATGCGAAGATACAATAAAAATAGTACTTTGGTGATAAACCATAGTTAACTACTGAAGTCCTCCTAGACCTAGCTTCAATTCTCAGACTGCAGAGGAGGTTAATCCCTTATCTACTGGCTCTGCTGTCTGAGTATTGAAGCTAGGTCTAGGAGGAATTCAGTAGTTAATTGTGGTTTATCACCAAAGTGCTGTTTTTTTTATCTTTGCATAAGCAATCAAGTCATATGGACTCCTGAGGAAGGCATACTGCCAAAACACACTGCCTTGTGTTTCATATATTTTTATTACAGTTTTTAAGGCTTTTCGTGAGTATTTTCATCTTGTGTCCTTCCTGCAGTCATCCCAGTATCTTTTGTTTTAATCCACTCTTTCTGTTTGTGGACTTATTTTTGTGGATTTTACATACCCCTTTTTTGTGTTTCTTCCTGTGTTTAAAGGTTCCTGAGTTTGCTTTTATCTTTGACCTGGGACTGAGAACAGGTAGGGAAACATCAGGGAAGAAAGTGCAAATGCTGGATACGGGTATGGGAAAGGGGAGAGAAGATGCTACTGCCTTGCTGCTCCTAAAAACACCTTCCTAGGTGGATGCCTAATCTACCTACTGGAAGGGCCAGATCTGGTATTGCCTACAATTAGTTTTTGACTTTATTTCCAACTATGGAAGTAATAAAGTCAAACATACATAACATTGCTTCAATTATGCTACAACACAACATTCCAGGGTATTTTGTGATGTTTTCCAAAATTAAGCAAAGTTCAAACAAGTGTATCATATTTTTAAAAATGTAATATATATAGGCAGATATACTAGGGGAGTTATATAGGATTTATGTGTAGATGATACGCACGTATAAAGCTAAGTCATCCTTACACATGGCTGATATCATCCTGACAAAGCCTGGTGTGGATGCTGCCCAGCACACTATAGCTTTAAGAAGCTTTGGACAGTGATCTCCACCATGCATGTGTGAGTGCTTTCCCACCTGACATGCGAGCATGGGACCTTCAGTAACATAAAATAGCTAAAGGAGGACTTCAACTTTAAGGGGATTGAGAGGGGATGTAAGGATTCCTGTCCTGCTGTTCTCAGAGAACACTGCTAAAGGTAAGCAACTTTTGCTTTCTCCTAAGACAAACAGGACAGATTGAATCCTTACACATAGGAATCCCTAGCTATCATGTTCACCAAAAAACAATAAAATTAGGGCATTAGATTCTTGCAATGCAAGACTAACTAAAACCCAATCAACCTCAAATTATATATGAACTGGTTGAGGAGGTGCAGTCTGGAACAGAACAAAATTGGACCTTGGAGGGTGGAATTGGATTCTAGATATCAAACAAATTCTTTAGGACTGTTTGATCAAACCAACTGTTACATCAGGAATTCCATTCTAGGCAGTAGTGAGATATGAATGTGTGGACGAAGACCATGCTGCAACTTTGCATATCTTCTCAATGAAGGCTGATCTCAAGTGGACTACTAACACAGCCATGGCTCTGACATTGTGAGCCCTGACATGGCCTTCCAGTCAGCCCACCTGAGCATAAGCTAACCAATTAGACCAGTGGTTCCCAACCCTCTCCTGGAGGACCACCCGGCCAATTGGGTTTCCAGGATAGCCCTAATGAGTATGCATGAAGCAGATTTGCATGCCTGTCACTTCCATTATATGCAAATCTCTCTCATGCATATTCATTAGGGCTAGCCTGAAAACCCGATTGGCCTGGTGGTCCTCCAGGATAGGGTTGGGAACCACTGAATTAGACAAAATGTGCTTACTGATGGCTGTCCCCATCCTGTTGCGATCAAAACAAACAAAAAGCTGGGTGGACTGCCTTATGTGTTTCAGTTCACTCCAGATAGAAGACCAAGGCATGCATACAGGCTAAGGTGCAGGGCACTGTTTGCCAGGATGGGTGTGTGGCTTGGGAAAGAATGTTGAAAGAATGATTGACTGGTTAAAATGGTATTCTGACACCATATTATGAAGTAACTTTGAATGAATGCATTACGCTGCTCAGTCTGTATGCTGCAAAAGCAAAACTAAATACTAGAAGTGGCACTATTTAGTGAAACACAGGTGATTTAAACCACTGTTTGTACATATTTGTTGATGCTCAGAGAACTTGTTGTCAGACTGCAGGACAAACCCGCATGGTTGAGTGTCTGAACTTGACTTATTAATAATAATAATAATAATAACTTTATTCTTATATACCGCCAACAATCTTGCGACTTATAGGCGGTTTACAATGAAGAGAAACTGTACAGACAGCGAATTACAGAGTATAGCATTGAACATCTAGTGATAGTAACAGGAGAGTTACAGGGTCTGTGTATTACACGGTTTCACAATGAGTAGCATTATACAGTCGACGATATTCAGAGCATAAGTAGGAGAAGAGAAAGGAGATTGCGCTTTGAGTTACAAAGGTGCAAGACTGCGAAGGTAAAAAGATAACATAAGATGTTGATGAGAAGTAAGTTGTTAACTTGGTACATTTGAACGAAGGACGGGCACCAGTGGGAAAAACTGGTAACAATTAAAGATAGAAATTTTGGCAGAAGAGGGTAGACGGACTCCTTGGGATGGGAGGAGGCTCCGATTTTAGGGGAGAAGTCTGGTTAGGTTATAAATTTCTTAAACAAGGTGGTTTTTAGTTCTTTCCTAAAGATACTATATGATTCTCTGGCGGCATCAGTGAAGTAGCCTGTCCAAGTTTGCAGTCTACCTGCTTGGAATTTGAATGTTCTATCAAAGAAGGTGCGATATCTACAGCCTATGATATTTGGGTAGGTAAAGAGGTTACGGTTTCTGGTAGGCCTAATAGAGGAGTGGAATTCGAAGTGAGGTAGTAGGTAGCTGGGGGCCAGTCCCCAGATTAGTTTATAGCAGAGGCAGGAGAATTTGAATAGAATTCGTGCTTCAATTGGTAACCAATGAAGGAGTTTGTAGAATGGACTAACCTGATCGCTCTTCTTTAGTCCGAATATTAGACAGATGGCCGTATTTTGAACTATTCTCAGTTTTCTCACCTTTTTTTTAGATATTCCCAAGTAGACAATGTTACAGTAGTCCAGGGTGGATAAAATCAGTGATTGTACCAATATTCTGAAGGATAGCGGGTCGAATAATTTTTTTATGGTTTTCAGTTTCCAAAGGATGAAGAAGCATTTTTTAGTCACCGAGTTTATGTGCTCGGTCAGGGTCAGGTGGGTATCCAGGGTGACTCCCAGTATTTTTATGGTTTTTAGTATTGGGTGATCATGGCCGTTTACATATATTGTAGTTGCGGAGATTTTCTCGTTTGGGCTAGCAAGGAAAATCTTTGTCTTTTCTGAGTTTAATTTCAGTTTGAAGTTTAAAGTCCATTTTTCTATTTCGAGCATGATGGAGGAGATATGTTTTGAGTTGGTTGAGGTCACACTTGTTATTGGTATTAGTATGGAGATGTCGTCTGCGTATATATAATAAGTTAGGTTAAGCTTTTGTAAAAGGTGGCCTAGAGAAGAGATGTATATATTGAACAAGGTGGGAGATAGGGGGGATCCTTGTGGGACTCCCGAGGGGCTTTTCCAGGGTTCAGAGTAATTTCCTTCATGGACCACTTGATAAGATCGTTTGGTTAGGAAACCTTGGAACCAGGTCCACACTCTTCCTGATATTCCCATTTCGTCGAGGCACCTAAGCATAGTTTCGTGGTCCACAAGATCGAAGGCACTGCTGAAGTCTAACTGTAGGATCAAGGCGCTGGAACCTTGATTGAAAAGGTCGTATAGGTGGTTAAGGAAAGAGCCTAGGACTGTCTCGGTGCTGAATCCTTTTCTGAATCCAGATTAGTGGTCATTTAGGATAGAGTACTTATCTAAGTGATTTACTAATTCCAAGTTGACCAGCCCTTCCAGCATTTTGGTGAAAAAGGGGGTGCTCGCTATGGGTCTATAGTTGGACGCCAGTGTGAGTGAGATCTTCTGGTCTTTGGGTATGGGTGTGATTAGGATGTGTCCCATATTTTCCAGGTAGGTTCCGTTTTTGAGAGAGTAAGTTGCCCAGTTAAATAGGTCCCTCTTAAATTCTGGTATTGCATCTTGCATGATCTTAGACGGACATTCATCTAGTAGACAATTTGATTTGGAGTATTTGTTGAAGAGTGCAAGAAAGTTATTCCAATCTGGGGGCTCGAAGTGGTTCCAGCTCATATCGCCTTTGGATTCACTACTCTGCGTTTTGAGGTTGAATTCAAGATTGGGTGGAGGAGGGGGTATTGAGGCTCTGAGGTCGGTGATTTTTTTCCTAAAGTGGTTGGCTAGGGTGGAGACCTCTGGGATTTGATTGTGATGGTTCTGTAGTATCTGTGTGGTGTCTGTTATTTTGCTTACTAGTTTGAATAGACTCTAAAATAACCAACCAGTTAGAAATACTAGCATGCAAAATTAGTAACAAGGAACTAGAAGAATCCCTCTCTTGTATTCTATTTTATGTCCCACTGAAAAATTGGTCAAAAGCTAGAGAAGACTTCTATGAATTTGTTCTACATAATTCAATTACTCCTTCATATAATATTATAGCAGGAGACATAAACCTCCATTTAGAGGACGAGGACAATCCAGACGCGAAAGACTTTAAAATCTTCCTATCTTCGCTCAATTACAATCTCCCTTTACCCACACAATCACATGAAAAAGGCCATCAGTTAGAAGTAGTAGCTATGTCCACAAAGGAGATCCTAAATTCTTCCATCTCTCTATCCGACGGTACCTGGTGTCATGATATCTGGTCCAATCATTTTACTTACTACTTTAACTTAATCTGGAATCATCTAAAATCTAAAACACACCTAAAGATAAAAAAAGAACATCTCACAAAGGGTCATATCAACCCAGAGGAATACTGGGCACATTACGAATTACGAGAGGAAATAGGAGAAGGGGATGATTTATGGGATAATTGGATGAATAAAAGAGCTACAAACTATTGATAAAAGAAAAACGAAAAGCATTCTATTCATCCAATAACATTTTGAAAGGAATCAACACAAAAGAACTGTTCAACTTGGTTACAAATTTATTTGATACCACACGCCACACTCAATTCATACATAATACTAAGCCACCTTCAGCAAATGATCTAGCACAGCATTTTAATTCAAAAATTATAAACCTAAGAAACAACTGTTCGACAAACAACATACGTGCACAATAAATATCCAACATACAAGGAAACGAAATACCAGCGGATATGATTTGGAACTCCTTTCAAGATCTAGAATGGAATAATTACATCGAACTATAAAACAAGTACACTAAATCACACTGCATTCTGGATCCCTGTCCCCCTGACATTATGAAAGCAGCCCCATTAAACTTTAAACTAACATTGTGGAACTATCTGACCGATAATTTTAAAAATGGAAAATTCCTAACTAATCACGGTCACATTATAATTACCCCAATTCCAAAAAAATAGTAAACAATCCTGTAGGGATATTTCCGTATTCATACCTGTGGGTTAGGCCTCTCTGATGTCATCAAAGCCTGAACCATTCTCAAGATATCTTTTTGCTGAGCACAAGAAACTTTCCAGCATGAATTTAGCATGAAGAAAGAAGTACACAGCTTTGCTGTTTCTGCCTGATGCATTATGGGTATGTACCAGAATGTTATACTATTCAAGGACTTCTATCTGTGCTTTTATAATGGGACAGTGTGAATCTTGAAGAAATTATCCTGTTCTTATCTGTCTAACGGCCCTGGGTCTACCAGCCTATATGATACTTTCCACAGAAAGGCTATTCATCCAAGTTTTGCTTCTGGATTGTTCTGAGGAAGTCATCTGATGAGATACAAGAAAGACGGCTAATTAATTAATTAGTTAGTCTGTGATAAGGTCCGGGGAAGCTCAGATCTGCTCACAGATGTTCTATATGTAAACTTTTTCTTTCAATAATTAGACCTGTAAGATACTTCGTGTGACTCTCTGCCTAAGAGAGAGAAATTCAGACATTTAAAACGGCTCTGAACTCAGCACGGAACGGGACTTGTTTGCGGATGATTTATAGCCTCATCAAGGATTGTCAACACGTGTGCCTTTAACAACCGGATTCCTGACGTCTTCTAAAGCTGTCAAGAAGTTTTCCCTTCCACCTAATTTCGCCTGAGAGGCTGATCTTAAGGTGAGATTACGGAATTTACACTCTTAATAGCGGGGTTAGATAAGGATCACTTGTGATAAAGGATAAGGGTTGAAAAGCTCCATTGGTGATAATATAATCATTTGCTAATCAGGGATTTTTATTATTATAAGGAATTGTTTAGTGTGTTTTAACCAGTAGAATTACTTAATTGTATAACAATTAGATTGTGATAATTATGTACTGAGTTTCATTTGTGTAATCAGATATTTTGTGAACAATACTTAGATTTTGCAGCTGGCTTGTGAATTATATTTTTCTATTTTCATAATAAAGAGATTTCTCATTAGCCTGGGTTTTGTGTCGTATAATTAGACCATGATATTTGGACCTGGATAAGAGGTTATGGTTTTCCCTAGACAACTTAACAGAGACGTAACGTGTTTATAATACTGCTAAGTGAACCATAAATCCTACTACAGATTTTTGGGGCTCGTCCGGGAAAACCATGTAACAGTGGAGAATGATTGTTTGCTTTTATCCAGGAAGTTAGCTCTGTCTGACCAATCCATTGCGGTGAATGCCATTGAATCTTCATCGTTGCAAGAGCAGATTGAAGACCAAGTGGAAATTTCCTCCAACCAACCTTTTTCTGAGTTTGATGCCATGGTAAAGGAACAAGTAGATCTAGCTGATGCATGCTCTTCTAAGGAAGAAAAGGCTCAGTTAGCACAGTTGTTGTACAAGTATCGAGACCTGTTTGCAGTGGATTCTTATGACACTGGCCTGACCGATCTACATGTGACCAAGATTTCTACGGATTCCCACAGTAAGCCCGTCTTTGTGCGTCAGTATAAGATTCCTTTGGCCTCGTATGAGTCCGTGCAAGAGATACTTGATACCCTGGAGACTAGGGGTATCATTAGGCCTTGTAACAGTACATACAACTCACCCTTGTGGCCAATCCTGAAGAAGAATAACAGTTGGAGAATTGCTTTGGACTACCGACAGCTAAACAAGCGGGTACCCTTGTCTAGGTGGCCTATGACCCATCTTGACCAGAGTTTGACTACCATCAAAGGAGCTAAGTATTTTACCAGCTTGGATTTAGCGTCTGGATTTTGGACAGTTCCTGTACATCCACCGGATCAATACAAACTAGCATTTACCTTTGGGAAGAAACAGTATACGTGGAATAGAACACCTTTTGGTTTTCTGAACTCTCCAGCTGAGTTCAACATATTTCTCCATAAAGCCCTTCCAGATGCGGAAGCTCGAGGAACTCTAGTCTATGTGGATGACATCCTGATCAAGAGTCCCACCTTTCAGAAACACCTGGAAGAGGTAGAACATGTGTTCCAACAATTGCAAAATGCAGGAGCTAAATTGACCCTTGCCAAATGGTGCCGAACATCTCTGAATTACTTAGGGTATGACATTTCCTCTGAAGGTCTTCGACCACAGAAGAAAAGGATACAGGCTCTACAACAGTTGAGGAGACCTACCAATTTGACGGAACTTCGTTCATTTTTAGGGATATGCAACTATTCTCGACAGTTCATAGATCAGTATGCGGAGATCTCTAGACCCTTGGTTGCCTTACTGAAGAAGGATGTACCTTGGACGTGGGGTCCTGAACAGGAAGATGCTATGCAAGAGATGAAAGAGCAGCTTAGTCGCTTTCCTTGCTTGGCCTACCCCGAGAGTGGTCGTGAATTCTTCATCGACCTAGGATTCTCCAAACACTCTATGAGTGCTGTCCTGTACCAGAAATACGACTCTGACAAGCGTGTGGTGGCCTATGCAAGCAAAGGCTTCACCGATGTAGAGAGGAAGTATTCTGACTGTGAGAAAGCTCTACTGTCAACTGTCAACATTTTCGGAGTTACATCCAAGGAGAAAAACTCATTGTAGAGACTTGTTATCAACCCATTAGTTTCTTGGGTAGTGACAAGATCAAGACTGGTCGTGTCTCCAATAGCTGAATAGTCTCATGGACTTTGGCTCTCCAAGGATGGCCTTTACAGGTAAAGTATGCCCTGAAACATCGTAACACAGTAGCCCAAGGGATAGCAGAATTGCATGATTGTACAGAACAAGATTCTCTTACAGGTATACCGGAACCTGATGTTCCACCAGAAGAGGAGGAACCCCATTGTCATCATCTTTATGATGAACAGCTATGTACCAATATACCTCAAGTCTACGTAGATGGCTGTGCCTTCCACCAGGCCTCGACCCATACTCTGGTCGCAGGAGTAGGTGTAGTGTGGAATGTTGACACACCTATGGAAACCTTGGAGTATAGATTGGGTGCTAAAACCAACCAATATGCAGAGATTGTAGCAGCTCTGGTCGCTGTACAGTCTGCGGTACAGAAGGGGATCCCAGAACTGATTATCTGTACAGATTCTGACTATGTGCATCAGAACTTTGTGTCTCACTTACCCGTGTGGAAAAAGAAGGACATGTTAAATTCCAAAGGAAAGCCTGTCCATCATGGCGACTTGATTCTAGCCTTAGATCAATTGGTACGAGACAATGACATGACCATCTACTAGAAGAAAGTGAAAGGTCACGCCAAGGTTAATAGTCATGACAAGATCGGAAATGACCTTGCGGATCAACTGGCCAAAGAAGGTGCTTTGTCAGGTGAACTATGGCAATGCCCTGAAGAGTTGTTCTCGATGGTACATGCTATTACTCGACGCCAAGCGAAACAGGTAGCTGAAACACCTGTAGTGCAGTGGGGTAATGATATCCCTTCCTTTGATCTTGTAACTGCTCAGAAGACAGATCTTATCCTGGGAAAGTTCTATCACTTCATACAGAATCCACAGGATCATCCATTGTCTGAAGACGATCAGAAGGATGAAGAACTGAGGATACTCTACACCTCCAGAGAGAAATTTTCGATTCATCAGAACCTGCTCACTCAGACGGGTAAGCATGGTATCGTGCAGTGGGTTGTACCCCGTGCATATCGAGGAATCATGTTGCAACATGCCCATGATGAACCTTGTGCTGGACATTGAGGTGAAGAAGTTACCTATGAGACACTGAAGCAAGTGGCCTACTGGCCTCATATGCGGCAAGATGTGCAGTTATATACGAGAGGTTGCTTGACTTGTTGCCAATTTCAACCCTCTACACCACTTCACCGAGCACCCTTGAGAAAGAAGGGTTTGGTCATGCCCTGGTCCGACATCCAGATTGATTGGATCGGCCCAGTGATCTGTTCCTCCCGAGGTAATAAGTATATGTTGACTGTCACTTGTTTGTTTACAAAGTGGATTGAGTGCTTGCCTGCACCCAATTGTACGGCAGAGACTACCGCTACCTTGTTACTGAATCATGTGTTCAGTAGGTGGGGTTTGCCCATGAGAGTGGACTCAGACCAAGGATCACATTTCACTGCGGATGTGATGCGACACATGTGGAAGATGCACGGAGTGAAAAGTAAATTGCACATAGCTTACCACCCTCAATCATCGGGACAAGTGGAAAAAGCGAATCGTACCATCATCACAATCCTGAAGAAGTATGTGTCTACCTCTGGTAAGGATTGGGACATGAAGTTACCTTTGGTACTGATGGCTATTCGTGCCACACCTCACTGGTCTACGGGGGTGACGCCTTTTGAAATGATGACAGGTAGAGAAATGACATTACCAATTCATTTGTTGTATAGAACTAATGATGTAAAAAATCTTTCTAGTGCTACTACTGCTCATGAATATGTTACCCATTTACGTAAACATTTACAGGGTGCATTTTCCTTTGCCCAGAAAAATCTGGAAATTGCTGCTAAAGGTAGAAAAGCCTATTATGATCATAGGACTACCACAAAGGAATACCAAATTGGCGACAAGGTATTCTATTACAATTTTGGCAAAACCAAGACCAAAGAAAGTAAATTTTTGCCAAGTTGGCATGGTCCATTCCCTATAGTGGAAAAAGCTTCACCTGTGGCCTATCAAATTCGCATCAAATCAAATTCTCCAGGTGCAGATGTCCTTAAATGGGTCCACATTAATCAACTGAGACCATGTCATCCCAGTAAATTTGCCCAGGATGAAACCATTGTTGTGATGAAGACATTAACCTAGCAACAGCCTAGGCTGTTCTCTCTCTTTTCTGTTTTTCAGATGGCGAAACGAGTTCTGCCGATGCTGTTCCTGGTTGTCCTGCTGATTGCGTTGGTACCAAAGTAATCGATCCTGGTCCGCAGTCCCGTTTTGTCCTTCAAGATTCTCCTGGTTTCTTGTTCTTCCCATTCCAGATCCTGCTCCAGCATATCTTCTTTCGATGTTTCTCTTTTCCATTTGGACTCTACTCCTACTGAAACTGAATTGGAAATCCTGGATGTTTTCCGTGGACATTCCATCAACTTTACCCTTGAAGTGGAACAATATTTGTTGACAAAGCCTTCCCACACCATTGAACTGAAAGTTGATAATGATAAGCTTCATGTTGAGGACTTTCATGTTGGCTCCTCCAATGTACATGAAGTTGTTGATACCCGCAGTATTGATCTTTTTATCACTGTTGTTATTCCAATTTTTGCCAACCTGTGGGTTCTCTTATTTGGGTTCTCTGTTTTTGCACTCTATGAGACCATCCGGATTCGACGTCTTATTCGTCAGAAACCATCACATACGGACTTAAGAATGCATGATTACATTGCGGCAATGAAAGAGTGATTTTGCCAGACGTATTTTTGATTATGATCTATCCGTCTTAACTTTTGCTTTGGCATATCTTTTGTGCCTTGCTAAGTAGTTATGATTTTTGATTTTATCATATATTGCCATTAATCAGTGATTTTGTTTCATTTATTTGGCTGGGTTCATATATTTTGCCCTTGCCTTTATGATTATTATACATTGATTATTGATATCTTTGATTTATTGCTGATTTATGGTATTGCTTATGTTTATGCATTTAGTATCACCTTGGGTCTTGGCAATCCTTTCCTACTTAGTTAGGTTGAAAGTGAAATAGACTCCATTGAAGTTATTTCTCCTTCAAGAGGGGGGACTGTAGGGATATTTCCGTATTCACACCTGTGGGTTAGGCCTCTCTGATGTCATCAAAGCCTGAACCATTCTCAAGATATCTTTCTGCTGAGCACAAGAAACTTTCCAGCATGAATTTAGCATGAAGAAAGAAGTACACAGCTTTGCTGTTTCTGCCTGATGCATTATGGGTATGTACCAGAATGTTATACTATTCAAGGACTTCTATCTGTGCTTTTATAATGGGACAGTGTGAATCTTGAAGAAATTATCCTGTTCTTATCTGTCTAACGGCCCTGGGTCTACCAGCCTATATGATACTTTCCACAGAAAGGCTATTCATCCAAGTTTTGTTTCTGGATTGGTCCGAGGAAGTCATCTGATGAGATACAAGAAAGACGGCTAATTAATTAATTAGTTAGTCTGTGATAAGGTCCGGGGAAGCTCAGATCTGCTCACAGATGTTCTATATGTAAACTTTTTCTTTCAATAATTAGACCTGTAAGATACCTCGTGTGACTCTCTGCCTAAGAGAGAGAAATTCAGACATTTAAAATGGCTCTGAACTCAGCACGGAACGGGACTTGTTTGCGGATGATTTATAGCCTCATCAAGGATTGTCAACACGTGTGCCTTTAACAACCGGATTCCTGACGTCTTCTAAAGCTGCCAAGAAGTTTTCCCTTCCACCTAATTTCGCCTGAGAGGCTGATCTTAAGGTGAGATTATGGAATTTACACTCTTAATAGCGGGGTTAGATAAGGATCACTTGTGATAAAGGATAAGGGTTGAAAAGCTCCATTGGTGATAATATAATCATTTGCTAATCAGGGATTTTTATTATTATAAGGAATTGTTTAGTGTGTTTTAACCAGTAGAATTACTTAATTGTATAACAATTAGATTGTGATAATTATGTACTGAGTTTCATTTGTGTAATCAGATATTTTGTGAACAATACTTAGATTTTGCAGCTGGCTTGTGAATTATATTTTTCTATTTTCATAATAAAGAGATTTCTCATTAGCCTGGGTTTTGTGTCGTATAATTAGACCATGATATTTGGACCTGGATAAGAGGTTATGGTTTTCCCTAGACAACTTAACAGAGATGTAACGTGTTTATAATACTGCTAAGTGAACCATAAATCCTACTACAATCCTTAGCATCGGTAACCAACTATAGACCAGTAGCATCCATCCCACTCTTCATAAAAATCATGGAAGGTCTGGTACATACCCAATACCTTGATCAGTTCTCTCTTTTACATGAAACCCAATCTGGCTTCAGACCTCTGTTTAGCACCGAGACAGTGATTGCAGCGATCCTGGATTACTTACGCTCCTTATTCAGCAAGGGCCATAACGCCTAAACTTGATGGAACAATGGACAACAAAATTCAGACTGAAGCTTAATCCAGAAAAAACTAAATTCTTCGTGGCCTCGCCACTCCCACTTGTCACCACAACATCACTATGCATCAACAAACTCAGCTACCCTATTCAACCTACAATGAAGGTTCTGGGGATAATACTGGACCAAGGCCTAACCATGAAAGACCAAGTGAGCTCCCTAGTCAGAAAGGGTTTTTTTACTCTCTGGAAGCTTAGGTTTATTAGAGCATACTTTGATGCCTCATCATTCAGAATTCTGGTACAATCCCTAATACTAAGCCATCTCGATTATTGTTAACATCGCCCATCTGGCAATCTCCCAGAAGAACATGCAGAGACTGCAACTGGTGCAGAAAGCACAGTTACTTACCGTAACAGGTGTTATCCAGGGACAGCAGGCAGCTATTCTCACTAATGGGTGACGTGATCCAACTGAGTCGCGATGCGGACGCCTTACAAGCAAACTTGCTTGAAGAAACTCGAAGTTTTGAGTCGCCCGCTCCGCGCATGCGCGAGTGCCTTCCCGCCTAGCACAGGGCGCGTCTCCTCAGTTCAGATAGCTAGCAGAGAAGCCAACCCAGGGGAGGTGGGTGGGACGTGAGAATAGCTGCCTGCTGTCCCTGGATAACACCTGTTATGGTAAGTAACTGTGCTTTATCCCAGGACAAGCAGGCAGGTATTCTCACTAATGGGTGACCTCCAAGCTAACCACAGTGGGATGGTGGGAGAGTTGGCAACTTAGGAGAATAAATTTTGCAATATTGTTTGGCCAAACTATCCATCCTGTCTGGAGAAAGTATCCAGATAATAATGAGAAGTGAAGGTATGAACCGAGGACCAAGTGGCAGCCTTACAAATTTCCTCAATAGGTGTAGATCTGTGGAAAGCTACGGAAGCTGCCATTGCTCTGACCTTATGGGCTGTGACTTTACTGTGAAGAGGAAATCCAGCCTGGGCTTAGCAGAATGAGATACAAGCCGCCATCCAATTGGAGATGGTACGCTTAGAAATAGGACGTCCCAACTTGTTCGGATCAAATGAGGGAAAAAGTTGAGGAGCAGTTCTGAGTGACTTGGTGCGTTCCAAGTAGAAAGCCAAAGCACGTTTACAGTCCAGAGTATGAAGAGTTGATTCTCCAGGGTGATAATGAGGCTTTGGAAAAAACAATGGATTGGTTGAGATGAATTTCCGAGACTACTTTAGGAAGGAACTTCGGATGAGTGCGAAGAACCACCTTAACATGGTGAAACACTGTAAAAGGTGGATCCGCAACCAAAGTTTGAAGCTCACTGACTCGTCGAGCAGAAGTGAGGCCAATGAGAAACACCACTTTCCAAGTGAGATACTTCAGATGAGCCTTGTCCATTGGTTCAAATGGTGGTTTCATCAGTTGAGAAAGAACAACATTGAGGTCCCAAACCACTGGAAGCGGTTTGAGAGGAGGATTGACATTGAAGAGTCCTTTCAGGAATCTGGAAACCCCAGGATGAGCAGAGAGGGGTTTCCCATCCACAGGCTGATGGAAAGCAGCAATTGCACTAAAATGGACTCGGATCGAGGTAGACTTGAGACCAGAATGAGAAAGGTGCAATAGATAGTCCAAAACAGAAGATAAGGAGGAACGTTGAGGCTCCTTATGAGAAAAACACCAAGTAGAAAATCTAGTCCATTTTTGGTGATAGCATTGTCTAGTAGTAGGCTTCAGGGAAGCTTCCAAAACATCCCTCACAGATTGGGAAAACTGTAGAGGAGCTACGTTGAGAGGAACCAAGCAGTCAGGTGTAGAGACTGCAGGTTGGGATGAAGTAGAGATCCCTGATGCTGCGTAAGCAGAGAGTGAAAAACTGGTATAAGGTAAGGCTCCCTGCTTCTGAGTTGAAGTAGAAGGGAGTACCAGGGTTGTCTGGGCCACCGAGGAGCAACCAGAATCATGGTGGCATGGTCGGACCTCAGCTTGACCAGCGTCTTTTGAATTAGAGGAAATGGAGGAAACGCATATAGAGATTCGTCCAGTCCAGAAGAAAAGCATCTGCCTCGAGGCGATGAGGAGTGTAGATCCTGGAGCAGAACTGAGGCAGCTTGAAGTTGTGGGGAGCTGCAAAGAGATCTATTTGAGGCGTTCCCCACAGAGAGAAGATGTGATGAAGGGCGTGGAATGGAAAGTCCATTCGTGAGGCTGTAGAAGACGGCTCAAGTTGTCTGCTAAGGCATTGTCCGCCCCCCTGAATGTAGACCGCTTTGAGGAAGGTGTTGTGGCGAATCGTCCAATCCCAAACTCTCAGAGCTTCCTGACAGAGGGAGGCAGATCCCGTGCCTCCCTGTTTGTTGACACAATACATTGCGACTTGATTGTCCATGCAAATGAGGACTAACCGGTTGTGAAGCAGATGCTGGAAAGCATTGAGAGTGATGAAAATCGCCCTGAGTTCCAGAAGATTGATATGGCATTGACGATCCGCACTGGTCCAATAGCCTTGAGTACGGAGACCATCTAGATAAGCCCCCCCAAGCGTAAGTTGAAGAGTCGGTCATGGGAACCTTCTGATGAGGGGGCGTGTGAAAAAGTAAGCCTCTGGATAGAAACATAGAAATAGACGGCAGATAAGGGCCACGGCCCATCAAGTCTGCCCACTCCAGTGATCCTCGCTATCTATCTTTGCGGATAGATCCCACATGTCTATCCCATCTGGCCTTAAAATCCGCCACACTGGTGGCCTCAATAACCCGAAGTGGAAGACTATTCCAGCGATCAACCACCCTTTCAGTGAAGAAGAACTTCCTAGTGTCACTGTGCAGTTTTCCGCCCCTGATTTTCCACGAATGCCCCCTTGTTGCCGCGGGACCCTTGAAGAAGATGTCTTCTTCCACCTTGATGCGGCCCGTGAGATATTTGAATGTCTCGATCATATCTCCCCTCTCTCGACGCTCCTCGAGTGAGTAGAGCTGCAAATTCCCCAACCGCTCCTCGTACGGGAGCTCCCTGAGTCCCGAGATCATCCTGGTGGCCATCCTCTGGACCGACTCCAGTCTCAGCACATCCTTGCGGTAACGCGGCCTCCAGAACTGCACACAGTACTCCAGGTGCGGTCTCACCATGGATCTATACAGTGGCATAATGACTTCAGGTTTACGGCTGATGAAACTCCTGCGTATGCAACCTATGATTTGCCTTGCTTTGGATGAAGCTTGCTCCACTTGGTTTGCCGACTTCATGTCTTCCCTGACAATCACTCCCAAGTCTCTTTCTGCTACAGTTCTTGTCAGGATCTCGCCATTTAGGGTGTAGATCTTGCATGGATTCTGGCTTCCCAGGTGCATGACTTTGCATTTTTTGGCATTGAAACTGAGTTGCCAGGACCTAGACCAGTGCTCCAGCAGAAGTAAGTCATGCACCATATCGTCTGTCATTGCTTTTTTGTCTGTTGTGCTTTTGCTCACTACATTGCACAGTTTGGCATCATCGGCAAACAATATTATTTTACCTCGAAGCCCTTCTGTCAGGTCTCTTATATAGATGTTGAACAAGATCGGGCCCAGGACGGAGCCCTGTGGCACTCCACTTATCACCTCCGACATCTCGGAGGGAGTGCCATTCACCATCACCCTCTGAAGCCTACCTCCAAGCCAGTTCCCAACCCATTTGGTTAAAGTGTCGCCCAAACCTAAAGAACTCATCTTGTTCAGCAACCTGCGGTGTGGCACGCTATCAAATGCTTTGCTGAAATCCAGGTAGACGATGTCCAGGGACTCACCAACATCCAGCTTCCTCGTCACCCAGTCAAAGAAGCCGATCAGGTTGGATTGGCACGATCTCCCCTTAGTAAATCCATGTTGGCGGGGATCCCGCAGATTCTCCTCGTCCATGATCCTATCCATTTGGTGTTTGATTAGGGTTTCCATTAGTTTGCTCACTATTGAAGTGAGACTCACTGGTCTGTAGTTTGCCATCTCCACCCTGGAGCCTTTCTTGTGTAGTGGAATGACGTTAGCCGTCTTCCAGTCCATCGGGACGTTACCTGTACTAAGGGAGAGATTAAAGAGCGCGGATAGTGGTTCCGCCAAGACATCTCCCAACTCCCTGAGTACCCTAGGGTGTAGGTTGTCAGGCCCCATTGCCTTGTTGACCTTGATTTTTGACAGCTCGCAGTAGACACTGCTGGGTGTAAATTTGAAATTACTAAACGGGTCTACTGATTTAATCCTTGTATGTGGTTGAGGGCCGATTCCCGGCACCTCGCGGGTGAAGACTGAACAGAAGTATTCATTTAACAGTTGGGCCTTTTCCGAGTCCGTCTCCACATGGTCTCCGTCTGGTTTTCTGAGTCGTACTATCCCACCCGAGTTCTTTTTCCTGTCACTAATATACCTGAAGAAGGATTTATCTCCCTTCTGGATATTCTTTGCTAGAGACTCCTCCATGCGGAATTTGGCCTCTCTAACTGCCGCTTTGACGGCTCTTGATTTGGTCAGATAATCTACTCTGGAGTCCTGTGTCCCTGATTGTTTGTAAGAGATGAATGCTTTTTTCTTCTCTTTGATGAGGTCTGAGATCTCCATAGAGAACCACTGTGGCTTGTTGTTCCTACTCCGTTTGCTTACTGATTTAACATAGCGGTTTGTTGCTTCCTGTATGGTGGTTTTCAAAGTTGACCACATTTCTTCCACGCTGTCGGTATCTGCTTGGGTTTGTAGCGCCTGGTGAACGAAGTCTCCCATGTCCTGGAAGTTTGTGTCCTTGAACTTGAGAACCTTGGTCAATGTGGTAGATTTCGTGAAACCTTTCCTGAGATTGAACCATATCATATTGTGGTCACTGGAGGCCAAAGTTTCACCCACCGAGACCTCTGTGATACTTTCTCCGTTGGTAAGTACCAGGTCCAAAATTGCCTGATCCCTTGTTGGCTCAAATACCAGTTGCCTGAGTCCTGCTCCATTCAAAGAGTTTAATAGCTTCCTGCTGCTGCCGGAAGCAGAGGAAAGCGTGACCCAATCCACATCGGGCATGTTGAAGTCACCTACCAATACTGTGTCCCCCCGCAAGGTGATATTCTCTATATCTCCGATTAATTCCAAATCTAGGTCTTCTTGATGTTTTGGGGGTCTGTATACCACGCCAAGATATAGGCATTTGTCCTTCCCTCTGGCCAAATTTACCCAAAGGGATTCCCCAGTGTACTGTACATCTGTGATTCTGGTGACCTTAATGTCATCTTTAGTATATAATGCTACCCCACCTCCCATTTTGCCCTCCCTGTCCCGACGAAGCAAGTTGTAACCTGGTATGACCATGTCCCACCCGTGGGAGTCTGTGAGCCAGGTCTCAGATATCGCCACCACATCCAGGTCGGCATTCCTCATTTCTGTCTCCAAATCTAGGATCTTGTTTCCCAGACTGTGGGCGTTGACGTACATAGCCCTCCATGTTGTGTGCTTGTTGTATCTCAGTGGGGACAATCCCTCTATATCAACTAGACCACCATTAGTATTTTTCGCTTGTCTCTTACACTCCCTAGACCCAGAGCTACAGCGTGTACCTATCCCGGACTCCCCATAACTACAGTGCGCTCCTATCAGAGACTTGGTAATGTGTGTACCCTGTGGGGGTATTCCCGTTTGGGCTACTTGAGCTCCTTTAGTGCAATTTGCAGCGTGTGCACTCTCGCTGGTCCCAGAATTACAGTGTGTACTCCCTCTAGACCTAGAATTGCTACGTGTACTCCTCTTAGACCCAGAATTGTAATGTGACCCAATGCAGTGTTTACTTAGTTCAGTTCCAAAATAGTATTGGTAGCCCGTACCCTCCCCCAACTCACCTAGTTTAAAGCCCGTACCCTCCCCCAACTTACCTAGTTTAAAGCCCTGTGTAGTAGGCGGGCTAGATAGATAGATTGGAAGAGAGCATCCACCAGTGAAGAGACTGTGTCAGAGCAGGAGTGACCTGAATGTGTCGAGTCAGAGGGTCGGAAACCTGCGATCATTGAGATGCCAGGGTCCACTGAGGAATTCTGAGGTGAAGTCTGGCAAAAGGAATCACATGTACTGTGGAAGCCATGTGACCCAGAAGAACCATCATGTGTCTCGCCGAGATGGACGGGCGAGAGGAGACTGACTGACAAAGATGGAGAAGAGTCTTCAGACATTGTTGAGGAAGGAACGCTCTGAGTTAGACTGTATCCAGAACAGCTCCGATGAATGGAAGAGTCTGAGAAGGCTGGAGATGGGACTTCGGAAAGTTGATTTCGAATCCCAGACTCTGCAGGAACCAGATAGTCTGCTGGGTCGCTAGGATGACGCCCTGAGACGTGGAATCCTTGATGAGCCAGTCGTCCAGGTAGGGAAACACCTGAAGACCATGGTTCCTGAGCGCTGCGGCCACCACTACCAGGCACTTGGTGAAGACTCTGGGTGACGAGGCCAGGCCGAAAGGGAGCACTCTGTACTGATAATGTAGATGTCCCACCCGATATCTGAGGTACTGTCGGGAGGCCGGATGGATGGGAATGTGGGTAAAAATGATGGAGACGACCTCCGATAGGGGGAAAAACGGGAAAAGGCAGAACAACTGAAGTTATGCTTTGAAGGAGACAGTCAAAAAGGCTGAGGAGCCTTGGGTACAGCAGATGGCTGAGGCTTCTGCTGTTTCTGAGGATGTTGCCTCTTAACAGGTTGACGAATGGTAGGAGCCTGTTTGGGTGGAAAACGCCATTGGTAAATCAGAGGCGGGCGTGAAGGACGAGGAGGAGCTGGCTTCGGCTTAGGGCGGAGAATAGATTGAAAAGACTTCTCGTGGTCCGAAAGCTTCTTGGTGGTTGCCTCTATAGACTCATCAAAGATGTCAGTGCCAGTACAAGGTATATTAGCTAGCCGGTCCTGAAGATTCGGGTCCATGTCGATGGTGTGGAGCCACGCCAGGCGTCGAATGGCCACCGAGCAAGCAGTAGCCCGAGCAGACAGCTCAAAGGCATCATTTGAGGATTGAAGAAGTTGCAGTCGGAGTTGGGACAATGATGCCAGGACTTCCTGGTACTTAAAGTGTGCCTGAGAATCCAAATAGGGGATAAACTTAGGAAGGATGGACAGAAAAAATTCAAAATAAATGATGAAATGAAAATTATAATTAAGGACCCTGGAGGTCATCATGGAGTTCTGGTATATACGACGACCAAATTTGTCCATCGTTTTGCCCTCCCTTCCCGGGGGAACAGTGGCATAGACCTGAGAAGGGTGAGACCGCTTCAAAGAAGATTCCACCAGAAGGGATTGATGAGACAATTGGGCAATGTCAAACCCCTTGTGATGGACAGTCCTGTATCTGGAATCCAATTTCCCTGGAACCGCTGGAATAGAATAGGGAGTTTCCAGACAGCGGACAAAGGTTTGATGCAACAGTTTATGAAGAGGAAACTTGAAGGATTCAGCAGGAGGTTGAGGGAGATGCATGATCTCGAGATACTCCTTGGAAAATACATTTATGAGGCTGAGGAAAGTAGACACCGAAATTCTGGGTCAGGGGTGAGTGCACACACTTTTGAGTCGGGAGTAGGGTCACATCATATTTATGGGTCACATTGTAATTCCGGGTCTAGGGGGAGTACACACTGTAGTTCTGGGTATATGGGGAGTACACATTGTGGTTCTGAGCCTCAGGAAAGCACAAATAACACAAACAATGCTAAAGGTGTTCAAATAGCTCAAACAGGAATATCCCCATTGAGACATAACAAAAATATAACATGGAGGGCTATGTACGTCAACGCACACAGTTTAGGAAACAAGATCCTGGAATTGGAAACAGAAATAAGGAATGCCGACCTGGATGTGGTGGCGATATCCGAAACCTGGCTCACAGACTCCCACGGGTGGGACATGGTCATACCGGGTTACAACTTGCTTCGCCGGGACAGAGAGGGTAGGAAGGGAGGGGGTGTAGCATTATATACTAAAGATGACATTAAGGTCACGAGAATCTCAGATGTCCAGTATACTGGGGAATCCCTTTGGGTTAATTTGGCCAGAGGGAAGGACAAATGCTTGTATCTTGGCGTAATTTACAGACCCCCAAGACAACAGGATGACCTGGATATGGAAATAATCGAAGATATAGAAAATATCACCTTGCGTGGTGACTTCAACATGCCTGATGTGGATTGGGTTACACTTACCTCTGCTTCCGGCAGCAGCAGGAGGCTATTAAACTCTATGAAAGGAGCAAGCCTCAGGCAACTGGTGTTGGAACCGACAAGGGATCAGGCAATACTGGACCTGATACTTACCAATGGAGAAAGTGTCACAGAGGTCTCGGTGGGCGACACATTGGCCTCCAGTGACCACAACATGGTATGGTTCAATATCAGAAAGGTTTCACTAAATCTACTACACTAACCAATGTCCTCAAATTCAAGGACACAAATTTCAAAGAAATGGGAGACTTCGTTAACCAGGCGCTACAAAGCCAAGAAGAAACCAATAACGTGGAAGACATGTGGTCGACTTTGAAAGCAACCATACAAGAAGCAACAAACCGCTATGTAAAATCAGTAAGTAAATGGCGAAGGAACAATAAGCCACAGTGGTTTACTGCGGAGATCTCAGACCTGATCAAGGAGAAGAAAAAAGCATTCATCTCTTACAAACAATCAGGGAAGCAGGAATCTAGAGCAGACTACCTGGCCAAATCAAAAGCCGTCAAAACAGCAGTCAGGGAGGCTAAATTCCTCATGGAGGAGTCTCTAGCAAAGAACATCCAGAAGGGAGATAAATCCTTCTTCAGGTATATCAGTGATAGAAGAAAAAACTCAGGCGGGATTGTACGTCTTAGGAAACCAGACGGAGACTATGTGGAAAAGGATTCGGAAAAAGCCCAACTATTAAATGAATACTTCTGCTCAGTCTTCACCCGAGAAGCGCCAGGGCTCGACCCTCAGCTACAGACAAGGGTTGGCTCAGTTGACCCGTTTAGTAACTTTGAGTTTACGCCCAGCAGTGTCTACGGTGAGCTGTCAAAGCTCAATGTTAACAAAGCAATGGGGCCGGACAACCTGCACCCCAGGGTGCTTAGGGAGCTGAGTGATGTCTTGGCGGAGCCACTGTCCGCGCTCTTCAACCTCTCCCTTAGTACAGGCAGCGTCCCGTTGGACTGGAGGATGGCTAACGTCATTCCACTCCACAAGAAAGGCTCAAAGATGGAGACAGCAAACTACAGACCAGTGAGTCTAACATCGATAGTGAGCAAACTAATGGAAACTCTAATCAAACACCAATTAGATAAGATCCTGGATGAGGAGAATCTACGGGATCCCCGACAACATGGATTTACTAAGGGGAGATCCTGCCAATCCAACCTGATCAGCTTCTTTGACTGGGTAACGGGGAAGCTGGATATTGGAGAGTCCCTGGACATCGTGTACCTGGACTTTAGCAAAGCATTCGATAGCGTACCACACCGCAGGTTACTGAGCAAGATGAGTTCTATAGGATTAGGTAACACATTGACGAAATGGGTTGGGAGCTGGCTTGGAGGTAGGCTCCAAAGGGTGGTGGTGAACGGCACCCCCTCCGAAATGACGGAGGTGATTAGTGGAGTACCACAGGGCTCAGTCTTGGGCCCAATCCTATTCAACATCTTTATAAGAGACTTGGCAGAAGGGCTTCGAGGTAAAATAACATTATTCGCCGATGACGCCAAACTGAGTAATGTAGTGGGCAAATGCACAACAGACGAAGATTCAGTGCCCGACAACATGATGCACGACCTACTCCTACTGGAGCGATGGTCTAGGACATGGCAACTCAACTTCAATGCCAAAAAATGCAAAGTTATGCACCTGGGCAGCCAGAATCCATGCAAGTCTTATACCCTTAATGGCGAGATCCTAGCAAAAACGGTAGCAGAACGAGACTTGGGGGTAATCGTCAGTGAGGACATGAAGTCTGCCAATCAAGTGGAGCAGGCTTCGTCCAAGGCAAGACAAATCATGGGCTGCATACGAAGGGGTTTCGTCAGTCGTAAGGCGGAAGTCATTATGCCATTGTATAGATCCATGGTGAGGCCCCACCTGGAATACTGTGTGCAATTCTGGAGGCTGCATTATCGCAAGGATGTGCTGAGACTGGAGTCGGTGCAAAGAATGGCCACCCGGATGGTCTTGGGACTCAAGGATCTACCATACGAAAAACGGCTTGACAAATTACAGCTATACTCGCTCGAGGAGCACAGAGAGAGGGGAGACATGATCGAGACGTTCAAGTATCTTACGGGCCGCATCGAGGCGGAGGAAGATATCTTCTTTTTCAAGGGTCCCACGACAACAAGAGGGCATCCGTTGAAAATCAGGGGCGGGAAACTACGAGGTGACACCAGGAAATTCTTTTTCACTGAAAGAGTGGTTGATCGCTGGAATAGTCTTCCACTACAGGTGATTGAGGCCAGCAGCGTGCCTGATTTTAAGGCCAAATGGGATCGGCACATGGGATCTATTCACAGGGCAAAGGTAGGGGAGGGACATTAAGGTGGGCAGACTAGATGGGCCGTGGGCCCTTATCTGCCGTCTATTTCTATGTTTCTATGTTAATTTGGACCCTGTGTCCAGTTGAATGTCCAAATCAGCTGCTATCTGACGTAGAAAAGAAGAAAAAGACAGCTGATCCGCCAAAATCTGGCCTTGAGAGGGACTGGAGGACGTCGAGGCAGCTTGGTCCAATGAAGAGGGGGATCGAGATGGAGAAAAAGATCCCACTGTGTCCTCGAGATCCGGAAGCGGAAGAGTTGCAGTAGCCAGTGGAGAATACTGAATAAAAGGCTGCTTCTGATGAGGCGAAGCATGCCTGGTTGAGTGCCTCGAACAATGCCTCGATCGATGGTGCGAGCTGTGCCTTGAAGCGGGCCTCGACAATCTAGGCGAGTGAGTCTTCGTTGAAGCCCCCAGAGAATGTATGGGGCTGGAGGCTGTGGATCGAAGCAGAAGAGGGTGTGTGGAAGACCCGCGAGGCACTTGCAAAGACTCTGCTCCTTGCATCCAGTGAATAGGTTCCAACGGAGGCACTCGCAAAGACTCTGCTCCTTGCATCAAGTGAATAAGTTCCAATGGAGGCATGGACAAAGACTCTGCTCCTTGCGATGCTTGCATCGATTCCAGACCAGACACTCGCAGAGACTCTGCTCCCTGTAGAGAGTGCGTGTACAACTGAGGCACAGGAGGCGGCTCGACCTCGCAGGAGACCTCCGCATGTCCAGGCTGGATTTGAGAGAGAAGCTTCGGCCCCATTGTGGTAAAGAGCTGAATGAATTGCTTCTCCAACAAGGTCTGGAATGAAGCCGGCAAGGATGGATCCGCGTCTCCAACGGGACCACCTACACGGGCTTCGTGCTCCCTTGAAGCAGTGTGAGAGTGCTTAGACTTAGAAGCCTTGGGCACTTTAAGCACTACCGGGGGAATGGGCTGCTGTGCTACCTGACCTGAAGAGACAGTGGAAGGCACCGCAGCAGACGTCGAAGACATAGCCGGGACAAACGATGCAGGTTTGATGAGACCCGGAGCAGAAGCTGTGGAAGCCTGGAGAGCCTTGGATGAGGCCGATGGTGAAGCACCCTTCGATGACGAAAGCTCCATCGAAGATTCCATGCTGTAAAGCTGCTCCCACAAGATGCAACGACGCTTGAAAGCACGGGATGTAAGTGTTGAGCAAGGCTGGCACGATTTCGGGAGGTGTTGAGGTCTAAGACACTGAAGACAGTGTCGATGAGGGTCCATCAGGGAAATCGCGTGCTGGCACTTGGTACACTTTTTAAAACCGGTTGCAGGCCGGGACATAGGCTGAAAAAGCTCCGCCGCAAGATCGAAGCCGTGGAGCTGCGGCTATGTGGCCTGCCTGGTCGAACGGATGGAAGAAATTTTTTTTTTTTTTGAAAAGCATGACGAAAATCAGCGATTCTGAGAAAAATAACCCAAAAACCACGGACTTAAGGCACAAGTGAAATTACTTCACGCAGAGAGTCGAAGACGGACTTCTCGGCTCCGCAGAAAAGTAAGAACTGAAGAGACGCGCCCTGTGCTGGGCGGGAAGGCACTCGCACATGCGCGGTACGGGCGACTCGAAACTTCGAGTTTCTCCAAGCAAGTCTGCTTGTGAGGCGTCCGCATCGGGGCTCCATTGGATCACGTCACCCATTAGTGAGAATACCTGCCTGCTTGTCCTGGGATAATGCGGCGGTCAGGTTGATCCTTGGGTTGAAGAAGTCTGATCACATAACCCCTACCTACTGACTCCTGCACTGGCTGCCGATGGAGGCACATGTGAAGTTCAAGCTGGGATGTTTTTGCTTTAAGGTACTAGCCGGTTTAGCCCCTAAATATATAAGTGACCTCTTCTACTTCTCAACCAATAGACATAAGAGAAGTACACACCTGAAGTTCATCTCCCCACCTGTTAGAGGATGTAAATTTAAAAGACATCATCAACATTTTCTCTCTTACCAGGCAGCATTATGGGGCAAAGACCTGGAAAAACTAATTATAAACGCAAATAACTATGGTGAATTTAGGAAATATCTAAAGACATACCTGTTCTTGAAATACCTAGGTAACGGATCTGCACAATCTCAATCCCCCCCATTACAACTGTTCCCTGAAACAGTTAGCCACTATTCTTCAATTATGTAAGTTCTACTCAATTTGTAGCATCTTTCTAATCATTGTAAACCGCATAGAACTTCACGGTCCTGCGATATATAAACTTTTGTTATTATTATTATATCACCTCTAATCATAGCACTTAAATATGTAGGTATTTTAAAAAATATTTCATAAATTCAGAATTCAAAAAAGTAAAATAACGCAACTTATCTGAAGAGTTGGCTGTAAGGGGTTCTGAAAAGGTTCTAGGTTCTGACATGTTTCGCCGAAGGCTGTATCAAAGAACCCATACTGTAGCGCTCAGATAAAATTCTGCCGCACACAGCTACAGACTTGATTCACAAACTTTCTGAATCAAGTCTGTGGCAGAATTTAATCTGAGCGCTGATGTATGGTTTTTTTGATACAGCCTTCGGCTGTACCTAGAACCTTTTCAGAACCCCTTACAGCCAACTCTTCAGATAAGTTACATTATTTCTTAAGTTACTTCAGATAAGTTACGTTACTTATTTTCAGATGTTACTTATCTTAAGTTACTTCATATGAATTAAGTTATTTCTTAAGTTACATTATTACTTAATTTCTCTTCTCCCTGTTTCATACTTTAAAAAACCCCAAAAAAACACCCCAAACCAAACTTTCTCTGTCCTCTGCTAAATCATATTTTATCTTCCTCCTCATAGGAAAAAGGGTAAGACACTCTATTAACTCTACTTAAATCCTGTGTGCTTTTGGCACAGGGAGACAAGTGGGGAAAATCCTGTATTTTTAAATCCTGTGTTTTTAGGGTAGCCACTGAGTTGGTATAAAGCCTGTATTTTTTAAATCTTGTGTTTTAGGGTAACCACTGAGTTGGTATAAAGCCTATATCATTGGGCTAGATTCACAAAGTAAACTAATCAGTTTGCGACCCCTTTACGAGCAAATTTCCCTCCGGCCTGATTCACTTACCTCTCCTGCGATCCGCTTCCAATCCGTGCATGCAAATGAGGGGAAACACATGCAAAGTAGACAGGGACGCGATTCACCAACCAAATTTTCCAAACCGACTGGGCTGGCCGATCATCCCAAGAAACGACTGCTGGGGACCAGTCAAAAAAGTCTTTCCGACCCTCTGAAGCCCTGCTCTCTGCACGCCCCAAATCTCTCCTGCTTTCCTCCCTGATGCTCTTCTCCTGCCTGCTCTCCCCCGATGCTCTTACATAACATAACATAACTTTATTCTTCTATACCGCTATAATCAAATGACTTCTTGGCAGTTTCCAAGGAAGAAGACTGGACAATCAGCGAATTACAAATAGTTAAAATACAACAAGTTTCTTAAACATACTCAATATCAGATTATTATAACTACAATAACCACATTTTAAGAAATAAATTTATCAAACAATGCTGACTTAATTTGCTTTCGAAATACACCATAAGACAGCATAGCTCCACTAATGCAATTACTTGCTTGAAATGTGAGAGTCCTATCCAAATAGGTCTTATATCTGCAGCCAATAATTTTTGGATAAGCAAATAAATTGCTACTCCTAGTTGTCCTCATTGGGTTATACAACATGAAGTGAGATAAAAGGTAAGTTGGGGCTAATCACCAAATCAACTTAGAACAAATGCAGGAAAATTTGAATAGTACTCGTGCTTCCACCGGTAACCAATGCAACCGTCGGTAATAGGGACTGATATGTTCATTTTTCTTCATCCCAAATATCAGTCGGACAGCCGTATTTTGTACTATTCTCAATTTTCTCATAATTTTCTTTGGGGCTCCCAAATAAACAACATTGCAGTAATCCAATATGGATAGTATTAATGCTTGTACCAGTAACCTGAAAGATAGAGGATCAAAATATTTTTTAATAGTCTTTAGCTTTCATAGTGCAAAGAAGCACTTCTTTACCACTGAGTTCGTATGTTCAACCATACTTAAATGGGAATCTAGTATGACTGCCTGCCCCGACACTCTCACCCTTCCCCGCAGTGAAAGCCCGTGGTTTTAACCCGCGGGCTTAAGTGGGTTAAAACCATGGGCTCCGTTAAAAAAAGAAAAAAAAAAAATCTCTTCCGGGCCTGGACAGATGGGGGCGTTCTTCCAATCGCCCCCATCTGCATATTGTAGTTTGTAGAATTCATTGGACCTGCCCGATCGGGCAAGTTCGTGAATCTAGCCTAATTGTGTCTATCTGATTAGGTGATAGAAGGGTGGGGCTGCAATTTACTAAGGGGACTACATTTTTTTCTGGGATAATGCTGAGGATTAAAGACTTCATTGAAAACTGCTGAAAGCTAAGTTACTTAGAACTTCATACTCTGCTATTAACACTGATTTTATAGCATTATATCTGCTTAATTTCTCTTCCCCTCCCTGTTTCATACTTTAAAAAACAAAAACAAAAAGTTCTTATGCTTTCAGGCGGACTTCTTGGGTCATCAGGCCACCCAGTGGTATAAATTGCTGACTGGATTTATTAAAAAGAAACTAAACACTGGGCTGAGAGACATTTGGAGTACTGAGATTAAGCACCAAATTACTGTGTCTCAATGGCCACGAATTTGGACTATGAGACAAATTTGTTTTTTTCTGTTACATAGAGCATAGACCCCTGTTCGATTATAAAAATTGGATAGCTCTAAGTCTAATAAATGTTGGCACTGTTATCTTGAAGCAGGGACTTTAGATCATTTATTATTCTATTGTCCATTTATTATGAATTTCTGGAAATCAATTTGGGACCAAATTAATTGTTTATTAGATAACCCAGTGGCATTATCATATGATACTGTGCTATTTGGTATGGCAATGAGAGCAAAAAGTCAGATTTCTACAAATAATTACTTATAATGACTGGGGTTGCCATTCAACAAATTACGTATAATTGGAAAAATTGGAGTAGATTAAATTATAATTTCTGGTGGAATTCCTTATGTCATGTTTATAAAATGGAAAGATTTATTGCAATACAGTGCGGGTTTTTCAGGAAATTTCAGGATGTGTAGGAGCCATTTACAAAGTATTGTACCGATTAGATGACATTTTATTTTATTTTTTTTCTCTTAAATTTTCAAGTTTGATTGTGAGGGGGGAGGGGAGGGTAAATTTATTGTTACATATTGTATAAGGTATTGATTATATGATAAGAAAGGGTGGGAAGGGTAGGAGATAAGAGCATATTATTTGTACCATTGATGATTAAGTGTTATATTTATTGTTAATTTGTTTGGATATATTGTTACACTTATTGTAAATTTGAAAATGATTAAAGAATTTTTTTTAAAAAATCAAAAGAAACCAAACAAACTTTCTCTGTCCTCTGCTAAATCAATTTCCTCTTCTCATAGCTTTCGGGAGCTTGGTGAGGGCTTGAAACCTTTTGTCAAGACTGTAGCTTTTTCAGATGTACTGCCTACATATGGAAAGGGAGAGCAAAGAGTAAAAAACACAGAGGACTTCAATAGATGGCTCAAAGCCTGGTGTCATCAAGAAGGCTTTAAGTACATAAGTGGATGGGGAAATACATGGAAACACTTTAAAACCATGGGCTCGCACTGCAGGGAAGGGCGGTAGAGAGCAGGGCTCGGCGGGAAGGGGCAGAGATGGGCTACAGGGCTGCGAATTTAAGACCTGAGGACAGTTGGAAAGGACGTTTGTGACTGGTCCCCAGCAGTTGCTTCTTGTGTTGATCGGCCAGCCCAGTTTCAAAAATTTCTTTAGTGAATCACGTCCCTGCCTACTTTGTATGCCATTCCCCTCATTTGTATGTATAGATCGAAATCAGATCAGCACAGAGGTAAGTGAATCGGGCTAGAGTAAAAGGGGGTCGCAAATCAATCGGTACATGATCGCTTTGCTTAGTGAATCTAGCCCTTAATCTTTTTTAGGAGGAACAGTGCATTACAGTTGTCTAATATACCTATTAACACTTGCATCACAGTGTGAAAATTATAGGGTATTAATATTGGCTTCAACCTATACAGCATATGCAATTGCACACATCCCATCTGGATAGTTTTCAAAATTTGAAATCCCATTGTCAGTGCAGAATCTAGCCAAATTCCTAACACTAACATCTCCTTTTTTTTTTTTAACAGGTAACTGAATTCCCAACATATTCACACACTCAAACTCTCAATCTTATTTTTTCCCACTATTAACACTTCTGTTTTATTAACATTCAACTGCAAACCATGCATACTCATCCATGCATACTTTCCATGTAACAGGGTCAGTATCGCTGGGAATATCTCTGATTGGAAGAGCCCGAAGATGCCAGACTAAATCTGCAGGAAGGACAAAAGTACTACGGTCCCCTCCCGAAATCTGACAAGACTTATTCACAGGGAGAGACTCGGCAGGGATCAGCAACACTGGCCATGAGGTCATCCAGCCCTTTCCCCAAAAGAAGCTGAACCTTGAAAGGAAGTCTGCTTCCACGTCTCCCCGCTTCTATTTAAGCTTCACTGGCTCCCAGTTCTCCTCAGGGTCCACTACAAATACGCCTGCCTAACCTTCAAGTCTCTACACGGCATCCTTCCTCCCCTGTTTCCACTATCCTGGCTCTCCACGAATCCTAACTCCACCAGATCCTCTCAAAAATTCATACTATCATTCCCCTCTTTAAAAGGCATATCCCATACAGGAAAACTTGGAACATCCCTCCTCTTCAAGATCACCGAGCTGTGGAGCAGCTTATCTGACCCTCTCCGGAGTGCGACCTCCCTCCAACGCTTCAGAAAACATTTGAAAACTTGGCTTTTCTCTAAAATGTAACCATTCCCTCCCTCTCCTCTCCACTTAGTCCCTTCTTTCTCCCCTTTTTACCAAGCTCTTCTTCTTCCCATTGGAGTTCCTTTCTTTTGTAATTCCTGTAAACCATGTCGAGCTCTACTTCTGTGGAGATGATGCGGTATACAAACTTAAGGTTTAGTTTAGTTTAGTTTAAAGTGGCCTTGGAGGCAGAGTCTCTAGACCAATGTGGATCCAAAGAGTTTGGCACGCTGACACAGCATAAGCTGAGACCTTACTAAGAATTCTGAAGAGATCATAAAGGGCATCCGTCACATAATTGACACCTTCCATCATTAGCTGGAGACAGGCATCCTCCTTCGCAGAGAGAACCCAGTGCAATCTCATTGTGACAAGCTCATGCCGCAAAGGAGGCTGCTGCCACAGACCTGATACCTGAAGAAGCCACATCAAAAAGTTTTTTCAAGATAACCCCCATCACTAGGGAGAGCTGTACATCTGGTAACCTATGCCACAGCAGAATCCACCTTGGGCTGCTCAAAAACCTGCTGAAAATCAGTAGCCAGGGGATAAAGCCTAGCCATAGCCTTAGAGAGCCGGAAAGAGCTCTCTGGGGAATCCCACTGCTTCGTAACCAGACCAATAAAAAGGAGGACAGCACATTAGAATGGTCCATGACCAAACACTGTGACTTAGAATGTTAAAATCCAATTTAAGCTCTTTCAGGGCATCAGCAATGAAATGGTGGACAGAGATACTTAAAAAGTCTGTGGATGGTGGGGTCCTCATCCAAATCTGGAGGCTCCGAGAGATCATGCTGACTAGTCCCAGCAAGGGTATCGGCAGTATCCAAAATAGATTGGCATAATATCCGTATGACAACTAATGCAATCGTGATCAGACGTAGCCAGAGGAGAGGGCTCCTGCACAGGGACCCCTGACACTAGAGTGACCAACTTAGAAGTAGGTGATATACCTGCTGGCTGCGTCAAATGATCTGTGTCCAAAGTATAAAGTCTCCAGAGGAGCCAAATGAAATCCACAGAAAAATCACACCCTGTGGCTACTGCTGGGTCCCGCTGAGGCACCTGTGCCACAACAAAGGAGTCCCCAGACTTAGTATGCAGACGTTTGGCCAGTATCTAACCTCTGGTCGAGACTTTTTGCCCATATCACAGACCCAGGCCAGCTCCGCAGCCCTGGAGGATATGGAGGAGGTGAAGCCCAAAGCTTCTGCCCCCTTCCCCAGCATGATGTAGCAGATGGTACACGGATGCTGTTCCAGCACCAAACCAGCATAATCCATACATGTAATCGACAGATTAGGGGCTGAGGAATCCATCCCAATCAATTTTCAACAAAATTGAGGGGATTTGAGGCAGAAATCAAACTTTAAGAAAGCAGACTGATAAAAATCCAAGATGGCCCTACCTGCAAATTCATGCCAAAAATGGTAAAAATAAAAACTTTCCAAAAAAAAAAAAAAATAGCTATTTAGGGATTGGGGAAGTGGGAGACCTGAACCTTACCCTCAGAAACCATCAAAAATGAATCTGACAGACCATCCCCGAGGTTCCCATAGGAAATAGTAAAGGTGTACTCACAGTCTCTGAAGTGCCTAGCTGCCAGCTCTGTACACTGCAGCTGAATGGAGGAAAATAATTTTTTGCCTCAGAATTGCTCTAAAATGACCAGACCTGAAGATCTACAGACTGCCAGTCGGACAGACACCGACTGTAACCTCCGCTCCCACGGAACCTCTCCATACGACTGGGGGTGGGAAATGCAGTCTGCACCCTGAAACCCGGAGGGACTTTTACACAGGATGCATACAGTCTGTGCTGAAAACCCTGACAAGGCCAGAGGGTAAGCGAGTTCCCAGGAAAATGGACCCCAAGATTTAGAAGAGTGGTAAACAGCAGGCTGGCTACACAGGTCCACTGAAATTTCTTGTGAAATAGCGCAGTCTGGCTTTGCGGGATTGTGACTTTTCCTCCATCAGAGGACATCACAAGGGGTCTCACGACAATAAAGCTACCGAAAAGTGAACTTTAGGTGACCAAAATAAGAAAAAGATGCAGATCAGATTAGACGACTTCTGCAGGGATTGCTTGCAGAAACTGAAAATTGCAGGGGGCTCTAACTCTCATTTCTAAGGAAGAAGGAGCACATGCTCAGAAAAGTGTTTGGATCTCTGCAACTCCCGGATTATGGGAAGGGATTGAACACTTGGAGTATGGAATTCAGATGGAACGTAACAGAAATGGCTTTTACCTCTGGATGTGCCAGCAAATACATATATTTTACAAAAGATTTTACAGTCAAAACAACTTTTTATAAAAGTCAAGGACCTGAGAACATCTCTATTTAGAAATCCATATTTCTACCTAAAAATCCTATAGGTAATGTGACCATTTATTTTTTTCATCAAAACAGGACATCTATTAATATTCAGTCCCGCCCCCAATCCTGCCCTAGCCCCGCCCCCAATTTCTTCCATTCATTTTCATGTACACACAATATCTTATTAATTCATAATGGTAAACATAAAATATATAAAAAAACACAAAGCACACTGTATGCAGAGAAAATGTTAATTATAATTTATGCGTTTCAGGTTTTTTTTCAAAGATGTCAAGGCAGATTAATTTAAAATTTGCAATGTCACCTTAGTAACTACAGAAAAATAGACAAATATAGTGCAAAATATAGACAGCAGATATAAATTCTCAAAACAGACACATTTTGATCACTAAATTGAAAAAAAAATTTCCTACCTTTGTTGTCTAGTGATTTCATGAGTCTCTTGGTTGCACTTCCTTCTGACTGTGCATCCAATCTTTCTTTTTTTTCTGCATCCAACATTTCTTTCACAATCCAGCCCCATCCCCTTTAGGTCCAGGTCTCTCTCTCTTTTCCCTCTATTACCCTCCCCAGATCCAGTGTCAGTTCTCCTTTGTACCTTTGTTTCAGGACTTTCTCTCTCTCCCTCTCTGTCTGAACCTCCCATAGTCCTGCATCTGCCTCCTGTCTTTCCCCTTTCATCCAGGTCTTTCTCTCTGTAGTCTTCCTAATCTGCTTATAACCCACCCACCCTTTCTCTGCCTTTTTCTCTCCTTCTTTCCTTCTTCCCTCCCACAGATTTTAGCATATCTCTCTCCTCCTTTTTTCCCCTAAGATCTAGTATCTGTCTCCTTCCTCTTTTCCTCCTCCCAGGTCTGGTATCTGTCTCCTCCCCCTCCCCCCTGCTCTGGCATCTCTCACTCCGCTCCTTTCCTCCTGTTCTTCCCCGGTCTTCCTTCTCAATTTATTTTTCTGCCTCTGTCTAAATTCTCTCTTACTATTCAGTCCTAAATTTCCCTTTTTCACTGTGTCTACCTATAGCTTGCCACCTCTTTCCCTCACCCCTTCCAGTATCTAATTCTATCCTCTTCCCTCAATCCAGCATGTGCCCTTTTTTCTTTCTTCTCCCCACTTCCTTCCAGCGTCTGTTCCCCCTCTCTCTCACACTTCCATTCAGCGGCTGTCTCTCCTCTCCCCCACACTTCCATTCAGTGTCTGTCTCCCTCTCTCTATCCCTTCCATCTACTGTTCACCCTCTGTCTCGCCCCTTCCATTCACTGCCCTCTCTTATTCAGTGTCCGCCCTCTCTCTCTCTCTTCCATATGGCATCTTCCCTCTTTCTATGCTCCTTCCATAAACTATCTATCCTGTGCCCCTTCTCTCCTTTGTATATGATTGATTTCAGCTCTGCCACCTCTCCATTTTTCTCTCTCCATTTTTCTCTCTCTGTCACCACCCATGAGGAGCCAGGATTCGAACTGCAGCTACAGACAAGAGGGTGCTCAGAGGATTTTGAATTCACCGAGAGCAACATCTATCACGAACTATCAAAGCTAAAAGTAAACAAAGCCATGGGGCCGGATAATCTACACCCCAGAGTACTTCGGGAATTAAGAGATGTCCTGACGGAACCGTTAGCCACGCTTTTCAATCTTTCCCTAAGCAAGGGAAAAGTCCCCTTGGACTGGAAAACTGCTAACGTCATTCCGCTTCACAAGAAGGGAAGCAGATTGGAGGCTGAAAATTACAGATCGGTGAGACTCACATAATAATATGTAACTTATGGAAATGTTGATTAAAAACAGATTTGATACGTTTCTGGATGACGAAAGACCGAGGGATCCCCACCAGCATGGATTTACAAAGGGAAGGTCTTGTCAAACCAATCTAATAAGCTTCTTTGACTGGGTAACGAAACAACTGAATGGGGGACAATCCCTGGATATCGTGTATTTAGACTTCAGTAAGGCTTTTGATAGTGTCCCACACCGTAGGTTACTAAACAAGATAAATACGATGGGTCTGGGAGATACATTGACTGTATGGGCTAAAGACTGGCTTAGTGGCAGACTTCAGAGGGTGGTAGTAAATGGTACTCCCTCAGAAATGTCAGAAGTGACCAGTGGAGTACCACAGGGCTCGGTTTTGGATCCGATACTATTTAATATCTTTGTAAGGGATCTACCTCAGGGACTTCGAGGTAGAATTGCTTTATTTGCGCATGACGCTAAACTATGCAACATTGTGGGCAGCGCAATCGAGCCCGACAGCGCAACCGTGCCAGACACTATGAGGCAGGACCTACTTTTACTGGAACAATGGTCTAATACTTGGCAACTGAGTTTTAATGCCAAAAAGTGTAAGGTGATGCACCTTGGTAGCAATAACCCCTGCAGAACATACACCCTGAATGGTGAAAACTTAACAAGAACCATCACAGAACGAGACCTGGGTGTAATCATAAGTGAAGATATGAAAACTGCCAATCAGGTGGAGAAAGCTTCAACCAAGGCTAGACAAATGCTAGGTTGCATCCAGAGAAGTTTTATCAGCCGTAAGCCTGAAGTCATAATGCTGTTGTACAGGTCGATGGTGAGACCTCATCTGGAGTACTGTGTTCAGTTTTGGAGGCCACATTATCAAAAGGATGTGAAGAGAATGGAGTCGGTTCAGCATATAGCCACTAAGATGGTCTCAGGACTTAAGGATCTCCCATATGAAGAACGTCTAAGCAGGCTGCAGTTATATTCTCTAGAAGAATGCAGAGAAAGGGGTGGCATGATAAGAGACATTCAAATATCTTACAGGCCGTATTGAGGTGGAGGAAGATATCTTCTTCCTTACGGGGCCCACAGCAACCACAGGGCATCCGCTCAAATTCAAGGGTGGGAGATTTCATGGTGACATTAGGAAATACTTCTTCACCGAAAGAGTGGTTGATCGATGGAATGGTTTTCCATGTCAGGTAGTTGAGGCCAGTAACGCACTTGACTTCAAGGGACGATGGGATAAACATGTAGGTTCGCTCCAGGGAAATGCTTAAAAAGAGGGTTCTTGTTAAGGAAGGGTTTTTGGAGTGGTTTTCCTCCGGGAAATTCTTAGAGGGAGGGTTCTTGTTGAGGGAGGGTTCTTCGAGTGGGCAGGCTTGTTGGGCTGAAAGCCCTTTTCTGCCGTCATACTCTATGTTTCTATGTTTCACCCCGTCCCCTATGCTCTGGCATCTCTCTCTTCTCCTTTCTTTCCTTCCCACCCCACGGTCTGGCATCATCCCTTCCCTGATTCCCTGGCATCTCACTCCTTTCCTTTTCTTCCATCTTTCCCTCCCCCTCCATGCTCTGACATCTCCTCCTTCCTTTCCCCCTTCATTTTCCCTTGGTCTGGCATACCTTCCTCATTCCCTCCATGCCCTGGCATCTCTTCTTCCCTCCAAGCCATGGCATCTCCTTTCATTCCCTCCCTCATCTTCCTTCTCCCTCCAGTTGGCTACAGCAACACTCTCCCCTGCAGCTCCGGACTTCCCCACACCTGCTCCCCCAAAATTGCCGATGCTTCGGTTGCTCTTCTTCCTTCCTCCCTCCCCCCAGCGGGAGCCTGTGATACCATCAGCTCTCACTCCCTCTAACGTCGGCCCTACAGCTCCAGACTTCCCCACACCTGCTCTCCCCCCCCCACCGGATCGCTATTATTTTAAAAGTTATGGCAGCCGCGGCGCTATATCCATCAGAAGAGACTTCTAACCTCAGCCTGCCCTGGAACTCTTCCTGCAACAGCGACTTCCTATTCCCGCCTAGGCGGGCAGCTGCTGCAGGAAGAGTTCCGGTGCAGGCCGAGGTTTAGAAATCTCTTCTGATGGATATAGCGTCGCGGCTGCCATAGCAGCTAAAATAGCGAACCCGGGGGGGGGGGGGGAAGAGCAGGTGTGGGGAAGTCCGGAGCTGCAGAGCCGACATTAGAAGGAATGAGAGCTGATGGTGCCGCAGGGTCCCGCTGGGGGGAGGGAGGAAGGAAGAAGAGCAACCGAAGCATTGGCAATTTTGGGGGAGCAGGTGTGGGGAAGTCCGGAGCTGCAGGGCCGGCTTTAGATGGATTGAGAACAGGGCAGCTAAGCATGCCGGTCCAACGTCGCCTTCAAAACCGGGGGTGGGGGGGGGGTGGGAGGGGGTTGAAGTGGCGGTAGGCAGCAGCAGCGAGGGCTGGTCCGGGGGGGCCAGGCTTCAGCGCTAGAGGGAGGGGAAGCAATCGCCTGTCCCGTTGTCCCCACGGACAGCTTCAGGATGCTATCCCTGAAAACGGGACATTTTAGCATCCCGAAACTGTGCGTGGGGACAACAGGACAGGGGATCTAAAAAGGGGACAATCCTGTTCAAAACAGGACGTATGCTCACCTTACCTTTGGGGCTTCATGGGGATAATTTTATTTTGGACTGCTGCATGTAAACAGGGTTTACATGACCCTTCATATAATTTTCTGGGTGATTTTTGTGCCTAAAGAATGCCTTGGAGCAAATTTCTCATATATTTTTAAGCATTTTGAAAGGGGTTATACATTTTATGAAGTTGATACATAACATGCTTATAGTTATATCTGCCAATGTGGCTGGTGACAAAGGGGTCCCTGCTGGGAATGGGAGCCGACCAGATTCTGTGTTATCTCACAGTTTCGGGGCGGGTGGCCTATTGGGCGGGTGGGGTCCTGCGGCTGCTGAGGGACAAAGTTTTATGCTGCCGGTGCTCCTTTTGATGCAGGGGTTTTTCCTTCATTCCAAGGTATGGGGCATCTTCTTCATCCACCGCAGATCGGTTAGCCAGGAAGGCTCAGGGCCAGTGGGTTTCAGGCTGGAGGACGGCTTTCTGGTCTCCTTTTCCTCCTCAGCCTACAATCCTGGGGTCTGCCGGGGAAGGGGGCCCATTTACTTCTATGGGATGGGGCCAGGGTCTCCAGGTGTCGAGCTTGAGGCCTCATGGTCTTTCCCCTTTCAATGGGTTTGCTCCTCCTCATTTGGGGTCAGTTTCTGCTCCCGTGTCTTTTCTTTCTTCGCAGGATTCCAGTGCAGCGGTAGTGTCTACCAGCAGAGGACCATGAGTTGCCCTGTCGGGGGCAGAACAGTCAGCGTCGACGGCGGCACAACAGGGTCCTGATCCGGGACTGACAGATGTGGTGACTGCTGGCGGTGGCACCATTGATGTGGCAGCTGAAGGAGTGGCAGGACCTTCTGGTGCTGCTGTACTTGATAACGGGAATCAGATGGGAGGGGGTAAGGCTTTGGGGTCCAAGCAGAGGCAAAAGGGTAAATGGAGGGGTAAGGGACGTGCTTCATCCTTGTCAGATTCTTCCTTGTCGTTTTCTTCGTTGTCATCTTCGTCTAGTTCGGAGGGTCCTGTTGGTTCCACGCCTGCAGTAGTTGGGAAGGACAGAGGAGCCCCGGCGTTGGTGGCTTTCTCAGAACTTTGGGAAAAAGTTCCGCGGACTCTACAGCAGAAGATCAGGAAGCATACCTGCATTGACGTATTTCGATTAATGGAAGGTCGCACCACGAAGAAAGCTAAGAAGGTGATGAAGAAGGTTGGGGCTGCAGCTCATCCATCCCCATTCTCGCAGAATATCATAAACTGGATCCAGGCTTTTTTACGTTTGGCTAGCATATGGGGGAGAACGCATAAAGGGGACATGGGTCTTCTGCTGGCTTATGCTGATTCGGTTTTGGGATGCGTATCAGCGCATTCGGTGGTTGGGCTTGGCTCAATTATGACGAAGCTTTCCAAGACAAGATGGAGGAGAATCAGCACATGTCTTGGGGCACGCAAGACATTAATCTTTGGTTGACTCCTATGGTGTCCAAATCGGGTGGACCGCAAGGGGGGGGGTGTCGAATGCGCGGTCTACAGTAATGTGTGCTAGACATTCCTTTCGGTCCTCCGGGGGCACTGGATCCACACCAGGAGGGTCCGGATTGGATGCCTACTGGAAATTTAATAAATCCTTCGGGTCCTTTTCCAGACTGTAGGTTCAAACACATCTGTATGCATTGTGGACAGGGAGATTCTGTCCTTAAGTGCCCAAAAAAGGGACCAGCTGGTGGACCTGCCCCCAGCAAATAGTTTTAGGGATTCTGTGCCTACCCCGGTTCGGGTAGACGCCATGCGCCCTTGGCTTCAGTTATATCCTTCAGCTAAGGATGCAGATATGCTTTTTAAGGGTTTTGATGAGGGGTTTGTGATTCCATATCAGGATACGTTGAGATCCAGATTTGCACACAACTCCTCTTCAGTCACGCGTCTTTGGTCAGTTGTGCATGCCAAATTAGCTCAAGAAATCTCCCTGTGTCGGATAACTGGTCCGTTTTCTGACAGGCCTTTTCCCTTGATGTGTTTCTCACCCTTTGCTGTCATTCCTAAGAAGGAGTCTGGTCAGTTTCGTTTAATTCATAATCTATCTGCTCCTGTAGGTAAATCGATTAATGATGGTATTCCATGCAACTTATGCACGGTTCGTTATGCCTCTTGGCAGTGCATTGCAATTTATTCGTCGTGCAGGTCCTAGTGTGCTTTTGGCGAAAGTTGACATTGAATCGGCCTTTCGTCTATTGCCTATTCACCCTGATTCATATCCGTTATTGGGTTTTCATTTCAAGGATCAATTTCACTACGACTGATGTTTACCTATGGGTTGTTTCATTTCTTGCGCTTATTTCCAGACTTACAGTACGTTTTTTCATTGGGTGGTCGAGCGCAGGTCTTATCTGGTTTCGTTGGTGCATTATTTCGATGACTTCCTATTCATCGATTTGCCTACTTCGGGGAATTACAGTGTACTGAAGCATACTTTTGAACGGATGGCAGTGGAGTTTGGGGTGCCCATAGCAGCAGACAGGTCTGAGGGACGTATTACTTTGCTTTCCTTCCTGGACATTGAGATTGACACTATGGCCATGGTGACAAGGCTTCCAGACTTGAAGGTTCTGAAATTGCTGGATCATATCAGTTCCGCACTGGGGGTAAAGAAGGTGACTTTGCGTGAACTGCAGTCTTTGTTAGGCTCCCTGAACTTCGCATGTAGAGTTCTTCCTATGGGTAGGGCTTTTTCGCAGCAGCTTTCTCATGCAACGGCGGGTGTTCATCATTTTAAACATTTTATTCGAGTCACAGCAGGGATGTGGGCAGATTTGCAGGTCTGGTCTCATTTTCTCCTCTCGTTTAATGGTTCTTTGCCTATTCAGGCATTGGAGGAGTCCAACTATGACCTTGAACTGTTTTCTGATGCGGCTGGTGGTTCGGGTTTTGGCCTGTATTTCTGAGGGGACTGGTGTGCTGCCCGCTGTTCCCAGGAGTGGGTTGATTGGGGCATTACAAGGAATCTGTTTCCTTTAGTGCTGGCTTGTGAGCTTTGGCCTGATCAGTTGAGAGATCGCAAGATTGTGTTTTGGTGTGACAACTCGGGAGTTGTTGAAGTAGTCAACAGACAAATTGCTCGTTGTTTGCAAATAAATTCACTGTTGTGTGGCTTGGTCCTCCGATGTCTTTCATTGAATTTGTTCATTCGTGTGCAGCATGTTCCGGAAATGGTATTGCTGAATCATTGTCTCGCTTTTGTTTTTTGCAGTTTTGGCTACTCGCACCAGAGGCTCAAGCCGTGGGTCGGCAGATGCCGGAGCACCTGTAGTGACTGGTGTCACATCAATCTGGGACATGCTGAGGAGATTGGTGGCCCCTTCTACGTGGTCACATTATCAGGCAGGATGGTTGGCAATTTCTTCTTTTCTTCGGACTCGGGGTTGGGAGTCTGGAGTGGTTCCTGATGAACTTTTGGCCAAATTCGTACTGGACTGTTTTCATAAGGGAACTTCTCATCATTCAGTTCAGGGGCAGGTGGATGGGTTCTCATTTTTTTGCAAGGCCTTGGGTTGGGGTAACCCTTCAGCCGGATTCTTGGTCAGGTGGATGTTGGCGGCTATGGGGCAGCTGTGTCCACCGGCTCCAGACCGGCGATTGCCTATTACACATGACCAGCTGTTGCGTTTTTTGCGGGTCGTGGGGTCTATTGCTTATTACCCTTATGAGGAGTGTCTCTTCAAGATATCCTTCTCTTTGGCCTTTTTTGGGGCTTTGCGGGTAGGGGAATTGTTAGCCAGTCCACCTGGAGTCTCAGGGACATGCGGGATTGGACTGGATCATGTGCGTATTGATGGGGAAGCTCTGACTGTTCTAGTTGTACAGTCCAAAACAGATCAAATGGGGCACGGTCAGTGTTTTCGGTTGCGGTGGGTTCCAGGTAGTATTTCATGTCCGGTAATCTTGCTTCGGGAATACTTGGCTGTTCGGCCTTTGGGGGGATCAGTTTTGCTAGTTCATGTGGATGGGTCCCCGTTGACTCGCTATCAATTTCTGGCGGTGCTTCGGAAGACCCTGGGTAGATGTGGGCAGTTTGGCACTCATTCTTTTTGGATTGGGGCTGTGATGATTGGGGCTCGGCAGTCGGGCATGACGGATATCAATGGCCTTCTGATGCTTTTCACAGTTATATTAGACTGGGGTCGCGTGGCTCAGGGAGTTTGTAATATGGCACGGGTTTTGGTGTTTCTTGTTGGGTTTGGGAAGCACTGACTGCATCCAAGCTCATTGCTCTTTGAACATAAGAACATAAGCAGTGCCTCTGTTGTGTCAGACCAGAGGTCCATGGCACCCAGCAGTCCGCTCATGCTGCGGTCCATCAAGTCCAGGACCTGTATAGTAATCCTCTATCTATACTCTTCTATCCCCTTTTCCTTCAGGAAATCATCCAATCCCTTCTTGAACCCCAATACCGTACTCTGTCCTATCACACCCTCTGGAAGTGCGTTCCAGGTGTCCACCACCCTTTGGGTGAAGAAGAACTTCCTAGCATTGGTTCTGAATCTGTCCCCTCTTAATTTTTTCGAATGCCCTCTCGTTCTTTTAGTTTTCGAAAGTTTGAAGAATCTGTCCCTCTCCACTTTCTCTATGCCCTTCATGATCTTGTAAGACTCTATCATGTCCCCTCTAAGTCTCCACTTTTCCAGGGAAAAGAGCCCCAGTTTCTCTAATCCTTCAGCATATGAAAGGTTTCCATACCTTTAATCAATCTCGTTGTTCTTTTCTGAACCCTCTCGCGTTACTAACTAACTGTATGGGGGCTTGCTGTCTCACTTTTGTGCTATGTCTTGTAGGTGCACACCCACGATCATTTTCACTCTGGATTGTGGGTCATTCCTTTATTCATTGGGCCAGCAACAGAGCACAGATTTGCCCGGGCGGAGTCCATCTTGGTTTGGTGCAGCAGGACGTTCGAGTTCCCTGGTGGGGTCAACGGGGAATGAGATGGTTCCAGCTTCTGCCTTTGCTGCAGAGCCTCAGTACTTATTCGCGTTACCCAGATGCCTAGGTTATACACCTGGGAGGCAATGAGGTTGACTCATGGACTAGCAAGCAACTTGTCAACGCAGCTCATGATGACTTTCGTATGTTGATGGCATGGTTCCCGAACACTTTATTAGTTTGGTCTGATGTCATTCCACGCCCCCATTGTCTGGGATCCAAAAAGTGGACACAGGGATTGACAAAGGTCAATAGGCAGATAGGATTGTGGCTGTTGGCAAATGGTTGCTGGCATGTTCAGCACAATTCAGGGGAGAAACATTGGTCCAGAACGATGGCCACGGCGCTGAACTTCCGAAAAAGGAATTATGAAGGGATGAGACTCATGGTAGGAAAGAAGATTGAGAAGAAGATAAGCACTGTAAAAACGCTAGAGCAAGCTTGGACCCTTTTTAAGGACACAGTTACCGAGGCGCAAAATCTATATATACCGCGTATCAACAAAGGATCCAAGAGTAAAAAGAACAAAGAACTGGTGTGGCTCCCGTGCTCTTCAACATCTTTATAAACGATCTGGACATTGGTACAACTAGTGAGATGATTAAGTTTGCAGACAATACAAAGTTATTCAGAGTAGTGAAGACATGGGCACTGCGAAGATATACAAAGTGACATAATCAAGCTCGAGAAATGGGCAGCGACATGGCAAATGAGGTTCAACGTGGATAAGTGTAAAGTGATGCATGTTGGTAACAAAAGTCTCATGCACAAATACAGGATGTCCAAGGCAGTACTTGGAGAGACCTCTCAGGAAAGGGACTTGGGAGTTCTGATCGACAAGTCGATGAAGCCATCCACGTGGCGAAAAGGGCGAACAGAATGCTAGGAATGATAAAGAAGGGTGATCCATGTGGGGACGAACAACATGAGCAAAAGGAAATACAACAGGAAAGTACTGAAGGACCAGTTCCGGATGCTAGGAAGGAAGCTGAAGACCAGAATGCAGAGGATAGCATTCTCAGAGATCCTGCCGGTCCCAGGGCAGATGAGAAGAGGCAGATGGAGCTGCAAGCAGTCAACGCATACGGCGCTGATGTGAGGAAGAAGGATTCCACTTCATGCGCAACTGGATGACATTCTGGGGGAAGAGCAAGCTCTACAGGAAGGATGGACTCCACCTCAGCAGAGATGAACGAGGCTACTTGCAAGCAACATCAAGAGAGAAGTGGACAAGTTTTTAAACTAGGAAGAAGGGGAAAGCTGACAGTCGACCGAGAGAGAGAGTCGATGGTTCGGGAACCGGTATACCAGGAAGATACCTTGCAAGAAGATAGAGGGAATGACTCACCAGATTACAGGCAAGACAGATCGAAAAGGACACAAGAGGGAAGGAAATGCAAGAAAGGAACAGGCCACAAACTCAAATGTATGTACACGAACGCAAGGAGCCTTAGAAATAAGATGGGTGAATTAGAAGCCATGGCACAAAATGATAACGTTGACATCACAGGCATCACGAAAACATGGTGGACTGAGGAAAATGTCTGGGACACTGTGCTACTGGGATACAAACCATACCGTAGAGACAGTGTGTCTCAAAAAGTTGGGGGCGTTGCCATATACGTCAAAGAGGAAATTGAATCTACTGGAGAGAACATGCCACAACTGACGGATAAGTTAAGAGTTTCTATGGGTCAAAATTCCAGGAACAAATGTCCTGGAAACGAAGATCGGCATCTACTATCAACCTCCAGGGCAGTCTGAAGAAATTGAAAGAGAAATGACAGACGAGATTAAACGCAACTGCAAGGGAGGCAACGCAGTTATCATGGGTGACTTCAACTATCCGAGAATAGACTGGAACCTAGGCACCTCCAGCTGCATTAGAGAGACCAAGTTCTTGGATGCTGTAGGCGATTGCTTCCTGGAACAACTTGTCAAGGAAAATACTAGAGGAAATGTAATTCTGGACTTAATTCTAAATGGCCTTCGAGGACCGGTACAAGATGTAGAAGTAGAAGGAACGCTGGGAAGCAGCGATCACAATATGATCCACTTTGATCTGGACACAGGGGAGAAACATCGGTCCAAAACGACAGCCATGGCACTGAACTTCTGAAAAGGGAATTACGAAGGGATGAGACTCATGGTAGGGAAGAAGATTAAGAAGAGGATAAGCACTGTAAAAACGCTAGAGCAAGCTTGGTCCCTTTTTAAGGACACAGTCACTGAGGCACAAAATCTATATATACCGCGTATCAACAAGGGATCCAATAGGAAAAAAAACAAAGAACCAGTGTGGCTCACTGTAGAGATGAAGGAAGCAATCAGAGACAAGAAAACTTCATTTAAGGAATGGAAAAGGTCAAAAATGGACGAAAACTGGAAAAAGCATAAACATCAACGCAGGTGCCATAAGGAGGTAAAAGGGGCAAAAAAAGACTACGAGGAAAAAATAGCTAAGGAGGCGAAGAACTTCAAGCTGTTTTCTTGATATATTAAGGGGAAACGACCCGCGAAGGAAGCGGTGGGACCATTGGATGACCATGAGTGCTAAAAAAGGACAAAGCAATTGCCGACAAATTTAACACATTTTTTGCGTCTGTATTTACCGAAGAAGATGTACACAGCATACCAGAACCCATCAGGCTATATGCTGGAAACGAAGACGGAAAGCTCACAGGATTGACAGTCAGTCTAGACAGTATAGGCAGTGTAGGCAGATTGATAGGAATAGCCAATCTGTCGATCAAATCGGGAAAGATTCCGGAAGACTGGAAGGTGGTGAATGTTACGCCGATCTTCAAGAAAGGTTCGAGGGGAGATCCTTGAAACTACAGACCTCTGAGTCTGACCTCTGTACCGGGAAAGATGGTAGAGTCACTGATAAAGGACAGCATCATTGATCACCTTGACGGATACGGGTTGATGAGGACCAGTCAGCAAGGTTTTAGCAAAGGCAGATCGTGTTTGACGAACTTGCTGCACTTCTTTGAGGGAGTAAACAGACAGATAGACAAGGGCGACATTGTATATCTGGATTTTCAGAAGGTGTTCAACAAGATTCCGCATGAATGACTACTTCGGAAAATTGCGAGCCATGGAATCGAGGGTGAAATACTCACGTGGATCAAAAACTGGCTGGAGCACAGGAAACAGAGAGTGGGGGGAAATGGACAATACTTGGACTGGAAGAGCAGTGTTCTCCCCAGAAATTTTTTCCAGCCGGGTGGCATGAAAAAGTAGCCGGGTGGGGTGGGTTAGGGTTAGGGATGGGGAAAATTAACCCTCTCTTTTACTAAGGTGCGCTAGCATTTTTAGCACACGCAAACCCCCGCGCTAAGCGGGAAAACTAAAGTCAGCTCAATGCTGGCGTTAGCATCTAGTGCACGTGATAATTCTGCGTGCGCTAAGCGCACGTTAAAACCACTATCGCAACTTAGTAAAAGGAGCTCTAAATGTGTACTATTTTTTATTAGTTTATTATTATTTTCCAATGCTCAATATGATTTCCTTTTTTAAGGTTTGACACTTGTGCCAGAATATTTTTACTAAATTTAAGAAGTATCCAATTCTAGAAGGGAATAATTAGATATTTGCCCTCTTTCAAATGGTATAGAAGTTTAAAAAAGGGAAAGACGTTAATGAAGTCATTAGGTTCAATCTAGCCATTTATTTCTGCATGAATTTAAACAACTAACAAAAAAAAGATAAATATAGTTCATCCAGTCATATAAGAAATGGCTCTACAGCAGGGGTGCCCACACTTTTTTGGCTTGTGTGCTACTTTTAAAATGACCAAGTCAAAATAATCTACCAGCAATAAAATTTTAAAAAACACAAAGCACACTGTACACAGAGAAAATATCAGTAAGGAAGGAGGGAGGGGGCACAAACTTGGGATACAGAAGGAAGGGAGGGAAGGGGCATGAATTTGGGACATAGCATGGAAGGATAGAAGGAAAGAGTTGCTGAGGTGGAGGAGGGAATAGAAAGGGAAAATTGTTGAGCATGGGTGTGAGGGAAAGAAATGGTGTACATGGGGAAAGGAAGAAAGAGGAGAATGTTTGGCATAGGAAGAGAATTGTTGGACATGTTGGTGGGAGAGGAGTAAGGTAGAGAAAGATGAGAGGGAGAAATGTTGGATGTGGTGTTGGAGAGGGAACAGCGGGACAGATGCAAGAGGGAAGAATGTTGGACCTAGTGGAGGGAATGGAGGAAGAGATGTTGCATGGTTCTGGAGAGGGGTAATAGAAGGAGAAATGTTGGGCATGGGGCTGGTGGACAGGGGTAAAAGATGCTGCACACAGTCCGGGGGGGATGAGAGAGGGAGAAATGTTGGATGGGCAGTAGAAGGAGTTGGAGCGATATACCCTGGATCCCTCTATCTTTCTTTCCTCACTCCCTTTACAGCAAGGGAAGGAATGAGAGAGAAATGGTGGACATAGCACATGGGGGTGGAGGAGAGAGGAAGAAATGCTGTGCAAGGTGGGGAGGGGTAAAAGAGTGTGATTTGTGTAGTTTAATTTTGTGGTTACCATTATGTATTATTAATAAGATTATATTGTGTGTATGTGAAAAATGAATGGAAGAAATGGCACTTACAATTAGTACTATTATTAGTATGGGCTGGGTCTGGGGTGGAGCCTGGGCAGTACTTTTGGGCCCCCCAAACAAAAAAGCATTTCACTAACCGGACCTAGTGTGGGAGGAGAGATGGTAGACATGCTGGGAGGAAGGGGGACGAATGACCGCATCCCAGAAATTTTGGCATAATTTTGCATTTTCAATTTTAAAAATCCTTATCTCCAAGATGCAAACCAAGCTATTTTCTACACATAGCTATTTAAGTTTTTGCATACAGGCCCCTTATATTAGCTTTTTCACTCCTTTATATTCATATGACACAAGTTCACCATTTTTTAAGTTTTCTCTCCCTCTTTTTTCTTTTTTTGTGCACTCAGCATCTTGAACATCCCTGTTTACTGAATAGACATACAAATTTTGGTTAGAAATGATTCACAATTACTATGCTAACAAGAGCTAAACAAACTTTAAATAACTTTACAGTAACTTCAAATCCTGGGGGGGGGGGGAATACCACAGTACTACTGTACCTGAACATTTTTCCAGTAACAAATTACTAAATATAAAATAATATCAAAACATATCCACAAATGAATTTTGGCCCTTTGAAACCTAGTAATCAGTCATATCAATCATGGAGTAAGATGTCACTCACACCCCTATAAGTACAAGGCCAGACCAGTCCACCTGACTTCTACTACCGGCAACCCCCTCGCACAATGACGTCACCTACTCGAGCTCCCGGAGATTCCTTGTTCGCTACAACGTAGGTGTGGGACAGTGTGGTAGAGAGTGCGAGGTCTGATTTGTTCAGTGTCCTGTCCTGCACCATAGGCATCCTGCGCTGCGGTGAAGTTTCCAAGTGAGAGAAGGGGAGGCTTCCCTTGTGCCGTGACTTTTTTTGCTTCATTAGGCATAGGTCAGCGACGGATGAAAACTTACAACTTGCTTCGGGCCTTCCTCGTTGCCGGGTCCTGCCTTCGCGGAAACAGAAAGTAGGCAGGACCCGGCAGCGAGAAAGGCCCAAAGCAAGTTGTAAGTTTCCATCCGTCATTAACCAGTTTCCTGCCTGTCTCCTGCCTTAGCCCGTAGCGAACTCATGCTTCGGGGTTCTAAGGTGTGCGTGCCGGTTTCCCTTCTCTTCTTCCCCGGGACGTAACTTCCGGTTTCGGAGGTAAGAGGAGGGAATCCGGCACGCATACCTTAGAGCCCCGAAGCATGAGTTCGCATCTCCAAGCCGGTGAGAGATGGTATTTTGGGGGAATTTTTTTTATGTTGAGCGGCTGCAACAGCAGGATTCCTGATAGATGACAGCTGGGCGGTAATCTAAATTAGCTGGGCGGACCGCCCGGTTAAAAAGCCCTGGGGAGAACACTGAAGAGCGTCACCAGTGGGGTGCCACAGGGCTCGGTGTTTGGACCCGTGCTCTTTAACATCTTTATAAATGATATGGACATAGGTACGACAAGCGAGGTGATTAAATTTGCAGACGATACAAAGTTATTCAGAGTAGTGAAGACGCAGGGGGATTGCAAAGATCTGCAACTCGACATAATCAGACTCGAGGAATGGGCCGCGACATGGCAGATGAGGTTCAACATGGATAAGTGTAAAGTGATGCATATCGGTAACAAAAATCTCATGCACGAATACAGGATGTCCGGGGCGGTACTTGGAGAGACCTCCCAGGAAAGGGACTTGGGAGTTCTGATCGACAAGTCGATGAAGCCGTCCACACAATGTGCGGGGTAGCAAAAAGGGCAAACAGAATGCTAGGAATAATAAAGAAGAGGATCACGAACAGATCAGAGAAGGTTATCATGCCGCTGTACTGGGCCATGGGTCGCCCTCACCTGGAGTACTGCGTCCAGCACTGGTCGCTGTACATGAAGGAGGACACGGTACTACTCGAAAGGGTCCAGAGAAGAGCGACTAAGATGGTTAAGGGGTTGGAGGAGCTGCCGTACAGCGAAAGATTAGAGAAACTGGGCCTTCTCGCTCAAAAAGAGGAGATTAAGAGGGGGACATGATCGAAACATTCAAGGTACTGAAGGGGATAGACTTAGTAGATAAGGACAGGTAGTTCACCGTCTCCAAGGTAGGGAGAACGAGAGGGCACTCTCTAAAGTTGAAAGGGGATAGATTCCGTACAAACGTAAGGAAGTTCTTCTTCACCCAGAGAGTGGTAGAAAGCTGGAACGCTCTTCCGGAGGCTGTTATAGGGGAAAACACCCTCCAGGGATTCAAGACAAAGTTAGACAAGTTCCTGCTGAACAAGAACGTGCGCTGGTAGGGCTAGTCTCGATTAGGGTGCTGGTCTTTGATCAGAGGGCCACCACGTGAGCGGACTGCTGGACATGATGGACCACTGGTCTAACCCAGCAGCGGCAATTCTTATGTTCTTATGTTCTAAAATAATTGCTGCTGGAAGTAAAATGGCAATATTTGCATATAAGTTGTTTTATTTCATAACTTGATTACACACCTTTATGCAAACATTTGTACTTGGAGCATGACACACACACACATATTACAAATACAAAGACTTTTTTAATACCCAAGACAATGAAACAAAGAAAGAGAGCACATATAGGGCTCCTTTTACTAAGGTGCGCTAGCGTTTTTAGTGCACATACGATATTACTGCGCATTGCACCGCATGTTATGCTTCTAGAATAACGCCAGCTCAATGCTGGCATTAAGGTCTAGCGTGTGGGGCAATTTATTCCGCGCTTTAAGGCCCTAACGCACCTTGGTAAAAGGAGCCCATAATGTTGTCCTTGTTTTTTTTTTTTTATTCTTTATTTATCGTTTTAAAATTCTTAACAAAATCAAAACATTTTGTACAGAAAGATTGTCAGATCAAACACAAAATTATAAGAAAATCATTTACATGATGTAGAAAGAAAAGTTCTAGTCGGACAGTCTCAAGTCCTCTATTGAGTGATCCAAGATTATTTATGAGTGAACTTTAGGAAAACAATTTATAATTCTATACAAAAGAAACAGTATCGCGTGCCTGGCTGAGGAATTATTCTAATTACCAAATCCAATTAGTTTTACTATTACGTTGTTGTTGTAGTTGTTGTTATTCCTTCTTTTTCCAGACGTTTCAGTGTCAGAAAAGCTGTAAGTTGAGATGGTTCAAAAAACACATACTTATTATCTCGATACCTTATTATACATTTACATGGGAAACGTAAAAAGAAAATACCACCCAGCTGTGTAACTCCTGCTTTCATCAAGAGAAACTGCCGCCTGCGATTCTGAGTTTCTCTACTAACATCTGGAAACATTTGAATTTTCAAACCCAAAAATTATTTATTCTTGTTTCTAAAGAACATCTTCAAAATCCAATCCACAGATAGTAAAAGAGTTGCTGGTTTAACCAAATCTTTATCTGATGTTTCCAGGATTGCTGTCAAATCTTGTTGAAGGTCTTGTATTTCCTGTTTCTTATCCTCCGAGTGTTGATCCCTTTCTTTAATAGGCAAATAATATACTCGAGTGAGAGGAGGCAATGATTCCTCAGGGATATTAAGTATCTCCATAAAATACCTTTTTATCATCTCTCTCGGGTTTATAGATAGGATTTTAGGAAAATTCAACAGTTGTAGGTTGTTAGTCCGATAGTTATTTTCCATAGTTTCCAATTTTCTTCTAATAATTTGATTATCTTTTATTATTGTGGATTGAACTTGTTTGATCATTTTCACTTCGTTTTCAATTTCTCCCACTTTTTCTTTAACATTAGAAATTTCCTGTTTATTTTCCTCTATTGTCTGTTTTAGAATTTTTGTATTCTTTTCACCTTCCTTAATTTGTTTAGTTAGTGAGTCTCCCAGTTTGGAAACTAAGTCCCAAATTGAATCAAGAGTCACTTCAGCTGGTTTTTCATATTTAAAGAAAGTCTCATGTAAAGTTTGAAAAGGCTCACCTTGCCTGCCTTCTGTCTGTTGGTCTGGATTTTCTCCTCCTTCTGCTCTATCCGCTGGAGGTATCTCTGGGCTTAACAAAGCCATAGAGACTTCACCTTGCTGGCTCCCCGATGTTACAGCCTCAGGGTCAGAGAGTGCTGCAGCCTCTAGCCCACTCCTTTCCCATGGGGAACTCGCACTCAGCGGTGGGGGAGGTGGATTCCTCTGGTCGGGGCTCAGCGTGATATCCAGCCCCAGGACTTCCTGTCCGGCGTCACTCCACGTCGCAGTGTCCAGCGGGCGATTCCCTGACACCACTGACTCCCTCTGGATACGCTGAAGAAAATGTTCAATCGAAGCAAGAGGGGGGTGTTCAAGACGCCGCGAGGCAGCAGCGGCGCTCTTCCCCCGTCTTTTCGGCATCGCGACCGACGAAAATCTAGTCGCTGCTGTAATGAAGGGCGGATGTAACCTCAGCGTCTCACCAGACACCGGTACGAGTCGCCATCTTGGATCAATGTTGTCCTTGTTTAGAATAGGATAACAGAGCTACATTGAAAATACAGTTTACAAAGTACAGTGGAACCTTGGTTTACAAGCATAATTCGTTCCAGAAGCATGCTCGTAAACCAAATTGCTCATATATCAAAACAAGTTTCCCCATAGGAAGTAAGGGAAACTGCTTTGATTGGTTCCACTTCCTCCCCCCCCCCCACGAGGCTACCGGTGCTGCTCCATTCTCCCCCCCCTTGAGGAATCCGATGCTGTTCCAAACCCCTCTCCGCGATCCAGCTTCCCCACCCCTGCGAACCGGCATCCCCCCCGCTCGCGTTGCCCCCCTCCACCGCGATCCTACTTTCCCCCCTCCCAAGCAGTCAATGACACCCTTTACCCGACTTGGCACCAGTGCCAGTGCCCAAAGATCCTCCCTCTACTGGCGCGGCTGGGCAGTGCGTCGGAGATCCTCCTTCTTCTGGTCTGGGCTGGGCTGGACTGGCTTTGAGCATTTGCGCATGCTCAAAGCCTTCTGATCTCGCTCTCTAGATTGAGAGCGAGATCAGAAGGCTTTGAGCATGTGCAAATGCTCAAAGCCAGTCCAGCCCAGCCCAGACCAGAAGAAGGAGTATCTCCGACGCACCGCCCAGCCCAGGCCGCGCCAGAAGAGGGAGGATCTTCGGGCATCGGCACTGGTGCCAAGTCGGGTAAAGGGTGTCATTGACTGCTCGGGAGGGGGGAAAGTAGGATCGCGGTGGAGGGGGGGGCAACGCGAGCAGGGGGGGATGCCGGATCGCCGGGGGGGGGGGCTGCTCGTACAGCGAGGCAAGTTCGGTTTACGAGGCACCAAGTTTGCGAATGTTTTGCTCGTCTTGCAAAACACTCGCAAACTGGTGCACTCGTAAACCGAGGTACCACTGTATGTTCCTGATTTTACTCACCATTTTATCTGTTAGCTGTTTAGATTAATTGGATAATACAGGATATAAAACTGATAAAATAAGATAAATATACTTATCAACAAAATGGGTAGCCAGTCAGTCTTTCTATGAAAACTGAAACTATAATTCATATATATCTGAAAGCATGGCAAAGAATCAGGTAACTCAAACAAGTCTATAGGAAACAACCAATCAGAGCTAAGGAACTTTCCAAAGCTATAATTGAAACAGTACAAATGGAATCTAGAGTGAAAAGCATTATTAGATTTTGAGAGAAGATTTGTGATGCAACTTTAAAAATGGAAAACATTAATATACAACATGGAATCTTCTTTCTTCACTGGACAACTAGCTAGGCATTATAAAGCTTGCCTAAATTCCCTCTCATCTGTCATATATTTAACTGCAAAAATAAAGTTTGTGATAGTGTATAACCATTCATCACCAATTTATTTTACATTGAATCAATTCACCTGTTCTGCAACTCCTTCTTCACATCACCTAGAATCAACAAAACACACTAACTGATCATTTCCTTATCTAAAGGAGTCAAATACAAGAGAATATTCAAATCCTTTTCACTTATGCAGCCACAAAAACCCGGAATGACCTTCCCACAACCATAAGGACTGAGACAAACTACCTCAACTTTTGGAAAAAACTTAAAAAATACTTGTTTGATAAATCTTTACAACCCAGCAACTTAACCTCCCCTCTAAATTAAGAATGACAAACATTAACTTAACTTTGGTTATCCTCATCCCAGAAACAGACCTGGCAACACAACATCTCAGAAAAACTAAACCTACTGACTTTACTGAACTAAATTACTTTTTCTCAAACATTTTAATACCTCATTTTTTCTATTTCTATATAATCCTTAAATCTGTGATCTATACTTGACATCTCCTTGTAATTGTGTAAACTATTCTTCTATGATAATGTAACTGTAATTCCCCATTTCCTTTATGGACCTCTTAGCTGTGAATTGGCTTGAATCTGTACTTGATATCTCCCAACAATTATGTAACCTTTACTTATTAAAATAATGTAACTGTAATTCCCCATTTTACTATATGGGCCTCTTAGCTTGTAAATTGCCTTGAACCTGTCCTGGATAAGTGCAAAATAGAAATTCAGATAGATTCGATTAGAATAAACAAATGTTACTTGGTATTACGGAAGAATTGCAGTCTTTAAAAAAAACAAACCAGTAAGTGAGTGGTTGGGGGGATAGGTACCATAGTGAAGTTTGGAAGAGTCTTGGGAACCATTTAATTGTGTGGTACACTATTTAATTGTGTGGTACACTTGAATTTTAATATTAATAAAATATATTTTGGGGGGAAAAAAGTAAAACCAAAAACCAAAAAAAAGAGGAGACTAGTTGAAAGAGTAGGAATGTAGGGGTTCCAAATTCTACTCTAGTGTAACGTGAATAGAAAGCAAGCCCAAAAAGGTTCCAGGTGAGTACACTGGCAGAAAAGTCTTACAACTCACTCCCAGAGATACATGTTGGTTTTCCAAAATCTACCAGTCCAATAATTGTTTATAATTGTTCCCTTTATCTTCTTGTTCACAAATTGGGCACTCGGCACTCACTCATGACCCCTTTTCCTAAAGCAAAAGTTGCCACTCTACTAGATCCAATGTGGAAAAGAAGACAAGAAGCAAACCATATGAAGTTGTTTTTAATCAATGTTCCCAGGAGATAGTACTCAACATGGCCGTGTTTTGCCAACAAGGCTGTATCAGGGGCATACAATCAACTATTGACAAACAACAGCTTCTACCAGTGCTGAAACGCAGCCTCATTGGGCACCATCTTCATATACTCTGCTTCCTTTATATTTATACAGACAATATAACCATCGTTTTACCTTTAAACTCTTTGGGCTCCTTTTATCAAGCCACACTAGCGGGGTTAGCGTACACGACTTTTAATCACATGCTAACCCCCATGCTGGTCAAAAACCTACCGCCTGCTCAAGGCAGGCATTAGCGTCTAACGCAGCCGGCAGTTTAACATGCACTATTACACCGCTAGGGCAGCTTGATAAAAAGAGCCCTTTATCATCAAAACAATGCCACCAAATTTCCTTAGTCTTGGTATGGGTGGAAGAATGGATGAAGGAATTCAAATTGAAACTCAATATACAAAAAAATAAAATTTTCTTTGCAACCCCTCATTGGTTAGCTGAATAAAATTTTAATGTTGATGTATAATTTATCCCATAGAATCCACTATAAAAATCTTAGGAGTTCAGTTAAATCCGATCTTATTCATGAAAGTACAAATAGATGAAATTGTTAACAAGGGTTTCTGCACTCTTTGGAAATTATGCCCTATCAAATTACATTTTGACATTAGTGCAGTCCAGTTTTATCAGTTATAGATTATTGCAATATATACAGGGGCCCAAAATATGTTTACACACTTCAATAAAGGCTTTATGACTCTTCTGAAGGCCACATGGTGACTTAGGAATCGTGTGACTACTGACATCTTTAGAGACATCACAGTACATACATATTGCCGCTATAAATCTTGAAGTTTATACCAGCTTCTGGATTTTTTATAGACAGAGCGAGATTTCCTATCTCTATCTGGATCCATGATGAGATTAAAATCACCGCCTATGATGATATGTTGACCCAATGCAGACGCCAATTGTTCCGAAATAGCATCATAAAATGTAGGGTCATCAATATTAGGCCCATAGATGTTGAGGCAGTCAATAATTTTCCCATTAAGATCTATAGAGGTGCAGATCCATCTGCCCTCCAAATCAGTTGTGTGTGATATAATCCGTATATCAGGCCTATTTCTGATTATAGTGAGAACTCCATTGTGTTTGTCCATAGCAGGGGAAAATAGTCCAGGAAATGCCCATGGGAAAGTAAATTTGGAAGAGTCAGTAAAAGATAAATGAGTCTCCTGAAAAAACAAAATGTCCGGTTGTAAATATTGAATATAATTCCAAATTTTTTGTTTTTTGGTGGGGTTATTGAGGCCTTTAACATTTAGGGAACAAAATCAAAGACATGGAGTATACAAAGATAATTCTATATCACTACTAAGATATTGAAATATCACTGTGCAGCAATTATTAGCCCAAAAAGTTATACCTGTGGCGTGTACAGTACATATCATAGCATATTCAAAATGGTGCATAGTAAAATCAATGACAGTAGCAAAAGTGAGAAAAAGGTAAAGTATCTATTCAGTAAAATAGAGAGGAATAGTGACGACATAGGTGACAACAAGAAAAACAGTCGGGTCAGAGAGAATACAAGGGCTGCAATAATGGAAAGTTAGCCAGCAGCACTCAAAAATACTAGGTATACAAGAGAGAATCTATAAAGAGTCAAGATCCTATAAGAGAATGTACAATAGCTATATATAGGAATAGCATTAACTCAATATCAGGAGCAATGAATAATGTAAACAGTCACACCTAAAAATAGACTGTGATAAAAAATAAAAACAAAACAAAGTTGAAGTCTCATAACACAACACTGCAAAGTAAAACACAGCACAACCAGTGCCAATATCGAGTGCAGATACAAGTCAAACATTCATTTGATCTGCAGAGAAAGAAATCACATCCCAATCAGCAGGGGCCCACCACAGGGGAATCAGGTGTTATCAATGGTGCTAGGCGCCGGTCGTTCAAGGAAGTCTGCGAGCTCCATGGGATTCTCAAAATTCTTGGTAGCATTATTATGGGTAACACGCAGAGTGGCCGGATAGAACATGCCAAACTTTGCGCCGATGGCTTTAAGGCGAGGGCGATATTCCATGAGCAGCTTCCGGCGTTTGGCGGTCTGTTTGGCCAGATCTGGTACAATTAAGATAGTGTGACCCCCATATTTCAATGGCCTCTTCAGCTTAGCTTGCTGCATTATCTCCATAATTTGAGCAAAGCGAAGGAGACGAATGACAATTGGACGCGGGAACTTTGCGCCAGGATCAGGGGCATGTGATGGCACGCAGTGGGCTCTGTCCACCTCTAGATCATGCTGGAACGTTAGATCTAGTAGTTTAGGGAGCAAAGATTGTATAAAAGGAATCATCGCTCTACCTTTCCTCACTTCAGGGAACCCTAATATCCAGAAGTTGTTCCGCCGCGAACGATTCTGCGAGTCTTCCAGGTCCCGCTCCAAAATCGCCATTTTTTTCATCTGGTGTTGCAGGTTAGTAATATTTAAAGCATTCATCTCGGCCCGTTGTTCCGTGATATCCATTCTGGAACGGAAGACAGCCATCTCGGTGGTAAGCGACTGGAGATCAGTTTTAAGATCTTCGATATTTTGAACTGTAGTTTGTATCAGTTTACACATGGAACGAAGCTCGTCCATGACGGTTTGCAGGGCCTCGCGATCGCCATCAGATTTAGCTGGTGGGGCTTTCAGCGGCGATATAGGGTCAGAGCTCTTACGTTTCCCTGATTTGCTTGAAGCCATCGTTATAAGGCGCTGATCGATTTCAATAAAAAGCACTTTTCATCTATAGAGACACTGATAGTTAAGTCTTAAATTAAGCTGGCCAGCGGAGCTCCACTAAAATGCAGCCATACCCTGTGGAGCTCTCTAGCGCCCCCCGCTATAATTCAATTTGGATATTGAAAAAGGGCATAGATAGCCACTATTGAAGTGTATATACATTTTTTGGGGCCCCTCTTTAGTTATGTTGTCTGGTACCCAGAAGCACCTTCGAAGGCTCTGCATGCTATAAAACATGGTAATTCATCTGATTTTCAATTTTAAAAGATCAGATCATATTGCACCCTACTTTCGTAAGTTGTATTGGTTATATGTGGAGGCATGTATTCAAGTTAGGTTGTTTTTGGTATAAGGCACTTCACAGTTTGCTGCCTGGTTATTTACTGGATCACATTGCATTTAACAATTCGCTTTGCTCTTTGCGAAATCTGGCATTCTTTATCTTTCCACCTGGCCAGAGGATGCATGTCTAACAAAATTCAGGGTAAATTGCTTTCTTACAAGGCAGCAAGCTGGTAATCAAAAATTCATGCTTTTTTTAAATTAAATTCTACATCTTCTCTCCAGTTTAGAAAACTGTTTAAAACCTACTTGTTTAAGAAATTTTTAGATGTATAGCATTTAAATATTCATTTATGATTGTCAATTATGTGAGTTAGACTTAGCGTGACCATTTATTTTTTTCATTAAAACGGGACATCTATTACTATTTAGTCCCGCCCCCAATCCCGCCCTAGCCCCACCTCCAATCCCACCCTAGCCCCGCCCCAATCCCACCCTAGCCCCGCCCCCAATGTGTTCCATTCATTTTTCATGTACACACAATATCTTATTTCATAATGGTAACCATAAAATTTTTAAAAACACAAAGCACCCTTTATGCAGAGAAAATGTTAATTATCATTTATATTTGGGGGGTTTTCAAAGATGTCACCTCAGTAACTATAGAAAAATAGACAAATATAGTGCAAAATATAGACAGCAGATATAAATTCTCAAAACTGACACATTTTTGATCACTAAATTGAAAATAAAATCATTTTTTGGTGATTTCATGAGTCTCTGGTTGTGTTTCCTTCTGACTGTGCATCCTTTTCTTTCATTTCTTTATGCACTCAGGCCCAACAATTGTCCCTTTCTATTCCCTTCCTCCTTCCTTCCTATATCCTTAGTGCCCCCAGATCCAGTGTCAATTCTCCTTTGTATCTTTGTTCCAGGTCTCCCTCTCTCTCCCTCCTCTGTTATGATCTTGCCTCTCTCTGCTCTTCCTCAGGGGCTCCCCCCTCTGTCTGTACCTCCCAAAGTCCTGCTTCTGCCTCCTGCCTTTCTCCTTTGGTCCAGGCCTTTATCTCTCTAGTCTTTCTTCTACTTACAATCCCCCTACCTTCTCTGACTCTTTCTCTCCTTCCTTCATCCCTCCTTCCTATGTCCCCCTCACTGCCTTCCAGCCTTTGTCCTATCTCCTCCCAAAAAGCCTGCTGGTCTACCTCCCCCAAAGCCAGCCTACCTCCCCCCGAGCCAGCCTGCCTGCCTTCCCCAAAGCCTGTCTACCTACCTACCTGCCTACCTACCTACCAGCCAGCTTGCCTGCCTACCTCCTTCCCTCCTACCACGGGATAAAAAAAGCCTCCCTCCAGGCCCGACTTAAACTTCCCTCTGGTCCACCGCCGCTGCTCCTCTGCATACTTTCCTGCCTAATCGTGCCCAGAAGCCTTCTTCCCGACGTCAATTCTAACATCGGAGAGGACGTTCGGGCCAGCCAGGCAGTGATTGGCTGGTCCTGAACGTCCTCTCCGATGTCAGAATTGACATCAGGAAGAAGGCTTCTGGGCGCGATTAGGCAGGAAGGTAAGCAGAGGAGCAGCGACGGTGGACCGGGGGGGGGGGGAGAGTTTAAATTGGGCCGGAAGGGACATTTTTGTTTTTGTTTTTTTTGTGTAATCATTTTTATTGAAGTCAAACAGAGGAACAAAGGGCATACAAAAAATACCAAATGTGAACACAAGGGGCTGGTAACGATGCAAAACAATACAAGCAGTCACACCAGCAGAGATCACAGTAATGGCATACATGGTTTGCATTTGAAAAACAGAAGGACAACAAAAATGCCAGAAGAATCCAGAACCAAATGAATGAGGAATCCACCGCCCCTCTAGAGCTCATAAAAACTAGTATAATAATCAATTAACGGGTAGGGTGACAGCACAGAACATGCTCCCCAGTCCATGAGAAAAGTAACTATGAGCGGCAAATATCTCCCAGCCACGCACTCAGAACACATCAACCATAAGAACAGCCCATGTCCCCCACTGAACCCCAGAAAAAGTTTTCATTAAATATAGTACACCACCTGAAGAATCCCCTACTCAAAGATACCACACTCATACCAGCCATCACATACCATTCATACCATCACGTGCACACCACACAACCACCCCAAACAAGCACCCCCCCCTACGGGACGTTTTTGTTTTTTTTTGGTGCGGCAGGGAGAGACAGGAAGCGATCGCCTGTCCCGTTGTCCCCGCGCACAGCTTCGGGACGCTGTCCCTGAAAACGGGACATTTTGGCGTCCCGAAGCTGTGTGTGGGGACAATGGGACAGGGGATCCAAAAACGGGACTGTCCCGTTCAAAACGGGACGTATGGTCACCTTAGTTACACTTGTTCACTGTGTGTCAACAGTTTCTTTTATTGTTTGTTACCTGCATAGAACTGAAAGATATTACGGGACAGAAATAAAATTTTATGTTATATTATATTCCTGTCTTCTTTTCCAAGTTTATTCATGTCTTATTATCCTGCTCCAAGGTAAAAACTGACAACAGTTCATTTTGCTAAGACTGTGGATTTATTATGGTTGCAGCAATGAGCATAATTACACCCTTCAATTAAACAAGATGCCAATCAATAACGGTTGTCTCAACTGGACCTTCTCTTGGTACATGGCCCTTCCTGCTAATGCTTATGCTTTGTGGGGATGACTGTAGCAAATCTCCCCATCGCCCTTCTGTGTTGATGTGGGTGGGCTGCTAAGTACCCCTCTGCATAGGCATCAGAACAGGGGGGGGGGCACAGGGGCCGTGGCCTCCCCCCAAATTCCTGATGCTTCGGTTCCCCATGGTTACCTTCTCTTCCTTCCTTCCTGCCCGCTCCGCCATTGCTATTATTTTAAAGGCATCCACGATGCAGTGTTCACGAGATGAGACTTCTACAGTCGGCCTGCCCAGGAACTCTTGATTTAGTAGCAACTTCCTGTTCCCACCTAGTTGGGGGCTAATGAATCAAGAGTTCCAGGGTAGGCCAAAGGCAGAAGTCTAGTGAACACTGCGCCGTGGCTGCCTTTAAAATAATAGCGACCCCCGGATATCACAAAGAAAAAGTGTGAGGCGCTGATTGGTGGTAGAACTGGTGTAGAGATGGGAAAGTCCGGAGTTGCAGGGCCAGCGTTAGGAGTGGGGGAGGGGGGTGATTTCAACAGGGCAGGTAAGCATGAAGGTCCTAAGTCGCTGACATTTTTGTTAAAGGGAAATACCGGCTGCAGCAGTGCCTCTGAAACGCAGCCTATGGCCTCCATCCCTGCGTTCCTTGTGCCGTGTTCCGCCCCACTGCCACAACTTCCTTTTTCAGCCTGGACAGACCACGGCACAAGGAACGAGGTGAGGAAGGCTTCAGGCTGCGTCTCAGAGTTGCTGCCGCAGCTGGCATTCCCCTGTAACAAAAATACAAACGGATGTGAAGGGGGAGGACATGCTGGGCTAGGAAGACATCCAGGACTGTTTGTTTTTTTTGGGGGGTGGGATGTTCTAAGTAGAATTGGGGATGGATTTTAAAGACGTGCCAGGGGAAGCACAGTTACTTACTGTAACAGGTGTTATCCAGGGACAGCAGGCAGATATTCTCACTGATGGATGACATCACCGACGGAGCCCTGGTATGGACGCTTGAAAAGTGAATCGCAACTTTAAGTTTAGAAAGTTTGCGATTAGCCCGAACTGTGCATGCTTGAGTACCTTCCCGCCTGACATAGGCGCGTGGACCCTCAATTAAGATAAGCCAGCTAAGAAGCCAACCCGGGGAGGTAGATGGGTTGTGAGAATATCTGCCTGCTGTCCCTGGATAACACCTGTTACGGTAAGTAATCATGCTTTATCCCAGGACAAGCAAGCAGTATATTCTCACTGATGGGTGACTTCCAAGCTAACTAGAAAGGGATGGAGGGAGAGTTGGCCATTAAGAAAACAAATTTTGCAAAACTGATTGGCCGAAGTGCCCATCCTATCTGGAAAAGATTTCCAGACAGTAATGTGAAGTGAAGGTATGAACTGAGGACCAGGTGGCAGCTTTGCAGATTTCCTCAATAGGAGTAGATCTGAGGAAAGCTACAGAAGCTGCCATAGCACGGACTTTGTGAGCAGTGACACGATTCTCTAGAGGTAGTCCAGTCTGAGTATAGAAGAATGAGATACAGACAGCCAACCAGTTGGATATTGTCCATTTGCTGACAGGATGACCCAACTTGTTAAGATCAAAAGAGATGAAGAGTTGGAGAGATGTTCTATGAGGCTTTATCTGATCGATGTAGTAGGTCAAAGCACGTTTACAGTCCAAAGTGTGCAGTGCCGTTTCTCCTGGGTGAGAATGAGGCTTAGGAAAAAAACTGGAAGAACAATGGACTGATTGAGATGAAAGTCCGTAACTACTTTCAGTAGAAAATTAGGATGTGTACGAAGAACCACTTTATCATAGTGAAAAACTGTGCAAGGTGGATCTGCGACCAACGCTTGAAGCTCACTGACCCTCCTGGCACAAGTGAGGAGATGAGAAAAACTACTGTCCAGTGTGAAATTTGAGATGAGCTGTTGCCATTGGTTCAAATGGTGGTTTCATCAACCTGGAAAGAACTACATTAAGGTCCCAGATGACAGGTGGAGGCTTGAGAGGTGGTTTAACATTGAAAAGCCCTTTCATTAATCTGGAAACCAATGGATGAGCAGTGAGAGGCTTTCCCTCGACTGGCATGTGAAAAGCTGTAATAGTGCTGAGATGGACTCTGATAGATGTAGATTTAAGAACAGGATCAAAGAGATGAAGGAGATAATCAAGCACAAATTCCAATGACAAGGAAGCTAAATCATGATGATGATGACGGAGACACCAGGAAGAAAAAAACTGAGTCCACTTTTGTTGATAACACTGTTGACTGGCCGGTTTCCTGGAAGCGTCAATAATAGTGCGGACAGGCTGAGAGAGATGCAATGATGTCAGCCCGAGAGATACCAAGCTGTCAGGTGTAATGATTGCAGGTTGGGATGAAGAAGAGCTCCTTGATTCTGTGTAAGCAAAGTAGGAAATATTGGAAGAAGTATGGGTTCCCTGGTGCTGAGTTGAAGTAGAAGGGAGGACCAATGTTGTCTGGGCCACCGAGGAGCTATGAGTATCATGGTGGCTGACTCCTGCTTGAGTTTGAAAAATGTTTTCAGGATGAGAGGAGTGGGAGGGAACACATAGAGGAACAATTGCATCCAATCCAGGACGCTTCCAGGCGATGAGGAGAGTAAAGCCTGGAGCAGAAGCAGGGCAGTTTGTGGTTGTGGGGAGCTGCGAATAAGTGTACTTGAGGAGTGCCTCATTGTGCAAAGATGGACTGAAGAGTTGTCAAGCTGAGTGTCCATTCGTGAGGCTGGAGAATTCAAAGCCAAATTTTTTGAGCCTCTTGACAAAGGGGAAGAGAGCCCATGCCTCCTTGCTTGTTGATGTAATACATCACTACTTGATTGTCCAGGTGAAGGAGGAGGACTTGTTGGAAATGTTGGAAAGCTTTTAGCGCGTAATACATTGCTCTGAGCTCCCAGCAAATTGATGTGAAATTTCCGTTCTTTGGACGTCCAATAATCCAGCATTTGAAAGCTGCTCATATGCGCTCCCCAGGCGCAAGTAGAAGCATCCATCGTGAGTAACTGGTGATGCGGAGGAAGATGGAAAAGAAGATTCTGGATAGATTGGATGAGGTCATCCATCAGTGGAGTGACTGCAGAAGAGATGAGATTAGAGAGATATGCTGTTAGAGCGGATCTGTCGCCTGACACCACTGAGAAGCTAGGGCCAGCAGAGAAGTGCAAAGATGCAATCTGGCTAGAAGGGTGACATGAACCGTGGAGGCCAGGTGGCCCAGTAGAACCATCATGCGTCTCACAGAGATCATTTGTAGTTGAAACATCTATTTACAAGATGAAGCAATGTAGCCAGGCGATCTGGATTAAGAAACACCCTCATGAGAGTATTATCCAGAATAGCCCCGATGAACTGAAGACATTGAGTCGGTTGGAGGTTGGACTTTGGGAAATTGATTTGAAGCCCAAGGTTTGAAGGAAAGAAATGGTGTGAGTCGTCACCAGGGTCACCTCCTGAGACGATGAAGCCTTGATCAACCAGTCGTCCAGATAAGGAAATACTTGAAGACCCTGGGATTGGAGGGCTGCTGCCACTACAATTAAGCACTTCGTAAAGACTCTGGGAGAAGATGCCAGGCCGAAGGGAAGAACTTTGTACTGGTAGTGACGATGACTGATTTGAAAGTGAATGTATCTTCTGGAAGCCGGATGAATTGGTATATGCATGTAGGTTTCCTTGAGATCCAGAGAGAATAGCCATTCATTCCAAGCAATAGGGGATAAAGAAGGGTGAGAGAGAGCATTTGAAACTTCATTTTGACAAGATATTTGTTGAGAGCTCGGAGATCCAGGATGGGTCGCAGACCTCCTGTCTTTTTGGGGAACAAGAAATATCGGGACTAAAAGCCTTGGTTGTTTTGAGAGGGAGGAACTTCTTCGATGGCATTGAAAAGATTGAACCTCCTGGAGAAGTAGGGAGGACTGCGTCATATTTAAAGCAGACTCTTTTGGAGGATGGTCCGGAGGAAGGGTGCGACAATGAAAGGTATATCCTTGAAGAATGATGTTGAGGACCCAAAGATCTGATGTAATGAGCTCCCAATGATTGCTGTAAATCTGAAGACGTCCCCCTATGGGTTGAGGTGGAGAAAGTAGCAGAAGAACTCTGGCTATGCTCTGAAGGAGCACATCAAAAAAGCTGTGTAGGTTTCTTAGGAGCAGCCAGTTGTTTAGATTGTTGTCGTTGGCGACGAGGCTGGATAGGTGCCTGAGGAGTAGGTCTGGCAGCATATCTGCGTTGGTTAGAGGAAGAAGGCTTCTTTTTGGGAATATCCAACACATCCCATCTGGTCTCATGAGCAGACAGCTTTTGGGTGGCAGTGTCAATGAAGGCTCCAAAGATATCATCATCAAGGCATGGAGCATTAGCAAGACGGTCTTGGTGATTAACGTCAAGGTCTGAAACACGTAACCATGCCAAGCACGACCTAGCTGCTTTTCTAGATGAGAGTTCGAAAGTATCATAAATAGATCTCACCATGTACTTTTGAAGTTGCAGAGAGGTAGAGACCAGAGATTGAAATTTCTTGGCTTTACGTGAAGGCTTACAGTATATTGCTGAAGTGATGAAATTTGCTTAAAAAGATACTTCATATAACAGGAAAAGAAAAAAGTATAATTGGATGCTCTGTTTGATAACATTGAGTTTTGGTACAGACATCTACCAAACTTGTCCATTGTCCTACCCTCTCTACCAGGAGGAACGGATGCATACACACTTGCCCTAGAGGATTTCTTCAAAGTGGACTCAATCATGAGAGACTCATGGGGCAATTGAGGTTTATCAAAACCGGGCAAGGGTACCACCTTATAAAGAGATTCCAAACTATTTAGGAGCCACTGGCACAGAGAGAGGAGTCTCCAGGTTTTTATAGAAAGTTTCCTTCAGAATGGCATGAAGTGGAAGTTTTAACAATTCTTTAGGGGGAAGATCATAGTCAAGTGTGGCCAAGTACTCCTTGCTGTATTTGGAATCAGTTTCCAATGCAACATCCAGATCACTTGCCATCTGTCGCAAAAAAGCACAGTTACTTACCGTAACAGGTGTTATCCAGGGACAGCAGGCAGATATTCTTAACACATGGGTGACGTCACCGACGGAGCCCTCGGTACGGACCTTTTTAACTAGAAGTTTCTAGTTGGCCGCACCGCGCATGCGCGAGTGCCTTCCCGCCCGACGGAGGAGTGCGTGGTCCCCAGTTAGGATAAGCCAGCTAAGAAGCCAACCCGGGGAGGTGGGTGGGATGTAAGAATATCTGCCTGCTGTCCCTGGATAACACCTGTTACAGTAAGTAACTGTGCTTTATCCCAGGACAAGCAGGCAGCATATTCTTAACACATGGGTGACCTCCAAGCTAACAAAGAGGGAGGGGGGATGGTTGGCCATCATGAAAATAAATTCTGTAACACCGATTGGCCGAAGTGACCATCCCGTCTGGAAAAGGCATCCAGACAGTAGTGAGTAGTGAACGTGTGAACTGAGGACCAAGTGGCAGCCTTGCAGATTTCCTCGATGGGCGTGGAACGGAGGAAAGCTACAGAAGCAGCCATAGCTCGGACTCTGTGGGCCGTGACAGCACCTTCCAGTGAGAGACCGGCCCGAGCATAGCAGAAAGCAATACAGGCAGCAAGCCAATTTGAAAGTGTCCGTTTGGAGACAGGACGACCCAAACGGTTGGGATCGAAAGACAAAAATAGCTGAGGGGATGTACGGTGAGCTCTGGTACGATCAAGGTAGTAAGCAAGGGCACGCTTACAGTCCAGCGTGTGCAACGCCTGTTCTCCAGGGTGCGAGTGAGGCTTAGGGAAGAAGACGGGCAGCACAATGGACTGGTTAAGGTGAAAAGCCAAGACCACCTTAGGAAGGAATTTAGGGTGGGTACGCAGAACAACCTTGTCATGGTGAAAAACAGTGAATGGTGGGTCGGCAACCAGTGCATGCAGTTCGCTAACCCTCCTGGAAGAGGTGATGGCAATTAGGAAAAGCACCTTCCAGGTAAGAAGCCTGAGCGAAGTTGTGGCAAGAGGCTCAAACGGAGGTTTCATGAGAGCTGATAGAACCACATTCAGGTCCCAGACGACAGGAGGAGGCTTGAGAGGCGGTTTGATATTGAAGAGCCCTCTCATAAATCTGGAAACCAGAGGATGAGCCGTGAGGGGTTTTCCGAGAATAGGCTCATGAAACGCAGTGATGGCACTGAGGTGGACTCTGATGGAGGTAGTTTTGAGGCCAGCATTGGACAGTGAGAGCAAATATTCCAATACGGTTTCCACCGCTAAGGAGGTGGGTTCCTGATGATGCCGGAGACACCACGAGGAGAATCTGGTCCACTTCTGATGGTAACATTGGAGAGTGGCCGGTTTCCTGGAGGCGTCCAAAATGAGGCGGACCGGTTGAGATAGATTCTCCGGAGAGGTCAGCCCGAGAGAAACCAAGCTGTCAGGTGGAGTGAAGACAGATTGGGATGCAGTAGAGACTGATGCTGCTGTGTAAGTAGAGTAGGAAACACAGGAAGAGGAATGGGCTCCCTGGAGCTGAGTTGGAGCAGGAGGGAGAACCAGTGTTGACGAGGCCACCGAGGTGCGATGAGAATCATGGTGGCGTTGTCCTTGCGGAGCTTGGACAGGGTCCGCAACATCAGAGGAAGTGGAGGGAAGGCATACAGTAATCGATCCCTCCAATCGAGTAGGAATGCATCCGGGGCCAGACGGTGAGGAGAGAAGAGTCTGGAGCAGAAGAGGGGCAGCTGATGATTGTGAGGTGCTGCAAAGAGGTCCACCTGCGGAGTGCCCCATCGAGCAAAGATGGAGAGTAGAGTCGGAGGATCCAACGTCCACTCGTGAGGTTGAAGGATGCGGCTGAGATTGTCGGCCAGGGAGTTCTGTTCGCCCTGGATATAGACCGCTTTGAGGAAGAGATTGCGGTCCGTGGCCCAGGTCCAGATGCGTAGAGCCTCCAAACAAAGGGGGCGAGATCCGGTGCCGCCTTGCTTGTTGATGTAGTACATGGCGACCTGATTGTCTGTGCACAGGAGGAGAACCTGAGGGCAGAGAAGATGTTGGAAAGCCTTGAGGGCGTAGAACATGGCTCTTAGTTCCAGGAAATTTATGTGATGACGACGCTCCTGTGAGGTCCAAAGTCCCTGGGTGCGTAGATCTCCCAGATGAGCTCCCCACGCATAGGGGGATGCATCCGTGGTGATGATCATAGAGTGAGGGGGTAGATGAAAAAGAAGACCCCTGGAAAGATTTGAGGAGTTCAACCACCATTGGAGAGATTGCTGAAGAGATGATGTCACAGATATGGGATGAGAAAGAAGATCCGTAGTCTGTGACCATTGGTTGGCGAGGGTCCACTGAGGTGTGCGAAGGTGGAGACGTGCCAGAGGAAGGACATGCACCGTCGAGGCCATGTGACCCAGGAGGACCATCATCTGACGGGCAGGAATGGAGGGATGCAGAAGCACCTGACGACAGAGGTGGAGCAGAGTTTGCTGACGATCGGAGGGGAGAAAAGCCCTCATTAGTGTGGTGTCCAGAACTGCTCCAATGAACTGAAGTCGCTGGGTGGGAATCAGATGCGACTTGGGGTAATTGATCTCGAACCCCAGGAGGTGGAGGAGAGAGATGGTGTGATGAGTAGCCTGTAGCACAAGTGGAGACGTAGGTGCTTTCACCAACCAATCGTCCAGATAGGGGAATACCTGGAGGTTGTGAGACCTGAGAAAGGCCGCCACTACTATAAGGCACTTGGTGAAGACCCTGGGTGAGGAAGCGAGGCCGAATGGTAGCACCTTGTACTGATAGTGGTGGTGCAGCACCTGGAACCGCAGGTAGCGGCGAGAATTCTGATTGATGGAGATGTGAGTGTAGGCCTCTTTGAGGTCCAGGGAACATAGCCAGTCGTGTTGAGCAAGAAGAGGGTAGAGCGTGGCAAGGGAGAGCATTCTGAACTTCTCCTTGACCAGGCACTTGTTGAGGTCCCTGAGATCGAGAATGGGACGGAGGTCTCCCGTCTTTTTGGGAACCAGGAAGTAGCGGGAGTAGAATCCCTGACCCCTTTGATCTGGAGGTACTTCTTCGATGGCATTGAGAAGGAGGAGGGATTGAACCTCCCTCAGGAGGAGGGGGGTTTGAGATGAGTGTGAAGCAGACTCTACGGGAAGGTTGTCCGGTGGAAGAGTCTGGAAGTTGAGAGAGTAACCGTGGCGGATGATGTTGAGGACCCACTGGTCCGATGTGATGACCTCCCAACGGCTGGAGAATATGGTGAGACGACCTCCGATTGGTTGTGGAAGAGGTAGCGAAGGTGGATGACTGGCTATGCCCTGGAGAGAAGAGTCAAAAGGGCTGGGATTGCTTAGCAGGCTGAAGAGGCTTGGAGGGTTGAGTGGCCTGAGAACGAGCCTGTGCATGGTGTTGCTGTTGACGGGGCCGCCGAGGTTGTTGAGGAGGCGGATTGAGTGGCCTGGCTGAGAACCTGCGCTGATAAGATGACTGAGGTCGATAAGGTCGGGCAGGCGGAGCCTTCTTTTTTGGTTTGATCAGGGTGTCCCACCTTGTTTCATGGGCGGAGAGTTTCTGGGTGGTGGAATCCAGTGACTCTCCAAAAAGTTCATCCCCGAGACAGGGGGCATTGGCTAGACGGTCCTGGTGGTTGATGTCCAGGTCGGAGACTCTCAGCCAGGCCAAGCGGCGCATGGCAACGGCCATGGCAGAGGCACGGGAGGTGAGCTCGAACGAGTCGTATATCGAGCGGACCATAAACTTGCGCAGCTGAAGAAGGCCAGAGATGTGCTGTTGGAACAGCGGGACCTTGCGCTCCGGGAGGTATTTCTGAAGGGCAGACAGCTGCTGAACCAAATGTTTCATGTAAAATGAAAAATGGAATGAATAATTATTTGCCCTGTTGGCCAGCATGGCATTCTGGTAGAGCCTCTTGCCAAACTTGTCCATGGTCTTACCCTCTCTGCCAGGAGGGGTAGAGGCATAGACACTGGAGCCCTGAGTCTTTTTCAAGGTGGATTCAACAAGAAGGGACTCATGGGGCAATTGAGACTTGTCGAACCCTGGAATAGGGATGACTCGATAGAGGTTGTCCAGTTTACGTGGAGCCCCCGGTACCGTAAGGGGATTCTCTAAGTTTTTGTAAAAGGTCTCCCGTAGGATGTCATGCACGGGGAGCTTGAGGAACTCTTTAGGAGGCTGTTCGAAATCTAAAGCCTCCAGGAAGGCTTGAGACTTCTTTGAGTCAGATTCTAAAGGAAGGGACAGGGCTGCAGACATTTCCCTCAGAAATTTAGAAAAGGAGGACTGCTCCGGTTTGGAGGTGGCATCGGGTGCCGACGGGTCCTCCTCAGATGAGGAGGGATCCTCCTCGGTACCGAGAGGGGTTTCCTCCCATAAGTCAGGGTCCCGGACCTCTGGTGCATGTCGAGACACCGGGGTGGAAGGTGAGGTATGGCGGGTTTTGGATAAAGATTTTCCAGACCGCACCGAAACGGTACCCGGAGAGGAAGACCGGCGTCGATCCCGGTCCCGGGAAGAATGACGCACTGCTTGGTGCCGAGGAGGATCCGATGTGGTATGGGAGTGCACCACTGGATGGGCATGAAGCTGCTCAGCCGAAAGAATCGGCATGGAAGTATTGATGGGTACCGCAGGGGTGGATACCGGGGGCTCGGTACGGGGCTCGGGCCGGTCTGGTACCGGAAGGAGCGGTGCCAGGATAGTGGGCAACAGGTGTTTGAGCTGTTGCTGCAATTGTTCCTGGAGTTGAGCCTTTAAGATGGCCGAGATACGGTCATCTAGGGGTGGCATCGGAACCGCTTTCTTTTTCTTCGGTTCCTTAGATGCCGCTCCACGCCCCGGCGATGAGGAGGCCGATGACGAGGCACTCACCGAGATCGGGGCGGAGCGCTTGCGGGACCGGTGTGATGCCGGCAAGGTCGGTGTCGCCACCGTAGTTGGAGGGCGCTCAAGGGAAGAGGAAGGCTTCTTAGCCGGCTTACCTGGCGCCAGAGACGCCGATGTGGGGTCGGGCGGTGTCGAGGTAGACGGTGCCGATTTCTGAGGTACCGTTGTCGATGTCGAGGAGTCCATCGCCGACCCGGTGCCGAAGAAGAGAGTTTGTTGAATTCTTCGGTTTTTAAGGGTTCTCTTTTGGAGAGTGGCACAGCGGGTGCAGGAGTCCGCCCGATGCTCCGGACCCAAACACTGCAAACACCAATTGTGTGGGTCAGTGAGGGAGATCGGGCGTGCACACCGCTGGCACTTTTTAAAACCGACCTGCGGGGGCATGAAGGGGAAGACGGCCTCCGCAAAATCGAACCCCGAGGCCTGTATAATGGCAACAGGCCCCGCCGGGGCAAAACGAAAAAAGGGGAAAAAAAGCAAAGTTTTTTTTTTTTTTTTTTTTACAAAGCAAAGAAAAAAGAAACCCGAAGGCAAGGAAGATAAAAAAATGGAAAAAAGCGCGAGCGGGAAGGCAAAAAGTGGTTTCAACGGCCGTTGAAAAAACACACGCGTCTTCTTCGCTCCGTGGAAACGAAGAAACTGGGGACCACGCACTCCTCCGTCGGGCGGGAAGGCACTCGCGCACGCGCGGTGCGGCCAACTAGAAACTTCTAGTTAAAAAGGTCCGTACCGAGGGCTCCGTCGGTGACGTCACCCATGTGTTAAGAATATGCTGCCTGCTTGTCCTGGGATAATCTGGAAAAAGAAAGTTTCTCTGAAGGAGAAGAAGCTCTGGTAGGTGAACGTCTAGGTGACCCAGAAGCAGAAGAGTCCACATCGGTAGTAGAGGGCATTTCAGGTTCAGTATCCCCCAATAAATCTGAATCTTGGAAAGGATGAGGTTGGTGTCAATGGCTCAGTGTCAAAATCTCCAAATGTTTGGATCTACTGGAGACTTTGTCTGAGCATGCTGGAGTAGCCTCTTGAGATGTGGCTGAGGAGGAGCAGTGCCAAAGTGGAATGCTCGAGTCCTGGATCGAGAATGTACGCACCGGTGTAGTAGCATTAAGAGGAGTGGTCAGTGTCGTGAGCAACTCGGACCAGACCGGCTGCTGTAGGGTCGGTACCGTGCTTGTTGAAAAGTGAGCTGGTACCAAGAGGTTAATATGCTCGCCAAATTCCTCCCAAAGCAGATTGTCAATTTCCTGCCTAAGGGAAAGAGCTGGTAACATTTGCTTCTTTTTGGCCGGTACAGATGGCTGATTAACACGGTCCAGGGATGATGAAGCCGAGGAGGAGGCACTCACTAATATCGGAGCCATGTGTTTACGGGACTTACGTGAGGTCGGCAGGACTTGACTCACTGCAGCTTCGACCTGCGTCCCAAAAAGGATAGTAGAAGGCTTCTTAGACGGCTTACCCAGAGTGAGTTGTTACACCGGAGTCACAGTTGGTGGATCCACCCTTGGTGTCGTCTACAGAAATGGCCCAAGCACAGCGACCGCAATTTTTGAAACCTGTCGGCAGATGGGACATGGACAGGAAGTCAGCCATTGACAAATCGAACTCTATGGCGAAAAGAGTCCTTAAGGCCCTGCTGGGCCAATGCCCGCAACGGCAAAGTAAAAAGAAAAGAAGAGTCTTTTTTTTTCAGAAAATAAAAGACAAAGAAAAAAAATGAAAGAACTGTGACAAAAAATTCACAATCCGCGAGAGCGGGAATGCAAGTGATAGAAAAAATTCAACAGTGTTGAAAAACGTTTTTCTAGCTCTGCAGAAACTAGAAAACTGAGGGACCGCACACCTACGTTGGGCAGGAAGGCACTCGTGCATGCGCGGTGCGGGCTAATCGTGAACTTTCTAAACTTAAGGTTGCGATTCATTTTTTAAGTGTCTGTACCAGGGTTCCGTCGGTGACATCACCCATCAGTGAGAATATACTGCCTGCTTGTCCTGGGATAAAGGACTTATAGGGCCAGAAACAAGGGGGAACTAGTGATGGTCTGGAGGGATAGCAAAAGAGAGTAGTTGGAAGTGGGGTGCTATGAAGGAAAGGGAATGAGATACCAGAAGGGAAGAAGGAAAGAGAAAGGCAGAGATAGTGGACCTGGGGGTAGCGTACAGGGAGATATATAGGAGGATAGGATAGTTGGAAAGGGAGAAACATGGTGTGGGAGGGCAGTTGGAAAGGTAGGGAAGAACATATGTTGCTCAGGTTGGGAGGGAGTTGGGAAGGACAGATTCTGCATGGGCTGGGAGGGAGTTGGAAGGACAGATTCTACACTGGCCGGGAGGAGACAGGGAAGGATAGATGTTGCATGGACTGGGAGGAGGTTGGGAAGGACAGATGATGCATGGATGGGGAGATGGTAAGTGAGGGAAAGAGTGAGAGATGCTACCAGTGGGGGAGGGAAGAGAAAAAGAAAATTGTTGTACATAGGTGCATGGAGTGGGAGGGAAAAAGAGATGGTATATATGGGGAGAGGGAGAATTGTTAGACATAATAGTAGTGGAGAGGAGGGGGAGAAAATATTACACTGGGAGGGAGAACAAATGACTCAAAGAAGTGAGAGATGTCAGATTCTGGAGAAGGGTGATGGAAGGAGAGAGTTGACAGACCACTGGAAGGGGAAAGAAAGATGCCAGACCAGAGAAAGGAGAGAAGAAAAAGATACCAGACTGCAAGGAGAGGAGAAAGATGTTAGACCATAAGAAGAGGGAGGGAAGGAGAGTGATGCCAGACCATGGGAGAGGAGAAAGATGCCAGACCATATGAGGGTGTAAGGAGGAAGACTGATGTCATACCACTGGAAAGAGAGGGAGGAGATGGTGCGCAGCAATGGGTGTGGCAGGGAAGAGAGATAGAAGAAATGCTTCTTATGGGATAAATGGAAATAGGGGAGAAGAAAGAGAAAATGGTACGCATGGATAGATGGGAAGGGAAGACCGGAAAAGTAGATTTTGAGAAGAAAGCAGAAAAATGTAAGAAAGTTGAATGTAAGAAAGTTGAATGTTAAAGGTTAACGCCAAAGGTGAATATAGGACAGAAAGTGAAGGAGAGAAAAACAGCAAATGGATAAGAAGGCCATGGAAACACAAGAACACAACCAGAGAAAGAATTGCAACCTGAGATTGGGAAAAGATGATTAGATCACCAGACAACCAAGGTAGGGAATATAATTTTATTTTCAATTTACTGATTGAAATGTGTCAGTTTTGAGAATTTATATCTGCTGTCTATATTTTGCACTGTTCAGGAAGAAATTAATTTCTTTCTATTTCTCAGGTGTTATAATGCATGTAGAGTCTGACATGTTAGGGTTTTGTTTATGTATATTAGTACTTTTAATTTGTGGTCCTGTGTTTGCATAGGGGTTATTATCTGTGTTCTGCGTGTGTGACCGAGGCCAGGTGCTCTGTAAGAATGAATGTTGAAAAGCATAGTGTGCTTTGTGTAGTTTAATTTTGTGTTTAACCAAACAAAAAAGCGTTCCGCTGCCTATGACCCTTTGACATCACTCTTTTTAAAATTTATAATTTATGACATCACTCTTAAAAGGGATTTTATGTGCAAATGGCTCTCATCCCATTCCTTTCAAAGGATGGGCCTCTTCCACTTCCCCTGATCATGTCAATGTTCCACACCCCCCACCTGTGTCTTGCGACATCACCATCTATTGTCTTTCTAATTGTGTAAATGAAATATAGCAGTAACTTTCTTTTATTTGTTATCAAGCATTCAAATAACCAGGTAATTACTAACAGACAAGGTGCTGTGTATCTGGCCTTGACTGAGACCTGTGACACACACTTGCCATGGGCTACTCCTCTGAAAATCTGTAGCTGTGGCCTCCCACCAAAGACATTGTTTCAATTAAATCCTAAAATGAACTATTTAATATATGAAGTCCAATTTTATACAGATGAGCTTCATCTGGTTGGTAGAGATCTGGGCAAGCTCCTGATTATCAACTAATGCACTATAGAAAACTCCCTTATAGTCTTCATAAACTTAAGCATTCATTTATTTTTTCTTGTCTTCTCTATGGAATGGTGAGATCTTGCTCCTTTCCAGACACTAACTGAGATAATAATAATAACTTTATTCTTTTATACCAACATAACCAAAAGTTCTAGGCGGTTTACACTAAAAAGAGCCAGACAATCAGTGAAATATAATAATACAGTAAAAAATACAAATATTTGTAAAATAGAATTTCAATAATAAAACTCACCAAATAATAATCTTATCGAACAAAGTGGTCTTAATTAATTTCCGAAAACTGCAATAGAATAACATAGCTTGCTGAATACATTTACCTAACCAAGATTATTGCCTACCAGCTTGAAATGCTAGGGTCCTATCTAAGAAGGTCTTATATCTACACCCATTAATTTATGGATATGCAAATAAGTAGAAGTTTCTAGTTTCTCTTGATGATCTATGCAACACAAAATGAGGAAAAAGGTAAGCTGGAGACAATCCCGATATCAGATTAAAGGAGATACAGGAAAATTTGAATAATACTCTTGCCTCCAAAGGTAGCCAATAAAGTAAACGATAATATGGACTAATATGGTCGTTCTTATTTACACCAAAAATCAATCGAACAGTTGTATTCTGAATTATCCTTAATTTCCTTTTAATTTTTTTGGGTGTTCCTAAATAGATGATGTTACAATAGTCTAAAATAGATAAAACTAATGCCTGCCCCAATAGTCTGAACGATAAAGGATCAAAATATTTTTTTATGGTTCTTAATTTCCACTATGTAAAAAAGCATTTTTGTACCATTAAGGGCTCCTTTTACTAAGGTGCACTAGCATTTTTAGCGCATGCAGGAAATTATCATGCGCTACACTTCTAGAACTAATGCCAGCTCAATGCTGCCATTAAGGTCTAGTGCGCGCGGCAATGTAGCGCACACTATTCCACGTGTTAAAGCTCTAATGCCGCTTAGTAAAAGGAGCCCTAAGTTTGTGTGTTCTTCTAGCGTTAAATGTCGGTCTAGTGTGACTTCCAGAATTTTGATAGGTTTAATAATCGGGTAGGCATGACCATTAAGATGAAGCAATGAGTTTGTTATTTTGTCGGTGGGACTAGCCATGAAAAGTTTAGTATTTTCCGTATTGAGTTTCAGTTTGAAATTAATTGTCCACTGTTCTATCTGAGTCATAATATCTGGTTTAAAATTTCATTTTTAAAACATGCCCAAATGCATCTTTGGAATCAGGCTCAATAATGTTGGGAAATTATTCTGTATCTTTTTATTATTATCTACTATAATAAAACCCTAAGTGTGCATGCGCACTCTTACCTGCGTGTTCCGTTTTCCGTGATCAGTAGGTCCCTGGCATGTAGGAGTGCGCATGTGCGCTTAGCTTTGCCAGTGGCCGCAAGACAAATTGGAAATGGCCTCCCTGCTCTCCACCTCGCGCAGACCTCCATCCAGAAAAATGGCACCACTGGCCGAAGTTTATTTTTAAATTTAAAGGTGATGCGGCGGCTGCTCTCACGAGCCGCACCTGCGTCGGAGAAGGCTTCCGACGCAGGCGACGATCGTGAGAGGAGCCGTCGTGGCACCTTTAAACTTAAAAATAAACTTCGACCGGTAGTGCCGTTTTTCCTGCTGTGCCCTCTCCCCTCCGCTTGCACCACCGCCGTAACTTTTCAACCCCTCCTCTCAGCACCGCTGCTGCAGCTTTTCAAACCCCCCCAGCACCACCGCCGCACCTTTTCAAACCCTCCCCCCCAAGCACCGCCGCCATCACTGGTACCTTTTTTTTAACAGCCTGGTGATCCAGCGGTATCCCTCCCTCATTAAATGGCTCTTGTTCAGGTCAGGAGCGAGGATGTGAGGGGCAAGCTTATGCGCTCCCGCTTGGGCCTACCGCTTGCTCCTCACATCCACACTCCTAATCTGAGTATGAGAGTCGTCTAGCGAGGAGGGGAGAGATTTTAAAAGGTACGGGGTATTTAAAAAAAAAAAAATTCCCTTGATGGTTGTTGGTTGCTTTTTGTTATTTTTATGTGCCAGACTGCGTGAAGGGAAGGGGGGGGTTGGGGGAAATGCTGCTGCTCAGAGAAGTGGAGGGGGAGGGAAATACTGCTGCTGTTGCTGCACAGGGAAGTGGGGTAGGGGGAGGGAAATGCTGCTGCACAAGGAAATGGAGGGGGAGGGAATGCTGCTGCGGCTGCTGCACAGGGAAGTGGGGGAGGGAAATGCTGTTGCTGCTACACAGGGAAGTGGGGTGGGGGTAGGGAAATGCTGCTGTACAGGGAAATGGAGGGGGAGGGAATGCTGCTGGGGCTGCTGCATAGGGGAGTAGGGTGGGGGAGGGAAAGGCTGCTGGACAGGGAAATGGAGGGGGAGGGAATGCTGCTGCTGCACAGAAAAGTGGGGTGGGGAAATGCTGCTGCACAGAGAAATGGAGGGGGAGGGAATGCTACATAGGGGGCAGGAAGAGAGACAGATAGAAAGAAATTCAGACAGACAGTGGGAGGGAGGGAGACAGACAGAAAGAAAGGAAGAAAGACATAGGGGCAGAAGAGGGACAGAAAGACAGACAGAGAAAGGGGGCCATGGAGAGAGAAATACAGCAGGAGGTAGAGAGACAGAAAGAAAGAAAGACAGACAGACATATATTCTAGCACCCATTAATGTAACAGGCTTAAAGATTAGTTATTAATAATATGCTATTAGTCGGAGTAAGATCATTTCCACCCTGATAGATTATTAACATCAAAGGGCTGGTTGATTCTTCAGTGTCCATACATTGTCAGAACTAATCGTTAAATAGCATCAGTCCCAGTAAAGATCCCTGCAACACTCCATTATTTACCCTCGTTCATTGAGAAAAATGGCCAAAGCTAGAATATTCTAACATCATTTATGTGGGTTGTTATAAAAGATCTGATTAAACAACTGCAAATTGTACAAAATACTGCAGTCTATCTGATATATTCGGCTCATATATATAATGCAGTAACCTCTTTCTATGTGCAATTGCAATGGCTTCTAGTTGAAGCCAGAGTACAATTCAAGTTGTGCAGTACTGTCTTCAAAATTCTATACAGATTTTCTCCTCTGTACTTAATTTGATATCCCTTCTTTATCAAGGATCATTATAACACACGTAACCAGTTGATATTATATTTTCCAGCTATTAAAAAGAAAATATCCATTAGGATTTTCAACTTTTCTTTGTTATATCAGGTGTTTGTTTATTTATGCTTGTTATATGGGTCTAGGACGATTCAGCATGGCCGATTCAGTGGAACCAATTCAGAGCAGCCAGTTCAGCAAGGCTGTTTCAGCCAGCCCGTTTCAGCATGGCTATTTCCCATTGGTGCTTCTTTCCTTTCACCCACCTGCAGTCTTCTCCTGCATCCGCATGATCTGGTGACTTCAAGTTTTGAAAGAGGGGGAGGAATAGCCCCCCTCGCCCACCCCCCCAGTGCTTCTTTTCTTTCTCTTCACCCACTCGTGGTCCTCTTTTCCTGCTTCCGTATCATCTGATGACTTCAAGGTTTGAAAGAGGATGGCATGGTCCCCATCATCATCCACTAGCGCTTCTTTCCTTTCTCTTCACCCACCCGCAGTCTTCTTCGCCTGTGTCCGCATCATCTGGTGACTTCAAGGTTTGAAGGGGGGGGGGGGGGCACAGATCAATCAGGCACATCGTAAGATTTCCCTTTATATTGGAACAGAAAGTTGTCCAGAGGGAAGACTTCCAGGGTAAAAGGTTGACTTTGAGAGGGCGCACTGAAAGGGCCATGCTGAACTGGCCGCATTGAAACGGCTGTGTGTGTTGTCGCATTCCGTTACACTGCCTTTTCTGGGAAACAGGTCAAAGTGGTGTTCTGTCCTGGAACTCTTTACCTACAGTCTTAAGATTGATTAATAACTACCAACTGTTTTGTAAATCACTTAAATCTTTTCTTTAATATGTTATCTCAGAAGGAATGATGTAGTTTGTTATCATAACATTTACTTTGTTAGCTCTTGGTCATATTGCTATAACCAGTTGAAATCTTTTTGTAATCCACGTAGAACCTTTAAAGGTAGACGTGGAATGGAAGCTCTGAATAACATAACATATCCACTCCATTCCAATCTTGGTCCTTTCTCCAGGACTTTCCTCTATAAACACTATGGCATGGGCCTGTAATCCCTGCATCTCACTTTATCCTCATCATTCTCCATAAAGTTAATTTTAGCATCTTTCGATTATATAATTCTATTTCTAGCCTTTCTCCTTTGCCCAAAATATCTGAAAAAGGTTTTGTCACTTCTCTTTACATCTTTAGCCATTTTTTCCTTCTGCCTGTGCTTTTGCTAGCCATATTTCCCTCTCCACTTCTTTGCATTTAATCCAGTAATCTTTCTGTGATCCTCTTGTTACGGTTTTCTTTATTTCTTGAAAGCAGCCTCTTTTGCCCTTTTCAGCCACTTGTTTGGAGAACCTCCCCCCCAAAAAAAAAGTTTATTCCAGTTACCTCAACACCACTGAAAAATGAGAGTGGGACTGACAGAACTGTGATATTCCCCCCCCCCCCCTTTTACAAAACCACGAAAGCAGTTTAAAGTGCAGACTGGCACACTGAATGCTCAGCGCTGATCCCGATGCTCATAGAATGCCTATGAGTGTTGGGAGCAGTGCAAAGTATTCAGCATGCCAGCCTGTGCTAAAAACCACTTTTGCAGATTTTTAAAAGGGGGGGGCTTATTTGGTATTTAATACAGACATTTATATTCCATTTTGTCCAAAAGGATTCACGACAAATAAGATGTACCTGAATTATTGTTCAATAAAATCCAAAGCAATCAGAACTGTAATAAGGAGTTTTAGAAGTTATATATAATAAATCCAGCAATGACATCAATATCAGGAACCAATAAATCTCAATAATAAAATTTTCTACATAGCCAAGTTTTCAGTGATCTAAACCAAGTAATTAAGAGTATTTCTGATTTTTATCTCATCTTCTGGTACCATATAATTTACCTATATCCCTTAGACTTAAAAAAACTATTTGAGAAGTAAATCACAAATGTTCCTCTTGACTTATACTACTAAATTTTCTTTCTTTTTCTTCAGCAGCTGTGGTAGGAGGCTGGAGGTGCCATCTGGTCTGGAGCCACCTGTTCACTTATTATTGAAGATATATTTTCTCTTCTTTAATTATACGAGTTCATATTGTTTATTTTGCAAACTGCCTAGATGGTATGCTAATAAGTAGTATAAAAATATCAATAAACTTGAAAACCTGATTTATTTTCCGCAGGGCTCATTTTATAATGGGCCCTGCTGTAAATAATATACATTACCAACATTAGCATGCCTTGTTATCAAATGACCTCCTTAGTGTTTAAAGCTAAGAATGACAAGTACATTACATGAGACTTACCACTATTTCTGTTGTGACTTCATATCTGCTAAATCTATAGATGATAACATAGGCAGAAATTCCTGCCACACAGCATATTCTGCTTTCAGGACACAAAGAGATCATCTGAATAGCAAAAGGATCCTCTTCAACAATTTCTGCTGTTTGCTTTCCTTCTCCAGGTTTCTGTTTTTCAAATACCTTTGCAGTTTTCAGCTTATATAACATTTGAAGAGTTGCTACAAAATAATGAAATATATTTCAAAATATTACTTTTTTTATAATGCCTACATTTTTCTTGGTTATTATTTTTTCTTACAAAATCTGTGAACATAAAAGGATATCTACAGGAGGAGTGAGCAATTTTAAATCTGGCTTTGTGGCGCTGCCAAACCACCCATTTTATTCCTATGGGTGACTCTGCATTTAGCGTGCACTGTACCTTTGTAAAAGTCCACCATAGTGTCTTATTTTAAAAATCTTGATCATGTACATAATATAGGAGCACAGTACTTGTATACTTTGGGACTGATTCTGTATAAGACGCCTTGTCTTAGCAGCCACCTAAGCCGCTTTTGAGAATCGCACACAGGCGTCTTGTATAGAATCACGGACAGATGACTAACCCCGCCTAATCTCACGTAACCCTGTCTAACCACCCTGATTCTCTGTCGTCTATGTCACAGGCGCCGATTATAGAAATGCGACAAGGGAATCTCCTTACCACGATCAGCTCAGCATCAACCGCAGTGGCAGGGAACAACCCTCTCCAATGAAGTAGGGCAGCAGGAGGGATACCTACGCCCTCCTTCCAGCCCCCCCCCCTCCGATGCATCCACCAATAGGAGGAGTGCCCAATTCCTCCTGCCAGAACCCCCCACCCCCGAGCAAACCGCATCAGGGGAGTGCCGAATTTCTCCTGCTGGAACACCCCCCATGCACAACCGTGAAAGGCAGGCGGGATGCCCACTCCCTCCTGCCAGGACACCCCCCCCTCCACTCAACCATATCCCTCAAGCACCTGGGCCAACCGGAGTTTTAGACCCCACTCCCAGGGCATCCCAAAATGCACTAGGAAGGAGGCCTAAGACTCTGGCTGGCCCAGCTGCCTAAGGCCCCTCCTTCTAGTGATCTAACCCTACCCTCTTTTTGTTCAGACTGTGGAACCAAATATTGCCCCCTTACTATGTTTTAAGCAATTTTTCACTTTTATAACTTACAAGTATTTGAGATCATTAAAAACCATTTGTACTCCTTTCTTACCTGGATTCAAGTTTTCGTTTAGATCCTAAGGGCTAATAATTTTAATCTAATATCTAATGGATATTGGTTCAAATTGAATGATTTAATAAAACTAAGTCTGTGGTTATGAGGACACTTTCTGCAATGACTGGTTAGAAATTCTTGTGCTAAGTACTGTTTTTCAGAAATCCTGGGTTTGATTCCAGGACAATTCCTGTTCCTTAGGGCAAGGTGCATTCCAACTAATTATCTGGAAGACCTAATGACCAAATTCAGAGTGAGTATCTCTTAAGTTTCAGAGAAAGTCACGATTTTTGGATTTGGTTCAGAACCACTTCTGCAATGACTGGGCTACAGGAAAACAGACGAAGGCAGGTGTCTAACAACAAGAATTAATCCCTGACAGAAAAAATGTAAAAGAAAAAAAAATATTCTGGTAAATAATAGGATAACCAGTTTCAAAGCCAATTATACAGGTAAATAGTGATTTACTCACACAAACAGACTGCTTGAAAATTGTCTTCCGTCAATTCAGCTAAAAGTACATGTTTTAAGAAAGGGTCATTGCAAACTGAAATAAGCTCCGAACAGCAAAAAAATGGCAGGGAAACACGTTACCAAACCTGTATCACTATCACTAATTGTACCTCTAGACCAGTGTCTCTCAAACTTTTTTTGCTCTGGTACACTAAACATAGCAAATGTTTTTTGCAGCACATTCTAATTAAAATTATAAAATTGCAAAACCAACAAAAAATTACATTTGTTATTTATTAAGTTCTTTAAGCTATGTATGAGTAATTGTAACAATGGTGAAACTAAAGTTGATAGAATTGCTAATCAATGCAATGGATGTGCTTGTTTTTGAGTGCAAATTAACTCAAAAGATGGCTCAATAATTGAAAAGCAAACACACGTCATCATCCACCATCTGCAGTTGTTCTCTTTATTTCGATTTAATTTCTATCAGAGCTGAAAATCCAAGTTTGCAAAGATAAGAAGATCCAAACATAACAAATCCTAGATTGCTTTATTGCTCAAGTTATGATAACTACTGCATAAAAAATAAAAATAAAATTACTTAACATTAGTTTTCAAGGACCAATCACGTCAAAGAATGATGCTTGTCTGGGCAGTTGTATCCTTACGCACACAAACACTCATAACATTGATAGACTCTTGCAAATGAGACATGCATTTCTAGTGTATACTTATGATGAAAATTTTAAAAAATAAAGTAAAATTCTAGAATCTCTCATGGCACACAATTTGAGAGACACTGCTCTAGAGTCTAGACAGACAGACTGTGTGGAGCCAAGTCTATGAGAAATATGTCTGCAACTGGATTTCACCATGGTTAAACCAAGGTATCTATGCCAGCGCTTCCTGGCTCTACTTTACAGCTGAAGAATCAAGAAGCCCTTTAGTGGTCCACTGATGCCTTCAGATTGAACGTCTGTCTCCTCCAGTGTTTTACAATTTTGTTGAAAGCACTCTGGAACAAGGCCACTCTTCCAGATCCAGAGTCTGGCTACTTAGATAGACTGCTTATACCTTGTCCACTCCAGCTACAAGCACCACAAAAAAGGCTTGTAAATGGGATTCTGCCCAGCTAAACAGAAACTGAGCCTCTAACTTCAATGGGGCACTCTTGGTGCATCCCTATCTGTGGACATATGCCATTGCTGTGTTATTGAATGAGAAGACCCTGACTGCTTTGCCTTCCTGGGTCTTTTTTAATGGCTGCCATATTAGGCAACTTGCTCTCCGTTTTTTTCTGAGAGGATAACCATTGGCCCTGAACAGGCCAACCCTTGCAATAACATTCCCAGCTGCAGAAACTGGAATCTGTCATCAGTATCACCCAACAAGAAATGCAGAGAGGCAAGACCTTAGGGGGTATCTCTGCCTGAAGCCACCAATGCTAGCTTTGAAGCGCTTCTGCCATCCAGTTCAATGGTATCTGGAGCGAATCCGCCTGTGGAGACCAGTGAGATAACAGCGCATTCTGAAAAGGGCGTAAATGAGTTTTTGTCCAAGGCAACACTTCTATGGTCGCCATCATCTACCCCAGTACCTGCAAGTATTGCCAAGCTGCAGGAATTGGCATTGCTAGGAGCGCTAAGGTCTGGGTTCTTAGCTTCAGCTTGTGAGACTCTGGAAGAAAAACACGATCTTCTGCCATATTACAGAGAATCCCCAAGGACTCCAGAGATTGGTTGGTTCCAGGTAACTCTTTTGGAAATTAATAATCCATCCCAGGTCTTGCAGGAGTCAGAAAACTTGTGTCACTACCTTGTGACCTTCAGTCTTGGACAGAGCCCTGATTAACCAATCATCCAAGAATGGGTGTACTTCAATCCCTACTTGACAGAGATGCACTGTTGTCATGGCCAGCACCTTGGTAAAGGTATGAGGTGCTGTAGCCATAGCCAATGGGATGCTGAGAATTGAAAATGCTTTTCCAGCACATGGAACCTGGGAAACTTTCTGTGTTCTGGAAATAAAGAGGATTTGCAAGTAAGCCTCTGTCAAATTTCAGTGAGGTTAGGAATTCCCCTAGTGCCATTGAGGCAATGACCAAGTGCACGATCTCTATCCGGAACCTGGGTACATTTAATGCTGCATTGACAGACTTCAGAGCCAGGATTGGACTCCAGTTGTCTGAGTATTTGTTGGGCATGACAAATTATATAGAACATCTGCCTGAGCCTGATTCTACATCTAGCCCAGACTCTACAGCTTAAATATCCAAAAGCTGTTATACTGTCGCTCGGGCTATGTCTGCTTTCTCTAGCCTTACGGCTGGAGAATCTACAAAAAAACTACAAAAAATCCCAAAGAGGATGAAAAAGTCTGAATGATGTCAAGCACCCATTGGTGCGAACAAATCTTCGCCCAGGCCTTGCTGCACTCTGAGAGTCTCCCTCCTATTCAGGGTGGCTCAGGCTTTGGTCTGGCAACATTGGGACTTCTGAGACATATTTGCTGAGTGGGAACCTAGCATCTGAGCTCTTCGGTGCCCCCAAACCTCTGTCTAGATCAGGGGTGTCGAACTCAATCAGAGAAGGGGCCAAAATCTAAAATCCAGCCTAAATCGCGGGCCGAATGGTTTACTGAACAGTCATAAACTGACAATGTTAACCAGAAATGTGAATTTAAAATGATGGAACAATCTTTTCCTTAACAGTGCTGTTAACCAACTCACATGCTATCAAGCAAAACAGTAATATTGGTATCAAGCAAAACAGTAATATTGGAATGTACCTAAAATGCTCATTGTTTTGTTTTCTGGCTAGATGTCTGACACCGTTTTCCCCGTATCAATGAGTCAATGTTCGGTTTTATTTCTTGGGCTGTAGCAACCCGCAAAACAGCATGGAGGTTGTCATCGGTAATGCGTGATCTGTGCTTGTTTTTGTTCAGATTCATTATTGAAAACATCTGTTCACAAAGATAGGTGCTCCCGAACATGGATAGAATACGGGCAGCATGAAGTCGGAGCTCTGGCATTGAGTCAGGGGGCAGTAGAGGGTAGAAGTCCTCAATTTCAACATCCTGAAATCTTGATTTCAGGTCACTGTCAGACTGAAGCTCGATTATCTCCATCTGAAGGTGATGGGGCACATTGTTGACATCAACTGTAAAAGGATTGGCAAAGATGTCAAAGCCTGAGTGCTGTGTTCTAAAGTCAGAGAAGCGCCGCTCAAATTCACTTAGTAAACGGCTAACTTTGGTAGCCAGCCGACTGCAAGGAAAAGTACCAGAAATAGTGGTTGAGATACTCAAACAAACGGGAAAGTGGGCAAGATTGTCCTGTTCCAGTTGGGACTTCCATAGTTGAAGTTTACGCTGGAATGCTGTGATCATGTCAGATATCTTCGTGATGACTTGTTTGCGTCTCTGCAGCTTCAGATTCAGTTGTGCGAGATGCTCGCATATGTCACACATCATAGCAAAATCACATAGCCAGGCGGGATCCGACAGTTCAGGCAAGGGCTTTCCTTTACTTTCCATGAAAAGAGCAATTTGTTCTCTGAGCTCAAAAAATCTTTTGAGGACTGCGCTCTTGCTCAGCCATCTTACTTCTGTGTGGTATGGCACGTCTCCATGCTCTGCACCCACCTCCTGTAAAAACTGCTGGAACTGGCGATGATTCAGGCCACGTGCCCTTATAAAGTTAATAGTTTTAATGACTGTGGTCATTATGTCATTCATGTCCAGAACTTTTCCACACATAGCCTCTTGGTGGATAATGCAATGATAAGTAATCAAGGGTGTGTGGCAGTGACTTTTTTGCATTCTTTCCTTCATTAGTCCAACCAAGCCTTTCTTTTCTCCGCACATTGAAGGTGCGCCATCAGTAGTTAGCCCCACCAACTTTTCCCAGGGTAATTTAAAATTATTTATAGATTTCTCCACAGCCTCAAATATATCTCTACCAGTCGTCGTCCCATGCATGGCAGCTACATCCAAAAGTTCCTCAGTGACAGAGAGGTCAGTCTTCGTAGCATGTATAAAGATGGACAGCTGCGCTGTATCAGTGTTGTCTGTGCTTTCATCGATAGCAAGTGAAAAAGCGAGATAGCTGCATGCCTGTTCGGCCAGCTGTGATGATAGATTTCCTGAGAGTTCTTGAACTCTGTCTGCAATGGTGTTTCTTGACAAACTGACAGTTTGAAAACTCTGTATCTGGTTTTTTTTACATAGTTCCCCCCCCCCCCCCGACGTCCGATTCACCCCAAGCAGGACCGCTCGCACGCACCTGCACCCCCACCCCGAAGGACCGCCGACTCCCCGACTCCCAACACGATCGGGGCAAGAGGGAGCTCAAGCCCTCTTGCCCCAGCCAACCGCGGCACCCCCGACACGATCGGGGCAAGAGGGAGCTCAAGCCCTCTTGCCCCCCCGACTCCCCGACACGATCGGGGCAAAAAGGAGCCCAAGCCCTCTTGCCCCGCCGATTCCCCAACTCCCCGACAATATCGGGCCAGGAGGGAGCCCAAGTCCTCCTGGCCCTGGTGACACCCCCCCCCCGCTAGTTGTTCGGGCCAGGAGGGAGCCCAAACCCTCCTGACCACGGCGACCCCCTACCCCCACCCCGCACTACATTACGGGCAGGAGGGATCCCAGGCCCTCCTGCCCTCGACGCAAACCCCCCTCCCCCATCGCCCGCCCCCCCCAAGAACCTCCGACCCCCCTGGCCGACCCCCACGACACCCCCACCCCCCTTCCCCGTACCTTTCTGTAGTTGGCCGGACAGACCGGAGCCAAACCCGCCTGTCCGGCAGGCAGCCAACGACGGAATGAGGCCGGATTGGCCCATCTGTCTCAAAGCTCCGCCTACTGGTGGGACCTAAGGCTCCTGGGTCTATTCTGATTGGCCCAGGCGCCTTAGGCCCCACCAGTAGGCGGAGCTTTGAGACGGATGGGCCAATCCGGCCTCATTCCGTCGTTGGCTGCCTGCCGGACAGGCGGGTTTGGCTCCCGTCTGTCCGGCCAACTACAGAAAGGTACGGGGAAGGGGGGTGGGGGTGTCGTGGGGGGTCGGCCAGGGGGGTCGCGGGTCGGCTGGGGGGGGGCGGTCGGAGGTTCTTGGGGGGGGGGCGGTCGATGGGGGGAGATAGATAGCAAGTACGGCCGGCGAGATCACAAGCCTCCTATGTCACCGCGCGTCATTGTGATGGAACGCAGCGGCGTGCAGTGATGACAGCACGGTGCGGGCCACATTGCAAGGCCTGGCGGGCCGGATTTGGCCCGCGGGCCTTGTGTTTGACACATGTGGTCTAGATCCATGAAATGACCTCTGAGCAAAGGTGCCTGCCAATGACTGGCAAGACCATCTGTAACCACGAAAGGAACTACAACTTGACTCCCCTGGGGCACTTGGTCTACTTAGGACGATGGTCTGCCACACTGACCATAAGGTGTCTAAACCTTTGCCAAAGAGCATTTGCTCTTTGAAAGGAAGCCTGCTCAAAGTAGCTTTAGAATCTTCTGCCCATTGCTTGATCTAGAGCATTCTGTGGGTAGAGATAGAAAAAGCAGACACCCTGCTCATGACCCTAAAGCCATCATATAGAGCGCCTGATACATAATCAACCCTTGAAAGTACCACCTGCGGGCATACGTTCTCCTCTGAAGCTGGAGCCTGACAAAGCATTTTAGAGCAGGCACGCACCACAAAGGAAGCTGCTGCTGCTTTTAACCCCAAAGCTAGAGTTTCAAACTGTTGTTGGAGGACTGAGTCCATTGTGTGATCCTGTGCATCCTTTAGAATTACTCCACCTTCAATAGGAAGTGACCTGCATTTCGTAACTTGTGCTGCCAGCGAATTGACCTTAGGTGGTTCAAAAAACCATTGGAACACAGGAGACATTGGGTACAACTAGAGAATGACAAGGGGAAAAAAATTTGTCCTCGACCCCACAAACTTTATCTGATCCCATCCACACAAGCCTTGAATAGTTATGACTTTATATTGAAATAATTTTATTAAAGTATAAAAAGAAACAATAATCTGTACAACTGTCATTTTATAAATCACGAATACAGAAAAATAATCAACAAAACCCATCTCCCATCACATTATCTCCTCCACTATCAGGAAAACTGAATGTTAAATAGAAAATTCATCCTAACAGAATACCTCGGTCACTCACACAGAACACAAATGCCAAATACATACTAGCTGACCAAAAATGATAAACATAAATTCAATCAAAATTCCAAGAAGCTACATCTTCCATGTAGTACAACACCAAAGAAATAGAAAGATCAATTTCCTCCTATACTGTGCAAAATATAAAGATTACACATGCCAGGGATGGTGTTAGGCAAAGGAGTGCAATTAGGGCAACTGCCCCCTGGCTAGAGAAAGCCCTAAGCCTGCTGGAAGCTAAAGATGGCACCGGCTAGTAGTGGGCTTTGGGATCCCCTCCCAAATTTCTGCCCTGGGACACGTCGATGAAGCCATCCGCACAATGCGCGGCAGCAGAAAAAAGGGCAAACAGAATGCTTGGAATGATTAAGAAGGGGATCACGAACAGATCGGAGAAGGTTATCATGCCACTGTACTGGGCCATGGTACGCCCCCACCTGGAATACTGCGTCCAGCACTGGTCGCCGTACTTGAAGAAGGACACAGTACTACTCGAAAGGATCCAGAGAAGAGCGACTAAAATGGTTAAGGGGCTGGAGGAGTTGTCATACAGTGAGAGATTAGAGAACTGGGCCTCTTCTCTCTTGAAAAGAGGAGACTGAGAGCAGACATGATCGAAACCTTCAAGATAATGAAGGGAATAGACTTGGTAGATAAAGACAGGTTGTTCACCCTCTCCAAGTTAGGGAGAACAAGAGGGCATTCTCTAAAGTTAAAAGGGGATAGATTCTGTACAAACGTAAGGAAGTTCTTTTTTACCCAGAGAGTGGTGGAAAATTAGAACACTCCTCCGGAGGCTGTCGTAGGGGAAAACACCATCCAGGGATTCAAGACAAAGTTAGACAAGTTCCTGTGGAACTAGAATGTACGCAGGTAGGGCTGGTCTCGGTTAGGGCGCTGGTCTTTGACCTGGGGGCCACTGCAGGAGCGGACTGCTGGGCACGATGGACCACTGGTCTGACCCAGCAGCAGCAGTTCTTATGTTCTAACACCAGCACTGTCAGGATAATCATTTCAGTTCTCATATATTCTAATCACAAAATAGAAAATAAAATTATTTTTCTACTTTTTGTTGTCTGGTCATTTTATTTTTCAAAGCACATTGGTTCTAGGCTCTGGTTTCTGTTTCACTCTGTCATATCTTAACTCACTCGACAGGGTCTCCTGCTCATTTGACATTTCTTCTCTGTGCTCACTATCCATCTTCCATCTTTGTGTACTTATCTTTCCCTTCTTTGTGTCTCAAGGTGATTTGAGGCAGATAGAGACTTTTAAAATAAAATTGGGAAAACTAAAATGGCCACTTCGGCAGTATTTTAACACCAAAAACAGCCAGGGAGAACTAAATAAAAGCTTCAAAACTTCATAAAAGCTTTTTTTTTTTTTTGGGGGGGGGAGGTGGGGGACCCTATAAGAAGCCCCAGAGACAAGGTTTGAACCACCCTGAAGTCTCCCATAGAAAGTAAAAGATTGTACTCAAAGAACTGCCTAGTGCTATGCCTGCATCAGTTCACATTGCAGCTGGACAACAGAGATTTCTGTCTCAGACAGCATATAACATTTTCCATCCGCTTGTCTCTTTGGGCTGTCTTTTAGACAGGTTCAGATAGCCTGAAACCCTCAACCCCACTAGCTCCTCATGCATCTTTGGGAGGGAACACAGGGCCACTCAGTCTGTGCTCAAGCACCAGATAAATCAGGGGTGAGCTGATCTCCCAGGGGAACGCACTCCATGCAGGCCAGCTAGGTAAGTTCCCTGCAAAAGGGTTGCCCCCCCTCCCCTAGCCCCAGCTACTGCCCTCTGAACTAGAGCAGTGTTTCCCAACTTCTTCAAGCCAAGTACCCACTAGACAGAAAATTTTCAACCGAGTATCCACAAACTCTAAGCAGCAGAGATTTTGAAATGGACATTTTATTGTTAAATAGTAACAAACTAGGCAATATACATAACAAATACAGGTCACTGAAACTGGCAAAGGACCAGTTTATATGAGACTTAAATATAATAGATAATGCCAAGTCTCATATAAACTTTGACAGAACCTCTTCCCCCCCCCCCAAGCTTGGAAACAGGAAAGGCCTGCAGTGATCTGAACAACAGACCCTTCTGAAATCCCTCTTGCAAAAAGTCCAGGACTACAGAAATTGGAGCTTGGAAGGGCTCTACATCAGCCACAGCACACCAGTGCTGAAAGGACTTCAAGGCCTTAGCATAAGCTGCCACCATTGATGGCTTTTTAGCTCGAAACAGAGTGGCAACAACCAAGTCCATAACCCTTGCTCATCGGGGTAGCCTGCTCAAGAGTCATGCAGTAAGCCCAAAGTGTTCCAAATTCTCTATAGGGGCTGGTCACTGAGTGAGAAGATCCACTTGGACCAGCATTTTGAGGCCTTCATCCCTCTGGAGGTGAACTAGGTCCCCATACCATGGTCTGTAGGGTGGGGATCTAGTGGGCTCAATCAGGCACCACTAGAACTACCAACCCCGGATGACCCGCAATCCTGCAATTGACTCAACCTAGCAGGGACCACGGGGGAAACACATACCTTCTTCAGCCACAGTTCAACTAATGCGGCCAAGCTCGCGATCCCAGGCTCACATCTTCAGTTGTAAAATTGAGCTGCCTTTGTGTTTACTGCTGAGGCCAACAGATTCATCTGTTGACGCCCCACCACCGAACAATGGAGTTGAACATCTAGGGGGAGGGGGAGACAGTGACAGTTCTCTCAGGTTGAAAGTCTGCTCACTGAGAATGTCAGCCTGCACATTTTCCACTCCTGCTAAATGCACGGCCAAAGGGTCTGGAAATAAGCTTCTGTCTACCAAAAGAGGAATTGAAATTCTAGGCATATTGGGGTGCTTCTGATGCCTCCTTGCCTGCTGACATAGGCCACTATTGCCGCATTGTCTGAGAAGACTGACTGCTTTGCCTTCCAGATACTTCTCCAGTATCTGTAGCACTAGATGAATGGCTCTGAGTTCCAGGCAATTTACAGACCACTTCTGCTGAGCCAGTATCCAATGATCCTGAACTGGGTGACCTTTGCAATGACACCCCCAACCATAAATGCTGGTATCGTTCGTTAGTACCTCCCAGAAATAAATATGAAGAGGCATACCCCTTGAGAGGGAAACTGTCTGCAGCCACCACCGCAGGCTGTTCCTCACTTCCAGTAACCATGTAAATGTTTGCTGAAGCGAGTCTGTCTGAGGAGACCAGCGAGGAGCCGAGAGAGTCTTGGAGAAGTCTCATGTGTGTTCTCACACAAGGGACCACTTCTATGACTGCTGCCATCGACCACAGGACCTGTAGATAATGCCATGCCATAAGAGTTGGACTATGTAGCAGGTCCGAAATCTGCCTCTGAAGCTTCAGTCTGGCTGGCTCTGGAAGAAAAACCTGGCTCAAGGCCATGTCAAACAAAACTCCCAGGTACTTCAGGTGCTGGGCTAACTCCAGCTGACTCTTCTTGAAGTTGACTATCCATCCCAGGTCCTGGAGGAGTTGGACCACTCTTGAAACTACCTTTTCTCCTTCCTTCCTAGATAGGGCTCTGATCAGCCAATTGTCCAAATATGGGTACACATGGATGCAGAGGTGTGCTGCTACCACCATCATGACCTTGGGAAAGGTGTGAGGTGCCACTGCTAGGCCAAAGAGCGGCGTAGAGAACTGGAAATGTTGCTCCAGCACATGAAATCGCAAGTACTTCCTGTGGACTAGAAAAATGGAAATGTGGAGATAGGCTTCCATCAAATCAAGGGAGACAACAAATTTCCCCACCGTCACTACCGCTGTGACTGAATGGTATCCATGCGGAAGTGTGGCACTTGTATTGACTGACTTAAGTCTAGAACTGCCCAAGCCCAATTATTTGGCCAGGACTGGCTCTATGGCATACAAATTCAGTAGCCCTTCCACTGTTTCCAGGACTCTCAGGGCTCTCTCTGGCATGGATGCGAGCAATTATGAAGGGGACGGCCCCTGAGCTCCAAAAAATATAAAAGCAGGCTGGCTAGCTAGGTGACCCCCGAGGGCTGATCTTGCTAGCAGCATAGTTCTGGAGTGTGGAGGCAGAGGTTCCAACAAGTGAGAACTTCTAGGCACTAAGAAAAAATATATATATTTTTTTGTTCAATAATATTTATTAGATTTTCAAGAAAAGGAATACAAAATGTAACCATAAAGTGACAAATAGTCGTATATATAACATTTTCACAATCTTACAGGGTTATACCGCAAAATCATTTAGTATGCAATGCCAATGTAGTAGTGTCATGCAAATAAATTAATATTATCCAAAAAAAAAAACCAGCAACCCTTAAGCACTCAGTGTGTAGCATATAATCAAGTAGGAGTAACAGCAATATATGCTAGTATTTTAGACCATATCTTGGTAATGTGAAAACCTGTAGATAAGTTGTTATCAGCAATTGACTGTTCATATCTTGCATATAAACAGACAGTGTTCCACCATTCATTGTAGCTAAGGGAGGAGAAATCTTTCCAATGTGATAGTATAATTTTCAGTGCTATCAATAAGAAACATTGAAATAGTCTCATATCGTATTTATCCAATACAGTACCACCTGTAATTATTATAGAGTAATTAATACCATCTGTTATATGTAAAATATCACATACCGTGGCCCAGATATCTGACCAAAATGATTTTAAGAGAGAACATTGAAACAGCATGTGATCTAGTGTACCAATTTGGGCTTTACAGGACCAACATAAATTAGATACGTCTGATGAAACCTTAGAGAATTTATACGGCGTCCAGTAAGCTCTGTGGTAAAGAAAGAGAACAAGTTGTTTAATTGCAGCTGCTTGGAGCGTTCTAAACGCCGTAATCCATAGAGTCTCCCATTCTGTAAGAGTTAGCATCAACGAGATGTCTCGAGCCCACACATCATAAAGTGCCTTTGGATATGTGAATTTGTGTTTCTTTATGAGTTTATACAATAAGAACATAAGCAGTGCCTCTGATGGGTCAGACCTGAGGTCCATCGTGCCCAGCAGTCCGCTCACACGGCGGCCCAACAGTTCCAGGACCTGTGCAGGTATCCTCTATCTATACTCCTCTATCCCTTTTTCCAGCAGGAAATTGTCCAATCCTTTCTTGAACCCCAGTACTGTACTCTGCCCTATTACACTCTCTGGAAGCGCACTCCAGGTGTCCACCACATGTTGGGTAAAGAAGAACTTCCTAGCATTCGTTTTGAATCTGTCCCCTTTCAACTTTTCTGAATGCCCTCTTGTTCTTTTATTATTCGAAAGTTTGAAGAATCTGTCCCTCTCTACTCTCTTTTGGCACTAATGACAGCACACCAAGTAAGAATTGTCGGTTGATCTTGTATTATAGATCTGTTTTTCAGAAGTGCCTTGATACAATGTTGTAATAGGAACCAACAAAAGAATTGAGTTGGGGAGAGCTCATATAGTTCCGATAGAGTAGCATAATCTGTAATCTGCTTGTCGGTTATTAACTGTGATAAGGACCATATCCCAGCTTTGATCCAGGATTTCCATTCTATATATTTTCCTTGAATTTGCACCATGGGATTGAGCCATTTGATGTCTGTTAAGTTGTCCAATTCACTTATGGCCGATGCTATGGATTTCAGAATTGGGTTTTCTGATATATTTCTAGGAGTCTGTATAAAAGAGATAAATTTCAGACAGTTTTTATTATACAGCTTCTGTTCTAATTGCAACCATGTTGGAGAGCACAGTTGGTCAATATCCATTATCCATTGAGAGCCTTGTCTACTTAAGAAAGCAATGTTATAGTCATACATGCTGGGAAAATTCACTCCACCATTGTTTTTAGAACATTTCAATTTCTTTAAGGCAATACGTGGTATGTTATGATTCCATAAAAAGTCCGTCAACAGTGATTCAATCTTTGTGTAAGTTTGGGGATGAAGTAAGAAGGGAAGCATAGATAAAATATAGGTAATTTTAGGAGATAAGACCATCTTGACAGAATCCAATCTACCCCACCAAGTGAGTTTCAAGGGGGACCACTGTGATGTTATGTGTTTAATTAAATTGAGAATATGTTCTTCATTGTAAGATCTAGTTCCTCAATAGAGTTACCAAAGTAGATACCCAAATATTTCAAACGTGAAGGTGAGTATTTGAGACCTAAATCAGAGATATTAGCTCTAGATGAAATAGAATTTAGGGGCATGACTTCCGTTTTGGTAGTATTGAGCTTATAACCTGATAGACTTGCATAATTCTCAATGGTTTTTAATATGCATGGTATGGAATTCAAAGTGGAATATATTAGGACATCATCAGCATATGCAGATAGTTTAATAGACAGATCTTCAACTTGAAGTCCATTGATGTTGGAATTAGAACGTATAGAAATTAATAACGGTTCCAATTATAAAGGTGACAGTCGACAACTTAGGCGAGTCCCTCTGGTTGGATAAAAAGCTGCTGAGAATGTGTCATTAATGCGGAGTTTGGTAGAAAGATTCGAGTATAGCACTTGTATCATTTTTATGAAGGTCTCCGGAAGTCCGAACCAGCTCATAACTTGAAAAAAAAGGACCATTCTACTCGATCAAATGCCTTTTCAGCATCTAAGGCTATGGCCAAGAGTGGGTCAGACACTCTTTCTGCTTGGAGGAGAACATGAGCAAAAAGTCTCGTGTTATCACTAGAAAGTCTATTTTTCATAAAACCATTTTGATCCGCATGTATGATTTTGTTTAAAGCTGGGTTCAAACGTGTGGCTAGTATTTTCACATAAATTTTTGCATCCACATTTATTAATGAGAGTGATCTGTAATTTTGTACTTAGAGAGGGTCCTTATCTGGTTTGGGGAGAACAATGGTTAAAGCTTCCGTAAATGTTCCTGTAGCTATACCACTTTCCGATAGATGACAGAAGTATTGTGTCAGAAAGGGGAGAATATGATCTTGAAAAGCAACATAGAATTCTACTGGCAAACCATCAGGGCTCGGTGATTTGTGCTTCGCCATGGTATGAAGAGCCTGTTCAACTTGTGATATTGTAATTCGACCAACCATTCTTCCAGCTTCCTCCTCTGTGAGAACAGGGTGAGGTAAATGTTGTAGAAAAGAGTCAAATAGGGCTGTGTTTGGACGTTCTATTGAATATAGATCCTTGTAGAAAGCTTGGAATTGAGAACAAATATCTTTAGTGTTCAGTAGAATTTCCCCATTTGAGTCTTTTATGGCTGGAATTGTAGTTTTCTCCGAACCTAATTTTAAATATGAGGCAAGTTGGTGACCACATTTATTCATAGTTGAATAGTAAGATGTAGATTTCATGAAGATCTCTTTAGAAGCCTCTCTGCTTAGAGTGAAATTATATTCAAATTTCAATTTATGTAGATCCGATTGTAGTGCAATGTTTGTTAAGTCCTGAAGATGAAGTTGTTCCGCATTTTTTATTTTGTCTTCTAGTATACTCAACTTAGCTTGGTTTGATTTGTTTTTAGCAGCTACATATGTTAATATCGTTCCACGAATATAAACTTTAAAAGCATCCCATGTGATTTGCCAGGAGGTGTCAGAAGGCTTGTTTGATTCTAAATAGTCTATGATATGATTTTTGGTGGATTTTATAAAGGTTTCATCAGAAAGTAATGATGAATTAAATCGCCACAGGCCTTTATTGTACACTGGACCCAAGTCTGTGAATTTTATCAGTATAGAGGCATGATCTGAGATCGATATGGGGTGTATTTCGGCTGAGTCCAACTTCGAAGATAAGGAATAACTAGATAAAAAAATAATCAATTCTGGAGTATGAAGAATGTGGTGGAGAATAAAAGGTATATGTACTGTCGTTTGGATGTAATAGTCTCCACATATCTAGCATTTTAGTTTGGCTCATTAAATCTCATATACTGTTCCAGGATTTGGTTGGCCAGTATGTTGCCTTAGATTTTCTGTCCATATTCACATCAAGGATTTGGTTAAAGTCACCCCCTAGAATACATGGAACATCACCTGAGGCTGATATTAAATCAGTTATTGTGTGAAAGAAAGTAGGGTCATCAACATTAGGTGCATAAATATTAATAGCTGAAATTTTTGATGCAGCAATAGTCAGGTCCAGCTTAATCCATCTCCCTGTAGTGTCAGTAGAATGCAAAAGGATCTTAATGTCATGTCGGCGTCTTATCAGTATAATAACCCCATTTTTCTTACCCACAGCAGGTGAGTATACAGGTGGATAAGACCAGTTAGGGGATATCTTTTTCGATTCACTCTCTGACAAATGAGTTTCTTGGTAAAATACTATGTCTGGGTGGAATTGCTCAGTATATCGGAGTATTTTGCATCTTTTAATCGGATTATTAAATCCTTTCACATTTAATGAAAAGCAGATAAGAGACATATTATCCTCTGATTGTGATGTACTCGGATGCAAGGATAAGCAGATGGGAATAAAAATTGAGAATATTGCAGACCTGTTGCAAATGTATCACAGAAGTAAAATAATTCATAATGTGATGTACTCTGGTGCCAAAAATGCACAGTTGGGTAGAGAGCAATGTAAATATGGGCTACCAACCCTTAATACAAATATCCACATGTGTGATGTACTCTGGTGCATCAGGAGACAGCCTGGGTAGAATTGGAGCAGCTACCCTCAGAAAAGATAAAGTGAACTCCCTTAATAGCTGATGGATTAATTATTAGAAGATATATCAGTATGACCAGTATAAACAAGTAAAGAAATGATTCAGTATGACATATGATCAAAAATATGGAATGTTGAGCACAGCAGTCTAACAATCTGGAAGTAACACAGAAGTGGCGTATAAACAGGAGTTTGTGTCTTCAATAAACCATAATAAGCTGACTGCTGCTATATTGTATTTGGGCATTATAGATTACATCAGATATATATACATGGTGGAGACTATCATGACAATGAAAATTATGATATACTGCAGCTGTAACAATACTATAACAGAAAAATAGCATAATTAAATATAGATATAGGCTTAAGGTAATTAATATAAAAAGTAAACTTAATAAAACCATTGACAAATACAGCATAACAGAAACAATCTGTCACTAGCACATGTGCTGGGCATACGAACAGCATAGAAGAGTGAAAATATAATAATAGTGTGCTCATGTGCATGTAGTGATAGTGCTGCCATTTGAACTCTATAAATAATAAGTACCGAAGGTAAACAGAAAGAATAATACACTTATATATAACATGTGAAATCGTATACTTCAGGATGCATAGGACACCTGCAAGAATGAAAATGTTAGTAAGGGGAGAAATCTACCTTCTCTCCATGGGTTAGTGAGTAGAAAGAGTAGAACACAAGGTTAATCGAAACCAGCATATTTTAGGATAACTAGAAAACATCAATTTATAACCAGAATGTAATACAAGCTACATAGTTACACCATTTGCAGGTAAAATTACCAGAAACGGGAGCACGTTAGAAAATGAGCAGTGAAAAAACGGCTCAGTGAACAATCACTCATGAGGTTCTAAAATATGCTTGTAAAGTCAGGTTTTGTCAATAGATGTCGGATGCACATTTTCGATGAATTCAGCAAGGTCTGCAGGGTTGGTGTAATCCTTAGTTGAATTGTTGTAAGTGACCCGCATATGTGCAGGGTAGAGGATCCCATGCTTAGCACCCATCGCTGTTAATTTAGGCCTGAAGGCGAGGAGTTGTTTTCTCTTATTTGCAGATTCCTTTGATAGATCTGGAACCAAAATCAACTTATTGCCTTCAAAATTTATAGGCGAATAGGTTTTTGCTTTCTGTAAAATCAATTGCACATGGGATTGTCGCAGCAGTGACTACAATAGGCCTCGGAAAACGATTATGGCGCGCCATGTTGAGGAACTCTGTATGCAGTATCAAAGACAAGCTTTGTATCTGCAGATATTTTAAGTAGCTCAGGAAGCAGTGCCGCCAAAAAATCAGTAAGATTGCAAGCCTCTCTCCCTTCCGGAAGGCCTACAAATTGAAAACTGTTCCTCTTCGCCCTATTTTTCGCATCTTCCAGGGCCAGCTCCAGTTGAGAAATACGCTGCGTCTGCTTGAAAAGTAATTTTATGGAATCTTCTGAGGTTTGCACTTTTGCCTCCAACCTTTCCGTGTGCAGTTTAACGTTGCTGAATTCCTCTCTTAAAGTGGTGAGTTCACCCTTCATTTCTGTTATATCTTGTTTGGTATCCAGTAATAGATTACGAATGGAACGGAGTTCCTCAATAATGGAGGCCGAGGAAACTTCTTCGTTTTTGTCATCGCCATTTTTTTTGCGGTGTAGAGGGTTCCGTATTTTTACGCTTACTGGGTTTTGTGGCGGACATAATCCAGTGCTGGATAATATTTGTAAGGTCGATGAAAGAATAAATGAAATGGATGTTTTCTTGGGTTATATATATTTTATTGCTGGAGCTCAATCACCATGCGTCCATTCTCGTTGATGCTCACTAGCGCCCCCAAAGAAAAAATATCTTAAAAAACCCCCCGCAGAGCAGAGACACTTCTGAGCAACTTGCTTGCAGAAAAAAACTGAGGGGGCAGGAGCAACTTCCAGTGAAGGAGGTAGAATTCTAAAACGATTGACAGCATTCTGCCAAATGACTTGTGGGTTCAGATGTTTAACCCTACTTATGGTTCAGGACTACTAGACATATTGCACTAGAATGAGAGTTATAAGATTAATAGGCTCTTCTTGCACCTCAACACATCAGTTACCGCAAAATGTCTAAAGCCCTGACAAACTAAAACTATATTAAAATGTTTTGGCATCACCTTAGTAAGGCCAATACACAAACCCGGGACCTTACCATATCATAACAGCACTAACTTCAAGAACTCAAACAGCAACAACCTTATGCACTGTAAATATTACACTAGATCCTAAAATTCAAATACAGCACCCAGTGAAAAAACAGAACAATGGGATTGCTGCAAGAATGCCACACCTTGGTCATACACGCAAGACACAGACGGACCCTCAACAAACATGAAACAAGGGACTACAGATCAGTAATTGAGATATGAAGGCAAAAATCTTAAGTGGAAACCTGAAAAAGTTAGACTCAACATACAAGTATATAGCAATACTAGAAAACCTTGAACAGCCCTTGTACATAGCAATACTAGAAAACCAGAAATCAAAATACAATATATCAACGGATATGCATTTCCAGTGATTAGCATATTCCAATTAATAAATTCAGAATGAAATACTATTTTCTACCATTGTTGTCTGAGTAGCAGACTATGGACTTTTCCTCCAGGAACTTGCCTAAACCTTTTTTAAACCACTGTTAAAACATCCTCTGGAAATCATTTGATTTAAAACAGTCAAAATATGAGCAAATGCTTTTTTCTACCTTTGTTGTCTGGACATTTTATTTTTCCATCATGTTGGTTCCAGTTTACCTTTTCTGCTGTCCTGTCTTCTTCTAATTCTTCTTCAAGTGGCTGCTGTACATTTGTGTTTTCTCCTTTCTTCTATTTCCTTACTGCACCTGCCACTGACATATTTATCATTCCTTTTAGCTCTTTTCTGCCTCTTACCCTTCTCTATTTTTCAGCTACCTATCAAGTTTATTGTGTATTTCATTAATCGCTTACTCAAATTTCTAAGCGATGAACATTTCTTTAAAATTACAAATAATACAGGGGATAGCAAAAACTAATAGACACTGAACCAAACATAACAAAGTGATGACTAACAATATAAACAGTAAAAAACAAAGGGAAAAAATGGGTAAAGAAATACAAAATTGTTAATAGAAAAGAAGACAATTATGGTAAAAAACAATAGAGAGGGAATAGACAATAGCCTTATAAGAGGTTATAGAGATAAGCTGGAACTCCTAAGTATCAAAAGCATCTTTAAAAAGAAAGCTTTTTAGTTTGCTTTTAAATTTATCTAAGCTGTTTTCTTCTCTAAGATAAATAGGGAGGGAGTTCCATGTTTGAGGAGCTGTAACAGAAAAAATAAATTGCCGCCGTGTGTTAATAACTTTGAGTGAGGGCGTAACTAATAAATGTTGATCGATAGACCTCAGTGATCACATTTTCATATTCTTTCAACCCTCCATTCCCCATCTCACTCCTTTCTCAATCCTTCTTTCCTTTTCATATTCAATTTATCCCTCTTTCTCCCCTTTCCACCTGCTGGTTATCTCTTCCTCCCTCTCATACACACCAATGTCCAACATCTCTTCATCCCCCCCATGCAGCATCCTCTCCTTTTCTCTGCCATGTTCAACATTTCTCCCTCTCTCCCCATGCATCATCTCTCTCTCTCCTCCACCCCACCCCATGACCATTTCTCCCTCTCCCCCCAAGCACTATCTCTCCTTCCCCTCCACCCTCATCATTTCTCCCTCTCTCACCCCTTCTGCAACATATTTCCTTTCTTCCCTCCCCCCAACCCCATTCATAAATATGTTCTTTCTTGCTTCAACGGGTCAGCAGCCATTCCTACTGTTGCCTGCCGCTAACCCAGAAGCCTCTCCTCTGCCGCGTCCCACCTGGATAGAAACAGGAAGTTCTGACATTGCAGAGGAGAGGCTTCTGGATTAGCAGCAGGCACCTGTAAGAATCGCTACTGCTACCCCAATGAAGGAAGAGAGAGAGCACTGCTGGGGCAACGGTGACTCCATATATGAATTGAGGAGGAAGGAGGGTAGTAGATCCACATGACATTGTGTACTAGAGAATGACACAGGGAAAAAATTTGTCTCCGTCACTGCCCCTTCCCTGTGACCACCGACCCTCTCCCCGCGACCACTGTCCCCGCCCCATACCCGCAACCACTGTCCCCGTCCCCACGACCACTGTCCCCCGCAGCATCCATACAAGCCTCAGTACTGCAATATTTAGCTTATTCCTTCCTCATAAATCAAAGTTCTGGCTCCTGAACTAGAGAAAGAGATGTTCAGCTGGCAGGGCTTTGTTTATAAATTTTTATCAACACAACTAATATACTACTTTATTCTAAAGCAAAAAAATAAATAAATAAATATAATTTTTTTTTTCTACCTTTGTTGTCTGGTTTCTGCTTTCCTCATCTCATTCATTTCCTTCCATCCACTGTCTGCCTTCTCTGTCTCTTCCATATGCTCTGTTACTGTGCCTCTCCCTTCCATCTCTCCATTCACCCCCACCTCAGTTGGTCTGCCACCCATCTTCTTCCCTCCGCTCTCCCCATAGTCTGGAATTTCTCTCTTCCCCATTTCCCTTCAGCGTCTGTTCCTCTCTACCCCACCTTCCCCAGTTCCCTTCAACATCTGTTCCTCTCCATCCCACATTCCCCAGGTCCCTTCAGCATCTGTTCTTCTCCACCCTACATTTCCTCCCTTTCTCCCTCCCTGCCCCTTACCTTTGGGGCAGGCAATTTCTAAATTTGCTTCCTATTAGCAGCCGGGAGTTGAAGTTGCGTGTGGCTGCAGGAAAGGTCGTCTCTGATGCAACTTCCAGTTGTGTCAGAGAGGACCTTTACGGCACCCACACGCGATTTCAATGCTCCGGCTGCTCGTAGGAAACAAATTTAGAGAAATTGCCTGCCGCGAAGGTAAGGAGCAGGGAAGGAGATGCTCAGGCGGCGTCAATCAGGCTCAAGCAGCGGCAGTGATTGGGCGGCAGCGATCAGGAGGGATGGAAATGCTTGGGTGGCAATTGGGTGGCAGAAGTGGCAGCTATCAGTATGAAGGGAGGGAGCACGATCGGTGACCGCACGCGTTCCCTCCCTTAACTGCGTAGACAAAGCCATTCACCGCTTCACGGGGCGGTGAATGGCCTTGTCCCCATAGCCGTGGTGAACACTGCTTTCCCCCCCCACTGTTTGGGCGAGTTACCTATGGCTGACTGCAGGTAACAGCCACCATGTCATTCTCTACTGTGTACCTCCCACCAGCAGAATGTGAACCCCTTGGGGTACATGTACTGTGTGTTGGGAACCTCTGAACTAGAGGCTGTATCTTATCCCATGCAGAGCTGTCTTAGAAATTCTGGGAACCTCTGGGGCACTGGAAAGTCTCACACTTCAGATTAAAACCCAAAATTAAGAAATAAATTGTAGAGCAGAAGAAGACACCTTCTCAACTCGCTTGCAAAAGAAAAACTGAGGAGATGGGGCACTGTCTACTGACACAAGGAGGCAGAGCAGAAAAGCTGTGAATGATTCCTTCTGCAAAACTCGCAGATAAAGGAGAATAACCCACTGGTCAAGACTCATGTTCCTTTTGCACTTGAAATACAGTAACTGTACTATAAACACAATTTGGAATTACAGTGTTCTCCCACGAATTCACGGTTTGCGAATCGTGGACTCGCTCATTCGCAGTCTGCTCCGACCGCCTCTTCCTGTAGTAAAGTCGGGCTACACCAACAAAGAGCTGCATGTCCTGATTGATGTAGTCCAACTTTACTACAGGAAGAGGTGGTCAAAGCAGACCGCGAGTGATTTTCTTCACCTGCTGGTGCTCCAGCTGCCCTCTCCTGCCTTACCTGCCTTTTGACAGGCCGTTTTTGAAATTCAGGGGGGTTCCTGGAACGTATCCCACGTGAATTTCGGGGAAGTACTATATATAGAAGTATGTTACAAGTATTTAGAAAGAGAAAGGGGATGGTATTTGATATACTGCCTTTCTATGGTTATACAATTAAAGTGGTTCACATTTATATACTAGCAAATATGGGGCAATGGAGGGTACTAACCATTAGGGTACTTCTCCAGTGAATTCTGGCATCTCAGTCTCCTTCCCTTCCTTCCCACCAAGGCTTGGCATTTTTCTTCTCTCCTTCCCTTCCATCTCTCCCTCTCCCTCCATGCTCTGGCATTTCCTTTCCCTCCCCTTCCTTCCTTCCTGATGGTCTGTCATCTCAGTCTCCTTTCCTTCCCCCATCTCCTGGCATCTCTCCTTCTCTTCAATTTCTCCCTCCCTCTCCATGCTCTGGTTTTCTCCTCTCTTTCCTTTCCCTCCCTCCCTCTCCATGCACCTCATCCCACCCTTCCCTTGGTACAGCACTGGCTAGACCCAGGGAAATTTGTAAGTAGGATCATGAAGAGGTGGTATTTTGCTGTCAGGGCAGGGCTTCATGTTATGAGGAATGATTTGAAGGGAACTTGATGAGGGGGAGGTAGAATTGCAAGGTGATGACGGGGGGGAGGGGTCATACCACAAAGCCATGTTATTTCTTGTCAGCCATGCTACTGGAGTGCTGGTAGCACAGCTGGAATTTAATTACCACCTCAAGAGAAAGAGTAAGTTCAGCTATGCTATCAGCAGTCATGACAGCTAGTGTGCAGCGGTACCAACCCATGACTGTCACAACTGGTCACATACCTACTCCCACATTAGGCAACTAATGTGGCAATTATTTTTAACACACAGACTCCTTTCCAAATGCAGCAAACAATAACACAGGCCTGCAATACTCCTTAACATAAAATGAAGAACCCTCTCAAAAAACTTACTGGCAGAAGCATCCCAAAACTTTATTGATCCATCTGCATGTCTAAATAAAATAAAAACAAAATAGATTAGAATTTAATTAAAACAAGGCCATTTCCAGTGTATGCTTTGTGGTTAATATGGATAAAAGATGACACGAGGCTATCAGGTTCAATTTTCTTACTTTGAAGCAGCTCAAAATAATCAAGAACAAATGGCAAGCTCTTTCATTTTTCCTAGTTTTTCTTTTCTTTTCTTTTCTTTCCTGAAAAGTCTGATTCAGTTGTCAAATGATTCCAATACAATTTTTACTGCTAAGCATTTCAAAACATTTTCTACCTCTTCACTGTACTGCACTAAGCCACAGCCTTCAGTTTTTCATATTCAAGGTTTCAAGGTTTATTAAATATTTGATGAATCGCTATATCTTTATACAAAGCGATGTACATAATAATAAAATAAATTAAGTTAAAATACATACAGTATATATAAACATTAGAAGTAAGACAAGACCAACAACAATTGGAAGGGAAAAGGGGTTAAAGTTACATCTGTTATATTGAAAAACACATTTAAGGAAAAAAACATTAAGGAGCAAGGGGATTCTTAAAACAAAAATTCATATAATAAAGTAAATTTTATATATTAAAAGCCTGTTTAAAAAGAAATGTTTTCAGGGATTTCTTGAAGGAGGAAATGTCTTTTTCAATTTTTATGTATCCTAGAGCTCCTATTCTGGAAAACACTCAAGAATCTTCCATTAATCTAAAAAGCATACATGTACTTTCAAATTATATTCCAAACAATGTACATTAACATTGGCGCTATCTACACTTTGGTCTAAAGCCCATCCAAAATTTGACCTCCTCAATTCCCTCCTGCTGCTACATTCAGTTGCTGCTGCTTCTCCAAACAGTAGCAGCAAAACAACACAGTTATGAGGTCACAGTCATCACCTTCCTGTTCTAGGGTAGAGCTGGCAGCTGCGCATATAGAAGCAGTGGTCCTATGACTGCTTTATGTTGTTATGCTACCACTGGTTCTGGGAAGCGGCTATGATGGCAGAGGGAGCAGAAGATAACATGGATGGACACAAAATGGGTGATGCTGGATGGGAGGAGAGAAAGGGGGAAATGTTGGATGAAAAGGGGAGAGAGGAAAAGAAATAACTGAAAGGTGAAGAGGAGAGAGTTAGTGGGGAATAAGAGGAAGGGAAACAGAAGAACTGGAATAAGGGAAAGAAATGGAAAGCTGTAGGTAGATGCAGTAAAAAGAGGGAAATTGAAAACTAAATAATACAAATGAATTAAATCTAGTCAGAAGCAGAAAAATAACTTGAAGAAAGCTGAAAGGAAAAGGAGAAATGTAGCAAATGACAGGAAATCCTGGTAAGAAAAATAGGAGAAGATGGAGGACAGCAGAAAACAGAGACTTCAACCAGCATAACTAGAAAAATGGCCAGACAATAAAAGGCAATAAAAATTGGACTAATTTTAATACATTTTTGATTAAAACTTGAAGAACATAAGAATTACCACTGCTGGGTCAGACCAGTGGTCCATCGTGCCCAGCAGTCCGCTCACGTGGAAGCCCTTTGGTCAAAGACCAGTGCCCTATTTCAGTCTAGCCTTACCTGCATAAATTCAGCAGGAACTTGTCTAATCCCTGAAGGGTGCTTTCCCCTACAATAGCCTCTGGAAGAGCATTCCAGATTTCTACCACTCCCTGGGTGAAGAAGAACTTCCTTTCGTTTGTACAGAATCTATCCCTTTTTAACTATAGAGTGCCCTCTCGTTCTCTCCACCTTGGAGAGGGTGAACAATCTCTCTTTCTCTAAGTCTATTCCCTTCATTATCTTGAATGTTTTGATCATGTCCCCTCTCTGTCTCCTCTTTTGAAGGGAGAAGAGGCCCAGTTTCTCTAGCCTCTCACTGTAAGGCAACTCCTCCAGTCCCATAACCATTTTTGTCACTCTTCTCTGGACCCTTTTGAGTAGTACTATGTCCTTTTTCATGTACGGCGACCAGTGTTGGACGCAGTATTCCAGGTGGGAGCGCACCATGGCCCAGTACAACGGCATGATAACCTTCTCCGATCTGTTTGTGATCCCCTTCTTAATCATTCCTAGCATTCTGTTTGACCTTTTCGCCACCGCTGTGCATTGCGCAGACGGCTTCATTGACTTGTCTACAAGTACTTCCAAGTCTCTTTCCTGGGGGGTCTCTCTGAGTACTGCACCGGACATCCTATATTCGTGAATAAGATTTTTGTTACCGACATGCATCACCTTGTACTTATCCATGTTGAACCTCATTTGCCATTTCGCGGCCCATTCCTCGTGCATGTTTATGTCTCGTTATAGGTCTTTGCAATCCTTTTTTGTCCTCATTACTCTGAATAACTTCGTATCGGCCACATATTTAATCACCTCACTCGTCGTACCAATTTCCAGGTCATTTATACATATGTTGATGAGCATGGGCCTGAGCATCAAACCCTGCGGCACTCCACTCGTGACGCTTTTCCAGTCCGAGTATTGTCCATTTACCCCTACTCTCTTTTTCCTATCAGCCAACCAGTTTTTAATCCACGTGAGTATATCACCCTTGATCCATGGCTCACAATTTTTTGAAGTAGTTGTTCATGCGGGACCTTGTCGAATGCCTTCTGAAAATCCAGATATTGTGACAATCCTGCATCCCCGAGGCTTGTCACAGAGAGATATAGAAGGATTTACAAACCCCGTGCAGAAGGGCTGACCAAGTCAGGAGCCGGGGAAGCACATCAGCTGACTATCCTGTAGACAGTGAGGAAAAAATGGAAGTGGGACAGAAAAGCTGCAACTTCCCTAATGCTGTCCTTAAGCCAGGCAAGAAAGTTCTGCCTTGCTGCCATCCAGGTCCTGTTAGGCAGAAGGCAGATCAGCAGGGTGTCTGGAGAGAAACGATTCAGGCAGAGGGAAGGAAACTCTCCCCCCTACAGCTTCAGGGGAGTGGTTTCTTCCCACAGCTTAAGCCGAGGCTCGGTAATGAGCTAGGGAGAACAGGGAGGAGTCCAAGGACGGAGGAAGTAACCAGAGAAGCCTGGGAGACAGGAGCAGGGCAGAGTCAAGGAGCCCCGTGGGAGGCTGTGCTGACCAGGAGACAGCCAGTGCCCCTTGCTCTGACTGATTGGGACATGTAAGAGGAACAGGTTATAAGTCTTCCTTTAGAATTATGTATAACTGAGCCTATGATGGTAGAGGAGAGTTATACTCTGTGTGAAACCCAGCATGAGCAGATGGAGATTTCTTAAAGAAATGTGAGTGCAGAGAAAAAGTTTATTTTGCCTACCGTTTCTCTGCTGTCACCCTGGAACCTGGGAAAATGTTATGGCAGAAGTTAAGAGTGCTGCAAACTGCCAAGTTTTTGTTCTGAGCGTATGTCTGTGTAAAGCACAAGAGCTTAGATGTTTTGTACCAACCGTAGCTAAGCTGTTTCAAACGCTGTGATGGAAAGCAGGCTGTATTACTCTGGTATCATATTTCCAAACCTCCGTGCATGCTCCCAGCTGTTAGCTACTTATCATAGCCAACTGTGGAATACAATTAACCTGCGTGCTTTGGAACTTGGGGAAAGCTAACTAGAATGGCTGCTCCGTTTAGCCTGCTTGTTACCTGCAGTGCAAACTTAAGGAAACAGATTTCCATATAGCTATTTTCAGCAGGACTTTGCAAGCTGAAAGAATTTTGGACTTTGAGGGCAGTAAGCCTATGTAGTGAACAGACTCTGGTGAAGAGAAGTGCTAGAACAGTGTTTCATTTGAAAACCCAGAGCAGTTTGACTTATGTTTGATTTTGAAGAATCTTTTTCTTTTGTGTAAAATTCATGCCACCGGTGAAACCAGGATTAGGTGATAGTGCTGAGGCCAGTGGCCTAATAAAGTCTACAACTTTTGCTGAAGCAATTCTGACTACTGAGTTGTCTGTAAACCAAGCACGCATCGGCTGTCCTAGGAGGTATCCTAGGGGTATCCTACTTGAAGGGTGGCCCTACTTCAAAGGGGCTCACGCCAGAGTGTCAGTTGTGAGTCACTACCTGGCTACCAAAAACCTCTCGGCCAGAGTACAGATGGTGACAATATGCAATGTCGAATGGGTCACCCTTGTCTATCTGCCCGTTTACTCCCTCGAAGAAGTGCAGTAAGTTTCTCAAGCAAGATCTTCCTTTGCCAAAGCATCAAATTGTGTCCGTCAAGGTGATCAATGATGCAGTCCTTTATCAGCACCTCTACCATCTTTCCCGGTACCGAAGTCAGACTCACTGGTCTGTAGTTTCCCGGATCTCTCCTCAAACCTTTCTTGAAGATCGGCGTAACATTCGCCACTTTCCAGTCTTCCGGAATCCTTCCTGATTTGATTGACAGATTGGCTAATAGTTGAATCAGTTCAGCTATACCCCTTTCAGTTCCTTGATTACCCTTGGGTGGATGCCGTCCGGTCCCAGGGATTTATCATTTTAAGCCTATCAATCTGCCTGCATACTTCTTCTAGACTGACCATCGACCCTGTCAGTTTCCCATCTTCGTTTCCTGTCGGCTTCTGGTATATTGGATATATCCTCTTCGGTAAATACAGACGCAAAAAAATGTGTTCAGTTTGTCAGCGATAGCTTTGTCCTCCTTTAGCACTCCCTTTATTCCATGGTCATCTAGCGGCCCCACTGCTTCCTTCGCGGGTCGTTTCCCCTTAATATATCAAAAGAATAGCTTAATTTTTTTTTTCCTCCTTGGCTATTTTTTCCTCATAGTCTCTTTTGGCCACTCTAACTGCCTTATGACCTGCTTTGATGTTGTTTGTAATTTTTCCAGTTTTCGTCCGTTTTTGTCCTTTTCCATTCCTTAAACAAAGTCTTCTTGTCTCTGATCGCTTCCTTCACTGCTACAGTGAGCAACGCCGGTGCCTTGTTCTTTTTCCTCTTGGAACTCTTGTTGATACGCAGTATATATAGATTTTGCGCCTCGGTGACTGTGTCCTAAAAAAAGGACCATGCTTGCTCTAGCGTATTTACAGTGCTTATCTTCTTCCTAATCTTTTCCCCACCATGACTCTCATCCCTTCCTAGTTCCTTTTTCTTAAGTTCAGTGCCGTGGCCGTCGTTCTGGATCGCTTTTTTCTTCCTGTGTCCAGGTTGAAGTGGATTATATTGTGATCACTGTTTCCCAGGGTCCCTTCTACTTCTATGTCTTGTGCTGGTCCTCGTAGTCCATTTACAATTAAGTCCAGAATTGCATTTCCTCTCGTATTTTCCTTGACAAGTTGTTCCAGGAAGCAATCACCTACAGCATCCAGGAACTTGGTCTCCCTACTGCAGCTGGAGGTGCCTAGGTTCCAATCCATCCTCAGATAATTGAAGTCGCCCAAGATAACTGTGTTGCCTCCCTTGAATTTGTGTTTAATCTCGTCCCTCATTTCTCCATCAGTCTCTTCGGACTGCCCTGGAGGTCGGTAGTAGATGCCGATCTTCGTATCCGTTCCATTTGTTCCCGGTATTTTGGTCCTTATTGTTTGTTTTCAGCGTGTTCTCTCCGGTAGACTCAATTCCCTCTTTTATGTATAGGACAATACCCCCACCTTTTTGACCTACGCTGTCTCTGCAGTACATCTTCTCAGTCACGGCACCACAAACGTAGAATTCTCTACCAATCCATTTAAGAGAAGGATGCTCATTGGATAGATCTTTAGTTTGGTTAGTCAGGCCATCTTCACTACATTCAATGTTTTTTTCTTCTTGCAGAGGTAGTCTTCTTTCTATTCTCTCCATTCTCTTTGGTTTTCTCCTTACCCTTCCTGCTGTTCTTCCCCTATTCGTCTTCTTTCCTTTTTGGTTCTGTAAGTCCTGTGTGTCTTTTGTACATTAGATATATGGTCCCCTTTAATGTTGTCAAATTTTTTTAAATCAATGTTCATCACTTTGAAATGTGATTAAGCAATTTATCAAATTTTAAATAAAACTTGAAGAAGGACCAAATGGCACTTCTACAAATCTCTTCTGGGTAAACTGATGAAGATTCTGCCGAGGAAGCAACAGCTCATGAAGGGTGAGCCTTTACCAAAAGAGGAGGTTGCTTTTTGGCTCCAATATAGATGGATAAAATAGCCATGCAGATCCATCTGGAAATGGTGGCTTTCAAAGCCGGTCTGCCCTTACAGACTGCACTTACCAACACAAACAGGTGATCGGACAGACAAAACTCATTCATGACCTCTAAGTACCTCAGCAAAAACCCTATCATGCTTGCTCGAACCCAAGGGTGTAAAAGCTGGTAACCACACCTCCTGCCTGACATGGAAACTAGAAACCACCTTCAGAAGAAAGGAGGAGACAGTACACAGGATCACACTTAATTCCGTAATCCAAAGAAAGAGATCCTTGCAGGACAAAGCCTGAAGTTTGGAAACTCTATGGGCCAACGTAACAGCCACCATGAATACCATCTTGATAGCAAGATCCATCAAAGAAGCCCAGCCAAACAGTTTGTAGGATGGACTAGCAAAACACCTTAGAATTAGATTGAGATTCCAAGTCAGAAATGGCTGACGTAACGGAGGGTGAAACCTCAACATGCCCTTCAAAAACTGGACCACATCCAGATGAGCAGCCAGCAAGCCCCCCAGGGGCTTAGCTGGACTTTCCTGCTTTGGTCCTATCTAAACTCTCAGGGAGATGACTGCAAGCCCCTTTTCCAGGCCTTCTTGAAGAAAGGTGAGTACAATTGGGATCAACGTCAAGCTCGGGTCTTTATTCTTCTGAGCACACCAAGTTTGAAAATACTTCTAAGCCTTAGCAAATGCTGAAACAGTCGACTTTTCTTGCTGGGCAAAATGGTAGCTATCATTCCTGTCTATGTGCTCAAAAGCCATGCCATAAGAACAAAGCCATCCGGATCCTGCAGGGATATGGAACCCTGCATGAGAAAGTGTGAGTGATACAGAAGTTTGAGACCATGATCTAGCTGCAGACAAACCAGGTTGGTGTACTACGGGTGCCTCGGCCAATCGGGTGCCACAAGAATCACTTGATCCCATGTGTCTTCATTCATCTCAGCAGAGAGCCAACCATGGGCCACAGAGGAAAGACATAGAGAAAGCCCTCCAATGGCCATGGCTGCACCATGGCATCCAGTCCTTCACTTTCCGGTTTGCAATGGACACTGATGCCATCAGGTCAAACATCAGGCATCCCCATCTTCCCACTATACTTTGGAAGGCTCTCTGGGACAGAGACCATTCCCCTGGATCTAGTTTGACGACTGAGATAATCTGTCCACATGTTGTCTACTCTTGCTAAGTGCACAGCTGAAAGCACCAGAAGGTGCTTTTCTACCCAGCAAAAGAGCAGTTGAGCCTCCTGCCACAAATGCATGCTTCTGGTGTCCCCTTCATGATTAACATAGGCTACCACTGTGGCATTGTCCAAGAATACTCAAACCGCCTTTGTTCATTCCCTTAGCAAAATAGACCCCCAGGTATTCTAGGTCTTGTATCATGAGCCAACTCTTCTGAAAGTTGACCACCCAGCCTAGTTTCTGCAGCAACTGGATGACCTGATACACTGCTTGGTGTCCCTCGGATTATGACTGGGCCTCATAAGCCAATCATCTAGATATGGATGGATTCAGATCCAGGGTTATCGTAGGCAGGTTGCCACAACCATCATCACCTTGGTAAAGGTCCGAGGTGCTGTCATAAGCCCAAAGTTAAGGCTGCAAACTGGAAGAGCTGTTGCAAGATGTGGAGCCTCAAGTATCTTCTGTGCTCTGGAAATATGGGAATATGAAGGCAGGCCTCTATCTAATCCAGAGAGGATAGAAATTCCCCATGTGCAACCGAGATGATCACTTACATCACCATTTCCATTTTGAACCAAAGAATTTTGAGGGCTGCATTGGCCACAAGTTCCAGACTGGTCTCCAGTCTTTAGAGCCTCTCTTTGGCATGATTAAGTATATAGAGTATCTGCTGGAGCTGAGTCAGACTCTGGAATAGACTCTATTCCACTATACCCAGCAATCTCTGAACAGTGGCTCCGACTTTGGCCTCTTTGTTAGGTCTCCCCACTGGAGAGTCCAGAAACAATTCTGAAAGAGACTGATAAAACTTGAGCTTTTACCTGTCTTGCAGAATGTTTAGAACCCGGAGATCTGTGGCAATGTCCATCCACTTCTCCAGGAATGCCAAGAGCCTTTCTTCAATCTATGGAGGGTCGGCCAAATGCTTATTATCATAACTGCTTCTTTGAGGTGGAACTAGAGCGAACTCCTAAAGATTGTGGTCGTCTAGCTCCACTAAACCATTGTTTGGTGCTCTGATAAGATCTTTGACTCAGGGGACCTCCAGAGAACTGACGATATCATCTGGAGGGAAGAAAATTAGAACGCCCCGGTCCCCTTGAAGACCAAGGCAAGGACTTAAGTTTATTGTCCTGCACATTAGCCATAAGATCATCCAGACTCTTACCAAACAATAATTGCCCCTTAAAGGGCAGTTTACTGAGGGTTGCCTTGGATGAAGAATCACCAGACCACTGTCTGATCCAAAATATCTGGCGCGCAGAAATAGAGTAAGCCGGCAGCTTGCTCACCACTCTGAATAAGTCATACAGGGCATCAGCTACATAGCCCACTCCGGAAATAAAAAATGGAAGATCCAAAAGCATAATGGTGACAGGATCATGACACAATTTGGAATGACAGGCTCTAGCGACAAAAGATGCCACTGCGGCTGCTCTCAAACCAGAGGCCATGGAATCAAAAAGTCTTTCCAGCACAAAATCGATCCTGTGATCTTGTGCATCCTTCACAGGGGAGAGAAGTGTGCTTGGTGACCTATACCACCAAGGAGTCCACTCGAGGGCAATGTTTGTTTACTTTTCCAACTATTAAGCCCTGTCGATACAAGATTTTTAGATAAACTGTTCAGCTTTCAGGCAGATAAAATGGATCAATGGCTAAGAACCATTATTTCTCAAGCTCACTCATATATGTCCTTCAGGAAATTATTAAAAACTGATCTATTCAAAAAATATGTAAGTTGATGTCCCAGATTATTTACTGGTAAATTATATATTGATCTCACAGCTAGTACATTTCTGCTGAATTTTATTGTTTTATAGCATAATGTATTTAAAGTTCAACTTTTTAAAATATCATATACTGATCTTATAGTTAGCACTTTTTGACTGAATTTTATGGAATTCAAATATATTGTATTTCAATTATCTATTCATTTATTGTATAATTCTAGTTCAACTTTTTAGAATATTGTATTTTTATTCATTGACCGTACATTTTTAGTATTATATGTGAACTGCCTAGAACTATATGGTAGGGCGGTATATAAAAATAAAATAATTATTATTATTGCTGGATAATTCTCCAAGCGTGGTGCTGGCTTTTGACTACCAAAAATTTCCGGCTAATCTGGATGTACCGGTACTCTGAAAAGCGCATCTCAGGCATGTGTTTCTGACTGTGGCTCATGCTAAAAATTTTTTTAAATGCACCATTCACATACATTATAGTATAGTTGTATACACTTCTCCCTCCATATTCCGGGGGGATGCGGGCAGACCATAGGCACAAATATGGAAAAATCGCAAATAACTTTTTATATGTTATTCGTGGTTTTTAGAAAACGTCATCGTTTTTATTATTGAAACCGCGAATAACTTTTCCACTATTATTCACGGCTTTTGAAATAAACCACAATTCCCAGCGATTCCCAAAGAATTAAGGGCTTGGAATGGGCAAGCAGCAATTCCCAGTGATCCAAAGAGAATTTAGGGCAAATAGAAGGCAAGCAGCGATTCCCAGCGATTTTCTCCATGCATACTGGGAAGAAGCCTTTTTCTCTATGGATGCTGAGAAGTAGGGAAGCAGCAATTTTGTGGGAGAAAGCATGGAAGCAGCAAATTTGTGGGAGAAAGCATGGAAGTAGCGATTTTCAGAATAAATGGTAAGCGAGGTAAGTAAAAGGAAAAATAACTTTAATGATGATGTAATTTTGGGGGCGGAGTCAGCAGCCCATCGGATTTTACCGGTGATATCAGAAAATCCAGCCCTGAGTCACCAACTGCTTAAGCTTCTTGCTGTGGCTAGAAGGATCCTAAATCTTCACCAGTTACACACATCCTTCCCTACAGCAACCGTAATTCTTTCCAAGACTAGGGGGATATCAATCAAGTTACAGGAAATATTTTTTCATTCAAAGAACAGTTAAGCTCTGGAACTCATTGCCAGAGGACATAGTAAGAGCAGTTAAACACAGATGGGTTTAGAAAAAGGTTTGGATAAATACCTGGAAGAACAGTCTATAGTCTGCTATTGAGACAGACATGGGAGAAGCCACTACTTGCCCTAGGATTGATAACATGGAATGTTGCTATTATTTTGTTTCTTCCATGTACTTGTGACCTGGATTGGTCAATGTAGAAACATGATACTGGACTAGATGGACCATTGGTCTGACCCAGTATAGGTATTCCTATGGTGAGATATTTCAGCAAAGTTTTAAGCAGAATCCCAAATGAATGTCCTGTTATACAAAATCTTTCTTCACAAAGGAGGTGGTGATTCCTCTAGCCAGAAAAGATTAGGTTCTTACCTTGGTAATCTTTCTTGTAAACCCTCACTCTATTCCTGAACACTCTGTTGGCAATCACATCTCGTGAGATTTCTTGTATGGTCCATTCAGTCTGCCCAATCTAATTCAATCTAAAAATTTAAGGGATTTTTTTTTTCTACTTCTTAGCTATTTCTGGGCAAGAATCCAAAGCTCTGTCCGGTACTGTTCTTAGATTCCAACTACTGAAGTCTCTATCAAAGCTCACTCCAGTCCATTTACACCTTCCCAGCCATTGAAGCCCTCCCCAGCCCATCCTCCACCAAACAGCCATATACAGATACAGATTGTGCAAGTTTGCCCAGTACTTCAATATTTACTATTTACTATTATTTTCTGATTCTAGATCCTCTGTGTTCATCTCATGCTTTTTTTAACTCCGTCACCATTTTCATCTCCACCACCTCTCTCAGGAGCGCATTCCAGGCATCCACCACTCTCTCTGCAAAGAAGAATTTCCTTACATTGTTCTTGAATCTACCATCCCTCAACCTCAAATTATGTCCTCTGGTTTTACCATATTCCTTTCTCTGGAAAAGATTTTGTTCTACGTTAATACCTTTCAAGTATTTGAATGTCTAAATACTATCTCCCCTGTCCCTCCTATCCTCTAAGGTATACATATTTAGGGCTTCCAGTCTCTCCTCATACGTCTTTTAACGCATACCTCCTATCATTTTCGTCACCCTCCTCTGGACCGCTTCAAGCCTTTTTGTGTCTTTCACCAGATACGGTCTCCAAAACTGAACACAATACTCCAAGTGGGGTCTCACCAACGACCTGTACAGGAGCATCAATACCTTCATTCTTCTACTGGTTATGCCTCTCTTTATACAGCCCAGCATCCCTCTGGCAGCAGCCATTGCCTTGTCGCACTGTTTTTTCGCCTTTAGATCTTCGGAAACTATCACTCCAAGGGCCCTCTCCCCATCTGTGCATATCAGCCTCTCATCTCCCAGCATATAAGGTTCATTCTGATTATTAATCCCCAAATGCATTACTCAGCATTTCTTTGCATTGAATTTTAGTTGCCAGATATTAGACCATTCCTCTAACTTTTGTAGATCCTTTTTCATGTTTTCTACTCCCTCTTTAGTGTCTAATCTGTTACAAATCTTGGTATCATCCGCAATAAGGCAAACCTTTCCTTCTAACCCTTCAGCAATGTCACTCACAAACATATTGAACAGGCTCATCCCCAGCACCGAATCCTGAAGGACTCCACTACTTACCTTTCCCTCCTCCGAGCGACTTCAATTAATCACCACCCTCTGGTGTCTATCTGTCAACCAGTTTCTAATCCAGTTCCCCACTTTGGGTCCTAACTTTAGCCCTTCAAGTTTGTTCAAGAGCCTCCTATGAAGAACCGTGTCAAAGGCTTTACTGAAATCTAAGTAAATTACATCTAGCATATGTCCTCGATCCAGCTCTCTGGTCACCCAATCAAAAAATTCAATCAGGTTCGTTTGACAAGATTTACCTTTAGTAAAGCCATGTTGCCTCAGATCCTGTAACCCATTAGATTCTAGAAGTTCACTATCTTTTCTTTCAGCAATATTTCCATTATTTTTCCAACAACAGAAGTGAGGATTACTGGCCTATAGTATGATACTTGTGGATGTACATAAGAACATAAGAATTACTGATGCTGGGTCAGACCAGTGGTCCATCGTGCCCAACTGTCCTCTCATGTGGCAGCCCGCAGGTCAAGACCAGTGCTCTAAATGAGTCCAGCCTCACCTTCGATTGTTCCAGTTTAGCAGGAACTTGTCTAACTTTGTCTTGAATCCCTAGAGGGTGTTTTCCCTATAACAGAATCCGGAAGAGCGTTCCAGTTTTCTACATTTCTTACGTTTTCTACGTTTCTTACGTTTGTATGGAATCTATCCCCTTTCAACTTTAGAGTGCCCTCTGGTTCTCCCTACATTGGAGAGGAATCTGTCTTTATCTGCTAAGTCTAATCCCTTCAGTATTTTGAATGTTTCGAATATGTCCCCTCTGTCTCCTCTTTTCAAGGGAGAAGAGACCCAGTTTCTCCAATCTCTCACTGTATGGCAACTCCTCCAGCCCCTTAACCATTTTAGTGGCTCCTCTCTGGACCCTTTCGAGTAGTACCGTGTCCTTCTTCATGTATGACGAACAGTGCTGGACGCAGTACTCCAGGTGAGGGCGCACCATGGCCCGGTACAGCGGCATGATAACCGATCTGTTCGTGATCCCCTTCTTAATCATTCCTAGCATTCTGTTCGCCCTTTTCGCCACCACTGCGCATTGCACGGACAGCTTCATCGACTTCAAAGTCTCTTTCCTGGGAGGTCTCTCCAAGTACCGCCCCGGACTTCCTGCATTCATGCATGAGATTTTTGTTACCAACATGCATCACTTTACACTTATCCACATTGAACCTCATTTGCCATGTCAATGCCCATTTCTCGAGCTTGATTATGTCACATTGCAGATCTTCGCAATCCCCCTGTGTCTTTACTACTGTGAATAACTTCGTATTGTCCTCAAATTTAATCACCTCGCTTGTCATACCAATGTCCAGATCGTTTATAAAGAGCACAGATCCAAGCACCAAGCCCTGCGCCACCCCACTGGTGATGCTCTTCCAGTCCGATCTTGGAAAGGCTAGTCAAAGAATCAGAAGCCCAACTTACTGGTATTTATTGAGGCAGACAATTTGTGAATCAGTAACTCCCAGTTAGGGTTTACAAGAAAGCACAGTTACTTATCGTAACAGCTGTTATCCAGGGACAGCAGGCAGCTATTCTCACATAAGGGTGACATCATCAATGGAGCCCGGATGCGGAAGCCTTGCAAGCAGACTTGCTTGTAGAAACTCAGAAGTTTCGAGACAGTCGCATCGCGCATGTGCGAGAGCCTTCCCGCCCAGCACAGGGCGAGTCTCCTCAGTTCAGATAGCTAGCAGAGAAGCCAACCAGGGGAGGTGGGTGGGTTGTGAGAATAGCTGCCTGCTGTCCCTGGATAACAACCGTTACGGTAAGTAACTGTGCTTTATCCCAGGACAAGCATATGGGTGACCTCCAAACTAACCAGAATGAGATGGAGGGAGCGTTGGCAACTTAGGAGAATAAATTTTGTAATACTCTCTGGCCAAAATGGTTATCCCCTCTGGAGAAAACATCCAGACAATAGTGAGACGTGAAAGTATGAAGCGAGGACCAAGTAGCAGCTTTGCAAATTTCCTCAATAGGTGTAGATCTGAGGAAAGCTACTGAAGCTGCCATTGCTCTGACTTTATGGGCTGTGACTCGACTGTAGTTGTAATCCAGCCTGGGCATAGCAGAAAGAGGTACAAGCAGCCATCCAGTTGGAGATGGTACGCTTAGAGATTGGATGTCCCAACTTGTTTGGATCGAAGGAGACAAAAAGTTGAGGAGCAGTTCTGTGTGGTTTGGTGTGTTCCAAATAGAAGGCCAAAGCACGTTTACAGTCCAGAGTATGAAGAGCTGATTCTCCAGGATGAGAATGAGGCCTTGGAAAAAACACTGGAAGAACAATGGATTGGTTGAGAAGAAATTCTGAAACCACTTTAGGTAGGAATTTAGGATGAGTAAGAAGGACCACCTTGTCATGATGGAACACGGTGAAAGGTGGATCAGCAACTAAAGCTTGCAGCTCACTGACTCGTCGAGCAGATATGAGGGCAATGAGAAACACCACTTTCCAAGTGATATACTTCAGATGAGCCGTAGACATTGGTTCAAATGGAGGCTTCATCAATTGAGCAAGAAAAACATTGAGATCCCAAACCACTGAAGGCAGTTTGAGAGGAGGTTTGACATTGAAAAGTCTTTTCATGAATCTGGAAACCACCAGATGAGCAGAGAGGGGTTTCCTTTCAATAGGCTGATGAAAAGCAGCAATTGCATTGAGATAGACTCGAATTGATGTAGACGAGGCCAGAGGTGGATATGTGCAAAAGATAATCTAGCACAGAAGGAGGAATGTTGAGGCTCCTTATCACGAGAGATACACCACATAGAAAATCTAGTCCATTTTTGGTGGTAGCACTGTCTAGTGGTAGGCTTTCTAGAAACCTCTAAAATGTCTCTTACAGTTTGAGAAAACTGAAGAGGAGTTACGTTGAGAGGTACCAAGCTGTCAGGTGTAGAGACTGCAGGTTGGGATGAAGTAGAGATCCTTGACTCTGTGTAAGCAGAAACAGAAAAACTGGCAGAAGATATAGCTCCCTGCTGCTGAGTTGAAGTAGAAGGGAGTACCAAGGTTGTCTCGGCCACCGAGAAGCAATCAGAATCATGGTGGTATGAGCGTTCTTCAACTCAAGACAAGAGTCTTGAGAATGAGAGGGAACGGAGGGAATGCATACAGGAAGAGATTCGTCCATTCCAGTAGGAAAGCATCTGCCTTGAGGCGATGAAGAGAATATATCCTGGTGCAGAATTGAGGCAGTTTGTGATTTTGGGGAACTGCAAAGAGATCTATCCAAGGCATTCCCCACTGTGAAAAATGTGATGTAGAGGCGAGGAATGGAGTGTCCATTCGTGAGGTTGCAGAAGACGACTCAAGTTGTCCGCTAAGCAATTTTTTTGCCCCTTGGATGTAGACAGCTTTGAGGAAGGTGTTGTGATGGATTGCCCAGTCCCAAACTTTCAGAGCTTGTTGACAAAGGGAGGAAGATCCCGTCCCTCCCTGTTTGTTGACATAGTACATGGCAACTTGGTTATCCATTCGAATGAGGACTACCTGGTCATGAAGATGTTTAAAAGAATTGAGAGCGTTGAAAATCGCTCTGAGTTCCAACAGATTGATGTGACACCGACGATCCGTACTGGTCCACAGGCATTGAGTATGGAGACCATCGAGATGAGCGCCCCAAGTGTAGGTCGAGGAATCTGTTGTGAGGACCTTCTGATGAGGGGGTGTTTGAAACAGCAAGCCTCTGCAGAGATTGTTAGAGAGCATCCACCAGCGGAGAGACTGCTTTAAGGAAGGAGTGACTGCTATGTGTTGAGAAAGTGGGTCGTAAGCCTGCGTCCACTGAGATGCCAGGGTCTACTGAGGAATTCTGAGGTGAAGTCTGGCAAAAGGAGTCATGTGTACTGTGGAGGTCATGCGACCTAGTAGTACCATCATGTGTCTCGCTGAGTCTTGAAGAGTAGGAAGACACTGCATGACAGAGTTGAAGGAGAGCTTCCAGATGTTGTTGTGGAAGGAATGCTGAGTTGGATAGTGTCCAGAACAGCTTCAATGAATTGCAAATTCTGAGAGGGCTGAAGTTGAGATTTGCAAAAATGAATTTCGAATCCCAAACTTTGTAGGAACCACGTAGTCCGTTGGGTCGCTACAATAACCCCTCGAGATATGGCATCCTTGATGAGCCAGTCATCTAGGTACGGAAACACGTGAAAACCATGGTTCCTTAGAGCTACTACTACCAGGCACTTGATGAACACTCTGGGAAATAAGGCCAGGCCAAAGGGTAGCACTCTGTATTGATAATGCAGATTTCCCACCCGAAAAATGAGATATTGATGGGAGGCCTGATAAATGGGAATATGAGTATAAGCCTCCTTGAGATCCAGAGAGCATAACCAGTCGTTCTGATCTATGAGGGGATAAAGGGTCGCTAGGGACAACATGCAAAATTTGCTGAGAGTCCCGAGATCCAGAATGGGTCGCAGACCGCCCGTCTGCTTCAGAACAAGGAAGTAATGGGAGTAAAAAACCCCTGTTCTGCTGTTCCGAAGGAACTGGTTCGATGGCATGGAAACGAAGCAGAGCTTGAGCTTCCTGAAGAAGAAGGGCGGTCTGGGATGGACTGGAAGGATACTCTCTTGGAGGAAGCTCTGGTGGAACCTGAGTGAAATGAAGAGAGTATCCTTCTCTGATGATTGACAGCACCATGAGGTTGGATGTAATTATCTCCCATCGATGATAAAAATGATGGAGACAACCTCCAATGGGGGGAAGAGAGGACAGAGACAGAACGGTGGAGGTTATGCTCTATTTTAAACAGTCAAAAAGGCTGTGTAGCCTTAGGTGCAGCAGAAGGTTGAGATTTCTGTTGCTTCTGATTCTGCTGTTTCTTGAGAGGCGGTCGAGTGTAAGGAGCCGCTCTTGGAGCGAAATACCTCTGGAAAATTGGAGGAGGGCATGCAGGCTTGGCAGGAGCTGGCTTAGGCTTTGGTCTGACAATAGATGCAAAAGATTTTTCATGTTCAGACAATTTCTTGGTGGCAGCCTCGATAGATTCATCGAAGAGGTCATTGCCTGCACAAGGAATATTAGTCAAGCGGTCCTGAAGATTAGGGTCCATGTCTATGGTGTGAAGCCAGGCTAGGTGGCACATTGCTACAGAACAAGCAGTCGCCCTGGCAGACAACTCAAAGGCATCATACGAAGACTGGAGAAGATGTAATCTGAGTTGTGACAGAGTAGCTATGACTTCTTGAAATTCGAAGTGCTTTTGTGTATCTAAATAGCTGAGAAATTTTGGAAGAAGATCAATGAGGAACTTTAAATAAGTGACAAAATGAAAATTATAATTGAGGATTTTAGAGGATATCATGGCATTTTGCTAAAGGCGACGTCTAAACTTGTCCATGGTTTTCCCTTCCCTTCCGGGAGGAACAGTAACATAAAATCTGGAAGGATGGGATCTTTTCAAGAAGGACTCCACAAGCAAGGACTGATAAGACAACTGCAGATTCTCAAATCCTTTGCAATGTAGAGTGTTATACCTGGAGTCCAACTTGCCTGGAACAGCTGGAATTGCATAAGGAGTCTCCAGGCTTCGTGTAAAAGTCTGAGACAAAAGCTTATGAAGGGGAAGCTTAAGTGACTCTGCAGGAGGTTGAGGAAGATGCATGCCTTCGAGGTACTCCTTAGAGTATTTAGAACCAGTATCTAATTGAAGGTCCAAGTCAGCAGCTATCTGACGAAGAAAAGAAGAGAAAAATAGCTGATCCGCTAATGCCTTGCCTCGAGAGGGACTCGAGTACCTCGAAGCAGCCTGGGTCGAAGATGAAGCTTCGGTAGGAAAATAGTCATCAAAAGAATAAGGCTTGGACAAAGCAATAGAAGCCGTGGAGACCTCGATCGAGGAGTCAGAGGTCTAGCAGAGCTGGAAGGTGTCGATCAAGGCTTAGTTGAAGAAGGACGCTCCTGAGAAGAAGAGCTATGCCTGCAGGTATGCCTCGAGGTAGGTCTCGATCGATGACGAGAGTGGTGCCTGGAAGCAGGTCTCGAGGATCGAGGAGACTTGGCTTCGGAGATGGAAGCAGACGTTGCCACCAAGGAATGGATGGGGCTAGAAGCTATAGATCGAAGCTCATGAGGCTTGGTGGAGGAATATCGAGGCACTCCCAAAGACTCTGCTCCTTGTATGGAGTGTGAATATTCCTGTCGAGGCACTTGCAAAGAATCTACTCCTTGCTTCAAGTGCATAGATGCCAGACCAGACACTCACAGAGACTCTGCTCCCTGCATAGAGTGTGTAGCTTCAGTCGGAGGCATAGGAAGAGGCTCGACCTCGCGGGAGTCTGCAGAATGCCCAGGCTATATTAGAGTAGCTAGCTTCGGTCCCATATTACTTAGGAATTGAATGAACTGCTGCTCTAACATGGTCTGGAAAGAAGCCGACAAGAATGGATCCGTGTCTGAAATTGGACCACTTGCTTTGGCTGGAGGTTCCAAAGTGGCAGTGGAAATGTGCTTTGACTTGGAAGTCTTATCAACCTTGATGACCACAGCTGGAACTTTCTGCTAAGCTATCTGACCTGAGGAACCAGGGGAAGAAACAACAGGTGTACTCGAAGCAAGAGCTGCTGCAAACGAGGAAGGCTTGATGATGCTCAAGGTCGGAGTCATGGAGGCAGGAGTACCCTCGGTAGAAGGTGGATCCGAGGCAGCTTTCAAAGACGAGGATGTGACTGAAGAGTCCATCCCGAAAAGCTTCTCCACTAAAATTTGATGACGTTTACGGGCACGAGGTTGAAGAGTAGCACAGCGCTTGCACGACTTTGGTTGATGGCCCGGCCCAAGGCAGTTGAGGCACTGACGGTGTGGGTCCGTGAGAGAAATTGCACGCTGGCACCTGCTACACTTCTTGAAGCCCGTTGCTGGACGGGATATAGGAGGGAAAATAGCCGCTGCAAAGTCAAAGCCCCTGGGCTGCGGCCGAGCAGCCTGCCCCTCCAGTCGACTGGAAGAAAATATATATATATATATTTTTTTTTAAACTAGAAATAAAATAACACAGCGACTTGTGAAGAAAACTAACACCAACCGTGGTGAGAGAAGGCACGAAGTAAGTTAAACGCAGAGAGTCAAAGACAGACTTCTAGGCTCCGCGGAAAACTGAAGAGACTCGCCCTGCGCTGGGCGAGAAGGCACTCACACATGCGTGATGCAGCTGTCTAGAAACTTCTTGGTTTCTACAAACAAATCTGCTTATGAGGCTTCCGAATCCAGGCTCCATTGATGACGTCACCCATATGTGAGAATAGGCTGCCTGCTTGTCCCGGGATAAAGATTATCAAGGTAAGAACCTAATCTTTCCTTCTTGTACAACTCCACTCTATTCCTGAATACTTGGGATGTAACAGACCAGTCCCTCAAATTCAGGGTGGAATTGATGAGCCTGCAGGCAGAATCGAAGATCCAAATGTGGAAACTTTGGCCACCACATCTATTTTGTAAAATGTCGTAAAGGTATGCAAAGATGACCAAGTGGCAGCTCAACAAATTTCTTCTGGGGAAACCACATAAGATTCCACCCACAAGGAAGCAATACCTCATGTCAAGTGAACCTTTACCAAAACAGATCGCCACTTACCAGCTCCAATATAGGCGGATGAGATTGCCATCTGTATCCATCTTGAAAGGGTGTCTTGAGCTGGTCTGTCCTTATGGGCTGCTCCAGCCAAAACAAACAGGTGATCTGCCAAACGAAATTTGTTTGTGACTTCAAAGTACCTCAGTAAAAGCCTGCGCACATCCAGCGATCTCAACATCCTGTCATGCTTGCCCGAACCTGAGGGCATAAAGGCTAACAACCACACCTCTTGGTTGATGTGAAAACTGGAAACCACTTTCGACAGAAAAGAGGAGACAATGCGCAGGATTACACTTGATTCCGTAATCTGAAGAAAGAGATCTGTGCAAGACAAAGCCTGAAGTTCAGATAATCTGTGGGCCAATATAATAGCCACCAAGAATATCATCTTAACAGTAAGATCCATCAAAGAAGCTCGGTCCAACAGCTCATAGGGTGGACTAACAAGCAACCTAAGGACCAAATTAAAATTCCAAGTTGGAAATGGCTGACGCAGTAAAGGGCGGAGCCGTAACACACCTTTCAGAATCCTGACCACATCTGGATGAGCCACCAGAGAGCTCCCCTGGGGATTAGAACCGCAGCAAGAAAACCCAGCTATCTGAACTGTCAGAGGCACATTTCTAGGTCTTCTTGGAGGAAGGCAAGTACCACTGGGATAGACTCTGAGCTCAGGTCTTCGTTCTTTTGAGTGCACCAGACTTGAAAACACTGTCAGGCCTTAGCAAACACTGCAACAGTCGACTTCCTTTTCCTACCAAGATGGTAGCAACTACTCCAGCGAGTAGCCTCTGCACACTAAAGTTGCACGCTCAAAAGCCAGGCCACAAGACTAAAGAGATCCAGATCCTACAAAGATATTGGGCCCTGCATGAGGTGTGACAGGAAGGTATGAGACCCGGATCTAGCTTTAGACCAGGGGTGTCAAAGTCCCTCCTCGAGGGCCACAATCCAGTTGAGTTTTCAGGATTTCCCCAATGAATTTGCATGCACTGCTTTCATTGTATGCTAATAGATCTCATGCAAATTCATTGGGGAAATCCTGAAAACCCCACTGGATTGCGGACCTCAAGGAAGGACTTTGACATCCCTGCTGTAGATGGACCAGGTCCGCATACCATGGGCACCTCGGCAATAAAGTGCCATGAGAATCAACCAACCTCCGTGCGGCCTTGATTCTCCACAGAAGACGTCGTATCATTGGCCACGGGGGAAAGACGTAAAGGAGGCCATTCTGTGGCCATGGCTGAACCATCGCATCCAACACTTCGTTTCCTGGTTTGCGATGGCAGCTGAAGAACTGAGCCATCTTCCCTTTAGATGCCATACATTGGAATGCTCTCTGGGAGAGTGACTATTCTCCTGGATCCAGGGTTTGGCAGCTGAGATAATTCGCTTGCACATTGTATACTCCTGCTAGAAGAACCACCAGGAACCCTAGAAGATGGTTTTCCAGTAAGCAAAAGAGCATCTGAGCTTCCCACCATAGGGGTGCACTTATGGTGGCCCCCCTGATGATTGACATAGGCTATTGCTGTTGCACTGTTCAAGAAGACTCAAACCGCCTTGTTCTGGAGTGCCCTCTCAAAGTGCAGAGCCAGTTTGATCAGTTGAAGCTCCAAGCAATTGATCGACAATTTTCTCTCAGAAGGAGACCAATGTCCCTGGACAGGACTGTCTGTGCAAAGCACCCCACAGATGTAAAGGCTGGCATTTGTCATCATGATCAGGCAGGTGGAGATCCAGAGGGGAACTCCTCTGGAGAGAGAAGATTCAACCACCAGACTAGACTGCAATGAGTCACCTGTATCCAAGGGAGTCGTTGATGTAACGGATCCCTCTGCAGACTCCAACGGAGATATGCACTTCCTGAAGTGGTCGCTTTCACCCAGGGGACAACATCTATTGTCGCAACCATCGCCCCTAATATTTGTAAGTATTGCCAGGCTGTCAGGGCATAAGTGTGTAGAAAGGCACAGATCAATTAGAGAAGTTTCTCCTTGTATGATTGTGGAAGAAGCACTCCCATGACAAACCAGACTCCCAGATAATTTCAGGTTTTGTATTAGAACAAGGTGACTCTTCCAAAAGTTTATCACCCATCCTAATCTCTGCAGCAGCTGGATGATTAGGTGAACTGCCTGGTGTCCTTCCAACTTCGACTGAGCTCCGATGTGCCAATCGTCCAGATATGGATGGACTCAGATACCGAGTCCGAGCAAGTGTGCTGCTACAACCACTGTCACTTTGGTGAAGGTTCAAGGCACTGTCGCCAGCCAAAAGGGCAAGCGCAAAAACTAGAAGTGCTGTTGCAAGACGTGGAACCTCAAAGTACCTTCTGGGTTCTGGAAAAATGGGAATTTGAAGGTAGGCTTCTGTCAAATCCAGAAATTCCTCCAGCATGACCAACCTCAATGTTTCCATAAAGCACTGAGGAATTTTGAGAGTTGTATTAACCTCTTTGAGGTCCAGAATTGGTCTCCAGTTTTCAGAGCCTCTTTTTGGCACAATGATATACACTCCTCCCTCAATATTCGCGAGGGTTAGGGGCAGAGTTGGCTCGCAAATATTGAAAATTCATGAATAACTTTTGGGCCAACTCTGACCCACCCCCCGGCATCCCAGACCTTACCTGGTGGTCTAGCAGTCCTTCGGGGCAGGAGCAATCTTCCTACACTTCTGCCAGTGCAGATCACTCATCCAAAATGGCTGCCGTTGAGTTCCCATAGTCTTTCAAGACTACGACGAGAACTCACGGCAGCCATTTTGGATGAGTGATCTGCACGGGACAGCAGCGTAGGAAGATTCTCATGCCCCGAAAGACTGATAGACCCTCAGGTAAGGTCCGGGGAGATCAGGGAGGTGGGAGGGAGGTGGGTTGATTCCGGTTTTAGGAAATCGTGAATAATCAAAATTGCAAGTCCTAAAACCGCGAATCGGGAGGGGAAGTGTATAATGAGTATCTGCCGGAGCCCAAGTTGGACTCTAAAATGGACTCTATGGCTGCCATATCCAGTAGTATTTGGACAGTGGTTCTGGCTTTTACCTCTTTTTCTGGTTTACCGACTGGGGAGTCCAGAAAAAGCTCCGATAGGGGATTAAAAGTGGGTAAACAAATCTCTTGATTGATATGGAAGACAGAAAGCACCTTCGGTAGGAAGGCAGGTACCATCCGCAGAGAAACACTCATCTCCATAAACTGGAGGAAGGGTTCTCTACAGGAAAGGGCCTGCAACTCTAAGATCTGCCTTGCTGAGATAAAGGCAATCAAAAACACAGTCTTAACTATAAGATCCAAGAGGGATGAATTCAGCAGAGGCTCAATTCAGAGCTCGAGAGGCCCTTCAGAACCATATTGAAGTCCCAAGATGGGAACAGCCTGCTCAACGGGGGGAAGGGTGCAATCTGAGTGAGCCCCTTCATAAATCAAGTGACGCCTGAATGAGACTACATACCTCTCTGGGCCCTAAAACACGAAAGACCAGCTACCAGCACCTTTAGAGAAGAAACCGCTAGGCTCTTTTCAAGACCAGCTTCTAGGAATGCTAGAATCACTAGGAGAGGAGCCTTCTCAGGCTCCACTAGTTTCTTGGCACACCATAACTGGAAAGACTTCCAGGTCTTCGAATAAGCCACAAACATTGCAGGCTTTGTTGCTCTAAGGAGAGTTGTAAAGACAACTTCTGAGTAAACCCTTCCAAATTAGAGCTGTGCACTCAAAAATCATGCCGCAAGACCAAAGCACTTTGGATTCTCCATTGGAACTGGGCTCTAACTGAGAAGCTCTGGTTTAACCAACAGCTTGAGACATCTGCACCTTTGCAGATTCAATAGATCTGCACTGATGGGGCCAATCTGAAGCTACCAGAATCACCAGTCCCTTATGGTTCACTATTCTGTGGATGATCCAACCCAGCATAACCCACAGAGGAAACGCATAAAGCAGGAGATTGGAGGGCCAAGGCTGAATGACGACATCCAGCCCTGTGCTTTCCTAATTGGTTCTTCGACTGTAGAAGTGATCTGTCTTTGTGTTCTTGGCTGAGGCCATTAGATCCATTTCTGGTCTTCCCCAGTAGTCTCTGTCCGCTGGGACAGAGACTACTCCCCCAGATCCAGGGTCTGCCTGCTGAGAAAATCAGCCTGAACATTCTCTAACCCTGCCACGAGGGCAGCTGAGAGCTTGTAAGTGAACTTTTGCCCACTGGAATAACATCTGTGCCTCAAGGCACAGGGGAGCACTTCTGGTGCCTCCTTATCTATTCACATAAGCTATTGTGGTAGCATTATCTAAAACACCCTGATTGCCTTTCCTGTCAGGAAAGATTGCAACTCCTTCAATGCCAAGTGAATGGCTTTTAGTTTCAGATGATTTATGGACCACAGCAGTGGGTCCCCCAACTGCTCAGGCTTGTGTTGGTCGTAAGGGTCACCCATGTGTTGATTCTGAGAGGCATACTCCTCGACAACACATCCCCCTGGAGCCACCAATGCAACCTGTGCTTTGACCCCAAAGTTCAGGGGAGCAGCATCTGCAGGGAGTGGCGTTGTGGAGACCACTTAGACAAAAGAGAGTACTGGAGTGGCCGCATATGAGCTCACGCCCAGGGAACAACATCCAGGAAGGCCACCACTGAGCCTAGCACCTGAAGGTAATGCCATGCTGTGATCTGCTTCCTGAGTTTGTTTGCGTGGCTCAGGAAGAGAAACTTGGCCCTAAGTCATGTCGAAGTAGACTCCCAGATATTCCTAGCACTGAGTAGGCTAAAGGTGACTCTTTTAGAAGTTGACTATGAAACCCAGGCTCTGGAGGAGGTTCACCACCTGCTACACTGCATGTTTGTCATCTTTGAAAGAAGAGGCTATGATCAGTCAATCATCTAGGTAAAGATGCACCTGATGCTCATCCTGCATAGGTGGGCTGCTATAACCACCATCACCTTGGAAAAGGTGTGGGAAGCCATGACCAAACTGAAAGGGAGTGCCACAACTGGAAGTGATGATGCAGAATGTGGAAACTTAAGATATTTCCTATGATCTAGAAAGATGGGGATGTGACGATACGCCTCCATTAAAGCCAGAGAGGCAAGGAATTCTCCTGGAGCCACTGCTGCTATAATGGAGCAGACCATCTCCATTCGAAAGCTGGGGACCTTTAGTGCCTTATTGACTAATTTCAAGTCCAGAATGGGCTTTCAATATTCTGTGCCTTTCTTGGGCATTATGAAATATAAGGAGCTGATTCTTCTGAGCCCGATTCTTCTTCAGGAACTGGTTCTAGGGCATGCATGTCCAAGAGTTGTTGTACTGTCATTCAGACTTTGGATTCCTTCTCCAGCCATCCAGCTGGGGAGTAAAGGAACAGATCTGGAAGGGGCCAAGAAAACCCAATCTTGTGCCCCTCCCGAATAATGTCCAGAATCCAACGGTTGGATGAAATCTGTTCCCATTCCTTCCAGAAAGCCAACAGTTACCTGCTGATAAGAGGAGGGGTGGTTGTGACCCTGGCATCACTGTGGCTTCTTGGAGGCCAAGTCACAGCGAGAACCCGTGGGTTACTGGCACCTATAACTGTCAAATATCTGTCTGGACCCCTAAAAGGGCCTCTGAGAAGAGTAACCATAGGATAATTGGCAGAATCTCCCAGAGGCACAAAACTGCCTCTTCTACCCCTGGCAGAACATCTCCTGCTATCTGAGAGGGATTTGGGATAGCAGTCAGCCATACAGGCCATGAGGTCGTACAGCCCTTTGCCAAAAAGCATCTGCCCCTTGAAGGATAATCTGCTGAGAGTGACCTTGGAAGCTAAGTTGCCCGCCCATTGTCTGATCCAGAGCATTCGATAGCAGAAATGGAGTAAGTTGAAACCTTCTCAGGATCCTGATGTTATAAAGAGCATCAACCACATAATCCACTCCCTCCTTAATCATGTGGGGAAAGGTGTGTTCCAGCTCCAAGGGACTAGTCCGCAATCTGGTATGACAGGCTCATGACACGAAGGAGGCAGCTGCTGCAACTTTGATACCCGAAGCTAGTGCTTTAAACTGTCTTTTAAGGACAATGTCAATCTAATGGTCCTATGCATCCATCAGCATCACTCCAGCCTCACTAGGAAGGGAGATGCGCTTGATCACTTGCACTACTGTGGAATCCACTTTTTGCTGCACAAACAGCTGCTAGAAGTCCAGAGCCATAGGACAGAACCTAGATATAGCTGTGGCAACCTTTAGAGCGCCTTCAGGTGACTTTCATTGGTCAGTGACTAAGCAGGTGATGTCTGGATGAGGAAAAAAGGTTGTCTATGCATTAGTGCCACTCATAATGGAGGACTAAGAGGTGGAAGGCTCTGAGCATTGAGCTTTAATGCAAAGGTGTCAGAAATAACATGTTAAACAGAAGCTGATTTAACAAGGAGATACACTGAGGGATCATCACTGTGATCCAAAGCCGCTCCTACCTCCTGACTGCGAAAGGGATCCCAAATCATCCACAGAAGCAGAGAAGCCATGTGATAAGGGATTGAAAAGAGAATTCCAATCCTCCCAGTTCTGCTCTAAAGGGTCACTGGCATTAGGAGCCAGTGTGGTATGAGGTGGAGACGCCTGCTTGGGAGATGAATCCCCCTGAGGCAAAGCTGGTGCACACATAGGCAACACAGCACTTCCTGGGCTTGTTAAATAGGATTTCCATAAAAGGCTGACAAAATCAAAAAAGCCTTGCACCAGAGGTTCCGAATCTGCAAAATCTCAGACTTGGGAATTAGGGTCTCCTCCACTACCACACGCTTGCATTTCGCACTTCATTGCTCGTGGTCTCTGAGCAGGATCTCTTCCAAAGCCCTGGAGAACTGAAAAGAGGCTGAATCTGAAGCTCTCACTCCTTCTTCCTGCACTCTGCAGAACATGGCCACTCCTCAGCTAGTAAATCTAGGCAAAAACTGCAGGAATTGGGGCTAGACTGATCTGGGGCATCCATTATTAATGATCCCTAGGCAAAACAAGGGAGTTTGAGACAGAAAAAAGGTCTTTAAAAAAACAAAAGCTAAAATTCGAAGACAGCTGCTGCCAGAAAATTTGCACCAAAAACAGCCCGTTGAAGCTTAATAGAAAAACAAAAAATAGTGAGAAGGGGGGTTGGAGGTGGGGGAACCTAGCCCTAATCCCAGAAACCCTCAAAACTGGGTTTTAAAGACCTCCCCCCCCACCCCACACACACACACCGATTTAACCCTTAGGGAATAATGGGAGTACTCACTGTATCAGCCTGTCTGCAGGGAAAGGATTTCTGCCTCAGAGACAGCAAGCACAAGTCTGCTGATGGAGATCTTCTGATTGCTGCTCTGGCAGACCCCAACCCTAGGCTTCCACTCTCAAAAGTCCACACAATGTGCTTGGGGAAAAAACTTAACAGCCGGCTGGCTCCCTGATACCCAGACAGTTGTTACACAGGAGCCCCACAGCCTATGCTCAAGCATCTAATAAATCAGCAGGTGAGCAACAACCAAAGGAACGGACCCCGAGCTCCTGAAGGGACACCAAGCAGGCTGGTTCCACAGGTACACTCAAAGAGATTGGCCTGGGAGCAGCAGTCCAACCGTGATGGACTGCGTCCTTTCCCCAAAGTAAGTCCAAGAAGGGGACCTCTGAGCAGCAAAGCCCTGCTGAAATTTGAAGACCATTGACAGAAATATTTGAATATAACAAAAAGAAGCACAGCAGATCAGAACACACCTTCTGAGTTCATTTGAAGAAGGAAAAACAGAAGAGGAAACTGTTCTCCACTGCAGAAGGGGAGGAGTTCAGAGTTTTAATATGATACCCTTCTGCAGATTGGTGACTAGTGGGAAGTAACAGCTACTGTTACAGAATTCTATGTCATCGCTACGGAATTGCCTTTAGTATACTGCATTTTACCACAAAGGGAATTGATAATGTAATGCAAAGCATTCTAATGCATGCAAGTGCATTCATTATTAAGTACAAAATGAATAGTTCAGCTTGAATTAAACCTCACAAGTTGTGTTATTCAATGAAAGATAATCCTACCTCCTGAAGCAGTGTTATCTATCCCTCTCAAGGGCATCAGGCAGCTAACACACAGCATATTCACTATGAATCACTTAAAAGGTTAATGATTTTACAAAATAATAAAACAAAACACACACACAAAGTATCCCATCCCACTTCCTTGGCATCTAGAAGATGCAGTGGTTATCTTTTCAGTAAGCATTGGTCCAACCCTTAAAAAAAACAGATGATTCAACTTAGGATCTGTAATCTTTGTGTTGCCTTGGTCACAATACATGATACTACCAACTGCAATCCATATCCTGCAGCAATTTCTTATGTGATGAAGGGTGGATATATAAAAGGCACCTTCATACAATATGTGCAGGATTGTCTGAAAATCCAAGACTTCTAGACTGCTAAATGGGAAGAAACACTTAAAGGCTACATGTGTGGATTAAGACTGCTACTGAGCAAACAAAGTCTATTCAACAGAGTAGATGATCTGATTGCGAGATTGAGAGGTCCAACCTTGTTAATACATAAAGCATGTTTGACAGCCTAAAGATGTATTTTGTAGCAATGGATTGTAGAGACCAACTTCCAACTGTTTCTTACATTAAAAAAAAAATTGGCTTGGCTCATCTCCACTTAATATGTCAACTCCCTGGACTTTTTTTTTTTTTAATGAAACTCTTCATGTGCCTTCTTACCCTGTAATAATAATTTCAGGGTATGTCTGTGTTCCGAGGTTCCAAGTTCCTCCACCAACTGGCCATTCCTAGGTGCAATTTAAAAAGGGGGAAAAAAAAGGGCCAATGAGCAAGTACATGAATTTATGGGTTTTGCAAGAAACAACATCATTTTAATCCTATCTTCTTATTTTTAACTCTAGGCAATTAGGTATACATTAATGTAAGGAATATGAAGAAAACCTTATATATGAAGAGACAGTTGTCCCTAGAATAGAGGCAGTTTTGCTTTACATTGTAAACAAACATTGCAGGATGGACAGTTCAAACATAAAATCCCAGCAGGAAGCTATAACTGATAGTAAGAGCCGGACTGACAGTGCTCTGGACCCCTAGGCAGCAAGAGTCATGTAGACAGTAAGAGTCATGGGCCCCTAACCACCTATCAAAAATGATTACACTAGATCAGGGATCTCAAAGTCCCTCCTTGAGGGCCGCAATCCAGTCGGGTTTTCAGGATTTCTGCAATGAATATGCATGAGATCTATGTGCATGCACTGCTTTCAATGCATATACATTGGGGAAATCCTGAAAACCCGACTGGATTGCGACCCTCAAGGAGGGATTTTGAGATTCCTGCACTAGATGGAGGCTAGAGGAGTGGGGGACCCCTTCTCCTATGAACCCTCAGGCACTGCCCTATATCCTAATGGTCAGTCCACCCCTGGTGAAAGTATTTGGCAAATCTGTGGATATAATTAGGATGCAGTCCTGAGAATCTTAAGCAACATTCTGCCCATATTATTAATATTGGGAGTATACTGCAGGCATTTTGCTGCTTCTAAGGATGTAGATTATAAAGTGGCAACTTTGACATGACTTCAAAAGTTTAACAGTGAAAAAAAAAATCTCAAGATCTACTGGCAGGCCAGGTTTTCAGGATATCCACAATGAATATGCATGAGAGAGATTTGTAGGCACTGCCTTCTTGGTATGCGATCTCGAGGACCGGACTTGGGCAGCCCTGCATTAAGACTAGGGTTCTGGACTTCAGTAAGGCTGACTTCAAAATGTTAAAGCAACCCATTGGGTAATTCAGGGGATAGATGGACTTTGGTCAGCAAAAAACAGCACAGATAAGGTAACAAATCTTTATATAAGGCAGACAACAAAAGGAAAAGGAGAGAATAAAATGTTTTAGTGAGAACATAGAAATAGTAATAGCGAAATAATCAGAATTCAAAATACAGTCATGTGAAAAAAATAGGACACCGCATGAAATATTCAGTTCTTTCTTAAGAAGTGTTCACATATCGATGTCAAATCTTTTTTTTATTTATCTATGGAAAATAAAATTTTGTAATTGCAGGTAAACAACAAAAATTTTCCTCAATTTTCTCACGAAACAAAAGATATCCACAAAAATGTGTATTCTAACTGAGGAATAAATTAGGACACCCTACACCCTATAAGCTAGTGTTACCCCTTTGGCTGAAATAGCTATAGCTATCTACCAGTCTCTGACATCAGTCTGAGGAAAGTTTGATCCACTCCTCAATGCAGAATTCTTTCAGCTATGAGATGTTTAAGGGGTTTCTTGCATGCACAGCCCTTTTCAAATCACCCCACAACTCAATGGGATTAAGATCAGGGCTTTGACTCGGCCACTCCAGACTCTCCATTTCTTAGTTTTCAGCCAGTCCTTGATGGATTTACTGGTATATTTTGGGTCATTGTCGTGTTGCAGGGTACAGTTCCACTTCCACTTTAATTTTCTTACAGATGGTCTCATATGTTTCTCAAGCACCCTCTGATACATAGTAGAATTCATGGTGGATTCTATGATGGTGAGCTGGCCAGGTCCTGCTGCAGCAAAGCATCCCCAAACCATGACACTTCCACTTCCAAAGTAAGTAGTAGAGAGGAAGACAAGCATAGAACATAAGAACTGCCATATTAGGACAGACTGAAAGTCCATCAAGTCCAGTATCCTGGGCCAACCCAGGTCCATGTACCTAGCTAGATCCTATGCTGCTTAGCCTAAGAATAAGCAGTAGATTTCCTCAAGTCAACACAATAAATAGCCTATGGACTTTCCTTTTAGAAATGTATCCAACCCTTTTTTAAACCCCGCTTATTTCACCACATTCTCTGGTAAAAAAAATTCCAGAGTTTAATTACAGGTTGTGTGAAGAAATATTTTCTCTGGTTTGTTTTAAATCTACTACTTAGTAGCTTCATCGCATGCCCTCTAGTCCTAGTATTTTTAGAAAGAGTAAAAAAGCGATTCACATCTACCCTTTTCCGTTCCAATCATTATTTTATAGACCTCTATCATATCACCCCTGAGTCATCTCTTCTCCAAGCTGAAGAGCCCTAGTCATTTTAGTTTTTCCTCATAGGGAAGTCATCACATTACTTTCAACATTTTCGTTGCCCTTCTTTGTACCTTTCTAATTCCCTATATATCTTTTTTGAGATACAGTGATCAGAATTGCACACAGTATTTGAGGTGTGGTCGTACCGAGCGATACAACGGCATTAAAAATTTACATCTTTGTTTTCCATTCCTTTCCTAATTCCTAACATTTTCTTTCTTAGCCACTGCTGCACATTTAGCTGAGGGTTTCAACATATCCTCAACAATGACACCTAGAACCTTTTCCCAGGCAGTGACTCCTAACTCAGGTTCAAAGGCAAGGAACAAGAACAGGAGCAAATTGCAAATACCAAGAGAAAACCAGGAGATGCTAAGATTGAGGAAAGAACTTCAAGAACAAGCCATGATAACTGCACACAGCCAATATTGCTGATTGGTTAAGCAAATGAAGCACAAATGCAGCTGAAAATGTGATGATGGTAAATGAAAGAGAAATACTGTGTGTGAAAATCACAGTGGCCCAATTGACAAGGTCAACACACAAGGTGCAGAGAAGCAAGGTTCAAATTTCAACAGAAGAAGAATTGATACAACCCAAACAAGTCACCAAAAAATATCCTACATCATTACTGGAAAGATTGTGGCAGAGAAAGCATTGGCTTACTATAAAGATGGCAGAAACAGTTCTCTTGCATATTTTTTGAATGTGCTTTAGTAAATTCGTTTCCTCCAAAGTATACAGATCGAGATCTTTAAGTCTGTCCCCATACGTCTTATGATGAAGACCACGCACCATTTAAGTAGCTTTCCTATGAACCAACTCCATCTTTTTTATATCTTTTTGAAGGTGCGGCTTCCAGAATTGTACACAATATTCTAAACGAGGTCTCACCAGTCTTATACAGGGACATCAATACCTCCTTTTTCCTATTGGCCATATCGCACCCTAGCATCCTTCTAGCTTTTGCCGTCAACTTTTCAACCTGTTTGGCCACCTTAAGATCATCACATACAATCACACCCAAGTCCCGCTCTTCTGTCATACACATAAGTTCTTTACTCCCTAAACTGTACCATTCCCTCGGGTTTTTGCAGCATTTCTTAGCATTAAATTTTAGCTGCCAAATTTCAGACCATTCTTCAAGCTTCGCCAGGTCTTTCTTCATGTTATTCACACCATCCGGCATGTCTACTCTATTGCAGATTTTGGAATCATCCACAAAGAGGCAAATCTTACTCGACAGTCCTGTAGCAATATCGTTTATAAAAATGTTAAAAAGAACAGGCCCAAGAACAGAACCTTGAGGCACACCACTTGTAACATCCCTTTCCTCAGAGCAATCTCCATTGATCACTACCCTCTATCACCTTCCACTCAACCAGTTCTTGACCCAGCCCATCACTTTGGGATTGGGACCCATCCTGAGAGGGGTTCACTCATAGAGGGTAAGTGTTGCGCTCATCTTTCTGGAGAAGACCCTCTAAGGTACTTTTTCACAATGATATACACTAAAGATGGTGTGAGTGAGACCAACTGGAAAAACTCCAAACTGACAAAAAAATTCCACTCATCAAAGCATAGGGTATAAGCAGGAAGAGGAAAAGGATCTCAGAAACCTGCTTGGTGACAGTGAATAAACCTCAGTCAAGTCTGATAAAGTTCCAAGTTTTTCAGGATCAATGAATGAAACGTGGAAACTTGTCAGACTTGACTTGCTTTGAAGAGTGGGTTTTTTTGTCAGTTTGCATTTTTTCACAATTCTTGAAGGAAGAGAAGTAACTTAGACAGTTGTGATCTCAGGGCCTCCATCATGAAGGCCTTGAATTTGTTGATCCTGGGAGTCATCCACCATAGTTGGGAATGATATTGTTCGGTCCAAGGCAGCTGAACAAATTGTGTGGTGCCCATAATTGAGATTTCACCTTGAATGGGCATTTCTTGAACCATGGTGTTTGATTTGCTGTGTGGAACAGTGGCTTTGGGATCAAATTCAATGGGGAAAAGATTTCTCTCTTAAAAAAAAAAAAAGAAATATGAATAAAGAGCAAAAATAGAAAAATAGGATAAAGCTCATCCCAAACAGCCTGACCCAGACTGCAGTGAAGGGAGACAACAGATTTGAATCTATGTATTTGCATCATAGAGCAGAGCAGACAAAAATGAACAGAGGAACAGGAAATAACCACTGGGCCTAACCTTGTGCTCATTCTCAGAAAGACCACTTTAGTGTTTTGTATCTCTTACAGGAGGGGGGGGAAGGGGGTGGTATTGGTCAGCCGTGTTATTGATGTCAGCCCATTACTTGTTAATAGAGAACTAACTTTCTAAATATACTCCCTGATGTAAAGAATAATGGGAAGAGGGTTAGAATACAAACATGCAAATATCAGCAGATTTCAATAAAGTATGTAAAAGTGAAAAGCACTCCAACATTCATATAACATTATTCTACTACTTATACTTTTATCATTTAACATGGCATAACATAAATTCACATTTGAATACTGTAAAACCTTGCAGTTCTATGTGGTCAACAAACTAAGAAGACTGAACAGTCTCAGTGATTAACAAGTCAATTCTCCAGGAATTTTGCAAATAAACTAGATTTTAACAATTTTCTAAAATGCATATAAGATGAAGAAAAAGATAATAGTCTGCAAAACTCTGTATCCCAACTAGCTGCTTGGAAAGACTGTAATCTTTGTAAAAATCTCTTACATGAACAACCATGAACAGAAGGGAAAACAACCAATGCAGTGGCTTTCAATGAGCTGTTGGAATTGATGAATGTAACTTGATCAACTACGGTAAATAATTGGGTGTGTAACCATGCAAGGCTTTATATAAATGTACAAACTTCTCCCTAAATACTTCTAATCTCCGGACAATCCATTTGTAATCTGCCTTGAACCGCAAGGTAATGGCAGAATAGAAATCCCTAATGTAATGTAATAAAACATGGTTTCAAACTTGAAAAACACCCTAGCCTCTACTGGCAACCAATGAAGTTCTTTATAATATGGTGAAACACAATCTGTTTTCTTCAAATTAAAAATTAAACGCACAGCAGTATTTTTTTTTGTAGTTGTTCAAAGTTTTTATTGTAATTTTTGAAATACAAGAACAGAAAAATATAACAAACTTCAAGGTGTTCAGTTACAATACATTAGTCCAGTGGAGTATGAAAATCATGTACAATACGAAATCTTTGAAAATTTTTATGATAACCTGCCAGATATACTATACTACTATTAATTATTTCTATAGTGCTACCAGGCATATGCAGCATGCTGTACAGAGTCACAAAGATAGACAGACCCTGCTCGAAAGAGCTTACAATCTAAACAGACAAGACAACCAAGATATCATGGATACAGTTAAGGGGAACGTAGTGTTGAAGTATGATCTAATTGTTCGTAGTTTCCATAATATAAATAAGCTTTTTTGAACTAAAACATCAATGTGATCACTCATGGATAGATTTTTTAATGAAAGTATATTCCTAAAATTGTTGTGATAATAGGGTAAGACACCCATTCAGAGTCAAATTTTCTTCTGTATGTTTGGAAGGAGATGCAAAGAAAAAATTAGTTTTATCTGGATTAAGTTTTAGTTTAAAATCCCTCATCCAATGATCTAAAGTCTGAAAAACCTTCACAATTAACTGAGAAGCTGATGAAAGATTAGAAAAAATAGGAATTACTAAAGTTATGTCATCAGCATAATTTAAAAATTTTATATCAAAATCTGATAATCTTGAACTCAAGGAGGCGAGATAAATATTTAAAAGTACTGGGGAAAGAGGAGATTCCTTTAGGAACTCCACAAGGATTATTCCAGATTACTTCAAATATCTGACTTCATAAGTACGTAATTTTTTAAAAATCTCGGAACCATTGCAATACTTTGCCAGAGATGCTGATAATAATAATAATAATAATAATAACTTTATTCTTATATACCGCCAACAATCTTGCGACTTCTAGGCGGTTTTGGCATCCAAACAATTAAGTAGAACATTATGAGCAACCAAATCAAAAGCACTACTACTTAAATCAAATTGCATAATCAATGCTCCTGTTCCCTTACTAAACAAAACATACAGATAGTTCAGACGTGAGGCAATCAATATCTCTGTACTATGAAGAGGACAAAATCCCATTGTGACATGTGTAAGAAGAACATAAGAAGTTGCCTCCGCTGGGTCAGACCATGGGTCCATCACGCCCAGCAGTCCACTCCCACGGCAGTCCATCAGGTCCATGACCTGTAAGTGATCTTTTGTCTAAAACCTTTCAATCCCCATTATTCTTCTATCTATACCCTTCCATAATCCTATCTCTACCTCTATTTATATCCCTCAATCCCCGTATCTTTCAGGAATTTGTCCAATCCCTCTTTGAATCCCCTTAATGTAAGTTGTTCCAGTAATCCAAGAGTTGTAAATAAACAAATCCTTCCATCAATTTTACAAATATAGGAATAGATGCAATTGGCCTATATAATTAGAGATCTGAATAATGGATTCTTAAGGATTTTTTAATAACAGGTATAATTATATGAAAAACTATATGAACAAAAAAACCACACTTATAAGAACTGTATGGCAATGGATGATAATAACATTAAAACTTACAAAATCGGCCAAATAGAAAATGTTCTTATCTCAAAAATGTGGTTGTATCCCTCAGATTATGGAGTGTTATACCCAATTCATGGGTCACTTTGTGCTCCAATTCACACACTCTTATTTTCCTCATTTTTACTTTTGGGAAACTCGCCCTTTTCCAATACATGAGATAACCAATCAAATAGATCTTTCTGAAATGTTACAGAAGAGACTTTCATGAGAGCAGGGGGACATGATTCTAATAAACAGGAATTCACGTATTTTGCATAGAATTTTTAAAATTGATCCCATTCAGGGACTTTGAAAGCATTCCAATTCAACTCAGCCAGACTAGCATCTGTTAGCATTTCCAATGTGATATTGATCGAACTATAAACATCTTGACATGAAGATCTCAAATTATCAATCTTATTATGAACATAGTGCATTTTGTTTAGTTTATGATTCTAATTTATAAAAGCAAATATTGCATTGATGAAATGCTGTTTTGCTATTTCTCTCTTTGATTTCAGTTTCTTTCATCGTTCATTTCTAGGTGGACTCCTTACATGCAAGAACTCCCTTTTATATATAGCAAGCAGGGGCAGCTCAAGGCAATCTTCTGCCTGAGGTGAGGAATAAGCTGCCCCCCCAAGTATCCAAAATAGGGGTAGGGCAAGGGCTGCACCAACTATTAGGCAAGACTGGCCAGCTGCCTATGGCAGCAGCTTCTTAGAGGGGAGTAGCTTCAGTAACACAGTAAATGACAGCAGAGCCTCGCGCACCACTCCTTTTAGGCCCAGGTCACCCGTGTTCAGAGCAAAACAATAGATCAGACAAACTCAAAGAACCATGTTTCTTGCCACACATACTTTTTAACCTGCTTTTCTGCAAAAACACATACAGCACAGTTACTTACTGTAACAGTTATTATCCAGGGAGAGCAGACAGCTATTCTCACATATAGGTGACGTCATCGACGGAGCCCGGATGCGGACAGCCTCGCATGCAGATTTGCTTGTAGAAACTCAAAAGTTTTGAGTCTGCCGCACCACGCATGCACGAGTGCCTTCCCACCCAGCACAGGGTGAATTTCCTCAGTTCAGATAGCTAGCAGAGAAGCCAACCAGGGGAGGTGGGTGGGTTGTGAGAATAGCTGCCTGCTGTCCCAGGATAACAACCGTTACGGTAAGTAACTGTGCTTTATCCCAGGACAAGCAGGCAGCCTATTCTCACATATGGGTGTCCTCCAAGCTAACCAGAATGGGATGGTGGGAGTGTTGGCAACTTAAGAGAATAAATTTTGTAATACTCTCTGGCCAAAATGGCCATCCCGTCTGGAGAAAACACCCAGACAATAATGAGAGGTGAAAGTATGAACTGAGGACCAGGTGGCAGCTTTGCAAATTTCCTTAATAGGAGTGGATCTGAGGAAAGCTGCTGAAGCCGCCATGGCTATGACTCGACTCTGTAGTTGTAATCCAGCCTGGGTATAGCAGAAAGAGATACAAGCAGCCATCCAGTTGGAGATGGTATGCTTAAAGATTGGATGTCCCAACTTGTTTGGATCGAAGGAGACAAAAAGTTGAGGAGCAGATCTGTGTGGTTTGGTGTATTCCAAATAGAAGGACAAAGCACGTTTACAGTCCAGAGTATGAAGAGCTGATTCTCCAGGATGAGAATGAGGCTTGGAAAGAACAATGGATTGGTTGAGATGAAATTCTGATACCACTTTAGGTAAGAATTTTGGATGAGTACGGAGGACCACCTTGTCATGATGGAAAACTGTGAAAGGTGGATCAGCAACTAAAGCTTGCAGCTCTCTGACTCTTCGAGCAGATGTGAGGGCAATGAGAAACACCACTTTCCAAGTGAGATATTTTATATGAGCTGTAGACATTTGTTCAAATGGAGGCTTCATTAACTGAGCAAGAACAACATTGAGATCCCAAACCACTGAAGGCGGTTTGAGAGGAGGTTTGACATTGAAATGTCCTTTCATAAATTTGGAAACCACTGGATGAGCAGAGAGGGGTTTCCCTTCAATAGGCTGATGGAAAGCAGCAATTGCACTGAGATGGACTCAGATAGATGTAGACTTGAGGCCAGAAATAGATAAGTGCAAAAGATAATCCAGAACAGAAGATAAGGAGGAATCTTGAAGCTCCTTCTCATGAGAGATGCACCACGTAGAAAATCTAGTCCATGTTTGGTGATAGCATTGTCTAGTGGCAGGCTTTCTGGAAGCCTCTAAAATGTCTCGTACAGGTTGAAAAAACTGAAGAGGAGTTATGTTGAGAGGTACCAAGCTGTCAGGTGCAGGGAGTACAGGTTGGGATGAAGTAGAGACCCTTGACTCTGTGTAAGCAGAGACGGAAAAACTGGTAGAAGGTATGGCTCCCTGCTGCTGAGTTGAAGTAGAAGGTAGTACCAAGTTGTCTCGGCTACCAAGGAGCTATCAGAATCATGGTGGCATTATCGTTCTTCAACTTGACAAGAGTCTTGAGGATAAGAGGGAATGGAGGGAATGCATACAGGAAGAGATTCGTCCATTCCAATAGAAAAGCATCTGCCTCATGGCGATGAGGAGAGCATAACCTGGAGCAGAACTGAGGCAGTTTGTGGTTGTGGGGAGATGCAAAGAGATCTATCTGAGGAGTTCTCCACTGAGAAAAAAATGTGATGAAGAGGTGAGGAATTGAGTGTCCATTCATGAGGTTGCAGAAGACGACTCAATTTGTCCGCCAAACAATTTATCGCCCCTTGAATGTAGACAGCTTTCAGGAAGGTTTTGTGAAGGATTGCCCAATACCAAACCTTCAGAGCTTCTTGGCAAAGAGGTAGAGATCCCATTCCTCCCTGCTTGTTGACATAGTACATGGCGACTTGGTTGTCCGTCCGAATGAGGACTACCTGGTCGTGAAGAAGATGTTGAAAAGCTTTGAGAGCATTGAAGATCGCTCTGAGTTCCAACAGATAAATATGACACTGATGATCCATGCTGGACCAATGGCCTTGAATACGGAGACCATCGAGGTGAGCCCCCCAAGTGTAGGTTGAGGAATCTGTCGTGAGGACCTTCTGATGAGGTGACGTCTGAAACAGTAAACCTCTGGAGAGGTTGGAAGAGAGCATCTCAACGAAGAGACTGTCTCAACGAAGGAGTGACTGTAATGTGTCAAGAGTGGTTCGCAAGCCTGCGTCCACTGAGATGCCAGGGTCCACTAAAGAATTTTGAGGTGAAGTCTGGCGAAAGGAGTCACGTAAACTGTCGAGGCCACGTGACCTAGTAGTACCATCATGTTTCTCGCTGAGAGTGAAGAGCGGGAAGACACTTTGTGACAGAACTGAAGAAGAGCATCCATACATTGTTGAGGAAGGAATGCTGAGTTGGATAGTGTCCAGAACAGCTCCGACAAACTGTAGATTCTGAGAGGGCTGCAGGTGGGATTTGGGAAAGTTGATTTCGAATCCCAAGCTTTATAGGAACCACGTAGTCTGTTGGGTTGCTACAATAACCCCCTGAGATGTTGAATCTTTAATGAGTCAGTCGTCTAGGTAGGGAAACACCTGAAAACCATGGTTCCTTAGAGCTGCTGCTACCACCAGTAGGCATTTGGTGAATACTCTGGGAGATGATGCCAGGCCAAAGGGTAGCACTCTGTATTGAAAATGCAGATTCCCCATCCAAAATCAGAGGTACTGATGGGAGGCCAGATGAATGGGAATGTGAGTGTAAGCCTCCTTGAGATCTAGAGAACTTAACCAATCATTCTGATCTAGAAGGGGGATAGAGAGATGCCAGGGACAGCATGTAAAATTTTTCTTTGACTAAAAATTTGTTGAGAGCTCTGAGATCCAAAATGGGTTGCAGATCGCCCATCTTCTTCGGAACTAGGAAGTAATGGGTGTAAAAAAAACCCTGCTCTGTTGTTCCAGAGAAACTTCCTCGATGGTACAGAGATGAAGCAGAGCTTGAGCTTCCTGAAGAAGAAGGGGTAGTCTGGGATGGATTGGAAGGATACCCTCTTGGAGGAAGCTCTGGTGGAACCTGAGTGAAATGAAGAGAGTATCCTTCCCTGATTACTGACAGCACCCAGAGGTTGGATGTAATGGTCTCCCATCGATGGTAAAAATGATGGAGACGACCTCCTATAGGGGAAGAAAGGACAGAGGCAGAATGATGGAGGTTATGCTCTGTTTGAACCAGCATAAGGCTGGTTATGCTCTGTTGGAGGTTATGCTCTGTTGCTTCTGCTGCTGTTGTTTCTTGGAGGTGCTCGATTGTAAGGAGGCGCCCTTGGAGGATAACACCTTTGGAAGGATGGAAGAGGTCAAGAAGGTTTTGCAGGAGCAGGCTTGGGCTTTGGTCTGACAATTGAAGCAAAAGATTTCTCATGCTCAGATAACTTCTTGTTAGCAGCCTCTATGGATTCATCAAAGAGGTCATTGCCCTCATAACGAATATTAGCCAGATGGTCCTGAAGATTGGGGTCCATATCAATTGTGCGAAGCCAGGCCAGGCAGCACATTGCCACTGCGAAAGCAGTGACCCTGGAAGAAAGTTCAAAGGCATCAAAAGATGACTGGAGAAGATGTAACCTGAGTTGTGCCAAGGTAGTAGTGACTTGTTGAAACTTTAAATATCTATGTTGATCCAGGTTTTTTGTAAAACCTGGAAGGATATCAATCAGGAACTTAAAATAAGTAGTGAAGATAAAATTATAGTTGAGGACTCTGGAAGCCTTCATGGAATTCTGATAAAGGCGAAGGCCAATCTAGTCCATGGTCTTACCCTCTCTTCCAGGAGGTACTATGGCATAGACTCTGGAAGGATGGGTCCTCTTCAATGAGGATTCCACAAGGAGGGATTGGTGAGATAGTAGTGAATTCTCAAACCCCTTGCAATGTAGAGTTCTCTACCTCGATTCCAATTTGCCTGGAACAGCAGGTATAGCATAAGGAGTCTCCAGATTTCATTTGAGAGTTTGAGACAGAAGCCTGTTAAGAGGAAGCTTGAGTGACTCTGCAGGAGGTTGAGGCAGATGCATTTCTTCTAAATACTCCTTAGAGTATTTAGAACCAGCGTCCAATTTAAGATCCAGATCGTCAGCCATTTGACGAAGGAGGAAAAAGACAATTGATCATCCAGAGCATGGCTCTGAGAAGGACTCGATGATCTTGAGGCGCCTCGAGTGGAGAAAGAAGGCGAAACCTCTCTGGAGTATTGGTAACCCAAGGAATAGCAGACTTGGAGGAGGCATTGGAAGCAGTTGAGTCCTCGGGGTCTGCAATTGGTGACTTAGATCGAGGAGTTGGAGGCCTTGAAGAGCTGGAAGGCCTGCACTGAGGCCTTAACGAGGAAGGCTTTTCTCTGGAAGACAACCTGCTCCTCGATAGATTACATTACATTACATTACATTAGTGATTTTTATTCCGCTTGTACCTTGCGGTTCAAAGCGGATTACATAAGAAGAGAACTGGACATTTCCAGGATGGTACATGACAATAGAGAATACAGTTTGAGGATAGAGACTTAATAACAGAATGATAGTAAAGACTTAATAACATCGGAAGATGTTTTGGACGGCAGTGTTTTGGTTTCTTGGGGGATGGGGTGAGGGAGGTTAGGTAGATTGTATATATTTTTTGAACAGCAGTGTTTTGATTTCTTTACGGAATGTCTTGAGGTCTGATGTTGTGGTTAACAATCTGGTGATGGAAGGTTCGAGTTTTGCAGCATGTGTTGCCAGGAGGCTATCATAAAGCTTTTTGCGGTGAGTACCCTTGAGTGGTGGGTATGTGAATGATGTCAGTGTTCTTCTTGTTCTGGTTGGAAGGTTACGGTTTAGGCGGTCATTTAGGTAGGTGGGTGCAGTACCGTTAATTACTTTGAAGAGTAGACAGTATAGTTTGAATTGAATTCTGGCTCGAATCGGTAGCCAGTGTGAGTCTAGGTAGGCATTGGTGATGTGGTCAAATTTTCCGAGTGAGTAAATTAGTCTAAGGGCTGTGTTCTGAACGGTTTGAAGTTTTTTGATCATGTTTGTGGGGCATGGTAGATAAAGGATATTGCAGTAGTCCACGAGACCTAGTACCAGGGATTGTACAATTATCCTGTAGTGTTCTTTGTCAAAGAATTTCCTTATTTTTCTTAAGTTGCGCATTGTGAAGAATGCTTTTTGGGTAGTTTTGTTGATCTGGGTCTGCATAGTGCAGCTTCTGTCTATCAGCACTCCCAAGATTCTGAGTGAGGTCTGGATTGGGTATTTGGTTGCTTTAATTTCTAGGTCTGTTATGGATGGGTTTTTGTCCGTTTCAAGCATTAGGAATTTGGTTTTGTCCGAGTTTAGTTTCAGTTTGTGGTTTGTCATCCATTTTTCTACTTCATCCAGAATTATTTCCAGGTGTCCTGTTGAGGTGTGATCTTGGATTTCAAAGGGGAGGAGAATAGTTATGTCATCTGCGTAGCTGAATGATGTTACATTTAGGTTGTCTAGAGTGGTGCCGAGGGAGGAGATGAAGAGATTGAATAGAATGGGCGATAGTGGTGACCCCTGCGGGACTCCGCATGGATTTGACCATGAGTTAGATTTCGTGTTGTTTGTCTTAACTCTGTACGTTCTTGTTTTAAGGAATCCTTGGAACCAATTGTAAACCACCCCTGAGATCCCGATTGCATCAAGTATCTGGAGTAATATGGTGTGATCGACTAGATCGAAGGCGGCGGAAAGATCCAGTTGGATAATTAGGATCCTGTGTCCTTTACTGAGGTGTTGTCGGGCTATGTCTAGTAGTGTTGCTAGTAGTGTTTCCGTGCTGTGGTGAGATCTAAATCCTGATTGAGAGGAGTGAAGTATATTATGGTCAAATAGGTAGTTGGTGAGGTATTGAGCCACAAGTCCTTCAATCAGTTTGACATATAATGGGATCGAAGCGATAGGTCTGTAGTTGGTAGGAGCGTCTATAGGGCCTTTTTGATCTTTCAGTAGGGGTGTGATTATGATCTCTCCAAGATCTTGTGGGAATTGACCTTCTATGAGAGTGCTTTGAATCCATTGCATGAGGTTGGTTTTGAATTTAAGGGAGGCATTTGTTAGCAGATACGATGGGCAGTAGTTCAAGTCGCATGAGGCGTGGCTGTATTTTTTGTATAGTCGGTTCAAATCAGACCATTGTAGAGTTGGGAATGTGGTCCATGTTCTGTCTGCAGATATGGCTTCTTCCGTTGTGGGGGTTATTATCTCGTAGAGTTTGGTGGTTGAGTTGTTGAGGGTATTTCTGATTGTAGTGATCTTGTGTTTGAAGTGTTCTGCTAGTTGAGAAGCTGTTGGTGGTTTATTGCCTTGAGTGGCAAGGAATGGGTTTGTGTCCGTAAGTTGTTTTACTAAGTTGAAGAGTGTTTTTGTGTCAGAGGTGTTTGTGCCAATTAGTTTAGAGTAGTATGTTTTGCGCTTTTCTTTTAGTTTGATGTTGTATAGTTTGATTTGGGTTCTCCAAGCGGATTTGGTTTGATCATTTTTCTTTTTTTTCCAAGATCTTTCAAGTTGTCTGCAGTGCCTTTTTTGTAGGAGGAGTTCGGAGTCGAACCACTTGTCTGAGGATCTGCAGGTTCTATGTTTGGTTTTTTCAGGGGCTAGCTCGTTCAAGGTTGTTTCACTTAGGATGCGCCAGTGATTTACGAAGTCAGTTGGGTCGATGGGGGCGATTATAGGGTCAACTTTATCCCAGAATGTGGCAGGCTCAATTTTCTGTCTAGATTTGAAGGTTGTTTTTTGTGGTTTGGGTTTTGTGTTATTTTGAGGCCAGTTGATGGTGAAAGTGTATTTGTGGTGGTCTGACCAAAGAGAGGGATGCCAGGTACCATTGGTGATATGAATTTTTGGGGTGTGGAGGTTATGAGACGTGAATGCTGCTATATCAAGTTGGTGGCCTTTTTCGTGCGTGGGTTCAGGGTGCCTCAATGAGGGCCTCGATCGACGACGAGAGTGCTGCCTGGAAGTAGGTCTCGGGTAAGATCGAGGAGACTTCGTCCTATGTCTGGAAATGGGCAGTGCCGCTGGTGAATGAATAAGGCTAGTGGTTTGGACTAAGTGGTTTGGATTGAGGAATCTCGAAGCACTCCCAAAGACTCGACTCCTTGCATAGTGTGTAGATTCTAGACCAGATACTTGCAAAGACTCGACTCCTTGCACAGAGTGTGTAGATTCCAGACCAGACACTCGCAAAGACTCGACTCCTTGCATAGAGTATGTAGATTCCAGACCAGACACTCGCAAAGACTCAACTCCTTGCATAGAGTGTGCAGACTCAGCTTGAGGCACAGACAGGGACTTGACCTTATGTGAGACTGCTGATTGCCCAGGCTGGACTGCAGGAAGCAGAGTCGAGGCAGAACTATATTTGCTCAGTAACTGAACAAATTGCTGCTCTAACATGGTCTGGAGAGAAGCCTGAAATTGTGGATCCAAGTCTGAACTGGACCACTTGCTGAGGCTAAAGGCTCTGAGGTGGCGGTAGAAACATGCTTCAAATTGGAGGATTGATGCTTGGATATTTTAATGACCACTGCAGGAACCTTCTGCTTAGGTATCTGACCTGAGGGAAGTTCAGGGGAAGATAAGGCAGGTGTACTCGAGGCCAAAGACGATCCAAAAGAGGAAGGTCTGGCGAGATTCGAGGTTGGAGTTGTGGAAACAGGAGGACACCCCATTGAAGTCTTGACCGAGTCAGAAGTCGAGGTTGAGGGTGTAGCTGAAGAGTCCTTCCTGAACAGCTTTTCCACTTGAACCCGACGATGTTTAAGGGCTCGAGGTTGAAGAGTAGCACAGCGCGCACACGACTTCAGACTATGGTTAGGCCCGAGACAACAAAGACACCAGCGGTGTGTGTCCGTGAGGAAAATCGCACGTTTGCACTGGCTAAACTTCTTGAAGCCCGTGACTGGTGGGTCATAGGAGGGAAGATAGCCTCTGCGAAGTCGAAGCCTGCAGGCTGCGGGCACGTGACCCTTCCCGCCAGTCAGCCGACGAAAAAATAATAATTATTTTTTTTACTAACAGAAAGGAAAAAGGCACAGCAATTCGGCTAAAAGAAAATAAACACAAACTGCGATGAAGAGAAGGCACGAAGCGAATGAAGTTCAGCGCAGAGCGTCAAAGACAGACTTCTCGGCTCCGTGGAAAACTGAGAACTGAGGAGACTCGCCCTGTGCTGGGTGGGAAGGCACTGGTGTATGCACGGTGCGGCAGACTCAAAACTTCTGAGTTTCTACAAGAAAGTCTGCTTGCGAGGCTGTCTGCATCCGGGCTCTGTGGATGACGTCACCCATATGTGAGAATAGGCTGCCTGCTTGTCCTGGGATAATGTATATGATGCTCAAACAACAAAGCAAAATGAGAAAGAAAGCAAAAGAAAAACTCAGCTTAACATACCATAATAAAATTAGTTATATGGGAGCTGATATTCTACCTCCCCAAAACATGCAGATCAGAACTAAAACATTTCTCCTTGGAAGTCACCATTAAAAAAATCCTGATTTTCATGTTATCTGAGCAATAAATAGCAACACAAAGCTCTCCACTACCAGGCACATTGTGAATACAAAATCTGAAAAGGGGCTCCATATTTTGGACTGAATACAAAGACATCTGCAATTAATATTTCCCAAAGCTAACATATTTCAATTAATAAATTCCAAATAAAACACTTTATTCTACCTTTGTTTTCTGGATGTTTTCATCTTTTATTATGGTGGTTCCAGTTACTTGTCTGCTTTCCTGACTTTCTTCTGTTTCCAGTGGCTGTTGTCTCTTTTTCAGTTATCCTCTCTCTTCCTGCTTTGTTTCCTCAATATACAGTATCTGTCTCAGACATACTGATTTTTCCTTTTTAGTTTTTTCCTTTCTTTTTTTTGCCCCTGTCCACTCAAATGTCACCTTACTCCTTTCTACTTTTCACCTACCTATCAACTTTCCATCTCCTTCTCTCACCCCTGAGCTCTCCCATTTACCATTTTGCCCCTTCCACAGCCTCCTATTCCCATTACCACGTCTATCCTCTGTATTAGTGTTAGCCGATTCATGGAAGAAAATTTGATTTGATTCAACCTGTTGAATTGATTTTTTGATTCGATTCACTTTCAATGACACAGCTTTTCAAGTTTATACATTTTAAACATTTTATTTAACCAAGGCAATATCATGTCAAAGATAGGAACATCCAATCTATAACATAATGTCTATACAGTTTACTTATTAGTCTGACCCAGTATGGCTGTTCTTATGTTCTTATCTTTCTCTTAAAGTGCTCTCTTTCTTTTTTTTTTTTCTTTCCTGCCTCTATCTACTCAAATGTAACTCTTGCTTTATTCCTTTTCACTTTTAATCTAATAAACTTTCTATCCCCTTCTCTTATCCCCTAGCTTTCACATTTCCCATCTTCTATTCCCACATTTCTACTCTCAGTACTCATTCTCCTCTCCCACCTCTCCTTCACAACTTTCCCACATGAATCCACCATTTTTGGCATCCTTCTCGTTGTCCTTTACTCCACCCTTGTAACCCAGCCCTTCCTTCCTCTCTTTCTTTCTCTCTCTCTCTCTCAAGTCCAACATCACTTCTTCCGCCCTTCTATCCCCTCCTCCCAAGTATGATGTCTCTCCCTCCCTCCTCTTCTGGCCCAGAGTCCAAATCCCTTCCACCTTTCCCTATCTGTCCTCCCCCTGCTATCTCTGTTGTTCATCTCTCCCTCTCCTCATTTTGCTCTCCTACACCAAGTCCATCTTTCCCTCTCTCATCATTTTCCCCCCTCCAAATCTATCTCTCCCTCTCCCCCCCATTTCCCCCTCCACCAAGTCCATCTCTATCTCTCACACCCTCTACCATACCCCCTTTCACCCCTTCCATCCTTCCCCAAGGCCATCTATCCCTGTCCCCCTTCTAGCCCCTCTGTCCTCCCTATCCAGCTTCCAAATCTGACATCTCTCTCTCCCTCCCTTACCCCATTCCCTGAGTCTATCTTTCCCTCCTTTCCTCACTAGTCCAAAATCTCTCCCTTCTCCCACTCCCTCCCAAGAGCCCAATATGTTTAGGCAGCACTCTTGAGGGAGTGGCATCTTGCTGCCGGCCAGCCTACCTGCTGGTCGGCTCTCTCTGCTGCTCCCCTTCATGGCACCTAACCCTTTCATCCTTCTTCCTCCAATCGGCATCTGCCTTTAATGCGCTGTAAAAGTTGCCAGGTGGTGGTAGCGATTCAAAGAGTTACCCTGCCACCGGTCCCAGCATCTTCTCTCTACTGTGCCTTTCCCAGCGGAAACAGAAGTTGTCAAAAAGAGCATGCTTTAATGGAGAGAAGATGCCGGGACTGGTGACAGGGTAGCTCTTTAAATTGCTACCGCTGCCCAGCAACTTTTACAGTGCATTAAAGGTAGATGCTTGGGGGGGGGGACAATGGGAAAAAATGCAGATTGGGGGGAGTAGGATGAAAAGGTTAGGTGCAGGGAAGGGAAGCAGCAGAAAGTCAACCAGCAGGTAGGCTGGCTGGCAGCAAGATTCCAATCCCTCAGAGTGCCACTTGAGGATGCCACCTCTCATTATAGGGCTGCCCTTTATAGCAAGAAATACAATTTTAAGTTCATAACATTATGAGTGAATATTTTTCATAAAAAAAAGAACAGCCCTAGTGAATTTCAACTAAAATAAAACGTTTAACAGAAAAATTATAGCTCTCCTATGTAGGTAGAACAAATGTTTCCTTGAGATAAACATCACTATTGCATGCAGGTTAACATATTTAGAAAGGTTGAACAAATTATAACTTCACAAACTTCTTTGCATTATTTACCGGTGTGCACTGTTTTTAAATTTCTGTCTTTCTACATTTAACAAATTATTATTCCTATTCAATGGTGTAGTAAAAAGGGGGGGGGAGGGCAGATCACCCCAAGCACTGCCTCGGTGAGGGCACACTCTCCCCCCACCTGCTCCTTCCCCACCCCTCCACTGCCGAGCGTGTGCACCACTTCCCTTCCCCCGTACCTCTGTAAAGTTCCTGGTGTGAGCAGCAACCCCCAACTTGCTGTCACGCCAGCGTCAGCTCTTCCTCTGATGTCACTTCCTGGACTTGCGCCTAGGAATTGACATCAGAGAAAGAGCCAACACTGGCGCGACAGCAGACTGGGGGTTGCTGCTCGCGCCAGGAATGTTACATAGGTACGGGCGAAGGGAAGTGGCGCGCATGCAGCAGGAGAGGGTGGGAAAGGAGAAGAGGGGAGGGGCACCACTGCCCCAGACACCTCTCACCCTGCAAGATTTTTTTAAGAGGAAAGTAGCAGACTACTTTAAGTCACACTCTACCATTAAACTCATACAAGAAAAAAGGTGAAAGAAATTTGATAGCAGCACATTCAGATAACATACCTTCTGTCCCTACACAATATAAGTACCACAAGGAGGAATTTGTAATACTTAATAGTGTTTGGATGTTGAACAGTCTAGATGAGCCATACATCGTCCCCCTACTCAGGGTATATCAGTCAATCTGTCATGTATTTCTTCTTTCCAAGCTACTTGTTCACAGCTAGACCAATCTTTGCACTTCACTAGCTAGAGCTGTGGTCCTAGAGATTATGTCCAACTCCTCAAAGGAGTAATGGAATAGCTGTTCGCTAGCTTCCACTATGTCAGTAAGGTCTTTTACTTTCTCTTTCTGGGAGAGTGATTCTGAACAGGGCCTTTATCTGCCATCATGTTTTATGTTTTGAGTTATATATTTATTTCTGCTAACAGCAGATTTTTGAAACACATATGCATGTTTATATGTGTATGAATGTGTGTGCAAAAGCCAGGAGGCAGACAAAAAAGATTCTGCAAAAAGTGTGCATTGATCATAGCCAATATTAAAAAACAGAAATCCTACTAAACTCTCAATGTCTTGCCAACCAATCAACATGAGCTAGTGTTGAGTATTTATGTTGACTGGTTAACAAGACTTCTAGACATCATAAATCCTCCAAAGAGGAACACAAAACCTTTACCATTTTATATATAGATAGATTTAGTTTTCTAATATAAATTAAAACCATACCTTATTAGTGAAGCCTTGCTTTTTATGCTTGACTCCAACAAAATAAAGCACTGGAATCAAATCTGGAGGGCAATCAGCAAAATATTCTGTGCAAGTTACTGGAGATTCATGAATGTCCATAGGATAAGGATTTTCAAAGATTGGAAAACTAATTGATGAAAACAGTTTATTAGTACAATTGTTGCATGGGTTTCAGAAAATCAGTTCAAATAAACCAATCTTAACAATTATCATAAAAATTTAGTTGTATACATGCATAAAAAGTATGCACATACTTTTCCCTGTGAAATTACTTTTCAAAGTGAAATTATACATACATTTTACTTTGAAATTTACCCAAGGATTATAAAGGTAGTGAAGTTACTCACCTATAGCAGGTGTTCTCTGAGGACAGCAGGCAGATAGTCTCATAAATGGGTGACATCAGTCATGGAACTCGGTACAGACATGTACAAAAGTGTACTATCACTTTAGAAGACTTTAGCACTGCCCATACCACCCACGCGCGCGTGCCTTCCCGTCTTGACGCCAGCTCATGGGTCCTTCCGTTCTATAAAAGAGCTAAGAAGCCAACTAGGGGAGGAGGAGGATTGTATCGATCTGCCTGCTGTCCTCAGAGACATCTGCTACAGGTGAGTAACTTCACTTCACTAAGGACAAACAGGCAGCATATTCTCACATATGGGATTCCCAAGCTGCCAGGCTCACGCCTCTAGGAAGAGGGTTAAAGGTAATTATCATGAGCCTGGTGAAATCCCAAAGGGATGGAGGAAAGATGGTTTCTAAAGAGAAAATAAATTTCTGAGTACTGCTTGGCCAAATTGACTGTCTGTTCTAGAGTGTTGATCTAAGCAGTACTGAGACATTAAAGTATGGATTGAGGACTAAGTGGCTGCTTTGCAAATGTGCTAAATAGGTGTAAAGCGAAGAAGGGCAATTGAAGTTGCACTTTTTTGAGCAATGACACGGAATTCTAACGTAAGTTCAGCTTGAGCATAAGTAAGGGTGATATTGTTGTCTTGGTAACAGGAACTCTCAGTCTCTTAGGGTCAAATGAGACAAAAAGCTGAGTTACACTCATTTGAGGCTTGGTGCAATCTAAATAGAAGGCAAGCGCTTCTTTATAGTTTAAGGCAATAATCTTTGCTAATTTTAAGTGAGGACCATTTTGGGTACAAAAGGGGTGAAGGAGAGCCGACAAATATGTTCCTACTTTGGGCCATAACACCAATAACGCTTCTCGACATTCATTCCTACCAGAAAACTTGGCCTTGTTTACACATGCAAACACAGATTAAACCCTATGCAAATACAGGACTACAAACTACCCCCCCCCTTTACAAAACCACACTAGCATTTTTAGCGCCAGCCGCAGTGGTAACAGCTCCAACATTCATATGAATTTTATGAGTGTTGGAACTGTTACCACCGTGATCAGTGATTAAAAACGCTAGCACAGTTTTGTAAAAGGGGGAGGGGGTAAAAGTCCTAATGTACACAAACTAAACTTGAAGATTCCAGACTCTGATTGCAGTACAGCACCAGAGAAATAGAAACAAATGCATTTCTTCATGAACAGTGCAAAATATAAACAGCAGATATAAATTCTCAAAACTGACACATTCCAATTACTAAATTGAAAATAAAATAGTTTTTCCTACCTTTGTGGTCTGGTGATTTTATTTGTCTAATTGTCTTTTAACAGTCTCTAGTTGCACTTCTTACAGTCTCTGCTCTTAACTGTTTCCAGGGCCTTCCTATCCATTTGCTGTTTTTCTCTCCTTCACTTTTTGTCCTACAGTCATCTTTGACATTAATTTTAATATTTAGCTTTCTTCAATTTTTCTGCTTCCTTCTCAAATCTATCTGCTTTTCCATGTCTTCCCTTACCATCTATCCATGTGCACCATCTCCACCTCTCTCTCTGCCCTTCCCCTTCTCTCCCCTCCATCCATGCATACCATCTTCTCCCCTAGTCCCATCTTTTTTAAACAGCATTTCACCATCTCTCTTCCCTTCCCCACCCCTCCCATCTCTGTGCACCATCTCCTCCCTCTCTCCCCCTTCCTCTCCATCCCTGTGCAGCATCTCGTCCCTCTCTCTCCCCCTCTGGGGGTCTGACATCTTTCTCTCTACTTCCCACAGTCTGCCCAGAGAAGTATTCTTCTTCTTCCAAGGAGTGGGCTTGTGCCCTGGCACACCAATGTAAGCAAAAACAATAGGTTCTGGTCTAAAATGAGACTGAAGGATTCTTTTTCTGGGGACTTGGTATTGAAACCTCTTTTCATATTCAGATCCAATGCTCTGCTCATCCTTGAAAAAGTAACATTTCTTTCAAAATGCCCAAGACCATTCCCAGTCTGTGCAGCCCCTCCTAGGCACACCTAACGCACCCCAACATCCCAACCAACACAGCTACAACGCCAAGAGAGCAAACTGGTGAGCTGGGCTTGATGAGTGAGGCAGGAGACAGTGCAAGTGAAACAAACGATGGAGGAGAGAGTAAATTGGTAAGCTAGGCTTGATGGCTCACTCTTCTCCTTCCCAGCAGCCACTCTTTCACTCTTTGTGCCACTGGCAGCATGAGTAAAACATGCTGCTTTCAGTGACCTGGAAGAAGAAGGCAGCATGTTTACCTCACTCACGTTGTCGGCGACCCAAAGAGAGACAGAGCAGCTGCTGGAAGAAGCATTGGATCCCATTGGGGGGTGGGGGAGGGAGACATGGAATTCTGGACTGCAGTGTGAGCCTCCCAGAAGGTCTCTGCAGGCCGCCATTGGCTCACGGGCCTTGCAATGAAGACCACTGGCCTAAAGTGTAGAGAACTGCTTCACCAGAGTAAGAATGCAGTCTTGTATAATAATGTAAAATTATGCATGGACTTTTCAACTTCTTGATTCCTTTGTCCTTAAATTCTTTAAGATCTTCAGGTTGTAGAACCATTCACATATATAAGCTCTCTTTTCCCTTTGTAAAAGATCTGTCAGCAAAATTGCTCACTCTTTCCCTTTACTAACTGCGATACGGAATGACTTACTGTTTCAAATAAGATCCTGTATATCACTTCAGGTTTTCTGAAAAATCTTGAAAACTACACTGTTTCAACATTTTTTAATTGATAATTCCTAAAGATTGCAATGTCTTTCTCACCATTTGTTAACCAAGTCGAGGACCTATTTTTTAGGGATGACTCGGTATATATGTCCAAGATTTAGTTTAGTTTAAGACTAGTAGCACAATGGATTAGTTGCGCTGAAATTCTGAGAGAACTTTTGGAAAGAACTTTGGATGAGTTTGAAGAACCACCTTATCATGGTAGAATCTGGTATATGGTGGATCTGAAACCAGTGCTTGAAGCTCGCTGACTCAGCGTGCAGACGTAAGAGCTATTAGGAAGACTACTTTCCAAGTAAGATATTTAGGAGTTGAAGTCGATATAAGTTCAAAAGGAGATTTCATTAGAATGGAGAGAATCACATTAAGATCCCAGAAAACAGTAGGTGGTTTTAGAGGAGGTTTGATGTGATAGAGGCCTTTCATGAATCTGAAAACGAAGAGATGTACAGACACAGGTTTGCTGTCCAATGGGGAATGAACTGATTGGCACTGAGGTGAACTCGGACTGAAGAAGACCAGAATCAGAAAGGTAAAGGAGATAGTCCATGACTGACAGCAAAGTACAGGTGAGTGGATCTAGAGAGTTGAGATCACACTAGATGGTGAAACAAGTCAATTTATACTTATAGCAGCATCTGATAGGTCCATCTAGTCCGGTGACCCACACACGCGGAGGCCAAGCTAGGTGCTCCCTGATGGAGACCTTGATTACCCGTATCCCTCAATGTGATGCAAGAAGGTGTGCATCAAACTTGCGCTTGAATCCCAGAATGGTAGTCTCCATCACAACCTTCTCCGGGAGAGCATTCCAAGCGTCCACCACTCGCTGTGCGAAACAGAACTTCCTGACATTTGTCCTGGACCTGCCACCCCTCAATTTCAGTCCAAGACCTCTTGTTCGTGTCACATTTGACAATGTGAATAACGATGTTTCTTGCTCTATTTTGTCGAATCCTTTTAGTATTTTAAAAATCTCTATCATATCCCCTCGCAGTCTCCTCTTTTCGAGGGTGAACAGTCTCAGTTTTCCGAGGCGTTCTTTGTAGCTCAAATTTTCCATTCCTTTTACTAGTTTCGTGGCTCGCCTCTGCACCCTCTCCAGCAGGGTTATATCCTTCTTTAGATATGGAGACCAGTGTTGGTGCAAAAAGTGTAAAAGCATTTATTCCTTGGGAGATGCCATGATATAAATGCCAACAAATGAAGATTGGGATGAAGGAGAGAGCCTTGATTCTGAATGAGTAGGGTTCAAAATACTTGTAGAGTGATAGGTTCCCAGGTAGAGAGTTGTAACCGGAGAGGTAACCATGCTTGATGAGGCAAACGGGGGTGCAATGAGAAATCATGGAGGATTGCTCCTGACAAAGTTTGAGTAGAGTTTTCCCTACAAGAGGAAGAGGAAGAAATGTATAGAACAAAGAGGAAGCAATATTTCCAATCTAGGAGAAACGCTTCAGCCTCCAGACAGGTAGGGGTCTAAATTCTGAGAAAAGAAAAAGAAGTGTGTGTTTGTGGGGGGAAATAAAATAATCCACTTCAGTTGTCTCCCAAATTGCAAAGATCTGATGCAAGACTGGAGTGTTTGACCACTTGTGATGTTGAACCAGTCTGCTCAACTTGTCTGCGAGTAATGTAGACTGCCTTGAGGAAGGTGTTGTGTACAAAAAATATAGATATACCACACTGCTCCACCGGAAAAGTGTAACAGATTCCATAGGCCTCAGAATAGGAGCCTACGCGCAGCTGTACAATCACAAACTGAAAAGTCAGCGTAGTATTGCTCCTAATCGCTCCAGTCATCGGCCAAAGGACTTAGTGTAAAACTCTTAGCTATAATTTAATCCTAATTATCACTATCCTTTTTATCCCTTTTTTATTATATTTTTTCAACTTCACTTAATTTAAACTTCATTTAAAATTTATACTTGCATACTTTTCTTTTCAACATTTGCACTTATCCGGTATATTGAAAAGGTGACAAAAAAGAGGTCACTTATCTTAGGCAATATTTGATTGAGAAATGCCTCTATACACAGTACTTGTCTCTAAGAATGCCGTGCTTGTCTTTACAAATGCCGACGCGGCCAGCGTTTCGCGGACTCTACTCTTGTCCGCTGCTTCAGGGCCAGCACCAAGGCATCCTATAATTTGAAAAACTTAATTAGCTCTCTCTATATTTATATATTCTCCAATAAATAGAGCATTACTTACATAGCTATATTTCCTCCGTCAACATTTTCAACCACCATCAAAATGGCAACAGCGTTTTTTTCTCCTATATATACTCAGGTCTTGACGTAATGACATAGGAACCTACTACTACAACTCCTCCCACCTTATCTTATTGGTTGCTTGTTTTCAAAAACTCACCTACCACTCAAAAAAAGTCCCATTCACTCCCAACTAGTAGAAATGTTGCCATTCCTTGGTTTTATTCAAGCCATTAGGGCTCAAGGTGTTAAGCTGATGAATCCAGCGCTGTTCGCGCTGAGCCAAACACCGTCTAAAATCACCACCATGGACTCCTTGCTTCATTCTCTCAATTACCACTACCTTTAAAGATATAAATTAGTGGTTGTTCTCAATACAATGTTTTGCTAAGGGAGCCCCCATATTACAATTTTTAATATTACTCTTATGTTCAGTAAGGCGAACATTCAATTTTCTGGAGGTTTGTCCTACATAAAGCAGGTCGAAAGGGCATTGAATTATATATATTACACCATTTGGTATTTTTTTAAATATTTTTTGTATTTTGATTATTGATACCACGTGGGATAATTTATTTAGTTTATATACTAGTACATAACCCCTTTTTTTTCTATTAAAATGGCACAGCGATCTTGGCAAAGTGGTTTGAGCTTTAATGCTGACTTTATTAGTTCAGTACTTGACTCCTCTACAACTATGAACTGGGAACAATCCACAATGAATAATTCCATCTTATAGGACGAAATGACTATTCTATCTAAAAGATACGTTCGGGCTGAACTCCATAGAGCTACTTTGACAGAATACTGTCAGAAAGAATACATTCCTAGAGGGCTACGTGTGTATAAGGAACCTCGGATGTTTAATGAGGATGTCGAATTTAATCAGAAATGGATATCTATTTTGAACAAATATTCTCTTGATCTGATGGTGTTGATTATAGACCGCACGCGTAAATCTATGGCTACCATCAAAATGGAGATAGAGGATAAGCTGAAAATTTTGAAACAAAACTCCAACGAGAATGATTTTAAACAACATCAAGATGAATTGAAGAACAAAGTAGACGGATTCAGAGCAGATATACAGAAAGATAAATTTAAGAAATTCAAGAGAGATGAACAAAACTATCTGCAAATGAAGGTTTATCCGTGGTTGAAACCTAATGGCTCTGATAATCCTTCAACTGAGAAGAAAGTTACTTTTGATCAAACTTCAGAGTCTTCAAATTTCAGCTCTACATCTGATGATGATTTTTTAGGCCCCAAGCCATGATATCAACGCAGAGGAAGGTGGCGGAGAGGCACTGGCCGGGGTCAAGCACAATATCAAAATCAAAGTCAAAATCAAAATTCAAGCTATCGACCACAAACGCGGTCTCAACGAGGGCAGAGGTACCCATAGACACCCAATCTCATGTGCAGGAATACAAGTCAGAACGGTCGATTGAGATACCGATAATTAATTTATCTGCCCACCAACTAACTATGGATGAATGTAATCTACTTTCTAGAGGTCTGTCATTTGTACCAACTACTCCTGTGGACAATTTCCAAACTAGGGTTGATTTAAAGAAATTATATAGGACATTAAGAATTAAATCATTTTTTTCAAAAGAATCTACTGAAGATCCACAAGATGATAATGTAATTGTTACCCCTAAATCTACTTGGGTTCCACCTGGTCCAGTGGACCCAGTAGTGGAGACGTTTCATAAACCTGTGGTGGCAGATACTGAAAAATGTATGAGTAAGCAGAATAGTTATAAACAGCATTATAATATGAGTAAAACTGAGAAATCTGCAATGGTAAACTTTTGTCGGATATTGATTTGATTATCAGAAAAGATGACAAGGGAGGCATGATAGTTTTGCTCAGTAGAGAGATGTATGTGAAAGAAGCACAGAGGCAATTGCTTAGTGAAGATTATGATGTGCTTGCTTTGGATCCGACTGAACATCTTCAATCAAGAATTAATACTCTAACTAAACAAGGAGTAGACAAGGGATATTTAACAAAGAAATAATTTCGTTTCTTGAATGTACTGTATCCAAAGATCCCGATTTTTTATCTATTGCCTAAAATACATAAATCCTGTACTGCACCACCTGGTAGATTGATCGTCTCAAATCGAGGGGCGTTGTTGGAAGCATTATCCATTTACATTGATAAATTTCTTCAACCCTTTGTGAAACAAACCACTTCTTATATCCAGGATACAATGGCATTCTTGAAGAAACTTGAGGGAGTGAGCCCGGATTCGCATTCTTTACTAGTGACTATTGATGTGTGTTCCCTGTACACGATAATCCCACGAATGAAGCTATGGATATAATTCACCAGACTCTAGATAAACGGGTAGACCCGAGGGTACCCCCGGATTTTATCTGTAAGCTAGCAGATATTGTTCTCCATGATAGTTTTTTTATGTTTGAGGATCAGCTTTTCCACCAAAGATCAGGTATCGCGATGGGCATTACCATGGCCCCTTCGGTTGCGAACCTCTTTATGGATAAGTTTGAACATGATTAGGTATACCGGTCCCATTTTTTTCAGAATATCAAGTTGTGGATTAGATATATAGATGACATCTTTTTGGTTTGGAATGGGGGGGTGGATAACCTTTTGGGAGTTCTCTCTTATCTTAATGGATGTCACCCTAAGGTTAAATTTACCCATACTTATAGCCCCATCCAGATTTCTTTTTTGGATGTGAACATTGAGGTGCAAAATGGAGAATTTTCCACAGAAGTTTACATTAAACCTACTGATTGTAATTCAGTCCTTCACTTTTCAAGTGCTCACCCCATATCTCTTAAGAAAAGTTTGCCATACTCTCAATTTCTGAGACTTAGGAAAATATGTTCTTCTATAACCGATTTTAAGAGACAGGCTAATGATTTAAAAACAAAATTTCTTCAAAGAGAATATCCCTCTAAAATAGTCTCGATGGCCTATAAGAGAGCATATTTCAGTCTACGTGACACTTTGTTTGTTCCTAAACGTACTGTAAGTCAGCAGCTAGGGGAAAAATATGTGACCTGTGTGATCACGTATTCTAGAGACAGCTATCAATTACTTCGCTCCCTTAGGAAGCATTGGGAAATGTTGAAAATATCAGGGACTTTTAAGGACTACTAGTTGAAGATAGCCTACCGAAGGAAACGTAACTTGAAAGAGATTCTGTGTCCATCCATTTTGCCCAATGTTAACCCTGTTGTGGATAGAGTATATAAGGGACATCAAAAATGCGGGTCCTGTCAAATGTGTGGGGTCATGGTATGCACTGTCACATTTCGCAATCCGAAGGATGGGAAAGTATATACCTTGACACATGATTCTGATTGCAAGACTTATGGGGTAATATATATAATTCAATGCCCTTGCGACCTGCTTTTATGTAGGACAAACCTCCAGAAAATTGAATGTTCGCCTTACTGAACATAAGAGTAATATCAAAAACTGTAATATGGGGGCTCCCTTAGCAAAACATTGTATTGAGAACAACCACTAATTTATATCTTTAAAGGTAGTGGTAATTGAGAGAATGAAGCAAGGAGTCCATGGTGGTGATTTTAGACGGTGTTTGGCTCAGCGCGAACAGAGCTGGATTCATCAGCTTAACACCTTGAGTCCTAATGGCTTGAATAAAACCATGGAATGGTAACATTTCTACTAGTTGGGAGTGAATGGGACTGTTTTTGAGTGGTAGGTGAGTTTTTGAAAACAAGCAACCAATAAGATAAGGTGGAAGGAGTTGTAGTAGTAGGTTCCTATGTCATTACGTCAAGACCTGAGTATATATAGGGGAAAAAAAACACTGTCGCCATTTTGATGGTGGTTGAAAATGTTGACGGAGGAAATATTGCTATGTAAGTAATGCTCTATTTATTGGAGAATATATAAATATAGAGAGAGCTAATTAAGTTTTTTAAATTATAGGATGCCTTGGTGCTGGCCCTGAAGCAGCGGACAAGAGTAGAGTCCGTGAAACGCTGGCCGCGTCGGCATTCGTAAAGACAAGCACGGCATTCTTAGAGACAAGTACTGTGTATAGAGGCATTTCTCAATCAAGTACGGCTAAGATAAGTGACCTCTTTTTTGTCACCTTTTCAATATACCGGATAAATGCAAATGTTGAAAAGAAAAGTATGCAAGTATAAATTTTAAATGAAGTTTAAATTAAGTGAAGTTGAAAAAATATAATAAAAAAAGGGATAAAAAGGATAGTGATAATTAGGATTAAATTATAGCTAAGAGTTTTGGCCGATGACTGGAGCGATTAGGAGCAATACTATGCTGACTTTTCAGTTTGTGATTGTACAGCTGCACGTAGGCTCCAATTCTGAGGCCTGCGGAATCTGTTACACTTTTCCGGTGGAGCAGTGTGGTATTATATATATTTTTTGTATTTTGATTATTGATACCAGTGGGATAATTTATTTAGGTTGTGTACAAGTGCCCATTTTCAGATCTGTACTACTTCCTGGCAAAGGGGGTAAGAGTCTGTGCCCCCCTGCTTGTTTATGTAGAATATAGCCACTTGATTATCCATGTGGGCCAGGATCACCAAATTCTGCAATCTGTCCTGGAAGGCATTAAGGATTGCTCAAAGTTCCAGCAAATTGATCTGGAGAACTCGCTCTTGAGGCGACCATGCTCCCTGAGTATGGAGAGCTTCAAGGTGCGCTCCCTAACCCAGCATCGAGGCAACTGTGGTGAGTACTTTTTGATGCAGAAGTGGCTGGCAGAGGAGGCCTCTGGAAAGTTTGGATGGAGTAAACCACTACTGAAGAGCTTGATGAAGCTTTGAGGTCACTTGTATCTGTGCAGACAGTCTGTGGTCTGAAACCACTGAAAGGAGAGAGTCCATTGCGGTGTTCTGAGATGTAGACGTGCAAAGGGAATAACAAACTGTTGATGCCATGGGTCCCAGAAAGAATAACATTTGACACACCCAAAAGCATGGTAGGGAACAGACATGCTAGCATAGGCACAACTATATTGTTGAGTTTTTGTTGAGGAAGGATAGCACGAATTGTAGTGTCTACAAGAGCTCCGATGAATTCTAGAGTTTGAGTTGGTTGAAGATGAGATTTTGGTAGTTCACAACAAAACCAAGGAGTTCCAGTAGACAAATGGTGGAGTTGATAGAATTCTGAGCTTGATACGATGTCAAGACTTTGATCAACCAATCATCCAAATGAGGGAACACATTAAATATATATGAGCGGAGGATCACAGCAACTACTACTAGGCATTTTGTGAAGATCCTCGGTACAGAGGCTAGTCTAAAAGAAAGAACTCTGTATTGGAAATGTTGATAGCCTATTCAAAACCTGAGACACTTCCTGCGGGCAAGTAAGATGGGAATGTGAGTGTATGCTTCTTTAAATCTAGAGAGCAAAGTCAGTCTTTTCTTTCCAACAGAGGTAGCAGGGTTTCCAGAGAGACCATAAGGAATTTCTCCTTCACCAAGTATTTGTTGAGAGCCCGGAGGTCCAGGATCAGTTGGAGTCCTCCATTTTTCTTTGGTATGAGGAAATACTTAAGAGTAGAACCTTCGGGGTCCCTCTCCCTCAGACTGAGCTGGAGGAGGGCCAAGAGCTCGTGTTGAATGAGAGAGCTTTCTGAATTGAAAAAAAGATTCTTTAGGAGAATGGTCCAGAGGTTTGCAAAGTAGATAGAGAGCATAACCACTGGCAATGAGCTAATGCACTCATCAGTCTGAAGTTATGAGGTTCCAGCGATGAAAGTAGTGATGAATCCAGCCCCCTATTGGAAGATCTGGTGGAAAAGAAAAGAAAATATTGCCTGTGCTCTTTAGTAGTGAGTCATAAAGACTGTTGTTCTCTCAGGGTTTCTGCAGCTGGCACAGTACTTATTGCAGGTTTCTGGGTCTCGCTGCATCTTTGTCAGGTAGAAACCGACAATTCAGTTATCCCGCTGAGGCTTTCTTCAAGGGATGCTCTGAGGTCTGCAGTGTGACTTTGGAAATAATAGGTTCAGAGCATACCCTGAAGAAAGTCACAGCATGATAGCTGAAACATTAACTTCTACCTGAGAAAGACGCAGTGGGACCCAGAAACCTGCAACAAGCAAAAAGACTGTTGTTGCTTGGTTGCTGTGAGACTGGGATTTTTCTTGCCTTTGGGTAGATGAATGAGAGGTAGCAGAAGACTAATTGTAGCAACTTCTATAAGAATAATAAGATTAGTGCCTAGAGGAATTGGCATACCCACAAGCTGATTGTGAGGATTGAGTAGAGTGCACTTTTTGATAAAGTGGTCATGCAATGTATGCTTTTTTTGTTTGTTTCTAAGGCCTCTTCTATATGATAACCAAAAAGGTCATCCCCTAAAAATGGGATATTAGATAGGCTGTCTTGGGATTCCGGAAGTTGGCAGCAGCGAAGATGGCTGTGTGATTACTGAGCTCCTCCCCTGGTAGCACATACAGAGCGTTTTTGTCTGAGGAGGGGAGTTAGACAAGGATGTCCCTTATCTCCTTTGCTTTTTGATATTGTTTTGGAACCCTTATTGCTGGCCATTCAGCAGGCAAAGGAAATACAAGGAAGTCCATATGCAGGTCGAGATTATAAGGTTTCGGCTTATGCAGATGGTATTTTGCTTCATTTGAAGAATCCTGAATCTACCATCCTGCATTTACTGGAATTGATTAATCGATTTGGCAAATTTTCTGGTTACAAGATAAATTGGAGCAAATCAGAGGTTCTTCCATTAAATGTGCATTGTGTAAAAGGGTTATTTGACCCATTTCCATTTCTTTGGAAGGAAGAGGGTATAAAATATTTGGGTATCATTATTCAAAGAACATTGGAGGATACAATGACAGTAAATGAAAAGTCTTTATTGCTGAAAGTCAAAGAAATGTGTGAGCATTGGAACCCACTACATCTTTCTTGGTGGGGGAGAGTCCAAACCATCAAAATGATGATTTTGCCTGTGATTTGTTACCAAATGAGTATGTTACCGGTTTATTTTCAAAGTTCATTTTATAAGAAATTAAATGGGATTCTTATAAAATTTATTTGGCTGGGTAAAACTGCTAGAATAGCCTTAGTATCTTTGCAAAAACCACAATTAGCGGCGGGGGAGGGGGTGGGGGGATTTTCCAAATTTTTATAAGTATCATCAAATCTTCATTTTGGATCCTTCCTGAACTCATGGAAAATCTACCAGATTGGCTGATATTAGAGAGTCACTTCATGTCCCCATTACATTAATGGCAAATCTGAAGCCCTAAGAGGACTTTTATAAAAGTATTTTTTTTTTTCCTTATTATTTTTTATTTTCAAATTTTACATAAAGTGTACAAAATATTAAAATACAATTGATGAATACAGAATATCACTTTTATATCTAATACATTATATTTCTAAATATATATTTTCCCCCTCTCCCTCCCCCCACCCTTCTATTACTTTTCATATATTATTTTTAATTTTCAAATTTTACATAAAGTGTATAAAATATTAAATTACAATTGATAAATACACAATATCATTTTTATATCTAATTCATCATATTCTAAATATATTTTTATCCCCTCTCCCTCCCCCCACCCTTCTATTACTTTTCATTCATACATTACATATTGTATAACATATTATAACATATTATGTAGAAATTATTTTCATTACCCCCCCTCTATGTGCGTCACAAAAAAGATATTTAAAAGAAGAAAAGAAGAAGAGAAATCCTACTATTTATTCATTGCAGTATTTTGTCAATGGCCCCCATATTTTTATAAATTTAGTATATGTCCCTCTTTGTATTGCTATTGTTCTTTCCATTTTAAATATATGACATATTGTATTCCACCAAAATGTGTAATTTAGGTTATTATAATTCTTCCAATTATTAGTTATATGCTGAATGGCAACCCCTGTCATAATTAATAAAAGCTTGTTATTTTCTGGTGAAATTTGACTTTTTTTCCTCATCATCATTCCAAATAATATCGTATCATATGATATTGCTATATGATTTTCCATCAATTTATTAATTTGTGGCCAAATTGAATTCCAAAAACTTTTAATGTAGGGACAATGATATAGTAAGTGATCTAAAGTCCCTGGTTCCAGATTACAGTGCCAGCATTTATTGGACTTAGAACTGTCTAATTTTTGCAAATGTGTAGGGGTCCAAAAAGCTCTATGTAATAAAAAGAACCAAGTTTGTCTCATAGATGTTGACACTGTACATTTCATTCTCCAAGACCAAATTAGTGGCCATTGAGATGCATTAATTTGATGCTTAATCTCAATGCTCCAAATGTCTCTTAGACCATTTTTTGGTTTTTTATTCAAATATTCAGATATTAATTTATACCACAATGCGGCTTGATGTCCTAGGAAGTCTGTTTGAAAACATAAGAACTTTAAACTATATTGATTATTCAATGTTTTCCATTCAGGGAACCCAACCTGAATGGCCTGCTTCAATTGCAACCATTTAAAACTTTGTGTTTTATTAAGACCAAATCTATGTTGCAATTGTGAAAAATCCAGCAGTTTACCTTCTGAAATAACGTCATCTAAAGATCTAATGCCTGCAATAATCCATTTCTTCCAAAGGATTTGAGCTCCGCCAATTTTGATCTTGGAGTTTATCCATAGAGACTGATTAGTTGATTTGTTTATTGGGATAGGTGTTAATTTACTTATAAATCTTAACGTTTTCCAAGTATCCATTAAAATTTTATTTTCTCTGTATCTTCTAGGCATGTTAATACTTGGAAGGTGAACTAAATTTAGGGGAAACATAAGGCGCCATTCCAAATATAACCAATCTGGTGCATTATCTATAAGTTCTGGGAGGATCCAATACATACCCTGACGTAGAATATAGGCTTGATGGTACCTATAAAAATTTGGAAAATTTACCCCTCCCTCCTTAATTGATTTTTGCAAAGTTACTAAAGCTATTCTAGGTGTTCTACCAAGCCAAAGAAATTTCGTTAAAATGCTATTAAGCTTTTTATAAAAGGACCCCTGAAAATAAATAGGTATCATACTCATTTGGTAACAAACTACAGGCAAGATCATCATTTTAATAGTTTGAACTCTCCCCCACCAAGAAATATGTAAGGGGTTCCATTGCTCACACAACTCCGTAACTTTTTTTAATACAAATTTTTCATTTTCTTTTACGGTATCTTCAATTGTATTTTTAACTTGAATGCCAAGATATCTAAATCCTTCTTCCTTCCATATGAACGGAAAATCTTTAAATAATCCTTTTACACAATGAACATTTAAGGGTATGATTTCAGATTTATTCCAATTAATTTTATAACCTGAAAATTTACCAAACTTATCAATTAATTCCAATAAAGAAGATAAGGTAGATTCTGGATTTTTCAAATAAAGCAAAATATCATCAGCATAAGCCGAAATTTTATATTCCATATCTGAATATGGAATACCCTTTATCTCCCCCGTTTGCTGTATTGCTAACAATAAGGGTTCTAATATAACATCAAATAACAAAGGAGATAAAGGACAACCCTGTCTAACTCCCCTCCGCAATTGAAATCCATCAGATATCATATTATTAATATTTAATCTTGCAATCGGGAAGCTATACAAAGTTTTTACCATTTGTATAAATCCAGAACCTATATCAAACCATTCTAAAGCTTGATACATAAAATTCCATTCTACCCTATCAAACGCTTTTTCTGCATCCAAAGAAACTGTAAAAGTTGGTTCATCTATTTTTTTTTGATAAATTTAACATATGAAATAATAATCTAGAGTTATTAGAGGAATGTCTTTTAGCAACGAAACCCGTCTGATGCATATCTATAATATGTGGGAGAGCTTTGGCTAATCTCAAAGCCAAAATTTTCGCCAAAAGTTTATTATCCACATTTATTAAAGATATAGGCCTGTAGTTCGAAACCAAAGTAGGATCTTTATTTGGCTTAGGCAGAACAATTATTATTGATTCAGCCATAGTACCTTTAATATCACCTTTTATAAGTTGTGTCTGATATAAATTTAGTAAATATGGGGATAGGACATTTTGAAATGTTTTATAAAATTCTACTGTATAACCATCACCACCTGGAGCGGATCCAACTCTAAGAGATCTCAATGCTGTTTCTAATTCTTTTAATGATATAGGTTCATCTAAACTCCGTTTTATATGATCAGGAACCTTAGGTCCATTAATAAAATCTAAAAAATTTTTACCATCTTTTTGTCTTTCCAAATAAGGCTCCGAAGAATACAGATCTTTATAAAATTTTAGAAATTGTTTTAAAATTATATCTGTTTGATTTGTTATTATACCATTATCATCTTTTATCCCATTAACATTAGTTTTCCTTTTTTTTGCTTTAAGATAATTTGCCAATAATCTCCCCGCCTTATTAGAATTTCCATAATACATTGCTTGTTTGGAAAACAAATCCTTTCTTATCATTTTTGAAGTTAATTCATTATATTTACCTTTTGCTTTCAACAGAGCTTGCAATATCTAATTTTCCCATTTGTTTATCAATTTAGCTTCTAATATTTTGATTTCTTTTTCTAATTCTATATATTGCATTTTATTCTGTTTCCTAATAAAAGCTGAATATGATATAATATTACCCCTCATAGTTGCTTTAAATGCATCCCATACATTCTCAATAGATGTATCCTCCACTAAATTTATTTGAAAGAAATCATTAATTTGTGTTTTAAATTTTTCCAAGAATTTATCATCTGCAAGCAGTGCATTATCAAATCTCCAAAGAGGTCTACCCTTTTCCAATTTATCCAATTGTAATTCTATCCATATTCCTGCATGATCCGAAATAATAGGATCTATGGAAGCTTTAATCACCTGTTGCACTTTATTTGTTGAAACAAAAATATAATCTATTCTTGAAAATTATTTATGAACCTGTGAACAAAATGAAAACTCCTGATCATTAAAATGAAGAATACGCCATATATCTTTCAAATCGCATGATTGAGCCAAATTATCTAAACCTAAAGATTTTATACTTTTACTTGGTTTTTTTATCCAATAATGGATCCATTACAGCATTAAAATCTCCAGCCACCACTAAATTAGAAGTAGCCAGTGGTAACAACATATTTTGTAATTTTTTAAAAAATTCTGATTGATTCGAATTAGGGGCATATATATTAAACAACGTCAGGGCATTATTTCCCATACCTATATCAACATGTATCCATCTTCCATGTGGGTCTGAATTTATTACCTTAATCTTGGCCATACATTTTTTATTTATAAGAATTGCTACCCCTGCTTTTTTACCCTCTGCTGGAGCAAAAAAACAATCTTTTACCCACCCACCCGTTAATTTCTGTGATTCTTTTGTATTAAGATGAGTCTCTTGCAGACAGTAAATATCCGCGTTTTGCTTTTTTAAAAATGCTAATACCTTTTTTCTTTTGATTACATGATTCAGGCCATTGACATTAATAGAGTATATCTTAAAAGACATTATATATTTTAAAGCTTATCAGTATAATCTTCTTCCCCTCTTCCTTCATATTTAGAATCCAAAAAATGTTTTCTATGACACACATATTTACCCTTGAAGTATCCAATCCCTTATTTATTTTTTCCTTAATCATTCTAGTAAATACTCTCTTTTTCCCTCCCTTTCCCACCCAATATAATGACTGCTTAAGGATACACATTAGAATTGCAACCCGAACATTCTCCTCTCCTCTAGGCAACCAATATTCAATCAACATCTCCTTCTATCTATCTATATTAACCTTTAATATCTTTAGTCATTTTTACTTCTAACATTTCATTAATGTATCTTTATCCATTTAACAATTTTTAATTTATATTTCCCTATTATTATAATTTTCATCATAAAATTTTATCTTAAACATATATTTAATATGTTATTAATATTTTTTTTATATCTTATTCTTTCTCTCTTTATATTTTTATTGTCTTTTCTTTAGATCATATTTTTCTTTCTTCAGATATTTCAATATCTCATACTTTTATAATTTTTCATAATGTCATCAAAACCAATCTTAATGTTTTATGTTAAAATGTCATAGGTTCTGATTTAGAAAGAAAGGCTTTTAGTTTTTCTGGATCCTCGAAATACAAGGATTTATCTCCAGACGATACTCTCATTTTTGCCGGATAATATAATCCATATTTATATCCTTTTTCTTTTAATTGTGGTCTCATGTCTAATAGTCTCTTTCTTTTATTTGCTGTGTTTTTAGCAAAGTCCGGCAAAAACCATATTCTGGATCCTTTATAATTTAGATTTTTGTCTTTCTTGGCTGCATTTAATATTTCTAATGCTTGTTGGTATCTAAGCATTTTGAATATTAGTGGTCTTGGCCTGCCTTGATTTTCTACATTTTTAACTGGGATCCTATGCGCCCTTTCTATTTCTAGTGGATGTTTCAAGTCCAGTTGTAATATTTTTGGAATTAAGTTTTCTAGAAAATGTATAACATTTTTTCCTTCTAAATTTTCTTGTATTCCAAAAAGTTTAATATTTTTCCTTCTTCCTCGATTCTCATAGTCTTCCAGTTGATCTTTCAATTTATTCAATTCCAGACTGTCATTTTTGCGTCTGTTTGCTTCACTTTCTATGACCTCCATTTTAGATTCTAATACAGTTGTTCTTTTATTATTAACTTCCATTTGTCTGTGGATGTTTAATATTTCTTCCTTCATTTCAGACATATTGGTTACAGTTTCCTTAAGCATTTGTTTAATTTGTCTTAGTTCTTCCATAACTTCTGCTTTACTCAATATGTCAGGTTCTTCAGCAGGAAGTGGGATCTTGCTTGGTGTTATTTGATCCTGCTTTTGTCTTTTTGCTGACATACCAGCCTCATTTTTGTTTTGTCTGGTACTTGCCATGTTGTTGTTTTTCTTTTTCTTGGGTTTTATTTCTTTACAGTTGTTAGGAGACACAAAAATCTCTTTCAGTCACAATTCCCAGTATTCTGTCTTTGATATTTTTCTATAGCAGCTGAAAATATAAAACGGTGAGGAAATATCAATTTCCTCTAGTTCTCCTATCTTAGATTTTGTTTCAGTTTTGGCAGGATCAAATTCTCTTCACAGTGACTTTCCAAGCGATAATAGAGAAAATAATCCTTTTTTTTTTTCTCTCAGGATTTCATTCTAACTTTGGCAGCAGGAATTTTATTAACAGTTTTTTTTTCTTCCTCTCCTGTCAGTTATATCCCTCAATGCCGCACTGAGAGAAAGAAAAACAAAGTTCATAGGGGAAATTCTTTTCTTTCTTTCTTTGTATTCGGGTAGTTCAATGTCTTCAAGCTCTTTCAAAATTGTCTGTCACCTATCCCTCCGTGCCGCATCGCTCCGGTACAGAGAAAAATGGCGCTCCCTGTCTCTGACTCCTTCACTCTCAAGTTTTATCTCAGTCTCAGCGGAGGAAGGCAATATCAGTCACAACTTTAATTTCTATGGAAATCGGCTACAGGGGGCCAAATTCACAATTTATTATAGCCTGTCCTCAATCTCTTACCGTTTCAGTAAAAGAGAGAAAAAGTCGCCGATTCTTTGCCCTCAGGTTCTCAGTTCAGCGCCGGCAGGAGAGGACAGCTTTAAAACCGCCACAGTTCTAAGAATCAGTTAATAACGGTTTCACACCAAGATCGATCCCTCTCCAATTCCCTTCATTGCTATTTTCCTTCTCTCAATGCCCTTCTTTTAGTCAACATGAAATTGGTTTCATTTATTCTGTGAGTTATATCTCACCGTTTAGCAAAGAAAATCTATAAAGATTCAGCAACCCACCATGAAAAATCGTCAAAAGGGAAACAGACCTTTTCCTTCAGGGCTTCATTTCAGTCTCGGCAGTACTTTTTGATTTTCAGTGATCTTTTACCTGCTGTCAGTTTTTTCGGTGATCTTAAATTTCTTTTATTTTTTCCCCCGTCTGCACTCGATATCACTTCGTTTCAGCACAGAGGAGAAAGGCGCTTCCCTGACTCCTTCCCTCAGGCTTTGTTTTAATTTTGGCGGATAAAGAAAATATTGATCTGTCACAAGTTTAACGTTAATAGGTAATTATTTTCATTGAATATCAGCAAGAAGAGGATATATTTTTAATAATCTTTGCCTAGTTGAAGAGGAGCGTCGCGATCACACGTCCATTTGTGTTCGCGTTAAGCCACGCCCCCCCTTTTATAAAAGTATTATTAAGAATATAGGGGACATTGTAAACCTCTGGTGGCCCATTACATTTCAGCCACATTTTGAGTATCAAGCTGCCCAGAATATACAAGGATAATAGTATTCTTTTCTCCACCTGGAACACATTAAAATTCATTAATAAGTTAACACCTATTCCAATACAACAATCCACGTGTCAGTCTCTATGGTTAAACTCCAAGATATAAATCAGCGAGTCGAAAATCCTCTAGAAACATTGGTCGCAGTCAGGCATACGTATTTTAGATGATGTGATCTCAAATGGGAAAATGCTAAATTTATTACAACTGCAACAATCATTCGGCATATCAAAGTCTCAAGCTTATAAATGGTTGCAGTTGAAGCAAGCCATTCAGAAAGGGTTCCCTGACTGGCGCAACTTAAAAAATCAGTATAGCTTGCCGGGCCTATGTTTCCAGACAGATTTGCTAGGGCATCAGGCCACCAAGTGATATAAATTAATAGCTTAATATTTGAATAAAAAAACCTAAAACGAGCCTAAAAGACATTTGGAGCATTGAGATAAAGCAGCAGGTTTCTGCAACTCAATGGTCATGGATTTGGACTTGGAGGATGAGATGTACAGTGTCAGCATCTATGAGACAAACCTGGTTTTTTTTTTTGTTACATAGAATTTTTTGGACCCCAGTTCATTTGCAAAAGTTGAATGGTTCAAAGTCTAATAGATGCTGGCACTATCATCTTGAAGTAAGGACACTAGATCAATTGTTGTTCTATTGTCCCTCGATACTCAATTTTTGGAAATCAATATGGGGACAAATTAATATGATACTGGAAACATCAATTCTGTTGTCCTATGATGTAGTCATTTGTGGGACATTACTGAAAGCAAAAAATCCATTACATAGGTATAAAAGCAGACTTTTTATAAATATGACAGGGATAGCCATGCAAATGATCACCAGGAAGATCTGGGACAGGCTAAATTTTTCCTTTTGGTGGGAATCTTTGTGTCAATGTTTTAGATATGAATAAATGAACTCGGAAATATTGGGACATAATAAAATATTTAAAACAACATGGGGTCCATTAGCGGAATTTATCACATCAGATTAATTGTATAAGGTTTTAATTTGTTTTTGCACACATCCAGGGAGGGTGGGGGGAAATAAGTTTTGTATTGTATCATTTGATTGGATGTAAGTGCTGTTCATTGCATTACTTGTTTGTATAATTTTTTGCACTTTTATTCGAATTGAAAATCAATAAAGAATTTAAAAAAAAATAAAATATAGGCTATCTTGGACAGAAGAATCCAAGTCTGATATTCGGAGTCAGGCCTGTATATGCATTGCAGTAGCCATTGCTGATGTTTGTGAAGTAAAATCAAAAGCATCATCTTTGCTGTCTGCTGCCTGCCAGATGCATTCTGGGTATGTTACAAGAACTATGTGTTTCTAGCCAAGGACATTTGACTATGGATACATGCTCAGCTCCTGAGAAATCTGGAGGAGGTAGGAGCTGCTCTGCTGTTATCTTCGGACGGCGCCTCTCAAGGCTTCGGGACAGAAAAGGCTATTGATTCAGGTTCTGTTTCTGGATTGATCCTAGTGGGGGTCATCTGACGAAAACTAAAGAGAAAGGTGTCTAATAATTACTAGTCTATGCTGGGATGTAAGGAAGCTTGGATCTTAGCGTAGGTTTCTCTACACACACCTTCTAATAATTAAGAACTGTAAGTACCTCTTGTAACCTAGCTCTCAGCTGAGAGTGAAAACACAGAACTGCTTTTGAAACAGATCTGGTTTTTATCGCATCAAGAACTTTAGCAGATATATCTTACAGCTCGCTCCAGTGACAAACTGCCTTATCTGACTCTAAGGAATTTTCTCATCTGCTACGCTGAAGAAAACGGACGAATTCCATCTTCCTGTTCTGAGTAAGCCTATCCGGAAGGATGAGAAAGGAATTTACTTTATCAATTGGGCTAGATAAAATTCTATTGTTTTTGGGATAAGGAAAGTGAAGTGCCTTTGGTGTTAAGCTATCTTAGATTGCTGCTTTATATTCTTTTTGGGATCCAATACAATTACAACAATTCTTAATTGCAAGAGAAAAGAAATAGAAATGAGATTTGTTTCACCTTACTGAGAAATATGAGGAGAATTATTATAAATAGTATCCTAGATTAAGGAATGACTCAGGGTTCATAATTATGAACCAAGAATCACCATTCTTTATATTTCCTGAACTTTATTTTATTAGAAATAGCAAGATATATTAATTAATGTGGGCTTGAAAGGAGCTTTGTATGTTTGATTTGATTATGTATTATTTTATGTGATATTCTTTTTTCTTTTGAATTGTTGGATATTGTAAAGTATTCAAAATTATAAATAAATAAATAAATAAAAAATATTGCTGCTAATCAGGAATTATTATTATAAGGAATTACCTAGTGTGTAAGAATTAGTTGTATTTACTCATTTACTTAGGGATTATTCTGTAATAACTTAGGGATTTTTCTGTAATAATTATGTACTGAGATATATGTATGTATTCAGAGATATTGTGAACAAATAATTAGTTACACTGCTGGCTTGTGAATTATAGTTTGCTATTTCTATAATAAAATATTTCATATAGCTTTGGTCTTTGTTTTACCAAATCCGTGGATGTAGTTATGGATTGCCTTAGAAATGAGAGGTGCACATGACTTGTTTATGTAGCACTAATTAGTTGTACCCATAAATCTACCAACAGTCCTATTGCAAATATACCTCTACTGACAAAAATGTTGGAATCAATTATTTCCAAACAACTTTCCAACTATCTAGAGAAGTTTTCTATTCTATTACCATTTCAACATGGATTTAGACCTAATTTCAGTACAGAAACTCTTTTGATATCTTTAATTGCAAAAATTCAAAATTTACAGTTACAGAATAAATATGCAGTATTATTACAATTTGACTTGTCTGCCGCATTTGATGTGGTTCATCATGATATTTTGATTCATATCTTGGCTGACATAGGACTAACTCATGTGGTTCTAGATTGATTTAGTAAATTTATTTTGCAACATTCTTATGAGGTATGCTTAGAGGGCTCATCTTCATGGATACCCAAATGTGGGATGCCGCAAGGTTCTCCTTTGTCACCTATTTTATTTAATATCTATATGACGTCTTTAAAAAATTTCTGTCTTTCGCCTGCAGAATCTATTTTTACCTATGTGGATGACATTTTTATTTTATTGGAAGTCAAACATGATATCAGTGGCCTGGTTACAGGCATAGATAGCTGTATTTCTAAGCTCCAGAGTTGGGTGAATTCCATTCAAATGAAACTGAATGCTTCAATAACTAAGCTGCTTTGGATCGGACCTAGATTAGTTAATCTTTCTACAATATTGCATTGAAATCAAATATTATATTACAACTAGACTTCACTTCTAGAGTTTTGGGTATTATTCTGGATTCCCTTCTCATTTTTAATGACCAGATAAATTTCTTAGCAAAGAAATGTTTCTTTAGTTTGCGCATGCTGAGGAAAGTCAGGGCATTATTTTATCAAGAACATTATTTATTACTGGTACAATACACTGTGTTGGTCAAGTTGGACTACTGTAATTCTATTTATTTGGGTATTAAATAGGGCAGTTTAGATCGTCTCCAGTTAATACAGAATACAGCGGCCAAACTTATTTTTAGAAAGAGAAAGTATGACCATGTTTCCCCATTGCTGAGAAAACTCCATTGGTTTCCGGTCCATCATAGAATACAGTTCAAGTGTGCATGTGTGGTTTTCAAACTCCTTTATGGAATATTTGACTCTCTGATTCCACTTAGTGGGAATTCCTTTAGATCCTGCTAGTCAAGAATTACGATTCACAAATTAGCATTTCCTTCTCTGAAAGGTATTAAATGCACTGGGAAGCTTAGTAAATCTTTTACTTTTAAATTGGTGAGAATTTGGAATGGACTTCCAGATTCTCTAAGACTGATAGATCAATTATTTCAATTTTGAAAAAGTTTAAAAACCTGGTTGTTTTCACAATAGTTAATTTGATTTTAGCTGTTGTATAGTAATTTTAAGCAATTAAACATACTTTTTTCTAACTTTTTCCATCCATCTAATCTAACCAATTTCTGTTTTTATACCACAGTTTTTTACTTGTTATGTTTCATTTTTTAACGAACTGTAAACCGAGTCGAGCTCCTTAGGGAGTAGATTCAATATATAAAATGAAGATTAGAATTGTTTCCGACAATCAGATGGAACATGTTGTTGAAAAGTGGAGACTTTTTGATTAAAGATTTCAAATAAAAAGCAATGTAGAAATTATAGTTTAGAATCCTGTTAGCGAGCATGGTAGACTGATAAACTTATCCACTAAATCTGTCAAGTGTCCTGCCCTCTCTGCCAGATGGTTTAGTGGAGTTTGTACAAGAACTATAAGCAAGCTTCAAAGCCGATTCCACCATTAACGACTGATGTTGAAGCTGAAGTTTTATCAAAAACTGGACAAGGATAGAGCTAATATAAAACTAGTGTTTAAGTCCGTTACATTAACGAGTGATAGAATATGTGTCTGTCTGTCTGTCTTACTTTCTTTGTCTCTACCCTGGCCCCTCTTTCTTCCTTTCTTTCTGTCTCTCTCCCTCCCGCTGTCTATCTTTCTTTCTTTCTTTCTTTCTATCTCTCTCCCTCTCCCTGTCTTTCTTTCTGTCTCTCTCCCTCCCACTGTCTATCTTTCTTTCTGTCTCTCTCCCTGGACCCCTGTCTGTCTTTCTTTCTGTCTGTCTATCTCGTTGCCTGCTGTCTGTCTGTCTTTCTTTTTGGCTATCTCTCTCCCTGCCTCCTGTCTTTCTTTGTGTCTGTCTTTCTTTCTCTTCAGCTAAAGCCCGCTTCTCCCACCTACCCTTAAATCACTCCTTTTGCCTCCTGCTAGTTGTTTTCACCCTCCCCAGCTTGAACAACCGCCAACCACAGTCTGGATGCTGAGTGTCGGTATGTCTGCTTCCCTGTTATTTTTGTGCCCTCCTTGGTCCTGTTAAATGGAGTGAGGGTGGGAGGGGGGAAGTCACCGCTGTAGTCGCTGCCTCTGTGCGTCCATGCCTCCGCATGCACAGTAGAAAGAACCAGTGTAGCTGAGGGAGGGCGATGGAGAAACCGCCGCTGGCTCCTTTTACTGCGCATGCAGAGGCACGGCACCATGGAGCACAGAGTTTGAAGTGCGCATACATGCTAAGGGTTTTATTATAGCGGATGTCCAGTCTATGAGGTGTTATTTGGATTGTTAATGGAGTTTCTCAGTTTTAAAAAAAAGGGCTTCTTTTATTAATTTATGAAGCAGGAGCTTAATACAGCACTTGGGTCACTTTTTATAGTCCAAAGCCTCCATAAACTCAGATTGAGGCTGCTTGTCAGACTCATCTTAATAAGCAGCTCTTGAGCCATTTGTCTGATAAAGCTGGTGAATGACAAATCCTCAGATGGAGAAGAATGTCATAGAAAAGGAGGAGACCAGTCAGTGTCATATATGACTCATCTGTGAAAAATCAGACAGGTTCTCGAAGGAATGAAAGAACAGGTCAAGAATCCGACATGATGCCTAGAATAGTTAGATGCAAAGCATTGAGGAGACCATCGAGGAGACTGGATAGAGTGTGTGGAGGAACGTCAAGAAGATGCATGATCTCTGGATGATGAAGATTGAATGGAGTGCCATCACGGCAAAGAAGCTCAATGTTGAGGAGTGAATGAGCAATACCTGGACCCATGTCAATGCTGATGCGAGAGCAAAGGCAGTTATGAGGGGTCAGTGGCTGAAATGGCCCTGTTACGAGGACATGCTAGAAAGTTTTCAGTTCAAGAAGGAAATTATGTGGAGCCAAGTTATTCCACACATTCACCCTTAAGTTCAACAAACTTACAAAAAGTACTCTGATGCCTGGTCACTGAAAACACTGCCCCGCTGCTGCAATCACCTTTGAATCACTCAAAAATTGTTGCCCTTTCAAACTCTTTTTAAGATTTGGAAATAGAAAATAGTCAGATGGAGCAAGATCTGATAGGGTAGATGGTCTATACCAACTGCATCAAAACATTCATCATTTTGCCAACCTTGTGAGCTGGTGCATTGTCTTGCAAAAAGAGAACTCCTTTCCACAGCTTCCCTCTCCTTTTTTCTTTCAATGCCTCCTTTAATCAGCACAGCAAGTTACAGTAGTATTCTGCATTAACTGTTTAGTCCCTTGGAAGATAGTCAGTCATTATAATACTTTCCCGATCCCAAAACACTGTGGCCATGACTTTTCCTGCTGACTTTTGGGTCTCAAATTTCCTTGGCCTTGGAGAACCTGCATACTACCATTGCATAGACTGTTTTGTCTCAGGATCATAGTGGTGTAACCATGTTTCATCAACAGTATCTAGTAATTACAAAAAGTTGGCACCAGCTCACTAAAAATGCTGCAAAATCAACCTAGAAATGTCCTAGACAATGCTGCAAAATCAACCTAGACATTGTTTTGCATCGGCATTCAAACATTTGGGTACCCCCTTGGCTGACAGCTTCTGAGTATCCATCTGCTTGAGGATTATACTGTACACCCAACATGTTCCTTGGATATCTGTAGTATCTCAGCAATTGTTTTAGACAATATTCACCAATCTGTCAAAATCAGGTCATGGACTCAGTCAACAATTTCTGGAGTTGACACCGTTTGAGGTCTCCCAGACCTTGCTGCATCTTTGGTCTCAAAATGCAGAAAGTTTGCATTTCACTTATTCACTGTGGAGTATGATGGGCATTTGTCACTCAGTGTTTGCATCATACATTGATGGATTTCTTTTGGAGTTTTCTTCTACAGAATAGGAACTTCAAGACAGCTTGGAGTTCCACACTTGAAAAGTTGACATGGTTCAGGCAATGATCTGAAACAACGTCAGAACACAGCATTATGATTCTGCAAACTGGCACTTTGCAAAATAATACTCTTCAGCTACAATGGAAAAATAACGCTAAGAATTTAGGTAGCTGATTGGACTGGAAACTTTTCAACACCCCTAGTACATCAAGTGCATTGCTTGAAACCGTGAGACACCTTGGTTATGGAAGGAAAAATAGCTGACGTGAAATTGAAAGGCTCCAATGCTGCGGAGCTAAAGAGAAAATAAACCAACAAAAGATGATACTGCTCTCTTAGATGGAAGGGCCAAATGGCTGCCTATAATAAACATAAATGAAACACTCAGAAAACCAACATATAAAATACACACAGAAAAAAAATGAAAGAAAAATTGACAGAAAGACAAAAAAAAGTTGAAAGAATTTTCAATGCGCTGAAGAGAGCATAGCCTCGACTCACAACCTGAAGTACCCACTGATCTGAAGTAATCAGGGTCCAACAATGATGACAGTGGCCACCTATAGGAAGAGTCTGAGATGATGGCTGAGAAACTAACTAGGCTCTCTAGAAGGAAGTCAAAAAGACTGCTGCTGTTTAGATTAAGCTGGTGCAGATGACTCCTTCTGCCTTTGTTGTCTTAGTCTCCTCTGAGACAGTAGCCGAGAAGCTGTAGAACAGGGGTAGGGAACTCCGGTCCTCGAGAGCCATATTCCAGTCGGGGTTTCAGGATTTCCCCAATGAATATGCATTGAAAGCAGTGCATGCAAATAGATTTCGTGCATATCCATTGGGGAAATCCTGAAAACCCGACTGGAATACAGCTCTCGAGGACCAGAGTTCCCTACCCCTGCTGTAGAAGGTTGACAGTATTTACATCTAGAATACTAATACTACTACTAATCATGCTGGAAGAAACCCTGCAGTGCTCTAAAACTACCCTCAAGCCTGCTCCTAGAAGCAAGCATGTTAGGGAAAATGCTCTGCAGAATTTATCCCAAGTGAAAGACAGCCCAAAATTGACCCAATTATACTTGTCTAGTTCTAGGGTAGGAAATGCTAAAATCAAAGAACTACAAGTACCAGCAGGCACCAGGGCGGGGATAGCAAAACCCACAAAGGGATTAGCTCCTGTAATCAGCTCTGCTGGGGGCAGGGCTAATCAGCAGGGAAGCTATCCAGGCTCATTAGCAAAGAACTAGAAAATCCTAGGTGAACTCAGAGACAATCAGCTCAGGGCTAGAGAAAATAGTGTGGTCTCTAGGCAATGGAGGCAGCCACAATCCTTTAGCCTGTCTGAAACCTTGGCAGGAGGCAGACCGGTGCAGTCCAGGGGACAGAAGCCAGGAACCAGCATTTCCCACAGGAAACAGGGAGATAATCACAGGACTGAAACTTGTAAGCATTCTTCTGAAGATAACAATACTTGGGAGGTAGAAATACCAGAAGAAATGTGTACAATTGATTATGAAATAGAACCTGAGAATTCCTGTTTGTCTGAAGACATGCTTATTGAGTAAAAGCATGGGGAAAACCATAAGCTGTTTTGATAAGGTGAAATTGCCTCACAAGCCCTGATAATAGAAGAGTGAAGAATCACTGTTTCTAATTAAATTAGAGAGACAGAAGAGTGGGAAGTACTACTTCTGATATTGCACCAAGCACAAGAGTACTGTGAGAGATCCGGGCTGAGCAGTCCCAGCCATTCCTGGACTTTGATATTGAAAGTTTTTTTTTGTTGTTGTTTTGATATGAAGACTGGCACAGCATGGCTTGCTGAAAGCACATGTTTTTGTGGAAATTGCCAGAGGGTGGAATTGTAAAACTGTGGAAGCCTGGTTGGGCTAACAGGCTGTGTAGCCACCAGAGCAAGTTTATGGTTTGTTTTTCATTTCACCAAACTATAAGCTAGAAAATAAAGAAATAATTCACACTGAAACACTTTTGTTGGACATTTTTATTTGATGCAATCCCTCCTGCTGGCATTCCCATCCCACAACACCCCTGGCAGGAGGGATGCCCACTCCCTCCTGCTGGCACACCCACCCTGAGCCCATGACCCCTTAAAATTTCCATCCCCCAAAGCACACCCAGACCCCTCCCCCACACCTTTATAAGCAAGACTGGTCAGAGGGATGCCCTCTGGCTGGCAGACCCACCTCTTCAGAATAGCGGACCATCCTCCAAAGCTCACCTGGATGCCCTTCTGAACCTTTAAAGCAAGGTCAGCCAGACAGGAATCTCAAAGTCCCTCCTTGAGGGCTGCAATCCAGTTGGGTTTTCAGGATTTCCCCAATGAATATGCATTGAAAGCAGTGCATGCACATAGATCTCATGCATATTCATTGGGGAAATCCTGAAAACCTGACTGGATTGCGGCCCTCAAGGAGGGACTTTGAGACCCCTGAGCCAGAGGGATGCCTATTCCCTCTAGCAGGCCTGCCTCTTCGGAATGGCGGGCCTTCCCCTTCCTGGTACAATCTGGGAGGCACCGGGGAGGGGCCTAAGGCCCTGATTGGCCCAGGCACCTAAAGCCCCTCCCATAGGAGAAGCCTTAGGGCTGGACTGCCCAAGTCCGGTCCTTGAGATCTACTGGCAGGCCAGGTTTTCAGGATATCCACAATGAATATGGATGAGAGAGATTTGCCTGCACTGCCTTCTTGGTATGCAAATCTCTCTCATGCATGTTCATTGTGGATATCCTGAAAACCTAGCCTGCCAGTAGATCTCGAGGACCGGACTTGGGCAGCCCTGCCTTAGGGATCTGGCCAATCAGAGTCTAAGGCCACTCCCAGTACATCCCAGAATGAACTGTCAAGGAGGCTTGACTCTGTCCCTGGGGCCTAAAGCCCCTCACCAGTGCATCCCAGGATGCACTAGGAAGGGGAAGAGAGGCGGGCCTGCTAGAGGGAATAGGCATCCCTCTGGCTGGTCTTGCTTTAAAGGTACCGAGAGGAATCCAGGTGAGCTTTGGGGGATGGGGAATTCAGGGAGGTGCCAGCAGGAGAGAGTGGGCATCCCACCTGCTGCAGACAGTGGAGGGAGGGGGGGGGTTCAAGGGTTCCCTGCCATTGCCGTTCAGCTGATCGCGGCATGGAGATTCCCAATCAGCTCAACAGCAATACGATTCTCTAAATGGTGTCTGTGACATGGGCGTCTGTATCTTCAGGCCGGCTCCCTCTTCCTCAGTGCTTCAGTGCACAAAGCCGTGGGCAGTGTCTCCTACGCGTGTCCTGTGCCTGAACCAGAAGCCTTCTCTCTGACGTCGCAACATTAAGTTCAAATGCTGGTATATGGACAAGATGGTGGAAGCAGCAGCGATACGTAAAAAGGCAGGAGTATTGGTATTATTTAGGGAAAACTTAGATGCGACTGTGAATAATGTCTGGGCGGATCCTTAGGAGAGGTTTGTTTTGGCCCCCATCATCTTAAACAGACAGCCTTTACTACTCTGTAATGTACACACTCCAAATGTCTATAAGAAATCATTCTATGGAGCTTTGTTCCAAGCGCTGAATCAGTTTTCAGGTATATCAATAGCGATGGGTCGGGATTTTAATTTAGTTTATGTTCCTAGCATGGACAAGTCTCACCCCCATCTGCATGAACGTATAGATTCCGCTCAGGGTGTCCCCTTTGCTCCTCTTTCTTTTTTTTTTTTTAGTTCAATATTTTTTTATTAAGTATTAAAGAATTACAAAAAGCAGTTGAAATACAAAAAACAAAAAGAGACAAGTGCACAATGATCTCATGCTAAAACAATACAATCAGAATAGGAGATAGTAAATTCTCAATCAGCATGAAGAACCTTAGATCATTATAAAGAATCCACAATATGAAAACTGCTGAAGAAAGTGGAAAAGAAAAAGAGAAAAAGAAAAGGAGGAGGAAAGAGGAAAAAAGGCAGAGAAGAAGAGAAGAGAAGAAGAAAAAGAGTAGACAGGAGTGTCTATTTAGTAGACTGAACATACAGATCCAGAAAAGTCCAGGGTGATTTGTGACGGACTATCCGAGTGGAAAGCTGGAATATACTTTTCTTTTCATACGCATAGGACTCAAATTTATGGTACATGCTTAGAGAGTTCCACCAAAAGGTGTAGTCCAGTAGTGAAGGAGCCTTCCAGTTTTTCAGAATGTGCATAAGAGCAGTCACAAACATGGCATCGATGAGTTTTGCGGGACAGTTCGACTGAGCAAAACATGGATGTTGAGATCGAAGAATTATAATGTCTAAGGAAATCTCAGCTGAGCAGTGAGTAATAGATTTTATGGTGTCCCAAATACGAGTCCAGAAGGAGCGAACCTTAGTGCAGTTAAAAAGCATATGATCAAGAGTACCAGGATCTTTCTTACAGTTCCAGCATGAGGGGTCTTGCTTTAATTTGGCTTTCCACATACGAAATGGAGTCCATACCGCATTCCACATAACAAAGAACATTGATTGTGAGACTCTGGAGGACATGAGAGGTCGATTTGTCGAGGACCAAAAAAGTTCCCAGTCAACCTCAGATAGTGGAGTTGTCAGTATAGAGGCCCAATGTTGCATGGATTGAGGAGAGAAGGTAAAGGTATGATCCCTCAGGATGCTATAAAAGAGGGATATTGCTTTACCTTTCATTAATGCCAATTTGGACCAGTGGCGCACAGTATGTATGGATGTCATAAAATCATAGTGAATGGATATCGAAGAAATGGCTTTGGTGAGAGAGAGCCATTGTGAATGGGCAGATAGAGGCAGCGGGTAAGTAGAGCAGAGTGTTTCAAAAGGGATCAGAGAAGTGGGAGTAGTCAACTGGTGGAGAAACCACAAACCAGCCCGTTGCCACCTTTTCCATGAAAAAGATTTGCCATTACATTGGAGCTTAGAGTTGTTCCAGATGGACATATCTGGATCATCTCTAATAGAGATCTCTGCCATTGCGTCCAGAAGATGGATGGCATGCTGCGTTGCACCTAGCAAGGAGTACTTCCTCAGCATTTTGGGTATGGGCACAGTGGTTAAGCAAGAAACGTGCAAAGGAGCACAGATATAATGCTCCAGTTCAAGCCAGGGTGGCGGGTCTTGATGAAGAGGTTCAATGATCCATTCAGCTCCATATTTGGCCAGAGAAGCAACATAATAAAAATAGAAGTCGGGTAGGTTCAAGCCACCATTAATTCTATAGGCCTTCAGCTTGGCGAGAGCTATACGAGGCTTTTTCTTGTTCCAAATAAAGTCGGAGATTTTTGTATTGAGCCATTTAAAAAAGGTCTTCCGACACAGAGAAGGAAGCATGGAGAGAGTGTAATTTATTTGTGGGGCAAGAGTCATCTTGACGGAAACTATTCTACCCCACCAAGATAAAAAAAGTGGTGACCAGCGAGAAGTAGTGTTCAGAACTAGGTTCTTAATCTTAGAAATGTTAAGATCCTGAGCATGAACCAGATCCTTATGTATGAAAACCCCCAGATATTTCACAGCATCCTGCGCCCAATGAAAAGGGAAGTTTATGAGGTCTGAGGGTAAGATATGATCATTGACAGGAAAAATTTCCGATTTCTCCCAATTGACTGAATAACCAGAGAGCAGAGAGTACTGAGAGACAATTTCAATGAGGGAAGGAAGCGAGTCAAGAGGGTCTCGAATAAAAAGGAGGACATCATCGGCGTAAGCTGCCAACTTGATTTGGCGATAAGTAGAAGAGATGCCCTTAATTGAGGGACATTGTCGGATGGCGGAAAGAAGAGGCTCCAAGACCAGGTTGAACAATAAAGGCGAAAGAGGGCAACCTTGACGAGTTCCTCTGTGGAGGGAGAATTTGTTAGAGAGAGAGTTATTAATCAAAATACGAGCCGTGGGTTGTCGATATAGGGTTTCAATCCACTCTGTGAAAAAAGGACCCAAGTTGTACCACTTTAAAACCCGGAAAAGAAAAGGCCACTCTACCCGGTCGAATGCCTTTTCAGCATCAATAGCCAGTCCTATTACCGGGCTTGGGATAGTTTTAGCATGTGCATTTATATGATGAAAGAGACGCAAATTATCTCCTATAAACCTTTGTTTAATAAAACCCACTTGATCTTTGTGAATTAGAGAAGGGATCACTTTATTGAGTCGCATAGAAAGAAGTTTGGCCAAGATCTTGTAGTCAAGGTTAAGAAGAGAAATAGGATGAAAGTTTTTGACCAGAGTGGGATCTCTATCCGGCTTTGGGATAACCACAATGGTCGCCTCAGTAAAATTGAATTGTTTGTCTGGGGTTGAGTGGAGAAAGTCATAATATGAGAGAAGGTGAGGAGCCAAAATAGAACGAAAAAGCTTGAAAAACTCATTCGTAAATCCGTCAGGGCCCGGGGCCTTACTGCTAGGTAGGGAGGATATTGCAGCTTCAATCTCAGAAATGGTTATGGGAGATTCTAAGTCCAACTTTGTAGAGTCTGCTAAGGTAGGGTGATCAATGGAGGCCAAGAAGGAGTCTATTACCGAATCAGAGGAAGAAAAGTCAGATTTATATAAAGTGGCATAAAAATTCTCAAATTGAGAGGAAATCAAGGGTCGGGTCGTGACCATCTGTCCGGACGAAGTTTGAACAGCTGTGATGTGCAAGATAGCCTAAGATATCTCACCAGAGGACGCCCCATAAGGTTATCTCCCATGTAGTGACCTGAAGCTGAAACAAAAAGATCTCGCCTGGCTGTACATGAAACTAAAGTGTTATATTCGTATTTAAGATTCTGGATCCGTTGGAACAGGGATGGATCATATAAATGAGCCGACATGTGTTGCAATTCTAAAACTTTGATAGAGGATTCCAGATCTTTCTCTTTTTGCAGAGATTTCTTTTTCTGCCAAGAAGCGAGTTTGATCAGTTCACCTCTAAGGGAGGCTTTATACGCCTCCCAAACAATTGAGGGGCAAACTTCAGGATCCCTAGAATTGATTTCGAAGAATTCAGAAGTGAAAGATTTGATTCTGTCGACAATTTCCTCATCTAGGAGAAGAGAGTTATTTAAACGCCAAGAGGGAGAATCTTTGCGGGGAGCAGAAACGGACATGTGAAGAGAGATGGCCGCATGATCGGTAAGGGAGATCGGATGTATGATAGTGTCCGTCAGGTTGTGCGTGAGAGAAGAAGACAGAAGAAAAAAATCTATTCTAGAGTAGGTATTATGTGGTGGTGAAAAATGAGAGTACTCTCTGCCCTTTGGATGGAGCAATCGCCACGGATCAACTAAGGAAAAAGCTTCCTTTAAGGCATGCAAAGCTGCGAAAGATCTAGATTTGGAAGGTTTGCAAGATGACGATCTATCAATATATATATCTTGAATTTGATTAAAGTCACCTCCCAGGATCAAAGGGTATGATCCATATTCCACTAAAGCCAGCTGAAGGTCTCTGAAAAATTCCGGATGGTCCAGAACAGGGGCGTAGATGTTGAGGAACACATAATCCACCGAGTGCAATGCAGCATGCACTAGACACCATCTTCCTTCGGGGTCTGTTGTAGAAGAATGAATGACAAGAGACAGTTTATCATTAAAAAGTATTGACACACCATTCTTCTTACGCTGAGTTGCGGGAGAGTAGAGATGAGTGGAATAGCCCCTCAACCGAAATTTTAGGGCAGCAGCAGGGGGAAGATGAGTCTCTTGTAAAAAGATGACATCTGGGTGTTTAGCAGATATATAATTAGCTATCTTTTTTCTTTTAATAGGATGATTCAAACCATTCACATTGAGAGAGAAAACATGTAAGTCAGCCATGAGCATTAATAAGCAGTACAAAAGTGTAGCAAATGGTACCCACATGCAATGGAAGCAAATAGCAAATCAAATAAATATTATAGACACTCCTGTCAAAGAAGAAAGATAGAGAAAGCAAAAGGGGAAAAAAAGAGAAGCTAGCAAGAACAGCACAAAGCACAGTCAAAACGGACCATACCATCATGCATATGATAAAACAGTTAAAGGGTGCTCCTGTGAGCACAGAGATGTAACACATGTAGAGCAGCAAACATAGCCCCACACCCAGAAAATACAAAGAACAGACTTGAAGGCTATATTGGAAACATATCAAAACAGTTCAGTTATATACCACAACAGCAGAAGATATGCCGGCAAGAACCAGCAGCGCCTCAGCACTTCAGCGCATTTTTAAGGATTCTAAGAACGCCACTAGCTCATCAGGATCTGTGTATGAGGTGGTGCGGTTGTTGTAGGTCACCCTCATCCGCGCCGGATACATAAGACCATATTTAGCTCCTATATCTTTAAGCTCCTGCCTGTGGGACAGAAACGCTTTCCTCTTCAGTGCCGTGGATTTAGCCAGAACTGGAACAATGAAGAATTTCCTGCCTTGATGAAGCATCTGTAATTTAGATTTTGCAGCTGTGAGTATCTGCAGTGCTTGTTGGAATCTGAGAAGCTTAGCCACTATGGGCCGAGGTGAGGAAGCTTGTGAAGAAGGATGAGAGGGCACGCGGTGGGTGTGCCCTATTTCCAACGGAGGTGAAAAAACAAGGCCCAGGGTTGCAGGCAGGAAAGATGTCAGAAATGATACCATGTCAGAACCTTCAGAAGATTCAGGCAGCCCAATGATCCGTAAATTAGATCTCCTGCTACGATTAGAGAGATCCTCAATGTCGCGTTGTAAGGAGAGAAGCAGCTTGTCATGTTTAGACACCATTGCCTGTGTGGACTGCATGGCAGCTTGGTGTTCTTCGAGGGCATCAAGACGGTGGCGCGCGTCCACGAATTGTGAGTTCAGCGCCTCAATTTCCCCCCGCAGGAGCTTAGTTTCTTCGACCTGCTCCTGAACAATTAGCTTAACAGAGCGCAGTTCTTTTAGGAGCAGATCGAGTGAGGCCTCGTCCGTTTTCGGCGCCATTTTTTCTGGCGAGCATGGATCGGGTTTAGGCCTCTTACCGTTGAGTAGCGCGGGCGGACTAGAGTCGCACTTGACCGGTTTCGGGGGCGACATCGGAGGCTCGAGAGAGGATTTATGCAGGCGGTTTGAGGGTAAAATTGCCAGGAAATAGCCTGTTTATCAGCGATTTGGGTACAGGTGTGGAGGAGCTGTTACCCCATGTGCCCGATCTCCGCGGCAGTCAGGCTCCGCCCCCCCCCCTTTGCTCCTCTTTCAATCTGCTTGATGTCTGGCATACGCTTCACCCTGGTAAGCAAGACTATACTCCTTTATCTTGAGCACATGGCTTGCAGTCAAGGATCTATAACTGGTTACTATCCAAGAGTTTGTTCTCCAACACTCGTATAGCTGGGATAGGCCCATACTGTGTGTCAGATCATGTTCTTATTTGGTGTAAGTTGGATATCGGTCAGGTTGGGGATCGAGCATTTTCCTCTGGCATTATATAGACACACTAGATTTTTGGATCACTTACTTGACAAGTGGTGTGATTTCCAGCATCACAATGCAGCACATAATGATGATCCGGTGTTATACTGGGAAATCGTACAAGTGGACTTGAGAGGAGAAATCATAGCTTATACTAGTTTCCAGAAGAAGACTCGAGACCATCAAATTGTTTGTTTGGAGAGGCAAGTGCAGGCAGATCGGATGTAGTATGCTTGCTACCCTACTGCCCAGAGGAAAGCAGCCCTTTTAGCTTGGCAGGCGGCTCTAAATGAGTCGATCCAGACTAGAATGATGTGGTATTCAATATTTTAAACATAAATTTCACCTCTATGGTAATAAGAGGAGGAAGCTTCTCGCTCATTTGGTAAGCACTTCAGAAGGCACCATGCGCATGGTGCAGATATCGGATGTGGGTGGGCATCTAGTGCATACAGATGGGGAAATCACAGATATGTTTCAAACATTTTATAGGGCATTATATCCTCCTTATGCATCTGAGCTGGATAGTGAGATATATCTGGATAACATCGAGGTCCTTCAAGTTACCGCTCATCAACAGCAGATGTTAAGCGCCCCTATTACAGAAGATGAAATATCCATGGTCATCCAATCCAGTAAGCTTTGGAAGAATCAATTCTGAGATAGTGCATGTTTTAACCAATAACTTCAATACCTTTGTCCAGAGGGGATCTTTACTATCAACAAGAGATGCAAATATAATAGTCTTTTTGAAACCTGGCCGAGACCCAACTCTTCTGAGTTCGTACCATCCTATCTCACTCTTGAATAAACAGGCGAAGTTGTTTGCACAGATCTTGGCAAATTGTTTGTTTCGTGTCCTGCCTCATCTTATAGCAGACCCTAAAGTTGGCTTTGTTCGTGATCGCAGATATTTACCTCCATAGAACATGTAACACATCATAATCTTTGTTAGTGAGCTTTGATGTAGAAAAGGCATTCGTCAGGGTATCTTGTAGGTTTTTAAATGCCACTTTGAAGCATTATGGTTTAGAGGGATTTTTCTTCGATGCTATTTCCATGCTGTACAATTCTCCTTGGGCTTCTGTTTGGTTCAATGAAGTCCTACCGGATCCCTTTGCAATCAGCAGGGGCACTAATCAAAGGATGTCCACTGTCACCTTAATTGTTTGTTCTTACCCTTGACTCTTTGATATGTGATATCTTGCAGACTACGGATATCAGAGGGGTTCACATAAATGCATCCAAGTTTAAGGTATCAGCTTTTGCAGATGACCTTCAAGTCCATGTCACCAACTCAGAGTAGTCTTTACAATCCATGTTGGTAGTAATTGCTGAATATGGAGATTTTTCGGGATTTAAATTCAATTTAGATAAATCACTGGCTCTTGCCACAAAAAGAGTGGTGCGGGACAGATGAGAGGGGCCGTTTCCTTTGAAATGGTCTGTTCATTCATTTCGGTACCTTGAGATTCAATTCAGACTCTTTTTCACACCTAAAGGAGCCTAATTTGACTTTGTTGATGGACTATACTCGCCACTGTTTGGCTAGTTGGAAATTTTTCTGATATCTCTTCATGGTAGAATCCATCTATTCAGTATGATAGTTTTTCTGAAATGGCTCTATGTCTTACAGCTCTTGCCCATCCTGCCTTTTGAAAAAATATTTACACATTTTATATTGGCTTTTTATCTACCTTTTTTTGGAAAGGTGGGAAACCTCGTATGATCTTTCATTTTCTTTTGGGCTCTTGGTCTCATGGTGGCATGGGCATCCCAGATATGCAATTATATGATCTGGCCTGTTTAGTTCGATATCTCGGAGATTGGATTTTAGATAAAGAGATATTTACCTCTGTGGAATACGAACGGGCCTTCTATCGCCGCCATTTACTATGTTGCCTGGCATTTGAACTCTCTCCTTCAAGCGCCTAAGTCTTTCCTTCCTGTTTACTTGCACCGTAGTTTAATGTTAGGCTCCCTATGGGATGCTTGGAGAACTTTAGTGACGTTGCTGGGGGGGATGCTGAGATATCGGACAAGTTACCTATTCAGGGTAATCTAGAATTTTTGCCCGTACAGGAAAATCCAAGTTTCCGGAGATGGGCCCAAGAGGGATTAACTTTCAACAGGTACCGGGAACTTTGACCAAGGATTATTATGCATATATGCAGTTATGGCACTATATGTGTTCTTTGAATAGGGCTGGGTTGCGGTTTGCCCTGGGATTTAAGATTAAGGGATTTTTTGATAGGCTTGTAGATGAGGAGTTAAGAACATAAGAAGTTGCCTCTGCTGGATTACACCAAAGGTCCATTGCACCCAGCAGTCCGCTCCTGCGGCGGCCCATCAGGTCCATGACCTGTAAGGTGATCCTTCGTCTAAAACCCTTCAATCCCCTTTATTCCTCTATCTGTATCCCTCAATCCTCGTATCCTTCAGGAATTTATCCAATCCTTCTTTGAAACCCCATAATGCACTCTGTCCTATCACAACCTCCGGAAGCGGATTAACTGCTACTATAATACACAAGGCTTTGTATTCTCTTTCCCCCGGTAAATCATGGGAGGCTTTATGCATCAGATGGGCACCGGTCCTAGGCATGTCTCTGCAGGACTTAGATGTAGGCTGTCTTATTAAACGTATACCTACCCTCTCTGTGAATGTTGATTTATGAGAATGCCAGTCTAGAATATTACACCGAGCTTATTTCACGTGTGTTCAGTTGTTCAATCTGGGTTAACGGACTCTTCTCAATGCGAGAAATGTCACAGGGAGGAAAAAAATTTTTTCATGTTTTTTTGGAGATGTCCCTCAGTCAGGGATTTTGGATGAGTGGCTCGTTATTTGGAACTTCTGCTAGGGAGAACTATTCCGTTGGCCCTGGTGGCTTTTCTATTGGACAGGTTTGAGGCCTTCTGCATCACTACTGGCTTACACAGGCTTTTTGTTTGGAAAGCTAGCTTGCTGGCTAAAAAAGTCATTTTAGGGGTCTGGACTTGGCGTAATCGCTTGCACGCTTTAATGCTCATGGAGAGAGGTCAAGTGAGTTTCCTTCGAAAGAAAAAGTTTTTTCTCCAAATTTGGGATCCTTATATCTATTCTCTGCCACACTGTGCTTGCATTTTGATACTTAATACCTTGTGAAGTGATGGGATACAATATGGCTCGAGTTGATAGGTAATGAATAGTACTGGACCCAGCCTGCTGACCCTATACTCTGCTTTTTTCTCTTTCTTCTTCCCCCCCCCCCCGACATCATTAATAACACTTATTAACACTAAAAGGCCCTGGGGGGGGGGCTCTGGGTGGTATTTTCTGGGTTCCATAAGAGCCCAGTACCCAGGTATGGTTTGATAGCTGTTATGTATAAGGTGTCAGTTTGAAAGTGGCCCCCACAATATTAGGTGGTAGGGGTTAAGTGAAAGGCGTACTGACAAACGCCAGGTCCCAGGTTCAGTTCCTTCACAGAAGTTTCATTAGGGATAGAATCAAATAAGAAGCACAGCCAGGGGTGATTATATAAAGAATATATTATAGAAATAGTCTTACAGAAAAGTAATATTTATAAGCATTACAATTAAGCAGAGAGCATTACACTTAAGCAGAGAGCAAGCAGTCTCACTGCCTTACAGAGGTCAGAGGTAAAGAGGGACATAGAAGCTTGTAGTTCTAGGAAGCTTCGTGTTCCATAGATAAAGGGAAGGATAGACCGAGAGAAGGGGAGCCAAGACAGAACCAGAGTGCCAAGCAAAGAGCCAAGAGGTAGTTAGATAGAAAGAGAGAGAGGTCACTTGATAGAGCAGAGAGCAGGCTTTTATACCTTGGAATCTTATTCTGAATAGAGAAAATATTGTATCTCCCAGTATCTTTCTGTTTAGAATTTGTAAACTGTTTGAGACAATGGTTAATTTAATTAACAAAGGAGGGTGAGAAACCTGATGGGATTAAGTCTCTGGCTTGATCTGTGCACCATTATCCTAAGCACCCTCTTAATCAGGCATTAACACCTTTTAGCTAGCCATGATTCAAGCAGGGCTACTTGAAACTTAAAATATATCAATCAGGGCTACTTAAAACAGTTTCCCTGCACTAAGGGTCTATCTGCCTTCCCATGCCAGGGTCAGATTGATATAATCTCCCAGAGGCCTCTAGGCTGACAGTCATCATAGAGGAAAGAGCCGTTGCAAACGAGGAAGGCTCGACGTCAAAGCAGTGGAGGCTGGTAGACCCTCGGTCGAAGTCGAGGCCGAGGTCGACTTCGGAGTCGAGGAAGAAGTGGATTCCATCTGGAAGAGCCTCTCCACTGAAAGTAGACGACGTGTAAGCACAAGGTTGAAGAACAGCACAGCGGTTGCACGAAGCCCAAGACAGTTAAGGTACCTGGTATGCTTCATGAAGCCGGTAGCTGGCCGGGATATAGAAGGAAAAAACAGCCGCTGTAAAGTCGAAGCCTGTGGGCTGCGACCGAGCGACCTGCCCCAGCAACCGGACGGAAGAAAGAAAATTTTTTTTTTTTTTTAAAACAAGAAATTAAAGAAACACAGCGATTCGTGAAGAAAATAACACAAAACTGCGGTGTGAGAAGGAACGAAGTTAGTTAGTTAAACGCAGAGAGTCAAAGTCGGACTTCTCGGCTCCGTGGAAAACTGAGAACTGAGGAGACGTGCCCTGTGCTGGGCGGGAAGGCACTCGCGCATGCGCGGTGCGGGCGACTCAAAACTTCAAGTTTCTTCAAGCAAATCTGCTTGTGAGGCGTCCACATCCGGGCTCCGTCGATGATGTCACCCACATGTGAGAATAGGCTGCCTGCTTGTCCTGGGATAAATGCTGTTGCTGCTGCACAGGGAAGTGGGGTGGGGTGAGGGAAATGGAGGGGGAGGGAATGCTGCTGCAGCTGCTGTACAGGGAAGTGGGGAGGAGGGAAATGCTGTTGCTGCTGCACAGGGAAGTGGGGTGGGGGGAGGGAAATGGAGGGGGAGGGAATGCTGCTGCAGCTGCTGTACAGGGAAGTGGGGGGGGGAGGAAAATGCTGTTGCTGTTGCACAGAAAAATGGAGGGGGAGGGAATGCTGCTGCTGCTGCTGCTACTGCACAGGGAAATGTGGGGGGATCAAAATGCTGCTGCTGCTGCACAGGAAGTGGGGTGGGGGAAATGCACAGGGGAATAGAAGGGGGAGAGAAATGCTGCTGCATAGGGGGCAGGGAGAGAGACAGATAGAAAGAAAGACAGTCAGCAGGAGGGAGGGAGACAGAAAGAAAAGAAGAAAGACATGGGGCAGGGAGAGACACAGAAAGACAGACAGACAAAGGGGGCCAGGGAGAGAGACAGACAGAAAGAAAGACAGTGGGAGGAAGAGAGACAGAAATAAAGAAAGACAGACATATATTCTAGCACCCGTTAAAGTAACGGGCTTAAATACTAGTTACCACTATAAACTCACAAACTACCAACACATAAATAGTTTTTAAAAATGTTGAAGTACTGAAAGTTTGTGAATTCACAGTGCTAATGAAGTTCCTCTAAAAAAAAACAATTTTTTTGAAATGCTAACATGTGAAATGAGTTTTCTAAAAATAACTGGCTCCAAAATTTCAGCAACAATGATTTATGTAGTTAATTCTAAAGTTAAGCATACATTTTTCTGAATATTGACTTCATTATACTTACTTGCTTTGTGTCAGATCAACAACTATTAGATCTTTTTCCAGCAGCACAACCACAGCATAAGGTTCCTGGAATTCTACAAAAAATAGCTAGTTAAATAGGTTTAAAATGGAGAATTTTCCAATTTTAAACACTGTGCTAATCAAGCTGTATAACAATCAATTGACATACTTGAACAAACAGTTATGATAGAAGTCTTTTCTATCTTAGAAATTACTATATTATAAAACACTGCAACTTAAATAATTAGTTAATGCTGATGGAACAGGCATTGTGCTGAAGATTTTCAAAACTTTAACGTGGTCGCTAAACCGGTTCCAGCAGCGGATTATTAAAATGGCTTACCGTGTTCTTTTCTGAGCTTCCTAGCAGTCTCCGAGTCTGCCATGCAAATGTATTACAAAGTCATTAATATGTAAAGAATAACTCTGGTTGATTCTCTATTATCACCGGGTGATTCTTTAACTCCGCAGTCCTACATTTGTGAGCAAACTTTTCCGGTAGGTTTGAGCTGCTGTAGCCTTATTTTCTGGTCAGTGCCTGAGCCCTGATTGGCTCAGAAATTGACTGGAAGATAAAGTTTATACCCTCGATAATCTTCTTTCTGTTACATCCCTGTAGGATTCCATATGCTAGTTATTCAATTCCAACCCGCAATCTGGGAGTTGCAGAAATCCACAAACTTTTCTGAGCACATGCTCCACCCCCCTTAGCCTGAGAGCTAGCAAACATATCCAGTTAAGTCCCAAAGCCAAGCAACATACCTGGACAAATCCATGACAAGGGAGTACGGGGGAGGATCCCCAGGAACATAAGTAATTCTTGAACTGGTTTGCTCTGCAAAATATTAACAAGTAATAAACAGGCACAAAGGCAACTCAGAAAAACATTGCGAAACAATATAGAACTAACCTGCTGTGTGCAACGAGCATCCCAAGAAAGGCCTTCGGTAATGCATATACTCACAGAAAGCGCTCCATAGGATTTATCAACTGGCTGGAAAACATTCAAGCCTATAAGGAGAATCATCAAGGTAGAAAGAAGCAGGCTATTCCAAACAACTGAGTGTACACAAAGAGGGCGGATCATATGGAATCCGACAGGAACTATCGAAGGTATAAACCTAATCTTCCATTCTGTTACGTCTCTTCTGGATTCCATATCCTAGGTGACGTACTAAAGTAATGGTAACATCTAAGGAGTGACTGAAGAGCCTGCCCTCAACACTTAAGTCCCAAAAGTGGCAGCAGAATGAGCCACCATATCCACTTGGCAAAACCAGGTAAAAGTATGGAGAGGATCCAGTAGCCGCCCCGCAAAGTTCATGATTTATTATTCATTTATTTCAATTTTTATCCCGTTCTCCCAGAAGCTCAGAACGGGTTACAATTTGACATTCACAATCAATTTAAAAACAGATTAGTCATGATAACATTTAGGTTACATTTAGACAATTACAGATCTATTCTAGAGTCCAGCCTGGTCATAGCAAAGAGTAATTGGAGAGTAAATTGAGGAAGCTGGTCATTGAGGTCCTATTGTTGGAATGACTCACACGTGCAAGACACCACCCACAATTGAGCCACATTACCAGATAAGTGGGCATTAAACGAAATTGGTGGCTGCTTGCCGTGGGCAATGGAAGTCTCTGAAATGGCCATTTGAATCCATAGAATGATCGAATCCTTGGCCACCAGCCAACCCCGGCGAGGCACAGCAGTCAGGACAAATAAGCGATCAGACAGCCAGGAAGCATTAGTGCTCTCCAAACAGTGGAGCAAGACTCTCCTGACAACCAAGTTGCGCAAGATCCGATCCTTTTGCGCCGAGCCTGCGAAAGGAAATGCAGAGAAATGAACTTCCTTGTTGACATGGAATGCAGAAACTACCTTCGGTAGAAAAGAAGGAAAGTGCAGTATGGAGAAAACTCCTGCATTCAGAATATGTATAAAGGACTCTGTTAGATCCAGAAGAGAAGCATTTTTCAGTATACTAATGGGGCCTCTCCAAGGTCCTGCAGAACAATGTTAATATTCCATGAAGGGAAAGGAAGACGCAAGGGAGGTTGCAAATGAAGTGCCCCTCTCAGAAATCTGGACACAGCTGGAGGAGGAGTAAGTGAACTAGTGCCTCTATGCCCTCTAAAACATGAAAGGCCTGCAACCTGAATTTTAAGGGAGGCCACTGCTAAACCTGTTTCTAGGCCCACCTGAAGAAAAACTAAGACCACTGAAATGAGAGTCCTCTCAGGCTCCACGGGATTTTTAATACACCACTGTTGGAAACCTTTCCATGCTTTGGCATAAGATGCAATAGTAAAGGGTTTCATTGAGCGCAAAAGAGTTGAAATAACTACATCCAATAAACCATGGTTCATCAAAGCTGAGCGCTCAAGAGCCATGCCGTAAGACCAAAATGTTGTGTGTTCTCCATGGGCATTGCCCCTTAAAGATGAAGAGGGAGACAGAGTTTCTCACCCCAATGAAGACAGATGAGATCTGCATACCATGGGTGATGAGTCCAGACTGAAGCTACTAGAAGCACCATGTTGCAGAGTAGTGCTGACTCTGGACTCCTTTTCCAGACGACCTGCCGGACAAAGTCCAGAAACAAATCTGGAGGCAGGTAAAAGAAGTCTATCCTGCTTCCCAAATGACATCCAGTACCCACTGATCTGATAAAACGTGAGAGCAGTTTCTGAGAAATTGAGAAAGTCGGCCTATAAAATGAGGAAAACCCTGCCTAACCTGTGCGACATTGGGGCTTTTCAGGTTCTGCCACTGCTCAGGAACTGGAGGCCTGAGGATGCCTGGAATTGGAAGTGTTATAATGAGGGTGATAGCCTTGGGAATATCTCTAGGAATATCTGCAGATCCCCGGATAAAACCTGCGGGAAAACAAAAACTACTACGATCTCCACCTGACGTCCACCCAAACTTGCTCACAGGAAGAGACTGAGGGAGGAAATGTAATACTGTTCATGAGATCATCCAGACCTATACCAAAAAGAAGCAAGCCCTTGAAAGGGTCTGCTTAAAATGGCCTTTGAGGCAGCATCCCAAGCCCAATGACGGATCTAAAAATTCTGGTGCGCAGACTCTGAATAAGCAGAGACTTTACTGAGAACTCAAAAGAGATCCTAAAAGATGTCTGCCACAGAATCCACACCATCCGTCACCAGCGGAGGACAGGCATACAGCTCCACAGAGGACGCAATGTGCAAACCGGAATGACTGGTTCGTACCCTAAAGGAAGCGGCAGCTGCTGCCTCGATATCTAAAAATGCCACTTCAAAAGGCTCTTTCACATCATGTCTACCCTGCGATTTTGAGAATCCTGAAGCATTACTTCCCCATCATTAGGGAAGGCTGTGCACCGGATAACCTGTGCCATAGCGAAATCCACCTTAGGCTGTCAAAACCTGCTGAAAATCAGGAGCCACTGGGTAAAGCCTAGATAGAGCTTTAGCAGGCTGGAAAGAGTTTTCTGGAGTATCCCATTGTCCTGAAACCGGACCAAGAAGCTATGGATGAGATGGAAAAAAGGGAGGCAGCACATTATAACGGTCCATGGCCAAAACCTGAGAAGTGGGAGGCGGAGAATCCAATTGGAGCTCTTTCAGAACATCAGGAGCAAAATGCTTACAGACAGAAGGGTGATCACGCAAATCTGGACTCTCAGGGCAGCCAAGACTAACCCCAGCAAAGATAGCAGTCAGATCCAGTATAGAAGCAGTGGCAGGAGACAGAAGAGGTATAATATCTGCATGGCAACTGCTGCAATTGAGGCCTGCCACAGCCAGATGAGAGGGCTCCCGAACAGGAAGCTCCGCCACTGGTGCAAAAGACTAAGAAAATCCCAACGTACCTGCTGAGCATGTCAAACAAGTGGGGTCTGAAGAACACGCCCTTCCAGAGAAGTTGAATAAAATCTGGAGAAAAGGTACACTCCACAAACATGGCAGGACTCTACTGAGGTACATGCACTGCGCCACAAAGTCCCCAGATATGGAATGCAGGCATTCTGTGCCAGACTGCAGAATGGCCTCTGGGCAAGATTTTATCCCGAAGTCAAGGACCCAGATCGGCTCCCCAGCCCTAGAGTACCCGGAAGAGGTGAAGTCTGGAGCTCCTGCCTCCTCCCCCAGTGTGCTACAGCAAGCGGTAATCAATCGTTGACCCAGTACCAATCCAGTGCAAACAATGTACAAATTCTACAGATTAGGGGTTAAGGAGTCCATCCCAAACGATTTTGTATCAAATCGAGAGGTTTTTGAGGGAGAAATAAAAGTTAGAAAAAAAGATCATTTTTAAAATCCACGATGGCCGAAGTCACAAATTTGTTCCAAAAACTGCAAAAAATAAACAAAAACTGAGAATAAAAGTGATTTGGGTTCTGGGGAGGTGGGAAGAATTTTGAGTGATATGCCACCAACGTCAGAGGGGCAGCTTATGTTTATTAACCCCCGAGGAAGACCCGCTGAGGGTTGAAACGCCCAAAAAAGGAAAGGGCGTTGGGAGTCATTAAAACATTAGTGTTGATGGTGGCAGGATCCACTGAATCTTAAGATAAGTGTTGCCTTTCAACTTGAATTAGAAGTTTCTTCATATGATTCATAATGTTTTTAAAGAAAATATTTATAGATATCATAAAATTATTTTAAAAAATTAAAAATAAATTAAAGGATTATAAGTAAAGAAATAAAGATTCAATAGGTATTCAATAGATTAGTATGAGGTGGTGGACATAAATGATTATAATAATATACAGGACAGGAACTTGGAATGATGTATATCATAAGAGATTCCGAAGACTGATATCTGTATAATTTATGATATGTCCACCACAAGTTTAATTACTCAGAGAGGAAATAAAAAACACAATTGAGACACCCATAAGAAGGGTATTACAACCAGGACGAAGGAAGTCATCATGCCGCTGTATCGTGCCGCATCTGGAATACTGTGTCCAATATTGGTCACCTTACCTCAAAAAGGACATGACGATGCTTGAGAGGGTTCAGAAAAGAGCGACGAAGCTGATAAAAGGTATGGAAAACCTTTCATATGTTGACAAGTTAGAAAGGCTGGGGCTCTTCTCCCTGGAAAAGCCGAGACTCAGAGGAGACATGATAGAGACTTTCAAGATCATGAAGGGCATAGAGAAGGTAGAAAGGGACAGATTATTCAGCCTATTGGGAACCATAAGAACAAGGGGGCACTCGGAAAAGTTGAAAGGGGACAGGTTTAGAACAAATGCTAGGAAGTTCTTTTTCACTCAGAGGGTGGTGGACACCTGGAATACATTTCCGGAGGTTGTGAAAGGACAGAGTACACTAAGGGGCTTCAAAGAAGGATTGGACAAATTCCTGAAAGATACAGGGATTGAGGGATACAGATAAAGGTAGGGACAGCTTATGAAAAGGGTAAGGATAAAGGGGATACAAGGGTGTAGACAAGGATCTCCTTAAAGGTCATGGACCTGGTGGGCCGCTGCAGGAGCGGACCGCTGGGCGCGATGGACCTCTTGGTCTGACCCAGCGGAGGCAACTTCTTATGTTCTTATAATAGTGAATATTAGGAATTAATAAATAAACAGTTTATTTGTTATTATAACATTTAAATTAGTTTCAAAAATTCATCATTACAATTTGTTCTTTTTGACCATCTGAATAATCCCCTTTTTTTTTTGCTATAAACATTTTGATACATGGGGTTGATATTTTAAGGCTTTATTTTGTAATAGCACAGTGTCAGAATGGAGGGAAGGATTTTTCTGCCTCAGAAACTGCTCCAAATGACCAGACTTGAAGATCTTCGGACTGCCAGTTGGCCAGACACTGACTGTGACCTCCGCCCCCACGAATTCTTGCCATGTGGTCGGGGGTAGGGAAAAAAGCCTGCACCTTGAAACCCGGGGGTTTCTCTCCAGACGCAGACAGCCTGCGCTTGAAACCTGTGATAAGGTCAGCGGGCAAGCAAACATCCAGAGAAAGGAACCCCAAGTTAAAGAAGGGTGGCACACAATAGGCTGGCTCCACAGATCCACCAGAACTTCACTGTGAAGCAGCAGTCTGGCACTAAGGGGCTGCATCCTTTCCTCTGATAGGGGACTATCAGAAGGGGGTCTCAAGGTACTGAAGCCACCAAACTGAACAAACTAAGTGAAAAAAATAAGAAATAGAAGCAGAGCAACTGCAAAAGACTTCTGCATGGATTATTTGCAGAAATTGTAACCAGATATGTTTCTCAGCTCTACGGCTAAGGGGGTGGAGCATGTGCTCAGAAAAGTTTGTGGATTTCTGCAACTCCCTTATTGTGGATTGGGACTGAACACCTAGTGTATGGAATCCAGAAGGGATGTAATAGAAAGGAAAGTAAGGCTAGACAGCTTAGACCTGCCAGAAAATTTTGCCGCTGCCACGTACCCCCACCACACACACACACATATCCCCCAGCAGCGGGACAGATGCCCACTTCCTCCCTCCGCATGCAACAACCCCCGACACCTCCCCCCATGGCAGCGGTAGAGATGCCTACTCCTTCCTGCTGCCAAGCAACACCCCCAACAACCCCCCCAGCAGTGGGAGAGATGCCCACTCCCTCACACTGTCATGTTTGTACCCCGATGACCCCCACCCCGCTATACTTTGTATATGAAGAATGGCTGATGGGATGCCTATTTCCTCTAGCCAGCAGGCCCACCTCTTCAAAATGGCAAGCCTTCTCCTCCCTGGTGCATCATGGCCCAGGTTGCATAAGGCCCCTCCTCTTCAAAATGACAGGCCTTCCTCTTCCCTGTGCATCCTGGAATGCACCAGGGAGGGGGTCTAAGGTTCTGACTGGCCTAGATACCTAAAGCCCCTCCTATAGGAGGAGCCTTAAGCAACCTGGGCCAATCAGAGCCTTAGGCCCATCATTTTGAAGAGGTAGGTATCTCTCCAGCCAGCCTTCGTAAACAAGGTATAGGAGTGCGGGGGGTCGTTGGAGGCACGATGGCAGCAGCGGGAGGGAGTGGGCATCTCTCCTGCTGCCGGGGACGGTGTTGGGGGTTTGCTTAGCAGCAGGCAGATGTGGACATCTCTGCTGCTGCCGGGGGGGGGGGGGGGGGTTTGGGGTTGTCGCTGGGGGTGTTGCTTGGCAGCGGGAGTGGGGTTGTTGCTTGATTTTGGCGGCAGGAGGGAGTGGGCATCCCTCTTGCCAATCTTCAATTTGGAGGGGGAGGGGTTTGTGTGTTTATTTTGTGCATGTGCCGAACGCTATCACCAGATATGGGCACATGCACATTTAGCAACTCTCCACAATTCTCTGCGAACCTCATTTGCATGTGCATTTTTAAAAGAATGACTCACATTTTTTAAATTGTTACAGTAGCGAACGTAATAGTGGCCCATCAGATTTTATTGCAAACATTTGAGAATCTTTCCAAAATATTCAATATGTGCTCAAAATATTTAGGTTTTTATATATGAGTCTTTCTTCAAGTTTAAGTTTCAAGTTTATTAAAATCTTATTATACCGCCAAATCAGACTTCAAGGCGGTGTACATATATTAAAATACAAGTGTTAAAAAATACAGGGTACAACAAAGGGATATCGTACAAAGACTTAACAATACAAGACTGACAGACAAACTGGTACAGAACGGAGGCAGTAGAACTACATTATTTTAAAGAGAAAGAACAAGTGGAATGGACAATAGGAGGGAGCAGATATCACATGAATCAATCATGTTCAAAGAGAAAAAAAAATCCTTAACATGACAGTTAAATGTTTAAAGCGTCCTTGAATAGATAAAAAATGTATGGTTGCATTGTGTTAATATGTCTCAGGGAAGGTACAGCAAGAAGGTTCTGGGAAATAGAGCAGAGGGTTCTATAGGAAGCCAGTGGGCCTTGACAAATAACAGCGTGACGTGGTCATATTTTTTAGCCTTAAATATAACTTTAATAGCTGTATTCTGCACGATCTGCAGGCGCCTAATTTCTTTTTGTGTTATTCCTTTATAGAGGGAATTATAGTAGTCTAGGCGAGAAATTATCAATGAATGAATTAAGATATTAATGGATTGAGAGTTAAGTAACTTAGAGAGGGAGTGGATCATTTGCAATCTTTGAAATAGCTACGAATTACTTAACTGATTTGGTTATGATATGTTAGTTTTGTATCATATGTGACACCTAAAAGTTTGAGGGTGGGAACTATTTGCAGAGGAATAGTTGAGATTGGCTTTGTAAGGGATTGGCCCTCTTTTACTGGGAAGATCATAACCTTTGTTTTGCTGACATTTAGGCTAACATATTAGCATCGAGCCAATCATGAATTTTTGTGTGTTTTTGCTTGATAACAGATACTTCTTTAGGGTCATTAAGGTCTATTGAATGAACCAATTGAATATGATCAGCATATGCAAATATGGTAAACCCTATAGATTGGGCAAGTGTCAAGAGAGGAGCCAAAAAAATGTTAAACAGTAAGGGTGACAGGATAGAACCCTTAGGGATATCAAACTTTGAAGGAGTAGAGTTAGAGGAAGTCCCGTCAAAAATCACTGTGAAAGTACTTTCGGAAAAATAAGTTGTAACCCATTCCAAGATTTGATCTCTGATTCCTATGTTATACAGTCATTGAAGAAGAAGTTTATGATCTATTGTGTCGAATGCCGTGGAAAGATCTAGAGAGATGAGGGCCACAGACTGGTGGTGGTCAAGGTGGTACAAAATATTTGTAGTTAGTCCAATCAGTAATAGTTCTGTGGAGTGGTGCTGCCTGAATCCAGTCTGTTTGGGGTGAAGCTTGTGTTTTTTTTCGATGAAATCCAATATTTGAGAGAAAACAATCTTTTCTGTTGGTTTGGCCAGAAAAGGGATATTTGCTATTGGCCTGTAGTTGGACTCTTCTGATGGGCTTATTTTGAAGTCTTTGACGATCGGTGTTATTATGGCATGCTTCCATAGACTTGGCATTGTTCCTGAGGACAAGCTTGTTTTTACCATGTCTAATATGTGGACTCCAAATACTGAAAAAAAAATGTTTCAAAACGAATGGCAGAATTGTCTCGGCTTGGGTCCCTCTGGTGTTTAATGTATTTATAAGTCTGAATTTCCGGGAGGGTAGGAAGGACAAAACAGGCACTTGTAGATACCGATAATTTGATATGGTTAACTGAGTCAGGACAAGTGGTAGCAAGATTTCCCTGGGATATGAGCAGGAGTTTATCTCGAATTAGTTGGATCTTATCTGCAAAATAAAAAGCAAGATTTTGAGCTGAGGGTAACAGGGTGGATGTTCATTGTTTATTTTGACTTGAAATTAACGATTTGATGAGAGAAAATAAGGCTGCGGAGTTTTTTGCCTTTAAAATGCAGTTGGAGCAGTGTTTGGTTTTTGCTTGATTGATTTTTGATTTGTAGAATTGTGCATGTTCTTTATATTTGTAAAGATTAATTAAGGATTTGTCTTGTCGCCATTTCCTTTCTAGGTTGTGCATTTGTTTGTTAAGCAATAAGAGTTCATCAGTGAACCATGGGTTTTTCACTTTCTGTGCAGGAATGGTGATAGTTTGAATTGAAATTAGTTTGTTTAGAAGCTCGGTTATTGTTGTATTCCATAAATTAATTTTATCATCAATAGATCTGCTGGATTTTTCTTCTGTATCAATTTGTAATTCGGATTTTAAGGTTATAAGGTCTAACTTATTGTAGTCACGGGTATTGATAATCATTGGTTTAACCCCAGTTGCTGTATGTCTCGAAGGCAGTAGAGGATAAAAATGGATTACAGAAATGGTTCCATTTTCTTGTTTCACACATACTGCTCAAAGGAAAACAACTAATAAGTGCAAACTAATTATCAAAAACTAAGGCACAATTTTATTAAACTGTGCTAGCAGTTTTTAGCATGGGGAGCTGCACTGAATGCCTTGCGCTGCTCCCGTTGCTCATAGGAACTCATTCAGTGCTGCTCCCTGCACTAAAAACTGCTAGCATAGTTTAATAAAAGGGGGTGTAAGTTGTTCAATCGTAGTCAATGAAAGACATACCACCTCAAACCTAGTCATAGAAAATTTAAGAGGGAGAAAAAAGCCCAAAAATGAAATAACAGCATAGCACTATCAAATGTACATTTCAACTGCTTTCAGTACTATCACAGGCATAAAGAAAATTGTCTTGCCCAACGTAGCAGTGAATGTTAATGGCAGAAGCAGGATATCAGTTCATTATTCCATTGGGCTGTATTTACTCTCTGTTTTTAAGAAATTCTAGTAAACAACGGCAATACATGAGTGGCTCCTTACAAATAATTTATTTGTTTTAAAGCTGCATGTCTATAATAATAAAACCCTAGAGTGTGCATGCGCTCTTGAAACTCCATGATTCCTGGCGCCGTGAGGTGTGGCTCTGTGCCGAATTCGATTTTCGAACACGGAGGCAGGCTAGAACACGGAGCAATTCCTCCCTTGCTGTCACTCACCACTAGAGGAGGTGGAGGATCCTCTGTGAATTCCAGCCATCTCCCTCTCAAGCGCTCGATCCTGTGAGCACTGCAGCTCCGCTCACGCTTCTCTCCTCCTCCCGTCTCTCGATTCCTGGAACGCCAAGATGACGGCGGGGCTGCGGCTGCGGGCGCTGGGCTGGCAACGGCAGTCACCTTCACTCACAGAGAGCTAGGACATGGGGAGCCATGATGGGGGGGGGGGGGAGGAAGAGGGAGGCGCCATTGGTCAGGCCAAAGGAAACTGGCAGAGGAAATCAGGGCAGTAGAAGGCCGCAAAGCAGCGTGTTTAGAGTGCTGCAGCCACTGCTAGAGTCTGCACGTTTGTCGGGACAGCGGGAAGGGAAGGGGCGGGGGGGGAGGCAAGGGACTAGAGACAGTCAGGGAGGAACTGGAGGGGAGAGGGAAAGGGGTCTGCTTTGGGGGAGGGTTGTGCTGGGAGGCAGACAGCTTGCTTGGGGGGAGGAAGACAGAAGGGGGGCTAAAGAGAGACAAGGAGGAACTGGAGGGGGAGAGGAAAAGGGGCCTGCTGTGGGGGAGGGGTGTGCTGAGAGCCAGACAGCTTTGCTTGGGGGGGGAAGACAGAAGGGGGGCCACAGAGAGACAGGGAGGAACTGGAGGGGGAGAGGGAAAGGAGGCTGCTTTGGGGGGAGGGATGTGTTGGGAGGCACACAGCTTTGCTTGGGGGGGGAGACAGAATGGGGGCCATGGAGAGACAGGGAAGAACTGGAGGGGAAGAGGGAAAGGAGGCTGCTTTGGGGGGAGGGGTGTGTTGGGAGGTAGACAGCTTTGCTTTGGGGAGGGGAGACTGAAGGGGGCCACGGAGACACAGTCAGGGAGGAACTGGAGGGGGAGAGGGAAAGGGGGCTGCTTTGGGGTAGGGGTGGGCTGAGAGCCAGACAGCTTTGTTTTGGGGGAGGAAGACAGAAGGGGGGCTAAAGAGAGACAGGGAGGAACTGGAGGGGGAGAGGAAAAGGGGCCTGCTGTGGGGGAGGGGTGTGCTGAGAGCCAGACAGCTTTGCTTGGGGGGGAAGACAGAAGGGGGGGGGGCCACAGAGAGACAGGGAGGAACTGGAGGAGGAGAGGGAAAGGAGGCTGCTTTGGGGGGAGGGGTGTGTTGGGGGGGAGACAGAAGGGGGCACAGAGAGACAGTCAGGGAGGAACTGGAGGGGGAGAGGGAAAGGGGCCTGTTGTGGGGGAGGGGTGTGCTGAGAGCCAGACAGCTTTGCTTGGGGGAGGGGAGACAGAAGGGGGCCACAGAGAGACAGTCAGGGAGGAACTGGAGAGGGAGAGGTAAAGGTGGCTGCTTTGGGGGGGAGGGGTGTATTGGGAGGCAGACAGCTTTGCTTGGGGGAGGGGAGACAGAAGGGGGGCTAAAGAGAGACAGGGAGGAACTGGAGGGGGAGAGGGAAAGGGGCCTGCTGTGGGGGAGGGGTGTGCTGAGAGCTAGACAGCTTTGCTTGTGGGGGGAGACAGAAGGGGGCACAGAGAGACAGTCAGGGAGGAACTGGATGTGGAGAGGGAAAGGGGGATGCTTTCTAGCACCCGTTAATGTAACGAGCTTAAACACTAGTATTAAAATAAGATTCAGTTGTATTATTATAGGAATATTTCTCCCTATAGCGGATTTGAGCAAGAAAATGGAAACTAATTATCAAAAATTAAGTTGTTCAGTCGTGGTCACTGAAAGGCAAACCACCTCAAATCTAGTCACAGAAAACTTAAGAGGTAAAAAAAAAGCCTCAAAATAAAGTAGCAGCATAATACATTTCAACTGCTTTCAATATTATCATAGGCATTTTAAAAAAACCTCTCAGATATCCAATTATACTCCCTGACTCATTTTAACTGTATGGGAAGATTAGGTACTTACCTCGATCTTCTTTCTAGTAGAAAGACATACAAGTTTTGACCAGTGGGTTGTAGACCCCTTCAATGTTTCCCCGAAAATAAGACAGTGTCTTGTATTCATTTGGGGTCCAAAAAAGGCACTAGGTCTTATTTTCAGGGTATGCACATGATCCTCTCTCCCTCCCTCTCCTTCACCCAAATTTTCCTCTTTCCTTTTTCTCCCCCACAAGTGCATCTTTCCTTCCCTCCCTCCCATCCCCCTGTGCAGCAGAAGTTTGCCCAGCTTCCATCCTTCCTTCCTTCCCATCTCTCATGCAGCCTTGCCCAGCTTCTATCCTTCCTTCCCTTGTGCAGCAGAAACCCTGAGCACCCCCGCCCTCACCATGCAACTGAACCCCTACTGACTCTCTATCCTTCCCTCCCCGCTGACTGCGAGCCCTACCTTCATCCAAAGCAGCGTCAGGCCAGCAGCACTCTAAACAGGCTGCTTGGCCTTGTCCATCAGGGATTTCACTCTGTTGCGTTACTGATTATGTTGAAGAGTTGCCAGCGAATCCCGGGACTACAGTAGGGCTTATTTTTGGGGTAGGGCTTATATTAAGACCTACCCCAAAAATGATGCTAGGTCTTATTTTCTGGGAAATACGGTACTCGCGAGTTTGAGTAGAAGGCATCATCTACATTTTTCTCTGACACTAATCTGTGTTCCTCAGTAAGAAAGACAAAAAGAGGAGGGATACAGGAAACTCTCCACCCACCCCAAGTCTGCTCTAACCATAAAAATTGATTAAAAATGAACATATAACAAAACCATACCACAGTGCAACAGGTGCTAACATTGAAATAACAAACATATTCCCATATCAGGCAGAGATGAACTCTCTTATTTCAGGGTTTTTTTGTATTTTTTAACAAAACAGAAAATTTTTTACCTGTGTGGTATTAGCTCCCCTGTAGGTGCTATGCCTGTATCACCATTTTTAGGCTTTTGGCCTCGTATGCTGAAGCATTTTCACTTCTGCCAACATCTTGGAATTTCATGATGCTTGCCTGTTAGCTCCTCTTGGTTGTGAGAATATCTGCCTGCTATCCCTGGTAAGTAACTGTGCTTTATCCCAGGATAAGCAGGCAGCATATTCTCACATTTGGGACTCCCTAGCTTACTAGAATGGGATGGAGGGAGTGTTGGACATTAAGAAAATAAATTTTACAAGACTGCTTGACCGAAGTGACCCTCCCATTTGCAATTAAATTCCAGACAGTGAGATGTGAATGTATGAACTGAGGATCAAGTAGCAGCTGTACAGATTTTATCAATAGGAGTTGAAGCTGTCATAGCTCTGACTTTGTGGGCTGTGATGCAACTCCCAGTTGCAGCCCAGCCTGAGCATAAGAGAACGCATAACAAACCACTAACCATGTAGATATAGCTCTCTTGGATACAGGACGTCCCAACTTATTAGGATCAAAGAAGATGAAAAATTGAGGAGATGCTCTATGTGGCTGAATTATCTGTAAATAGGAAGCCAAGGCTCGTTTGAGTCGAGAGTATGAAGAGCCGTTTCTCCAGAATGAGGCTTAGGAAAGAACAGTGAAAGTACGGTAGATCAATTTAGATGACACTCCACGACTACTTTTGGAAGGAACTTCGGATGGGTGCGAAGCACAACTGTTATGATGAAACACTGTGAATGGTAGATCTGCCACCAGTGCTTTAAGTTCACTTATTTTTCAAACAGAGATAAGAGAGATGAGAAAAACCACTGTCCAAGTGAGGTATTTTAGATAAGCCCAAGACATTGGTTCAAAAGGAGACTTCATAAGTCTAAAAAGAACATTGAGAGCCCAAACGACTTGAGGTGCTTTGAGAGGTTGTTTGACTTTGAAAAGGTCTGTTAATGAATCTGGACACAACAGGATGAGCAGTTACAGGTTTACCATCAACTGGCTTGTGAAAAGCATTGATAGCACTGAGATGAACTCAAATCGAAGTGGTATTGAGGCCCACATTGGATAAATGTAGAAGAAATCCAATACTGCAGATATAGAGGTGGATATAGCATCATGACGATGAAAAGTACACCAAGTGGAAAACTGTGTCCATTTCTGCTGGTAACACTGCTGCGTAGATGGTTTTCACAACACTTCTAAGATAAGTCTGACAGGATGAGAAAGATGAACCTCAGTCCATATCAACCCGAGAGGTGTCAGGTGTAAAAGCCTGTAGATTGAGATGCAGAAGATATTCGTGACTCTATGTTAGAAGAGAAGGAAAAGTCTGAAGAGGCATTTGATACTGAACTGAAGTAGAAGGGAGAACCAGGGATGCCTGAGCCACCAAGGGGCCATCAGAAACATGGTGGCTGATTCTTGCTTGAGCTTGATAAGCGTCTCGAAGATGAGAAGGACTAGAGGAAATGCATAAAGAAACTTGTGTGTCCAATCCAGAAGAAACGTATCTGGTTGCAGGCGTTGGGGAGAATATTGCCTGGAGCAAAACTGAGGGAACTTGTGATTGTGGGGGGATGCAAACAGATCTATTTGAGCAGTCTGCCAAAGAGAGACTATGTGATGCAGAACTGCAGAGTTGAGCATCCACTCATGTGGCTGAAGAAACTTGCTGAATCCATCTGCGAGAGAATTCTGCTTCTCTTGAAAGCATACTGCTTTCAAAAATATATTGTGAGCAATTGCTCAGTTCCAAGACTTCTAAACCTCTTGACAAAGAAGAAGAGAACCCGTGCCTCCTTGCTTGTTTATGTAATACATTGCAACCTGAACGTCCGTAGGGATTAGAAGGATGTAGTTAGTCACAATGTGCTGAAATGTTTCGAGAGCATCGTAGATCGCTCTGTGTTCCAAAAGATTTAGACAGAAATACTGGTTCTAGTAGACCAGAAACTTTGAGTGTGAAGATCGTCCAGATAAACCCCGCAAGAGGAGGAGGATGAGTACATGGTCAGAACCTTCTGACGTGAGGGGTGTAGAACAAAGAACCCCTGGAAAGCAAGGAAGAGCTCATCCACCACTGCAGAGATTGTCAAAGTGTAATGTGTTGGTACAATGGGTCGAGAGCTTGAGACCACTGACATGCAAGAGTCTATTGAGGAGTCTTGAGAGTAAGTCTCGTAAACGGAGTAACATAAACCGTGGAAGCCATGTGACCCAGGAGTACCATCAGATGTCTGGCCAAGATTGATGGGAGAAAATAAGTCTAATCACAATCTGAATCAAATTTTGTTGTCTTTGCTGAGGGAGTAATGCTCTGTGGTGTGTAGCAGAGCTCCGATAAATTTCATATTTTGAGATGGTTGAAGTTGGGATTTAGGGAAAATGATTTCAAATCCCAACTGCTGAAAAAGAATTGTGAACTGAAACATAGAAACATAGAAATAGACGGCAGATAAGGGCCATGGCCCATCTAGTCTGCCCACCCTAATGACCCTATCCTACCTTTGCCTTGTGAATAGATCCCATGTGTCGATCCCATTTGGCCTTAAAGTCAGGCACGCTGCTGGCCTCAATCACCTGCAGTGGAAGACCATTCCAGCGATCAACCACCCTTTCAGTGAAAAAGAATTTCCTGGTATCACCTCGTAATTTCCCGCCCCTGATTTTCCACGGATGCCCTCTTGTTGTCGCAGGTCCCTTGAAAAAGAAGATGTCTTCCTCTGCCTCGACGCGGCCCGTGAGATACTTGAACGTCTCGATCATGTCTCCCCTCTCTCTGCGCTCCTCGAGCGAGTATAGCTGTAATTTGTCTAACCGTTCTTCGTACGGGAGATCCTTGAGTCCCAAGACCATCTGGGTGGCCATTCTCTGAACCGACTCCAGTCTCAGCACATCTTTGCGATAATGCGACCTCCAGAATTGCACACAGTATTCCAGGTGGGGCCTCACCATGGATCTATACAATGGCATAATGACTTCCGGCTTACGGCTGACGAAACCCCTGCGTATGCAACCTATGATCTGTCTTGCCTTGGATGAAGCCTACTCCACCTGACTGGCAGCCTTCATGTCCTCACTGACAATCACCCCCAAGTCTCGTTCTGGTACCGTTCTTGTTAGGATCTCACCATTAAGGGTATAAGTCTTGCATGGATTTTGGCTGCCTAGGTGCATAACTTTGCATTTTTTGGCATTGAAGCTGAGTTGCCAGGTCCTAGACCAGCGCTCTAGTAGGAGTAGGTCGTGCATCATGTTGTCGGGCATTGAATCTTCGTCCGTTTTGCATTTGCCCACTACATTACTTAGTTTGGCGTCATCGGCGAATAATGTTATTTTACCGTGAAGTCCTTCTGCCAAGTCTCTTATAAAGATGTTGAATAGGATCGGGCCCAAGACCGAGCCCTGTGGCACTCCACTGATCACTTCCGTCATTTCGGAGGGGGTGCCGTTCATCACTACCCTTTGAAGCCTACCTCCAAGCCAGTTCCCAACCCATTTCGTCAATGTGTCACCTAATCCTATAGAACTTATCTTGCTCAGCAACCTGCGGTGTGGTACGCTATTGAATGCTTTGCTAAAGTCCAGGTACACGATGTCTAGGGACTCCCCAACATCCAGCTTCCCCGTTACCCAGTCAAAGAAGCTGATCAGGTTGGATTGGCATGATCTCCCCTTAGTAAATGCATGTTGACGGGGATCCCGTAGATTCTCCTCATCCAGGATCTTATCCAATTGGTGTTTGATTAGAGTTTACATTAGTTTGCTCACTATCAATGTTAGACTCACTGGTCTGTAGTTTGCTGTCTCCATCTTTGAGCCTTTCTTGTGGAGTGGAATGACGTTAGCCGTCCTCCAGTCCAACGGGACACTGCCTGTACTAAGGGAGAGGTTGAAGAGCGCTGACAGTGGCTCTGCCAAGACATTACTCAACTCCCTAAGCACCCTGGGGTTTAGGTTGTCAGGCCCCATTGCCTTATTAACCTTGAGCTTTGACAGCTCACCGTAGACACTGCTGGGCGTAAACTCGAAGTTACTAAACGGGTCAACTGAGTCAGCCCTTGTCTGTAGCTGAGAGCCAAGCCCCGGTGTTTCTTGGGTGAAAACTGAGCAGAAGTATTCATTTAATATTTGGGCTTTTTCGGAATCCTTTTCCACATAGTCTCTGTCTGGTTTCCTAAGACATACAACCCCGCCTGAGTTTTTACTTCTGTCACTGATATATCTGAAGAAGGATTTATCTCCCTTCTGAATGTTCTTTGCCAGAGATTCCTCCATGTGGAATTTAGCCTCCCTGACTGCTGTTTTGACGGCTTTTGACTTGGTCAGGTAGTCTGCTCTAGAGTCCTGTTTCCCCGATTGTTTGTAAGAGATGAATGCTTTTTTCTTCTCCTTGATGAGGTCTGAGATCTCCGCAGTGAACCACTGTGGCTTATTGTTCCTTCGCCGTTTACTTACTAATTTAACATAGCGGTTTGTCACTTCCTGTATGGTGGCTTTCAAAGTCAACCACATTTCTTCCACCCTATCGGTTTCTGTTTGGCTTTGTAGCGCCTGGTGAACAAAGGAACCCATGTCTTGGAAGTTTGTGTCCCTGAATTTGAGGACCTTGGTCAGCGTGGTAGATTTAGTGAAACCTTTCCTAAGATTAAACCATACCATGTTGTGGTCACTGGAGGCCAATGTGTCGCCCACCGAGACCTCTGTGACACTTTCTCTATTGGTAAGTAATAGGTCAAGTATTGCCTGATCCCTTGTTGGGTCCAACACCAGTTGCCTGAGACCAACTCCCTTCATAGAGTTTAATAGCCTCCTGCTGCTGCCGGAAGTAGAGGTAAGTGTATCCCAATCCACATCAGGCATGTTGAAGTCACCTAACAATACTGTGTCCCCATGCAAGGTGATATTTTCTATATATCCGATTATTTCCATATCCAGGTCATCATGTTGTCTTGGGGGTCTGTAAATTACGCCAAGATACAAGCATTTGTCCTTCCCTCTGGCCAAATTAACCCAAAGGGATTCCCCAGTGTACTGGACATCTGAGATTCTTGTGACCTTAATGTCATTTTTAGTATATAATGCTACACCTCCTCCCATTCTGCCCTCCCTGTCCCAGCGAAGCAAGTTGTAACCCGGTATGACCATGTCCCACCCGTGGGAGTTTGTGAGCCAGGTCTCAGATATCGCCACCACATCCAGGTCGGCATTCCTTATTTCTGTTTCCAATTCCAGGATCTTGTTTCCCAAACTGTGTGCGTTGACGTACACAGCCCTCCATGTTGTATTTTTGTTACATCTCAGTGGGGATATTTCTGCTTGAGCTGCTTGAACACCTTTAGCATTATTTGCGTTATTTGTGCTCCCTGAGGCCCTGCCAGAACCAATTGTGAAGTTGGATCACTGATGAGCCAATCGTCCAGACGGGGAAAACCTGGAGACCCTACGTCTATAACGTTGCTGCCACTACAATCAGGCACTTGATGAATACTCTGGAAGAGGATACAAGGCCAAAAGGTAGGACTCTGTATTGATAATGTCCCAAAGTCCCCACCCCACTGCTTACCCTGTATCGGTAGCATGAAATATTTCTACTCCTTGAGTTTTGGCCAGGTACTAGTGACCTGGAACGGGCTACTGGGTTTGATGGACCATTAGTCTGGCTATTCTTATGTTCAAGGCCTTTCAATCAGCATTTCTCTCCATCAAGAGAATGTATGCAAATTAGTATGCAAAGTGGCTCCTCTTCATTCAGAAGTAGAAATTGCTCAGGCAATTCTAGGTCTCAGGGAATTGGTTCAGGTCCTTAGTATGGGATGGGATATTTCTGCCACCTCCCTTGTAGCTTCCCTAACTTGCTACTACAACCCACTGGCAAGATGCTGGACCATCCACCCTAATAATAGCAGACCTATCAAGACCTAGCATCAGATCCAAGTTACTTTTACATTGGGGTTTTCTTAAGGGGATTCTTCTGGGGATGCCTTGCATCCTGTGATGGGATGTATACCTTACGCTATCTGAAATCTAAGTAATTTCCAGAAGGTCAGATACACTGGAATATGAGAAGAAACTTCTTTTCAGATCTAGAAAGCATAGCCAGTCTTTGCGATCTAAGAGGGAATATAAAGTTAACAGAGGCAACATATAAAACTTCCCCCCCCCAGTGGAAATTTGTGCAGGCCCCTGAGGTCTAAAATTGGCCGTAGATCCCCCCCCCTTCCCTTTTGGGATGAGGAAATACTGGAAGTAAAAACCCTGGTTCCTCTGAAGAGGTGAAACTTTTCTTTGAGGAGAAGAGGAGATACTGTTTCCCAAAGAAGAAGATACGTCTTGAAAAGAGACTCTCTTGGAGGATGATCAGGAGGCATAGAGGAGCATAATCAATAGAAACATCTAAGTCCGTTTTGGGCTTAAGTCACTAGTTGCCCAAAGTCGGACATGGGAAAAGGTCCATTTTGGGAAAAATACATCCAACATATATATATATATATATTTTTTTTTTTTTTTTAATCGTCTAACTGTACATCCAGCCATCTGATTGTCCAGACCGCTAAGTCGTTCATCTTTATACCCTATTTTCATCCCAAAATTTGTCCAAGTCAAAAACACCTAGAAAAAGACCTTTGGGACGTGGGGGGAGCAAAGTGATAGAATGGACACCCAAACATTGCACCAGAGTAGTGGGGTACTTTACAGTGCACTGCTATGAACGTCACAAAAAGGGTTAACGGTTGGATGATACTGAGAGATAGCATTGTTAGTCAGGCAAGTTCTAACGATCATAAGTATGTACTCCTCCTGAAGAAGCCATTTTTGGCGAAACTCAGGACTGAGTGAGGAGTTAATGAAACTATAAATGGGAAGTTGAGAATATTTCATATTTTTGCACCCTTGCACAGTTTGTGCCGTCATCACATCAAGCAAAATTCACATATTATTTGAAAAGCCAGCCTGCAGAGCCACAAAACAGACCACCCTCTAAGATAAGTGCATTATGCTTATTAATCGTTTTAACAACTTATGATAAATCTGTAAGCACTAGAGTGATGACCATATAACAGCAGACCAGCATATATATAAAATAAGGGACATAAAAGTGTCATGATGGTCCCTTTATGATCTCAGCGTGGCTCGCATGTAAGAGATAAGACTCTGAGCACTTTTTATATACTCACAAATATTTATAAATTATTTTAAGAATTTAAGTTTATAGTGAATATTTATATAGAAGCTGGTACCCATTGCATTGCTAGTAAGAACACTACCAGTAATTTAGTAATTTTATACTCCTTCAATTCTATAGTCGTCACAAAAAGGGTCCCACGTACACATCTCACCACAACAATCTTATAGCTCATGCTGAGCCCCCCAAAACACCCCCCAGAACCAACTAGGGGGGGGAGAGGTCAGTGATCACTGGGGGAGTGCGTAGGGGCCTGTACTATGTCCCTAAAATGGTTATCTCATCACTTTGGATACCTTCTTCTGGACTTAGACCTGGTTTTAGATGGCCTAAGTCACAATGTCTAAATTCCATCTAAGCAATGTTGTAAAACTTTCGGTTATACATGCAGTACGACTAAGTCTATGACGGCCCACGTCTTTCCCAAATCCCGCCCTCACCACTCCTCCTAAAATGCCCCTTTTGGCTCAGGGCATACTGCAGCACTGTGAAGGCCTAAGTCATTTTTAGATATGTGTAAAACCCGGTTCGATTATCAGCACTTGGACTATTTTTCTCACTGATCGTCTAAGTGCCGATTTAGGCTGTTTTTTACATGTATTTCTGTTTCGATTATGAGCCCCATAGTGATTAAGTGAAGAGAAAGTCGTTCTCAAAAACAAATTAAAAAAATAAATTTTTTTAAAAGACGTAGTGGCCTCCTCCTCCCCTACAGCCACTCCCAAACCTCCAGGCTTTTGGAATCAAAAGAAGATGGAGTAAAAGTGGTGGGGTGAATGTTCATTAAGGAACAGGTTTTAGGGAAAAAGACAAAGTAAATGGATGTCTTCTAAATGGTATTGTATAAACATTGATTGAACAGTGGAAGACATGTTCCAAGAAAAAAATCTGGTTGATCCTGCTTTGAGAATAAAATAGTAGAAGGTTCTAAGATGGCAGGAATCTAACTTATAGGCTCTACACCCCTGTTAGATTCCCACCATTTCATGTTATAATTGTATCAAAAAAACAAGAAAAAGCTACCTTGCTCTATGCCCCATGGTGGAATCCTGAAGCAGTCTCAACTCGTTTGATGCATGGCAAGTTACTTGCTTTATACCATGTGGAGGAATCCAACTTTACAGACTCTACACCCATTTTTTAGATTCCTCCTTAGACCATGGATAAGCAGATCCAGCTTGCTTGCACGGGCCTGGGTTTTGCGGCGGCGGGGAACCAGGCTTAAATCAGCAGCGATGGCTTAAATCAGCAGTGGTGGCTTGTGGGGCAGGGAGAACATAAACATAAACATAAAGAACATAAAAAGTTGCCTCCGCTGAGGCAGACCAGAGGTCCATCTCGCCCAGTGGTCCGAGAAACAAAAACAGAAAGAAAGAAAGGAGGGGCAGGGAGAGAAAAAGAAATACAGAAAGAAATAAAGGGGGGACAGGGGGAGAAACAAAGGCAGAAAGAAAGGGGAGCAGGGCGAGAAAGAAAGACAGAAAGAAAGAAAGAAGGGGCAGGGAGAGAGAAAGAAAGAAAGAAGGGGCAGGGAGAGAGAGAGAAAGAAAGAAAGGGGGCAGGGAGATTGAGAGAAAGAAAGAAAGGGGGCAGGGAGATTGAGAGAAAGAAAGAAAGGGGGCAGGGAGAGAGGAAGAAATGTTGGGGGAGGGAATGGAGTGTGTTGGGTGACAGGGGGCAGGCAGGAAAATTAAACTAGAACTTATCTGTTGAGCCAAAGAACATTGCTCAACAGATAAGTTCTAGTTTAATTTTTGATGCTTTTGCAGTTTGAGGGTACAGCAATGATTGGGTGGTGAGGTTTTTTGGGGAACATGTTCCCATTTTTCCTCCATGTCTCTGAACACAACCCTCTAATTAGACAATCATTATAGTTGTTTGTTGATTGATTTTCACTTCAATAACAAAGTAATTTTTGAAAGCGTGTTATGTAATGTATTCAGTGTGATTTTTTTTCACGTTTTCCATTTTCTTGAATTTTTTCCTCCATATTTTTTTTTTGGATAAGAGGGAGTAAGCATCCCTGCTGCCAGGTCTTCTAAAAAAGGTATGGGGAGGGTTGGAAGGCTATGCACCCAAGTTGGGGGGGGACTGGACTGTGACAGGAGGGAGTGGGCTTCCTTCTTGCTGTTGTTTTTTTTTAAGTACGGGGGATGGGGTGTTTTCAGGCTACTGGGGAATGGCTGTCCGAGGGATGGGAACTTGGTGGGAGAGGGGTGTTGTTTTTCTTAGCCCCAGTTTTTGTGCATGTGTTATTTGAGCACACAACATAGTACAATAGTTGAGCCTATTAAAATAAAACCAAAAAAGTCCTGGCTCAGCTGCAAAGGACTTTTGGGGTTTTTTATGGGCTCTGATCTTGTGTTGTGTGCATGCACAACACACAGACAATAGTTGTTGCACTGGCGATTCTCTTGAATTATATATCATCAGTACGTGAGGGGAGGCTTTGGACTGAGTGGGGGAAAAGAAGAGAAGGACATCCTGCATGCAGACCTCCCGTCCAGAGCTGCCTTGTTTGACCCCCTCTAACATTCCTGGAAGGAGAGGGAGGAGGAAGGATGTTGGATGAGAGGGTATTTGGGAACTGAAAGGCAGAGATGGTGGACCTGGGGGGTCATGGGGAGGGAGGGAAGGAGGAGGAGGAAAGGAGAGATGCTGGATTGGAGGGAATTTGTGAAGAGAAAGGGAGAGTGTGGCTTTTGGGGCAGTGGGAGGGAGAGAAGGAGGATGAAGACGGGAGAGATGCTGGATAGAAGGGCAGTTGGGAAGAGAAGGAAAGATGGTGGACAGGTTGGTAGGCAGGGAGAGAGTGATACTGAAAGGAAGGGCTTTGGTGGGTGGGGAAATTGCAGAGGGCCAGGAGAGGAATTTGGGGTTCACCTCCTTAATTTCTGCCCTGGGCCCCAGCAGGTCTAACATTAGCCCTACTTAACAGTCCTACTCCCCCTGACCACCTTCCAACTTGGAACTGCTGGTCTCCCTACACCTAGACAGCTGTTACTGCTGCTGCTGCCCCCTATTCCCCCAGTGAACTGTTTATGTTGCTGACCCCATTCCTAGTGAGTCGCTGTTGCCACTGCCCCCCATCCTCCTGATGATCTGCTACTGCTGGATAGAACTGTGCTGAGAGCACAGAAAAGCAGAACCAGAGTCAGGAAATAAGAATATTAGAAAAAAAATCATGACAAAGGTAAGATAAATGATTTTGGCCCCTTTTTATTAAGTCACATTAGGGATTTTTTATCGCCATAGAATTCCTATGAGCATCAGAGCTTTTACTGCAGCAACTGGCAATAAAAAACCCTAACGTGGCTTGATAAAAGGGAGCCTTTATTTTTAGTTTAATTGAAATATGTCCATTTTGAGAATTTACATCTACTATCTCTATATTGCATTCTACAAGGAGTGCTTTTTAATCGCGGATTAAAAATTTTAATCATGGTTAATCTTGTGATTAAAAATTTTAATCGATGTACAGCCCTAATTTTTACATATGGATTTTGAGAGCATAAAAAATATGCCTCAGTGCCTCTTTTGTATATTATATATTTCAAAAGCAGATATTTGGGAGGGGGAGAATCTATGGATAGCTTGGAATCTATGAGCATATGGTATATTTTATGAAGTGCGCGTGTACTATAAATATGCATTCACATAGCTGTATCTTTGTGCATCTCACACTATGTGGGCTCTTAAAGCTTATAAAGTAATCTATGTGCCTACCTTTTTAGGTGATGTGTTATAAAATTACTTTAATAAACAGGATGCAATAAACTCTCTACCCTACCCTATATACATTTAAAATAAAAACCAAAATTGATAAAACACTTAGCTACATGATTGAGAAGCATTAGGGATTTAAGTAAATACTTTCTCAAACAGAGAATTTCAGCATTTAAATTAACACGCGCCAAACCTTTATATGTATTTTATGGCTTCTGTTGTTTCATCAATGTACAGAATAGTAGCATGTTTTATATACAGTACTCACCATTTGGGTATGGTGTTTCACAAAGAGTTAAAAAGTCAACAATTGGATGATCCATTTCAAGTACAGTAATTGCTTTTCCATGCATAATGGTCAGACTTGGTCTTCTACAAGCTTTATCATAAGACAATCCATCAGAAAATATTACAAATGGCTCACTGTAAAATTAAAAACAAGAACAGAGCATATTTTTTTGACCTGCCAGTTTCATTTTTGTCTCTTCTACCTTCAGTTCAAATAATATCAGAGCTGGCATCTGATGCAATGAGCTTCATTTGCAACCACCTGGGGATTTTTCTCCTATTTTATTTCCCTCACTCTCACATACCAAATTTGGTAATTATATGGATCATCCTAAGTTCTGAAACTGACCTTTAAATATTACGCTTAAGCTTGTCATTATATCATCCCTCAACAATTAACCCCCCTACCACCAACAACAACCCCCTCCACACATACATACACACACACACAACTCCCTGGGCTTAGGAATGCTACCCTCTAAAACATCCCTAACTGCACTTGCACTGAACCATTGGGCCTGCCCAAACAGAAAACACTATATGTGAATCTATAATCTGATGAAAGTTATTTGCAAATGTTTTACATAAAAACAAAAACCAATACAAGTTTAAGTTCAAGTTTATTTTTGACTTATTGAATCGCTTAATTTAATTTGCTAAGCGATTTACAGATAAAAAATAGATACATCAGATTAATTATAAAAGGATACATAAATTTGACATATTATCATACAAAATAATAAATAAAGTCATACAAACTAACAGATACAAGGGGAAAGAAAGGGTAGAACTACAATTGTATATATAAAAGAAAACATAAATGGTAAAAACAACAGGTAGGGAAGATAACGGGGAAATAAAAAGATAAAAAAGGAAAAATTTGATAATAATCCTTAATTAAGCTTATAAATTAAACGCATCTTTAAAAAGGAAACTCTTTTAAGCTGCTTTTAAACTGTTTCAGATCATTTTCTACTCTAAAATACTGGGGCAAACTGTTCCATAATTGTGGGGCTATTACAGAAAAAATGTCAGGGCGACGAGTTTCAATGACTTTTAGTGATGGAACTGTTAAGAGTTTTTGATTGGTGGATCTTAAAGAACGTGACATACTATGTGGAATAAGTAATCTATTAATAAATTGGGGTTCATTTGTAGTCAATGTTTTAAAAACTAAACGTAAGATTTTAAAAGTAATGCGATGGGCAATAGGAAGCCAATGTGACTCAATCAAGAGCAGTGTAACATGGTCAAATTTTTTGCGGTTGTGTATTAATTTGATAGCAGTATTTTGAACTATTTGAAGACGTTTTTTCTCTTTTTGGGTGACATTTATTAATAAAGAGTTACAGTAATCAAGCTTTGAAATAATTAATGAATCAATCAATATGTTTAGTGATTTTGGCTCTAAAAATTTGGCAATTGAGCGGATCATACGCAATTTGAAAAAATATGTTCTGACAGTGTTAGTAATGTGTTCATGGAAAGATAACCTATCATCTATTGTAACACCTAATATTTTTAGGGATCTTACCGAATTTAATTGAACGTTGTCTAGAATAAACGGAGCATTTAAGTTTATATCTTTTTTTCCAAGGGAAAAATAGTGTTTGGGATTTTTGTATGTTTAGGGCTAACATGTTTGAGCTAAGCCATTGTTTAATGTCTCCTAGTTTTCTATTTATTTCAATTATTTCATTTTTATTGTCTGGATTCAGTTGAACATTGTCGGCATAGGTGAAAGTAGTGAAGCCTATTGATTGACAAAGGCAGAGCAATGGAGAGAGAAAAATATTGAATAAAAGTGGTGACAATATTGATCCTTGAGGAATACCGTAATTAGAGGTATAAGGTTTCGAAACTATGTCTTTAAAGATAACTGTAGATAAGCGATCGGAAAGGAAAGAATTAAACCAGTCGAGAACTTGACCACCAATTCCTATTGTTTTCAATCTATCTAAAAGTAATACATGATCAATAATATCGAATGCTGCTGATAAGTCAAGAGAGAAAAGAATTACTGAATTGTGGTGATCTAAGTGGTAGAGTATATTAGTGGTTAATCCAATCAATGAGTACTCAGTAGAGTAATTTTTCCTAAAACCTGTTTGATTTGGATGCAGAACATTAGTTGTTTCTACAAAGTCAGTCAGTTGTTCAAATACCAGCCTTTCAGTTAATTTTACCAGAAAAGGAATATTGGCTCTGGGCCAATCAGGCCTTAGGCTTATCAGGTCTGCCCATCCCCACTAAGCCTAAGGCTTGATTGGCCCAGGCTTCTAGAGCCTGGGCCAATCAGGCCTTAGGCTTAGTGGGGATGGGCCGGGAAGGGGCGGCCCTGCCTCATTTCGAAGAGGCGGGCCTGCCGGCTAGACAGCAGCAAGACCCATCCGGCCGGCCACCAATTAGAGGTTAGTTGGGGGGGAGATTAGTTGGGGGGAGGTTAAGGGAGTAATCATAAGAATATAAGAAATGCCGCTGCTGGGTCAGATCAGTGGTCCATCCTACCCAGCAGTACGCTCATGCAGCAGCCCTCAGGTCAAAGACCAGTGCTCTAAATGAGTCCAGCCTCACCTGTGTACGTTCCAGTTTAGCAGGAAATTGTCCAACTTTGTCTTGAAACCTTGGAGGGTGTTTTCCTCTATAACAGACTCCGGAAGAGCATTCCAGTTTTTCACTACTCTCTGGGTGAAGAAGAATTTCCTTACGTTTGTACGGAATCAATCCCCTTTCAACTTTAGAGAGTGCCCTCTCGTTCTCCCTACCTTGGAGAGGGTGAACAGTCTGTTTTTATCTACTAAGTCTATTCCCTTCAGTATTTTGAATGTTTCGATCATGTCCCCACTCAGTCTCCTTTTTTCAAGGGAGAAGAGGCCCAGTTTCTCCAATCTCTCACTGTACGGCAACTCCTCCAACCTCTTAACCATTTTAGTTGCTCTTCTTGTGAGCCTAAGGAACAATTGTCCAACAAACAACACATATAAACATCAAATAGCCAACATACATGAAAACGAAATACCAGTGGATATGTTTTGGAACTCCTTTCAGGAACCAGAATGGAATAACTTCATAAAACTCTACAACAAATATACCAAATCAAACTGCATTCTAGATCCCTGTCCCCCCAACATTATGAAAGCAGCCCCTTTAGACTTTAAACTAACACTGTGGCATCATATGACCAATAATTTCAAAAACGGAAAATTCCTAACGAAAAACGGTCACATTATAATCACCCCAATTCCGAAAAACCTTAAACAATCCCTAACATCAGTAACCAATTATAGACCGGTAGCATCCATCCCATTCTTCGTAAAAATAATGGAAGGTTTAGTACACACCCAATTGATGGACTACCTTGATCAGTTCTCGCTACTACATGAAACCCAATCTGGCTTCAGACCTCTGTTCAGCACTGAAACGGTGATTGCAGCGATCCTAGAATACTTACGCAATTTACTCAGCAAGGGCCATAATGCCTTAATCATGCAATTCGATATGAGCTCGGCCTTCGACTTGGTGGATCACAAAAAACTGTTACAATGCTTAGACGCAATAGGCATCGGAGGCAAGGTACTTGACTGGTTCCGAGGATTCCTTACGACCTGCACCTATCAAGTACGCTTCAACTGCAACCTCTCTAAAACATGGAGAAACCCATCAGGCGTCCCACAGGGATCCCCACTATCCCCACTACTCTTCAACGTCTACATATCTTCACTAGGCACGCAACTGGCCCAGAGGGGTATAAAAGTATTTAGCTACGCGGATGACTTCACAATCATTATCCCGTTTAATACGTCTCCCTCCGAAATCACCCCCACAGCAACAGAAGCGCTAAACCTGATGGTACAATGGACCTCAGAATTCAAACTGAAGCTTAACTCAGACAAAACTAAATTCTTCATAGCCTCGCCACACACACATATCACGACAAAATCACTAAGCATAAACAATCTCAACTACCCCATTCAACCAACAATGAAAGTTCTGGGGGTAATACTGGACCAAGGTCTAACCATGAAAGACCATGTGGACTCCCTAGTCAAAAAAGGGTTTTTTACTCTATGGAAACTCAGATCCATTAGAGCATACTTCGACGCGTCAGCATTCAGAATCCTGGTACAATCCCTAATACTAAGCCACCTTGATTATTGCAACATTACCCATCTGGCAATCTCCCGAAAGCAAATGCAGAGACTACAACTGATACAAAATGCAGCAGTCAGGCTGATTTTCGGGCTGAAGAAGTCCGATCACATAACCCCTTCCTACCGACTCCTGCACTGGCTGCCAATGGAGGCACGTACGAAGTTCAAGCTGGGATGTCTATGCTTCAAGGTATTATCTGGTCTAGCCCCTAAATACATAACAGCCCTCTTCTCATTCCCAAACAACAGACATGAAAGAAGTGCACATCTGAAATTCGTCTCCCCACCGGCTAGAGGATGCAAATATAAGAGATACCATCAACAACTTCTATCGTATCAAGCAGCCTTATGGGGCAAAGACCTAGAAAAACTAATCACACTCACAAACAATTATGGAGAATTTAGGAAACACCTAAAAACATTCCTGTTCTCGAAATACCTAGGTAACGAACAAGAACAATAGCCCCCTTCGCAATCCCACCCAAATCTGATCTTGTAAACTGCTAACCCCTAATCACTAACAATGAATGCTCCATTCAATTTATGGAATTTTCTAATCCATTGTAAACCACACGGTACTTCATGGTCCTGCAGTATACAACCTATTGTTAATGCTGTTACTATCAGATGAACACTGCCATACTCTGTAAGTAGCTGTCTGTTCAGTTTCTCTTTATTGTAAACCGCGTAGAAGTCACAAGATTGTTGGCGGTATATAAAAATAAAGTTATTATTATTATTATTATTCTCTGGACCCTTTCGAGTAGTACTGTGTCCTTCTTCATGTACAGCGACCAGTGCTGGACGCAGTATTCCAGGTGAGGGCATACCATGGTCCGGTACAGCGGCATAATAACCCTCTCCTATCTGTTCGTGATCCCCTTCTTAATCATTCCTAGCATTCTGTTCACCCTTTTTGCTGCCGCCGCACATTGTGCAGATGGCTTAATTGACTTGTTGATCAGAACTCCCAAGTCTCTTTCCTGGGAGGTCTCTCCAAGTACCGCCCCGGACATCCTGTATTCGTGCATGAGATTTTTGTTACCGACATGCATCACTTTACACTTATCCACGTTGAACCTCATTTGCCATGTCGATGCCCATTTCTCAAGCTTGATTATGTCACGTTGCAGATCTTCACAATCCTCCTGTGTCTTTACTACTCTGAATAACTTCGTATCGTCCGCAAATTTAATCACCTCACTCGACGTACCAATGTCCAGATCGTTTATAAAGATGTTGAAGAGCACGGGTCCAAGCACCGAGCCCTGCAGCACCCCACTGGTGATGCTCTTCCAGTCCGAGTACTGTCCATTTACCCCCACTCTCTGTTTCCTATGCTCCAGCCAGTTTTTGATCCACGTGAGTATTTCACCCTTGATTCCATGACTCCCAATTTTCTGAAGTAGTAGTTTATGCGGAACCTTGTCGAATGCCTTCTGAAAATCCAGATATACAATGTTGACTGGGTCGCCCTTGTCTATCCACCTGTTTACTTCCTCGAAAAAGTGCAGCAAGTTCGTCAGACAAGATCTGCCTTTGCTGAAACCGTGTGCTGGCTGGTCCTCATCAGACCGTATCCTTCAAGGTGATCAATGATGCGGTCCTTTAACAGCACCTCTACCATCCTTAAAAGAGAAAAACTGGACAATCATTGAAATATGAAATAATAATGATAAGAATACAGCCTATTATTTAAAAAGACATTAAAATTTAAATTGATACAGTAAAATTATTGTATCAAAAGAATAAAAGCACAAATTAAGAGATAAATTTATCAAATAATACTGTCTTAATTTATTTTCTGAAAGCGCCATTGGACAGGTTGTGATATGAGATATGCATTAGCTCATAAATTGAAAAAGACCAAGTAAAAAAAAAAAAATATGGCATACATGTTGGAGCTAAGGTTACAGAAATAGCAGTATATAATTATAGCAGAAATTATAGCAGAAATAGCAGGTCACAATTAAGCATCGCTATCAACAAAGGAAGCATAGTGGTACAACATGCTGTAGAAAGTGGTAAAAACATCTTTTGAGAGATATACCCCTGCGATATGACCGGATGGTGATACAGGGGGAATGTGATATCATTCTGAGCAACTCATTGATGGAAGCTACAATGAGGCATACCCTGACAATGAACAGTATTGGAGCTGTTATTTTAGGTGCTTGGCTATGGAATCAGAGATAATGTATGTAGTGGTGTACATATAGGTACAATCACTCATAGCAAGCACTGCAAAAGCCAGCCCAGTGTCAACATGCACTGACTATGTTTACAGGCAATACTACAGAGTAAGTCAAGAGGAAGGGGCAAAATACGTACCCGACGTACCCCGCGGATCCAAAACCGCACACTCCCAAAAATCCGAGGCCCGCACCTGCACCACCCGCAGCCTCCGCCTGCACCACCCGCAGCCTCCGCCTCCGACAGACCTCCACGAGACCCTAGCACCGAAGGATCCGTCTCAGCATAGGGAGGGAAAAGTATTAGGATCCGTCAGCGCCAAAATCCCACAGAGGCCTGCCAGAGACAGAAACCACAAGCGGCATGGACACGGACCCCAACCTCCCAAGGACGTGCGACTCCAGATCCGTGAGGCCCGCGCCTCACCCCGCCCCCCCAGTCAAGTAAGTTCATCCAGCAAAGACTTAATTGGGTGTGTAACATTCACAGGCTAGACAAAAGATACCAATTAAGAAGAAACAAGTTTGTAAACAGGCTAGCTTAATCAATTATGCAAAGCAATTTTGTGGGTTAAATGAGCTAGCAGGAGGTCGTAAAAGTAACCAGCTGAAGAGCTTTTTGCTATAAAAACCAGGAAAATGTGCTGCGAAGCACTGTTGACACATTAGTTAGAAATTCAAAGCAAGGCTTCTGTTTAAAATGCACCATGTTTGCACCTTTTTGTGACCTCTTATAGAGTAAGGGGCTGGAATCCAGTTAAAGAACATATTTGTAAAACAACTTACATAGTGATCAGTCTATTGAGACATCAGAAAGCGATGGGACAAGGAGCATGATGTTGCTTCCTTCACAGCTAACACCAACCCGATTCCAGTAAACAATTACTCAGGTTAATGTCGGTAATTCTGGATCTGATAGGAGACTTATTTCCTTTCATAAGTGTAAATAACTGCTCATACTGATAAGTACTTCCAAACATGGAAATAATTTCATATGCAAACTTTCAAGTATTTTCAAACCTGGCTGGCAAATATTTGTAAAATTCAAGCAAGCCAACTTCACTGTATTTTGTCTTCAAATCTGAATCGCACTGGATCTTGTCACAATCCTATCCCTAAAACGCAACTTTTACTAGGGCAGGTCTTAGTGAAACCTGGCCCTTGGATACAGAGGGCAAACCACGGGGATAGGATTGTGACCAAGCCTAAGGAAAAAACCTAGCCTTCCCTTGGATACTGAGGTGTTTGATCTCCAGGGAGGAGAGGAGGAGCTTCAGAATAGCTCACAACAGCCACTGAGGAACCTCTCTCCCTCTGGTGGGTATCAGCTGCAGGGAATGATTAGGCTCCCAAAGTCAGCCAGGAAAAGTAAGCAGAAAACTCCTCCCCCTCAAAGGGCAGGGCAGTTTCCCTTGAGTACTTTGGAGGCTGCTTTGAGAGGGAGAAGAGCAGTCTGTCCTGAACCAGCTCAGGGAAGGATCTCCCCGCCTGAAGGCACTCCAGAGTTTGGAGACTGGGAAATGCAGGAGCCTGACACAGACCCTTTGGACAACCAGCTACCCGGGGTAGAGCCTATGGAGTTCAGTGAAAGTGCCAGTCTGCCTGAAGAAATCCTTATGGAAATCAGCTAAGTGGCAGGGCTGGAGAATGTGAGGCTTATTTCCCTACTGGGGCTGGGGTTTGTACTGCTTTGGAGGAAAGGGGGTTTGTTAAGGGAAAACCCTTTGAAGGACTTGTGCTGGCAGTGCCTGCACTGCTTGAATTAAGCAGAGGAGAAAAAGAAAAAAAACAAAACATTTTTTTTTCCTGTTGCAAGTTTGATTGGTCAGCTGGGTTTTACGCTGACTGGATTTGTCAGGGTATGTGTGAGAACCTGAGGGAAGTAAAGTGGGGGAAGAATTCACTAAACAACTGGTTGGGTTAGTGGGGCCATTAGTGGCATGTCTGTTATTCAGATTATTTAATTGGTGAATTCTCTTGCTTCCCTCCCCCCTTACCAACTCTTGTGGAGCTGGCTGGGGAAGAAGCCAGAACATCAAAAGGCTTGGGCACCTGAACTGATTCAGCAATGCTGTGAAATTGAACTTTGTGTGCCAGTGAAAAGAACTGTTCATGCTCTTTTATTTTTCTTTTGATAATTGATTTTTGATTACTTACCTGACTAAAGGTCTGAGTTGGTCCCTTTTACTTTTGGTGACCGCTTCTTCTTGAGTTCCTGATTTAAAATGTTTGCTTTATGACTGTGTGTTGGGGAACAAACTATTGGACAAAACTTATCACACTTTTCACCGAATAAAGTGGATAACTCAGGATTAATGAATAATTGACTCTTTTTGTCTTTGTGCTTTATTGATAAGCCAGAGAATAGTATCCAGCAGGACCTCCCTCAGTTAGGGAGGCACGTCGGAGCAGCGTAACTGTGAGCGTGGGCCGGACCTCCTTGTTCCACAGGTACCGGCTCCGCTACAATCTCAATTACTTCCTTTTGCATATGATTAGGAATGATTATATTTATTGAGAAAATCAAAGAAAACGTGTCTTCTAAAGATTTAGAAATAAAACTGTGGAACACATAGACAAACATGATTTAATGAAATGGAGTCAGCATGGGTTCAGGTGAGGAAGATCTTGCCTCACAAATTTGCTTGGCTTCTTTGAAGGTGTGAATAAACATGTGGATAAAGGTGAGCCAGTTGATATAGTGTATCTAGATTTTCAGAAAGCTCTTGATAAAAGTTACTCATGAGAGGCTCCTGAGAAAATTAAAGCATCAAGGGACAGGTGGCAAAGTTCAGTTGTGAATTAGGAATTGGTTATCGGATAGAAAACAGAGGGTAGGGTTAAATGGTCATTTTTCTCAATGGAGAGTAAATAGTGAAGTGCCACAGGGGTCTGTACTGGGACCGGTGCTATTTAATTTATTTATAAATGATCTGGAAATTGGAACAACGAGTGAGGTAATTAAATTTGCAGATGACACTAAACTGTTCAAAGTTGTTAAAACGCATGAGGATTGTGAAAAATTGCAGGCGGACCTTAGGAAATTGGAAGAGTGGGCGTCCAAATGGCAGATGAAGCTTAATGTGGAAAAATGCAAAGTGATGCACATTGGGGAAGAATAACCTGAATCGCAGTTACCGGATGCTAGGGTCCTCCTTGGGGGCTAGTGCCCAAGAAAAGGATCTGGATGTCATCGTAGACAATATAATGAAATCTTCCACCCAATGTGTGGCGGCAGCCAAAAAATCAAATAGGATGCTAGGAATTATTAAAAAAGAGATGGTTAACAAGACTAAGAATGTTATAATGCCCCTTTATCGCTCCATGGTGTGACCTCATCTGGAGTATTGCGTTCAATTCTGGACTCCTTATCTCAAGAAAGATATAGTGGCGCTAGAAAAGGTTCAAAGAAGAGCGACCAAGATGGTAAAGGGGATGGAACTCCTCTTGTATGAGAAAAGACTAAAATGGTTAGGGCTCTTCAGCTTGGAAAAGAGATGGCTGAGGGGAGATATGATTGAAGTCTACAAAATCCTGAGTGGAGTAGAACGGGTATAAATGGATCGATTTTTCACTCCGTCAAAAATTACAAAGACTAGGGGACACTCAATGAAGTTACAGGGAAATATTTTTAAAAACAATTGGAAGAAAATTTTTTTCACACAGAGAATAGTTAAACTCTGGAACGTGTTGCCAGAGGATGTGGTAAGAGCAGATATTGTAGCTGGTTTTAAGAAAGATTTGGACAAGTTCCTGGAGGAAAAGTCCATAGTCTGTTATTGAGAAAGATATGGGGGAAGCCACTGCTTGCCCTGTATTAGTAGCATAGAATATTGCTACACCTTCGGTTTTGGTCAGGTACTAGTAACTTGTATTGGCCACCGTGACTTATCTAAAACCAGCTTAGGCCTTTACCCTGCCTCTGAATGCCTAGAGCGAAAAGAAGTGGATTTAGAGTGGAAAGGGCGGGAGGTAGGCTGATCTAGACTTAGTCGTACTGCAATCCCTCCTGCAGACACCCCTGAACCCCCAATAATACCGGCAGGATGGATCTCAGGCCTTCCTGCAGTAGACACATCCCCCCAATGAGCCCACGAACCTCTCCCCCTGACAATACTAGCAGGAGAGAGCCCAGGCCCTCCAACCGAAGACACAGGCCCCCTGTGAACCCCCCCCCCCGAATACCGGCAGGAGGGATCTCAAGCCCTCCTGCCGAAGACGGGCCCCCACCTGCTCCCATGAACCCTGGTGAGCCCCAGAACAATCCCACCACCACCCCGGACCCCCCCCCCCCCACTAAACTTAATGGCCAGCCGGATGGATCCCCAGTCTTGGCGGCCCACCATCCTTGGAATGGCGGGTCTGCCTCTTCCTGGTGCATTGTGGGATGCACCAGGTAGAGGCCTAGAGCCTGATTGGTCCAGGTGCCTAAGGCCCTCCTAACCCATCCGGCTGGCCAACGTTAAGGTTAGTGGGGGTCTGGGCTCCCTCCTCCCAGTATTGTCGCGAGTTCAAGGGTGTCAGCAGGAGGGCTTAGGATCCTTCCTGCCGTGATCGCAGGTTTGAGTGGGGGTGCCGGTAGGAGGGCATGGGATCCCTCCTGCCAATTCACAGCCACGATCGTTGCAGGGGGGGGTGGATTCTGTAACCAATGTTGTTTTTGACATATGCCGATTACAGAGTCCAGCAATTAAACTGCTGAACATAGAGGTAGGCCATTCTAAAAAAAAAAAAAAAAAAAACCTCTCATTTTGGACTTTTTTTTTTTTTGAGAATGGACATTTCCCTGCTGTTACTTTCAGCGTTTAGGGACTTAGGCCAAAAGGGGACTTAGATCTTTTTATTATTATGCCCCTCTATTTGTCTAAGGTACTGGACCCTGTTTCACGGGGATGGCTGGAGTGCATACAAGCTGTTGCCACTGTGGCTCTCCTAGTGGAAGAGAGTAGAAAATTGACATTTGGAGAGGCACTCCACATCAAGTCAGAAATATTCTGAGTCAGAAGGCAAGAAGATGGCTTACTGACTCAAGTATATTGGAATATGAAGCCATTCTGATGGAGAAAGATGACTTGATACTGACAACAGATACCTGTGTTAACCCTGCTGCCTTTTGATGGAAAGGGATAACAGAGGAAGGGAAACGGCCTGAACATGATTGTTTGGATATTATTGAATATCAAACTAAAGTACGTTTAAACCTGAGAGATACAACACTGCCCAGATGTCGTCAATTATTTATGTTTATTAATATTTGATATCCTGCTCCAGCATATCACAGATCTAAGCGGTTACAAATAAAATTAGGTATTTAGAACGTCCCTATCTGTCCTGAAGGCTCACAATCTAGCTAAAGTACATGAGTAACAATTATTGAAATAGTAAAGATATAACAAAAGTCCAAGAATGGTTAGGGGAGGGTACAATTTGCATAATACAAAAGAAAAATTAAAGAATAAAATAAAAATAAAAAACCTCAGAGTCCCAAAGCAAGACAGAATATTAGTCCGGTAGGCTCTAATCCAGTGGTTCTTAACCTGGGTTCGACCGAACCCCAGGGGTTCGGTGAGTCAGTCTCGCGGATTCGGCGGAGGTCAAAACACACCTCCGACTCATATAGCGCTTCGGTCACGTTCAATCATCTATCAGTTATTCAGTGATTTTGATCAAGACTGATTGTGTACTCGGTTTCTTGATCTATCAATCTGTAACTAATGCCTTATATACATCAATCAATTCCTGATCAAAATTTGTGCTTTAACTGATAGATGATTGAACGTGACCGAAGCGCTTATGATTCGTGATGATACGCCCCACTTGTCCATAATTGGCTGCAGGTGATCACGCAAAATCGCTTGGCCTATCTGTGCTGCAGGGGATTTGATGCGCACAGTAGTCGAATTGTAACTGTTGTGATGGTACGTCGTGTGATACCTATCTTAATATTTTAATCCCTTACTAACTATGTCGAGCAAAATATGAAAATGGTCGGACGAATATGTACAATATGGATTCACATGTACAACGGAACGTGATGGGAGTCAGCGTCCTAATTGCATGATTTGCAATGCCAAGTTGAGTAATTCTAGTCTAGCTCCGGCAAAACTAAGGGAACACTTCCTTAAGCTGCATGGAGATGGAAAATACAAGAACACAACGCTCGCTGAATTCAAGGTGAAGAGAGCAAGATTCGATGAAAAGGCTACTCTGCCTGTTCTCGGCTTTGTACCCATCAACAAACCAATCCTCACAGCAACGTATGAAGTTGCTTACCTGATCGCAAAGGAGGGCAAACCACACACCATTGGTGAAACACTCATAAAACCAGCTGTGTTGAAGATGGCGAATATCATGTTGGGAAAAGCGGCTGAAGTTCAGTTATCTGAAATTCCTCTTTCAAATGACATCATCAGCAACAGAATAGAGGACATGAGCAAAGACATCTTGGCTCAAATAGTTGCAGATCTGATTTTAAGCCCGGCAAAATTCAGCCTTCAACTCGACGAGACCACAGACGTTTCCAATCTAAGCCAGCTTACAGTATTCGTGCGCTATGTGAAAGACGACGATAAAGGAAGATTTTTTATTTTGTAAGCCTCTTACAACAACAACTAAGGCAACTGATGTGAAGAAACTTGTGGATGACTTCTTCAAAGACAACAATCTTTCGTGGGATATGGTTTCTGCAGTTTGTTCGGACGGAGCTCCAGCCATGCTCGGAAGAAAGTCCGGTTTTGGTGCGCTAGTGAATGCCGATGCACCACACATCATCGTTACGCATTGCATTCTGCACAGGCATGCGTTGGCAACAAAAACATTGCCTCCAAAACTGGCAGAAGTTTTAAAAATTGTTGTGGAATGCGTGAACTATGTGCAAAATAATGCTCTGAAGCACCGCATCTTCAAGGAGCTATGTAAAGAAATGGGATCTGAATTCGAGGTACTTCTGTACCATTCTAACGTTTGGTGGTTATCCCGGTGACAGGTGCTTAATCGTGTTTTTGCCATGCGTGTGGAATTAGCTCTGTTTTTGCAAGAGCAGCAACATTGTCATGCAGATTGCTTCAAAAATTCTGAGTTCATTCTCATTTTAGCGTACATGGCTGATATCTTTGCAGCTCTCAATCATCTCAATAAGCAGATGCAGGGTGGTGGAGTCAACATCATCAAAGCGGAAGAAAACCTGAAAGCTTTTCAAAAAAAGCTACCATTATGGAAACGACAAACAGAAAACGATAACTTTGCAAACTTTCCCCTGCTAGACAACTGTGTAAGTAAGATCGAAGATGTATCTGGAATCAGAGACATTTCTGTACCCGCGGAACTGAAGCAAACTATTGCCACGCACTTAGATGAGCTTGCAAAGTCTCTCAACGGACACTTCCCTACAAGAGAGTCATATCCAGCATGGGTGAGACAGCCGTTCACATTTAGTGTTGAGACAACAGATGTCAATGATGAATACCTCGATGAAATCATTGAAATTCAGCAGAGCCAGGTTCAACAGCAACTCTTCAGAACAATGCTCTCAATGTTTTGGTGTCAACAATTGGTAACGTACCCTGTTATTGCTAAGAAAGCTCTGGAAATTTTCATACCGTTTGTTACAACATATATTTGCGAGCAATCCTTTTCGAGGATGCTGGACGAAGAAAAGGAACAGACTTTGTTGCGAAAATGACATGAGAGTGGCACTTGCCAAGGTAAAGCCGCGCATTTCTGAACTGGTCTGAGAGGCAACAGCAGAAGTCACACTGATTTGCAGTAAATTTCATTATTATGTTATTATTATTCGAAATATAGGAGAACTTTTTTGTTTTCAAAATTGATATTATTTTTTCCCTCACAGTATACCTATGTTTTGAATTTGTAAAAATCATATTTTATTTTTCCAATAAAGAAGGGTTCGGTGAACACGCATATGAAACTGGTGGGGTTCAGTACCTCCAACAAGGTTACGAACCACTGCTCTAATCACTGGCCGAAGGTGATGACTGGATCCCAATCGTGGGCAAGGGCTAACGGCCAAAGACTGCAGGACATTTGTGGGCTCTCCCTCCACAGACTCCCTGACCTCTGATGCACCATCATCTGACACCAGGTCCAGCCAACTCCAGTATCCGATCCTCCACTTTTGGCCCCAACCAGCTGTTTTCTCTCCCTTCTGCCACCAGAATTGAACCCTGGTCGGGCTTTGGTGGAAAGTGGCTCCTCAGAAGCACCGCCTCTGAGCTCACTCTGATTTATTGATGGGTTCACCAGAGTGATAGAAGAAAAAAGGCACAATGGCTATGCAATAGTAGATGTGACAGATCATAGTGTAATCGATGTAGGGCGATTACCGAATGACTGGTCAGCCCAAAACTATGAATTGTATGCTCTCAATCAGGCTTTGCAGTTACTAAAAGCGGGGGGAAGAAACTATTTACACTGATTCCACATATGCATTTGGGGTAGTACAGACTTTTGGGAAAATTTAGGAGGAAAGAGGGTTGAACAATGGGAGGGGAAAAGAACTGGTACATGGGAAATTGATTAGGCATGTATTAGAGAATCTCTTATTCCCTGAAGAACTCGCAGCAGTGCACGTGAGTGGACATCAGAGGGCACCCACATAAAAAGCCATGGGGAATAGGCTAGCTGATGAGGCTGCTAAAAAAGCAGCTTTGGAATCTGAACAGGTGACTATGTGTATTCTGACCCCTAGAATACCAGACTGTACACTAATGCCTATATTCACAGAAAAAGAGGTAAAAGAATTAGTCAAATTGGGTGCAACTAAGACAAATGAGGGAAAATGGTTGCTGCCTGATGGTAGACAGATGATAAACAAGCAACTTATGCGAGAGGTATTATCTATATTACATCACAGAGTCATTGGGGAGTTTAGGCTCTTTGTGATTTAGCCCTTAGAACATATAGATGTTTGGGAATTTACACACAAGCAAAGCAAATTTGTGATCACTGTTTAACATGCAACAAGACAAACAGAAAGGTGTTGCAAAAACAAACCTCCAGGAGGCCGACAACCAGGATTGTGGCCTTTCCAGAGTATTCAGGTTGATTTCACAGAGCTACCCTCAGTAGGGAGGATAAAGTATCTGTTAGTGTTTATAGATCATTTGACTGGATGGGTAGAGGCCTATCCTATGAATAAGACCACAGCAGCTGGGGTAGCTAAGGTAGTTTTGGAACAAATCATTCCATGATATTGTATTGTGGAAAATGTAGATTTTGATCAGGTAACACATTTCACATTCCAGGTACAGTAAAACCTTGGATTGCAAGTAACTTGGTTTGCAAGTGTTTTGCAAGACAAGCAAAACATTTTATTAAATTTTAACTTGATATACAAGCAAAGTCTTGCAAAACAAGTACATACAGTATACACATATCACAACTGAGCCATGGTTCTTCTTTCTCTGACACTGCAAGAGTGTAGCAACTGTTCTAAACAAGCAAAGTCTCGCAATACGAGTGAAGGAGTCTAGGACTGGTTTTCCTGAGTCTTGAACTAAAAGTTTCTCCTTAATAAAATGCTGAATTATGTTTAATTGCAGACCTAACTTATCTCATGTTGTAGCCTGCCTACACTGGGTGTTGTAGCTTGGGCGTTTTAGCTTCTTATGGTTATCTCAGCATACACAGTATTGTATTCTGCCCTCCTGGACATGTAACAGAAAGACTGCAGGGCTTAGATAAGTGACCTGCTAGTGTGAGCTTAGGACCAATGATTGTTAAGAAAAGTAATACATGAGAAGTTTTTTCTAGCATTCAGTTGTTTAGCCAGAAAATGTATAAATATCACTGTAACTTCCAGGTTTCGGGACTTCTGAAGCTGCCAGCTGAATAAAACATCTGTGCTTTCTTCAAGTCTCTAAGTTTTGCTATTTTCTGATTGGGTAACTAAACTGAAGTCTTGTCGTGGTTTGTGTGTCTGAGAGTGTCTGAGACATCCTTGTGGACGAAGCGAGTGCGGACCTGTTAGTACTGCGTTTCCCTAGTCCAGAGACAGGCAGGGCCAGGAATACAGGGAAGTGTTTTTGTCCTCCATTGCACAATGGGGGGATGTCAGCCTACCTATGGCAGGGATCTCAAAGTCCCTCCTTGAGGGCCGCAATCCAGTTGAGTTTTCAGGATTTCCCCAATGAATATGCATTGAAAGAAGTGCATGCACATAGATCTCATGCATATTCATTGGGGAAATCCTGAAAACCTGACTGGATTGCGGCCCTCAAGGAGGGACTTTGAGACCCAGTGTTCTCCCCAGAAATTTTTTCTAGCCGGGTGGCACAAAAAAATAGCCGGATGGGACGGGACGGGGAAATATGTTGGTGCAAATTTGATGCTATGCAAATTAACCCTCCCTGCTTACAGTGAAGGAGTAGGAGTGGGGAAAAGGGTTGGCCCACGACCTGGAACACTATGAAAGTTACACTTCCCTGCTCACAGTGAAGGAGTAGGGTAGGGGTGTCCAACCTTTTGGCTTCCCTGGGCCACATTGGACAAAAAAATTTTCTGGGTCCGCACAAACACCAACACTAGCTGATGAGCAAAAAAAAAAAGGCTGAGCAGGTCCCAAATTTGCAATCACATATAGAAGATGTACATATCTAATAATAAACCTTCATTAAAGGGACACTGTGGAGAGGAACCCAAAAAAGCAGTAATTCTTACCCTGACTGAATGATCCTCCACGTACACCGCTGACAGTGGGAGCAGCCACAGGCTTCCGCATCCCCACTCTGATGAGCAGGGATGCGCGTTCCTGGTTCTCCCATTCACTTCTATTACAGCTATGGTGAGCCTCTTCAGAGGTGAACCTCATCAGAACGGGGATGCTGAATCAGCTGTCAGCAGCGCACGTGGAGGATCGTTTAATCAGGGTAACTATTACTGCTTTTTTGGGCCTCCTCCCTGCCCACCCCTTGGTTTTCATGTATGCATGAAAGCAGGGGCAGCTTGAGGTTATTGCCTTTGGCTGCAAAGCTTGGAGATTTTGAGTTGCCAGACTGGAGGAAGATGTCTTCAGTTGGCAGGGCTTGGGAATCTCCACTAGCTCAAGTATTTATAAATTGCGCTCAGGCAGGGAGAAACTTTGGTGCCCCTCCACTAATTTTGGGCTCCAGTCCCTCCCCCAAATCAGCTGTATATGACTACGCCACTGAATACAAAAATAATTGTGATGCACATATCCCAAAGCTAACATATTCCAGTTAATAAATTCATAATAAAACAATTTTTTCTACCTTATTGTCTGGATGTTTTGTTTTTCCATCATCTTGGTCCCAGTTTCTCTTTCTGCTTTTTGTCGATCTTCTACCAATTCTCTTTCCAATGTCTGTTGTCCAGTTTTTCTCCTCTTCTCAATACTGTTCCATTCTTTCCTTATGCCTGTCTCCAACGTATTGATTTTTCCCTTTCAGCCTTCTTAACTTTTTCTCTTTTTTGCCTCTGTCCACTCAAATTTTGCCTTCTTTCTCACCCTTCTTCTTTATAAATGTTCAGCTACCTCTCAATTCTCCATCTTCTCTCAGTCCCTAGCTCTCCCATTTCCCATCTCACTCCTTTTCCAGCCTCCTATTTCCTTCTATCTACTCCCCATTACCACATTTCTACCACTGTACTCACTCCTCTCTCACTCATCTTGTCATCTCCCTTTTGACCTCATCCACATGTCTCACCACTTTCAGAATCCCCCTCCCTCTCTCCACTGGTCAGGCTGTAACTCCCTAACCCTTTCTTTCCATCTCCTGCCTAGCATCTTCTTATCCCAGCTCTCTTCCCTCCTATGGGTCCATCTCTCCTCCTCTATCTCCATGGTCCAACATTTTGCTCCCTCTCTTTTCTGTTTTCTTCTTCCCTCCCCCTTTGATGCTGAACAATGAAATGGAGGGGAAAAAAAGAGAGATGCTGCATCTCTGCTTTCCATCCACAGACCTAACATTTCTCCCTCCTTCCCATCCCAAGATCCAACTTCTCTCCCTTTCTCTTCCCAACTGACCCCATCCCATCTCTCCCCCTGCCTGCCTGCCTCCCTTCCCCAGGTCCACCATTTCTTCCTTTCTCTTCCCAACAGTTCTTCCTTCAAATATCTTTTTCCCTCTTCCTCCACACCAATGCTATAAATTCTGTGCAGGGTTTCAGGATTATGCAGGTAAGATGAACTAGACCATTTCTAGAATGCTTTTGAAGAGTTATCAAATGTATCTACAATTGATCTGGATCTCTAGAGCAGTGTTCCTCAACCTTTTGACACTTATGGACTGGCGGAAATAAAATAATTATTTGTGGACCGGCACCAGTCCACGGACCGGCAGTTGAAGAACACTGGGCTAAGTCATGCCCATCTCCACTCAATCTCTGCCCCAAACCCCGCCCCCATAATAGTACTAATTGTAACACCATTTGTTCCATTCATTTTTCATATAAACACATAATATAATTGTATTAACAACACATAATGCTTAACCACAAAATTAAAATACACAAAGCACACTGTATGCTTTTTAATATTAATTCCTAAAACAGATAACCCCATGCAAATGCAGGACCAAAAACTAAAAGTACTAATATTTACAAACAAACCCTAAGATGCAAGACTCTGCAAGCAGTACAACCCCAGACGAAAAGAAACAAATGTATTTCTTCCTGAACAGACAAATCAATAATTAAATTTTAAAAAACCAGACAAATCAATCACTAAATAAAAAAAATAAAAGCATTTCTCCTACCGTTGTTCTCTCTCCCTCCATGTGTCTTGCCTTCTGGCCTGCCCCCCGGTGTTATCTTTGGGCCAGTCCACTTTGCGATCAATGCAGCATCTTCGGGCCGGCTCCCTGAGTGCTGCATTGCACAAAGCTGTGGGCAGCAGCTCCTCGCATGCATCCCGCGCCTTATCTGGAAGCCTTCCCTCTGACGTTGCGATGTCAGAGAGAAGGCTTCTGGTTCAAGCGCAGGCCGCGTGGAGGAGCCTTTTCCCATGGCTTTGTGCACTGCAGCACTCAGGAAGCTGGCCCGAAGACGCCGCATTGATCGCACCGTGGACTGGCAGCTGAAGAATGCTGTCTTGGGCCCGATGGACATACCGGCCCTGTGAACCGGCAGAAAATTTCTGCAGACTGGCACCAGTCCACAGACTGGCGGTTGAAGAACACTGCTCTAGAGCACCTGGTTTTGGGCATTTCCACCAGCTGTGTGCAGTGAACTTTTATCCCTCTACATGAGGAACTATCTTCTGGGAATAATTTTTAGTCTTCTTCCTTTTGGATAGAGTGATTGTCATTCAAACAGTCATAGCTGCCAGTGCAGAAATTAGAAATAAATTTAAAGAAATGGGTCAAGTTATTTTGGCCTGTTACCATTTTGTACTGTATATGAAGGTTTCAATCCCTTATACAAAGTTCTGAGTTTATTCAAGAACACATATATGAAATACCCCAAAATACTCACCAATTTCACCAATTAAATAATTCAGAAACTCCAGTCAGAGTCTCAGGACTCCTACAGTCACTTTGGTTCTTGGGACACATTTTTTTTTTTTTGTAAGCCACATACCAATCCTCTTCCCTGTCTCTACTCCAGAGGTGTCCAACCCACAGCCTGACAAGGAATTTTGTGCGGCCCAGCTTCTCCCTCCCTCCGGCGGGTAGTTTTCTGGCCGGCTCCCTTCTGCAGTCGACTGCGGGTGGTATCGGCTCCTCGCGCACGCGATTTATGGCTGATTCGGAAGCCTTCTCTCTGACGTCGTGACGTCAGAGGGAATGCTTCTGACACAGCCACAGATCGCGCGTGAGGAGCCGACACCACCCGCAGCCGACTGCAGAAGGGAGCCAGCCAGAAAACTACCCGCTGGAGGGAGGGAGAAGCTGGGCCGCACAAAACTCCTTGTCGGGCCGCAGATTGGACACCCCTGGAGTAGGGACAGGGAAGAGGATTGGAGCGCAGCTTTGATGCTGGTGGTGCGGATGCAAGATGACAGCCGGGCGCTCACCTAAATTAGCTGGGCGGAGCGCCCGGCTAAAACACGCTAGGGAGAACACTGAGACCCCTGACCTATGGTGACCCCCTTGATACAATGTTAGTTATTTTAAAAAGGGATTTGGTTCTGATTATGGGACTACACTTAAAAGATCAACCCTTATTCGTCTGTGCCAGTTAGAATGGCTGATGTTTGGTGTGGGCTGGCCCCCGTCTGGCTCCCTGGTTGAGGACATAACCTGTCAGGATTTTATCATAGTAACCCACCCTAAGACTTGTCATCCTGATCAATTCCCCTATATAAATAGTTGGTTAGACTTAACAAGCCTTCTTGGCTTTTCCCTCCTGTACCCAAGAAACTCCAGTCCCAAGTCCTCGCCCTCAGGAAGACTGTCAATGAGCGCTATTGTCCTACTCATGTCTTTGAGTGTGACCCTTCAACTGATATATCTGAAATACCCATTGCTCCACCTTCTTACTCAGCAACACCACAGCCCATACCCAATCCCAGTTCTGTCTCCCTTGCTCAACCTTCTGTTTCCCAACCTGTACAACTCCCTGCCCAACTTCCAGTCTCCCCCTCCTGAGCCCCGGCCAATAGCTCAGCTCATGAAATTCTGTCCTCCCATCCTTTATCCACCTCTGCACTCTCTCTCTCTTTCTGATGATTCTCCTATCAGCCATCGCTTGAGACCTGATCCTCCTCAAATAGTTCCCATGAGAAGACAAATGAAACAGGAGACTCTGGAGGCTACAAATCTGGCCATGCCCCTTCGCCAAGTTCCTGTCGCCAACCCACCAGATGCCACTGGGCATCCTAGACCAACCACTATTAGTCTCGTATATCAGCCCTTCACCACCACTGATTTATACAACTGGAAATCCCATTGTCCCCCTTACTCTGAGCGGCCACAGGCAACTATTGACCTTATTAAGTCCATCATTCGCACACACCGCCCCACATGGTCAGATTGCCAGGAACTACTTCTGTTTCCTAAATACCGAAGAACGTAAATGGGTTCTGCAAGAATCCCTTACAAAGGCCCAGGCGGATACGGATGCAGGCGACCCCAACTAGATTAACAACCATTTCCCTTCTCAGGACCCTAATTGGAACCCCAATGACGCCACTCATAATACTTTCCTTGTCCGGTACTGCCAGTATATCCTTGAGGATCTCCGGTTGGCTTCTCGGAAACCCACCTTTCCAAAGTATCTGAGGTCCTCCAAAAGACTGATGAATCCCCAGCTGCATTCTATGAACGTCTCTGTGACGCCTACCATACCTTTACTCCCTTTGACCCAGAAAAACCTGAAAACCTCCGTATAGTTAATGCCTCGTTTGTGAGCCAGACACAACAGGGACCACTCCATCTATATGATGGTCGATACAAATGAGAAGTTTTTTCTAGCATTCAGTTGTTTAGCCAGAAGATGTATAAATATAACTAACTTCCTGGTTTCGGGACTTCTGAAGCTGCCAACTTGGGGGCTCAGGAGTTCACATATGCTGAATAAAACATCAGTGCTTTCTTCAAGTCTCTAAGTTTTGTGGCTGAAAAGTGACCTTTCACGAGTACTTACAGTATACATGTGTCACATCATCACAACTGAGCCAATGGTTCTTCTCTCTCTGACGCTGCAAGAATGTAGTGACTGTTCTAAACGAGCAAAGTCTCGCAATATGAGTACATACAGTATACACATGTCACATCATCGCAACTGAGCCGATGGTTCTTCTCTCTCTAATGCTGCAAGAGTATAGTGACTGTTCTAAACGAACGAGGTCTTGCAATACAAGTATGTATAGTATTTTGGATTAAAGTTTTTGGGTTGTGAAACGAATCGTCTGAGTTTCCATTATTTCCTATGGGGAAATTCGCTTTGATATACGAGTGCTTTGGATTACAAACATGCTTCTGGAATGAATTATGCTCGCAAACCAAGGTTTGACTGTATTACAAAGTATTATGGTTGGGTATTACATGGTATTTTCATATCCCATGACACTTCCTCTGGTAAAGTAGAGATAATGAATCAGACTATAAAAAGACATTTGGCTATATTAATTTTGGAAACCAAATTGCCATGGACAAAATGTTTGCCTCTAGCTTTAAGAATCAGAACAACTCCATGAAAAGATATAGGAGTGCCCCCTTATGAGATGCTATTTGGAATGCCGTATTTAGGGAGAGTAGATGGTATCCCTGTGCTAGAAATGGGTGACCAGTTTCTTAAGAAATAAATACGGGCACTATCTTGTTCTTTACATTCTCTCAGGGTGAAAGGATTATTGGCACAGATACCTCCTTTGGAATTTGTGGTCCACAGTTTCCAGGCTAGAGATTGGATCTATATCAAATCTTGGGAAAAATCAAAGTTGCAGCCTGAGTGGGAAGGACCGTTCCCAAATACTACTCACTACAAAGACTGCTGTTAGAATGAGAGAAAAAGGGTGGACTCATTATACCAGAGTCAAGGGACCCATGGACTTCTAAGCCTTACCATTAGGAGACCTGTGAATTCAAAGTGACTTAACATCTTAGCAAAAATATCCTTTCATATTGGACTTTGATGTTTTATGCTGCTCTGAATTTTTGCTTTGGACATTTGTTGGACATTGTTTCTTTGCTAATAGAGTTAGTCTCACACATTTGGGATGTGGGGGAGGTGGGACAAAAACTATAACTACTGAAATATTAATGTTTGTATTGTTGGGATTGGGGGGAAATATCCATATTTTTCTGGTTTAACACTAAGAGGTTGTATGTGAAAGCAAGGTAACATGTCAGGCTTAGCGCAGAACATGATGAAATTGATTCTGTGGTTTTCCATGTTGGAGGGGAGCCAAGCAAATATCGCAGCCTCAGTATGGAAGCACAGAGGGACACACACTGAACTTTCTGAATAGGTACAATTCACCATCATGCTCCCTAATAGACTGTGGAGGTGTATCAAGCCAAATAAAAAAAGGTACAGTCCAAAAGAAAAATATGTGTGTCTAGACACTTCATGTTACATTTGGGAACAGGTATGGTGGACCGCTCAAACACATTCTAGGATAAAAGATATCATTTCCATTGTAAAGGGAAATCCAAATCCTAAATGTGAAACTAGGCAATGTAACACAATTTATATGACAATTAAGCAGACCTTATGGCAGGAACAAATTAAATTGAGGGATAGAAACAAAGTATAAATAACTTTCTTTGGGATGGGGATTTTGGTTACAGGAAAAGATCCTGTAGCATGTTGTTTTAGAATTAGTGTAGAAAAGAATAAGGTAGCCAGATACCCTGAGAAGACAATTTTCTGAAGCATACACTTTTCCAGCCTCTGAATGATTCAAACATAGTTCAGGTCATGGAAGTAAAGGACTTGAAGCAGACCATAGATATAGAAACAGGCTATGAAGACTCAAATGCTTAGATGGAATGGATTAAATTCACTGTGAAAAGTTTGCACAAGAGCAATTGCTAAGCTTGTGTTTCTGGGCATCCAGAGGTTTGGTTAGTGCCCTTTCCATTGGGGTAGGAAGAGAAGAACCACCAAATGCAGTGTATGCTGGCACTATATCAAGATATTAATTAGAGAATGACACGGGGAAAAAATCTGTCCCCGTCACCGCCCCGTCCCCGGCCCACCATCCTCTGCACCGCCCCGTCACCGCCATTCCATTCACCGCCCCGTCACCGTCACTGCCATCCCTTTCACCGCCCCGTCACCGCCACTGCCATCCCATTCACCGCCCCATCACCGTCCCCGCAGCATCCATATAAGCCTTAGTACTCTAATATTTAGCGTATTCCATTCTTATAAATCAAAGTTCCTGCTGCTGAACTAGAGAAAGAGATGTTCAGCTGGCAGGGCTTTGTTTATAAATTTTTATTAACACAACTAATATACCACCATAATGTTTCCGACAGAGGACAAGTATGCAATAAATGCATTTTGCTGTTTCAATGCCAGTGCTCAGCAGAACAACAGACAGCAATATGGAAATTCACCTTATGTAGTACTTTTTTAATATATAAAAATAGGCAAAATTAGTTGCTGTTTTATCATTATATTTTCTTGCCATTATAGTATTCTTCATTGATCATTTTTCTTTTTAAATTCAAAACAAATTCAACCTATCTTGTGTCCCCAGCATGAATTCATGTTTCACTCTATTGGCTGTTTCAAGGAAATTAACCCTCCAACTTCCATTTGCAAAAATACCCAATGTTGTTCCTTCTATGAGCAATATTTAAATTATGAGGAACAACATTGGGTATTTTTGCTGAATTGTGTGACACCATTTGGGCTGAACATGAAGATTGAAAATGCCTGATTAGCCCTGGACAGATGATTTGAACAGCCAGGAGCCTGTCCTGGCCATTTAAATCATTTTGAATATCTAGTCCAATGATAACAGAATTAGGGTGATTATAGAAACATAGAACTTTGTTGATCACTAAAAACAGTGGAGACTAAGGATCTATCAAGCTCAGCATCCTGTCTTTGACACTGGCCAGTCTTGGTCTTTGGAACTGCCCATTGTGTCAGAAGCAATAGGGATTAAGTGACTTGCCCAGGGTCACAAGGAGAGTAGTGTAGCTCTAACCACTGGATTTAGAAGTTGGCTTCTTTTGGGATCTTTAACTCATCATCGCTAGGACTCGAATCTGAGTCCGTGGCACCTAACATAGAATGGAATTAGTATGGCAAAGTAATGAAGAATGGTCCAGCAGCCCCCACCCTCCCTCCACCTCACCTTATATTCGTTCCGAGTTTGCCGGCTTCCTTTTTCCCTAGCCGCACGCGTTCAAAAAGCCGTGCATTTAGCCAGCTCCCTCCCTCCACCTCACCTTAAATTTCGAGTTTTCCGGCTTCCTTTTTTCTGAGCCGCACGTGTTCAAAAATCCGTGCACGCGCGGCTGCGCAGTCAATCAAACTTCTCCTCTCCTGCAACTTCCTGTTTCCGGTTGCGTCAGAGGAGAAGATTGATTGACTCGCGCAGCCGCGCATGCACGGATTTTTGAACACGTGCGGCTCGGAAAAAAGGAAGCCGGAAAACTCGAAATTTAAGGTGAGGTGGAGGGAGGGAGCTGGCTAAATGCTACGGGCGGGCGGGCGGTGGCTGCAGGGACCGCGCGATCCTTGATACCTCACTGCGGAGACAAGACCATTCACCGCCCCGCGGGCGGTGAATGGCCTTGTCCCCGTCGCCGCAGCGACTGCTAGTTTTCTTCCCCGTTTTCGGCGGGTGACCCGCGGCTAAAATGTGGTGGCCGCGGGTAAACCGCCACCGTGTCATTCTCTAATATTAATGCTTAGGGAAAGAAGGAATACCAGCCACTTTCCCAGATGTTTCCTTTTTTGCACCTGAAAAATGGAAGGTTGTCACCTATGTTCTTCATGGTAAGTGGGAACCATATTGCCTGCCTCTCATGGCAGGGGGAAGAGTTCACACAGAACATGGGTGAACTAAAAACTTATATTAACACCTTTTATGTTACAGGAAAAGAATAATTACTCTGCTCTTGTGGTGTCAAGAGCTAATCTATGGTGGTATTGTGGAGGGAAGATCCTGAGACCGATACTCCCCCCAAAGTGGAGATGTACTTGTGCACTTGTACAAATGGCTATCCCATTACTGCTAGCATTTCAGAAAAATCAGGGTAAGATACACACTAGAGTAAAATAAAATACACTAAATACTTCATTTGATGAAAGCATATACATAGATGCTAAAGGGGTTCTCAGGGGGTCCCAGATGAATTTAAAGCAAGAAACCAAATAGCATCAGGATTTGAGTCATTCTTTTGGTGGGTTACAATAAATAAAAATGTAGATTGGATAAATTACATTTATTACAATCAACAGAGATTCATAAACTACACAAGGGATGCAGTAAAAGGTATAGCTGAACAACTTGATGCTATTAGCCGAATGGCTTGGGAAAACAGGATGGTTTTAGATATGATGTTGGCTGAGAAAGGGGGAGTCTGTGTGATGGCAGGGGAGAGACTGTTGCTCTTTCATTCCAAATAACACAGCACCTGATGGAACAATTACTAGGGCTTTGAAAGGTTTAAACACATTAGCTACAGAATTCAGGTACGGATACCTCACTTACAGGATGGCTGGATGCCTGGTTTGGAAAATGGAAAGGGTGGTAATAAATATTTTATGATTTCTTTTGCTTATGAATAACTGTGGGATATAAGGGAGGGGGGGATATTTAATGCAAGTTAGAATTTGATGATATATTAAGTGCTGTTAAAGTATAAATGATTGTATTATATGTTACACTTATTGTGAGCTTTAAAAATGAATAAAGATTTTAAAAAAGGGGGGGAGGAGTTGTGAGAAATTAAAATACTAATTTGTGTCTGGGAAACACTGTATATGTTTAGGGCTGAAGGTTGCGCTGACACTCTCCTTTCAGATAGGCATAGATCAGCTTGTTGTATTATATAGCTATTTTATGATTCCTGACTTTGTACAGCTTGTCTGTATATTGCCTTGTTAACATTTGTTGTACTTTTCTTATATTAAAATCAATAAAAATCTTTGAACTAAAAAAAAGAAAATACTAATGTTTTCTAATGGTGTTAATTATTGCAGAATGATGCAAAAAGTGTGATACATAAAATAACATAACACTTGCATATAATACATCTAATCAGGTGTGATTAAATAAAATCAGGATAACTGCAAATGAGAAACACTAATACAGAGGTAATAACTCAAATTCCAACAGAGGGAATTTGATGAACACTGTATGCAAATACAAGTAAGAAATATTTGTTAAAGTAAGGATAGGAGGGGGGGGGGCTTTTTCCCTTCTTTTGTGAGAAATTTTATCACTAAACAATGCTCCAAATCAAACAGTTTCTTACCTGATTCACACAAGGACTCTCCTGACATCCTGTCTCTTGGAATGTTAGACTCGTACTGAGCCGCAACTGTACATGAGTAACCTTGAGACATGTTACAACATGCACAGACTTATTTCAACATGCTTGCTACTTTCTTTCATATTCAGGTAGATCAATTATTGAATGCCCCTCACATAAGTGGATGCTTTTTGCCAGATTGGATTAAGTCTTAAACCAAGCCAAAGTATCCCAAAGATACTCTGTGACAGATATGATACCCTGCAGCCTATGAGTGGTGTGTGTCTACTGCATATAAGAGATCCATTGAGCTTGTCATCTTCAAACATGTCACAATTTGTTACATGTACCATTTAGATCATGTGTCCCAACATCCTCTACATGTTCCATGCAGATGTCTGCTGACTGGTGATCCTTTGTTCTGGTAAAAAGGCTTTCTGTCCGAGTCATCCAACACAGTTCTCAAATTCCAATTGTGGTAATGAGCTTAGCTAAGATTCTGGGTAGTTTATGATGAACCCTAGAAACCAGCACACAGGTGTGCCTCTTCTTGGGATGTGCTCTTAATCAGCCAATCATCCAAATAGGGAAATATACATTTTAATTCTGCATAGATATGCTGCTATGTTCGCAAAGCATGCATGAGAAGATGACATGAGTTTAATGCATTATATATTACTGGTAGTGATGTCTCCCTCTGATGAATCTGAGATATACTCATGTAGAGATACATCTCAGTCACAGGAAGTAAGTGACCTTTAAGTCCAGAGAATGTCTCCTCTTTGAAGAAAAGGAATTAGGGTGCCTAGAGAAACCATTTTGAACTTCTCTCTCATTAGAAATGTGCTCAGAGTCTTTAAATTGTGACCAACCCAGCGCAAGCTCAAGCGCAGGCTTAACCCCAAGAAAATGCAGCATCAAGAACTTGCATTCCCTTACCAAAAAGAGCTGACCAGGTTAGTAGCAGTAGTCAGGAGTCATCTGGCTACTCTACAGACAATGAAGCTGAGCAGGGCAGAGACTGGTCACTCAGCTGCACCAGGGAAAGTACATTACAGAACAGATTTAAGGCTAAACCAATGAGATGTACTGCTTTCAGAGAGAAGCCTGTCACTTTAAGGCAGTCCCAAGAAAGGCAGTATAGGGAAAGCCAGGCTCTACAGTTAGGAGAGCTGGATCCCCTCCCCCACTCCAGGTGCAGCGGACGGGGCTATCCCAGGCTTAAAATGCAGGGTTTAGAACAGTAGAGGGCAAAGGAGGTGGAAGCTAGAACCAGAAGAGTGCAAGGAGGAGCCCAGGAAGCAGAGCAGAGCAGAGAAGGCTGGAGCAGTGCCCTTCTCCTGAGCCTTGGCTTGGTCATGAGATTGAAATGACTGAGAAAGGACTAGCAGTGCCACAAACCTCCATGGAGCATTCAAGCTGGGAAGCCATGGACACTACCTGTGGGCCTGAGGAGCTATGAATCTTGCCTGAATTCATGGAGGTGGATCCCTAATGGGCAAAGCAAAAGCGTGTTTAAGTTCTGCAATCCGTATTTTTTGTGTGTGATTTTTATCTTGAGCTGGGCTGGGAAACAGAACCTCTGTAGTAGGAACCCAGAGGCTGTTTATGGGGAGTTTTTCTTGTCTTTCCCCTAAGCAAAGACTGTGTAATAAAGTTGAAGAAACCAGAAGGAAAGGAAGTAGTATTAAGAAGGGGTTTTTTTTCCTACCTGTTATGTATTTATGTTTTGTACTTACTGTATTTCACTGGCTGTAAGGTTTTGGTTTTCAGAGGGGTTTTTCTTTTCTTTCCCTCTTACTGCTAAGCTTGGTAGTCATTGCAGCCAGGTGGGAACTATTTTGCTCTATTAATTGGAGGAGAAGGTTTAAAGTAATAAAGCAAGAACAAGAAGCTTGGCCTTTATTTTTGTTTCATACTTGAAAGTTAATGTGAAACTTTGGCTCTCCTTTATATAAGCCAGACCTCATTCATCTCTGTACCAAGAAGGGAAGAGGTCTGATTCCTGGTGGAAATACTTGCCTGAAGACAGCCATCACAGTGCCTAATTACATCTCAGTTTCCACCTGCAGTACAAGCAGTCTCAAGCAATCAAATTACAGTGGTGAGGCTCAGTGTTTGTTATTTTTCTGCTTGTACTTTAATAATGCTCTAAAGCCTGTAATGAATTACAAGAATTTAAAATAACAAATCTAACAGAAGATTCTAATCTGGAAAGTATTTTGTTTTGATGCAAAACTGTTACCTTTTTTTTCTTTCATGTTTGCAATTACCAGCCTAGCCATTCTGACCTGTGCCCAGTAAAAGGGCTAAATAAAGTTATCATTTTTGCACTAACTATTTTGTGTGCTGGTGATTTGTACTGGAGCAGCCAGTATACTTGAAGACCTTGGCAAGCACCTGGGCAGGGGTTATGCCAACAGGGTTACATCATTTCCAAGGGTACACACAGGGGATCGAGTTTGGTCCCCACTGTCCTGTGGTGGGTGGCAAAATCTAGGATGGGACAGTCCTCCCATCTGCCAAATAAGATGAATACAAGAGGACTGTGTACTAAAGGGAAATATGACTACCCAATGTATGTTTACATATTTCAGTCTAATTTCCTCGCTAATATGTACTATACCTGGTTTTGCATGTCTTGTATTCTACTTTAAGTATTGGTTTACACGACTCAAGTTTTTTCCCATCTCTTTGATTTTTTCCTAAGAAAAATAAAAGCACAGTTATACTTTGTAGAACAACTTCACAATAAGTTTCCTGCTAACTGAAATGTTGGATACAAGTTATTATTTTAAACAACATGAATGACACAAGGGTATTATGTGAGAATCTTATTCCTTTAAAATTGTTATATTTATCCTATAAAAAGGAATTTCATCCAAGAAGTGATTAGAGAAAAGCCAATTACCATTTAAACATGTAAAACACAGATTTACATGCCTAAAAGGGTATACATGTATAACTAGCAATTTTAGAAAAGTTACTACATACATGTGTATAGACATTGCAACATAAATTTGAGGGAGTCATGATCTGGGTGTGGTTTGGGTGGACCTTAGATTTGCTTGTTTCTTCTCTAATTTGCAACACAAACCCATGTATAATTTAAAAAGTTTCAATGCCCACTTTTATTCTCCTTATATATAAACATAGCTGTCAGCTAATTGCTCACTTGGTCCTTGGGGTTTGATGTTCTGATTGAGAGAACTGTGATTACATCTCTGGTGTAAACCACCACCACATAAAAGCAAGCAAATAAGCTTTAGAGCTCAGCTTCCTAATGCAGGGGTCCCCAACCCCCAGTCCACTGGAGCCTTCCTTCTGCCGTCGCATCACTGATGACATCATCAGTGACGCAGCAGCACAAGGCAGGCCCCAGTGGGGGAAGGCCACGAAGCAGACTGTTCAGTGCTGCCACTGCTTGGAACAGAGGTATGTCAGCCTCGCAGAGGGGGTGTCTGTGGGGCTCTGCTGCACGGGGGGATGGGAGGGAGAGATGGAAAGTTGCTGCGCAGGGGGATGGGTTAGCAGGGTCATCTGGGCTCTGCTGCATGTGGGGTTGGGAGGGAGAGATGGAAAGATGCTGTATAGGGGGATGGGTTGGCAGGATCATCGTGGTTCTGATGCATGGGGGGATGGGAGGAAGGGATGGAAAGATGCTGTATAGGGAGATGGGTTTAAGGGGTCGTCAGGGTTCTTCTGCACAGGGGATGAGAGGGAGAGATGGAAAGATGCTGTGCAGGGGGATGTGTGAAAGATGATCATTGTACACACAAAAAAATAAAGACATCCCATGAAAATAAGCCCTAGTGCATTTTTTAGACCCAAAATTAATACAAGACAGTGTCTTATTTTCAGGGAAACATGGTACTATTTGCACTACAGGCATATAAGCTCTATTGGGCATCCCACCTTTATCCACTCTGCAAATCAGTATCCAGCCAGGCTGGAGGAGTGCTGGAGGAGCCTGAGGAGGAATATCTGAGGCGGCGGTGGAGCAGCAGCACGTGGGGCTGGGGCAGAGGCAGAAGATACCTGGAGGTAAGGAGAGGGGGGTACCTGGTTGACAATGTCAGCAGGAGAGGCAGCAGTTAGCAGCTGCAGCTACCATCTTGAAGGCTGCAGCCGGCGTGTGTGGAGCTGTGAGGAAGAATGCTTAAAGGCACAGGAGCAGAGTTTTGGCAGTGACAATTTAAACATATTTTTGCACCTTGGCAAAAATGAGTAAAAAACAATCAGCACTGAAAAGTTTTTTTGAAAAGGGGGAAAGACCCAATGATGAGAAGATAGCAGAATACTCTAATCCTGCCAACAAAAAGAGAGCTGCTTTTAAAAGAAAATACTATGAGTCCTATTTAAATTACGGGTTCATTGCAACAGGCGATTCACATTCTCCATACCTGCTTTGTATATGTGGTGAGCGACTATCCAACGAAGCCATGAAACCCTCAAAACTGCTTCGCCACATGGAGACCAAGCACTATGCATTAAAAGACAAGACTTTGGAGTTTTTCAAAAGAAAAAAACATAAATTTGAAGAGCAGAAGCATTTTTTTAAGGCCACCACTTCAGTAAATGTGTCTACACTGAAAGCATCATTCTTATTGGCTGACCGCATTGCCAAAGCTAAGAAGCCCTTTACAATTGGTGAAGAGTTGATCCTGACTTCTGCTAATGACATTTGCCATGAACTTTTAGGAGAGGCTGCAGCTCAAAATGTGGATGGTGTTCGTCTTTCAGGTAGCACCGTAACCAGATGAATTGATGAAATAGAAGAGGATATTGAGGCACAATTGTTAGAGGGAATTAATGAGTCACCGAGTTACGCAATCCAGGTTGATGAGTCTACTGATGTTGATAACAAGGCAACAATGCTTGTTTTTGTGCGATTTATTTTTCAGGAGGATGTGCTATGTGCACTTTTGTGTCAACCAACACCACAGCTGCAGAGCTATTCAAGCCTTTGAATGATTACATGTCAGGAAAACTGAACTGGTCACTTTGTGTTGGTATATGTATAGATGGAGCAGCTGCCATGACTGGACGGCTTTCTGGTTTCACTACTCGAGTCAAGGAGGTTGCTTCTGAATGTGAGTCTATGCATTGTGTCATTTATAGAGAAATGCTGACTAGCCAAAAAATGTCACCTGAACTTAACAACGTTTTGCAGGATATGATTAAAATGATCAACCACATTAAAATACTAAACTCACGTCTGTTCGCGCAGCTCTGTGAGGAGATGGATGAAGAGTACACACATCTTCTCTTATACACAGAAGTGAGATGTTTTTCCAAAGGTAGATCACTGACCAGAGTTTTTGAGTTACAAGAGCCGCTCCAGAGATTTTTTTTTTTCAGAAAAACACTCACCACTGGCAGCACATTTTTGTGATGCAGAATGGGTCACAAAACTTGCCTACTTGTGTGACATATTCAGCCTGATCAGCGAACTTAATCTGTCACTTCAGGGAAGAATGACCACTGTGTTCCAAGTTGGCAGATAAAGTGGCTGCATTCAAAGCCAAACTTGATTTATGGAGCCGATGAGTGAACATTGGGATTTTTTACATGTTTCAAATATTAGCAGAAGTTGTTAAAGATACCAAGTCAGGGCCTTCTTTCTTCCAGCTGGTGTATGATCACATATCTCAGCTTTCAATTGAGTTTGAACCTTATTTCCCAACCACAAAAGACCCCCAAAATGGGATGGAATGAATCTGTGACCCATTTGTGAATAAGCCAGGTCAATCAACTTTGTCTGTGATTGAAGAGGATCAACTGCTTGAGGTTGCAAATGATGGTGACTGTAAAAGTATGTTTGAGACAACTTCAAATCTCCATACGTTTTGGCTTAAAGTCAAGGCAGAATAACCTGAGGTTGTCACAAAAGCACTGAAAAGTTTGTGAGGCAGCATTTTTTGCATGCAGTGACAGCAACCAAAATGACATTATGGAGTAGATTGAACATAAGCAACACACTTTGCATGTCACTGTCTTCCATTGTCCCCAGATGGGATCGTCTGGTTGCAGGAAAACAAGCTGAGGGCTCCCACTGATTCTGCAATATGGTAAATTGTATGATTTCTATTACGATATTATAACTTAATAATAATAGAAATGTCACGTATATTGTGAATAAACCTGCTCTACGGACCCGCCCCAAATCCAACCCCCCCCCCTTTTCCGGTCCCTGGAAAAATCTTCTTCTATAAAAGTGGTCCTTGGTGTCAAAAAGGTTGGGGACCACTGCCCGAATAGGTGCCACATGTGCTATATTTTGCAAAATTCACCATCTAAAATGTTTAGAGAGACCTGCCGACATAGCCTAGTAATAAAGGTGTTTTAAGGAGACCAATTGTCCTGATAAAGGCAAATGAAACATGGCTATGTCAGTAGTCTTCCTATACTTTTCCAAAATAAGGGTTTTGTTTTTTTAAAAAAATATTAGATAACCTAACCAACACGAACAAGATTACAAATGGAGGCAACCCATCTTTTACAACAGTCTTAGAACTAGCTAACTATTTTAAAACAAAGATTCAATCCACACGAGATCAGCTATCCTCCACCCCAGTCCAGCTAGACCCACTGCAACAAAACCACCTATGGAAATACCAGACAGACAGACCTTGGAATGATTTTGAAGAGACTACATTCAAAGACACAAAACGACTTCTCCTAATATACTCCAAAGCATACTGCAGCCTCAACACCTTACATGATCAAAGCAACTACCCCAATAACCATAAGAAAAATAACCCAATGGCTCAACAATCACCTAAAAACTGGCCTTTTCCCCAAATCAGTAGGAGGAATTAATGCCCATTCCCAAGAACACAAAACTCAGCACTTCTATTGTGATAATTATTGGCCAGTAGCTTCCATCCATCTAAATATCAAAATTATGGAAGGATATGTCACAGAACAACTCCTTACAGCAGGGGCAGGGAACTCTGGTCTTCGAGAGCCGTATTCCAGTAAGGTTTTCAGGATTTCCCCAATGAATATGCATGAGATCTATTTGCATGCACTGCTTTCAATGCATATTCATTGGGGAAATCCTGAAAACCCGACTGGAATACGGCTCTCAAGGACCGGAGTTCCCTACCCCTGACTTACAGTGATGAATGCTACTTACAATGCTTCAATATCCTCCATCCTTCACAATCAGGATTCAGGAAAAATCACAGCACTGAGACAGTGGTCGCAGCACTAGTAACATACGGCAAAGAACTACTAAGCAAGGATCACAGCACAATCATAATTCTATTCAACCTAAGCAGTGCATTTCAACTAGTATACTTCAGTCAAATGTCTGAGATCTTCAGTGATTTTGGATTCAGCAGTCCAGTTCTCTCCTGGTTCCAAGGATTCCTAACAACTCAACACTATGCTGTACGTAAGGATGGTGAACTTTCTGACAGCTGGCACTCTCCCAGTAGGATTCCCCAAGGATCCTCACTTTCACCTTCAGTGTTCAACTTTCTAATGCAATCCTTGGGAGCCAATCTAAATTTTGCACAAATAAAACATTTCATAGAAACATGACGGCTGATAAAGGCCAAAGGGCCCATCTAGTCTGCCCATCCACAGTAACCAATATCTCTTTCTCTCTCTGAGAGATCCTACGTGCCTATCCCAGGCCCTCTTGAATTCAGGCAATCTCTGTTTCCACCACCTCTTCCGGGAGACTGTTTGATGCATCTACCACCCTTTCCATAAAAAAGTATTTCCTCAGATTATTCCAGAGCCTATCACCTCTTAACTTCATCCTATGCCCTCTCATTGCAGAGTTTCCTTTCAAATTAAAGAGATTCGATTCATGTAGAGAAGATAGAGAGGACAGCAATCGCTGTGGGGGACTCCATCATCAGACAAGTTGACAGCCACATAGCAGGAGGAAGACAGGATCGGCTGGTGACCTGCCTACTAGGAGCCAAGGTAGAAGATATAGTGAACTGCATCGACAGGATCATCGACAGTGTGGAAGAGGAAGATACAGGGTGGTGATCCACGTGGGGACAAACAACGTGATCAACAGGAACTACAGCAGGGAAGGACTGAAGGACCAGTTCCAGATGCTAGGAGGGAAGCTGAAGACCAGAATGCCGAGGGTAGTGTTCTCAGAGATCCTGCCAGTACCCAAAGCTGACGAGAAGAGGCAGACGGAGCTGCAAGCAGTCAACGCATGGATGAGGCGCTGGTGTGAGGAAGAAGGATTCAACCTCATGTGCAACTGGATGATGTCCTGGAGGAACAGCAAGCTATTCCAGAAGGATGTACTCCACCTCAGCAGAGACAGAACAAGGCTACTTGTAAGCAACATCAAAGAGAAATTGAGAAGTTTTTAAACTAGGAAGATGAGGAAAGCCGATAGTCGACCAAGAGTCGATTGTTTGGGAACCGGTATACCCAGAGGATACCATGCAGGAAGATAGCGGGGAAGGCTCACCGGATCATAGGCAAGACAGAAATCCTGACGGATCGAAAGGGACACAAGAGGGAAGGAAATGCAAGAAAGTAACAGGCCGCAAACTCAAGTGTATGTACACGAACGCAAGGAGCCTAAGGAATAAGATGGGGGAATTGGAAGCTATGACACAAAAAGATAACCCTGACCTCATCGGCATCATGGAAACAGGGTGGAATGAGGAAAACATCTGGGACACTGTGCTACCGAGATACAAGCTATACCGCAGAGACAGAGTGTGTCAAAAAGGTGGGGGTATTGCCCTATACGTCAAAGAGAGAATCGAGTCTACTGGAGAGAACACGCCGGAAACGAAAAATAAGGTAGAGTCTCTACGGGTCAAAATTCCAGAAACAAATGGAATGGAAACGAAGATCAGCATCTACTACCAACCCCCAAGGCAGTCCGAAGAAATTGATGGAGAAATGACGGACGAGATTAAACGCAACTGCAAGTGAGGCAACACAGTTATCATGGGTGACTTCAATTATCCGGGGATAGACTGGAACCTAGGCACCTCCGGCTGCAGTAGGGAGACCAAGTTCCTGGATGCTGTAGGCGATTGCTTCCTGGAACAACTTGTCAAGGAAAATACGAGAGGAAATGCAATTCTGAACTTAATTTTAAAAGGACTATGAGAACCGGCGCAAGGTAGCTGGGAAACAGTGATCACAATATGATCAACTTCAACCTGGACACAGGGGCAAAACATCGATAAAGAATGACGGCCATGATACTGAACTTCCGAAAAGGGAATTACGAAGGGATGAGACTCATGATGGGGAAGAAGATTAAGAAGAGGATAAGCACTGTAAAAACGCTAGAGCAAGTATGGTCCCTTTTTAAGGACACAGTCACCGAGGTGCAAAATCTATATATACCGCATATCAACTAGGGATCCAAGAGGAAAAAAAACCCCAAGGAATCGGCGTGGCTCACTGTAGCGGTGAAGGAAGCAATCAGAGACAAGAAGACTTCATTTAAGGAATGGAAAAGGTCAAAAATGGACAAAAACTGGAATAAGCACAAACAACATCAACGCAAGTGCCATAAGACAGTAAAAGGGGCCAAAAGAGACTATGAGGAAAAAATAGCCAAGGGGCAAAAAACTTCAAGCCGATATATTAAGAGGAAACGACCTGCGAAGGAAACGGTGGGGTCTTGGATGACCATGGAATAAAAGGAGTGCTAAAGGAGGACAAAGCCATCGCCGACAAACATTTTTTGCGTCTGTATTTACCTAAAAGGATATACACAACATACTGGAAGCTGACAGGCTATATGCAAGAAACGAAGACGGGAAACTGACAGGGTTGACGGTCAGTCTAAAAGAGGTATGCAGGCAGATTGATAGGCTTAAAAACGATAATCTCCAGGACCGGATGGCATCCATCCGAGGGTAATCAAGGAACTGAAAGGGGCTATAGCTGAACTGCTTCAACTAATAGCCAATCTGTCAATCAAATCAGGAAGGATTCCGGAAGACTGGAAAGTGGCGAATGTTACGCTGATCTTCAAGAAAGGTTCAAGGGGAGATCTGGAAAACTACAGACCAGTGAGTCTGACCTCAGTACCGGGAGGCGCTGATAAAGGCGCATCATTGATCACCATGACGGACACAATCTGATGAGGACCAGCCAGCACGGCTTCAGCAAAGGAAGATCTTGCTTGACGAACTTGCTGCACTTCTTCTAGGAAGTAAACAGGCAGATAGACAAGGGTGATCCGGTCGACATTATATATCTGGATTTTCAAAAGGCATTCGACAATGTCCCACATGAACGACTACTTCAAAAAATTGCGAGCCATGGAATCGGGGGTGAAATACTCATGTGGATTAAAAACTGGCTGGCGGATAGGAAACAGAGAGTGGGGGTAAATGAACAATACTCAGACTGGAAAAGCATCACGAGTGGAGTGCCGCAGGGTTTGGTGCTTGGACCCGTGCTCAACATATTTATAAATGACCTGGAAATTGGAACGAGTGAGGTGTTTTATTTTTCAGACGATACAAAATTATTCAGAGTAGTGAAGACGCAGGAGGATTGCGAGGACTTGCAACGTGACAAACACGCTCGAGAAATGGGCCGCGACATGGCAAATGAGGTTCAATGTGGATAAGTGTAAAGTGATGCATGTCGGTAACAAAAATCTTATCCACGAATACAGGATGTCAAGTGCAGTACTTGGAGAGACCTCCCAGGAAAGAGACTTGGGAGTACTAGTCGACAAGTCAATGGAGCCGTCCGCGCAATGTGCTGCGAAAAGAGCAAACAAAATGCTAGGAATGATTAAGAAGGGGATCACAAACAGATCGGAGAAGGTTATCATGCTGCTTACCAGGCCAAGGTACACCCTCACCTGGAATACTGCATCCAGCACTGGTCACCGTACATGAACAAGGACACAGTACTACTTGTAAAGGGTCCAGAAAAGAATGACTAAAATGGTTAAGGGGCTGGAGGAGTTGCCACACAGTGAGAGATTAGAGAAACTGGGCCTCTTCTCCCTGGAGAATAGGAGACTTAGAGGGGATATGATAGAGATTTACAAGATCATGAAGGGCATAGAGAGAGTAGAGAGGGACAGATTCTTCAAAGTTTCGAATAATAAAAGAACAAGAGGGCATTCAGAAAAGTTGAAAGGGGACAGATTCAAAACGAATGCTAGGAAGTTCTTCTTTACCCAACGTGTGGTGAACACCTGGAATGTGCATCCAGAAAGCGTAATAGGGCAGAGTACAGTACTGGGGTTCATGAAAGGTTTGGACAATTTCCTGCTAGAAAAGGGGATAGAGGGGTATAGATAGAGGATTACTGCACAGGTCCTGGACCTATTGGGCCACCGCGTGAGCGGACTGCTGGGCACGATGGACCTCAGGTCTGACCCAGCAGAGGCATTGCTTATGTTCTTATGTTAAGCCGCAGCTAATACCATAGGGCGGGTTATCTTCCAGTTTTAAACATAGGCCACCCTTTTCTGCGGCCTATATATGGGTGCGGCGTATGCAAAGGGGCAGCCTATAGGTGGGGAAATATGGTATAGCCCAGTATAACTACATCCCAGTTATAGTTCTCCATGAACCACGTCTCCGTGATCGCCACTATATCCAACTCCTCTTCTCCCATCACAGTTTCTAGATCCAGAATCTTGTTTCCCATACTTCGAACATTAGTATACACTTCTCTCTCTGTATTCACGGTTTCAGCAATCGCGGTTTCCATTATTTGCAGTTTTTAGCTTGCTAGCTCCTCCCCCAATATTATGTCAGCTTGCATAGAGAAATCGCTGATTCCAAGCGTTTACAGAGAAAATCGCCGATTCCCAGCACTTTCTTCAACGTGTTTCGCCTCTCCTTCAGGAACAGGCCAGGTCTCCCACCATGTTGTTCAGTTTCACCATATTCATGATGGTTTTTAATAGAAAACTGTGAATAACATATGAAAATGTTTTTCGCAGTTTTTTATTTTTTAATTAATTTATTTATACTTTTATATTGTTAAAACAACAATTTAACTAGAAATAAACAATTGAAGCAGGAAACAAATATAAACAAATTATAAAATAATTCCACATAAGTAACCAATTCACAGTCCACAATATGGGGAGAGAGGATCCATCACCTCCAATGGAAGTTGGTTTTCAGGAATAGTTCAAAATTAAATTAGTTTTTCACAGTTTTTCCGTATTCGTGGGTCTGTTAATCCCCCTATCACAGTGAATACGGAGGGAGAAGTGTATACTGCTTTCCAGACAACATGATCATCATGCTACCTGTAAAGGCTGCATTATCCAACACCCTCACCACCACTGTTAAAAAATGTGACCTCAACCCACCACCTCAATCTAAATAAGAACAAAACCAAATTCCTTTGGCTAGGACCCTCACCTGACTCACACTACACTCCAAGGACTACAGTAGACACAGACTTACCATTAGGAACTACAATCCTGAATCTTAGGAGTAGAAATTGATAACCACCTATCTAAGAAAAGTCACATACACTCAATATAAAACAATCTTTGCTTGTGATGAGAAAACTAAGATCCATCAGAAAATATACCTCGAAACAGAGGCTTTTTGAATTTTAGTGCAATCCCTAATTCTATCTCGATTAGACTACTTGTGTCTTATTCAGATTTTGTGTGTTTGAACTGCTTTCTGTAAATTTCTTATAATATTCAATAAAAACTAATGAACAAAAAAAAAAAAAAAGACTACTGTAATATAACAGTAGTTCTTTGCTCTAAAATGTTGCTATCGTGTCTACAATAAGTTCAAAATGCAGCAGTAAGACTCATGTAGAGATTATGGAAATTGGAACTACATTGGCTGTCCATAACCTCAAGGATCAAGTTTAAATTAGGCATCATTGCCTTTAAGATCCCGACAGAAAATGCCCTGACTACCTAACAGAGTTGGCCATCCAGGTTCCCCACCACAGAAATCTTTTCCGCTTAAAATTCTCATCATGCAATAATATAAAGCCTACCAGGCAAATTACCTTATCCATCCCATATCAATTAGCAAAATACTGGAACCAACTGCCACTTACACTACAATCTTGTGACCAGTATCTCAGGTTCAGAAAACTTTTAAAAGCATTTCTATACCAACACAGGGAGCCAATCCTGAAGTAACTGAAATGGAAATTGTAAAAGCCCGTTTCTAAACTGTCTAATACAACTCCAGAGACAAAACGATAACCTATTTGAATTTGTAACTATGTATTTGTAACTATGAACTAACTGTATTAACAACTGTACAGGTAGGCCCCTGGTTAAGAACGTCCGACTTACATCGGACTCGTACTTATGAACCGGGGTTCTACCTCTCCTTTCCTGTGCCATCGTACCCCCTCTTCCTTCCTTAATGTCCCAATGCAGCCCTCATAGTCCTTTCCTCCATTCTGCATCCCAAATTCGTGCCTCCCTCCCTCCTGCTAGTGTTTACCTCCACTGACCGGCTGCCTTCTCCCAGCTGCACTTTTCTTCGCAAAGCCGCAAACAGTGGCTCCTGCATGTGGTCCACAGCTGACCCAAAAGGTTTCCCTCTGATGTCAGAGTGAAGCCTTCCAAGTCAGCCATGGGCCACATGTAGGAACTGCAGCTGCAGCTTTGTGAAGAGAAATACAGCTGGAAGAAGGCGACAGGTCAGCAGAGATAAACACCCGCGGAAGGGAGGGAGGCATGAATTTGGGACACAGAACGGAAGGAAGGATGACCAGGAGTGCACTGGGACATGGAAGGGAGTTGGAGGATCGTATTGGGACAGAAAGGAAGAGGGGGTGCATTGGCACAGGAAGGGAGAAGCAGGGTCACGTTGGGACATAGAAGGAAGGGAAAGAGCACAAACTTCAGACAAAGGAAGGAAGAAGAAAGAAGAAAGGAGGGAGGGAGCATAAACTTGGGACATAGGATGGAAGGCGGGAGGAAGGGAAGCATGAACTTGGGATATAAGATGGAAGAATGGAGGGAGTGATAGAAAGAGACGCAGAGGTGGGGAGGGAATAGAAAGGGAGAGTTGTTGGGCATGGGTATCTGAGTGAGAGGGAAAGATATGGTGCACATGGGAAAATGAAGAAAGAGGTGAATTGTTGGACATAGGGAGGGAGAGAGAAATATTGGACATGATAGTTGGAAAGGTGTGAGGTGTATGGGGAAGAGAGAGAGATGAGAAGGATAAATGTTGGATGTGGTGGTGGAGAGGGACCAGTAAAATGGATGAAAAATGGAAGTGTAAACCTATCTTTTCTTTCTATTTAAACTACACTACTTTATTTTGAGGACTGTTTCTTTAATGTTTAATTGTTCTTTAATGCTTTTATAGACAGTACTGTACAGGATCCAAGTTACATACAAATTCAACTTAAGAACGGTTTAAAAAAATGGAACCAATTCTTAACCTGGGGACTGCCTGTACTGATCTACCTGTACTAGCAACTCTATTGATTGTGTGTGTCAAACTGTCATTGTAACTTCCTGGGTAACTAAATGAACCAATGGATATATGGTAAACACTTTATTCCACTCAGTGGCATAGTAAGGGGTCCATCCAGGGCGCCGGCATCCGTCTTCCTCTCTACCCCACACCTGTTCCTTCTCCGACCCCCCCATTATCGCGCATGCCCCTTCTAACATTCCCGGCGCAAGCAGCAACTCTAACCTGCAACTCGTGCCAGCATCAGCTCTTCCTGATATCACTTCCTGGACCCATGTCTAGGAAGTGACATTAGAGGAAGAACTGATACTGGCACGAGCAGCAAGTTGGGGTTGCTGCTCACGCTGGGAATGTTAAAGAAGTACAGGAAAAGGGAAGGGGCACAAGTGGTAGGAACGGGAAAGGAGGGGGGTGGACGACAGAGAAGTGAACGTGGGAGGGGCGCCATCACCCCGGGCAGCTCCCAACCTCACTACGCCACTTATCTCACTGGATAAAAAGAAAGCCACCCTCTGATTGGTCCCAAATTTTTCCCTTTAGCAAATTTAGGAAAAATGACAAGTATAGTGAATAGTTTAATTGCATTGGGATTTTGTATGTTTATCTAGCAACATCTACTCAGAAATCTGTCAATAACTGGGAACCATCTGATGATTTCCTGCAGCACTCTACAGACAGCTACCCAGATAGTTTAAATATTGTCACTGTCCAGATAAATAGCAGTAATGCCTACTCCCCTACTCTATCCAGATAGTCAGTGCCAAGAAGTACTTATATAGCAGCACTAAATATCCAGATTTTATTGAAACACTGCAGCTGGTTTTCAATCCATTTTTGCTCACATTTAAATTTGTACCCTAGATTTCTAAAACAATTTGGGGACATTGAGCAAAAACAAGTTAAAAAGATGACTATGGATTTTATACTAACCTGATTTACTCCAAGATTTTTTTTTACATTTGTTATACCATCATAATACCAGAGACCTCATAGCAGTTTGCAATAAAAACAAAAGAGAGCAAGATAAAAAGACAACAAACTAGGGGCCAAATTCTCCAAGCTCCAAAACCACAGTAAAAAAATATTGTGGTGGGAGAAATTTTTGTTTTAACTGCTGATTCTTAGCACAATAGCATGTAAATTATATGCATGCTATGTGTGTGGAAAATTGCAGGTAAAAGGAGAGGAGAAGCTGTGCTCAGAAGAAAAACTGCTAGCAGAGCTCCTCCTCCTGCCTGCCTGTCAAAAAATAAATAAAAAGCTTCTGCTCTCCCTGCCTGAACCGGCCAGCAATAGAGCAGGTGCTGCCTTTTATTTAATGGGCACACTGTTGTGTGTGCATAGGGCACACACAAGAGCTGTGCCTATAACTCCTCCCTTCCCCGGGAAGCTTGCTGTATGTGCACAGCTCTGATTAGCGTGCGTTAAATGTTAAGGCATCCATTATATTCTATGGGTGCCTTAGCATTAGCGTGCGCGAAATCAGTTAGCGCGCCTTAATAAAAGGACCCCTATATTTGCATAGTACAATTGAAGATTGCTAGAAAACACAGAAAAAACCCCACATTGAGCCGTTTTAATAATCGTGCGGTAAAACCTGTGCATTTAACAATGGTTTAGCACCATTGTTAAATGCACGGTGACTTTAGAGAATCAGCTTCTAGGAAGGAATCTATAGGAAACAACAATCGTTACCAATGTGGTGGAAGGAGGGGAGCAAGAAACCAGGAGACCAGAGGTCAAAAGATATTTAATGGCTCTAATTTTAAACTGGAGAAAAGGAAGGATATAATTACTATAGCAATCTGTGTTTCAAAGATCAAGAGAGTCCGATCACAATACCACTTTAGAAGTATGAAAGTATGAACAATTGATGCAAGTCAGGGAGTAAGCAATCTCCTTTAAAATGAGAGTCTTGACTTGCTTGGATTCAATTTGGGCCTCTGCTCAGCATACCAACTTGCCACCTTGGCAAGAGAGGAATTTAAGGGGCCAAGATCTTGATTGTAAGGTGGATCTGAAGGTAAATACAGCTGCATAAACAAAACAAATAAAATCAGAATTCTGTACCAGAGTTGACAGCAGCAAGAAATACAATAAGAATTATAGGAGCTAAAATAAAATACTAAAGGCACTTCATGGAGAACAAAGAAGTTTTTAAGTAACTGAGAAGTACATGCAATTCTAGAAGACTGACCTGATAAGTAAGATGCCAATCAGCCTAACACTGTTCCTCTCACACCTTCTCTTGTAATCTAGATAAAAGGCAACCATGATCGGTAAGATCAAAAGCCACAATCAGAACTAAAAATACTACAATAACCTCCTGGCTTTAATTTAACTTATTACAATTTTCCTCAACTACAGACATAAAGTACCGTTACTATGCTCTGCCTGGGACAATTGAAAGACTGTGTAGTAGGGCAGGGCTCCATAAATTTTCTTGGGACCTAACAGCCAGCCAAAAAATCTAGGCGCCAGATCTAGAACAAATGTAATTTATTTATTTATGCATACTAATGAATCATCCAAGGTGATTTACGAGTATAACAAACTATTTATTATAGTAGCATTCTAAACATAGAAAAATGCAACAAAGGTATGAAATAATAGTAAATACAGTGATGTAAAAACATTTATTGGTCCACCTCTTTTTTCTCTATTATTGGCATATACATCACACTGAGTGGTTTCTGATCTTTAAACAAAATGTAATATTAGACAAAGGGAAACTGAGTAAAACCATAATACTGAATAGAAGGAAATTGTTATGCTAATGCATTACTGTTTAAAATATCAGTAAAGGCAGAATCTGTATGGTTTTGCTATGCTATGTTTAGATTCCACAACAGACACAGTAATAACTGGTTTCTCTCTCACTTGCCGGAAAAATCTGGCGAGTTGATGTAGTAGTGCCTGTAGTAGGAGCAACTTTTATTTTACGGGCAATTTTCAACATACCTTATTTCCCCGAAAAAAAAGACAGTGTCTTATATTAAGTTTGGGCCCAAAAAACACACTATGTCTTATTTTCGGGGTAGGTCTTATTTTTTTCATGTACAACGATCCTCTCTCCATTCCTCTCCTCCACCCCCAATTCTTCTTCTTTCCTTTCTCTCCCCCACAGGTGCAGCATCTTTCTTCCCTTCTCACCCATCCCCTTGTGCCTTCCCTCTGCAGCAGAACCCTTGCCCAGCTTCTATCCCTCCTTTCTGTGCAGCTGCTGCAGAATCCTTGAGTAGGCCCCCCCTGCCCCGCTGCTCAGCTGAACCCCCACTGACCATCTCATCCTTCCATCTCTCCCTCCCATCCAAAACTCGCCGACCGCGAGACCTAAATATCTCCCTCCACAGAGCAGCACTCTAAACAGGCTGCTTCGTGGCCTTCTTCTGCTGGGGCCTCCTGTGTGTCGTGTTGCTGATGACATCATCAGTGACACAGCAGAGGGAATGTCCTGGTGGGAAAAAGCTGCAAAGCAGCATGTTTAGAGTGCTGCCGATGCTGCTCTGTGGAGGGAGATAGTAGGTCTCGTGGTCGGAAGGTCGGCGGGGTTCGGATGGGAGAGAGAGATGGAAAGATAGGAGAGATAGGAGATTCAATTGGGGTTCGGGTGCGCAGCAGAGGCAAGAGGGGAGGCGAGGGGGGGAGTGCTGCTGCCAGTGAATCCAAGGACTAGGGCTTATTTTTGGGGTAGGTTTTATATTAAGACTTACCCCGAAAACCATGCTAGGGCTTATTTTCGAGGAAACACGGTAAAAGCATGCAAATTCTATGCACACTATTTGTAGAGAATCACCGGTAAAGAGCAGGAGGAACTGTGCCTGGCGTTTGCTCAGAAGAGCAATGGCTAAGCACAGCCCCTCCCTCTTGTCAAAGCTGCTCTCCCTGCCCCGATCAATTGAGCTTCAGGTCCCCCCAAGTCCTACTGGATCAGCTGATTAACCGGCAGAGAGAGCAGCAAAAAGAAGATTCCCCCCCTCCCGCCAACACCCTCCTCACCCGCCGCTGTCCAGATCCTCCCAACACTTTCTACAAGATCGGCAGGGGGGATACTGCTGCTCCCAACACACCTCCCGACACTCCCAGCAGGAGGGATGCCCACTCCTTTCTGCTGCTGGGGTCCCCCTTCCCCCTCCCAACAGCGCCTCAACACTCCTGGCAGGAGGAATGCCCTCTCCTGCCACCAGTGATCCCCCCATTAACCCCCGACTCTCCCAGCATGAGGGATGCCCACTCCCTCCCTCCCGCCAGTTATCCTCACCCCCCCCCCTAGTAAAAGGGATGACCATTCCCTCTCTCCACTGCTGATCCCCGACACCACTGATCTCTGACACCCCTAACAACACCCATGGAAACCCCTGGTAGGAGAGATGACCAATCTCTGCTGCCACCAGTGATATCTGACATTCCAAACAACCCCCATACCTTTCCAACAAAGGCCAGCCGGAAGGATGCCTACTCCCGCTGGCCGCCAGGCATGTCTCTTCAAAATGGCCGGCTTTCCCCTTCCCGATGTATCCTGGGATGTGCCGGGGTGAAGCCTTAAATGCCTGTGCCAATCAGAGACTTAGGCCCCTTCCCGGTGCATCCCAGGATGCACCAGGAAGGGGAAGGTCCGTCATTTTGAAGAGACGGGCCTGCCAACTGGGTAGAGTATGCAACAAAATGAACTGACTTCTATGGAAAACTGTCTGTGGAGAGTGATCAATTGTGTATATAAAGTGCTCAGATGTATGGAACTCCAAAGGGAAGGCTGAAAAGCCACCTGCAAAAAGAGTTCACCTTCCAGTCATTGCAACCTCTTATATTGTTGTTCACTCTCTGAGATTTGATATTAGATTATGTTGGTCATACAATTCTTTAATCATTCAAAATTGCTGAGAGTAATATCTTCTCTTCATATTTTAAAGTATAAAGTGCATCAATCACTGAGTTAGTTAGATGTAATATACTGTTCACTTAGCTTTTGAGTGTAATTTGAGGGGTCCCAACGTGGCCCCGTTTCGAACTCTGCTTCAGGAGACCTGACTATAAATTTTGAAAGTGCTTAGTGCTGTAGATAGTAACAGCTCTATTAACTTTGTGATATGCAGTCACGTCTATAAATTAAAAAAAATTTACATATTAAGTGTGAAATAAGATTTCCCTTTGGAGTTCCATATCTCTGAGCACTTTATATACACAATTGATCACTCTCCACAGACAGTTTTCCATAGAAGTCAGTTCATTTTGTTGCATTTAAACTTCTTCCTGACTTCCATGTTGATATTTATTATCCCTGACTTTTCTAAAGGAAACGAATTTGAGCCGGGTAGAGTAGGCATACATCCAGTCAGCCCTCGTCGGCAAGGTACACAGGGTGGCAGGAGGTGGGTATCACTGGTGGCAGGAGGGAGTGGGCACCCCTCTTGCCATCCTTTAATTCAGAGGGCTTTCTAAACTGTCAAGCCTTACTTTACTATCAGTGCCTGAGCCAATCAGCACTGAAGCACTAACTGGAAAGTAAGGCTACAACAGCTCAGACCCTGTCAGAATTTTTTTTTTTAAGTTCGAAGATTTTATTGATTTTAATACACATTAAGTACAAAAAGAGAATTTTAACACAAATGTGACACAAGAAGGTTAGGGAATCACATGGCAATGATAGATAATCGCCCAGAGTGCTCCTTTATATATTGATAAACCTATTTTACTATCATTTTAATATTAATGACCTCATTGTACTACATTTGCATGGCTGAGTCGGAGACTGCTAGGAAGCTCAGAAAAGGTTGTTCTGATAATTGGTAGGTAAAACACTGGCATGCTAAGCCAGCTGGAACCAGTTTAGTGATCATCGCTAAAGGCACGGTAAGTTTAGAGAATCTAGCCCTCAGTGTCAAGATTCTCAGCCTGCCCTCATCACCAAAAGATCTATGCTTTTGTCATCCCAAAAAGACATATCTTTCCCAGACATCTTAAGTGTTTTCAAAGCATTCAGGTATTTGTTTATCATGTCCCTCATTTTGCTGGGTACATGGATTATTCCATCAGGGATAGAGTTAGTAGAAGGGTAAATTAAACTGAAACTAGAGAGGCCTTGTAGAGAATGACACGGGGATAAATTTGTCCCCGTTCCTATGGGATCTATCTCCAATCCTGTCCCCAAGTCCTGTCTCTGTCCCATCCCTGCAAGCTCTGTCCTCATCTGCACAAGCCTCAAATAGTTTGAGGCTTGTACAGATGAGGACAGAGTATGCAGGGATGAGGCAGCAGCAGGGACAGAAGTCACAGGGATGGAAATAGATACCCTAGGGAAGGGGATAAATTTGTCCCCGTGCCATTCTTTAGCCTGCAATTCACTGGATGTTCTTCTGGGATGTTCTGTGATCTATTTCATGGAGTAATATTTTCAGGCTGGCCACTCTTAGGATGCAAGAGGGTGGTGGGTCTGGGGCGGAGATTGGGTGGAGATTAGGCGAGGTCTGGCCCATGATTTAGCCTGTGTTTTGGATTTCGGCCCCTTAATGTGATTGAGTTTGACACCCCTGCTCTAGGGTATACTGTACATATATAGGGCTTCCAGTCTCTCTTCATAACATCTTTTGGTGCAAACCTACCATTTTCATTGCCTTCCTCTGAAGTGCTTCAAGTCATCTTATGTCCTTTGCCAGATACTGTCTCCAAAACTGAACACAATACTCCAACGACCTCACCAACGACCTGTGCAGGGGCATCAACACCTTTCTTCTACTGGTTATGCCTCTCTCTATACAGCCTAGCATCCTTCTGGCACAGCTACCACCTTGTCACACTGTTTCTTTGCCTTTAGATCTTCGGACACTATCGCCCCCAAGGTCCCTCTCCCCATATGTGCATATCAGCTTCTCACCTCCCAGCACATACAACTCTTTCTAATTTCTAATCCCCAAATGCATTTCTTTGCATTGAATTTTAATTGCCAGATACTGGGCCATTCCTCTAACTTTTCCAGATTCTTTTTTCATGCTTTCCATTCCCTCCTTCGTGTCTACTCTGTTACAAATCTTAGTATCATCCACAAAAAGGCAAACCTTTCCTTCTAACCCTTCAGCAATGTCGCTCACAAATATAATGAACAGGATTGGCCCCAGTACCGAATCTTGAGGGACTCCACTATTCACCTTTCCTTCCTTTGAGTGAATTCCATTAACCACTACCCTCTGGTATCAGTCTGTCAACCAGCTTCTAATCCAGTTCACCAGTTTGGGCCCTATCTTCAGCCCATGGAGTTTAAGAGCCTCCTATGAGAAACTATGTCAAAGGCACACTTCCCTGATCTAATTCTCTGGTCACCCAATCAAAGAATTCAGTCAGATTCATTTGGCATGATTTACCTTTAGTAAACCCATGTTGCCTCGGATCCTGTAATCCATTCTATTCTAATCATTTCGCTATCCTTTCCTTCAGCAACATTTCCATTATTTTTCCAATAACTGGAGTGAGGCTTATTGGCCTGTAGTTTCCTGCTTCATTTCTGCAACCACTTTTGTGAAGAGGGACCACATCTGCTCTTCTACAGTCCCACAGAACCTCTCCTGTTTCTAAGAATAGCCTTATTAAGTCAGACCAATGATCTATCAAGCCCAGTAGCCCGTTCTCACGGTGGCCAATCCAGGTCACTAATACCTGGTCAAAACCCAAAGAGTAGCAACATTCCATGCTACCGATCCAGGGCAAGCAGACACTTCCCCCATGTCTTAATAACCTGGCCAAAACCCAAGGAGTAGCAATATTCAATGCTACAGATCCAGGGCAATTTAGAAAACGCCTAAAAACATACCTTTTCCAGAAATACCTAAACAATTGACCCGTTCTCCCTTCCCCCCTCCCTATCCCACCAGAATTCACAGCACTGTTATATATATAATCTGTTATCTTCCTCTTATCGTAATTTTACATTGCTATTTATTCCCAACAAGCCCAGTCGGACATCACCTACTAAAATGTACATCTTATAATTTTGTTCAGCAAATTGTACATCTTATAATTTTGTTCAGCAAATTGTATTTCTGTACTATTGCCTCTTAAGGTCTCTGCTCTCTATATTTCCTCTGAATATCTGCTTACTGTATTTCGCTGAATATCCAGATCTCTTGATTGTAAACCGCCTAGAAGTCGCAAGATTGTGGCGGTATAGAAGAATAAAGTTATTATTATTATTATTCCCCATGTCTTTCTTAATAACAGACTATAAACTTTTCCTCAAGGAAATTGTCCAAACCTTTCTTAAAACTGACTACACTATCTGCTCTTACCACAACCTCTGGCAACACGTTCCAAAGCTTAACTATTCTCCGAGTGAAAATAATTTCCTCCTATTTGTTTTAAAAGTGTTTTACTGTAACTTCATGGAGTTCCTCTACCTAGTCTTTGTAATTTTTGACAGAGTGAAAAATTGATCTACTTGTACTCATTCTACTCCACTCAGGATTTTGTAGACTTCAATTATATCTACCCTCAGCTGTCTCTTTTCCAAGCTGAAGAGCCCTAACCTTTTTAGAATTAGTGAACAAATCTTTAAGAGAACCCACCAGAACCTCTCTGAGCTCCCTCAATATCCTGGGATGGATGCCATCCAGTCCCGCAGCTTTGTCTGACCAGAACCTCACCAACCTCCACGAAAACATTACAGCTTGTATAATGAGACTCCGTGCCTGGTCCCTCTCAGTACAGATGAAACTAAACAAATCTAAAACAAAACTACTCTGGCTCGGCCCAAAATTCGAACACCTGTCCACACTTTTCACACTACCCACAGGCGATACACTACAGCTCGAGTTCTCATGCAAGGTCCTTGGTATCACTATCGATTCCTCTCTCTCCCTCAATGACCACCTCAACTCCTTGGCAAAATCATGCTTTTTCAGCCTTCACATGCTGAGGAAAGCTAGATCCTACTTCAGTCAACAACACTTTGCCATCCTTGTCCAATCCATCATCCTCTCCAAACTAGATTACTGCAATGCCATCTACTTAAATCTATCAAAAAAAAGTATTCTAAGACTCCAGCTAATCCAGAATACTGCAGCCAAACTGATCTTCTCAAAACGCAAGTCTGACCATGCCTCCCCACTCCTTGCCAAACTTCATTGGCTCCCAATAATCTCCAGAATCCATTTCAAATGTTCCTGCCTGGCTTTCAAGATCATTCACGGAATCCTGCCTCCTCTTATCCCACTGTCTTTCAACTCCTCCAGTCCCGACTCCTCCAGAACTGCCCAAAGGCTTAAACTAGCCTTCCCCTCTCCACGCGGCATCCACTATTCAGGCAAACTGGGAAAATCCCTTCTCTTCAAAATCACAGGTCTTTGGAACGACCTCACCACCCCGCTACGGAACCTGAGCTCCCTTCAGTTATTCCACAAAAAACTGAAAACCTGGCTTTTCAGCAAATTGTAGCTCTATCCTTCCCCCCTTTCTTTCCCCCCTTCTACACATAAGTTCATGTAATCCTTTTTCTTCTTCTCTACCCACTATTTTAAGTTCTTGTAAACCGTGTCGAGCTCCATTCTCATGGAGATGATGCGGTATATAAACTTAAGGTTTAGTTTAGTTCAGTTTTTCAAGTTGTTCATAGACACTTTCTTCCGTGAACAGTGCGGTATCCACTCCATTCTCAGCTGTAACTTTGATAACCAATCACGGTCCTTCTTCATGTCTTTCTTCTGTGAATACCAAACAGAAGTATTTGATTAGCATGTTTGCTTTGTCCTCATCACTCTCCACATAGCAGTTCATGCCTACTTTAGGGCTCCTTTTACTAAGCTGTGGTAGCGTTTTTAGCGCGAACTGCCCTCTACGCTATGTGGAAAAACTAACGTCAGCTCAATGGAGGCATTAGCGTCTAGCGCGCTAAAACCGCTAGCGCAGCTTAGTAAAAGGAGCCCTTAGTCTCTTAGAATTTTTGTCTCTCTTTTTTATATTTATAGCCATGTGCTCTTCCGCTTGCGTTTTCGCCAGATTTATCTCTCTCTTGACTTTTTTCAGTTTCATCCGATATTCTTTTCTGTACTCCTTTTCTTCAGTTTTTTTATATTTCATGAACACCAATTCTTTTGCCTTTATTTTTCCTGCCATTAGTTTGGAGAAGCATATCAGTTTCTTTTTTTTATTTTCTTCACATAAAGGTCAGTAGCTCTTTTTTATTGCACCTTCCAACTAGGGCCAGTGTTTTTCCATTTCTCTTATGTCTTCCCATCCAATTATCTCTTTCTTCAGGTACTCTCTCCACACTACTAAAGTCCGTATGTTTGAAATCCAAGACTTTGAGTTTTGTGTGGCCATCCTCCACTTTGGCTGCTATATCGAACTTGAGGGACCTGCTTGCAGAAGTGAAAACAGAAATCTTGGTGGTAGCAGTACGGGTCAAAGAGGCAATCAAAGAACTGTGTCAGGACCTTATAGAGACGGGCAGCCAAACTGACACCACAGAACTTTGCATGGACTCTTGTGAGGAGAAAGTGGCAGCAACATAATGTGGCCTTGAGGAAGTGATTGCAGAACTAATTGATTTGGTAGATAAAATGGAGAACATTGAAAATTGGAACAACTAGCAGAACCACCTGAGAATGTAGGGAACACTGAAAATCGGAACAACCGGCAAACAACCTGTGAATGTAGGGAGTACCTGATACTATACCATGCAGGGATGCCAAGGCTGTAGTGGAGAGACTGTCTAGGTGGCTTCTGCAGGATGACTCCCTTGATCCTGGAGTGGAAAAGGCACACCGTGTGCAGGGGCCCAAGATGATGGGCAAACTGCGGGACATAGTGGTCTGTTTTCAAAGCTTTGCCCTCAAGGAGAGGCTGCTCCATACGTCCCAGGAACAGTTTGATGGGATGGCATTCGAATGGAACTTTATCAAGACCTTGCTTCCAGCACATTCCAGAAATAGAGATCTTTCAGGAGGTGATCCGTGTTCTCACTAGGGTTAACCGCTGGACATTTCTCCCTTTGGACTGTTGATTACATTTCATGAAGTGAATAAACAGGCTGCTACTTTAGGGGAGGTGAGAAACTTACTCTTGAAGGAGGGAGTGGAGATACCAGAGGTTCTGTCCATTCAGCAGTGTTTGGCTGGATATCGCTGGCAAAGAGTGGAGCACAGGAACAGACTGAATCAGAATTCAAATGATACCGTGGTTCCTGGCTCTAGCAATGGAGATCCCTAAGGCTGGCTGGTCTGGAGAATATTTGTAGATAAGTATCTTATCTGTGGGCTAAGTTATGCTTTTCAGGGATTTAGCTGATATGGCCCTGTTTCATGCACTACTTTTTTTTTCTAATCTTTATTAATTTTTAAAACGAATACAAAGTGCCAGGAATTATACAGACACTAGTGTTTAAGTCCGTTACATTAAGGGGTGCTAGAATAGATGTGTAGACTTTTAGCACAATGGGTCGCTGCGGCGTTTCTTTCTTTCTTACTTTATGTTTTTTATCTCTCTCCCTGCCCCCCTATCTTTCTGTCTCTGTCCCCCTGTGTGTCTCTGTCTCTTCCCTGGCCCCCTGTCTTACTGTCTCTCTCCCTGGCTGTCTGTCAGTCTTTCTTTGTTTCTGTATCTTCTCCCTTCGCAAGTGTGGGGCAGTTGTAGGCGCGCATGCGCACTCCTTCCGGCCACGGACATACGGAACACGCAGGTAGGAGTGCGCATGTGCCGCTTAGGGTTTTATTATCTAGTCCAGTGTTCTTCAACCTTTTTACACCCGTGGACCGGCAGAAATAAAAGAATTATTTTGTGGACCGGCAAACTACTAAGACCGAAATTTTAAAAAACACATTTTCGCCCCATCTCCGCAAGCTCGGTCCCAACAAACCATCTGATCCCATCTGCACAAGCCTCAGTTATGATTTTATATTGAACGTATTTTATTAAAGTATAAAAAGAAACAATATTCTGTACAATTGTCATTTTATAAATATAAATATTCAGAACAAGGACCAACAAAATCCCTGTCTCCCCTCCCCTTCACATATATCCCCTCTACTATCAAGAAAACTGAACAAGCCAAATTATTACAGAATGCTACACAGAAATATCATGCTAACAGAATACTGCAGTCACACATGACAGGAATAGTGTTAGGCTTTGCAGTCCACAGTTATGTCTCTAGCAGGATATATATTTCAAATCTGATATATTGTAATGACAAAATAGAAATAAAATGATTTTTTTCTACCTTTTGTGGTCTCTGCTTTCATCTTCTTTCCACTCTTCCTTCCAGCATCTGCCCATTCCATCCACTGTCTGGCCTCTCCCCCTTCCATATGTATCTGACTTCTTTCTATGCCCCTCTCCCCTTTCCATCCAGCCTGTGCCTCCTCTCTCCTTTTTACATCATTCATTCCAGCTTCACTGCTTTCTTCATTTTTATCTCTCCTACACCAGATCTAGCATCTTTATCCCTCTCTCATTTCTCTGCTGACCCCATTTCCAGCATCAATCTCTCTCTTCTTTCTCATTCCTGTCTCTCCCCTTTCCCTCCTCTAATCTCCCTGCCAGCTGTTTCCTTCCTTTTTACCTTCTCCCTTCCCTCCTCCCCCCTATCCCACAGTAGCTCTCTTCCCAACTCTTTCCCTCTTCCCCTCCCAGCAGCATCTCTCTTTCTACCTCTCTCCAGGTGCAGTAGCAGCTCTCCCTTTATCCATCAGCTTCCCAGCCTCCAACAGTGGCTTCCTCTCCTTCCAGCAGCTCTCAGTACTTGCCTGCAGCAGTGATTTCCTTAGGCAGCCTTGGGTCCGTTGCCGCCTCTGAGGAAAGGGGAAGTTGCCAAAGTGAATCACTGCCCTGGTAAGTACAGAGCTGCTAGGAGAGGAGACAGCCACTGTTGAAGGCTCCCCATGATCTTACTCCTGCTGTGCCCTGCACATTCGCGACCCCCCCCCCCCAAGCCGGCAAAAACAGCTTTGCACCGCAAGCCCAGCCGCCCAAGACGAGTCGGAGGCCCCTACCCGCCGCGACTCAGCAGGGGCAGCGATCAAGACAGGCTGCAAACGTCGGGACCTTCCCTCTCTGAGTCCCGCCTATTTTGTTTCAACTTCCTGTTTCCGCATAGGCGAGACTCACAGAGGGAATGACCGCCTGTCTTGATCGCCCGAGGCTGGGAGGAACAGAAGATTTCTGCAAACACCATCGGGGCAGAAAATTTAACGGGTCCATCTCGCCGGTCCTGTGCGGACCGGCAGGAATTTTCTGCGGACCGACACCGGTCCGCGGACCGGCGGTTGAAGAACTGTGATCTAGTCATTAAGCCCGTTACATTAACGGGTGCTAGAATATATGTCTGTCTGTCTCCCTCCCACTGACTCTCTCTCTCTCTCTGGCCCCCTTTCTCTGTCTGTCTTTCTGTCCCTCTCCATGCCCCTATGTCTTTCTTTCTTTCTTTCTGTCTCCCTCCCTCCCGCTGTCTGTCATTTTTCCCCATTTCCCTGTGCAGCAGCATTTCCATCCCACTTCCCTATGCAGCAGCAACAGCATTTCCCTCCTATTCCCCCCCCTTTCCTGTGCAGAAGCAGCAACGGTATTTCCCTTCCCCTCCAAGTCCCTGTGTAGCAGTAGCAGCATTTTCCCCCACCCCCTTTCCCTTCTCTTACCTTCTCTTCCCTTACCCTTCCCTGCTCCATTCGGCCCCTCTCCCTTCTTTTACTGCCGTTGTACTGCTCGATCTGGCCTGCTCCTGACCCTCCCACCGCCGACAAACCTCCGGGCTCCAGCCGCGTAGACAGCACTTTAAACACGCTGCTTCGCGGCCTTCTACTGCCGATTTCCTCTCCCGCGTCTGTCTCCGATGATGTCATCAGAGACGCGGCAAAGGAAATCGGCAGTAGAAGGGCCAAATAAGTCTGATACATCATGTTAATAAATTTGGGTAGGAAACCCATCATCCACCTCCTGCAGACCCTTCTTAGCATGCTTGGAGGACTTATGAGGTTTGGCCTATGAAGCGCAACTGCGCTTAGCAAGAACGACAATTGTGCCCGTCCTTGGGGCTCATGGTTGACTTTTTCAAGTTCCCCAGTTAATCATAAGCAGGACCCCCTTCAAAGGTCAAAAGTACTTGGGCCACTGAAATTTCACCCCCTCTCATGCCACAGTGCACATGGAACATGGCCGCCCTTCAGATAGCCATCCACCACAAATAATAATAATAATAATAATTTTATTCTTATATACCGCCAAAGCTTTAAAGCATGAATCTGAAGTATCCTGCCTCTGGGACTCCATCTGAGTGGTTTTCTTGCACAAATGAAGCTTGTAAAGGCAAAAAATAAACTTTAAATTTCAAGTAAGAAAAATCCAAGATGGCCACCAAGCAATTTTCAAACGAAAATAGCTCAGAAAAAGCACAGGAACCTCCCAAAAAACAGCAAGTTTAGGATATCAGGGGTTGGGAAAACTAGGGTTAACTCCCAAACTGCCCATAAACCACTTTTAAGGATCCTCCCCCAAATTGCAGTGACAGACTGTCAGCTCTGTACTCACTGTGCCACAAGGTGCTGTGTATTGCTGTAATGGAAGCTGAAACAGCTAACATGAAGATCCTCTGCATGCATGAAAACTGGACTACAGGTCTTCTGACTGCCCCACTGGCCCGATACCAATGGCTGGAGACCTTCATCGCCACCGGACACCTGTGCGGATGCAACTTGGAAGAGGGACGCAGTTGGCTCCAATTCCGGGTGCACCTCCATGGAGCCACCTAGCCTATGCTCAGACCTACTAGCAGATGAACCTAGGTGAGCCAGCTCCCAAGGGAACGATCCCTGAGCCCCAAAATGATGTTCAAGCTGACCAGAGGGTGCACTGACCAGCAGCCAACCCCCTGGAAACAGACTTTATGCAAAATCTGTGATCTCCCACAGCCAGAGCTGACCCCGTGGGAAACCTCTGTAGCACAAGGGCGGAATTCATGAAGAAAACTACTGAAGTTAAAGAAATATAAACATGAGCAGAAGAGAGAAGATCCTACAGTCTGGCTTGTAGGAAGAAACTGGATTCCTTCAGGGCTGTCCTGAGTTAAGAGGGGAGGGGCTCAAGACTCTGTATAATGAGCTCCCTACAAGCTGTCTAGCAACCATAAGAAAATAGCCCACTAGGCCAGGTATCGAGTGGGAAAGTTTTCTTGATCTTAAAAAGAACAAATAGCCAGTAAGTAATCACATTTGCAAATATTATCTGAAAAGAAGCTAACTGTGTGAATCTAAAACTAAACTAAAACTTAGTTTTATAGACAGGGTCATCAACCAAGAGGAACTCGACTCGGTTAACAGTAATGTAATACATAATACATAAACTTGACAAGGAAAAGTAGACTAGAATAGTTAGTTTCCAAAATGTTTAGCAAACAAAAAAGTTTTCAGAGCTTTTCAGAATAAAGCAAAAGAACCGAAACTTCTTAATGTAAGCAGTAATGCATTCCGGAATTTGGTTAATTTAAAAGCAAAAAAATGACTAAATCTCTTGAAGGTTCTGTTTTTACCACTGAGAGAGGGAAATATAAGTTTTAATTTTTGAGATCTTCTGGCAAGATGAGATTTATGCACATTCCAGTCTAAAGGAATCAAAGTAGTGAAAATGCCAAATAAGATCTTAAATGCAATACAAATGCACTTAAATTGAATTCCGAGACACACTGGAAAGCAATGTAATTCCTTGAGAAGGGGTTACGTGGTCGAATTTACTCTTTACCAAAAAATAAGCTTAGCTACAGTATTCTGTATTAGTTGGAGTCTCTGCAGACTGACCTTTGAAAGACCCAAATACACTGAGTTACAATAATCCAACCTTGACAAAATGATTGATTGAACCAATACAGGGAAGTGTTGCTGGTGAAAGAGTGCTCTCACTCTTCTCAGAGCATGGGGTCTGGAAAAACACTTTTAACAAGCGAGTTTAGTGGTCCTTAAATGTAAGTGATGAATCAATGATAATATCCAATATCAGCGCAGAAAACTCAGTTTTCAAAGATTCTCCTGAGTCTAAGATCACAGCAGAACAGAGAGAATCTAATGTTGGGCCAAGCCATAAAAGCTTAGTCTTGGCAGCATTTAATTTCATCTGAACCATCGTCGCCCAGGACTGAAGTTTGGTAATTCAATGATTAATATGGGTATCAGATTATCGAGATGTGGATCAACCTCAAGTAATATGAAAATATCATCAGCATATGTTAGTAAAGTTTCTCGGGTATTCAAATTGTAATGTTTCACTGTACTCATGTAGATGTTGAATAAAATTGGAGACAATGGAGTGCCCTGGAGGATACACCATAGAGGGCTCTCCACGATTTTGAGTTGGAACCTTTCATATTGACTGAATAAAAGTGGGAAGATAGAAATTTGTCAAACCTGTCTAAGACAATTTGATCAAGGCAATTTCTGAAAGCAGGTAATGCAGAATATTGTGATTAACTACATCAAAAGCTGCAGAGAGATCGAACTGAGGTAAGATAGTGTGCTTCTTACTGAACTGTAACTGTTGAATCTTAGAAAGAAGAGAAACCAGAAAAGTTTCTGTACTGAAATTCAGGCGGAACCCATGCTGAAAAGGAAAAAGAATAGAAAATTTCTCCAGATAACTTGAGAGTTGAGTGGCAATAACTGATTCCATAAGTTTAGTTAAGAGAGGTATGTTAGCAATCGGTCTATAGTGGGAGGTAACAGTTGGATCAAGATCTGATTTTTTTCCAGAGGGGGAGTAAGACTGATTATATCCATATCATGTGAGGAAAAACCTTGTTTCCAAAGCGTAATTTAATAATATAGTCAACGAATTGATCGCCTGAGGAGGAATATTGGCAAAAAGAGGGAAAAGGATCAAGAATGCATTTACATCTCATCCATTTTGCACAAAGTTTTGAGACTTGAGACTCAGATACTGAGTCAAATGAATACCAAAAGTGATCAGCTGGCGTTAGCATTGGATTACCCTTAGAATCCCTTAAAAAGAGGCCAAGGTTCACTGAAGAAAAATAATTCCTAATAGTAACAATTTTATCTTTAAAAAAGAAGCAAGAAAGACTGCTGTGGGTAGTAAAGCCTGAGAAAATGTATGATCATAATTGGTCAATGTACACGAGAGTCTAAATAAGGTACTACTTTGATGATTAGAATTAGCAATTTTACCTCTATGCTAAATACCACTTGCATCCACAAGGCATATGTCAGTATATTTTAATGGGTGTTAAGGTATCATGTTGGGCTGAAACCATATTTCAAATGGCCAGTTAACACATCTAATCATTTTCCCCAATAACAGTGAACTGAAAGTAATTCAAAATTGTGTCAAAAACTCAGTCATTTCAATTGTGATTCTTCATGTATTGACAAATACATCAACAGAGCATGTCTTAAATTAACTTATCTGAAATCTTCAATCGACTATGAAATCCAAAAGGATCCCCGATGTTAGCGTTTCAGCAAAAACCATGCCTTTAACAAGGGGAAACTGTGCCTTGAAAAAAAAATGGAATAAAAGTACCTGGGAAATAAATTAGAAAAGTAAGTCAATATAAAAATCTCCAACAAAGGTTCAATATATTTTGATACACTTACCAAGACTACAACTGCTTCATCAAATGATCGTTTTGTATAAGAGCATGTGACATGGTAATGGGGAAAGCAGTAAGACGCAGTAACCATGGTAATTCCCACAGGGATGGGGATGATCTGAACGATATTACAGTCCGGGAATGATCTCCAAAGTTATACCATGATAATGGTAATGATGATCACTGCTTCATTGCAGGGATGGGGAAGGATAAAGCGGCAATGCCTCCAAACCACCAGAATACTGATTTGGAAGAACAGCTGCATAATGAACTCAGAAATTTGAGAAAATGTTTGGTCATTTGGCAAAGTATGAAAATGGTTTGGCCTAAACTGTCAGATTGCAAAATATCTTTTAGCTGTTCCAGCATCTATCGTAGTACTTCATCTGAAAAGACATTTTCACTTGTTGGACTTACCACAGACAACCATTAGGAAACGGAGAGCTCTATAATCAGTATTTTTCTTGATAGTTAATCTTTTTCAATCTATGTGTGACTTCCTTCTATGTTTAAATTAGTGGGGATAGGGTTGTGATGGGGAAACTGTATGAGGATGGGGATAATACTGTAGAGATGGCTAGGGGATGGGGTCTATTTTCATTACTGTGACACTCTCTACTTTGTTGTGAGCATGTGGTAGTTTGTATGTTTGACACTTTTTCACAGCTTGTTTGGCCAAGAAGCAGGGTTATGGAATAAATTACCAGTTGACCCTTGTAGTGAGGTCTCATTAATTCTTTTAAAGACTTATTATTTTAGATTGACTTTTGGCCTTCATGATCAGTACCTGTACATTTGTGGTAGGGATGCAATACTTGTGAATGCTGATTTTGACTGAGTTCTGTATGCATGAGATTGAATTTCTTTACAGTTTATTCATGATATTCCATTTTCTGTTTTCTTTTATAATCTTGGCTTTGTAAACCGTTTAGATTTTATCTGAAATATAAACGGTATAATAAATTATTTTAATTAAAAACAAAACAAAATTCTGTGGTGATTCAAAATCATAACCAGTTTCATTCTTGTCCATGGGCATAGTGTTAAGACAATAAATTCAGTAAGAGGCTGCTCAATTTGCTGGAACTCCCCCTCCCCCCCCAGGAGTGAGATCAGGGCATTGGGTGGCAGGGGCATCTGATGTCATCTGCCGCCACTGGAACATCTGTACAAAAGGAAAGTATGTCAGTGGCTCTTTGGAGGAGGCTGCTCAATCTGCTGGCCCCCCTTGGGAGTGAGATCAGGGCATCAGATGGTAGTGGCATCTGACATCATCTGCTGCCACTAGAACATCTGTACAAAAGGAGAAAGAGCACCAGTGGCTCTTAGGAGGAGGCTGTTCAATCTGCTGGACCCCCTGAGAGTGAGATCGGGGTACTAGGCAGCAGCAGCATCTAATATCGTCCACCGCTGCCGGGACATCTATACAAAAGGAGAGAGCACCAGTGGCTCACGGCCATGGGGTGTGCCACAAGGGGCATGCTAGGCCCCTTAGTTGCCCAGGAGTCGGAATCTTGGTCTTTTTTCTTCTGCTTGAGATACCAATGCTAAATAATGGTTATGCTTAAGGAGAAAGTTAAGAGCACAAGTACCCCAAAGCCATCAGGCCCTATGGGCAAGCATGTCCATATGAAGTTGCCTTCTTCTATTCCAGATGATCTATTTGTTTCTGATGCTTCTTTGAGTAAGGGAGGATGATCCACTCCTTCCCCTCCTTTTACTCCTGCTGGTCCCACAGGGCCATCTTTCCAAGATGGTGTTGAGCCTATGGTCAAAATATCTATACATTTATATGCACTGTCTTCATTGCAACCACATGCTGTTTGCAATGTTCTGACAGCAGTGGTTTGTCCTAACCTAACTGAAACAATTGATCAACCTAGGATATTAATTTGAAAGATATCTGGCAAGTAGTGGTTGGGGATGAAGAGTATATAAAAACTACTACTCCACAACTTTGTAGTTTTTTTTCAGCAGAGGGTTGACAAGTTTCACGATATGGATTCAAAAATTGGCTTGATGGACACTAAACTATCACAAATTTCTTCATCTAAGGTTAATTGTCAATTAGCTTCTACAGCTTTTGTTAAGGACAGTTTATTAATCTACTGGCAATTGGAATTTCTAGAAATCCATATTCATTCAAGAACATTATATATTTTGAATTTTCCTATTTGTCATTTTTTGTCACCTGAGATACTGTTCCTTATGTAACCTGGGAGAATTCATGCACCAGGAGAAGTGAGGGTTAGCGCATGAATTTCCCCAGCAGTTCCTATACTATGGCTACCTATAAATTAAAAGTCAGTTTATGTGAAGAGTTTTACGTGTCATCTTTGCATAATGCAGTATGCAGCCTGCAGAGGGCTGCCTCTGTGATTGTCATTACAGGTGGATGAAATATGAACCCTAAGGGCTAGTAATCTAGCCCTTGAGTACCAGCACCTTCTAGAAACTTAGAGTTATTAACAGCTCTCTGAATGGGGGTTGCATACTATTTTATGTGTGACATCATCAGATTATATAGATTGTCTTTAAGGCACTCTCCACATGGGCTGGGTTGGGCCCATGTGCCTATGGCCCCGCCCACAGGAGGGGCCTAAGGCTACTGGGCCAATTCCGGTTGGCCCAGGTGCCTCAGGCCCCACCTGTGGGCAAGGTTTGAGGCACCTGGGCCAATCAGGCCCTGAGGCCCGCCATTCGACAGATGGCGTATTTACAGGTACGGGGAGAGGGGTTGGGGGGTGGGGTTGAGGGGTTGGCAGGGGGTCACGGGTCGGCAGGTGGGGAGCCGATCGGGGATTCGGGGGCAATCGTGGGAGAGGGTGAATCGAGGGCAGGAGGGCCTGGGATCCCTCCTGCCTGGATCTTAGTGGGGGTAGGGGGGTCACCTAGGCAGGAGGGCTTGAGCTCCCTCCTGCCCAGATCGTAGTCGGCGGGGTGGGAGTCACCAGGCCAGGAGGGACTGGGCTCCTTCCTGGCCCGATCATAATCACAGGGGGGGGGGTCATGGCTCGACGGGGCAGGAGGAACAGGTTTCTGATTATTTTTATCTTACTGATCAGGTCAGTCTTCTCAAGTTGCATATACTTCTCACTTCCCCTAGGAATGCCTTAGTGATATATTTTAGATCCTATACTATTTAATGTCTTCTTCTTACTGCTTTCAATTGGTTTTAGCTGTTTATACGTACAGATTTATACCCATCAGCTTCAGGTACACCTCATAACAGATCTTAGTCCCCTAAATTCTTGCCTTACTAGGTAGTAAATTGGTTTGCTGCACACAGGTTCAAATTGAATCATAGCAAATCAGAGATTACCTAGACTTAAAGGAAATTGCCTATTCTCTATCTTGGACCAATTGTTCATTACTCCTAAAAAGGGTTGTGATTGTGTTACATGTGAGACTGGCCACGTTTGACTTTTGAAACATGACCTGTTACAATATTTAGATCTTGAGAAATCCACAGGAGTCCATCACTCATTTACTCCAAGCACTAGAAGAGTTTCATTTCTACTCGGGGTTTTCTCTGAATCATCAAAAATCTTTGGTTTTAGCTCTTCCGTCTACTCTGCAAGATTCCTGGGAGGGGACTTTCCATTCTCTTTGGCCCCTGACTCTATAAAATATTTGCTCAGAAGAGCTTACAATCTAATTTAGTCAGGACATTTCAGGGTTGGGGAGGTTATAGTGGGTATAGGTATCTGACAGCAGCAGGGTTGGGGAGATTATACTGGGTTTAGGTATCTGACAGCAGTGAGGGGGAATTAAGAGTTGAAAGCAGTTTCAAAAAAGTGGGCCTTTAGCTTTGATTTGAACACTGCCAGGGATGGAGCACGACGTATTGATTCAGGCAACCTGTTCCAGGCATACGGCGCCGCAAGAAAGAAGGGACAGAGTCTGGAGTTGGCAATGGAAGAGAAGGTACAGAATTATACATATAGCGAAAATATACTTCCTAGAGCAATCAAATATGTGCTTAAATTCCACTCTAGTCCTCCAAATTAGGATCCAAAATGTTACCAAAAGTGAGACTAAAGGTAATTTTAACCAGAAGAAAAATAAGGTTATTTAATTAACTGAGGACAGGAATATCTCTTTTCCTTTCTATTACATGACATTAGCTCTTTTCTTTTTCTTTTGTAAAGAATAATGCACAATACACTTACATGGATGATGCAAATAGAAAGTTGCCCCTAGAGCTAACACCTCTGGTTTTTGAACAGTGGTCTCAAACTCGAAACCTTAGAGGGGCCACATTTTGGATTTGTAGTACTTGGAGGGCCGCAGAAAAAAATAGTTAATGTCTTATTAAAGAAATGACAACTTTGCATGAGGTAAAACTCTTTATAAATTTATAGATTTATAAACTATAAAGAGTTTTACCTCATGCAAAGTTGTCATTAACTATTTTTTCTGCAGCCCTCCAAGTACCCTATTTTTTCTGCAGCCCTCACATTTAAAGTTTAATATCTTTCCTTTCTCAAAACTGACACATTTCAATCACTATATTGGAAATAAAATCATTTTCCCTACCTTTGTTGTCTGGTGACTTTATTTTTCTGTGCATTTAACTATGTTTCCAGGGTCTTCTTGTCCTTTGACTGGTTTTCTCTCCATCTTCACTTTCTGCCTTGCATCCATCTTTGGCATTAACTGCTCTCTTTTCAAAATCTACATTTCCATGTCTTACCTTCCCTTCTGTCTCTCTCTTCTTCTGTCCCTATTTCCATGATCTGACATCTCTTTCTTTCCTTTCTCACCCTCCTTCCTTCCTTCCTTTCCCCTGGTCTGGCATATGTCTCCTTCCCTCCCCCAACTTTTTATTTCTTTCACCCTGCCCCCTTCTTTCTTTCTCTCTCTCTCCATGCCCCCTTTCTTTCTGTCTTTCTCTCTCCATGCCCCTTTCTGTCTGTGTCCCATCTCCCTTCTTTCTTTCTGTCTCTCTGTCCCCCCTTTCTTTCTTTACTTCTCCCTGCCCTCCCCCAAACCACTACCATCGGGGAACAGGCCGCCACCGCCACAATCGGGGAACAGGCCGCGCCAAGGTTTTATTCTCCCTGCTTATCTTCCCCAGCGCGGGGCCGACCAATTCTCGCCACCCAACGTCAATTCTAACGTCGGGGTGGGACTTCTGGACCAGCCAGGCAGCGATTGGCTGGCCCGGAACTTCCTCCCCAATGTTAGAATTGACATCGAGTGGCGAGAATTGGTCGGTTCCGAGCTGGGGAAGATAAACAGGGAGAGTTAAGACCTCGGCGTGGCCTGTTCCCCGATTGCGGCGGTGGCAGCCTGTTCCCTGATGGTAGTGGCTTGGGGGAGGGCAGGGAGAAGTAAGACCTCGGGCGCTGGCCTGTTCCCCGATTGCGGTGGCTTGGGGGAGGGCAGTTGGAAGGGAAGTAGATTGGAGACCCCTGCTTTAGTCGAAGACCGATTGCGGGCCGCAAAATAGTCCCTGGAAGGCCGCATGTGGCCCGCAGGCCGCGTGTTTGAGACCGCTGTTTTAGAAGTAAAAATTCTTGACGACATCTCTGGTTATCACAAGCTAAATCTGGATACATTTGTATTTTTAGACCCAAGAAATCTCTGTTTATTTTTAAAGAAAAGTTTCAGTAACAATTTTTATCTGGCGCCAAAGCAACCGTCAGAATTAAAGTTGATGGTATCACTTGTTCTTTATCAGAAAGTTCTAACATCAAGGAAACATTTAATGGTTCTTAAAGCGATACTTGTTGCTGTTTTTTGGGGTCATTAGGAAGATAATAGACCTGTGTTAATGGAGGTACTACCTTCTCTGGAACTTCCAAAACCTCTTGTAGATATCTTTTAAGCATTTCCCTAGGCATTGCTGTAGTAATCCTAGGGAAATTAACCAATCTTAGATTGTTAGCATGTGAAAAGTTCTTCAATGCCTCTAATTTCCTCCTGAGGTTGGTGTTGTCCTTGATTAACGCTTCTTGAACTTGTTTAGAGACTTTTAAATCTTGCTTAATATTTTCAATAGAAGCTTTAGAATTAGTCATTTCAGATTTTAAATCCTTTATATCATTTGACTGAATTTTTATTTGTTTCTTCCATTTGTTGAAATTGAGGATTTATAGTATTTGGTAGATTAGCTACTAGTTCCCAGATGGAATCTAATGTAACCTCTAGAGGTAATTGCAGTTTAATATCACTTAGCTCACCAACCACCATTTTCTCTCGATAGTTACTCTCCTGGATTTCTCTGACCCCAAAAGTTGTCAAATCCTCGGTTCCTATTACTAAACTCTCTTTAAGTTGTGGAGAGTCTAGCACCACGCTCCCCTCAGCATTTTTCTTGGCCTCCAAGGTTGAGCATGCACCAACATCCAGAAGCTCCACCACCCGCGGGGAGCTGGTAACCTGAGGATATGGGGGAGGTGCCCTTGCAACAGGGCTCAGCATGGTTTCAGCCCCATAGAGACCGCTTCCATCTTGCCTGCCCAGTGTGTCCCAAGCGGGGAAATCCCCAACAACATTGCAATGTCCTGTATTAACATCAACATGATTTCCAACTCACTAGAGCCCATAAACAATATTTGTGGTGTGGTAGGAGGCGAGGATGCCCTTGGCAAGGTACTGCCTTCCCAAGGAGAGGGGTGGCTATAGTTTATTGAGGAGTCAGAGGAGTCAGCACCCGAACCCCCCATAAAAGGGGGCGGAGCCAACGACGAACGTGGTGCACAGCATCAGGCAAGAGGAGTAGAAGCAGCAAGGGAGAAAAGCAGTTTTAGAAGCAAAAACGAGCAGAGGAGGGAGACAGAGGAGAGCAGGAGGCTAGGGGCTGGGCGAGAGTTAGCTCCGCCCACCCCCACCGCGTCAGAGGAGTCAGCACCCGAACCCCCCATAAAAGGGGGCGGAGCCAACGACGAACGTGGTGCACAGCATCAGGCAAGAGGAGTAGAAGCAGCAAGGGAGAAAAGCAGTTTTAGAAGCAAAAACGAGCAGAGGAGGGAGACGAGGAGAGCAGGAGGCTAGGGGCTGGGCGAGAGTTAGCTCCGCCCACCCCCACCGCATCAGAGGAGTCAGCACCCGAACCCCCCATAAAAGGGGGCGGAGCCAACGACGAACGTGGTGCACAGCATCAGGCAAGAGGAGTAGAAGCAGCAAGGGAGAAAAGCAGTTTTAGAAGCAAAAACGAGCAGAGGAGGGAGACAGAGGAGAGCAGGAGGCTAGGGGCTGGGCGAGAGTTAGCTCCGCCTATCCCCACCGCGTCAGAGGAGTCAGCACCCGAACCCCCCATAAAAGGGGGTGGAGCCAACGGCGCACAGCCGTTAGGCGCGCGGCGAAGGCGAGCGGCAAAGGCGCGCGGCGAAGGCGAGCGGCAAAGGCGCTCGCCTTAGCGAGAGCGCCTTTGCGAAGGGCCTCAAGAAGGGCCAAGTCACTACACCCAAGAGCACAGGGAAGGACTGAAAGGTAAGGAAGTGGCAAGCAGCGCAGAAGAGACGAACACACAAGCAGCAGTAAGGTAAGGAAGAGAAAAGACAGCACACACAAGAAAGCAGCAAGGCAAGAAGCAGATACAGAAGGAACAACCACACACAAGCAAAAGTTAGGCAAGGTTGTGCAAAGGCACCAGGCACAGAAAGAACAATCACACAAACAAAAGTAAGGAAAGGTAGAGCGTAGGCAGTCCATACAAAGGCAGAAGGCAGTAAAGCAAGAAGCAGGTGCAGAAGGAAGCAGGCACCGAAGGAACACGTAAACTTATCTGTTTTCTTAAAGTAGTAACCCCGATGGAAGCAGAAGGTAACCAGAAGATGAGCTTTCCAGTGTTCTGCGCGGACTGTCATATGTATGACTACCTCCCCTCGGGGAGACAGTCATACGTATGCAGTCGGTGTCTGGAGCTGAAAAGCTTGAAGAAAGAAGTCAAGCGACTTGAGGACAAGATACAGGAGCTAGAAGGACTTTACACCACGGAGGACCCTACCAGGGCATTTGAAGACTTCAGGAGTGAGAAACACATCGAGAAGGAAGTCAGGGAACTCGAGGAATTCATTGAGGAAGCATACAGGAGGAGGGTGGAAGAGAACGAACTCCAGATGAGAGATGATGCAACACCAACTTGGAAGGGGGAGCAAGGAGCAGATGACCTCAAAGAAGACACCCACAGAAGAATACCACACGAGGGGGAAGAATTGGCTAGTCGATGCCCAGAAGAAGAGAGAGCTAAGCACACCGAGGACATTGACCTGAGACCGATAAGAAAATTGAAGAAGGGAAAGTCAGCGATCCTGGTGGGAGACTCGATATTGAGGCATGTGGACAGCCACATAGCAGGAGGAAGAGAGGATCGACTGGTGACCTGCCTCCCAGGAGCGAGAACCAAGGACATCGTGGACAAAATTGGGAAGGTCCTGGAAGGAGCGGAGACGGAAGAGACCGCAGTAATGATCCACATCGGGACGAATGATGTCAGCAGGAGAGACTACAGAAGAGGCACGCTGATAGAACAGTTCAAGATTCTAGGAAGGAAACTGAAGATGAGGACCCAGAAGATAGCATTCTCAGAGATCCTACCGGTACCAAGGGCAGATGTGAAAAGGCAGGAAGAACTACAATCAATAAATGCGTGGATGAGGAGATGGTGTGAGGAAGAAGGGTTCCACTTCGTGAGGAACTGGACAACGTTCTGGGGCAAGAGCAAGCTCTACAGGAGAGATGGACTGCACCTGAGCGTGGCGGGAACAAGACTTCTAGCAAACAACGTCAAGAGAGGAATAGAACAGGCTCTAAACTAAGAGAAAGGGGAAAGCCGACAGTCGACCTAGCGTCGATGATTCGGAAGAAGGTATCCCAAGAAGATACTGAGGGGAAAAAAGGCAGGGAAGAAACAAGAGACAAATTACAGGAGTCAACTAACCCAGAAGAGGAGGTTAGAAAGATTGTAGCAAAAGAGAAGACACCAAAGACTGAAGCACAGGGAAAAGAAATGAAGACGACAAAATGCCAGGATCTAAACTGCATATATACTAATGCAAGGAGTTTAAGAAACAAAATGGGGGAGCTAGAAGCCATGGCCAATGCAGAGGACATAGACATCATTGGAATCTCTGAAACGTGGTGGAATGAGGAAAACAAATGGGATACAGCACTGCCGGGGTACAAGCTCTATCGCCGGGATAGGTCAGGTCAGAAAGGAGGAGGAATAGCCCTATACGTAAAAGAAAGCATACAATCGACAAGAATGGACACAGCAGAGATGATCAACAAACTGGAATCGCTATGGGTTAAAATACAGGGTAGGAAAGGGCATGAAATAAAGATGGGCCTATACTATCGTCCACCCGGGCAAACCGGAGATAGCGATAAAGAAATGGATGCCGAGATGAAGCGGGAATGCAAAAGTGGTTACACAGTTGTTATGGGAGACTTCAACTATCCTGGGATAGACTGGAGTCTTGGAAGCTCAAGATGCGCTAGGGAGACAGAATTCCTGGAGGCTATACAAGATTGCTTCATGGAGCAGCTTGTTAGAGAACCGACGAGAGGAAATGCCACTTTGGATTTAATCCTAAATGGACTAAGGGGACCTGCAAAGGAAGTGGAAGTAGTGGGACCGTTGGGAAACAGTGATCATAATATGATCAAGTTCAAGGTTGAAGTAGGCATACCGAACGGAAAGAGAACCATAGTGACATCTTTCAACTTCAGGAAAGGAAACTATGAAGCAATGAGGGAAATGGTAAGGAAGAAACTTAGGAACACTTCCAAAAAATGGCAAACAGTAGAACATGCCTGGTCTTTTTTCAAAGACACAGTGAGCGAGGCACAAAATCTGCACATCCCCAGATTCAGAAAGGGGTGCAAAAAGGGTCGAACAAAAGACCCAGTATGGATGACTAAAATAGTGAAGGAAGCGATAGGCAATAAGAAAAATTCATTCAGGGAATGGAAAAAGGACAAAACTGAAGGGAACCAGAAGGAGCACAGGAAGTATCAAAAAGAATGTCACCGCGTGGTTCGAAAAGCCAAAAGAGAGTATGAAGAGAGGCTAGCCAGGGAGGCACGAAATTTCAAACCGTTCTTCAGATATGTTAAAGGGAAACAGCCAGCTAGGGAGGAGATAGGACCGCTGGACGAAGGAGACAGGAAGGGAGCGGTGAAGGAGGAGAAAGAAGTCGCAGAAAGACACAACATGTTCTTCTCGTCTGTATTTACAAACGAAGACACAACCAACATACCGGAACCTGAACAAATCTTCAATGGAAATCAAGCAGAAAAATTAACATCCATGGAAGTGAGCCTTGATGATGTACACAGGCAGATAGAAAAACTTAAAACTGACAAATCCCCGGGTCCGGACGAAATCCATCCCAGGGTTCTGAAGGAATTAAAGGAGGAGATAGCGGAACTACTGCAGCAAATTTGCAACCTATCCTTGAAAACAGGCATGATCCCGGAGGATTGGAAGATAGCCAATGTCACGCCCATCTTTAAAAAGGGATCAAGAGGTGACCCGGGAAACTACAGACCAGTGAGTTTGACCTCGGTTCCGGGGAAACTGACGGAAGCACTGATTAAAGAACACATCGATGAACATCTGGAAAGAAACGAACTTTTGAAAACAACCCAACATGGTTTCTGCAGGGGGAGATCGTGCCTAACGAACTTATTGCACTTCTTCGAAGGAATTAACAAACGGATGGACAGAGGAGACCCCATAGACATCATATACCTTGATTTCCAAAAAGCCTTTGACAAGGTGCCTCACGAACGTCTACTCCGGAAACTGAAGAACCATGGAGTGGACGGAGACGTACATAGATGGATCAGAAACTGGTTGGCGGGTAGGAAACAGAGGGTAGGGGTGAAGGGCCACTACTCGGACTGGATGGGGGTCACGAGTGGTGTTCCGCAGGGCTCAGTGCTCGGGCCGCTGCTATTTAATATATTCATAAATGATCTAGAAACAGGCACGAAGTGTGAGATAATAAAATTTGCGGACGATACAAAACTATTTAGTGGAGCTGGGACTAAAGAGGAATGCGAAGAATTGCAAAGGGACTTGAACAAATTGGGGGAATGGGCGGCGAGATGGCAGATGAAGTTCAACGTTGAGAAATGTAAAGTATTGCATGTTGGAAACAGAAACCCGAGGTACAACTATACGATGGGAGGGATATTATTGAATGAGAGCAACCAAGAAAGGGACTTGGGGGTAATGGTGGACATGACAATGAAGCCGACGGCACAGTGCGCAACAGCCGCTAAGAAAGCAAATAGAATGCTAGGCATAATCAAGAAGGGTATTACAACAAGGACAAAAGAAGTTATCCTGCCATTGTATCGGGCGATGGTGCGCCCGCATCTGGAATACTGCATCCAATATTGGTCTCCGTACCTTAGGAAGGATATGGCGTTACTCGAGAGGGTTCAGAGGAGAGCGACACGCTTGATAAAAGGGATGGAAAACCTCTCATACGCTGAGAGATTGGAGAAACTGGGTCTCTTTTCCCTGGAGAAGAGGAGACTTAGAGGGGATATGATAGAGACTTATAAGATCATGAAGGGCATAGAGAGAGTAGAGAAGGACAGATTCTTCAAACTTTCGAAAAATAAAAGAACAAGAGGACACTTGGAAAAGTTGAAAGGGGACAGATTTAAAACGAATGCTAGGAAGTTCTTCTTTACCCAACGAGTGGTGGACACCTGGAATGCGCTTCCAGAGGGAGTAATAGGGCAGAGTACAGTACAGGGGTTTAAGAAAGGATTGGACAATTTTCTGCTGGAAAAGGGGATAGAGGGGTATAAATAGAGGATTACTGCACAGGTCCTGGACCTGTTGGGCCGCCGTGTGAGCGGACTGCTGGGCATGATGGACCTCAGGTCTGACCCAGCAGAGGCATTGCTTATGTTCTTATGTAACATTCGTTGGTATGCTATGGCATGTTAGATGTGTCATATCAACAACTGGTTTAGAGGCACTTCATTTTTTTCAGCTACCTCTTTGGAAATCTCATTATTAGCTCCTTATCATTTTAGTTATGTTACATGTGGCGGACACGGTCTTACGTCCCTATGTCTCCAAATATCTTCTTTTTTTCTCCTGCCTGTAGGACATGGAGATGGGTGTGCTTTAACTTGCAAGTGTCCTCCTCCACTATTTCCCCTTACTTACCTCTTCAAGGTAATAATGATTTTATGCCAGGTCTGCATTGCTCTGCCTTTTGTCAGTGGAAACTTAAGAGGTTACAATATATATTTCAAATTTTTACAGAAGAATGTACTCTATGTTCATTTGACTCATTGAAGCGTACTTATACATTGTCCTTGTATGATATTTTTTATTATTATCAAGTGAGACATTATATTCAGCCCTTACCAGCTTGTCATCTTAAAGAAACTTGTTGAGAGACCATTTTGGAAATGTTTAGTCTTTTGGCTCAACATCACATTCCAATACATTTCCACCATGTGAGTCTTCAGGAGTGTCAGCGAGGTGTCAACCTGTCAGTATTGGCTGGATTGTGGTCTGAACAACAGTTGCAACTTGCGTTGAAAAGTGCTCTTCAATTAACAGCTAATGTTCGCCACTGGGAACTTCAACTTAAGTTTCTCCTCCGACTTTATATTACACCAATACAAGTATATCATATGGAAACTAGTGTTAAAGCCCGTTACATTAACGGGTGCTAGAAAGCAGCCCCCTTTCCCTCTCCCCCTCCAGTTCCTCCCTGACTGTCTCTCTGTGGCCCCCTTCTGTCTCCCCTCCCCCAAGCAAAGCTGTCTGCCTCCCAACACACTCCACCCCCCAAAGCAGCCTCCTTTCCCTCTCGGCCTCCAGTTCCTCCCTGACTGTGTCTCCGTGGCCCCCCTTCTGTCTTCCCCCCAAGCAAACCTGTCTGCCTCCCGGTACAACCCTCCCCCAAAGCAGCCCCCTTTCCCTCTCCCCCTCCAGTTCCTCCCTGACTGTCTCTCCGTGGACCCCCTTCTGTCTCCCCCCAAGCAAAGCTATCTGCTTCCAAGCACACCCCTCCCCCAAAGCAGCCCCCTTTCCCTCTCCCCCTCCAGTTCCTCCCTGTCTCTCCATGGCTCCTCTTCTGTCTTCCCCCCCAAGCAAAGCCATCTGTCTCCAGCACACCCCTCCCCCAAAGCAGCCCCCTTTCCCTCTCCCCCTCCAGTTCCTCCATGACTGTCTCTCCGTGGCCCCCTTCTGTCTTCCCGCCCCTCCCAAGCAAAGCTGTCTGCCTCCCAGCACACCCCTCCCCCAAAGCAGTCCCCTTTCCCTCTCCCCCTCCAGTTCCTCCCTCTCCCCTCCAGTTCCTCCAGTTCTCTCCGTGGCCCCCCTTCTGTCTTTCCCCCAAGCAAAACCGTCTGCATCCCAGCACACCCCTCCCCCAAAGCAGCCCCCTTTCCCTCTCCAGTTCGTCCCTGACTGTGTCTCCGTGGCCCCCCTTCTGTCTTTCCCCCAAACAAAGCTGTCTGCCTCCTAGCACACCCCTCCCCCAAAGCAGCCCCCTTTCCCTCTCCCTCTCCAGTCCGTCCCTGACTGTGTCTCCGTTGCCCCCCCTTCTGTCTTCCCCCCCAAGCAAAGCTGTCTGCCTCCCGGCACACCCCTCCCCCAAAGCAGCCTCCTTTCCCTCTCCCTCTCCCTCTCATCCCTGATTGTGTCTCCGTGGCCCCCCTTCTGTCTCCCCCCCAAGCAAAGTTGTCTGCCTCCCAGCATACCCTCCCCCAAAGCTGCCCCCATATCAGGTCCTGTTCTCACCATTTAAAGATTTTTGAATGAATCTGCTGACCATTTCACCTCTTCATTTGATGATCACCACTGTTTGTTTGCCTTTGGTATCTTCGTGGAGACCTTTCTCATGTTGATTCTTCTTGATAGTGCCAGAACAGTCAGTAAAGATTTTCAGCATCATTTCCAGAAAATCAGTGGCTTGTCCCAGTAAGTGGCAGTTCATTTTCTATAGAACTACCTGTCGTCAAATGCTAGCTGAAAGAAATATATTTCAACCCTCTGCTCCCTTAGTCCCTTGCAGCTCCCATCCCGCGGTCCCAACAAACGTCCTTACTCCAGCAGGGACCGCAGCACTCTAAACATGCTGCTTCGCGGCCTTCTACTGGCCTGATTTGCTCTGCCGTGTCAGGCAGAGCAAATCAGGGCAGTAGCAGGCCGCGAAGCAGCGTGTTTAGAGTGCTGATGCCCCTGCTGGAGTAAGGACGTTTGTCGGGACTGCGGGGCGGGAAGAAAAGAGGAGCAGCGGCAAGGGACTAAGGGAGCCGAAAGTAGGGTCGGATGGGAGGCTGAACGGGGGTTCGGGTGTGCCGGGGAGAGGAGCAAATACGACGCTGATGACCGGCCAGGGAGATTCGCGCGCATGCGCACTCCTACCTGCGTTGCCCTACATCTCACGGAAAATGGACGCAGGTGGAAGTGCGCATGCGCGGCTTAGGGTTTTATTATATTATATAACCATCTCATGGATGTCTTAAATGTCATCACTCGTTTGCCTCACTGGATCATCAATTTTGGTCCTGCCTAGAATTCTTTCTTTTTGGAAACGCCTGGGACATTTTATTTCTTCCATAAGGAAACGACATTGGACATCAACTCCACGAGCTCTCTTTGGCTATTATACTATTACAGCTCCAAAGCCTAGAGGCATGTCTGCATTTGTAACCAGAGAAGTGTTACTTGGCAAGAAGGCTATTTTGATGTCGTGGCTGAGCTCAGACCCTCCAACTTATATACATTGGTGCTTGCTTATGATATTACAAACATCTTTGGAGTATCAACAATTTGTGGATATTGACTCTTCTCAAGGACGTCACTTTAGTCAGACTTGGAAGGCCTTTTGGATGGACCTCACACCTCATGCGAGAAGTCGTGTATTGAACATTTGACCTGTTTCGGGTTGGTTGCTTTATTGTGTGTTGTACATTCAATATAAAAAAATATTTTTATAGAAAAGACCACATACCCTCTCTACTTTGTTTTTTTGCATTTTATTTTTCAAGCCATGTTGGCCCTAGACTCTGGTTTCTGTTTCCCAGGATCTCCTGCTCATTTGACATTTCTTCTTCTTCTGTGCTCACCATCCATCTTCCATCTTTGTGTACCTATCTTTCCCTTCTGTGTCCCCTATTCTTCCCTGTCTCTGTATTTATCATCAGTACTCTAAGTCCTGCATTACTCATCTCCCTTCTATGTCCCTATTTTCTCCATCTAGCATTTTCCCCTCTGTGTCCATATACCCCCTCCCATGTCTGGCATTGCTCCTCTCTGTCAATGCAGCATCTCCCTTTGTGTTCCTGTCACTATTCTCCTCTCCATGCCCATTATTTTGCCCTTTGTTTCTGATACCTCCCTGTCTCTCTGCTGTGTGTTCAGTATTTCATTCTCTCTTCCTTCACCCGCTTAGTATGGTATCTCTTTTTCCCTTCTCTTCCCTTCAATCTATCCCTCAGCAGGTCCAGTAACTCTCTACCTTCACTCTGCCCCTTCCACAGGTGTAGCAACTCTCCTTCTTCCCTCCAGCTCCCCCTCCTGCAGGTCCTGTACCTCTCTCCCTTTAGTTCCAGCCCTACCATATCTACCCTCCATAGGTCAAGCATATCTCTCTCCTTTACTTTAGCTCCATCCCCTTCCTATGCCCTTTCCTCCAGTCCCAGCTCCCCCTCCTGTGCCCTTTTATTCTGTCCCAGCCCATCTGCCAGTGCCCTTTCCTCCTACCTCAGCATCAGCTTTGCCAATGACTCCAACTCCCCTCATGGGTCCGGTAAGTCCAACCCCTCTCCCTCACTGGTCCAGCCAGCTTCCCTCCCTGCTGCTGGCATATACTGTACCTTTGAAAAAGAGCAAGCTGATCAATGGTGCTCGTGGTCTTCCCTCTGCCAGGTGCCTCCTTATGATACAACTTTCTCTTTTCACAAAGACAGGAAGTTGTCCATAAGGAGCCTGGCAGAGGGAAGGCCATGACTATGAGCACTGATCAGCTCGCTTTTTTCAAGGTATATACCAGCAGCAGGGAGGGAGGGAAGCCAGTTGGAGCCGCCGGACCCACAAGCGAGGGTGGTGGGCTGGCATCGCTGCACCTGCGAGTGAGTGGGGGTGGGCTGAGCAGCATCCACCAGATCCGCAAGCGAGGGGGTGTGGGATGGAGCCGCCAGACCTGCGACGGAGGAGGAATGGAGCCATGAGCCAAGGAGCTGAGGAGCTGTGTGCAGAGCAGTAAAAGCTTGGCTTCCTGCAATGGAAGTAAACAGATCAAATGTTTGCCTGTTTCTGCAGTTGCCTCAGGTTGACTGCGGGAAATGGGCATCATGCCATTCTCTACTGTTATGATCCTAGTTTTATTGACAGAACTTTTTTTTAAATTTATTTAGTTCACACCTTTTCAGTGGTAGCTCAAGGCGAGTTACATTTGGGTATTTTCTTGTCCCTGAGGGGCTTACAATCTAAATCTGTACCAGAAGACATGAAGGGTTAGATGATTTGTCCAAGATCACAAGAAGCCACAGCAATATTTGAACCAGACTTTTTTTTTTATTATAATCAGTCCAGTGCTATGACATTTGCTCCCTGATTTATTTTTCTAGCTGAAATTTAAGATACCGACAATGCATAAAGCTCTGAATGTCTGGATTGGAGAATAGTGGTTGTGGTTCTCCTTCAAAAAGTGGAGCTAGAAGTGGGAAATTATAGGCTAGTGAGCCCTACATCAATGGTTGAAAAGGTAATGGAAGCGGAGGTGGGAGGTTGTTGGTGTAGTTTTAGGGGGGTGTCAAGGGGAGTTCCGGGGTGGGGCTGTTCTAGGGCATTGGCGGCAGGACGGAATAGGCATTCCTCCTGCCCAGGGTTATTTGGGAGGGGTTTGGGAATTTGGGGGCTGGAAGAAGCGGGCATTCCTCCTGCCTGGTGTACTTCAGGAGGTTCAGGGACAGAAGGTAGTTGACATCCCTTCTGCCCGGAGTACTTTGAAGAGGGGTTCCCTGCCACAACTGCTCAGGTGATCACAGAAGGGCCATTCCTTTGCTACAATCTGATCAGCAGCTGCTTCTATTTGAAATGTAGGTCAGCATTTTGCTGGCCTACATTTAAGGCATCTATCATAGCTCTACAGAGACCCCTAGGGCCACTTAAGCTCGACCAAGGCTGCTTCCAAATGAAATCACACCCACGCCCAGCCTTAGGTGAGCTTAAATATCCCTATGCATCTCCCTGCATCCGCAACCAACACCTTATAGTATAGGCAGCCTGCCTCAGGTTTGTTTATTTTTTTAAGAAAATGTGTGTCCCAATTGGCTAGTTAGACAGCCATAGGACTCCTACCGTCGCCTACAATCAGGACGCCATTTATTGAAGCAGCCCCTTTGTCTTTATATATAATGGGCACCCAAGTTACATTTTCATAAAGTTGAAAATATGATTACACAGGTCAACATATCATTTTCATCAGAGTTAAAGTTGGGTGGATTTTGTTGTATTTTTCATGTCAATTTCAAATCTGTGTTCAGTTTTTCACTAGAACGTCACATTTTTGTAATGAGGCTCATTATATATAATTATAAATGTTAATTGGGCGATATATCATGCATTTATAGGATAAACGTATAAAGAGGGTTTACGACAGTTGTCTTTGTTTTTTATGCTATAGACAGTGATTAATATCAGTCTTTATCATGCCAAGACATTGTACTAATCATCCAGATAGTTTCTGTTATGTCTGTGGTTCATTCCTGACAAAAGCAAAACGTCACCCAATTACCGTACTGAAGAAGGTATACAAATTCTACTTTGGCTGTCCACTGGGTGACCAGGATAAGTCTTGGGCTCCACATATCATGTGTACCAGTTGTTCCAACGGACTTCATGATTGGCTCAATCGACGAAAGGCAGCAATGTCATTTGCAATCCCAATGATATGGAGGGAACCATGAGACCATATTAAAGATTGTTACTTTTGCCTTGTGAACACAAGTGGATTCTCAGCTAAAACTAAGCACAAAATTATATATCCTACTCTGGATTCTGCTATTAGGCTTGTTCCTCATGATGACTCACTGCATGTCCCTGTACCTCAAACAAGATGGACTTGCTTCTGTGGAACATGATGAGGAATGTGATGATGATGCAGCAGCTGGTCACAATCCAGAATTATCTGATCCTGATGATATGAATGATAAGATTCAGAACCAGAGACCTTTACACACGCTGAGCTCAATGATCTTATTCGTGATCTAAATCTTTCAAAAGAAAAAGCATAACTTCTTGCTTCAAGGCTTAAGCAAAAGCACTTGCTTGCATAAGATGCTAATATAACTCATTATGTAATCATAACTTAACAGCATTCTTCACTGTAAATGGCTCATTGTGCTTTTGCCATGACATCAATGGGCTCTTCAACAGTTTGTCACAAGTGCATTGTCCAGATGAATGGCGTCTCTTCATTGATTCTTCACACAGAAGCTTGAAGGCAGTGTTACGGAAATTCCAAATCAAGTATACCAATTGCCCATTCTGCTCATCTAAAGGAGTCTTATGAGAATATGAAGAATTTACTAGAAGCAATCAGTTATAAAACACACCAATGGAACATCTGTGGTGATCTGAAGGTCACTGGCATGCTAATGGAAATGCAAGGAGGATTCACTAAATACTGCTGTTTCCTGTGCTTGTGGGATAGCATCTACAGCTGAACATTATGTCAAACGTGTCTGACAGCTGAGGGATACCTATAACTCAAGGACAAGCAGTGCGAAATTTATGCCATTGGTGAGTCCTCATAAAATATTTCTTCCACCTCTTCATATCAAGCTGCGGTTGATGAAGAACCTGGCAAAGGCCATGGGTAAAGCAAACTCGCCAGGATTTCAATATCTTGTTAAGAAATTTCCAAAAATCAGCACTACAAAACTGAAGGAAGGGATATTTATAGGCCCAAAGATCAAGTCTGTTATGCAGGATGAAGATTTTAAGCAATCACTCTCAGCAGATGAACTTGAAGTTTGGGAGGCATTCATGTGGTTAGTGGAAAACTTTCTGGGCAACAATAAGTCTCCTTCATACAAGGAATGAGTTCAGAATTTCCTTGACTCATACCAGAAGCGAGAGCTAGAAGGCCTTGAGCATGCGCAGATGCTCAAGGCCAGCACAAGGAAGAGGGAAGATCTTCGGGCACCGGCATGTCCTGTGCATTGGTGCTAATGCTGGTGCCAAATAGGGGTAAGATCATGTGTTTGGGTAGGTGAGTGAGTGGGGGATGCCAGATCACAGCAGGGGGGGCAATGCTGGTGGCCTTGGGGGAGAGTAAGGTAGACCAGCGCTGGGGGCCACGGGAAGGGGGGGAGGAGGTGGAACGAATCAAGCGAGTTTCCCTTACATCCTATGGGGAAACTCCCTTTGATACACGAGTAAATTGGTTTACGAGCATGCTCCTGGAACGAATTATGCTCGTAAACCAAGGTTCCACTGTACTTTAATAATTATTGAATATGAGAAATATGAATATATGTGAGATATGAATGGATATTTTGAATTCAAAAGAGAATGAATTGTGTGATTGTATGTGTGATGTTCAACTAAAATACTTATATTTTATAAGATTTAAATTTGGAAAAGGTTACCAAGGAAATTCTCCGGTCCTTGAGAGGCCCAGGATAGGAGAAAGGTCAATTATTTGACCCTGCCTGGTTTAGGTGAAATAGAACTAAATTTAAAATGTAAGGTTTTCTAATTCAAGAATATTGTCGGTTCACAAACTGATCTTTTCTTTGATCTTAAAGCATACCGTATTTTTCGCTCCTTAAGAGGCACCCTAGATTTCGAGAAGGAAAACAAGAAAAAAATCCATTCTGAACCAAATTCTCCCTGCCAGGCTCTGCACCCTTTCCTCCCTCCCTGCCAGGCTCTGTATCCTGTCTCCTTCTGGTGGTGTAGTGGTAGGCAGGGACAGGGCAAGCAAGCCTAGTGACAGGCAGGGCCCCCCCAAAGTGCCTAATCTTTCTTCTCTTCTTCACTATCCATGTGTATCATTTCCTCCCCTTCCATTAAGTATCACATCTATGTATCTTTATTCCTCCCCTTTCCAGCATTATTCCATGTCCCTGTCACCTATGCTCCTTCCTCTTTCAGCATTTCTTTGCTGTCTTTTTCCCTCCCCTGGTTGCCCTGTTCTTATGCTGGGATTGTCATTTCCTTCCTCCTGTACTCCTCATCCCCACCCCGAGGCAGGCAGGCAGGGTACCCCCCGTACCTTTAGTTCCTCCGGGCAGCTTGACAGGCCTCTTCCTCCATGCCCCGCCTGAACACAAAGGGAGTCAGAAGAGCGGCGGAGGAGGCAGCTGAGGCCTGGATGTGCCGCCAAGCACTGACATGGGGGAAAGGAGGGAGGAGAGCGGGAGGCTGGAATCAGCCGCCACTGCTGCTATTGACATAGCCACTCGCTCTCTTCAGGGCTGCGCTGCCATGATGGGACTCCCAGCAGCTTCCGGATCCGATGGCTGCTGCTTGCGCCCAGCCTGCGGGGAAGCTGCTGCTCGTGTGAGAAGCAGGACACGCTGTCTCCAGCTGCATCCAGCTGCCTTCCTGGTTGGCTGATGCGGCTGCCTCTTCTTCCCTTCTGCAGCGGCAGAGCGGCACAAAAGGCTGCCTGCCTGGTCCAGCACCACTTCCTGTGAGAACAGAAGTGGCACGGGAAGCGCGGGACTAGGCAAGCAGCCTTGTGCGCCGCTCTGCTGCTACAGAAGGGAAGAGGAGGCAGCCGTGTCAGCTGACCAGACAGGCAGAGTCACACCCGTGCTCTTGAGCTGCGTTGCGAGCCCCGGGATCGTGACAAAGTTCTCTGGCCTGGCATGTCCCTTACCACCAAGGGACCCTTCAGGACTTTGCCTAGCTTATTATCAGCCTAATAAGGGCATGCAAGGAAAGAGTCCAAGTCAGAATGCATCAAATCTTAGCTTTATTATGGTTATTGGTTTCACCAAGCAAAAAGATAGGCTTCTGCTCAGCAGTTTCAAAACAAACAATCATTCACCTTTGGCAAACATAAGCTTCCCAATCACAGGCAAAACCCTCAAATCCAGTGTCCAGGTTTTGTAAGTAAAGCATAATTCAGTCCCCTGCTTCTGGACTTTCTCCGTATTCTGATACACAGTCCTCTTCACCAGAGCAGTTAGTTTTAAGAATATAAGTTTAGAACATTTACTAAGTTGCTTATGCTCCAGCAGCTGTGCCAGCTCAGGGGCATGTAAAAACCCAGAAAAGAAAAAACCCTCCAAACAAAACTGAGCAAAACAGGCAAGCATGTCACATGGTTTATCTTCAGCTCAACGTTTCCCCAAACAAACTGTTGTTTGTAAGTAGGCATAACACTCACATGTACAGGTTTTATAAGGAAAACAGCACAACCAAGTCTGTGGAGTTTTCTTTTGGATAGCCTTGGCTCTGGGAACGTGCAGGGCTCTCAGAACGTTACTGTGATAAATTATGCACAGCTGTGGGGGAGGAACGTACCTGGCTCAGCCTAGCAGCTAACAGGAAAATACCTCCAAACATGTTAGGCTCAAAATTAAAGCTCTCAGGCACAAACTTAATGTTAATATAAAAGGAGAGAAATACAAATCCCCTTCAAAAGCAAACACTGTCCTCTCTGGAGGCTCAGAGACTGTATGCAAAGCCACAACACCTATCTCTCACTGCATTTCAATATCCATGGGAAAAGCCTCAGGTCCTACCAGACTTTCCTGTGTGTCCATTGCTTCCCCTGGGTTTTCTTCCCAACTCTCAGAGGCAGGAGCAAGCTCCTCTGTATCCACCATCAGTTTCCCTAGCCTCCTTAGGCTGGGAAAAGAAAACTCCCTTTCTCTCAGGCTCCTGCCAGCTTCAGTTTTCCACAGCTCAGCCAGGTTCTCCCCTGCTTATCTCCACTCTGCTTGCCCCCCCAGTGTTCTACACTGCCTCGTTTTAAGCTGTGGAGAGACACTCTCCCTCAGCCTAGGTGGGGGAAGGGCCTTCCACACACAGGCGTGTTCCATCTGGCTAAGTGCATGTTCCTTTCCAGCCTTGACTCTTCCATGGAAAGGCAGTAATCTCCTGGCAGGCTTAGGGACAGGTTTAAACTGTGTGCAGCTTTCAAGCTTAACTTTTTCCTGCCCTGCCTCTTCTGACTTCACTGTCTGAGCAGTAGTCAGCTAGCTGTGTAGTCTGTGATTCTACTTGGTCAGCTCTCTTACATAGGGGTATAGTGTATTTCTTCCTTATCCCTGTGGCAAAACCCGGACTGGACTTAGGTTTGTCATAGACAAAACCCGAAACGGACTTGGGTTTGTCACATTAGCCTTGTAGGCTGCTCTGCTGCTAGAGAGGAAGCTGTGTCCAGCGAAGGAGGGCCCCAAAATTAAAATAAGGTAACTGGGGTGGTGGAGGGTGGTTTGGGTATTCGCTCCGTAAGACGCACCCTTATTTCCACCAATTTTTTTGGGGGGAAAATGTGTGTCTTATGGAGTGAAAAATATGGTAAGTAGGTATTCTAGTAAAACAAAGCAGGGATGCAAGATGTCTCTTTAGATTGAACTGTGTTGTTTTAAGTATCTGAAATAGGCTACTTTATAATGTAAACATAGCATGGGATGCGAGTAATCCTTTGTGTCTGTGACAAACTGTCAGCTTTACAGAGAGAATTTCCATGGTTAGAGAGCTACTTTGATTCATCCTTTAAGACTATATAAGAAGAGTACTGGTTAAAATATATCTTGTCTTTCTAAAAAAACAAGGTTTGCATTTATTTAGTAAATTGTCAACTAGAGTGGTGCTAAGGAGTTCCTTTAAGAATATATACATTATTTAGTAACAACAACTTAAAAATAATAAAATGCTCCTGTAATCACCAACAGCTGACCACTTATTTTGTAATAAGATGTGTTTTTCCTTTTTTCTTCATTTGAATTTTTCACTCACTAGAATCTTTGATTTCCTAAATATGGGACTTGAAATATTAATTAAGTGAATAATTTTATTTTCTTTAACTTAATTTCTTTTGATGTGAATTGTATATCATTCATTTCTGTACATGAAGTGTATTTCTTGATAAAGTGTTAAAATATAATTAAATAATAATTTTTAAAAAAGAGAATATATCGTATGTTTTGCTCCATAAGACGCACCCTAGATTTAGAGGAAAATAAGAAAAAAAACATTCTGAACCAAATTCTCCCTGCCAGGCTCAGTACCCAACCCCATACTCCTTGTCAGGCTCTGCACCCTGTCCCCCCTCCCTGCCAGGCTCTGTACCCTGTCCCCCCTCTGGTGGTCTAGTGGTAGGCAGGGACAGGGCAGAGGGCAGGCAGGGACAGGGCAGGCAGGTCTAGTGGCAGGCAGACCAGCCTAGTGGCAGGCAGGCCTAGTGGCATAGTGACAGGCAGGCTAGCCTAATGGCCTAGTGGCAGGCAGGCCTAGTGGCATAGTGACAGGCAGGCTAGCCTAATGGCCTAGTGGCAGGCAGGCCTAGCGACAGGCAGGCAGGCCCTCATAACCCTCACATACCCTAAATCATCCCCCATACCCACCACATACCCCCCAGTACCTTAAATCATTCCCCCAATCCCACCTACGTACCCCCAGTAACTTTTTTAATCATACTCCCCATAGCTTTAAAAAACCCTCCCTCACTCGATGGCTATCCTGGTATTTTAAACATCCCCCCCACCCTCAGTACCTCTTAAAATCCCTCCCTCAATGGCTGTCCTGGTATTTTAAGCTTTCCCCGATGAAAACAAAAACTGTGGATACAGATGTTCTGGAGATAACTTATTAAACACTGACATATAAAACCATGAAAATTCAATTTAAAAAATAAAATGCTAAAAAATATAGTGATAAAAATCCACCAGGGTCCGGATTTTTATCACTATATTTTTTAGCATTGTATTTTTTAAATTGAATTTTCATGGTTTTATATGTCAGTGTTTAATAAATTATCTCCAGAACATCTGTATCCACAGTTTTTGTTTTCATCGGTGGATTGTTTTTACTGTGGATCATCGGGGCCCCCCATTTTAAACTTCCCCCCACCTCCCGGTACCTTTTAAAATTCCTTCCTCTCTGGCTGTCTCCTCTTATTTCCCAGCCAGCGGCGCAGAGGTCACAAGAGCATGGAGGTCAGGAGCAAAGCTTTCTGTGCTCCCGCTTCGGCCTGCACTGCTTTCTGAATGGCTCTGATCAGTTCTTGCAAGTCCCGAGAACTGATCGCAGCCATTCAGAAAGCAGTGCAGCTGAAGCAGGAGTACGGAAAACTTTGTTCCTGACCTTCGCGCCGCTGGCTGGGAAATAGGAGGAGACAGCTAGTGAGGGAGAGATCACGCTGGACCACCAGGTTATTTGCAACAAGTTGCCCCGGATGGCGGGCGGGGAGAGTTGGGGTTTTAAATAGGTACAGTGGCGGTGGGAGTGCAGGGGGTTATTTAACGAAGGTGCAGTGGGCATGTTGCGGCACAGTGGGTGGGGTGTTTTAAAAAGGTGCGGTGGTAGGAGGGGTGTTTTTAAACGGTATGGGGGTACATTTTTTGTACCTTCGCTACATAAGACGCACCGAGATTTCCACCCACTTTTGGGTGGGAAAAAAGTGTATCTTATGGAGCAAAAAATACAGTATACATTATAATATGCATATTTAGAAATTACTGTAAACAGAATCCTCCTCAACAGTAAAAATCCTAGGAATCCTCATTGACAATAATCTTACCTATCGTTCTCAAATTAGTGCTCTCATCAAAAACTGTTTCTATAAGTTAAGGATGATAAGATCTTTAGCTCCTCTCCTTGACCTTAAATCTCTCCAGATCTTAATTCATTCTCTCATAATATCTAAAATCGACTACTATTATTTATTATATAAAGGTTTATACCAAAAGGACATGAGATGCCTTCAACTCATACAAGCAAACACAGCAATAAAAATTATCACTAACTCAAAACAATCTGATCACGTTACTCCTCTGTTGAAAAATGCTTACTGGCTTCCCATTCATCATCGGATCATTTATAAAATCGCCCTCCTTACTTTTAAGACCCGACAGACTAATGCACCAGCATTTATTGACAGATTTCTTATTCCATATGATTCTCCTAGAATCTTAAGATCCTCATCACAATTTACCCTTAATGTTCCATCTCTAAAAATAATTGGCACTTGTCGCTCATATATTTTTTTCTGTAACAGCACCCTCTATTTGGAACTCACTACCATTACATTTAAGAGTAGAGCAAAATTTGGTTAAATTTAAGAGCAGCTTAAAATGCTTCCTTTTTAAAGATGCATGATTAATGTATCCCATCCAATCTTAATACATTCTTATTTTTTTTATCAATTTTAAAACTCTTCCCAATCCTTTTCTCTTTGTTTTTTTGTTTTTTTGTTTTTTTTAAATTTTTTTAAGAATTGTAATTTTTCCCACTCTTCTCTTATTGTTCTATTCCTTCCCCCCCCCTTAGTATGTCTGTTGCTGTATTGTTTTTGTTCATAATTTATTTTTTATTTTAATTGTACAATGCTTTGAAATGTAATGTAAAGCATTTTATCAAATTTTTAATAAACTATTTATAAAACTTTTCTTTAAGCCTGTTATCTGTAAAAGCCAAAAGAATGTCTTTGTTAAAGCCACACCTCTTACTATGCATGAAATGTATAAAAAATGCCTTATATGGAAGGAAAAATATTTTAACCAATTATATAGGTAGGGAAGGTAGGAAAAAATGATGTCACAGTTAGGTATATAGGTAACAGAATTGATTCGGCGAATGGGATTCCTCTCTCCAGCAAGATGGAGTTACACTGCCGTAGAGAGAATCTCCATTGTACAAATAATAATCTATGAGTCTGATTGATGCAAGATTATTCTGTCATTAAATGACTTTTAATAAACATTTTTGATTGGAAATATATCATATTTGTGCAATTATTAAATTTGGAGCACCAGCTTAAACAGGTTAGTAAAGATTCCTGTTTACAGCTCCAGTGTCGTAGATCACTGTCATCACATGCTGTAAGTAAAGATGCTGTGCAGCTCAAGGGTAAGGAAAAGACATCTTGACAGGTAAATCAAATACTGACATCAATACTTGGGGTTGAGGTGCTTCCTGCCCTTTTTTATTTGTTTTATTTTCTATTATTCTTGCATCTTTTTACTTTTTTCTTGCTTATTTTGTACAGTACTAATTTCTTTTAAATTAGTTTAATTGAATGAATGAACTTTATTCAACCATTCATCCTTTTTTTCCTTCTAACTAAGGTAGAAGAGTCCTGCCGTTAACAGCAGGACTCTTCCACCTTACTTGTCTGCTGTGATGATGATGTCCTGCTCTGATGGTGTCCATCTCTGTCCAGTGGTATGGATGTGTGGTATGGTGTGAGGTAGTGTTTTTTTTGTGTGTGATCATTCAAGCAAACCTGTGGGTGATCATTGGTGTTTTCTCAGCGGTGGCCTTTGAGGGTGAGATTTAGGGAGAGAAGCAGCTGATTTCACCTGCCGGCCGAGGATCAGCTCTGAAGTTGCCGACGATGAGTTTCTGCTCCAGATTGATTCCTCGCTTTCGTCTTCTTGATGGCTGTGTTGTAGAGTCTGCGGCCGTTGTCCCGCCATCAGAATCTGCTGTCTTTGATCGCTTCGGACCAGGGCCTAGATTGTAGTACTTCTGCCCTTGTTGCCTGTGTCGAGGATGGTGTGCCACTCCCCTGTAGTTGGAGATCTTGATTCTACTTTTTGCATCCTGCCTTTTCTCCTCCTCATCGTCCATCTGACTTGCCTGTCTTGCTGGGGATGATCCTGCTTTTGACTGCTTTAGGACACAGCCATCGGCTCATTCTTTCCTAGTGAAGTCCTGGTCCAGGTTGATGACAGACTTCTCCAGAGTCCTCCTGTTCTACAGGATTGTTTTATGTTTGATTTGATTTTTGTTCAATTTTTCTTTTACCTCTTTATTTTCATTTTTCTGTTTTGATTATAATTATGTATTTATTTTATTTCCCATTTTATTCTTGTGGTGAAATTACTTTTTTTGGATACTGGGGTTCTTTATAGTTATATCCTATGCTTTTTCTGGGGGTTCTCCATCTTTCCTTCCTTTTCCTAATTTATCTTTTACAAAAGCATCGTTTTCCTCCCAGGCACTTAGTTTAGATTATGAGCCCAATTAGGATAGAGAGGGTAGTTTTAATGTGCCTATTATATTATTCTATATTATATATTATTGTTACTATATATGTTATATTGTAAGCTGCATAGAATTGCTGGATATGCAGGTTATAAATATTTAAATAAATAAATATATGGTTACAACCAAGATTCTCACTTGTTTGACTAGCTATATGTGGTTAGCATGGTGAGGACTTGCCAACTAATGATTAAGCATGAGTGGCTGTGGCCCAAACAGAGTGATGAATGCGGCTCTGGCCAAAATGAACCATGTAGGTCTTTATCTGCCATCTTTTACTCTGTTACTATGTATACCTGTGCTCCAAAATATTTAGCTGATTTGTTCATTTCATACACATCATCTCAATCCCTTCATTATTTTCATGGCAGAATTCTTTTTGCACCTCCTCTCTCTCATATACATTTGTATCACATAGTATCACACAATGTGCATCTTTTTGTAATTTGGCTCCCATTTCATGGGATGTCCTTCCACCAGAAGTCTCTGCTGGCTGAGGTTTGTCTTGTGTATGTATACGAATGTATATTTTTTTACTTTATACGTTATCATACATGATATACTGTAGTGCTTGGATCCAGCTTTGATGGCAGCTTTGAAGGCAGATTATCAAATTTGTAATTAAATTTTTCTCTTTGGGGAGAGGTAAATAGTGGAATGCCTAAGAGATCTGTACTGGGACCAGTAGTTTTTAACATATTTATTTATAAAGAAGTTTTTATCAAAACTCAGGAGTAATACAACAAGCAATATAAAGCTCATAACAAAAACATACCAATATCATGTCCATATCCAAAGAACATCCGAGTTAACAAGAACTATTAGTATCTTATGAATTACTTCCAATTTTAATAGAAAGATTTTAGATAAAGAGTTACCCCCATCCTTACCCACAAATAGCCCATAAACATAGGTAACAATGCACAACAAAATATTGCAAAGTAATCCACAACCCCCATGTGAAGAAAAAAAAAAAAAAAAGGCAACCTATAAGCAAGTGTCATGAGCTAGCAAAAAAGGGCCCAAATAGACTCCCATTTAGAGTTTGTTCATTTACGAAGCACTACAAGGTGTTCCATCTCACAAATGTACCAAACTTTTATAATCCATGCAGACAAAGAAGGCATAGCAAGTTATAAATGGGCTGGAAAAAGGAGCAATGAGTGAAGTGGTTAAAATTTATAGATGGCATAAAATTTATTTAATTTCTGCAGTTTCTAGACCACACTAGCCCAGGTAATAAGTGGTTTACCATTCAACCTTCAAAATAAAAACAAAGTAACATATTTTAAAAATTAAACAAATATTAAAACTCACAATTAAATGTAACTCAGATTCCATTCTAGCTTCAGTTATTAAAAGTTAGGTAAAAAGTGAATTCAGGCATATTAGTTTAGGACTTTTGACACTGGGCATCCAAATTTCAGAAAGTTCATTCATTTAAGAAATTTTCTGTTGATGGATATATTGAGGTAAGAAGAATCACAATGAAATATGACAGAGAATTTTTGACCCAATCATTAATTGCTTTGATTTTGCTGTGAGTGGGATAAATGATTAGATCGGTTACCTGACAATCTGAAATATAATTTCAGCATGATACCTTAAACTCTTCACAATATATTAACATATACATTGCAGATTTGATATTTAGCATGACTACCTTCTTTTGGATTGTATTGAATTTTTGCCAGACAGCTACCACAAAGGTCTCCTGTAAAACTAATCATTGAATGAGCAAGCTATAAAATCGCTGTTGAAGAAAAAGTCCCTCTACCAGTAGGTGATACATCAGAAGAACATATTACATCAATAGAATAGCTAGTAGTATTTGTCTGGAAATCAACATATTAGGATTACCCAAGGGTTTTAAACTCATACTTAACCATGATACCTTTGAGGATTATATACATGTATGTTGAAATCCCTAAACACAAACAAATTAGAAAACCCTGCAGAAAGTTCTGGCAAAGACCGAAGTACATTTACAGAACCTGTAATAGGAGGGGGAAATAAATAAGAAAGAGATTCATTTTAATCTTACACCATTTCCTATCATTTCATCAATTCCCAATCCACAAAAGGGCATTGCCTCCGATCCTAAGACTTCTCAATTTCCTGATGAGGTACTTTGTCAAAACACCTTCTAAAATAATGAAACATTGTGGGGGTCATTTTAGAAGGATCTACAATTGTAAAGTGTGGCATTTACACATATGAGGCAATTCTTTAACAGGGTGCCAACATTTAGGCACCATATTTAAGTGGGTAGTGAGCCTATTCTATTTGAACACTTTTCATGTAAGGGATCTTATAAAATACTAGCATAAATGGGGCACTAACGTGCCTAAATGTAGGCACACACACATTTAAGCCACATATATGGCACAAAAATGTATATTCTGAGGAATAAATTAGGACACTCCCACATATCCTCCCACTTAAAGTGGCTCAAATCATACACAAGTGTATCACATCAGGTGCACATGATTAGAACATTGTTAATCAGCATTTTGAAGAAGGTTTGCCCTACTTAAACCTTAGACATTTAGTTTGGTGTGCTCATAACTGCTGCGGTGCTAGTGAACACCATAGTGAGATCAAAAGAGCTGTCTGATGCCTTCAGATAGAAGATTGTAGCAGCTTATAATTCTAGTAAGGGATTTAAAAAGATTTCGAAAGAATTTGACATTAAATATTCCATGCTCCGGAAAATAGTGTACAAGTAGAAGACTGCCAACATGACCAGGTCTGGCCATCCAAGCAAGTTGATCCCCAGAGCAGACCGCAAGATGCTAAAAGTCATTTCTAAAAACCCTAAAATGTCATCATAGGACCTACAGCAGGCTCTTGCTATTGTTGATATGAAAGTGCATGCCTCTACAATCAGAAAGAGACTGCACAAATTTAACTTGTATGGGAGGTATGCAAGGAGGAAACCTTTGTTCTCTAAGAGAATCATCAAGCCAGACTGAAGTTTGCCAGAGAGAATGTAGACAAACACCAGGACTTCTGAAATAGTGTTCTATGGACAGGAGTCTAAAATTGAATTATTTGGACACCAGAAAAGAGAACATGCTTGGCATACACCAAATACGGCATTCCAGGAAAAGAACCTCTTACTAACTGTGAAGCATGGAGGTGGAAGTGTCATGGTTTGGGGATGCTTTGCTGGCCAGCTCACCATCATAGAATCCACCATGAATTCTATCATGTATTAGAGGGTGCTTGAGGAACATGTGAGATCCATCTGTAAGAAAATTATGCGGAACTGGACACTGCAACACAACAATGACCCATAACATACCAGTAAATCCACCAATGACTATCTGAAAACTAAGAAATGGAGAGTCCTGGAGTGGCCGAGTCAAAGCCCTGATCTTAATCCCATTGAAATGCTGTGGGGTGATTTGAAACAGACTGTACATGCAAGAAACCCCTCAAAAATCTCACAGCTGAAAGCATTCTGCATTGAGGAGTGGGCCAAACTTTCCTCGACCAATGTCAGAGACTGATAGATGGCTACAAGATGCATCTCACTGGTTATTTCAGCCAAAGGAGTAACACTAGCTATTAGGGTGTAGGGTGTCCTAATTTATTCCTCACATTTTTGTGAATATCTTTTGTTTCATGAGTAAATCAAAGAAATTTTTTGGTTTACCTGCAATTATATCACTTTATTTTCCAGAGATAAATAAAAACATGATTTGACATCGATATGTGAACATTTCTTAAGAAAAAATTGAATACTAATTTTTTCACATGACTGTATATGAAAAATGAATGGAAAAAATGGCATTACAATTAGTACTATTATGGGGGTGGGGCCCCCCTCCCCACAAACAAAAAAGTGTCCTGCTGCCTATGCCTAGAATGACTATTTAAATAAAGTTGGGATTAAGTATGGTAGCATCTATGAGATGAAAATAACCAGGTGAATCGCTGGAATGGTGTCTCACGGTGAGGAAGGTTCTATATTTCTTCTAAGACTAAGTATCTTAATAAAAAATTTGGCCCTCAACTTAGGGGGTCCTTTTACAAAGGCGCAGTAGCAGTTTAACGCATGGAATACTGCGCATTAAACCACCTGCCGTGCTAGTACCTAATGCCTCCATTGACGAGGCGTTAGGATTTTAGGCTGACGCAGGGGTTAGCACGTGATGAAATGTCCGACTCGCTAACCCCCGTAGCGCGCCTTGATAAAAGGAGCTCTTAACCTCTGTTTTAGATTTCAGCTCCTTATGTGATTGAGTTTGACACTCTTACCCTAAACTGTACCATTCCCTCTGGTTTTTGCAGCCCAAATGCATGACCTTGCATTCCTTAGCATTAAATTTTAGCTGCCAAATTTCAGACCATTCTTCAAGCTTTTCCAGATCTTTCTTCATTATTCACACCATCCTGGGTGTCTACTCTATTACAGATTTTGGTATCATCTGCAAAGAGGCAAATCTTACCCGACAGCCTGTCAGCAATAACATTTATAAAAATGTTAAAAAGAACAGAACCTTGAGGCACACCACTGGTAACATCCCTTTCGTCAGAGTGATCTCCATTGATCACTACCCTCTGTCGCCTTCCACTCAACCAGTTCTTGACCCAGCCCATCACATTGGGACCAATCCCCAGGGCGCTCAGTTTATTTATTAGACGTCTGTGTGGAACACTGTTAAAGGCTTTGCTAAAATCTAAACACACCACATCTAGCGCACTCCCTCTATCCAATTCTCTGGTCACCCAGTCAAAGAAATTGATCAGATTTATCTGACAAGATCTACCTCTAATGCACAGATGTCAGTCAGTCCTTGAGGGCCGCAATGCAGCCAGATTTTCAGGATTTCCCCAATGAATTTGCATGAGATCTATTAGCATACAATGAAAGCAGTGTATGCAAATAAATCTCATGCATATTCATTGGGGAAATCCTGAAAACCCATCTGGATTGCGGCCCTCGAGGACTGACTTTGACACCCCTGCTTAGTGAATCCATGTTGCCTCCAGTAATGTAATCCACAGTATTCAAGAAACTTTACCATTCAATGTTTTTTTTAAAGTGTTTCCATTAATTTGCTTACCAAATAAGTCAGACATACTGGTCTGTAATTCCCTACTTCTTACTTACTTCCACTTTTGTGGAGAGAGACAATATCTGTCCTTCTCCAGTTCTCTGGTACCACTCCCAACTCTACAGACTTATTGAAAAGGTCAGTCAGCGGAGCCACCAGAACATCCCTAAGTTCCTTCTGCACCCTCAGATGTTCACCATCTGGCCCCATCACTTTGTCTACCTTTATTTTAGCTACCTCCTCACGAACACAACCCTCTGAAAATCGATCAGGGTCTACCACTCCTCCATCCCTATTCATGTTTATCTTCTGCAGTCCCACTCCTGGCGTTTCAGCCATGAACACAGAACAGAAATATTTGGTAAGCAATTCAGCCTTTTCTTTATCTGCTTCTACATATTTCTCCCCTTCACCTTTGAGTCTCACAATGCCACTTTTGCACTTCTTCCTATCACTAATATATCTAAAAAAAGAGTCTTTTCTCCCCGTTTTACCATGTCAGCTATTTTTTCTTCCATTTGCATCTTTGCTTTTCTGACATGACCAGCCTCTCTTAACTTTTCCAGATATTTTTGTCTGTCTTGCTCTTTCTGCGATCTTTTGTAGTTTATGAAAACTAACCTCTTATTTCTTACCTTCTCAGCTACTACTTTTGAGAACCAAAGCGGCCTTCTTTTCCTCTTACATACTTGCCTCACAAAAAGATTTGTTGCTTTTACAATTACTCCTTTCAGCTTTGTCCACTGTATTTCTACTCCTTCCAGACAACAATTTATTGACATAATCCCCCATCCAAACAAAGTTAGTTTATTTAAAGTCTATAATATTTGCTTTTGAATGAGCCCTCTCTACACCCATCTTAATATTAAACCGTATCATGCAGTGATCACTGGATGCCAGATCACCCATTGTAACATCAGAAACACTTTCCCCGTTTGTAAACACTAAATCCAGTATGACCCCTTCCCACATGGGTTCCATTACCAACTGCTGGAACAGTTCTCCTTGTAGAGAATCCAGGATCTCCCTACTTCTAGAAGACCCATAATAGGGATACCAGGCATGTTAAAATCACATATTAGTAAAACTTCCCCTTTTTTAAGATATATTCTGAATGTCTACTATTAAATCTCTGTCCACTTCTTCCATCTGTGAAGAAGGACTGTATATCACACCAACGTAAACATATTCACCATTCCCTCTTTCCAAATTAATCCACAGTGCCTCTTCCTTGTCCTGCAGAGCCTGCAATTGTGTGGCTTTAATATGATCTTTAACAAATAATGCTACTCCCTCTCCTTTTCTTCCTACCCTGTCTTTTCTGAACAGATTATAGCCCGGAATAACTACATCTCAGTCATGGGTCTCTGTGAACTACGTCTCTGCTATCGCCATTATATCCAACTCATCTTCCAGCACAGCTTCTAGATCTAGAATCTTGTTTCCCATACTTCGAACATTAGTATATACTGCTTTCCAGACATTGCTCCCTTTCCCCATTCATATAGAGGTATTTAGTGATTTACTTACTTGAGAGCTTATATTTACCCATGGGCTTTGATCACCCTGCCCCATCATTTCTAGTTTAAAGCCCTCTTGGGTAGACACTTCTTCCCTTCTTTAATAGATGCACACCATCCCTGTTCAGTAGCCCTTGGAAAATCATCCCAACCCAGGCTTATTAGGGGGTCCAGGCAACCAAAACGCTCGACACCATCCACATAGCCATGTATTCATCTCCAGGATGTGAGCTTCTCTGCCCTGGCCTTTACCCTTAGACAGAGAGGATGGACGAGAATACCACCTGCGCTCCTTGACGGCTTTATCTTCTCTCCCAGAGCCACAAAGTCACTTTTGATATGTTCGCAGGGGTACCTGGAAGTATAGTTAGTGCCAACATGGATAAGCAGAAACGGATAATAGTCATCAGGCTTGATGAGTCTCGGCAAGTTCTCCGTAACATCTTGGATTTTGGCACCAGGCAGACAGCATACTTCTCGTGACATCATGTCTGGTCTACAGATGGATGCTTCTGTACCCCTCAGAAGGGAATTGCCAACTACCAGGATCCAGTAATTTTAGGATTTCGAACTTTGGTCCTTTCTCTCCTTGGGATGTTCCCATCTCCTCCACTTCCAGGATAGCATGCCGGTTCTTCAGTTCAAGGGTGGGGGAGGGGAGAGGACTCACAGTACCAATCTTGCAGTATTTTGTAATCTGAGTCCAGCTGTCTTCCCTAAGCACAGCTACTTCTTCCCCACTGCTGGAAATCTTTGACGCCTCATGAACCATTTCATCGATGTACCTCATATTTTCACGGATGCTTCTCAGTCTTGCCACCTTCTCTTGCAGTTCCTTTACTTCCTTCATGAGAGATTCAAGCTGAAGACTGCTTGCACATGGAACCACTCCCTCTGCCTGGGTTAACATTTTCTGTCTGCACAGAGACAGAAGTTGTAACCTGAGCAGCCATACTGTGATGCAGAAGTACTTATACCTGGAAGAATAAAGAAAGGGCAGAAAAATCCTACCAAAGTAATGCCCTGTTCCTGGTTGGCTGAAAACCTATAAATCAAAAAGCTCTGCCTTGGGGTGAACGAGAGGGAATTAAATTAACACCAGAGTTTTTCCTCAACAGCTATTTGTACCCTAATTTGATATTATACCCTGAAATGCAACCTAAAACATTAATCTAGGCTAAAGCACTGTTTTGTATTAAACCCTAACAGAGACTCTAAAGGCTACACTATTGCCTAACTGATTTTACTGAGCTAAAAAAAGAGAACTATAATGATATAACCTACTGGAACCCAGGTTCACAGGTTGCTGTGAAAACTATCTTTAATGCTGAGCCTCTACAACCTCTTAGAATCAGGCTTACTAAAGGTTAGGCACTAGGCCAGCATTCCTCCCCTCAAGGGTCACCTGTGGAGTCTGATCTCTAATAAGCTTGCCTACATCCACAACCTCTTCATCTCTTGATCTTTCTATCTTCTTGCACTGACTGAGAACTGGATCTGTCCGTATGACTCTAAAAGTATAAACATGAACCAGGAGAACAAATCTTGGAAAAATATCACTCGTCAAGTTCTGGTATGCTAATATACACTATCCAAACCCAATTCGGGTTGCTACAGTGTGAGCAGAGCAGCAAACCAACAAAAGTCTAACAGGTGTGCTAGTGGCGTCCACCCCAGCCCGTAGAACACTGGGGATGCTGCAAGTGAGTGTTAAAATAGTTGGCAGCTTCCACAGATGAGTCAAAAGAGTGCCACTGACCCTTTTGGTGAAGTTCCAATGTTGCTGGATATAGAAACATGAAGCGCACCTTCTTCTCTGCCAGAGTAGCACATAAAGGATAAAATAATTTCCGCTTTTCTGTTAGTGCAACAGAGTAATGCTGAAAAATACGAATCTCAGCTTCTCCAAATTTTAATGTATCTCATTGCTGTTTAAATTGGTGCAGTATTTCCACTTTATGATTGTAATTGAGCAATTTAGTTATGATCAACCGCGGTCGTGTGTCTCCCGGTCGCTCTCTGCCTATTCGGTAAGCACGCTCAGTCCTCAGGGGACCCACATCTCCTCGCATAGGAAATGTATCCCATAGCCAGATTTCTAGCGTAGTTAATAGAGCAGGGCCCACCACTGTTTCTGGGAAGCCCATAAATCTAAGGTTAGATCTACGGGACCTGTTCTCCAAATCTTCCAAACGTTCTGCCTGCTGACATATAAGGTCCTTCAACGCTTGCAAAGTGGTAGCCTGGGCTCCCTGGTTGTCTTCCGTCCCCGAGACCCTGGTCTCCAGCTCATTAGTGCGGCAGACTGTATCTGTAATTGTAGATTCCAGCCGCAAAAGCTGTTCGGAAAGGCGATCAAGGCCTGGCTGTAGCGCCAGCACTACAGCCTTTGTTATATCCTGTGGCGCCTCTGTGGCCAGGTGACTCATTGTGTTCGGGGAGCCAGCCGTCATCTTGTCCTCTGCAGGTTTGGGACATTCGGGATCTTTTTTTGTTGATCGGGAGGCCATCGGGTGCATCGGAGATGCTAGGTATTTTTTCATGCGCCAATCCGCCATTGTAATGATGCGGCCAGGGGCTCTATGTGCTCTGCAAAAGCGCAAAAAGTGTTGATTTCGGACTCAGGGCCTGGGAGCTCAGGCAGGAAACGTCTGTCCGGGCTACTGCATTATGTCTAGTTTTTGGTATGGACAGGTTTAAAAGTGTAAGAACTTAAGAAAGTTCGCGAACCGCCCACACTGTGAATGAGTGAGTGCCTTCCCGCCCAAAGTAGGCACGTGACTCCTCAGTTTGATAATCCAGCAAAGAAGCTAACCAGGTGAGGTGGGAGGGTTGTGAGACTATCTGACTGCTGTCCATAGATAACACCTTTTACGGTAAGTAACGACAAGCAGGCAGCATATTCTCACATGTGGGACTCCCTAGCTAAGTCAAATGGGATGGAGAGAGTGTTGGCCATTAAGAAAATTAATTTTGTATGACTGCTTGGCTGAAGTGACCATCCCGTCTGGAATAAGATTCCAGACAGCAATTTGATGTGAAGGTATGAAATGAGAACTAAGTAGCAGCTTTACAGACCTCATCAATTGGGGTAGGGTGGAGAAAAGCAACAAAAGCTGCCATAACTTGCATTTTAAGGGCTGTGACACAACTCTCTAGTTGCAGCCCAGACTGAGCATAACAGAAAGAGATACAAGTCGCCAACCAAGTGGAAATAGTGTGCTTGGATACAGGACATCCCAATTTGTTAGGATCAAAAGAGATATAAAGATTATGAGATGTCCAATGTGGCTGAGTTCTATGCAAGTAATAAGCCAAGGCACACTTGCAGTCCAGAATATGAAGAGCCACTTCTCCAGGATGAGAGTGGGGCTTGGGGAAAAATATTGGAAGCACAATCGATTGATTTAGATGAAATTCAGTGACGACTTTAGGAAGAAACTTTGGATGAGTGCGAAGTACAACCTTGTCATGATGAAACACTGTGAACGGTGGGTCCGCCACAAGGCGCTTGAAGCTCACTGACACTTCAAGCTGAAGGGAAATTAAAAAACTACTTTCCAGGTGAGGTATTTCAAATGAGCGGTGGACATTTGTTCAAAAGGAGGCTTCATCAAGATCCCAAACCACCAGTGGTGGCTTAAGAGGTGGTTTGACATGGTAAAGTCCTTTCATGAATCGAAACAGCAAGGAATGAGCAGTGTGAGGTTTCCCTTCAACAGGTCGGTGAAAAGCATTGATAGCACTGAGATGCACTCTAATCGAAGTGGACTTAAGACCAGAATTGGATATGTGAAGAAGGTAATCCAAGACTGAAGAAACGGATGTAGATTCTGTATTGTGCTGATGAAGAGAACACCAGGTGGAAGATTGTGTCTATTTCTGCTGATAGCACAGTTGTGTAGATGGTCTTTTGGAAGCTTCTAAAATAAGTCTGACAGGCTGAGAAAGTTGGAGATCAGCTGAGGTCAGCCCGAGAGGTACCAAGCTGTCAGGTGTAAAGATTGAAGATTGGGATACAGGGAAAACTTTGAAGCGGCACTGCTTCCTTAATATTGAGTTGAAGTAGAAGGGAGAACCAAGGTTGTCTGGGCCACCGCAGAGCTATAAGAATCATGGTGGCTAACTCATGTTTGAGCTTGACAAGCGTCTTGAGGATGAGAGGATTTGGGGAGAAAGCATAAAGAAACTAGTGTGTCCATTCCAGTAGAAATGCCCCCGTTCTGCTCCAGGCAGTACTCTAATCAGCTGGAAGTGGATGCAACTTGTTGTTGTGATGGGATGCAAACAGATTTACTTGCGGAGTTCCCCACTGAGCAAAGATGTGACAGAGAACTGTAGAGTTGAGCGTCCACTCGTGAGGCTAAATAATTCGACTGAGTCTTGTTTGCCAAATAATTCTGCTCTCCTTGCTTTTAGAACAATGTTTCCAGCAACTGCCCACTTCTAAATCTTTTGGGCCTCCTGACAAAGAAGAGAACCTGTTCCACCTTGCTTGTCACTTGTCACTTGATTGCCCGTGCGGACTAGAAGAACATGACCAGTTAGAACAATGGTCTCAAACTCAAACCCTTAGTGGGGCCACATTTTGGATTTGTAGGTACTTGGAGGGCCGCAGAAAAAATAGTTAATGTCTTATTAAAGAAATGACAACTTTGCATGAGGTAAAACTCTTTATAGTTTATAAATCTTTCCCCTGGTCTGGCATCTGTCTCCTTCCCTCCCCCAACTTTTTATTTCTTTCACCCTGCCCCTTCTTTCTTTCTCTCTCTATCCATGCCCCCATTCTTTCTATATGTCTGTCTGTCTTTCTTTCTCTCTCTCCGTGCCCCCTTTCTTTCTTTTTTTCTTTCTCCATGCCCTTTCTTTCTGTCTTTTTCTCTCCATGCCCCTTTCTGTCTGTGTTCTGTTTCCCTTCTTTCTTTCTGTCTCCCTGTCCCCCCTTTCTTTCTTTACTTCTCCCTGCCCTCCCCCAAGCCACCACCATCGGGGAACAGGCCACCACCACCGCAATCGGGGAACAGGCTGCCGCCACCACAATCGGGGAACAGACCAGCGCCGAGGTCTTAATTCTCCCTGCTTATCTTCCCCAGCGTGGGGCCAACCAATTCACGCCACCCAACATCAATTCTAACATCGGGGAGGAACTTCCGGGCCAGCCAGGCAGCGATTGGCTGGCCCGGAACTTCCTCCCCGACATTACAATTGATGTCAGGTGGCAAGAATTGGTCGGCTCCGAGCTGGGGAAGATAAGCAGGAAGAGTTAAGACCTCGGCGCTGGCCTGTTCCCTGATTGTGGCAGCGGCAGCCTGTTCTCCGATTGCGGCGGTGGCGGCCTGTTCCCCGATTGCGGCGGTGGCAGCCTGTTCCCCGATTGCGGTGGCTTGAGGGAGGGCAGTGGGAAGGGAAGCAGATCGGAGGACCCCTGCTTTAGGCGAGGACAGATTGCGGGCCGCAAAATAGTCCCGTGGGGGGCCGCATGCGGCCCGCGGCTTGCGTGTTTGAGACCACTGAGTTAGAAGATGCTGAAAAGCTCTGAGAGCATAGTAAATTGCTCTGAGTTCCAAATAATTGATGTGATACAGCTGTTCTCGAGGAGACCAATAGCCCTGAGTACGAAGCCCATCCAAATGAGCTCCCCAAACATACGTTGATGAGTCTGTGGTCAGAACTTTCTGATGAGGCGGAATGTGGAACAACAAATCTCTGGAAAGATTGGAAGAGTTCATCCACCACTGCAGAGACCGAAGTGACAATGTGACTGTAATGTGCTGCAAGAGAGGATTAAGAGCCTGAGACCATTGGGGCATCCTGAGATGAAGTCTTGCAAAGCGAGTAACATGGGACCATGGAAGCCATGTGACACAGAAGGATCATCATGTCTGGCTGAGATGGATTGAAGACAAGAAATCTGATGACAAAGTTGAAGCAACATGTCTTGACGTTGTTGAGGAAGAAATGCCTTGAGCTAAATGGTGTCGAGGAGAGCTCCTATAAATTGTAGCTTCTGAGAGGGCTGAAGTTGAGACTTGGGAAAATTGATTTCGAATCCCAACTGTTTAAGAAAGAGGATGGTCTGCTGAGACACTAAGGTCATACCCTGCGAAGAAGGATCCTTGATGAGCCAATCGTTCAGTATGGAAATACTTGGAGATCCTGAGAACGTAGGGCTGATGTCACTACAACCAGGCACTTGGTAAAACTCTGGGAGAGGATGCCAAACTGAAAGGGAGGACTTTGTATTGATAATGGTGGTGTGAGCCACTTGAAATCTGAGGTATCTCCTGGAGGCTGGATGCACTGGAATGTGAGTGTAGGCCTCTTTGAGCTCCAGAGAGCATAGCCAATCATTGCAATCTAATAGGGGACATAAAGTTGCCAGGGAGAGCATTCAAAACTTTTCCTTCACTAGAAACTTGTTGAGATCTCTGAGATCTAAAATAGGTCTGAGATCTAAAATAGGTCAGATCTAAAATAGGTCTTCTATGGAACAAGAAAATACCAGGAGCAAAACCCCCGGTTCCTTTGAGTAACATAGTAGATGTCAGCAGATAAAGACCCGAATGGTCCATCCAGTCTGCCCAACCTGATTCAATCTAAAAAAAAAATTTTTTTATTTTTCCTTAGCTATTTCTGGGCAAGAATCCAAAGCTCTGCCCTGTATTGCGCTTAGGTTCCAACTACTGAAGTCTCCATCAAAGCTCACTCCAGCCCATCTACACCATCCCAGCCATTTAAGCCCTCCCCACCCATCCTCAACCGAATGGCCATATACAGACACAGACCGTGCAAGTCTGCCCAGTACTGGCCTTAGTCCTTCACTATTTACTATTATTTTCCAATTCTAGATCCTCTGTGTTTATCCCACGCTTTTCTGAACTCTGTCACCATTTTCCTCTCCACTACCTCTCTCGGGAGCGCATTCCAGGCATCCACAACCCTCACTGTAAAGAAGAATGTCCTTACATTGCTCTTGAGTCTACCACCCCTCAGCCTCAAATTATGTCCTCTGGTTTTACCATTTTCCTTTCTCTGGAAAAGATTTTGTTCTACGTTAATACCTTTCAAGTATCTGAACATCTGAATCATATCTCCTCTGTCCCTCCTTTCCTCTAGGGCAGTGATCTCAAACTCAAACCCTTTGCAGGGCCACATTTTGGATTTGTAGGTACTTGAAGGGCCTCAGAAAAAAATAGTTAATGTCTTATTAAAGAAATGACAATTTTGCATGAGGTAAAACTCTTTATAGTTTATAAATCTTTCCTTTTTGGGGGCGTGGCATGCTGACAGCTAAGAAGGTCGTGTGATATTACAGCTCCTCCTCCATAGGCACCATTCTGAAGCTTATTAAGAGTAATTTGTAAAAAAAAAAAATTATTTAAAACGAGCACAATTCGTTACTAAGTATATAGGCATAGAATGGCTTCCGGGAAACAAAAAATGAGTCAGCTTTTGTGGCAGGGGGAAATCTGAAGCGGCTCAAACATGACCCGCCCACTCCATCTAAAATACCCCTGCCTAAAGAGACGTCAGATTTGATCAACTAATGGATAAACTTAATAATCTTACAACCTTACTTCAAAATAACACTGCTAAATTAGATAAGATACAAGACGAAGTGCATACTTTGTCCCAGCAACTACAAGTATGTGAAGGCAAAACGGACCTCTTAGAACACTGGGTAGCAAAGTTGAAAACCATTTGATTCCAGTTCAAACTATGCATAAATATATTATCCGTATTTCACAAGATGTGGAACATTTGGAAAACAGGAGTCGAAGGTGAAATGTCAGAATTTTGGGAATTCCTGAGGGGTTAGAAGGATCGAACCCTGTCACCTTTTTATAAGATTTCTTGCCTAAGATCTTGTCATTAACTTTTCAATACCAGTTTGAAATTGAATGAGCTCACAAGAGTTCCATCAAAACCTCATAGTGGAAGAAATAGCCCACGGCCTCTTATTTATAAAATACTTTGATTCCAGCAGGCATTGGACATTTTAAATAAGGTTAAATAGTTACAAAGGCTTGACTGGCAGGAACACAAAATATCTATCATACCAGATCTGGCGAAGGTAACTGCTACGAGTAGAGAATTTTTGTTGATGAGACCTCAATTAAAAGTGATGGGAGCTAGATATGGACTTTTCTATCCAGCGACAATGAAGATAACTCTGAACAACAAAACTTCCCACTTTCAGGATCCAGTATAACTTCAACAATTTATCAACAGTTTCCAAGACCCAATGTCTTAAGCTGACATTTGAAAATAATGTTTTTAATGTCTGTTGTGGATTCTTTGCTCGTTAAAGTGTTTACTTTTATTCAAGGGCAATTTCTTTTTCACTCCTGTATTTTAATTAGTCTTTAAGCCCGTTTCATTAACGGGTGCTAGAATAGATGTGCGTGTGTGTCTTTCTTTCTGTCTCTCTCTTTCCACGGCTGTCCACCACCACCCCTTCCCTGCTCCCCCTATCCATCAATACCGTCGAGCAGCACCCCTTCACTGCTCCCTGTCCAGCAGCAGCCATTCTCCCTTCGTTTTACCTTCCCCCTTCCCTTGCTTTTACCTCCTCCATGTCCAGCAGCACCCCTTCCCTGCTCCCCCGTCCAGTAGTATCCCTGCTCCTTTCCCTGTTCTCCCTGTCCAGCATCCACTAGCCCAGGCAGCCTAGGGGCTTTTGCTAGGTTGACCCACCTTGCATTATCGAAGTGAGCCGACCTAGCAAATGCCCCGCGGCTGCAAGATGAAACCGCGGCTGCTGCGTTTGCTGGTCCGGGGGTGAGAAGAGGCATCCCGGCAGCAGCAGCGCAGGAAGTCAGCAGGCATCGGAGATCAGGGCAGAAGGCAAGCATGTGCAGCATGGAAGCACACATCACAGCGGCATGGATCACGGCATCGTAAGTGCGCATCGCGCTTAGGGTTTTATTATAGAGGATATATATATATTCCTTTCAGATTTTGGAAAGTGCTTTGGCTGGAATTTACTTAAACCTTTTTGCTGCCAAATAGGAGCTGAGTTTGCAGCTTAAAGGCGGGACTATGGATGTATGTGTTATTGGATTGGGTGCTGATTGATTGCTGGTGAGGTGTCTGACGAGTCGGGTTGGAGACTGGATTTGAGAGGGAGATCTGAACAGTGCATTTGTGGAAAATTCCTTGCAGCAATTACCCTCCATTTTGGATTGTAACTGGGAATTCTTTTCTCTCAACGGTCCCTTTCAATTTAAAAGACAAATAATTCTGTGGCACAAGTTCCCGGAATGAAGGCATATCGGGTGTAAGTGGGTGGAGTCAGCACGGACGTCTAGAAATGCTGATTGGATAAATACATTGACAGCAGACTGAGATTCTGTTGACAAACTGGCAGAAAATGGCCTATATAGGAGGCAGTTTCTCAGCATCTGCGTCCTGCAGCAGAAACCTGGCTTGTTTTGAATGTGCCACGGGATTCTCCTCTTTGCTCTCACTTTGTTTGAAGTGTGGTGTAGCAAGGTGCAGATTCATGAGAGCTGTGGTTTTTATATCCGGGTTCAGGCTGCTGTGGCGGAGACTGTTTACTTGATAAGAGATCACTACATCCAGATGCAACAAAGAAAAACAACTCAGGGAAGTCACACCACTTACAATATTTTCAGCGTATGAATGGAAATGTGGAGCTCCTGTAATCTGCACTAGGAAGTCCATTCGTGGAGTATTCAGATACTTCAGGTTGTAGTATATTGTCATTGACCTGGCCTCTGCAAGACGATCCTTTGGTTATATAACATTGTCAGGCACCTCACTATGCAACAATGTGGACGGATTGTTGAAAGAGTTATGAAACCACACAGACAACAATATTGTTATTATGATGGTAGGAAACAAGAGTGATGTGTGGGAAAAGAATGCCCTGTATGTCCTTTGTCCAGATCTTGGTGAAAGGTGGGAAATGAAAGGCTACAGGAGTTAGAATCGCTGTGAATAGAGACTGTGAATCAATAATTTCCTGCCTTCATTTGTGGTATGATGTGGTAACTGTGTTGATGGATAAGAAGTTTGACTCTTAAATGGGTTTGAGGGGACTAATATTGCAACTGTGGTGATCATTTCTAATTAGAAAGGAGTGTTTTGTTAGGATTTGTATGAATGAATCTTCTATCGGCTTATATAAATTAGGTTGTAACTTTGGTTGAGGCATTTTCTATTTACATATACTAAAGGGTGGGAAGGGATTTACTTATATTATTTGGTTAAAAAAATAAGATAAAATGGAATAACGTGAATTATAGTTTCTTTAATCAGTTTTAATAAACTGTGCTTAGAGTGATGGAAAATTTTAATGAAATGGGGTGAGTAGTTGTTGGGATCTAGATATGATTTGTTATATAGACATCTATGAAATATTCATATTTTGAATTGTTGGGAAATTTTTGTTGGTTCATTAGGAAGGAATGAATGAATAAATAAATTTATAAATGAATGACTGACTTAGGTAATGAGTGTGTACTGATTTATTAAATTTTAAAGTATTAGATAAGAATTAATTCTGTGGATCAGATTGACTGTGCTTGGATTGCTTATGCTATGGTTTAGTCAAGTCATTTTTGAATAATATATGTTGATAAGCAATGAATTTTATAAAAGTATATAGGCTTTATTAACTAGTATATATGTTTATACATGAATGGATTGGTTCATATTATGAATTCTTGGGTGCTCTTAGATAGGAATTAATTATATAGTTAGAATGAATGTTTTGGGGAATATTAAAATGTAAACTGTATGCTTATTAATTGATATTTATAGGATTAATTTTGGTAAAAAACAGGGTGCATTGGGGAGGTGGGTAGTCTCCAGACCTAGAGGTGTGCTTACAAGCTGTCGTGTTATAAGTTGGGAGTGTGGGTGGGGGGCTGTTACGGGATGGGATCTGGATGTGTGGGGAGGTATTGTATATTTCTATGTTTACAGGAAAATCTAGAGCTGATCTAATAATTCATATTAATCATTTCAAATGGCGTTAAAAATATTTTCATTGAATGTCAATGGACTTAACCATCTTATTAACAGGAAAAAAAACACTCAACTTTTTAAAACAGCAGGAGGCGGACATTTATTTTATACAGGAAACTCACCTATCTGCTATTGAATCGAAAAAGTTGGGAGGGAGGTGGGTTAAACATTGTTTTTTCACTCCTGCAATGGGAAAGAAGGCCGGGGTGGCTATCTTAGTAAATAGAAAATGCTTAGCTGCATTTAGGGCTCCTTTTACTAAGGTGCGTTAGTGCCTTTACGTGCGGAATAGTGTGTGCTAAATTGCTGCATTGGGCTGGCGTTATTCTAGAAGCGTACCGCGTGGTGTAGCACACAGTAATTTTGTGCGTGTGCTAAAAATGCTAGTGCACCTTAGTAAAAGGAACCCTTAGTATAATTTCAGCAGATCCTGCCGGAAGATGGATTAAGGTACACATGAGCTCAGGAAAAGATATTCTGACGCTTTTTAATATTCATGCCCCTAATTCAAATCAGGCTGAATTTTTCAAAATTCTTCAACAGTTGCTTTTGCCACTGGCTTCTTCTAATTTAATAATACCTGGGGACTTTAATGCTGTTATGGATCCTTTGTTGGACAAGCAACCTAGTAAGCTAATCAAATCAATGGGCTTAGATAATTTAGTACAGTGCTGTGGTTTGAAAGATATATGGCGGATTCTTCACTTTAATGCTAGGGAATTTTCTTTCTGCTCCCATGTATATAAATCATTTTCATGAATAGATTACATTTTTGTTTCATAAGAACATAAGAACATAAGCATTGCCTCTGCCGGGTCAGACCAGGGGTCCATCGTGCCCGGCAGTCCGCTCCCGCGGCGGCCCCCCAGGTCCATGACCTGAAAGTGTTCCCTACCTAACCTAAAATATCCATACCCTATTCGCTCAATGTCCTGTAAGGTACCTCTATCTGTACCCTGTAATCCCCTTTGCTTCCAGGAAGTCATCCAGTCCCTTTTTGAACCCCAGAATTGTACTCTGTCTTATCACCTCTCCGGGAAGCGCGTTCCAGGTGTCCACCACCCTCTGAGTGAAGAAGAACTTCCTTGCATTCGTTATGAATCTGTCTCCTCTCAGTTTTTCTGAATGACCTCTTGTTTTAGTTGTCCCTGCTAGTCTAAAGAATCTGTCCCTCTCCACCTTCTCTATGCCTTTCATGATTTTATAAGTCTCTATCATGTCCCCTCTCAGTCTCCGCTTCTCCAGGGTAAAGAGCCCCAGCCTGTCTAACCGTTCGGCATATGAAAGGTTCTCCATACCCTTTATCATCCTCGTTGCCCTCCTCTGGTCCCTCTCGAGTATTAAACCTAACGTAATATAACCCTGTGGTATTAGCTATAAATACAAACAATAGGAGTAAAATACCACTCTATCAGACCCTACACCTCAGTATACTCACACTATTATTATCTATTTTTTATATTTTTTTATAGATTTTTGTACTTATCCAACTAAATAGCCTCAGAAATGGAGCCTACGCATAGCGACACAGTCATCAACTGAGGAAATCTGCGTAGTATACATGCTCCTGCTCCAATCATTGGCCTCTAAATCTACTGTTATCAAACATCTTATATGCTTGCTGGATTTACTACAATTTAATAGAGTAACCCCACACTCTAAAGTACTATAGGCTTAATGACATTAAATTGGGTACTCCATATCAAACTACTGTGTGTAAAGTCCAAATTTGAAAAACTCGACCAAGCAACTTATCTTGTTAGTTGAGTGTTCTTCATTGTCGAAGTTTAAGCAATAAAATTCTCAAAACATTCCGTTCACCAACGCGGCCAGCGTTTCGCGGGTATATTATACAACCGCTGCGTCAGGGCCATCGGAACATTCACACACACATCCTAATTCAACAGGCTTTAGCACAATTCCTCTTCACTGGGCAAGCCTGCATAATCCTTCTCCAAACCACAGGAGCGAGTTTCATTGGCAGACAGAATGTCCTCAGAAACTTCCCAATCTGGGGTTCCTACCCCTTCCTGTTGAAGAACTGGAAATTGCTGTAGTAGGCTGGCATTCTCAGCTGGCCACTCGAGTATTGCCATGTCCTTCTTGAGGTATGGCGACCAGTATTGGACGCAGTATTCCAGATGTGGGCGCACCATTGCTCGATACAGTGGTAGGATAACTTCCTTCGTTCTGGTAATGATACCTTTCTTGATCATGCCCAACATTCTGTTCGCTTTTTTTGAGGCCGCTGCACATTGTGCCACCGGCTTCATTGTGTTATCCACCAATACCCCCAGATCTTTTTCTTGGCTGCCTTCCCCGAGTACCCTCCCTCCCATCGCGTAGCTGTACATGGAGTTCCCCTTCCCTATGTGCAAGACCTTACATTTCTCCACATTGAAGCTCATCTGCCATTTTTTTGCCCACTCACTCAGTTTGTTCAGGTCGCTCTGCAGTTATTTGCATTCCTCAACAGTTTTGACCCTGCTGGAGAGTTTTGTGTCATCCGCGAACTTGATAACTTCGCACTTTGTCCCCGTTTCTAGATCATTAATAAATATATTGAACAGCAGTGGTCCCAGCACTGACCCTTGCGGAACACCACTTGTGACCCCTATCCAGTCAGATTAGTGCCCCTTTACTCCTACCCTTTGTTTCCTGTCCGCCAGCCAATTTTTGATCCATCTGTGCACGTCCCCTTCCACCCCGTGACTCCACAGTTTCTTCAGTAAGCGCTCATGGGGCACCTTGTCGAAGGCTTTTTGGAAATCTAGATATATAATGTCTACTGGGTCATCTTGGTCCAATTGCTTACTTATCCCCTCAAAGAAATGCAGTAGATTTGTCTGGCATGATCGGCCTTTACAGAAACCATGCTGGCTCGATCTCATCAGATTATTTTTTTCTATATGCTCATTGATACCTTCCCTGATCAGTGATTCGGCCATCTTCCCCGGAACAGAGGTTAAGCTCACCGGTCTGTAGTTTCCCGGGTCGCCTCTCGATCCTTTTTTGAAGATCGGTGTAACATTCGCTATCTTCCAGTCCTCCGGGATTACCCCTGTTCTCAAGGACAGGTTGCAAATATGCTGCAGTAGCTCTGCTGTTTCATCTCTGAGCTCTTTCAGTATTCTCGGGTGGATCCCATCTGGGCCCGGAGCTTTGTCCGTTCTTAATCTATCTATCTGCCTAAGAACGTCTTCGAGGCTTACCTCCATGCATGATAATTTCCCCTCTTGATCTCCCCTGAAGATTTTTTCCGGTTCTGGCACACTGGATGTGTCCTCTATTGTAAAGACCGACGAGAAGAACTTGTTTAGCCTACCAGCCACTTCTTTTTCCTCTTTCACCACTCCCTTCCGGTCACCCTCATCCAGGGGCCCCACCTCCTCCTTCGCTGGCTGTTTCCCTTTCACATATCGGAAAAATGGTTTGAAATTTCTTGCTTCCTTGGCCAGTCTCTCCTCATACTCTTTCTTGGCTTTCCTGACTATTCGGTGACATTCTTTTTGATGCTTCCTGTGCTCTCTCCAGTTTCCTTCAGTTTTATCTTTTTTCCACTTCCGAAATGATATTTTCTTGTCTCCTATCACCTTCTTTACTTCACTGGTTATCCATGCAGGGTCCCTCGTCTGATTCTTCTTGGAACCTTTCCTAATTCTTGGTATATATAGGTTTTGCGCCTTGTTTACTGTGTCCTTGAATAGGGACCAGGCTTGCTCCACAGTCCGAGTTTCCTTGGAGCTGTTTCTGAGCTATTTCAGATCCATTAATTCAGCAGGTTACAAAAGCCAACTTAGACCCAATTATTTTATCAGATCATGCTGGAGTTTGGATTGAATTTAAATTTGCTGAACAAGATTGTTTGGAGATTCAATAATACATTGCTTGAAAATTCAAACTTTCTTGAGGAATTTCAAATAAAAATGACTGAATATTTTCAACTCAATACCTCAGAGGAAATCTCTTTAGAAACATTGTGGGTCGCTTTCAAAGCTACAATGAGACGGCAAATCATTTCGTATTCGGCACACATTAGGAAACAATTTAAAATGGAATTTTATAATTTGGAACAAAGTATTAAGATTTTAGAGTCACAATTGGCCTCAAAATGAGAACAAACTACTTTACAGGCCCTCTTGAAAGCTAAATATAAATACAATGAGATTTCCTCACAATTAGCTAGGAAAGGTTTGTTTTCTCAACAGGCTCTGTATTATGGAAACTCGAATAAAGCGGGAAGATTATTGGCTAATTACCCCAAAGCAAAAAAAAAAAAAGAAAAGTAAAGATTGTGGCTATTAAAGATAAGAAGAGTGAAACTCATTCTCAAATTGGAAATATTCTAAAACAATTTTTGAACTATTATAAAGCTTTATATTCTTCTGAGCTTTATTCAAATAAAGAACTTGAGGGTTTTAAAGTTAATCAAGGGGCCAAAAATTCCCAAGCATATAAAAGTAAATCTTGAAGCGTCTATATCACTGAAAGAACTTCAAACAACATTGAAGCCCCTTAGAGTTGGATCCGCTCCAGGTGATGATGGGTTCATTGTAGAGTTTTACAAATCATTCCAAATTACATTATTACCTTGTCCTTTAAATTTATATCAGGCTCAACTAATTAAAGGTTGCATTTTAGGTACTATGGCAAAATCTTTAACTATTGTTTTACCGAAGCCAAATAAAGATCCCATGTTGGTTTCAAATTACAGGCCTATTTGATTAATGTAGATGGAAAACTTCTGGCTAAGTTATTGGCTTTACGCTTGGCCAAGGCTCTCCCTTTTATTATCGGTATGCAGCAAACAGGTTTCGTTGTTCAAAGACATTCATCAAACAACCCCAGACTGGCTTTTCATATGTTAAATTTAACAAAAGCCATGGAAGATCTGGTCTTCTCTGTATCTTTGAATGCAGAGAAGGCTTTTGATCGTGTGGAATGGACCTTTATGTATCAAGCAATGGATTGGTTTGGTATTGGTTCTGGATTTATACAAATGATTCAAACCTTGTATAGTTCCTCTTCTGCCAGATTATATATTAATAATACTTTTTCAAAAAATTTTCATCTGGAGAGGGGAGTTAGACAAGGGTGTCTATTATCTCCTTTGCTTTTTGATATTGTTTTGGAACCCTTACTATTGGCTATTCAACAGGCAAGAGAGATTCAGGGTAATCATTATGTAGGTTGGGAATATAAGGTCTCTGCTTATGCAGATGATATTTTGCTTCATTTGAAGAATCCTGAATCTACCATCCTGCATTTACTAGATTTGATTGACAGATTTGGAAAATTTTCTGGATATAAAATAAATTGGAGTAAATCGGAGGTTCTTCCTCTAAATGTAAACTGTCCAAAAGGATTATTTGACTTATTTCCTTTTCTTTGGAAAGAAGAAGGTATAAAATAATTAGGTATTTGGATTCAAAAAACACTGGAAGATACAATGAGAGTAAATCCTTATTGCTAAAGGTCTCAGAAATGTGTGAGCAATGGAACCCATTACATCTGTCTTGGTGAGGGAGAGTCCAAACGGTTAAAATGATGATTTTGTCTGTGGTTTGCTATCAAATGGGTATGTTGCCAGTTTATTTTCAGGGGTCTTTTTATAAGAAATTGAATAGTATTATCACCAAATTTATTTGGCTGGGTAAAACTGCTCAAATTGCTTTAGTATCTTTACAAAAACCAATTGTGGCGGGTGGGGTAAATTTCCCAAATTTTTATAGGTACCATCAGGCCTATGTACTGCGTCAGGGCATGTATTGGCTCCTTCCTGAGCTCATGGAACATCTCCCTGATTGGCTTTACTTAGAATGGCAACTCCTGTCTCCATTGAGATTATATCATATTTTAAGTATCAAGTTAGCTAGGATTTATAAGGACAACAGAATTTTATTCTCCACATGGCAAATATTATGGGTTCCTTTAACGAAGCTGTGTTAGCGGTTTAACGTGCGTAATAGTGCGCGCTAAACTGCCGGCCACACTAGATGCTAACACCAGCATTGAGCCGGCGTTAGTTCTAGCCACATAGTGCGGGTTTAGCGCGCGCTAAAAAGCTGGTGCGCTAAAACCGCTAACCTGGCTTCGTAAAAGGAGCCCTAAAATGTATTAATAACCAATACCTATTCTAATTCATCAATCCACATGTCAGTCCTTGTGGTTGAACTCCAAGATTCAAATTGGCGAGTCTAAGATCCTCTGGAAGCACTGGCTGCAGGTGGGCATACGCACACTGGATGATGTGTTATCAGATGGAATGGAAAGCTGCTTGTCTTTTCACGACTGCAACAAACATTTGGTATTGCAAAGTCTCAAATATATAAGTGGTTGCAGTTGAAGCAGGCCATTCAGAAAAGGTCCCCTGATTGGCGAAACTTGAAAGCTCAGTATAGCTTGCCGGGCTTGTGCTTCCAGACAGATTTGCTGGGGCATCAGGCAGCCAAGTGGTATAAATTAATATCTGAATTTTTGAATAAAAAAATAAAAACTAGTCTAAAAGACATTTGGAGCACTGAGACAAAGCAGCAAATTTCTGCTACTCAATGGCCACAGATTTGGACTTGGAGGATGAGAAGTACGGTGTCAGTGTCTATAAGACAAACATGGGTTTTTTTGTTTCATAGAAGTTTTTGGACCCCTGTTAAATTACAAAAATTAGATAGTTCTAAGTCAAATAGATGCTGGCACTGTCATCTTGATATAGGGACATTGGATCATCTGCTCTTCTTTTGTCCCTTGATACTTAAATTTTGTCGATCCATTTGGGGGTCAAATAAATAGAATATTGGAAGTTCCACTGGCATTGATGTACAACGTAGTGCTGTTTGGTACGTTATTGAGGGCCAAGAGTCCAATAACTCCATATAATAATAGACTACTTCTCATTATGACGGGAGTTGCCACACAGCTTATTTTGAAAAATTTGAAAACTTGGGATAGGTTAAATTACAGTTTTTGGTGGGAATCCTTGTGCCAAACTTATAAATTTGAACGTATGAGTGCAATACAATTGAGACATTATAAGAAATTCAAGGAGGTTTGGGACCCATTGACAAAATTTTGTAAAGAATGATTATTGGTTTTAGCCCTTTGATTATACACGTCCAGGATGGATGGGTGGGAAGGGAGAGGGGATATGCCTTTAATCATTATTTGATCACAATTTTGTTTGTTTGATCATTTGTATATATGAAAGGGTAGGTGGGGAGGGATATGTTTTTATTATATCATTATATCAGTTGATGGGATAAAGTGTTTTATTTGTACATTGTTTGATAATATGTTGCACTTGATGTTGGCTTTTAAAATGAATAAAGATATGGAAAAAAATAAATAAATCTATCCTTTTAGCTAAGTCTTAATAATAATATTGTAATTTATAGCTAAAGAGACATATGGTCAAGAAACTGTTTTAATTTACTTTTGTGATTATGATAAACATACTGAGGGCCTCAAAATAGTACCTGGCGGGCCGCATGTGGCCCTCAGGCCGTGAGTTTGAGATCACTGCTCTAGGGTATACATATTCACAGCTTCCATTCTCTCCTCATATGTCTTTTGGCACAAACCTCCTATCATTTTCGTTGCCCACCTCTGGACCACTTCAAGTCTTCTTATGTCCTTCACCAGATACGGTCGCCAAAACTGAACACAATACTCCAAGTGGGGCCTCACCAACGACCTGTACAGGGGCATCAACATCTTCTTTCTTCTACTGGTTACGCCTCTCTTTATATAGTCCAGTAGCTGGAACTCTCTCTTTTGCACTGAGGAGAAGAGAGTCTAGTTCTTGAAGAAGGGAGGTCTGCTGAGGATTGAAAGCAGACTTTCTTGAGGATGATCCAGAGGAATGGAGACAAAATGAAGAGAATACCCCTCCAGAATGACTTTTAGAACCCAGAGGTTAGATGTTATAAACTCCCAATGGTGACAAAAGAGTTGAAGTCGACCTACGATTGGCTGAGGCAGAGACTGGGACAAAAGAATATTGACTATGCTCTCTAGAAGCCCATCAAAAATACTGAAGTGGCTTTTGAGGTGCAGACATTTGAGATTTCTGAGGCGTTGTTGTTTTTGATTCTTCTCCTGCATTCTAGGAGGAGCAGACGGTTTAGGCTTGGTTTTAACTAAAGCATCCCAATGCTTCTCGTGATCAGTGAGCTTTTGAGTGGCATTTTCAATGCAGTCCCCAAAAAGCTCATCCCCTAAGCAGGGAATATTAGCCAGTCTGCCTTGCAGGTTGATGTCCATATCTGCAACTCTGAGCCAGGCTAAACATCTCATTGCTACTGACATTGACGAAGCTCTAGAACTCAATTCAAAAGCATCATAAACAGATTTAACCATGTACTTCCGTAACTGAGTAAGAGTGCAAACGAGATGCTGAAAATCCTTCAGGTGTTGAGAAGGAATATATCTCTCAAAACCAGGAAATTTCTTGATAACGTTTCATATAACAAGAAAAATAGAAATTGTAATTGAGAACTCTATTCGCCAACATAGTATTCTGGTAGAGGTGTCACCCAAATTTGTCCATAGTGCACCCCTCTCGTCACAGTGGCACTGAGGCATATACTTTAAATGTAGTAGACTTTTTCAAAGTTGACAACTACCAAGGTTTGGTGCTGAAGCTGCGGTTTGTCAAAACTTGAAGAGGTTATCGAGGTTATCTTATATAAAGAGTCAAATTTTCTGGAAGCTACAGCAATGGTTAGAGGAATTTCCCAATTCTTAAGAAGAGTTTCTTTAAGTATACCATGCAATAGTAATCAAAGAAGCTCTTTCAGAGGCTAATCATAGTCCAAAGTTTCTAGAAATTTAGCACTAAAGGCAGAATCAGCTTCATGCTTAATGGACATGTCCTTGCCTAGTTGACAAATAAATCTAGTGAAGGAAAGTCTCTCAGTAGGTGATTTAGCTCTGGGAGGAGACCTGTGTGTAGAGTATTCCAAGGAAGTATCGTACGCTTCAGTAGAAGAGTCAGGTAAAGGTACATCTGAATCAGATTTAAAATCAGAATTAAAAACTACACTGAGCGATGGAGAACGTCGAGACCGATGCTTGCATGAGAACCGGTACCGATCCGATGATGAGAAGGAATGCTTCGAAGCTATCTTGCACTTAGAAGCTCATGTAGGAAAATGATGTTTTCTCTTGGAAGAACACTTGCCAGATAGTGTGGAGGAAAAAAGGATGATCGATGATGCCTCAATGAACTAGAGCGATGCCTCAAAGGAGAACGAGATCGGTGAGATGATCGATGATGAGGCATGGAACTATGATGATGATGCACCAGAGAGGCAGTCGGTACCGCAAGACCTCATTGCTGTATGCTCAGGTCAGACTGGTACCGAGTGAGTCGATATCGGGGTCATGAGACGAAACATATCCCCAAATTCTAGACGGAAGAGCGCATCAAGCTTCTCCTGAAAAGAAAGTACCGGTACCTGTGGCTTAGCTGCCAGTACCATTGGTGCTGTGGCTTACCTCGGAGAGGGTGACCGTGATGAGGATGCACCATTTGATGCAGGAGAGGCAAGTTGCAATGGAGGCTTTTGCTTGATCAGCATCTAGGGACTCGATGCATCACTGATCTGAAATGCCGTTTGGGAAGCTGGTTGCTTTTTAGCTGGCTTACCAGAAAGAGCGATATCCTCCGATACCACTGACAACACCTTCGATGTCCATGGTTTGTCGATGTCCATGGTGGTACCGAATAACTTCTCTTGCTGAAGTTTGTGGTTCTTGATAGAGAAGACCAACGTACAAGAGTCGACACAGTGTTCTGGGCCAAGACACTGCAAACACCAAGAGTGGGGAGTCTGTAAATGAAATTGGCCGTTGATACCTGCCGCATTTTTTAAAACCGGTTAACAGACATGACATCAACGGGAAAACTGCTTCTGCAATAAAAAAAAATTTTTCCTCTTTTTTTTTTTAAGAAAAGGAAGAAAGTAAAAACTAAATAAAGACTAAATAACAAACCAACATGGGAGTGGGAAAGCAAAGGCAAAAAAGTTTGAACAACGTTCGGAAACACACTTCTTAGCTCTGCGAAAAACTAAGAACCGAGGAGCTGCACGCCTACATAGAGTGGGAATGCACTTACTCATGTGCGGTGCGGGCGGTTCGCGAACTTTCTTAAATTCTTAAAGTGGCAATACACTTTTAAACTGACATCACCCACAAGTGAGAATATGCTGCCTGCTTGTCCTAGGATAAAGACTAAGCTACATCATTTGATGCAGGCAAATAACTACTAGAGAACTCCAGGCCGCACCAGCCCTTGTACCAATGATGTCACTGGAATAGTTCAGTGTCTCTACTTAAATCTGTTGATGGGGGACTAAACCCATTTGTCTGGACTGGTCTAACAGAGACAGAAAGCAATACTCATTTTCATGCATTTTTAAGGATGACATTCTGGGGAATGGAGTTTGACAATTTGGATTTTATGTACCCATGTTTCACTTTATTAAGTATATATGCTAAAAGCCCTAGACATATAGGTATATTGTATATTCACTAAAGGTCTATTTTACAAGGGACAATATGTACTATAAACAACTACCTGAGGCCTCAATTTATACAGTCCTTTCTAAAAATACCCTCAAGTGGCGACAGCAGGGTATATGGAGAAAATGTCAAAGATGAAAAGAAATTGTCACATCGTAAAATACTAAATGATGACAGATGATCAAAATAGTTCATTCAATCTAGTCTTTACCTGCTGTCATTTGCTACTATATTGCTATGATAAAAACCACTTCTTCTTTCTGTCCCTTAAACTCTGCTCTAATTTTTCATTATAAAATAGCTTCAGTTATGCTTATATGTAATAATTTCTCACTTCTACCATCAAAAATTCAAATTGTTTTGTAATATTTATGCCAATAGTGAACAACTGTAGTCAATATGCCACAATTAAGCATGGTCTCGGGACATACATAGTGTATAATCGGATGCTATTGCATACATTTTATTTGTGAATCAGATTCATTTTCATATTTTGATTACCTTTTCATTCAGACCTGTTTGTTTTCCTCAACAACAGGCTACCTAGCTTTGATTGATGGAGTATAGATACTGCTTCAGTGGAGACAAAAGAATACACCTAAATAACTTGTGTATCCTGCAGTTCTCTATTAAGATTTGGGAAAGCACATGTGATGCTTAGGAGCCTGGCCAGTTAATAGCATGCTAGCAGAGATGATCAGAATTGATAAATATTTGAGAATATAATTTTACTTTTTTACAATTAGAAATACCATGCTTACCATGTGGAATTGTAACCTGGAATGGTCTGCTGGGGTTTTTCAAATTCCAGAGAGTCAAACTACCATCAGAGTGGCTGCACATGAAATGCCTCCCTTCATGGTGCCAAGAAACAGAATGAATAGCCTAAATAAAATAAGAGTGAAAATACTGAATCTAAACTTGAAAACAAATGTACAAACTCAGCTCCTATAACATCTTTTAAATATTTCTAAAGATTATCATGAAAAAAGCACTGAAAAAATTTTTTTTTTTTGGTTCAAAGATTTTATTGATTTTAATGTATAGCAAGAACAGAAATTGTTAACAGGGCATGAAAACAATAAGCTGTACAAAGCAAGAAATCTTAGAGTGTTGACAAACAATACAATACAACAGATTGAACCATGCCTATTCAGCAGGAGAGTGTCAGCACAACCTGCAGCCAACGATGTGCATAGTATTCAAAGCACCGAGAGACAACCGGCATCATACTCCATAGGTATGAGATAAGAGATGAGCCACAAAATAATATATATGTTCAAATATTGTTAAATATAGACCAGCACAGTAATTGAATGACATCAGCCCATATTACAATAAGAGTTGACCGGACTCCATATTTTAAGGTAAGAGCTCATGGACTTATGCTTCTCAGCAATAACACTTTCATACTTTACTGTAAGACAAAGCATATTCCACCAGGTAACATAGCTCACCTTAGATAAGTCTTTCCAACAATGTAAAATGTTTTTTAAGAGCCATGAACAGCAGTATGTTAAGCAATCTTGCATTGTGATCAGGCAGTGTTTTTAGTAAACCATGATGACCCAATATAATAACATGCAGATTTAGAGGCTCCTGTATGTTTAAGATCATACAGATGGTTTCCCATACTTTAGTCCAATAAAGCGATAAATGTGTACAGTCAAAGATCATATGCGTTAGTGTGCCTTCCTGTAAATTACAAGACCAATACATAGAAGAGAGTCCATTTGATAGTTTTGCAATCCTAATTGGGGTCCAGTGTGTTCTATGTAAAAGGAAGAAAAGTGATTGGAGAACACCAGCAGAACGGGCAGATCTAAACATGTTTTTCCAAACTTCTTGCCAGATCTCTTCCCCAATTGAAACTCCCAAATCACCATGCCAAAGCAGTGTTCCCTCTAAGCGGGCGGGTGTTGTGAGCAAACTTTTTTCACTGTGAGCTAAAAATATCGGGCGCCAGCAAGTTATGAGCCAAATAAATATGTTGTCAAAGTTGCTGATACATGAGGACGAGGTATTCAAAGGAATTTTAGGCCTACACGCTAAATTAAATAACGTTAAATAATATTTTTAAGAACACAAAACAACGCATTAATTCTTGAAAGTACAAAATTCTTTATTTTTTTTTTTTTTTTTTTTACCAGAAAAACTCAAATTTATTTTAAAACAGTCTACAGAAATTGTAGGGATGAAATGATATCTTAATAAATGTTTTACAACAAATGTAGTTATGTCTGTTACATCCATATGTGTAAACTGTAAATTAAAAACAGTCCAGAAGACAATACGTTTGATGCTTTCAATTTCTAGACAATCTATCAATTCCAGCTTCTACACAAAAGTATAAATACATTAAAACAAAATATTGAAAACCATTTTATTGGGCACAAAGTTTGCCTTCAGTGAGAAGAGTTCACTCAATATGTTGTAGAATAATTGTTGTGAAACTGGAATGGAATCAATTCTTCACTCAAGTTAGATATCATCAATATCTTCATCATCATCCCCAATATCATCAAACTGGATTTCATCGTCATCACCGGGGCCAAATGTGTCCGTTTCATTGATTTTAGCATGTTCTGGAAGTTCTCCATAGGCTTTTAGGCTCCAAAATTCTTTATTAAGATTGTTCTCTTCTGCCTTTTTCTGATTTCCAAAAATTGTAAACACTGTCTATGTTTACATTATTTCCTGTGGCTAAATAAAGTTTGATTATAATTAGGCATTCCAAATGTTCTACTCTTAACTTATTACGAGTCTTTGTCTTTATAGCATTCATCAAGCTAAATCCTCTCTCACAATCGGCACTTGAAGCCTGAAAGGTGCCACACACGTCTAATAGAGCATTTAGTCCACTGAACTGTTTATGCTGCTGAGCAAAATTGTACATTTCCTGAATCGTTTGTATAGCTCCTGCTTTTACTTTTTCAGCAATAATATATTTGAACTCCGAATATTCTGAAATAAGCTGCCTTTTGAAACAATGTTCATCATCTTTGTTCATTAACAGAAAATAACGGTTAGATAATCGTGAAAATTGTTCGTTTCCAAATGTAAATTCCTCTAAGTTGGACGGATTTGAGATACAGTCTTTGTCGAAAACACGCCAGTCCTCTAATTCATTGTCAGGAAATCTTTTGTCCATATGATCACAAGTTTGTGTAATAAATGTAAGAATATGATCTGTTTTAATTACAGAATTACAAGATGAAATGAGAGTTTCAACATTTTCATTGAAATGTGGTTTTTCTCCCAGATATTGAGATCTGAGTTTCCTTAATTTGGCTTTAGTGAACTGGAATGCATCCAAAGGTGCCAAACAACTCTTCTGAAGAAGCTTACACAGTGATCCAAGCTCCTCAAGAACATCGCAGAGAATAAATAGCGCAACTTTAAATTCCAGATTACTCAATTTAGTCAGGCAGTATTTGTGCACGGGATCATTGTCTTCTTCCACCTGTTCTTGACAATATTCTAACAGGATGTCATAATTTCTAACCACTGCACTTACAGCAAAGTGCCGAGACAGCCACCTAACATCATGTATAGCTTTAAATGAAATGACATCTGAGTCTGCAGCATTAGCAATATCCTCCAGTTTGGCTTTTCGTACGCTCGATCTACTGAAAATCGTATACACGGTGCGTATTAGAGTTTCGATCTCTTTCATGAATGGGATCGTTTTCCATGCATCGTCTATGCCTAGATCTTCGCGGTGAGCTACACAGTGTTGCTCTAGAAGATGAGGAACTGATTGACGTAACTTTGCAGCTACACCATTATGCTTCCCAAGCATGACTGATGCTCCATCGGACGTGAACATGACCATACGACTGAAATCTAAATCGTTCTCACTATAAAACTGCTTTATAGCATCAACTATAGCTGTGCTGTCACAAGCAGTTAGATGTTTGATGCCAGCAAAAACTGTCTCATGAATGTTGCTGCCACTTCTTCTAAATTTAATGTATATTATGAGCATTTTCGAAACAGAAATATCAGTACTTTCATCAATTATTAGGGTATGAAAAGGAGACCTCCGGATTTCTGTAAATGTTTCCCGTTTAACAATGGCATTTATGCAGTCAAGGAACTCGAAAGCATAGTTTTTGCTTCTCCAGCTATCAGGTATTTTTACGTATTTAGCCATGTGATTGTGAATTTCCTGGACGGATAGCATGGACGAATTCAACTTTACCGCTAGCAATATATTATCAATTAAAATGTTAACTTCCTCTGGACTTGATTTATATCTCTGTGCGTATTCGATTCTGTTGTTCCGACTATCGGGAGTTTCTTTTAAGAAATTCATTAGAAAACCTCGGCTTTGATTGTGAAGCTTTTGAACCGCTTCTAAATGAGAATTATGATTCAGATAACGCTTTAAATAATCAATTTTCCACTCAGACCAAGTCTTCCCTGTGCTCCATTCTCCGTTAACACCTGCTTTTCGGCATAGGGAGCAAATTAATGCGTTGTCCGTGTCGCTATATTCGAATATTTCTTTCATCGCCACTGTTTTCCGTCCACTCGCGTGCGGCAACGTGGTGTCAACCAAAAACTCGGTCAGCCATTCCTTCTTAAATTGGCTGCGCTTTTTCTTTGTGCTGCTACCAAACTCTTCATTCTCTTTACGCTTCGACATTTTCGAATGGATGTAAAAATTATTTGACTGAATCTATGGAAGATCGCAAAAGAAAGTTTATGCACACGCTTCAAACGATCGAAACTTGAAAAGAACTTGCTTCATGCATGTATAGATAAACAATGGCGCTCGTGCGGCCTCAGTTTTGTAGCGCATTACTAATTTACTAGTAGTAGTACCGTGTTTCCCCGATGATAAGGCAGGGCCATCAAATAAGACAGCCCCCCCTTTTTAGACAAAAATATAAAATAAGGCACCCCCGCAAATAAGCCACCCACCGATACCTGCGCTTACCCGAATCGAGTGGTACGGTGGGTGACTTCATGTGGTGCCTAGTGCAGGAAATCACTCGCGTCTGCTCTGACCGCCTCTTCCTGCACGAAGTTGGGCCTTATCCAATCAGGAGCTGCATGTCAAAGCAGCTCCTGATTGAATAAGACCCGGCTTCTTGCAAGAAGAGGCGGTCGGAGCGTACGCGAGTCCGGCTGCCTCTCCTTGTTGGCGAGCTGAGCGGACCGTCGGGATCGACCCCCCGCACCCCCTAGGTACGCCTCTGCAAGTCTTGCCTTGCCCGGATTTGCCGCTCTCTTCCGGTGTTACTCCCCCCCCCCCCCCCACCCGACTCTCCTCTCGCCGCCCTGCCATCTGCCGTACGCCTCTTCCGATCGCCCCCCTCCCTGCTCGCACCCGGGATCCGGAAGGTTCGCCCCCCACATTTCGCCCCCAGCAATTCGCCCCTCACATTTCGCCCCCCACATTTCGCCCCCAGGTATGTTTCGCCCCCACACATTTCGCCCCCACACATTTCGCCCCCCGGATGTTTTGCCCCCACACATTTCGCCCCCGCACATTTCGCCCCTGAGCCCTGCAGCCCTGAAATCAACCTGCTCTCTGCCTCCCCCAACTCTCTCTCTGGCTCCCCGGCTCTCCAGTGCATCGCGCCCTGCCCGGGGCCGGAGCAGGGCGGCTGGGAGACAGCGACGCGGCCGCCAGGGTCGGAAACCCCAATCCCCCCTCCCACACAGCCGGGCCGCCCAGGGAGGGGAAGACAGCGACGCGGCCGCCAGGGTCGGAAACCCCAATCCCCCCTCCCACACAGCCGGGCCGCCCAGGGAGGGGAAGACAGCGACGCGGCCGCCAGGGTCGGAAACCCCAATCCCCCCTCCCACACAGCCGGGCCAGGGTCGGAAACCCCAATCCCCCCTCCCACACAGCCGGGCCGCCCAGGGTCGGAAACCCCAATCCCCCCTCCCACACAGCCGGGCCGCCCAGGGAGGGGAAGACAGCGACGCGGCCGCCAGGGTCGGAAACCAAACCCCAATCCCCCCTCCCACACAGCCGGGCCGCCCAGGGAGGGGAAGGACTCCAGCCACGCTGAGCAGATGAGACGGCAGCAGCCACACCACCGGGGGCGAAACATACCTGGGGGCGAAATGTGGGGGGCGAAATGTGAGGGGCGAATTGCTGGGGGCGAAATGTGGGGGGCGAAACTTCCGTGAACCCTCGCACCCCCACCCCGACGTCCGATTCCTCCCCCAGCCTCCCCTTACCTTTGCGACGCGTGTGTGCGCTGTGAAGAGAAACTTGTGCGCTGCGACGTAATATTTTGTGCGCCAGCGCACGCCAGCGCAGCTTAGCGGGAACACTGATGCCAAGCACTCATCATACTTGTTAATGAGGAAGTTGAGGATTTTCTCATAAGGACATACCATCTTGAGGCAACTCCCTTGTGATTCTTTTTGATTACTGATGTCTGTGAAGGCAAGTCAGGTGCATGTTTTAAGAGTACTACATTAGGAAAAAGAGCTTTCAGGCAGTGTCTCAGTTGTATCCAACGATACTGTTGATGTAGAGGAAAATTGTAATAGGATTGCAATTCAGAAAAGGACATCCAACAAGAGTCTCTCATTAAATCTTGAAGAGTCCAAATACCACAGTTCTGCCACTGTATCCAATTAAGGGACCTATCCTGTATCTTGATATGATCATTATGCCACAATAGGATTAATCGAGATTCATGCCATTTGATTTCCATTAAGTTATCGTATGCCTTGAGTACTATATGAGTAGAGTAGAAAATTGGTTGGGTTTTTATCTTTGGGATGCAGAGGAGTGGAGAGTGTGTAGGCGAGGCGAGTACTCCCATATAAGCATTTTTCCAGTCATAGCCATGTTGTGGGGTTAGTAGTGGACTCAGCATCTAGCCATATTGAGCCATGTCTCATAATAAAAGCATATTGATAATGCAAAAAATCAGGGAAGTTTACCCCTCCCATAGCTTTGGCTCGTTTCAATTTATGTAATGCTATACGGGGTTGTTTATTTTGCCATAAAAAAGCACTGAGGCAGGCTTCAATATCATGATATATGCGTCGTTTAAACAAAAATGGCACCATGCTCAAAATATAATTTATTTTGGGTAATAGCATCATCTAGATGGTGTCCAGCCGCCCCCACCATGTTAACTTAAGAGGGGACCATTTTTGAGTAGAGACTTTAATAATATTTAGAATATAATCTGTATTAAACTGCTCCGCATCCTCCAGCGTAGGGCCCACATATATGCCAAGATATATGAGTTTTGTCGGATTCCAGATAAAACCATGAGCATCGATTTCAAACTTGTCTGCAGTACAATTCAGCGGCATTAGCTCAGATTTAGTTGTACTAAGTTTGTATCCAGAAACTGAGGCGTAGCTGTCAATTACTTTCAGAACTGGTGGAAGTGAGTCTGGAGTCACAAAAAGAATGACGTTATCTGCATAAGCGGATAACTTGACCTCCATGGTGTCATGAACAAAACCTTTAATGGAGTTGTCCGCACGAATAGCAGTCAGCATGGGCTGTAATGCTAGATTGAACAGTAGTGGCGAGAGCGGACACCCCTGTCGAGTTCCTCTAGTTGGTGTAAAAGTGTCGGAAAGGTGGCCATTGATACAGATTTTAGTAGTAGGGGCATAATATAGAACTTTTATCATTTGAATAAATTGCATGGGAAAGCCAAATTTTGTGAGAGTTGCAAACAAGAAGGGCAATTCCACTCTGTCAAAAGCCTTTTCAGCATCCAGGGCTAAAACAGTTAATTTATGAGGCAATGATTGACATGTAGATATAATATTAGACAGAGTACGCATATTATTAGAAGAATGTCTCCCATACATAAATCCTGTTTGATCCTCGGAAATTAAAGATGGTAAAACTTCCTGCAATCTGGAGGCCAACAATTTAGCGTAAATTTTAGCATCTACATTTATCATCGAGAGAGGTCGGTAATTACCAACATTGTTGTCAGCATAATAGTGGGCCGCTTGAACAAACACAGAGTGTGCAGCAGTTTTACACAATAGGGAATTATATTGGAATCTAACCTTCTGCAGTTCTCTCAAGATGATGTAATTGTTAGTATCATTTTGATGTGCTAATTCTTTAGTTTTGATTAGGTTTTCAAGCTTACGAAGCTCTGCAGCATTTTTCTTTTTAATCATAGTGCTGTACGAAATGATCACGCCTCTAATATATGCTTTGAAGGAGTCCCATGTGACACTCTAGCTGGTGTCTTCCGGGGAATTAAAAAGAAAAAATTCGGAAATAGCTTTTTCCACATGCTCCTTAAAGCCGTCCTCTGCAAGCATGCTAGAATTGAATCTCCATGTCTTGGGTGGCGTGGATGAAACGAAGTTATCCAGTGTAAGAGTAATAGCGGCATGATCTGAAATAGAAATCTCCTTTATCGTGGATTCACAAAGAGAATGCTGAGGAGAGCTACTAATAAGAAACATATCGATCCTTGAAAATTTTAACAAAACTGAACATGTGAACATCTAATATAATAAAACCTTTACCCGCGCATGCATAGTTGAAACGGCGTGATCCCTGCCGCCGTGCTGAATTCCATTTCAGGCACGTGGAGCGGCTTATGGCGTGTGGGGTGGCTTGTGGCACGTACGCCGGCTTCGAGCAGCTTGTGGCATGTGTGCCAGCTTCGGACGGCTTGCGGTGCGTGCAGCTTGGGGCGCATTCAGTGAATTCAGTGGCGGTTTGTGTCAGCAACAACTGCGAGGTGTCCCATGCTGGTAAGAAGTGGAGGGGGAGAGGGAAAGGGGGCTGCTTTGGGAGGAGGGGTGTGCTGGGGGGCAGACAATCATGTGTCCCATGCTGGTAAGAAGTGGAGGGGGAGAGGGAAAGGGGGCTGCTTTGGGGGGAGGGGTGTGATGGGGGGCAGACAGCAATCATGCTTTGCTCTGGGGGGGGAAATAGAAGGGGGCCATGGAGAGACAGGCAGGCATGGCACAACAGAGAAATATAGGCAGGCAGGGAGCCATGAGAGAGACAGACAGACAGATAGAGTCCAAGGAGAGAGAGACAAAGAAGAGAGACAGCCAGCGTCCAAGGATAGAGATACAAAGAAAAAAGACAGACATTGGCCAAGGAGAGAGAGACAAAGAAAAATAAAACAGACAGACCAGCAGCCAGAAGCGGCCAAGGAGAGAGAGAGAAAGAAAGACAGACAGACAGACAGGGGGCCAGGGAGAGAGACAGACAGAAAGAATGACAGACAGACAGGAGGCCAGAGAGACAGTCAGACAGTGGCCAAGGAGAGAGAGACAAAGAAAAATAGACAGACAGCATCCAAGGAGAGAGACAAAGAAAAAAAGACAGACAGAGAAAGAAAAAAAAAAGGCAGACAGACAGAGAGCGGACAAGGAGAGAGAATGAAAAAAAAAACCACCAAAAAACCAGCCATCCAGCGGCCAAGGAGAGAGAGACAAAGAAAAAAGACAGACAGACAGAGATAGGGGCAGGGAGACACACAGAAAGAAAGACAGACATATATTCTAGCACCCATTAATGTAACGGACTTAAACACTAGTACTGTATAAACATCTAACTGAAAGACATACTGATCTAGAATGTTGGCATTGCAATTCATTTAAAAGTTAGGAAAACCAGCTTTGGTGATCTGCACTGCAAGATTGGCAAACCATCCCCCAATTTTTTGAACATGAATATCAACCCCTCACCTAAGATACAAGATCTCATCTGGAGGGGTGTACTGTACCTTCCATAGGTTGGACTGGAAGCCGAAACAAAATGCTACTACCATTAAGTCATCTTTTTAAATACAGTCAAACCTTGGTTTGCGAGTAACGCGGTTTGCAAGTGTTTTGCAAGACAAGCAAAACACTCGAGCAAACTGTAACTCACAAACTGAGCATTGATTTGATTTGCGAACCCCCACCCAACCCGACCCTGGGAACTGGCAGTATTGCTCCCCCCCCCGAGGTCACCAGCGGGGTGGGCGGCTCGGGGGTTGGGTAGAACGAATCATCCGAGTTGCCATTATGGCCTATGGGGAAAGTTGCTTTGCTATACGAGTATTTTGGATTGCAAGCATGCTTCTGGAATGAATTAGGCTCGCAAACCAAGGTAGCACTGTATTCAGATTTGTAGCCATTTTTTATTCAGTTCTTTTTTTAAAAAAAAAACCAAAAAACAACAGCCTAATTACAACAAATGGGTCTTATATATACAAATAATACAACAAACAGTAAATGAGAGACCTCTGACCATACATAATCAGTATCTCATGGTATTGTCTTCATTTCATTATATGCTTTAGTCCTGAAACTTGAAGCACTGCATCAGATCACTCACTTTGATTTCACGGTGATCCCAACTGATTCAGGTATTAAGACAACTGTTGTCATTTACTTAAGCCCTCCTCCCACTTTAGAACTCCATTTTCACAAATTCAGTACAGTCAAATCTTGGATAGCGAGTAACATGGTTTACGAGTGTTTTGCAAGATGAGCAAAACATTTTCTTAAATTTTAACTTGATAAACAAGCATTGTCTTGTAGTACAAGCACATATATGTGCGTCACATTAAATACGCACAATATATGCGTGTTGCATCACTGATCGCAGTTGAACGTAATACATTCACCCACAGTTCAAGTACGCACAACATACCCACAGCTCACACTGAGTGCGGCTGAACGTAATAAAAGCATCATGCCCAATTCACCTGCAGTGTACTGACTGTTTGAAATGAGTGAGATCTTGCAATACAAGTACGTACTTTCTATTAAAGTTTTTGGGATGTGGAACGAATCGTCCGAGTTTCCATTATTTCCTAAGGGGAAATTCGCTTTGATATACGAGCATTTTGGATTACGAGCATGCTTCTGGAACAAATTACATTAGAGATTTCTATTCCGCCATTACCTTGCGGTTCAAGGTAGATTACAAAAGAGTAATAGATGGAGGGTTACAATAGAAGATCTCTGGTTATGTTATAGAGAGGGTAAAAAGAGAGTCAGGTTGATTTGGTGGTCAGGAAGAAGATGGGGGAAGAAAGATACTTGTGGTGTTAAGACTTTGTCAAGGATTTCTTGAAGAATATAGTCTTTATTTCTTTTCTGAACGTCTTGTAGTCTGGGGTTGTTATCAATAGATAGGAGATTTGGTTGTCTAGTTTTGCTGCTTGGGTGGCTAGGAGGCCGTCATATAACTTTTTCCGTTTAACTTCTTTGATTGGAGGATGTGTGAATGGGGTGTGAGTTTTCCTATGCCTGGTTGAGGTAGTTTGGATTAGGCAGTTGTTCATGTAGGTTGGGCTGTCTCCATTTATAGTTTTGAATAGTATACAGTAGAATTTAAATAGTATTCTTTCTGGAATTGGAAGCCATTGTGAGTTAAGGTATGCCTCTGTAATGTGATCATGTTTCCTCAGTGAGTATACGATCCTCAGAGCTGTGTTTTGAATTGTTTGTAACTGTTTTATCATTTTTGCAGGGCATGGGAGATAGAGGATGTTGCAATAGTCTAGCAGACCTAAGATTAGGGATTGTACTATAAGCTGGAATTGTGTTCTTTTGAAGAATTTTCGTACTTTTCTTAGGTTTCTCATAAGTGCAAATTACTTCTGTATTGTTTTATTTATTTGTGGTTGCATAGTGCAGCATCTATCTATAGTCATTCCTAGTAGTTTTAGGGTGGTTTGAATGGAGTAGTTGATTGAATTTATTTTTATATTGGTTATGATTGAAGGTACCACTGTATATAGTGTTCCCCCGCGAATTCACGGTTCGTGAATCGCGGACTCAGTAATTTGCGGTATGCTCCGACTGCCTCTTCCTATAGCTAAGTCAGGCTACACCAATCAAGTGCTGTGTGTCTGGGTTTGGTGGCTTCGGGCTGGAGCCCCATGGTTGGACTCTTCGTTGCCACACTTGGGCAAGGCTCCGCCAATTACCAGGGCTCCCAGATGGGTGGTTGTCATGGGTTCCCTCCTGATCTGGCTGCGTCTGGTAATAGGCTTCAGCGGGCCTAGACTGAAATTTCAGGGGTCAAATCTGGGTGTCGTTGAAACCACTGTTGCATGGGCCGAGGCAGGCCCTCCAGAAACTGCTCAAAGAGTATCTCCTGGGCTACCTGCAGTCCAGTCCTCTCCTCTGGGTGAAGCCACCTCCACCCGACCTCCTTGAGCTGAAAAAAGTAGCTTTGAGGGTTCTATTTTCCCTGTAAGTGAGCCCTCCGAAACCTCTGTTGGTAAACTTCCGTCTTGCTCTTGTCAGAATTGCTTCCTTCACCTGGGCGTAAGGGGGCTAGGCCTGTAGAATTGACATCCTGGAAAGCGGTTTGACTGCTGCCGATTAGCAAGTTGCCTAGATAATCAGTCCAAGTATTCTCTGGCTAGCCTGCCAAACGAGTCACTCTCTCAAAGTTAATTAAAAAAATAAGCTGGATCATCCTCTGGCACCATTTTCTTCAAAACAGTGGTTGGCAGGATCAACTGAGGCATGGGTGCAGCCTGCATAGGAGCACGGCTTTGGACCCCTGAACTTGTACCAACGCTGCGAGGGCCTGGATTAACTGCTGTTGCTGTTGTCCCAAGTGGGTCTGCATAAACTGCTGGCCTTCCAATATCACCTGAACCAACTGTTCCATGGTTGCCTCTAGATTGGGGCAACCAGAAGAAACTAAAAAAAAATAATAATAATAAAATAAACCTGCCTGTTCGGCTGTAACTCACTTCTTCTGGTCCCTGACTTGGGGGAGAAGCTACCCTTCTTGTCCCCTTTTCAAACAAAACAAACCAGCTGGGTTTACCGTGAGGCTTCCAGTGCTCAAAACATTACATTACATTACATTAGAGACTTCTATTCCGCCTAAACCTTGCAGTTCAAGGCGGATTACAAAAGAGCTAACTGGACATTTCCAGTGAAGTTACAACAGTTTTGTTTGGTTTTTTTGGTTACAATGGAGGAGAGGTAGCTGGATTAATTCTGGAAGAACTTGCAAATTGGATATTAAATTGACTGTACGTTACTGTGTGATATAACAAATAGATTACAGTTAGAGTACAAATAAGATTACGTTACATTTCAGGGATCTGAGTACTTGGTTGGTGTTTTGGGGAGGAAGAGATTATTTAAGTGGAGGTTTTGGGGGAGAATTTATCTAGGAGGAGGGGAAGGGTTGGATTAAGATATCTGGATAAATTTTTTGAAAAGTAGGGTTTTGATTTCTTTTCGAAAAGTTTTGAAGTCGCCCGTTGCCGTCAACAGGTTGGAGATGGAGTGGTTAAGTTTTGCTGCTTGCGTCGCCAGAAGATTATCAAACATCTTTTTGAGCTGAGTGCCCTTGAGTGGAGGGAAGGCAAAAGGGTCCGGAGTTCTTTGTCTTGAGGTGAGGATCTGGTTTAGGCGGTTGTTTAGATAGGGGGGGCGGAGCCGTTTAATGCTTTGAATAATAGACAGTAGAATTTGAATTGAATTTGTGCTTGCATAGGTAGCCAGTGAGAGTCTAGGAAGGCAGCTGTAATATGATCATATTTTCTCAGGGAGTAGATCAGTCTGAGGGCAGTGTTTTGTATAGTCTGAAGTTGTTTTATCATGTTGGCAGGACAAGGTAGATAGAGGGAATTGCAATAGTCCAGTAGACCTAAGACTAGGGATTGGACAATTATCCTGAATTGTACTGGGTTGAAGAATTTTCTTATTTTACGTAATTTCTCATAATTAAAAAAGCTTTCTGGGATGTTTTATTGATTTGGGACTGCATTGTGCAGCATCTGTCTATCGTTACTCCTAGGAGTTTGAGTTCGGGCTGTATTGGTATTTGGTGTTTTTAATTTTCAGTTCTGTAATGGTGGGAGTTTTGGCCTTTTCGAGCAGAAGGAATTTTGTTTTATCTGAGTTTAGTTTCAGTTTGTGGTCTACCATCCATTTTTCGATTGCATCTAGGGTTATTTCCAGTTTTGCTGTAGTGGTGGGCTCTGATGGGTCGAAGGGGAGGAGTATGGTGATGTCGTCTGCGTAGCTGAAGGATGTAACATTTAAGTTATCTAAAGTGGCTCCAAGGGAGGAAATAATGTGATTGAAGAGCGTAGGTGATAGAGGTGATCCTTGTGGAACTCCGCATGGGTTGGACCATGGTTCTGATTTGATATTATTGGACTTTACCCTGTAGGTTCTTGATTTGAGGAATCCTTGGAACCAATTGTAGACCTTGCCTGAGATCCCAATGGCGTCAAGTATCTGTAGCAGTATGGAGTGGTCGACCAGGTCATATGCTGCGGAGAGGTCAGTCTCTTTAAAGCAGAGACTTTAAAGTTCCCCATGTAGGCCACCATATGTGAAAGAGTGGGGGCAGCTTGCCCAGAAGGGTTGCATAGATGGACAGACAGACCACACTCTGGGCACTCAAAGAAAAAAACTCCTTAATTCCACAGTAGTGCAAAGCCTGTTTCTTCACAGGCTCCTCTAAGTTTGTGTTCTTCAAAAGAAAACAGTAGGCTTTCCCTCAGTCTCTTCCCAAACACTAGTCCCGTTTTCCATAGGGCGTGACACGCCCCAAACAGTCTCTATTCTATGGGTAGGAAACAGGCAGCAGTTGGTCCCAGGTCTTAGCAGGCACTAGAACAAAGGAAGGGTTTCTAAAAGCAGTAGAGTGTCTTACCTCCTACAAACTCTGCCTGTGCCAGGCCCTTCAACCAGCTTCTCTAGGTCCTAGGTTCCCTCTAGCACACCTCTCCTCCTGGGTCTGGCTCGGCCTTTTAAGTTCCCCTGAGTCACTTCTTGATTTCCTATTTTTCTCCCCTATCCCCTTCCTGGGAGAAACTCTTTCTCAGTGCTGCTGTGGTTGTGAACCAATTTAGCCAGGAAGGGGAGTGCCGGGCTTTCCTGAGGGTTATTCTGAGTTTGAGCAGCAGTGCCAGGCCAGGAAAGTGGCAGGGTTTCATACACTCTGTCACACCATGATACTTTTCCAGAAGATCTGTCCTTTCACACGTTCAAAACATACATTTTTCACCAGAAACCACAGTTACTTACCTGTAAGAGGTGTTATCCAGGGACTGTAGGCAGATATTTTCACAGATGAATGATGTCATCTACGGAGCCCAATACGGACATTGCAAAAGTATACTGTCACTTTTAAATTCTTTAGAAGGCCTGTATCACGCATGTGCAAGTGCCTTCCCACCTTGCGTCAGCTCGCAGGACCATCATTTCAATTAATAAAAAAAAAAGGCTAAGAAGCCAACTAGGGGACGTGGAAGGGTTGTGAGAATATCTGCCTGCTGTTCCCAGATAGCACCTGTTACAGGTAAGTAACTATGGTTTATTCCAGGACAAGCAGGCAGCATATTCTCACAGATGGGACTCCCTAGCTACTGCAAAAGGGACAGAGGGAAGCTGGTATCTAAACAGAGAATTAATTTTGCAGAATAGCTTAGTCGAACCAACTATCCCATCTGGAACAAATCTCCAGACAGTAATGGGATGTGAAGGTATGCATTGAGGACCAAGTGGCTGCTTTGCAAATGTCTTCAATATGAGTGACCACACCGAAGAAAATAGCCAGAGAGGTCTCTACGATGGGGAGAGTAGTCCAAATACAAGAGTCAAGAGGAAAATATGTCAAACATGCAGCAGTGGACGATCCAAAGCAAACTTTATTTAGCCAGTAGCATAGACTCAATATGAGTGGAACAGAGAATAGCCACTGAAGCTGCCATTGCTCTAACTTTATGTGCTGTGACTCGACCTTCCAATGGTAACTCAGCCTAAGCAGAAGGAAATACAGTCCACTAACCAAGTAGAAATTGTTCTCCTGATTACAGAAGCTCCCAGTCCGTTAGGATCAAATGAGAGGAATAGTTGATCTGAGAATCTGTGAGGCATTGTCTGATCCAAGTAATAAGCCAAAGCACGTTTATAGTCCAATCTGTGGAGAGCAGCTTCACCAGGATGGGAATGTGAGTTTGGGAAGAAAACAGGCAAAACTATAGACTGGTTGAGATGACAATCTGAAATTACTTTTGGTAAGAATTTGGGATGAGTACGAAGGACAACTCTATCATGGTAGAATGTTGTATAAGATGGATCTGAAACTAGTGCTTGGAGCTCACTGACTCAGCATGCTGAAGTGATGTAGATTAAGACCACTTTCCACATTAGATACTTGAGTTCTGAAGATGCCAGTGGCTCAAATGGTGGCTTCATTAAAGTTGAAAATTCAACATTGAGGTCCCAAGCCACTGAAGAAGGATTGATTGGGGGTTCTGAATGTAACAGACCTTTCATAAATCTGGAAACCAATGGGTATGAAGTAAGACGTATGTTGAGAGATATGTGAAAAGCATTAATTGCACCGAGCTCGACCCTCACCAAAGTTGTCTTTAATCCTGAGTTAGCGATGTAAGAGGTAATCGAACACAGATGACAGAGGACACATATCTGGAAGCAAAATGTGCTGGTTACACCAAAGAAAGATTCACTTGAAATGGTAACAGCGCTTTGTGGACAGTTTTATGGCCGTGTCTGATAGCTGATACTGGAGCAGAGATATCAAATTGATTTGCTCTGTGGAAGAGAGGTACTAGGCTGTGAAAGCTAGTGAACATTGTTTGGGGTAGAGAAGAGACTCCTCATTGAGTTAAACGAGTTGGGAAAACCTGTAAAGGTATGGGTTCGCTTGCACTGAGTTGAAGGAGACACGGAAACCAGGGCTGTGTTGGCCATCTCAGAACTATAAGAATCATAGTAGATGGTTCCTGTTTGAATTTGAAGAAAAGTTTTCCTATCAAAGGTATTGGAGGAAATGCATAGAGAAATTTGTTTGTCCAGTCCAGTATAGTAAGTGTCCCTATCAGCTCTTTGATGCAAAATGCCACTTCAATATTTCTAGTGCTATTTCATGCCAGAAGTTCCCGATTAAAGAATGGTGACTGGGTTGACCAAAAAGAACCCATTTCCCAATTACTTTAGGATCATCAACTGATGTTACTTCAAAGAGACACCACCATGGCCTAACACCCCTTCCAGAGTGCCAAAGGGGCCCAACTTTTTAAAGGAAGATTTTTAAGGCAACGCCCCAGCTCTACCCCACTTTGTTCAATCTTGCTCCAGCCCAGCCCACTCTGCCTCCACCCCCTGACTCACCAAAACTCCACAGCCATGGTACTAACAAATTACCTCCCCTGAAGCAGCAGGAGACACCTTAATAAGAAGTCATCTCCGGCTGCTGCAAGAACAGTCTTGCAATAAGAGCCGTGAGATTTTGCAGTTCTTATCACAAGACTCATCCCACAGCAGCAGGATCATGACATCTTATTAAGGCTTCTCCTGCTGCCAATGGAGGGGGAGGCTGGGGAGGCTGAATTATTGAAATATTTGTTCTGAATGTTCAGCTTTTAAAACAGAAGTTTTGAACACAGACAGATTTAAGATTTTGGCGCCCTTAGGCAGGACCGAAGCTCAGATATACAAGATGGCCCCTGGGAAACTCGACAGCAGGGGAATGACAGATCTAACAAGCGTGGGAGAAAAAAAAAAGATCCTAGGCACCAAAATGACACAATCAGAAGCATGAGATAGGGACTTAACGGCTTCTGGCTTCCTGCCTCAGTCACTGTTCTGGTACATGCCCTTACTAAATCAGCGGTGTTGTATTATGCAGATAAGTGATGTAGACAATCAATCCTTCCTTTGTTTCTGGGGGAAAGAAACAGAGAAGAAAGCAGAAGAATATCTGTGTCTGTGAGTTGCCCAAAAGGGAGAAGGGATGAAGAAGAAATTTGTGCATCCTAGGACTCCCTCTCCTCTTTTTCAGCCTCCCAAACAAGTGACTCAATGGCTTAACCATTATGCTACAGATGTATGGCAGAATTAGAAGCATTATACATGACAAACACAGAATTTAATTTAGAAGTATTACAATTTTTTCTTCATTGTATTTTCAAAATGTCCTTTTTCAGAATAAATGAATTGGCTTACCTCATCATAGTAAAATCTTAAATCTGCTCTTTTTGAACGCAAATCCCACTGAACAAGAGTCCCACTTTCATATCCTATGAGTAGCTGAAATAAAAAAAATATGAGTGTTTCCTGGCTTGTTTTATAATGAAAATTTCATAAAATAATAGGGCCCAATATTTAGCTGGATCTGCTGGAAAATAATATACAGGGCCAGCACTTTATGTGTATATTCAACAGTGCTATTAGTTGATGTAATGCTATGGAATATTCACTTAAGAGTGCTTGACGGCGGCCTTTATCCAATGAAGTTAGGACAGCTATTGCAATGGCTCAACTTAAATGGAAAGCTTATCTAGAGGGAGCTGAATTTTGCCAATATCCAGATAATATAAGAAAAGCCATTCACAGTCTGACCAAGGTCTATCAAGCATATCATTCTGCCTCTAGTAGTGGCTAGTCCAAAACACAGGTACCTGACATTATTCCTCAGAGCTCAGTATTAAGAAGAAAACATTTACCAGGTAATAACTTTTTTAAAAAAGATTTTTCCTTCAGGAACGTCTCCAAACCTCTTTTGAATCCCACAGTGTTCATTACCACATCCTTCAGCAACAGATTCCACAGTTTAACTTTGTGTGCATGAAAAAATATCTACAAGTTTGCCCAAATTCTATAAAAAGTGCTAAAAATTGTGCATGCAATTTTGTTCACGCACCAAATTGCAAATGTAATTTAATTATAATAATTAATGTAGTTAAAGTGGGTAATAAATATTACTTTATACAGCCTCCACTTTTTAAGCTGAGAGCACTAACCCCCGGAAGAAAAAAGCCTCAGGTTTTCTTTCAGGTAGAACTTAAAAGCTCAAACCTCATCCACCCACATCATTGGCTTAAAAAACTTCCAGAGGGAGTGTGCAAGTGCCGCAGTTAGTGCACAGAAACATACTGGAATGTGAAAGTTTATATGTCCTGAAGAAACGGTTTTTACCGTGAAACAGCGGCTTCTATTTAAATATCACTTAAATTCCTTATGACTTAGAGACATTAGCTGTTTCAGTCCTGCACTAACTGCGGCACTTGCACACCCCCTCCGGAAGTTTTTTAAGCCAATGATGTGGGTGAAGGAGGTTTGAGCTTTTAAGCTCTACCTGAAAGAAAACCTGAGGCTTTTTTCTTCCGGGGGTTAGTGCTCTCAGCTTAAAAAGTGGAGTCTGTATAAAGTATAAAGTAAAATGTAATTTAACTGAATAACAAGCTAATTAGTGCCAATAACTGGCTTCTTAAAAGCAATTAATCAGTTACATGTTACGTGCATAAATTTAGACATGATCCATGCCTAAATTTTATACACAAAGCAACAAAAAAGGGGGGGGGTGCAGAAATGGGCAGATCAGGGATGTTCATTTCAGTTATGCGAATAATTATAGAATACAGCCATCCGCACCTAAATTTAGGTGCAGGCATTTGAACCATGTTTTCCTGGGTGTAAATGGGAATGTCTAAATTTAGTCACAGTTCCCAGGTGCAAGTGCTATTCTATAAACCGCATCTAACAAAGTGCAGCTTATAGAATAGCGCTTTTTTGTGCCAATATTTTGAGTGTCATATATAGAATTTATTTTCAATCTGCTTGTCATTAGTTTTATGAGCTGTCCTCTTATTTTAGTGTTTGAAGGATTAAGAATTCATTCTATATTCAATCAATCCACCCCACTTTATAAATTCCTATATAATCCCTCTCAGATGTTTTTTCCCAAACTAAAAAGCCCTAAACTTTTCAGCCTCTCTTTACAACAAATGTGTTCAATCTCCTTTATCATTTTTAGAGCCCTTCTCTGAACTTGCTATGTTGCGGCTGTACTTTAGGAAATCTAAGATGGAACAAATGGGGAGAGGAACTTGGGTGGTGCTGCGATAGATGCCTTCTTTGTTGTCTTATCTAGTGCAGTGCGTGAAGCTCTATGTACAGCAGTGCCCAGTGGCAAGGCTGTATTGGTTTGTGCATCAGGATGGTGTCCCTTTAACACGCTATCAGTTTTTGACACTGCTAAAAATGGGCTTACAGGAAGTGGGGCATGATCCTTCACTGTATGGGACTCACTCTTTGCAAATTGGGGTAGCGTCTTTTGATGCTCTCGGGGGGGGAGGGGTTCTGTTGAGCAGATTAAGAAGTTGGGAAGGTGGCATTCTATTGCTTATCGGTGTTATGTGCAACCCAGGGAGCTTTAATGTGTTTTGGTAAGACATGCTCATTAATTTTGTTTAGTTTCTATTATAGATGGCGTGCCCATTGATAACTGTAAGTGGATTTGTGGTCATTCCTATGTTTTTTTGGGCTCAGAGAGCAAAGGAATCTTCTTGGGGAAATGATCTGGGCCTTTCAGCTCTGAACATTTGCATTCAGTGGCTGGGAATCCATGGCATATTATGGGAGCAGCTTCTGTCCACCCTGTTACAAGTCCAACATTTTTCTTCACAGGAAGTCATTGTATTTCATTCAGGGGGAAATATTTGAGCACTAAATGGGGTTGAATTGATTCATCTAATGAAAAGGACCTTGCTGGTGATTGCAAAGTATTTTTCAACTGTACGGTTGGTGTGGTTTAATATTATTCCACGTTTGGTGTGGCATGAGGCATGTAAAGTACAAGCAGTGGAGCATTTGCGTAAGCGAGTAAATACTGAGGTGGCTCATTTCATAATAGCTCTGCGTGGGATGGTTTTGTCTTATGACTTATTAACTAGAGATTGTCCTGGGCTTTATTACCCAGATGGGGTGCATCTTTCTGACATATGCCTTGACATCTTTTTGAGTGATATTCAGGACGTGTTGGAGCCTTGCATTAGTGGCAATACAGCCGCAGCTTCTGGGGTGGAGCAAGCAACGACAAGCTGTCATCGCATATGGCGGAGAAGGTTTGGAAGGCAAGAGGGTCATTTAAATTAATGAATAAGAAACAGGGTTCAGTATGTTTTAAGTTAAGACTCATGTGCGATACCGCCATGAGTCAGAGCACAGTCTTGCAGTACTACAGGTCGTGTATTTTGGGTGAAAAGAGTTAAAGACGGTGGCTTAATAAAACAGCTAGTGTGGTATCGCCTAGCTGTGGAGGAAACAAAATTGTATTGTTATGGTGTTATAGAAACATAGTGCTATGGTGTTATAGAAACATGATGGCAGATAAAGGACAAATAAATGGCCCATCTAGTCTGCCCATCCACAGTAATCATTACTGCTGTTAAGAAATGTTTGTTGTAATAAAGCTGCAGTCAATGTTTTGCTACTATTTATATGGTTTGCAGTTAATTTTGGGGGGTGAATGAAGCAAGTAAAGGCGAATGGAATTAAGAGTGCCAATGTTAATGTAAACAGAGGAGTATGGCACAATCTCATAAAATGAAAGATTAGGTTCTTACCTCAATAATCTTGTTTCTTTTAATATACACAGGAGTCAGATTTTAGCTGTTGATTCCCACCAACCATGAAACTGCAGATGGGTGTCACTTTAAGATCTTGAACTCCTCCCCTTCTGCAGTGAAGAACAGGTCCCTCTTCAACTGGTACCAAAGCAATCGAACTCCACTGAAACAGAAGAAAAGAGAAGGAGGGGCACAGAGAGCTTTCCCAGCAACAAACATATTCTGTTCTGCTCTGAAACTTAGGCAACAGAACAATGATCAATAAACATTTAACAAGTTAACACTGAACAACAAATTATGCACATGAGTAGCTAGAAACCAACCTGCTAAGTGTAATTAGTAGGGGCTAAAGACTCTCCCAAAGGGAAAGGGAAAGGGAATAGGGAGCCCCCTGTTCCTATGGCGATGTCTTTGTTAAATCTTAGATACAGTAAGAGAGATCTTGAGATGGACACTGGCAATGTCCAAGGCAGTAATCAGGCAAATCAAAAGTCCACACAGGGTGGGCTGTACGGTCTCCTGTGCATATAGCTTGTAACAGGTATCATCCAAGGACAGCAGGCAGATATTCACACATATGGGTGACATCATCCACGAAGCTTCAGTATGGTCAGTACAAAAGTGTACTGTCATTTTAACTTCTTCAGAAGTCTCAAAAACTCTTCAGAAGACTCAAAACTGTGAGTGCATTCCCACTTGATGTAAGCTCGTGGGACCATCAGTTCAATAAAAAAGCTAAAAAGCAAACTAGGAGAGGTGGGAGGCTTGTGAGAATATATGCCTGCTGTCCCTGAATAACATCTGTTACAGGTAAATGTGCTTTATCCCAGGACAAGCAGGCAGTGTATTCTCACAGATGGATTCCTTCGCTACTAAGGAAGAGATGGAGGGAAGTTGGCACTTACGTAGAGAATAAATTTTGGAGAACTGCTTGGCCAAACTGACTGTCCCATCTGGAATGAGTTTCCAGAGAGTAATTAGACATGAAAATATGTATAGAGGACCAGGTGGCAGCATTATAAATGTCCTCAATAGGAGTAGAACAGAGAAAAGTAACTGAGGCTGCCATTGCTCAAACTTTGTGAGCTGTGACACGACTTTCCAACAGTATCCCAGCCCGAACATAGCAGAAGGAGATGTAGTCTGCCAACCATATAGAAATAGCTTTCTTGGTAACCGGAGTTCCCAGTCTGTTAAGATCAAATGAGAGGAATAGCTGGGTAGAGGTTCTACAAGGCTTTGTTCGCTGAACCACATTTATAGTCCAGTGTATGAAGTACAGCTTTACCCGGATGGGTATGTGGTCATGGGAAGAATACAGGCAAAACTATAGACTGGTTGAAGTGGAACTCCAAAATTACTTTTGGTAAGCATTTGGGATGAGTACATATGACTATTTTGTGATGATAGAATGTTGTATAAGGTGGATCTGAAACTACTGCTTGAAGTTCACTGACACGACAAGCTGAAGTGATCAAGAAGATCACTTTCCACATGAGATATTTGAGGGATGAAAATGCCAACAGTTCAAACAGTGGCTTCATAAGTGTGGAAAGTACAACACTGAAGTCCCAAGAAACTGGAGGGGCATTGATTGGGAGTTTTGTGTGCACAAGTCCCTTCATAAATTTGGAAGCTAATGGGTGTGTAGCCAGAGGTTTATCGTGAAGAAGAATGTGAAAGGTAATGATGGCACTGATGTGCACTCTTACTGAAGTAGTCTTTAGACCTGAGTTCGAGATATATAAAAGGTAATCCAGTAATGATGACAGGGGACATGTATCTGGAAACAAGATGTGTTGATTACACCATAAAGTGGAGCAAATCCACTTAAAGTGATAGCAGCGCTGTGTGGACAGTTTCCTAGCAGCGTCTATAGCAGCTCATATTGAAGAGGAGAGATAGATATGATTTATTCACTGGGAGAGAGGTAACAGGCTGTTAGAGCCAACAAACATAGAGTAGGGTGGAGTAGGGACCCTTCGTTCTGTATAATAAAGAGTTGGGTAAATCTGCAGATGAAAATAGAAGAGGAAACCAGGGCTGTCTTGGCCATCTTGGAGCAATGAGATATATCGCAGCTAGTTCCTGTTTGATTTTGAATAGAAGTTTCACTATTAAGGGTTTTGGAGAAAAAACAGAGAAACGGTCTGTCCAGTCTATCAGGAAGGCATCGGATTCAAGATGATGTGGCAAATATAGTCTGGAATAAAAATGCAGTAGTTTGTGATTAATGGGAGACACAAACAGATCTATTTGAGGGGTTCCCCATACTGAAAAGATTTGTTATACTGTCCTTGTGTTCAGGGACTACTCTTGAGGTTGAAGGTAACTACTCAGCTTGTTTGCCAGTACGTTCTACTTGCCTGCCAGATATACTGCTTTAAGATGTTTCGTGGAATAGTCCAATTCCAGATTTGAGTCACTTCTTTGCAAAGGATGCGAGAACCCATGCACCCTTGCATAGCAACTTGATTTGTCTGTGGGTACCAGAACCACTTGATTGAGAAGTCGATCCTGAAATGTGTGAGTGATCTGCGGACTGCTTGCAGTTCTAGTAGACTGATGTGAAAGATTGCTCTTGAACGGTCCAAGTCCCTTGAGTACGAAGGTCATCTAGATGAGCTCCCTATCCAGACATTAACACATCTGTTAAGATCTTCTAATGCAGGGGCACATGGAAAAGTAGGCCCCTGGAGAGATTGTTTGGGATAAGCCACCACTGCAGAAATTGATGAAGAAATGAGATGACTCTGAGTTGATGGGAGAGTGAATCTGTGGCCTGATACCATTGAGAAACAAGAGACCATTGGGGGTCTCTGAGATGAAGATGGACAAATGGTGTAACACAAACTGTGGAAGCTATGTGTCCTAGGAGACAAATCATGTGATGCGCTGAGATGATTTGTTGAGTAGACATTTGATTGCAGAGGCGAATTAGACTAAACTAAACTAAACCTTAGGTTTGTATACCGCATCCTCTCCACAATCGTAGAGCTCGGTACAGTTTACAGGAGTTGGGATAGAAAGGAACTACAATGAAGGGTTTAAGGTCAGAGTAAGAAGAATATTTAGAGGGCATAGTATGCCAGAGATGGAGCAAGTATCACATTTTTGAGAATAACCAGGTTTTCAGATGTTTGCGGAAAAGTTGGAGAGAGCTCAGGTTCCAAAGAGGGGAGGTAAGGTTGTTCCAGAGCTCAGTGATTCTGAAGGGGAAGGAGGTCCCTAGTTTTCCTGCATGGGAAATGCCTTTTAATGAGGGGGAGGATAGTTTTAATTTGTGGGTGGGTCTGGTGGTAATAGGATTTGAGGAGTTCCAAGAAAGTGGGATAAAGGGAGGGAGGATGCCGTGTGTGTGTGCTTCTTTGAGATCCAGAGAGTAAAGCCAGTTCTTGGGAACAGTATGCAAAACTTCTCTTTGACTAAATACATGTTGAGGGCATGGAGGTCGAGGATCAGGCACAGTCCTGCAGGTCTTCTTTGGTATAAAGAAATATTTAAAGTAGAACGTTAGGTCCGTCGGCTGAGGGGGTACTGGTTCAATAGTATTCAGCTGCAGAAGGCCTGAGGGTTCTTGTTGTAGAAGGGAGGTCTGCTGAGAGTTGAAAGAATACTTTCTTGGAGGTCTGTGTGGAGGCACTTTGTGAAGACGAAGAGCATAGCTTCCTTTTATGATCTGCAAGACCCAACTGTTGGTGGTGATTAGGTTCCAACGATGGTAATATTGAGTTAGGTGACCTCTGATGAGAAGAAGAGGAAGGTGGGATGGTAGAACAGTGGCTAATCTCTGGATGAGGGAATCAAAGACAGTAGATTTTTGCTGAGGCTGAGCTTGTTTCTGGGATCATTGTTGCCTGGGACGCTCCTGTGGAGGAGACCTAGAAGACATGGGCTGAGAATAGCATCTCTTAAAAGATGCTGACTGATATCTAGGATTGTACTATCTTCTTGTAGTCTTGTGTTTGGAAAATTTTGAAGTAGAGAAAGTTGTCACACTTTGTTCATGTTTTCTCAGTGGTCTGTTCAATCTTGTCACCAAACAGTTTGTCTCTGAGACAAGGAATGTTAGCGAGACGATCTTGCACATGTAACAAACCCACTGCCAGCAGTGGTTTTGTTCCTATGAAAAGTGTAATGGCTAGATAGCCCCAATGCAGAAGAGCTGACCAGGTCAGTGCCCTAGAACAGGCAGGCGATGACTATCTCTGGAATAGCCAGTATAAGACAGAGAAAGTTCTGCAGGAAAGCTTGCACTCTTGTATAGAGCCTTGAAATCCTGGCAGGAGACATCTGAAATGCTTGCTGTTCCTTTAAGAAAGGAGCAGGGAAATCTGACCTCTGGCAGACGTAGCAGTTCTCTAGAGAACTGATTCACCTCCTCCCCTCAGCCAGGCAGAGGGGGCATGGTTTGGAGCTCCCTAAATGGAAGCTGGTGAGGGAATCAAGAAAGAAGGAGCTGGGAGGTGCCCAGCAGAAGAAGCAGAAGACGGAAAGAGGCAGAACAGGACGTTTGTTTTCCCAGCCAGACTGTGAGAGGCTGAAGGACTGGGACAAGTGAATAATGTGGAAGTTAAGGATTTTGAAAAAGCAGAGAGTGTACCAGAAACTAGTGTAGAACTGAGGTAAATCAACTGCTGTAAAAGTGAGTGTACATACTGTGCCCTTAACTCTCTGAGGAGAACATTGCCATGAACTGTGTTTTGTTTTTGAGCATTTTTGATTGGAAGAAAGTGGCTTGTGATGGCAAGAGCAAACCTGCTTATGAACTGTAACATTTCTGAGCTAGTGGGTTTTTTTTCCTGTTAAAAAAAATAGATCAGAGGACTTCTGGCAGAAACATGGGGCAGTAAGTCGCAAGAAGTGCTGCTCCGGCTGCACCCGCCACGATTCTGCAATTTACCTGCTTTTCACCCTGTTAATCTTCAACATAGCAGTGCTCTCCCTGCTGATTCGGGTGCTGTGCTCGGTGTTCCAGTTCGGCGGTATATGGCAGCGAGAGGATGTCGTAAAGAGCGCGAGACGCTCCGACTGGTGGAACAAAAAAGCTGATGGACCGCATGGCGCCGGCTTCGTCTGGATCGTCTAGCCCTGCATGGGTAGCGGAGGTGACCACGGAGGTCTAGGCAGCTGTGGAAGGTGCCTTGGGAGGCAAATTTCAGCGCAATCTGGACAAACTTGACTCCCTGGACTAGCGCTTTGCTAATTTATTGGCAGAGCTGAATGATACACAGCAGCACATTAGCACTATAGAGGACAATGTGCAACAGCTCTCCCAGGTACAATCTACCCATACCTCAGCCGTGGCAGAACTATGGACGAGGATCGATGACCTCGAAAAAAGGTTGCGGAGAAATAATCTGTTTTGTGGGCCTGCCCAAGACCATAACAGAGTGCAATTTGGGTGAGTTCTTGGAGCACTGGCTACAGGACTCACTCTGCTGGCGTCACTGGGCCCCATCACCATCAAGAGCTTACATCGGCTGGGACAACGACGGGAGGACGCGGGAAGACCTTGAGTGGTTATTTGTCAGCTGTTGAACTACAAACATAAAGCAGCGATCCTGCATGCCCTATGTCAGGGGAAGAAATTGAACTATGAAAATCACCCCATTCTTTGTTTCCAGGACTACTCCGCTGAGGTTTCCCAGGATCGATGGCAATTTTCTCCCCTGTGCACCTCTCTTATCCAGCGCCGCATCCCCTTTTCGCTGCAGTATTCAGCACGGTTGCGGCTAATGCACCAGGGCCAGGCCCATCATTTTACCTCACTGGAGACTGCCCAGCATTTTGTGGTGGACAATATGCCTGAGGGAACGGCCTGAGGAAGCCTTGGGGGGGAGTTTGGTCTTGGTCTCTTGCTGTTTGGTTGTTCTCCCATGGCCCTGAGTGCTTTTTGCTGCTTGGCTCTGGCTGTGTGAGTGTTCTACATCAGTGTTTTTCAACCGCTGTTCCGCGGCACACTAGTGTGCCGCGAGATGTTGCCTGGTGTGCCGCAGGGCCACCATCAGAGCAGTACTACCAGTCCTGCATTCAGGGGCCCGGAGCTGACAGGGGGCCCGAGGCAGGGGCGCTAGTAGCTCGCCAAGCCAAAGTGAGTCGATCACCCAGGACTCACTTTGTCTTGGCGATCTAATCTATCGAGCCAATAAGTCTTCTTCTCCCCGACGTCAATTCTGCAGTCGGAGAGGAAGTTCGGGCCAGCCAATCGCTGCCTGGCTGGGCGGAACTTCCTCTCCGATTGCAGAATTGACGTCAGGGAGAGCATGCGTCGGCATCGGCTTTGGGCCTGTTATCCATTGGTGGGTCCTGTTCCCCGATGGCAGCGGCAGTGGCTTGGGGAATGGCAGGGAGAAAGAAAGAAAGGGGGCAGGCAGGGAAACAGAAGGAAAGAAGAGAAACAGAAAAAAAGAAAGAAAGGTCAGGGAGAGAGGAAGAAAAAGTTGGGTGAGGGAATGAGGTGTGGAGGAGAGAAAGCATACAGGCTGATAGAAGGGAAGAAAGATTGGATGCACAGTCAGAAGAAGAAAGTGCAACCAGAAATCACCAGACAAGGTAGGAAAAATGATTTTATTTTAAATTTAGCAAAGTGGAGGCAGTATTACCACAGTTTTCAAAGGAATTTGCCCAAATAACTTAATAGTTAACTGGGTAAATTCCCAGAGATGAAAACTTCCCTTCACTTACTATGCACAGTTCTGAATTTATATCTGCTGTCTATATTTTAGAATATGGTCACCTTTTACTAAACCGCAATAGTGGTTTTTAGCGCAGGGAGCCTATGAGCGTCAAGAGCAGCGCTGGGCATTCAGCGTTACTCCCTGCGCTAAAAACTGCTATTGTGGTTTAATAAAAAGGACGGAGGGTATATTTATCTATTTTTGTATGCTATAAAAACCAAATACAGAGAGAGACTGAGAGCTGTTGACGAAGAGCTACGTGTGTGTCTTTCTTCGATTCCAGCCAGAATATCAGCTTTGTGTTCAGCCAAACAGGCCCAGGTTTCGCACTGAATAAAGTATTTTATAATTTTTCACTATTCTGTTTACTTAATATTTCATAATAAAGTAATTATAAAATACTTTCTTTGTGTTTATTTGATTCCTATTCAAGAGAATTACTTTATATATAGTCAATATAGGCACAGAGTTAAATTTTTTAACATTTTCTAATGGTGGTGTGCCTCGTGATTTTTTTCATGAAACAAGTGTGCCTTTGCCCAAAAAAGGTTGAAAAACACTGTTCTACATTTAGCGACCCCTAGGATTTGCCTGTTGAGTGCTTGGCCAGTTGGGGGCATGGCTGCCTTGTGACTGCTTGTGGGGGGGTTTTGGTGTGTGTGTGAATGGGGAGTGTTTGCTTGGTATGTTTGGGGTTCTTGCCCTGGGGGTGTTCTAGTGCACATGGGCTTGTCTGAGGATTGTTTCTTTGGCTTTAATGTGCTTGTCTTCCAGTCCATGGGCTGTTTTTGCTTCCCCCAGCCTACTTTCACTCCAAAGGAGGGAATTTCTACCCCTAGGATCTCCTGTTGAGACATCCTTTTGGGCGGCTGCATTCCTGGCTTCTAGGGGAGAGGTGCTGGGTTTTATTGGGGTTTGGCTGCTGGAGGGGGGTCTGAGTGTTGAGTACATTCCAAAATAAAGTGAAATAACTTATGTTTAAATGATTTTTATTATTCCAGCAGTAAGAAGCAAATACAAACAGTAGTACCATTCAGGAAATAACATTTTCAACAATATAATCAGTTCCCCTCCCATCCCCCCCTCCCCTCCCCAAGAATCCATGGCCAGTCCAACAGCTGAGAGTGGGAATAAAATCTTAAAGATTCAAAAGTCTACTGCGAGCACGCGGTGTGAGGTCCTGCCAGAAGTGCTCCCACACCTGACAAAATTTGTGACCCGGGCCAAGAGTCAAGCCTCCCACCATGCGTCTCTCCAGTGTTGCATGCACTATCATTAGGGATCTCCATTGTGCATATGACGGGGTATCACGGGAGAGCCAGTTAGTGAGGACGGCTTTTTTTCCCATCAAAAGGGCTCTGGAGATAAATGCTGACATTCCCCTGGGTTTGGGCGAGGCTATATTATAAAATCCAAATAACGCCCTCGGTTGCGGAAGCCATCGCCTTCCCCAAAGCGATGTGGTATATAGGCCAAGATGTCTCCAAAACTGTTGGATTGCGGGGCAGGCCCAAAACATGTGACTCAAAGATGCGTGAGCCTGATTGCATTTCGGGCAAGAATGTGACGCAGTAATCCCCATCCGCGCTGCACGTTCTGGTGGAATGTAAAGTCTAAGAACAATTTTCAATTGCATTTCCCAGTGAGTAATATTGAGTGACACCTTCTGAATGTTCTTCAGGACCGTTGTAACTGTTGAGCAGTCAACTGGCAATGCAAGTCCTCAGCCCACGCTGTCGCTAATATATCCAGATTCATACTTGGTTGGCAATCCCGGATCCCCACAATATGAAATCGTAGAGGAATCCTCTGTTGGGCTGAAAGGCTGAAGAGTTCCGAAAGCGCCTCCCTGCAGACTTCAGTAAGGGCAGCCACTGGGAGGGACTGAACATAGTGACGGATCTGGTAATAGGCGAAGAGATCATTAGCCTGTAGGTCAAAAGTTCGTTGCAGCTCGGCAAATGTGACCAGGCTCACCTCCTCCGAAAACAGGTGAAAAAGATATTGTAGACCTTGTGCTTGCCACCTAATAAAGGTGGCATTTTGCATGCCCGGCTGGAAAGCTCCATTGCCCTGTATAGGCAAATATAAAGACACCCTAGAAGACAATTTGGCTGTTTTACAGACCCATCTCCATGTCCTTCTGGACGGCATAAAAATGGGGTAGTGAGACACCAAAGGACGCATCCTTGGATCCGCCACATGTAGAAAATAGCTCACATGGAACGGAGCCAGCAAAGATAACTCCAGTGGTATAGCAGAAAAATCAGATGTTCCTCTAAACCAATCATTAATATGTCTCATCTGACAAGCCATAGCATACCAACGTACATTTAATAAACCATAGCCCCCCCTATCCCTGGGCAGACACATCCGTAGCAAGGGCATACGTGGTCGCTTACCACCCCATAGAAAACGCTGTAGCTCTTTCGTTAAACGAATGTTATGGGCATGGGACAGCAGCAGAGGTAAAACCTGAAAGCGATATAACCATTTGGGAAAGAGCACCATATTAAAAAGGGCTACCCGGCCCGCCACTGATAAGGGAAAAGTGGACCAATTCTGTAGATGTTGTGAGGTGTCTTGAAGCAATGGGGTGATATTGCTGGTGTACAGGGTCATAAGGTCTCGGGGGATCTGTACCCCCAAATAGCGAATTGAAGTCTGAGCCCACGTAAATGGGAAGTGACCGCTCCAGGTCTGTTGTAGTGTCAGGGGGCTAGCTAGAGCCATAGATTTCTGGTAGTTCAATGTAAATCCCGAATAAAATTTGAATTCGTCAAGCGCTTGCAATAAATATCGAACAGAGTGAGCGGGGTCAGTTAGCAAAAATAATAGGTCATCTGCAAAGGCCAACACTTTGAGTGAATGAGTCCCGAAGTCCACACCCACTATGTCGGTGTCCTGAGACACTGTGCGAAGAAAGGGTTCGAGGTACAATAGAAATAAGAGGGGTGAGAGGGGACAGCCCTGTCGAGTTCCCCTCTCAATAGGTATTGGGTCAGTAATAATGTCATTGACAAGTAGTCTTGCTGTTGGAGTGGAATATAAAGAGCATAATGCCGAGGCGAACCAGCCAGATATCCCCATACAATTTAACACTTCAAAGAGGTACGTCCAATTGACCTGGTCGAACGCCTGTGCCGCATCCAAACTGAGTAGAAGCATAGGAGTGTGATGGAATTGCGTGTGCGCTAAGGCTATCAATGCTTTACGTACGTTGTGTACTGCTTGTCTACCCTGTACAAAGCCGACTTGTGTGGATGCAATCACATCGGGGAGAAGGGTCGCTAATCTATCAGCTAAGATTTTGGACAGAATTTTGATGTCTACATTCAGCAGAGAAATTGGGCGATAGGACTCGGGAGCAGAACTGTCTTTGCCAGGCTTCAATATCAACGTGATTAAAGCCTCATTCACTTCTCCACGGAAATGTTCATCCTGGATTACCTGGGAGTAAGAGTCCCTTAAAAAAGGACTAAGCTGCCCTGAGAGAAAATTCTGCCGTAAAGCCATCCGGCCCTGGAGCTGAAAAATTTCGTTGATTGTGGATAGCTTTATGTAGTTCTTTAGGGGTGATGGGTGCATTAAGAAACCTAACATCCGAGTCAGAGAGCAGCTGTAAACCGGAATCCGTGAAATAGTCCTTAATAAGGGGTTTAGCTCCCGAGTCCCGGCGCCCATATATCTTCCCGAAGTGGGACTGAAAAATTTGTGCAATGTGTTCAGTAGAGTGTTGAAATTGGCCCGTACTATCCCTCAATCCCAAAACATAACGGTGACCCCGCACCTGGGAAGTCAAGCGGGCTAATAACTTCCCTGCCCGATTTCCATAGCGATGGTAGCGAAATTTTTGATACAAGAGCATTTTCACCGTGCGCTCATGTATATAGGAGTTGAGGGTCGTTTCCACGGAAGCTAAGTGTTCCCTAGCGTGGCAGGTCGGGAACAGGGTATACTGACGCTTAGCGCTTGCTAGTTCTTTTTCCAACTGCAGTATTCCCCGGGACAAACGGCAATTACGCGCTATTACATAAGCTATACAATCTCCTCTGAGCACCACCTTAGCCGTGCTCCAAAACAGTGTTGGATCATTGCTATGCTGACCATTAAAGTCTAGGAATTCACCCTATTTAGTCGTTAGGTATGTTTTGAAATGGTCATCAGAAAATAGATAACTAGGGAAGCGCCAACGTACAGGTCCACGTAAACCGAAGCCCACATTCACATCTAGCCAGATCATCGCGTGATCTGAAATCACCGCCGGGCCTATTACCGCTGCATCCACATTTAGAAATGCTCTGCGCTTGGTTAGGATGTAATCTATCCTAGATTGTGTGTTATGTGCTCTGGAGTGGTGTGTGTAATCCCGTTCAGTGGTATGGAGAATTCTCCACGGGTCCACCAGATCTAAAGTGGCGCAAAGATAGGGCAGGCCTCTGGTATGAGATATACTCGCACCAGGTCCCGGCTGAGAACAATCACAAGTCGGGTCAAACACCTGATTGAAATCCCCTGCAATGTATACCGGATCAGTAACCCGCCCAAGAAGCATGGCAGTAAGACCCTCAAAGAAGGAATGGTCATAGGTATTAGGTGCATATATATTCATCAAGTAAAAGGAATATGTGCCTACTGACAACTGCAGCAAGAGGTAGCGGCCCTGTGGGTCCGAGGCTACTACTTTCGCAGTGTAAGGCAATGTCTTACTAATCAGTATCGCCACCCCTGCCCGCTTATGAGTTGAAGATGCAGCATGCACTACGGCTACCCAGGACCTCCTCAATTTCTGATGTTCCAATTCTCTAAGTCGGGTTTCTTGCAGACAGACTATGTCGACCTTATGTCGTTTGAGCTGTGTTAAAATTTTTGTTCGTTTTATGGGAGAGGTAATGCCTGAAACATTCCAGGATACTATTCTCAAAGTGTTAGCCAGCAGGTACAAAAGGGGCTAGTACAAACATATAAAATGCTAAGTGCGGAAAAAATCCACCCCGGGTTCCCAGCCATACCCAGGGCAGCCACATGACGCTCAGGACCTGCCCGAGCAGCACCAGTACCATGGTAAATGTCAGGTGCAGGAGTCTCGCAGCAGGGTCTGATCCCACCCTTCCCAATAATCGAAAGAATACCAGCAGCAACCATGTAGGCCAAGGACTTCCCCCCCTGGAACCCCAACCCCCCCTCCCTTCCCAACCTTCTCCCCAATTGCATGGTTGTGGTCACAGCCTCAGGTTCGCCCTAGGCAGTCCTGAGAGGAGGAGGAAGATGGAAAGGAGGTAAATCATGGAAACTTCTGGCATGGAAAGATCCTTGTAAGTCCTGACATTAAACCAGGTGAAGTGGGATAGGGAAAAACCAGAAGTTCACAGAAACTTTTCTCTCTCTACAGAAACTTCTCTCTCTCCCTGCAACTGGTATTTTATTTCTGCAGCTGATAGAAACAGTAGATTAACTGTGAAAAGATATTTCACACCATTTACCAAAGAGCATGCAAAGATGGGGAAATGCCCTGTTTTTAAGTTCAGTTAGCTACTGTATCAGTGAAACTTGAGAAAAAAGCAACAGGTCCTGATGCTGCGGTTTAGCACCAGGGCCCACCCAGCCAGATATCATGAAAAGATAAACACAGACCATGGTCCGAAGATAGAATTCTCAAGAATTATCATCTAATAGCAGGTGTCAGAAATGTGGTACAGCTGGGAGGGGGTTTTGATGCTCGGAATTGCTTATATGGTATAGGGAAGAGGCATTTCTGGGAAAAGGTTAGGTCTTACGGTAAACAGAGCGAACGTATAACATGACGCAGGTAAACCAGCCAATAAGGCAGTAATGCATAGGAAAATAGCCAATAAGGATGTATCATGTGATTTAGGCCAACATGGTGTTGGCCACTAAGAAATGTATAAAAACAGGCCTTTAAGAGGAAGTGAACAGAACAGACATCAGAGGATCTTCAGGCCTGGAGATCACCTTCTGTTACGCTATATGCTAAATGATTTATTTCTGTAAGCTGTTATTGATTGACTAAATAAATATATACTTATTGAAACCAATATATAGCGTGTGAGGTTGCCTTTGAGGTAGGCCTGGACAGCTGCCTACTTCAGTCCCAAAGGTGTGAAAGATCACAAAACAATGCCACTCCGGGCCCCGAGTTCCCATACAGTAAATACAATAGTCATAAGAGCAGTCTGCAGAGCAAATGAACGTTAGGATGAGCTCAAATATACAGTATATCAATTTCTGAACTAGAACAGGAAAAAACACAAAATTGTAAACAAACTTAAACCAGAATAGCAAGTAACAGCCATATTATCTGAGATCCAGGCTTCCCCCAAACCAGGAGATCCCGGTGCATCCACAATGCCACAGGCACACAGGAGCATGTGACAAACAAGGAAGCACACCATGTGCTCTTTCATGTAAGGTCCGACTGGGGCAACACCTGAGTATTCACATAAAGGGCCGCCTCAGCCGCGGCCTCAAATACCTGCCAGCGTCCCTGATGGTAAATTTTCAAAGTGGCTGGATATAAAAAGAGAAAGCATATTTTTTTTTCAGCCAAAGAGGAGCAAAGTGGGTAAAATTGCTTCCTGCGCTCCGTTAGGGCCACAGAGTAGTCCTGGAAAATGTGCACCTCAGACTCCTCAAATGCTAAAGTCTCCCGAAGTTGTTTATATTTGCGCAAGATTTCCACTTTATGGTTATAGTTTAAAAGTTTGGCTATTACCATGCGAGGCCTCGCCTCTCTTGCTTGTTCTCGGCCTAGCCGGTGTGCTCTCTCCAGTCGAATAGGCCCCAGGCCCTCCTTCAAGGGAAAGGAACTGGTCAGCCAGGCCTCCAGCACCTGCAGGAGCTTAGGACCGGGTACTGTTTCCGGAATCCCCAAAAACGTAAGTTAGATCTTCTGGATCTATTTTCAAGATCATCCAGTCTTTCTGCTTGTTTTTGAGTCAGAGCCTGCAGTTCCTGGAACATGGTGTCATGTGCCTGCTGTGTATCCTCGACACTGGAAACCCGAGTCTCCAGCGCTGTGGTGCGGCTAGTAGTCTCCAGAAGTAGATTTTCAAGCTTTTGGAGCTGTTCAGAAAGTTTTTCTATGCTGGGCTGCATTGCCACTGTTACTGCTTGAGTAAGGGCCATCAGCGCCTCCGGCTATTTGCTGAATCGCGCCATTTTGTCAGAGCCGTGCTGCGGGCGGTCCTGATCCTTTTTTTGAATGCGGGTGGATATCAGCGATGCAGGAGAGGACAGAAATCTGTCCATATATTGTGCACAGCAAGCGCTGCAAAGCGCTGTCTCCCGGCTCACCTCCAAAGGCTAGTAACAGGGCGCTTCAGGACTCGGGGCCCGGGAGCTCAGGCAGCCTGCTTCTGCCTTGGCTCAGTGTATCACGTGATCTCCCAAGTGAAATAACTTAAAATACATATAATGGGGGAGGGGGAATAGGTTGAAACCTGCAGTGATGCAATTTCATGGTCTTAGTGGGACTGCATGTTAATTTTCACAGAGAAATCTCCATATAGAGCAAGTCTGAAACTCACAGCCTGGGGGCCACATGCAGCCCGCCAGGCACTATTTTGAGGCCCTCAGTACATTTATCATAATCACAATTAAAATAAAACATTTTCTTGATCATATGTCTCTTTAGCTATAAATGACAATATTATTATTAGGACTTAGCCAAAAGGAAATATTTATAAACTATAGAGTTTTACTTCATGTAAAATTCTCATTTCTTTAATAAGACATTAACTATTTTTTTCTGAGGCCCTCCAAGTACCTACAAATCCAAAATGTGGCCCTGCAAAGGGTTTGAGTTTGAGACCACTGATATAGAGGTACCTTTCTAAAATGCAGCTGTCCACAGGGATAAGGCTTGAACTTTAGTATGTATTTATACCTGCTTTGAAGATGCAAATATACATACACGTTTTCATAAATGAAGTCCCTCTCATGACCTAATTCTTCTCCTTTGAACCATGGGAAAATATTTATATGACCAGTACAGATAATTTTATGCTCACCGAGGAGAGAAAACTTTCAATTAGTTTTTTTCCACAGGTAAATGTGTTTATCTGTAGAAAATGCTTTGAGAATTATCCGCACATATTTACACCTGCTCTGGTAGGTCTAGCCTTAGTCATAAAGGGATTTTTTTTTTTTTTAAGGAGCCACATAAGCTAATTCAAATGCACATATCTATATCAGCATTTAATTTTTAGAACTGCCTGCCTGCATAAATAACTGTTAGGCATATGTTTCCATCAGAGACATACAATTACTAGATGGAGGTTGGAGGTGTAACTGTTAATTGCATGTATAATTGTTAGAGACTTGAATTAGGACAACCTAGGAACTATAGAGGCTTGTGTTATCATCAAAGACACATATAGTTGCTAAATGAATGAGTAATTGTTAGATGCTTGCGAAATTACTAGAGACTTGCAATAGAATTGCTTAACGAACTATATCTACTTGGGCCACCTTCAAAACTACGCCAATCCAATTAACAACCATACAAACGATAACTCAAAAATTCACAGGCATTCCATTACACTTTTTGTGCTAGGAATAATACTTTACACTGCTAACATGAATCCCCTCCTGATTTTAGTGATCTGTCTGTTAATTGGCAACATCAAAGATGTTAACTCACTCCATCCACAATTACAATCAATCAACTACCCGGATCTATCAATTTTACACATCACTAATTCACAAGAAAACACAATAAATCATATTACCGTTATCTCAAATAAAAGAAGACATCAACGAACACTTAAAAAAAGAATAAGGCAAGTAAAACCCGTCAAAACCACTACCGCTACCAAAACTATCACACCCACATCTGTCTCCTGTGCATACCTTAATACTAGATCTGTCAGGAATAAAGCTTTCCTAATTAATGATTGGATCATCAACAAGCAAATAGCCTGCCTTTTACTAACTGAAACATGGCTACTATCTGAAGATGATCCAATAATAATTAATCTCCTACCAAGTAATTTCAAAATCCTTCCGCTAAACCACATTGGAAAAAAAGGAGGAGGATTAGCAATTATTCTTAAAGAAGGATTTGACTTTGAACTTCTGGATTCCAAAATGACAGACCATTTAGAAATTTTAGCCTGTAAAATTAGCAACTGTCAACTAGAAGAATCCCTATCCTGCATATTATTCTATGTCCCACCAAAAAGCTGTCCAAAAGCCAAAGAAGACTTCTTTGCATTTGTCCTAAACAATTCAATCAGTCCTTCTTATAATATCATCGCAGGCAACATAAACCTACACCTAGATGAAGTGGACAACAGAAATGCGATAGAGTTCAAAAACTTTCTATCCCTACTCAATTACAATCTTCCTCTACCCACACAAACACATGAAAAAGGCCATCAATTGGATGTGGTAGCCATGTCCACAAAGGATATCCCAGACCCTGCCATTTCGCTACTTAAAGGCACCTGGATTCATGATATCTGGTCTGACCATTTTACTTATTATTTCCAGCTATTCTGGTCTTATCATAAATCTAAAACATGCCCAATTATAAAAAGAGAACATCACACAAGAGGCTATATTAATCCAAAAGAATTCTGGTCACAATACGAATTGCAAACAAAGATAGATGAAGGAATCGATTTTTGGGATCATTGGACGACAACCAGCACATCCATTTTAGATAAAATCGCCCCTATACGTAACAGCAAAAGCAATTCAAATAAATATAACAAATGGTTTGACATCGAACTTCTAAAAATGAAACAACTAGCTAGACGAATGGAAAGAACTTGGAAAAAAACAGGAAAACTAGCCGACCGTAACAACTGGAGAGCTAACATAAAAATCTACAAACAAATGTTAAAAGACAAACGTAAAGCATTCTACTCCACTAAAATCAACTCATCTTGTAATGGTTCACAAGGAATCAATACAAAAGAGCTATTCAACCTGATCACAAATTTATTTGACACCACTCGCTACACCTTACCCACACACAACATTAAACTACCCTCTGCAAATGACTTAGCTCTGTACTTCGATTCTAAAATTAAGAACCTTAGAATCCATTGTTCAACAAACGACTCTTGTGATCATCAAATAACGAACACCCAAGGAAATGATATACCGGCAGACATGATCTGGAGCTCCTTTCAGGATTTAGAGTGGAATGATTATATCAGATTATATAACAAATACTCTAGATCCTATTGCGTTCTGGACTCATGCCCCCCAGAAATTATGAAAGCAGCACCTTTAGAATTTAAATTATCACTGATGCAATACTTGGCTTACAACCTAAACAATGGGAAGTTCCTCTCTATAATGGTCACATTATTATAAACCCAATTCTAAAAAATCGTAAAGTATCCTCAGCCCTAATATCCAACTATAGACTTCCTTATATCCCGCACCTATCAGGTTCGTTTTAATTATGAGCTTTCCGACACCTGGAGCAATCCATCCGGTGTGCCCTAAGGCTCTCCACTATCCTCATTGCTCTTCAACGTCTACATGTCCTCACTGGGCACGAAGCTAACCCAACTGGAGATAAAACTATTTAGTTATGCAGATGATTTTACGATTATCATCCCATTCACCAATTCTGTCTCCGAAACTATTCCCAAAGCTTCAGAAGCTATAAACATGATGGAACAATGGATGACAAACTTTAGGCTCAAACTTAATTCAGATAAAACGACTTTTTTCATTGCTTCACCACATCCACTTGACATTAATTCACCCCTCTGTATCAATAATCTTAGTTACCCTATCCAGCCCTCCATAAAGATACTAGGTGTAACTCTGGATCAATGCCTAACCATGAAAGACCAAGTATATTCCTTAATCAGAAAGGGATTTTTCACTCTCTGGAAACTCAGATCCCTTAAAGCTTATTTTGTTACGTCGGTTTTTAGAATCCTAGTCCAATCCCTCATACTAAGCCTGCTTGACTACTGTAACATCGCCTATTTGGCAATTTCCCAAAAAAATATGCGACGCCTACAACTGTTGCAGAATGCGGCAGTCAGACTAATCTTTGGACTAAAAAAATTTGATACCCTACTACCAGCAGCTACATTGGCTGCCGATGAAAGCACGCGTAAAGTTCAAATTTGCCTGTTTCTGCTTTAAAGCATTACACGGACTTGCCCCCAAATACATTACTGACCTTTACTCCTTCTCAACTAACAGACACAAGAGAAGTTCACATTCCAACTTCGTTTCCCCCCCAGTGAGAGGTTGCAAACTGAAAAAATACCATGAATTCCTTCTCTCACACCAAGCAGCATCATGGGGTAAAGACCTAGAACAATTACTTTCGCCCTCTACTTATGAGGAATTTAGGAAACGTCTAAAAACACACCTGTTCCTATAGCGACCTACTGTCCTTTTGATCACTTTTCTCCTCAACAATGAATTTCCTGTCTAATTACTTCTCTTTCTTCTTCCCCTCTTGAAGTCAGTTAATTTGTACCTTTGCTTAATCTTTTGTAAACCGCATAGAACTTCACGGTATTGCGGTATATAAGCTGTTATTATTATTATTATTATTATGTGAAAGTCCAATTTAAAAAGGAGAAATATGTGCTTACTTTATTTATAAAACACAAATATTATTGGTACTCATCTGCTGCTTTGCCTTACATGGCTCCTTATAAAAATAGTCCCTTTATGACATAATATGGAAATAATGCCACACAAATACATTTAAAGAAATTATGTAAATTACATTAATTATGGCACTCACTTTTCCTTCATCTCTTGGTGTATCACTTAAATGTACAACAGGCCCAGGGTGAGTCTTAGTAGATCTGCATTAAAACACAACCAGTTTGAAAAATATTAGATCATTTCACACAAAACTTTTAAAATAAATTTATATAACTTATCTCATAGATAGTTTATATGAAGTTATAAATAGATGATTACAGCTCACTTAATACCACAAAGAAACATCTATAAGAAATAAAAAAAACTGAAGAATGGTTAGGGTACTGACCAAACAAAACAGGTACTTACCATAACAGGTGTTATCCGGGGACAACAGGCAGATATTTTCACCTTCCCGCTCAATGCCAGCTCACAGTACCTCAGTTCCGTAAGCAAGCTAAGAAGCCAACCAGAGGAGGTGGGAGGGATGTCCCCAGATAACAGCTGTTATGGTAAGTAATTGTGCTATATCTTAGGACAAGCAGGCAGTAAATTCTCAAATGTGGGACTCCCTAGTTTAGTGAAATGGAATGGAGGGAGAGCTGGCCATTAAGAAGAAAATTAATTCTATAATACTGCTTGGCCAAAATGACCATCTCGTCTGGAACAGGAATCTAGACAGTAGTGCGATGTAAATGTGTAAATTGAGGACCAAGCAGCTTTGCAAATTTTATCAATGGGAGTGGAATATTAAGAAAGCCACTGATGCTGCCATAGCTCAGACCTTGTGTGTTGTAACATGTCCCTCGAACTGCAGCCCAGCCATCCGTGAGCTGGCCGTGGGATTCATAGAAGTCTTCTCCACCCTCCACAGCTCAAAGGCATTGATTTTTCTTCTATCTGCTTTCGTGAGTGTCCATGTCTTGCATGAGTGTGCATGTCTAGCATATGTTGCGATTGGAAACACAATGGCAGTGATCAGTTTTGTTTGATGGTGACTGAGATGTCCTTGAACGTCTTTATTTGGTCAATGTTCACCATAGCTGCACTCCCCAGTGCTGCTTCATCTCTGCTGTCAAACCACCACTGTTATCAATGAGAGACTTAAGGAAAATGAAGTTGTCAACTACTTCTATTTCTTCATTGTTGATCTTTATGTGGATTTTCTTGTTGGCGCAGTCATGATTTTGGTCTTCTTGATGTTCAGGTAAAAGCCCATCTTCTCTCTTCTTTCCACTTCAGGATCAGCTTCTTGAGGTCCTTCTCACTCTCTGTCAGCAGGATAGTATCATCTGTATATCTCAGATTGCTTATGGTTCCTCTGCCTATTTTCACCCTAACCTGATCAGGTATACTAGCACTCCTACCTCACTAAAGTGCTTTCCAAAGTTTGTCATGCTCAACACAGTCTAAAGCAGTGTAAATCAAACTGTGTGCTGCAGCACACTACTGTGCCTTTTGAGATTTTAAGAACATAAGAACATAAGCAGTGCCTCTGTCGGGTCAGACCACAGGTCCATCCTGCCCAGCAGTCCGCTCCCGCGGTGGCCCAAAAACAGGTCAAGACCTGTCTGAATCATCAGAAGGGGCTCCCCTGCCACCTTGGTTTCCCATTTAAGTCCTGCCTTCCTATCGAAGTCCTAGCCCTCCGGTCTACACATGCACGACCAGGTTGGTTTACTCATTTCCTGGTTAACTTCCTACACCCGTGTTACATCCCAGCTCCTCCCTCAGTATCCCACGATCCCTCTATCCCTCAGGAATCCATCCAATCCCTGCTTGAATCCCTGTACCGTACTCTGCCTGATCACTTCCTCCGGTAGCGCATTCCAAGTGTCCACGACCCTTTGGGTGAAAAAAAACTTCCTTGCATTTGTTTTGAACCTGTCTCCCTTCAGTTTCTCAGAATGCCCCCTCGTATTTGCTGTCCCCTTCAGTCTGAAGAATCTGTCCCTATCCACCCTCTCTATGCCCCTCATGATCTTGAAGGTCTCTATCATATCTCCCCTGAGTCTCCTTTTCTCCAGAGAGAAGAGCCCCAGCCTATCCAGCCTCTCGGCGTATGAGCAGTGTTCCAGCCCTTTTACCATTTTCATTGCTCTCCTTTGGACTCTCTCAAGTACCGCCATGTCCTTCTTGAGGTGCGGCGACCAATACTGAAAGCAGTATTCCAGATGTGGACGCACCATCGCTCGATACAATGGCATGATGACTTCCCGTGTTCTGGTTGCTATGCCCCTCTTTATGATGCCCAGCATCCTGTTGGCTTTTTTTGAGGCTGCTGCGCACTGTGCAGATGGCTTCAGTGATGCATCCACCAGCACACCCAAGTCTCTCTCGAGTCTGCTGTCTCCCAACAATACCCCCCCTAATTTGTAGCTGAACAACGGGTTCTTTTTCCCTATATGCATGACCTTGCATTTGTCCATGTTGAATCGCATTTGCCATTTGTTTGCCCAGTCTTCCAGCTTGTCCAGGTCCCTTTGTAGGTCCTCACACTCCTCCCTGGTCCTAACTCTGCCGCACAGTTTGGTATCGTCTGCGAATTTTATAACCTCACACTTTGCCTCCTTTTCCAGGTCATTGATGAATATGTTAAAGAGTAAAGGCCCCAGCACCGATCCCTGTGGCACACCGCTCGTGACTCCCCGCCAGTCAGAATATTGACCCTTTACTCCAACCTTCTGCAGTCTACCCGACAGCCAGTGCTTGATCCATCTGTGCACATCCCCTCCCACCCCGTGGTTCCACAGTTTCTTAAGTAGCCTTTCATGTGGCACCTTGTCGAAAGCCTTTTGAAAGTCGAGGTAAATGATGTCTATGGGCTCCCCATTGTCCATCCGACTGCTTATTCCCTCAAATAAGTACAGAAGGTTCGTTAGGCACGACCTTCCCTTGCAGAATCCGTGCTGGCTTGTTCTCAGTAGGCCATTCCTCTCGATGTGCTCGCTAATGCCTTCCTTGATCATAGTTTCCACCATCTTCCCTATTATTGAAGTCAGGCTCACCGGCCTGTAGTTCCCGGGGTCACCCCTCGATCCCTTCTTGAAGATCGGTGTGACATTTGCCAATTTCCAGTCCTCTGGCACCTCACCAGTTTTCAAGGATAGGTTGCAAGCATGTTGGATTGTGCCCGCTATTTCCTGTCTTAGTTCTTTCAGAACCCTTGGGTGGATCCCGTCCGGGCCCGGTGATTTGCCGCATTTTAACCTGTCTATCTGTTTGAGGACATCCTCCCTACTTACCTCTATGTGCTCTAATTTTTCAGCCTGTTCCCCACTCGTGAGCTCCTCTGAGTCTGGTATATTAGATGTGTCTTCGCTAGTGAAGACCGACGAGAAGAACGTGTTCAACCTCTCAGCTACTTCTTTATCCTCCTTAATCACTCCCTTCTTGTCCCCATCGTCCAACGGCCCTACCTCCTCTCTCGCTGGTCGCTTCCCCTTAACGTAACTGAAGAATGCCTTGAAGTTTTTCGCCTCCTTGGCCAGCCCCTCTTCGTATTTCTCTTTTGCTTTTCTAACCTCCCGGTGGCATTCCTTTTGGCAATTCCTGTGCGCCTGGTGATTTTCCTCTGTTGGGTCCTTTTTCCATCTCCGGAAAGATACTTTTTTGTCGTTTATCGCCCTCTTTACTTCTGTTGACATCCAAACCAGGTCCTTTGATCGCTTGTTCTTGCAGCCTTTCCTGAAATTGGGGACGTACATTCTCTGTGCTTCCTGCAGGGTGTCCCTGAGTAGGGTCCAGGCGCTTCCCACAGTCTCCATCCTAAAGATGTTTCTGAGTTTCCTACCCACCATTTCCCTCATAGCAACGTAGTTCCCTTTCTTGAAGTTCAGCGCAGTTGTTGCAGTCCTCCTAACTATGGGTGTCCCCCTTTCTTGTGAATCTGATCGTGTTGTGATCACTGTTGCCTAGTGGTCCTCCCACTTCTACCCCTCTTGCAGGCCCCCCTAATCCGTTTAGGATGAGGTCAAGAGTAGTACCCCCTCGCGTCGGTTCTTTGACTAGTTGCTCCATGAAGCAGTCCTTCACAGCTTCTACAAATCCTGTCTCCCTAGTGCAGTTGGAGTGACCCGTACTCCAGTCTATCCCTGGGTAGTTGAAGTCTCCCATCACTGTTACACTTCCAGTCCTGCACTCCTGTCTCAATTCCGTTTCCAAGTCGTGTCCGACTCCCTCTGGCGTACCAGGTGGTCGATAGTACAGCCCCAGTTTTATGCCCGCACCCTTGTTTTCCGGTAATTTGACCCACAGCGATTCCAGCCCCTCTGCCTTCGTTGCCATATCCATCCCGACCGAGTGGATAGATTCTTTTATATATAGTGCTATGCCTCCCCCCTTTTTGTGGGTCCTGTCCTTCCTATAGAGCTTGTACCCCGGCAGCGCTATATCCCATTGATTTTCCTCTGTCCACCAGGTTTCTACAATTCCAATTATATCCAGGTCCTCCCCCTTGGCGACGACTTCTAGTTCGCCCATCTTGGCCGTGAGGCTTCTTGCATTTGCGTATAAGCACCGCAGGTCCCGTCGTTTTTCTTCCACCTCTGCATTTACCTGGTCCACTTGCCCTTGGATTTCTGGCAGTTTTCCCGCTCTCTGTGTTTCTGCTTTACCCTCAGCCTTTACCCTCTTAGCTTTCAGCTTCCCCACATTCCTGCCACCCCACTTTCCCGCTTTTCCTCTGGGATTTTTAGCCCTACCGGCCCCCTCCTGGGCTGTCATCCCTTGAGCCTCTGTTTGATCCCCCTTGCCTTGTGGTGCCTCTATGTTACCCTCGGCTTTCGCCCTTATGCCACCCAGTCCCCCTGTGTCCCCATGCCCCTTAGTCTTTTCCCAGCAAGCTCCCTTTACCTGATGTTTCCCTCGCTGTCTGATTTGTAGTTCTTCCGGTCCCTCTGTTTCCTCCCTGCAGTCAGCCCGTTCAGCATCTGTTCTGGATGCTGTTGTCCGAAGCGTCAACATCAGATCAGCTGTCGGCTTTCCCCCTCTCCTCAGTTTAAAGCCCTCTCGATCTCCTTCCTCAAATTGGTTGCCAGTAGTCTGGTTCCCGCTGTGCTCAGGTGCAGGCCGTCCCGCCGGTAGAGCTTGCTCTTTCCCCAGAAGGACGTCCAGTTCCTCACAAATCGGAAGGCCTCCTCCTGGCACCATCTCCTCAACCATGCATTCACAGCTTGGAGGTCTGCCTGCCTCTTTGCATCTGCTCTCGGTACAGGCAGGATCTCTGAGAATGCTATCCTCCGGGTACTCCGCTTCAGCTTTCGTCCCAGGACCCTGAACTGGTCAGTCAGTGCGTCCATGCTGAAGTTCCTCTGGCTCACATCGTTTGTTCCGACGTGGATTATTATCGCAGTCTCCTCTGTCTCTGCTCCGTCCAGGATCCTCTCGATCCTATCAGTGATGTCTCGTGTCCTGGCCCCTGGGAGACAAGTCACTAGCCGGTCCTCCCTTCCTCCAGCTACGTGACTGTCTACCTCTCTCAAGATCGAGTCTCCCACCACAATAGCAGACTTCCCTTTCCTCGGCAACCTCCTCTGCCTCAGGTCCGTGTCCTCGGTGTAGTGTGGTGTCTCTCCCTCGGGGTCCTGGTGAGTCGTGGTCTCCTCCTCTTGCGTTGTCCCTCCGCTAGGTCCTTCCCCGGTATCGCCTTGTGGATCCTGGGTCTCGTCTACCGACATTCGTCCGTGCTGCTGCTGATCCCGTTCCTCCACCGTCGTATAGGCCTCCTCAATGAATCTCTCGAGGTCCCTCACCTGGTCCACAATGGGGCCTGCTCCGTCTGTGTTCTGGGTAGACCAGCTCGTCTCCTCTGTGGTGCGCAGTTCCTCCAGTCCCTCTAGCTCCTGGACCCTGACCCTCAATCTGCCGACCTCCATCCTCAGGCTTTCCAGTTCCTGGCACCGACTGCATATGTACTCCCGCCTTCCCAAAGGGAGGTAGTCGCGGCTCACTGGGCAGGAAAAGAGGTTCTGGAGCCTGTGTCAGTTGACTTCTCCTACCGTTGCATCGATCATATCTGTCAGGACTCCTGCCTTCCTCGTCTCCATGCCCCCGGACCAGCAGCGGCAGCTCTGTGTGCTTTTAACTTCACCACATAGCTGCCGCTAGCAGTAGTTTACCCCCGGTGTCATCAGGCAGCCTCGGGGCCTTTGCTAGGCTGGCCCGCTTTGATGATGTGATGCGGGCCAGCCTAGCAAAGGCCCCGATGCTGATTGATGACACCAGGGGTAAACTACTGCTAGCGGCAGCTGTGTGCCAAAGTTAAAAGCACACAATGAGCTGCTGCTCCGCTAGACAGGAGAGGTATTGCTGGACAGGGAAGGGAGAAGGGGTACTGCTGAACATGGGAAGCAGGGAAGGGGGAAGTAGTACTGCTGGACAAGGGGGAGGAGGGAAGGGAGAAAGGGTAATGCTGGATGGGGGAAGGAGGAAAGGGAGAAGGGGTAATGCTGGATGGGAGGAGGGAAGGTGTATTGCTGGACAGGGGGGAGGTAAAAAGAAGGGAGAAGAGGTGCTGCTGGACCTGGCAGAAAGGGAGGGAAAGGAAAGGTGCTACACACTGGAGTTGAGGGTGAGATGGTACATGGGGAGAGAGCATGTTGGGTTGGGGGTGGGAAGGAGGGATGCCACTCGAGGGAAGAGGCAAGGACAGAGAGAGAGAAAGCGTGCAGGAGGCAGAAAGTGTTGGACTCATGGGGAGGGCGAGATGAATGGGTAGGACAGAAAGGAGGGAAGGAGAAATGTTACACTCTGGGGAAGGGGTAGAGGGCAGAGAGTGAAAAGTTGGACTCATGGAGGAAGAGAGAGAGAGATGTTGGTTGGGGGAGGGAAGGAGGACCACAGGAGAAGCATGCAGGAAGAGAGAAAAAAAATGTTGGACTGGTGGAAAGGAGGGAGAAATATTGGACTGGGAGGGGGGCCAGAAAAGAGGAAGGGAAGGGAGATGGACTGCAGGGGACAGAAAGGAGGAAGGGAAAGAGAAGTGTTACACTGGGGGGGGGGGGGAGGTGGAGAGATGGCTAAAGAAAAGGAGAATATACCAGAACAGGGAATGGAAGGGAAGGAGGGGAGTCTGGTAACACTATAGAAATAATAATAGTAGTGGTAGTTGAGAGAGTTGCCAGATTATGGGAAGGAGAGGAAAGAGATGCCAGACTGTGAAGGGGGAAAGCAAGGAGAGAGATGTCAGACCACTGGGGGGGAAGGAGAGAGATGTCACACCATGGAAATAGGAAGGGAAGGTAAGACATGGAAAAGTAGATTTTGAGAAGAAAGCAGAAAAATGGAAAAATTGAATGTTAAGTTAATGCCAAAGATGGATGCAATAATATAAAATGAGAGACTGACTATAATAGTAATAATCACCAGTAGGGAGAGAGCAAATAGCTACTTAAAAAATGCTCAGAGAAGTGAAACTCTGAAGGGGAGGTGGATACCTCCCCTTAGGGAAAGAGTTTACCGTCCAGTCATTGCATTTACTTTGCAAAATATCACTCTCTGACCACTGGTAAAAAACTTAGTTGTTTAAATAATGCTTGAAAAATCGACATGAAATGTTTAAAATTGTTATGCACAAAGATCTCTTGCTCATTGGAAAAATGATACCTGTGCAAACTTTCAAGGCTTGTGGTTGTTAGGACTCTTGGGGGTCTCAACGTGGCCCCGTTTCCACCTCCCCTTCAGAGTTTCACTTCTCTGAGCATTTTTTAAGTAGCTATTTGCTCTCTCCCTACTGGTCAGTCTCTCATTTTATATCATAACCACTTTACTGACTAGTGTGTACACATATGAGTCCCTGTATGCTTTTTTAACAAAGATGGATGCAAGGCAAAAAGTGAAGAGAAGGCCATGGAAACATAGTTAAAAGCACAGAAAAATAAAGTCACCAGACAACAAAGGTAGGGAAAATGATTTTATTTTCAATATAGTGATTGAAATGTGTCAATTTTGAGAACTTATATCTGCTGTGTGTATATGAAAAATGAATAGAAAAAAATTGCATGGGGCGTGGCCTGACGAACATGGTGCCATTCTGTGAGCTCTCTCCACTGATGGCTACTAATTCAGATAATCACGCTGCTTTCTTTCACTCCAATTTGAGTCGCTTCACTGCCTTTTACAACTATACTATGTGCAGATGTCGCTCTCTAAACCGGGTAAACCAGATCCTCTCTCATCTCCTTTACCAAGCGGCAAAACACCCAAGCATGATCTGGGCTCGCCAGACAAAATGGTGCCAAAGTCTTTGGATTCTCAAATTGAACTGCTCATATCAGAAGTCAGAGAATTCAAAGGAATTATGCACAAACAGGACACTGAAACCCAGCTGATACGTACAGAATTTGAATCTCTGAATTCTCAACTTTTGGATACCAGACAACACATAGATATACTTGAAGACCTGACAAATTCATTCGCAAAACATTACACGTGCTCTTAGCCAATAGAAATCCATACTCCAGCTTCAAACAGACTTGGAAGATTTAGCGAACAGGAGCCGCCGAAGCAACATTCGTATTCTGAGCATCCCAGAATCTTCTGAGGGGTCAGATACAATTCTCTTTTTAACGGATCTCATCCCGTCCCTACTTGGCCTTAAGTTTTCTATGCCGCTCGAGACTGAAAGAGCACATCGGGTCCCATCTAGCCATACCCAACCAGAAATCGCCGAGGCCCATCGTTGCAAAGATCCTGTGATACCAGCATGCGCTGGCGATCCTTAATGAGATGAAATCTAAGAAACAAATTCTGTTTCAAGGCAGAAAAATCCTTTTTGTTCCGGATTTGGCGAAAACAACAGCAGCCAAAAGAAAAATATTTCTTCAACAACGTCAAGACCTAAAAGATATCGGTGCAAGATTTGGCCTTCTTTATCCAGCACAGATGAAAATCACATATAATAATAAAACTTCTACTTATTCAGATCCAGCGGAACTGCAAAAATTCATTGATTCTACCAAAATGCAATGAAGAGCGTTCATCACTTCCATCCTGGCGCTGTGGCTGACATAGCAGTTCAGATGCTTTCAACATGCCCACCGCACAGAAGTAGACCCGATTGTGCTCCGGCTTGACCACTGTGGTTTCAATCCCACCCTAATATTCTTTCTTGTTCTATTGATGACACATTGCTAGCCTTTTTGGAAGGTTTTATTATATGTGTCATTGTTGGTGCCTTATTATATTAGGATGTCATACCACTTTAAACACTTATTCTGTTAGACATACATGTGAATTAACTTAACTCTTTTTCTCCACAGCTACTATTTCAAATATTACTGAAATCTATTTTATCTTTAAGATTTAAATGCTAGACTTATATTTATTATCATTTAATGTCAATGGAATGAATAACTGTATAAAACGTAAGAAAATTGCAAAATACATTCAACCTCTGGCTCCTGCCATATTGATGCTTCTGATAATGCAAAAACCATATTTAAAGGCTATTCTCCTCCTTTTTTCTCTCCTGGCATCAGGAAAAAAAATGGAGTTTCCATATATATTAAAACATCCTTACCGATCCAAATTCTGTCTCAATCAGCAGATAATGAGGGTAGATGGTGTTTATTACATGCTTTGATTCATGATAAAACTTTTACCTTAATTAATGTTTATGCACCAGCCTCGGATTCTCCTGAATTTTTTAGATCACTACAATCAGCATTAATACCATACTCTGCCTCCCCTTTAATTATTGGAGGTGATTATAATCAACCTTTGGATTTATTATTAGATAGAATCTCACTCTGCCGTTCATTCAAATCCAAAACTCTAACTGAATTACAATCTATGATTTCTAATTTTGCTTTTATAGACCCTTGGCAGATTTTAAATCCCACTCAAAAAGATTATACTCATTATTCTGCTCCACATGATTCTTATGCCAGACTTGATTATTTTCTCACTTCTTCCATTCTTAGTTCTAGTCTCAGTAATTGTCTCATCCATACTATTTCATTATCAGATCACGCTCCAGTCTCATTATTTTTACAACTCCTTCCAACATCTCAATCACAACGCACTTGGAGATTTAATAATAGCATTCTCACTGATGAACAATTAGTTGAACGGCTGGTTCAATTTAACACCAAATTTTTTCACAATAATACTCCCAACTCTGACATCCCACCCACATCCAATTGGGAAGCATATAAGGCTACTCTGAGAAGAGAGATTATTAGTATGGTGGCTTGGAAAAAGAAACAGACATCTGCACACATTAAAATTTTGGAAACCACTATCAAAGACACAGAAACCAGATTTAGCAATGATCCAGTGAGGAACCAAAATACCTATACACAATTACATAAACTCAAATACGAACTTAATTCCATATACTCAGGTCTTGCTCACCAAGATATATTTATACAAAAAATTGGTCACTACATTGGTGATAACAAAATAGGACGATCTTTATTGAACTATCTCAAGGATAAGAATGATAAAACCCATATTTCTTCTATTACAGACTCAAATAATAGCATACTAACCGATACCACAAAAATTAAAAATGAGTTTGAGTCTTTCTACTCATAATTATATGCATCTGAAGTCTCCTCATCTCAACAAGACATTATGCACATGCTACACTGAATTCAACATCCCACCTTACCACAACACCTTAAACAAGAGATGGAACTTCCAATAACAATTCAAGAAATCCATGATGCTATTTCTTCTCTAGCTGCACATAAATCCCCAGGACCAGATGGTTTGACTAGTGAGTTTTATCAAAAATTTGCTACACAACTCTCTCCTCACTTACTCACCTACTTTAACCATATTCATGCTTTTCCTGATCAGCAACGACATTTTGCAGAAGCTACGATGATAATATTTCAGAAACCAGATCGAGATCCCCCATTGGTCAAAAATTATAGACCTATATCCCTGTTAAATGTTGACTACAAAATTTTAACTAAACTTCTTCCTAATCGTTTCAATAAAGTTATTGAATTACTGATTTCGCCAGATCAAGTGGGATTCATCAAACACAGAGTGATAGGGGATAATCTCAGACTATTCCATAATATAAATGGATGTGCGAAACACCTCCTGGAACCTGCAGTGGGATTGGCCATTGATGCTGAAAAAGCCTTTGACAAGAGTGGAGTGGCCTTTCCTACTGCAGGTTTTACAATGGTTTAACTTTGGGGAATCCTTTATCTCTTGGATTCAATCTTTATATTGGAAGCCTGTCTCAAAAGTTCTTATAATTCTTTAACTAACCCAATTGAACTACATAGAGGCACCAGGCAAGGCTGTCCTCTTTCCCCTCTTCTATTTGATCTACCTCTAGAGCCCTTACTATCTAGTATACGCCAATCCTCCCAAATTCAAGGCATTTCATCCCTGTCTAGAGAAATTAAGATAGCGGCTTATGCCGATGATATTCTCCTTTTTTTACGAAATCCCCAAACATCCATTCCAGCTTTTCAGCAACTGGTTCACTCTTACTCTCAATTATCAGGGTACAAAGTTAATTAGGATAAATCTGTCATATTCCCACTGAACGACCAAATCACGGCAAGCGATGATAGCCACTTCAACTTTACCTGGACCACAAAAGAAGTAAAATATCTTGGCACTTACATACATAAAGATTATAATCGTAGTATAGAATTTAATATTGCTAAGCTCAAATCCCTGATTACATCACAAATTACCAAATGGTCTCCACTTTATCTCACTTGGTGGGGAAGAATTTCATTCATTAAAATGACTTTGGCTCCTAAAATAAATTACCAACTCGTTATATTACCATCCTTATGTAGATCCTCCATATATAGTTGGATTGATCAGAAAATACGATCTTTTATATGGCAAAACAAGAAACCTAGAATGTCTTTGAAAAAACTGAAAGCCGCCAAGCTTAATGGAGGTGTTAACTTGCCTGATTTCTATAGATATCACCTAGCCTCCTTACTTCATTATGGTACTCACTGGATCAAAGCTGATATGTACATTTCATCTCAACCTCCAACCTGGTTGGAATTAGAACACCACATATGTTCTCCTATACCCATTCATTCTCTTCCTACAATGTCTCTTCCATCCACTCTCAAACATTTCCCTATTATGAAAGCTACCCAACTTGCCCTTCAGTTTCTTGATAAACTTGCTAGAAATTCTATATATAGGCACCGTAACATGTCACTCTGGAACAACATAGCTATTAAACATGCTAAAAAATCTCTATATTGGAAATTGTGGCAAAATCAAGGGATGTAGACTGTAAATCAATTATTTGAAGGTGATAATCTTATGCCTTTCTCTAAATTTATAGAATGCTTCCCAATATTGCATAACAAATACCAACAATGGAAATTATTAACATATATAATATCCAAATTGCAATTATCAATAACTACTTGTATGATCATAGTGTACCATGGTCAAAAAGAAAGGTAAAGCTATATCAACATATTACCAGCTCCTACGGAATTCCTATTTTGTGGGGGCGGAAGCTATTTGGTCCAAGAATCTTAACGTCTCCTTAACACATTCTGAATGGAATATATTTTGGACAAAAACGAACAGACTTCTCCTGTCAGCTAGCTTATCCCAGTCCCTTTACTTCCTTATGTGGACTATTACTTGAACTCCTTCACGTATGAAAAAGCTGCGCTTAGAGACAATGATAAATGCTGGCACTGTCTCTCAGCAACAGGTGATTTGCAGCATATGATTTTTCAATGTGAAGCTGTTCGCCCTTTCTGGGAAGCTATATGGTCCACCATTAAAGTGATTACAAACTGTACTACTGATATCTCATATGACATTATTATCCTACGTTCCTTACATACATGTTTTGAAAATTCCACCTGTAAGCCAAAATTGATAGATTTGCTGATATCTATTGGCCTTCAACAGGTATTACAACACTGGAGGTAAAGAAGGTGATAGAGCGGGATCCAAGATGGCCGGACGCTGAGCAGCACGCCGGAGATTTTCTGAAAACTTTTCTTTGGAAAGAGTTACTTACTCAGAATGCCGAAGAGGAGAGGCCGCAGCGCCGCTGGAGCCTCGCGGCGTTCGGCGGTCCCCTCGTTCAGCAACATAGAAGAACTCCTGCGTCGGATGCAGGATGTCCCGGCAGCGTCGGTGCCCCCGCTGGAGACGCCACAGAGGGGCGGGAATGAGGCGATCTCCTTGGGGCTGGAGACTACGCTGAGCCCCGACGCTAGGGCACCTCCCCCACCTCCTCAGGTTACCAGCTCCCCACGAGAGGAGGAGCTGCCGGTAGAAGGCAGGCATCTACCCTCGGAGGCCAGGGAGAACAGTGAGGGGAGCGTGGAGATGGACTCCCTGAGTTTTCAGGTGAGTCCAAAGAATATTGAGGAATTGGAAATATCAGGGACTACTTCAGGCCAGCAGAAGGATTACCAGGAACAGCTGAAAACTGGTGAGACTATTCAAACTTCTAATTCTTCATATGTTATTGAAAAACCTAGAGAAGTAACACTGGATTCAATTTGGGATTTGGTGGCTGACCTAGCCAAGTCTGTCAAGCCCCAGCTTTTGCAGCTGGAAAATAAAATCACTCTTCAAGAAACTGAGATAAAAAATATAAAAGTTGAAATTGGTGAATCTAAGAATTCTATTGAGAATATACAACAGGAATTAAAAGCATCAAAACAGCTTAATGAAGCAATAATAAAAGATAATACAAATATGCGTAGAAAATTGGAAACTTTGGAGAATTTTTCACGTAATAATAATCTCCGACTGATTAACTTTCCTAAGATACCCTCGGTGACGCCTAGGGATATGTTGAAACGTTATATGTTGGAGATTTTGGGTATTCCAGAGGATACATTACCACCACTTACTCAAGTATATTACCTACCAATGAAACCTATTAAATCACCATCTAAACAACAGGAGAATAATCAACCAATTAATGTTTCAGCAATTTTGGAACTTTCGGATAGAGAGCTTGCATCTCCGGCAACATTGCTTCTTACTGTGGCTCTTGCCCCAGATAAAAACTGGTTGCTTAGATTGTTCTTTAGAAACAAAATGAAAGAATTTCTTGGACAAAAAATATTAATGTTTCCAGACTTGGCACGGGAAACCCAGAGAAGAAGGCGAGAGTTTCTTTTGTTGAAACCAGGAGTTATATCTCTTGGTGGGACTTTTTTTCTTCGACACCCTTGTAAATGTGTAATACAATACCATATGAAGAAATATGTATTCTTTGAACCATTCCAGTTGACAGCCTTTTTGGTAGGAACTCGGCTGGATGAAGGAAAATCAAAATCAAAGTGAAGTGCATTTGAATAATGATATCCTTCCTCAGCCAAGGGATCTTGTTTTCCTAATATTTGAATTGATAGTTGTTAGTATTTGTTACTAAGTCCGCCTTATCCTTCTTGGATCCAATTTTGAGGACTTGAGCTGAATTTAAGCTAAAAAAAATGTTTTATTTTATTTTACTTGATTACCATGTATTTTACTTTTGAGTATTATTTTCCTGCTTTTCTTCAACTTTCTGTACAAGTGGATACTTGATTTATAACATGTAAAAATTTGATAAATAATAAAAAAAAAAAAAAAACCAACACTGGAAATCAGCTTTTAGGCTCAACTACCCCTTCTGTTGGAACTCGGTATGCTTGTTCAAACGCTTCGAACAATATGCTATTGAGAAACATTATCCTCTACTACATCATTCACAGAATTTATTATGGACTCCCATTGACGATTTTATAGGTATGCAAAAAAATTGTAATTTGTAACTGTCAACATGATGCTGTTTACTTTCATGACATGTATAAGTTAATTTACATGTGGTTTTGATATTTCCTAATAGTTTTGCTGTTCTTCTATCTGTAAAACACTTAATAAACAGATTGAACTGAAAAAAAAAAGAATAAAATTGCATTACAATTAGTAAAGGGGTAGGATCTGGGGAAGAGCTTGGTTGGTTCTAGGCACTGTTCCCTCTCAGCTGTGCGCTTGTGCGCGCGCACACAACTTGCCGAACCTGCGCACACAAATTAAAATAGCGCACACAAAAAATAATTTTGCCTAAAATGATTTTCACTGCTAAAATGAAATGTTGCAGTAGACCAGCTGTTCCGATTATCACATATATTGAAGCGCTATAATATAAATTTTAAGTCATTCATGTGATTCCGTTATCTCTGGCAGTTGAACTTGACACGTCACGTGCCCCATAGGGCCATAGCCTATGGCCCATAGGATATGAAACACTTCCGATTCTTTGACTTCTTGAAGTTCCGCCATATTGTTTATTTCGTGGAATCGTAGTGTGCAGTGTAGTACTGCGGTTGTATAACTGTATTCGTTTATTAAATTGCAACCAGATATAACTCTTAAAATGTCTAAACCGCAATGGTGAAAAGTGTAAAACGCAAGAGAGCTACAACAGCTTTTAGGTCCGAATGGCTTGAAGAAATTGTTGAAATGGAGACACCGGAATCTCGAAATACAATGCGTGTTCGATTGTGTGAAATATTTACCTATGACGAAGACAATGGATGTGTTGTTATTGTCAAGATGCCAAAGCAACTGGAAAATTCTCTACTGGAAAAATATGGGATGATGTTTGCAGTGTCGTACCTAGGGTATGTGGCACCCGGGGCCCATCATTTTTTGACACCCCCCCCATGTAAAAAAATATTTTTTGTAATGACCATGAAACGGAATAAATGGTCAGAATAGAAACAGGCAGTGAAAATTTTCTTTTATTGAACCTCATATATGTAACCATTATTTTTTTAATTTTTTTTTTTATATACAGATTTAACAATTACAATATCAGATGATACCAAAAAAAAAAAAAAAAGGATTCTTACACAAAGTTTTAACAATGCTTATACATACAACTCAAAATTCCTTTTCAAGCCCACAACATTGGGGAGACATGCTACTTATCAATTAACAAAAGTACAAAGAAAACTAAGAATTGGTTCTTGATTCATATGAATCTTGACCATTCCCTATTATTTGGGACTCTTACATCCTCCAATTTTCTCAGTAGAGAAACATTTAGGACAAAAAGAAAAAACTCATTTCTGTTCTCGAGCTATTAGAAATTGTTGCAATTGAATAGGATCTCAAAATACTTATTCAATGTCCTGTAATTTAACAAGACATTTACATGGAAATTTTAGATAAAATGATGCCTCAAGAGCTAAAACTCTTATTCTTAATTTCAAAAATTCTTTCCTTTTTAATTGTGTAGCTCTTGAAACATCAGGAAAAATTCGGACCAAATCTCCACAAAATTTTGTCAACCTATTTTTAAAGTAAAGTTTCATTATTAACATTTTATCTATCTCACTCATGCATGTTATTACCATAGTGGACCTACTCTGGATCACATCTTGACTATCTTCCAAAAACTCTGTCAGATTTATTTCATTTGTGACCAGGTGGTCCACCTCCTGGTCAGATTGTATTTTCCTTTGCGGAATATAATAATAATTATTTATTGGGAAATTTTCCGCATTGGGTAATCCCAGTATTTCTTTAAAACATTTCCTTAACAAAATTTCAGGAGATAATAAATGAGTCACTGGGAAATTAACCAAGCGGAGATTCCTTACTCTATACATATTTTCCATCATTTCCAGTTTAGAGTGTAACACCGTAGAATCTTTAACAGCAGATACTGAGACAGCTTGCAGTGTATTACTTTGAGTTTCTACCACACTTAATCTTTTATCCAAACAACTTAAATTAGAATCCACATTCTCAAACTTTTGAGACACAGACTGTGAATAGTCCAAAGTTTGTTTCACAATTCTCAAAGAAACCCTTCAACTCTAGAAATACCTAACCACAAATCTTTAAGGGTAATATCTTGTTTTTCCACTGCTAGTGGTTGATCCTCTACTACACCTGAAAATTCAAGTGGTTTAGGTATATCAGTAAAGGCTAATTTACTTATCTGAGTAGAGGGTACCACATTTTCAGTAGAAATAGCGGGGATAATATTCCCGCTATCACTAGATACTGGGTGAAGGGGGAGGTCCTTTCAAGGGGGCTCATCAATGCACCCGATATGGGAGAGTACATATCAAGTAAAGGTTGTGGTAGATTATCTGTAGAAAAGGTCAAATGCCTATCCATGGGACCAGAAATAGCAGGTGTTGAGCTCTTAGGCTTAATTTTCCTTTTCCCCATGATATGACAGATTAAAGTTATACGACCTGAATTCCCGCTTCCCAGCTCCTCGTTGCTCCAAGGGGCTCCCAAGGGGCGGGACCTGCCCCTTAGGGCATGCCCCTTCAGCAATGCCCTGCGGCCGCAACCGCGGCTGCGGTATTGAATTTAAAGGAGAGCAATCAGCAGAGACGGACCCAATGACGTCAAGGGTCCGTCTCTTACAGTGCCTCCCCGATTCCACCACCGAGCCCTGCTGCTGCTGCGGGAGACACGGGGCAGCGAAGCAAAGTCTCTTCCGATGTCCCAGCAAGAAAGGCAAAGTAGCTCCCAGTAAATCGCGGCAGCGGTATTGAATTTAAAGGAGAGCAATCAGCAGAGACGGACCCAATGATGTCAGGGGTCCGTCTCTTACAGTGCCTGCCCAATTCCACCAGTGAGCCCTGCCACTGCTGTGGGAGACATAGGGCAGCGAAGCAAAGTCTCCTCCGATGTCCCAGCAAGAAAGGCAAAGCAGCTCCCATAACCATTATTCCAAATATAACATAACAAATTATGTCTGAATTGTCATGACATCAGAAGTACATATGGAGTAGTTGCAGGTGATGCTTGGGCCAGTTCTGATTGTGTTAGTTCGGTTTTGTGTGTTTTTTGAATAGAAGGGTTTATATTTCTTTTTTGAAGGTTTTGTAGTCTGTGGTTGAGGTCCATAGGTTGTAGAGTTGGGGGGTCGAGTGTTAGGAGGTTGTCGAACAGTTTTTTTCTTTTGACGTTTTTGGTTGGAGGGTGTGTGAATGGTGCGTGAATTCTTCTATGTCTGGTTGAGGTGGATTGAATTATTTAGCAGAAGAAATTAGTTACCCTCCCCATTCCACACACATTAATTGTCTTCCATTTTTGTTCCCATTATAAAAAAACACTGATAAGTTCCCAGAAAAAAAATACATTAAAATAAGAAGTAAAAACAAAGGCCCCTACAGATGAGAACAGAACATAAGAATAGACTAACTGGGTCAGACCAATGGTCCATCATGCCCAGTAGCCCATTCTCATGGTAGCCAATCCAGGTCATTAATACCTGGTCAAAACTCAAAGAGTAGCAACATTCCATGCTACCGATCCAGGGCAAGCAGACACTTCCCCCATGTCTTAATAACAGACTATGGACTTTTCCTCCAGGAATTTGTCCAAACCTTTCTTAAAACCAGCTAGACTATCTGCTTTTACCATAACTTCTGGCCACTTCATTTTTAAGTTTAGATCTTTCCTTCCAAACAGAAACCTTGCTAGATGTCAAATACAGCACAAGGTAACTTCACACGGACTTAGCTGTACAGGAAATGTGAATCTCCTCATACACCCACCATATAGTGCAAAAATGTGCAAAGGTCTGGTTTTCTCTTTTGATCACTAGATAGCCTAATGCCACACAAGCAGCGCTGTTACAAACATATTCTGAAGGTCAATGCTAAGGTTAACAAAGTTTCCTTCCTTGGACCAGAAGGAGATACTGACAAACCACTGGAAGAGATCCCAAAACAACTACCCAGGAACAACACCCAAAGACCCACTTAGTGTGTGAACCAGTTGAGTGGAGTGGGCTAAAGGGGGGTGGAAATGGGCCCAGAGTTTGCTCAGCAGAATTTCCCAGACCACCTCTTCCTCTCAACACATTGACACGCTACCACCACCACCACCACCACTAGGAACACCTCACCAGGTAGGCCAGCAATGCTATAAATTTTATAAAACACATTATTATTATATTTTCTTATAAAGCACATATTTTAACTGAACTCTCTGACATCCTCAGCCTTTCCATTCACAAAAATAGAAGGAAGAAAAGTTCCCATTTTCCGTTGTCTCATGTCCCCGGCCTATACAATATTTTTCTTTTGCAGACCCTTCAAAAGTCTGACCAAATCCTCGTTTCACTTGCATTATAAAGTACTGAGGATGCCATCTCTCCCCAGTCCCAGGTCTTAAAGTCCAAGACAGTAGCGCAAACTAGTGCTGCCAGATTCAGGAAAAAAAATTTCGATTCAATTCAGCCTATTGAATTGGTTTATCGATTCGATTTTCCTGCCCAATTGGGTGTTTTTTTCAAACATCCTGGTCGGTTTATTTTATAGCTTTTTCATCTCCCTTTGGCTTCTCCTAACCACACTGGCGTTGTGGTGTAAATAAAATAAAGAAACAAAAAGGACTTTTCCTCTCTCTGTTAAATCCTAGCTCACGTTTGCGGTCTAACACCAGCTCTGGCAGCATACACATTTCAAATCTGACATATTGTAATCACAAAACAGAAAATAAAATTAGTTTTTCTACCTTTTGTTGTCTGGTTATTTTTCAAATCTTGTTAGTCCAAGGCTCTGGTTGTCTTTTCAAAAGTTGCTTGCCAGGGTCTCCTTTCTTCTTTCTCCGTGCTAACCATCCATCTGCCATCTCTGTCCTCCCCCTCCCCTTCCGTTTCCCTTCCCTCCCCTGGATTTCTGGAATCTTTCCTTTTTTTCGTCTCCCTCCACAGATCCACCTTTTCTTAACTACCCTTTCATCCAGCATCTCTCCCTCCTTCCCCACCACTCCAGGGTCCACCTTCTCTCCCTTTCTTTTCCCAACTACCCTCCTAACCAGTATTTCTATCCCCCCCCTCCACACCATCCCTTGTGTCCAACTTCTCTCTCTTTCTGTTCCTTCCCTCCCTAAAACCCATGATCCATCATCTCTCTCCCTCTCCTCTATTTTCAGACCCATTATTTCTTCCCACCCAAAGTCTGGCATATGCACATCTCTTTGAACCCCTCCCCCTTCCCTCCGTATACTTCTACACCAGGGCCCCCCTCCCCTGAAGGCCTGTCCCCCCCTTAAAGGTCTGCATCCCACCCCTGAAAGCCTGCATCTCCCCGAAGGCCTGCCTGCCTGTCCCCCTTGAAGGCCTGTCCCTCCCTTGAAGGCATGTCCCCCTGAAGTCCTGTCTCCCCCCCCAAGGCCTGACTGCCCGCCCCACCCTGAAGGCCTGCTGCACCCCCGAAGGACCACTCGTTCTCCCACCACCTTGAAGGACCACTCGCCCCCCCCACCACGAAGGACTGCTCATCCCCCCGGCCTCCCCACACCATTTACCTGGGGAAGCAGCCTGCAGCAAGATCGCAATACCAGCGATCTTTGTGCTGCTTTGGTTCCATTTCCTCCGCCACGGTCCCGCCCCTCCTCTGACGTCGGAGGAGGGGTGGGACCACGGCAGAGGAAACAGAGCCGAAGCAGTGCAAAGATCGCTGGCATCACGATCTTGATGAAGACTGCTTTCCCAGGTAAATGGTGCGGGGAAGCCGGGTGGGGGGGGAATCCAGATGCGAGATCCGGACTTCAGGGGCTGAACCAGATGCAGGGGGGAACCGGACCTGGAGCACCCCCTCAGAGCTTGCACCTGGGGCGGATCACCCCCCCCCCCCTTTGGTACGCCACTGGATGTTTGGAAACTGGACTTTCTGAAACGCCATCTATCAAGTAAATCTCATACCGACAGTATTAGGAAACTCAGAAGTAAAAATCTGAATTTAAGAGGGGGACTGGTGTTGCTTGAAAGCCCAACCAAAAAAGAAAACAGGCAAATTAGTAATGAACGGAAGCGTTCCAGTCCTAATGAAATTAAGGTTCTTGTCGACAGTGTTGTTCTTGCCATTAAGATGAATATCTCAGTGCTCTCTGTTCAAGATATCAATGAGCACATGGCGAAGTATGTTAGTATACTGATAGCTGGAGAAGCAAAAACTATTCGTTTGAATTTCTTGGAATTATCAATGGCATCGTGCAAGATGATCATATGGCAGACATTAAATTAACAACATATCATACGTTAACTGTTGATGAAAGCATAGACATTTCTGTCAACAAGTACTTAATACTCTACTTTAAGTATCGGCCAGTCAATTTAAATGAGTATAAGACATCATTTGGTGGGATGCTACAGTTGGAAGCATGTGATGCTACATCAATAGTAACAGCAATGGAATTCTATAGGAAACATGAACTTGACCTGAATAAAATGGTTATGTTCACCTCTGATGGTGCCTCTGTTAAGTTGGGCAAAATAGATAGTGTTGCAGCACAGCTGAGAAAAGACATTCCACATTTAGTGCAGCAACATTGTGTTGCACATCGGGAAGATTTGGGACTTTCTGATTCATGGAAAGAAGTAAAATTGATGAAAGAAGTAGAAACTGTAATGAGAACTGTATACACGGTGTTCTGTCGGTCTTCAACTAAACGATGCAAATTTCAAGAAATAGCAGATGCATCTGAATGTGAATCAATTGCTTTCAGACCTCTGAATGAAGTGCGCTGGTTATCTACACTTTGCACTTAAAGCAATCATTCAAAATTATGATCCCCTGTTAAAATATTTTGAAGAAGACAAAGATAATGATCCTATTGCAAAGTACTACTATAAGAAGCTGAACAGTAAACAATTTCATATTACACTTGAAGTTTTGAATGAGGTCTTATCAGAACTGGCTTCCTTAACCATGGCATTTCAAAAACGTGGTTTGACACCATTGGAAGCTTATCATCTTGCACAGGGTAAATTGAACAAACTTCAAATGCAATACTTAGGCGACAAGGTTAAGTGGGGTGATAAAGTCAACAGTCTTCTTGACAACAGGATGAGGTCTGGAGAAAAAGTTTTAGTGGATACTAATTCTATATTAACCTTCATCAACATCTTATGTTTGCATCTGGGTGAAAGATATCCTGAAAATGAAGTTGAGGAATGGTCTGCTTTTGATTGTACAGCAATATCACAATGCAACTTTGACTTCGGGAAATGGACATATCAGATCTCTTTGTTTAAAGTATAAACAATTTCTTCCAGAGGAAAGTGTTATTATTCAGCAATACAATGACTTTAAATTCCTTGTTGTAGAAAAAATCAAAAGCAATCTGATAAACAGCTTTCCAGATATGATGAAATTTGCATTTCAGAATGATCAATTTGCAGATTTAGCAAAATTGATGGACATTGGTGCCACGTTCTTAGCATCTAGTTCAGATTGTGAGCGTGGTTTTAGTCTAATGAACAATTTGAAGACTAAACAAAGGAATCATTTACATTTAGAGCATTTGGAAATGCTGATGCGTGTTAAGAGTCACCTTCAAGATGGAGGCTCAATAGATCTTGACAGAATTTATTTGGACTGGATAAATATGAAAGATCGCAGGGAAAAACTTTGAAAACTAAATTGCTGCTATTTTCTAAATTTTAAGTATAAAGTACAATGATACCTTATTTATAGGTAGCGCTCAATGAAACATAATTTATGTTTATTGAAATGAGACTTTATGTTACATAAAGTGTAACTAACATAAAGTGTAACTAAAATTACATTGTGTTTTTGTTAATTTAGACTAAACTCAAAGACCTGCCCATAAATGAACTCCGTGCCCTCTGGCAATCATTTTTATAGGGCACACAAATTTAGTTTTTCTTTAAAATGCGCACAGATGAAATTTTTTGCGCACATAGCCTATGAAAAATTAGAGGGAACATTGGTTCTAGGGTGGAGTTTGGGAGGTCTATGGTTGTGGGTACTCAGTTGATATTTGTTAGACGTTCCTGCTGGCATGCCCTACTGGCCTTTCAGAGCTTGTCTGGAAGGTCTCTACACATGCATGGATGTCAGTGTGATGATATCACGCATGCGTGTGATGTCATCACGGCGATGTCCGCGCAATTCTGGGTGCCTCGAGCCATGGCTACTACCTTCTTACTCCGACCTTTAACCTTTCATTGTAGTTCCTTTCTATCCCAACTCCTGTAAACCGTGCCGAGCTCTACCATTGTGGAGAGGATGCGGTATACAAACCTAAGGTTTAGTTTAGTTTAGTTTAGTTTACTGTGCCCTGGCTCAAGAAAGTTTGAGAGACACTGGTCTAAAGCCTTGGTATAATCAGTGTAGCACAGGTAGAGCTTCTTCTGGTACTTCCTTTACCTTTTCTATGATCCACCTCAAGTTTGTGATGTGATCACAGTTCCCTTTGCCCTTACAGAATCCAGCTTGGGCATCAGGAAGTTCTTGATCAAGGATGTTGCCCAAGCACCTCTGGATGACCTTTAGAAGAATCTTGCTGGCGTGGGGGATCAGGGCAATTGTTCTATAACACTGGATAACAAAGTATTTGCTTCTTCAACGCTTTCGGGTGTATCTTACAGATTTTTGGCTGCTGATCACGGAAATCAAATTTAAAATTACATATCATGTACCATTTTAATTAAAAAAAAGTACATTTTTATAATTTCTTGTTATACTTTCAGGCTAATGCAATTAATTCTTTGCCTAATTCTTAATATAGACCTATTGCTCACTTTATACACCTTGCTGGATATAGTGTGGGCATGTCCAGGTGTACATTCAGGTCAGATTGTATAACGTCCATGGAAATGATACAGTCTGGGCATGCTTGTACATTGGCTTGATGTATGTTGCCTGAAAAGCAGTTCATTTACAGGGATAATCTTCATTACGTGTCTGTTAGTTTGCGTGTATTTTGATGCTTTAAGGAATAGCATTGTCTGTGTAAGTAACTTAATTAATAAGCCAATTAACTTAATTGCTACAGGATAATTTGTGACAGCAAAAATGTCTCGCTGATATCACAACAGCTGTGATACATTCTCCAACATTTGTGGCAAGTACACGCTTAAGCCTTAAAGACACACCATGACTTAACTTGTTAAGAAAGTATATGAGCTGTACTTCAGTTGCAAGACTGGTAATCAAAACAAACTATGGGCTCCTCACATTTGTTGTGCAAAATGTGTCATTGATCTTAGAGTTTGGCTCCGAGGTACTCAGAAGTCAATGCCATTTGTAATCCTGATGATATTGCGAGAACAGAAGGATCACTTGACAGATTATTACTTCTGTCTGACAAATGTATCTGGTTTCTCTGTTAAAAATAAGAAATCAAATGAGAACCCCAATCTTCCTTCAGCCATGAGACCAGTGCTTCATGTTGACAGTCTTCCGGTATCAAAGCTCCAAGGGAGATAGAGCTTAAAGAAACTGACAAAGAATCTGCAATGCACCAGCCAAGCACTAACAGTAACATTGATCCTGATTTTGAACCATGTACATCTGGTGAGCCTCATCTTATAACAAACACACAGTAGTTTACCACCGGTCCAGGACTTCGGTTGTCAAAAGCAGAATTATTGGGTTCAAGACAGCAGGAATGGTGTTTGCTCTCACCAGGTACGAAAATTTCTGTCTTTCAAAGCCGCCAAGTCGATTTAACAAATTTATTTGCACAGGTTGAAAACCTCTGTATCTGCACTGACATTGAAGGGTTGTTCACAGCTTAGGGTTATACACATGACCCACAGGAGTGGCGTCTTTTTATTGATTCATCAGTGTTAAGCCTTAAGGTTGTTTTGTTACACAATGTCTACCCATTAATACCTAATGGCTATGCTGCACACATGAAAAAAAACATATGAAAACATGGAACTGCTGTTAAAGAATATCCAGTACACAAAGTACAACTGGAACATCTGTGGTGATCTTAAAGTAGTAGCTCTGCTACTTGAAGTGCAATTTGAATATACGAAGTACTGTTGTTTTATTTGTGAATAGGACAGCCGTGTTAAGGAGTTGCATTACATTCGAAAGAACTGGCTATTCCTTAAGAATTTGGTTCCAGGATAGAAAAATGTGGTTCATGAACCATTTGTTGACCCAACAAAGATATTTTTCCTCCTCTTCATATAAAACTTGAACTGATGACAAATTTTGTAAAAGCGATGAACAAGGAAGGCAAAGGTTTTCTTTATCTAAGACAGATGCTTCCAAGAATAACTGACACAAAGATTAAGAAAGGCATTTTTGTCAGTCCACAGATCAGATACGTCATCAATGACAAGAGATTTGAAGATCTGTTAGTCAGGCTAGAGAAAATTGTCTGGAAAACATAACATAACATTGTACTTCTTGACCATGTAACCATAAGTTCTACGCAGTTTACAGAGCACCAAACTATATTCAACTTGTTGGCAAACTTCTTAGAGCATACAAAACCATGAAGTGCAACATGTCACTAAAGATGCACTTTCTGCAATCACACTTGGACTTCTTTCCCGCAAATCTTGGTGCAGTCAGCGACAAACATAGCAAAAGATTTCACCAGGACATTGCCACTATGGATATAAAGATATCAGGGCAACTGGAATCCATCAATGCTAGCTGACTATTGTTGGACACTGCAACAAGGTGCACTGGACACCGAGTACAAACAAAAATCAGCAGGACACACATTTAGCCATAGCATGTTGCCATCGTATTTCTCAAAATTCCTACAGGATACAGTCAGTGGGAAATTATATTTGTTTTTATTTTGAAGGGGTCTATCATAGTCACCAGTTTGTTTTAAGGAAGCAAAACCTTTGGAAAAATTTGTTGTCCAGTTTTAATTGGTGCAGTCCCTGATCACCTTTCTTCAGCAGTGAGATAAAAACTGATCTTTTCTAGTCCTTTGGCCATGTACAGGTCCTCCAGATCTTCTGGCATAGTGCTGTCAGTGTGGCTCTTGGGACTGATTTGAGCAGCTCTGCAGGGATTCCATCAATGCCAGGTGCTTTGTTGTTTGGCAGCTGCCTCAGTGCCCAATCCACTTCACTTTCCAATAGGTCTGGTTCTGCTTCCTCTTGACCCCAAAGCTCTTCAGGGCAGTCAGTGCTGGTGATGATGTATAATTCCTCTGTGGATTCTTTCTATCTCTGCTTGATGTCCTGCTGGTCACTAATTTCATTCCCATTACAGTCTTTGATGGTTGATTAGCATGCTGAGAAAGGATTTTTCACTTGTTTCATCATGGCAATAAATTCCCTGGTGTCTCCCTTCTTATAGGCTTCTTTGAGGTTCATGCATCGAGCATTTAGGAAGTTGTTCTTGTCTTTCCTGGCTGCTCTTTGGAAATCAGCACTGAATCGCCTCGACTCATTCAACTTGCCCTTAGCCTTTGCCTCTGCCTCTCTCATTAGCAATTTGGAGGGTGGTTGCAGTTAACCAGTTCCTACCACATTCTGGCTTTTTGTATGGAACATGCTTTTGAGCAGTTTCAGTGATGATTCCTTTGATCTCTGTCCACAATTCATCTGGGACCCCTCTATCCTGCCTGAGCAGCTTGAACCTATTACTCACTTCAACTGCATACTGTACAGGAATCTCACTGACATCAAACTTCCTCTGCATTTCTGGATGCTTGATCTTGCATAGTCTAACCCTGATTATGGCTACAAGGAGTTGGTCATCAGATCCATAGTCTGAGCCTGGAAGTGTTTTTGCAGAGAAAATTGATCCCTTCCATTTTTGCTGACAGATGATGTAGTCAATTTAGTTTTAATGCAGCCCATTTGAGGATGTCCAGATGTAGAGATGCCACTTCGGCAGAGTGAGGGTGGTATTGGTGATTCTATGCTTGTTCACTTGGCGGAACTATACAAGGTGGTCCCCAGGTTCATTTTTCTCTCTTAGTTGTATACCTTTTCAAATAATACTAAGGCCAGGAAGCATGTCACTTCATTGGAGATAAATGCATGGCTATGCCAATGGTGTTGTCAAGAACATTTTGGTTTCCTAGATCATGAGATGATGTTTTATGAGCTACTGGGCAGAGAGGATGTCCATGTATTAAAGGAGGAAATTACAAAGAGGCATGAAATCCACATCCACTTCTTCGCAGATGATATACAACTATACATTCCACTGGGCAAAACACAGGTCACTCAACTTAAGACTCTGTAGACCTGCCTTGTGGAGATAAAAGCATGGATGACAGCCAATAAACTCCAACTGAACCCATCTAAGACTGAGATAGTATGGATTCACCGATTGTCTTGCCTTACTTCATGCCCCTACATCTCCTGGGACAGCAGAATTCTGGAACCCAAAGACCAAGGGACTCATAATAAAAAATTTTTAAAGTCCAAAAAGCGGCCTAAGGCGGTACTTGGATGATCAAAAAAACAGATCGTCCAAGTACCGATAATCAAAACTGGTTTTAAAACCAGCTTAGGACTTTACCCTGCCTCTTTATGCCTAGATCAAAAAGGGGCGTTTTTGGAGGAGTAGATAGGGCGGGAGGTGAGCGGGATATGGACTGACCTAGACTTAGTTGTCCGGCAGCCATAACCCCAAAACTTTGACAGGTTGCCAGATGGAACTTATACGTTTTGACTTAGACCAAGTTAAAACAGGTATAAGTTACGAATCGGGCCACTGAGCTGATTGCGGCTGTCGCGATCAGCTCAGCAGCCCAGGCTTTATATGCCTGGGCCAATCAGGCCCTAGGCCCCTCCCCAATGCATCCAACAATGCACCGGGAAGAGGCAGGCCCGCAATTCAGAGGAAGGCAGGCCTGCCGGTCAGCCAGAGGGAGGACTCATCTGGCTGGTCCTCTCACAAGGTTAGAGGGGGGCTTGGGGGGGTTAGGGGGGTCTGGTTGGGCGTGGAGGGGGTCCATGTGTTGTCCGGCAGGGGTTCAGGGGAAGGGGGTTTCAGGGTGGGTGGGGGCCAGCAGGAGGGATTCAGCACCCTCCTGATGATGATCGCAAGGCTGTTCTGAGGTGGGAGGGTATTGTGTCCAGCAGGAGTGATTCGGCACCCTCCTACCATGGAAGATTTGGGGTATCGTGGCAGGAGAAATTGGGCATCTCTTCTGCTGCAATCATTGCGGGGGCAAAGCGCGGGGGGACAGTTTCAGAATTCTGCAACTTGAACTCAGACTGTACAACCCTCCAGCAAACAGTCTCAACCTGGAAACAGCCCGGAAGCGATTGTACTCATACTGTATGCCTAAACTAAGGAACCAACTCCCTCCTGCTATCAGGGAAATTAACAACCTACTGCCCTTCCAAAAGGGAACCTGAATTTATCAGGCAATAGTGTGCTCTTATCTATTAAGGCCATGCAGATAACATTCTGAGACTCTATATAGTTTATACTCTCTTAGTTTAACTAAGGCATAGGTGTTCTCAAACCCCCCTCCCAATAACATGTGTGTCATATAACAAAAAAATCATCTCAGTTTTCTGTAACACGTGTTCCTGTAGCTCATTATTGATCCTGTAGCTTGTAGATTCACTATAGCAGGGGTGCCCAAAGGGTCGATCGCGATCATCCAGTAGATCACAAGGGCAACGCGAGTCGATCGCGAAGCCAATCCGGGATGGGCTCATGTTACCTTTGCATTCTCCCTGTTTCCCCGATGCCGCAAAAGCCAGGTGTGTGCAGCCAGTGCACAATCGCTGGGCCCACAAGCCTCTCCCCCCCCCCATGTCAATTCTGACGTCAGAGAGGAAGTTCCGGGCCAGCCAATCGCTCCCTGGCTGACCCAGAACGTCCTCTCTGATGTTAGAATTGATGTCGAGGGGGAAGACTTGGGGGCCCGGTGATTGTGCAATGCCTGCACGGGCCTGGCTTTTGCAGCGTCAGAGAAGTAGGGAGAAATTGGTGGTGGTGGCTTAGGGGGGGCAGAGAGAAAGAGAAAGAAAGAAAGGAGGGGGGGACAGGGAGAGATGAAGAAAAAGTTGGACTCATGGAGGGACAGTGAGAGATGTTGGTTGGGGAATGGAATGAGGTCTGGAGGAGAGGAAGCATGCAGGAGACAGAAAGAAGAGAAGAAATATTGGATGCACAGTCAGAAGGAGGTAGGAAAAATGATTTTATTTTCAATTTAGTGATCAAAATGTATCTGTTTTGAGAATTTATATCTGCTGTCTATATTTTGCACTATTGTCCCCTTTTACTAAACCGCAATAGTGGTTTTTAGCACAGGGAACCTATGAGCATCAGGAGCAGCACAGGGCATTCAGCGCAGCTCCCTGCACTAAAAAACACTATCGCGGTTTAGTAAAATAGTTATCGCGGTTTAGTAAAATAGTTATCTATTTTTATATAGTTGTTACTGAGGTGACATTGCATATTTTAAAGTAATCTGCCTTGACCTCTTTGAAAAAAAAAGCCCGAATATATATTATAATTAACATTTTCTTGGCGTACAGTGTACTTTGTGTTTTTGAAAATTTTATTGTTTGGTAGATCATTTTGACTTGGTCATTTTAAAAGTAGCTCGCAAGCCAAAAAAGTTCTTAGTTTCCCCATAGCATGTATGTTATCAAAAACATCTCAATTTTCTGTAGCTCGTTATTGATCCTGTAGCTTATGGGTTATTGATCATGAAAACTACTGTGTACATATCCTTGTAACCCGTTCTAGGCTCTTGGGGAGGATGGGCTATAAAACTAAATAAATAAATAAAAGTGTCTTTCACAGCAGACTGGCTAACCTACTGAAGAGGGATTTAAACTCTGAAAAAACCAAATTCTTCCTGGCGAGCCCAAATGATAAAATCAAAGATACTTCAATCTCCCTGAACGGTCAGAACTTTCCTATTGTCAATTCTACTATGGCTTTGGCGATATATAAAAATAAAATTATTATTATTAATAAACTAAATTCAATGGGGAAGGTTGAACAAAGCCCCTTGGTAAGTAAAATCCCTAAGATAAGTAAAAACTTAATACTAGGGCTACATTTCAATTAAAATTTTTGATCACAATTCATCACGCAAGTAATAGAGGAAAAGCAAGGAAACGTAAAACAACATTATTATACTTATTATAACCAAGAACAGCTCTCCTGGCTGGCTAAATAGCGTTTGTAAATTAGAAAATAAAAAATTATACTAAATATACATAGATAAATAACAACCAAATTTGGAAATATAGTAAAGAACCCTAAGCTAAGGTTACTGCAACACATACAAAAATTGTGGAGAAAAAAAGAGACTTCAGAAATAGATATGCCCATATACTTCAGCACAATAATGTCATGCAAGTAGGGCTAAGTCATTGGTCTGTGAAAAAAACTCCAGGAAACTGAGTGCTCAAATACCAATCTTCATAGAGTTATGAAATAGTGCAGTACTGTCTAATATAGGGCTATATGGGACAAAATACAAAATTCAAAACTAATTCAAAACACATCCTCAACAGAATGTAACTTGTCAAAATATATAAGGGTAAATCAAAAAGTAAAGGCAAAATACATTTAACAGCTTTAATAGAAGTAACTGTGAGCAATTGAACATATCACTTTTCTACACAGTCCTCATGCAAAATGATGCATTTGTTGTATTGTTCAACTAGCTTCTACATTCCTGCAGTGAAGTTTTTCAGCTGTTCCCAAAGCCAAGTGAGCACCACTTCCTTTAATTCATCATGCTTTGTCTTTTGCTCTCTGGGTTGCAGTGATGGACTAATGTCTCATTGCCGGTGACAATTCTCTCCAGAATACTCAGATCTTCTTCATACCATCTCAGGAATTGGGTCACAACCTCTACATGCTGTTGCTTGTGCAAATCAGTAAGCTTTTTGGGAACTCATCATGCGCAGACTTTCCTGTATCCCCAAGTCATCATGCATTATGGCACATGCAGATCCTTAGCTGATATCCAAATTTGTAGCCAGCTGAGACACCATTATCCGCCTGTCTTCTCTAATCAAGGCATCTGCCCTGACAATGTGTTCATGTGCATGATGTTGATGGGTTACCAGATTGACCTTCATTAGTTACACCTGTTCTTCCCGCTTTAAACCTTTTTACTCACTCATAAACCTTTCATTAATTCATTGTGCTATGACTATACTGAGTCAATATCCAATGGTGAATTCTCAAATGTTTCACTCCCTCTGCCCAAAGAAAGCACCCTACAACATGTTGTTCTTCGATGGTGCAATTTTGCAACGGAGCATCCATGTTTCTGACCTTGTGGTAGCCACATGACTAAAGGTCGAGTGCTGCACTGTACATGGACAAACTATCCAACAGGCAATGCATAAGTACATATGTTGCATTTCACTAGCTCTGCTCGAGTTATCGCATAATTTAACAATTGCCTTTAATTTTTGATTCACCCTCATACAAAAAAAAAAAAAACAAACAACCCCAAAACAACAACTATAAAAAGCAACACTGAGGCAACTTCAATACTTTTCAACCAACAAAACTTCTTCAGCCAGACCTAACAGCGATCCTATTTCGCATATCAGCTATATGAAGGGTACTGGCACATGAATCTCTTCCCCAGCAACAGCATTCATATAAACCAAAGGAAAGAAAAAAATAAACATTCCAAACTGAAGCCTAATATGGGACATGTAATTTTTCTTTCCTTTGGTCTGTCATTTCTCTCTCCTCTCCCTTCCCTGGTCTTCCTTCTCTTCTCCTTCTTCCCTCCTGGATGAGTACTGGATGGGTATCCTCCTCTCTCTGTCACCTCTCTCCCCCCCCCTCCAGGGAACACTCCCTTATGGTCTGCACTCAGGGCAGTCTGCCCTACCTTCACCTTGGTAAGCCAACTCTTGGATTCTCTACAGGGAGATCTGTACCAGCAGCTAGTGATGGAACCCACTGAGATGGAGCCACACTGGACCCAATGTTACAGTTGGTGATCATTTGACATGTAGTGATGACATGTAGTGTGCTTCAAAAATACAATGTGTTGAGACGGTTTATTCAAAATCGAAGGTTTTAGACTAACCCCCCCCCCCCCCCCACTAAAGATAAGGGAACACCTAAAGGAGTTGCTGGCTGGACAGAAACAGCTTGGGGAAGTAGAAAACCAATGGACAAAATTGAAAGGAACTATTTTAGAGGCAACAAACCTTTTTGTTAGGGAAATAAGAGAAAAAGAAGGCCACTTTGATTTTCAAAAGTAACAGCTGAAAACGTAAGGGAAAAGAGGTTAACTTTCATAAATTACAAGGCATCACAGAAAGATGACAGGCTACAATACCTGGAAAATTGAGAGCAGTTGGTAAAGTAGTCAGACAATCAAAGATGCAAATGGAAGAATAAATAGCCCAAAAGGTAAAAATTGGCAACAAGACATTCTTTAGATATGTAAATGATAGGAAGAAGTGCAAAATACATAAATTGTGAGCCTCAAAGGTGAAGGAAAAAAACCACACAGAAGCTGATAAGGACAAAGCAGAATTGTTCAAAAATATTTCTGTTCTATATTCATAGATGAAGGGCCAAGAGTAGGTCTGCAGAAGACAAATGGGTAAACATTACATATCAAGTGGACCAAGGGTCCATGCTTGACCTCCTCCAAACTGAACACAATCTTATGTTGATGTTCTCTAGGGTTTCAAACAAAACCATTTAAAATTTTTGGATAGGATCTTTATTGGTTCAAGACTGAAGCTGAATGGAGGTCACCTTAATACAAGGAGGTTTTCATAGCAATAATAGAGAATTGCAGGGGAGCCTGTAAAGTAGTACAGCTCTTTCCTTCATAGCAGTGTAGCATTTCCTTTCCATGGCTCCTGAGGCCTTTTTCCTCCTTTAAGAAATGCTTTATATTAGACAGGAAGTGAAAGGCGATAAACTCGGTACATAATACTGGAGGTTAGTTTGTGTTTGGTATGGTATTTACATTCCAGTTTCTCCACTGATTTTTTTCGGTCACCTTCAGGAGTGTCATACTCTGCATAACATTTATGTCACTTTCTCCAAGTGCTGAAGCCCAACAAAACCTGTTAGAGGAATTAAATTTTTGGGATTATAAACCTTGGCATTAAGTTCCTATGCAAAGTTTGGAACCTGAGCTTGCCTCTCTTTTATAGGCCAGCAAACTACTTATATGTGAAAAAAAATATAAAATAAGAAATGTAAGGCCTACTTTGACTCCTCACTGCTCCTGATCTAGGATTTGCAACCAACTGGAAGCAAAGATATAATGACAAAAAAATTATGTCACTTTTTTATGCAAATGTTTGTCATTTTTTGGGTGCATATGTCTATTGTGTAGTTTATAATTTTTTTTCTTTAAGTCATTTGAAAAAGTATCTTTTTGCAACAAAAGTCACTCTATTTCATCTTGGACCCAGCCTTGCTTTGGTCAAAATTAAGATCCCAAAGACATACATCATTTGCAAGCACGGATACACCGTTATACAAAGCCAACTTTGTCACCCTATTGCGCAACATGTAAATGAGCTAGAGATGTGACATTTTACAATGCAGCTAAGCTTGTGCTTACCATGCTTTTAGCTTATGATGTATCTTGCTTTACCATGTACTTTTTATAAATGACCTTCTAAAATTGACATTAACCCCCCCCCCCCTCTTTCACAAAACTGTACAAGAGGTTTTTAAGCACTGGCTGGCACACTAAATGCTCTGTGCTGCTCCGATGGTCAGAGAGTTCCTATGAGCGTCAGAGCAGCACAGAGCATTCAGCGTATCAGCAGTCACTAAAAACCTCTTGTGCGGTTTTGTAAAAAGGGGGGGGGGGAAGTTATGCTGTTTATTTACTGCATGCAAACCTAGACATGAACGTATCACTTTTGCAAGACTGTGATGTCATATTGAAATGTCATGACAACAGTGTCAGTAAACACCCTTACCACTTTTCCTTCCAGTGTGCCTTGAAGAGTCCTCAATGCCAGCCTTATGGCACAAAGTTCCAGATGGTTGATCAACCAATCCTTTTGATGAGGAGACCACTGTCCCTGGATGATGCGGTCTTCACAAAGAGTATTCCAGCCTGCCAGGCTGGCATCAGTCATTAGGGTAATCCACTCTGTGATGTGAAGAGGCTTGCTCTGCATAGAACCTCCCCCCTAAATCTAACAGCGCAGACTGCTGTGAACTGGCTCCATCCAGGGAAATGGAATCTGGAAGGGAAGACGCTGAGGGGACCACCAAGAAAGGAAGGACTCCTATAGAGGCTGCATGTGCACCCTGGCCCAGGGCACCATTTCCAGTGAGGCTGCCATGGATCTCAACATCTACAGGTAATGCCAGGACGTAGGAATCGGGAATGCCAAGAGATCCAGAATCTGTCTCTGGAGCTTCTGCCTGCGAGGCTCAGAAAGAGACGAACCTGAACTGTGTCGAATCGAACTCCCAGATATTCCAAGGTCTGCTGGCTCTTCTTGAAGTTGACATTCCCAGCCCTAGCACTGTCTCTACCACTTGCTCCAACAATCTGCCCTCTATATAAGGAAAAGCAGTCAAGTCTTCTGGCATCATTGGGATTTCTTAGCCACAGGGCTGGGGTGAGACCCCGAAGCCTGTGGGCATCTGGAGTTGTACTTGTAGTATTGCCTATACCCCTGGGAATAGTGCTGTGTTACTGATCCTATGGAATTCTGGCAAAATCTGTGTGAGGGATGAAACGTACTACTTCCTCCAGGGGTGTGTCAATGCTTGCTATCCAGAAAAGACTTAGGGCAGCAATCTGCTAAGCTGGCCATGAGATCATCCAGCCCCTTGCCAAAGAGCATCTGAACTTTGAAAGGGAACCTGCTCAAAGTCGTCTTAGAGGCCAAATCTCCAGCCTAGTGACAAATCCAAAGCGTCCGGTACACCAACACTGCAGAAGCAGAGATCTTACCCAAAACTCTGATGAGGTTATACAAGGTAGAGAATGATACTGGGGGAAATTTTTCCCCATCCCCACGGGAACTCATTTTCCCATCCCCGTAAGTTCTTTTCCTGTTTCTGCCCCATTCCTGCAAGCTCTGTCCTCTTCTGCACAAGCCTCAAACACTAAAATCATAAGTGTTTAAGGCTTATGCGGTTAAGCCAGAGCTTACAGGAATGGGGCAGGGACAGTGACAAAACTCACTGAGACAGGAAAGGGAAATTGAGTTCCTGTGTCATTCTCTAATACAAGGCATTCACTACATAAGCCACAATCCTCTATCACAAGCTGTGGACAGGCATCTTCCTCTGCCGAGGGCACACGATGCAATCTCATACAACAGACACGGGCCGCAAATGAGGCTGCAGTAACCACTTTGATGCCCAAAGAAGCCATTTCAAAAAGCTTCTTCAAGACGTTCACTCTGCGATCTTGTGAATCATTAAGCATCTTCCCCCCCTCACTAGGAGGACTATGTATTTAGTGACTTGAGCCACTGCCAAATCCAAATCCACTTTAGGATGCTGAAACAGCTGCTGGAATTTGGGTACCATAGGATAAAGCTTAGACACAACTATTCCATGACCAGGGCAGTGAGATCCGGATGTGCAGGAAAAAAAGATGTCAGAACATTAGAATGGCTCATGACAGCTCACCAAGATGTTGAGGGCTGACCCTCTAATTTCAGCTCTTTCATGGCATCTGCAATGAAAAGAAGAATGGGGACAGACTTTAAAATTCTGTGGATGGAGATGTCATCCCCCTGGTCAGGGGTCTCCGAGGTATCTTTTTCATAGAGAGGGTGGTGGATGCCAGGAATGCTCTCCTAAGGGAGGTGGTGGAGAGGAAAACAGTGATAGGATAAACACAGAGGATCTCTAATTAGAAAACAAATGGTATAAATTAAAGAACAAAGGTCAGTATTGGATAGACTTGTACGGTTTGTGTCCCATATGTGGTGATTCGGTTTAGGATGGGCTGGGAAAGGCATTAATGGGAACTCCAGTAATTTGGAACATGAGGATGTTACAGGCCAGACTTTACAGTAGATATCCTGCAAACAACGGGATGGTTGGATAGGCTGGAGTGAGCTTGGATGGCAACTTCAGTGGTTGGAACCTAGGATAAAACTAAGTGGACTTTAGTCTATGGCCCAGAAATATCAAAAAAGAGAAGTTAATTTAATCATGTATTTTTAACAAGAATAACTAATGGGCAAACTGGATGGACCATTCAGGTCTTTATCTGCCGTCATTTATTATGTTACTATATTATATTACTATGTATCCTGCTGCACAGGACCGCAAAGGATGTCAGCATCACCCAAGGTGGAAGCAGTGTCCGTTGAGAAAAGAGGTATAGAATCTGTGTGTCAACTAAGGAAGTCTTAGTCCACAGGAGCCAAGAGAGGGGCCTTGGGCAGGAACCTCTGCCAAAGAAGTCACTGGCACAAATGCTGGATAAATTCCAGGGAAAAGCCACACCCGGGGTAGAGATCAAATCCTTCCAGACCCCTGGCAATGTCCATATAGAGTCCCCAGACTTGGTGTGCCTGTGTTTCATGCCGTCGCCAAAAATGGACACTGCACAGGATTTCCTTCTCATATCCTAAGATCCACATTCACTCCCCAGCCCTAGAGGACCCAGAGGTGAGGCCCGAAGCTCCCGCCCCCTCCCTATGAGCGCCGCAGAATGTGGTATAATGACACTCCTGCACCAGCAAACCGGTACAATCCATATATGAATTCAACATAGAGGTTGAGAGGTCCATCCCTATTGATTTTATGCAAACTCAAAGGATTTGAGGAAGAATTTAAACTAAGAGTGATAAAAATTCAAGATGGCCACCACCAATATATTCAAAGCATAAACGGCCCATATAAATGAGAGGAAAAAAATAAAAACACACCAAAATGGGGGGTTTTGAGGTAGGAGACCTGAACCCTACCCTCAGCAACCCTCAAAAATGCTGTTTTCAGACCACCTCCAGTTCTCTCATAGACTATAATAGAGGTGTAATCAATCTCTGAAGTGCCATGCCTGTCAGCTCTTTTCACTGCTACTTAAGTAAAGGGAAAGGAACTTCTACCTTAGATTTTCTCCAGACTGTCTGATCTTCCGGATCTTTGGGCTGCCAGTTGGACAGACCTCAACTGAAACCTCCACCCCCCTCAGAAACTCTCCACACAACCGAGGGCAGGAAAACGCAGCCTGCACCCTGATACCTCGAGGGCTGTTACTCATGACGCAAAACAGACTGCATTTAAACCTCTGACAAGGTCAGAAGGCAAGCTAGCTCTCAGGGGAATAACCCCAAGCCCAAAAAGGCTGGCTCCACAGGTCCACTTGAAGCTTGCCCTGCAAAGCTGCAGGCTGGCACAGTGGAAACTGCTTCCTTTCCCCAGCAGAGAACTACTCCAAAATGGTCTCACAGCACCAAAGCCACCAAAAGAAATGAACTTAAGAGGAAAAAATAAGAAAAAGAAGCAGAGCAGATAAGAAAGACTTCTGCACAGTTCACTTGCAGAAATGAAAATTGTAGAGGGCTCTGTCTTTCTCAGATGAAGAAAATGTGTGGATTTCTGCAAGACCCGGTTCACGAGCATGGATTGAACACCTTTCGTACTAATTCCGGAGGAGATGCAACAGAAAGATATCGTCCAACTTGTGTGCAGAAAAAGAGTCTGAAGAGTTAAGCACAGCCCAGTGAGGAAGGAGGCGGAGCTGAAAAAGGTAGATGATGTGTTCTATGAACTTGCAGTTAGAGGAAAATAACCCACTGGTCAATACTAATGTGCCTTTTGTACCAGAAGAGTATATTTACTACTTTAGCAATGATTCTGCTGCTCAACGCAAAAATTTCCTTAGGCCCTCTTCTATCAAACTGCGCTAGCAGTTTTTAGCGCAGTGAGCCGCGCTGAATGGCCCATGCTGCGCCCGACTCTCATAGAGTTCCTATGAGTGTTGGGAGCAGCGCGGGCCATTCAGCGCGGTTCACCATGTTAAAAACTGCTAGCGCAGTTTGATAGAAGAGGGCCTTAATCTTTGCAATCATAATAATGACTTTCATGTCACAGCTGAATGGAACTTTTTTGGGCACCAGTCATAGAAAATCACCCTGTGATGTGACTGGAGGAACCATAAAACATTTAGCTGCTCATGCTATTTTACAAGCCCCCTCAAAAACCAAATTTTGGTACCGAAGGATCTGCTTGACTTCTGTGACAAAAGTGTCCTTATGTTATGTTCTTATGGTATCAAAATTTTCTCTATCCCAAAGGAGGATATTGAATCAATCAGAACTGTTTAGGATAAGAGTTTTAGCAAAGATCATGCATTGCTGGAACAAGGGGAAATCAATTTAAGCCCATCGATGCAACTACAACATGCATTAGCAAAATTTCAAATGACACCAATTCATTCATTGTTAAGTGTGATTGAACATGAATATTTTCCTGCTCATCAATTATCTAGCCTCCAACGTGGTCACTATTTAACTTGCATTTATGACAATTCTTGATGGAATGGCCACATATGTGAGATCTCAACTAAGGAACCTGATGTCATGGTCAACTTTTTGCACCTCCCCCCTTCCCCAAGGTCCTGACAGGTCATTTTATTGAGTCAAGAATAAAGTGAACCCTTCCACATAATACTTACAACTAGTTCTTTTTTGCTCTATTCAATTGGAGGGGCATAATCAAAAGGAACATCTAAGTCCGTTTTCGTCTAAGTCGCAAGTCGTCCAAAATATTTAGATCAATGCTGTCTTGTTAAAATGTTTATTTTATTTTTATTTTTCCTCTAACTCTACTTTTCACTTCTCTATTACCCTCCAGGTACTTTAGTTAGATTGTGAGCCTTCGGGACAGTAAGGGAATTTTTCAAGTACCTTTCTTATTTCTAATCTTAATGTATATTTTCTGTCAACCGCTTAGAACCTAACGGATGTAGCGGTATATAAGAAATAAATTACATTACATTACATTACATTACAAAGTAAAAAACACCCTAGGACACATTTTTGAAAAATACATCCAAAATTTTTTTTCTTTCGAAAATCGTCTAATTATACATCTTGCCGATCTGATCGTCCAAGTCGCTAAATCACTTTATACCACATTTTCGTCCAACTTTTCATCCAAGTCAAAAATGCCTAGAACAAGCCCTGTTGGACGTGGGAGGGATCTGCAAAGTGATGGACTGAACACTCAGACATTGCACCTAAATAGTGGGGTACCTTACAGGGCAATGCTGTGAACTTCACAAAAAGGGTGCCAGCTCCCTTATAGGTCATGGTGAGCCCCCCAAACCACCTCCAAAATCACCTAGACCAGCGGTCTCAAACACGCAGCCCATGGGCCGCATGTGGCTCTCCAGGTGTTATTTGCAGCCCACAGTCTGGATTCAATCAACAGAATTTCTCTTCCCCTTTCCCTTCCTTTTGGAGTAGCAGCGTGTTTGGCCGGCTCGTTCCGTTCAAAGCCACGGGTTGGCGGCTCCTCGCGCTATACACTCCTGCATCGGAAGCCTCTCTGATGCCACAACATCAGAAAGGCTTCAGACGCAGGCGTGGATCTCGCAAGGAGCCGCCACCCGCGGCTTTGAACGGAACGAGCCGGCCAGACACGCTGCTGCTCCACAAGGAAGAGAACAGAAGGGGAGGGGAAAGAGAAATGCTTCTGCTACATAGGAAAGGAGGACCCTAGGGAAATGCTGCTGCTGCTGTACTGGGAAAGGGAGAGGGAGGGAAAGGGGGAAGGGAAATGCTGCTTCTGTTGCTGCTGCACCCAATTGGGGAAAGAGAGGGAAGGAAGGAGAAGGGAGAGGAGAGGAACAAGAGAAGAAGCCAAGTTCATGGGAGGGAGGGAAGGAAAGGAGATATCAGACCATGGAGGGGGAGGGAGAGATGCCAGGGCATGGGGGAAGGGAAGGAGACAGATGCCAGACCAGGGGAAAGGAAGGAAGGAGGGAGGGAAAGGAAGGAAGGAGGGAGGGAGAGAAAGGAAGGAAAAAGATGCCAGACCATGGAAATAGGATGGAAGAAGAGAGAGATGGGAAGTAAGTCATGGAAACGTAGATTTTGAAAAGAAAGCAGAAAAATTGAACATTAAGTTAATGCCAAAATGGATGCAAGGCAGAAAGTGAAGACGGAGAGAAAAACAGTCAAAGGACAAGAAGGCCCTGGAAATATAGTTGAAAGCACAGAAAAATAAAGTCACCAGACAACAAAGGTAGAGAAAATGATTTTATTTTCAATATAGTGATTGAAATGTGCCAGTTTTGAGAAAGAAAAGATATTAAACTTTAAATGTGAGGGCTGCAGAAAAAATAGAGTACTCGGAGGGCCGCAGAAAAAAATAGTTAATGTCTTATTAAAGAAATGACAATTTTGCATGAGGTAAAACTTTTTAACTGTTAAAGGAAAGTTTTATTAACTATAAAGAGTTTTACCTCATGCAAAATTGTCATTTCTTTAATAAGACATTAACTATTTTTTCTGCAGCCCTCCAAGTACCTACAAATCCCAAATGTGGACCCGCAAAGGGTTTGAGTTTGAGACCACTGCCCTAGGCCCACTTATCTACCACCCTAATAGCCCTTATGGCTGCAGGAGCCACTTAAATGCCAGAAAAAAAAGGGTTTTAGGGGTGTATAGGGGAGTGCACATGTTCCAATATCAATGCAGTGATTACAGGGACTTATGGGCATGGGTCCTCCTCTCCATGAGTCCCTAACCCACCCCCAAGATGGCTTAAGCCGCCTCTGTGCTGGACGACTAGGCTTTCCTATGCCAGGTTGCCAGGTGATGATGGTCTGGAGGCTGAATTTTAAAGGTGCGATTACGATTTTTATGGGGTTGTAGTGGTCGGTGATCACTGTGGTAGTGTGTGGGGGTCTGTTTTATGTGTTTGCAGTGCTTATCTGGTGACTTTAGGTGGGTTGTTGTGACTTAGACCATGTTTTAAGTAGTCTAAGTCACAACGTCCAAGTTCCGTCTAGGTTCTGTTGTAAAACTTTCGGTTATACATGCTGTACGACTAAGTCTAAGCTGGCCCACATCCCGCCCAACTCCCGCCCTCGACACTCCTCCTGAAACACCCCATTTAGCTTTGGTCGTTCAGCAGCTCTATGAAGGCCTAGGTCGTTTTTATTATCGGCACTTGGACATATTTGGACAATGTTCGTCCAAGTGCCAACTTAGGCCAGTTTTTGGACGTTTATTTCTTTCGATTATGAGCCCCTATATGTTCAGAGACCTGAAAACCACATGGGAAACTAGGCCAAAATAAGTCTCACCATCCACCATCCTGAAGGAAAAGGGGATAGAAGGGTACAGATAGAGGTCCTGGACCTGATGGGCCGCCATGTGAGCGGACTGCTGGGCATGATGAACCTCTGGTCTGACCCAGCAGAGGCACTGCTTATGTTCTTATGTTTAGAATATAACAATCTTCAATGTGTTAGCGATGCAAAATATAAAAAAGTGAAAACTTATCTCAAATAGTATGTCAGGGTCCCCAAGTCATTTTATTAGCCACCCTGTAAAGACACCTGTTGAGTTCCAGAACAGCAAATTATTGCTTCCCTTGATGTACCCACAACAACATCAGGTAAGAAGTACATTTATTCACAAGCCAGTTTAAGCAATTTTGTTAAGCTGTGCCTTTTTTTGTCTTGCCCTTAAATAACGCTCAACAATCCATGGCTGGTACCTTGCCTGGCTATCGATATGGCCTCTAGGTGATGGGGTTGTCAATTTTGCTACATTGGATGATTTTCAAAATTGATCCACTTGACTTGGAATGATCCAAATGCTAATAAGAACGGATATGTGGTAGAACTCAACCTAATTTCAGGTGAGGTAGACAAAATAATTGGGCCAGCTGGCATACACCAGAGGGTACTGAAGGAATTCAGGAGGTTCTGGCGGCTCTGCTAGCTGAACTTGTCAATGCTTCTCTAAAGTCGGAAATGGTCCCCGAGGAATGGAGAAAGGTGGATGTGGTCCCCAGTTAGTCTTACCTCAGTGGTGAGTGAATTAACAGAAATGCTTCAAAAATGGAGGATAGAGTGTTTTTTGGAATCAAATGGATTACAAGATCCAAGGTAGAATGGTTGAAGGTCTTGTCAGACTAATCTGATTAACTTTTTTGACTGGGTGACCAACAGTTGGATTTAGGGGGAGTGCTAGATGTGTTGCATTTAGGTTTCAGTGAAACCTTTGACACAGTTCCACATAGGCAATCGATAAACTAAGTGCCCTTGATCTCAACTGATATGTCACTAATTGGATTAGAAACTGGTTAAATGTAAGAAGACATAGGGCAGTGCTCGGCAAACTGTGGCTCGCGAGCTGCATGTGGTTCTTTAGCCACTTGAGTGCAGCTCGTGGCTCTGCTAGCTAGAGCAGGAGTGCCCAATCTGCTTCCCTTTCCCATAAAGAGGACCTGGCTGCCTGGCTGGCCCAGAACTTCCTCTCCGTTAGAATTGATGTCAGGTGGGGATGGTTGGTCGGCCCGGTGCTTCACCCTCTTTATGGGGAAGGGAAGCAGGGAGAGCTCAGAACTCAGCGGCGGCCTGTTCCCCGATGGCGATGGTGGCCTGTTCCCCGATGGCGGTGGCTTGGGGGAGGGCAGGGAGACAAAAAGAAAAAAGGGAGACGGGAGACAGAAAAACAGACAAAGGGAGCATGGAGAGAGAAAGATAGGGAGACAGAAAGGGGATATGGAGAGAGAAAGGCAGATATACAGAAAGAAAGAGGGCATGGAGAGAGAACAAAAGAAGGGAGCAGGGAGAAAGAAAGAAAAAGTTTGGGGAGGGAATGAGGTCTGGAGGAGAGGAAGCATACAGGAGGCTGAAAGAAGGGAAGAAATATTGGATGCACAGTCGGAAGAATAACGTGCAACCAGAGACTCATAAAATTACCAGACAACAAAGGTAGGAAAAATGATTTTATTTTCAATTTAATAATCAAAATGTGTCTGTTTTGAGAATTTATATCTGCTGTCTATATTTTGCACTATGGTCCCCTTTTACTAAACCGCAATAATGGTTTTTAGCGCAGGGAGCCTATGAGCATCGAAAGCAGTGCAGGGCATTCAGCGCAGCTCCTTGAGCTAAAAACTGCTATCGCAGTTTAGTAAAAGGGGAGGGGGTATATTTATCTATTTTTATATAGTTGTTACTGAGGTAACATTGCTTAAAGTCATCTGCCTTGACGTCTTTGAAAACCCGCGGAATATAAATGATAATTAACATTTTCTCTGCGTACAGTGTGCTTTGTGTTTTTTTAAAATTTTATTGTTGGTAGATCATTTTGACTTGGTCATTTTAAAAGTAGCTCACAAGCCCAAAAAGTGTGGGCACCCTTGAGCGGGCAGGCGAGCGGGGTGTCATTAAATACATGTTTTGTCATATTTATATTTTAATGTAAAAAATATTTTTTTGTCAATAAATATCTAGTTTTATTGAATGTTAGTAGCTAGTTTAAAACGACTCCTAAAATCATGGTTCTTGAAAAGAAATTTGGCTCTCAAAAGAAATCTTAATCGTCATAATGCTGATCTTTGACTCTTTTGACAAATGAGTTTGTCTATCACTGACATAGGGTAATGGTAAATGGAGTTATCTTGAAGGAAAAGGATGTTACCAATGATGTATTGCAGGGATTGTTCCCTGGTCTAGCTGTTTTTAACATCTCTGTGAGTGATATTGCAGAAGGGCTGTCAGATAAGATTTACTTCTCTGTAATAGGATAGACATCCCTGATGAGAGGAGAGCATGAGGAGGGATATAGCTAAACTAAAAGAATGATCCAGAAATTGGCAACTAAAATTTAATGCTAAAAAATACAGTCATGCACTTGGGTTACAGAAACCCAAGGGAGCAGTATCATTTAGGAGGAGAAGTACTTCTGTGCTCAAAAGAAAAGAGACTTGGGGTGATAAAAAAAGATATAACCAGGATGGAGTCTGTCCAGAAGGAGGCTACTAAAATGTTCAGTTAGTCTTTATCATAAAACATATAAACACAGTCTCTTAGACCTCTATATTTAGAAGACAGATATGAGAGAAGAGATATGATTGAGGCATTTAAATATCTCCTCAGCATAAATGCACAAGAGACAGATCTTTCAACCAAAAGGAAGCATAGGATGAAATTGAAGGGAGACTCCAAAGTAATCTAAGAAAATATGTGGTAGATATGTGAAACGACCTCCTGGTGAAGGTAGTCAAGAAAAGAACTATATTTGAATTCAAGAAAACATGGGACAGGAATGTGGGTTCTCTTACAGCAGGAGTGTCAAACTCAATCACATAAGGGGCTGAAATCTAAAACATAGGATAAGTCGCAGGCCAATTTTTTTTATTAACCGATTTAGTGTGCGCTAAATGCGCACCTTAATAAAAGGACCCCTTAGTTTTAGCAGAAGTATAGGGTTACAACCTCTCCAACCCCACCCTGGCTCTGTGATGTAAACAAAATAAATAAAAAAAGACCCCGCTGGAAAGAGACTTGGGAGTACTGGTCAGCAAGTTGATGAAGCCATCCGCACAATGTGCAGCAGCGGCGAAAAGGGCAAACAGAATGCTGGGAATGATTAAGAAGGGGATCACAAACAGATCAGAGAAGGTTATCATGCCGCTGTACTGGGCCATGGTACGCCCTCACCTGGAATACTGCGTCCAGCACTGGTCGCCGTACATGAAGAAGGACACAGTACTACTCGAAAGGGTCCAGAGAAGACCCACTAAAATGGTTAAGGGGTTAGAGGAGTTGCCGTACAGTGAGAGATTAGAGAAGCTGGGGCTATTCTCCCTTGAAAAGAGGAGACTGAGAAGGGACATGATCGAAACATTCAAAATACTGAAGGGAATAGACTTAGTAGATAAAGATAGATTATTCACCCTCTCCAAGGTAGGGAGAACGAGAGGGCACTCTCTAAAGTTGAAAGGGGATAGATTCTGTACAAACATAAGGAAGTTCTTCACCCAGAGAGTGGTAGAGAACTGGAATGCTCTTCTGGAATCTGTTATAGGGGAAAACACCCTCCAGGGATTCAAGACAAGGTTGGACATGTTCCTGCTGAACCAGAACAAATGCAGGCAGGACTAGTCTCAGGGCACTGGTCTTTGACCTGGGGGCGGCCACGTGAGCGGACTGCTGGGCGCGATGGACCAGTGGTCTGACCCAGCAGTGGCAAATTCTTATGTTCTCCCTCTTATCCTCCTGTGCAACAGCCTTCCAGCCCTCTTATCCCCCTGTGCAGCACTTCCTGATTGATGACCTCTCCCCCTCCCCTCCATGAGACATCAATTTTTGGGCCTCCTACAACAGCAGCAGCATGAACAGCCTAACCGCCAGTGCTCCCTCTTCCCGCATCATCAGTAACGTGGCAGAAGAAAATCCCCAGCGGAGCAGGCCAGGAGAAGCCTGTTCAGACTGCTGACTCTGCCTGCCAGGTATCGCCGTTGTTACTGCTGCCGCCGGAAGTATTCACAAACAGCCCCTGCTGGTACTGTAATCTAAGGACACAGTGAGAGCTGTAAGAACGAGTCACACGCTAACTGCGTCTCTGGAAGTACAGCTGCAGGGGGAGCTCTTCTTGACCCGGAGCCTCCATTTCTCCCTCCCCTTCGTCCTCACCCTCTTGCACACTTCTTCTCGCTGTCTCATGGCCGGTCCTTTCCTGTGTCTGACCCGGTAGCTGGTGGTTGCTTTCCTCCATCGCCACTGAGCAGAGAGCAAGCAGGAGGGTATTCTCTTACGGGCCAAATTTAATTACCCCACGGGCCAAATTTGGCCCGCGGGCCAGAGTTTGACATGTCTGTCTTACAGGGAGGAAGAGATAAAAGATGATGTGGATGAGCAGACTGGATGTGCCACGTAGTCTTTATCTACCATCATTTTATATGTTTTAAAAAAAAACTAATAGGTAGCATATTTTAAACAAATAGAAGGGAAGTATTTCTTCATGTAATGCAGTTAACATAACAATATGCTTGTATAATGCAGCTACCTCTCAGTTCTGTGCGGTTTACAGAATAAAGATACTGGACATTCAGTGAATTACAATCCATTCGTTAAAAAATTTACAAAACATGTATGTTTTTAACAATTTTCTAAATGCCAGGTAGGTGTTGGAATTCAATATAAAATTATCAAGATGTTTATCCCATATATCGGCCTGATAAGATAGAATTCTGCCATGTTCACTATGAGAACCCTAGGGGGTCAATATTTAAAAGCATGTATGTGTGGCTATACCCAATGTTAAATTTAAGTGCTCTTGTTCAAAGGTTCTGTGGCTACCAATTCACAAAATTTTCTGGATTAATTCAATGTCAATTCAAAATCTAACCACAGAACAAAATGTGTTATACAGGGGAATATTAGGAGTAGGACCCAAAGGTATTAAGATAGTGGCACTATTCAGCCATTATCCAAATAATTTTTTCTATTTAATGGAACTACCCAAATAGTAGCCCTCACTAAAAATGAATAAAATATCAGTTGAAACTTTGGGGCTGCACATTCAGTGGTCTTGCCTAAATGGAGAGGGCTAGAAATAATAGAAAAATAAAAATTATCCACTTAGCTACGATAGCCATGAGGTTTTAATATTGCCTTCAGATTTCTAACCCTAATATCACAAACCTACATTTAAAACACCATTTCAAAAAAAAAAATTCACAACAAACTTTTATTACTTGTCATTAAGGGGGTAATTCTATAAGGAAGGCACCTATATTTAGGCACCTGATATAGGTATAAATACCAGCATATAACTGTATATATGCCAAATATACACCTATGCATTATTGTATAAATACAAGCATATTTGATGGAATGTATTTGTAGGCAAAATTTGGGCAGGGCACAAACTTGCACACTTATCTCAAGGAGGAAAGGAAAGAAGAGAAACAAGCCTCAGACTGCTATGCAAAAAAACAACAAGAAGAGGCACTGGAGATGTCACAGCCAACTGATGGATACAAGTCTTTTATTTGAAGTGAAACGGCTGAAATTTGCAAAAACATATAACGTCCCAACTAGGATCCAACACGCTTGATATTTGTCCCCTGAGGAAGGCGACACAGTCGCCGAAACTTGGATCCGAGTTGGGACTTTGTTTGTTTTTACAAATTTCAGCTGTTTCACTTCAAATAAGACTTGTATCCATCAGTTGGCTGTGACATCTTCACTACACTTATCTCTAGAACATAGGTGCACACACTTTGCCAGCCATTATAATAAAAAGCTTACTTTTCTTTACAGAACAGGCTCCTATCAGGTGCCTGGTTACAAAATTACCCCATGTTCTCAATTGTCTATTCTGAAAAATAATCATTAAGCATAAGAAGAGATGACACATCAGTGAAGAAATTGAAGAACCAGCACTTACAGTTCTATTGCCTTGTTCCACATAATAACATATCCAGAGAGAATGAAAGACTCAATATTTACAATGTGTGTATTTCCCCTTTCTGTTCCAACATACAGCCATTTACTTTGGAAAGGTAGATGACAAAAGGTAATCCTGAAATAGAAAATATTCAGCTCAGCAAGTATAAAACTCAATTGTAAATTATGCAGCATATTTTCAGTCTTTCAGTCTTTAAAAGAACACATTTTCACAACGGTTAGATTAGTTCATACTTGCTAATTTTCTTTCCTTAAGTCCCAGACCAGTCCATAAATTTGTGTTAGAGACCGAGAACTACTGAGTTATGATATCATTGATTAAGAACTCTGTGTGAGGTCTCATGGCTAATCAGTATATCATAACAAAGCAGAACAACAACAACATTAAAAGGATAACGGTCTCCTAGGAATTAATGAACTGTTCAACAGAGAACCATTAACAAAGGCTAAAGCCCTCTAGACCAGGGATCTCAAAGTCTCTCCTTGAGGGCCGCAATCCAGTCGGGTTTTCAGGATTTCCCCAATGAATATGCATTGAAAGCAGTGCATGCACATAGATCTCATGCATATTCATTGGGGAAATCCTGAAAACCCGACTGGATTGCGGCCCTCAAGGAGGGACTTTGAAACCCCTTCTCTAGACTAAAGATCCAACTGGAATAACGATCTAGCCAAAATCTTTATGCTTCAGAAGATAGAAAACAAACTGATGGTACAAACTATGGATGGGCTCAAGACTGGTCTGGTGGGACTCAAAGAGAACTGGCAAGTTTTCTCAGTTATAGAACATTGAAAGTTTCCTTTTTGTTATCATTCTCTACCTCCTGTTCTCTGCATTGTGGTGTTCCTTAGAGCTGTTATTTCACCACTATTCTTCAATATCTCTTTGAATCTGTTGGCGTTACTCATCTAATAATTTCAGGTGAAATAGTTACATCTATACTAATGGAAGCACAAAACAGAAAACTTCAATCTCCACTAAGCACAATTCTAATCACAAAAAACAATGCTAGCCACAAATGGGCAGCTAAGTGGAGTCAGGTTTAATGATTAGCTAAAAATGAAAAATTTTTAGCTAATCAATAAACCTGGTTGTTACTAGTACATTGACATCTTTACTGATGATATTCTATTAGTATCTACACAGGATCCCTCTAGTCCTAATCTTCAATCATTACAAGTTTCTCTGGATTCCACTGATGATTGGCTTAGTTATAATTGGTTGGTTCTCAATCCTACAAAGTAGTCTGCTCTCTGGGTTTCAGATTCTGGAATTACTCCATCTGTAGTTCTCACTATCCATTATATGCATATTAAACTGACCAGCAATATGCTCGACCTAGGTGATCCTTTTGACAATGTGCTTACATCCACTCTGCAAATTTCATCTGTTGTAAAACCATGTTTCTATTCACTTAGACTTAGTCACTATATTTGGTCGTACATAGATGATTCTTCATATGCAACCTTACTATAGCTTTGGTTACTTCAAAACGTGATTACTGTAATCTTGTTTACGCAGGTCTTCCAATGGTATCCAGCAAGACATTTCAAACTATTTAACACACCTCAATCAGGTTATTTACTCATGCACGGCACTTCGATCATGTTACCCCCCCCCCCCCTCCTATTGAAAGAACACCATTGGCTTCCAGTAAAATACCACATTGAACACAAAATTATCACAATGGCTTTTAAGATATTAAACACTGGCCTCTTTCATTATTCCCTATCGGCTGTTACACTCACTTCAATCCGCTTCATCTCACAAATGACCAGACTTACTTCCACATGTCCCTCTGCTTCTTTTGCTTTAGTACCATCTCTTTGGAACTCTCTTCCCCCTGCATGTCATTTAGAGTTATCTTACCCTAGGAGGCACTGGTGAGCTTCATTCAGCATGGACACTTGAGAGTTAAATTCCCGAGTTTCCTTATAAGAATCCAGTGAATTTCTATATTTTTGGCAGCAAGAACAAGAATATTTTTGCTCTAACCAATTATTGAACTCTAAATCTACTAATGTCTACAAAAAATTTGAAGACTGAATCAACCTCGGGACCTATGCCTGCTTCTAAGTGCCACAAACATGAGGCTGGCTCAATCACCATCTAAAATGGCCTTGACTGCTGACGGCAAAATCTCCTTATAGCATATTATGAATGAACTATCAGCCAAAGGCATATTGCAGGACAATCATTTCACTATTGGCACTTCAAGAGGACATTAATGACCTGAAAACCCAAGATCAAAACAACAGGCCAAACAGAAACAATATTATGATTCTTGGGATCAGAGAGGGTGCTGAGGGCTCAGATCCTTTCGAATTTTTTTGAAACTCTTCTCCCAATACTCCGTGATCTGCAACTTGAAAAGCTGCTAGAAATAGAATGTGCCTCATTTCTAAAATTAATCATCAAAAATACCCTAAACCTTTCATTCAGAAAATTTTACAATACCCTCAAGCTCTACTAATTCTGCAGAAGGCCAAGATAAAAATACCAATATTATATGAAGACATGAAAGTACTCTTCTTTCCTGATTTTAACAAATCTACAGTGCAGAAAAGAAAATCCTTTTTGGCTCTGCAATATCTTCTCAAAAAGCTGGGAGCTCAGTGCGGATTAATGTACCTGGCTTGGATGCGAGTTACTCTTCACAACCACACCTATAATTTCGATGACCCGGAAGCTCTTCAGGCTTATCTGGACTCATTTTCACCCAGAACGCATTGATATTGCCAACTAACCTGTATTTTCACTACTGACCCGTCTCATTTTGATGATTGGATTTCAACCTATGCCTTCATTTTCATCCTTCTCCAGAAGATACCTAATAGGTTTTTCTCCCTGTTGAGCAATGTGGCAAGCTAAAACATGTGCTTGTAAATAGCCTTTCTTCCATGATTTTTCATTCTGCTTTTTGTAGCGGCAGCCATATCAATCCCTGGCTCTACGGATCACCTATAAACATAAAATCATTTCAACTACCTTTCATTTCGGACACTGATAACTTCCTTGACTTATTTGTTTCATATGCCAGCTTTGTTTTTTTCTTGGCTACAAACTGATAATGTGGTTGCCATTCTCATACATAAGTCTCTACAAGCTACCATCACCAAACAAGTACATGACTCAAGGTAGATGGACATTTTTAGAGCTTAATTTTCAGGATTCAATCACTACTCTCCTTAACATATATACCTCCAATGCAGATTCTCCCAATTTTTTTTTACAAATTAACTGATGTGCTGGCCCATACTAGTTCCTCTAATATTGTTATAGGGGAGATTTCAATTTGATTCAAGATGGAGTACTGGATAGACAATCAAAATGTCCTTATAGATATCCCAAATCTCACAATTCTTTACAGGATCTCATCAGATGCTTTGGATTGGTGAACTCCTGGAGGATATTGCATCCTAAGGACAGGAACTATACTTTTTTCACTTGTCCCGCATTGATTATTTTCTTATATGTTCTCTCATGCCATTTATCACAAGGACCTCTATTTTGGGCAGAACAGTCTCAGATCATTTCGCTATATCTCTTTTTAGACCTAAATCTAATAGTCCTCCTTGGAGATTTAATCCTCTTCTCCTGCATGATGAGGACTTTGTGAACCACATCAGAAATGTTATGCATACTTATTTTGAATATAACTGTATCAGCAACTATAAACCTAATATATGGTGGGATGCCTTTAAAGTGACCATTAGGAGTGCTATCATAAATTATGCCACAGGCCAAAACAAGAAAAAGAAGAAAATAATTGATGACCTAGACAAAAATATTAAGCTTTTGGAGTCTCAATATATTTTAAACCACAAGTCCCGAACATACTCCAAACTTCAACCTATGAAGTATGAGTATAATTCCATTCTCAATAAGGATGCACTTCACATAATGAATCTACTTAACTCTAGATTTTACTCTGAAAATAATAAGGCTACTCACGCCTTAGCTCAATATTTAAAAAATAGATCCAATCGATCCAGAATAGCTCAAATCATTGACTCTTCAGAATCCTCTCACACTATTTACTCAGATATTGCCCATCAATTTCAACTATATTATCAGAAACTTTATGCATCAGAAATTGATTTCTACCATACACATTTTCAGGACTTTGTCAAGGGACTTGAGCATTGTACAATCACTCCTCAAAATTCATCTTTAGATCGTGAAATTAACATAGATGAAGTTCAGAAAGGTATTAAACTACTCCCTAGGGGCAAGGCCCCTAGTAATAATGGGTTTGGGTTAGAATTTTACCAAACTTTCTCTGATATTTTAAATTCACACCTTGCAGTTTCTATCATAGTCTTCAAAATAATAATATTCAAACAGGATCCTTCTTAGAATCGGTTATTGTCATTACAAAACGTGAAAAAAAACATACTAGGGTAGAAAATTATAGACCATAGTAACATAGTAGATGACGGCAGATAAAGACCCGAATGGTCCATCCAGTCTGCCCAATCTGATTCAATTTAAATTATTATTATTTTTTTTTCTTCTTAGCTATTTCTGGGCGAGAATCCAAAGCTTTACCCGGTACTGTGCTTGGGTTCCAACTGCCGAAATCTCTGTTAAGACTTACTCCAGCCCATCTACACCCTCCCAGCCATTGAAGCCCTCCCCTGCCCATCCTCCTCCAAACGGCCATGCACAGACACAGACCGTACAAGTCTGCCCAGTAACTGGCCTAGTTCAATCTTTAATATTATTTTCTGATTCTAAATCTTCTGTGTTCATCCCACGCTTCTTTGAACTCAGTCACAGTTTTACTCTCCACCACCTCTCTCGGGAGCGCATTCCAGGCATCCACCACCCTCTCCGTAAAGTAGAATTTCCTAACACTGACAACAAACTCTATGCTAAAAATCATAGCCCTTAGATTACAAAAATAATTTACTTAACATTATCCATAGGAACCAGAATGGATTTATCTATGGTTGATTACCTCAGGATAATTCTAGAGTCTTCTGGCACATTCTCTCTCATACTGCCCCTTTAAAAGATAAAGTACTGACTCATTAGATGCTGAAAACGCATTGCACAGAATAGAATGGGATTACCTTTTCTTTACTTTGTCCTGGTTTGGTTTTAGTGAAAAATTTATAAACATGATCAAAGTTTTATATAATAATCCCTCCGCTTCCATATTTGTAAATGGTATCCTATCCAAATTTCTTACCTTACACAGAGGTACCAAACAAGGTTGCCCATTTCCCCCCTCACTTTTTGACTTAGCTTTAGAACTTATGTCTCCATCTATTCGTACTAACCCTCTTATTGAAGGTATAAAAGTAAATATAGAATCTTACAAACTATCCATATATGCAGATGATATTTTATTATATACCTATTTAAATTCTTTACCACACCTTTTATCCACCATTAATTCCTTCTCTAAATTTTCGGGCTATAAGATAAATTGGACTAAATCCCCTGTTATGCCCTTAACTCTGTATGTACTAAAACATCATGCAACCAATCTCCCATTCCAATGGGAATCCTCTAAAATTAAGTACTTAGGTATTTGGTATCACAACTCCATTGACGAAACTTTAAAATGTAATATTACATTCTCTTGTTAACTTCCTCCATTCTCATCTCTTGGTCTCCTTTATATCTAACATGGTGGGGAAGAGCTGAAGCCATCTTTTTTCAGGAAACTGGACTCCCTTATAAATAAATTCCTCTGGAAAGGAAAACACCCTAGAATTTTGATGAAGCTAAAATTTTAAAATGACAGGGGTGGCAATAACACCCCTAAATTTAAAGATTATTACAGTGTGTTTCGACTTTCTCAAGATCTATGGTGGCTCTATCAACCCATTGATTCCAACGTCCCTAGATGGCTTGTTTTAGAAACTTCCCTGATACACTCATGCCCCATCCACTTGCTTCCTTTTATGAAGGCCTACTGCTATACCCACAACTTAGGGCTCCTTTTACTAAGCTGTGATAGTGGTTTTAGTGCGCGCTTAGCGCACACTGAATTGCCACACACGCTAGACCTTAACGCCAGCATTGAGCTGGCATTAGTTCTAGCCACATAGCGTGTGCTAAAAATGCTATCGCAGCTTAGTAAAAGGAGCCCTTAGGCTATTGAAATCTACCTCTGTCCTAATTCAGGATTTCTAAAAATCCTTTAACAATAACATTTATTTTTTTTAAGTTTAATATTTTATTGGTATTGAAACAAATCAGAAACATACAACAGTATAAGAATAACAGGAGCAGAATTATATACAATGTGCCAGTGTCTGTCAGCAATCAAGACAGGAAAACAGATAGCAATAACTCAATAGTCAGCAGCAGTAAAACAATGAGATTGTAGAAAAGGCATCAGCCACAAAATAGTGCAAATATCATTCAAAATAGCTGGTAGAGCATACATAATATAAATCAGAACTATGGAGTAATATAAAAAATTAAAAACAGGAAGATGAAAAGGACTGAAACAAAAAGATACACTAACAATGGTATCCTGATAACATTAGTGGTGTTGTGATGAACAAAAATCTGATAGCAAGTCCCATATCTCATGAAATTTTCTTAAGAGAGCCATACTTCTCAGCATATAATCATTCATATTTTATGGTAACTGTAACAGTCGACCACCAGGTAGAATAGGTTGCAGCAGACTCAATAAAATCTCTTTAAGTGCCATAGTCAATAGTCCATTCAGTAGCAGCTATATTGGTTCAGAAAGAGGGCGAGAAATCGCCACTGCTCCAAATATAACTATGGTATAGGTTAAAGTCTGCTTGATGGATAGTATGTCTTCAATGGTTGCCCAAATTTGGCTCCTAAATGTCTTGAGCAAGGGGCAATCGAACAACATATGTCAAAGCGATCCAGGCATACTGTTACATGACCAACATATATTCGAATGTGGAGGGCCCAGTTTGGCGACACGAACCGGGGTCCAATATGCTTTATGTAATGTGAAGAAAGCTGATTGTAACAAGGATGAGGAGTGAAAGGCCTTACGGATGCAAGTCCAAATGGAAGTCAAGCAGTCTTCATCAATATTCAGATCTACTGCGGCACACCAGGAATCTCGCAGCCCAATATCAGGTTTGAATTTATTACATTGGAGCAATTTATATCATCGAGAAGCTTCGTGTCGCTGAAGCAGAAACTTGTCGCATGTAGATAAATAAGATGGATATTCTTGACATGGGGAAGATGGCAGAAGATCCTTTTTTATAGTATGGGTAAGTTGAAGCCAACGAAAAAACTGTGACGGAGGAAGATTAAAATTCCTGCAGATATCAGCAAAAGTGAACCGCTGTCGACCATCATACAGTTGCCCTACATACCAAATACCATGATCTTGTCATATTTTCCATGATACTAAATCATTTTGTATTCGAATTTTGGAATTATTCCACAAGGGAACTAGAGAGGAGGACCCCCATTTGGTTTCTGAAAAGGAATCAACCTCATGGATTGCAGTTATTGTAGCATGCATAATGGGGTTCAATACCACCGGTACCGATTTACTCATAGCATGTAGATGTTTCAGAGGTAGTGAAATAGCGGTAGTTTCCAGTAGTAACCAAGGAGGTGAATGTGAGGCTTCCAGGGCATAGTTCCATTTGGCTCCCTGTCATAGTAGAAATGATATACGATAGTCGTATATGCTTGGAAAGGAGACTCCACTAGCCTGTTTCATACATTTGAGCTTCCGTAGGCTAATATGAGGAGTCTTATAATTCCATAGAAAGTCAGTAAGAAGAGATTCAATCTTCTTATAAAAGGTCTTATGTAATAGACACAGGAGCATGCTAAGAACATATGTAATGATCGGTAATACCATCATCTTTATAGTGTCTAGACACCCCACCAAGATAATTTTAGAGGGGACCAGTGTGTTAATAATGCTTTGGTCTTTTGAAGGATATAATCCGAATTAAGGGTCAGTGTGTTCTCAATAGAGGGATCAAAATATGCTCCCAGGTATTTTTTCTCTTGCGCCCAATGGAATCCCAGATTCTTGACAATGGTACATGCTTCCAGGCAATTTAAAGGCATGATTTCAGACTTGGAGAGGTTGAGTTTATAGCCGGATATCTTGGAGTAACTGTGAATCACCTGTAGAATATGAGGGAGAGAAGAAGGAGAAGCGTATATCAATACGTCATCTGCATAAGCTGAGATTTTACATTCATGGGCGCCCATTTTGTATCCTGAGATGTTAACATTAGCTCGAAGAGCAATATAGGGACTCGAGTGCGATATTAAAAAGGAGAGGGGACAGAGGACAACCCTGTCTAGTACCTCGTTTAGGTTGGAAAGAGGATGAGTAGATATCTTTGACAAATATATTAGTAGTAGGATTGGAGAAAAGAATTCGAATAAGTGAAATAAAATAAGGAGGAAACCCATACCAAATTAATACTTGGAAAATATATGCCCATTCTATGCGGTCAAAAGCCTTTTCCGCATCTAGACTAATTGCCAGTAAGGGATGTTGTGATGTCTGAGCTCCTTGTATAATACTGGAAAATAGTCTAGTGTTGTCAGATGATAGTCTTCCTGACATAAATCCTGTCTGATCAGGAGCAACAAGAGTATCCAGGATAGATTGTAACCTAGTCGGAACAAGTTTTGCAAAAATCTTTGCATCTGTGTTGATCAATGAGAGCGGTCAATAGTTCTTGACATCTGTAGTATCTTTCCCCTCCTTGGGCAGGACGATGCTTGTCGCTTCTGTGAATGTGCCCCGACCACGACCATCTTTGATCAGGTAAGCGAAGAAAGCATGCATGTGTGGGAGTAGTGAGGAAGAAAGCATTGATAGAATTCAGAGGATATGCAGTCAGGCCCAGGGGCTTTTTTCCTAGCAAGAGCAGAAACAGCAGAGGACACTTCATCCAGTTGTATAGATTGATCAAGAGCATCTCTATGAGATTCAGGTAGCAGTCCCTTAGGAAGATCTTGTAAGAATGCAGGGACAGGCTCTACATCAATTTCTTGAACAATGAGCCCTCAGATACAGACTGGGTGATTCTATGGGACACGTTTAAAGCGTTTATTAGAGGCAAGATTATTTCCTATGCAGCTTATATTTAAAAAATGAGATGAGCTGAATTACAAAACTTTTTTTCGTGGCACTGTACACTAAGGAATGCATCAAAACTACTAGAATCACAGATGTTAGATACACCGGGGAATCCCTCTGGGTGAACCTGGCCAGAGGGTATGAAAAATGCCTTTACCTTGGTGTGATTTACAGACCTCTCAGACAACATGAAGACAAAGACATGGAATTAATAGAAGACATAGAAAACATCACACTGCGCGGCGATACAGTAATGCTAGGAGACTTCAACATGCCAGATGCAGATTGGAACACACTCTCCGCGACTACATGTAGCAGCAAAAGAATTATAACATCCATAAAGGGTGCACGTCTCAAGCAAATGGTATTGGAGCCCACCAAGGACCAGGCAATACTGGACCTAGTACTCACCAACGGAGATAGCGTCTCGGAGGTCTCGGTAGGTGATACACTGGCCTCCAGCGACCATAATATGGTATGGATCAACCTCAAGAAAGGTTTCTCGAAGTCAAACACAGCAACGAGGGTTCTCAACTTTAGAGGCACAGACTTCAACCGCATGGGAGTTTTTGACCATCAAGAGCTACAGAAGCATGCAAAAGCAGACAATGTGGAGGATATGTGGTCGACTCTGAAGTCCATCCTACATGATGCAACAACTCGCCACATAAGAATAATAAGCAAACGCAGGAGAAACAAAAGACCCCAATGGTTCAGCAACGAAATTTCAGACCTAGTTAAAAAGAAAAAAGAAACATTTATCACCTACAAACATCTAGGAAGACAGGAGGCGAAAGAGGAGTATCTAGACAGATCTAGAGCTGTCAAAAAAGTAGTCAGAGAGGCCAAACTCCGAATGGAAGAAGAGCTAGCACGGAACATTAAGAAAGGTGATAAATCTTTTTTTAGTTATATTAGTGACAGGAAGAGAAGCAAAGATGGAATTCAACGCCTGAAGCAATCAGACGTTCTGCCTTGGCAGAATCAGATTCTGCCAAGGCAGAACTACTAAACGAATACTTCTGCTCAGTCTTCGCATGTGAAGCACCGGGAGAAGGTCCACAGCTTCAGACGGGAGATAACCAGAAAGACCAGTTTCAAGACTTCGGATTTACGCCCAGTAGCGTCTACAACGAACTATCGAAACTCAAAGTAAACAAGGCCATGGGACCGGACAATCTACACCCCAGGGTGCTCAGGGAGTTGAGTGAAGTCCTGGCGGAACCATTATCTGTGCTTTTCAATCTTTCCCTACGCACAGGAAAAGTCCCCTTGGACTGGAAAACCGCCAACGTAATCCCACTCCATAAAAAAGGCTGCAGGACAGAGACGGCAAACTACAGACCAGTGAGTCTCACGTCTATAGTGTGTAAGATTATGGAAACACTGATTAAACGAAATCTTGACACAATCCTTGATGAGGAAAACCTACGTGATCCCCACCAACACGGGTTCACCCAGGGCAGATCCTGCCAATCATAAGAACATAAGAAGTTGCCCCCGCTGAGTCAGACCAGAGGTCCATCTTGCTCAGCGGTCCGCTCCCGCGGCGGCCCATTAGGCTTAGTGCCTGAACAGTGGTCCCTGATTAATTTTGTAACTTACCTCTAATCCCATCCCTATAATCTACCTTTACTCTTATCTGTACCCCTCAATCCCTTTGTCTTCCAAGTACCTATCCAAAGCTTCTTTGAACCCCTGTAGCGTGCTCCTGTTTATCACATCCTCTGGTAGCGCGTTCCATGTATCCACCACCCTCTGTGTGAAAAAGAACTTCCTGGTGTTTGTTCTAAACCTCTCCCCTTTCAATTTCTCTGAGTGCCCCCTTGTACTTATTGATCCCCTTAATTTGAAAAATCTGTCCCTGTCTATTTTTTCTATGCCCTTCATGATCTTGAAGGTTTCTATCTTGTCTCCTCTAAGTCTTATTAGCTTTTTTGACTGGGTTACTAGACAACTGGATGCCGGAGAGTCACTGGACGTGGTATATTTGGACTTCAGTAAAGCATTTGATAGCGTCCCACATTGAAGATTATTGAACAAACTAAAATCGACAGGACTGGGAGACACTCTAACTACATGGGTTGGGGACTGGCTAAGTGGTAGACTACAGAGGGTGGTGGTGAACGGTACCCCATCAGAAGCATCGGACATGCTCAGTGGAGTGCCGCAAGGCTCGGTCTTGGGCCCGATTCTATTCAACTTATTCATAAGAGATATGACACAAGGACTTAGAGGAAAGGTATCACTGTTCGCCGACGCCGCCAAAATTTGCAATATAGTAGGCAAAAGCTTGTTACCTGACAATATGACACAGGACCTACTGCTGCTGGAACGATGGTCAACGACTTGGCAGCTGGGCTTCAATGCTAAAAAGTGCAAGGTAATGCACCTGGGCAAGAGAAACCCGCGCAGATCTTATGCACTAAATGGTGTGACCTTGGTTACGACCACGGCAGAACGTGATTTAGGGGTGATCATTAGCGATGACATGAAAGCTGCCAATCAGGTGGAGAAAGCTTCCTCCAGGGCAAGACAAATGATGGGTTGTATCCGTAGAGGTTTTGTCAGCAGGAGACCTGAAGTCATCATGCCGTTATACAGATCCATGGTGAGGCCTCACTTGGAGTAGTGTCCAATTCTGGAGACCACACTATCGTAAGGATATGCTGAGGATCGAGTTGGTTCAGCGAATGGCCACCAGGATGGCCTTGGGGCTCAAGGATCTAACATATGAAGAAAGACTAAATAAATTGCGGCTGTACTCACTTGAGGAATGAAGAGAGAGGGAAGACATGATTGAAACGTTTAAGTACATCACGGGTCGCATTGAGTCGGAAGAGAATATCTTCTGTCTCGTGGGACCCTCGACCACCAGAGGGCATCCGCTGAAAATCAGGGGAGGGAAGTTTCATAGCGACTCCAGAAAGTACTTCTTCACCGAAAGAGTGGTGGATCATTGGAACAGACTCCCACTGCAGGTGATTGAGGCCAGCAACGTGACAGATTTTAAGAGAAAATGGGATGCTCACGTGGGATCTTTAAGGGAGTAAATTCAGGGGGTGGACACTTGGAATGGGCAGACTCGATGGGCTATGGCCCTTTTCTGCCACCATTTTCTATGTTTCTATACACTGGTCTAACCAAAAGGAGTTTGCATCAGCTGCAACTAATTCAGAATGCTGCAGCAAGACTGACAGAAAGCTGCACAAGCCTTCCTGCACATACCCTTCCTGCACAAGCTATACTGGCTACCAGTACCTTACAGGGCTACATTTATATCTTTATGTTTGATTTTCAAAGGTCCTCAGACAAAATGGGTCAGAATATTTAATGAACAAACTAACCTTTTATAAACTGTCAAGAGTTCCAAGGTCCTCTCAAGGAGCATCACTTATCAAAAGAAATTGTATGATGTGATACTCACCAGCGAGTCTTCTCAGAAGTAGCCCCCAAGCTCTGGAATTTACTCTCAGAGGGGCTACATCAAACTCCAAAATTACCTCTACTTTAGAAAACAAGTGAAAGCCTGGATCTTCACCCAAGCCTTTAATACTTAGGGTGATCAACTATAAATTCATTCTGCATCATTACATTACATTGTGCTTCTTAACCACGTAACCACAAGTTCAACACGGTTTACAAAAGACAATTAACGAAAGCATAGTACAAAATGGATTAATTAATCAGATACTTGGAAAAAAGATAGGTCTTCAGCTGTGTTCTAAAATGTTTATAAGAATTGGCTGTGAGCAATAACACTCAGAATTCTTTATCATGAGAGGCTGCTTGGTACACTAGTGTATGATCAAGACATTTTTTTACTTCTACAGCCTTGGACAGAAGGAAAGTTAAACAAGGGATGAGTTTTTCTACTATGTTTATATGACGCTAAGGAGAATCTATTGAACAAACAAAGAGGAACTGATCCATACAGTGCTTTATAGCAAAAACAACTCAGCTTAAACAGCACCCGGGCTTCCATAAGAAGCCAATGTAATTCACAGTAATTAAATGTGACATGGTCGTATTTCTTCAGGCCGTAAGTCAGCCTGACCGCTGTATTCTGTATTAGTATCAGTCTCCCTAATTCTTTCTTGGTGATTGTCAGATAGACAATGTTGCAATAATCAAGAAGACTCAGTAATAATGATTGTACTAATAGTCGAAAAGCAGCAAACTCAAAATAGGATTTAATTGTTCTTAACCTCCATATGGTGAAATAACTTTTGCGTACTACTGCATCTATCTGAGTCTTCATAGTGAGATGCTGATCTAAAACAACTCCTAATATTTTAATCATAGAATGAATTGTACATGAAGTTGACTTTATACTAATGGAAGATTCAGAAAGAGTTTTGCTAAGACGCCAAAAAAATTTAGTTTTGTCAGGATTGAGTTTTAGTTTAAATTGCTGCATCCAAATAGACATCTGTTTTATTAGTCTCCATTTTTGTGGTGATCTAAGATAGAACTGAGTTAAAGGGTATTACGAAAGTGATGTCATCGGCATAGCTGAACATTACAATATCCAAACTACTCAAACGCAATCCTAACAATGAAAGGTAGACATTAAACAGTGTAGGTGAAACAGGAGAGCTGAGTCTTAAACCTGACTTGGTAAAGTCTATTCTCTAAAAATCCTTTAAACCAGTGGTCTCAAACTCAAACACTTAGTGGGGCCACATTTTGGATTTGTAGGTACTTGGAGGGCCGCATAAAAAATAGTTAATGTCTTATTAAAGAAATTACAACTTTGCATGAGGTAAAACTCTTTATAGTTTATAAATCTTTCCTTTAACAGTTAAAGCAAAGATTTACAAACTATAAAGAGTTTTACCTTATGCAAAATTATCATTAACTATTTTTTCTGCGGCCCTCTAAGTACCCTATTTTTTCTGCAGCCCTCACATTTAAAATTTAATATCTTTCCTTTCTCAAAACTGACACATTTCAATCACTATATTGAAAATAAAATCATTTTCCCTACCTTTGTTAGCTGGTGACTATTTTTCTGTGCTTTTAACTATGTTTCCAGGGCCTTCTTGTCCTTTGACTGTTTTTCTCTCCGTCTTCACTTTCTGCCTTGCATCCATCTTTGGCATTAACTTAATATTCAATTTTTCTGCTTTCTTTTCAAAATCTATGTTTCCATGTCTTACCTTCCCTTCTATCTCTCTTTTCTTCCGTCCCTATTTCCATGGTCTGACATCTCTTTCTTTCCTTTCTCTCCCTCCCTCCTTCCTTCCTTCCTTTCCCCTGGTCTGGCATCTTCCCCCAACTTTTTATTTCTTTCACCCTGCCCTCTTCTTTCTTTCTCTCTCTCTCCGTGCCCCCTTTCTTTTTTTCTTTCTCCATGCCCGCCCTTTCTATCTTTCTCTCTCCATGCCCCTTTCTATCTGTGTCCCGTCTTCCCTTCTTTCTTTCTGTCTCCCTGTCCCCCCCCCCTTTTCTTTCTTTATTTCTCCCTGCCCTCCCCCAAGCCATCACCATTAGGGAACAGGCCGCCATCGCCGCAATCGGGGAACAGACCAACGCCGAGGTCTTAGCTCTCCCTGCTTATCTTCCCCAGCGCGGGGTAACCAATTCTCACCACCCGACGTCAATTCTAACATCGGAGAGGAAGTTCCAGGCCAGCCAGGCAGCAATTGGCTGGCCTGGAACTTCCTCCCCGACGTTAGAATTGACGTCGGGTGGCGAGAATTGGTCAGCTCCGAGCTGGGGAAGATAAGCAGGGAGAGCTAAGACCTCGGCGCTGGCCTGTTCCCCGATTGCGGTGGCTTGGGGAAAGGCAGTGAGACGGGAAGGGAAGCAGATTGGGGACCCCTGCTTCAGGTGAGCCGCGAGCCATTTGCCGACATTCCCTCCAGAGAGACTTCTGCAAGTCCAATTACAGCAGTCACAGTCTGTACGCGATTGTCCTCTCCACAATCAGAAAACTTGTGGGCTGCGAAATAGTCCCTGGGGGGCCACATGCGGCCCACGGGCCACGTGTTTGAGACCGCTGCTTTAAACCATGAATATATATTTCCCTGGAAACCTAATGCATCCAGGCAAATCAACCGATTAGTGTGGTCTACAAGATCGAAGGCACTACTGAGATCAAATTGGAGCACCAATGCATTACTACCCTTACTTAGTAAACTTTTTAGATGATCCAGTAATGCAGCTATTACCGTTTCAGACTAGCTTGCCACACACTAACTAAATCAGTTCCTATACCTTGTTTAAACAACCTTGTATAAACAACTTGCCTTAAATTTAGCCTCCCATCTGTTTATTCCAAGGCACACTGTACCACCCATCTTGTCCCCATCTAATATCTGCATTTGACCTATCAGCTAAAGGATAAGCTGTATTATAGAAAAACATTAGTGTCATATCTATATTATTTGTTTGCTCTGATTTGTGCTAAAGTATTATGTCTCCCTTTTAGTGTATATTACATCTCTCTTATTTGAATTCCAGTGCTGTTAATAAGTATATTTTTGAACTGTTCATGGTAGTCCTATTAGTAAGTTTCAGTTTACTGATTTTGACTTTACCTCATTCATTGTGTTTATGTTTATATTTGGGCTTTTACACTGTTATGTTGTTAACAAAATTGTTTTATGTTGAATACCTGCTGTATACTGCCTTGGGTTAATCTCTTCTTAAAGGCAGTTAATAAATCCCAATAAATAAATATATATATATTTGAACACATGTCTTCTCTCCTCAAAGAGCTCCACTGGTGCCCAATAAGTGAGGGGAAACACTTTAAGATCTCTTGCTTAGTCTTCAAGGGTTGTGGGGCCATACCTGAGAAGCTCATTCTATGGCTTAATTTATTTTCTAGTATTTCTCACCAGAGATAATGTCATCACCTTACCTAGATGTTTCCTTTGTTTAAAGCTATTCGTCGAAAAAGGAGTGTTCAGAAATCTTTTTCTTTTTAAGGCATCCTCAATGTGGTATGCTATTCCAGCTAAGATTCAATGTCTAAACTTACTATTTGTTTCACTGCAGTCTTAAGACTATTTAAGCAAATTTGTGAGTATAACTAACTTAATTCCAGTTACAATCAGCTTTTACTAATTGTTTTTCTTGTAAGTCTGTTTCTTTTTCTGAAAACTACTTCAGGTCCTCTACAAGGGTAGAGGTGGTATAGAAGTGCAAAGAATAGAATATAACCCAAGAATTCACTCATATAAGCAAAATACAGGAAAGCTTAAAAATTGTACCAATCAAAATTGCTGAGTTATTCAACCATAGGATAATAAGCACATATCCCAAAATATAAATGAACCCACAAATAACACAGGCACATATTTATAACTTCATTGGAGCAAATACTTTATTTGTGCTTTCTTCACTTTTCCTGTTGTTCCTCTGGCTACATATCACACCACACATTACACACAAAAGCAAGTGTAAACCCTATATGGTATAATAAGCATTTCTACCATGTTCCCATACAGTTACCACACAAATGGTTTTTAACCATGTAATGAGTGTATTCAGTTAGCATGGTTGCCCTTACTGCCATGATGCAATGAAGCCTATATGATTGTAATGACACTCGGAACTGTAGTAAGAAAAGCATCTAGAGGTATTAGAATATCTTTGAAATAACTGTGTTGTTTGCGAAGACTGAACTTTAGATTAAGTTACCATGCAATCATTATATTTCTTAATTTTCTCTGTAGCCTCCTCAATGCGATTCCCAAAGAGATCTTCGCCTATACATGGAATATAGGAAAGACAATCTTGGACTGATTTATTTATTTACAAAATTTCTTATCCGCTTAAACCTAAGCGGCGTACAAAATACAGTCATAAATATGGCATAATAGAGGAAGCTGCATTAAGTTTGAATTGATTACACACCACTGAGATGACACCAGCTGCAGAGACGGTGATCAGTCATCTGTTTACCGACGTTTGGAATGTGTCGATGAAGTGGACGCCTAAAAGGATGCTAAGGCATATCTGGTAGGGGAGACATGTTTGTTCTTCTTAGCTCTCTTATGAGGCTCCCCAGATGCAGGCAGAACCGAAGACGAAGAAGTAGAATCTCTGCCATGTGTAGTTGGCACAACTGGTGCTGGTGTCAATTCTGAAATAGAACAAGGGTCAGAGTCTCCAACCATGCTCAATGGCCCTGAAGTTGTACTGAAGAGCTTTTCAAATTTAAGTTTACTGGCTCTAAGCAACATCTTCTGCATGTGTGAGTAGTGTACAAGAAATTAGAGAATGACAAGGTGACAAAATTCATCACCGTTCCCGTCCCTGTGGATAACCGCGGGAAGTAATCCCATGTCATTTTCTAGTGTCTATTTCAACCTCAGTCCTTCTACACCAGCATTCTTCAAAGCAAAGCTTGCGGGTCAGTGGTTGTGCCCAATTATACTCTAACTAGTCTTTAAGCCCATTACATTAACGGGTGCTAGAATATATGTATGTCTGTCTTTCTTTCTTTCTGTCTCATTCCCTGCCCTTGTGTCTTTCTTCTTTTCTGTCTCCCTCCCTCCTATTATTTGTCTTTCTTTCTATTTGTCTCTCTTTCTGCCCCCTATGCAGCATTTATCTCCCCTTGTCTACTTTCCTGTACAATAGCCATATCAGCATTCCCTCCTCCTCCATTTCCTTGTGCATCAGCATTTCCCCCCTCCCTACTTCCCTGTGCAGCATTTTCCTCCCTCGGGTGCTAGAATATATGTGTGTGTCTGTCTTTATTTCTTTCTCTCTCTGTCTCCTTAGCCACTTTTTCCTGTCCATTCTCCCTTCTTTTTACCTCCCCCCTGTCCATCAGTACCTCTTCCTGCTCCCCCTGTCCAACAATAGGCATCCCTTCCTTTTTTCCCCCCCTGTCCATCATCACCTCTTCCTGCTCCCTCTGTCCAGCAGTAGGTCTCCCTTCATTTTCACCCCCCCCCCCGTCCATCAGCATCTCTTCCTGCTCCCCCTGTCCAGCAGAAGGCCTCACTTCATTTTTTCCCCCTGTCCATCAGCACCTCTTCCTGCTCCCCCTGTCCAGCATTAGGCCTCCCTTCATTTTTCCCCCCTGTCCACCACCACCCATTCAAGCTCCCCTTATCCAGCAGCAGTCCTTCTCCCTTTGTTTTACCTCCCCCATCCATCAGCACCTCTTCCTGCTCCCTCTGTCCAGCAGTAGGCCTCCCTTCATTTCCCCCCCCTGTCCATCAGCACCTCTTCCTGCTCCCCCTGTCCAACAATAGGCCTCCCTTCATTTCCCCCCCCTGTCCATCAGCACCTCTTCCTGCTCCCCCTGTCCAACAATAGGCCTCCCTTCCTTTCCCCCCCCCCTGTCCATCATCACCTCTTCCTGCTCCCATTCAAGCAGCCTGTGCAGCAGTCTTCACACGCTGCTTCGGGTTCTTCTGCCCTGATTTACTCTGGCACGTCCCTGATGACATCATCAGAGACGCGGCAGAGCAAATCAGGGCAGTAGAAGTGCCTGAAGCAGCGTGTGAAGACTGCTGCTTAAATCGCCGGGTATGTAGTCGGGTCAGCAGCAAGGGAAGGGTGGTGAGAGGCAAAGGACTCTCTGAGAAGGGGGGGGCAAATGCGTTGTGTTAGGGGGAAGGGTAGGCAGACGCGGGGACCGGGTTGCGCGTTCACAGCTTCTGTGGTGCCTGAGCTGCAGGAGAGGGAGCGGGTTGTACGTGGCGGGGGAGGCCCCGACTTCCCGAGCTGCAGCTTCTTCGTCGTTGAAAGTCGCCGCCGCCGCCACAGCTCCTGTCTCGCAGCTGTGTAATTTTTTTTTTTTAATTTGAAAGCCGCCGCCGGGGCCGCGCATGCGCAGTCGTATTTTCGCGACAGATCAGGGAACACGTTTTTTTCAGTGCGCATGCGCGGCCTACCATTTTATTATATTAGATTCTTTAATCTCTCCTTAAAGAATGACATGAAGATGGTTTCAAGCGGTTATCCACGGGAACGATGATGAATTTTGTCACCGTGTCATTCTCTACAAGAAATGTCTCGATGATCAGGACCTAGGCACTGATGTACGGGTCAGTGCCTGAAATGGTCCTAGTGCATCAAGTGCACCATTTGAAGCTACTAGGTGCCTTTAACATTGATAGGAAAAATGCCAACATGAAGTGAAAGGGTTCAATGGCCCAGGGAGCTCAAGTAGCACTTGAGTTGAAAATGAGTCAATATTCCTGGATCAAAAATAGGTTGAAAGGGGTCCAAAGGCCCGAAAACCCAAAACAGGATTGTTGACTGTGTTGCCAAGAGCACCCTCTGAGAACAGGCGTCTTATGAGTCAGTCATCGAGATAGGGAAAAACTTGAAACCTTTGATCTCTCTTAAAGCTGCTGCTACTAGGACAGCTTGCTTTCAGCTTGTTCTGAGATCGGGGCAGGCAGAGGAGGAGAGGGCTGAGGAGAGAAGCAGAAGGCAGGACAGAGGAGACACGTGGAGGCAGAAGGGAAGGAGCAGGAGAGAGGGTGAGGGGCTGAGGTGAGAGTTAGCTCCGCCCACTCCCTGACATCACCGGCAGCAGACCCGGAGCTCCCCCTTAAAAGGGGAGGGGCTAAGGATCGCAGAGCAGCTTGCTTTCAGCTTGTTCTGAGATCGGGGCAGGCAGAGGAGGAGAGAGCTGAGGAGAGAAGCAGAAGGCAGGACAGAGGAGACACATAGAGGCAGAAGGGAAGGAGCAGGAGAGAGGGTGAGGGGCTGAGGCAAGAGTTAGCTCCACCCACTCCCTGACATCACCGGCAGCAGACCCGGAGCTCCCCCTTAAAAGGGGAGGGGCTAAGGATCGCAGAGCAGCTTGCTTTCAGCTTGTTCTGAGATCGGGGCAGGCAGAGGAGGAGAGGGCTGAGGAGATAAGCAGAAGGCAGGACAGAGGAGACACGTGGAGGCAGAAGGGAAGGAGCAGGAGAGAGGGTGAGGGGCTGAGGCGAGAGTTAGCTCCGCCCACTCCCTGACATCACCGGCAGCAGACCCGGAGCTCCCCCTTAAAAGGGGAGGGGCTAAGGATCACAGAGCAGCTTGCTTTCAGCTTGTTCTGAGATCGGGGCCGGCAGAGGAGGAGAGGGCTGAGGAGAGAAGCAGAAGGCAGGACAGAGGAGACACATAGAGGCAGAAGGGAAGGAGCAGGAGAGAGGGTGAGGGGCTGAGGCGAGAGTTAGCTCCGCCCACTCCCTGACATCACCGGCAGCAGACCCGGAGCTCCCCCTTAAAAGGGGAGGGGCTAAGGATCGCAGAGCAGCTTGCTTTCAGCTTGTTCTGAGATCGGGGCAGGCAGAGGAGGAGAGGGCTGAGGAGATAAGCAGAAGGCAGGACAGAGGAGACACGTGGAGGCAGAAGGGAAGGAGCAGGAGAGAGGGTGAGGGGCTGAGGCGAGAGTTAGCTCCGCCCACTCCCTGACATCACCGGCAGCAGACCAGGAGCTCCCCCTTAAAAGGGGAGGAGCCAACGACACACAGCCGTTCAGCGCGCGGCAAAGGCGCTCGCCTTAGCGAGAGCGCCTTTGCGAAGGAGCCTTGAGAAGCAGCCCAGGCAGCCCAGCAGCAAAAATCTAAGGTACTTTTCTTCTCTTCTCACTCTTCTCTCTCTCTACTCTTTCAGCTAGCTGCGCGTCAGGCGCACCGTGGGACATAGGAACAGGATAGAAGAAATGGAGGCAGTAGGAGCCCAGCAGAGCTACGCAGTATACTGCATCGAATGTCATATGTATGACTACCTCCTCTCCGGGAGGCGGGCGTACATATGCAGTCGATGCCAGGAACTGGATAGCCTGAAGAAGGAGGTTGGGAGACTGCAGGTTCGAGTACAGGAACTGGAGGGACTCTGCACCATAGAGGAGCAGTGCTGGGCAACGGAAGACAACCGCCAGAGAGGAACACATTACAGAACAAGTTAGGGAACTCGAGAAGTTCATCAAGGAGGCCTGCAGGATGGTGGAGGCACAGGACCACAAGCGCATCAGGAGGGAACTAACAAACGGACGACAAAATCCACCAGACGCCATGGGAGTAGGACCTTGCTGAGAATCTGGACAAGCAGATGAGGAGGAGACCGGACAGAACCCGGAGGAGGGAATAGAGGACTGCATCACCAATACAGACCTGAGACCAGAGAGACAGTTGAGGAAGGGGAGATCTGCTATCGTGGTGGGAGACTCAATCCTGAGAGGAGTGGACAGTCGCATAGCTGGAGGGAGAGAGGACCGTCTAGTGACATGTCTCCCGGGGGCAAGAACGAAGGATGTCACCAACAGAATCGAGAGGATCCTGGAAGGGGCCGAGACGGAGGAGACAGCTGTAGTAATCCATGTTGGAACCAACGACGTCAGCAGGAGGAACTACAACAGGACTGCACTAACCGATCAGTTCAGGATCCTGGGGAGGAAACTGAAACTGAGGGCAAGGAAGATAGCCTTCTCAGAGATCCTGCCAGTACCTAGAGCAGACGTAAGGAGGCAGAGCGAACTACAAGCAATAAACGGTTGGCTCAGGAGATGGTGCGAGGAGGAGGGTTTCCTTTTTGCACGGAACTGGACAACTTTCCTGGGAAAGAATAAGCTCTACAGGAGAGACGGACTGCACCTGAGCACAACTGGGACAAGGATGCTGGCACGCAACGTCCAGAGCGTCATTGATTTGGCTTTAAACTGAGGAAGAGGGGAAAGCCGACAGTCGATCTGACACATCGGACAAAAGTATCAAGTAAGGATACTGAGCAGGGACATTGTAAAAGAGGGCTGGGGACTGAGTGGGAACTTTTTGAAAAAGGACCTAAGGATACAACACCGGGGCCCAGGGCCATGGACATAGAGCAAAGACATTGTAAAAAAGGGATCGGGACTGAGAGGGAACTTTTGGAAAAAGAACCTAAGGACGCAATGCAGGGGACCCGGGCCAAAGATATTGAGCAAGGACACTGTAAAAGAGGGCTCAGGTCTGAGTGGGAACTTTTTGAAAAAGGACCTAAGGGAGAATTGCAGGGGTCTTGTGCACAAATAAAACTGGCAAGCAGCACTAATAGAGAACAACGGAATCCAGAGGGACAACTAAAAACAGGGGAACAGGCTGAGGACGAAACAGACACACCACAGGAGGAGGATGACCGAGACGAGGCTTGGGGTCTGGCAACTCACGAGGGGGCCAGGAGCACCAAACCACGAGGAAAAACAGCAAGAAAGGCGAACAAACGGGACTTACTTTGCCTATACACTAATGCTAGGAGCCTAAGGGCTAAAATGGGAGAGCTGGAAATCCTAGCCAGCAAAAAGGGCCTAGACATAATTGGAGTCACAGAAACGTGGTGGACTGATGACAATGAATGGGATGTGGCTTTACCAGGATTCAAACTCTACAGGAGAGATAGGTCACACAAAAAGGGTGGAGGAATAGCGCTATATATAAAAGATTCCATACCTTCAACCAGAATGGAAACAACAGTAAGAGCGGACGACTTGGAATCACTATGGGTTAAGCTACTAGGAGGAACTGGAGCAGACATAAAATTGGGTCTGTACTATCGCCCATCTGGACAAACGGAAGAAATAGACCAGGATCTGGAGGCTGAACTGAGGCAGGTATGCAAAAGCGGAAGTGTGGTGGTGATGGGAGACTTCAACTACCCGGGAATAAACTGGAGTATTGGGCACTCAAACTGCATGAGGGAGACCAAATTCCTGGAGGTCACGAGGGATTGTTTCATGGAACAGCTGGTCACGGAACCAACACGGGGTGATGCCACTCTTGACCTAATCCTCAACGGACTAGGGGGACCGCTAAGGAGGTGGCGTTACTAGCCCCACTAGGAAATAGCGATCACAACACGATCCAGTACAGGCTAGAAATTGGATCATCAAAGGTGAAAAGAACTACAACGACTGCACTTAACTTCAAAAAAGGGAATTATGATGCCATGAGGAAAATGGTGGGAAAGAAACTCAATGACAGCGCAAGGAAGATGGAGTCCGTAGAAAATGCCTGGACCATACTCAAGGGCACAGTGCACGAAGCACAAAACCTGTGCATCCCCAAGTACAGGAAAGGGTGCAAAAAAAATAGAACAAAAAACCCAGTGTGGATAACAAATGCAGTGAAAAAGGCGATAAGTGACAAGAAAGCATCATTCAAAAAATGGAAAAAGGACAAAACAGAGGAGAACCAGAAGGAACACAAAAAACACCAAAAGGAGTGTCATCGAGTGGTTAGGAAAGCAAAAAAAGAATATGAAGAGAGACTGGCAGGGGAAGCAACAAACTTCAAATCATTCTTCAGGTACGTTAAGGGGAAGCAACCAGCAAGGGAGGAAGTGGGACCCTTGGATGATGGGGACAGAAAGGGAGTGGTAAAAGAGGAAAAGGAGATAGCTGACAGGCTATATAAGTTCTTCATGTCAGTTTTCACGAGGGAGGACACAACCAACATTCCGGAGCCCAAGGAGATCATAAAAGGAGAGCAGGATGAAAATCTGGTCCAGCTAGAGGTGAACAAGGTGGATGTCCTCAGGCAGATAGACAGGCTAAAGAGCGACAAATCGCCAGGTCCGGATGGCATTCACCCAAGGGTACTCAAGGAACTAAGGAACGAAATGGCTGAGCCACTTCGACAAATATGCAACCTATCCCTAAAAACTGGAGAGATTCCGGAAGACTGGAAAATAGCAAATGTCACGCCCATCTTCAAGAAAGGCTCAAGGGGAGACCCAGGAATCTACAGGCCGGTGAGCTTGACCTCGGTCCCAGGAAAGATGATGGAAGCACTGATTAAAGACAGCATCTGGAAACACATCGACAACTATGGGCAGCTAAAGTCAAGCCAGCATGGCTTCTGCAAGGGCAGGTCATGCCTCACGAACTTATTATACTTCTTTGAGGGGGTAACCAGCCAGGTGGATAAAGGGGAATCCATAGATATCATTTACCTTGACTTCCAAAAAGCCTTCGACAAGGTGCCACACGAAAGACTACTAAGGAAGCTATGGAACCATGGGGTGCAAGGGGAGGTCCACCGATGGATCAAAAACTGGCTGGCGGACAGGAAACAGAGGGTTGGAGTAAAGGGACATTACTCAGACTGGCAATGGGTCACGAGCGGAGTTCCACAGGGGTCGATGCTGGGGCTGCTCCTATTCAATATATTCATTAACGACCTGGAAGCAGGAACAAAATGTGAGGTTATTAAATTTGCGGATGTCACCAAACTATATCGCAAGGTCAATAACATGGAGGACTGTGAAGATCTCCAAAAAGATCTGACAACACTGGAAAAATGGGCCAAAAAGTGGCAAATGAGTTTCAACATAGGGAAATGCAAGGTCATGCATATAGGGAAAAAAACCCCGATGTTCACTTACAAAATGGGGGGATCAGCGCTAGGGGTGAGCGACCTTGAAAGAGACCTGGGAGTGATGGTAGACACAACATTGAAGGCGTCGGCGCAGTGTGCCACGGCCTCAAGGAAAACAAACAGAATGTTGGGTATCATTAAGAAGGGTATCACGACCAGGACAAAGGAAGTCATCCTGCCACCGTATCGTGCTATGGTGCGCCCGCACCTGGAGTACTGTGTTTAGTTCTGGTCGCCGTACCTCAAGAAGGACATGGAGGTACTTGAGAGGGTCCAGAGAAGAGCAACTAAGCTGATAAAGGGTATGGGGGACCTCTCATATACTGACAGACTGAAAAAGCTAGGGCTTTTCTCCCTGGAAAAGCAGAGACTTAGAGGAGACATGATAGAAACCTTCAAGATCATGAAGGGCATAGAAAAAATAGACAGGGACAGATTTTTCAAATTAAGGGGATCAATAAGTACAAGGGGGCACTCAGAGAAATTGAAAGGGGAGAGGTTTAGAACAAACGCCAGGAAGTTCTTTTTCACACAGAGGGTGGTGGATACATGGAGCGCGCTACCAGAGGATGTGATAAACAGGAGCACGCTACAGGGGTTCAAAGAAGCTTTGGATAGGTACTTGGAAGACAAAGGGATTGAGGGGTACAGATAAGAGTAAAGGTAGATTATAGGGATGGGATTAGAGGTAAGTTACAAAATTAATCAGGGACCACTGTTCAGGCACTAGGCCTGATGGGCCGCCGCGGGAGCGGACCGCTGAGCAAGATGGACCTCTGGTCTGACTCAGCGGGGGCAACTTCTTATGTTCTTATGTACTACTACAAAGCATTTTGTGAATACTCTTGGGAAAGGATGCCAAGCCGAAGGGCAGAACTTTGTACTGAAAATGTTGTTGGTCAATTCGAAATCTCAAACATTCTGTGGGCAGGATGAACTGGCACATGGGTATAAGCTTCTTTTAGATCTAGAGAGCATAGCCAATCATTTTGATCCAACAAGGGATATAGAGTTCCAAGGGATAATATTCAAAACTTTTCTCTGACTAGGAATTTGTTTAAGTTTTGGAGGTCAAGAATTGGACGTAGACCTCCTGTCTTCTTCGGGATAAGAAAATACCTGAAGTAGAACCCCTGATTTCACTGAGAGGGGGGCACTACCTCTATGGCATTTAGTTATAGTAGAGCCTCTATTTCCTGAAGAAGAAGGGACATTTGTTGTGGCTTGAAAGATGACTCTCTTGGAGGAACTCCGTTAACATGGAACATAAGGATGTTACTGGCCAGACTTTATGGTAGATATCCTGCAAACAGGAAGTGAGCTTAGACAAACTTTAGCATTTGGAAACTAGGACAGTGGACTTTACAGTCTATGACCCAGAAATATCAAAGAAGAGACAAGTTAGTTTAATCATGTATTTTTAATGGGTATAACTAATTGGCAGATTGGATGGACCATTTGGGTCTTTATCTGCTGTCATTTCCTATGTTACTATGTTAGGATGATTTGGTGGTATGGAGAGAAAATGAAAAGAGTAACCTTCCTTGATGACTTTGAGAACCCACAGGTCAGTTGTTATCCGAGTCCAACGTTGATGGTAGATTTGTAGATGACCTTCGATTAGAAGGGGAAGAGGTTGAGATAGGGGGACTTTCGAGAAGCACATCAAAAAGACTGAGTAAGCTTTTGAGGAGCTGTCGTCTGAACTGTCTGAGACCACTGTTGCTACTACTTCCTTTGTGGTGGTGGTCTAGAAACAGAAGGTTTAGTAATATAACGCCTTTGATACGAATAAGAAGGCTTGGCTGCCTGTCTTGAAATCGAAGGCTTAGCCTTTGTTTTGACTACAGAATTCAAACTGGTTTCATGCAAAGTTAAACTTTTATATGGCTGTCTCGATAGAATCACCAAAAAGCTCATCCCCTAAGCACGGAATATTGGCTAATCTGTCCTGAAGATTAATGTCCATATCAGAAACTCTTAGCCAAGCTAGATGCCTCATAGCCACTGACATAGCCGATGCTCTAGATCAGTGGTTCTCAACCCTGTCCTGGAGGACCACTAGCCAGTCAGGTTTTCAGGGTAACCCTAATGAATATGCATGAGGCAGATTTGCATGACTTTTATTCTTCATTATATGCAAATCTCTCCCAAGATTTTTTAAGGGTGGATTCCACCATTAATGATTGATGTTTAAGCTGTGGCTTATCACACCCTGAACAAGAAATGATCCTGTATAAGGAATCAAGTTTTCTCGGAGCTACCATAATTGTAAAAGGCATTTCCTAATTTTCAAGAAGTGTCTCTTTAAGAATGCCATGTAATGGTAACTTTAGGAGTTCTTTAGGAGGTTCATCATAGTCCAAGGCCTCCAAGTACTCCGCACTGTGACCACTGTCAGCTTCCAGTCTGACAGGTAGGGCTTTGCCTAGCTGCCTAATGTATCTGATAAAAGAAAGTCTCTCTGAAGGAGATTTTCCCCTAGGAGATGTTTTTTGTGGCGACTGTTCCAAAGGAATGCCATAAGACTCAGGTGCAGATAAAGTAGGTGAACAGTCTGAGTCAGAATGTAAATCTGAATCATATAGAATGCTTGGAGACACTGTGCATCAAGAAGAACGATGTCTACAGGAATATTTTCGACGTCTTCGGTACCAATCTAATGAAGACGAGGAAGATCGATGAGTGCCCCTCTGACGCTTCAAAACACGAGATTGACGTAATGAGGAGCGATGATATCTTGAGGTTGATCACCCTGAAGAAGAGTGTCGATGCTTTGAAGTAGAGACTTGGTTACTGCAATGCCCTGTACCTGGGAATAACAAAAGCAAGGTGCAGGGCATTGCAGGTTGTACAAAACGCAGCAGTAAGATTGATAATGGGATTGTCGAATATGATCACATTTTGCCTTATCTCCAACAATTGCATTGGCTACCAGTTGTATTTAGAATACAATATACAGTAAAGCCGTAATGATTTGCCCTCATTTCTTGTATGGAATCATACCAGAATTGTTTAAAAATAATATGTTAGTTATTCACCAAAAAGATCATTACATTCTGAGAATTTAGCTTTACTGAAAACAAATGCTAATCCGAGGCTTGTGGAGACTGGTAAAATTACTTTCTGCTGTGCAGGAGTTAAAATATGGAACTTCCTTGTGGACCAAATATGTAACTGCAGTGAAAAGGGCTTGCTTAGAAAATTACTCATGACACAATTATTTGTAGATCCTTTTTCTAGTCAATAATTTTCTACTCTGGCATAGTTGATTCATAATTTTTTATATCAGCCTTGGTATTAGTTTGCATATTGAGGATTGTTTGTGTGTTTGTTTTTGTGTTTTATTATATGTTTTATAATTTTATGTATGTAAATTATGTACACCGTTTAGTTCTAAACGGTATAGAAATTTTTAAAATAAATAAATAAAAATAAATAGAAGAGCGATGCTTCAACAAGGAGCGTCAGTGAGAACATCAGTGGGAATAACGTCTAAAAAGGGAACGACAGTGTCTCTCAAGAGATCCTTGAGGAGTTTGATGCTCCAATGGATCTTACAGTGTAACACTATGCTCAAGCTGGGCAGATACCAAAGGAGTTGATGCTTGCACCGGCATGCAGTGAAATTTAAATATATTACCAAGCTCCCTCTGGAAGAGTTCATCGAGTTTCTCCCTAAAAGGCAACACCAGTACTGATGGCTCAACAGCTGGTACCATCGATGCAGCAGGTTTTCTCAGAGTGGGGACCTCAGTGAGGATGCACTATGAAGCTGGAGAGCAGTGGCAGCGGCGTTTGGTCTGCATCAAGAGACTCAATGCTGTAGAGACCTGTGACGCTTGTTTGAAAGCAGGTGGCTTCTTAGCTGGCTTCCCCAATGCCGGAAACTCTTGTGATATCGATGTCGAAACCGATGTTGAAGTCTTCGATGTCAATGCCTATGAAGATTTGGCGACATCCATGGCAGCACCGAATAACTGCTCTTGTTGAGAAGGATTTTAAAGTTGAACAGCGAGAACAAGTCTCTATTTTATGTTAAGGGCCTAAACACTGTAGACACAATTTATGGGGGTCTGACACTTGTCATATTTTTTAAAACCTGTCAAAAATCTCGACATAGACAGGGAAAAAAATTTACTTCATCGAAATTGAACTTAATTGTCAAGAAAAATAAAAATAACAATTTGCAAATGCGGGAAGGCAAATAGACTGAATGAAGTCCAGCCAAATAGTACTTCTTCGCTCCGCAGAAAACAAAGAACTGAGGTGCTGCAAGCCTCAGTGGGTGGAAAGGCAGCCGCGCACGTGTGGTGCAAGCAGTCATGAAGTTTCTTAAAACTTAGTCACAGTTCACTTTTCATACTGTCCGTACCGGGCTCCATGGATGATGTCACCCATACTTGAGAATATGCTGCCTGCTTGTCCTAGGATAATAGAGGGTACCCATTGAAGGGAAGATAAAGGAAAGGGAGGGAGATGATGGTGCTAATGAATGGCAGGGAAGAGAAGAGACGGAAACTAGACAGATATGAAAAGGAGGAAGAAAAGTTGATTATGAAAGATGGGTACAGTATAGGATAGAAAGTAAAGAGGAGAAAAAAAAGAAAGAGTGAATAGTGTGACCGGGTAAGACCTGGCCTGGAGTAGCTCGAGCCTTGACCTGGGTCATCTAAACCTCAGCTGAGCGGTTGAATGAGGCATGGAGGGGATGTGAATTGCACTACAATATAAAACCAGAAAATAAAGTCATCTTAAAAATTCACACTAAACACCTGTACTGGACTATAATCAGGTCACTTTTGGATTACCTTTCACTGGGGATAAATTCTGCAGGGCAGTTTCCCTAACCTGCCTGCTTCTAGGGGTAGGTTTCGGGATAGTTTTAGAGCACTGCAGGGTTTCTTCCAGCATGACAGGATTCTCCCTGTCACAATAGATTAAGCACATGTAAGCAGAAAGAGATGCGGAACAAGATTATTAGAAAGATAAAATCACCAGTCAACAAAGGCAAGATAAATGATTTTAGTTTAGTAAGGGGGTAATGGGATAAATACTGCCTTTCTATGGGACAACTGAATTGAAAAGTGTCAGTTTTGAGAATTTATGTCTGCTATATACAGTATAGTACTATACAGAAGGAAATGTGAAGGGGTGCGTTATGCGATTAATCGTGTGATTAAAAATTTCAATTGATGTATAGTGCTCCCCCGGTCATTCGCGGTCAGTGATTCACCGTCCCGGTCATTCACGGTATTTTTCAACTGCGAATAACTGGGCAGGAGAGGGCAGCCAGAGGGTCAGGAGAGAGCAGCTGGAGCACCTGCGAATGAAGGAAATCACTCACGGTATGCTCTGACCGCCTCTTCCTGCACTAAAGTCGAGCCTCACCAATCAGGAGCTGCTTTGACATGCAGCTCCTGATTGGTGAAACCTGACTTTAGTACAGGAAGAGGTAGTCGGACCATACCGCGAGTGATTTCCTTCACTCTCCGGCGCTCTGGCTGCTCTCTCCTGACTCTCTGGCTGCCCTCTCCTGCCCAGTTATTCGCGGTCGAAAAATACCACGAATGACCAGGACGGTGAATCACCGACCGCGAATGACCGGGGGAGCACTATATATATATATATATATATACTAGCTTTATAGCCCGTTACATTAACGGGTGCTAGAATATATGTGTGTGTATGTCTGTCTTTATTTCTTTCTCTCTCTCACTCCTTAGCCGCTTTCTTTTTCCTTGGCTGTCCACAACCACCCCTTGCATGCTCCCCCTGTCCATTCTTCCTTCCTTTTACTTCCCCTGTGTCCACCACCACCCCTTCACTGCTCCCCTTATCCAGCAGCAGCCCTTCTCCCTTTGTTTTACCTCCCCCCTGTGCATCAGCACCTCTTCCTGCTCCCCCTGTCCAGCAGTAGGCCTCCCTTCATTTCCCCCCCCTGTCCATCAGCACCTCTTCCTGCTCCCCCTGTCCAGCAGTAGGCCTCCCTTCCTTTTTTTTCCCCCCTGTCCATCAGCACTTCTTCCTGGTCCCCCTGTCCAGCAGTAGGCCTCCCTTCCTTCCCCCCCTGACCATCAGCACCTCTTCCTGCTCCCCCTGTCCAGCAGTAGGGAGCTACTTCAAAGTGCTCAGTTATTTAATAACTGCCTTTAATTTTGAAGCTAACTGCAATTGTCTACTCCTTTATGCCTTCTCTTTTTCTCAGTCTCTGTTCTTGTCTGCTCATCTTTTCATATCACTAATCCTATTGAATATTGTGCTGCTCAGCCTGCTTTGTATGGAACCTGGGGAGGAAGGCCGCCACAGCTTCGCGCGACTGGTCCAGTGGGAGTTTGGTCGGTGTCGAGCGTGGTACTCGGTTTCCCACACAGCGCCGCGCTATGCTTGAAGCGTCTTTGGCGGAGAGGGGAGGAGAAGCCCCGGAGCCACCGCCATTCAGCGCCTGTACACCGTGCTCCTCAGCATGAGCGGCTGCAGCCGGCAAAGGACCAGCTTGTTCGCCGACTTGGGCTCGGGGCCTTCCGCTGTTGGAGGAGTGGAGCGGACTTCTGGAGGCGATCGGGTGGGAGGCTCAACTGGGATTGGGGGGGGGGAGGGGCGAAGAAGACGACGACGAAGAAAGAACCGTAGGCGCGCATGCGCACTCCTGCAATGCCACGGACCTACATCTCACAGATCAGGGATTACAAATCACGCAGGTCTGAGTGCACATGCGCGTCTAGCGTTTTATTATATAGGATATATATATATATATATATATATATATATATATACATGCACGTTATTTCCGACTTAGGAATATAATATAGACAGTATGCTGATTACATATAATTTTTCTTTCCTGCTAATGGAAACCCAGCTGATATCTGAATTTTTTGTGGGTTTGTTTGCAAGCAATTGAATCTTGGCTGACATCTAACAAGATTAGCCTGAATATGGAAAAAATCTCAAATCTTGTTTTTAATCATGAGATGCTAATCTATCTTTTTTACCTTTTAGATGATTTTGTTGCCCATTGTTAGGAAAGTATGATCTCTGGGGTCTTGTGATTCTTCAATGTGTTTTTGATCTCATTTATCTCTTTTTTTAATTTCTCAAATTTCAAATTATATTTACAAGAACAAACTCTTGTAATACAGCTTGAGGTATACAAGAAAGTGTCATACAATATTGAAAGAAAAATTGTTTAAAGCTCCTTAGACCACAAAACATTGGAGGAGGAATTCTAGATAAGTGAAGAGAAACTTATAATTACAAGTAATCAATCAAGGAATAGGCTTAGCAGCAATGGATCCCATTTTAACTGAATGCTGTTCACAATTAAAAATTCCCTGTAGCCAATTTCTTCAAATCTAAGAAGGCTTTCATTTGTTCAGGAGAATAAAACACATATTTAACTCCTAAATATTTAACTAGACATTTACAGGGGTAGGCTAATAAAAATGTAGCTCCCAAAGAGACTATTTCAGGCCTCATTACAAGAAACAATTTCCTACGTTCCTGTCTCTGTCTAGCAACATCGGGGTACAAGAAAACTTTTTTCCAATAGAACAATACCTGTGGAAATTGAAAATATGAATGAAAAATTGCCTTTACGTCTTGTTCAAAATCCAACGCAGCTAGCAATGTCATTCTTTCAGAAGTTTCGGATACAGTTGACTCTAAAAGATCTGTACCCTCAGCATTTAAGATCTGTTCAGCCTTTGGGTTTACCCCCACCTCTTTCTTTGATGGTAAATAGTATATCTTGTTAACCGGTGGCATACATTCAGGGGAGAATTTTAAACATTCAAATAGATATTTTTTTTAAACATCTCGATTGGAGAAACCTCCAGGGACCTAGGAAAGTTCAAAAGGCATATATTCAAACGACGATTGAAATTTTCTAATTGTTCAACTTTACGATTTAATTGGGTTTTTTCCTTAATTAATCCAACAGTTAAGTCTTGAAGCTTTTCCATCTTTTCATTAACTTTTTTCAAATTGCTGGAGAAATCTTCCTTAGTCTCTTCTAATTTAAGTCCCAAAGAATCAACTGTACTTACTAGAGCTGCTACTTCTCGTGATGACTTGGCTACAGCGGCGTTCAAACTGGAGAGAGCATCCCAAATACTCTCCAGTGTAACCACTGGAGGTTTAACCAGAAGAGTGCTGACTTCTTTGTCAGCTCCCAACTCTCCCTGCTCCTTTGTTGCTCTCGCGGCTTCTGCCCCTCGAACTGGGGTTTCCTCTGCACTCTCCATTCGACAGGGTTCCTCAGACATCGTTGTGTGTGAAGCAGGGCGCGGTGGTGGAACAGCAAAATGGGGAGACAGATGTTTTGCAGGCAAGGTCCTCCGTTTCTCCTCGAGCAGGGGAAAGCGCCATCATTCCCCCAGGAAACTCCGCAGGATTCAAGACTGATGCGAACTCGCAAATCGACAGCTGCTGCATCGGGGAGGAAGTTCATGGCGTCGAGGAATCAACCCGAACTATCCCCTTGCGCTTGGTATGTGGCATTGTTAAAGAGTTAAGAAAAAGGAACGCTATCGGGTTGACTCAGGAGCGCGAGTCATAGGCTGCCGCCATCTTGGATTCCTCTTATCTCATATTATTCAGAAGATTTTCTATTAAAATTAGTGAGGAAGCTTCAGATTTTTGACTAATATAATGCTCTGTATTTGGGTGGCCCCTTTTGTATACTAGGGGCAATGCAGTTATCTCAGAATGCACTGGCATGGGTTTTGTTGGGTCTCAAACTTTTCATATCTTTCTAGTTTTTAAAAATTTACACTGGCTGCCTGTTAAATGTAGAATTCAATTTAAGACCTTGACCCTTATCTTCAAAACGCTGCTTGATGAGGCTTCATCATTGTTAGCCTCTTCCTTGCATGCTTATTAACCTAAACATATTTTTAAGTCTGCAAAGAAAACTGCTATTAGTTGTACCGTCAATCCACCAGGTTAAGTAGAATGATTATAAATCTTCTGTCTTTTTTATTGCCAGTCCTTTTTTGCGGAATACTTTACCATAGGTCTTATGCAGTATGATGACTTTTTTTTGCATTTTTAGGAATATTTTAAAACATATCTAGCGAATTATTTTAGTTTTTTGTTTGTTTGTTTTTTAAGTATTTTGAAGTTGTTTCAGCTTATGTCCATATAAATTTCATTTTATCATGTATTTTATTCTATAAGGAGCCTAGAACTGATTAGACAAAACTATTATAAATGGCTAAAAAAAAAAAAAAAAAATTCCAACTTAACAATATCTTATTGAGAAGTGGTATGATTATTTCTCCTTTCACAGGCGGAGAAGAAAGACAAAAGATTCATTTACCTGTGGATCTTTGTCATAAGTGTCTAAATAGCCTAGCAGCAGCATCCTTTTTAGAAGTCCTGGATTCTGAAGAAACAAATGATTTTATTCTCTTAGGGGCCCTCTTACTACAACTTAATGAATGCAAAATGTCATGTGTCACATTTCATAACTATGGGCTACATGGCACTTAGCATATGTGATAAGTTTTAATAAAAGAGCCCCTTAGCATCTTTTGTGTTGGCAATAAAAGAAATATGTTGAAAGTTGGAAATGTGTATGTTTACAAGTCAGCGTGTACAGTATTTTCCTGATGTTTTAAACAGACTTAAAATAGCAAGAAACTGCTTCTGCAGAGGCAACAATATATAATAATGGTAGAGATACTATTTTTACGATACTCTCCAAAATGCTTAAGGCATTAAAATTTTGTCCAGCATCTTTGACTTTGCTACCATTACATATCCTTTTGCGTTTTATTTTTCATCTATTTTCATTTGTTCTGATGGATGTGCCGATAATTCAACACACAAAACTAACCTAAAGGACTATGCAGTAGCCAAAGAGTCCAAACTATAAAGAAGTACTGTATCAAAGATTGGCTAACCTAAGTAAATTCTTAGAAGGACTGTATGAGCTTGTAAAAAACAATGTAAATAAGAGAAAGGTTTAACTTAAACTTGAGGGACCTCAGTATGAGCTCTTAAGGAATCAACGAAGGGTATTGAGCTCAGGTAGTAACTTATGGATGAACCAGCATCAGACAAAGTCTAAATAAGTACTATCTCATACATCATTAGGTCCAAGGTTTGTGTGAATCACACTGAAAAGAAAGTGTTAAACAAATCACATATAAGAAAACTTACCATTTCAGAACTAATACTACTTGCGAGTCTAGTTATGTTGTATACCTGATTTTTTGTCCCTGCAGATTGATCTATGTAGGATGTACTACCTGCAGCATCAGGACTCGACTTATTGAACATCGGAGCTGCCACAAAACAGGAAAAATTACCGCCCCTATGGTATCTCATAATATCACTCATCAACATGACTTTTTTCAACTTAGATGGTGTATTTTGGAACAAGTTTCTTCGTCCTTTAGTCGTGATAAGCATACCCATTTACTTAAACGAGAAAACTTTTGGATCTTCGAACTCCAATCCTATTCTCCCAAAGGACTAAACGAAAACGTGGACAGATGTTTTATCAAATCGTCTTAGGTACGTTCTGACGTTGTACGTTCTGACGTTGCACGTTCATTGACGTCATTCCGGTATTTAGGACGCTGCCTTCGCTGTTTTTCCATGGCGTTCTATTGCTCCTGAGACGCCATCATTGTTTTTCCGCGGCGATAGCTCCTAATTTTTTCACGCTCCGGAATTTTGAGCCGTCAGTAGAAAAGATTCTTCTGCCGGATGCAATTGATTCTCTATCCACTCCTAATGAAGAGAATGAAACGGAGCTCTGTCGAGTGGTAGTATCTTCTGCATTGCTCAGATCCCTAAGTACCCCTTGAGGTTTCCAGAGTTTGGTTTCTTATACAGTGCATTTTCAATGTTTTGAATTATTTGATCTGACTAAGTGACTTTTTGCACTATTTGGCATGTTTCAGAAGTGACTTGATGAATTTTATGAACTTTATGAACGTTTTCACAGTCAGCTACACATGCCAATGCTTTTCAGCTGTGTAAACTAGTATCTTCGGATACTTTCCTTATATCCACTTTAGCACTTTAGGTTGGGTATGCGTGTATTTATAGTGTGCAGGTTGTGTATGCATGTATTTATAGTGTGTAAGTAATTTATTTTTCCATTTATGGCGCATTGCAACCAGTTGAGGGGACTTGATCTGAGTTTATATGTGGCATTTTAAAGTTTATTGTATTTGTTCATCCAGCACTGCATTTATTTATTTAGCACTGGCATTGGCACTAGCACTTTACCTTATATAAGAGGCAAAATCTTGGGAATCTTTATTAAGCCTTACATTAAGTTTATTTTTTAGAGGGACTGTTATATGTGATTTGTTTAACACTTTCTTTTCAGTGTGATTCACACAAACCTTGGACCTAATGATGTATGAGGCAGTACTTATTTAGACTTTGTCTGATGCTGGTTCATCCATAAGTTACTACCTGAGCTCAATACCCCTCGTTGATTCCATAAGAGCTCATACTGAGGTCCCTCAAGTTTAAGTTAAATCTTTCTCTTATTTACATTGTTTTTTACAAGCTCATACAGTCCTTCTAAGAATTTACTTAGGTTAGCCAATCTTTGATACCCCTAATTCAACAACATTTTCATTCTGTCTTTGTATTTTTTTTCAAAATATTACAAGAAAAGTGTAAGAGGGTATATTTGAAGGATTATTTTGTTGGGAGGGGGATACATTTTTTTGCCTGCTATTTTGCATTAGTAACTGGCACTAAAATTTGGCTGTAAGCCCCAGTTTTGCCAATTTAAATGAGCCCATAAACAATCTGTTTTGTAAAGATACCTCCAGACCCCTTCTGCTTCTTACCAACATCCTCTAAGGCAGTGTTCTTGAACCTTTTTACACCTATGGGCCGGCGGAAATAAAATAATTATTTTGTGGACCAGCGGTTGAAGAACACTGGGCTAAGTTGTGGGCCAGGCCCCGCCCATCTCCCCCCAATCTCCACCCCCATAATAGTACTAATTGTAAAACTATTTTTCTGTTCATTTTTCATATATATATATATATATATATATATATATATACACATACACCATATATATATATATATACACACACACCATATATATATATATATATATATATATATACACTCACACATACATATATATATATATATATATATATATACACTCACACATACATATATATATATGGAAAAATTATGTTCTTACCTGTTAATTTTCTTTCCCTTAGACGCAGCAGATGAATCCAGAGACCAATGGGATAGCTCACATCTACCAGCAGGCGGAGATAGAGAAACTGATTAACAGGTGGTCCTATTGGCTGGCACTCCTCCTGTTTATCTAGTATAGCTCCTTGCCCAAGCATCCGTAACCATCAATAGGCATAGCATGTAAAAAACTTCTTTCCCATAACAAATCTCAAAATGCAATAATACAGAAAACAACCTGCCATAATAACAAACTGTGAAAGTTGCAAAAGAAAAAAAAAAAACGAGAGACAATAACCAGAAAGGGTGGGGCTCTGGATTTATCTGCTGCGTCTAAGGGAAAGAAAATTAACAGGTAAGAACATAATTTTTCCTTCCCTAGCAACAGCAGCAGATGAATCCAGAGACCAATGGGATGTAGCAAAGCAATCCTCAATCTGGGTGGGAAGCAAACGCCGCCTCCGCAACAACCGAAGCACAAAATGCCCCTACCGCATGCGCCCCCACATCCAAGCAGAAATGCGGAGAGAAAGCACTCCCGGAAGACCAATTAGCCGCGAGACAAATCTCCTCCAAGAAAAAAACCTCTGGGTCGAGCCCAAGAAGTAGCCATTGCTCCGGCGGAATGGTCATGAAGTTCTTTCGCCACCCGCTTCCCTGCCAGCAAGCAAGCATAAAGAATGTCCTCCTGGACCCATTGAGCGATGGAGGCTCTGGATGCCGCCATACGTTTGAGGCGTCCCTTGAAGAATACAAAAAGGAGATATAAACAACTAAAAGTCGTTAGAAACCGAGCTCGCGGAGAACGCTACGTACGTATCAAAAAATGCAGTGAATAAAAGCACTGCTCCCAATTTCTCCTCCCAGGAAGAAGGAAGGAAAAGTGAGCATGACATAAAAGAAAGGATGACACCCCCCTAGAAAGAAATAGTGGTACCATCCGAACTGATACCCCATATTTTGGAAATCAGAAATAGGAATCCCCGTTGAACAAGGCCTGCAACATAGAAAACTGCAGAGCTGAAGCCATGGCCACAAGAAACCCCATGTTCAACGGCACAGCCCTTTAGAGTCCCAAAAGACAAGGCTGAAATGAAGCCTTCGGTAAACTGAGAAGAAGTACGTGAAGATTGTACTTCAAACCGGGCTTTCTAAGAGGCGCATGAATATACCGCACTCTGTTTAGGAACTGAACTACATGAAGCTGAGAAGTAAGCGAAGAGCAATATACCTAGCCCATGTAACAAGCCAAGAATGGCACTAGAAGCTGAAGGGCATTGAACGCTAAGCCCTCGGCAATACACTTGTGCCAAAAAGGAACTCTGGAGTGGTTCAAACGTTAAGAAGCACCCAAGAAAGGAAAGACCTCCAAAAGGAAGCAGAAGCCACAGGAGAAGACGTCCGTAACACCTGGAGAAGAGAAGAAACAACCTGCTTCGCATAACCCTTACACATCAGCCAAGATTTTTCAAAAAACTAGGTCATCATACTAAAGTAGTACAAATATCCATGTTGATCGGATCCTAGGCGAGCAAAGCCGGAGATACCAGGAAACTCCTTAGTCCGGCAGTCGAAAGACTCATCAAATCCGCATAGTAAGGATGGCGCCGCCAATCCAGAGATTCTACAAATACTGTGCCCAGAAAGTGAGCTCGCGATGGCAAATCCAAGCCATCACCAGCCAGCGGAAAACACCGAAAAAGAGAAGGCAGAGGTGAGAAAGGAGCCATGCAGCTACCCTCTCTAACTCCCACTCCCTGGGCCCGCCGAAGAAGCTAGGAAGCTTAGAATTGAGAGACGAGGCCATGAGGTCTAGGTCAAGGAGATCTCATGTCCATAAAAGGAGCTAGAACTCCTGAGCCACAAATCTCAATATCCAGGATGCAGAAGATTACACTATTACTAACATGCACACTTTCCAGAACGTACACAGCGCTGTACACAGTAACATACAAGAAATGGGCCATGCTCAGATTCCGCGGAGAGAAAGTCTATCCAAACTTTTATCCTGATCCAGAAAAGGATCTGCCAACAGAAGACGAAGATGAGAGTCCACCCATTGAAGCAGACCAACTTCACCTGCCAACTGAGTACAACACCTACTGCCCAAGCTGTAGAGAAATACTCCCATCCTAATACTGACCAAAAGGAACCTTAGCGGCAATCCGGAAGAATGATCTGAAGCTCCAGAAAGGTAACCTGACCCTGCTCAAGAGTAGAAGAATGAACAAGTACTGAGTCGCCTCTGAAGACCAGACTCCTGGAGCTGAGGATGGAAGCCACCGAGCCCCCCAACCCGACAGCCCGGGATGGTCGGTGGTCATGAGCTAGTTCAGCAAAGACTGAGGCATGCCTTGAAAAGAGAAATCGTGCTGAGCCACCAAATCATACAGAGTGCTGCAGGAGGAACATATCAAATAATTGGAGCCCTGAGCTACCGGGAACCACCAGAAAAAAAGCGACTGCTGTAGCTTAAGAAGGGGAAAGCAAGCCGAAGTTCCCAGTGGAGTCAGCAATATGGATCCCAGAAACTGTACAGAATCCCATACTCTTGGTCATGGTAAGCGAAGAAGAATACCAATCTGAGACCGAGACTCCATGCCCAAGTCTCCGGAAAGAAACACATGTCTCTCCTATATGAATAAAAACATTACCCCAATATACCTATAAATAGTACAGGAGAAAAGAGCGCTGTGCAAATTCGAAGATGCACGTGTAAAGAACTGAGGAAAAAATACCACCCTTTTCGTGTCAGTCAAATGGCCCGACTGGAAGTCGTCCGAATCAAGCAGGCAGTCAAGAAGAAATTAGATGAATCGCCTGGTAGCGCCAAAACGGTACCACCGCCCACATCACCTAAAACATTCGTGAAGCCTTGGGTAGGCGAAATGGCATGTGCCAAAACCGAAAGCGCTGCTCCAAGAAAGGCAGGCAAACCAAGTGCCGATTCGGAGTCCATAGAGAAAATGTAAATATCCTCCCAGGTTGTCTGCAGAAATGTGTAACCCCGAGAAACTAATTCAGCAGAATGGGATCCAGCCTGCCCAATGCCCCCGTCTCGGGCACCATGCAGTAAGTGCAACAACGTCCCTTAGTTCCTGAAGAACTACAAGAACTGTCCTGAGGACTAGTAACACTGAAAAGGGAAACACAAAACATAGAGACTCCAAGAACGAACTGGAAACCTGAGGAGGATGCAAAGATGCAAGCATCCTGAAAAATCTTCACAGCCCCCTGACCTGACATTATAGCGTCTTCTCCCTCATGAGAAAGCCTGAAGAGTCATTGGAAGAAGTCAAGATCCCCTCAGAATGAAGCGCAGAAGGTCAGGGAATGGCAGGATGAGACTACAGGATCTGCAAGAAGATTCTCCTAGGAAAAATCAAGTTTCACAATGTAAAGAGGAATATACTGGAACCATGAAAACAGTACTAACCCCATGCAACATGAGCAAAATATCTATGTCCTTTAAAGTAAATACGTACTAGACTCAATCAAGATGCTGCATCTACCGCCCTGTGGAAAACAACAGCATCCTTACAGGTATCAGACAAAGCTCACATTGCTAATGAGAGCTTCAGGGATGAGGCTAACAGCCACAAAGCATGTTATCCTCCGCGGGTTTGATAGAATAGGTAACTGGCTCCTTGTTAAAAGGAGCTATACAGCCCTTCCTGTCTGGTCGGGGGGCCCGTCTAGCATGTGCCATGAGAAAATGGTGACAGGAGAAACCAGCGTGATAAGCATGGAAATCTGAAGTCCAGGCCCCCTCAGAAATAGAGAAAGAGAGTCCTGGACGCAGGAAGATGCGCAGTGTCATTATGCCCATAGAGACAGTCCGAACTTGGAAACTGTTTGCACTACCTTTAGGCATATATATCCTGTACCACTACTAGACACATGCAGCTCAGCACAGAGGCCCAAATAAGGACAGTCACCAACAGACAAAGGCTCAATCTGCAGGGACCCCAAGAGAGACAATGAGATATCTGTGTGTAATACAGGGCACTATCTTACTGCTGATCTCACCGTGCCGTGAGTTGCCGTATGTCGCCCCAGTCCGGAGACAAACCGAGACTGGGTGACCTAGCACAGGTCAGAGTCTCTCTGGTAAACCCCTTGAGTGCTAACCTCAGAGTCCGATTAAACAAGCAGCTTCCTGCAAGGGAGTACAGCAGGAACACAGACATAGACATATAAATCTGCCCAAGCTTGTCCCAAAGTTGATGAAACACATACAACTTGTCTGAACTGGAAAGGAGAAAAGCCCCGGCATACCCTGACCAAAGTCAGCTGGAAACAAACTATCGGAACGCTGCAGCTCTCCTGCCATCGCCGGAGACCCAAGCGCACGCCGGATTCTCACTGACACGTGGCCGCTGCATCAACGCTCCTAGAAACATAGTTGGATTCAAGCCCCGCAAAATTTACCCTGCCGCGGCTTGCATAGAAATAAAATCAGACTCAGGGAATAACCAGAAGAACGGCCCACAGCGCCGGAAAAAAAATGTCCCATCTCATCCTGCTATAAATCGGCACCTGCACAATCAGCTGCACATGGCCGTGACAAACACTGATGAAAGAGAGCCTCAGAAGAAACAGGACTACTGCTGCACTGAAACCCAACAATGAGAACAAGTACGAGCATGAAATCGCATCGCTACTGCCGCGCTGTAACCAACAAGGAAATCAAGCGCGTGCATGCAAAGGGCGGGAAGTCCCGGCTCCCTCCACGGATTTCTAGTCATAAACCTTAGCCTCAATAAAATATCCATACCTTAAATGTACGATGACCGAACCCACAGTACTAAGACTCCCAAACAGAACCTGAAGTTCAAACAACTGTAAAAGCCAGACATACTCACAGCTTGTTGTTAGGGCCGGTTGAAGCCAGTTTGCAGCAAAAGCATGGCATAATGTAGCAACTGTGGTCTCTTTTTTTTTTTTTTTTTTTTTACAGAGAAGGGAAAGAAGAAAAATATTGAGACCCAGTCAGACCCTCTATCACTGGAGGGAGGGTGAGGCAGGGACAAGGGGGGGGCCCAAGTGTAACCTCTAAAGCCGGCACCGATCAGCCGGATACCCCTGTCTCACTGAAGAGAAAATCTCAACAGGAGAAACAGAATGGCAGTCTCACTGAAGAGAAACCTCAACAGGAGAAAATAAAGTTCCAGCCACAGCCAGAATTCAGGAGCTAGTTGAATAGCGACTTTTTCCTGCTGGGAGATAGAGAATACTAGATAAACAGGAGGAGTGCCAGCCAATAGGACCACCTGTTAATCAGTTTCTCTATCTCCGCCTGCTGGTAGATGTGAGCTATCCCATTGGTCTCTGGATTCATCTGCTGCTGTTGCTAGGGAAACATATATATATATATACATACACACACACACACATATACATATATACACACACATAATATAATCTTAATATAATATAATGGTTAACCACAAAATTAAACTGCACAAAGCATACTGTATGCTTCTCAACATTCAATCCTACCAGAACACAGATAACTCCTATGCAAATACAGGACCAAAAACTAAAAGTACTAATATATATATAAACAAACCCTAAGATGAAAAACTCTGCATGCAGTACAACCCCAGAGAAAAAGAAACAAATGCATTTCTTCCTGAACAGTGCAAAATATAGACAGATGAAAATTCTCAAACTTGACACAATTCAATCACTAAATTGAAAATAAAATCATTCCCTCTACCTTTGCTGTCTCCCTCTCTCCATGGGTTTTTTGTTTTTTTTTAACTAGATTTCTCTTTCTCTAATTAAAGACAAACAGTACATGACTAGCTATACTTCTACTTTCCTTATAACCATTTACAGGGAAAAAGAGGCAATTTTAACAAAAGCTCTATCAGACAATTTTGCCTAACTCAGTTAATGCTTCATTTTGTGGATGAACATTATATTACAATGCGATTAAAAATTAAATTAATGATTGTGATATATGATTTATCTACCATGTAAAAAATCAGCAGGTTAGAAAATAGGGCAGTAGAAAGCTAGCCTAGGATACTATTTAAGCAGTGAGGCCTCAAAGAAAAGGGTTTTGTTTGTTTTTTTTTCATTATACACATGCTGTGTATGCTCCATGCTGTGCCTTACCTTCTGGCTTGCTGCCGCCTGGCCATTTTATGCCGCCCCTGGTGTTATCTTCGGCCAGCTCCCTCTTCCTTACTACCGCAGTGTACAAAGCCGTGGGCAGCGGCTCCTTGCACATCTCGCGCCTCATCTGAAAGCCTTCCCTCTGCCGATGCAACATCAGACAGAAGGCTTCTGGTTCAGGCGCAAGACACGCATAGGAGCCGCTGCCCGCAGCTTTGTGCACTGCAGCAGTAAGGAAGAGGGGAGCCGGCCCGAAGATAACACCACATTGATCGCACCGTGGGCCAGTGGTTGAACGCTGTCTTGGGCCCGAAGCACGTGCCGGCCCTGTGGACTTGCAGGAAATTTCTGCAGATCAGCACCAGTCCACAGACTGGTGGTTGAAGAGCACTGCTCTAAGGTCTTCACAGGACAGGAGCAAAGCCAGTTTACTCATGCCACACTAGAGCCATACTTTAAAATGGTTCCAGTGAACTTGAAGCCAGTGCTATTTTGTAGTGGTAGAGCAAGATTGAATCAATAAATACCCCAAGGGATCGGGGGGAAAATCTGGGAAAGATGAGGTAGAAAAACATGGAGCTTATCAAAGGGGTTTTAATCTTTATTCTTTTAACAGTAATTATGTAAGTATAAACATTTATTGTAGAATGTAGGGTTTTATATAGCAAATTACAAAATACACAGGAAATAAAAAAATATAAATACATAATTAACATTTACCGTTCTCTATTAAATTTGAGGGAATGAAGGATAGCAGGCCGTTTCTGTCTCAAATTCCACAAATGAAGGGCATCATCTGCACATGCACTGACCAAGGCACCCTTCAAGCAAAATATGAGAAAAAAATAAATTAGTAATTATAAATTTAAATTCAGCATTTACTATCTGTCTACTTTAAACAAATCATGAAACACATTAGTTAAAAAAAAAAAAAAGATACAATAAAGCAGACCATAAGTGTCTGAGCTGTTACTAGTGCGGCTTTGTAAAAGAGGGGTTTATTTTTAAGGTGGACTGTTACTTTGGACAATTATTGTGAAGGTGAAATTCGGAATGTAAGTCCCAGGGAAAGATTGGATTCAATCGTCCACTAGAGAGGAGATTGGTTAAATTCTGACAATAGTTGGATGACATCAACTAGTTTCCCAGTAGCCTGAAACCATTGGAAGGTTAGGGTCCACTGGGCTTCTCTTGAATAGAAATGTGCTATGGGGCTGGCAAGCCAAAGAAAATCACCAAAATGTTCTACAGAAAAACAGGGGAAACCAAGCAAAAAACAAAAATGTAGAATCGATGATCTTGATCTGAAAGGATTAAAAAGTCTCACAATTAAAAGTGATGCAGATCAACTGGTAAATCCATCTAATGCACAGTAAGAGTTTTGTGGTATGGACCTGACACAGTCTGTGTTTCAGTTATTAACAACCTTCTTCTGGGGTCCAATCTGATAACTGCCACAAAATTTAGATATGCTACAAGGCAACCAAAGAAATGTCAATTGGGAGTCAGAGCGCTACCGGCTCAAAGACAAACTTGCAAAAGTAAGCAATCTGAAGAGATCAGACTGGACCCCAGAAGGAGGTTTTGTTTTTTGCTATGGGAGTGGCATGCACTGTGGAGGCCATGTGGTCCATTAATCTCAACATATGCTGAGCTGTGACCTATTTGCTGGTTCAAATTTGCAAAGCTAGAGTGACCAAGGTTTCCACTCTCTATTGGGAAAGGTAAATCCAAGCCTGAAGTATAAATTGAGTACTCCAATTGCTGAACAGGAAACAGGTGAGACTTTGGGTAATTTATCATAAAACCTAATAGCTCCAGAACCCAAATGGTTCTGCACATGGACTGCCTTAATTGCCTTATTTTAATGCAGTGTCAGGTGCTTTCCATTTTTGTCGCTCAGGTCTGCGCCGGTTCAGTTTTGGTTCCCTAGTTTGCTGTTTTTATCTATATTCGCTTCTGTTTATTGTTTATTTGTATAAGTTATCACTAGCAGTCTTCATTCCTTTGTTCGTTAGTCAGTATTGGCTTGTCTCCATACTCATGTTTTATATCTGATCCAACTATCGTTTCTTAGGTTATTTTCACATTCTTTTAATATATTATACTTTATCATATCCTATGATGATTTATTTCATTTTATTTTTATCTTATTTTTAGGCTTCATTTGTTTTATCAGGTTCTTTGTATATGCAGTTTGGTATGTATCCCATGAGCATTTTCCCTCCTTTTCATTTTTTCCATTATATCTCACTCGCACATTGCTCACTGACCTTCACTTAAATTTCATTTTATTTCAATCCATTTCATTTCACAGTTTTTCTACACCGAGGGTGTAATCATTTCATATATATACTTTATTTCCATGGGTCCGAGCTCTCCACATTATATGGTCTCTTTTCATTCTCTCTCCTTCATGTCTCACTTTCATTCACCAATCACCAAAATGTTTCGCCCGGGTGGTTCTAAGGGCTTTATCAAGGTTCCCACTTCCTCTTTAATCATTCATCCCAACCACTGCGTCAGAAACGAAAATTTTGGCATCAGACACCCAGGAAGGCTTCTCTCTCGAGGTTCCTGATCCCTTTCACCACCAAGTGCTTCAGAAATGTATGACGACAGTTCTCCAAAATACAATGCAGCTGGGGGCTGGTTAATATAGCAATGCCTTGACGCCACAGAATGACATCAGATGCCCAAAGCAGCTTCCCTCTTAAGGCTCCTTGTCCTTTCCACCAACGAGCACTTCGAGCAGGTTAAGATGACAGCTCTCCTCTCCCACTTTTTACCATAGTTTAGTAAAAAGACCTCAATATTACTAAATACATAAAGATATACCTTAACATGACAAAGTTAACATTGATTTAGACAATATCTCTTGCCTCACAAACCTGCCACAATTTCTTAGACATGAACAGACTGATCTGGAAAAAGCTGAGCCATCTGATAAAGTGTACCTGGATTTTCAGAAAACATTTGATAACATATTTCATAAAAGATCCCTGAGGAAATTAAAATAGACATGGGATAAGAGAAATGTTCTCTCCTAGACTGAAAACCAGCTAAAAGTTTTTGGTTCTTTTTAAAGCAGGGATAAAATGGCCAATTTTCTCAACAGAAGATAAACAGTGGTATACCCCAAGGATTTGTACTAGAACCAGTGCTGTTTAGCATATTTATAAATGATCTGAAAATGAGCAATTGAGCTATGCCAATTTTCAAATTGTTAAAGTGCATGCAAATTGAAAAAAAATTGCAGGAGGATCTTGCAAGAGTGGAGCATTTAGGGAAGATAAGGCCATAGTGCAGAGACTGAATAAATATTTTGTTTCAGTCTTTATGAAAGAAGATGTGATATATCTACCTAAACTGGAAATGCTTTTCAAGGGTGACAATGCAGAGAAACTGAAAGATATCTCGGTGAATCTGGAAGACATGTTGAACCAAACTGACAAGTTAAGAAGTGATAAATCACCTGGACTGGAACATATACATCCCAGAGTACTAAAAGAACTTAAATATGAAATTGTTCATCTGCTGTTAATGATTTGCAACTTATCGCTAGAATTGTCTGTAGTACCTGAAGATTGGATGGTGGCTAACGTTCTGCCAATATTTTTAAAAGGCTCAAGGGGTGACCCAGGAAATTACAGACCAGTGAGCCTGACCAGTGTCGGGAAAAATAGTTGAAATCATTATAAAAAATAAAATTATGGAACATGTAGACAAACATGGGTTCAGCCAAGGAAGATCTTGCCTTACCAATTTGCTGCATTTCTTTGAAGGTATGAACATGTTGATAAAGGATACGAGCTGGTGTAGTGTACAAGGGGGTGCTAAAAAGAAGGGAATGATGGAGAGCCATGAAACTTACAAGTTATTCCATATATTCACCTCTAAGTTCAACACACATTATGTCTGAAGTTTCTATAACCCTTCCAAAAAGTACTCTGATGTCTGGTCACTGAAATACAGCTCTGCTGCTGCAATCAACTCTGAATCATTTGAAAATTGTCACCCTGTCATACTCTTTTTAAGGTTTGAAAACAGAAAATAGTCAGATGGAGCAAGATCTGGTGAGTGGGGTGAATGGTCTATGCACTGAAACTCCAAATGCGTCAAAACATCCATCATTTTGCCAGTCTTGTGAGAAGGTGTACTGTCTTGCAAATAAAGAACTCCTTTCCGCAGCTTCTCTCTCCTTTTTCTTTTAAAGCCTCCTTTAATCGGCACAGCAAGTTATAATAGTATTCTGCATTAACTGTTTTGCCCTTGGAAGATAGTAAGTCATTACAACACCTTCTTGATCCCAAAACACTGTTTTGTCTCAGGATGATAGTGATATAATCATGTTTCATCAACAGTAACTAATTACAAAATGTTGGCACCAGCTCACTGAAAACACTGCAAAATCAACTTGGAAGTGTCCTCTCATCAGCATTCAAACATTCAGGCACCCACTTGGATGACAGCTTCTGCATATCCAGCTGCTCGTAGATTATACTGTACACCCAAACATGTTCCCTGGATATCTGTAGTATCTCAGCAATTGTTTTAGACGATATTTGCCATCTCCCAAAATCAGGTCATGGACATGGTCAACAATTTCAGAAGTTGACACTATTTGAGGCCTCCCAGATCTTGCTGCATCTTTGGTCTCAAAATCTCCACACCACTTCTTCACTGTGGAGTATGATGGGCATTTGTCATTCAATGTTTGCATCATTCATGGATTTCCTTTGAAGCTTTCTTCTGAAGGAATATGAACTTCATGAAGGCTTGGAGTTCCACACTTGAAAAGTTCACATGGTTCAGTCAATGATCTGAAACAACGTCAGAACATAGCATTATGATTCTGTAAATTGGCACTCTGCAAAATAACACTTTTCAGCTATAGTGGCAAAATAATGCTCAAAATTTAGAAAGTTGGTTGGGCTGAGAACGTTTCAACACCTCCTCGTACATCTAGCACATTGCTTGAAAACATGAGGCACCTTGGATATGGAAGGAATAATAGCTGCCATATACTTGTGATCAGCATGAGCCATTGTTGGAAACAAGATACTGGGCTTGATGGACCTTTGGTCTGACCCAGCATAAAATATCTTATGGATGTCATCTATGCAACCTGAAAGTTTGGAAATTCTAACCATAGTCCCAAGTGGCTACAAAAACATTCACTATAAGAGGCATACCACAGGATAACCACCAACAGTAAGAATTCTGAGCCCCATGTTTCACTCACTGTATTCTCTCCATCAAAAAAAGATGCAAACCAATTATACACTCATTCCTCTCTCCTCAGGCTAACCAAGGTCTTCAGTAACATGTAGCCAAGAGATCAAGCTGTTTTACATGGGCCACCACCCCTTTATCTAACAGTTGTTGGTCAGTAATGGCTAGGAAGACCATATCAATACTAAATCCCAGCCTGGACTGATTGACTGATCTAAGAGAACAGATGTCACAAGACAGAGGAAAGCTGTTTACTGACTGAATTTTACAGCAAGATAGAAACTCAGCTGGTTAAGCATCCAACCTTCACAGCCTTATGATGGATTCAACACAATACTACAAAACCTTGACAACTTTGGGAAGGTTTTAGAGTTAAAATTAAATTACTTCAAGGGGTCCTTTTACAAAGCCGCGCTAGAGGTTTTATCGCACACACCGGATTAGCGCAAGTTATAGCATGCACTAGCTGGAAATCTACCGCCTGCTCAAAAGGAGGCGGTAGCAGCTAGTGTGTGCGGCAATCTAGTGCGCTATTCCATGCGTTAAGGCCCTAGCACAGCTTTGTAAAAGGAGCCCTAAATCAGAAGCAAATTTCCCTTAATTTAGACAGAAACTAGCAACTGAGGGGGGCAAGTTTCCTGCTGAAGTGGGAAGAATCAAATTATCTAGAGAATCTGAATCGATTCATCATATTGTGCTATTGACAGAACCTCAAGGTATACTACAAAACTTCCAGTATTGTGATAAAGAGGATAATTTTAAACACGATGATTGTAGTCCCAAAGTGGCTTTATGTTATGCAAATGCACCTTTTTTTAAGAGCTGACTAAAGACTGAGGTCCTTCAAGATCAACATCCCATCTCTGACAATGGCCAGTCTTATTAAGTAATTAGCAGATCCCAAACAGTTAGGGCTCCTTTTACTAAGCTGCAATAGCATTGAGTTGGCGTTAGTTCTAGCCGCGTAGCGCGGATTTAGCGCACGCTAAAATTCTGCATGCGCTAAAAACGCTATAGCAGCTTAGTAAAAGGAACTCTTAATCTATTTTCCTTAGTTAATTTCCAGGGATGAACAATGACATTCCAAGGCTTCTTGGTTAAATTTTTGGGCTTTTCTTAATCTGTCCAATCCTTTTTTGAATCTTGCAATGTTTTGTTGCCTTGACCACATCTTCCAGTAATAGACTCCACAATGTGATGAAGTGCTGTGTCAAAAAAAATCTATAATTTAACAGCAAACTCAGTTATCTGGCACCCATGGGGATTGGTAGATGCTAGATAACTGTAGTTTCCAGTTGCTTGACAGTTACTATAAAAATCGCTTTCTCTCCCTTCCCACCTCTCCTTTCTAGTTTGCGTCACTCTCTCTTCCTCTCTCTATCATCCCCCTACCCACACTTGTAGGTTTCAGCATCTGTTCCTCCCTTCCCACCCTCCTTTCTGTTCTGGGTCACTTTCCCTCTCCCCCCACTTATGGATACAACATTCATCCATCTTCCCTCCCCTTCACCCTACTACTACTATTTATCACAGGTCCAGCATCCATGTCCTTTCCTCCCTCCCCCCCACACACATTTGATCCACCTTCTCCTCCTTCCCTCCTGGTCTTGTATCTCTTACCTGCGGCTCTCCCAAAGCAGCAGCAGCAGCACAAGTCAGCAGAGGCAGCACTGTAAACAGACTGCTTGTGGCCAGGCCCAGCAGGGCCTTTCCTCTACTGCATCAGAAGACACGGCAGAGGAAAGGCTCTGCCGGGGCTGGCCAAAAGCAGCCAGTTTACAACACTGCCTCTATTGATTGGCTGTCACTTCGGGGGCGGGAGGTAGGGAGATTGTTGGGAGCTGACACTACTGCTGCTGCTGCTTTGGGGATGGAGGGAGAGAGGGGAATTGTTGGGGGCTTTCACTGCTGCTTTGGAGGCTAGAGGGAGACAGAGAGGGTTGTAGGGTCAGCGTGGGTAACATTTTTTTTTTCTTTTTGCTGGTTGGTTGAGAGTGACGGCTGGTTGACCGGTTAACCAGGATTCTACTGTATTTTCAATCTGTGGGTCAGTTTCACAAAGTGTCTTTTTTGTTTTACATTGTTTGACAGGTTTCCCTCTTTAACCATTCTACCCCACTCATAATTTTTAAAAACTTCTATCATCCCCTTGTCTTATATCATAACCTGTTTAGCCTTTCTTCATTAAGGAGGTAGTTCATCCCCTTTCAATTTTGTTGACCTTCTCTGAATCTTTTCTATTCATCTTGAATTCTTTTTGAGATGGGGCTACCAGAACTGCAGGTTTTATAGTTCATGATTTTGTTTAGTTGATTTTTGCAACTCTATGCAAATTATTTGTTTTGTTTTACTGTTTGTTGATTTGATTGTATTGTGTATATTTTGTAATTCAATTAGGCTTTTATATAATGCAAGATAAATCTGTAAAATAAACAAACTACACACAATACTGAAGTTGCAGATGCAACAGGATCTATACAGAGCCACACTGAGTAGAAAATTTCAATGTATTTATCCACAGTCATTCCAAGATCTTTTTCTTGGGTGGTACCTGTCACACCTATCTCCTGATCCTTTATGAATATGCTAAACAGCATATGTTCCAAAGCAGATCCTTGGAGCACTATACTAGTGACCTTTTCCCATGTGGGTAATTGACCATTCAGTCCTACTCTATCGTCTTTGTTTTAGACAGTTTGTGATCAATAAAAGGATATTGCCTCCAATCCCATAAATCTTTATTTTCCAAAGGAACCCCTCATATGAAAGTTTGTCAAACATCTTCTGAAAATTAAAATATAATATATAAACTAGCTCTTCACCATCCAATTTGTTTATCTTTTGCTAAAGCAATGCTGACAAACTCATTCCCTTTAAGCTGTGATCTATATCTTATAAATTGGAATTGTTCTCAAGGTATACAATTACTTCAACAAAAAATATTACTCAAAAATGGACAAATGAGAATTTATGCTTTTACTTACCTCATTAATTAAGAACTGTAGATGCAGTATAGCTGCAGCACTATCATGCTGGCAACAGCAATCTACTCCAGGTCTCCCCAAGCTGTCACAATTAGAAGTCAAGAAAATTGACAGTTTCAGATATAAGAAGAATTAAAAAATGAAAGGAAAAAGCTATAAAGCATATTGTTCCAGCACATATTAGTCTTCACACAAATGTTCTTACAATTAACATATCTCTTTGATCAAAAATTCTGATTGCAGTTAATCACATTTTAATTGCTCCCCTCTGACCACCACAGAACTATCCTGGCAGTTAGCAGATAGTGACAATAATTAACTTGCTACTCAGTTAGCTAACCAGGAAACAGGCATCAAGGAGGTTTAGTTTTGTCACCTCCACCTACCCAAAGGCTCCCTTCTAGAGCATTTTCCCTACCAAAAATACCAACAGCATGCACCCACCTCCCAAAGACACCCCAACATCATGCAGCCACTTCCCAAAGACACCCCAACAGCATACACCTACTTCCTGAAGTCCTCCTGCCCAAGCATCCACTTACCTCCCAAAGCCCCTCCAAACATATACCCATCCTGAAATTCCTCCTCAAGGGTATCCATCCGCTTCCTAAAAACATCTCCATCTGCCCCTAAGGCCTTACCCAGGCCTAACTAAAAGAGTAAGACAGGCCAGAAGCAATCCCCACCACTCACTCCTATCTATGCTGATTCTTGGTTCAAAATGGAAGAACCGGGACAGGGCAACTAACTTTTTGCATCACGGAGGTATGGTCCCACCACTCCTCTTTGGGTAGCTAGGGTTCCCCATGCTAAACTGATGCCATTGCCTTTCAGATTTTTTAAGGCTTGAAAAGATGGAAAACATCTGCTCGCTTGCCCAAGTGAGGTACATTTTGTCTGTTCAGTTCATACTTTCCTAGAATTTTTGAAGCTAGGTCTGCTAGTGCTATTGCTTCCCTCCAGGTGGTCAACCTTGGTTGGATCCCCCAAAAGTCCTGAACTAAGCTAATTTCTTCAAGTTTTTCCTGAAGAGGAAAGTCTCCCTAAAAATAAATTTTTAGTTTAGCATTCCAATGTCTAAGACACCACCACCTATGCATCATTGCTGCAGAAGCCAAACTCCTGGCCAAGATGCAAATAAGATTGTTCTGTACAATGCATCAACTAAACACAGCACTTATTTCCAGATATGTTACCCTAGACTTCAAAGACTCTAACAAGAACTGTTGTGTTCCCTGTAGAAGGACCCTACATAACTCCCCCCACCCCAAACAGCCATCTGCAAAGACATTGACATAATTGTGAAGATGTGTTTTAGAACTGCTTCTACCTTCCTATATTGCTATTGCATCTTCTATAGGAATGGTCATGTGAATATTTTACTGCTGTGACCGACGCATCTATTTTAGTAACCCACAGAAATCTCCCTTCAGTGTCCCTCATTCAGCCAGTATTACAAGCAGAATTACTTTATGAGGGGTTCAAAAGTGCCTTTGGTTATTAGGTCCCATTCTTTAGCCTCTTTCATATTCACAAGTATCTGGAAAGCATCTGTCACCCATGTGGGCCACGTGTTGGGGGTATGCGGACTGCTCACCGCCCGCCCCCCCCCACCCACTGCCACAACTTCAGGAATGGAAGGGCCAGGCACGTGCAGCGATTGCACACCACCGGTCCACAAGCCTTAACCCGACGACAATTCTGACATCGGAGAGAAAGTCCAGGCCAGCCAATCGCAGCTTGGCTGACCCAGACCTTCTTTCCAATGTCAGAATTGACGTTGGGGGACAGCTTGTGGGCCGGCGGCATGCAATCGCTGCACGCGCCTGGCCCTTCCCCTCGAATCAGCAGCGGGTAGGCCAGGCTTCGGCGAGGCAGGCAGGAAGGCTAGCTTCGGCATGACAGGGAGGGAGAAAGGCAGACAGGCAGGCTGGCTTCGGGGGATGGGATGGGACAAAGGCTGGAAGGCACTGAGGGGGACATAGACCGGGTTTGGGGGGGTTGTAAGCAGAAGAACGACAGAGAGAGAGAAAGGCCTGGACCAAAGGGGAAAGACAGGAGGCAAATGCTGGACTATGGAAAGTGCAACAGAGGGGAGAGAGACCCTGAGGAAGAACAGAGAGATGTACAATCATAACAGAGGAGGGAGAAAGAAGGAGACCTGGACCCAAAGGGGCTGGATTGTGAAAGAGAAAAAGAAAGAAATATTGGACAGTCAGAAGGAAGTGCAACCCGAGACTCATGAAATCACCTGACAACAAAGGTAGGAAAAATGTAATCAAAATTTGTCGATTTTAAAGTCGTCTACCTTAACATCTTTGAAAAAACCCCGAATATAAATGATACTTAGCATTTTCTCTGCATACAGTGTGCTTTGTTTTTATTTTGTTTTTTTGGTTACCATTATGTATTAACAAGATTATATTGTGTGTATATGAAAAATGGATGAAAGAAATTGCATTACAATTAGTATTAGGGGAGAGTGTGGCGCAATGGATAAAGCACACTATCAAAGTAATGGAAAAAGTCCTCAAATTCTCAAATGAAAGCCAACTAGGACTTATAGTGTTGTCATCAAAAATAATAATTAACTCTAGAGCTCTCAGACACCTGCGTTAGCTACAACAAGTTGTTAAAGCTAACTAATGAAGGAAAGGAGGTATCTTTCATCGAGCTCCAGAGTAGTCTAAAACTTTTTTTTAGGAATTTTAAGATGCTACGTGTAATAAACTTTATGTGCAAAGTATTATAAACTAAGAACACAATTGAAGAACCAGCACTTAGCTTATGTGGTGTCTTTTGCCGGTATTTTTTTCAATGCGAATCCTGACCCAACGGGCCCCGTTTCACCCTATTAGGGGCTTCATCAGGGGTAAATGTCTAAAAGATAAAGATAAAAACTTCATGAATCATAAATAATTATTGTTTTAGACAAACTCATATTGTTGACGGGTACTTACTGAGCTGCTAAAGCTCAATCTTTAAAGTTGAAAAATGGCGCTGGCAAACACCGAACGCCACGCATGCGCTTTAAAGCTTATCCACAGCTGTTTACAATGCTAGTTGCGCATGTCTGATGTTACAAATCTGACTCAATATTTGTTTTGAAAATTACTGTAAAAGTTGAAAGTGAAATGTCAAAAGAAAGAACACCACTCTACAGTGGTATTGAGTCCCCTGGGTTTAAGAGTTCCCAGACGAAAAATCCAGCGGGACTCTCTCTGTTGTAGTTTTCTTTTTCTGTCTCCTACTCTAGGATGCGCACATTCTTTGTCAATGCAAAAGAATCTTAAGTCTGAAAACTTATGTTTCTTCTCAGTGCAGTGTTCTACCAGTGGAACATTTAACTTGTTACATTTAAGACTGGACTTATGCTCACTCATTCTTACCCTGAAAGGACGTGTGGACATGCCGACGTAAAGCATATTGCAAGGGCATATGATTACATACACGATAAAGTTGGAATCACACGATAAAAAATGTCTGATGTCATATTTTTTACCATCTTGAGGGTTAACAAACATCTTCTGTGTTAACGTTAAATCACATACACTACATCGTCCACATTTGTAGAAACCCAAAGGCAACATTCTAGATGATGTTATAGAAGATTTTCCCATGGTGTTAACTGTAGGGGAAAACAGATCTTTAAAATTGCTGCCTCGTGAAAAGGCTATTTGTAAATCTTGTAAATCTTGTATGATCTTCCAGTTGTTTTTAAGAATTCTGGCTGCCATATTGCCATGTGTGGAATAGCGAAGGACACAAGTGAATTTATCTGATGGTGTGTTTTCTGTAGTTTTAACCCTCTTTTGTAACAGCCAGTCTCGTTGATAGTATTTTGCTCTTTTGAAAGCTTTTTTCAAAATATCTTTGGGGTAACCTCTTTTTTCAAGTTTCTTGCTTAAATTTTTAGAATGTTTTTTGAAACTTTTGTCTGTTGAACAGTTCCTTTTTAAGCGTAAGAACTGTGAAAAAGGAAGGTTTCTCCTTAGACTTGCTGGATGGCAACTGTTGAAATTAAGAAAAGTGTTGCAATCTGTAGGCTTGGTGTGCACCTCAAACTCAAAATGGTCAAACTGTTGGATAATAATCAAGTCTAAGAACACCAATCTGGTTTTTGAAAAATTCATGGTAAAAGTTATATTTGTATCGCAACTATTAAGCCAAATTGTAAATCTATTTAGCTCTTCTTCCGAGCCTTTCCAGAGCACCAAAATATTGTCAATATAACGGAACCAGCTGTATATGAGGTGTTAAAAAGGAGAATTTTATACCCAGTCCTTTTCAAATCCTGCCATGTAAAGGTTTGCTATAGAGGGAGCGAACACAGCCCTCATGGCTACTCCTTTTAACTGCTTATAAACCTTTCATCGTAAATGAAAAAATTCTCTTTCATGGCAATTTTAGCCAACTGTAGTAGAAATGACGTAGGTATGGTATGTGGTCTCTCTCTCGATTCAAATACTTTTTGAATGGTCATTAAAGCATCGTCTTGGGGAATCGAGGTGTACAATGAAGTCACATCAAACGTTGCTAGAATGAATGGAAAACTGTCACTGCAGACATCAGTTAATTTTAACATGATGTCTCTGGAATCTTGAACATAAGAATCTATTTTCTTGACCTCATCTTTAAGAAATTCGTCGATGAACCTCTAGATGACATGATTGGCCTCCCTGGAGGGTTGATAAGACTCTTATGTATTTTTGGTAATACATAAAATGCTGGAACCATAGGTGCCTGTTTGTTTAAAAATCTATAATCTTTTGAAGTCAAATCGCCCTCTAATACCCCTTGATGAAAGGTTTTATAAGCAGTTAAAAGGAGTAGCCATGGGGGCTGTGTACGCTCCCTCTATAGCAAACCTTTACATGGCAGGATTTGAAAAGGAAAAATGATGAGTGAAAAATTCTCCTTTTGAACACCTCATATACAGCTGGTTCCGTTATATTGACGATATTTTGGTGCTCTGGAAAGGCTCGGAAGAAGAGCTAAAAAGATTTACAATTTGGCTTAATAGTTGCGATACAAATATAACTTTACCATGAATTTTTCAAAAATCAGATTGGTGTTCTTAGACTTGATTATTATCCAACAGTTTGACCATTTTGAGTTTGAGGTGCACACCAAGCCTACAGATCGCAACACTTTTCTTAATTTCAACAGTTGCCATCCAGCAAGTCTAAGGAGAAACCTTCCTTTTTCACAGTTCTTACGCTTAAAAAGGAACTGTTCAACAGACAAAAGTTTCAAAAAACATTCTAAAAATTTAAGCAAGAAACTTGAAAAAAAGAGGTTACCCCAAAGACATTTTGAAAAAAGCTTTCAAAAGAGCAAAATAATATCAACGAGACTGGCTGTTACAAAAGAGGGTTAAAACTACAGAAAACACACCATCAGATAAATTCATTTGTGTCCTTCGCTATTCCACACATGGCAATATGACAGCCAGAATTCTTAAAAACAACTGGAAGATCATACAAACCCACCCCATTTTTAAGGATCAAGATTTACAAATAGTCTTTTCACGAGGCAGCAATTTTAAAGATCTGTTATCCCCTACAGTTAACACCATGGGAAAATCTTCTATAACATCATCTAGAATGTTGCCTTTGGGTTTCTACAAATGTGGACGATGTAGTGTATGTGATTTAACGTTAACACAGAAGACGTTTGTTAACCCTCAAGATGGTAAAAAATATGACATCAGACATTTTTTATCGTGTGATTCCAACTTTATCATGTACGTAATCATATGCCCTTGCAATATGCTTTACGTCGGCATGGCCACACGTCCTTTCAGGATAAGAATGAGTGAGCATAAGTCCAGTCTTAAATGTAACAAGTTAAATGCTCCACTGGTAGAACACTGCACTGAGAAGAAACATAAGTTTTCAGACTTAAGATTCTTTTGCATTTACAAAGAATGTGCGCAATCCTAGAGGAGGAGACCGAAAAAGAAAACTACAACAGAGAGAGTCCCTCTGGATTTTTCGTCTGGGAACTCTTAAACCCAGGGGACTCAATACCACTGTAGAGTGGTGTTCTTTCTTTTGACATTTCACTTTCAACTTTTACAGTAATTTTCAAAACAAATATCGAGTCAGATTTGTAACAACATCAGACATGCGCAACTAGCATTGTAAACAGCTGTGGATAAGCTTTAAAGCGCATGCGTGGCGTTCAGTGTTTGCCAGCGCCATTTTTCAACTTTAAAGATTGAGCTTTAGCAGCTCAGTAAGTACCCGTCAACAATATGAGTTTGTCTAAAACAATAATTATTTATGATTCATGAAGTTTTTATCTTTATCTTTTAGACATTTACCCCTGATGAAGCCCCTAATAGGGTGAAACGGGGCCCGTTGGGTCAGGATTCGCATTGAAAAAAATACCGGCAAAAGACACCACATAAGCTAAGTGCTGGTTCTTCAATTGTGTTCTTAGTTTATAATACTTTGCACATAAAGTTTATAACATGTAGCATCTTAAAATTCCTAAAAAAAAGTTTTAGACTACTCTGGAGCTCGATGAAAGATACCTCCTTTCCTGCATTAGTTAGCTTTAACAACTCGTTGTAGCTAACGCAGGTGTCTGAGAGCTCTAGAGTTAATTATTATTTTTGATGACAACACTATAAGTCCTAGTTGCCTTTCATTTGCAATGGATAAAGCTACAGCCTCAGCACCCTGAGGTTGTGGGTTCAAACCCTTGTGACCTTGGGCAAGTCACATAACCCTTGGCTTCCTGTGCTCCTTGTGACCCTGGGCAAGTCACATAACCCCCCCCCCCATTGCCCCAAGTACATTAGATAGATTGTGAGACTGCTGGGACAGACAGGAAAAAATGCTTGAGTACCTGAATAAAGTAATGTAAACCGTCCCCTGGGAGAACGGTATAAAAAATTAAATTTTTTAAAAAAATTATGATTATGGAGGTGGAGTCAGGGGCGGAGTTTGGGCAGATCTGGGGCGGAGTTTGGCCAGGGGTACTCGGTTGGCATTTGTTAGGCTTAGGGGATACTCGGCTTGAAAAGGTTGAGAAACACTGCCCTAGATATCATGGTATGCAGCTATTCCTTCCGAAATAGCCCAACACATCTTCTGAGGCAGAGAACTCATCCTCCTTCTGTTCTTCATGCAAGCCATTCAACTCGTCTTCAAGGGAATCCAGCAGGGATTGTGGGGTTTTTCTTATATGTTATCTTTCCCCTCCTTTAAGGGAATTAAATCTGTTGGGAAGTTTAGTCAATCTCTTGTCTTCAAGCTGGTAGACTGCCTGACTATTAGACTGATAGGCCAGCCTCAACTATTTCATAAAGCCCTGAAAACTCTGCTGTTCACACAATATTTAAACGGCTTAGCTACAGTATCAACGAAATGATAATAATACAGCTCTTGCTTCTCTTATGCTCTTCTTCTTATGTACTCTAGTCTTAATTACATGTGAACCGAGTTGAGCTCCATTGGGAGATGACCCGATATATAAATTGAAGATTAAGGGGGATCACGCGATGATGTGAGCAGAGGAAAACGTGGGTTAGCTCTGCTCCCGGGCCCCGCTTTACATCACTACTCACCGCGCTAAAAATTTCGCTTCTTTTGGGCTGCAATACCGATCTTTCGTCCTGCCTCCCATATGGACAGATATTTACAACTTGACAGAGGGATGGCAGGTAAATCTACCAAAAAGCCGCAAGAGGCAAGCAAGGAGGTGGTGGAGAAAATGGCACCGTCGTTAACAGCTTCCACGGAGGAGTTTACTCCGGCCCAGCTGACCCAGCTATCTAGTGCGGTAAAATGCACTTTGGAGCCCCAGCTCGAAAAATTGTCCTGTCAGCTGGGGCAGGTGGATGCCTTGCTCCCAGACACCGTGAGACGAACGGGGGAGCTGAAATTACGGGTGTCGGAGCTCAAGGACACCAATTTGGCCAGAGTCCCGACGACTGCGGTGACTGAGTAGGCCGCTAAACTAGAGGACTTGGAGAATCGCTCCAGGAGGAGTAACCTAAGATTTGTGGGGCTGCCTCAATCTTTACCTGACCAACAGCTCGGCACCCTGCTCACCTCCTGGCTCCAAAAAGAGCTCCCCTTGCTGGCAGATATGGGACCCATATGCTTTGAGAGAGCACATCACCTGGGTCGGGCGGTAGAGGGACAGCAAAGACCACGAGCAGTAATTGTGAAAGTGCACAACTACCTTTACAAAGCAGCGCTGCTGTGTAAATACAGAGATCGTCAGGACTCTTTGCAGTATGAGGATCATAGGGTTTATATCTTTCAGGACTATTCTTCTACGTTGCAGTCCCGCCAGAAAAAATTTCATCCTATTTGTGCTGCACTGGCTGAGAAGATCAGATTTTTGTTTCTCTACCCAGCTATCCTGAAAATTTTCCGAGATGGTTCCTGGACCGTGTTTGACTCAGTAGACAAGGCTCAAGTAATTTTGGACTCCCTTAACCATTGACTTGGCTGTTAGCTTGTTCATGATCTGCTTATTTTGTAGGCCTATTGTGGGGCTCTGGGGGATGTGTTCACACACTCTCAGGCCCGCTAAGGCCTTGCACAGATGGCTGGTGGTATGGGGTGAGGCCCTATACATTTCTGTGAATCTCCCCAGCGCTAGCACTGTATTTCGTGGGACTTGTGCCCATGTGGTTTGTGTGGGGTGTTGGGGTATTGGAGTTGGGTTGCTGGGATTTGTGTCTGGGTTGAGAGTGGCATTGTTTTGCTTTTCCTCTGTTTTTTTTTTTTTTTTCTTCTTCTGTCTCTGGCGGATCTTTATTCTTACTTAGCCTGGCTACCACTAAAATTGTTTCTTGGAATGTGTGGGGTATTACCTCTCCCATAAAACGCACTAAAATCTTGCAAGCTCTCCAAAGGCAAGGGGCCGATATAGTGTGCCTTCCAGAAACACTACTCTCTGATGCAGAACACCAAAAGTTACAGCGCTCGTGGATTGGCGCCATCTACTTTTTTCCTCTGGGAGCAGACACGGGAGGGGGGGGCGGTTCTTATACGTAAATCATTAAAATGCACAGCTACACTCCGCCTAAGTGACTCTCAGGGCCGCTACCTATTGCTCGATTTGAATTTACGAGGCCGTGCCCTTTATTAGTAGTTTACGGTCCCACACAGAGATAAGCAGTTCTATAGAGATCTGTTGCACTTCTGTACTACTGCTCAACTAGATAACTTGATGGTGGTGGGGGATATGAACTTGGTACATGACCCTAATCTGAATAGGTCCACTGGTCTTCCTTCTGGAGGTGAAGGGGCAAGTAATGATTTAGTGGCTTTTACTACAGCTCTGGATTTGGTGGACACGTGGCGCTCGTTACACCCGAGAGAGAGGGATTACACATACCTCTCCAGGGCCCATGGACCTTATTTCCGTCTGGACTATGTTTTTGTTCAGCGGGGGTTGTTTCCTTTTATCTCTTCAGTGGTAGTGGGCCCTGGGGAAGTGTCTGATCACTGCATGATGTGGATTGAGCTAGAGTCCCCTCATTTCTAACATCAACAGGGGGAGGGGGGGGTGGCGATTTCCTGCTTATCTGTATAAGGATCCTCAATTTTCTAAGTATCTTCATACAAAGTGGGAGGATTATGCTCAAAATAATTTGATACATCTTAATGGCCCATTTTTGTTTTGGTCGGTGGGGAAGGCTATGCTCCGGGGAGATATAATTGCCTATGTTAGTGCTCGAAATAAATGGTTGACCGCTGGTACCTTGGGTTTGGAGAAACAGGTTCAGAAGCACAAGGTGGTGTATGTTAGGATCCCCTCTCGGGCTAATAAGGAGGTCTTGCTGACCTCTCAATTGGCTTTGGACTCTATGATGCATGTTGTTCTACAGGACATGGAAGTTTTTCCATTATGGCAACAAGAGTGGGAAGTTGCTGGCAACCATAGTTAAAGCATGGGGAGGGCCCAGACATATCACTGCCATCAAAGATTCCACAGGCACACTACATTCTAAACCTGAACAAATTTCCTGTATGTTTGCAGAATTCTTCTCCTCCTTATATGATAAGGGAGCCTCTCCATCGGAGGCCTCCCTTGGAGATTTTTTGCTTCAGTCTCAGTTACCTCGGCTCTCTGCAACACAATTAGATACTTTGAGTTCTCCTTTCACGGCCCTGGAGCTCCAAAAAGCCATAGCTTCCCTCAAATTGGGCTCTTTCCCAGGGCCTAATGGATTTTCTGGGGAATTTTATAGGATACTACAGGTTCCCTTGGTATGACCCCTCCTTGCTTACTATGACACTGCTTTGCATGAGGAAGCATTCCCGGACCAGGCTAACTCTGCTTTGATTACTTTACTCCCCAAACCTAAGGCGGATGCTGCACTGGTGACTGCCTATCGACCAATTTCTTTAATAAATGTAGATCTTAAGTTGTTTTCTACACTTTTGGTGTCCAGGCTAGCTATGATCCTACCAGAGTTGATTGGGGAAGAACAGGTGGGCTTTGTTAGAGGCCATCAATCAGTCTTGAATGTCTGGAAATTGCTTTGGGCTATGGCCCATTGTCAACATCACGAGGTGCCCTCCATGGTGGTCAGCCTGAACGCCGAAAAAGCTTTTGATAAAGTGCTGTAGCCCTTTTTATTTGGGGTCCTTTTCTATTTGGGCGTACACGGCATGGTCCTACAGGCCATTAAAGCTCTTTATCATAACCCTACATCGGAGTCGTCCAGGAGCTGTCCCAAATCACCGAGCAGGCCCATGACAAGTCCCATCCTCGAGACACCCAAATCATCAGCTTTGAAACCAGCAATTGGGATACAGGAAATGGCTAGCGGCACTGACTCCTGGCAGCTGGTGACCTCCTCCATGGGCAAACATAGAAGACTCCCCCCCTTTTTCAATCTTTTCATCTTCTCCTTCTTCTTACAAACAGGGCAGCTATACATCAACCCCTCAACTCACCCTGCGGAACAGATTCCAGATTTTTCAGGAAGGAATTGCCGATGAGGAACAGGAGCAGGCCCAATACACAGCTCCATCTCCAGGGACAACTGACCGGCTCCCCCCAAAGAAGCGCAGAGTAATAGTCATCGGGGATTCCATGCTGAGGGGCACCGAGGGACCAATTTGCAGACCGGATATTCAATCTAGGGAGGTCTGCTGTCTGCCTGGAGCCAGGATACAAGATGTCACCGCCAGTCTGGATAGACTACTCACGTCCCGAGACCACTTTCCTATGCTTCTTGTCCACATAGGAACCAACGACACTGCCAGGAACACACCGGAGACCATCACCAGAGTCTTTGGAGTACTGGGTGAGAGGTTGAATCGGACAGGAGCGCAGGTGGTTTTCTCATCGATCCTCCCAGTTAGAGGCAAGGGAAGAGCCAGAGATGAACGTATCCTGAGGACGAACGAGTGGCTACAGGGATGGTGCCGGGATATGAACTTCAGATTCCTAAACCATGGGGAAGCGCTACAAGGACTTCAGGGACCAGACGGACTCCATCTGACCAGTAGGGGTAAGAATGTCTTCGGACACTGACTAGCCCGCCTGCTTCACAGGGCTTTAAACTAGGTAAGTCGGGGGAGGGTACCCATTCACATATTAGTGCAGAAAGGAATTATCCTGATGAGGTGAGTCGAAACTCCGCTTCCATGTCCAAGGTAAGTACCCACATTGCAAACAGTTCTTTAGGAGTCACACCGACTCGGGTAGGATACGCCTCACAGGGACTTAGCAAACACAAGATATGGAGGGCCATGTATGTCAATGCACACAGTTTAGGTAACAAAATTCTAGAATTAGAGGCTGAAAAAAGGAATGCTGACCTAGATGTAGTGGCAATATCTGAAACTTGGTTCACGGACTCACTTGGGTGGGATATAGCTATACCGGGCTACAATCTACTTCGTCAGGACAGAGACGGCAGGTTAGGAGGGGGGGTAGCTCTATACATTAAAGAGGACATCAAAACCACCAGGATCACAGATGTCAAGTACACCGGGGAGTCCCTCTGGGTAAACCTGGCAAGAGGCAGAGAAAAATGCCTGTATCTAGGTGTGGTATACAGACCCCCAAGACAACTGGAAGACATGGATGCAGAATTAATTGAAGACATAGAGAATATCACTCTACGAGGAGAAGCTGTACTGCTAGGGGACTTCAATATGCCTGATGCAGACTGGAACTCATTTTCAGCGACAACCAGCGGTAGCAGGAGGCTCTTAACCTCCATAAAGGGAGCACGTTTCAAACAAATGGTAACAGAGCCCAATAGGGCCCAGGCGATCCTCGACCTGGTATTCACCAACGGGGAAAGCGTCTCAGAGGTCTCAGTAGGAGATACGCTAGCCTCCAGCGACCACAACATAGTATGGTTCAACCTTAGGAAAGGCTTCCCTAGATCAAACACGAAAACAAAGGTACTCAATTTCCGGGGCACAGACTTCGCACGCATGGGAGATTTCATCCATCGGACGCTGCAGGACCAAGCGGAGACCGATGATGTAGAAGCTAAGTGGTTAACACTGAAATCAACCATACATGAAGCAACTAGCCGCTTCATAAAATCAGTAAATAAACGACAAAGAAACAATAAACCCCAATGGTTCACCGCGGAGATCTCGCACCTCATTAAGGAGAAGAAAAAAGTGTTTCTCTCCTACAAGCGCATGGAGAAAAGAGAGGCAAAGGTAGAATATAGGACCAGGTCTACAGCGGTCAAAATGGCAGTTAGGGAGGCAAAACTTCAAGTGGAAGAAATTCTTGCAAAAAACATTAAAAAGGGGGACAAATCCTTCTTCAGGTATATTAGTGTCAGAAAAAGGAACACAGGCGGGATAGTATGCCTTAGAAGACCGGACGGAAGTTACGTGGAAGCAGATTCCGATAAAGCCGAACTACTGAATGAATACTTCTGCTCAGTCTTCACCTGTGAGGCACCGGGACACGGTCCGCAGTTGAAGGCAACACAAAGCACAGAAGACCCGTTTCAGAATTTTGAGTTCACATCAGGTGAAGTTTACAGTGAACTGGCAAGACTCAAGGTGAACAAAGCCATGGGACCAGACAATTTGCACCCAAGAGTGCTCAGAGAATTGAGCGATGTCCTGGCGAAACCGTTGGCTGAGCTATTCAATCTCTCCCTAAGTAAGGGGAAAGTTCCCCTGGACTGGAAATTAGCTAATGTCGTTCCTCTGCATAAAAAGGGTTGCAGGGCAGAGGCTGCGAATTATAGACCGGTGAGTCTCACATCAATAGTGTGCAAACTCATGGAAACACTAATTAAAAGCAAATTGTACACGATCTTGAATGAAGGGAATCTTCGGGATCCCAGTCAGCATGGATTCACCAAGGGTAGGTCCTGCCAATCCAATTTCATCAGCTTCTTTGACTGGGTAACAAGAAAGTTGGACTTGGGAGAGTCTTTGGACGTCGTGTACCTGGACTTCAGTAAAGCTTTTGACAGTGTCCCACACCGCAGGCTGCTAAGCAAGATGGAATCGATGGGGTTAGGAGAGACACTAACTGCATAGGTCAATGATTGGCTGAGTGGCAGACTTCAGAGGGTGGTGGTTAATGGTACCCTCTCTAAAACATCAGAGGTGACCAGTGGAGTGCCGCAGGGCTCGGTCCTGGGTCCACTCCTTTTCAACCTATTCATAGGGGATCTGACTCAAGGACTTCAAGGTAAAATAACGCTATTCGCCGATGACGCCAAACTATGTAATATAGTACGTGAATGCAGTTTACAGAATTATATGGCGCAGGACCTGTTTACATTGGAAAGTTGGTCCTTAACCTGGCAGCTAGGCTTCAATGCTAAGAAATGTAATGTCATGCACCTCGGAAGCAGAAATCCATGCAGGATGTACTTCTTGAATGGAGAAACTTTAACTAGGACTTCAGCAGAACGAGATTTAGGAGTAATCATCAGTGCAGACATGAAAACTGCCAATCAAGTGGAGAAGGCTTCATCTAAGGCAAGGCAGATATTGGGTTGTATCAATAGAAGTTTCGTCAGCCAAAAGCCTGAAGTCATAATGCCGATGTACAGGGCCATGGTGAGACCTCATCTGGTGTACTGTGTGCAATTCTGGAGGCCACATTACAGTAAAGATGTGCGCAGAATTGAATCGGTTCAGCGGACGGCCACCAGGATGATCTTGGGGCTCAAGGGTCTCTCGTACGAAGAGAGACTGAACAAATTGCAGCTCTACACTCTCGAGGAACGTAGGGAGAGGGGAGACATGATCGAAACATTTAAATACCTCACGGGATGTGTCGAAGTGGAAGATGATATTTTTTTTCTCATGGGGCCCTCAGCCACAAGAGGGCACCCGCTCAAACTCAGGGGGGAAACTTTCATGGCTACACCAGAAAGTATGTCTTCACAGAGAGAGTGGTTGATCATTGGAACAAGCTTCCAGTGCAGGTGATCGAGGCAGACAGCGTGCCAGACTTTAAGAATAAATGGGATACCCATGTAGGATCCCTACGAGGGTCAAGATAAGGAAATTGGGTCATTAAGGCATAGACAGGGGGTGGGTAAGCAGAGTGGGCAGACTTGATGGGCTGTAGCCCTTTTCTGCCGTCATCTTCTATGTTTCTATGTGTGTTAGTCAATGGGATTCGGTCCCCTTCTTTTCCTATTGCCCCTGGAACTAGACAGGGGTGTCCCCTTTCCCCATTGTTTTTTCTTTTGACCTTGGAACCGTTACTTTCCCTGATTAGGCTGTCCCCAGAAATCACGGGGGTCCTGCTGTCCGAGGTCTCAGTTAAGGCACTTGCTTACACTGATGATCTCTTGCTGGTTCTAACTGACCCCCAGAAGTCTTTACCTATACTCTTGGATACTATTTCTCATTTTGGGGCTTTCTCTGGGTTTACATTGAATTATCATAAGTCTCAGGCTCTTCTCATATTTCCAGAGGTTAGGGCTTCCTGAGTGGGTCCCTTCCCTTTACAGTGGGCAGCTGATTATATCAAATATTTAGGGGGTCTTAATTCCTACTCACCTTTCCTGATTGTATACTCTCAATATATAGCCTTTGTTGCAAGATAAATTTGCTCTTCGCCTACATGTCTCCCGCAGAGCTTACTTGGCGGGGATAGCTCTGACCTCCAGCTGTGCCAAGTGTGGTTGTTGCGAGGCCACTTTGGGTCACATGTTCTGGCAGTGCCCTCTGGTGCAGCGCTTCTGGGACCTGTTGTTGCAGACCCTCTCCTCCCTTTGGAAGTGTGGCATTAAGTTGGAGGCACAAATCCTTTTTGATGTTTTCTCTCTGGAATCCCCTAAGCCAAAGGGATACCCTACTTTTCTTCAGCGGGCAATACTTCAAGGAAAAAGACTATTCTGATGCTTTGGTTGGAACAGCGGGCACCTACTCTTCAACAATGGCGGCAGCACATGAAATCTAGAAATAAATTCACGAAACAGCTACAATAAAAGAAAACACCCTTTAGTAATTAATCATGATATTTAGTCCAAAATATTTGAGACCAAGTAAAGGAAATAAAACAAAGGAAAAAAGAAAAAAAAAAAACTTTTCAATACTAGGGAGCAGTGACAAGAGTACAAATCGGCAGCCGGTTCATTTTAAACTATAAAAAAGACTATCGGCCTAATCATTACTCCTCCCCCTTCTCTGGCCACAATAAAATCTAACAATTGCTCAGGTTCAAAAAAATTGGTAATTTTTTCCACCTAAAGGTCACAAAACATTTTGCTGGAAATTTCAATATGAAGGATGCATCCAAGGCTTGGACTCTAGGTCTATATGCCAGTCTTTCCTTCTTTTCTGTGTCACTTGAGATACAGTATATCAGGAAACATACATGGTATTGATCCAAGGAATTGCTCATTAATGTGTCTGAAATAAGTCTGAAGATTTAAATCCCTATCAAATTCCAAAGCAAATGTCACAATGAGGGTAGTTCTCTCTATTAATTACTTCCAAGGAGCTTTCCAGAAAATTTGTTAAGTTCATCTGAACATCCTCCCCTCTAGCCGTATCAATCAGTGTTGAATTTCCTATATTATTCCCAATAGAGATATATTGAACTCTCAATATTGGAGATAAATTCTCAGAAGAAATTAACAATCTCTCTCTCATATCTCCTTACCATTTCAACGGCTGATACAATTGGGGATTTTGGAAAATTCAAAATTCTTAAATTATTTCTTCTTTGTTTATTCAATTGAAAACAAAAATGGAACTCAGAACTTCATAAATATTGTAAGATTGAAAACAAAAATGGAAGTCAAAAATTCATAAATATTATGTTTCATTAAGTAAGTCCGAAAACAATCTCTTCCTTATATGCTTTCCATGGTCAACGGGGAGGAGAAAAGACCTCAGACTATTTACTAATCAGAACACACCAGCCGAATGGCTATTCAGCTAGTCTACACAGTGCTGTAATCATCGGTCTTCCTCCACCCCCATTATTCAGTACCAATTGTGCAGAATATGAATGTGCGCTTACAATTTCTCAACAGTCTAAATCAGTTTTCTTCAACCTTTTTTACACCTATGGACCGGTGGAAGTAAAATAATTATTTTGTGGACCGGCACCGGTCCGTGGACTAGTGGTTGAAGAACACTGGGCTAAGTCGTGGGCCAGGCCCCACCTATCTCTGCCCAATCTCCACTCCAGACCCCATCCCCATAATAGTACTAATTGTAACACTATTTTTTCTGTTCAGTTTTCATATACACACACACAATATAATCTTATATTAACAACAGATAATGGTTAACCACAAAATGAAACTGCATAAAGCACACTGTATGCTTCTCAACATTCATTCCTACCAGAACACAGATAACCCCTATGCAAATACAGGACCAAAAACTAAGGGCTCCTTTTATCAAGCCGCGCTAGCGGTTTAACGCACGTAATAGTGCGCATTAAACCACTAGCCGCTACTGCCTCCTCTTAAGCAGGTGGTAGTTTTTGGCCAGCGCAGGGTTTAGCGCGTGATGAAACATCACGCGCATTAACCCCACTAGCGCGGTTTGATAAAAGGAGCCCTAAAAATACTAAATATATACAAACAAACTCTAAGATGCAAGATTCTGCATGCAGTACAACCCCAGAAAAAAAGAAACAAATGCATTTCTTCCAGAACAGTGCAAAATATAGACAGCAAATGAAAATTCTCAAAATTGACACAATTCAATCACTAAATTGAAAATAAAATCATTCCCCCTACCTTTGTTGTCTCCCTCCCTCCATGTTTTTTTAACTAGCTTTCTAATTCTCTAATTAAAGACAAATAGTAAATGACCAGATATACTTCTATAGTGTTCTCCCCAGAAATTTTTTTCCAGCCGGGTGGCATGAAAAAGTAGACGGGTGGGACGGGGAAAATTAAATGTGTACTATTTTTATTAATTAATTATTATTATTTTTCAGTGCTCAATATGAATTCCTTTTTAAGGTTTGACACTTGTGCCAGAATATTTTTACTAAATTTAAGAAGTATTCAATTCTAGAAGTGAATAATTAGATATTCGCCCTCTTTCAAATGGTACAGAGGTTTAAAAAGGGAAGTTCAATCTAACCATTTATTTCTGCGTGAATTTAAACAACTAAAAAAAATAAAAAAAAGATAAATATAGCTCATCCAGTCATACAACAAACGGCTCTACAGCACCTCTAATAATGTTTTGAACACTAGCTTCCTTCCTGAGTTCTCACTGAGGATATGAAATAGATGCGATCCCCACTTCCAGACCTCTGCCACATAATTTATGGAGAGGTGTTACTGAGCCTTGAAGGAGATCTGTGTGATTGCACTACAGCAAAATAAAAAAGTAGCAGATAAAGATCAAAGTGCAGGACAAAACAGTTTAGATAAAGATGCAGGCAATAATTAGCAATGTATTAAAAATATTTTATTTTTATTTGCTTATAATGTCATTTGATAGTTGCTTGTTATTAATACAACTTTAATTTAATTCTTTATAGTGTGTGTGTGGGAGGGGGAGAGAGAACAACACCTAGGTCAACAGTAAAGTTAGAATAGGGTCATTGAATCCAGTGGCGTACTTAGTATATATAACAGCCAGTGCTGATCATTTTTTAACAACCCCCTCCTCTATTAAAAAAAGAGTTATTTTTAGTAATAATCCATGAGTCACACAACAAGGGTGCATCTAGGAAAAGGCAGCATCTTAAACACTGCACTGAGCACTAGAACACCAACACACTCATTGTAAAACTAAACAACCCAGATCCTGCACAGTCAATTGATCATGTACAGTCGATGCTAACAGAAAGTCATGTCCTTTTCATACACACAGAATACAGATATACCCTCGCCCAATCTATATATATAAAATCGGAGGTATGTATGTATGTATGTATGTGTGTGTGTGTGTATGTGCCGCGATCACGCAAAAACGGCTTGACCGATTTGAACGAAACTTGGTATGCAGATCCCTCACTACCTGGGGTGATATGTTCTGGGGGTCTCGCGGCCCACCTGCACACGTGGGCGGAGCTACAAACAGAACATCAGATTTCACCCATTCATGTCAATGGAAAAAATGTAAAAAGCTGCCATTCTCACAGTAATTCAAAAACGGCTTGACCGATTTGAACGAACCTTGGTATGCAGATCCCTCACTACCTGGGGTGATATGTTCTGGGGGTCTCGCGGCCCACCTGCACACGTGGGCGGAGCTACAAACAGAAAAAGCAATGTTACTTACCGTAACAGTTGTTATCCAGGGACAGCAGGCAGCTATTCTCACTAGTGGGTGATGTCATCCGACAGAGCCCCGATACGGACATCTTGCAAGCATGTCTTGCTTGAAGAAACTCAGAAGTTTCGAGATGCCCGCACCGCGCATGCGCCAGTGCCTTCCCGCCCGATGCTCCGGGCGTGTCTTCTCAGTTCAGGTAGCTAGCAGAGAAGCCAACCCAGGGGAGGTGGGTGGGACGTGAGAATAGCTGCCTGCTGTCCCTGGATAACAACTGTTACGGTAAGTAACATTGCTTTATCCCAGGACAAGCAGGCAGGTATTCTCACTAGTGGGTGACCTCCAAGCTAACCTCAATGGGATGGTGGGAGAGTTGGCAACTTAGGAGAATAAATTTTGTAACACTGTTTGGCCAAACTGTCCATCCCTTCTGGAGAAAGTATCCAGACAATAATGAGAGGTGAATGTATGAACCGAGGACCAAGTGGCAGCCTTACAAATCTCCTCAATCGGTGTCGATCTGAGGAAGGCTACAGAGGCTGCCATTGCTCTGACCTTATGGGCTGTGACCTTACAGGGAAGGGGTAATCCAGCCTGGGCATAGCAGAAAGAGATACAAGCCGCCATCCAGTTGGAGATGGTGCGCTTCGATACAGGTCGTCCCAACTTGTTTGGATCAAAGGAGACGAAAAGTTGAGGAGCAGTTCTGTGTGGTTTGGTGCGATCCAAGTAGAAAGCCAAAGCAAGTTTACAGTCCAGAGTGTGCAGAGCTGATTCTCCAGGATGAGAATAAGGCTTTGGAAAAAACACTGGAAGCACGATGGATTGGTTGAGATGAAATTCAGAGACCACCTTAGGTAGGAATTTCGGATGAGTGCAGAGGACCACCTTGTCATGATGGAAAACAGTGAAAGGCGGGTCCACCACCAAGGCCTGAAGCTCACTGACCCTGCGAGCAGATGTGAGGGCCACCAGAAAAACCACTTTCCAAGTGAGAAACTTTAGTGGAGCCTTGCTCAGAGGCTCAAAAGGAGGTTTCATAAGCTGAGAAAGGACAACATTAAGATCCCAAACCACTGGAGGCGGTTTGAGAGGAGGATTGACATGAAAAAGTCCTTTCATAAATCTGGAAACCACAGGATGAGAAGAGAGAGGTTTCCCTTGTAGAGGCTGATGGAAAGCCGCAATAGCACTCAGGTGGACTCGTATAGATGTCGACTTGAGACCGGACTGAGACAGGTGTAGAAGATAATCCAACACAGAGGATAGGGAGGCTCGCTGAGGCTCCTTAGAATTGGAAATACACCATGAAGAAAATCTAGTCCATTTCTGGGAGTAGCATTGATGAGTAGCAGGCTTCCTGGAAGCCTCCAAGACATCCCTCACCGCCTGGGAAAACTGGTGGGGAGTTATGTTGAGAGGAACCAAACTGTCAGGTGGAGAGACTGCAGGTTGGGATGAAGTAGAGATCCCTGATGCTGAGTAAGCAGTGAAGGAAACACTGGAAGAAGGAATGGCTCCCTGCTGCTGAGTTGAAGCAGAAGGGAGAACCAAGGTTGCCTGGGCCACCGAGGAGCTATTAGAATCATGGTGGCTTGGTCTGATTTCAACTTGACCAGAGTCTTCTGAATGAGAGGAAACGGAGGAAACGCATACAGAAATTGATTCCCCCAATCCAGCAGAAAGGCATCTGCCTCAAGTCGATGAGGAGTGTAGATCCTGGAGCAAAACTGAGGCAGCTTGAAGTTGTGGGGAGCCGCAAAGAGGTCTATTTGAGGCGTCCCCCATTGTGCAAAGACCTGATGAAGGGGGTTGGAATGGAGAGTCCATTCGTGAGGTTGGAGGAGACGACTCAAGTTGTCTGCCAAGACATTGTCCTTCCCCTGAATGTAGACAGCTTTGAGGAAGGCATTGTGGCGAACTGCCCAATCCCAGACTCTGAGAGCTTCCTGGCAGAGGGAGGCCGATCCCGTGCCCCCCTGCTTGTTCACATAATACATGGCGACCTGGTTGTCTGTACGGATGAGGACCACCATGTCGTGAAGCAGATGTTGAAAAGCTTGAAGAGCATAGAAGATGGCTCTGAGCTCCAGAAGATTGATCTGATGGAGGCGGTCCGCACTGGTCCAGAATCCCTGAGTGCGAAGCCCATCCAGATGAGCCCCCCAGGCATAGGTCAAGGAATCGGTTGTGAGAACCTTCTGATGAGGAGGAGTGTGAAACAGCAAACCTCTGGATAGATTCGAAGAGGTCATCCACCAAAGTAGAGACTGCCGAAGAGCAGGAGTGACTATGATGTGTCGAGTCAACGGGTCTGACACTTGAGTCCATTGAGAAGCCAGGGTCCACTGAGGAATTCTGAGATGGAGCCTGGCAAAGGGTGTCACATGAACTGTAGAGGCCATGTGGCCCAGGAGGACCATCATGTGTCTCGCTGAGATGGACTGGCGAGAAGACACAGACTGGCAGAGACGAAGAAGAGCATCCATGCGCTGAGGAGGAAAGAATGCTCGAAGCTGAATGGTGTCCAGTACCGCCCCGATGAAGGGAAGGGACTGGGTAGGCTGCAGATGAGATTTGGGAAAATTGATCTCGAAGCCCAGGCTCTGCAGGAAGCAGATCGTGGTCAAGGTCGCCGAAATGACCTTTGGAGCTGACGGGGCCTTGATGAGCCAGTCGTCGAGGTATGGAAATACCTGAAGACCCTTGTTCCGGAGTGCAGCGGCCACCACCACCAGACACTTCGTGAAGACTCTGGGAGACGAGGACAGGCCGAATGGAAGCACTCGATACTGGAGATGTAGATGTCCCACCCGAAATCTGAGGAACTTGCGGGAGGCCGGATGAATGGGAATGTGAGTGTAGGCCTCCTTGAGATCCAGAGAGCATAACCAGTCGTTCCGCTCGAGGAGAGGGTAGAGAGAAGCAAGCGTCAGCATGCGAAACCTCTCTCTGACTAGGAATTTGTTGAGGGCCCTGAGGTCCAAAATGGGTCACAGGTCGCCCGTCTTCTTCGGAACAAGGAAGTACCGGGAGTAAAACCCCTGGTTCAGTTGGTCCGTCGGGACCGGCTCCACGGCACGAAGCCGGAGCAAAGCCTGAGCTTCCTGGAGAAGAAGGGCGGTCTGAGTCAAGTTGGAAGGATACTCTCTTGGAGGGTGGTCCGGAGGGACCCGATGGAAATGAAGAGAGTATCCTTCCTTGATGATAGTAAGGACCCAGAGGTCGGTTGTTATGGCCTCCCAGCGATGATAAAAATGATGGAGGCGCCCTCCGATGGGAAAAACAGGGGGAGGCAGAACGAGGTTGGTTATGCCCTCGACGAGACAGTCAAAAAGGCTGAGTGGTCTTAGGGACAGCAGGCGACTGAGACTTAGGCTGACCCTTCTGGGGAGGCTGGCGTTTCGCCGGTTGCCTCGCAGGTGGAGTTTGCCTCGGCTGATAACGCCTCTGATAAATCAACGGCGGACGAGAAGGTCGAGACTGCTGAGGCTTAGGCTTTGGCCGAAGGATGGATTGGAAGGACTTTTCGTGGTCAGACAACTTCTTCGTGACAGTCTCGATGGATTCGTCAAAAAGATCCGCCCCAGCACACGGGACGTTCGCCAGGCGGTCCTGAAGATTAGGGTCCATATCAATGGTTTGCAACCAGACCAACCGGCGCATCGCCACCGAGCAGGCCGCTCGGGCGGAGAGCTCGAACGCATCATAGGCAGATTGCATAAACTGAAGCCGAAGTTGGAACAGCGAAGCAACCACTTCTTCAAACTCAAACCTAGCCTGGGATTCGATGTATGGTGTGAACTTCCGAAGCACAGGTAGAAAAAATTCCAAGTAGGCTGCAAAGTGGAAATTGTAATTCAGGACTCGAGACGCCATCATCGAATTCTGATAGATGCGTCGACCAAACTTATCCATGGTTCTGCCCTCGCGGCCCGGAGGCACTGAAGCATAGACCTGGCCAGGATGAGACCGCTTGAGCGAGGATTCGACCAGGAGGGACTGTGAGAAAGCTGAGGACCCTCGATCTTCTGAGGCGAAACGGTCGAGTGTCGAGAGGAATGCTTCGAAGAATGTCTGGATCGATGCCCCTCCCGATGCCTGGAAGGGGATCGAGCCCGTCTGTGAGAAACTGGGTCAGACGCCTCCAAGGAGCAGATTGGACTCGATGCCGTCGATCGCAGAGCCGGCACAGTCGTCGCCTCACCCGACGACGCCCAGGTCTGATAGGGGGTTCAGAAGAACTCGTCCTGCTTCCTGCTATGCCCAGGACTGGGTGGCCCCGAAGGTGGACGCCATACTGAGTCATGGGGCGGAGTAATCGGTTCCAAGGGAGGCAGGTCACTAAACGAGGCTTTCCTCGAGGGGATGGGCTCCAAGGGAGGCATATCACTAAGGGAGGCCCTCCTCGAGGGAATCGGTTCCAAAGGAGGTACAGCGCTAACGGAGGACCTCCTCGAGGACCCGGACACCGCTCGCCGAGCAACGAGGTCATGCGGCGAGGAGGAGGAGGAGGGGGCGGTCCGCCCCTTGAAGCCGAAGCTGGAAGGTCACCCTGGATGGTGGCAATCAGCCGAGGCCCCATGGTCTGCATGAGCTCCACGAACTGAGCCTCCAGGATGGACCGCAACGAAGCCGATATGGAGGGATCCGCACCAAAAGGGGGCCCTTCCGCACGGTCTCCGCGCTCCTTGGGTGCTGCGTGCTTCTGCTTGCCAGCCTTCGGCACCTTTAGCACCACTGGTGGAACAGTCGGGGTCGATACCTGCTCCGAGGAGACGGATGACGGCACCGGCGCCGAATTCGGGGCCGAAACCGGCGTGAACGATGCCGGCTTCAGGAGGCCCGAAGCAGCCGGGGAGGCAGAGGGCTTCGCCGAAGGAGTCGAAGCACCCGTCGATGTCGATGTCGAAGCTGCAGGATCCGATGAAGCTTCCATCTTGAACATGGACTCCCACAGCAGACAGCGACGCTTAAACGTTCTCGCCGTCAGAGTGGAGCAAGGCCGGCACGATTTCGGGAAGTGATCCGGTCCCAGACACTGTAAGCAGCGTCGATGAGGGTCCGTGAGCGAAATCGCGCGCTGGCACTTGCTACACTTTTTAAAACCGGTAATCGGCCGGGACATTGGAAGGAAAAATTTTTTTTTTTTTTTTTTTAAAAAGAAATCAAAGAAAGAAAGAAATGCACAGGAGAGCCAAAAGAACTCAACCCGCGGCAAAAAAAGAGATTCAATGGGCGCAAATTGAAGATAGACTTCTCAGCTCCACGGAAGAAAAAGAACTGAGGAGACACGCCCGGAGCATCGGGCGGGAAGGCACTGGCGCATGCGCAGTGAGGGCATCTCGAAACTTCTGAGTTTCTTCAAGCAAGACATGCTTGCAAGATGTCCGTATCGGGGCTCTGTCGGATGACATCACCCACTAGTGAGAATACCTGCCTGCTTGTCCTGGGATAATCAGATTTCACCCATTCATGTCAATGGAAAAAATGTAAAAAGCTGCCATTCTCACAGTAATTCCAACTACCTGGGGTGATATGTTCTGGGGGTCTCTCGGCCCACCTGCACACGTGGGCGGAGCTACAAACAGAACATCAGGTTTCACCCATTCATGTCAATGGAAAAAATGTAAAAAGCTGCCATTCTCACAGTAATTCCAACTACCTGGGGTGATATGTTCTGGGGGTCTCGCGGCCCACCTGCACACGTGGGCGGAGCTACAAACAGAAAATCAGATTTCACCCATTCATGTTAATGGAAAAAATGTAAAAAGCTGCCATTCTCACAGTAATTCAAAAACGGCTTGACCAATTTGAACGAAACTTGGTATGCAGATCCCTCACTACCTGGGGTGATATGTTCTGGGGCTCTCGCGGCCCACCTGCACATGTGGGCGGAGCTACAAACAGAACATCAGATTTCACCCAATCATGTCAATGGAAAAAATGTAAAAAGCTGCCATTCTCACAGTAATTCAAAAACGGCTTGACCGAGGGGGCGTGGCTTAGCACGCACACAAAATGGTCGTGTGATCGCAGCGCTCCTCTTACCTGGGCAACCGTTGAATAAATAAAGATTTCCTTTTAAACTGTTTTCGGCTGAAAACATTGGAGAGGACAGCGGGAGCATGGCGAGCACCCGACAGAGTAAGAGTGAAACCGGAGGGGCTGTGAAAAGGCAGAAGCAGGATCAAATTACCCCGAGTAAGGTTCCGCTTCCTGCTGATGTATCAGAGGAGTTAAGCAAAGCTGAAGTTATGGGGGAACTGAGGCAAATCAAACAAATGCTGACAGAGACTGTGAGTAATATGGCAGAACTGAAGGAAGAAATCCTGAATATACACAGACAAATGGAAGTAGCTAATAAAAGAACAACAGAGTTAGAAGTTAAAATGGAGAGCTTAGAATGTGAAGGAAAAAGATGCAAAAATGACAGTTTGGAAATAATTCAATTGAAAAGTCAGCTGGAAGATTACGAAAACCGTGGAAGAAGAAAGAATATAAAACTTTTTGGAATACAGGAAAATTTGGAAGGGAAAAATGCAATACAGTTTTTAGAAAATTTAATTCCTAGATTGTTGCAGTTGGATTTCAAACAGCCTTTGGAAATAGAACGGGCACACAGGATTCCAATAAAGAGTCTGGAAAATCAAGGGAGACCAAGACCATTAATATTCAAGATGTTAAGATACCAGCAAGCAATAGAAATTTTAAATGCTGCCAAAAAAGATAAAAACTTAAACTATAAAGATCCAAAATATGGTTTTTACCAGACTTTGCTAAAAATACAGCAAATATTAGGAAGAAATTCCTTGATCTGAGATCTCAATTAAAGGAAAAAGGATATAAGTATGGGTTATATTACCCAGCAAAAATGAGGGTATCTTGGGATAAATCTTTGTATTTTGTTGATCCGGAAAAACTAAAGACCTTTCTTTCAAAATCAGAACCTATGTCATTTTAGCACAATGGGTGTTGAAATGAAAGGATAAATACTAAGACTGGATTGGTGGATATTGAAAAAAAATTAAATATAAAGAACTATGGGACTTTTGTTTGTTGGAAAAAGAAGAATATGCAACAAAGAACAGGAAATAAAAATGAACAAGTGAAAAAGAAAATAAAAGAATGTAAAGAAGAAAGTAGAAAGAAGGATAGACTGGAAAGAAGGATAGACTGGAAAGACATTAAAGTGAAGTTATTAGACTGAACTTTTAGGAGACTGAAAGATGGATGGTTGGAGTAAAGAATGAACAAGGATTAAAGGACTGGACAAATTAACACAAAAGGAAAAGTGAAGACTGAATAGGAAAATAAATAGATGTGAAGAAGAAGAAAGCAGGACTGATAGACTAAAAGGATATTATAAAAATAAATAAATAAATAAATAAATGACAATTGGCAGTCAAAAGTCTTTAAGAGTGGATGGATGGAGATAAGAAATAAATATGAAAGTTCAGTTTATTTAATAAGTCAGAAAAGGAGAAAGTAAAGAATGAAAGGACAATAAGGAAAAGATTGCAGAATGGACTAATGATAGAAAGGACAAGTTATATGATATTTAAATACAAGTAAAGGAAAGGAAAATGAATAATATAAAAGAAAGATACATAAGAATTTATTGGTAGCTGAAGGAATGTAAAGATTGATGTTGTGATAATATAGTTTTAAAAAGATTGGATTTAATTTGGAGAAGAGAAAATATAAAAAGGGGGGAAAAAATTATTTTGAAAATGAAATACAAATGTTTAAATACAAATAAGGGATAAAAACTTATAAAATTGAAATTTTTTTTTAACAGAAATATGAAGAGATGGATATTTGTTGTTGGATATTTAAAGGAGGATAGGAGAAGATGGATTAGATAATATAAGATATAGGAAAATGATACTTTTTATTAAATATATGACTATGATAGAATTTTCTTGAATGAAATAAAATGTTGGGGGAATGAATTAGAGATTGGTGAAATGATAAAAATGCATTAATGGAATGTTAGGAAATAAATATGGTTATGTGACTAAAGGTTAAATAATAGAGAAATTAATTACTTTAAAATGGAAAAAAAAAAAAGAAAAAAGGTTTTATGATTAGAAGAGAGATATAATTAGATATATTGTGGAGAGGTAGTGAGTTTGTCTCAATAAAGGATAAAGGGGTTATTAATAAATATTGGTTGCCTGGGGGGGAGAGGGGAAGTTGGGATTACTGTCCAATGTGTGTCCTTAAGCAGTCATTATATTGGGGGGGGGGGGAAGAAGGTGGGTATTAAAGATATTACTAGGATGATTAAGGAAAAGATTAATAAGGGATTGGGTAATTTGGAGGTAAGAATGTGTGCCATGGGGAGAAGTTTTTTAGATCTTAGTTATGGAAGAAGGGAAGAGGAAGATTATGATAAGGAGTATAAAATATATTATGTCTTTTAAGATATTTTCTATTAATGTCAATGGCCTGAATCATGTAATCAAAAGGAAAAAGGTATTATCATTTTTAAAGAAGCAAAACGCGGATGTTTATTGTCTGCAGGAGACCCATCTTAATATAAAAGAATCACAGAAACTAACGGGTGGGTGGGTGAAAGAATGTTTTTTTGCTCCAGCAGAGGGTAAAAAAGCAGGAGTAGCAGTTCTTATAAATAAAAAGTGTATGGCCAATTTTAAGATAATAAATTCGGACCCACATGGAAGATGGCTACATGTTGATATAAGTATGGGAAATAATGCCCTGACGTTGTTCAATATATATGCCCCTAATTCGAATCAATCAGAATTCTTTAAAAAATTGCAGAGTATGTTGTTACCACTGGCTCCTTCTAATTTAGTGGTGGCTGGAGATTTTAATGCTGTAATGGATTCAATAATGGATAAAAAACCAGGTAAAAGTATAAAATCTTTAGGTTTAGATAATTTGGTTCAATCATGTGATTTGAAGGATATATGGCGTATTCTTCATTTTAATGATCAGGAATTTTCATTTTGTTCACAGGTTCATAAATCATTTTCAAGAATAGATTATATTTTTATTTCATCACATAAGGTGCAGCAAGTGATTAAGGCTTCCATTGATCCCATTATCATTTAGGATCATGCGGGAGTATGGATAGATTTACAATTAGATCAATTAGAAAATAGAAGACCTCTTTGGAGATTTGATAATGCATTGCTTGTGGATGAAAAATTTTTGGAAAATTTTAAAACACAAATTAGTGATTTCTTTCAAATTAATTTAGTGGAAGATACATCTATTGAAAATGTATGGGACGCTTTTAAAGCGACTATGAGAGGTCATATTATATCATATTCGGCTTTTGTTAGGAAACAGATTAAAAAACAGTATATAGAGTTAGAGCCCAAGCCCTCTTGCCCCCCCGACTCCCCGACACGATCGGGGCAAGAGGGAGCCCAAGCCCTCTTGCCCCGCCGATTCCCCAACTCCCCGACAATATCGGGCCAGGAGGGAGCCCAAGTCCTCCTGGCCACGGCGACCCCCTAACCCCACCCTGCACTACATTACGGGCAGGAGGGATCCCAGGCCCTCCTGCCCTCGACGCAAACCCCCCCTCCCCCCAACGACCGCCCCCCCCAAGAACCTCCGACCGCCCCCCCAGCCGACCCGCGACCCCCCTGGCCGACCCCCACGACACCCCCAACCCCCTTCCCCGTACCTTTCTGTAGTTGGCCGGACAGACGGGAGCCAAACCCGCCTGTCCGGCAGGCAGCCAACGACGGAATGAGGCTGGATTGGCCCATCCGTCCCAAAGCTCCGCCTACTGGTGGGGCCTAAGGCGCCTGGGCCAATCAGAATAGGCCCGGGAGCCTTAGGTCCCTCCTGGGGGCAGGGCCTGAGGCACATGGTCGGGTTGGGCCCATGTGCCTCAGGCCCCGCCCCCAGGAGGGACCTAAGGCTCCCGGGCCTATTCTGATTGGCCCAGGCGCCTTAGGCCCCACCAGTAGGCGGAGCTTTGGGACGGATGGGCCAATCCGTCCTCATTCCGTCGTTGGCTGCCTGCCGGACAGGCGGGTTTGGCTCCCGTCTGTCCGGCCAACTACAGAAAGGTACGGGGAAGGGGGTTGGGGGTGTCGTGGGGGTCGGCCAGGGGGGTCGCGGGTCGGCTGGGGGGCGGTCGGAGGTTCTTGGGGGGGGCGGTCGTTGGGGGGAGGGGGGTTTGCGTCGAGGGCAGGAGGGCCTGGGATCCCTCCTGCCCGTAATGTAGTGCAGGGTGGGGTTAGGGGGTCGCCGTGGCCAGGAGGACTTGGGCTCCCTCCTGGCCCGATCGTGTCGGGGAGTCGGGGGGGCAAGAGGGCTTGGGCTCCCTCTTGCCCCGATCGTGTCGGGGAGTCGGGGGGGCAAGAGGGCTTGGGCTCCCTCTTGCCCCGATCGTGTCGGGGAGTCGGGGGGGGGCAAGAGGGAGCCAGGCGGAGAGAGGGCAGTTAAGCGCAGTGCCTGCGCGGAAGGATGCAGCTCGGGCGACTTCGTTGTGTGAAACGAAGTTCGTTGTACGAATCAAGACATAAAGTTCGTTGTGCGCAGCGTTCGCTGTGCGAGGCGTCCGTTATGCGAGGCACCACTGTACTAGAAACTAAATTGGTAAACAAATGGGAACATGATGTATTGCAAGCTCTTTTGAAAGCAAAAGGTAAATATAACGAATTAGCTTCAAATATGATAAGAAGAGACTTGTTTTCCAAACAGACAATGTATTATGGAAATTCTAATAAGGCGGGAAGATTATTGGCAAATTATCTTAAAGCAAAAAAAAGAAGAACTAACATTAATGGGATAAAAGATGATAATGGTATAATAACCAATCAAACGGATATAATTTTAAAGCAATTTCTAAAATTTTATAAGGACCTGTATTCTTCCGAGCCTTATTTGGAGAGGCAAAAAGATGGTAAAAAATTTTTAAATTTAATTATTGGACCTAAGGTTCCTGATCATATAAAACGGAGTTTAGATGAACTTATATCATTAAAAGAATTAGAAACAGCGTTGAGATCTCTTAGAGTTGGATCCGCTCCAGGTGGTGATGGTTATACAGTAGAATTTTATAAAACATTTCAAAATGTCCTTTCCCCATATTTACTAAATTTATATCAGACACAACTTATAAAAGGTGATATTAAAGGTACTATGGCTGAATCAATAGTAATTGTTTTGCCTAAGCCAAATAAAGATCCTACTTTGGTTTCAAACTACAAGCCTATATCTTTAATAAATGTGGATAATAAACTTTTGGCGAAAATTTTGGCTTTGAGATTAGCCAAAGTTCTCCCACATATTATAGACACGCATCAGATGGGTTTCGTTGCTAAAAGACATTCCTCTAATAACTCTAGATTATTGTTTCATATGTTAAATTTATCAAAAAAATGGATGAACCGGCTTTTACAGTTTCCTTGGATGCAGAAAAAGCGTTTGATAGGGTAGAATGGAATTTTATGTATCAGGCTTTAGAATGGTTTGGTATAGGTTCTGGATTTATACAAATGGTAAAAACATTGTATAGCTTCCCGATTGCAAGATTAAATATTAATAATATGATATCTGATGGTTTTCAATTGCAGAGGGGAGTTAGACAAGGTTGTCCTTTATCTCCTTTGTTATTTGATGTTGTATTAGAACCCTTATTGTTAGTAATACAGCAAGCAAGGGGGATACAGGGTATTCCATATTCTGATATGGAATATAAAATTTTGGCTTATGCGGATGATATTTTACTTTATTTGAGGAATCCAGAGTCTACCTTATCTTGTCTATTGGAATTAATTGATATGTTTGGCAAATTTTCAGGTTATAAAATTAATTGGAGTAAGTCTGAACTTATACCTTTAAATGTTCATTGTGTAAAAGGATTATTTGACGCTTTTCCGTTCATATGGAAAGAAGAAGGATTTAAATATCTTGGCATTCAAGTTAAAAATACAATTGAAGATACAGTAAAAGAAAATGAAAAATTTGTATTGAAAAGAGTTACAGAGTTATGTGAGCAATGGAATCCGTTACATCTTTCTTGGTGGGGGAGAGTTCAAACTATTAAAATGATGATCTTGCCTGTAGTTTGCTACCAAATGAGTATGATACCTATTTATTTTCAAGGGTCCTTTTATAAAAAGCTTAATAGCATTTTAACGAAATTTCTTTGGCTTGGTAAAACGCATAGAATAGCTTTGGTATCTTTGCAAAAATCAATTAAGGAGGGAGGGGTAAATTTTCCAAATTTTTATAGGTACCATCAAGCCTATATTTTACGTCAGGGTATGTATTGGATCCTCCCAGAACTGATAGATAATGTACCGGATTGGTTATATTTGGAATGGCGCCTTATGTTTCCCCTAAATTTAGTTCATCTTCCAAGTATCAACATGCCTAGAAGATACAGAGAAAATAAGATATTAATGGATACTTGGAAAACGTTGAGGTTTATTAGTAAATTAACACCTGTCCCAATAAACAAGTCAACTAATCAATCTTTATGGATAAACTCCAAGATTAAAATTGGCGGAGCTCAAATCCTTTGGAAGGACTGGATTATTGCAGGCATTAGATCTCTAAATGATGTTATTTCGGAAGGTAAACTGCTGGAATTTTCACAATTGCAACATAGATTTGGTCTTAGTAAAAAACAAAGTTTTAAATGGTTGCAATTGAAGCAGGCCATTCAGGTTGGGTTCCCTGAATGGAAAACATTGAATAATCAATATAATTTAGAGTTCTTATGCTTCCAAGCAGACTTCCTAGGGCATCAAGCCGCATTGTGGTATAAATTAATATCTGGATATTTGAATAAAAAACCAAAAAATGGTCTAAGAGACATTTGGAGCATTGAGATTAAGCATCAAATTACTGCATCTCAATGGCCACTAATTTGGTCTTGGAGAATGAGATGTACAGTGTCAGCATCTATGAGACAAACTTGGTTCTTTTTATTACATAGAGCTTTTTGGACCCCTATACGTTTGCAAAAATTAGATACTTCTAAGTCCAATAAATGCTGGCACTGTAATCTGGAACCTGGGACGTTGGATCATTTACTGTATCATTGTCCCTACATTAAAAGTTTTTGGAATGCAATTTGGCCACAAATTAATAAATTGATGGAAAATCATGTAGCAATATCATATGATACAGTGTTATTTGGAATGATGATGAGAAAAAAAAGTCAAATTTCACCAGAAAATAACAAGCTTTTACTAGTCATGACAGGGGTTGCCATTCAGCATATAACCAATAACTGGAAGAATCATAGTAACCTTAATTATACATTTTGGTGGAATACAATTTGTCATATATTCAAAATGGAAAGAGTAATAGCAATACAAAGAGGGACATATCCTAAATTTATAAAAATATGGGGGCCATTGACAAAGTATTGTACTGAATGAATAGTAGGATTTATCTTCTTCTTTTCTTCTTTTTCTTGTCTTCTTTATGGCACACATGGAGGGGGGTAGTGAAAATAATTTTACATAACATGTTATAATATGGTATACAATATGTATAAGGTGATTGGAAAGTACTTGAAGGGTGGGGGGTGGGAGAGGGGATAAAAAAATTTGTTCAGAATATTATGTAATAGATATAAAAGTGATATTGTGTATTCATTAGTTGTAACTCAATATTTTGTACACTTCATGTAAAATATGAAAATGAATAAAGAATTATTAAAAAAAACAAAAATAACGGCTTGACCGATTTGAACGAACCTTGGTATGCAGATCCCTCACTACCTGGGGTGATATGTTCTAGGGGTCTCGCGGCCCACCTGCACAAGTGGGCGGAGCTACAAACAGAAAATCAGATTTCACCCATTCATGTCAATGGAAAAAATGTAAAAAGCTGCCATTCTCGCAGTAATTCAAAAATGGCTTGACCGATTTGAACGAAACTTGGTATGCAGATCTCTCACTACCTGGGGTGATATGTTCTGGGGGTCTCGCTGCCCACCTGCACAAGTGGGCGGAGCTACAAACAGAAAATCAGATTTCACCCATTCATGTCAATGGAAAAAAATGTAAAAAGCTGCCATTCTCACAGTAATTCAAAAACGGCTTGACCGATTTGAACGAAACTTGGTATGCAGATCCCTCACTACCTGGGGTGATATGTTCTGGGGGTCTCGCGGCCCACAACTGTATGTTGCTTGCTCAGAATTTATATGTTCTTGCTCCTGGAGGTGAAACTAAAAATGTTGTTTATAATCAAGTTTTGCATTAGTTGTAATGTATTCATTTTGTCAGATATTTCACATTATAATTTGAATATATGTGTGTGTGTGTGTGTATGTATGTATGTTCCAGCAAAACTCTTCAATGCATGGACAGATTTCAACCAAACTTGACATACACATTACTTACTATCTGAGGACAAACACTGTGGGGATATGTAAAAATGATTGAAAATGACAGATTTTAGTATCTACCCCATAGTGTTTTCGGGCTCACAGATGAATACTCTGGCACCTCTTCTCCTTTCTTTCCCTCAGGTTTGGCATTTTATGTCTCCTTAGTTTCCCTTCCCTCCCCCCATGCCCTGGCATCTCTCTCCTCTCCTTCCATCTCCCCCTCCCACTCCATTATCTGGCATCTCTTCTCCTTCCTTCCTTTCACCTGGTCTGGCATCTGTCATCTTCCCCCATATGCCCTGACATCTCTCACCCCCCCCTCCATGATCTGGTAGCTCCTTTCCTTTCCCTCCCTCCCATGGTCTTGGCATCTATTTCCTCTCTTCTCCCTTCCCTGGTATTAGTTCTCCCTCTCTCTCCCCCAATTGGGTGCAGCAGCAACACTTCTTTTCCCTCCCCCTCCCTAATTTGGTGCAACAGCAGCATTTCTCTTCCCCCTTCCCCCAATTGGGTGCAGCAGCTTTTCTCTCCCCCTTTCCCCCCAAAAAAATTGGGTGCAGCAGCAACATTTCTCTTCCCCCTCCCCCCAAAAAAATGGGTGCAGCAGCAGCATTTCTCTTTCCCCTCCCTCTCACTGGGTGCAGCAGCATCAGCATTTCTCTTCCTCCTCCTCCCAATTGAGTACAGCAGTAACATTTCTCTTCCCATCCCTTCCAACAGCAGAGTCACTACAGACTAAGGCAAGTTGTAAGCTTCCCTCCATTGCTGACTTATCTTCCATAGGTCAGCAATGGAGGGAAGCTTACAACTTGCTGCTTTTGCTTGCTTCGGGTCTTCCTCGTTGCCGGGTCCTGCCTTCGCGGAAACAGAAAGTAGGCAGGACCCTACATCGAGGAAGGCCCGAAGCAAGTAAAAGCAGCAAGTTGTAAGCTTCCTTCCTTTGCTGACCTGTCTCCAGCCTTATCCTGTAGCGAACTCATGCTCCGGTGCTCTTAATGTGTACGTGCCGGCTTCCCTTCTCTTCTATCCCCCCAGTACGTAACTTCCGGATTCGGAGGGAAAAGAAGGGAAGCAGGCACACACACGTTTGAACCCCAAAGCGTGGGTTCAAGTCGCTTGCTGGAATTTAAAAAAAAAAAAAAGAAAAAGAGCAGGAGTCAAACACAATGTTGAGCAGCGGCGGCAGCAGCAGAATTCGCCAGGTGGTCATCTAAATTAGCTGGGCAGATTGCCCGGCTAAAAGGCCATAGGGAGAACACTGCTTCCACCTTCCCTATAACCGTTTACACTACAGGGAAAAGGAGGCAATTTTAACAAAAACTCTATTAGACACACTGAATCAGACAATTTTACCTAACTCAGTTAATGCTTCGTTTTGTGGATGAACATTATGTAACAATGCAATTAAAAAATTAAATTAATTATTGTGATATATGATTTATCCACCATGCAAAAATATCAGCAGGTTAGAAAATAGGGCAGTGGAAAGCTAGCCTAGGATACTATTTAAGCAGTGAGGCCTCAAAGAGCAGGGTTGGTTTTTTTTTCATTATACACATGCTGTGTATGCTCCATGCTGTGCCTTCCCTTCTGGCCTGCTCCCGCCTGGCCATTTTATGCCACCCCCCTAGTGTTATCTTCGAGCCGGCTCCCCTCTTCCTTACTCGCACATCCCACGCCTCATCTGAAAACCTTCCCTCTGATGTTGCGATGTCAGAGAGAAGGCTTCTGGTTCAGGCACAGGATGCGCATAGGAGCCGCTGTCCGCGGCTTTGTGCACTGTGGCAGTAATGAAGAGGAGAGCCGGCCTGAAGATAACACCTCATCGATCGCACAGTGGACCGATGGTTGAACACTGCCCGATGCATGTGCCAGCCCTGTGGACCGGCAGGAAATTTCTGCGGGCCGACACCGGTCCACAGACTGGCGGTTGAAGAACACTGGTCTAAATCATCAAAAAAACATTTATCTTGTAACTGCTGAAGCACTGATCATGTATGCTGATTCTGACTGGCCCATTTTGCCAACTTCTTCATCACAGAATCAGACCAACAAATGCAAACGGAATACTTCAGTCTACAAGCTTCTGTTCAGTCCACACCTTTAGTGTCTAAAATATAAAATGTACGTGTCAACAGATCCCTCGCATATCACCATCCTGCACTATCACTCTTACCAGAAGACATGCATACATATTCCAGACAACCTGAAATACAATTAAACTGAAACAGACCTCAACTAATCAGTGTGTTGGTGAAAGGTTATCAACTCTTATTCAGATCCATGAACCATACTGCATTTTGAAATATTTTGCAAATTGCATAACCTACCCTCATCTGTATTTTAAATTAAAACTATTTTGAGTAAAAGTTTATAACATATTAAAAGGCAACATTACATCATCAAAGCATCAGGGCTAATTTCACACAACGCGCCAAACCGCTCGCAAGTACAGTTGCTTAATAGATTTATCGGGTATCATGAATAGATCACCCAAATACTGTCTAGCCTAAAATGCCTATCTATGTACTCATAATGGGACAAAGCTGGCACAATATAATGTCAAGCTGGCCCCGAATCTAAAACCAACTTTATACGTTCGAATACCATCTGCCACTCATCGCTATACATCACGCACAAATACTAAAGCTAGCTTGTACTTACAAAGGGTCAATCCATATACATAAAAGCGCTCTACTATCTTCGGCAGCCTTTGTCAGTATGCCTTAATGATAGCGTCTCCAACGCGGTCCCATGCCACACCCCCTTCTGAAAAGGGGCCCATATTGATTGGTGTTTTTCTACTTGTCAGCTCAACTAGGATAATAATAATAACTTTATTCTTTTATACCGCCATAACCAAAAGTTCTAGGCGCAGTGTTCTCCCTAGGGCCTTTTAGCCGGGCGGTCTGCCTGGGTAATTTAGATGACCACCCGGCTATCATCCGCTGTAAATTCTGCTGCTGCCGCCACCGGTGCTGCTCAACACCCAAAAAAAAAAAACAGCTTGGAGATTTCACGCCTTAGCCCATAGCGAACTTATGCTCCGGGGCTCTAACGTGTGCATGCCGGCTTTCCTTCTCTTCCCTCCTGAAGTTATGTCCAGGGGGGTGTGCATGCCGGCTTCCCTTCTCTTCTAACATGAAGTTATGTCCGGGGGGGGGAGAGAAGGGAAGGGAAGTCGGCACCTTGTTAGAGCCCCGAAGCATGCGTTCGCTAAGGGCTAAGGCGGGAGACAGCTCAGTGAAGCTTACAATTTGCTCTTCTTACTGCCGAGACCTGCCTTTCTGTTTCCGCGAAGGCAGGACCCGGTAGTATTTCCCCAATAGGTCGATCGCAATCTTGGGCCGATCAGCCTTCCTCTCCCCGACGGCAGAATTGACGTCGGGGAGAGGAATGCTGGTCGGCCTGAAGCAGGGAGAACTTGGGACGGCTGCGGCGGCGGCGGCTTTGGGGGCCTGTTATCCGATGGCAGTGGCAGTGGCTTGGGGGAGGGCAGGAAGGAAGAAAGAAAGAGGGCAGGCAGGGAGACAGAAGGAAAGAAGAGAAACAGAAAAAAAGAAAGGGGGCATGAAGAGAGAAAGAAAGGGAGGCAGGGAGAAAGAAAGGGTAGGGAGACAGGAAGAAAAAGTTGAGGGAGGGAATGAGGTCTGGAGGAGAGGAAGCATACAGGCTGAAAGGGAAGAAAGATTGGATGCACAGTCAGAATAAGAAAGTGCAACCAGAGACTCATGAAATCACCAGACAACAAGGTAGGAAAAATGATTTTTATTTTAAATTTAGTGATCAAAATGTGTCTGAATTTATATCTGCAGTCTATATTTTACACTATGGTCCCTTTTTACTAAACTGCAATAGAGGTTTTTAGCGTAGGGAGCTTATGAGCGTCGAGAGCAGAGCTGGGCATTCAGCGCATCTCCCTGCGCTAAAAACTGCTATCGTGGTTTAGTAAAAAGGGAGGGGGTATATTTGTCTATTTTTGTATGGTTGTTACTAAGATGACAGTGCATAGAGTCATCTGCTTTGACCTCTTGGAAAAAACCCCGGAATAGGAATGATAATTAACATTTTCTATGCGTACAGTGTGCTTTGTGTTTTTTTTTTTACTTTTATTGTTGGTAGATCATTTTGACTTGGTCATTTTAAAAGTAGCTCGCAAGCCCAAAAACGTCGCTCCTTAGTTTTATCAAGTGGTGCAGTGAGGGGCCAGCACTAACAGTACTACGGGTGCCTTATGCTACTTTCACTAACACTTGCAGTCATGGTTTTGGTTTTTTATTTAGTTTTTCACCAGTTATTTTCATTTATTTATTAAAGCAGCCTTTTTTAACAGCCCGATGCTCCTCCCCTATCAGTGTGCATCCAATTCCCTGCCGACACTTTTTTGGCCCTTCTTTCAACGGATCAAATATCATAGCCCCACAGTCGCGTGTTCACATTTATTCTGCGTACGAGTTTATCTCATCAGTGCAGAGACCTTTTCAGTAAGCCAATTTTACTCTCCCTTTTTTACTTTCCCTAGTGCTGTGGTTTTATTCTTTCGTTTTAATTAGAGAGCTGCACGGGAACGGGGACGACGGGAATCCCGCGGGGACGCCCCCTAGGGTCGCGGGGATCCCGTGGGGATGCCCCCTAGGGTCACGGGGATCCCGTGGGGATGCCCCCTAGGGTCGCGGGGTTCCTGCGGGGTTGGATGGCACTCGAGCCGCAAGGCTAGTCTCCTTCTCCTTACCTGCCCTGCCGCAGCACACAGCCAACGGAAGTCTTCCCGATGTCAGCGCTAACGTCGGAGGGAGGGCTTAAGCAAAGCCCTCCCTTCCTCCGACGTCAGCGCTGACATCGGGAAGACTTCCGGTCAGCTGAGTGCGGCAGGGCAGTTAGGGAGAAGGCAATGGCGTACCAAAAGGGGGGGCGGTCCGCCCAGGTTGCAGCCATGGGGGAGTGTGCACAGCCGGTCAGGTCCCCTTACCTTTGTGGCGCTTCCCCCGACCGACCGACAACAGGCCCGGCCGACAAACCTCCCTGCCCTGTAGCCGCAAATCTAAATTACCTTCTTACAGCAGCTTCAATACTCCAGCTGCTGTAAGAAGGTAATTTAGATTTGCGGCTACAGGGCAGGGAGGTTTGTCCGACCGGGCCTGTTCTGTTGTCGGTTGGGTGGGGAAGCGCCACAAAGGTAAGGGGCAAGGATGGAGAAAGGGAGGAAAGGTGGAGTGGAGAAGAAAAGACGCTTAAGGGAAATGGGTAAAACTGAGGGGGGAGAAGGCCGCTGAAAGCACTTGGGAAGACAAAGGGGTGGAGAAGGACACTGAAAGCACATGGGGAAAACAAAGGGGTGGAGAAGGACGCTGAAAGGACATGTGGAAGACGGTGGGAGAAGGACGCTGAAAGGACATGGGGAAGACAGAGGGGGGAGAAGGACACTGAAAGCACATGGGGAAGGCAGAGGGGGAGAAGGATGCTGACAGGACATGGGGAAGATGGGGGGGAGAAGGACGCTGAAAGGAAATGGGGAAGAGAGAGTGGGGAGAAGACGCTGGCAGGGAAGAAGACAGAGATGCCAGACTATGGGGGGAGCGGAGGGAAGAAGATGGGTGCCAGACCAATTTGGGAGGGGGGAAGAAAGGGAGAGGCACAGTAACAGAGCAAATGGAAGACGCAGAGAGAAGAGAGACAGTGGACGGAAGGAATTGAATGAGAACATGAGGAAAGCAGAAACCAGGCTACAAAGGTAGGAAAAAAATTATTATTATTTTTTTTTTGTTTCAGGATAAAGTAGTATATTAGTTGTGTTGATAAAAATTTATAAACATTAGAGGCTCTGGTAGAAACCCATTTACAAAGTATGTATTCTTCCCAATTAATATTTCCAAATTAATAGAGTCTTTTTGCTTATTTTTAAATGGATTTCTACCAGAGCCTTTAATTCAGTAGCATAATTAAATGAAATAACTATTTCTGTAGTTTATAGGGACGGGCGGGGACGTAGGGGATTCCTCGTGGGGACGGAGGGGATTCCTCGTGGGGACGGAGGGGATTCCTCACGGGAACGGGTGGGATTTCTGTCCCCGCGCAACTCTCTAGTTTTAATAGAAGCTCATTTGAACAATAATTTAGATCTTTCTCAGGTTTCACTTTTCATCTACCCGGTTGGCTTGTCTTTGAGCTACTATCGGCTTATATTTTCAAGATACACTGTATTATCAGCTGTTCATTTCCCATACGTTTACTTTTGCCCTGTTTAGGTCTATATAGTCTAGGCATACTGTTTGTAACCAGCCATTATTTTAAGTATGTATATGCCCTATTTTAGGGAGGGAGGGTTAAGTTCTTTTAGCATGTTATTTCATTAATTCTGAGTTCGGTGTTACAATATATTGTTCTTGGTTTTTAGTTTACACATTATTTATTCTTTTCTATGACATGTTCACATCACAATTTTACTCAAAAGTATAAATAGGTATCCATATTTCCATTCAGGTTTCATCACGGTGCTCTGGTTTTGGCTCCAGTATTTGTCACTTCTGTCCACAAGGTCTGGCTATCCGTTACCGTCTCATATTTTAAAGACTCACTCGTTATAATTAGCGGTGATCCACACGTCTATTCATAATGGACATGTCCGATTTTAGCATTTGGGTCTTAGTACTATGGGTTTGGTCTTTTCTAGTTTCCTTTCTATAGTCTGCTTTTCGTCTGGAGTCTTTTGAGTTTAGAATTACATTTTATGACATATTTTTGTGGTTATAATTGTATGACATGTCTAAATCGGTCAAGTTATCCATTCTTCTTATTATTTTTGTCCCCTCATACAGTGGCAGACCGCCCCGGGTGCCAGCTCTAGGGGGGTACACAGCCGGCTGGATCCAGAACCTTCCGAGCTGCTCTAAATGGCACCTGCACCTCAGGGCAGCTGCCATACTTATTCCAAAGCAGAGTCGGCAGCCGCATTGAAGTGCAGGAAAGTCCCACGATGACTGCATTTGCCACCTCTGCCTCCGGAAGACGTGATATCGGAAGGGGTGGACCAGCAGCTGCAGTCATTGCGGAACCTTGCCGCAATAACCTGCATCTGCTGGCCCACCCCCTCCAACGTCACTTACGTCTTCCAGAAGCAGAAGCAACAGAAGCAGTCATCATGGGACTTTGCTGGTTTGGAGGGAGAGAGGAGCATAGAAGGGTGGTGGAGAGAGAAAAAGGGGGTCAGGGTGGTATGGAAGGGTAGTGGAGGGAGAGAAAGGGGACAGATGCTGATGGAATTGGTGTGCAGGGAAAGGAGATAGAGACATAAGGGGGAAGGATACTGGATGGAATTGGGTTGGAGGGAAAGAAAGGGGGCAGATGCTGATGGAAGTGGGGGGAAGGGAGAGGAGAGAGTGAAATGCCAGACCATAGGGGTGTGGGAGAGGGAAGGGAAGAAGAGGAGAGAGATGCCAGACCATTGGAGGAGGGAAGGGAAGAAGATGGATGCCAGAATAATAGGGGTGAAGGGAGAGATGGAAGTGGAATACAAGGAGAGAAGATGCCGTATAGAAGGGGCAGAGAGAGGGTAGACAGTGGATGAAAGGAAGAGAATGACAAGACTATGAGGAAAGCAGAAACCAGAGAAGACAATGTAGAAAAAAATTCTATTTATTTATTTTTTTGCTTTATGGGAGATGCATCGCTCTTTCTGTGGTGTTGCATTGTATGCTGAGTCCAGCTTCTTGGTGGTTCAATTTAACCTTTGTCTACGTTTTTCTATCTTATCCCCCCTTTTACAAAACTGTAGAGCAGGGGTGTCCAACCTGTGGCCCGAAGGCCGCATGCGGCCCCGTGAAGTATTTTGTGTGGCTCCGGTCGAAGGCGATATAGTGTTTTCCTTTGCTGCCCCCGGGTGTTTACCATCTTGCCGGCTCCCTCCTGTGTCTTGCTGCAGCGTTTGAAAGTTTGTGCGGCCCCAGAAACATTTTTTTTCAGCCAATGTGGCCCAGAAAAGCCAAAAGGTTGGACACCCCTGCTGTAGAGCATTTTTTTAGCACCAGCCATGGGGCTCAGAATTCTATGAGAGTCTGAGCTGTTACCACCATGGCTAAAAACCACATTACAGTTTTGAAAAAGGGAGAGGGGTTAGTTTGTGATTACATATTCCATACTAGGCGAAGGTGTTTTCTGTGTTCTGTGTGTTTGAAAGACATGGTTTTCAGTTAGGATTGACTGTGTAGGATTGATCTGTACTAGTCTGGCTTGTTTAATTTTACAATGGGTGTATTGATGTACTGCTCACTGCAGTATGTAAGATGCTGCCTTTTCCTAGGTACACTCTTGTGTGATGTGTGGATTGTTACTAAAAAATCATGTTTTTCATACAGATGTGGGAGGTGTCAAAAAATGATGGGCCTCGGGTGTCACATATGCTAGGTACACCACTGCTTTCATAGTTTATATCTAATCCACAAGCCTGCTTTTAGGACCTACAGGGTATGTATTCCTCTGATTCATGACAATTTCACTTCTCATGTTATCTTATCCATTCTTTTTATTACACAACTGCCCAGATAAGCATCATTCGTTGACATGATTGGACCTTGAAAACTAACAGCAACAGTGTTCTTCACAGAAATTTTTTCCAGCCATGAAAAACATTTGCTGCATTTAGTGTGCCACAAAAAACATTTGCTCCGTTTAGTGTGCCGGAGTTAAAAAAGTTTGAGAGACGCTACTCTATACCATTTGAAAGAGGGCAAATATCTAATTATTCACTTCTAGAATTGGATACTTCTTAAATTTAATAAAAAAATTATGGAACAAGCGTCAAACCTTAAGAAAGGCAGTCATATTGAGCATTGGAAAATAACTAATAAAAATTAACTAATACAAATAGTACATATTTAGGGCTCCTTTTACTAAGTTGCGATAGCAGTTTTACCGCGCGCTTAGCTCGCGCAGAATTGCCGCAGGTGCTAGACACTAATGCCAGCCCCACCCGGCTACAATAAATTTTTGGGGAGAACACTGTAGGCGGTTTACACTAAAAAGAGCTGGACAATCAGCGAAATACAATAATTCAAAAATACAATAATACAAAAAAAAAAAAAAAAATACAAATATTTGTAAAAAATAGAATTTCAATAATAAAACTCTCATTAAGTAATAAACTTATCGAACAAAGTGGTCTTTATTAAATTTCCAAAAACAGAAATAGGATAACATAGCTTGCTGAATACATTTACCTAACCAAGATTGTTGCCTACCAGCTTGAAATGCTAGGGTCCTATCTAAGAAGGTCTTATATCTACACCCATTAATTTTTGGATAAGCAAATAAGTAGAAGTTTAAGAACATAAGAAGCTGCCTCTGCTGGGTCAGACCAGGGATCCATCACGCCCAGCAGTCCGCTCCCGCGGCGGCCCATCAGGTCCATGACCTGTAAGTGATCCTTTGTCTAAAACCCTTTAGTCCCTATTTTTCTTCTATCTATACTCTTCCATGATCCTATCTCTACCTCTATCTATATCCCTCCAACCCCGTATTTTTCAGGAACTTGTCCAATCCCTCTTTGAATCCCCTTAATGTACTCTGTCCTATCACACCCTCCGGAAGCGCATTCCAGGTGTCCACCACCCTCTGAGTGAAGAAAAATTTCCTAGCATTGGTTCTAAACCTGTCCCCTTTCAATTTCTCCGAGTGCCCCCTTGTTCTTGTAGTTCCCAATAGGCTGAAGAATCTGTCCCTTTCCACCTTCTCTATGCCCTTCATGATCTTGTAAGTCTCTATCATGTCTCCTCTGAGTCTTCGCTTCTCCAGGGTGAAGAGCCCCAGCCTTTCTAGCCTCTCTGCGTATGAAAGGTTTTCCATACCTTTTATCATTCTTGTCGCTCTTCTCTGAACCCTCTCAAGTATCTCCATGTCCTTCTTTAGGTACGGCGACCAATATTGGACACAGTACTCCAGATGTGGTCGCACCATTGCTCGGTACAGCGGCATGATGACTTCCTTCGTTCTGGTAGCAATACCCTTCTTAATAATACCCAACATTCTGTTTGCCTTCTTTGAGGCTGCTGCGCATTGTGCCGTTGACTTCATTGTTGTGTCCACCAGTACACCCAAGTCTCTTTCAAGGTTACTTCCCTCTAGTACTAATCTCCCCATTTGGTAGCTGAACATTGAGGGTTTTTTTTCAAATGGGGGATTAGTATTAGAGGGAAGTAACCTTGAAAGAGACTTGGGTGGGAGGAAGTGACGTCACCGATGCGAACGGGAGCTTGATCTCAGAGCTCCGTTCGGGCCCGGCGCTAAATTGTTAACTTTGCTGCGAAAAAGCATTAAAATATACCTTCAGGCAGTGGGGTGAAGAGCGCAAGGAGTAAGGACCCCATGGCAACGCGCAAAAAACTTCCGACGGAGAAAACCGGCCAGCGCACGCTGGAACAAGCGCTGAGCCGGACAGCACATGGCAGCGCGGGCCTGGAGACCGGTGGAGGTGAGGCGGCGCATTCGAGTGGGGCTCTAGTGGAGGTGGCTGCACCGGTTGCCGCGTTGGCCCCTGAGTGCTCCCCTGCGGACCCCCTTACCAAGCTAGATATGCAGCGCTGGATCTCTGAGGTGAAAGCCGAAATTTCGGCGGTGGTGGTGCAGGTCCGGGAGGTGGTGCAGGAGCTGCGCACGGACCTCGTGGAGGTGGGCAACCGCGTAGAAGTGGTGGAAATGCGCATGGATAGCTGCGAGGACTCAGTGACCGGGATGCAGCGCTCCTTGGAGAGTGCCGCCGCGGAACATCAGCTTCTGCTAGACAAGGTGGAGGATCTGGAGAACCGTACCAGGCGAAATAACCTGCGGGTGCGGGGCTTACCCGAATTGCCGGAATATAAAGATGTCAGTGCTACCACTACTACTTTGCTTCGCTGGCTGTTGCAGAATGACACATTGGATCCAGGTCTGGAGCGTGCTCACAGAGCTATGGGGTCCCGCACATCGGATCAGCCTAAGGACATTGTGCTGTGTCTAAGGAGCTTTGTGCTTAAAGAACAGATCTTCCGCAGAGCTCGAGAAATGGGCACGGTGACCTGGGAGGGTCATCGGCTGGAATTCTATCAAGATCTGGCAGCGAGTACACTACAGAAGCGCAGGGCATTCCGAGAAGTGACGAAGGCTCTGCAGCGTGGCAATCTGCGCTACCGTTGGACTTATCCCTTTGGAGTGGTCATTACTATCAATGGAGTGCACACCAGAGTTACTACAGTTCGTGAAGCCCGAACCCTGCTGCAACAAGCTGGCATCGAGATTCCAGAGGAACCTGCTTCGGCTGTGGGGGCAGGGCCCAGTAGCGTGCGGCTTCCAACGGCCTTGAGATGGCAGCGTGTGGATCGGGGGTCGCGAGGGGGGAGGGGGGGCCGAGGCGGTGGCCCCTCGCCTCAGAATACTGCTCCCGCCTGATGTACTCTCCATTGCGGGAGGACCGCTAATTTTGCCTGGCTGTTCCTTCCCCCTTGCGCTGCCAGGGGGCTGTTCCTCCAGTGGGGGAGCAATCTGCCCTGGGTGACTGTGCTCCTCTGTTCAAGTTATGGGGTGGTGCTCTTGGAGGGACATTGCTGTACTGGACATGTTGTGGAGGGGTGGGAGAGTGGGGCGCTGAGGGACCGTTGGGAGGGATAGTGAGCGGGAGGGGGGGAGTGGATTATGGAGGGTGGATGGGCGGTTGTGTTTGTTTGGGGTGGAGGTTGTTTGTTATTTGACAATTTTGTCTGGTTGTGGGGTGGTGTGACAGGGGCTTCAGGGATTGTTACATTCCTTATATGTTGGTGGGAGATCTGTGGACTCTCACGTGGGGGAGAGGGGGGTGGAGGGGGGGAGTGGGGGGTGGAGGGAAGGGGTGGTGGGGGGGAGGAGGTTGCTGGGGAGACAGGGGCTGGGTAGGATTTCTCTTTTCTTTTCTCTTCTTTCTGGTACTCTACGTACTATGGGGGAGCTTCTTCCTGTGGGGGAGGGGGGGTGGGGGGGAGGGATGGGGGGGAGAAGGGGACATATATGTTGGGGTTGGGTTTGCATTTTCTCTATACTTATTTGAACTATGGAGGTGTTTAAATTAGTTTCTTATAACATTAGGGGTCTTAATTCCCCTAACAAGAGAAGAGCCTTCTATCGGGAATTGCTCCGTTTGAGGGCTGATGTTTGCTTTGTCCAGGAAACTCATTTACTGCAGTCCCATGAATCCTTGGTTGGGGATCACAGGTTCCCGCAGGCCTTTTGGGCTTCCCGGGTGGGCACTTCTAAGAGGTGCGGGGTGGGTATTCTTATCCGTAAGGGGATCCGCTGCGAGGTGCATAGGGTGGGGAGGGATCCTCAGGGCAGATACATCATGTTGGAGGCTATGATTGAGGGGATCTTGTACTCCCTGGTAAATGTTTATGCCCCTAATGAGGGACAGGGGATCTTCTTCCGTGAGTTGGTCCCTCGGATCCTCAAGTTTAAGGGGGGGGGCCCTGGTGCTCAGTGGGGATTTCAATCTTACAGTGACCCCTCACTTGGATAATTCGGGGAGGGCGGATCATTATGGGAGAAAGGATCGGAAATTGTTGCGTGAGGCATTGGCTGGTTTGAATGTGGTGGATTGCTGGAGGTGGCTCCATCCTTCGGTGAAGGATTTTACCTACTTTTCGGGTATACACTCCTCTTATTCCAGAATTGATTATGTTTTTGTGGAGAGGGGACTTCTCCGGAGGGTGGAGTCTGCAGGGATTGAGTCCCTTACGTGGTCGGATCATGCCCCGGTGTGGATGCGCTTCCAGGGGCGGGAGGGGGGGGTAGGACGGAAATTTTGGCGTTTTAATGATAGTCTTCTAGATGACCCAGAGGTGGGAACGCAGATTGAAAGGTGGATACAAGAATATCTAGATGTGAATGTGGAGTGTGGAGCCTCGTTGGAGGCGGTTTGGGAGGGGTTAAAGGCTACCCTTAGGGGCAGGCTGATAGCCCTGTCATCGGCTCGGCAACGAAAAAGGCGGGAGGAGGCAGCTGGCCTGTTGATTGTTATTGGTAGGCTGGAAAGTTTACATAAGCGTTCCCCTTGGAATGTGGTGTTGCGGGAGCGCTTATTTCAGGCCCGTAGGGATCTCCAGGCTTTGGACTTGGATAGATTACACCATAATTTACAGCTCCTCCAGCAGAGATACTTTGAGTTGTCCAATAAAGCTAGTCGCCTGGTTGCACATCGTCTTAAGGTGAGACAGACGCGAAATCAGATCCTGTCACTCCGGGCGGCCTCTGGGGAAGTGTTACAGACTGAGGAAGCTATACGCGCACGGTTTGTGGAATATTATTCACAACTCTATACCCCGGAAGCTTCAGGGCCCTTATAGGACCAGGTTGCTTATTTGAATTCAGCAGGGTTGCCCCAGATTGCACAGGGTGATGCGGCACGGTTGGACCGTCCTCTCACATTGATTGAGGCTCGTAGTGCGTTGCGTTCTATGAAACTTGGTAAGTCCCCTGGATTGGACGGTTTTACCGTTCGGTACTACAAACGTTTCCAAGATCTGCTGCTGCCCCCCTTGTTGCGTTTTCTTAACTCATTGCAAGGGAATAGTGCCCTCCCCTTCTTTATGCGCTTGGCGGGGGTGACAGTGTTGGCCAAGGAGGGGAAGGATCCCCTCCAATGTGCTTCCTATAGGCCGATATCTCTATTGGGGGTGGATACTAAGATCTTCACGCGCATTCTGGCGGACCGATTGATGAGTTGGATCCCTCGGCTGATCCATCCGGATCAGTCGGGATTTGTGGTTGGCAGACAGGTGGGTGATAACACGCGTAGGGTCTATAATCTGTATGACAGGGCCAGGGGGGGGGTGAGAGAAACGGTGTTTTTGTCTATCGATGCTGAGAAGGCGTTCGATAGAGTTTCTTGGCCTTTCTTATTTCGGGTCTTGGAGTCGGTGGGTCTGGGCCCGAGAATGCGGGACTGGATTCGGGTCCTATATAGTGGACCTCTGAGTTGCATCAAGGTGAATGGTAGTTATTCGGAGACTTTTTCTCTAGCACGGGGAACACGTCAGGGGTGTCCCCTCTCTCCGCTTCTTTTTGCTTTGACCATGGAACCTCTGGCGCAGCGTGTGCGAATGAATCCGGATATTAAGGGGGTCACGGTACCGGGAGGGGATTTTAAGTTGGCTTTGTTTGTGGATGATATTTTGTTTACGGTGGAGGACCCGGCAGCTTCCTTGCCGGCTATATTGCGGGAGTTGGAGATTTATGGGGAGGTGTCAGGATTTCGGGTCAATGTTGGTAAATCGGAGCTCCTCAATGTTAACTTGCCGGCTGACCGGGTTTCCTATCTTCGAGATCGGTATCCGTTTCGGTGGGTCTCCCATTCATTGCGCTATCTAGGGGTTTATTTTGGACCGCCGGGAGTGGAGTTATATGTCCTCAACTTCCCACCGCTCTTTCGTCGCATTCGCCAAGATTTACTTAATTGGAAAGATCTGTATTTCTCTTGGCTGGGCCGGGTGGCCATCGTGAAGATGATGATTCTGCCTCGCTTGTTGTTCTTATTCCAGGTATTGCCTCTTTGGGTGGATAGGAAAATCTTGGAGGGGGTGCAGAGGCATATCTTTAATTTTATCTGGGCTGGTAGACGGCCGAGGGTGAGTAGGAAGGTCATGTGCATGGGGAGAGGGGACGGAGGGTTGGGGGTCCCGGATGTGGTGAAATATTATCAGGCTGCTCAGCTACGCGCCCTCTTGGAATGGCAGACGCAGACACCGAAACTGTGGGTGGAAATTGAGCAACGGTTAAGTGAGGGGGTACCTTTGTTACATCGGCTGTGGGTGCCTGGTAGGGCGAGCCTGGTAGGGAGGGTATCCTCGGTGGTGACTTCCTTGAGGGTATGGAATCAGACCAAAGCTTGTTTACTAGGGAGTAAGCGACACTCCTGGTATACTCTGTTGAGATATAACCCTGGCTTTCCACCGGGAGGGGATGGGGGAGTGTTTGCAGCTTGGGAGTCACGGGGCTTAGTTTGTGTGGGGCAGCTGTGGGACCCGGTTTTGGGAGGGGTTAGACCCTTTATGGAACTTAGGGGCAAGTATGGGCTTGGGATACGGGATTTGTTCCCCTACCTGCAGGTTCTCCATTATATTAGGTCCTCGGGTCTTCTGGAAGACTTGAGGGGTGGTAAGACGCCCTTTGAGCTATTACTGGGCCCAGTGCTTCGGAGGGGAGCTCTCTCCACGATATATAGGTGTCTTAATGGTCGGGGGGCTCCCCTTCCGTACATGAAGGCCTGGGAGGATGATTGTGGTTCTGTTATTTCCTGGGACACTTGGGGCGACATATGGTCGGAGATCTCCTCGGCGGGTATAGCCGCTTTGCTGATTGAAAACGGATATAAGGTACTTTTCCGTTGGTATTATACCCCTCAGACTGTGGCTCGCTGGCAGGGGGGTGCGAGTGTGCTTTGCTGGAGGGGCTGTGGGGAGGTAGGTACCTACTTTCATATGTGGTGGCAGTGTGGGCGGGTGTGTGGATTCTGGACTGAGGTCTTTGCTCGGGTGTCCCAGATCCTGGATGTCCAGATTCCGGCCGATTGGCGACACGCCTTATTGTTTTGGCATCAATTAGACCTGGCTCGGGGGGACTCTCTGTTCTGTAAACTAGCATTCACTGCTGCTCGATTGGCCATTGCCTCTCGGTGGAATCAGGTGCCTTCTCCCACGTGGGCCCTGGTGGAGCAACGTCTGCTCACTTGGCAGAATCTATATCACTTAACGGCTTTGAGGCATGGTAAACTACATGGCTATGCTCATGTGTGGCGTCAATTTCGGGCTTCTGTGGGGGTTTGTGGTAGGGGTGGTCGAGGGCCTTGAGCTGACCTTGAAATTGGACTGGGTGGGCGAAGCTTGGGGGGATCCCATTTCCATATTCCTTTCCAATATTTGGTCTATGGTTGGTATAGATTATTCACAACCTTATTGAAAGTAGTGGGTATTGTGTTTTGTCCCTGGGGGGTGGGAGGGGGGGTATTGGTTGTGTCTGGGTGGGTATTATAGTTTGTTATTTCGTTTGCAGGGTTGCACATGTCTATATTGCTGATTGTAGCTCTGTGAGCTAATTTGGAGTGTGATATTTTGCTCTTTGTATTTGTGTTCTTGCATTTCATGTGCATTTGCTATGTACTGTTTGGAGTGTTTTTTCAATAAAAGCTTTTCAATTAAAAAAAAAGAAAGAGACTTGGGTGTACTGGTGGACACAACAATGAAGTCAATGGCACAATGCGCAGCAGCCTCGAAGAAGGCGATCAGAATGTTGTTTATTATTAAGAAGGGTATTACTACCAGAACGAAGGAAGTCATCATGCCGCTGTTTCTAGTTTCTCTTGATGGTCTATGCAGCAATCTCGGCATAAAACACTGTAAGATCAATCTAAGCCTTATCAAACACAAGCGGAAAAAAAAAAGATCTGTCACTCACAACAATGCACTACTGTCAACTCCACAGATTTGCTTGTGTATAAAAACACAAATGCTGGTACTCCTGGAAATACCTACACAACTCAGATTCTAATTTCTGCCCTTCATATCAATGACTCACCAACTCACGTTCTCAAAAAATCATGCATATAAATGAGGTCTGTGGACAGCAGCAAAGATTCGTTATATTTGCATGTGACCATCGCTGGTGATAGCGACAGGCACATGCACAGAAAAAAATGCATAAAATCCCTCCCAAGAACCAAACACACAACAGCGGGAAAGATGTTCAATCTCTCCCGCAGCCAACCAACACCCCCCCCCCAGCAGTGATGCCGATTCTCTCCCACTGCCAAGAAACCCCTGCCACCGCCTCCCTGCAGCGGGAGAAATGTCCACTCTCTCCCGCTGCCAAGTGGCCCTCCCTGTCATACACCACTTTCCCTCCCACCTCTGATGCCCCCTCCCCATTACCTCCAAGTAGATGACCTGAGGGACATGGATTCCCTCCTCCCAGCTGGCTTGCATCATCCAAAATGGGCCTTCCCCTCCCCAGTGCATCTTGGGGTGGACTGGGGAGGGGCCTGAGGCTCTGATTGGCCCAAGTTGTTTAAGGCCCCAGGCTGTATAAGGCCTTAAACAACTTGGGCCAATCAGAGCCTAAGGGGGAGAGTGTTGGCAGGCAGCAGGAGAAATCAGCATCTCTCCTGCTGCAGGGCGAGGGTGTTGCCACTGTTGCAGGGGAGGGGTGTTGTGATGTAAGGGGAGAGAATGAGCAATTCTCCCCCTGCATCACAACACAGCTTTCTAGCAGTCTCTGACACTGTCATGCCTTTACCAGTACCCCTGGCCCAGTCGCTTATTTTTGTCACCAAAAGCAGACACCGCTTTTTGAAAATGGCTTGGTATTTTTTTAAGAACCCACCAGAGTGCTCATTTCAATGTTAAAGAGTCCACTTGCTTGTCATTGTTGGAGACTACTAGAAAGCTCACTATTGACAGAGATAATCTGTTTTGATAATCCTCGATAAAATGCGTACAGGCTAAACCGTCGGTAAATGTTTTAGTGACGTTAAAGTTTTGAGAATCTGGGCCAGAGTGCTTAAATTATGCCTCTACTTTTACAAAATGATTGTTTTAGCCAGATATTAGAGGTATGTTTTTGGGTCAGGGGTTCTTGAGACACCCCCAGTCAGATTTTCAGGTTTCCCACAAAGCACAGTTACTTACCGTAACAGGTGTTATCCAGGGACAGCAGGCAGATATTCTTGACTGATGGGTGACGGCACCGACGGAGCCCCGGTACGGACAATTTTAGAGTGATTGCACTCTAAGAACTTGGAAAGTTCTGGTAGGCCGCACCGCGCACGCGCGAGTGCCTTCCCGCCCGACAGTTATGATAAGCCAGCTAAGAAGCCAACCCGGGGAGGTGGGAGGGACGCAAGAATATCTGCCTGCTGTCCCTGGATAACACCTGTTACGGTAAGTAACTGTGCTTTATCCCAGGACAAGCAGGCAGCATATTCTTGATTGATGGGTGACCTCCAAGCTAACAAAAAGAGGGATGGAGGGAAGGTTGGCCATTAGGAAAATAAATTTTGCAAAACAGACTGGCTGAAGTGTCCATCCCGTCTGGAGAATGCTACATGCACTAGACAATAATGAGATGTAAAAGTATGAACTGAGGACCAAGTAGCAGCCTTGCAGATTTCCTCAATAGGAGTGGAACGGAGGAAAGCCACAGATGCTGCCATTGCTCGGACTCTATGGGCCGTGACAGAACCTTCCAGTGTCAGTCCGGTCTGAGCATAACAGAATGAAATGCACGCTGCCAGCCAATTAGACAACGTACGTTTAGAAACAGGACGTCCCAATTTGTTCGGATCAAAGGACAGAAAGAGTTGGGGAACTGATCTGTGGGGTTTCGTACGCTCTAGATAGTAAGCTAGAGCCCTCTTACAATCCAAAGTATGTAGAGCCTGTTCCCCAGAATGAGAATGAGGTTTCGGAAAGAAGACAGGGAGAACAATGGATTGGTTGAGATGGAATTCAGAGACAACCTTAGGGAGAAACTTTGGATGTGTACGCAGAACCACCTTGTCATGATGAAAGACTGTAAAAGGTGGATCTGCGACTAGTGCATGTAGCTCACTGACCCTCCTGGCAGAGGTAAGGGCAATAAGGAAAAGTACCTTCCAAGTGAGAAACTTGAAAGGAGAGGTAGCCAAAGGTTCAAATGGAGGCTTCATTAAGGCGGAAAGAACCACATTGAGATCCCAGATAACAGGAGGGGCTTTAAGAGGTGGTTTCACATTGAAAAGACCCCGCATGAACCTGGACACCAGGGGATGAGCTGAGAGAAGTTTTCCATGGACCGGCTCATGAAAAGCAGCAATGGCACTGAGATGGACTCTGATGGAAGAAGACTTAAGGCCAGAGTCAGACAAAGAAAGCAAATAATCCAACAACGTCTCCACTGCCAGGGAAGTGGGATCAAAATGATGAAGAAGACACCAGGCAGAAAATCTTGTCCACTTCCGATGGTAACATTGCAGAGTTTCTGGTTTCCTGGAGGCATCTAGAATGGAACGAACAGGCTGAGACAAAAGAGTATCATGAGAGGTCAGCCCGAGAGATACCAAGCTGTCAGGTGCAGAGACTGGAGGTTGGGATGTAGAAGGGTCTCCTGATGCTGTGTAAGCAGAGAAGGAAACAGAGGAAGAAGAAAAGGTTCCTTGGAACTGAGTTGAAGTAGAAGGGAGAACCAATGTTGCCTGGGCCACCTCGGAGCAATCAGAATCATGGTGGCTCGTTCCCTCTTGAGCTTGAACAAGGTTCTCAACATGAGAGGCAGAGGAGGGAAAGCGTACAGGAACAGATTGGACCAGTCGAGGAGAAATGCATCCGCTGCCAGACGGTGAGGAGAGTAGAGTCTGGAGCAGAATAGGGGCAGCTGGTGATTGTGAGGAGCTGCAAAGAGGTCTATCTGAGGAGTGCCCCATTGAGTGAAGATAGACTGTAGAGTGAAAGGATCGAGTGTCCATTCGTGAGGCTGGAGAATTCTGCTGAGCTTGTCCGCTAAGGAGTTCTTTTCTCCCTGAATGTAGATAGCTTTCAGGAAGAGATGGTGAGTTATGGCCCAAGTCCAGATCTTCTGGGCTTCCTGGCACAAGAGGCGAGAGCCTGTCCCACTTTGCTTGTTGATGTAGTACATCGCCACTTGATTGTCTGTGCACAGCAGGAGGACCTGAGGAAAGAGAAGATGTTGGAAGGCCTTGAGGGCATAAAACATCGCTCTGAGTTCCAGGAAATTGATGTGATGCTTCTTTTCCTGGGCTGTCCAAAGACCTTGAGTCTGGAACTCGTTCAAATGAGCTCCCCATGCATAAGGAGAGGCGTCGGTGGTGATGACTAGTTGATGAGGAGGTAGATGGAATAGAAGACCTCTGGATAGATTTGAGGATACCAACCACCATTGTAGAGACTGACGAAGAGATGATGTCACAGATATGTGTCGTGAGCAAGGATCCGTCGCTTGGGACCACTGAGTAGCAAGGGTCCATTGAGGAGTGCGCAGGTGAAGACGTGTGAGGGGTGTGACATGGACTGTGGATGCCATGTGACTCAAGAGTATCATCATTTGTTTGGCCGAGATGGAATGTTGTGTAAGCACCTGCTGACATAGAGACTGAAGAGTCTGAAGACGGTTGGATGGTAGGAATGCTCTCATGAGGAGTGTGTCCAGTATCGCTCCAATAAATTGAAGTCTTTGAGTGGGGATGAGATGAGACTTGGGTAGATTGATCTCGAATCCCAGTATTTGTAGAAACAGGATGGTTTGGTTGGTGGCCAGGAGTACTGCTTGAGCGGATGTGGCCTTGATTAACCAGTCGTCCAGGTAAGGGAATACCTGAAGGTGGTGAGAGCGTAGAAATGCAGCTACCACAATAAGACATTTGGTGAACACCCTTGGAGAGGAAGCAAGACCGAAGGGCAGCACCTTGTATTGGTAATGACAATGATTTATCATGAAGCGGAGGTACCGTCTGGAGGTTATATTGATCGGTATGTGAGTGTATGCCTCTTTGAGATCGAGGGAGCATAGCCAGTCGTCTTGATTGAGAAGAGGATAAAGAATGGCTAGAGAAAGCATTTTGAATTTTTCCTTTACCAGATGTTTGTTGAGATCGCGAAGATCTAGGATTGGTCTGAGATCTCCCGTTTTTTTGGGAACTAGAAAATAACGGGAGTAGAATCCCTACCCCTTTTGATCTAGAGGAACTTCTTCTATAGCGTTCAGAAGGAGGAGGGATTGAACTTCTTGAATAAGGAGGGCAGATTGAGGACTGTTCAAAGCAGACTCTTTTGGCAGGTTTTGGGGCGGAAGAGTCTGAAAGTTGAGAGAGTAGCCGTGGCGGATGATGTTGAGGACCCATTGGTCCGAAGTGATAACTTCCCACCGGCTGAGGAACAGAGAAAGACGACCTCCTATAGGTTGAGGCAGGAGAGCAGATATAGGAGTACTGGCTATACTTTGGAGAATTAAGTCAAAAGGGCTGTGTCTTCTACTGTGGAGGTGGCTTCACAGGTTGCTGCTGTTGCTGCTGTCTGGGAGGCTGACGTTGTTGCTGCCGTTGACGCCTGGGTTGCTGAGCAGCTGTTGGTAATGGTCGAGCTGTGAAGCGGCGTTGATAGGCCGATTGCTGCCTAAAAGGCCTTGCTGGAGGAGGCTTTTTCTTATTTTTAAGCAGGGTATCCCAGCGTGTCTCATGAGCAGAGAGCTTTTGCGTGGTCGAGTCCATGGATTCCCCAAAGAGCTCATCCCCTAGGCACGGGGCGTTGGCTAACCGATCTTGATGGTTAACATCAAGTTCGGATACCCGAAGCCAGGCCAGGCGACGCATTGCCACAGACATTGCTGTCGCTCTGGATGTAAGTTCGAAGGTGTCGTAAATGGACCTAACCATGAACTTACGCAGTTGAAATAGAGACGACAAGCAATGGTGAAAGGATTGTTGTTTACGTTGAGGAAGGTACTTCTCAAATGAAGCCATGGTGGTAAGGAGATGTTTAAGATAGAAAGAAAAATGAAAAGCATAATTGCCAGCTCTGTTTGCCAACATTGCATTTTGGTAGAGCCTCTTACCAAATTTATCCATGGCTTTACCCTCTCTGCCAGGAGGTACAGAAGCATATACACTGGCCCCTGAAGATTTTTTAAGGGTGGATTCGACAAGTAAAGACTCGTGTGGAAGTTGAGGTTTGTCGAACCCAGGAATGGGAATTACTTTATATAAAGAGTCTAATTTACGTGGGGCCCCTGGAACCGTTAAGGGAGTCTCTAAATTCTTGTAGAAAGTCTCCCTCAAGATGTCATGAAGAGGGAGCTTCAAAAATTCCTTTGGAGGTTGGTCAAAGTCAAGGGCATCCAAAAAAGCTTTAGACTTTTTGGACTCAGCCTCCAAAGGAATAGACAAAGAGTCACACATATCTTTCAGAAAACTCGAGAAAGATGAAGTGTCATGCCTAGAGGACGGGTCAGGTACAGCAGAATCATCCTCATCTGAGGAACATTCACCTTCAGAGAGAAAGGGTTCCTCTGAATCTCCCCACAGATCAGGATCCCTGACATGGGAAGTACGGTCCCGAGACTCTGGAGTAGATGGTTCTACGTGTCGGGTTTTGCGCACCAACTTACCCGACCTCATCGATACCGAGCCAGGAGATGTAATCGGTGGCAGCGGTGCCGAAGTCTGCACCGACTGATGTTGAGCTCTCGGCTCCAGTGCGAGGACTGGCATCGATACCGATGAGGTCGAGTGAAGCGGTACCGAAACAGTGGATGCAGACAGCACAGGCTGTTCCACAATCGGTACCGGTGGCTCAGTGCGGACCGGCACCGGAAGGTTCGGTGCCAGAATAGCTGGAAGGAGCTGTTGTAATTGCTCCTTGAGCTGCACTTGAAGAATGGCCGCAATACGGTCATCAAGGGATGGCACCGGTACCGCCTTTTTCTTCTGCGGTACCTGCGGTGCCGCTCGACGCCCCGGAGATGAGGAGCCCGATGTCGAGGGACTCACCTCAATAGGGGCGGAGCGCTTCCGCTGGCGCCTCACAGTCGGCAGGATTGGGCTCACTGCACTCGAGACCGGAGGACGCTCAAGCGGGGAAGGCTTCTTAGCCGGCTTACCTGAATGCTGGGACGCCGGTGCGGTGTCACGCGGCGTCGAAGAAGAGGGTGCCGACTGAACTGGTGCCGAAGCCGGAGTCGATGGAACGGGGTCGGACATCTCGGCACCGAACAGTAATCACTGTTGTATTTGGCGATTTTTCAAGGTTCGTTTTTTAAGTGTGGCACAGCGGGTGCAGGTGGAGGCCTGATGCTCAGGACCCAAACACTGTAGGCACCAGTTGTGTGGGTCCGTGAGAGATATAGGCCGAGCACACCGCTGGCACTTTTTAAACCCTGGCTGAGGGGGCATGAAAGTAAAAACGGCTTCAGCCAAATCGAAGGCCGAGGCCTCGATGGTGGCAGAAGGCCCCGCCGGGGAAAAACCAAATTTGACGAAAAAAATGAAAGGTTTTTTTTTTTTTTTTTTCAAAAACTAAAGAAAAGGAAAAAGGCAAAGAGCCAAAAAGGTTTACGCGAGCGGGAAGGCAAGTCAGAAAAAATTTTCAACAGCCGTTGAAAAACGCGTCTTCTTAGCTCCGCGGAAACTAAGAAACTGGGGACCGCGCGCCTCTGTCGGGCGGGAAGGCGTGCGCGGTGCAGCCTACCAGAACTTTCCAAGTTCTTAGAGTGCAATCACTCTAAAATTGTCCGTACCGGGGCTCCGTCGGTGCCGTCACCCATCAGTCAAGAATATGCTGCCTGCTTGTCCTGGGATAATGAATATACAGTATAAAGGAGAGTGAAATTTTGCTGGTACTGCCTTCATTGTTTGCAGATCTATCTTGTGCATATTAATTTTGTGTATCCTGAGCACCTGACTGGCTATGTGTGCCCTGAGGATGGGTTGAGAACCACCGGTTTAGACTAAGGGAGGGAAATGGCATGTGTAGGATAGATTTTATTTCTTTAAACTATACTTACTTTGTCCTAATCAGTCACCCACACACACATAAAAAAAGGATTTAAATATAAATAGCTGTTTTATATAGGCAATCTTATGCCTGCATTTTCAAAAGCACCGTACATATTTCCCCTAGATATATTTCTACCTGTTTCCAAAGCATTCTTCACCAGACTACATTAAAAAAAAAAAACACCTCCAAATGGGGGCTTCCCTTTACAAAAAAAAGCATGCAGCACCAAGAGACTTCACACTAGCTGTGGGGTTTGAATATAACTTCTTCTGAATACTGGAAGAATAAAGACTACATAAGAAATTATTCCTCTTTTCTAGTAATTACCTATTTAAGTAACATCTCCATTTGTATGATAATAGGTATAAATTCTTCATGGCAAATTGCTTCAATTTTAAAATCAAATGTATTTTACACAAGTCACTGAGTAAGAAATTAAATATTCACAGCATATCCCATTTAATTCATTAATGTTCTTATATGAATTTTCAGAGAACTACAAATGGGCAAATGGTATTGGTGTGACTAATTTGGAGGTTTTATATCTAAATACCATATGATAGTACATTTCCTTTCTCAGTTCAACAGAACTTAATCTAAGAACTGTGCACTTCAATTCCTCACATATTTTACAGTGTGTAATAAAGTTTTGTTAGAAATTTAGTAGCATGTCATGCACAGCTGGCATGTGCCATATTGAGTCAGACCAATAGTCCATCAAGCCAAGCATTCTCTCTAGAGAATAACACAGGGACAAAGTTTTCCGCAGAAACTCAATTTCCCCATCCCATTCCTGCAAGTTTTGTCACTGTTCTTGTCCCTACCCCATTCCTGTAAGCTCTACCTTAACCACACAAGCCTCGAACATTTATGATTTTAGAGTGTTTGATGCTTGTGCAGATGAGGACAGAGCTTGCAGGAATGGGGCAGGGACAGGAAAAGAATTCGCTGTGACAGAATGGGAAAATTAGTTCCCGGGGGGGGGGGGGGGGGGGGATTTGTCCCCATGTCATTCTCTAATTCTGTCTTAAACAATGACCAATCTAGGAATTTAGGACTAAGGGCAGTGGTACTGATTAGAGAACGTAAAATCAACAATCAGGATCATAAAAGTAGGACGATAGGAGAGACCATAAGCTAATGAGGCAAAGAGAAAAATACATAATTAGAGAGCTAGATAAAAATCAAGTAGATTAGGAGAAAGAAATATAAATGTGTATAAGGAGAGTCACGTGAAGCAGTGAGGAATGGAGACGCAGGTTCTGCAGCTCCCGGGCCCTCACTCACACGATCGTTTAACTAGCTTTAATTTAGATCGGCAGTGTTTTATTTTCATTTATTTCTTAGCGGCTCACACCCTATGGACAAGTTTGTTTCCAACGCAGGAGCAAAGCGGGAGCAAAATGACAAAGAAAGACAGGGAGCGATCGCAGCCTGAGAATAAGCAACTGGAGCCTAGGGAGTCGGTGCCGGTGGAGTTCACGGAGGCCCAACTGAAACAATTAACTACAGCTGTGACTACCGCGCTGGCTTCTCAGATGGAAAAGTTCTCCAGCAAAATCTCCCACTTGGAAACTCTTCAGGAGAAACTGAGTCGCACTACCGAATTGGAGACTCATGTCTCCGCGGTGGACTCCTCCTCACAGAGAGAGAGTGACCTCGATGAGGATGCACACCTCAATGTTGAGGCAAGCCATAAAGGTGGTCGTCGCTGCTTGGTCGGCATCAAGGGACTCAGTGCAAGACTGACCTGCAACGTCGGTTGGGAAGCTGATGGCTTCTTAGCTGGCTTACCGGTCAGAGCGAGGTCTCCCCACACTGGTATTGAAATCAGTGTCAAAGTCTTCGACATCAAATGTTGTGATGTCTTGTCGATGTCCATGCTTCTCCTGAACAACTTCTCCTGTTGAAGTTTGCAGCTCTTGATGGAAGATTTTTGCAGGGTAGAACACCGAGCGCAGGATTCTACCCAGTGTACAGGCCCAAGGCAGTGTAAGCACCAACTATGTGGGTCAGTGATAGAAACTGGCCTTTGGCACCTGCAACACTTTTGAAGCCGTTAACGGCCTGGACATGGACGGGAAAACCACGTCAGCCAAATCAAACTCAATGGCTGAGAGGAAAAAACAAAGCTCTCAACGGAAAAGCCATGAGGAAAAAGAAAGAAAAGAAAAAAAGACTCTTCCCTTTTGTTTTGTTTTTTGAAGAAGAAATATTTAAAAGAAAATATATAAAAGAAAAACGCACGAGAGGGAAAGCAAATGGCAAAAAACTGAACAACATTCAGAGACACCAATTTGCTAGACTTCTTAGAAGGTGTGAATAAACATGTGGATAAAGGTGAGCCGGTTGATATAGTGTATCTAAATTTTCAGAAAGCTTTTGATAAAGTTACTCACGAGAGGCTCCTGAGAAAATTAAAGTGTCATTGGATAGATGGCAAAGTTCAGTTGTGGATTAGGAATTGGTTATCAGATAGAAAACAGAGGATAGGGTTAAATGGTCATTTTTCTCAATGGAGGAGAGTAAACAGTGGAGTGCCACAGTGGTCTGTACTGGGACCCATCCTATTTAATTTATTTATAAATGATCTGGAAATTGGAACGACGAGTGATGCAGATGACACTAAACTGTTCAAAGTTGTTAAAACGCATGTGGATTGTGAAAAATTGCAGGTGGACCTTAGCAAATTGGAAGACTGGGTGTCCAAATGGCAGATGAAATTTAATGTGGACAAATACAAAGTGATGCACATTGGGAAGAATAACCTGAATCACAGTTACCGGATGCTAGGGTCCACCTTGGGAATTAGCGTCCAAGAAAAGGATCTGGGTGTCATCGTAGATATACGATGAAACCTTCTGCCCTATGTACAGCGGCGGCCATAAAAGCAAACAGGATGCTAGGAATTATTAAAAAAGGGATGGTTAACAAGACTAAGAATGTTATAATGCCCTTGTATTGCTACATGGTGCAACCTCATCTGGAGTACTGTGTTCAATTCTGGTCTCCTTATCTCAAGAAAGATATAGTGGCGCTAGAAAAGGTTCAAAGAAGAGCGACCAAGATGGTAAAGGAGATGGAACTCCTCTCGCTTGAGGAAAGACTAAAACAGTTAGGGCTCTTCAGCTTTGAAAAGAGACAGCTGAGGGGAGATATGATTGAAGTCTATAAAATCCTGAGTGGAGTAGAATGGGTACAAGTGGATCGATTTTTTGCTCCGTCAAAAATTACAAAGACTAGGGGACACTCAATGAAGTTACAGGGAAATACTTTTAAAACCAATAGGAGGAAATTTTTTTTTCACTCAGAGAATAGTTAAGCTCTGGAACGCGTTGCCAGAGGATGTGGTAAGAGCGGATAGCTGGTGTTTTTTTTGTTTGTTTTTATTAATTCTTTATTAATTTTAAAAACAAACACAAAGTGCAATAGAATATACAAATTGGTACAGTAAAAAGCACTTATATCTACCAAATAATAATATAAGTACCTATCACTCCCCCTTCCCTCCCTCCTACCCTCCCTGGATGTGTGTGAAACTCATTCAGAAATCAAATGCTTATACTAATGATCAGTTTTTACAAAATTCACTAATGGACCCCAAGTCTCTTTAAATTTTTTATAGTGACCCAATTGTTCCAAGTTCATTCGCTCGTATTTATAAAATTGGCATAGGGTTTCCCACCAAAAGCTATGATTTAGTCTGTCCCAGTTTTTTGTAATTAGCTGCCTAGCAACTCCTGTCATAATAAGAAGTAATCTATTCTTACTTGCACTATGTCATAGGTCAATGGAACCGAAGCTCCAATATCATGTTGATTTTACCCCATTTTACTTCCAAAAATTGAGTATCAAGGGACAGTAGAACAACAGGTGATCCAGTGTCCCTATTTCAAGATGACAGTGCCAGCATCTATTAGACTTTGAACTATCTAACTTTTGCAAACGAACAGGGGTTCAAAAAATCCTATAAAATAGAAAAAAAACAAGTTTGTCTCATAGATGCTGACACTATACATCTCATTCTCCAAATCCAAATCTGTGGCCATTGAGTAGCAGTAATCTGCTGCTTTATCTCAATGCTCTAAATGATTTTTAGGCTCGTTTTAGGTTTTTTATTCAAATATTCAGATTATTAATTTATACCACTTGGCGGCCTGATGCCCTTGCAAATCTATCTGGAAACATTAAAAAAAGGTTTGGACAAGTTCCTGGAGGAAAAGTCCATAGTCTGTTATTGCGAAAAACATGGGGGAAGCCCACTGGTTGCCCTGCATCAGTAGCATGGAATATTGCTACTCCTTGGGTTTTGGCCAGGTACCAGTGACCTGAATTGGCCACCGTGAAAATGGGCTACTGGGCTTGATGGACTATTGGTCTGATCCAGTAAGGCTATTCTTATGTTCTTATGATATGACTTCTTTACTGCGCAGAAAACTAAGAATTGAGGGGCCATGAGCCTACGTTGGGCGGGAAGGAACTTGTATATGCACGGTGTGGGCAGTTCGTGAATTTTTCAAGTTCTTAAAGTGGTGATGCATTATTAAACCATCCGTACCGGGGCTCCATGGATGCCATCATCCACATGTGAGAATATGCTGCCTGCTTGTCCTGGGATAAGTAGCACACTAAAATACACACATACATATACATTTTAAATAAGGAAAGTACACTAAACTATCAAAGCTTTGTTGACATTCAGTCAATGTTTCCTGTCACTCATTCCCAGAAACAAGGTGGCATCTCCTATACTAAATTGCACACACTGTAAACAAAATAGTCTAAGCTATCAAAGGTTTGTTCACACTTGGCCAAATGACAATACTGGAGTGTTTTTTCCTACTACCGTATTTCCCCATGTATAGGCCACGGCCTGTACATGGGGAAATACGGCCTATACATCGGTTTTACAAATCTCTACAGTGGGTGTGGCTTGCTTAAATGGGGCAGCTTATCTAAAGACATTAAAACTCTCTGTTAGATAAGCTGCCCCATTAGAGGAGTACCGTTACTGAACTTCCCCCTTATATACTTGGCAGGTCCCTTTGCATGCACCGAAGACATCTCCACTTGCAGGCCCCTCTGCGTGCACCGAAGACATCTCCGCTGATAGGCCCCTCTGCGTGCGCCAAAGACATCTCCGCTGACAGGCCCCTCTGAATGCACCGAAGACATCTCCGCTGGCAGGCGCTGCCTCCTCCAATCACGCTGTGCAAGGCAGAAGCAATGTTTGGGATCTCAAGCCTTGCCCCGCACTGCTTCCTGATTGGCTGCCATCGCGAGAACTGATGGCAGCCAATCAGGAAGTGGTGCAGGGCGAGGCTTGAGTTCGCAAACATCGCTCCTGCCCTGCACAGCGTGGTTGGTGGAGGCAGCCGTCCAGGAGGTATTTACCAGCAGGGAGGGCAACAAAGGAGATATTTAAGGAGGGGATGTATAGGCCGCCCTGATGTATAGTATAGGCCGATTTAGGTTTTAAAACTCTTAGCTATGCCGCGACTAGTAACATGGGGCAGCTTATCTAAGAGTTTTTAAACCTAAATCGGCATTTCCTATGGCCTATACATGGGGAAATACGGTACACATTTTCAAAGTACCGTATTTTCACGCATATAACGCGCGCGTTATACGCGTTTTTACCTACCGCGCATACCCCTCGCGCGTTATATGCGTGAGCGCGGTATACGAAAGTTTTCAAACATAGTTCCCACCCCGCCCGACGCCCGATTCACCCCCCCAGCAGGACCACTCGCACCCCCACCCCGAACGACCACTCGCACGCGCTCCCACCCGCACCCGCATCCACGATCGGAGCAAGAGGGAGCCCAAGCCCTCTTGCCCGGCCGACTCCCCGACGTCCGATACATCCCCCCCCCCCCCGGCAGGACCACTCGCACCCCCACCCCGAAGGACCGCCGACTTCCCGACAATATCGGGCCAGAAGGGAGCCCAAACCCTCCTGGCCACGGCGACCCCCTAACCCCACCCCGCACTACATTACGGGCAGGAGGGATCCCAGGCCCTCCTGCCCTCGACGCAAACCCCCCTCCCCCCCAACGACCGTCCCCCCCCAAGAACCTCCGACCGCCCCCCCAGCCGACCCGCGACCCCCCTGGCCGACCCCCACGACCCCCCCACCCCCCTTCCCCGTACCTTTGGAAGTTGGCCGGACAGACGGGAGCCAAACCCGCCTGTCCGGCAGGCAGCCAACGAAGGAATGAGGCCGGATTGGCCCATCCGTCCTAAAGCTCCGCCTACTGGTGGGGCCTAAGGCGCGTGGGCCAATCAGAATAGGCCCTGGAGCCTTAGGTCCCACCTGGGGGCGCGGCCTGAGGCACATGGTCGGGTTGGGCCCATGTGCCTCAGGCCGCGCCCCCAGGTGGGACCTAAGGCTCCAGGGCCTATTCTGATTGGCCCACGCGCCTTAGGCCCCACCAGTAGGCGGAGCTTTAGGACGGATGGGCCAATCCGGCCTCATTCCTTCGTTGGCTGCCTGCCGGACAGGCGGGTTTGGCTCCCGTCTGTCCGGCCAACTTCCAAAGGTACGGGGAAGGGGGGTGGGGGGGTCGTGGGGGTCGCCAGGGGGGTCGCGGGTCGGCTGGGGGAGCGGTCGGAGGTTCTTGGGGGGGGCGGTCGTTGGGGGGGAGGGGGGTTTGCGTCGAGGGCAGGAGGGCCTGGGATCCCTTCTGCCCGTAATGTAGTGCGGGGTGGGGTTAGGGGGTCGCCGTGGCCAGGAGGGTTTGGGCTCCCTTCTGGCCCAACTACCAAAGGTACGGGGAAGGGGGGTGGGGGGGTCATGGGGGTCGCCAGGGGGGGTCGCGGGTCGGCTGGGGGAGCGGTCGGAGGTTCTTGGGGGGGGCGGGCGTTGGGGGGGAGGGGGGTTTGCGTCGAGGGCAGGAGGGCCTGGGATCCCTCCTGCCCGTAATGTAGTGCGGGGTGGGGGTAGGGGGGCGCCGTGGCCAGGAGGGTTTGGGCTCCCTCCTGGCCCGATATTGTCGGGGAGTCGGCGGTCCTTCGGGGTGGGGGTGCGAATGGTCCTGCCGGGGGGGGGATGAATCGGACGTCGGGGGGGGGTGAACGGAGAGTCGGGACAGCGCACGGAGAGGCGGGGCAGTGCACGGAAGTCAGGGGGGTGAACGGAGAGTCGGGACAGCGCACGGAAAGTCAGGGCAGTGCACGGAAGTCAGGGGGGGTGAACGGAGAGTCGGGACAGCGCACGGAAAGTCAGGGCAGTGCATGGAAGTCAGGGGGGGGTGAACGGAGAGTCGGGACAGCGCACGGAGAGGCGGGGCAGTGCACGGAAGTCAGGGGGGTGAACGGAGAGTCGGGACAGCGCACGGAGAGTCGGGACAGCGCACGGAAAGTCAGGGCAGTGCACGGAAGTCAGGGGGGGTGAACGGAGAGTCGGGACAGCGCACGGAAAGTCAGGGCAGTGCATGGAAGTCAGGGGGGGGTGAACGGAGAGTCGGGACAGCGCACGGAGAGGCGGGGCAGTGCACGGAAGTCAGGGGGGTGAACGGAGAGTCGGGCAGCATGCACGGTATAATCGTGAGCGCGTTATACCAAAGTTTTTGTGCTTATCATCGTGATTTCTGCGCGCTATACACGTGTGCGCGTTTTATACGGGTGCGTGTTATTTGCGTGAAAATACGGTACTCACCAAAGTACCCTTTAAATTCAGGAAATATCTCCTTTTCTGTTAGAAACAGTACAAGGTGCCTAAGAAAACCCTCTTGAAAATTTTCCTTACTAGAAATTTATTAAGATTGTTATATCTGGGATTGCATAGATTCCTCCTTTTTCTATGGAATCAGGGAATACTTGGAATAGAATTTCCACTCTCTTTCCCATGGTAAAATGAGCTTGGACTACATTGATTTCTAATAGTTCCTTGAACAGTAGGATTCTGATGCAGAAAAAGACTATGAAACTCCAAGGGAGAGAGACAATCTGGAAGAATTTACAATAGGCTAAGCATGTATAAATTCCATATTTATTTATTTGTTTTAAAAATTTATACACTACCTAAACCTAGGCAGATCACAATAAATATACATAATAAAAACAATAAGACAAAGCATTCACTATGCAACCCTCACACCATTTACAAATGCAGTCCATCTATCAGAATTTAAATATCAGAAGTTATACTGGTCAACAGTTTAAGTAAAACTATAACTGCTCCCTCTCCTCCCCCAGGAAGCTTCTCTAGAAAGGATGTTATATTACTGGATATGTCAAGCTGGACCTAGTCAACATCCCATTCCAGTCTTCAGTGCCTTTTGTTTTCTAGAGTGAGTGCGGACCCTATAATTATTGCAAGGGCAAGGAGAAAAGAAGATAGTTCTTTCTTAGAGTAAGGTTTAAAAGTCAGTCCTGGAATATTCCCCTTGGCAGTCAGGTTTTCGGGATATCCACAATGAATATGTATGAAATTGATTTGCATACAGTGCCTCCATTGTATGCAAATCTTCCACGTATATTCATTGCAGACATTCTGAAAACCTGACCTCTTGGACTGCCTTGAGATCCTGCTTTAGAGAAAAGAATCGGCTTCTTAGCATTCCACTTGAATGCCTCCTAGAATATGACATATACACAATGGAGCATTGAAACTATTTTGTTGTCACTGGGATCTTCAGACTGCTGCTAGAGTAACATAACGCGATTGCAATTCTCATTGATCTTGTTTGTGCGCTATTACTGCTTATTATTAGGAACTATATCACTGACAATTTTTCATTCTTTGTACTTTATTATATAGAAACTAGTTTTTAAGCCCATTACATTAACAGGTGCTAGAATAGATGTGTCTGTCTTTCTTTCTTTCTTTCTTTCTCTCTCTCTCCTTAGCCGCTTTCTGTTTGTCTGTCTTTCTTTCTGTCTCTCTCTTTTCTCGGCTGCCCACCATCACCCCTTGCCTGCTTCTCCTGTCCAGCAGTAGCCCTTCTCCCTTACTTTTACCTCCTCCCTGTCCAGCAGCACCTCTTCCTTGCTCCCCCTGTCCAGCAGTAGGCCTCCCTTCCTGTTACCTCTCCCTGTCCAGCAGCACATCTTCCTTGCTCCCCCTGTCCAGCACTAGGCATCCCTTCCTGTTACCTCCCCCCCTGTCCAGCAGCACCTCTTCCCTGCTCCCCCAGTCCAGCAGCACCCCTTATCTGCTCCCCCTGTCCAGCATCCAGCTTCCTGGTCGTTCGCATCTGCCCTTCTCTTCAAAGCAGCCTGCTGAGGTTCGCAGCTGGCTGTAGCGAACCTCGCAGGCTGCTCTGCACATTGGTAGCACGTTCCCGCAGCGGCAGCAGTTGGTGAGTGAGGGGGGGGGGAGTCGCCAGCGTGTTCCCTGCTTCCATGTTCGAAAATTGAATTCAGCATGGACCCAGAGACCACGGTGGTAGGGATCACATTGTCCTAAGTGCGCATGCGCGCTTAGCGTTTTATTTTAGAGGACGGTTGTATAGAAAGAACTTAACTTTATTGTCAACACATCCCCTTCACCATCACATTTCATATACTTCCTCAGGGTTGGGGAAGACACTACAAAACTGCACAGAGAGAACTATTGTTGCAATACAAACAGGTAGAGGCTGCCACTGAATCTATTACTTTTATTCAAAAATTCTCCACTCTCGCCCCTCATATTAATCAGATTATACTGAACCACTGGCACATAGTCAGGCTTGCTATTAATATGAACAATGAAAGACCAATATTTTCATATAGGCGGGGCAAAAACATAGGGGATATGATGAATTATGGTTTCAACCTTACTGTATCTCAAAGAGAAGGGATGTCATGTAGCACGGGCACTGTCAATGATGCCCCTTTACCCTTTCGGGGGATAGTTGACCTCATCCGGTTACGGGGCAAAGCTATCAGTCCTGGAATAGAACTGGCTGCGACTCTTCCCATGTAATTTATATGATACAATGCCCCTGTCCAAAAATTTATGTCAGTCGTACAATAAGGCCAATCAAGATAAGACTAACTCAACATAAGTCAAGTACACACCTTGAACGAGACTGCTTCTTTGGTTCACCATTGGAAATTATTTAACCATATATTGCAAGATTTAAAATGAGGATCATTGATTTCATTAAAGTAGGGTAGGAGGGAGGTAATATAGAACAGGCCCTCAATATTAAAGAACTCAGATGGATGTTTGAGTTGAACATTGGAAGACCTGAACCAGAAATTTGATAAGTGCTTTTGTGATTTTATAACTAATTTGTCTGGTTACAGGGCTTGTGCCTGAAATCTAGTCTCTCCATTCTTAATTATTTAGTTAAACTGAGCTGACTCTATATATCTGTATTGCGGTGTACTGCTCTGTTTTCAAACCTAGACCTCTTTCTTCCTCATAAAAATAAAAAAAGCTTTTCATTCCTTTTTGGCTAACCTTGGTACAAGAGTCTTTCTTGAACTGCTAATTTTTCTAAACTTTCCTAACTTGAACTGTAAATAAGCTTGAACTGTAGATAAGCTCTGTAGATAACTGTAGATAAGCTCTGTAAGGTTTATTTTACATTGCCAAAACTTGGATAGGTAGCAGATTAAGGGATGGATTCACTAACCTTTCTTCCGTGGGCGATCCATGGCCAATCCCAGCAGGCCCCATGAATTCACAAATGGGAAAAATTCAAATGAGGGTGATCAGAGGAACGCCCTCATTTTGCCGACACGGATCGCTAGTGTGCGATTCTGCGCATGCGCAGACCATCTGTAGATGGTCTGGGCATGCGTTAAGACCCCTCTGAGCAAAGATTTTTTTTTTTTACTTTTTTGTAGCCCAGCGAGCCCATGGTTTTAACCTGCTTTAAACCCACGGGTTAAAACCACGGGCTCGTAGTGCGTGGAAGGGCAGGAGAGATTCGGGGCAGGGCAGGAGGAGAAATCCGGGGAAGAGCAGGGCGGCAATTCGGGGCAGAGGAGGCAGGAGAGATCGGGGAAGAGCATCGGGGCGGCAGGCAGGAGAGATTCGGGGCAGCAAAGACTGTGGAGGAGGAGGAGGAGTTGAAAAGCTGATTGACAACTGATGCAGTGTGCTCACAAGCATAAATGATAACCCTAGTGCACTGGAAAAGCTCTTTAGTATACCACAAAAGAGAACAATGAAACACTAACAAAACTGAAAAAACATAAAATGGATTAATACCAGGGGTTTTTTTTGGGGGGGGGTTAGTACAAATATAAATTTCTTCAAGAATTCAATATAATTTGATAAGCTATAAATTATTTTTCTTACCGCTAATAGATTGTTCATTTTATATTCATTGTAAAGTTTGGTTTGTTTTGTTTTTATTAAGAAAAAGGATACATCCGTATTGTGCCCGTCCGTGTTCCAATGGCTAAAATTTTCTGAACTGGGTCGAAAGCTAGGGCAGTTGGCTGATAAGGGAAACCATGACGAACTGTCTGAAACAGAAAAATGAAAATTGTAATTTAAAATTGCTCAAAGAATGAAAATGATTCACTGTTAATGTTAACCAATTCTGCATAAAAAAATAACACAGTAGACTCTCTGTTAACCAGAACTCAATTAACCAGAACTCTCAAGCAACCAGAATCTAAGAAATACTGTAAAAGTTTAAATAAAAATAAAATCAATTTCTGGCAGGGGCTTTATAACATTCTTAGTCTTGTCAACCATCCCTTTTTTTAAAAAATAATTCCTAGCATCCTGTTTGCCTTTGTTGGCCACCGCAGCACATTTGCCAGAAGGAAAAATTATGTTCTTACCTGTTAATTTTCTTTCCTTTAGATGCAGCAGATGAATCTGGAGACCAGTGAGATAGCACACACTTACCAGCAGGTGGAGATATAGAAACTGATTAACAGGTGCTCCTCTTGCATGGCACACCTCCTGTCCACTCAGTATCGCTCCTTGTCCAAGTATCGGAAACCAGAAATATCACCAGTATGCATAAAAAACTTCTTTCTCACAACCATTATAAAATTAAACCATATAGAATACAACTACCAACCATAACATCCAAAAAGAAACCAACCACAACGTAGAAACGAGTGGGGCTCTGGATTCATCTGCTGCGTCTAAAGAAAATTAACAGGTAAGATTTTTCCTTCCTCAGCAACAGCAGCAGATGAATCCAGAGACAAGTGGGATGTAGCAAAGCAAGCCTCAATCTGGGTGGGAAGCAAACACCACCTCCGCAATGACCAAAGTGCCAAAAGCAGCCTCCGCCTGCGCTGCCACATCCAACCGTTAATGCTTAGAAAAGGTATTCTTGGAAGGCCAAGTAGCTGCCTGACAAATCTCCTCAAAGGCAAGCCCCCTGTACTAAGCCCATGATGTTGCCACCACTCAGGTCGAATGAGCACAGAGATCCTCTGGCAACTAATATGCTTAATTTTATACTCGGCGGTAGTACAGAGTTTTACATATGGTTTTAATTCCTGAAATTTTAAATTCAATGTTATTTTAATTTCTTTGTATTGATTAGTTTCCCACGTATTAACCTTTATAGGACCCCCAGGGTATGTATTCTTCATTCATGTTTTGTCCTATACAGTTCCATTTGTGTCTTTCCAGCTTGTCTAAACACAAGTATTCACAGATCATTTGTTTAGCATGATCTTCACACATCCACCATTTTTATAATATATTTAAGTTCTTCACTTCACTCTGCATTTTACATACTCAAATATTTTCTATACTTACCACAATTTTTCAACAACTCATTTTCATTAGTGCCACTCACATCACTGTGTCTTTTATCACACATCTTTTATACTCTTTGCATGTTAGATATCATTCACAGTCTTATATCTCATCACCACTACCATTCATAACTTACATGCATTCTTAATGTACCCCTCATTATTTATAGGACCCCTGAAGAAGACTTATTGTCGAAACACAGACCGTGTTGGGTCCTGTATCCCTAGCGGACTAGGTCCTTTAAGGCTTTTATGTGGATAACCTATTTTTATGTGGATGAATTTATTTTGATGTGGATGAAATTATTTTATGTGGATGATTTTGGTGTACCTTTGGAACTTTGACTCTTTCAAATAAAGTCCATTTAGGAACATCGTCACACCACAGAGTTTTTTTGGTTTTCTCTGGATTTTCTTCTCTGTGGACAACTTGGGGTCAATTCTTTTTGGTTTTTGCCTGTTGCTTTTTAAATCTCCTCCAAGGCAAGCCCCCTGGACTCAGCCCATGATGTTGCCACCACTCAGGTCGAATGAGCACAAAGATCCTCTGGCAACTATTTTCCTGCCAGCAAATAAGCAGAAAAAATTGCCTCTCTGACCCATCAAGTGATAGAAGCCCTGGACACCGTCAAACCTTTGTTGCGCCCCGCAAACAACACAAAGAGGTTATCCGAATGTCTAAAGTCATCAGTAACCTGCAGATAGTGCAGAGGTATCCTAAGTACATCGAGCAAATGCAAGGACTGAAACCACAAACCACAGTCCTCCTCCCTGAAGAATGGAAGAGAGACTGATTGGAATGAAAGGACGAGACCACTTTAGGAAGAAACCAGAAACTTCAAAAAAGGATTCCGGCACGATAACACTTGCAACTCAGATACTCGCTGAGCCGAAGCTATGGTCACCAGAAATATCATTTTTAGTGTCACATCCTTCAGCGTTGCCTTGGCCAAAAGCTCAAATGAGGCCTATTGTAAACCCCCCCTCCCCCTCCAAGTACTAACTTAAAACTCCAGTCCAGACATGGCCGCTTAACAGGTGGACTAATGCATTGAACCCCTCTGAGGAATTGAACCACATCAGGCTGCGACGCCAGGGAAGAGTGAGACAGCCTGCCCCTGTAACAAGCAATTGCCGCCACCTGAACTTTAAGGGAATTATACACCAATCCCTTGGCTACTCCATCCTGCACAAAAGAAAGAATGTGAGATTGAGAAGCCTAGAAGGGCGAAATACCCTGAGCACCACACCAAGAATCAAATACTCTTCAGACTCTAGCATAAGACACAGACGTAGATCTCTTTTTTACTTGGAGAAGAGTTGAGATAGCATGCTCCGAATAACCCTTATGCCTCAGCCGGGACCAAAGTGGGACGGATTTTCCTTGTTGATCGGACCCTGGGTGAGCAAATCCGGTGTCACCGGAAACCACAACGGCTCGTCCGTCGAAAGACCCATCAGATCTTCAAGCTGACGACTCTTAAAAGGGAGCCACACAAGCTGAAGTTTGGAAGCCGCATCCGCAGCCCAATTACAGAGCCACAACGATTTGCAAGAAACTACAGAGAGAGACATTTGTTTTGCAGAAGCGCGAATATCATATAAGGCGTCCGCCAAATATGCTAAACCCGTTTCCTTATCCGTAAAGTCAGATGGAATAGGCATCCTTGAATCTATCATCATATCCACTACTCGTTGCGCCCATTGCAGACATGTCCATGCTGCATAGGAACTGCACACAGCTGCTTGCAATATAACTGATACTACTTCAAAGGAAAGCTTCAGCGAAGATTCAATCTTCCTATCCTGGGTGTCTTTCAGCGTAACACCTCCCTCAACCGACAATGTAGTCTTTTTGGTAAACGTGGCCACCAAAGCGTCCACCCTCAGGAGCTTAAACCTCTCCAGCTCCTCCTGTACCACTGGGTACAACTGCCACATGGCCTTTGGCACTCGGAGACCTGTCTCTGGCATGTCCCACTGAGCAGAAATAAGTTCCTGCATGGCTTGATGGACTGGAAAAGTCTTAGGTGGTTTTCTCGTGCCTGTCATAAGATGGTTAGCAAACCCTGTTACCTGTGTATCAACCTAAGAGATATTTAGACCTTGCAATGCCTTAGAAATAAAAGATGATAATTCTTCCTTATGGAAAATTCAGAGCACTGTGGGATCATCCACCTCTCTACCTAATGCGTCCTCTAACTCCAAATCTGCCACTTCCCTCTCCTCCAGAGACTCAGGAAGAGCAAGGAATAAGCTGGAATCCGATGGGAGGATCCCCTCCATCCTTGGGAGCCACTCTGCGACGTTTGGCCGCCTGAGACTTCACCGGAGGTCTTTTGACAGGGAGTAAAAAAAATTGCCTAAACTCACCTTGATGTGCAAGCTGAGAGCTTTGCAATAAAAAGGCTTTATGCATCAGCATAATAAACTCCGGTGAAAATGTCACCTGATTTCCCCCTGCCATTATTACCTGCACACACTGTTGCAGTGAAACCATTGTTGCTATCAAAGAAGAGGAACCGCTGACTACTGCCAAAATTTCCCCAGCCGCCGACATGCTCTGTAGTGAAGTGGGCACAGCTGCGAGTGAAGGAGAGCTCGGCCGCGTTTCAACTGGAAAAACAGGGAAAAAACAGACTCATCCGGCGCCATGTTAAGAATCTCCCCCACCGTGTCTGTGCAGCCAGCCGCACACAGGCCCAATGGTGTTCGGCGCTTCCCACAGCACGAACACCTTTTTACTACCTCTGCCGCCATGTCGATACCCTGAACGCATGCAGCATACAGAAACCACCAGGAATAACTAAAACTAAAAGGAAAAAAGTTCTCTCACCCAAACTCGGCAGGAAACGTTGTTAAGCCTGGTAGTTGTACACTGCAGACTGTCAGTAAAGTACAGTTCAGCTACATCAATATTGGTCTTCTTTTTTTTTTTTATTTTTTAACTGGGAAAGAAGAAAACTGGGAGAATCAAAAAAAACCCTCAATCCACTGGAGGGGAGGGTGTGGCAGGGACCTGGGAGGCCCAGGTGTAACCTCCAAAGTTGACACCACTCAGCCAAACACCCCTTGCTCACTGAAGAGCACACTCAATAGGCGCCAAAACTGGGCAAACACAGCAAATAATCCAGGAGCCAGTGGGACTACAACCATCCGTCTGCTGGAGATATAGAATACTGAATGGACAGGAGGCGTGCCATACAAGAGGAGTACCTGTTAATCAGTTTCTATATCTCCACCTGCTGGCAGATGTGTACTATCCCACTAGTCTCTGGATTCATCTGCTACTGTTGCTAAGGAAGGTTTCATTGTATTGTCTACAATGACACCCAGATCCTTTTCTTGAGCGCTAACCCACAAGGTGGGCCCTACCATTCGGTAACTGTGATTCGGGTTATTCTTCCCAATGTGCATCACTTTGAATCTGTCCACATTAAATTTCATCTGCCGTTTGGACGCTCAGTCTTCCAATTTCCTAAGGTCTGCCTGCAATTTTTCACAATCTGCATTCGTTTTAACAACTTTGAACCCTACACTCTGTTTCTCTTCGATAACCAATTCCTAATCCACAACTGAACTTTGCCACCTATCCTATGACTTTAATTTTCTCAGGAGTCTCTCATGATTTAAAGAAACTAAAGCATCACAAGGATGGGAAAAATTCCCCACCAAGGCTGTAACTCGCTCAATAAAGAAATCAATAAATTGAGCAAATATTATTAAGCAAAAAGAACTGTGCAAAATGTGAATAAGTAATTGCACTTCATTCCCTGAGGAAAGTTCTGAAACGGAGCTCACATCGGAAGAGGTGGTGCTGCAAGATAAGTTTTATCCTTTCTTAAATCACATTCAATAAGATAAAAAAAATATGAATATCAAAAAGGACAGATATTGAAGTCAGATCAATAAGGATTGCAGCCTGGTTAGGTTAAACTACCCGATGGGCAGTCTGAAGATCCTTCACTTCTAATGTATCCCTTTTGCTATAAAGGCTATACTATTTGTTATGGTATATGAACAGTAATAGTAGCCGTTGACACTATTATTGCGCTGAAGCTGGTGACAAGAGCAGTTGTTGGAAAAGGCAAGGTTGAGGCAGTGGCCATTCTGGTATGTAGGGGCTGTGGAGCACAGTTGAAGATTGAATGAGGTTGTGAGTGCGAGACATCTAGAGGTGTAAGCAGTGGCGTACCAAGGGGGGGGCGGAGGGGGCGGTCCGCCCCGGGTACCAAGCCCTGAGGGGGTGCTCCCGGTCCGGTCCAGTTCCCCCCCTACGCCGGGTGTCGCGTCTGGAAACAGCCTGCAGCAAGATCGCGATGCCAGAGATCTTTGCCTGCTTCGACTGTTTCCTCCGCCACGGTCCTGCCCCTCTTCTGATGTCAGAGGAGGGGCGGGACCGCGGCGGAGGAAACAGCCGAAGCAGGCAAAGATCTCTGGCATCGCGCGATCTTGTTGCAGGATGTTTCCCCAGGGCAGTAGCATACCAAGGGGGGCGAGGGGGAGGTCCATCCCGGGTGCCGCCTTAGGGGGGGGGTGCACAGCTGGCCCGGTCCCTATCGCGCTCCTACCCTCCCAGCGAAAGCAGCATCGGCGCCATTATCGAAAAAGGTAATGGTGCCAGGCCTTGGAGCACCAAGGCAGACCGCTTCTCCCCCCTCCCAGCCGAAACCCCGCTGACCATCCTATCTCTCCCCCCCCAAGTGAACCTTTCCGACCCTCCCAGCGAAAGCAGCAAATAGCGTCGGCTTTATCCTCCCTCTGCCGCATCACTGATGACGTCATCAGTAACGCGGCAGAGGGAGGAGAAAGCCGCGAAGGAGGTTTGCTGCTCTCGCTGGGAAGGTCGGAAAGGTTCACGGGGGGGGGGGGAGATAGGAGGGTCAGCGGGGATTCGGCTGGGAGGGGGGAGAAGCGGACTGCCTCGGTGCTCCATTACCTTCTTCGGGCAGCAGCAGCGTTTACAATTCGCTGCTGTTGCCGGCTTCAGGCCTTGTTCTCTGCCGGGTCCTGCCTACTTCCAGTTTTCATGAAGACAGGACCCGACAGAGAGGAAGGCCTGAAGCGGGCAACAGCAGTGAATTGTGAATGCTGCTGCTGCCCGATGAAGTTCAGGACATCAGGACATCGGGGAAGGAGCAGGGAGAAATCGGCTGCTGGCTTGGGGGTGAGGGTAGGGAAAGAATCGTGGAAGTGGAGAAATCGGCACGATGGCTTTGTGCAGGCTAGGGGGAGAGAGAAAGAAAGGAAAAAATAAAGAGGGGGCCAGGGGGAGAGAGAAAGAAAGGCAGAAAGAAAGAGGGGTCAGGGGGAGAGAGAAAGAAAGGCAGAAAGAAAGAGGGGGACCAAGGGGAGAGAAAGAAAGGCAGAAATAAAGAGGGGGTCAAGGGGGAGAGAAAGAAAGGCAGAAAGAAAGAGGGGGGCCAGGAGGAGAGAGAAAGAAAGGCAGAAATAAAGAGGGGAGCCAGGGGGAGAGAGAAAGAAGAAGGACCAGAAGAAGGACCAGAGACTCATGAAATCACCAGACAAAAAAGTAGGAAAAATGATTTTATTTTCAACTTAGTGATCAAAATGTGTCCGTTTTGAAAATTTATATCTGCTGTCTATATTTTGCACTATGGCCCCCTTTTACTAAACCGCAATAGAGTTTTTTAGCGCAGGGAGCCTATGAGCGTCGAGAGCAGCGTGGGGCATTCAGCGCAGCTCCCTACGCTAAAAACCGCAATCGCAGTTTAGTAAAAAGGGAGGGGGAATATTTGTCTATTTTTGTATAGTTGTTACTGAGGTGACATTGCATAAAGTCATCTGCCTTGACCTCTTTGAAAACCCGCGGAATATAAATGATAATTAACATTTTCTCTGCGTACAGCGTGCTTTGTGTTTTTAAAATTTTATTGTTGGTAGATCATTTTGACTTGGCCACAAAGGTAAGGGGGAGGGAGGGGAACTGCTGAAAGACATCTAGTAATCCTTGCAGGCTTGACTGCAGGGAATTATTTTTGTAAAATCATGTTTTGTTATGTGACTGGCATTATCTAGACTTTAATTTCTATGAATGAATAGAATGAAAATGATATAAAATTACTTGCTTGTTTTTATGTGCGTGCGCTGAAGGAAAGTGGAGAGAGAGTGGGCTGAGGATGCTGAAGGGAAATGGGGAAGAAAGTGGGGAAAAGACGCTGATTTATAAATTGACAATTGTACAGAATATTGTTTCTTTTTATACTTTAATATAAACAATTCAAGGCTTGTGTGGATGGAATCAGGTGGTTTGCGGGGATGGGGACCGAGCTTACGGGGATTAGTCCAATAAAATGGTATTTTTTTATTTCTCATTATTTGTTTTATTTTTATTTGTTAATTTATAAAGTGGTGATTGTTATGTATCAGTTTTTTCAAATTTACATCTACTGTCTTTATATTTTGCACTGTATTAGAGGACATGTGTTACTGTTTTTTGTGGTGTTGCATTGTATCCAGGGTCTGGTTTCTTGGCGGATCAGTTTAACTTTTGTCTACATATTTCTATTTTTAGTTTGTGATTATTCCATTTTGGGCGAGGGTGTATCTCTGTTCTGTGTGTATGAAAAAGACATAGTTTTCAGTTGGCATTGACTACAGGACCAATTGACTGTGCGGGATCTGGCTTGTTTAGTTTTACAATGTATGTGTTGGTGTTCTAGTGCTCACTGCAGTGTTTAAGATGCAGCCTTTTCCTAGGTACACTCTTGTGGTGCGATATGTAGATTGGTACTAAAAATCATATTTTTCATATAGATGGGGGGGGGGGGGTGTCAAAAAATGATGGGCCCCGGGTGCCACATACCCTAGGTACGCCACTGGGTGTAAGAGTCAGAGGGGTCATCAGCATGGATGTTGATGTCGTCAAGGATGAGGGAGGAAGATGAGGGTTTGAGAAAGGAGGAAAGCCAGAAGTCAAATTTGGTGAGGCAGGAAGAAAAGAATTTGTAAGGGGGTCAATAAAGCAATGTTACTTACCGTAACAGTTGTTATCCAGGGACAGCAGGCAGCTATTCTCACTAGTGGGTGATGTCATCCGACAGAGCCCCGATACGGACATCTTGCAAGCATGTCTTGCTTGAAGAAACTCAGAAGTTTCGAGATGCCCGCACCGCGCATGCGCCAGTGCCTTCCCGCCCGATGTACCGGGCGTGTCTCCTCAGTTCAGGTAGCTAGCCTGAGAAGCCAACCCAGGGGAGGTGGGTGGGACGTGAGAATAGCTGCCTGCTGTCCCTGGATAACAACTGTTATGGTAAGTAACATTGCTTTATCCCAGGACAAGCAGGCAGGTATTCTCACTAGTGGGTGACCTCCAAGCTAACCCCAATGGGATGGTGGGAGAGTTGGCAACTTAAGAGAACAAATTTTGTAATACAGTTTGGCCAAACTGTCCATCCCGTCTGGAGAAAGTATCCAGACAATAATGAGAGGTGAATGTATGAACCGAGGACCAAGTGGCAGCCTTACAAATCTCCTCAATCGGTGTCGATCTGAGGAAGGCTACAGAGGCTGCCATTGCTCTGACCTTGTGGGCTGTGACCTTACAGGGAAGGGATAATCCAGCCTGGGCATAGAGGAAGAGATACAAGCCGCCATCCAGTTAGAGATGGTGCGCTTCGATACAGGTCGTCCCAACTTGTTTGGATCAAAGGAGACGAAAAGTTGAGGTGCAGTCCTGTGGGGCTTTGTGCGATTCAAGTAGAAAGCCAGAGCACGTTTACAGTCCAGAGTGTGCAAAGCAGATTCCCCAGGATGAGAATGAGGCTTTGGAAAAAACACTGGAAGCACGATGGATTGATTGATGTGAAATTCAGAGACCACTTTAGGTAAGAATTTTGGATGAGTACGGAGAACCACCTTGTCATGATGGAATACAGTGAAGGGTGGATCTGCCACTAGGGCCTGAAGCTCACTGACTCGGCGGGCTGACGTGAGGGCCACCAGGAAAACCACCTTCCAGGTGAGATACTTAAGAGGAGCCGTTTTGAGAGGTTCAAACGGAGGCTTCATAAGATGAGACAGGACAACATTGAGATCCCAAACCACAGGAGGAGGTTTGATAGGAGGATTGACATGAAAAAGTCCTTTCATAAATTTGGAAACCACAGGATGAGCAGACAAAGGTTTCCCCTGTAGAGGCTGATGGAAAGCCGCAATAGCACTCAGGTGGACTCGTATAGAGGTAGACTTGAGACCAGACTGGGACAGGTATAGAAGATAGTCCAATACAGACGATAGAGAAGCTTTCTGAGGTTCTGTAGCATTGGAAATACACCAGGTCGAGAATCTCGTCCATTTTTGGGAATAGCATTGTCGAGTAGCAGGCTTCCTGGAAGCCTCCAAGACCTCCCTCACAGCTTGAGAGAACTGGTGAGGGGTCATGTTGAAAGGAACCAGGCTGTCAGGTGGAGAGACTGCAGGCTGGGATGAAGCAGTGAACCTTGATGTTGAGTAAGCAGTGAAGGAAACACTGGAAGAAGTATTGGCTCCCTGCTGCTGAGTTGAAGTAGAAGGGAGAACCAAGGTTGTCTGGGCCACCGAGGAGCAATCAGGATCATGGTGGCATGGTCTGATCTTAACTTGACCAGAGTCTTCTGAATGAGAGGAAAGGGAGGAAACGCATAAAGGAAGCGATTCCCCCACTCCAGTAGAAAGGCGTCTGCCTCGAGGCGGAGAGGAGTGTAGATCCTGGAGCAAAACTGAGGCAGTTTGAAGTTGTGGGGCGCTGCAAAGAGGTCTATCTGAGGCGTTCCCCACTGAGCGAAGATCTGATGAAGGGGTTTGGAATGGAGCGTCCATTCGTGAGGTTGGAGAAGACGACTCAATTTGTCTGCCAAGACGTTGTCCTTCCCCTGAATGTAGACAGCTCTGAGGAAGGTGTTGTGGCGAACCGCCCAATCCCAGACTCGAAGAGCTTCCTGACAAAGAGGGGCCGAGTCCGTGCCCCCTTGTTTGTTGACATAATACATGGCGACCTGATTGTCTGTGCGAATAAGGACCACCATGTCGTGAAGCAGATGCTGAAAAGCTTGGAGAGCATTGAAGATGGCCCTGAGCTCCAGAAGATTGATTTGATGGAGTCGTTCCGTAGTGGTCCAGAACCCCTGAGTTCGTAGGCCATCCAGGTGGGCCCCCCAGGCATAGTTCGATGAATCGGTCGTGAGAACTTTCTGATGGGGAAGAGAGTGAAACAGCAAACCTCTGGAGAGATTCGAAGAGGTCATCCACCAGAGAAGAGACTGCCGTAGAGCAGGAGTGACGACAATGTGACGGGACAACGGGTCGGACACCTGAGTCCACTGAGATGCCAGGGTCCATTGAGGAATTCTGAGATGTAGTCTGGCAAAAGGCGTCACATGAACTGTAGAGGCCATGTGGCCCAAGAGGACCATCATGTGTCTCGCCGAAATGGACGGGCGAGAAGACACCGACTGGCAGAGTAGAAGGAGAGCATCCATGCGTTGAGGAGGAAGGAATGCTCGAAGTTGAATGGTATCCAGAACAGCCCCGATAAAGGGGAGAGACTGAGTGGGCTGAAGATGTGATTTGGGGAAGTTGATCTCGAAGCCCAGACTCTGCAGAAAAGAAATTGTGGTCAAGGTCGCCGAAATGACCTCTGGAGCCGACGGTGCCTTGATGAGCCAGTCGTCGAGGTATGGAAATACCTGGAGACCTATGTTCCGGAGTGCAGCGGCCACCACCACCAGACACTTTGTGAAGACTCTGGGAGACGAGGAAAGGCCGAATGGAAGCACTCGATACTGCAGATGTAGATGTCCCACCCGAAATCTGAGAAACTTGCGGTAGGCCGGATGTATCGGGATGTGAGTGTAGGCCTCCTTGAGATCCAGAGAGCATAACCAATCGTTCTGCTCGAGTAGGGGGTAGAGAGAGGCAAGGGTCAGCATGCGGAACCGCTCCTTGACCAAAAACTTGTTGAGGACCCGAAGGTCCAAAATGGGACGCAGATCGCCCGTCTTCTTCGGAACCAAGAAATACCGGGAGTAGAACCCCCGGTTTTGCTGATCTACTGGCACCGGCTCTACGGCTCGAAGCCGAAGCAGAGCCTGCGCCTCCTGTAGAAGAAGAGCGGTCTGCATCGAGTTGGAAGGATACTCTCTTGGCGGGTGGTCCGGGGGGACCCGTTGGAAATGAAGAGAGTATCCCTCTCTTACGATGGTAAGGACCCAAAGGTCCGAGGTGATCGACTCCCATTGATGATAAAAATGGTGGAGTCGACCCCCGATGGGAAAAACAAGGGAAGACAGAACGTCGGTTATGCTCCCTGGAAGAGAGTCAAAAGGGCTGAGTGGCCTTGGGTGCAGCCAGCATCTGAGGCTTCTGCTGAGACTTCTGTGGAGGCTGCCTCTTCGCAGGCTGTCTCGCTAGGGGAGCCTGTCTTGGTTGATAACGCCTCTGGTAGATTTGAGGCGGTCTAGATGGACGAGACTGTTGAGGCTTAGGCTTAGGACGCAGAATGGATTGAAAAGACTTCTCGTGGTCCAAAAGCTTTTTAGTGACAGTCTCGATAGACTCATCGAACAGATCCGCTCCCGCACAAGGCACATTAGCCAATCTGTCTTGGAGGTTCGGATCCATATCAATAGTGCGAAGCCAGGCCAGGCGACGCATGGCGACTGAGCAGGCCGCAGCACGTGCCGAGAGCTCGAAGGCATCGTAGGAGGATTGCATCAGCTGCAGCCGCAACTGGGACAGGGTTGCCACCACCTCCTCAAACTGGAAACGAGCTTCAGCATCGATGAAAGGGACGAACTTGCGGAGGACCGGCAAGAAGAAATCCAAATAGGAAGAGAAGAAAAAATTGTAATTGAGCACTCGAGTCGCCATCATCGAATTTTGGTAAACTCGTCTACCAAACTTGTCCATCGTTCTCCCCTCCCTGCCCGGAGGCACAGAAGCGTAGACCTGGGAAGGGTGAGAACGCTTGAGAGAAGACTCGACCAGAAGAGACTGATGAGAAAGTTGAGCTCCCTCAAACCCCTTGTGGTGAACGATGCGGTATCGAGCATCCAGCTTACTGGGAACCGCAGGGATAGAATACAGTGTCTCAAAACAGCGCATGAAAGTCTGGTCCAGCAATTTATGCAAAGGAAGCCGAAGAGTCTCCGCCGGAGGGTGAGGCAAATGCATCGTATCCAAATACTCTTTAGAATATTTAGATCCAGTATCCAAAGTCACATCTAAGTCATCCGCCATCTGTCGGAGAAAAGATGAGAAAGACAATTGGTCCGCCAAGGCCGGCCGCCGAGACGGACTAGACGAAGTGGAAGCCTCCGGGTCTAGGGAGAGCTGAGACCGGCATGGAGAATAAGAGGTAGATGGTTCCTCATACTCTGGTCCCTCCGGTTGGGAAACATCGGACGATGAGTATCCCAAACGTTGCATCTTTTTCTGTGGGGACACTTCCGAATGACGTGAGGAGTGTCGAGATGAGTGACGAGAACGATGCCCCTCCCGGTGCCGGGATAGGGAGCGAGAACTTCTGTGCATCGCACGATCCCCCGAAGCCTCTAAGGAATGGATGGGGCTCGAAGCGGTGGATCGCAGAGGTGGCAAGGACGCGGACTCACGCAGCGCCACCCAAGTCTGGTATGGAGTGCGGAAGAACTCTTCCTGCGATGCAGTATGCCCAGGACTCCGAATATCAGGGACCGTCCCAGCGCCCTGTTGCCGTGGAGGAGTAATGGGCTCTAAAGGTGGCATGTCAGGAAGGGAAGCCCTCCTGGAGGCATCCGCCGCCCTACGCCGATCCCCCTCGTCGAGCAGCGAGATCGAAGGGGGAGGGGGAGGGGGCGGACCGCCCTCAGGGACCGGTGCTCGGACTTCACCCTGAATGTTGGCGATAAGCCGGGGTCCCATAGTTTGCATAAGCTCGACAAACTGAGCTTCCAGCAGGGATCGAAGCGAAGCCGATATGGAGGGATCCGCACCGAAAGGGGGTCCTCCTGCACGGTCTTCGCGCTCCTTCGCGGCCAAGTGCTTCTGCTTAGTAGCTTTGGGCACCTTGATGACCACGGGAGGGACAGTGGAAGGCGGTACCTGAACCGAAGAGACAGAGGCAGGCGCCGCAGCGGAACTGGAAGCCGCAGCCGGTGTAAACGATGCTGGCTTCACGATGCTGGATGCGGAAGTCGTCGATGCAGGTTTCGAGCGGACCGGCGAAACCTCAGCAGATGTAGAAGCAGACAGATCCTTGGCAGTCTCCATCTTGAACATCGACTCCCAAAGTAAGCAACGCCGCTTGAACGAGCGCGCAGTGAGCGTGGAACAAGGCCTGCACGATTTCGGAACGTGGTCCGGACCAAGACACTGGAGGCAGCGTCGATGCGGGTCCGTCAACGAAATCGCACGCTGGCACTTGCTGCACTTTTTAAAACCGGTGATTGGCCGTGACATAGGCCGGAAAATCGACGCTGCAATGTCGAAAGAGGTAGGCCGCAGCCACGAGGCCGGGCCGGCCGAACCGCCGGAAGAAATAATTTTGAACTTTTTTTTTTTTTTTTTTTTTAAATAAAGTAAAGTAAAGTGAATTCAAAGAAATAAACCAAAACGCGGGTAAAGAAGGCAAAGAAAAACTGAAATTCAGTCAGCGCAGATTGAAGATAACTTCTCAGCTCCGCGGAAAGAAAAGAACTGAGGAGACACGCCCGGTACATCGGGCGGGAAGGCACTGGCGCATGCGCGGTGCGGGCATCTCGAAACTTCTGAGTTTCTTCAAGCAAGACATGCTTGCAAGATGTCCGTATCGGGGCTCTGTCGGATGACATCACCCACTAGTGAGAATACCTGCCTGCTTGTCCTGGGATAAATGACTGCTATTTGGAGAGGTAAAGGAGTGAATAGGTGGACAGACCTCAAAAGAGGGCAGGCAGTGAGACTGGGTTGAAAATGGCAGCAGGGCAGGAGTAACAGCCCAACATCACCTCTGCGACCAACTGTGCGAGGTATCTTGGAGAAGAAGTAGACTCCATGACACAGGGCTGGAGCTAAAGCTGAGTCTTTGGGCCAGAACCAGACCTCAGAGAGAGTACATGGAGGGATCGGAAGATGAAGAGGCCATGGATGCAGGCAAGTTTACTGGAGATAGAGCGGGTGTTCCACAGGGCACAAGAGAAAGGCAAGGAGAGGAACAGAGATGAGGTTGGAGTCATTGCAGTGTGGGCTGTATGAATGGAGTGCGAGTGGTTTAGGATGGCAAGAATGGGGATTAATATCTGCAGTTGAGAAGGGGGAAGGAGATAAACTGGAGGTAGGATGGTGTGGCCTGATTTGAGTAGAATGAGAGGTGGTTAGAAGGATCATGATTGGAGTCGATATCCTCGGCAGAGAATTGAAGGAGTAAAGGAGTACAAACGAGGGTAGAGGAGAAATGACAACAATGTTGGAGGCGGGAAGTACTCAGGTAGGAAGGAGATGGGTGGACAAGAGGAAGGAAGTGTTGAATCTTTAGGGCTGAGAAGAAGGTAGAAGATAAACGTGAGGATAAGGTGAGGAATTCAGAAGGTGGGTAATGGGGTCTAGAGGAATATAATGATGTGTGACAGGGAAGGATGTTGGGGAGAGTCAGCATCAGGAGAAGAATGAGTATTGGAGGCCATGGAGATACGGGGAGGGGATGGACAGTGAGATGGGGTGTAGCTTCTTTGCAGTCTTAGTAATAGTTTAGGATTGTTTCAACAAGCAGTGCATTGAGTGAACACAGTAGCATAAAACATAGGGGTAAAATACGTGGGTGAATGAGTGAGCTCAATACAGTCTGTATTGGTAGTTACCGAGAAGTCCACATGAGGGTCCATATGAAGGGCCACACAAAGGGCCCTTTGGTGTGGCCATTGATTGAGTCAGGTCCACCAGCAGGTTGGACCTCTTGTAGGGCTTTGGTGCTGGTGGATGACATCACCAGATAGGCATGGTTTTCCTGCAGATTGGGCATCATACGTGGCCTTCCAGAGAGGTAAGGAGTTGAGATGGAGGCAGGGCTCCTCACTCAGCTGGACCAGGCCAAAGCCTTTCCAGAGGGAGCAGTTGAAGGAGTCCTTGCAGGTCAGCCCTCCTGTAGGGCTTTGATGCTGGTGGATGATGTCACCAGGTGGGGGCAGGGTTTCTTGCTGATCAGGCAGCATGTGGCCCTCAGGAGGGGTAAGGCGTGAGATAGAGGCAGGGCTCCTTACCCATTTAGACCCAAACAAAGCCTTTCCAGATCTTTGAGAGACATAACCCTCAAAAGGTTTAAAAGGGAACTCCTGCAAGCAGGTTAAGCACTAAATTAAAATCCCAGAAGGGAAGAGAGGGACAAATGGAGGGCTGCAAATGGGTGACCTACCCTCCCCCCTTCAGAAACCATGCAATGTCAGCATGAGCCACCAGGGAGCTCCTCCCTAGACCACTGCTGAAGCAAGACATCTATTCCCATCAAGGCCACCTCTTTTCTGCAGCTGAAACTAGCACTCTGCCTTGGCATTCCCGCTCGATGCTATGAGGTTGAAAAATTGGCATTCTCCAAACCATAAATTGGAAGGCTGACAGATCCAATTTCCCCATTCTTCCAGATAAGTGATAAGCAGCTGTGGAAGTCTGCCGTAACATTATTCTCGCCGGTTATATGACCTTCTGAAAGTGCTAGGAGGTTTGACTCAGCCTAATGACAAAGAGCTGCTGCATCCAGGTTTGCTGCTCTACTTCAGGTGCCTCCCTACTTGTTGATAAGGGTCACTGCCATAGCACTGTTCCATCACCTGGACCACTTTCTCTCAAAGTAGGGGAAAGAACTCTGCCAGGGCCAACTGAATTGCTCATGTCTCTAAATGGTTGATGACCCTACCCAGAGGCACCATGGTCCAACACTTCCACATTACTGCTTAAGCAATGAGCCTCCCAACTGAGGCAGCTCACATTGGTATTTACCATCACTCAGTCAAGTGAGTCTAGCACAGAGGTTGGCAACTCCGGTCCTCAAGGGCCGGAATCCAGTCGGGTTTTTCAGGATTTCCCCAATGAATATGCATTGAAAGCAGTGCACGCAAATCAATTTCATGCATATTCATTGGGGAAATCCTGAAAACCCAACTGGATTCCGGCCCTCATGGACCAGAGCTGCCCACCCCTGGTCTAGCAGGACACACACTCCCCTCTCCAAGGAAGTAACCAGGGAAGACCCACCAGACCTACACCGAGCCTTGAGGAGGAAAGGCAAACAGTCGAAGTCCTGGGATATAGATGCCCATTGCAACAAAAGGTCTGCCTGGAGAGGATATATGTGAGCTGAAGTCCAAAGGCACCACTTTTGGAGTTGCCATCATGGACCCAAGAAGGGGGAGGGCAAAATGAACCAACTGTCAATCATTAATATGCATTTCCAACACCATAAACGTCACCAGTACACATGGACCTCTCTAAATGGCATGTATCGAAATCAAATTGACTACATCTGCAAAAGACAGAGATGAAAATCTGCAGTTTTGACTGCAAGGACTAAACCAGGAGCTGATTGTGAAAGCAACCACGAGCTTTTGACATGCAAGATCAAAATAAAGCTTCACAAGAAGATGATCATTAGAGACTTCCCATAATATGATACTGAAAATATTTAATCAGACTATTGGATAAAACTAGATAACAGATTTGCCTCTTGATACAGGAGATAGACAGCCTGAAGAGTTATGAAATGATATCAAAACTATAATTAGTGATAAAGCTAAAAAAATACTCCAAAAGAGAAAAAGTCAAGAAATCGCCTTGGATCTCAGAAGAAACCAGAAAAGTAGCAGAACAAAGAAGACAAGCAAAATATTCCGGTGATAGAGAAAAAGTATCACAAATAAATCGAGTGTTTCAACGTCAAGTTTGGCAAGACAAGAAAACAATATCTCAAGGATATTTGTCAGAAAATTGAATCAGAACATGTAAATGAAAAAACCAGATTAGCGTATTAGGAGATTAAGAGATTGTGGCAGAAATTCCAACTTCCAGAGGGGATGCTTAAAGACAGCAATGGTATGATACTGAATGATCCAGAAAGCATTAAAAAAAGATAGAAAGAATATATGGAAAATTTATACAAAAAAGGCATTGAGGATAACACTGGAGAAATGGAACTGGAAACTAATGCCAAAGAAGAGCCAGATATTTTAAAAGAAGTCATAGCAGCAATTAAATATTTAGCAAAAAAAAAAAAAAGCCATCTGGTATCAACAGTATTCCAATTGACTTAAAGGCTCAGAAAGCACTATCACAACCCTCACTTAACTGTGTCAACAGATTTGGAAGGAAAACAACATGGCCAACCGATTGAAGATCACTGTTCATACCTATATCGAAGAACGGAGACACCAAGGACTATAACTGCAGAACAATTGGATTAATTCTACATGCCAACAAAACATTGCTGAAAATAATACAACAAAGGCTACAATCATACGTTGCGCAAGAACTACCCGAAGTTCAGTCTGGTTTCAGAAAAGGTCGAGGAACAAGAGACATTACTGCCAACGTTAGATGGATATTGGAGAAGAGCAAATAATACCAAAAGCCCCTATACTTTTGCTTCATTGACTACAGCAAAGTTTTTGACTGTGTGGAGCACAACAAACTATGAATAACTCTATGGAGAAGGCATTATCTATGTTGGAAAATTAGGGAAATCTCTTTACTACAAAATTACTGAGCTTTGGAATAACTTTCCTGCCTAGCTGCGGAATTTGGGTTCTTTCCAATTATTCCAAAAACTTCTGAAAACTTGGCTATTCTCAAAAATGTAAATCTTGCTACTCTTTACACAATCACTAACTCTTATTATGTTTTTCCTTCTTTTTAAAATTTCCTATAAACCGTGCCAAGCTCTATCTTTATAGAGAAAATGCGGTATATAAGCTTAAGTTAGTTTAGTTTAGTTTAAGTTTAACTCTAGCACAAATGGGAATACCCAAACACATAACTCAGCTGATAAAGAGCCTCTATAAACATAGAAACAGACGGCATCTAGTCTGCCCACCCCAATAACCCTCCCCTACCTTTCTCTGTGAAGAGATCCCACATGACAATCCCATTTTGTCTTAAAATCAGGCACGCTGGCCTCAATTACCTGTAGTGGAAGACTATTCCAGCGATCAACCACCCTTTCGGTGAAGAAGTATTTCCTGGTGTCACCGTGCAGTTTCCCGCCCCTGACCATGAGATATTTGAACGTCTCGATCATGTCTCCCCTCTCTCTGCGTTCCTCAAGTGAGTATAGCTGCAATTTATCCAGCTGTTCCTCATACGGGAGATCCTTGAGTCCCGAGATCATCCGGGTGGCCATTCGCTGGACCGACTCAAATCTCAGCACATTTTTGCGGTAATGCGGCCTCCAGAATTGTACACAGTATTCCAGATGGGGGTCTCACTATGGATCTATACAATGGCATAATGACTTCGGGCTTACGGCTGACGAAACTCCTACATATACAACCTATGATTTGTCTAGCCTTAGATGAAGCTTTCTCCACTTGCTTGGCAGTCTTCATTTCTTACTGATGATCACCCCTAAGTCTCGTTCTGCTACAGTCCTCGCTAGGATCTCACCATTAAGGGTGTAAATCTTGCATGGATTTTGGCTGCCAAGGTGCATCATGACTTTACATTTTTTGGCATTGAAACTTAATTGCCAGGTCCTGGACCAGCGCTCCAGTAGGAGTAGGTCGTGCACCATACTGTCGGGCATTGAGTTTTCGTCAGGCACTGTGCTTTTGTCTGTTGTGTTCTTGCCTACTACATTGCATAATTTGGCGTCATTGGCGAATAGTGTTATTTTACCTCGAAGCCCCTCAGCCAAGTCCCCTATGAAGATGTTGAACAGGATCGGGCCCAAGACCGAGCCCTGCGGCACTCCACTGATCACCTCTGTCGTTTCGGAGGGGGTGCCGTTCACCACCACCCTCTGAAGCCTACCTCCAAGCCAGTCCCCAACCCATGCTGTCAGTGTGTCTCCCAATCCTATAGAACTCATCTTGCTCAACAACCTGCGGTGTGGTACGCTATCGAATGCTTTGCTGAAGTCCAAGTATACGATGTCCAGGGACTCCCCAACATCCAGATTCCCCGTCACCCTGTCAAAGAAGCTGATTAGGTTGGATTGGCAGGACCTCCCCTTTGTAAATCCATGTTGATGGGGATCTCTTAGATTCTCCTCATTCAGGATCGTATCCAATTGGCATTTGATTAGAGTTTCCATTAAGCTTGCTCACTATTGATGTGAGACTCACTGGTCTGTAGTTCGCAGCCTCCGTCCTGCATCCTTTTTTGTGGAGTGGAATGACGTTAGCCTTTTTCCAGTCCAACGGGACTCTATCTATACTAAGGGAGATATTGAAGAGCACGGATAGCAGTTCTGCCAAGACGTCACTTAACTCCCCGAGTACCCTGGGGTGTAGCTTGTCTGGCCCCATCGCTTTGTTAACCTTAAGGTTAGACAGCTCACAGTAGACAGTGCTGGGCGTAAACTCAAAATTACGAAACGGGTATACCGAGCTATCCTTTGTCTGCAGCTGAGGGCTGGATCCCGGCGCCTCGCGGGTGAAGACTAAGTAGAAGTATTCATTTAAAAGTTTAGCTTTTTCGGAGTCCGATTCTACATAGTTCCTGTCTGGTTTCTTAAGGCGTACTATCCCGCCTGTGTTTATGTTTCTAATATACCTGAAGAAGGATTTATCACCCTTCTTGATGTTCTTCGCTAGATTCTCCTCCATTTGGAATTTGGCCTCTCTGACTGCTGTTTGACGGCTCTTGACTTGGCCAGATAGTCTTCTCTAGAGTCCTGCTTTCCTGATTGTTTGTAAGAGATGAACGCTCTTTTCTTCTCTTTTATGAGGTCTGAGATCTCCGCAGAGAACCACTGTGGTTTATTGTTTCTTCGCCGTTTACTTACCAATTTTATATAGCGGTTGGTTGCTTCTTGTATGGTAGCTTTCAGAGTTGACCACATTACTTCTACATTATCTGTTTCTGCTCGGTTTTGCAGCGCCTGATGGATGAAATCCCCCATGCCCTCGAAATTGGTGTCCTTGAAGCTGAGGACCTTGGTTAATGTGTTAGATTTGGCGAAACCTTTCCTGAGATTGAGCAATACCATGTTGTGGTCACTGGAGGCCAACATGTCATCCACTGAGACCTCTGTGACACTTTCTCCATTGGTAAGTATCAGGTCCAGTATTGCTTGATCTCTTGTTGGCTCCAATACCAGTTGCCTGAGTCTTGTTCCCTGAATAGAGTTTAATAGCCTCCTGCTGCAGGTGGTCGCAGAGGAAAGTGTGGTCCAATCCACATCAGGCATATTGAAGTCACCTAACAATACTGTGTCCCCACGCAAGGTGATATTCTCTATATCTCCGATTAATTCCATATCCAGCTCATCCTGTTGTCTTGGGGGTCTGTATACTACGCCAAGATACAGGCATTTGTCCTTCCCCCTGGCCAAATTCCCCTGTGTACCTGACATCTGCGATTCTGGTGACTTTAATGTCATCTTTAGTATATAGTGCTACCCCTCCTCCCATTTTGCCCTCCCTGTCTCGGCGAAGCAAGTTGTAACCCGGTATGACCATGTCCCACCCGTGGGAGTCTGTGAGCCAGGTCTCGGATATCGCCACCACATCCAGATCGGCGTTCCTCATTTCCGTCTCTAATTCCAGGATCTTGTTGCCCAAACTGTGGGCGTTGACATACATATGTCTCTGTGGGGATATTCCCGCTTGAGCTACTTTGACTCCTTTAGTACTATTTGCAATGTGTGTACTCTCCCTAGACCCAGAATTACAGTGTGAACTTGCCCCAGACTTGGAAATGTGAGTACTCACTCCAGACCCAAACCCAAACCCAGAACTGCAATGTTTACTTACCTCAGTCTCAACAAAGTATTGGCAGCTTAGCTCGCCAGGTAGGTTAATTGTGCTGTACCCTCCCCCAACTTACCTAGTTTAAAGCCCTGTGAAGTAGGCGGGCTAGTCGGTATCCAAAGATGTTCTTTCCTCTTCTGGTCAGGTGTAGCCCATCTGGTCCCTGTAGTCCTTGTAATTTCCATGGTGCAGGAACCCGAAGTTCATCTCCTTGCACCATCTGTGCATCCAGTCGTTAGCCCTCTTGATGCGATCATCCCTGGCTCTACCCTTGCCCCTCACTGGGAGGATCGAGGAGAAGACCACCTGCGCATCCATCCTCTTCAGATTCTCACCCAGGGCTCTAAAGTACTCAGGTATGCTCTCCGGGGTGTTCCTGGCAGTGTCATTTGTTCCGACATGGATGAGAAGCATGGGGAAGTGGTCTTGGGGCTTGATGAGTCTGTCCAGGTAAGCGATTACATCCCAAATCCTGGCCCCTGGCAAACAGCAAGCCTCTCTTGATTGCAAATCTGGTCTACAAATTGGTCCCTCGGTGCCCCTCAGCAGCGAATCCCAATAACCACCACTCTGCGCTTCTTAGGGGGGGGGGCCCCGACCTGTTGTCTCCAGAACTGAAACCGTCTGCTGAACAACTTCCTGTACCTCGTTGTCAGGTACTTCCTGTAGCAGCTGGAATCTGTTCCTCAAGTTGATTTGCGGGGTCGATGTAGAACTGCCCTGTATGTGAGAGAAAGAGACAGAAGAGGAAGGTCTTCTGCGTTTGCCTGTGGAGGAAGTTACCAGCTGCCAGGAATCAGCGTCTCCAACCTCTTCCCTGTATTACGATGGTTGGTCTCAAGGTTGCAGGTTTGGTTGCTTTGGGCATAACGAGAATGGTCTTGTCAGGTTCCCGTTCAGTGATTTGGGACAGCTCCTGGATGACTCTGTCGATGAAGACCTCGTCGTCTCGGATGCTTCTCAAATGCTTAACCTCCTCTCTCAGGCACCTCAGCTCCAGCAAAAGGCTTCCATCTAGCTGATCCTTTGCTTCCGTCTGTGTGGAGACTGTAGTCATTTTCGTGGGGATAGCCTCGGTATGTACAGAGACCTCTGTACTCCGTCCTGGCTCCCCCTCTGCCTGCACGAGGACCGTCTTGATTGAAGTCTTGTTGCTTCTAGTTCTACCTGCCATTTTCAAAAGGCTTTTTTTTTTGTTTGTTTTGTTTTTTGTTAGGATGCAGATTTTTAACTCTTGGTCAGATAGTGTTAAGGTAGTTAGTTATTGGTCAGATAGTGTTAAGGTTTGAGGGATAGAGATAGATAGAGGTAGTCAGTTAATTGTTAGTTAAGGCTGCCTGTTTGTTAGTGGGCTAGAAAGGTCTGTCTGATTAAATGGTTTGAGGATAGAGTGACTGGTGAGGTCTGCCTGATGTGTAGTGTGAAAGGTCTGGTTGCTTATTGGCTAGGTAGAAGGGTCTGCCTGGTTTGAAAGTTTGGTAGAAAGCTGAAAGATAGACAGAAGTTAATTGGTTAATTAGCTAGGTGAAGAGAGTTGAAAGATAGACTAAAGTTGAAAGCCCTTCCTTGATGCCCTTCTTGAGGCCCTTCGCAAAGGCGCTCTCGCTAAGGCGAACACCTTTGCCGCACGCCAAACGGCTGCGCGTCGTTGGCTCGTCCCCTTTTATGGGGGAGATCGGCTGTAATGTCAGGGGATGGGCGGAGTTACCAGCCGCCTCTTCCCCTCTCCGTGTCCCGTCCGCCTCCCTCTGATGTCCTCCGATGGCAGTGCTCCTCTTTCCGCTCCCTTTTACCGCCTCTCTGATCGCTTCTCCTGCCTTCTCCGCTCCCCTTTACTGCCTCCTCCGACTCTCCATTCACTTCTCCTGCCTTCTCCGCTCCCCTTTATTGCCTCTTCCGACTCTTCGTTCACTTCTCCTACCTTCTCCGCTCCTGCTTTTTAGTCCTCCCGCCCTCACCGCTATGTCAGCCTTCTCTGACCCTGCAATTAGAAACAAGCACACTCTCTCCACTCACAGTTCCTCCGATCCGCTCTCTGCTCCACCATGTGCTTGCACCAACAGACCCCCTTTGGCTGTCCTAGCGTTGAGGACCCTCCTTTGGCTCGTCCCCTTTTATGGGGGAGATCGGCTGTGACGTCGGGGGGTGGGTGGAGTTATCACCCACCTTTTCCCCTCTACGTGTCCTTCCCTCTCTGTGTCCCATCCGCCTCCCTCTATATGTCCTCCGATGGCAGTGCTCCTCTTTCCGCTCCCTTTTACCACCTCTCTGATCGCTTCTCCTGCCTTCTACGCTCCTCTTTACTGCCCCCTCCGACTCTCCGTTCACTCCTCCTGCCTTCTCCACTCCTCTTTACTGCCTCCTCCGACTCTCCGTTCACTCCTCCTGCCTTTTCCGCTCCTCTTTACTGCCTCCTCCGACTCTCCGTTCACTCCTCCTGCCTTCTCCGCTCCCCTTTACTGCCTCCTCCGTCTCTCCGTGGCATCAGGCAAAGATGCATCTTGCCACCTTACCTGTTCAAATTTTATGGCAAAAACCATTGTCAGAAAAAGCAAATTTGGAAGAAGAAAGCATTGGTTTCAAAGTTGGTGGCCAAAATATAAACAACCTGCGCTATGCAGACAATACCAAAGACGACATGCTGTTATCTACTGATAAAAGTCAAAACCTAAAGTCATAAAATGAGATTAGAATTGAACATAAACAAGATGAATATGATGAACAAGGAAAATAATAACAATTTTGAGCTTGAAGGCGATAGAATATAAGTTGTAAATGATTTCAATCTCCTGGGCTTTTTCGTAAACAAAGAAGCAACTAGCAGAGAAGAAATACTCCACATAAGAACATAAGAATTGCCGCTGCTGGGTCAGACCAGTGGTCCATCATGCCCAGCAGTCCGCTCATGTGGCAGCTCTTAGGTCAAAGACCAGTGCTCTAAATGAGTCCAGCCTCACCTGCGTATGTTCCAGTTTAGCAGGAACTTGTCTAACTTTGTCTTGAATCCCTGGAGGGTGTTTTCCCCTATAACAGACCCCGGAAGAGCGTTCCAGTTTTCTACCACTCTCTGGGTGAAAAAGAACTTCCTTATGTTTGTACAGAATCTATCCCCTTTCAACTTTAGAGAGTGCCCTCTCGTTCTCCCTACCTTGGAGAGGGTGAATAATCTATCTTTATCTACTAAGTTTATTCCCTTCAGTATTTTGAATGTTTCGATCATGTCCCCTCTCAGTCTCCTCTTTTCAAGGGAGAAGAGGCCTAGTTTCTCCAATCTCTCACTGTACGGCAACTCCTCCAGCCCCTTAACCATTTTAGTGGCTCTTCTCTGGACCCTTTTGAGTAGTACTGTGTCCTTCTTCATGTACGGCGACCAGTGCTGGATGCAGTACTCCAGGTGAGGGCGCACCATGGCCCGGTACAGTGGCATGATAACCTTCTCCGATCTGTTCATGATCCCCCACAGAATAGCATTTATCTTTAATCTTATCTATTGTTTTGCCTTTTGTCTTTGTTTTGTTCTATTTCTATCATTTAAATTTCTCCAGAATTCTACTGTTCAACGGCTCCCCCTTCTGCTTCTATTCCTTTCTCTCTTCTCTTCTACCTTCCAAAGTATTTAGATCAATGCTGTCTTGTTAAAATGTTTATTTTATTTTTATTTTTCCTCTAACTCTACTTTTCACTTCTCTATTACCCTCTAGGTACTTTAGTTAGATTGTGAGCCTTCGGGACAGTAAGGGAATTTTTCAAGTACCTTTCTTATTTCTAATCTTAATGTATATTTTCTGTAAACCGCTTAGAACCTAACGGATGTAGCGGTATATAAGAAATAAATTACATTACATTACATTACATTTGGCCATTCTTCAATGAAGGCTCTCAACAAAGTATTCAGAAACAAGGAATTAACACTCCAAATGAAGATCAGACTTGTTCACACACTCATTTCAAGCTGGACATTACGGAAACAAGACAGAAAGCAAGAAGATTGACTCATTTCAAGCTGGACATTACGGAAACAAGACAGAAAGTAAGAAGATTGACTCATTTCAAGCTTGACATTACGGAAACAAGACAGAAAGTAAGAAGATTGACTCATTTCAAGCTTGACATTACGGAAACAAGACAGAAAGAAGATTGATTCATTTGAGCTTTGGTGCTGGAGAAGGATTTTATGCCTGCCGTGGACCACCAGAAGAATTAACAAATCAATTTTGGAAGAGAACAAATCGACCATTTCACCCAAAGCCCAAATCACAAAGTTATGACTTGTCAAACCGTTAGAAAAGAAATATCATAAATGGCCCAAAAATGAAGGTCTCAGTTTATATTAGTCTTCCCCCTCTCAGACCCATCACAGGCCTCTCCCCAGGCCTACCTTAAGCCCTGCTGGTCCCGTGGTGAGCCAGGACAAGAGTATGCAGTCTCACTACTCAAAATGGCTGATATGAGTTCCCACAGTAATTGCTATGTTTATTTATTGCCTTTTCATGAAGAGATTTGCCCAAAGCAGTTGCAATATATTAAATAGTAATCAGGTACTTTTAAATATTTTCCTTATCTGTCCCTACAGGCTCACAATCTAATTGTGGTACCTGGGGCAATAGAGGGATTAAGTGACTTGCTCAGAGTTGCATGGAGCAGGCTGGGATTGAACTCACAACCTCAGGGTACTGAGGCAGCAGCTTTAAACCACTAGGCTACTCACTCCTACAGTAACCTTACAAGACTGATGCAAGTTCGGTTTACATTAGAGTCAACTTTTTCCCCCTTTTTTGGTTGAAAAAAGGTTACCTCAGTTTAAGGGTTTATATTAGAGTATATACAATATATCTTGTTTATTACTATGTATAACAACTCCCTCCTTCAACTACCCTCCCAACCAATCCCTATATTGTTGCTTCTGTCATAAAAACAGAGCATGGTTAATCATACATTAAGCACACTGCTACAAGCCAAAAGGAGAAGAAATAGTTCCAAGAGAATTGCCAAATCTACTGAAGTTTTATCCCTTTACTTGTATTTGTGTCCTCGCCTTTATTTTTTTTTTATATGTAAGCAATGTTATCATTAGCATTCTCCACTGAAGCAAAGGAGCTTCCTCTTGTTTTCAAATGAGCAAAATATATGTTTTCAAGTGAGCTAGAATATATGTCTGTCTGTCTTTCTTTCTGTGTTTTTCTCCCTCCCGCTGTTTTTCTTTTTGTCTGTCTCTCTCCCTGGCCCCCTTTGTCTGTCTGTCTTTCTGTATCTCTCTCTGCCCCTGTGCCTTTCTTCTTTTCTTTCTGTCTGCCTTCCTCTCACTGTCTGGCTTTCTTTCTATCCATCTGTCTCTCTCCCCCCACACACTTCCCTGTGCAGCAGCCACAACAGCATTTCCTCCCCCTCCATGTCTCTGTGCAGTAGCATTCCCTCCCCGCCACTACTTCCCTGTACAGCAGCATTTAGATCCCCACCTTCCCTGTGCAGCAGCCACAGCAGCATCAGCATTCCCTCCCACCCCACCCCACTTCCCTGTACAGCAGCAGCGTTTCCCTTACCCCCCCCTTTCCCATCCCTCGGTTTTGACTGCTCCCTTAGTCCCTTGCCGCCCCCACCCTTCCCTTCCCGCGGTCCGACCATCTGCCGATTCCAACAGCGTGTATAGCACTCTACACATGCTGCTTCGGGGCCTTTTACTGCCTTGATTTACTCTGGCATGTCCCTGATGACATCATCAGAGACACGGCAGAGCAAATCAGGGCAGTAAAAGGCCCCGAAGCAACGTGTGTAGAGTGCTGCACACGCTGCTGGAATCAGCTGGTTTTGAGTCGGGACTGCGGCATCCCTTCGCGGCTGGAGTGTTTTGGGCTTCCCGCCCCGCCCCGCAAGGTGTCACCACGGCTCCTCTCGATCCCGCCAGCGTCGGAAGCCTTCTCAGATGCTGGTGCGGCTGGTGAGAGGAGCCAACACGGAGAGCAGGAAGTCCAGCGCTGGCGGCGAGTGGTAAGTGCTGGAAACTAAGGCTGGGGACTTGCGCATGCGCACTCCTGCAAGGCCACGGACCTACATCTCACAGATCAGGGAAAACGGAAGCACGCAGTTGAGTGCGCATGCGCGGCTAGCGTTTTATTATATATATATCAAATGGCCATTTTTATAGCTGCAGTAAAAATAGTCTTAGCACACTGAAAATTCCAAGTAAAGGTGCACTATGGCCATGATTTAATAAAGCTTAGTAAAAATGCCTCTAAATGAATATAGTTAAAATACCAAATTCACTTTATGTAAACATAATCAATATTATTCTATTTAATGTATATTACTGGCTGGTAAAGTACATCATAAAGATTTAATAGGAAGGGTCTACTTACTGCTTTATAAACACAATTGAATAAAAAATAAAATGTATAAGCTAAATTTTTGAAGACTGGTAAGGCACCCTGCTTTGCATAATATTTTTAGTTTAATTTTAAAAAGGACACTATTAGGGTTGACAAGGAAATGGCTATTTGTTTAATGACTAGAGCAGCAGGAACTGTAGCCTGAGGCAATACCCACTTCAAGAGCAATTCATTTGAATGTGCCTAGCAGGATGAACCAGTTCTGTTATTTTAATTTTCATAAGTGTGCTAAGTGCTTAAGAAAATGGAAAGAATATATGAAAGTAAAAAACAGAACAGTACACTTTCCCCCACAACATGGACAACCGTGCAATTTGAAATGCAGGTTTTTATTATTACTGCTACAATGATTCACTCACTCTTGCAGAAGTAATCAGACTGACATTTTTTTAAACCAGTCAACTACCCAAAACTATAAGCAAATCTCAGCCATTGCAGTGCAATCTCCAGTTTTCTCCAAAATTTGGATTACAACATAGGAGCTAAAATACAACAAAAGAGCTAAATATAAATGCTTCATTATCTTTTCCATATTATACCATCAGAGAAGTACCCATTTATACCTTAGGAGACTGATCCATACAGTTTGTGCAGCCATACATCATATGCATCTTTTTGATATTTCATGGAAACAACCAGAGGCTATTCAGGTTGGCTGATTCTTTCATTTCACTGTGGATCATCATCAAGCAGCAAAACTGACATGCAATCATGCACATGCATAATATGAACTGGCTATGCAAAAAATGATTGGAATTCCTATTTCACCAATATATTAGCGTGGCTCTTCACTATGAATAAGCATTCAGTCACAACAGAAACATTTAAAGTCACTAATACCACAAAAACCATGTAAACAATATTTATGGCAGGTTGTCCAAACAGGCCATATTATAAATTCAAGCAAATCCAACTAAACCAGACCAAAAAACAAGCTAAAGTTTCCTTATTCCTTTTGAAAATTTACAGTGTAACTGCTGAAGGCCAGGAATTTTTCAAATGACATCAGAACTAAAGCAGTACAATTCCCACATAATGTACGTTTAAAGACATACTTCCAATAGTTCAAGCTTGAAATGAAAAACATGTAAACAGGAAGAATGAGAAACTGGAACACTCAGGGGCAAATTCTATAAGAAGTGCCCAAAAGTTAGGCGCTGATATAGGCACCATTCAGCGCAATTCAAGTACAGTTGGGTGCTGTTTAGTGAATTGTGGTGAGCGGCACCTATTTAGGAGGCGCCCAATAAATAGGCCAGCTCTAGGCACAACTAAAAGTTAGGTAGCCATTGAACGCTTAAGCACGCTTAAGAGCTGTAATCTTGTAATAAGGCGCCTAACACAGATTAACATGCATAGCGCCTATTTTTTTGAAGGCCGCCTAGATTTTTTAGAGGCGCCTTGTTACAGAATCACTCTTTCTTGATAGGCGCCTAAGTTTCAATTATTGCTGATTAGAAGGCTTAATTGGGCTTGTTGTTCAATTTAAATAGGTGTCTATCTAGTTGGGCGCCTCCAAAATAGGTGCCTAACATTAGGCACTGGTTACAGAATTTGGGCCTCAGTATTAAAACTTTATTTTTAGCAAGTCACTTCAATGAATTCTGAATTACACTCCACATAAATGCATTATCAGTTCCTGATAAAGGATTTCTCTGTGGTTAATATAGTGCACATAAAACACAAGCAGATATAAAAGAGATATTTCATTGATCAGAACGTCTCATTATGTTAACCGCCCCTCAAACTATTGACAGTCAGAAATAAAAACACCAATTTTCTTTTTTTTTATTCAAATATTTTATTGGAGATTTTGATGTAAATACAAATGTAAACAAATACAATAAACAAATTTCGAAACAAAAAAATATATTTTTTTCTGTTTCTTATTTTATAAAACAATTGTTTTTATTCCCTCTAGTTTAAAAAGTACATTCTACATTAAGGTCTGAAACTATATACAGTAAAACCTTGGTTTGTGAGCACAATTTGTTCCAGAAACATGCTTGTAATCCAAAACGTTCATATCAAAGCAAATTTCCCCGTAAGAAATAATGGAAACTCAGATGATTCATTCCATAACCCCAAAACTTTAATACAAAATACAGTACTATACGTGCTTGTATTGCAAGACCTCGCTCGTTTAGAACAGTCACTACACTCTTGCATTATCAGAGAGCTTCTCTCTCTGATGCTTCTTAGTTGTGATGATGTGACGCGTGTATACTGAATGTACTCGTATTGCAAGACTTCGCTTGTTTAGAATAGTCACTACACTCTTGAAGTGTCAGAGAGAGAAGAACCATTGGCTCAGTTGTGATGTGTGTATATTGTATGTACATGTATTGCAAGACCTTGCTTGTATATCAAGTTAAAATTAAATGTTTTTGCTTGTCTTGCAAAACACTTGCAAACCGAGGGCTCCTTTTACTAAGGTGCGCTAGGGCTTTAACGTGCGGATAGCGCACGCTACATTGCTCCGTGCGCTAGACTTTAACGCCAGCATTGAGCTGGTGTTAGTGTAGCGCGTGGTAATTTCCTGCGTGTGCTAAAACCGCTAGCGCACCTTAGTAAAAGGAGACCCAAGTTACTTGCAATCCAAGGTTTTACTGTATTTAAATATATATAAGTGGAGGAGTGGCCTAGTAGTTAGAGTAGCTGCTTCAGCACCCTGTGGTTATGAGTCTGATTCTGAATCCGGAGGTGAGGAGTGGCCTAGTGGTAGAGCTGCTGACTCTGCACTCAGAGGTTGTGGGATTGAATCCCAGGGATGATCCTTGTGACCCTAGGCAAGTCACCTAATCCTCCATTGCCCTAAGTACAAAATAAGTAACTTTGAGTGTGGTTTCACTGCCCCATGTAAACCGCTTTGATTATGTAAATCACACAGTAAAAGCGAAAAATCATGTCTCATACCCTTTACCCTATTATTTTGACTAACAGTTTAAAAAGACAATTAATGCCATTTCCTATTTAAGATATTATCTAGTAGGGTACCAGTATTGCAACAAAAATCTAAGATCCCCTGTGCTGCCCAATATAGCTGTTCTATGGCTTTTGATTCATTTAGTGCTTTAAGATTCAACTTTTTTCTACAATTCTAACTTTTTTCTGATGTGACATTTTTTTCTATTTGGAGGCTTTCAATTTTCTCACAAATTGATCTCTAAGTATGAGCCATGTTATGGATCAGTGGTCTCAAACTCAAAACCTTTGCAGGGCCACATTTTGGATTTGTAGATACTTGGAGGGCCTCAGAAAAAAATAGTTAATGTCTTATGAAAGAAATGACAATTTTACATGAGGTAGAACTCTTTATAGTTCATAAATCTTTCCTTTTGGCTAAGTCTTAATAATAATATTGTCATTTATAGCTAAAGAGACATATGATCAAGAAACTGTTTTATTTTACTTTTGTGATTATGATAAACATATTGAGGGCCTCAAAATTTGACAAAAGGAAAAAAAAACAATTAAGACATTGAGGTGTATTTTCAAAGCTTTGAAAATGACTCCCATTCTGTTTAAAAATATGACCACGATGCCAGAGAAATTAATTCCCCAAAATGTATCTCAATGCATTTCAATATAAAAAGGCCATTCTACCAGCTGCAGCATAGAAACACTGATACACTGAAGTACAGCAGTTCGCTTTCCCCAGTGTCACACCCCTGTTCTGCACTTGTAATTCTGTGTATGTTATTTTGTTACAAAATTCTGCCCTGCAATGGCAAAAGTAAGCAAGTGTTTCAATAAAAACAGGAACTTGCTTCCTTTTGCCATTGTAGGGCAGAATTCTACTATCAAACCTAGTAAAATTACCTGTTCAATTTTTTTTTGACTGAATTATGGAGTTTGCAATGTATACCCAGTAGTGATAAAGTACATCCATCCTGTTGAAGTAGAACAATAGCATCCTGTAGTTAAACTCTAAACTCCATCCTTTGAAATCTGTCAACAACATCTATTGGTAAATATATTATCAGATTTGCTTTTATCTTATTGTTCTTTTCAAACCAACCATTGCTCCCCTACTCCCTACCATCCAGATATGAGACAACATAGAATATAATCATATGCACGCACACACAGACAGGTCTAACAAAATTCAAAGAGCCATATTCTGCATGTTTTCCCCCACTTACTTAAATATCAATGAAATGTTAAAAAGTTTAATATTAAAAATACACTAATTTTTAAAAAAAGATGACTCAGTCACCATGCAACAGGAGTAAGCTCAGTAGGTTAGGCTATCACTTTTGTTTCATATACTGTACATAGTTCTGTCCCTTTGAACAAACATTTCCAGCTTTAAGTATACTATCATCTTAAAATCATACTGTGATGTACAACCAGCTTATCAAAGAACTCGCTATTACCAATTTCACAGAGGTTTTCTCTAGTTTTGCTCCAATGTTGCGATTTAGTTTTTATTTAACTCATAAAGCATTGGGCTCCTGGGAACCTCCAAACATTTCCTCCAATATACATCACTGATTAACCATTACCAATATCCCTTTTTGAAGCATTCTGCAGTAAAATCTGCAAACATCAAAAACAAAAAATGGCCATTTTTCCAAAAATATCTTTAGATTCCTTTATCACTTTTCCCATAATCCTACCCAGGCAATAAGGCTTCTAAACTGGTGTCTCTCAAAATACAGTAGTGAAAGCAATGTTCACCAAAACAACTTTTGTGAACTGATTTTTAGGTGGCATTCTTCAAAGACTTTTTTTAAACACCAGCACATTTTTCAAAGAATATCTGAATATGTAGCATTACATGTCATAGTTCTAATACCATAATACAAAATGAAAGCTTTCGAAGCAAACTAATCCTGTCTAATTTGTGTTTGGCTTTACTGTACATGTGGGATGCTTAATCAGATCCCTCATTTAGGAATATAATTTTACTTGCTCATTTTATAGGGATTGAGAAAGCAAGCATTTCGGTACAGAGAAAGACGTATGTACCTATAGGTAATATTTTAATACATTTTTTTCACTGTTAGAATAAAGTACCGGTACACAACTAGAGAAGTCGCCTGGATAATGATTAATATATCTTCATCTTAGAGGGAGATTTGAGGAAGAACCATCAATGTTTAATATTTTTACAAGAAAAGAAAAATTGATTAGTGTTATGTCTATATTGTAGATAAAAGCTACTGCAGGAGCCCAGCCTTTGTTGCTTCAACAGAACTATTCTGTATACTTTCCCCATTCAGCCTGGGATCTAAAATGCATTCTTAATAAGAAAGAAACAAGCATTAAGATGATGCCAGTCAATGTTAGCAACAATTTTATTTATTAGTTGCAGATATTTAATTTATTTATTTATTGGGATTTATTAACAGCCTTTATGAAGAGATTTACCCAAAGCGGTATACATCAGGTATAATTTCAACATAAAACTTAACATTTTGTTAACATGACAGTAGTAAAAAGACCAAATGTATATTTAGATATAATGAATGGGGTAAAGTTAAAATCATTAAATTAAAACTTAATGATAGGACTACCAGGGAAAATAAACTTAACAGCACTGCATCCACAGACATACTCCTATGCATGTAAATTGAGTTCTGTAGTATTCAGTTTTTACATTATAGGTAACTTTACTAGTAAATAGTGGATAAATTACATTCTCCCTACTAATACTTCAAATTTCTAGGAATGGAAACAATCATTACCCTCTTTTCCTTAAAAACGTACTACACTCCCTAGCAAAAAAAACCTCTACTTTTATGATAACTAGCACTAGAAAACAAACCACACGATTTAATGCTCAACTGTGAACACTGTGCACACAGTTCTAATTTACCGCTTGTCTTATTTATACTAATCATTAATTAGTATGGTGAGGTGTTTTAATAACATCTGTATTAAATATGTGTCTTCAACTGGTTTTATCAGTTATTTTACATATATGTGTTAGTTTTCCGCTACAATAAAAATAGATAAAATATATAATTATCAACTTTAAAAATCTTTTCTATCCTTTTCTTTCTATGTTGAAAAAGCTGTCAGCTAAGGTTTCCACTGCCGAGTAAGAGGCACCATCTTACCGGCATTTACCTAAAACTTGCAAACGAGTCAAATAACAAGGTAAACTTGAAACATAAAAAAGACAGGTGTCCAGTGCTCCCATATTCAGACTATTTGGAGTCACAATAATTCCGCTCGATTTCCAAGAGGCACCTATTTTCGCTATTGGGATGAATGAATGTACGTTGAACGTTGTAGATTATCAATTCCGGCGTTGCAAAGTGCCCTCCTTAAATTTCAATTAGGATCACTGCTAACCTCACCCATCCTTTTACAAGAAAAAAAAAATCACTTAGCAGAAACAGAGTTGTAGTGGCAATCACCACACACGCATTAAGATGAATGCACTAAGCATCCCCCCCCCCCCCCCAGTGAGGGTGGAGGAACAGAGGGGCTCCCATTCGGTTAGTATATTCGGCCCCAAATATTCCCCAGCAAGCGGCGAGTAGAATTCGAAGGCCGTTCGGCTTTTCCCAGCAGCAAAACAGAAATTAACATGCAGGCTCGATCCTCCCCTCCTCTTACCTTGCAGAGCTGGAAATGTTCGGAGGCTAGGGTCTCCTGGATCTCAAGGTCCCTGGGGGACACTGCGGCCCCGGCGGAGCTTCCCGTGTACAGAGAACCAGAGCCAAAGCCAGAGCCGCCACTTCCACCGGTTCCGACCCCGCAGCCCCCGCTGCCGCCGCCGCCGCCGCCACCTCCGCCCGGAGAAGACGCCGTCAACCCATCCAGAACTTTACGAAAATTAAATTTCTTCATTTTTTTTTTTTTTTTTAATGTTTCCAATTATTTTTCCAAGATGTCAAACGTTGATACTCGACGCTTCAATACATTTCGTCATATCTAGCCAACACATGTATTTTCTAAAGTAGTCATCCTTGGGTGTCAGAAGGGGGGGGTGAAGTACCTCAGCCTTAAACCAGCCAACTTTTCTGCAGCTCTCCCCTACGTTATCCTAAACGGCTGATATCCGCGACGAACCGACACCTGCGCTCTGGCACTTATCTCGAGAGAACGAGAGAGACTGCGATATCAGCGACAGAGCGTAGCAGCATTGGCAAATGGGCGGTTTTCCCGCCAAATTAGGACCCCTTCTAAAAGTTATGGGCTGGATATATTTTTCACCGCGCTCGCGCTGCTGTTCTGAAAGGGCCACCGTTCCCCCTACTTGCTCCCGTTGCTACCGAGAGAAGTGGGAAGACAAGGGAGGGTGCAGCATTCTTCTGCGCATGTGCACCAGCAGGACAACGTCACGAGCTGCGGACAGATAAAAACCTGCAGTAAACCAACCGCTACTTACGGTTCTGCAGTGACTAACGTTAGTCGCAGGCTGCTGCCCACCCTGGTATAAGGCTATGCCAATCAAACCTTTGCCGCGTCTACAGCAGGCGCAGACTGCCCGCTCCTAGAGTGGCTCTGTTTATGTGTTCAGGGCTGCACGTGCACTGTAGGCTGCTGAGGAGCCGCAGTAGCGCGGAAAGTATGCCAAGACTTTAAAGTTCAGAGGAGCATAGGCAAAAGAAATAAGGAACTTCAGTCTCCCTCCCTGCCATGTCTTCGTTGGGGCTGTTGAGCTTTTCTGTAATCTTCTTTCTTGAAATAGGGGAGGTAAGAATCGTCCTCCGCCCTTTCCAATGCTCAGCAAATCCTGCAAACAGTTGAATGCTGTATATCGGTTCTGTGCCACAAAATGAAATCAGAATTTCATCCTTCCCCTCCCAAACAAACACGAGACAAATTCCCCTGCTCAGAAGGCTAATCGGCTCAAAATTGTGAATCTCCTGAGAACGGGAACAACAGAGTCACAGCTTAGCTTTTTCTCAGCTTGCAGTGTGGATCATAAACAGCTTGTCTTACAGCCGAGCCAACACTTCTGTGCTGCAATATTAACTTGACAGGAAGTTTCAGTTGCTAGAACTGAAGCTGTTCAAAGTTGCAGGGCTGGCAGAGAATGGAGTGGTGATGGGGCCAGTGGCTACCTAGCATATGTAACACCCGGGGCCCATCATTTTTTTGACACCCCCCATCCCTATGAAAAACATGATTTTTTACTAGAGTGTACCTAAGAAAAGACAGCATCTTACATTCTGCAGTGAGCAGTACAACATCAATACACCCATTGTAAAACTAAACAAGCCAGACCAGTATAGATCAATCCCGCAGTCAACTCTAACAGAAAACCATGGACAGGATTCACTAAACCTCCAAACCGTGCACGATCCATTTCCTATTGCATGCCGGCCGACTGATTCAGTAAAGCCTGCATGCAAATGGGGATGATCGTTAGTATGCCCCCTACCCACGGCCAGAGCGATCCTTGCTCATGCGCACACCCTGACAGTAGTGACAGGAGATGCAGCCTCCTGTCACTGCTGTCAGGGCTCAGCCCAGCCCAGATCTCTCTTGCCTGCTCCTGGACTCTCCTGCTCTCTGCTGCCCTTCCCTGCAGTGCAAATCCGTGTTTTTAAAGCAGGCCTGCACTGCAGAGAATGGCGGCAGAGAGCAGGAGAATCCAGGAGCAGGCAAGAGAGATATGACTGACATCCCCCCAAGCCCCGATCTCTCCTGCCTGCCCTGCGCTGCTGTGCTCCCCCTCCCCTTGGCGTTAAAAAAAAAAATGCTGCATGCATGCAGCACAGCCCTCGCCCCCCCCCCCAACTGGCATGGCCCACCCCCGGCAGTAAAAAGTTGTGAGCAGGAGGGGTGCTCAGTCCCTCCTGCTCCTAGGCCTCCCACCCCCCAGCCCGAGGTGGGTGGGCGGGCCTGACCGCCTAGGCCGACAAGGACCGGGCCGGGCGGTGGGAGACCTAAGAGCAGGAGGGACCAAGTACCCTCCTGCTCCCAAATTGGATGTCGGGGGAGGGGGGGTGTCAGGCCCAGCCTGGCCGAGGGGTTGGTGAGCCTAAGGAGCAGGAGGGACTGAGCACCCCTCCTACTCCCAACTTTCGGTCCATCGGATCCGCAATCTTTTTTTTTTTTTTAGTAGTAGTAGTTTTGAGCCCTGTGAGCCCATAGTTTTAACCCGCTTTAAACTCGCGGGTTAAAACCATGGGTTCGTAGGGCGGGGAAGGACAGTGCAGGGTGACAGGACTTCGGGGCAGGAGATTTATGCTTGAGTTGGGGCAGAGAGCAGGATATGCAGTTGGAAACCACTGAATGACTGGTCCCCAGCAGTCGCTTCTTCCGTTGATTGGCCAGCCCTGTCTGATGTGAAATATTGTGTGGTGAATCGGGTCGCTGTCAATTTGCATGCGTTTCTCCTCATTTGCATGCACAGATTCAAAGCGGATCGCAGGAGAGGTAAGTGAATTAGGCCGGAGGGAAATTTGCTCGTTAAGGGGTCGCAAACCGATCGGTACACGATCGGTTTGCTTAGTGAATATAGCCCCATGTCTTTTGAACACAAAGAGCACAGAAAACACCTTCGCCTAGTATGGAATATGTAATCACAAACTAACCCCTCCCCCTTTTACAAAACTGTAGTGTGGTTTTTACCATTGGTGGTAACAGCTCAGATGCTCATAGAATTCTGAGCATCAGAGCTATTACCACCACGGCTGGCGCTAAAAAACGCTCAATAATTTTGTATAAGGTGGGATAAAATAGAAATACGTAGACAAAGGTTAAACTGAACCAGCAAGAAGCTGGACTCTGCATACAATGCAACACCACAGAAACAGTGACACATGTCCCCTAGAGCAAAAAATAAATAAATAGAAATTTTTTTCTATCTTTGTCTTCTCTGGTTTCTGCTTTCCTCATCTTCTTGTCACTCTCTTCCTTTCATCCACTGTCTATATGCCTCCCCCTTCCATCTCTCCCTTCACCCCAAATGGTCTGGCATCCATCTTCTTCCCTTCCCTCCTCCAATGATCTGGCATTTCTCTCCTCTCCTTCCCTTCTGTCTCCCACACCCCCATGATCTGGCATTTCACTCTCTCCTCTCTCCCCCCCCTTCCATTAGCATCTGCCCCCTTTCTTTCCCTCCAACCCAATTCCATGCAATATCCTTCCCTCTTATGTCTCGCTCCCCTTTCCCTGCATACCAATCCCATCAGCATCTGCCCCATGCCACCCTGCCCCCTTTCTGTCCTTCCACCACCCTTCCATGTCACCCTCTCCCCTTTCCTTCCACCACCCTTCCATGCCACCCTGTCCCCTTTCTCTCCCTCCACCACCCTTCCATAACTCGTTTCTCTCTCCCTCCAAACCACCAAGATCCCGCGATGACTGCAGCTGTGAGGGTGCTTTTCTCTCTGCTCTTCCTCTCGTTGGGCCCTTGGAGCCCTACATCACCCAGACAACCCATCAATTACTGCAGTGTTCATCGATGATCGAGTCCAACTCCATATCGCTCCGTGCGCCCAACCCTGAGCATCGTCTCTATCCGCCTCACGCTCACTGACACCGAGGAGCCGCAGTGGCTCTCTTCCTCCCCCCGCTCACAAGCACCACTGTAAATCGCCCTTCCCGCTAGCTAAACAAGTTCGAGGGAAGACTGAGGGAGTTCTGCCGGAAGAAGTAAGTGATGTCGGAGGGGGGTGGACTGGCAGATGCAGGAAGTTGTTGCAAGGTCCCGCAATGACTGCGGCTGCCGGTCCACCCTCCTCTGATGTCACTTCTTCCAGAGTAGAGGTGGTAGAAGTAGTGACCGTGGGACCTGCCTGCACATCAGTGTGGCTGCCGACTCTGCTCCAGAATAAGTTTGAGGAGTCGGCTGCCGCACTGAGGTGAGGTGCAGGTTGAAGAGTAAGGTGGGAAGTACCAGACCTGGCCGGCTGTGCACCCCCCTAGGGCGTGCAACCAGCGCAGTCCAACCCCGCTCCGCCCTTGGTATGCCACTGGATGGGGCATAGGCAGATTAAGGCAGAGCATGAGCCGGTGGGAGGAGGGAACAAAATCTCCTTGCTGTCATCCCTAGCTATCCTTGACCTATTTCAATCAGGCTTTCACCCCCTGCACTCTACAAAAACTGCCCTTGCTTAAGTCTCCAATAACCTGTTCCTGGATAAATCCAAAGACCTCTGTATTTTATCCTTATCCTTGATCTATCTGCTGCTTTTTACACTAGACCACCACCTTCTCCTTGATAGACTATCCTCACTTGGATTCCATCTGTTCTTTCTTAGTTCTATTCTTATCTCTCACATTGCACCTTTAGTGATCCTCCTCCACTGCTATCCCACTATCAGTCGGTGTACCCCTGGGCTCTATCCCAGGACCTTTTCTTTTCTCCATCTATACTCATTTCATTAGTGCTTTGATCTCCTCCCATAGTTTTCGGTATCATCTCTATGCTGACAGCTCAGAGATCTACCTCTCTACACCAGAAATCTCCACAGGAATCCAGGCCTGAGTCTCAGCCAGCCTGTCCAACATTGATGCCTGGATGTCTCACCGCTACTTAAAATTGAACATAGCCAAGACTAAGCTACTTATCTTTCCACCTAAACCTACATCTCCCCTCCTCCTGCTATCTCAGTGGATAACACTCTCACCTTCCCTGTCTCATCAGCTCAAAGCCTCAGGGTCATCTTTGACATTTCTTTGCACAAATCCAACAGATCTCAAAACCTGTTTCTTTCTCTATAACATCACCAAAACATGACCTTTCCTCGCTGAGCACACTACTAAAACCCTTTTCCATTATCCACATCCTTATCACCTCCCACCTAGATTGCAACTTGCTTCTCACAGGTCTCTCTCTCCTTCTATCCATTCAAAATTCTGCTGCATGACTTACATTCCATCAGAGTTGCTATGTTCACATCACTCCTCTGCTCAAGTCACTTCATTGACTCCCTTTCCATTGAGAACCACTGACTTTTACAGTATGTAGAGCTGAATCCAAAGTCTTACTGCCACAGAGCAAGAGGCTTCGACTTGGGTATTCACTGCTATTGATAGGTGGGTATAAAGATACTTAAGGATACTGATTTTTCTCTAGGAGTTGAAATGTTTAGTTAGAAAAAGAGGATGAAAGTTAACCTAAAGGAAAACTTGTGGAGCTTTAAAAACACTTTATCCTGGAAGGTAGAAGCTACACAGGATTTAAAGAGAGTCCACTTTTAGGAGAAGTAGGCAGTTAGTTATATGGCAGGAACAAGATGGAGAGAACTGATTGGTAGCAAGTAAAGATCACAAAGAGCAACACCCACAAGGCTATGGGACAAGGAAGGGAACCAGTAGAATCAGTACTCCGCTTGGATCCTGTTAGACTATTATGCGGTATATAAAGTTCTTAATAAACATACTCAAGATCACCGAAAATAGCATTTGATAGGAGAGTCACATATATTTCATATACTAGAAAGAGAAGGTTGACATATCTGAGCATAGATTGTAAAGACAATCAGGAAATGACAGTGAAGTGATAAAAGAACCAGATTTTGCTGACTACAAGAAGATAACATGCAAGAGAATGGCCAAGGGAATAAATTACACCCGAAGCTGAACTACAATACACACTGCATTGCACTCACATTACACCAATAAAATGCTGAAGCTACAATATAAACAAAATACACTGCACACACACATTATGGGGGCAGAATACAATATGTAACTGAGTAAGGATCTAATTTTTAAAGAACTTAGGGCTCCTTTCACGAAGCTGCGTTAGCGGCTTTATCGCATGCACATGCAAGCCAAAAAACTACTGCCTGCTCAGGAGGAAGTAGTAGCGGCTAGTGCATCCGGCAAATTAGCGCATGTTAAACTGCTAACACGGCTTCGTAAAAGGAGCCCTTAGGGGAAGATTCTCAAATGTTGGTGGTAAAATCCGACAGGCCGCTTTTGCGGCCACTACTGTAATGATTCAAAAAAGGCGGGTCATTCTTAAAAAACCACACAGGCAATGAAGTTAGTGGAGGGTCACTAAATTTGCTTGGCGGTGGTGGTGGGGCTCTTAACGGCAGCGGTGGGAGGAAGTGGGTATCCCTCCTGGTGTCGGTGGGGGGAGGAGGTTGCTTAACGGCAATAGTGGGAGGGAGTGGGCATCCCTCCTGCTGCCGGGGGGGAGGGAGGGTTGCCTAATGGCAGCAAAATTTTCTGGCAGGTCTGAGCTGTCAAGCCTTACTTTCCTGTCAATGCCTTAGCCAATCAGCGCTCAAGCACTGACCAAAAAGTAAGACTAGGACAGTTCAGACCTGCCAGAAAATTGTGCTCGTAAATGTAGGACAGCAAGGTTAGGGAAACGCTTGGCGATAATAGAGAATTGCCCAGAGTGCTTGTTTAAATATTAATAACCTCATTGTAATATATTTGCATGGCAGAGTCAGAGACTGCTAGGAAGCTCGGAAAAGACCACGGTAAACCGTTTTGATAATCTGCCACCAAAATACATGAACACTAGACCGGCTGGAACCAGTTTAGCAACCACATTAAAGTTTTGAGAATCTTCCCCTTAGACACAGAAAGTACCACAGAAACCTATGGTACTTTGTGTGTCTAAGTGCTTTGAAAATGAGCCCCTAAATCAATCAGACAGGCTCTGCCTACCAATCTTTTTTTCTTTTATTCATTCCCTTTCCCCCCTTCTATAGTGGATTGTTTTGGTTGATTTTATTGGCCTAGCTCCTTCTTTATTCCAGATCTCTGACAAGTAGAGTCTGCAGTGAAGCAATAAAATAGTAGATGATAAAGATCTACAACACAGTTCATCCTGTCTGCCCAAGATAAGCTCATAGCATATGATATGATGTGAAGTAACATAAGCATACTTGATCTTGATCTGTCCTTGCCATTTTGGGGCACAGACCATAGAAGTCTGCCTGTATTTCTTTTTTTTTTTATAATTTCTTTATTCATTTTTAAACTTACAACAAGTGTACAGTAAATATTAACCAAATATAATACAACATCACTTGAAAAATTTTCAATATCATACACCAAGAAGATTTAACCCCCACCCCTCTCCCAAATTCATATACAACTAATATATACCACATAAAAATAATATCTTATGACAATCATCTATATATTCTTAATGGAAAAACAAGAAATCCCCCCCCAAAATCCACATGTGTATTAAGATTGGGAAAAGTGTAACTTATTCATTACTATAATTTAATAAAGGTCCCCACACATCCTTAAATTTATTATAATAACCTTTTTGAACAGCCAACGCTCTTTCCATTTTATACACATGACAAACTGAAGACCACCAAAAACAATAATTCAGTCTTCTACAGTCCTTCCAATTATGTGTTATTTGTTGGATGGCAACTCCTGTTAATATCAATAAAAGCTTGTTATTATTAGCAGATATTTGACATTTAGCTCTCATAGACATGCCAAATAAAATTGTGTCATATGACAATGCTACATGGTTCTCTAACAAACAATTTATTTGATCCCAAATAGACTCACAAAAAGCCTTAATGAATGGACAATAAAACAATAAATGACAACAATGGCCATGTATTTGGTCCTGGAGGATGAAGTGTACAATGAGGCAAACATGGTTTTTCCTGTTGCATAGAGCACTCTGGACCCCTGTTCGTTTACCAAAATTGGATTGCTCTAAGTCTAATTGATGTTGGCATTGTCATCTTGAAGCTGGAACTTTAGATCATTTATTGTTTTTTTTTTATTGTGCCTGTATTTCTTTAATTCCCAACTACTGGAGTTGCCATTGAGAGAGATTATATATACTGAATATATGGTTTCTGCTGTAATGTAAATTGTGCAGTGAAAAGGAGTTGAGAGAGAGTCCAGTGATTTATGACAGTTACTGCAGGTACAAGGGAATACAAGTAACATTTATGCAAGTGCTAGATAAAATGATGATGTTAGAGCTATGCTAAATAGGAGATGGGTCATATGTAAAATACCTTGCATAATCATCATATAGATAAGAACTGGTACTGTCCTTTCTTAGTTACCTTTTCTCTGATATTTTCAAACTGCACTTGCTTGAAATGTATAATTTTATGTATCTTCTGCCAAGCTAAGTAGTCCTAAAAATCATCTTTCATTAGCAAGATACAGTAGTTAAGATAAGTAAGTGTTATGTTACTAATCAATATTAAATGCATGTACAGTATTAGCAAACCATATATGTATTATTGTGGGTAGTGCTTATGAAAATATCAGTGTTGTCAGTGGAACAGTGAGAATATGAGGTGCTCAGGGTAGTGGTGCCTCCGTCCTTTCCTGCTCCTTCCCTGTCCCCTATGCCACACTTGTGCCCTCCCTTCCCCTGTACCTCTTTAAATCTTTGCCAGTGCGACCAGTTTCTCCAGTCTGCTGCTCACGCCAGCGAACAGCAGGCCAGAAAAGTTGCTCAAGCTGGTGAAGAGGTACAGGAGGGCAGGAAGGGAGGGTGTGAGTGTGGCATGGAGGGGTCAGAGAGGAGCCGGCGCCCCCACCAAGATGGCACACTTAATCAAATTTTGAAACCAGAAATATGCACATCAACATAATGTAAAGCCTTTTCAGTAAACCAATGTTTAATGGAACATAGTTGACATAAGGTGTTGAAACATTTTTTAGATAAAGTAGAGATTTGTTTGGAGAAAGATAATTAGAAATCAAAACTAACACCTAAGTATCTGAAATGTTTTACTACTGGGATTGGTTTATCAAAAAGAATTGGAGACTGTCTAAGATAAGTGTCCTGGCCTGTTATCTAGTACAGTGGTTCCCAATCCTGTCCTGGAGGACCACTAGGCCAATTGGGTTTTCAGGCTAGCCCTAATGAATATACATGAGAGAGATTTGTATATAATGGAAGTGACAGGCATGCAAATCTGCTTCATGCATATTCATTAGGGCTATCCTGAAAACCCGATTGGCCTGCTGGTCCTCCAGGACAGGGTTGGGAATCACTGATCTAGTAAGCAATTGTTTTATTAACATTTAAAACTAATTTATGATTTCTAAGCCACTGGGCAATGGATCACAGGCACCGTTATAGATTTGAAAGTTCTAAAGTTAATGGGGCTATGTTAACATAAGGTGTTGAAGCATTTTTTTTTTTTTAGATAAAGTAGAGATTTGTTTGGAGAAAGATAATTAGAAATCAAAACTAACACCTAAGGGGCTCATAATCAAAACAAAAATACATCTAAAAACCTGCACAAGTCGGCACTCGGATGACCTAAAAGCAGTGGCGTACCTAGGGGGGGGCGGGGGGGGCGGGCCGCCCCGGGTACCAGCCCTAAGGGGGTGTTCCCGGCCTTGCCGTTCAGTCCCCCGCCACCCCCGAAGGACCGCTCGCCCCCCTGGCCTCCCCGCACCACCTATGAACAGCCGCAGCAGGATCGCGAAGTCAGCGTCAGCATCCCTGCGCTGCTTCCTACGACGCGATCCCGCCCCTCCTCTGACGTCAGAGGAGGGGCGGGACCGTGGCGCAGGAAGCAGCAGGGATCGCTGACGCTGACTTCGCGATCCTGCTGCGGCTGTTCATAGGTGGTGCGGGGAGGCCAGGGGGGCGAGCGGTCCTTCGGGGGTGGCGGGGGACTGAACGGCAAGGCCGGGAACACCCCCTTAGGGCTGGTACCCGACGCTGACTTCGCGATCCTGCTGCGGCTGTTCATAGGTGGTGCGGGGAGGCCAGGGGGGCGAGCGGTCCTTCGGGGTGGGTCGGGGCATCAGGCCTTCAGGGTGGGGCGGGCGGGCAGGCAAGCAGGCTTTCAAGGGGGAGGGGGGTGACAGGCAGGCAGGCAGGCAGGCCTTCAAGGGGGGACAGGCCTTCGGGGGGGGGGGGGGTGCAGACATTCAAGGGGTGCAGGCCTTCAAGGGGGGCAGGCAGGCCTTCAGGGGGGGGCAGACCTTCGGGGGGGGGGGGGTGTAGGCCTTTGGGGGGGTGCAGACCTTCAAGGGGGTGCAGGCCTTCAAGGGGGGAAAGGCAGGCAGGCCTTCAAGGGGGGGACAGGCCTACAAGGGGGGGGACAGGCCTACAAGGGGGGGGGACAGGCCTACAAGGGGGGGGACAGGCCTTCAAGGGGGGGTGCAGGCCTTCAAGGGGGGGTGCAGGCCTTCAAGGGGGGTGCAGGCCTTCAAGGGGGGAAAGGCAGGCAGGCCTTCAAGGGGGGGACAGGCCTACAAGGGGGGGGACAGGCCTACAAGGGGGGGGACAGGCCTACAAGGGGGGGGGACAGGCCTTCAAGGGGGGGTGCAGGCCTTCAAGGGGGGGTGCAGGCCTTCAAGGGGGGGTGCAGGCCTTCAAGGGGGGTGCAGGCCTTCAAGGGGGGAAAGGCAGGCAGGCCTTCAAGGGGGGGGACAGGCCTACAAGGGGGGGGGGACAGGCCTACAAGGGGGGGGGACAGGCCTACAAGGGGGGGGACAGGCCTTCAAGGGGGGGTGCAGGCCTTCAAGGGGGGGTGCAGGCCTTCAAGGGGGGTGCAGGCCTTCAAGGGGGAGACAGGCCTTCAAGGGGGGGAAAGGCAGGCAGGCAGGCCTTAAAGGGGGGACAGGCCTACAAGGGGGTGGGACAGGCCTTCAAGGGGGGGACAGGCCTTCGGGGGGGTGCAGACCTTCAAGGGAGTGCAGGCCTTCGGGGGGGGGTGCAGTCCTTCAGGGGTGGGGTTTAGGCCTTCAGAGGGGGACAGACCTTCGGGTGGGAGGTAAAGTCCTTCGGGGGGTGCAGGTCTTCAGGGGTGGGGTGTAGCCCTTCGGAGGGGGGACAGACCTTCGGGGGAGGGGGTCCTGGTGTAAAAGTACACAGAGGGAGAGAGGGAAGGGGGGGTTCAAAGATACATGCATATGCCAGACTTTGGGGGTTAGAAATAATGGGTCTAAAAACAGAGGAGTGGGAGAGAGATGGTGCATAATGGGATTTAGGGAGGGAAGGAACAGAAAGGGAGAGAACTTGGAAACAGGGGATGGTGTGGAGGGGGGATAGAGATACTGGATAGGAGGATAGTTGGGAACAGAAAGGGAGAGATGGTGGATCCTGGGGTGGTGGGGAGTTGAGAAAAGGTGAATCTGTGGATGGAGACAAAAAAAAGGAAAGATGCCAGATCTCCGGGAGAGGGAAGGGAAACGGAAGGGGAGAACAGAGATGGCAGACGGATGGTTAGCACGGAGAAAGGAGACCCTGGCAAGCAAGACAACAAGAGCCTGGGACCAACAAGATTTGAATATTGATCAGAGAACAAAAGGTAGAAAAAATAATTTTATTTTCTGTTTTGTGATTACAATATGTTAGATTTGAAAAGTGTACATGAGACAGCTTGAAATGGGAACTTTTCTATTTTTGTGAATGGCAAGGCTGAGTTCAGTTAAAATATATGCTTTATAAGAAAATATAATAATGTGTTTTATAAAGTTTATAAGCATTGCTGGCATACTCGGTGAGGTGTTCCTAGTGTTGGTGGTGGTGGTAGCATGTCAGTGTGTTGAGAGGAAGAGGTAGTCTGGGAAATTCTGCTGAGCAAACTCTGGGCCCATTTCCACCCCCAGTTAGTCCACTCCACTCAACTGGTTCACACACTGAGTGGGTCTTTGGGTGTTATTTCTGGGTAGTTGTTTTAGAATCTCTTCCAGTGGTTTGTCAGTATCTCCTTCTGGTCCAAGGAAGGAAACTTTGTCAACCTTAGCATTGACCTTCAGAATATGTTTGTAACAGCGCTGCTTGTGTGGCATTAGGCTATGTAGTGATCGAAAGAAAAAAACAGACCTTTGCACATTTTTGCACTATATGGTGGGTGTATGAGGAGATTCATTTCCTGCACAGTTAAGTCCATTTTTTCTACTGAATAATAGTATAGGTACAATAAAAGTAAATAGCAAAAATGTTTGAGTAGATAATTAAGGAAATCTTTTTCATATTGCTTGCTTATGGACTGGGAAAAAAGACTGTTCAAGCAAATGTCTCCAGAACTGCTTTAATGGAAAAATGTGATTTTTTTTTTTTTTAAGTACTTTGTGAAATTTATTGTTGTTGTGAAATTTATTGTTATACTTTGTTTAAACTTAAAAAGCGGTGTCATTAACAGTGAATCTAATCGAAAAATCGATTCAACAGGGTGAATCGGATCGAATGAAATATTTTTCTCTGAATCGGGCAGCACTATTGGCTACCATGAGAATGGGCTACTGGGCATGATGGACCATTGGTGTGACCCAGTTAGGCTATTCTTATGTTATGTTCTCATCTGTAGGGGCCTTTGTTTTCACTTCTTATTTTAATGTATTTTTTTCCTGGGAACTTATCAGTGTTTTTTTATAATGGGAACAAAAATGGAAGAGAATTAATGTGTGTGGAATGGGGGGGGGGGGTAACTAATTTCTTCAGCTAAATAATTCAATCCACTTCAAACAGACATAGGAGAACTCACGCACCATTCACACACCCTCCAACCAAAAACGTCAAAAGAAAAAAACTGTTCGACAACCTCCTAGCCATTCGAGCTGCAACACTTGACCCCCAACTCTACAACCTATTGACCTCGACCACAAACTACAAAACCTTAAAAAAAGAAATAAAAACCCTTCTATTAAAAAAACACATAAAACCAAACTAACATAATCAGAACTGTCCCAAGCATCACCTGCAACTACTCCATATGTACTTCTGATGTCATGACAATTCAGACATAATTTATGTTATGTTATGTTTGGAATAATGGTTACATAAATGAGGTTCAATAAAAGAAAATTTTCTTTGGGAGCATTTGTTGGAACTTCTGTTATCCTGATTTCTTCTATCTGTGGGCTTTCTTTAGCTAACCTACTTATCTGGGGCTTTCCACTTCTGCAGCTGCCCTTTTCACGGTCCACATTGCGCTTGCACTCTCTGGGGAGGGGGGGTTGGGTCTGGGCTTGGTGGGGTAGGTGTGTCTGGTAGTTTTGTCTGGGTGGTGGCTGGGTGTTTCTTGGGTGCTTGTTGTGCGGATTGGTGTGTCTGGTGAGCGGTCTGGGTGTTGTTGCTTGTGGGGGTTTTTTTTCATTATAAAATATGGCTGAGGGTCTAGTCCGGCTTATTATTCTTGTGGGTTCTGGGGTGGGATTTGTTTGCTTGCCCCAAGTTTTGGCCTTTTGTTGTGTATTGCTATGCCTCTCATTGGCAATTTTCTCTTGGGAGAGGCTTGTTCATGCTTGTTGTTGCTGTTACTCTCATTCTGTGTTCTTTTTGATAATGTATAAGTTTCTGTACAGACCATGGTTGCTTGTCTGGACCTTTTGCCATTCTCAATAAAAATACTTTGGAAAAAAAAAAAAAAAAAAAAAAGAAAATTTTCACTGCCTGTTTCTATTCTGACCATTTATTCCATTTCATGGTTATTGCAAAAAAAAAAAAAAAAAAAAATTTTACATGAGGGGGGGGGGGGGGGGTGTCAAAAAATGATGGGCCCCGGGTGCCACATACCCTAGGTACGCCACTGCCTAAAAGACAGGCCATCCATGTGCCGATATTCGAAAAGGGTTTTTAGACATATCCAGAGACTTTTTAGGCCTCTGAATCCCATTGTGCATTCAGAGCTGAAAGGGGCGTTTTTGAAGGAGTGGTGAGGGTGGGATGTGGGCCGACCTACACTTAGTCGTACTGCAGGGATAATAGAATGTTTTACGAAGCTGCCTGAACGGAACTTATACATTGTGACTTAGACAATGTAAAACCAGGTCTAAGGGCAGGATTCTGTTAGGACACCCGGTCTTAGAAGCCGCCTAAGCAGCTTTTGAGATTCGCACACGGGCGTCCTATATAGAATCGTCTAACACCACAATTCTGTAACTGGTGTATATCATAAGTGCCAGTTAGAGAATTGGATTGCCGCTGAGCTGATCGTGGCAAAGTAATCTCCCTGCCATGATCAGTATAGCGGCTGCAGCAGGGAACCCATCATCTCCATAAAGACTACTGGCAGGAGGGATACCCAGTCCCTCCTGCTGCCACCCCCAAGTCATCCCCTGGCAGGAGGGATGCCCAATCCCTCCTGCCAGAACCTCCCACCCCCTCTAAGGTCATCAACAAGAGGGATGCCCAGTCCCTCTTGCAAGTACCCCCTCCCCACCGAAGGGTATGATTTCCGACCCCCCCAACCCCACCTGGACCCCACAGTAACTTTTTTAATTTGAATGGCGGGCCTGCCCCTTCCCGGTGCATTGTGGGATGCACCAGGAAGGGATCTAAGGCCCTGATTATCCCAGGCACTTAAAGCCCCTTCCATAGGAGGGATCTTAGGCACCTAGGCCAACCAGAATCATAGGCCTCTCTCCCAGTGCATTCTGGGATGTGCTGGGAATGGCCTAAGGTTCCGATTGGCCAGATCCCTTAGACCACTCCCATAACTCACTCTTTCTTATGAGACCAAAAAGAAGCTGTTAAGGTACTGGGGGGGGGGGTTGTGTGGATTTTAATCCATGACCTGTGGAAGATGAAAGAAGTGTCTTTAACCACTGACCTAAAGGAGCTTCCTTTTAGACATGGGTTCCTATTATTTTATAGTGACATTCTGCCCTCTAGGTGCATATTGATGATGTCACAATGATGTCAAGATTGTGCATCAGGCATGTCTACTTGCTCTGTGCCACAGCCATTGTGAGTAGAGTTTCTCTTCTTATTTCTTAAACTTTGGGAATGAGATTTAGTATGCAATGCATTTTATCATGTGCTTTACTTGAGTAATGCATTATTAAACATCTTTTTTGATTATTATCAAAGAAGAGTCCTCTTTACACCAAAAATAGATGGTTTAGTATGCAATATATATATATATATATATATATATATATATCATGTTATTTGCTTAAGTAATGCATTATTAAACATTTTTTTCCATTATTATTAAAGAGGTGTTCTCTTTACCCCAAACAATAGAAGCCCTGTTCACCTATATGTAGATGCCTCTGGCATGCCTAAGTCACGTCCACCTAACTCACGCCCAACGAATGCCCAAAGGTATACCTGTTTTTGCAACGCCTACATTTTAGGTGAAAATATAGATGTGTTAGGACGCTCAGAGCCATGCGATTCTGTAAATGGATGTCCATATTAAAAGCATGCCCACACCTTTCCCGTTAGGTGCTGCTTTTCCTGATGAGTGTCTATGAAATTCTGGATGCCTATTTTGTGAATTGCACACAGCCTTTGGATGTCTAACTTTCAATTATTGCTTGTTAAAGTCGTTAATTTGGCTTATTATCTAATTTATTTGGACGCCTAAATTGCTGGACATCTACATTATGGATGCCCTTTACAGAATTTGCCCCTTTATGATTGATGGTATTACTCCAGTTCCATAGTTTGGAACATGTTTATGTTTGAAGTGCTTGAAGTGTTTAATGTTTGCCTTATTTTGAAATTAAAAAAATCTAGGGGCAATTTTATGGTCTTATGGTCTGTTTTTTTTTCTGACTTAACATTACCATTCCAAAATCCAAAAAGTTCCAGAAACTGGAATATGCCTGGTCCCAAGGATTTTGGATAAAGGATCTTGTACCTGTATTAAACATAAAAATGCTTTAAAACATTTAAATAAACCACAGATTAAAAATTATAAACTTGGAAAGAGCATCTATGAGATATTGGCTAATGCACAAAATCACAATATACATGCATATTTGTTTTTACAAGCATTCTGTTGATTCTATAATGATTTAGACTGCTGATTTTTTAATGATATTGATGGTCATTATAGTATATTGATGGTCATTATAGTATATTGATGGTCATTATGGGGCTAATTCTGCAAACAGAGGCCACCTACATAAATAATGCCATTCACTTGTCAATCACGCTACTGCACCATTTGTAGACTCGCAGCTCCTGTTAAAGGTAGGTGCCGGTAATGTAGGCTAGGGTTTTAAAGGCCTACAGTACTAGTGTCTACCTATCATGAAGAATCACATCTAATGGTGCATACGATCATTTCCGGCTCAAACCACACCTACTTTGACCTTATGTGAAGTTAGGTGCTTCTGTAAATGCGATTTGGATACCCTTTTTGTAGGTGCCTACCATTGGTGCAGTTAATTAGTGCACCAACTAAACCAATTAAACCCCCTCCCCCTTTTACAAAATAGTTGCATGGTTTTTAGTGCCGATTGTGGCGGTAACAGCTCTTACACTCATAGAATTCCTACAAGCATCAGAGCTGTTACCACCGTGGCCGGCGCTAAAAAACGCACTACAGTTTTGTAAAAGGGGGGGGTGTAAGTTAGGCAGTAGTAGTGCACCTACTGCAGCCTAACTTTCCATGCTATTTGTAGAATCTGCCCCATATGTTTATTTGTTTTGTTTTTATTATGTTTGAGACAAATTTGTACGTATTTTGTAAGCCACCCAGATTTGTAGATGGGCAGCATAAAAGAACCTGGACCCCACAGTAACTTTTTTAAGTTGGCCGGAGGGATGCTTTCTCCCTCCGGCTGGCAGGCCTGCCTCCAAGTGAATGGCAATATCGAGAGGATCCTGGAGGGAGCCGAGACAGAGGAGACAGCAGTAGTGATCCACATCGGAACCAACGACATCAGCAGGAGAAACTTCAACAGGACTACACTAACTGACCAGTTCAGGATCCTGGGGAGGAAACTGAGACTAAGGGCAAGGAAGATAGCCTTCTCAGAGATCCTGCCAGTACCGAGAGCGGACACAAGGAGACAGAGCGAACTACAAGCAATTAACGTTTGGCTGAGGAGATGGTGCGATGAGGAGGGTTTCCACTTTGTTAGGAACTGGACTACTTTCTTGGGGAAGAACAAGCTCTACAGAAGAGATGGACTGCACCTTAGCACAGCTGGGACGAGGATGCTGGCACGCAACGTCCAGAATGTCATAGACTTGGCTTTAAACTGAGGAGAAGGGGAAAGCCGATAGTCGATCTGACCTCGACACATCGGACATCAGCACCTGACAAGGATACTGACCTGGGACATTGTAAAGGAGGACTTGGGACTGAGTGTGTATGTTTTGAAAAAGGACCTAAGGACTCATTGCAGGGACCGAGGGCACAAATGGCACCAACACAGAACAACAGGAGCCAGAGGGGCAAAGACTTTGTGAAATAGAGCCCAGAACTGAGTGGGAATTACGAGAACAAGAGGTGCAGGGGAAACAGGCTGAGGACGTCACAGACACACAGCAGCAGGAGGAGGATGAAGCTCGGGGGCTGGCAAACCATGAGGAGGACTGCAGGAGTACATAAACACGAGGAAAACAAAAAGAGAGGGCAAAAAACTGGGTCTTAAACTGCCTATACACAAATGCTAGGAGCCTGAGGGCCAAAATGGGAGAACTAGAAATCACTGCCAGCAAAAAGGACCTAGACATAATTGGGGTCACAGAAACGTGGTGGACTGAGGACAATCAATGGGATGTGGCCATACCAGGGTACAAACTATACAGGAGAGACAGGACACATAAAAAGGGTGGAGGAATAGCGCTGTACATAAAAGACTCCATACCCTCAACCAGGATGGAAACAACAGTACGGGTGGATGACTTGGAATCACTATGGGTTAAGCTACAGGGAGGAACTGGAGCAGACATTAAATTGGGTCTGTACTACCGCCCACCTGGACAACCTGAAGAAATCGACCAGGACCTGGAGGCAGAACTGAGGCAGGTATGCAGAAGCGGAAATGTGGTGGTGATGGGGGACTTCAACTATCCTGGGATAGACTGGAGTATTGGGCACTCAAACTGCGCAAGGGAGACCAAGTTCCTAGAGGTCATGAGGGACTGTTTCATGGAGCAACTGGTCACGGAACCAACACGGGGTGACGCCACTCTTGACCTAATCTTCAACGGACTAGGGGGGCCAGCAAAGGAGGTGGCAGTATTAGCCCCGCTAGGTAACAGCGATCACAACACGATCCAGTGCAGGCTAGAAATTGGATCATCAAAGGGGAAAAGAACCACAACGACGGCACTCAACTTCAAAAAAGGAAATTATGATGCCATGAGGGAAATGGTGGGAAAGAAACTCAAAGGCAACATAGGGAAGATAAAATCCGTAGAAAAAGCCTGGACCTTACTCAAGGGAACTGTGCACGAAGCGCAAAACCTGTGCATCCCCAAGTTCAGGAAAGGGTGCAAAAAAATAGAACAAAAAACCCAGTGTGGATAACAAATGCAGTGAAGAAGGCGATAAGCGACAAGAAAGCATCGTTCAGGAAATGGAAAAAAGACCAAACAGAGGAGAACCAAAAAGTGCACAAAGAACACCAGAAGGAGTGTCACCGAGTGGTTAGAAAAGCAAAAAGAGAATACGAAGAGAGACTGGCAGAGGAAGCAACAAACTTCAAGCCGTTCTTCAGATACGTCAAGGGGAAGCAACCGGCAAGAGAAGAAGTGGGACCATTGGATGATGGAGACAGAAAGGGAGTAGTAAAAGAAGAGAAAGAGATAGCTGACAGGTTAAATGAGTTCTTCACATCAGTCTTCACGGTGGAGAATACAACCAACATTCCGGAACCCGAGGAGATCGCAATAGGAGACCAAGATGATAAGCTGGTCAATTTAGAGGTAAGCCAGGAAGATGTACTCAGGCAGATAGACAGACTAAAGAGCGACAAATCACCAGGTCCGGACGGCATTCACCCAAGGGTACTCAAGGAACTAAAAAACGAAATAGCGGAGCCACTTCAACAGATATACAACCTATCCTTAAAAACCGGAGAGATCCCGGAGGATTGGAAAATAGCAAATGTTACGCCCATCTTCAAGAAGGGCTCAAGGGGCGACCCAGGAAACTACAAGCCGGTGAGCCTGACCTCAGTACCGGGAAAGATGATGGAGGCACTAATTAAAGACAGCATCTGTGAGCACACCGAAAAAAATGGGAAGCTAAAACCGAGTCAACATGGCTTCTGCAAGGGCAGGTCATGCCTCACAAACTTATTGTACTTCTTTGAGGGGGTGAACAGCCAGGTGGATAAAGGGGAATCTATAGACATCATTTACCTTGACTTCCAAAAAGCCTTCGACAAGGTACCACACGAGAGATTGCTTAAGAAGATATGGAACCACGGGGTGCAAGGGGAGGTCCACCAATGGATCAAAAACTGGCTGGCAAACAGGAAGCAGAGGGTTGGTGTAAAGGGCCATTACTCAAGCTGGAAAGGAGTCACGAGCAGAGTTCCACAGGGGTCGGTGCTAGGACCGCTCCTGTTCAATATCTACATAAACGATCTAGAGGCGGGAACCAAGTGTGAGGTCATTAAATTTGCAGATGACACCAAACTATACAGCAGGGCTCAAACCAGGGAAGACTGCAAAGATCTCCAAAAGGATCTAACGCAGCTGGAAAAGTGGGCCGAAAAATGGCAAATGAGCTTCAACATAGGAAAATGCAAGGTCATGCACGTGGGGAAAAAGAACCCGATGTTCACGTACAGAATGGGAGGAACACCGCTAGGGGTCAGTAACCTGGAGAGAGACCTGGGAGTGATGGTAGACGCAACACTGAAGGCATCGGTGCAGTGCGCCACAGCCTCAAAGAAAGCAAACAGAATGTTGGGTATCATTAAAAAGGGTATTACGACCAAGACAAAGGAAGTCATCATGCCGCTGTATCGTGCAATGGTGAGGCCGCATCTGGAGTACTGTATCCAGTACTCGTCGCCGTACCTCAAGAAGGACATGGCAGTACTTGAAGGAGTACAAAGAAGAGCAACTAAACTGATAAAGGGAATGGAAAATCTCCCATATACCAACAGATTGAAGCAGTTGGGACTTTTCTCACTGGAAAAGCGGAGACTTAGAGGAGACATGATAGAAACCTTCAAGATCCTGAAGGGCATAGAAAAAGTAGACAGAGACAGATTTTTCAATTTAAGGGGCACCACAAGTACGAGGGGGCACTCAGAGAAATTAAAAGGGGACAGGTTTAGAACAAACACTAGGAAGTTCTTTTTCACTCAGAGGGTGGTGGATACATGGAACGCGCTTCCAGAGGCTGTTGTAGACAAGAAAACATTAAATGGTTTCAAAGAAGGTTTGGATAGATTCCTAGAAGAAAAAGGGATTGAAGGGTATAGATAGGTATAGACCACTACTCAGGCAATGGGCCTGATGGGCCGCCGCGGGAGTGGACCGCTGGGCAGGATGGACCTATGGTCTGCCTCAGCGGAGGCAACTTCTTATGTTCTTATGTTCTTATGTTAATTGTTATATTAAAAACATAAATCCTGTTCCAAATAAAGGTTCATTCAAATAGTTACATATCCAAAGACAGTTTTTACCATGAGCGTTGCAGACCTCTACAATAAATCTGTAAAGAAAGCACAAGAACCTGGTAGAAGCAGCATTTGAAAGAGTATTCCCTTTTTTGTAAAATTCATGGAGGGTCTTGTTCAAATCCAGCTCACAAAATATCTTGAGCAACATTCCCTACTGCACGATTCTCAATCAGGTTTCAGAACCTATTTTAGTACAGAGATAGTGTTGGCTACATTATTAGACCATTTAAATAGCCTACTGAGCAAGGGTAACAGTGCATGGTCCTTCAATTCGACCTAAGTAGTGCCTTTGATTTCGTAGATCATACCAAATTATTGGCTTGTTTGGATGCTTTTGGCCTACAGGGTAGTGTTCTCCTGTAGTTTAAAGGGTTTCTGGAATCCAGACAATATCAGGTTAAGTTTAATAATCAGTTTTACTCTAACTGGAAAAATCAAAGTGGTGTACTCCAGGGTTCCCCACTTTCACCCACATTATTTAATGTATATCTTTCCTCCCTGGGTTACAGTTTGAGTAACCTAGGTATAGAACTGTTCAGCTATGCTGATGATATCACAATTGTCATACCTTGTGCCACAATATTATCTCATATCTCATAAAATTGAGTCTGTGTTGAAATTGATGAACTCTTAGATGCAGGATTTCAAACTCAAGCTTAACCTGATAAGAAAAAGTTCTTTGTTGTGTCGCCACATACGATTATTCACAAGCCATCAATTAGTATAAATTCTACCTTGTATATAATTCAACCAGCAATTAAAATACAGGGAGTTATTTTGGATCAGCATCTGACCATGAAAAAACAAATAGATGCAGTGGAACATAAGGGTTATTACACGCTATGGAAACTATGTACCATTAAACCCTATTTTGAATTTTTCTGCTTTTAAACTTCTGGTACAATTTTTTTTACTGAGTCTTTTGGATTATTGTAATATTGTATATTTAAAAATCCCCAAGAAAGACATGGTTAGACTCATACGGATTCAGAATACAATGGTTAAAATGATCTACGGTCTTCAAAAAATATGATCATGTGACTCCATTCTACTGTGAGGCTGCCAATGGAGGCTCATATTTTGTTTAAGTTGGGTTGCTTTTGCTATAAGGTTATGTATGGTACCACTCCGTTTTATATGGTTAATAGATTCTCTCTAGCATCATATAAAAATAGTAGAAAATCTCATGCCCTGTACAGGGCTGTAAAAGCAAGAAATTTCTGGACCATACTTTAGCTTTCCAAGCAGCTTCACATGACAGAGAATTTTGATTGTTATTGTTTGGAGCCTGTTCATATAAACATTTCAGAACTCAACTGAAAACTTATCTCTTTTCAAATTACTTAGTTAAATAATTTCTTTCTGTCATTCTTAAATTGTCTTTATTTAGCTCTAACAGTTAATTCTGTCATTTGCCACAAATAAATTAATTGTAGCTGATGATTTCAATGCTGTCATGGATCCACTATTGGATAAACAGCCTAGTAAACAAATAAAGTCGCTAGGTCTAGATAATATAGTACACTTGTGTGGTTTAAGAGATATATGGAGGCTTTTACACTATAATGCTCGGGAATTTTCTTTTTGCTCTCAAGTACATAAATCATTTTCCAGAACTGATTATATTTTGGTTTCAGATACTCTAATTCAACAGGTTTCAAAGGCCAACAGACCCAATTCTTTTGACGGATCATGCTGGCATTTGGATTGAATTTCAGTTTCAGAGAAAAGATTCTACTAGACCTGTTTGGAGATTCAATAATGCACTGCTTGCGGATTCAAACTTTCTAGAGGAAATTCAAATAAAAATGAATGAATATTTTCAATTTAACACTTCTGAGGAAATCTCATTGGAAACAATATGGGATGTTTTCAAAGCTACAACTAGAGGGCAAATAATTTCCTATTCAGCTGATGTTAAAAAACAGTTAAAATTGGAATTTTCTAATCTGGAAAAAATTATTTTGAATTTAGAATCACAATTGGCATCAAAATGGGAGTACAGTACTTTGCAGGCCCTTTTGAAAGCTAAATATAAATATAATGAGGACTCCATGGGACGGCACGTCTGACATCTAGTGTGCCTTTGATTGAAATGAACTTTAAATTTTTGCTTCGTTTGCATAGGTCTCCTGCCTACTTATTTCGAGCAACAATGTGTACCTCGGCACAATGCCTTAAATGTTCTTATTCTCCGTCTATTCTTGGACATCAATATTGATCCTGCCCAAGGGTGCACCTCTTTTGGCAACAGCTTCATCGACACATTCAGACCATGTGGAATTACAAATTTGCTCTCCACCCTGAATTGTTGTTTACATTGGACCATCTCCCTCTCCCTTCTCCGAAGGGGTTCCAGGGATTTTTGGCTCGCTCAGTGTTGTTGGGGAAGAAGGTGATTTTGCACTGTTTGATCTCGCCTGACTCCCCCACATTGTCACACTGGCGCACCTTGATGTTGCAACACGCATCTATGGAACGTTTACAATTTTCTGATTTGGACACAGCAGGGGGTAAAGCGTTTAGCGCTTGTTGGGAACCATTCTGGTTTACATTAACGCACAGAGCTCGCAGTCATCTGCTTAATGTTTGACTTTCTTTAGTGGCCTATTTTGGAATGGAGCATATTTTCTGTGGTACTGGAATTGGTTTTGGGGTGGGGTGGGTTGGGGGGACAGGTGGGAGTTTAGGACTATGGTGAAGTTTGGGAGAACGAACGTATTCATGTATTCTGTTGAACACCATGTTTGTCCGATTGTGTGTATTGTTTCTTTTGAAAATCAATAAATATATTGAACATAAATATAATGAGATTTCCTCACAATTGACTAGAAAAGATTTGTTTTCACAGCAGGCTCTGTATTATGGAAACTGAAATAAAGCGGGAAGATTATTAGCTAATTATCTCAAAGCTAAAAAAAGAAAAGTAAAAATTGTGGCCATTAAGGATGAGAATGATCAATCTCATACTCAGATTAAAAATATTTTAAAACTGTTTTTGAAATTTGACATGGCTTTATATTCTTCCGAGCTTTATTCAGATAAAGAAAAAGATGGGTTGGAATTTTTAAAGTTAATTCAAGGGCCAAAAATTTCCGAGCATATAAAAAGTGATCTTGATGGGGGTTATGTATTGTCACCCACCAGGCCTCTAGTCAGGACAGTAGAGGGTGCTGGTGGGGACTAGATTTGGATCCCTGGCATGTTCCCCTGGAACTAGGATAACCCTTAGGAGTAAACAATGGCCCGGGAGCTGGCCCAGGACCACCCAGTAGGCTGGCTGTATTAGCCCAAAATCACCACCACACAAAACAAGCAGTGAAAAGAAAAAGTAGTCTTTATTTAGCCCTTTCACTGGGCTTAAAGCAAAATAGTTAGGCTGGCAATTGTAAATCACAAAGGCAATCCACACCACAGTTTTCATGAAAATCAAAAATAAAACTTTATAGAGAAACATGCAGTGCCAAACAGGAAGATGATACACCATAAACTGCACTACTGAGTTGTAGTTGTTTGCAATGGTTTGCGCTGCAGGTGGTCTCACAGGTTTAATCAGGCCCTGTAATGGCTTTATGTTGGTAAGTACTTCAAAGAAAGGAAGGTTGTTCCTTTTCCTCCTGGTTGAAGTGGTAAGTGTGGTCTGGCTTGCACAAAGGAGAAGAAATTCACAAATTAGCATTTAAAAAAAAACAAAAAAAAACACCTCAAAATAAATGCCAATCCTCTTGGTCTGACTTCTAGGGCTCTTGAGCGTTCTCCCCAGGAACACACTCCCAATAGTCCACACCTGGCTGCAATTACTGCCATACTGAGCAGTAGGGAAAAAAAAAAACCTTCACAGCCAAAAATAAATGCAGGAAAAGAAAAAAACTCAAAAACACTGATAGGGGAAAATAGACAAAACTCCCCAAAGTCAGCTTCCTACTTCCTTCTATAGAAGCTTCTGCTTCCCAGCCCCAGTTTAAACAAAACAGGCAAAGAAGGAAAAAAAACCCAATCCAAACAGAACAGTTCAGAGGTTTAAACTTTCAGGGACCCACCTCCATAACTTCAGGAAGGTAACTGACCTTCTCTGGCCGACACGTGGTATCCATGGCTTTCCAATTTGGTGGTTCCCTGGAGGTTTGGGGTGAAGCTAGTCCCTCCTCAAGCATGTCCACCTCTTGGCACTGCTTTGGTCCCTTGGACCTTTCTACCACCTCCGCATGCTGCTTCCAGCACTGCTCCTGAGGCTGTTTCACCTGCTTCTCTTGCTCCTTCCCCAGCTCCTCCTCTAACTGTTCCAAGCTTGGAATAGCCACACCCACTGCACCTGGTGCGGAGGAGGGGAACTGATTCTCTAAGCTGAGGAGCCTGGCTTTCTCCATACTGCTTTTTAAGGGACTGTCTCAAAATAACAGGCTTCTCTTTAAAAACAGTAAACCTTCTTGGCTCAGAAATAAACCTTTCCTGAGGTCTCCTTTGTGTGTGGCTAGGTAACCAGTCCCTGACTTGCTCAGCTTCATTGCCTGGGGAGTAGCCAGCTAACTCCTGACTATGGCTACTGACCTGGTCAGCTCTTTTGGTAAGGGACCGTAAGTTCCTGATGCTGCATTTTCTGGGGAGTAAGCCAACACTGGGTGCTGGGTTGGTCACAATATTTAATTATTAATTGCTTGTAAGGTTGTATATCTTGATCATTTGTGTTATCATGAGCGTTTTTACACTTTTAGGAAGGGTGGATGGGGTTGGGGAGGGGAACATGTATTTACTGTATCATTTGATGGTATTGAGTGCTGTCTAATTTGTTAACTGTTTGAATAATATGTTGCACTTTCTGCTGGTTTTAAAATGAATAAAGATTTTTTTAAAAAAAATTGTCTATAGTTTATAATCTTCTCTCCGTCATTTCTCACTTTGTTATTGCTGCTAGGTTCTGCTGCTAGGTTATCAATTATCTATGCTGCTAGTTACATAATTTCTTTTTGTCATTCTTAAATTGTCTCTAGTTTAGAATCTTTTGTAAACCGCGTAGAACTTATGGTTAAGCGGTTAAGAAGCACAATGTTACGTTATGTCTGAAATTTGGCAGCTAAGAAATGCAAGGTCATGCATTTGGGCTGCAAAAATCCAAGGAAACAGTACAATTTAGGGGTGAAGAACTTTTGTGCATAAAGAAGAGCGGGACTTGGGTATGATAGTATGTGATGATCTAAAGGTGGCCAAAACAGGTTGAAAAGGCAATGGTGAAAGCTAGAAGGATGCTAGGATGCATAGGGAGAGATATGACTAGTAGGAAAAAGAAGATATTGATGTTGTTGTATAAGACTCTGGTGATACCTCATTTAGAATATTATGTACCATTCTGGAGGCTGCACCTACAAAAATATATAAACAGGTCCAGAGAAAGGCTACTAAAATGGTCGGTGGGCTTCATCCTAAGGCATATAGGGATAGACTTAAAGATCTCAATATGTGAAGATTTGTGAAGATACACATTTTGGGGGACTGTCTTGATTTTGGCTATTGAATGAATGTACGTATACTGTGGAAGAAAGGCAAGAGAGGGGAGATATGATAGAGATGTTTAAATACCTATGTGGCATAAATAAGAATGAGGTAAGCCTCATTTGAAAGGAAGCTCTGGAGTGAAATGGCATAGGATGAATTTAAGAGGTGATAGGCTCAGGAATAATCTAAGGAAATACTTTTTTACAGAAAGGGTGGTAGATGTATGGAATAGTCTTGTGGTAGAAGTGGTGGAGACAAAGACTATATCTGAATTCAAGAAAACATGGGACAGAAACATGAGATCTCTTACGGAGAGCAGGAGATAGTGGATGCTGCAGTTAGGCAGACTGGATGATCCATTTGGTCTTTATTTACTATCATGTTTCTATGATTTAATTCTAAAAGAGATATCAGGAAACATGGATTTCCCCCTCCCCTAAAATGTTTATTTCTCCCACCCCCTAAAATGTTTCTCATTAAGGTGGAAATAAATATTTTACATCCATTCATGATCTGCTTAGAAATCATAGCAGGCTGAGAAGGCAGCTTTCAAAATATTCCCTTCCCTTTCTAATATCCAAATCTCTGACCCCTCAGGGTAAATAGCCCTCGACGCACCCCCAACCTAACCTCTCGATCCCCCCTCCCCCAATCCCCCCAACCTATAAATCGGTGGCCGGACAGACGGGTGCCAAGCCTGTCCGTCCGGCAGGCCAGCCATCCATTGAATGGCTGGCCTTAGGGCCTGATTGGCTCAGGTGGCTCAAACCCCGCCCACAGGTGGGGCCTGAGGTGCCTGGGTCAACCAGAATAGGCCCCGTAGGCTTAGGGTTGGCCCTAGGCCTACTGGGCCTATTCCGGTTGGCCCAGGCGCCTCAGGCCCCACCTGTGGGCGAGGTTTGAGCCACCTGGGCCAATCAGGCCCTAAGGCCAGCCATTCAATAGATGGCTGGCCTGCCGGATGGAGAGGCTTGGCATCCATCCATCTGGCCACTGATTTAAAGGTAGGGGTGATTGGGGGTGGGGGATCGAGGGGGCCACCAATTTAAAGGTAGGGGTGATTGGGGGTAGGGGTGTGTCCGGGTCAGGAGGGCTTGGGCTCCCTCCTGGCCCCATCTTAATCGGCTGGGAGAGGGTGGTTGGGGATCGTTGGAGCAAGAGGGCTTGGGCTCCCTCTTTCCCCGATCCAGTCGGGGGTTCAAGGAGTCGCTGGGGCAGGAGGGCTTGGGTTCTCTCCTGCCCGGATTGTTGTAGGGGGGGGGATTCTGTAACCGGTGTTCTTTTTGACAGACACCGGTTACCAAATCCAGCTTTTAGGCGAAGGACTTGCTCCTCCTTTGCCTAAAAGCCCTTGTTTTGGGCGTTTGGGACTTAGGCTTTTTTTGGGTTCATTATATGTAGTAATTGTAGACATAGTGGTGGGCGTTTAAACAGCTGAACGTAGAGGCAGGCCATTATTTTAAAAAAACTCCTTTTGGACGTGTTTTTTGATAATGGACATTTTCCCTGCTTCTACTTTCAATGTTTAAGGCCTTAGGCCAAAAGGGGACTTAGACGTTTTTTTTTTTTATTATGCCCCTCCACCTGTTTGGGACTAACCATTAATGTTTCAGTGGCACTTAACTGGTTGGTATCACTGAAAATAATAAATTAGCACTGAAATAAAAACTGGATATTTTGGGGATGCTTCAGGGCTGTAGTCAGCACTTGGCCCGTATTCAGTACTTTACCGGCCAGTCTAACCTCATAAATAGAACATAAGTCAGACCTACCTTTATGTGGTAACCCATAGCTGGCTAATTGCTGAATATTGCATTTAACCAGATATATGTTAGCCAACTCCAGAAACCCAGAAGTTCAGTGTTGGTGCTCAAGCCATCAGCAGAAAACTGATCACCACTGGCTGAATATCAGGCACATAAGATCTGGATTAATCCTTAATTATAAATTTTTGTGGAGATTCCAAAGTCAGATTCCAATAAACTAGTCAAAGTAGAATTAGAAAGTACCAAACCATCAAATCCTCTATCATTATCGCTAGCTCTTTTTACACTTTTAAGAACACAATAGACCTTTGAAAATTCTGGCAGATATATAGCAGATAATTGTATTATTAAAATAAGCCTTTAGCACATCAATAGCAGAAATCATTATATTAAATGAACAATTCATAATTCTTAAATTATTATAGTGAGAATTATTCTCAATATTATCCAATTTAGACTCCAAATGCTATTATCTTTAATCTGGGCCAAATTAGACTCTTCTAGTTTTTCAATTCTACTCTTCTGAAAAACAATATCTTTGGTATTAACTCAAATTTTCTCTTCTTAAGAAGCTAACATAGTAGCAGTTTCACCAGAAAAATATTATACAGCTGAGACAGGCATCTTTGCTAAAGTAGATTTTAATCTTATCATCATTCTCTAATAATTCTAAATTGGAAACCTCTTTAGGTGGAGTAGAGATCAATCCACTATGATTTAAACAACCGGAGCATCTTACAGGCTTAATAGTTATCATATTTACTGTTTGTTTTTTAAAATTCAGAAGATAGAGAAGGCACTAAAGATGCTTTGGAATCAACAGGACTTGAGGTAACAAGATCAACAACAGATGGTACAATAATTGTATTTAGACTATTCTGATTAATTGCCTTGATAGTATCCTATTCCCATCTTTCAACCACTTTCTGGTTCTCCATTACCATCTTCATCCCTTCATTTGCCTCTACCTCTCATCCTCATGTTAAGAGTCACTGCCCAGGAAAATAATTTAGGTGTGACCACATCTCAAACATTGTGTGCAATTTTGGTCACAACATTTCAAAGAAGATATAGTGGAATCATTCCCCTTCTTCCACTGTCACCTATATCAGCTCTAGCCCCTTTCTCCTAGACACAGCATCAGATCCTCATCCTAAAATCATCCCCCCTCTCTTAACTGGATCCCCAGCCTCTGAATCTGCTAGTTAGCTCAATTCTCTCATCCCCACCAAAGACAAAAGCGCGCGCCGAAGAAAATTACAGTTTTTAGGGGCTCTGACGGGGGGGTTTTGTTGGAGAGCCCCCCCAGTTTACTTAATAGAGATCGCGCCGGCGTTGTGGGGGGCTTGGGGGGTTGTAACCCTCCACATTTTACTGTAAACTTAACTTTTTCCCTAAAATATCATATATGTAAATCCAAGCCTTATAAAAAGTCAATGTTGACTCTAAAGTAAAGCATTGTGGGGGTAGAATTACATTCCAGTCTGCCACAGATTTACCTTTCAGTAGGAAAATGACCCTAAACACAAAGCAAAAACAACAGTGGAGTGACTCAGCAAGAGAAAAGAGTCTCCTCAAATTGCCCATTAAAGTCAATGGACGTAAACTCCGGATATTTGCACATCTGATAAGCACACAATCCGCTTATGCGTACTGATGTCATTGGTCCTACCTCTAATCTTCACGTTACTTTCACTACGGTTAAATGCAATCACGGGTCCTCTGTATTTATTGCACCACATTTACTATCCCCCCACCCCCCTCCTCGGAACGTCACAGCATCATGAGCCATCCTAGGCAGCAAGTAGACCGGAGACCTACGCCAGCGTGCCAAGCACTCACCAGCACCTTCCTGTCAGCACTGCTTGCTGTTGCCGCTATCACCCCAGGTAGTTGCCGATACTGGCTAAACGCACACTCCACTTAAGCGCACATGGTGGTCCGGTCCGGAGGCCTTGCTCTTAAGCAGAGTCAACAGTATTAATTATTTCTATAGTGCTACTAGACGTACGCAGTGCTTTACAGAGTCACAAAGATGAAAACAGTTCCTGCTCAAAGAGCTTAGAATCAACAGTCAAGATAGACAAATAGGATATCATGGATACAATTAAGGGGAACGGTTAATCAGCTGGCTGGATTGGAGGGCAGAGAAATAGGGTTAAGATTTAAAGGCTATATCAAAAGGTGGGTTTTTAGTCTGCTTTTAAACAAGGGAAGGGAAGGGGCTTGACAGACAAACTCAGATAATTTATTCCAGATCTCTAAAAATAGAAAAATGTTTCTTTGGTCTATTAGCAGAATGTTGAATCTGAGAAGAATTTGCATTTTAAATGAGCATAACCTGGTATTTAGACATGTTTACATATCTAAATCCTGATTTTAGAAAACCTGGATATACACTAAAACTAAAAACATTAATTTTGCAAGGGAGCATGGTATGGGCATGTTTTTGACAAGACTAAAAAATTTGTATTTCCCATTTCAGAAAGGGAGTGCACATCCTATCTGTGATTTGAGAGAAATATACATATTTCTAAAACAGCTGATATTAAAAAGTATGCTGCTATTAAATAGCCAAAAAGTGACATTGAAAATGTTGAGGTAATGTTTGCAGGAGTGGTCTCTTATTTTGGATAGACCTCACATTCTTTAAAAGTTAGATGGACAGAACACAAGATGACGAAAAGAAAGTTCCTGTGCCATACGATGTAAAACCTCTGAAGCATCTTTGAGCGAAACATAGTACTATGTCGGGAGCTGATTCTGTGGAATGATATGGAGTAAAGTTTGAAAATTAATGGGAGAGAAGTACCAGACTGCGAGGGGAGGGAGGAGAAGGAGGAGGGAAATACTGGACTGTGGGGGGAGGAAGGAAGGGAGGAGAGAGATGCCTAGGCTGGAGGGGGGGGGAGAGGTAAGAAGAGGTGCTGGGGGGGGGGAAAGAGAATGGGGTATGTTTTCTAGAGATTTATCCTGAGGTGGAAAAGAGACAGGTTTCCAGGGAGGGGAGGAAAGAAAGGAAAACAGGAGAGAAATAGGAGGAGATAGTGCCTGAGGAGAGGAGAGATGGTGCCCATGGAGGGGAAGGGAGAGATGAGATGAGATTGGTGCCCGAGGACAGGAGAGATGGTGCCCAGTGGAGGAGAGGGGTGGGGAAGGAGATGGGAAAAATGGTGCCCTTGGAATGAAGAAGAAAGGAGAGGAGGGGAGATGATTATAAAAATAAAATCATAGAAACATGATGGCAGATAAAGGCCAAATGGCCCATCTAGTCTATCCATCCACAGTAACCTTTATCTCTTTCTCTCTCTGAGCGATCCCACGTGCCTATCCCAGGCCCTCTTGAATTCAGACACAGAGTTACAGGTCTTTTTACAAAGCTGCACTGTTGAGCAGCACATGCTAAAGTCAAACTGCATTATTCTTATGGGCAGTTTGGCATTTAGTAACTCAGATGTCCAGCTTTGTAAAAGCTTGCCTTTATTTTTAGTAGGGCTGTACATGCTAAGGGTTTTCAGGATTTACCTAATGAATATGCATTGAAAGCAGTGTATGCACATAGATCTCATGCATATTCATTGGGGAAATCCTGAAAACCCAACTGGATTGCGGCCCTCAAGGAGGGACTTTGAGATCCCTGTGCTAAACCTATTTCAACTCTTTTTCATTTGGATCATGTTATTAATCATGCGATTAAAAATTTTAATCGATGTACTGCCCTACCTGAACTATGGAGTTCAGAATCACAGATGTAAAAACCATAATCTAATCTAATCTAATCTAAACCTTAAATTTATATACCACATCATCTCCATGAGATTTTGAATTTCTTGTGTACATATAATTTTTGATTTGTGTCCTGTTGGAACTTATTTTTCTCTGCACCGGGTGGTTATGCATTTAGACCTCCTTTTATCAAACCGTGGTAGAGCTTTTTACCACAGTTTGGCGAGGTAAATGCTCCAACGCTCATTTAATTTCTATTCTATGAGCGGTTTGATAAAAGGGGGCCTAATATTGTTGGCCTGTTTTTCTGGATCAAAAAGCTTTTTCTTCATTTGTAGTTTGTTTGGTTTTTTTTACTTCCCATTCTGTTTTCCTGGTCTAACTGATCGATGATAATACTGGTGACTCCTTTAAGGGATTTTAAGAAAAATTTATTTTTAGAAATAATCCCAGAGCTCTGATGCCAGATATTTATATGGATTAACAATTTAGATCTGGAAACCCATATGGTGCAGATGATTTACAGACTTTGTATTAATTGGAAAAAATTATCCCATATATGTTCTTTAATTCAAAAGGCAAACAACCATGTGAAACACCATAGATTCTGTCCATGCAGCTTCATATTTTCTGTAGAAATGCATCATGGGAAGTCATGCAAAATAATTTTTTTTTTGCCTTCTTCTTGTTGAAATTGTTGACTGAGGACACATTTCCTGTCACAAACTCCCTTACTAATTCATTGCCACTCATTTATTATTCATCTGCTTGAGTCTTGCTCAACAAGAATTCAATCCTCTGATCTCTGTCTTCAGGATAGGGTTTTAATGCAATTTTTTTCCAAGCTGCATTATTTTCTACAATAATGGAAAAAGCTATCTCATAGCAACAGCAGGCAAACAGAGAAGCAGAGCAGCATCAGAAAGCATGTTACCTATTAACTGGGAAAATGGTTTTCCTTTTTCAGCTAGCCTATAAAGTGTCACATTTTATTTAACTAAAGATATTTCTTATTAATATGAGACTCTATGATTTATCTTTTTCTGAAACAGTGCATACTCCATCAAAACATCCATTTTTCACAGTTCATGTTATCTGAATTGGAGGTTAAAGTACATTCTGGCTAGCTGCACAATGACAGGTAGAGAGGTAACATGAACCATAAGTCCTGCTTCATTAGTCCTATATGTAACCTCTTGTTGCTCCCGGATGCTGGCAAGGAGCACATAAAGTTATTTTTGTTAGGACCAGAGCTGGGACCCCGGTATCCCACATCAAGCATGCTCTCTGCTCTCTGAATAATGCAGACCACGTCATAGGTAAATCCAAAAATTCCAACTTCACTTTTTCTTGAAACCAGAAAGAGGCAGAGTCTTAAACAGTGAACAGTTGCTTTTAGAACACAGTCAAACTATGTACAGATTCTTCTTCTCCTTCACACCAAGATATTATTTTCTAATTTCCAAACTCTAATTTCAGTGATCAGAAGGTGGGCTCTAACAGAAGTCAAAGTTCTTAATCATACTTTTTACTGGCCAGTTGGTATGTTCTGACCAAAAGACAAATCTCCTGCCCAAATCTCCTCTGGAGTGAGGTCACTAAACTGAGACTACCTTCCAGGAAGACCAAGAGCTAGTTTGGCTTCTCTATAGATTTGCTTAGGTTTCTAGGAACTGCTGGAATTTCTGTCCTGAGTCCCTAGCAGTTACAGAGGTGCCTGGTTATCTGCATGTAGTCTGTGATCCCCATGGAGATCCAGGTGCATGAGCTTTTTTCAAACTCCCTAGTTCATACCTTCCAATTGTTATCAATTAACTATTTGTTCACTCCAGCTGCCAAACTGTGCAGCTCCAAATGCAGAAATCCTTCGCAGTTATGAGAAACCTAAGACAAGTCCGGAAATTCTTTGAAAGAACACAATTCCAGCTTATAGTACAATCCCTAATCCTAGGGCTACTAGATTACTGTAACATCCTCTACCTCCCCTGCCCTGCTACTATGACTAAACAACTACAAACAATCCAAAATACAGCTCTGAGACTCATCTACTCATTAAGGAAACACGACCATATTACAGAAACATACATCAACCCACACTGGCTACCATCCAAGAAAGAATACTATTTAAATTCTACTGTATGTTATTTAAAACCTTAAATGGAGACAGCCCAACCTACATGAACAACCGCCTCATCCAAACCACCTCAATCAGACATAGAAAAGCACACACCCCATTCACCCCCCCCCCCACACCCTCGATCAAAGAAGTAAAATGGAAAAAACTATACAATGGCCTCCTAGCCACTCAAGCAGCAAAACTAGATAACCAGATTTCCAATCTACTGATAACTACCCCAGACTACAAGATGTTCAGAAAAGAAATAAATACTATACTCTTCAAGAAATTCTTGAAACAGCCTTAACAAATATCACATATACTGTCCTTCCTCCCTCCCTCTTCCCGCCACAATGAAACTACCTGACTTACTCTTTACCTCTCTAGAAATGACAAATGATCTTCCATTGTAACCCACCGTTTATAATTCTTTTGTAATCTGCCTTGAATCGCAAGGTAATGGCGGAATAGAAATCTCTAATGTAATGAATACACCCAGTAAACAGCACTAATAATTTTAAAACTCTAAACTTGCAGATCTGGAAAATAGATGTACCCCTTAACTCTTCACTTCAGTGTATACAGTTTGCCCAGGGTTACATGTATTTTGACTGCCAGACCACAGTGTCAGCCCAAATATCCAAACACTTAAGCTGGGCCTCCCAATAAATGACTAGACAAGTAACTAAAATTATAAGTCCTTGCTATTTTTGGTTCCCTTCACAACTTGAAAATCTACAGAGGAAATGAAGGAAAGAAAAAGACCTAGTCTTAAAGATTGTCTAATACCAAGTCTATTTTAGAATGTTTATTATTTATAAATGTAGAATTCCTTATTTTTATTTCTTATGGTAAAATACAATGGCACAGCACTACAAAAGGTAATTGCAGAGCAATGCAGACTGACATAAAGAACAGCATAAAGGAAACCACACAATAGAAAGAGAAAGAGTTTTTAATAGATGTTGAATCCAGGCTCCAGAAGAAGCACCTTGTGACCCCCTCACCCCCCTCCAAACATCAGTAAAAGTACATACCTGTCTCCAGAACATCAGCTGGTATAGGAGAGCTGCACACATGTGTCTTAAATAGCCTAGGAGTGGGCTAGTGAACCATAGAGAGAAAGACCCAGGTCCATAAGCCACTCTATGGTGGAACATGTGTGCCCACCAAAACCCCCACAAATCCTACTTCATAAGAGCTATTGGGGATGTAGACAGATGGGTATAGTGGATTTGGGGGGTTGTTTGGGGGGCTCACCATAACCTATAAGAGAGTTCTGGTAAGATGTTTATCTGGCACCCTTTTTGTGAAGTTCACAGCAGTGCCCTGTAAGGTACCCCATTGCTCTGATGCCAGGTCTGGGTGGCCAGTCCATTACAAGATTGACCCCTCCCACTTCCAAATGGTCTTGTTTTGGGCATTTGGGATTTGGATGAAATTTTGGTCATAAATGTGGTATAACGATAGAAGTCCTGGCGGTTTGGACGAACAATAGCCTGGACTTCCAGACAGATGATTCCCCCCCCCCCCCCCAAAAAAAAAATAAAATAAAAATTCTAGATATATTTTTTGAAAATGGGCATTTTTCCATTGACTACTTTGGGCTTAGACATATGTTTTGATTATGCCCCTCTATGGGATTTGGGCACCCAGGCTTAAAGAATGGCATGCAGTCAGATGCGCTTGCAACCCTAGTTGGTGTCAGTTAACATCAATAACTGATTGTTAGCATCCAATTATTGGTGTTAATTAGTTCATTAGCAAGTACGTTTTGCACACACATCTCAAGATTGTGCCCAAATTTGGATGTGGACATTTTTGTGCTCTTTATAGAATCTGGGGGGTAGCGCCTACGATTATCCTAGCTAGTGCACTTATCTGAGACCCCTCTCCTGTTTCTGCCCTGTGCCCATGCATATGTAACACGGACCCTGCTAAAACTACTATCCATTGACTTAAGTCGCCTTATTGTTCACATAAGAATCCCTCGCATTCATTAATACCTTACCAAGAGCATTGGCATTTTCCTATTATATTTTTTATGAATAACAAATTCAAACCTATTTTTTCCTTCTGAAGGTTGTGTTTTGCTATAATCCACTGCCATACACACACAGGAGTACTTTAGTTAATAAACATACTGTATTTCTTTAAGCTAAAACAAAGCCTCTTCCCCCTCCCCATTTTCTCTAGACTTCTCTTGGTTTTAGAGCATGTTTACATATGTACTGGACAATATATTGTCCAGTTAAGCTTATTTCACTGTTCATTTACCTGGAAAGTTTTCAAAATCTCAATTGTACGCTTTGCAAAGACAAAACGCTGATTTCTGAAAAAACCTGTTGTGTAACATTCTCTCTACACTGAGAGCCAATGTAATTCTTCCTTCATTTCAGGTCCTGATCTCATTAAATTACTTTCTGTTGTCGGCTTCTGGCTGATCTACTTCTGGCTGTGAATGTTATACCCTCATTGAAAAACTTCTTTAATGTCACCAAAAAAGCCCGTGGCACTGCTCTAAGTATCAACAGTTCCCCATCCAACATTGATAACCTAGGACAAAATGAGGTACTCATTCCTAATGACATTCTCTGCAAGCATCAGTCATCATGCTGCTTCTGCAGCCTGGAGCCCCTCCCGCATACCATTTTTCCTGTATGGGCAGATCTGAAATAGTCATCCTGCTGTGGTTTGTGTTTGCTTCCCCCACCCCCCACCTCTTTCCTGCTACAGTGGAGCTGTGTTCTCCAGCCCCAAATCTCCAAGCTCACTCTCTCTGCTGTCGATGACAACTGTTTTTTTTAATGTTTACAGTTATGAAAATGACTTCTTTTATGACAGGGGGGTACCATAATTTTAGTAGAATGTAGTTCTCAAATGAGTTGCATTGTGAGTCTCTTTATAAAATAGACTGACTTTTCAAATCACATTTTATTTCATTCAATTACGGTATATGGTGCTTTTATTTGACATTTGAGAATGTCTTTTTTTGGGATGTTCAACGAAACATTTATTCAACTAATCTTTGCCTCTACACCTTGGATTTGCAATGCTTATTTTTTTCCACTTTGGTTGATTACTATTTTAGGAATTCAATGAAGGCAATTTTGAAATGCATTTTAGCAGAGAAAACAGCATTTTGCATGCTGAAATAGGTTTCTATAAAATTCCTCCTCCACCTCCACGCCTCCAATATAAGCAGATAAATTTATGTACAAGCAGACTGTGGGCTAGATTCAGTAAATGGTGCCTAAACATAGGTGCTTTTAAGATGAACTTTAAAGGGCTGATTCTGGAAGCAGTGCCTGCTGAGGCAGGCGCCTACAAAACGGGCACCTGCTTCATGTCAATAACAGATAGGCGCTGTTTCCAGAATCACGATGAGTAAGGACCCTAGACACCAGAAATATAGGCCAGGGTTTAACATTTCTGGCATCTAGGGTCCTGTTGGAATCGCAGCCAGAGACACATAGTGATGTTAAAGTCCAGTACCGTCCCTAAACACACCCACTTCCAGGCTTCAGCGTCACTATGCACTGCTAGCCACCGGTCCCGGTCCCGGATGCCGTATAGCGGTGGCTATTTTTTTAAACAAGATTTAATTGGGGTTTAATGGTGTGACCAATTATTGCGCTAATTAGTCCCAGTTAAACCACTTACATCAGGTGCTGGTAGGTGTAATCTAGGTGTCTGCCTGCACCTAACGTAAGGTAACTTGTTTGTAAATCTGGACCTAAGTGCCAGTTCTATAAAGGTTACTTAGTGCTTAGAGTGGATTCCCACACCCAATTTTGGGCCCAAGAATTTATGCCTGCTGGATCCTGACATACTATAAATTCTCATGCCCAATTGATGACAAGGTACTTCTGCGTGATTTAACATTATAAACTCAATAGGATTATGGTACTTCTTTGCTTTCCATACTAGCTCTAAACCTGGATCATTTCTCTGGGTCTTCTGCAGGTCAGATTTATTTAAAGAAGGTAAACCATCTTCATTTAGGCTGGTGACATTGGTATAAGACATGGGTAGGATGGTAGCAGACACTTCCAGTGAGGTAACTGCTTCATTTTCACTAGTATGCTGGCATAAGGCTCTGACTCCATTTTCTGGTACTTGCGCCCATGGGTCGAATTACTGCTGTACGTTCTCCTTGATAGTGCATCAGCATCAATGTTTACTTTTCCTGGGTGGTATTTCAAACTTTAATCATATGTAGCTAGTGCAGCAAGCCACCTGTGACCAGTAGCATTGAGCTTAGCCTTAGTCAGCACATATGTAAGTGAATTATTGTCAGTGCATATTGTGAATTTGACACCATATAGGTGTAGTCATGGAATTTGTCTACTACAGCCCACTTCTATGAGCTGGTGAGTTAGATACTTCTTTTTTGCACACAGTTTCCATGTTGCTATGACATCAGAGGCCTGTTTGCTGAATTTCTGCACTTTGAAAGATTCAGTGAACACAGGAATCCCCCTCCTCACTGCACTTTCAAAAGATTCAGTGAACATGGGAATCCCCCTCCTCACACTTAAATCCAGGACTGTGGTGTCAGAGTTGGAATTGAAGAGTTGGGGGTCGGAAGCAATTTTGGGGTTGTGGAGTTGGAGTTGGTGAAAATGTGTTGACCCCAACTCCAACTCTTAATAGAGTTAAATTGTATGTCTTACAAATATTATAATACTTAAATTTCTTATTTCAAAGATAATAATTTGATTAACTCATTTGTTTCAGGACATGTTTTATTTTTAGAATATATTTTGATATCAAGTTCTTTGATGATTACAAAATATAATATATTTTATGATATTTATATTAGTGAAAATGGCACCTAGAGAATGCTATGAGGACAAAGTTTGTCCCTGTTTCTGCGAGTTCTGACCCTGTCCCATCACTGTGAGTTCTGTCCCCATTCACGCCCCCTCCCCTGTGAACTCCTAAATAGTTGAAATAGAGATACCATAAATCAGTGTCTCGCAAACATTTTCAAGCTACAGTACACTAAACTTGGGCCATGGTTTTAGGGCCTCTGGGCATGCGCGGACATCGATATGATGATGTAATGTGCATGTGTGACATCATCATGTCAACGTCTGCATATGTCCAGAAGCCTTGAGCTTGCTAACCCTGAAATTGATATGCTATTAGGGGAGTATAGAGAGGAGGAGAGGCGCCATCGAGGAGGAGAGTTGCTCTCGCCAAGAGAGGCACATCTTGTAGGTAGTCAGCCAGTGCCGGCACCTTTCCTCCTCACCAGCATCTCAAGGAAAACCTGGAATCTTGCTGCAGCATACTAGTGTGCCGTGGCACACAGTTTCCAATACAGTGCCATTAGTAAAGGAGTCGAAGTCAGAAGGTTTTGTGTATTAGCTCCGTACCTCTGCTTAAATCATAGAGAACTTCCTGTTGCTGTGTAGCTGGGACTGCTATAGAGAGAAAAAGAGACTCAGGAGCCGGCTAGCCAGCTGTCAGTGCTCTACTAGCAACAGTGGCATGTGGTCAGGGCCTTCAGGGGATCCTTGGCGAACACCTGCTACAGATAAGTAGCTTTATTTTATAAGTTTTGGTAAGGAGTTCGAACACCCTCTGATTTTTGTTGTGTTCACACAGCATTTAAAGATTAGTGGATTGTTTTCACATTTTTTGTGTGTTTAACTGAACATAAAGTAAGTCATGATAAGTTCAGACCATTAGCCACCGAAGATTCAGGTGTACAAATAACAGACATAAAGACCCCCCACCAATAGAAAAATCTATGTATCTGCATCCAGGCACATACATATTAATAAGTATGCATGCACACAAAGACCAACAGCTACACAATTATGAAAAAGCATACATAAACATATTTTTTTAAAAAACTGAGCAGACACATGGTGTGACTGCTCTCCCAAATCTGGCTTTATAACGAAGAAAATTTTCTCAGGAATTCCAATATCTAAAACCTTCTACCACCTCACAGATGTCACTGTCAAAAAACTGTAAGTCTGACTCATCAAGTTTCTCTACCAAGTGGAAAACAGCCTAAACATAATCCCTGCTCCCACAAAAATGGCGCCAAAAAATGTTGACGCACAATTAGAACTATTAATAAGTGATATGAGGTCCTTCAAAAATATTATGATGGAGCAGGTCGAAGAAACTAAATTAAATAGAACAGAAATCCAAACTTTAAGTACTCAATTTTCCAATGCATGTGATCAAACTGAAATCCTTGAAGAACAAGTACGCGAATATACCGAAAAATTTTCTGTTCTAGATAAACACAAACAAGAAATTATTCATCTGCAAAGAGATTTTGAAGATCTGTCTAATTGCAACCGCAGGAATAACAATCAAATCATTGGCCTTCCAGAAGGCTCAGAAGGAGCCAAAACTATTACCTTTTTAACTAAGCCACTGCCAAAGCTTTTGGGCTTCAATTTCACAGACACATTTGAGATCGAGCGCACACACCACGTTCCTTCTTGGATACCTACTAATAAAAAATTTCCTAGGCCAGTTGTTGCCAGGATTTTGTGATTCCAATAAGCACTTCAAATCATCTCAACAGCAAAATCTCAGCCACAGCTACTATATCAAGGAAGAAAGCTTTTGATTGTACCAGATTTGGCAAAAGCAATTGCTGCATGCTGGAATGAATTTCTGTCATTTCACCAAGATTTAAAAAACATTGGTGCCAGTTTTGGCTTCATGTACCCTGCTAACATGAGAGTAACTTAAAACAACTGCACCAACAATTATGTTGATCCTTTGGAACTCAGGAAATTTCTAGAATCCATCAAAATGCAATGATAGTACTATGCCTTCTAATGTTTAAACACTCATGAAGACAATACTTCACCAATCTCCATCTAATTTCATCCAGAAAAGGCGCTATGGTATACCTAATGAATGCAAAAATAAAATTCAAAAGTTCACAACCAACAGTTGCAAAAATCAAAACAAAAATACTATTCAAATTGGAAGACTGAATAAATACATCAATTATCTGACATATTCCATAAAAGGAATCTGTGGCAAAGAGGAAAGGCCTCAGACCATATGTCCATTTTCACATACCAGCCCAGTGGCCATTCAGCCAGTATGGACAAAGTTTCAATCACTGGCCTTCCTCCACCACCCCAAATTAATGTGCAAAAATCATGCTATGCAAAATTACACTTATAATATATACATAATGTAAAAATGTAAAAATCCACTTATCTTAGTGGTATCAGGCAACTCATTCTAGAAACTCTTTCTATTCTGACGAGCTTGTTTTGCAATATCTTCTTCAGAGAATCAGAACACACACAAGTACTTGCAACAATAGAGCTGAATCTCAAAAGGCTCACATAGCCCGTGTCATCTTACAGAGATATTTGTGTAATGGCGTCTCAAATATCTCTGTAAAATGACACAGGCTATGTGAGCCTTTTGATTTTTATACCTAATGATCTGATACAAGTACCGTATTTTCGCGGATATAACGCGCACCCGTGTAAAACGCGCACACGGGTATAGCGCGCAGAAATCACGATGATATGTACAAAAACTTTTGTATACCGCGCTCACGGGTATACCGCGCATGATGCCCGACGCTCCTTTCGCCCGCCCTGACTTTCCGTGCGCTGTCCCGACTCTCCGTTCACCCCCCTGACTTCCGTGCACTGCCCTGACTTTCCGTGCGCTGTCCCGACTCTCCGTTCACCCCCCCTGACTTTCCGTGCACTGTCCCCCCTTGAAGTCCTGTCCCCCCTTGAAGGTCTGTCCCCATCCTGAAAGCCTGATGCCCCCCCCGACGTCCGATACATCCCCCCCCCGGCAGGACCACTCACACCCCCACCCCGAAGGACCGCCGACTCCCCAACAATATCGGGCCAGGAGGGAGCCCAAACCCTCCTGGCCACGGCGACCCCCTAACCCCACCCCGCACTACATTACGGGCAGGAGGGATCCCAGGCCCTCCTGCCCTCGACACAAACCCCCTCCCCCCAACGACCGACCCCCCCCAAGAACCTCCGCCCGTCCCCCAGCCGACCCGCGACCCCCACGACACCCCCACCCGCCTTCCCCGTACCTTTGTGTAGTTGGGCCAGAAGGGAGCCCAAACCCTCCTGGCCACGGCGACCCCCTAACCCCACCCCGCACTACATTACGGGCAGGAGGGATCCCAGGCCCTCCTGCCCTCGACGCAAACCCCCCTCCCCCCCCAACGACCGCCCCCCCCAAGAACCGCCGACCGCCCCCCCAGCCGACCCGCGACCCCCCTGGCCGACCCTCACGACCCCCCCACCCCCCTTCCCCGTACCTTTGGTAGTTGGCCGGACAGACGGGAGCCAAACCCGCCTGTCCGGCAGGCAGCCAACGAAGGAATGAGGCCGGATTGGCCCATCCGTCCTAAAGCTCCGCCTACTGGTGGGGCCTAAGGCGCGTGGGCCAATCAGAATAGGCCCTGGAGCCTTAGGTCCCACCTGGGGGCGCGGCCTGAGGCACATGGGCCCAACCCGACCATGTGCCTCAGGCCGCGCCCCTAGGTGGGACCTAAGGCTCCAGGGCCTATTCTGATTGGCCCACGCGCCTTAGGCCCCACCAGTAGGCGGAGCTTTAGGACGGATGGGCCAATCCGGCCTCATTCCTTCGTTGGCTGCCTGCCGGACAGGCGGGGTTGGCTCCCGTCTGTCCGGCCAACTACCAAAGGTACGGGGAAGGGGGGTGGGGGGGTCTTGGGGGTCGGCCAGGGGGGTCGCGGGTCGGCTGGGGGGGCGGTCGGAGGTTCTTGGGGGGGGGAGGGGGGTTTGCGTCGAGGGCAGGAGGGCCTGGGATCCCTCCTGCCCGTAATGTAGTGCGGGGTGGGGTTAGGGGGTCGCCGTGGCCAGGAGGATTTGGGCTCCCTTCTGGCCCGATATTGTCGGGAAGTCGGCGGTCCTTCGGGGTGGGGGTGCGAGTGGTCCTGCCGGGGGGGGATATATCGGACGTCGGGGAGTCGGCCGGGCAAGAGGGCTTGGGCTCCCTCTTGCTCCGATCGTGGATGCGGGTGCGGGTGGGAGCGCGTGCGAGCGGTCGTTCGGGGTGGGGGTGCGAGCGGTCCTGCTGGGGGGGTGAATCGGGCGTCGGGCGGGGTGGGAACTATGTTTAAAAACTTTTGTATACCGCGCTCAGGCATATAACGCGCGAGGGGTATGCGCGGTAGGTAAAAACGCGTATAACGCGCACGTTATATCCGCGAAAATACGGTACTTATCAACATAGCAATCTTCTGACAGCAATCTAAGTGCACCCAACTAACTGAACTGTTTTATATGCCAGCATAGCTCAGCCGTTGCTGAGATGTGTTTTTCTGGCCTCATTGGAACACTTTTAACCATCTATATAAAGTTTATTCAGACCATACTGTATACAGAAATTATCATTACATTGACTAACATGTTTTCTACTACAATGTGGTTCTATAATACTTTATTCACATTGTTTAATAATGGCTGAATTTAATGTTAATAGGTTAAATTACCATATAAAAAGAAAAAAATTACTAATTATCTAAAATCATTCCTTCCAGATATATCTGCAGGAAATCCCACCATCCTTCTGCATTCTGTTCCAAACTCTCATTTAATGGATATTTTAACCATTATTTTCACAAGCTTCATCTAAAAAAAATTGGAGTATCTATTTTTATCAAAGATACGCTGCCAACACAAATTATCACACATAAATCTGATTCAGAAGGAAGATGGTGTCTAGTGCATATTAAACTTAATACTCAAGAATACATCCTTGTAAATATATATGCTCCAGTTAATGACTCTTTGGAATTTTTCAGAAACTTAAAAAATGATATTATTAGATCATGCAAACATTCCACTCATCATAGGAAGAGACTTCAATCAGCCTCTAGACCAAATCGTAGACAGAACTTCCATATATAGACCTTCTAAGTCTAGAACCCACAACAAAATACAAAATCTTATTTAACAATTTTAACTTAATAGACCCCTGGAGAATACTTCACCCTAAAGAAAAAGATTATTCTCACTTTTCCCCTCCACACAATACCTATACCAGATTAGATTATTTTGTTATATCTTCACATTTATTTCAAAACTAGAAAATTCCATTATGTGGGAAGCATATAAAACCACATTATGTGGCAAAATAATTAGCTTACTAGCATAGAAAACAAAAGAAACTTCTAAAAAAGAAAAAGACCTTGAACAATCTATTAAAAAGCTAGAGACACAGCACATGAACAATCTTAATTATAACCCTGAAACTTATCATCTAATTCTAAAACTTAAATATGGATATAATTCCATTATTTCATTTAAAGCCAAACAAGATCTCTTTGTTCAAAAATCAGGACATTATTCTGGAGATAACAAAATGGGCAAATCATTAGCTAAATTTTTTAAAGACAAAAAGAAAAAAAAATTATATTTCTTCCTTAAATAATTCCCAAGGCCACATTATAATATATTCTGAATAAATACTAGCCCAATTTAAACAATTTTATTCAAAACTGTTTCAATCAGAATCTAATTGTACTGATCAAGAAATGACAAAATTCTTAGATAACATCATATATCCTATGCTCTCACAATAAAATTAAGTAATAACAAGACTCTCCAATATCAATTAAGAAATACTCTCTTGCATTGCCAATTTAGCTAACAACAAAGCTCCAGGGCCCAATGGCCTAACTGACAAATTACAATTCTCCCCTCATTTACTAGAATACTTCAACTTTATCCACGATTTCCATGAGCAACAATGAAAGTTCACTGAAGCTACTACTGTAGTATTCCCAAAACCTGATAGAAACCCTAATGCTATCAAAAACTACAGACCAATCTCACTTCTTAATTTAGATTATAAAATTATGGTGAAAATACTTATTTCCAGACTAAACATAATTAATATATATTTATTTTATTAACAATCAATAACAGGTTACAAGAACAAATCTTTACAGCATATGGAGCTGACAGATACTATGCCTCAAGTGCTTGAGTATATCTGGATGTCTGTCCTGTTTTCATAATCACCAAGGCTGTCTCTTATACAATTCTTGACAGCTTGAGGCCACGTTGGTATCATATTGTTAATTTTTATTGGTCACTTACAAACGTCATTACATTTATCAGTTTATTAATTGGTTCATAATATCTGTGTCATACCATACGTATGTCCTGTTTACCAGAAAATCTATCTTTTCCTGCATATGCCGTTTTAATTTATCATGTCAGCAATTTCAAGCCATCGGCCAGTAAAAGCCTGTTTGTCACAAGGTATTCTTGCAAAATAATGTACTTTTATATTCTTGATCAAGACATGTTCTCATCCTTCTTAGATTCACTTCCCTGGCATTACTGCAGATGTGACACCAGTTGGCATGTAAAACAATAAGTTTTGTTTCACTCGCTCATTTTTCGCTTGGCTTGTTGATTTCAGCAAGCATAGATTGTGCAAAGGCTTGATAGTTTTAGTCAGAGCATTCTCAGCCATCTTAGGCCTTTAGTTGTGTTTATTGGCTTAATATGTTAGGGGATTTCAAGGGAGGCTCTTCACCTGTCACTTGTACAGGATTCACTCTCTCTCTCTCTCCTCCCTTCTCACTCCCCGACAAGATCGGGGCAGGAGGGAGCCTAAGCGAGCCGTGACTCCCCCGAAAACATCGGGGCAGGAGGGAGCCCAAGCCTTCCTGCCCCGGCGAAACCCCCTACCCCCCACCCCCTCTAAGATACAGGCAGGAGGGATCCCAGGCCCTCCTGCCCTCATCACACCCCCACACGATCACCCCCAAACCCCTGCTTGGCCCCCCTGAACCCTGCATCCTCAGATTGGCGGGCTTTAGGGCCTGATTGACCCAGGCACCTCAAGCCCCGCCCACAGGAGGGGCCTGAGGCACCTGGGCCAACCAGAATAGGCCCATTTGCCGCAGGCCCCTCCTGTGGGCGAGGCCTTAGGCACATGGGCTGGGTTGGGCCCATGTGCCTAAGGTCCTTCCCACAGGAGGGACTTAAGGCAATTGGGCCTATTCCGGTTGGCCCAGGCACCTCAGGCTCTAAGGCCCGCCATTCTGAGGATGGCCGGATGGGCTTGGGACCCATCTGTCTGTCCAACTTTCTTAAGGTACCAGGGGGGTGGGGGATGGGGGTCACCGAGTGAGGTCTCCACGGGGTTCAGGGGGCCAAGCTGGGGTTTGGGTAGTGATTGTGGGAGGGTGCGACGAGGGCAGGAGGGCCTGGGATCCCTCCTGCTCGTATCTTAGAGGGGGTGGGAGTAGGGGGTTTCGCTGGGGCAGGAGGGCTTGGGCTCCATCCTGCCCCGATGTTATGGAGGGGTTTGCAGTTCACCAGATCCGATTGGAGGAGGGGGTGGGTGGATCGCGGCAGAAGAGATTGGCTATCTCTCCTGCTGCGATAGTGATCCCAAGTGCCGCGCTCCTGCTGCAATGGTTGCGGTGGAGGGTGGGCAGGTTGCTAGGGCAACCACGATCAGCTCAGCCACGATCAGCTCAGCGGCCCCTTTTTCAGCATTTATACCTATTTTGACTTGGTCTAAGTCAAAACGTATAAGTGCCAACTAGGCAACCTGTAAAATGTTTTGGTTATACCTGCTGTACGACTATGTCTAGGTTGACCTACCTCCTGTCCACCTTTCGCCCTTTCCCCTCCTCTACAAATGCCTCTTTTTGTTCTATGCATTTAGTGGCAGGGGAAAGGCCTAAGATACGTCTAAAACTAGCTTTAGTTATGGATACTTGGACGATCAGGCTTTTTGATCGTTCAAGTACCCATTTAGGCCATTTTTTAGAAGTTGGGTTTTTTTGTTTGTTTTTTTTATTATGAGCCCCATAGTGTTCAACTATTCCTTAATATCTGGATATAAAGTTAATTGGGAAAAATCTGAAATTATGCCATTAAATGATCAAACATATCCCTCTGATTTAAATCATTGTAATTTCACATGGGCCACAAAGGCATTGAAATAATTAGGAATACTAATACATAAAGACTCTTCAAATCCATGAATTAAACGAAACCAGAATAAAAGAACTAGTTTCCCAAACAATTTTCAAATGGTACCCTATGTATAGGTATGTGCGACTCACAAATGGAAGATTAGGTTAGATTTAACCTCGTGAGGAAAAATTTCCTCTGTCAAAATGTCCTTAGCTCCTCAAATTATATCTTATCTATAAGTATGATGCCAGCCTTATGCAATAAATCATTCTACCAATGGTTAGATAAGAAAATATCAACATTAACCCTTTATTTGACATTGTTGCTCAAAAGCAACATGTGTCTTCTATGCCTCTTATGGGAGATCTGCATCTCCAAATGCCTGTTACTTCTCACTTGCTCTCGTTCAACATCAAGTTACGTAAAGCAGCCATTTCACCATCTGCCAGTTAATATTGAACAATAAAAAACCCTGAATATCTATTCAGAAACTAAAAGCGTCTAGAATTAATGGTGTAATATATCCAGTGGTGCAGCGAGGGAGGTTAGCGCCCGGGGCATTGGTACCCTGCATTGCTGTGCTATGTGCCCACTATTCTTTCCTGCAACTTGAGTGGCCCCCCTCTTTCCGCCATTTGAGCATCCCCTGTTCCCTGCATACCTCTTGAAATGTTTGCCAGCATGAACAGCATCTTCCACCTCCTGCTTACGCCAGCCATGTCTCCCTTCTGATGTCAAATACTGCTCCCATGACCAGGAAGTAAGGTCAGAAGAGAGTTGACACCAGCACGAGCAGTACGTAGAAGATGCTGCTCGCACCGGGGAACATTTATGCAGGTACATGGGAAGCGGAGAGGAGGAGAGCTGCTAGCACTCCCTGCAAATATGGCACCAGGGGTGATTCACTCCCCTGCCCCCCTTACTATGCCATTGACCATATCTTCCTGATTTTCAATATTATAATTTAGACTCTTTAGCCAAATATGGTGCCGATTGGCTCCAAACTGATTTTCAGAATCAAGATGTCCCAACTTGGTTAGAATTTAGAAATTCAAATTTGTTCCCCTATACCTTTATCTGTTTTAGGTACAATGTATATACCCAACCATCTTTAAAAATCTGGATTATTTCAAACAAGCCCTTCACCAAGCAAGTCCTTCACCAGGAATATTTCATTATACTCTGAAGTTGAGATATCTCTCTGGAATAATCTAAAACTCAAACATAAGAACACATTTCTTTATTGGAAAAAATGACAAAAAAGCAGAATTTGGACAATAAATCAAATTTATTATCATGGAAATATACAGCCATTTTAAAATTTGGTAAAGATTATCCTGTACTAAGAAACTGTAACTCACAATGGCTAATTTTATCATCTTTAATCACTCCATTATCATTTCCTACTAGTGTATCAAATACTTCTACTAGTATTAAAAAATGGTGTGATTTATCCCTGATACAAGGCAAAGCTGTTTCTTTTCTAGATAAATTTAGAAGAGATAAGCATTATCCTTTTTCAGAGGATTTCCAAATTAAATGGAATTGGTTGTTAAATGCTTCACTGAAACAATCAAACTGGTCTCTTTTCTGGACTAAAGCTAATTGACTATTTTTATCTCAGTCTCTACTTTTTCATGTGGAACGCCAGTTTGACTTCACTCAGAATCTGGAAAGCTAAATTACTATCAAACGATAATTGTTGGCATTGTAACTCCTTGTACCAGCACTAGCAGGTGGGGGCTGGCCTGTTACACAAACAACCAGACACAAGCACAGAAGGTAAAGAAAAATTCTTTATTAACTCAAAAGGAAAAACCTTGCACCCTGATACTTCACAGGGTCAGGCATACAATGAACAGTCTTGTGGTTCCAAAGTCTTGAGGTGGGCCTGTGGCGGCTGACAGGACCTGAGACATGGATCATGATTTATGACTGCCATGTCCCAAACACAGTCTTTCAACAGCTTTCCTCAGGCAACAGGATCTGGCCCCATCTAGATCTCAGAGCAACTCACAGGTGTTTAACAACAAAAGGAATATTGGCTTACCTCGGCCAAGCAGAGTATCTAAGGGTTGTAGTCAAGATGCATACAGGAATCTTCTCTTCTTCCTTCTTTCTTCTGGGCCTCCTCTAGCTAGTTCTGGTCCGGCCTCTTATACTTCCTGGTTCCTGCCTCCCTTCTCATGCCACTTCCCCCTCAGTTGTGACCTCTTAGCCAAAATCATCCCTCTGGACTAAAGCTGCAGTTATCAGGATCCATTTCTTTAATTGATTGACATGGAAAACCTTCACCTTATCTCTCGTCAGGTTGGGTCACCTTTTAGTTAACGGGTCTGGTCTTCATTATTTCATGTGGCCCCTGCTACATACACAATAACTTGCTCTCAGATGATGGTAGGAGAACTAAGACTCAGGCCCTGATTCTCCAAAAGTGCGTCCCGATTTTAGGCAGCTGTAGACGTCCTACAGCTGTCTAATCAGCCAATCGGGATGCACGTTTTAAAAAAAAAAATGCTCCCCAGGCAGGCCGCCCGGGAGAGGCGTCCTATACTAAACGCCGATTCTGTAACCGGCGTCTTTAGAGAATCGGGTTAAATTAGACGCGGCCGCTATACTTATGGCAGCAAGGGATCTCCCTGCTGCAATATGTATAGCGGCCGCGGTTGTTGCGGCCGCCTGTCCCATCACCGACAGGAGAATGCCTAACTCCTCCTGTCGGAACCCCGAGCCCCCTCCCCCCCCCCAAACTCGTAATCGCCGACAGGAGGATGCCCAACTCCTCCTGTCGGAACCCCGGAACCCCCTCCCCCCCAAACTCGTAATCGCCGACAGGAGGATGCCCAACTCCTCCTGTCAGAACCCCGGAACCCCCTTCCCCCAAACTCGTAATCGCCGACAGGAGGATGCCCAACTCCTCCTGCCGGAAAGCCCAACAACCCCCGCCCCAACTAATCTCCCTCCCCCAACTAACCTTTCAATGTTGGTCAGCTGGACAGGTCTTGCTGCCGTCCAGCCGACGGGTCTGCCTCGTGGAAATGAGACGGCACGCCCCTTCCCGGCCCATCCCCGCTAAATCTAAGGCCTGATTGGCCCAGGCTAGGCACCTTGGCCAATCAGGCCTTAGGATTAGTGGGGATGGGCGGACCCGCTATGCCTAAGGCCTGATTGGTCCAGGCTTCTACTTCATGAATGGCAAACAGCAAATAAAGGAGGAGAGAATCCCAATTTTTCCCATCTTCAGCTAGAGATTTTCTTAGCATTTGCTTTAGAGTTTTATTAAACCACTCCACCAGGCCATCTGTCTGTAGAAGGTCTGTGGGGATCAGTAGTGAATCGAGCCTAGATAGTTCCAAATTTTGGGAAGTCCCGTCGCATAACAACTGGGTAGGGAAGCCATGGCAGATACGCCGCTTCCACCTGGGCTTGCCCCACTGAGTAGAGAATGACACGGTGAAAAAATTGGTCCCCGTCACCGCCCCGTCCCCGTCTCACCATCCCCGTCACCGCCCCGTCCCCGTCTCACCATCCCCGTCACCGCCCCGTCCCCGTCTCACCATCCTCTTCACCGCCCCGTCACCGCCACTGCCACCCCATTCACCGCCCCGTCACCGCCACTGCAATCCCATTCACTTTTCTTTATTTACGTATAAAGGAAACATTCTTTAAAACTTTAAAACTTAGTTAAATATTTGTTAATAACTATACAAAAACAAAACACGCAGAGAAAAAATTAATTAATATAAATTCCCTGACTTCCCTGCACTGTCCCCCCTTGAAGGTCTGTCCCCATCCTGAAAGCCTGATGCCCTCCCCCCCCCCGACGTCCGATACATCCCTCCCCCCGAAGGACCACCGACTCCCCAACAATATCGGGCCAGGAGGGAGCCCAAATCCTCCTGGCCACGGCGACCCCCTAACCCCTTCTAGGCATGGACCTTTTCTATTTGGACAAAAATTGACAGGTATAATTCTGCTCAGGCTTTGAGTTCTAATCAAGTAGGTCTCTAGAGGGTCCTCATTTGCAGTGGAGTAGGGTCAGAGCATTTTAAGCCACTGGACTGCACTTGAGAAATCAAGTGCCAGTTGATACAAGTTAGAATCAAATATTTGGCATTTTCTGAACTAACTAGACTGAAGCTGGTGTGTGACATTTTTCTTTTACATTGGTTTTTGTTTTTGTCTAAAGAATGATGATAGAAGGTGACAAGGTGCCTATGCCATAAATCTTAAAGGTGTTCCATGCACATGACCTGGATGATGAGTGGAATGGGCATAGATGGCAGTGTTACTTAAGGCTTTTGTTTATGCTTATAGATTTTATTTACGATTAATATGAACCACAATGGGTACAGCTTTTAACATTTTTGATTTGATTTTCTCATCTCTTTCAATGGTCTTGCCACTAAGAATCCTCCTGGCCACGGCGACCCCCTAACCCCACCCCGCACTACATTACGGGCAGGAGGGATCCCAGGCCCTCCTGCCCTCGACGCAAACCCCCCTCCCCCCAACGACCGCCCCCCCCAGCCGACCCGCGATCCCCCTGGCGACCCCCACGACCCCCCCACCCCCCTTCCCCGTACCTTTGGTAGTTGGCCGGACAGACGGGAGCCAAACCCGCCTGTCCGGCAGGCAGCCAACGAAGGAATGAGGCCGGATTGGCCCATCCATCCTAAAGCTCCGCCTACTGGTGGGGCCTAAGGCGCGTGGGCCAATCAGAATAGGCCCTGGAGCCTTAGGTCCCACCTGGGGGCGCGGCCTGAGGCACATGGTCGGGTTGGGCCCATGTGCCTCAGGCCGCGCCCCCAGGTGGGACCTAAGGCTCCAGGGCCTATTCTGATTGGCCCACGCGCCTTAGGCCCCACCAGTAGGCGGAGCTTTAGGATGGATGGGCCAATCCGGCCTCATTCCTTCGTTGGCTGCCTGCCGGACAGGCGGGTTTGGCTCCCGTCTGTCCGGCCAACTACCAAAGGTACGGGGAAGGGGGGTGGGGGGGTCGTGGGAGTCGCCAGGGGGATCGCGGGTCGGCTGGGGCGGCGGTCGGAGGTTCTTGGGGGGGGCGGTCGTTGGGGGGGAGGGGGGTTTGCGTCGAGGGCAGGAGGGCCTGGGATCCCTCCTGCCCGTAATGTAGTGCGGGGTGGGGTTAGGGGGTCGCCGTGGCCAGGAGGGTTTGGGCTCCCTTCTGGCCCGATATTGTCGGGAAGTCGGCGGTCCTTCGGGGTGGGGGTGCGAGTGGTCCTGCCGGGGGGGGGGGGATGTATCGGACGTCGGGGAGTCGGCCGGGCAAGAGGGCTTGGGCTCCCTCTTGCTCCGATCGCGGGTGCGGGTGGGAGCGCGTGCGAGCGGTCGTTCGGGGTGGGGGTGCGAGCGGTCCTGCTGGGGGGGTGAATCGGGCGTCGGGCGGTAAATAGCGGTTCCTAGAAGGGGGTACATTGGCCCGCGGGGACAAACCTGTTTACCGTTTCCGCGGTCGGTGAATGGCCTTGTCCCCGTCACCGCAGCGACTGCTAGTTTTCTTCCCCGTTTTCGGCGGTGACCCGCGGCTTAAATGCGGTGGCCGCGGGTAAACCGTCACCGTGTCATTCTCTACCACTGAGGTTATGAGGGACACCTGGGCTGCAGGATACTGTCTGTAATCTCCATGCATATATGATAACACTATGGTCCGCTCACAATGTACTTGCAGTCGGGTAACAGTTTCTCTTTGCATCAGTGTCTTGATGCTGTTGAAATCTATCAGTGCCTGGTAAGAATTACCATTCAATTCTAGTTCCATCAGGCAGTTCTTATCTCCGGGTTGAGAGGCTTCTACAATTTTGCAGTCATGTGGTTCCACCATATTCACATCCGTAGCATCTTCACTAATTCCGAGGCAGTATCTTGCCAAATTTCCCTCGACTCCACACTTTCTGTCCCTGGCCCCACTTGGGTTGGTAGGGTCTAGGTGAAGCCAATCTCTATTGCTTGAGCCTCCACTTCAGGTCCCTTAGCCTCAAACTATGTTGGGATATTAATTCTGGCCCAGATCCCAAAGATCATAGGTCCACTATGGTGAGTTGAGTGGAATTCTACTCCTGACACCACATGTAACAGCGTAAGCAGGCAGGGTGGAGGCAGTGGCGTAGTGAGGGTGAGTGGTGCTTGGGGGTGGTAGTGCCCCTCCCTGCCCTCTTCTTCACCCCCACTCCTTCCTGACCCCCCTGCCATGCATGTGCGCCCCTTCCCTTCCCTATACCTCTTTATGTTTAAATCATTTTTATTCAAAATTGTACAATAATCAAAATACAATACTGCACAAGAAAGAATCCACTCCTCAAAAAATCACAATTTCACAACCATCCCCAAACCCCTCCAACCCCCATCCCATCCACCCTCCCTGGAAGCAGCAGCAGTGGGTAGCTAAACAAAGGAAATCTATAGGGGTATAATCAAGAGCGCACAAAGGTTAGGTGCCCCAAAGTTGTCATCTAGCGTATGGTGTGAGTGTGGCGCTGAAGGGTGTCCAGTATTGTTGGAACAACTGTCCTGCATGAGAGTTCAAATCAGCAATGTCCTGTCACTTGTGGTATTCAGCCTATGCCTGCTAGGAGTGTTCCCAGAGCAGTGCACAACTCAAGAGCAGACACTCTACAAACAGCTCAATTTAAACCCCAAACTGAACATTTTGATGACTTTCCTTCTTTGACCCCCTAGAGGGAGCAGGAGAGCAGAGTTGCAGGTTTCCCAATCCCCACACAGCTCTAGGTTAGTTCCTAGCAGTCACCTGCAGGCTGGAAGTAGAAACAGCCGGAAAACCTTTTCACCTGAGGATTTGGGGCGTAGCTGCAGGCTAGTACACCAGAGAGCTGAACAGTTAGAGGGACAGGAGAAGCAGCAGCAAGAGGAAAGGCAGAGAGGTTCAGGGTTGAGAGCTCTGAATGGCAGTGAGCAGCTGGAAGGTATGGAGCTGATTGAGGCTGGTTTGGAGTCACCCAACTTCATGCCTCAAGATTTCCAGGACATGGAGCTGGAGCCATATGCAGAGCCACAGAATGGAGTCCTGCCAATGGAGGTTTGCTGGACTGAAGGCAAGTAATTCAAATTGCCTAAATGCTTTACTTGAACACTGCTTAACTAAGCTGATTAAATGTTTTTGTGGTAACCCTGAAGAAGGTGTGGTGCTTGGAGGCACCTCTAAGAACTGTAAAAGACTTGTTTTGAGATTTTTTGTTGTTTTTTTTCTTTTCCCTCTGGTTGGGGGAAGGGCTGTTACCAGTCCCAGGCAGTGGGGAATGCTCCGCGTTTTCTGTGGTGGGATTGAGGGCCTATGATGGGCAAATTGCGACACGCAGAGCACACTCCCTGGCCAGCATATCAGCTGCTGGGGCCTAGTGCTGATATCCTAGTAAGGATATCAGCCCAAAAGACTGTCTTTTTTTTTTTTTTTTTTGAAGCTTTTAAAGTTTGGACTATTAATCGGCTGGAGAGCCAGCGGCAGCTTTGGGAAAGCTTGAATTATATGTTTTTGAACTTTATGGACTGACATTAACCCAGAGACTGTTTAGCAGTGTATTTTGTTTGTTTTGGGACTATATTTTATATCTGGAACATCCTGAAAAGATTGTGGTTTTTTTCAATATGAAACTGATTGAACTTGAAACAAGCAAGCTGGTTTGAATATTTTGTTTTTAAGAATAAACCCAGTTATTGCTTGATACAATACCTACCTGGTATGAAGTATTTCACCTATGTTCCGGTGTCTTTGAAAAGCAAACATAAGGCTTTCAGGCATATCTTCTAACAATCGAATCACATGCCAGTGTCTATGTAATATTTGTTTTATTTTCATAGAAATTGTGGTATATTTCTGTACATAGATCAAATCAATTTCAGCATTTGTTCTCCTTGATCACGATTGGCATATTTTGCTCTTAAATATGCTCTTCATATTATATGTGTGGGATAACCCCTTAGGGAAAAACATTGCCACAATTGTTTTGCCTGTACTTTGTAATCATCCATGGAAGAACAGAGACGTCGTAATCTCAAAAATTGGCTAATAGGGAGATTCGATCTCAATCCCTTAGGGTGAAAACTATAATAATTTAAAAATCTTGCTCTGTCCGCTTTCTTCCAATATAAGGAAGTTTGAAAAGTATCTTGTATTTTTCTAATGTGGATATCTAAAAAGTCCATTTCATGTTGATGTATCATAAGATAAGTAATAAATTTCAATGACATATAGTAATTTAAAACTAAAACAGAGTAAAAAAAAAAAAATATATAAAAAGCACATGAACCTTTGGGTAATTTAACCCTCTGAGGATCGGGTATATCCTGAATTGAGGATTGCTTCAAATGTGATTCTATAAATAATACTGGAAGTTTGGTCCAGGCTACTTAAGACATCTGTGCGCTACTCTAATAGGCTTTCCCATATCAGATGCTGATGTTCTACAGACAGGTATGTACTTTTTCATTCAGGCTTTTATGGGGTGGAAGGGGTCTGTGACCACTGGGGGAGGATGGGGGGGGGGTCAATACTTAATCTGTCTAGTGGTCGTCTAGTCAGTTTGGGTACCTTTTTAGTACTTAGATGCTTCTAAAACAGGTCTAGCCCAAAAAGTTTAAGTCTGTCCAGAACATCCTGTAAAATATTTGATTATAGCTACAAGACATCCAAGTCTAAGCCCACCCAAAGCCCACCTCCCAGCACACCCCTTTGAACTCTGGACACCCAGCAGGACAAACGTCTTGTTAGAAGGCCAGAAAAATGTTTTTGAAAATCAGCTCTTGGACGTCCCGGTGATTGGGACGTCCAAGTGCTGACTTAGGCAGGTTTTTGGATGTTTTTCTGTCCCTAAAAGTGTCTGGTAGTGGAACATAAGAACATAAGAATTGCCGCTGCTGGGTCAGACCAGTGGTCCATCGCGCCCAGCAGTCCGCTCATGCGGCGGCCCCCAGGTCGAAGACCTGTGCCCTAACCGAGACCAGCCTTACCTGCGTTCGTTCTGGTTCAGCAGGAACTTGTCCACCCTTGTCTTGAATCCCTGGAGCGTGTTTTCCCTTATAACAGACTCCAGGAGAGATCTATGGTGTTGTTAATGAGGTGATACTGTAATTTGAATAATTTTTGGTAGAGCAAGCTGTCCAAGCTCTGCTAGATTCCAGGATATAGGTGAAAAAGAAAGCAATTTTATGTTGAATTTATCTACCATTCAACCATATATGTATTGAAAAATGTGTACAAAACATCAGTCCCCAGATTTCTTTTTTTTAAGTCAAGGTTTGTTTATTTATATTTTTGTAAAAAATACAGAACAGAGAAAGGTAGAGACATATGTATCTTACAATACTGAGCATGCATGACATAAAACCAGTAATTTTCTAGATAGCTCAATATAATAAGCAAAGTGATATAGTTAACAAATACAAACATCTGAACATGTCAAGTAGAACAAAATGAAATGTCCTACCCAGTCGAGTGCAAGCATGAGAACAAAGGAGGAAGGGAAGGGAAGAGGAGGGATGGGAAGTGAGGAAGTGAGTATAAGAGAAATATGTACCAGAGGTAGATATTAAAGGTATATATGTTCTTCAGTTAAGGGAAGTGGTATGTAAATAGGACTTCAATAAGGACCATTTCACTTGAAAATGGGGATATTTGTTAGAGGACTTGGCTAAGTAAGCTTCGGTTCTAAAAGTAAGGCATACTAAGTTCCACCATTGAGAGCTGGTAGCTCGAGAAAGGTCCTTCCAGTATGTAAGTAGAACTTTCAGGGCCAAGGATAGTAATAAGTCAAATAAAAAGGCATCTGAGTCAGAAATGAGGTTAGACACAGAAAAAGATTTCAATAGTAACATTTGATATGTCAAAAGGATATTTATGTGAAAAACGGAACATATAGTGTCCCATATAATAGACCAATAAGAGGAGATAATAGAGCAGGAGAAAAGGAGGTGTTTTAAAGAGCCTACCTCAGAGTGACAAGTCCAGCATAGGTTAGAATAGGTGGGATTGATCCTATGTGACTTAACGGGAGTCCATGCCGCGCGATGAAGCAGAAAGACCATATGTTGAAGATTTGAGGCTGAGCGAGATGTGTGAAAAGTGGAGAAGTAAATATGAGACCAAGCTTCTTCAGGTATGGTGATTCCTAGATCATTTTCCCAGGATGTGTGTAGATGAGTTTGGGGGTCAGGGAGGAAAGATTTGAGTAGTTTATAAAAGTGTGAAGCAGTATGACCCAAGGCTAAGAACTGATGTGAGAGAGTAAATAGAGAAGGAGCAGAAGCATGTAGAACCGGAATTAGACCTGACTTTTTGAGGGAGGATCGAAGTTGAAGCCATCTATAAAATTGCAAGGCGGTGACGGAGAAGGAACTCATCAATTCGTGGAACGTGAGTAGGGACCCATTGGGATGGCATAAGGATCCAATGTCCCAAATACCCTTATGAAACCAAGATGGCCAAGATATGGGTTTCTTATCTATTAAAATGAGCCTATTATGCCATAGAGGGCAGAGTGAAGATTGTATCCACGGAATATCAAGCCGTTTGTCAAGATCAATGAGGGTTTTGTGAGTCGTGGATATAATGGGGTTGTTAAGAAGGCCGGGAACATTTTTAGTGCCTATCACTCGTAAGAGAGGGAGGGGGCTCATAAGAGAGGATTCTAGTCTCAACCAATTGGGTATATCTGAAGAGAGAGGGGAAGAGAGCCACTCTGCACCCTGTCTCAGTATGAATGCCCTATGATAGCAGTAAAGATCAGGGAAGTTGACTCCGCCCTGTTGTTTGGAAGCTTTCAATTTCTTGAGGGAGATCCTATGTGGTTTGTCATTCCACAAGAAGCAAGACATTTTCGATTCCAATTGTTTATACAAAGTCCGTGGAAATAATAAAGGGAACATGTTGAAAATATAAGTGAGTTTCGGGACCACCATCATTTTTAAAGTATCCAATCGGCCCCACCATGAGAGATGTAAAGGTGACCATTTAGAAAGGGTAGATGTTAATTGCATTAGGATTTTGGAGGAGATCAGTTGTGTAGATGATCGAAGATCTCTGTCGAATGGCAAACCAAGATATTTGATCCCAGAAGAGACCCATGTGAAAGGTTGAGAAGAGATAGTGAAAGGAAGACTGGTGTCATTAAGGGACATGATTTCCGTTTTGTCCCAGTTAATTTTGTAACCCGAGATTAAAGAGAAGGAGGAAATCAGATTTATTAGAGAGGTTAAGGAAGATTCCGGGTCAGAGAGGTACAATAGAACGTCATCTGCGTAAGCAGATATTTTGAATTCAATGTTAGCTATAGAAATTCCTTTTATGTCTGTAGATTGTCTTATGGCCGCAAGGAGGGGTTCTAAAGCTAAGTTGAACAGTAAAGGGGAAATTGGACATCCTTGCCTAGTACCTCTACATAGTGTAAAGGGAGAGGAAGTAGAATCATTCACGATTAATCTAGCAGAAGGGTTATTATATAGAAGGGAGATCATATGAATAAACATAGATGGCAAACCAAATGCAGAGAGAACAGCAAATAAGTATTTCCATTCCACCCTGTCGAACGCCTTCTCGGCATCGAGAGATACAAGGATATTAGGTGCTGGGTTCGACGAGGCGGAATGGAGCACATGACATAGCAATCTGGTATTATCTGCCCCATAGCGGCCTTTCATAAAGCCAACTTGATCCCTGTGAATAAGAGTAGGCATGACTTTTTCTAGACGAAACACTAATATTTTGGTAAAAATTTTATAGTCTATGTTGAGTAATGAAATGGGACGATAGTTCTTAACAAGCTGGGGGTCTCTGTCCGGTTTAGGTAAAACGATGATGTTTGCTTCCAAGAATCTATGGAGGTTAGATGAGTTGGACACCAGGCCTTGAAAATAAGACAGCAGATGCGGCGCCAAAGAAGAAGAAAACGACTTGAAGAGTTCGGAAGTCAATCCATCGGGACCTGGAGCCTTAGCAGATGGCATGGAAGAGATGGCACGTAGAACTTCTTCTGAAGAGATGGGCTGTTGTAAGGATTGTTGCTGAGTTGGTGACAAGGTTGGTAAGGAGAGGGAATGAAGAAAATCCGCAGTGGAGTTCTCAGCAGATGAAGATTCAGAGGTATAGAGTTCTTTATAAAAAGAGCGGAATTCCTCAAGGATATCTTCGGTAGAGGTACGTATAAGTCCATTAGGGGATTTGATATGTGAAATCCTATGCTTGGCTCGCCGTCCTTTGAGATAAGTAGCTAGGAGGCGCCCTGATTTATTGGAGGAGGAGTAGTAAGTAGTAGACTGTCTGAAAATAGATGCTGAGGCCATGGAGCTGAAGATTTCATTGTACTGGAACTTTAACGATTGTAGCTTCTTGTACAAAGCAGGATCGTGTCGATGATAGAGCTGTGTCTCATATGTATGAATTTCCGACTCCAATTGGGTCAAAGTAGATTTGCGCTGTTTGAGTTGATAGGCTGAGTAACTAATGACTTCTCCTCTGAGCCAGGCTTTATAGGATTCCCAAATAAGAGAAAAATCCGATAATGAAGAAATGTTCGTGTCAAAAAAAGCTAATGATTCAGATTTGATGTGGGATATGAAGGTCTCATCGTGTAATAGCAGGTTGTTGAAGCGCCAATGACGCGAAGGGGGAGAAGCAGACCATTGAAGAGTGCAGGATACAGCCGCGTGGTCCGAGATGGTAATATCATGTATCTTTGCTGAAGAGACTAGGCTCATTAAATCCTTAGAGCCTAATATATAATCAATCCTTGAGTGAGATTTGTGCGGTGCAGAGTAGAAAGTATAGTCTCTAGTAGTGGGGTGAAGAGTTCTCCAAAAGTCAGTCCATCCATATGAATCCATCAGGCGACGAAGTGCAGCGCGAACTCCCAGTTTAGCTGGACGGCAGGTAGAGGATCTGTCGATGAAGGGGTCTATGGGGAAATTGAAATCCCCTGCAAAGATAGTATGAGACGATAAAGAAGTTGTGCTTATCGTGTGGAATGATTGAAAAAATGAGGAGTCATCAGCATTAGGGGCATATATGTTAAAGAGATGTAGAGATTGACCAGCAATTGAGCCCTCGATATTAGACCATCTACCATCAGGATCAAATTTGTGTGAGGAGAGTTGGAAGTTGATAGATCTTTTTATAAGAGTGACGACTCCATTTTTCTTCCCCTGCGCTGGTGCAGCAAAGCAATACTGGACCCAACCACCAGATAATTTCTGTGCCTCTTCGGAAGATAGGTGGGTTTCTTGGAGCATGCAAATATCAGCGTTCAGGTGTTTAAGGTATTGTAGAATTTTTTTCCTCTTGATTGGGTTGTTTATCCCTTTGACATTTAGAGATATAATGTTGAGTTTAGCCATGTATTTTAGAAAACTTGAGAGCGGTCCAGGAAAAGCTGAGATCAGTCAAAGGCAGTAAATACAGCGAATGGGATGTATATCCATACCAGGGGGTCAAAGGAAGGAAAGAGCATGGGGAGGGACCAGTGGACTCATGATTGCAATGAGCAAGATCAATATAACAAACAAAGCACAAAAGATGGGGTCGCATGCTGTTAAGAGGAGCGTAGTGAATTGCTCCATCGCTCGCCCCACAGTAAACCATGAAGTGGGAAAAGTTCAGCCCTAATAAATCCTGGACGCAAGGAGAGGGCCTATCATGAAAATCAAGTCATAGCTCCCACCGAGTCGTCGAGGTATTTTTGGAGGTCTGATGGAGAGTCAAAATTTCTGGTAGTATTGTGGTAGGTCACACGCATCCTGGCAGGGTAGTATAGCCCATACTGTGCACCAATGCTCTTGAGCTGGGGGCGCATGGATAGGAAGGCCTTCCTTTTTTGAGCAGTAGCTTTAGAGACATCAGGGACGAATAAAATCCTTTTACCATCCACTGCAAGGCCCTGGGTGGATTTTGCAGTTTGTAGTATTTGAAGGGCTTGCGGGTATCTTAGAAGCTTGAGAACTATAGGGCGTGGAGGCTTAGATGGCGACGGGGGGCCTGAGGGGACTCTGTGCGCCCTTTCAATTTCCAGCGGGGGTGAGAATTGAAGGTTCAGAATGCTAGGGATAAATGAATGCAGGTATAACAGCATATCTTTCCCTTCAGAAGATTCAGGCAAGCCTATTATGCGCACGTTGCTTCGGCGCATGCGATTGGACAAATCCTCCAAGTCAGTTTGTAGTATAGAAAGTTTCTGAAGATCACGATTGAGATCTCTGTATTGGGAATCATGGGCCGCCAGGCGTTCTTCCACGAGTTCTATGCGTGCATTATGTTGTTTAAGTTGTATTACAATAGAGCTCATTTCATTTTTGATGTCTGCAGTTGCAGCTAGGTTCTCCTTCATTAATTCGCGCAGGACCTGTAAGTCGCGCGAGATCGAGCTGGCGGAGTCGGCAGAATCCGAGGTCGGGGCCTTAGCGGGAGAGGGCGGCTCGTGCTTCGATCTTTTAGTAGCTGGATGCGGCGTGGCTGAGTGAGCAGCGGGGACGGGATCGAGCTTACCCGATTTATTAGCCATTCCCACAGACGCAGGTATAAATGAGCGGTTCAAACGGACACTTTGAAGGGCTGAAAAATGTTATTTCAAGCAGGGCTGCGACGGAGACGAGACACTAAGCGGCCATCTTATTTGCAGGCACGTGACGCCCCCCCCAGTCCCCAGATTTCTAATGAAGCAAGCCAAGATTAAAATAAATATGTGAGAAAAAAAAATAGCTTTTAATAACATTGATTTCAATAATAAAATTAATTCTGTTAAGAATAGCTTAGCTTTCCCTTGCATCATTTTTTGTTACAACAAAATATTTGGACTCTTTTCTGTATGTTCAGCTGGGCATCTAGGCAAGCCACAAAAAGAGTGGTTTTAATTTTAAACATCTAATTTGGATGTTCAAAGTTATATGTGTACATTTACTAGTGCTGATTATACAGATAGTCCTACTGAATACTGTATATCTATAATTTGAAACTAATTTAGCTGTTTTAACGTATACATTCACTGCCTGGTATAAATTGACCTTGATGTATTGACAGAATTAACATTCTGTCTTCCAGTCAGTGATATTTATAGGAATCAGCCTGAATTTTCCATTTCTATGCTTATCCAGTCTAATAACAGCATAAAATATTTTTGCATAACAGCATAAAGTATTTTTTGCATAAAGTCTTTTTATTCTAGAAACTAAATTAATGGTAATTCTATAGAGTACCATAGATGTTAACATTCACATGCCAGTTAGGCATATAAATGTTTAGAATACTGGCATATAAGTGCATATGTGTGGACATGCCAAAAGTGTGCTTGTAACATGTAGCTTGCAAGTGTGCAAAGACATAGGCAGGTATCTGGGTGGAGCATGGGCAAGGCACACACTTAGGAATGTAACATATAATGTAAATTACATGCGTGGAGGGGCATTTTTGATAGGACGTCTAAGTCTAATTTGGACATTTTGAAAGAAAATGTCCAGAAATCCAGTAGAGAAAACGTCATTTTCTAAACAGTCTGACGTCTATCTTTTATTTTTGAAAATGATCTATGTAGACCAGGGGTGCCCAACACGTCGATCGCGATCGACCGGTCGATCGGGAAGGCAACGCCAGTCGATCTCGTGTTGCCGTTCCAATCGGCCGGCCGATCAGCCTTCCTCTCCCCAAGGTTCCCCACGCACACTCATTCTTGCTGCGCCCTTCCTGCCCGACTGCGTCTTCCGACTGGGGGATGAAGTCACTTCCTTCGGGAGAAGGCGGGAGGGAGGTCTAGGGAAGTCACGACCCTTGAGAGCTGAGCGCCGGCTGCCCCTGGTGGAATTGACAAGCCAGACTGGAGAAAGGCGGTCGGGAGCAGGAGGTGCTCTGCCCAAAAATGCCGGAGCTGCTGCTGCTGCTCTGACGTCTTGAGCCTGAAAATGTGAAGTTGAGTGTCCTGCTAAAAAGAGACTGGAACGACTCTCATGGAAGACTGGCTTTTTTTCTTTTCTTTTCCTCGGCCCTGGGGATCCAGAGATTTGGGCCTGCAGAAGCCTAACGCTGACCAGCATTCCTCTCCCCGACATCAATTCTTACATCGGAGAGGAATTTCTGGGCCAGCCAATCGCTGCCTGGCTGGCCCGGAACTTCCTCTCCGACATCAGAATTGAAGGGGAGCAGAATGCTGGTCAGTGCAAGGCTTCTGCATGCAGAGCTTGGGGGGCGGTGGCTTGGAGGCCTGTTCCCCGGTGGCGACGGCAAACCTAGTGGCTTGGGGGAGGGCAGGGAGAAAGAAACAAAGGGGGCAAGCAGGGAGACAGAAAGAAAGTGGGCATGGAGAGAGAGAGAGAAAGAAAGAACAGGAGGCAGGGAGAAAGAAAGAAAAAGTTGGGGGAGAGAATGAGGTATGGAAGAGAGAAAGCATATAGGAGGCTGAAAGAAGGAGTGGGCTGAAATCAGAAGATGTCAGAAGAAGTGCAGCCAGAGTGAAGTGAGAAGAAGTCAGAAGAAGAAAGTGCAACCAGAGACTCATGAAATCATCAAACAAAAGTAGGAAAAATGATTTTATTTTCAATTTAGTGATCAAAATGTGTCTGTTTTGAGAATTTATATCTGCTGTCTATATTTTGCACTATGGCTCCCTTTTACTAAACCACAATAGCGGTTTTTAGCGCAGGGAGCCTATGAGCGTCGAGAGCAGCGTGGGGCATTCAGCGCAACTCCCTGCGCTAAAAACTGCTATGTGGTTTAGTAAAAAGGGAGGGGCTATATTTGTCTATTTTTGTATGGTTGTTATTGAGATGACATTGCATAGAGTCATCTGCCTTGACCTCTTTGAAAAAATCCCGGAATATGAATGATAATTAACATTTTCTCTGCCTTTCAGTGTGCTTTGTGGGGGTTTTAAAATTTTTTTATTGTTGGTAGATCATTTTGACTTGGTCATTTTAAAAGTAGCTCGCAAGCCCAAAAAGTGTGGGCACTCCTGATGTAGACGTTTTGGTGCTTAGTACATCTATCTTTTTTGGCCATTTTCAAAAATAAAAACGTCCACATGAAAAACACACTAAAGCAAGTTTTGCAGACATACCCAACTACCTTGTCTGATTGCAGCAGGGAAATTCCCATCAGCTCAGTCAGTTTCAGTGCTGTCCTGCCAGCTCAGCTGATGGTGGATTCTCCTGCCAAGATCAATTGAATTGGCAGGGAGAAAAAAATTTGTCTCTCCCTCCCTCATACCCACGAACCCCTACACCCTTACCCCCAACATCCTCCCATCTCCCCACATCCACCCAACATCTCCTCATACCACCCAATATCTCCTCACATTCCCCAACAACTCCCGTACCTTTGGATGACAAATCAGCAGGATGAAAGCTCATTCCCTCCTGCCTAAATGGCCATGTGCTCAGAATGACAGCCTTTTCCCTCCCAATGCATCTTGGGAAGTAGTGGGAGGGGCCTAAGGCCCTGATTGGCTCAAAATCACAATGTTGAGCCAATCAGGGCCTTAGACCCCTCCCACTGTATCCCAAGATACATTGAGAGGGGGAAGGCACATCATTCTGAGCATGCAGCCTATAGGCAGGAGGGAGTGGGCTTCTCTCTTGCTGATTTGTCATCTGAAGGTACAGGGATTGTCGGGGGATGTGGGGAGATGCCAGGTGGAGGTGGCGAGATGTCAAGGGATGTCTTATTTGGGTGGTCTGAGGGGGTCATGACCACTGGGGGACTAAGGGAGGGTCATGCCTTAAACCCTCCAGTGGTCTTCTTGCCAGTTTGGGCACCATGGGGAACTTAGATGCAACTAAAATAGGTCTAACTCCCTGCATCTAATTCTGCCTAGGAAAGCTTCCGTTATTCCCTCAGGACGTCCATGTCTAAGCCCGCCTTATGCCCACCCATAACACACCTCCCAACACGCCTCTTTGAGCTCTGGATGCACAACAGTTTAGAAGTGCCGCTGAACATTCAGAAAGTTGGTTTTGATTATCGGCGCTTGGACGTCCCTGCTATTAGGATGTCGAAGTGCCGACTTAGGCAGATTTTTTTGATGTTTCAAAGTTTCGATTATGCCCCACATAATCTCTGGAATATAGGTGCACATTTGCACTTTCTCTATGGCTGATGTAAGCACTCACGCCTAAGCACATGTGTATATATACATATACATAAAGTAGTACAAAACAACTCCACTTAAAGGAAGCTGAGAGTCTGCTCAAATGGAAGAAAAATCCTCAGGTTTTATTATTGGCAGAGCTCAAGCTCAAACCACCACCTCCACATCATTGGCTAAAAAACTTCCATAGAGTGACAACTCGCTGTTGAGGTTTAAAATAATTGAGGACTGAGATATTTTGCAACTGAAACCACTGTGAGTGTTTAAAGCAGTCTGTTAAAATGCCAACGTTTCACAGCACTAAGCCATTTCTTCAGGGCTAATATGACCTTGCTTGAATTTTCACAGAGCTGTAAAAGTAATTAAATAATCTGTGTCACTTTCTAACCTATTTTATACAGGATAGCATTCGTTAGAAATGTTTACTTACTGACAGTGTGTCCTGCATGCTGAACCTCAGCGTCTCAGTTTTCAAAGGAAGAACAGCCAACCGCACCCCTCCATGGCAGCAGCAGGGGAAGTGCTGGCCTCTCCTCATTGGATGACAGGTTCAATCATTCTGCAGTGGGCATGTTAGTCCTACTAGCAGTGAAATACAGAAAAATATTATTTCTTTCTTCTTTTTTTTTCTATTTATCTTTCTTTGGTTTATTATTATATAAACAAATGAGAGAGGAGAAGACAATGGACTATAAAAATAAAACCAATCCAGACTTGTATTTAATCCTTTTGGACTAACAGTGTCTAGTTCAAAAATCCAGCGTTGCTCTCTCTGTTGGAGGTATAACACTCTATTTCCTCCATGCGGTACCTGTCGCATGAAACACAACACTTCAACTGGAAAAAAAATCATGTTTCAAATTCAAGCAGTACTGCACTATAGGAGCTTATAGAATTTGCCTTTTAAGTGCACTCCTGTGTTCATTCAAACGTATTCTCAGCTGCCTGGAAATTTGACCAACATACACTTTAGAACAAGGACAAACAAAGCAGTAAATACATACACATATACACAGTTACAATTTTAGAAAGGAAAGTAGGCTACTCTCTTGTTACTCTATATAGAATATGCAGAAGAGGGCACCTAGTTATAAAATTATCCCCTTAATGGCCTCAGTAGGGAGAGAAGAAAAGGATGATGCAGTGAATATGGATAGGGAAAGATCTCACTATAGGTATAATAGATGAACTCTCTCTGCTGTTACGTGATGCTTACAGTATGTCCAGTTGCTAATGGTGAAGTCTTTTGCCTACAATTCATTCATCTAATGTCTCTGGACGATCACTTCTGCAGTTCTTGAGTAAAGGTTACCAGCATGAATGAAAAAAGGAGGCCAGAATGTGTCTAATACTGAATGTAATTTGCATTCTAGGGCTCTGGCATCAGGTCTGATTGAGATCAGTGCTGTTCACCATTGTATGTGGTCTATCTCTGCATCATAGATATGAAATGACAGTGGAGTGTTGTCAGTCTGAAATAATTGTGTTTGACAGCTATCTGACTTCAGAACTGGACAATATATCATGAAGGCAGTTTGCCAAATACATATGAACTCAAGAACTGGCTAATCCTTGGGCTGCCATAGTTCTTTCCACTGAATTAATGAGAAAGATACCCTGACTGATAGCCAGAGCTGTTTTGAAATAAAGAAACTAGATATCTCAACCTCAGTAATGCAAAGGTCATGGGAAACAATTATTTGATATGAAACTTAATTTCTGCTTCATCCTTTTCCTTCCTATTAATAACCTCAATTAATATGCCTGTAGTTTTAGAAGATATCCGTTTTTCTATAGTGTTTTGGCCTCACATTTGCCTTGTATTTTTTCCTCAGCAGATTGCCACATTTTTCTTTTTGCCTGGAAAGTCTTTCGAAATTAGTTATTCTGAACTGAGATATTTATATGGACAGAAAAGATCCCTGGTACATCATATGAAAAATCGTAACAGATTTAAATATTTTAAAAAAGATCCACATATTTAAAACCATTCCACATAATCAGTAAAAGCTAAATAAATGATAACATAAAGAGCTTCTAAAATTCTGAAAATTGTTGTATAGCTAAGTGATTTATAGATAAATTCATTGTACAGTAATCATGCCATAACTGGTTAAGGGTTAAATTTACAGTTACCGCGACTTAACATGGAATTTTACCACATGAGAGCTGCAAATTATATGCAGCACCTTTTGAGGGCATTCCTAGAAATTTTTATTGTCGGTCATGTGTTAGCATTTCCATTAGTGTGTGATACCTCTTTAGGAGGTGATTAATGATCCCACCTTAATAGTGTGTTAGCCAGTTAGCACACAGTACGTGCAGCACAGTACCTGGATAAACCTTCCATAGTGAAGACATGAAGTCTGCCAATTAAGTGGAGAAAGCTTCATCCAAAGCTAGACAAATCATGGGTTGTATCCGTAGGAGCTTCGTCAGCTGTAAACCTGAGGTCATAATGCTTTTGTACAGATCCATGGTGAGACCCCATCTGGAATACTGTGTACAATTCTGGAGGCCACATTACCACAAAGATGTGCGGAGAGTTGAGTCGGTTCAGAGAATGGCCACCCGGATGGTCTCAGGACTCAAGAATCTCCCGTATGGGGAACGGCTGAATGGGTTGCATCTGTATTCACTCGAGGAACGCAGAGAGAGGGGGGACATGACCGAGATGTTCAAATATGTCACGGGCCGTATTCAGGTGGAGGAAGATATCTTTTTTCTAAAAGGTCCCATGGCAACAAGAGGGCATCCGTTGAAACTCAGTGGTGGGAAATTTCATTGTGACACCAGAAAATATTTCTTCACCGAAAGAGTGGTTGATCACTGGAATAGTCTTCCACTGGAGGTGATTGAGGCCAACAGCGTGTCAGATTTTAAGAAAAAATGGGATTGGCACGTGGGATCTCTTCAAGGAGGGAGTTAGGGGGTGGGACATTGGTATGGGCAGACTAGATGGGCCTTGGCCCTTTTCTGCCGTCAGTTTCTATGTTTCTATACCCATTCTCCATCTATGCTATGCCCCTTGTCAGAATTTTTTTTAACATACAGTAACAGATTCGGGTTTATTTTATTTGCTCATCCGCTTGAGGATTCAATATCCATATAGCGAGTTACAATAAAAAAAACAATAGAAACATAAGCATCGGAATGGGGAAGGTCATAGGGACCATGGCCTCCCCCAAAATTGGTGGTCAGAAGAGTCAGTTATAACTCTAATCCCCCACCTACCTCCTTCCGGCCACTGTAATTTTTAATTTTCAGGCAGCCACTGCACAGCGTTAATGAGCGGGCCTGCCCTGAAATTCTTTATTCTGCAGCATCCTGCCTACATGGGAAGAGGAAGTTGCTGCAGAATGAAGACATCTGGGGCATGCCTGCTCATTGATGCTTCGTGACAGCAGCTCGAAGATTTCAAATTACAGTGACCAGGGAAGGTAGGTGGGGGATTCAGGAGCTGGAGAGAGAGGTCGTGCCACAGGATCCTGCTGGGGCTAGGGTGGAATTTTTGGGTCTCCCCCACCAAAAAAACAAAAAAGCATGTAAGAAAAGAAAGCCAATTTCATACAACAAAAGGAAATAAAACAGATATGTCACCCAGATATCCCCCCTGAGTCCCAGTTCAAAAAACAACCCACATGGTCCAGAGGTTAGGTAGTTTAAACCGCTGGAAAAGCGGCCAAAGAAGATGCACTTTAATTAGCTGCTTAAACCTTATAAGTGAGGGAATAGAACATAAAGCAAGTAGAAGCTCATTCCAGAGAACTGGATCCACTACCGGTCACCATGTATTCCTAAGCGAGGTGGTGGAGACTTGGCGAGCCGATGACACCTGCAGGAGTAATTGTTGAGTTGAATGCAGGGTTCTACCTGGCACATAAGGCACTATGGGGGAAATTTTGTAAATGGCATCTATAAAGATAGGCACCTATAATATAGACACCTATCATGTGTGAATTACACTTAGGCACGATTCTGTAATGAGCACCTAACGTAAGATGTAGGCGCCTGTAATGTAGACCATGGTTTTAAAATTCTTCAGAGAATCGTGCCTACTGGCGGTGCCTAAGTTCTACTCCACCCCTAAATACACCTACTTTGGAGTTAGATGCTACTAGGTGCCATGCGATAGATGCTTATCTTTTGTAGAATCACACCTAAGAAGATAGGCACCTATCACCCAATTAATTTTTTATTTTTTTCAATTATGAACTTGTGTAGATAAAAATGACGGAGATCATCCCATTCGCGCTTGAAAGACCATAAGAATTATCTTGAAAATTGTTCTAAATTTAATTGGAAACCAATGTTCAGATTGCAACAGAGAACTTACATGATGAAATTTGCAGCTATCTAATAATGACTTTACTGATGTATTTTGTACAAGTTGGAGATGGCACACATCCTTCATACAAATACCCTTAAGAACAGAGTTACAATAATCTAAATGTGAGATTACTAAGACATGCAGAAGGATTCGTATGGCATTCCATGTTAATAGGTACTTGATTGATTACATTTGTCTCTACTTGAAAAAATGTTTCTGGGCTAAGCACTAATATGCGGTCTAAATTAAAGGTTTGGATCAAAAATAACCCCAAGTATTTAAAAAGATGAGCAAAGAGGGATGCAAATGTCACATATGAATGTAGGTGTTGAAGAGACTGACTTGTACCATGGAAAGAATAGTAACTTGGTCTTGTTTTCCCATGTTAACTACATAGGAAGCCAATAGTTTTCAATTGACATACCTATGCTGAGATGCCTGAGATAACGAACACCGCTAAGATGCTAGGAGTTACATTAGATTCCTCTCTATCATTCAAAGGCCAGATCGCTTCTCTGGCAAAGATATTTTTCTTCAGACTGAGACAACTGAGAATAATCAGACCAGTCCTGTCTCAAAGCAGCATTAGGAAGGTGGCGCAAGCCATCTTACTGCCCTCACCTAGAGCACTGCAACTCTCTATACTATGGTGCCACAGAGAAAGAACTAAAATGCCTGCAAGTGCTCCAAATTTAAGCGGCAAGGCTGATCTTCCAATCACACCATTTTGAGAGGGCTAGTCCATTGCTACTCAAACTACACTGGCTACCTGTGAAAAAAAAAATTCACTATAAGTTAGTTTGCATGATTCACAAGTCCATCTTCGGACAAAACTCCAGCAGACTAGTGACCAGCATTCTGGTCTCACACACCTTCCTTAACTCAAGGACCACACAGTGTTTTAAAATGCAGTTTCCATCCTCTCAAGGAGTATGGTTGAAGAAGATGTTCAACTCCACCTATGAGTTCCTAGGACCACATATCTGGAACAGTCTACTTGCCTATCTGCAATGACTACCTACACATTGCCTGTTCAGGAAAAGACGAAAAACATGTCTTTCCCCAGTAGATTCAACCTTTTCCCAACCTGCTTCATCCCACAGACTGCCATCCCTTAAACTAATCTGGCCATATTAATCTTGCTTCTCTATAACATCTTTCCACAAATGTAACCCATCTTGCTGTAAGCCGCAATGATTCCTGTTGAAAATTTTAGGATATAAGAAGTTGTATTGTATTGTTATCGTTAGGGACCCCTTTTACTAAAGTGTACAGGCAGTGTATTTTCAAAGCTTGTAAGCTGGTATATTTTATTTGTGGATCTTAGATATTTAAATCTTCTGTGTTGTTCAAAGTATGTTTGTAATCTTGTGTGCACTGGAGAAAACATATTGTCATGAGGAAAGAAATACTAGGGACACAGGCCCGTATTTTCTAACCAGTGCCATTGTCAGTGGCTGCCTTAAGAGCAGCTGCCAATCGTGTGTCAATCATTTGACAGTGCTGGTTAGAGGCTTGCATCTCTAGCAAATGAAGGCACCAGACATGTAGGCCAAGGTTTTCCAGGCCTACATTTCCAATGCCTTATTTTGATGTAAATGGCACCTCCTTAGGCACTTTACAGTATCTAACACAGTGATGTTAGGCACAATTCTGGTGCTGATTTTTTAGGTGCCAGTAGTTTGGACACCTACAAAATTGGTGCCATTTAGAGAATCTAGGCTACAGTATCTAGACAAGCTCCAAGTCTACCTGGATAAAGGGTTCAAGAATCCCTTCAGGTATTAGCTAGAGAGAATCTCCAGGATGCAGCAGCCCTGTCACCCAACAATTTTGCCTCTAAGAGAAAAGCTCAGAGACAGACCTTGTTTAGCAATGGAATTCCTGTCAATAATCCATATTTTCCCATACCTTTAAGTTCAGGGTGAAATCTCAAACCTCAATCCTTTCTACAGAAGCTTACTACTGCTTCTTTGGAGGCCTTCCAACAACCTTCACCACTTCACTGGCTTCTTTGTTCTCATCTCATAACAAGGAATACTGTATTTAAAAGAACAGTCTTCCCTCCATGAAGGATCAACACGGAGGTTCCTGCGTTATCTGTTGTTGACTTTATACTGTTGTTCTGTTTGGTGTGTATGTTTGTACTATGAAAAACTTTCAAGAAAAATATTTTTTTTAAAAAAGGACAGTCTTCTTAGAGTTCAACCATATGCAAATTAGCTTCCTGTCTTCTCACCAGGATCCAGCAACTATGGCTCTAACAATGACTAGGGATGCTTCCTTTTAATTATGGACAGCCTAGTGTGGAAAGAAGATGGAAATTAAGCCCTGGGATAACCTCAGGTAACTGTTCTATATGGGAGTAACCTGCAAAGTGGCAGTTACAATCTGAAACAGAAGATAAGGAGGTAGCAGACACAAACCCTAATTGCCTTGCTTGGCAGACTAAATAGGCCATTTGTTCTCTGTCTGCCATCATTTACTGTTACCATTTCAATGCAGCTGACTGATGTACTTCTTGTTTAAGAGAATGATTGAGCAATGCTTTCCTAGTCATCCTCTCCTCTCACTCAGACCTCAAGCGTGCATCTTATTCCATATGTACCTCATCCAACATGTATTAATTGATGTGTCTCACAAGCAGGGCTGGAAAATCCTTTCACATTGCTCTGGAAAACTTGCTCACTTCCATTTCATTCACAGCTCCTTTTGCTCTCCTTCTTTCCCCCACTAATTGCTTTTCTATTCTGTCATCTTTTTTAATCCACTCACAGCCATTAGGCCAGCCACCGACTTCTCTCAACTCATTGCTTTTCTGGGGCCTTCTATCTGCCAATAACTCCACTTATCTTCAGTCTAGCAATCTTCCACTTCCTTCTGTATGGTTTCTAATGAATGCAGAATACTTGCTAAATCTCTTCCTTTGGAAGGTGACAGTCATCAACAACCTAGCCATTTTGTGATGAGGATCACTGGCTCCAGAGTCAGCTGGAATGTATAGTTACATCAAAGAAGGGTAGAGGAGAATTCGTCCCAAACTATCATGTTTACACAGAACTGCTAGTGACTCAGACTGGATGCAGAGTGAGTGGACCTTCAGTCAAGTTGTCTAGTACACACCTGATTTCTAGTCACAGCCTTGACCTAAGCATGCTTACCTATTAAACAAGAAACCTTTAGTATAATGTTCTACCAAGACAAGAGCACATCACCAGGAGAGCTAAAACTAAGTATGAGAGATTATCATCAGAATTCAAATGTTGACTACTGCACAAATTCACTGGGAAGTCTATTTATGATTGTTAAATCATTAGTTTATTTATTTATTCAATTTTCTATACCGTTCTCCCAAGGGAGCTCAGAACAGTTTACATGAATTTATTCAGGTACTCAAGCATTTTTCCCTGTCTGTCCTGGTGAGCTCCCAATCTATCTAGTATACCTGGAGCAATATAATTAAGTGACTTGCCAAGGGTCACAAGGAGCAGCATGGGTTTGAACCCACAACCCCAGGGTGTCAATGCTGTAGCTTTAACCACTGCGACACACTCCCTCCTACAGATGAGGTTCTATCAACTTCTATTAAACTAGAACCAGAAGCATGAGACTTATTTATTTATTAGTATTTATATACCACTTATAGCCTAAGTTGTTTACATTCAGATAATTAAGCATTTTTCCCTGTCTGTCCCGATGGCCTCACACTCTACCTAATGTACCTGAAGCAATGGGGGATTAAGTGACTTTTCCAGAGTCACAAGGACCAGCGTGGGATTTGAACTCACAATTTGGCATATTATTTACAGACCAAGAATGATTCTTTCTCACATACACTGTAGAGTTATGTAGAGGTGGATATAACAATTGGTAACATTAGTGAGGGTACTCCAGTTCAAAGAAATTTGAGTAATTTTCAGTGGTTACCTTAGAAGTGGTACTTCCTTTTGTGAAGAGATTTTCCCAAAAATTTTGTTGTCCAGATATTTGTCCTTCTACTATGTTGGATAGCATACCTACTAACTTTCTGGAATGGTTGACAGATTTTGCGAATTTAGCTTTAGGTAGTAGTTCTTACCCAGAAGCATTGCCATCTATGCTTTGACACTTATACCAAAGGCTTCAGGATCAGATTTGACTAAGGTTGAGAACCATAGACTTGTGGTTGCATTTTATCTCCTGCTACATTATTTGAATTTTGTGTGAATTTCCAACTGTTGGCACTTTTGTTATCTGTTGATGGTTTTCATAGCTCTCAACATGGGTTCAATGTTATGCATAGTACTGAATATTTATTATTAGAATTACTTTTGAACTTAAATCCTTATTAAGTAAAAGGAGACAGGCAATTGCATTACACAATTCAATATATCAGCTGCATTTGATAAGGTTGACCACTCATTGATTTTATATAGACTGAGTGAACTGGGTCTGTATGGTCCCAAATGATTCATGGAATTTCTGCAGAATAGAACATATAAAGTAAGAAAGAGAAGCAGCAAGTTTCTACCTTGGAGATCTTTATGTGGGGTGCTTCAGGGCTCCCCACTATCCCCTTCATGTTCAATGTTTATTTAAGAGCTTTGGGGAATAAATTCATTCATCCACAGGTTTATATATATATATATATATTCCTATGCAGATGATATTTTGCTGCTTTGTTTGGTTAAGGACTCCTTTGATGATACTCTGTGCTTTGTAAAGGGTATAGTGGAAGAGCTCAGTACTTGGACTCATTTGAATTTTCTGAAGTTAAATACAAGAGTACTATGGTTTGGAGAAGCTCATGATCAGCTTCCCAGTATGGAACTAGCATTAATTTAAGAGAAATACTTAATATCGAAAGAACACTCTAATCTTACTTTTGAAGATCAGATTAATGCATTGGTTAAATCTTTTTCAGGAAAAGACAATTGAGAACAATAAGATCAGTTTTGAGTCGGAATAGTTTTAGCAGCATTGTTTAGGCTATATTACTCCCCTAGTTAGACTACTGTAATTCTCTTTATTGTGGTATTACAGAGAAGAGGTATAAGAGACTAGTTATTACAGAATACCGCGGCAAGGTTGATTTTTCGCTTGAACAGATTTGAGAGAGCTAGTCCTTTGCTGATGGAGTTGCATTGGTGAAAAAGAGGGTTCAATAAGGTTATATATGGATCAAATTCTGCTGGGTTAATTTCAGCTAGAAATATTCCAAAATCATTTAATGGTTCAAGAACTTTGCAACTAAACTAAATTTTCCTTCTGTTACATCTGTCCATCCTTAACATCTATTTTAGTCCACATTTCAGGGACCTAAACACTGGAAGAGTTTTAGCTTGAACCTTATTATCAATTTAGAAAAAGTTTAAAGATGTATCTATACTCTAAAATAATTATTAACAATGCATCAAAGTTCTGTTAATTGTAGATCCCCTGAGGGTAATCTTTCTCATAAACCATATTGAATCCTTTTTGAGATTTCTGGGATATAAGAAATGATATGCAATATGAAGATTCTTGTTGTCCCAGTACAGTAGTCCAACCATGCTCACAGGAAGGGATGGAAGAAGAGGAGACTCTACAATTTGTGCTGTAGAGTCCCCTAACATTCTGTTTGGTTAGTAGAGCCTTCTAGTGGCTCTATTAAAATACTTGAATTTATCTTGTGAATGCCCCCCACGTTTCCTGAATAAGGGGAGGGATGTCTTGACCAGTGAAGTTATGGTGGGAGAAGACACCTTTTGGAGGGAAACTGTGACTGGTATAAAACCCCGGTCCTGTTTTAATTTGTAATGTCTGACTTCTGTTTCCCTAGTCAACATACCACTGAATAAACAAGATAAAGTCTTTGGCTAGCCCAGCCATTACTCCAGGAAGGGAAAAAGAGTAGTGAGCAGTAACAGGGTTCTGCTCATCACTCCTTTTGTACATGTTGTATGGTATAAACTATAATGAGGGAGTAGTCTTGGGCTAATCTCTTTATAAAGATGGTTAAATTCCAATAAATAAATAATAGCCCATGGCTACTTTTCAGAAGGACAATAAAGAAGTGGAACCATTGGAAAAACTGGAGAAACAACAGGAAACTCTGCTTCTGAGAAACAGGAAGGGACACAGAGTATGTCCTTAGGATCTACAATGATAAAGGGCCTGATATTCAAAAACATTTAGGTCCCATGATACTTGAAGTACTGCAAGGCTGCTGCTAGAGGTTATGGCAGCTATTTTGAATAGCAGGTCACATCAGGTAGGAGGGAATGAGCATCACTTCTGGCCATTTTGCCCTAAACTACCATGGATCATCAAGGCAGGCCTGAGGCAGAGCCTATGGGGGTGAGGTGAAGAACTCAGTACAAGTTTAGATGTTCTTTGGGAGGATAAAGGAAGATCGTGAGGATTTGGAACCATTGAATTCCATCAACATTAACCCCCCCCCCCTTTTTTTTTACAAAGCCATAGCATGGTTTTTAGCTCCGGCTGCAGCGGTAATAGCTCTGATGCTCATAGGAATTCTATGTTCTTTTTATTAAGATTTTATAATACAAAGCCTACTGCAGCCTAATTTACCATGCCATTTGTTGAATCTGCCCCATATGTTTATTTGTTTTGGTTTTATTGTGTATGAGACAAATTTGTATGTATTTTGTAAGCAACCCAGATTTGTAGATGGGCCACATATAAGAACTGTTTATATAAATAAATAAATAAAATAAATATGATTCATTTATAAAAATGTGAAATAAAAACTCACCTATTCAAAAGGTGTTATTCCAAATTATCACCTATTGGTTAAAAGCTAAAAACAGAAAAAAAAATAACCAAGAACATCATTAAGTTTCAAACCATATAATAAACACTAACATCAATCCTGTTCCAAATAAAGGCTCAATGAAATAGCTACATATCCAAAGACAGTTTTTACCATGAGTGTTGCAGGCCTGTTTTGCACTGGCCTATTGTGACACATATGTCTAGGCAAAACATGGAATTTTTTGCAAGGTACTTGGGAACCGGATTGTTCACTGTTGGAACAGGATACTAAACTAGATGGTAACCTGACCCAGTATAGCTGTCTTTTAGCTGATTATCTTGAGCATTTAGGGCTGGATTTAGGGCAGTCTCAGCAGCCGCCTAAGAGGCTTTTGAGAATCACACATGGACGTCCTATATAGAATCGCATATGTCCTGATGGACAGACACCTAACCCCGCGTCCATGTCACAGGCGCCAGAGAATCATATTGTTGCTGAGTTTTCGTGGTAAGGGAATCTCCCTGCTGTGATCAACTTAGTGGCCATTTCAGGGAACCAGTCCCCCCCCCCCCATGAAGTTGGCCAGCAGGAGGGATGTCCGCTGCACTACCCACCAGGCTGCTCCAGATACCTGCTTGCAGCTCTACTGGAACTGGCCATAGTATCTGCAGCTGTCATAGAGACAGATATATTCTGTTTTGTGCAGATATTTGGGGAGTGGGATGAAGTCAGTGACCACTGGGGGATTGTGTGGGGACCAAATTTTCATCCCTCCAGTGATCATCTTACAGTTTGGGTACCATTTTGACCCTTATTCATTTTTAAAACAGGTCTAGCCCCAAATGTCCAAATTGACATTTTGTAAAATGTTTATCGCTGTAAAAAGTCCAGGGACAGACACACACAGATATAAAGCCAATTTCCTAACAGCAACTTGGCTACTAAGTGAGTACAGTTCTAGCTGACACAATGAGGTTGTCATTCTTCCTAAAATAATTGCAGCTATTAGTAATAGTAACAATAGCGGTAATGAACTAATTGGCATCTTCTGGAGATATGCTTTTGTTCCATTTTGTTTTTGAGATCCAATCTTGCCTGGACTGCCCAATGTCTTCCCCTGGAGGCCGAGTGTTCATACAGTACATAGCATTATAGACGAGACCCTGCTGGCAGAGATTTCTGATCAGCAGGCGCTGCCAGTAATAATACAGCTCTAGCTCATGCTCCAGACAAGCTACTTCAGGAGATATCAAATTGCAGTTTGATGCTGGCAGTAAGACGGCTAAAAATCCTGTTGCTTTTCTTTTTCTCTTTTGTTTCTTTCTTTCTTTTTAATATAATTTCAAGTAACAAGAGGTCCAGGGGCAATTGCTTGGAACTGAAGAGCGACATGAAAGTGTGGCACCAAGCCACAGAGTAATAATGAATGAAGCTTCTCCTGGAAAGAGAGGTGAGAGAGGAGGCAAAGCTAATCTATGCATTTCTTGCCTGTGGCTGGCCTCCCCCATTCTCTCCTGTAAGGCAATGAAATGACTTGTTTATGCCAGGACACTTCAACCTTTCGCAATCAATCCAATTGCTTCCAGACCATCTTTATTAAACTCAGAAGGTAATTGGATTATGTACTCATTTTCCATTCATTCGGATCCAATTAAACAGGGAATTAATGAGAGAGGAATAAGCAAGATTTCTTTCTCTCCTTATCTTCCAAGTCTAGCTTATGAAGGTCAAAAGCTGTGGGCTACATAAAATCTCCAGAAAAATAAGCAGTGAGGTTCCTGGATTTTACGGGTATCAACTCTGTTAAGCTAAAGGAGTACCTTAGGGAGCAATTAGATTTTTTTCATCTTTGTCTGACTTGCCTGTTAAAGGGGGGCATTTTTGACAGAACATCTAAGTCCGATTTTGCCAGATGCTTCCATTCAGAGATCCTGACCCCTGCCCTCCTCCCACACCCACTGCAGGACCCAACCCCTCATATGGGTGCCCTGGAAGTGATCCCCTCTTTGCCCAGTCTCTGGGAGTGGTTGCACCAAAGGTGACCCACACAAAACAGTTTCCATCTCCCAAATGTATCTAATCCTGTGTTGCTGCTGAAGTGTCTAACCTACCAATGTCATGCATTATGTCAGGGGGAGGGGGGAAGACTGAGGACTACCTGCTCCACTATGGACAGGGCTGGTTTCTGTATTTGGAGGACTTTTGGCTGCCTTACACTGGACATCTCTCTTCAGCTGCCTCCATTTCCTTTTGCAGTCCTCAGAGTTTCTGTTGTTGTGGTGGACAGCATTCAGGTGCTGACAAATGGCATCCCACTTTGCCTTTTGTGCATGCACAAAGTCATTGTCCTTGGGGGCACACAGGTGTGTGTGCCATGCCTGGATCTCCTGCACCAGCATCTCTACCTCAGCATCTGAAAAATTGACTTTTTAGCTGGGAGCCTGGGGCTGCTTTTTGGAAGCCATCTCCAATGGTAGCTGGAAAGGTTTGAAAATCCCATTCAGGACATTTATATAGTCATTTCTGGTGTTCCTAGTAGCACCTGTTTGTACGTTGAGGAAATGGACGTCTTATCTTTTGAATATGATCCAATTGGGAAGCTGTCTAGCAGAGGCGTTGGCTCTTAGTTGCTATTTTTGCATCTTGACTTCATCTGAATAGCCCCACTTCGGGAGGGGTTTTAAGACTTTGGTATGTGCTACACTAGAAATATGAACTGTTTGATACTCCATTATGTCTGCTGACCCCCCTGAAGTTCCTGTCTTTGGGTAAGTTATCACCTTTGATCAGACCAGTCCCCCCTAGCCTTTGTAGAGCAGCTAGTCTAGCTCCCTGCTAACATTTGACCTCTTGCTGTATTGGAGGACCTGGCTACTGGACAGCAGAAGCTATAGATACTGGCCACAAGAGAAGCTATGGATCTTGATCCTATGCCATTCCCTTCCCCTTAGTCTGTTGTGTGCCTCCTCCCTTTGACTCCCTCTCCCCCTTTGTGTGTCTGGGTCCTTTCCTGCACTTCTTTCCTCCCTAAGGTGACCATACGTCCCGTTTTCAAAGGGACAGTCCCATTTTCAGGCCGACCGTCCCGCTGTCCTGACCTACTGCTTCGGGACACCAAAAATGTCCCGTTTTCAGGGACAGCGTCCCGAAGCTGTGCGCTGGGACACCAGGACAGCCGATAACTTTCCCTCCCTGCAGCGCAGATTGAAAACCTGAGCCGCCGCCGCTGCTTCTTGTTCTTCCCAACGTCAATTTTGACGTGGAGAGGACATTCGGGGCCAGCCAATCGCTGCCTGACTGGCCCGAACTTCCTCTCCGACGTCAAAATTGACATCGGAAGAAGCCAAGAAGCAATGGCTGCGGCCCAGCGTTTCAATCGGCGTGGCAGGGAGGCAGACAGGCATGCAGCGGCGGTACATGGGCCGGCGGGTGGGCAGGGGATTGAATCGCGCGGGGGGGGGGGAGTAGAATCTGCGGGTGGGGGATGTGAATCAAGCACTGGAGAGAGGGAAGGAGGCAGGCTGGCAGGCTGGCTTCGGGAGAGGGACAAAGGCAAGAGGCACTGGGGGCACTAGGGACTCAGGACAGAGGCACTGGGGGGCACTATGGACATGGAAATGAGGCACTGGGGGCACTAGGGACACAGGACAGAGGCACTGGGGGGCACTATGGACATGGGAAGAAGGCACTGGGGGCACTAAGGACAAGACAGGCACTGGGGGGCACTATGGAAATGGGAAGAAGGCACTGGGGACACTAAGGACACAGGACAGGCACTGGGGGCACTATGGACATTGGAAGGAGGCACTAGGGGCACTAGGGACACAGGACAGAGGCACTGGGGGGCACTATGGACATGGGAAGGAGGCATTGGGGGCACTATGCACATGGGAAGGAGGCACTGGGGGCACTAGGGACACAGGACAGAGGCACTGGGGGGCACTAAGGACATAGGAAGGAAGGAGGGAGGGAATAAAAAGGGACAATTGTTGGGCCTTAGTAAAGAAAGAAAGAAATGAAAGAAAGGATACACAGTAAGAAGGAAATACAACCAGAGACTCATGAAATCACCAGACAGCAAAAGTAGGAAAAATGATTTTATTTTCAGTTTAGTGATCAAAACATGTCAGGTTTGAGAATTTATATCTGCTGTCTATATTTTGCACTATATTTGTCTATTTTTCTATAGTTACTGAGGTGACATTGCATATTTTAAAGTCATTCGCCTTGACATCTTTGAAACACCCCAAATATAAATGATAATTAACATTTTCTCTGCGTATAGTTTGCTTTGTAGTTTTTTTTTTATTTTAAGGTTACCATTATGAATTAATATGAAGATATTATGTGTACATGAAAAATGAACGGAAGAAATTGGGGGTGGGATTGTGGGCGGGGCTAGGGCAGGGTTAAGGCAGGACTAGGGCGGGATTGGGGTGGGGCTAGGGCGGGACTGACAATTAATAGATGTCCCCTTTTGATGAAAAAAAATAAATGGTCACGTTATTCCTCCCCCTTTGTATTGGCCCTGGACCTATCCTGCATTGCCTTTCTCCTGGGCCCATCCTGCACAATCTCACTCCCCCTTAGTGTGTACTGGCCATTCTTCCTCCCCCTTGGTCTGTCCTGTGCACCATCCCTATGACTCACCTCCCCCTAAATGTGTCCTGGGTCCCTCCTACACCCTTTCCTCCCACTTTATCTGTCCTGAGCCCATCCAGCAGCACATATCTTCCCCTTTGTGTTTCATGGTCCCTTCCAGCAGCACTCCCCATTTGTGAATCTTGGACATGCTTTTTTGAGAGGCCTGAAGAAACAATTTTGTGATATCATGAAACGTTGGCCATGGTCAGTGGATTATAACAGTGTTTACCAGCGATAATTTTCCTGCACGGAAGTGGCGGCTGTGATCAGAAACATAGGAGTGAATGCAGTGGAACACTTAAAGATAAGCTATATTTGCTTTCTACTTTGATTACATATTCAGTTTGCTAAGATATTTACCAGAGTATTTGAACTTTAAAACATCATGTTTAAAGGAGTTTTTTTGGCCGCTGATAGAAGCATCGGGGGAGGGGGGGTGAGCCAATAAGTGCATCTAGCTTTCTCTCATAGCCCTGGTGCAAAGTTGTACCCTGTGGCTTCTGAGGCCTTTTTTCCTCTTTAATTTTTCCTTTTGGAAATTTAAGGGTGAATTGTTAGCATAATATCCAGTATTTAATTAACTGTAGGGTGTCTGAATTCATTTGGATAATATTTACTCCAGTTCCTCTACTGTTTGAGTTGTGATTTGTGATACATTATTAACCATACATATATTTATACTTAAACTTAGACAGTTCTTAGTTAATATAAGTATAGGCAAGGTACTGTGAGCATAGATAGATATTACTTATACTTAAATAAAGATGTTCATGTGTCAAGAAAGTTAGTGTGATTAAGGCCCTATTTAACTTGCTCGGTCCTGTGATTTCCCTGGGAGTCTGTTCTTTGAGCTGTATAGCTGCTGTGAGGATTGTTTGAGGTCAGTGTGAAGATTGCTGGAATGAGCTGGGAAGTGAGAGAAACAATAATGATATGATTCACAAAATAACCTAATAGACTTATTGGGGTTCACGCTGGGACCATATGAAGGGCCACGTTTGGTTCTTCAGTGGGGCCTGCCGGTGGGAAAAACCAGCCTGGGCATCAGCCCTTTAAATCTAATATAATCTGGGATTTATGAGTCACACTATGCCTAAATAGGTTTGAGGCAATTTACAGCACAATTTTGTGATGGGATGAAGTTCCTCTTCCAGGCCAGCGGAGGGAGCCTAAGCAATTGAAAGAGCTAATCTGTATACCATCCAGCAAGGACTGCTGGGAGCTGGCCTCTCACCCTGAGGGAACAGTGGTGTTGAAAAGGACAGAGAAATCCAAGAGCTCCTTTGGGAGCTGGGTGACCCTTAGGATGATAAATGCCAGCTCCGTCTAACTCCTGGTAAGCTCAGTACTGGCTGGTGCTGACAGGAGGCCTGGTGCAGTAGAGGTGCTGATAGGGGGCATGGTGCAGCAGTCACACCCCACCCCCATATTGCTTACCTGGTAGAACTTAGAGGGACTAAGAGAACTCCAAAACTTGATGACAAATAGAGGTCCCAGTGAGAAAGTCCTTAGAGAGGAGATCTGAGAGGCTGGCAGCCAGAAAGACTGGTAATAGCACAGAGAAAGAGTCTACCTGGTAGAGACTGAAGAGCCCTCAAGCTTGACAACCAGGGGAGGGTCAGTGAGAGGGACTATTACTGAGTGAAAAGAAGATTTTTTTTTTGACTGATAACTAAATGTATTGATGATCATTTCTGACACTTCAGAATGGTGAATGAGGCCTACAAAGAGCGGCAGGCGTGGCTCTGGCTACCTTATTGGACAGACTGGATGGACCATAAAAATCTTTTTCTGTCATTTATTGTGCTACTGTGTTCATTCTTCTCTTTTAAATACAATTTTATAAAAATTCTTTTGGATTCAGTGATAAATGCTTTAAGTTAAGATAATTTTATTAAACTTTTTTTAAAAAATGTAGGCTCAATAATCAGCAGGACTGGCCACACTAGTGATTTTCAATATTAGCCTGCATACCTCTTAGCTTATTTATTATGTGCTGGTTCAGTTTAAATGTTTAATATTCATTTTTTGTTAGCATTTTACTTTCTTGAGTTGGTTTTCAAATGCTTAATATGAGAGAAAGGCACTGATCGTTCATGAGCTGTCTGATATGTTCTTTATTTATTAAGTTCTTTGGAGGATAACAATAGAACACATTCAGCATAAGCAGACAAATGCTAAAATGGAAAATAAAATTGCATCCTTATAGTAAAAAGAACAGCTGGATTTGTGAAAATTAAACAAACCCTTACTGGAAGAATGACTCAGATATCGGTAATGATACAAAATCCTTCCTAAAGCTAAAAATATACTGGGAGATCAGATAGTGTAATATCAACAGATTCAAATATCAAATTAAATTTGTGGTAGGTCCTCAATTTGCACAGCTCGATTATCAGGACAAGCCTGTAATGTCGAGCTGGAGCTGTATTCACCCATAAGGGTTATCAAAGCGTGAAAACAGCCCTGGACCTTTAATGCAATAGTGCAAATAGGTGTGCGAAATCACATCAAAACAATAAATCAAAATGGTCTCTCCAGTATATTTGTGTTCAATATTATATTGCTACTATAGTCCAAAATCAATTTGAGGTTCAACTTAGAAAATGTATCCTCCTCTGGCATCCAAAATACAATTGGAAATACAGTCCTTGACAAGAAAATGTACTTATCTCACAACAAATGGCATAGATAGAATAACAATTAGTCCATCACCCATGCTGTAATGTTGAATGCTCTACAGAGCTCCATTTCAGAGGTTAACAACCTACTTCCTCAGGAGTGATAGCACTGAAGTTCTCAAAATAGTAAAGAGGAGTAAGGAACTGCGAGAGGGCGAGTGAAAACTCAAATGGAAAATGATGCTTGTTGTAGAATTGTCTATATATGGGGCTATAACAGTGTGACCAGAATTGGGGGGTGGGGGGCCTAGAAACACACAGCCAGACACGACCAACAATACTGTAGAAAAGTTCTTTATTGGTTTTAAACAAAATACTCCCTGAAGCCTGTTGCTTCACAGGCTTGGGCACACAGGAAAATAGCCTCTTGATTTGACAAACAAAAGTCCAGAGCTGAGCTGAGCCTGGAGCTGTTACTGCCACACCAGAAACACAGACTGCAAAAATTCTTCTTCCAATCCGGTAGCAAAATCAGGTCCTAGCCAGACCTTAGGACAGGGCTCACATGTAGTTAGTAGAAAAAAATTGGCTTACCTCAGTCAAGCAGAGTGTCTGGATGTTAAAATCAAGGAATATGCTGGGGCCACTTCTTCCTCCTACTCCCCTGGGCCTCTGTAACCTAGTTTTGGCCCTGCCTTATATATTTTCTGGCAGATACTTCCCTGACTTCTGCTCATATCACTTCCTCCTAAGGAGGAGCTACCTATGTTAAGCAGGGGGAGTGGTAGTGCCATATAGACTCCTACACAGGGAACAAAATTGTTTGTGCAAATTCAGGCACACATCTAATTTGTGTGCACAATTTGAGTAACAAACCAATTAGCGCTGATAATTGGGGCTATTAATAAATTATTGGCATTGTCAATAATTAGAATTACATGCACATCTTGCTAGGATTTATTCTATAAAGAGGTGTGCATAAGTTCTTCTGCAAGGATCTGTAAAGGGGGTACGGGCATGGGTGGGTCATGGGCATTCCAAGAATTTGCACACATTGTTACAGAAATGCATGATCTGTGGTTAATTTAGGTGTGGGGATTTATACCAGGTTTCAGTTGATGTAAATCTTCATGCCTAAAAGTTAGGCACAGATTCTGGTGCTAGGTGCTGCTCTATAAGTGGCAACCAACTCAGAGCATTGTTTATAGAATAGTGTTTAGTTACCAGATGCTAGGGTCCACCTTGAAGGTTAGTGCCCAATATGTCAGCTTGAGTGGAGTTTTTTTTATGACCAAGGATGTGTCTTCTTCAAAATTTCTTTTCAACTTGGATTGTCTCCTAGATATGCTATTTGTCTTAGCCTGTGTGACACTGAGGTCCTTTTCTCCACATATTTGATCTATAGAGTTTATCTCTCTCACCAGACAGTTTTTGAATGTGTTTTGCTTTGACATACAGTGTAAATTTGCACTTTTCAAATTACTTATGCTTATATTTAAGTAAGATAGTTTGTTGCCATGTATGTATTAAATTTTAATTATGTTTTATGTAGTTTATATATATATATACTTTTAATGTACTGATATTATTTTATGCTGCTATTACTCACTTTGAGCATTTTTGACAAGCAAATAAGAACATAAGTATAGTCTTAATGGATCAGACCAATGGTCCATCAAGCCCAGTAGCCCATTCTCACAGTGCCCAATCCAAGTCACTAGTACCTGGCAAAAACCCAAAGAGTAGCAGCATTCCATGCTATCGATCCAGGACAAGCAGTGACTTCCTCCATGTCTTTCTCAAAAACAAACTATGGACTATATTTAAACCTTGTACAGTTTTTTGTATTTCTTGCTGATTTTTAAAAAAATCACAGAACTGGGGGCGTGGCTTGATGATCATGGCTACCAGATGTGCTGCATAAGCTCTCCTCCAGGACGGCAGGCTAAAACTACTCAAATATCTTCACACAGTGATCTCTGCCCTATATCCAAGTGCAGCTTTCAACTCTCCTTAACTATGTCTCTGAGTAAAACATCTAAAGGAGACTTACCGTCAACATCGGTGCCTTCTGGTAAGAGGTCTAAACATGAGGTTCCCCCCCCTGAAAAACATCAGCCGAAAACAATCGAATCTCAATTAGATCTCTTAGTGTCTGAAATGCGCGCTTTCAAGAATATAATGTCTAAACTGGTAGAGGAATCACAATTAATTTGCACTGAAATTGAGGCAATTAATGCCCAGTTCACCGATGCCAGACATAGAATTGACGCCCTTGAAAGTTTTCAAACACAGCATGCTCAGAATATGGATCTGATTCCTAAACACGAGCAGGAATTATCTACCCTGAAAATGGATTTTGAAGACCTGGCTAATAGGAGCCACAGAAACAATGTGAGAATTTTGGGCATTCCAGAATCATCTGAAGGAACGGATATGATTACCTTTCTTTCCCAACTTCTGCCTACCATATTGGACATTAAATTTGATCCCCTGCTGGAAATTGAGTGGGCACATCGTGTCCCATTGCGGCTTCTCCCAGAAAAGAAAACACCAAGGCCTATAGTACTTAAGGTGCTGTGCTATCAAAATACATTACAAACCCTCACCACTGGGAAAGAAAAGAAGCAGATCCTATATCAAGGAAGGAAGATACTAAGAACATAAGAACATAAGAAATGCCTCCGCTGGGTCAGACCCGAGGTCCATCGCGCCCAGCAGTCCGCTCACGCAGCGGCCCAACAGGTCCAGGACCTGTGCAGTAAATTTCTATCTATACCCCTCTATCCCCTTTTCCAGCAGGAATTTGTCCAAACCTTTCTTAAACCCCAGTACAGTACTCTGCCCTATAACTTCCTCTGGAATTGTATTCCAGGTGTCCACCACACGTTGTGTAAAGAAGAACTTCCTAGCATTAGTTTTGAATTTGCCTCCTTTCAACTTTTCCGAATGCCCTCTTGTTTTTTTATTTTCTGAAAGTTTGAAGAATCTGTCCCTCTCTACTCTCTCTATGCCCTTCATGATCTTGTAAGTCTCTATCATATCCCCTCTTAATCTTCTCTTTTCTAGGGAAAAGAGTCCCAGTTTTTCCAATCTCTCAGCATATGAAAGGCTTTCCATCCCCTTAATCAGTCGTGTTGCTCTCCTCTGAACTCTCTCGAGCAATGCCATATCCTTTTTAAGGTACGGTGACCAATACTGGACGCAGTACTCAAGATGTGGATGCACCATTGCCCGATACAGCGGTAGGATAACTTCTTTCGTTCTGGTTGTAATACCTTTCTTGATTATACCTAGCATTCTATTCGCTGTATACTACTTGTTCCAGAATTGGCAAAAACCACGGCAGCTCGCAGAAAACAATTCCTCCAACAACGTCAAGATTTGAAAGACATTGGTGCTAGGTTTGGCCTTCTTTATCCAGCCAAAATGTTTATCACGCACAATAACAAAACAATCACATATCTTGATCCGGTTAAACTTCAGGAATATATTGTTCAAATCTATTTTATTAAGCATCAGTAAACACAACAGCAATAACAACCATAGGATGTACTTTCATCAAACACCCGTAGAGGACTGGACTCTTATGTCCCCTCCAGACCCACCATACCCCCCCACGACAAAGAAGCCCCCTACCCCCCACCCACCCCTCCCCATCCCCCCACTGATACAGAAAAACTCGTAAGCAGGGAACAACAGAAACACCTAGAAGCACAGTTTCAGAGGTTGAGTCTATTCAAGACCCGGCTACGACTCTCAGGAGTCAAAATGTTCAAATATGGAGTCCAAGTGTGAACAAAGTCTCTGCTCCGGCGTCGAGAAGAACGAGCCAAACGGGCCTCCCAACCCATAAGTTCATGAAGGCGATTCCTCCAGTACCAGAATGAAGGTGGTTCAGAAGACAGCCAGCAACACAAGATACATTTCTTCCCCAAAATAAAACATTTACTAAGAAATAATTTTTCATAAGAAGTGTACATGTATAAGAATGAGAAATGGGCAAACAGCATAGACTGCACGGAGACTGGCACAGAGGTCCGCAACAAGCCCTGTAAAAAGGAGGCCATGTCCGTCCAGAAGGTCTGAATCCCCTCACAACTCCAAATACCATGAAAGTAAGAATTTACCTCCACCGAACAGCGGATGCATAACTGAGTATCAATACAATCCATATGGTAAGCCTGACTCTGGGAAGCATAGGCCCGCAGGACAGTTCGAAAGTGACATTCACGTAACTCAGCACTATGTACCAAGCCCGCAGTTCGATTCAGGGTTTTTAACAAGAAATTGTCCCCCAAGTCCCTACCCAAGTCCCGCTGCCATGCTTCCAAAATACCGGGGAAAACCCTAGGCGGGCAAAGAGCCAGAATCCGGCCATGCAAAGCAGATATAGAGACCCTGGTATCAGGATCTGCAGCCAAAAGTGCAGAGCTGGGTCCCAAAATCCCCCTGGAAGGAAGTCCCCTGGAGGGAAGCCACATAGTGACTGAGTTGACAATAAGCAAATGGAAGGCCAATCTCAGGGACCCCCCTCCCCGCCAACTCAGCATAAGGTAAGAGAGACCCATCATCCCGCAGAACATGCCGCAACTGTTCCACCCCCCGCGCCCTCCAGCGACCGAACACGGAAGGTCCAACCCCCGGAGGGAAAGCTAAATTCCCCGCCAACAGTAGAAATACACTAGAATGAGAGTCCTGATTCCACAACCGAAGGATTTGATGCCACACTGTCCACAAGGACCGAAACAAAATACTACGCCTACAGGGTCGCGGCAGTTTAGACAACGGGGCATGGAGGAGATACAAGAGATGAAGAGGATAGAAATGATCCCGCTCCAGAGAAAGATCCGTATAAAAAGCGGTACCAACACCCAATCACTAAGATGAGAAGCAAACAGGCCTGGTTATAAACCCTGATGTCAGGCACCCCCAAACCACCCCCATGGGCAGGCCCCACCAACAAGGACCATTTCAGTTTAGGTCTGCGTCCACCCCAACAAAACCGGATCAATAGGGAGGTGAGGGAACGAATATCCCTCTGCAACAAAGAAAGGGGAAGAGTCTGAAGAACGTAAAGCCACCTCGGGAAAACAACCATACGAAATAAATGAATTCTCCCCAACAGAGACAGCGGCAACGCCTGCCATTTGGCTAGCAACAGTTTAGTATCCGCCAGGAGTTTATCTATGTTAAGACGATACAGTTGGGCCACATCCATAGTCAGCCTAATCCCCAGATATCTAAAAGAGGTGTCAGCCCAGCGCAACGGAAAACTATCCCCCCACAACCGCTGAAGATGAACCGAGGAAACAAGCGCCTCAGATTTCGCAAAATTCAAGGCGAAGCCAGAGAAATCTCCATATTCCCGAAGATTTTCCAACAATACGGGCAAGGAACGCTGCGGGTCCGTTAAAAAAACCAAGAGATCATCCGCAAACGCCGCCAGTTTAAAATGGGAATCTCCCAGGACCAATCCCCGAATATCCGCATTTGCCTGAAGCTCCCGAAGTAGAGGATCTAAAGAAAGCACAAAGAGGAGCGGCGACAAGGGACAGCCCTGGCGAGTCCCTCGGCCAATAGGAAAAAAACCAGAGCAAGTCCCATTAACTAAAATCCGCGCCTCTGGATCACTATACAGTGCCTGGATTGCTCCAAAAAAGAAGGAGCCCAAACCATACGTCCTCAGCACCGCAAAAAGGTAACCCCACCGCACCTTATCAAACGCCTTCTCTGCGTCAAAACTGATGAGCATGGCGGGGCTACCGTCCTGTCCCACCCGTTCTAACTCCAACAAGATGCGCCGGATATTCTTAGCCACCGGCCTATTACGCACAAACCCCACCTGAGAGTCTGAGATCACCGATGGCAAAACACGCGCCAGGCGGTTAGCCAAAAGTTTAGCCAAAAGCTTCGCCTCATAATTCAACAATGAGATAGGACGATACGATTCAGGCAAAAGAGGGTCCTTACCAGGCTTCGGGAGAACTATAATAGACGCTAGATTTATGTAGCGAGGGAGAAAGCCCTTAGCAACACTCAGATTATAAACCTCAGCCAGCACTGGCGCTACGTCCGCCACCAACAACTTATAGAACTCACTCCGAAACCCATCCAGGCCTGGTGCTTTGCCCAACGAACTGACCCCTATCGCCCCTTCCACCTCCTCTGCGGTAATAGGAAGATCCAAAACGGCTGCATCCCGCTGAGATAAACAAGGCAAATCTAGGCTGTCCAGATAAAGTTGCCCATCCAAAAGCTCGGGGCCTTGATCAGTATACACCTCAGCAAAAAACTCCCGCAATAATTCACATATCTCCCCCGGCCGATGATGCAGCACCCCAGAAGAGCCCCGAAGAGCAGTTATGCTCTCAGGTCCACCCCTCGGATGCCCCAGGTGGGCCAACAATCGACTACTCTTATTCGCAAACCGAAATAAATGAAACTTAAAGTACTCCCTCGTCCGCAAAGCCCGAAGATGCAACAATTCATTCAGTTCCTGCTGGACCTCTAAAAGCTGCGCCCGAAGCGAGAAGGAGGGCGCCCTGCCATATTGGCGTCTCAACACAGTCGCCTTCCGCTCCAGAGCCAAAACCTGCCTATGCTTCCGCTTCGACTCCCTGGCCACATAAGAAATGACATCCCCCCGTAAGACAGCCTTAGCCGTCTCCCAGTAGAGAATGGGAATCATCCCGATGCTGCTGATTGTTAACTTGAAAATCACGCCAGCACTGTATCAAAAACTCGTGAAAACGGGTATCCCTATACAGGTAGCAGGGAAACCGCCAGGACTCTCTGTTGTTCAAAGAGTCTCCCCAAGTCCACCGAAATCCCACCCAAGCGTGGTCAGATATTTCAATGGGGCCCATTTCAACCCTCATTACCCGGGGAAGCAGCACGCGAGAAATAAGAATAAAATCAATTCGAGAAAGCGTCCCGTGCGCCCTGGACAAGTGGAAGTAATCCCTCTCCAACGGGTGTAACACCCGCCACACGTCAAGCAACCCCAAGGTGGATTCCAAAAGTTGACCACCCATATAAAGCTTGGAGGTCTCTCTACCCGACGAAGCAGAGCGATCCAACTTCGGGTCTGATACCTCATTAAAGTCCCCACCCACCAGCATCGGAACATCTCCAAACTGTAAGAGTTGATTGCGGAGCCCCCTAAAAAACCTGGCCGAAGGATTATTAGGAGCGTAAACATTGCAGAGCAAAAGTGGCCGATTATCAAGTAACACTAAGGCAGTTATGTAACGCCCACTAGGGTCGCGGAACACTTTCTGTGTGAGTAAACGAAGACCCTTACGGAACAAAATAATAACACCTCCCTTTCCCCCCACAGCGGGCGCCTCCAAATAGGAACCCACCCACCAGGTACAGAGCTTGGCATGCTCCACTGAGGATAAACGGGTCTCCTGTAAAAAGGCAATAGAGGTTTTAGAACGATTTAAACGCTGCAATATTTTGGAACGCTTAATAGGGGAGTGAATCCCCCCAACATTCCAAGAAGTTAGAGTGTATTCCAGAGTAAACCTCTCAATAGCCCAGTCACACAAGAAGAAAGAACCAGTATAGTGCCAGAGAAGCGTCCCAGCCACCGCTTCCCCGGCTTCTCGCCCCCATTTGCCCCAAGAATCAAGCCATACCCCTGCCTCCAAGTCAAACCCCTAGCACAGTGACCCCAAACCCCCCCCAAAATTCCACCGAATCCCCGGCCCCCAGTGAGCCCCACCCCCACCCCCAACTCCCCCCACCCCACCCCACAAACCCCCCTCCACCACCAACCCTCCCCCGATCTACACCCAAGACACCCCAGAAAGGGCATCACTTCCAGGAAACTAGGTACACCCTCCCACGGGATAAGGACCAGTACCCCCCGACCCACAACCCCAAAACTCCGAAAATAGTAAGAGACAGCCACCATCATCCAAACCCCCAAGAACACTCAGCCTACCCCTCCCCTCCCCTAACACCACAGCCACTACAACAACCCTCGAAGCCCACTCACCAATCCCAATTCCCAATGCTCAAACCGGTTAGAGCAGGAACAGACCCAAGCTAACAGAGAACAACCAGGTCAATCCCCCTCCATCCACACACACACCAACCAGGCAGTCCTTCCAAACAACACAGGGACCCCACGCAGGGGGAGAAGAAAGAAACCCCCAGTCCAAACTCAAACCACAGACCAGTCCCCAAAAATGGGTCTCCTCAGTCCACTGCAGCTCCCGGAAGTGGGTCTTCTGGCATCATCTCCGTCACAAAACGCTGAGCGGCCTCCAAGGTGTCGAAATGATGAGTGTTACCCAGATGTGTCAGTCTCAGGCGCGCCGGGTATTGCAGAGAAAAAGCAATGTGACGCTGGATGAGACGGGTGCAGAGAGGTGAAAACCTGCGCCGTGCCTGAGAGACCTCCGCCGAATAGTCCTGGAAACAAAGAATCGGCTTTTTGTCATACGAGAGCTTCTTGCCCTGCCGCAACGCACGCAGGACCTCCATCTTGTGATGATAATTCAGGATACGGCAGATGACCACTCGAGGTCTGTCAGCATTCTCTCTCCGCTGCCCCAAGCGATGTGCCCTCTCCACCCTCAGGGGGCCCGAAGAAGATGGTATAGACAAAGACTCAGGCAACCAGCGTTCCAATAACGCCCCCAGCTCCACATCCCGCACCGATTCAGGCAGGCCAACAAACCGAAGATTATTACGGCGGGACCTATTCTCCAGGTCATCCACCTTGGCACGCAACGCCGCCAACGCTGTAGTGTGGGCTGACTGCTCCTGGGCAAGCTGCTGGACGTGATCCTCAGCCGCACTCACCCGCTGCTGAGTCTCCTTGACCTCTGATGTAAGGGAGGCAAAGCGCTGGTCCAACGTGTCCAGTTTATCTAGGATGCGCTGAAGTTTGTCCCCCAGAGAGCTCTCTAGGGCAGCCTGAACCTCTGCCGTGACAGCGGTAACCCAGGAGAAGTGAGGAGCCTCCGGCGACGGGGGCGCCCCGGGATCCGCCATCTTGGCCTCAGGCAGCTTACTCCGCTCCCGATCCTTCCGGGCCGCCTTAGCTGCCATGGTGACCCCTCCTAGGCTCCCAAATCCTGCCACGCCACCAAGAATCGTCCCAGCACCAGGAGGAAACCAAGCCCAAAATCAGTCCTGCAGTGGAAAACCACGCCGCGCGCCGGTGGGCAGTGTCGCAGCCACACACCTCCCGCGGCGCCACATGACCGCCGGGAGTCCCGGGACCAAAACAGCAGGGCCGCCAAGCAAATCGGGGCTGGATCGCGCCGCTCCTCCAACTATCTCCCCAGCACAGGGAGATCACCGCACCCGAAACCGGCCTGCAGATAAGGAGCCACACCGCTTGTCAGTGAGCAGAGGCGCAGCCGTTCCCCGGCGGCGGCGCCACGTGGCCTCCGGGCGTCCTGTGACCGCAACAGCAGGGCAGCGACGAAAAAAAACAAAAAAACGATTCGAGTCTCACCGCGTCTCCCACACACTCCTCAGCGCCGCGGGAGACCCGAACCAGAGGGAGGAATGCAGTTAAAGTTCCGCGCCGAGGTCGGGTGTATCGGAGCTGTAGAAACACGCTGTCTCTTCAGGAATATATTGACTCCATCAAAATGCAATGATTGTAGCTCACCATATCCCCTACCATCTCTTTTCTATTGCTGTGTGAGGTTTAATAACATCCATTCACATCATTATGTCGCTCAGGGGGACTGCTTCCAGTGTGGAGGTCAGCTGTTGAGGTTTTAATCCCACCCGGATTTCTCATTTCACGTTACTTTGACATATCGCTGGCACTGTTTTGCCTTTCTTTTTGTTTTGATATGTCATTATGTTATTTCCACAAGTTCCAGAGGTTTATATGTTGGTGTTCTAACTTGCTAATATCTTTCAATACTTGTTGCTTATTGATCATTACTTATATGATATTTCTCATACTGAACGATATTTATCACATGTATTTCCATGACTAATTTACATATACTATCTTTTAACGTCAATGGCTTGAATCACTGTATTAAGCGCAAAAAAGTGACTAACTATTTATGTTCTTTGCATCCTGATATTATTCTATTTCAGGAAACCCATCTCTCTTTCTCTGACAGTGCTAAAACAGTTCTTAGAGGTTACAATGCTCCTATTTTTTCATCTGCCATCAAGAAAAAGAATGGAGTCTCCATTTACATTAAATCTACCCTTTCTATTAATGTAATCAAACAAGACTCAGACTCTGAGGGAAGGTGGTGCCTAATCCTGTTGTCCATAGGCAAAACGGCACTACTTTTACTTAACATTTACGCCCTTGTCACAGATTCACCTGACTTTTTCTGCACACTACAACATACTTTATTACAGTTCCCAGATACTCCAATTATAATGGGTGGAGATTACAATCAGCCACTTGATTACATTTTGGATAGAACTTTGACATGCCGCCCATCTAAATCAAAAACGAGAGAAGAAATAAGCTCTCTCATAGTTAATCACAATCTCATAGATCCTTGGAGAATTCTGAACCCTATGGCACGAGAATTTACACACTTTTCAGCTCCACTATTTATCATCGTGCATCATTAAAACTGAGATTCACTCAGCCCTCATTTTGGACCATGCACTGGTATCCTTACACATCAGATTCTTAGATACACCTCCAGTTAAACAGTCGTGGTGTCTCAACAATCATCTACTAGCCAATGAGGAAATTGTACAAAAACTAAAACTATTTACAGAGAATTTCTTCCTCACCAACTCATCTCCTGATCTCTCTCCTGCAACAGTGTGCGAGGCATACAAAGCCACATTAAGAGGCTTGGCAAAGGAAACAATCGAATCATCAATTCAAAACACTAGAAACTGAAATTAAACATGTGGAGGGGCATAATCGAAAGGGACGTCTAAGTCCGTTTACGTCCACCTCGCAAGTCGTCCAAAGTTAAAAAGAGCTTAAGACACATTTTCAAAAGAGACGTCCAACTTTTTTTTACTTTCGAAAATCGTCTAATTATACGTCCTGCTGATCTGATCGTACAAGCTGCTAAATCATCCATCTGTATACCACATTTCCGTCCAACTTTCCGTCCAAGTCCAAAATGCCTAGAACAAGCCCTGTGGACGTGGGAGAGGTCTGCAAAGTGATGGACTGCACACCCAGACATGTCACCTAAATAGTGGGATACCTTACAGGGTACTGCTGTGAACTTCACAAAAAGAGTGCCATGGCTTCTCCTCACTACAGCTTCCTTATAGGTGATGGTGAGCCCCCCAAACTACCTCCAGAATCCCCTAGACTCACTTATCTACCACCTCAATAGCCCTTATGGCTGCAGGAGCCACTTGTATGCCAGTAAAAAAGGGATTTGGGGGTATATAGGGCAGTGCACATGTTTCAGTATTAATGCAGTGATTACAGGGGCTTATGGGCATGGTTCCTACTCTCTATGAGTCCCTAACCCACCCCCAAGATGACATAAGCTGCCTCTAGGCTGGACGACTAGGCTTTCCTATGCCAGGCGGCCAGGTGATGATGGTCTGGAGGCTGAAATTTAAAGTTGTGAATAAAATTTTTATGGGAGTGGGGGGGTTGGTGATCACTGGGGTAGTGTGTGGGGGTCTGTGTTATGTGTTTGCAGTGCTTTTCTGGTGAGTTTAGATGGGTTTTTGTGACTTAGACCATGTTTTACAACGTCCAAGTTCCATCTAGACTCTTGTAAAACTTTCGGTTATAAATGCTGTACTACTAAGTCTAAGCTGGCCCATGTCATGCCCAATTCCCGTCCTTGACACACCTCCTGAAATGCCCCATTTAGCTTTGGATGTTGAGCGCCACTATGAAGGCCTAGGTCATTTTATAAATACGTCCAAAACCCGGTTTTATTCTCGGCGCTTGGACGTTTTTGAGAAATATTCGTCCAAGTGCCGACTTAGGCCGGTCATTGGACGTTTTACTCTTTCGATTATGAGCCCCCTAGAGACTAACTATATCAATAACTTGCTTGACTCTCAACTTCTAGCCCTACTGACCAAAAAGAAATATGAATATAACACTGTAGCTTCTCAATGTGCAAATAATGACATTTATTTAATGAAATCCGGACATTACATTGGCAATAATAAAATGGGGAAGTCTTTTGCCCAATACCTTAAAGGGACAAAAAGAACATTTTCACATTAACTCCATTAAAACCACTCAAAACAGTATTACCACAGATGAAATCAGTATACAAGCTGAATTTGAAAGTTTTTATGCACAACTATATCGTTCTGAATCCTCTTCTGAGGAAGAGATTAGTAAATATTTAGACAACATAGTACACCCTAGTCTCCCTGCTAGCCTCAAAGCTGATATGGATGCACCGATAACTATACATGATCTTGCTACCACATCTTTGGCATCTAACAAGTCACCGGGCCCGGATGGTCTTCCGTGCAAATTTTTCAAAACTTTTGCCTCACATTAAAAAAAAATATTTACTGCCGTATTTTAATTTTGTTCATGACCACCCTACATTACAGCGTAACTTTGCTGAAGCTCATATTATAATCTTTCCCAAACCTGATAGAGACCCAACCCTAGTAAAGAATTATAGACCAATTTCCCTTTTAAATACTGATTATAAAATCCTCGCCAAAATTCTAGCCACACATCTGAATAAAGTGATTGAACAATTAATTCTACCCAACCAAGTCGGATTCATTAAACATCGATACATCGGAGATAATCTTCGGATCTTTCATAATTTGAATGCCCTTGCAAAGACCATCTCAGATTCTGTAGCGGGCCTCACTATTGATGCGGAAAAAGCTTTTGATAAAGTTGAATGGAAATTCCTACTGCAGGTTCTGAGATGGTTTAATTTTGGAGAAAACTTTATATCCTGGATTCAATCTATATACTGGCAACCTTCTTCCAAAATTTCGATCAATGAGTCCCTCACCAAACCTATTTTGTTAGAAAGAGGTACTCATCAGGGCTGTCCTCTCTCACCACTCTTATTTAACCTTTCACTTGAACCTTTATTATCAGCAATTTGACAATCTAATACCATACAAGGTTTGCCTTCTTTAACTAGAGAACTTAAATTAGCAGCATATGCCGATGATGTTATGTTATTTCTTCGCAATCCAGTCACATCCCTTCCAGCTTTCATCCATACCACAAAACTATATTCTACCTATTCAGGTTATACTGTTAATTGGGAAAAATCTGTAATATTTCCTCTTAATGATCACATTACACAATCAGATGTTAAAGAATTTAAATTTGCATGGTCTTATGGCCCCATCAAATATTTAGGCACCTATATACATAATGATCCCACAGTTTCCACTGACAGGAATCTATTAAAATGAAAAGATCTCATTACTAACTCCCTCTCTAAATGGTCACCGCTATATCTTTCCTGGTGGGGTCGTGTGTCTACTATTAAGATGACACTAGCACCACAAATTCTTTATATACTCCTTATGCTACCCAATCTTTGTAAACCCTCTCTCTACCGATTGATAGATAGTATACTGAATGACTTCATATGGAAACATAAACGTCCTAAAATATCCATCAATAAATTAAAGGCTTCTAAGATCCATGGTGGTGTTAATCTACCAGATTTTTATCGATATCATCTAGTCCAGCGGTCTCAAACTCGCGGCCCCCCTGGCACTGTTTTGCAGCCCACGGTCTGTCCTCTCCACTTCACAGGTTTTCCGATTGTGGAGAGGACAATCGCATACAGACCACGACTGCTGTAAATGACTTGCTTCTCTGGAGGGAATGTCGCCAAATGGCCTCCTGGTGGCGCTGTGCTTCTCCCAGTCTCAGCCTCCCTCTGTCCCCTTTAGCTTGCGTCTCTAGTCAGCATGAATGTCAGCGAGCGGCCGCTGGGTTGCGCTATGCATCTCGTGGTCTCAGCCTCCCTCCGCCCCCCTCTCAGCCCAGATCCGGAGCGCATGGCTCACTCTGCCCTGCAGCTCACCTGCAAGAATCGGAACCGAACGAGGCATCCCAGGCTGTGGTGACGGTTACAGTGTAGGGCTGTAGGCCTTTGGCAAGTATGTGAAAAATGTGTTTCTTTGGAAATTGCAATTGTCTGTCACACAGAAATTTTTTTTTTTAACCCCCTATGATTTCTCCTGTGGTGGTGTTTCTTCACATAGACTTTGATTTATTACAATTGTCTGTCACACAGAAATTTTTTTTGACCCCCTCCTATGATTTCTCCTGTGGTGGTGTTTCTTCACATTGGCCTATGTCAGTGGTCGGCAAAATGTGGCTGACGAGCCGCATACGGCTCGTCTAAAGCAGGGGTCCCCAACCTGCTTCCCTTCTCACTGCTCGCCCCCAAGCCACCGCCATTGGGGAACAGGCTGCCATTGGGGAATAGGATAACACCACCGCAATCGGGGAACAGGCCAGCGCCGTGTTCTTAGCTCTCCCTGCTTATCTTCACCAGCACAGAGCCGACCACTTCTCGCCACCCGACGTCAATTCTAACGTCGGAGAAGAAGTTCTGGGCCAACCAATCGCTGCCTGGCTGGCCCAGAACTTCCTCTTGGATGGCAAAATTGACATCGGGTGGTAAGAATTGGTCGGCTCCGCACTGTGGAAGATAAGTAGGGAGAGCTAAGAACTCGGCGCCAGCCTGTTCCCCTATGGCAGCAGTGGCGGCCTGTTCCCCAATGGTAGTGGCTTGGGGAGGGCAGGGAGAAATAAAGAAAGAAAGGGGGGGACAGGAAGACAGAAAGAAAGAAGGGAGATGGGACACAGACAGAAAGGGAGTATGGAGAGAGAAAGACAGAAAGAAAGGGCATGGAGAAAGAAAAAAAAAGAAAGAAAGGGGGCATGGAGAGAGAAAGAAAAAAGGGGCAGGGTGAAAGAAATAAAAAGTTGGGGAGGGAAGGAGACAGATGCCAGACCAGGGGACAGGAAGGAAGGAGAGAGGGAGAGAAAGAAAGGAAAGAGATGTCAGACCATGGAAATAGGGACGGAAGAAGAGAGAGAAGGAAGGGAAGGGAAGACATGGAAACGTAGATTTTGAAAAAAAAGCAGAAAAATTGAAAATTAAGTTAATGTCAAAGATGGATGCAAGGCAGAAAGTGAAGACGGAGAGAAAAACAGTCAAAGGATAAGTAGGCCCTGGAAACATAGTTAAAAGCACAGAAAAATAAAGTCACCAGCCAACAAAGGTAGGGAAAATGATTATATTTTCAATATAGTGACTGAAATGTGTCAGTTTTGAGAAAGGAAAGATATTAAACTTTAAATGTGAGGGCTGCAGAAAAAATAGGATACTTGGAGGGCCGCAGAAAAAATAGTTAATGTCTTATTAAAGAAATGACATTTTTGCATAAGGTAAAATTATAGTTTATAAATAACTATAAAGAGTTTTACCTCATGCAAAGTTGTAATTTCTTTAATAAGACATTAACTATTTTTTCTGCAGTCCTCCAAGTACCTACAAATTCAAAATATGGCCCCACAAAGGGTTTGAGTTTGAGACCACTGATCTAACCTCTTTAGCCAAGTATGGATCTGCATGGTTTCTACATGATGCCTCCTTAACAGCAACACCCCAACCCTCTTGGCTAGAGTTGAAAATTCATCTATGCATACCTATCCCTCTTAACTGTTTACCTACCATGTCAACGCCATCACAGTTGAAACATTACACTCTTTTCTCTGCAACGACATCAGCTCTAAAAACCTTGGATCTTATTGCTACAAACTCTATCTTCACCCATAAAGATATGTCCATATGGAACAATTCTAAATAGAAATACAAAAATAGATTTCTGAATTGGAAACAGTGGAAAGACAAAGGTATAAGGCAAGTTAACCAACTCTATAAGGGAGATATTCTCTTGTCCTTCCCAGAGTTTTGTCTTCCAAACATAATCAATGGTCCTTATTGACTTCACTTCTCTCTACCACTCAATTTTCCAAGGGCAGCTGTATTAGGAAATGGTGTACATCTGTTAGATCTACTGGAAAAGAAATTTCTACCTTTTATAAATTGTATAGAGCACTCATTACCCATCACCCAGTGTACTCATGAATAAATGGTCCCAGGAGTTTCATATAGATCCCTCCACTGTTGACTGGAACAGATTTTGGTCCAAGGTTAACTGTCCTTTACTGTCTGCCAGCATGACCCAATTTTTATTATTTCTTATGTGGAGAGCCATATAGACCCCCTATAAGATGAAGAAGGCTAAACTTCTGCCCAATGATCTTTGCTGGCATTGTACTCTATCCCATATGCTTTTCACTTGTACTAGTGTTCAGCCCTTTTGGGAACAAATATGGGCCACAGTCTGCTCCATTTCCTCTTGTACTGCTGACGTGTCTTTTGACATTATTATTATGCGCTCTCTACATCCTTGCTTTTTAACTTGCTCATGTGATCCTAAATTGATAGATATCATGTTCTCTACTGGGATTCAACAGGTTCTGCAATTTGGGAAAAATGCTTTTTCCCTCAGTTATGCTTTTTGGTGGAACTCCATATGTTTATTCAAGAGATTTGAGCAATATGCTTATGAGAAACATTGTCCATCTCAACTAAGACTTACTAGTAATATATGGCAACCCATTGACGTATATCTTCAAACCCTGTAACTGCTCCTTATTTTGATAATGCTTTCACAATGGGACATTTCTGTTTATTGTTCATACGTGTAAACCTTTGTGAACCATACTTGTTATTCATTATATCTACTTGTATTTGTTAAAAACTAATAAACAAATTGAACTAAAAAAAATATAATCACAGAACTACAGTATATTTTTTATGAATACAGAATGAGAAACATGGTTGTACATCACCTCTGTTAATGTTCCATTCTGGGTGTCTTTCTCTTTTTTTTTATGATATGCATGACTCAACAGAAAAGTTCCATTCAAAATTATTGCTTTCTAATGTGCTGCAAAAATGTTATTGAAGGGTTCTGATCAGCTTTGCTCCATTTTGCAAGACACTCTTTTCATAAAATAATTTCACAAGAGGGCTTCAGGAACTCCCAGGCAGCATACTGCATCACACAACTATTGTTTATTTTTAACTTCCTGAGATTAATGCTGTTGTCAGTTCATCTGGTTGTCACCATGTTTTATCACTTTATCAGTAGACCCAGGGCTAATTCGTTTCAGCACCAGGGAGAGCAGCTTCTCCTGCATGAAAAGAGCCAGCTGTGAAAACAGACTTAAGGATCTGTCTTGTTAAAAGAGATTGAGATTCAACTCTTGAACATCAGGGAGACCACACAATGGCATAGAGATATCCTGATAGACTATAGTAATATGCAGCTGGATATTCAGCCAAATATTTTTAAAAAGAAAAACCTGTACAATTTTTGTTCAGAACAATAAACTGAACAAAGGTTTGTTTGGGGTGGGTTTTTTTTCTCTTTTTTTTGTTTTTCTTATTAAATGCCTTCTGAAAATCCAGATACAACTGGTTAACACATCTCCACTTTCATATGCCTAATAATTCTGTTCTTAATAACAGCTTCTACTATTTTAACTCACACAAATTTCAGGTAATAAATAGAAATTAAAAAGAAAATGAAAGAAGATAATGCCTTTTTTAAAATTTGAACAAGTCCCTGCAAATTGTTCCAGCACATATTACAGGACCTCACCTTTACCCACATGAGTAAAACGATCAATAAAAATGGATCCTACTCATGCTCTCCTTCAAATAGAGTATATACAGTATATTCAGTGCAGAAAACAGGAAGAAAGGTGCTGTACTGGGGAGATGGGCCAGATGCTAAAGACAAGAATCAATTCACATAAGTACCTCATCGACACCAAAAAATAATCTAAAGCGACACTTCTGTGGGACAGCATTTTTCAGTTTTCAAGACCAGACTACTGCATCAACTTTATTTTTATTTATTCTATTTTCTATACCATTCTCCCAGGGGAGCTAAGAATGGGTTACATGAATGTATTCAGGTACTCAAAGCATTTTTCTCTGTCTGCCCTGGTGGGTTCACAATCTATCTAATGTTCCTGGGGCAATGGGGGGATTAAGTGATTTGCCCAGGGTCACATGGAGCAGTGTGGATTTGAACCCACAACTGCAGGGTGCTGAGGCTGTAGCTTTAACTACTGTACCACACTCCCTTATGACCTTATACTAAAAGAATGCTAAAAGGAAATTATAAAAACAACCAACAAAATATAGGACTTGTAAACACAATTGTCTCCAATACATGTGATTCACCATGCAAAAAAGCTCTCAGACGCCTGCGCTGATTGCTTACAGAGGTTTAAATCAGCTTTTAGTAGATAAATGGTATCTTTCATTGAGCTTAATGCGTTCTATTTATTTAAATAATTTTTTAGCATGATTCTTATCATTTTTTAGTATGATTCTTATAGTTTTCAAGAAATGCTTAATAGCATTGGCATTAACAACGACAGAGACCAGCACTTATCTTAAAGTCTGTCAGACGGTTCTTCTGTTATAAACACTGGTAGCCTCTGTTCATGGCCCAACGGGACCTGTTTTGCCAATTTATTGGCTTCTTCAGGGGTCTACATTCCAGTGAACAGCTTTGCTTCCATTCATAAGCAAAAAATGGAAGCAAAGCTGTTCACTGGAACATAGACCCCTGAAGAAGCCATGAAGAGACGCTACAAGTGTTTATGACAGAAGAACCAGCTGACAGACTTTAAGATAAGTGCTGGTCTCTGTCGTTGTTAATGCCAATGCTATTAAGCATTTCTTGAAAATTATATTTAAGAATCATACTAAAAAATTATTTACAAAATCGAACGCATTAAGCTCAATGAAAGATACTATTTACCTGCTAAAAGCTGATTTAGACCTCTGTGAGCAATCAGCACAGGCATCTGAGAGCTTTTTTGCGTGGTGAATCACACACGTATTGGAGACAATTGTGTTTAGAAGTCCTATATTTTGTTGGTTGAGAGACGGGGAGGACTTTTTCCATTGTTTGTGCATTAATTATAAAAAAATACAGGAAGATAAGACATTTGAAGTTAAGATGATGAAATATTTTGACACCAACAAAACAGTACTTAATAGATATGTGGGTGTCCTATCACATTATAAACAATAAAATTATAATGCTTTGTCATCCTCTGATCATGCATCCATCTTTCCCTTTTCTAATCCTCATGCTTGCCTTTCCCTTTGAGACTGTCATTAGAATGCTTTTATTGTTTCACTTTTTATATAATCTTTTACTCATTTTGTCATCACCTGAGGAAGAAGATTCTGGCCTTGTTGAAGCTACTCAAAAAATGTATTAAATTAGTCCAATAAAATATATATAATTTTATGTTCTTTTTTGATTCATCTCTTAATTACAAATAGGCTCATCGATCTGTAGTTTTTGGAAATGCCCATCTTTTTTTTAAAAACTGACATTAAATTGGATATGGTCCAATTCTCATAGACTGACAGATTTTAATGAAGGATTGGGATTATCAATAGCAGGCAGATATTTCAAAATTCTGTGGAAAGAGTTTGCAAATTAATTAGATTGCGAGCCCACTGGGATACAGAGGGAAAATTTTCTAATGTATTGGTATTGTAAACTGCTTAATACTCATTTTCAAGCAGTATATCAAATATAATAAATCCAATCCAAATTCTGCAGCAATTGTGTGGAATATTTTCATAAATGCGTATACAGTATGGGGCACATAATCGAAAGAGAAAAACGTCCAAAAATCGGCCTAAGTTGGCACTTGGACGAACATTTCTCAAAAACGTCCAAGTGCCGAAAATAAAAATGGGTTTTGGATGTATTTCTAAATGACCTAGGCCTCATAGTGCCGCTCAACGTCCAAAGCTAAACGGGGCGGTTCGGGAGGTGTGTTGAGGACGGGAGTTGGGCGGGATGTGAGCTGGCTTAGACTTAGTTGTACAGCATGTATAACCGAAAGTTATACAGCCCAGGATCGACGGAACTTGGACCTAAACTCAAGAGATAAGCACTGCAAACACATAACACAAACCCACACACACTATCCCAGTGATCACCAACCCCCCCCCCCCACCCCCATAAAAATTTTATTCACAACTTTAAATTTCAGCCTCCAGACCATCATCCTGGCATAGGAAAGCCTAGTCGTCCAGCCCAGAGGCAGCTTATGTCATCTTGGGAGTGGGTTAGGAACCCATAGAGAGGAGGACCCATGCCCATAAGCCCCTGTAATCAAAACATGTGCACTGCCCTATACACCCCCAAAACCCTTTTTGACTGGCATATAAGTGGCTCCTGCAACCATAAGGGCTATTGGGGTGGTAGATAAGTGGGTCTAGGGGATTCTGGAGGTGGTTTTGGGGGGGCTCACCGTCACCTATAAGGGAGCTGTAGTGAGGAGAAGCCATAGCACACTTTTTGTGAAGTTCACAGCAGTGCCCTGTAAGGTACCCCAACTATTTAGGTGGCATGTCTGGGTGTGCAGTCCATCACTTTGCAGACCCCTCCCATGTCCAACAGGGCTTGTTCTAGGCATTTTGGACTTGGATGGAAAGTTGGACAGAAACGTGGTATAAAGATGGACGATTTAGCGGCTTGGACGATCAGATCGGCAGGACGTATAATCAGACGATTTTCAAAAGTAAAAAAAAGTTGGATGTATCTTTCGAAAATGTGTCTTAGGTTCTTTTTAACTTTGGACAACTTGCAAGATGGACGCAAACGGACTTAGACGTCCCTTTCGATTATGCCCCTCTATATATTCATTAGGATTTTTTAAACTTCATAAAATAGTAATTTTATGTCATTTAAAAAAATGTCTAGTTACGTTTACCCCCAAAGTAAAGAATCATATAATGTATCTTAACAATCAGTACTGGGCAGGGAGGAGGCAGATAGAAACTAGGGAAAGGAGGAGGGATCTGGGGATGGGAGAAAAAGGGAATCTTAGAGGAGGGAAGTGGATAAGGGTTCTCGGGCAAGAGGGGTAGAAGGATAGGGGCATGAGGAGATAGAATCACAGAGTAGAGGAAAGAGAGAAAATGGGGAAGATGTGAGAAGGATTGGATGGGAGGAATAATCTACTCATATCCTTCCTTCCTACACTATTGCCTTCTCTCATGCACACTCAATACTACATTTAATCCAATCACACTCTTCTGATCTCTTCACTCCCCACAGCTCCTCCGGTTTCATCACCCACTGATATTCCCTGATCTTTTCACTCATAATCCACAACACCAAACCTCTCACTCACTCTTGTCCACCATCCATTCATTCTTTTATCCAGCCCTGTAAGTTAGTCTCCTCTTGTCCCATTCCATTATTTGCTCACTTTCCTTCATCCTTCATTTGTTCATTCATGTTCCCTTTGACCATCATCATTGCCCAATCAACTCACCCACTCTCCTCTTGTCCTATCCAGTAACTTACTTGCTTTTATTGCCTCATCCACTCATTCACAAATGCTTTTCTTGCTCTCACCATGTATGCTTCCTCCCCCCACCTTTCATTTACTCTCCCTTGCCTCCTACATCCTGACTTGTTCTCTCATGCCTCCATTTCCCTCCATCCTCTCACTCACCTCTTATCTCTGGTTGCCTGCAACAAGGGGCCATTGACAGCTCTCTGCTTTTATCTGTATTCTCTCCCTTCTGCTACAGGCTTAAACTGTCATATTTTGAACAGCATGGTTAAAATGTGACTGTCCACAGCCAGAAGCAGATAAGGAAGGATAAAGCTTAATGCAAAGAATTGTCAGGTTCACAATGGGGGAGAGAAACACAGGGCACACATTGCTTCTGAAATTCTCAACACTTTAGCCCTCCTTCTCCTGCAGTGATACAAAGGGTGAATAGGAAATTCTACAGGAAGGGACCAAGTTTATTGTCCTTTCCATGGATGCAGAATTGTGGGAGGACCCTACTAATAGGAAATTCAAGGAAAACAAGTATTACATCCATCTGAAACATGTATTCAGACTCTATAAGATGGTCAAATATTACTAGTGCTCACTAAAGCCCATATTCTGTTAATGGTGCCTTAACTTAGATGCTGATAGGTGCCCTACTAGCGCCTACGTTAAGAGCAAAACTCTGTTTAAAACACCTTTCAAAACAAATTTCAAAAGCCACTGGAATCATGCCTACATAGGTCATTTTCAGCGCCTAACTCCACTGTAGGCATGGATAACACCAGAAATGGCATTAGGCACCCATAAAGTGCCTATATAGGTGTGAGTCACATCAAAGGTAGGCACCAGAAATGTAACAAAAATCTTATACATGAATACAGGATGTCTGGTGCGGTACTCAAAGAGACCCCCCAGGAAAGAGACTTGGGAGTACTGGTTGACAAGTCGATGAAGCCGTCTGCGCAATGCGCGGCAGCTGCCAAAAGGATGAACAGAATGCTTGGAATGATTAAGAAGGGGATCACGAACAGATCGAAGGTTATCATGCAGCTGAACCGGGCCATGGTATGCCCCCACTTGGAATACTACATCCAGCACTGGTCACCGTACTTGAAGAACGACACAGTACTACTCGAAAGGGTCCAGAGAAGAGCGACTAAAATGGTTAAGGATCTGGAGTTGTCATACAGTGAGAGATTAGGGAAACTGGGCCTCTTCTCCTTTGAAAAGAGGAGACTGAGAGGGGACATGATCGAAACGTTCAAGATAATGAAGGTTGTTCAACCTCTCCAAGGTAAGGGAGAACAAGAGGGTACTCTCTAAAGTTAAAAGGGGATAGATTCCGTATAAACGTAAGAAAGTTCTTCACCCAGAGAGTGGTGGAAAACCGGAACGCTCTTCTGGAGGCTGTTATAGGAGAAAACACCCTCCAGGGATTCAAGACAAAGTTAGACAACTTCCTGCTCAAACAGAACGTACGCAGGTAAGGCCAGACTCAGTTAGGGCACTGGTCTTTGACCTAAAGGCCGCAGCGGGAGCGGACTGCTGGGTACGATGGACCACTGGTCTGACCCAGCAGCGGCAATTCTTATGTTCCTTGAAAACCATGGCCTACATTTCTGGCACCTACCTATCCCAAAGGTGTGATTTTCTAAATGGCACCATCGCATAATCGGCAGTTGCTTTTAAGGTGGCCATCAAAAACAGCACTGTTTAGAGAATCCAGGACTAAGTGCCTTGCTTTCAAGTTCTTTTTATGGATAGTGATAGGTTAGCAGGTAGATGGTGATGTCTTCAGGGGATGTTGTGACCATCCCAGCACCAGTGCTGGCTTACTCCCAAGAAAAGGCAGAATTAGGAACTTTCGGTCCCTTACCAAAAGAGCTGACCAGGTCAGTAGCCATAGTCAGGAATTAGCGGGCTACTTCCCAGACAGTGAAGCTGAGCAAGTCAGGGACTGGTTACCTAGCCACACACAAAGGAGACCTCAGGAAAGGTTTATTGCTGAGCCAAGAAGGTTTACTGTTTTTAAAGAGAAGCCTGGTATTTTGAGACAGTCCCTTAAAAAGCAGTATGGAGGAAGCAGGCTCCTCAGTTTAGAGAATCAATTCCCCTCCTCCGCTCCAGGTACAGCGGGCGTGGCTCTTCCAAGCATAAAATGCAGGGCTTGGAACAGCTAGAAGAGGAGCTGGGGGAGGAGCAAGAGAAACAGGTAAAACAGTCTGAGGAGCAGTGCTGGAGGCAGCAGAAGGAGCTGGTGGAAAGGACCAAGGGAGCAAAGCAGTGCCTTGCTGAGTCATGGTTGGGCCATGAGGTGGACATGCTTGAGGAGGGACAGGCTTCACCCCAAACCTCCAGGGAACCACCATAATGGGAAGCTATGGATACCACCTGTGTGCCAGAGGAGGTCAGTTACCTTCCTGAAGTTATGGAGGTGGGTCCTTGAAAGGTTAAACCTTTGAATTGTTTTTTTCTCCTTTTTCCTGTTTGGTGTAAACTGGGGCTGGGAAGCCGAAGCTTCTATAGGATGAAGCAGGAAGCTGACTTTGGGGAGTTTTATTTTTTTTTCCCCTATCAGTGTTTTGGAGTTTTTTCTTTTCCTGCATTTCTTTTTGGCTGTGAAGGTTTTTTCCCTACTGCTCAGTTTGGAAGTAATTGCAGGCAGGTGTGGACTATTGAGAGTATGTTCCTGGGGAGAAGACTCAAGAGCCTTAGAAGTCAGACCAAGAGGATTGGCATTTATTTTGAGGGTTTTTTTTTTTTTTTTTTTAAATAAATGCTAATTTGTGAATTTCTTCTCCTTTGTACAAGCCAGACCACACTTACCACTTCAACCAGGAGGAAAAAGAACAACCTTCCTTTTTTTGAAGTACTTACCAACATAAAACCATTACAGGACCTGATTAAACCTGTGAGACCACCTGCAGTGTAAGCCATTGCAAACAGCTACAACTCAGTAGTGCAGTTTATGGTGTATCATCTTCCTGTTTGGCATTGCACATTTCTCTGTAACATTTTCTTTTTGAGTTTTATGAAAACTGTAGTGTGGATTGCCTTTGTGATTTACAATTGCCAGCCTGACTATTTTGCTTTAAGCCCAGTGAAACGGCTAAATAAAGACTACTTTTTCTTTTCACTGCTTGTTTTGTGTGGTGGTGATTTTGGGCTAATACAGCCAGCAGACTGGCTGGACCTGGTCAAGCTCCCGGGCCAGTGTTTACTCCTAAGGGTGACCCTAGTTCCAGGGGAACACGCCAGTGATCCGAATCTAGTCCCCATCAGTGCCCTCTGCTGTCCTGACTAGAGGCCTGGTGGGCGACACTGTCCATAAAGGTTGGAATGTGCATAAAGCAAGGGATTATAGGAGTAGGGGTCCCATAGATGAGATAGTGCATAGGATCTAAGGTAGTCTTAACCTGTCCCTCATTAAAACATGCATATGATGAGCCAGTTTGGACCCATAGCCTCTATGATAATGCTTTGCAACATCAGTGGGTACTTGTTTGGATCTCATGGCCCCCAATGAGACACCATCAAATAATTTATAAGATCAGAACTGGTTGACATCATAAGTGCATGAAGTGAGCCAGTACCAACTTCCAAGAAGCTGCACACTGCTGATAAATGACATTCACTGGTATTCTGCAGTTTTTCTACAATCTGCGTTGTATCTTTTCAGCAAAGAGAAATGTTTTGATGCTAGAAAACAGAATGCTTGTTCTTTATTAACATGTTCTCTATTGCTATAGATTAACAAAAAGTTACACTGCAACCCTCCTGTCTGCGCGAGTTAAATTAGTTGCTCTATCAATCACAGTTAATTGACAAGTTCTTAGGCACTGACTGAATGCTCTGCCTGTTTGGAAGAGCAATAAGCAGAGAATGCTTGAGTTTATTTTGGAAGTCTGTAGGTGACAATTGAAAATATTAGCAAGGAATGCTTTTCTTTGATCTAGTTACACATGTGGGAGCAAATACTCAGGTAAAGCATAGAGAAACCCCCTATTTTTAACCTTGTCATAAAAAAAACAAACCCCAAACCATTTGAAATAGAATGATACTCTTCATGTTGGGCTTTTCTCCTAAGTCAGTAAACAAAGGAAGAACTCAGCTGCTAGGAAATGGTCTATAAATGACTCTGGATTAGATCTTTTATTGTTGATGTGCCCAGTGGATTATTTGGAATGTAAATACTGGGAGAAAGGGGGGGAGGAGCGCATTGGGACATGGGAGGGGGCATGAACTCGGGAGACAGAAGGAAGGGGGCATTAACTTGGGACATAGGAGGGAGGGAGGGAATAGAAAGGGAGAATTATTGGGCATTAGTGTGTGAGTGAGAGGGAATGAGATGATGCACACGGGGAAAGGAAAAAGGAAAATTGGGTATAGAGAACGAGAGGACTGAGGTAAGTTGCATGGGGAATAGAAGGATGAGAGGGAGAAATGTTGGATATGGTGGTGAAGAAGGAACAGCGGGACAGATTGAAGGGGATACAAGGGGAAGGAATGTTGGACATAGTGATGGAGGGAGAGATGTGGCATGGTGCTAGTGAGGGGTGATAGAAGGAGAAATGGGCATGTGGCTGGTGGGCAGTGATAAAAAATGCTGCACATCATCCGGGGGATAAGAGAGGGAGAAATGTTGTTAATAGGGGTGAAGAAGAGAGGAAGAAAAGATGGACTCATGGAGAGACAGAGAGAGATGTTGGTTGGGGAAGGAAATGAGGTCCAGAGGCGAGAAAGCATGCAGGAGGCAGAAAAAATATTGGATGTACAGTCAGAAGGAAGTGTAACCAGAGACTCATGAAATCACCAGACAACAAAGGTAGGAAAAATGATTTTATTTTCAATTTAGTGATTGAAATGTGTCCGTTTTGAGAATTTATATCTGCTGTTTGTTTTGCACCATATTTGTCTATTTTTCTGTTGTTACTGAGGTGACATTGCATATTTTAAAGTCATCTGTCTTGACCTCTTTGAACTCCTCCCCCCCCCCCCCGGAATATAAATAATTAACATTTTCTCTGTGTACAGTCTGCTCTTTTTTTATTTTGTGGTTATTGTGTGTGTATATGAAAAATGGATGGAAGAAATTGCATTACAATGAATACTATTATTATGGGGGTGGGATCTGGGGTGGAGCTTGGGCAGGGTACTCAATTGATATTTGTTAGACTTAGGGAGTTCTTTGGATTAAGCTGCCGGGACATCTAAGATTAAGCACTGACCATTTTAGTTTCAAAAAGCTGTTGAAAACCAAGCTATTTGTGGATGCCTATTTGTAGCGCTATTCAGCCTTCATATTAACATATTTCCTGGTAGATGTAACTTCTGTATTGACTCTGTGTTTGAGTCAATAAGTGGATTCTTAAGTGTCTTTGTTATTAATTGCCTGGGCATTGTTTGTTGGGTGCAAATGGTATTTTCTTTTTCTTTAAAGAAAGTGTATTTTATGGTATTGTAATTTAGTTTTAATTTTAGAAATGCAATTTTGTTTTATACTCTGCAATTATGTATGTTTATTTTTATGGAAACCACTTTTTTTAAAGGCGGCATATAAAATTTTTAAATAAATACTTGGCTTTAAGAAGTTGAGAAACACTGTTCTAAAGGACATAGGCACCTATAATGTAGGCCTTTAAAACCATGGCCAACATTACAGGTGCTTTAGTTTTTAAGTTAGGCCTGATTCTGTAATAGGCATCTAAGTGTGATTGACAAGAGATAGGCACCAATATTATAGCAGTCTATCTTTTTAGACGCTATTTACAGAATTTCTCCCTTACTAAATGCTCTTTTATATTACCTTTTAATTAAAGTCATTGGAACTCTGTTATTAATCATTTCCATATGCAATACAAACAAAAGAAATAATATAACCTGCTTCCCTTCACAACCAACATTGTCCACAACAATAGTAGCCAGGTACATGCTGAAATAGGATCAGAAACTGGCACAGAGAAGGGAGAAAGAGTGTGTATTAGATTTTCTCCTCTAGTGCCTTCCCATCTTACCCCCAAAGGAAAAATTGAACAGCAGTGCCTTTTATCCAAGCATAACGCTCATCACTGGATTTCAGTTTCTCCCTCTCACACACAGCTTTTTCTTAGCTAATTAGTAAACAGAATAGTTCCTTTCTGTGATGAAAAAGTAAATGCTTTTTCAAGGTAATCTAACAGATTTGGACCATAATAGAAGAGCCAGTAAGTGACCCAACCTGTTAAAGGAGAATCTAACTAATCCTTTTTACATTTTGTACCTCAGTGCATTATGGTGCTTGTTTTTTCTGCTTTGTTTATCTGAAACCAGCACAATGTACCTAAAAGGGATGTTAAGAAGCCAGGACTCCTTTTAGTGAATGGGGTACTTAGCTGCTGTCTTTAATGTTCTATCTCTAATATTCCAAGTCTATTTCCAAGTCCTATATCTTTCCTACTACCAGAATGACTTATCTGACAACTGTAATTTACAGCATGGTGTTAAAACTGGTCTCTGTCCTTTCTGCAGCCAGGCGAGTTTAAGCATTTGCATTGCCGCCAGGGTGTGCTAACATTTAACGTATATTTGGGATTTAACGTATATTGGGGATCTTCTGAAAACTTGACTGCCTGAGGTGATTTAATATCATGTAATTTAGTACAAGAACTTGCTGTATATTCTGCCTTTTTGCCAATTAGATATACAAAAATAGACTCCAATCTATATATATATATATAAAATCGGAGGTATGTGTGTATGTATGTGTGTGTGTATGTGCCGCGATCACGCAAAAACGGCTTGACCGATTTGAACAAAACTTGGTATGCAGATCCCTCACTACCTGGGGTGATATGTTCTGGGGGTCTCGCGGCCCACCTGCACACGTGGGCGGAGCTACAAACATAAAATCAGATTTCACCCATTCATGTCAATGGAAAAAATGTAAAAAGCTGCCATTCTCACAGTAATTCAAAAACGGCTTGACCGATTTGAACGAAACTTGGTATGCAGATCCCTCACTACCTGGGGTGATATGTTCTGGGGGTCTCGCGGCCCACCTGCACACGTGGGTGAAGCTACAAACAGAAAATCAGATTTCACCCATTCATGTCAATGGAAAAAATGGAAAAACCTGCCATTCTCACTGTAATTCAAAACCGACTTGACCGATTTGAACAAAACTTGGTATGCAGATCCCTCACTACCTGGGGTGATATGTTCTGGGGGTCTCGCGGCCCACCTGCACACGTGGGCGGAGCTACAAACAGAAAATCAGATTTCACCCATTCATGTCAACGGAAAAAATGTAAAAAGCTGTCATTCTCACAGTAATTCAAAAACGGCTTGACCGATTTGAACGAAACTTGGTATGCAGATCTCTCACTACCTGGGGTGATATGTTCTGGGGGTCTCGCGGCCCACAACTCTATGTTGCTTGCTCAAGGGTGGGTTCACCCAAGAATTTATATGTTCTTGCTCCTGGAGGTGAAACCAAAAATGTTGTTTATAATCAAGTTTTGCATTAGTTGTAATGTATTCATTTTGTCAGATATTTCACATTATAATTTGAATATGTGTATGTGTGTGTATGTATGTTCCAGCATAACTCTTCAATGCATGGACAGATTTCAACCAAACTTGACATACACATTACTTACTATCTGAGGACAAACACTGTGGGGGTGGGAAGGGGGGATATGTAAAAATGATTGAAAATGACAGATTTTAGTATCTACCCCATAGTGTTTTCGGGCTCACAGATGAATACTCAGCATAACTCTGAAACGCATGGAGCGATTTCAACCAAACGTGGTACACATATGACTTACTTTCTGGGGAAAAATATTGTGCAGGTGGGACGGGGTAAAATACTGTGGGGGTGGGAAGGGGGGTGATATGTTAAAATTATCAAAAGCGACAGATATTAATGTCCAACCCATAGTTTTCGGGCTCGCAGAGATGAATACCGACACTCCCGATGCCGTTTAAGTCTAAGTTCAGCCCCATAGAGAGGGACATTCCTTTGGGACATGTGGAGGGTAGGGGGTTGGGACATGGGGGTGGGGCATATGGGACATGTGGGGGGGGTAACGTGGGGGGTGGGACATATGGGACATAGGGGGGTGGGACATGTAGGGGGTTGGACATTTTGGGATAAATAAATATCCGGGCAACGCCGGGTAATCAGCTAGTACATTATAAAATTTCAAAGCCCATAACAAAATACGTAATTTAAAACAAAATAAAATTAGTTTCTACATTTATATACACAATTTGGAATGGAGGGAAGGGAGAAGAATAGTTTGAGCACCAGACAGATATCAAGGGGGTAGATCTGGCAGTAGGAGTAAAAGAATATTATGGGCAATTGGAATAATCAGGGGCATAGCCAGAATTCCATTTATGGGGGTTCCCAAAAGCAGTGGCTTATCTAGCATATGTGACAGCCGGGGCCCATCATTTTTTGACACCCCCCCATCCGTATGAAAAACATGATGTTTAGAAACAATCCACATGTCGCACAAGAATGCACCTAGGAAATGGCAGCATCTTATATACTGCAGTGAGCAGTACAACATCAATACACCCATTGTAAAACTAAACAAGCTAGACTAGTACATTTCAATCCTAACAGAAAATCATGTCTTTTCGAACACAGAAAACACCTTCGCCTAGTAGGGAATATGTAATCACAAACTAACCCCTCCCCCTTTTACAAAACTGTAGTGTGGTTTTTAGCCACGGTGGTAACAACTCAGATGCTCATAGAATTCTGAGCATCAGAGCTGTTACCACCAATTCCTATATGCGGCATCCGGAAGTGACGTCAGCAGGAGAGACGATGCGGTCATGAGGAGCACGTTGAAGTTGTCACTCGCAATGGTGAACAACTCGAGGTAGGGGTGTAGGGAACAGGGGACGCACGCGTGGCTAGTGGGGGGGGAGTGGGAAGATGCAGCGTGACGGAGCAGAGGAAGAGAGGTGCCGGGGCCCCCACCAACATGGTGCCCGGGGCGGACTGCCCTGTCCTTATTACGCCACTGCTTAGGGTCATTCTTCATGCTCTTCTGGTATAATTCTCAATAAACCTGATGCAGTTACTCAGTAGAAAGAAACCCATGCAAACATCTCCGTTCTTTCCTTACCTTTAAATGCTTTGATGCAGGTTTCCACATGTGTTTATGGCAAGTATCCCTTAACTTCCTCTCATTATGTCACAGCTAAAATAACATTTATTTATAAAGGCAATTAAGTGCAATTTCACCTACTTAGGTGGAGCTGTAATGACTCATCACTCAGTTGCTTACTCTGTGAAGGCTGGGGAAGGGAAGATAATTTACTTGATTTTTCCCATTAAAAGCTCTGACCTGCTCACTTAGTTTGGCCCTGATGGAACATTATCTCCAATATATCTTATAATCCTTTTGCTTATTTTCCTTTACTTCCATGCTGTTACAAGGCGATAAACAAAGCCCAGGCAGTTATCCAAAACACTCAAATTCTTTTTAATCTGGTGCTTATACTATTCTGATGTGCTCTCTATATTCTAATATCTTAGTGACTTCTTTTTGCAGCACTTATGGCCACAGACAGCATCTCCCTGCCTACCACAGTTTATGAAGAGAAATCTGACTGCTCCAACAATTATGGGAGGTTGCCCTTATTACTAATATTTATATAGCATTATAGAGTGCCCTACAGACACATACATAACATAACATTTTATTTGTATACCACAATCAGTGGCGTACCTAGCATATGTGACACCCGGGGCCCATCATTTTTTGACACCCCCCCATCTATATGAAAAATATGATTTTTTAGTAACAATGCACATATCGCACAAGAGTGTATCTAGGAAAAAGCAGCATCTTAAACACTGCAGTGAGCACTAGAACACCAACACATTGTAAAACTAAACAAGCCAGATCCCGCACAGTCAATTGATCCTGCAGTCAATGCCAACTGAAAACTATGTTCTTTTCATACACACAGAACAGAGATACACCCTCGCCCAATATGGAATAATCACAAACTAAAAATAGAAATATGTAGACAAAAGTTAAACTGAACCGCCAAGAAACCAGACTCTGCATACAATGCAACACTACAACACCACACAAACAGTAATACATGTCCTCTAATACTGTGCAAAATATAAAGACAGTAGATGTAAATTTGAAAAAAACTGATAGATAACAATCACCACTTTACAAATTAACAAATAAAAATAAAACAAATAATGAGAAATAAGAAAATACAATTTTATTGGACGAATCCCCGTAAGCTCGGTCCTCATCCCCACAAACCACCTGATTCTATCCACACAAGCCTTGAATTGTTTTATATTGAACATATTATATTAAAGTATAAAAAGAAACAATATTCTGTACAATTGTCAATTTATAAATCAGTGTCTTCTCCCCACTCTCTCTTCCCCATTTCCCTTCAGCGTACTCGGCCCACTCTCTCTCCACTTTCCTTCAGCGCACACACATAAAACCAAGCAAGTAATTTTATATCATTTTCATTCTATTCATTCATAGAAATTAAAGTCTAAATAATGCCAGTCACATAACAAAACATGATTTTACAAAAATAATTCCCTGCACAGTCAAGCCTGCAAGGATTACTAGATGTCTTTCAGCAGCTCCCCTCCCTCCCTCTTACCTTCGTGGCCAAGTCAAAATGATCTACCAACAATAAAATTTTAAAAACACAAAGCACACTGTATGCAGAGAAAATGTTAATTATCATTTATATTCCGTGGGTTTTCAAAGAGGTGAAGGCAGATGACTTTATGCAATGTCACCTCAGTAACAACTATACAAAAATAGACAAATATACCCCCCTCCCTTTTTACTAAACCGTGATAGCGTTTTTTAGCGCAGAGAGCTGGGCCAAATGCCCCACGCTGCTCTCGACGCTCATAGGCTCCCTGCGCTAAAAACTGCTATTGTGGTTTAGTAAAAGGGGGCCATAGTGCAAAATATAGACAGCATATATAAATTCTCAAAACGGACACATTTTGATCACTAAATTGAAAATAAAATCATTTTTCCTATCTTTGTTTGTAATTTCATCAGTCTCTAGTTGCACTTTATTTTTCTGACTGTGCATCCAATATTTCTTCCCTTCTTTCAGCCTCCTGTATGCTTCCTCCCCTCCCCCAACTTTTTGTTTCATCCTGTCCCCTTCTTTCTTTCTCTCTCTCTCCATGCCCCCTTTCTTTCTCTGTTTGTTTTTCTCTCTCTCTCCGTGCCCCATTTCTTGTTTCATCCTGTCCCCTTCTTTCTTTCTCTCTCCATGCCCCCTTTCTTTCTCTGTTTGTTTTTCTCTCTCTCTCCGTGCCCCATTTCTTTCTTTCACCCTGCCCCCTTCTTTCTCTCTCCATGCCCCCTTTCTTTCTCTGTCTGTCTTTCTCTCTCTCTACATGCCCCCTTTCTTTCTCTCTCTCCGTTCCCCATTTCTTTCTTTCTTTCACCCTACTCCCTTCTTTCTTTCTCTCTCTCCCATGCCCCCTTTCTTTCTGTTTGTCTTTCTCTCTCTCTCTCTCCCCCATGCCCCATTTTTTTTTTTTTCTTTGTTTCACCCTGCCCCCTTTCTTTCTTTCTTTCTTTCTTTCTTTCTGGATCCCTGCCCTCCCCATGCCATTGGGAAACATGCTGCTGCCTCCGGGGAAAGGCTGCCACTGGCCATCGGAAACAGGCCAGCACCGAGGTCACCCTGTTTCTCTTCCCCACGTGCCGACTAACTCTCGCTGCCCAACGTCAATTCTGACGTTGGAGAGGACGTTCCGGGCCAGCCAGGCAGCGATTGGCTGGCCCAGAACGTCCTCTCCAACATCAGAATTGACGTCGGATGGCTAGAGTTGGTCGGCTCGCGGGGAAGAGAAGCAGGGAGGGAGAACTTGGCGCCGGCTTGTTCCTGATGACGGCAATGGCAGTCTATTCCCCGGTGAGTGGCCAGATGTGCACCCCTTGGGCCGTGCACCCGGGGCGTCCACCCCCCACCCCACCCTTGGTACGCCACTGACCACAATACACCGTGAAGTTTGATGTGGTTAATAGGAGTTAAGTAGAAGACCGTTCAGTTCTGGTCTCCTTATCTCAAGAAAGATATAGTGGCATTAGAAAAGATTCAAAGAATAGTGACCAAGATGATAAAGGATGACCTCCTGTATGAGGAAAGGATAAAAAGGTTAGGTTCTTCAGCTTGGAAAAGAGATTGCTGAATGGAGATATGATTGAAGTCTACAAAATCCTGAGTGGAGTGGATCGATTTTTCACTCTGTCAAAAATTACAAAGACTAGGAGACATTCAATGAAGTTACAGGGAAATACTTTTAAAACTAATAGGAGACGGAAAGCTGCTGATGCAGTGTGAAAAAGAGGGAACTTGAAGATTAGATAGAAAGAATGAGTTAAATCTGATATAGAGGTAAAAAAATAAATTGAAGTAAGCCGAAAGGAAAAGGAGAGAAAAATCCTGGAAAGAGACTTAAGAAGAGGAAAGCAGAAACCGGAGTAGTGAAAAGCCAGAATATAAAGGTAGAATAAAATAGTGTGGTACCCATGTTTAGAAAGGTTACTAAATATAAATAGAAAATAGAATTAAGATGGCATCTTTTCATTGAACTAATTTTAATACATTTTTGACCAACTGCCAGAGACCAAAACCTCCTTTCTCAGGTCAAGACAGCTTACTGTCTTGACCTGGGGAAGGAGACTGGCCTCTGAGAACTAACTGAAAAATGTTCTAAAACCTTCCCAAAAAAAATCTTATTTTCCATTTTTTAGTTTATATTTGTAATTCTTAATTTGTAATGTAGAAACATAGAAACATAGAAATTGACGGCAGAAAAGGGCCATAGCCCATCGAGTCTGCCCATACCAATGACCCACTCCCTGATTCTTACTCTCCTAGAGATCCCACATGAATGTCCCATTTTCTCTTGAAATCTAACACGCTGCTGGCCTCAATCACCCGCTGAGGCAGCTCGTTCCAATGATCGACCACCCTTTCGGTGAAGAAGTACTTTCTAGCATCACCCTGAAATTTCCCTCCCCTTATTTTCAGCGAGTGTCCTCTGGTTACCGAGGGCCCTGTAAGACTGAAGATATCATCTTTCACCTCTATACGCCCAGTAATATACTTAAAGGTCTCAATCATGTCCCCTCTCTCTCTTCGCTCCTCCAGTGAGTACATCCGCAGTTTTTTTAACCTTTCTTCATACGTGAGATCCCTGAGCCCCAAAACCATCCTGGTAGCCATTCGCTGAACCGACTCAATTCTCAACACATCTTTTCGGTAGTGTGGTCTCCAGAATTGAACACAATACTCGAGATGAGGTCTCACCATGGATCTGTACAGTGGCATTATGACTTCAGGTTTTCTGCTGACAAAACCCCTACGGATACAGCCCATCATTTGTCTTGCCTTGGACGAAGCCTTCTCTACTTGATTGGCAGCCTTCATATCGTCGCTAATGATCACTCCTAAATCACGTTCCACCGTGGTCCTGGACAAGGTTTCACCATTTAGTGTGTAAGTTCTGTGTGGATTTTTTTTGCCTAGGTGCATTATTTTACATTTTTTAGCATTGAAGCCTAGCTGCCAAGTTGATGACCACTGTTCAAGCTGTCTTAGGTCCTGCGTCATAAAGTCAGGCACACTGCTTTTGCCAACTATGTTGCATAGTTTGGTGTCGTCGGCAAACAGTGATACTTTTCCTCTTAAGTCCTTGGATCAAATCTCCTATGAATAAATTGAATAGAATTGGCCCTAAGACGGAGCCCTGAGGTACTCCACTCATCACTGCTGACATTTTGGAGGGGGTACCATTTACCATCACCCTTTGAAGCCTGTACAGTGTGTATATACCAGTGTACAGTGTGTATGTACAGTGTGTATATACCATCAGGGTAATGTAATGGAAAATGTTTGCTCACATCAACTCAGTCCTTTGCTTGCAAAAACATTTTTTTGCTACATGAATTCTTAGAGGGAATTTTGGTCTAACACAGGGCTACCCAAGTCCAGTCCTCGAGATCTACTGGCAGGCCAGGTTTTCAGGATATCCACAATGAACATGCATGAGAGAGATTTGCATACCAAGACGGCAGTGCAGGCAAATCTCTCATGCATATTGTGGATATCATTGTGGATATCTTGAAAACCTGGCCTGGCAGTAAATCTCAAGGACGGGACTTGGGCAGCCCTGATCTAACATATACAGGTTACCTCAGTACTCAACCCCAGCTTTATCCAACCTTCAGCTCAGGAATGCCTACACATATTCCATGTTACAATACCTACTATGGATCAGTAACATGTATACCCCTGGGCAATTTTCTAACCAGCTAGTTCTCCATGTAAGATGTTGCTTTGCATCGAATGTATTTTATTGCTGCTATACCTATAGTGCCTTATCATTTGCCATGCTACTGTATTCAGTCCCCAGAACATGTATTCAGTCTTTCATGCAGTACATAGGAATTATCTCACTGTTGCTATACATCTCTCTCACTCTGCTGTTATGTATGTCCACTTGTACATGAACTTGTAACCTTGTTGCTAGCCTTCTACTGTGTATGTAAACTTGTAAACTGTTCAGGGCTCCACCTGAAGGTAGGGCTAGAAAATTGACTAAATAAATAAGAATTACCCTCAGCATGAACAGCAGAAATAAAACAGCAGTGAGATAAAGGTGTGCAACCTATGTATATTTACTTTTATGCCCTATATCAGATATTGTATGATCTACACAGAAAAGGTTCTACCTGAAAAACTATGATTATAGAAAAAAAAGCAGCATTTTCCTCCATTTACCAGACTCCTCCTCTCCATATTAAGATAATGTATCCATCACAGGAGCTTTGTCTCTTCTACAAGCAAAATCTTGATTTGGTTGAAATGATATTTTACTTAATTCTGGTTAATTGTTGAGGAGAGAAAGGGATCTGACAGAATTCATGCCTAAAGAGGGTGGGTTGATAGATAAGGTATTTATGTGATGTGTGAACTGGTAGCAATTAAGGAGACTCAGTAGCACTAAATGACATTCTGTCACCAGTGTGGGCTTATGATTCAATGTCTTTCACAGTAATGACAGAACAGCCTACACTCTTCTGTCAATAATCTTTCCAGGTAAAGTGTACAGTATATGCAGAAGACTTATTTCCCCCAGCTCTTGTTCTGAGCCCACCTCTTTTCTTCCATCATCGTCCCAGTCTCCTAATTGTTACAGACATACTTTCCTTGCCACTAGTGCAGGGCTTCTCAAACCATGTCCTGGTGACCCCACTGCTAGTCAAATTGTCAGTATATCCACAATGAATATGCATGAAATTAGTTTGCATATACTGTACTGAATCTCTATGGCAAGCAAATTAATCTCATGCATATTCATTGTAGATATACTAAAAATCCAACTGGCTGTGGGATCTCCAGAAGAGGTTTGGAAAGTCCTGCACTAGCAGCTTTGCCCTTTCTTTTTCTTCACAGGGACCCCAAGTCGCTAGACATGTTATTATTGTCATTTAAATGTTACAAAAGCAAAAAGAGGTGATAATCCAAACTGCAGGTCCAATTCAAAGGAAAAAAGAACCTCAAAATATTCTTTTTTTAAAAAATAAAAATCTTTATTGATTTTAACAAAATAATTACAAGTAATCACTTCTTTTGGTAATACAGAGAAAAGAAATTAGTAAATAAAGGAAAAAATTAACAATTTCAAGCAATTAAATTTCTCTTCCTTAGACCACTAATACCTGAAAGATAGAGGAACTAAAAAGATAAGGAGATCAACTAGGAATTACATGTATTAATCAAAGTGCTTAACAGATTAACATCTGTAAATTAACTTTAATATCTCTAAATCTATTGGAGCAGTTTCTTGGTGTCTAGAAAGGTCTTAAGCTGATCAGGGGCAAAAAAGGTATATTTAGTCCCAGAATATTTAGTTAAACATTTACATGGGTAACTTAGTAAAAAAGAAGCTCCTAATGCTTTAACTTCTTGTCTCATACTTAAATCATTTCCTACGCTCCTGAGTAATTTTAGCCACATCAGGATAGACCCATATTCTTTGTCCGAGGAATAAAGTCTGAGAAAAACAGAAAACATACGCATCACTGAATTTAGGTCTTGTTCAAAAACAAATGTAACAAGGAGAGTAGGTTGAGCTTGAATTTCTAACGATTTTTCAAAAAAATCAGAAAGGTTATCAGTATCAATGGCATGTAAATTCTCGGCTTCAGGGTAACTATCCAATTTCTTTTTTTCTGACCTCAAAATGTTCTTTAATAAAATTCCAACAAAGGCCAGGATGCACAAAAGTCAGTCGGTAGTATCGACTGGATCACTGTTGGCCAATTCTCTGGCCGATTTTTGCCGACTGACTGATGCACAATCAAGTTTACATGCAAATTATTTGAGCGGACACACGCCCTATAGCGATCCGATCAAATCGCTGTGAGAGCGATTTAAATGCATGCACAGATTATGCTTGTTGGTTTCTGTCAATTCCTGATGCATTGTGCGCACGCGCCTGTTGTACGTAGTTCATAGGTATGCTTTATTCACACACATCGAAGGCATCTATCGCAAAGCATTGTTGTCGTAAAAAATGCAATATAAGGGATGCTGGAAGAGATGTTCCTTGTCTTGGGAGTTGTTGGTGGAAGCTGTTGGATGTTGCTGTAGAAAGGAGTTTGTAGGTGATGTCGGAAGGAGCCGTTGGATGGGATTGTAGAAGGGAGTTTGAAGGAGCAATCGTGAACTGTTGGGCGGCACTGTTGGAACAGCAAACATTGGTTCTTTATATTTTTATAGCATAGTATAGTTTTTTTTTATTGTTTTTATAGTGTCAATGTATAACTTTGATTCTGATTCTATTACTTTTTCAGGGCAGAAGAGTTGGCAAGGATAGTGAATGACTGGACTTCACCAATCACTCTTTTTCCGATCGGGGAAACCCGATCAGTATCACTTCTGGTTGAAGGATTTTTGTGCATTGATCGCTCAACAACTTTGCATAGCATTTCAATACTAATCCCCTCATTAGCATTCTTGGATCGGAGATTAAGTGAGCGATTGCGGGCAGCAGTTTTGTGCATTGGGGAATCCGATCCGATCGATCGCTAAACTGGTCAAACCGGTTTAGCGACGGTTGGGACACGATCGGTAAGTTTTGTGCATCTCCCAGAAAGAGTGATAGACTTTTACAAGCTATATTAACTATCTTACCTGTCTTACAGTGCTGTGAAATGCTCTTTATATCCTATGTGCAGTGGTACAGTTTGGAAGGTAGATATTTTTCTGGACTCATTTTTAATTATTTGACTGAAGCCCTTGATGCAGGTGCTGTGTCACCAAAACATGGTGGGCACTGTGTGAAAATTGACTTTGAAGTCTGGAGGATACAGATACACCTGGGACCACTTTATGTTGTGACTTTAATAAAGATCATTTTGAGCCTTATCCTTTTTGCTGCTCTTTATTCCTATGCATCTGAATAATGTTCCCAGGTATACTCAGACTCATGCATTAGACAGTCTCTGTTTCCTGAAGCTTACAAATCCGACAAGACAGACAGATGAGAAATGCAGACAAGACACAGGGCTTTTAAGTTAAAACAATAGGGCCAATTACATGGAGCGAGACCTAATGAGAATCCCCCCTGGGGCACAGTTTGCAAGCATGGAAAGGAGGCCAGATGTGGATTGAATAGGATTAAAAGCAACCTGAAAGAGATGTGTTTTCAGGGTGGCTGAGTTAGGATCTTACAAGAGAGGGGGGTATGGCATATGCATTCAGAGAAACTCTTCCAGACTGTTGGTGTAGCATGTTGAAAGGAACATAACGTAAGAACAACATTAGAACATAAGGCTTGAAATTAAGAATTGGAGGCAGAGGAGGAGGACATAGATGGCAGCAGCTTGCCTGCTGAGTGAAGTTTGGGAAGAGGAGCATATGAGGAAATGAGAGAGGAGAGGTAATGAGGTGCTGCAGAGTACTTGCATTTAATTTGATGGAAAATGACCGGCAGCTGTTGCACTGATTAAGCGAATGAATCTATCTCCAAGGACAAGGAAATGACATTTTTATTCAAACAGGAAAGGGGAAAGAAAAGGGAATATGTTTTTCCACAGCTAAGTAAAATATTAATCAAGCCTTCATTATTGGACTGGATAATTTGCTACAGGCAGTGATGTGCATGGAGGCTTCAGCAAATCACTTGTAAAGAGGAATATGCTGTGACTAGGCGGAGGGTAATTTTTTTTTTTTTTTGGGGGGGGGTTTGTTTTCTTCAGAGGGTAATTCTACATCAGGGCATCCACCAGGTTATAGTTATGGCACCTATTTAAGTCCGACGTTCCATAAAGAAAAGTAGACATCTACATTTCATTATAGAAAACTAGCACAAGTGGCTGAAAAAACACCCACATTTAGGGCATAAAACTTACGGGACATCAGTTGCATGCTAAATTGTACATAAATTACAAGAGGGGGGTCAATATTCAGCCAGCAGCATTCCTTTTTTTTTTTTAAACGCCCACTGCTGTGACCAAAATTATATTTGGATATTCAGTGTTGGGATGCAAGCATTAAAACTGCCAGCCAGCACTTAACCAGATAAGTCGAAACAGAAAAACATGATGGCAGAAAAAGGCCAAATGATCCTTCCAGTCTGCCCATTCGCAGTTACCATCATCTCTTCCTCTCCCTATGCGATCCCATGTGCCTATCCCGTGCTTTCTTGAATTTAGACAGTCTTTGTCTCCACCACCTATACCGGGAGACTTTTCCACGCATCTACTATTCTTTCTGTAAAAAAGTATTTCCTTTTATTACTCCGGAGCCTATCACGGAGAAATCTAAGGCAGTGATTCCCAACCCTGTCCTGGAGGAACACCAGGCCAATCGGGTTTTCAGGCTAGCCCTAATGAATATGCATGAGAGAGATTTGCATATGATGGAAGTGATATGCATGCAAATTTGCTTCATGCATATTCATTAGGGCTAGCCTGAAAACCTGATTGGCCTGGTGTTCCTCCAGGACAGGGTTGGGAACCACTGATCTAAGGAAATACTTTTTTACCTAAGTGCAAACAGGAAGTTGCATCAGGAGGAAGGCTGTCCAGCTAGCATGAGGGGCATGTATCAGTCAGGCTGCTCCCTGCCAGTGAAGATCGGCCCATTAAATGTAGGCAGGAGAAGAAGTATGGGGAGTTTTTAGCTAGCAGGGCTTAGGGATCCCCCACTAGCTACTTTATAGATGAGCTGCTGTACAGGGTGGGCCTGGGCTCACTTGTGGCTATCCCACTGACCTTGAGGTCTGCTCAGCGCCAGTTAACCAAAGAGGATCTCTTACTCAGTTAACTGGTTTTGAATATCCACACCATTATCTATAATTTACATGCATATTTATACACTGTATCCATGTTCTGTCAAATTTTGCTGGTACAGATATTCATTGTCAAAGCATATGCCATCAAATCAAGGCACATACTTTTCAGCTAGTTGGTATTCTATAAGAGCTCATTAGTGAATGTATGTGACCTTCCTCTTCCGCCAATCGGGCCATTAAAAACTGCCTCCTTAATATACTTCTCATAGTACTCTTCGCTATGACCAGTCTGGTCTCTAGAATAAGCTCTGTTATTGTCTACTGTAACCTATTTGTTGTCATGACTAGTCTGTTTTCAAATGATTGTGTAAAACCCAGATGTCTCCACCTTACTTCCATTGCTTTCAGTGGAAGTAAAACCCGGATGTCTTAATCCATCCTCCTTTTTCTGGAGACATATGGTAACCCTAACAATCACTGTGCGCTATGTGTTATTAGAAGAGAACATGAAGGGAACTTTATGTGCGGGTTATTTGACTCTACAGGAGGGCTTTTCAGATGTATTTTACCTTCCATGAAAATGGATCAATTGTAAAATTATGCAATGTTTTTGTGCGACCAATTTAGCCAAGTGGTTCCAATACTATGAAAACATGGAGTGTTTTACCATCTGTAGAGCTGGTAAATGCACTCATGAAGCAGAACAGAGGAGCTGTCAACTGGTAAGTGAAGGTGCTAACTCAAGACTCAGTCTTACATGCATATTTATACACTGTATCCATGTTCTGTCAACCCAGAATTCATGGGAATCTATTATGTAAATTTATAAGATCTTTTTAGCTTGCGTTTCAAAGAGAAAGGAGGTTCGTGTTATGTCTGTCTATCAAAACAATACAGCACAGGTATTTCTATACCCTACAACCAAAAAAACCTTTAGTTCAGTGCAGATTTACAAAAGAGAACTAACCAGCCATTTCTACAGTCATCAAGAGATTAATTATTCAGAACACTTCCGAAAAAAGAAATGTTTTTAGCTTATGGCAAAAGCATATAATTCACTTCAGATATGATAAGGGGGGGGGTGGCATTCTAAAATGTTATAGCTTAATAAGAAAATGTAGATAAGAACAATCACTTATATTTTATGTTTTTAACAGATGAGTAATTCAGGAAATGTTGATTTTTAAGCCTTATGATCTTATAATTTAGAAGTTGATCCCTATATGAGAGGACACAGTTTCAAAAATAATTCTATGAACAAACATTTTAAATTTGATACATGTCATGTTCTTACTGGCTGAGGTTGCTTTCTGATATTCAAAAATTTAATTACTATTGAAAACAACTTTGTTTGTGGAGGCATTTCTTTTGATTGACAATTTTATTATTCAATTTTCTATACTGTTCTCCCAAGGGAGCTCAGAACAGTTTACATGAATTTATTCAGTTACTCAAGCATTTTTACCTGTCTGTCCTGGTGGGCTCACAGTCTATCTAATGTACCTGAGGCAATGGGGGGATTAAATATAAAATAAAAAAAATTCTTAACTAAATGTATTAATCTTGCAAATGTATTTTGAGCAACCACATTACAGTAATCTCCGACAGACTCACTGCTTGAGTAACCAATTTAAAATGATCCAAATGGAAAAAGTTTCTGATGTGTCCAGAAGAGCTGAAGTTTCTAGATATTCTTTTTTAACTAACATGTTTACATGATACTCATACTATAAGAAAGGATCTAGAATTATGCCTAGGACCTTCAAGAATGGTTCTGTTTCAATGGTCTTATCTTTAAATATTATTTTCTCTCTTATAGCATCTCCTTTCAAATGATTCCCCTTTTTACTAAACCGCGATAGCGGTTGTTAGTGCAGGGAGCCAAGCTGAATGCTCCGTGCTGCTCCCGACGCTCGTAGGAACTCTATGAGTGTCGGGAGCAGCGCGGAGCATTCAGCGCAGTTCCCTATGCTAATAACCGCTATCATGGTTTAGTAAAAGGGGGGGGGGGTCAAATTGGAGGATTTTAGTCTTCTCTACATTTAACTTCAACAAGTGATTAGTAGCCCAGTTCTCATGTTTGTAATACATTCTTGGAGCAAAATACTAGTTTTCCTGGTTAGAATATATTGGTCTAAGAATTGTTATATAATCAGTATATGTATAATATTTAATGGGTAGTTTTAATAGAGTTTTTCCTAATGTATTTATTTATTTCTAAAATTTCTAGACTGCCTATACCTAAGCAGTTAACAATAAAAACATTCACAATAGTTCAAGACAACATAGATAACATTTCAGCAACCAGAGGAAGTAATATATTATCAGTCTTCACTGAATTATATCGCAGTAATCATAGTTCAAGGTACTTTAACTAAATCTACATAAAAAATTCAGAAGGCCTCAACATATAGGTTGGTGTTTAACATTTTCCTGAACTTTAACTGGTCAGAACAGGTCCTCAGGATGCCAGGGGGGTAATTCCACAGTTTCACTCCCGCCACGGACATCATTGCTTCTCTAGATTTAACATACCGAACAATATTCTCCTTCATAGAGGTCAGTCTTGTAGTACCATTCTTCCCCTTTCCCCCATTCTAATGATTTTTGGCATACCATCCATACCTAATTTTCAGGACACCTTGGAGCAGAGGAAGACTGATAGGGCTGGATTTTGTTCAGGTCGCAGACTATATACAGACATATTTCCCAGAAAATAGGCTTCTTTATTTCAGTATTTCTCTGAGTTCTATGTTTAGTTTATTTCTCTCTCTTTACATTTAGAATCATCCCATTGGAAATGTAAGACTTCCCTTAAAACATTTGTTTCAGAAAGCATTTGATTGATTGATACTTCCCTTCTTGCTTACTTATTGCTAATGTAAAGAGATTATGGGGGCAGATGCACATTGTCAGGGACCTGCTTTTTCTCTCTCTCCTAGTAGTGCCCCCCATCTAATTTTCATAGAAAATTATTTTATTGTAAACCACTTTATGGTGCGTTCCTAAGGTGGTATGTCAAATAAAGCTGGAACTTTCTTCGATTAACACATGTATTTGTTTATTTAAAACAATTTCTGTAGTATATATTCATCTAGGTCTTAATCTGTCAGCATCTGGACTGCTTAAGCCAGGGTTGGGCAATCACAGTCCTCTTAGGCTACAAACCAGTCAGGTTTTCAAGATATCCATAATAAATATGCATGAGATTGATTGGCATACAATGGAAGCAGTCCATGTAAATTAACTTCATACATATTCATTGTGGAAACCTTGAAAGCCTGACTGGGTTGTGGTCCTTGAGGCCCATAATTGCCCACCCCAGGCCTAAGCGGAGGTCAATCATACTAAGGTGTCCTTTTACTAAGGTGCGTTAGTACGTCTTAGCGCACACTAAATATTAGTGCACGCTAAATGATAACGCGTGGCAATGCATCCATAGGATATAATGGACATGGCATGCTTAGCATTTAGCACATGCTAAAATGTACTAGCGTGCCTTAATAAAAGGATCCCTAAGTAGTTTACCACTTTACTAAAACATACAATAACATAGGAAATGTATTAACATTACCTGCTTGTGAACTCTTTTGAAGTGTGTACAAAGGGGAAAAATGCTGTGAGATCACACAGAAAGGGCCTTTCAGTGGGGTATGAGACTGAAGACAGTAGCAATAGCACAGTGAAGGATACTCTTGAAAGCATAGGCAGCGGAACACTTTTTTGTTTTAGGGGCCTCCAAAAGCTCCATCCCCATAATAATACTAATTGTAATGCAATTTTTTCCATCCATTTTTCATATACACACAATATAATCTTATTAATATATAATGGTAACCACAAAATTTAAAAAACACAAAGCACACTGTACGCAGAGAAAATGTTAATTATCATTTATATTAGGGGTTTTTTCAAAGATGCCAAGGCAGATGACTTTAAAATATGCAATGTCACCTCATAACAGCTATAGAAAAATAGACAAATATAGTGCAAAATATAGACAGCAGATATAAATTCTCAAAACTGACAGATTTTGAAAATAAAATCATTTTCCTACCTTTGTTGTCTGGTGATTTCATGAGTCTCTGGTTGCACTTCCTTCTGACTGTGCATCCAACATTTCTTTCACAATCCAGCCCCATCCCCTTTGTGTCCAGGTCTCTCTCTCTTTTCCCTCTGCTTATCCTCCCTAGATCCAGTGTCAGTTCTCCTTTGTACCTACCACCACCTTTGTTCCAGGTCTCCCTCTCACTTCCTCCTCTGTTATGATCTTCAATCTCTCTGTTCTTCCCCAGGCCTTTCTTTCTCTCTGTCTTTCTTCTGCTTATAACCCCCCCCCTTCTCTGCTCCTCTCTCTCCTTCCTATGTCCCCCTTCTAGCCTTTGTCCCACCTCCTCCTCCGAAGCCTGCCTGCCTCTGTGCTGCGCCGAAGTCTGATTCTTCCTTATCCCTGGACCTCCGCCAAAGTCAGCCTGCCTCTCTCCTTCCCTGCCACACTATAGCCAGCCTGCCTCCCTCCCTGCTGCACCGAAGTATGACCTACCCACTGCTGATTCACCCTCCCCCCACCATCTGCTGACCACTGCTTCAGCAAATCTAAGAAGGGAAGCACCAGTTGCATGCAGCAGCGCCGGCACATAAGCCTTCCCCTGATGTCAATTCTGACGTTGGAGAGAAGGTCCAGGCCAGCCAAGCAGCAATTGGCTGGCCTGGACCTTCTCTCCGACATCAGAATTGACTTCGGGGGAAGGTTTGCTTTTTCCATGGAAGGATAGTTTCCCTCTTGTTACTCCTATCTCTATTCAAAACGTTCCCCTACAATCAGTCAAAAATATTAAAATTTTAGGGGTAATTTTCGATAACAAACTCAATTTTCACGACCATATTAGTAACATCATGAAAACTACCTTTTACAGGTTACGTAAAATTCGCTCTATTTCTAAATTTCTATGTCCCAAATCACTTAACATCCTGATTCACTCTTTGGTGATGTCTAAAATCGACTATTGCAATTCTCTATTTAAAGGAATTGCTTTACATGAAATAAAACGTCTTCAAATTATACAAAATGCATCAATTAAACTAATAACCAAATCCAGAAAATTTGACCATGTAACACCACTTCTTAAAAACGCTCACTGGCTTCCAGTTATTCACAGAATAACTTATAAACTTTGTATAATCACCTTCAAAACCCTATATAATATGACCCCCGCTTTTTTATTTAAGTTATTAATTCCATATTCTGCAAGGAGAATTTTAAGATCTAACGAACAAAACTTACTGTCTATTCCTTTGCTGAAAATTATAAACACAAGACGACAATTTATTTTTTCATGTACTGCACCTCAGACTTGGAATGCCCTCCCTATTTCTTTAAGGGAGGAGAAGGAATTTGGAAAATTTAAAAGTAACTTAAAAACTTTTCTTTTTAAAGATGCCTTTGCAAACTAATTTTATTATCTTATTAATCCACTTTACTTTATTATATTTTTTATTTGTTACCCTCTTGTATTTTCCTTTAATGTTTCTTCTTTACTTAAATGAATTGTATTTCAACCCTCCTCACCTAATGTTAAGAATATGTTAAATTGTGTGTTATTTAGTCCTTTTTAAGTATTCGTATGTATTGTATTGTCACCTAACAAATGTAAATTTTAATGTGTACATCGCTTAGAAGTTTGATTAAGCGATTAATCAAGACACCTAATAAACTTGAAACTTGAAACATTTGCTGCACATGCCTGGCCCTTCCCTTCCTGCAGCTGTGGTGGCAAGCTGCGGTAGCAGCAGCAGTGGGTATCAGTCAGCCCGTGACCCCCTGACCTACAGGATGGGCAATTTTGGAGGAGACCATCCCCCTCCCTTTCTGACGCCTATGCTTGAAAGTACAATGGGACAATGGCAACAGCTTTTTGTCCATATTACATAGACATACATTTTCACCATCAGTTAGAGGGTCATTTACTAGCTGTTAGCGTGTGCTATCTGCTGCAGGGCCTGTTTCATTCTTACAGGCAGATAATGCGACTGCTACGCATCAGTAAATGACTTCTACAATTTAATAAGGGGGCCATTCAAACAAAATTACCAGGCAGCTACTAAATTATACTATTAAAAAAATAAAGAGCAGACTATTGGAAATAGCAGGAAGTGACTGTTTAGTTTTTCATATCCTGTTGTTGTTGCTGCTGCTGCCATGAAAGAAATGAGGTCAGCGACTGCACAGAGATCTGTCTTGTCTCTTGTGGGGAGCTGAAGTTTGAGGAAAGCAAGCATTTATTATTAGTTTAGAAACTAAAATATGATTGTGAAAGCATTGTGAGCAAAGGAAGGGGGTAAAGAATTAGAAACAGACTTAAAGCAAAAATGCTCAGAAGAATTGACATTGCTTACGATCTTGAGTAAGTCACTTAACCATTCAAGTATGAAACTTAAGGGCTCCTTTTACTAAACCGCGCAAGAGCTTCTTACTGCAGGCTGGTGCTGTAAATGCTCCGATGCACATTCAATTCCTATAAGAGTCAGACCATTTACCTCACCAGCCCGCGGTAAAATGCTCTAAAACCCAGCGTAAGATTGTAAGCTCTGTTTGGCAGGGAGATGCCTACTGTAATGTGTATACGGGTGAAGTTCAAGGAGTTGGTTTTCTTAAAGATATAACTTGTATTACTGAACTCAGCGTCTGGGGAGAAGGGCTTTCCAAGTATGATTTTGACAGTCAAATTTCAGTAACTGGTATTATTTTCCTGTAGTAGATCATTAGACATCTGGCATGATTATTCAAGATCTCACATCTCTTCTCCACTGCCATGCAAATGCCAGACTGACTCTTATTTCAGATGTCTCTGAAATGGATTCTAGCCATGGCTGAACATTTGGTCCTAAAGCTGGCAGAGCAGAAGCAACATAATTGCTCCCTGCATGGATGGCTTCATTGGATAGCTGATTTCTGCTAATAGCGAAGCTGCTCAGGAAACTGCAAAATAATTAGGCTTCAAACTGGCAATGTTAAAAATCAGGCTAAAAACAAATCATCTGGCATCATAAAAACATGACTGGGATTTGCAAATAGTCTGGTCAGGGGAGCTATGACTACCTGACCTTTTTCTTCCTCATTATATTAGATATTTTGTTTGATAGGTATCTTATCCAAGTTGCATGGAATCTGAATTGAAATCCATGGAATGTGATGGATAATCTTAGGAACGTGGGTAAAAACTGAATCTAAGCAGCCTTCTCACTTTCTTTTATTTTCATGCGATACAGTTTTTGCAGGCTTATCAAAAAACTTAAGATGGCAAATATCATCAAAACCCAATAATATGAACCAAAGGTCATGATATGAGGTTGAAAGGAGTAGGAAAGAGTAATCTAAGGAAGCATGTCTTCACAGAAAGTCTGGTAGATGTGTAGAGCAGCTTTTCAGTGGAGGTGGTTGGGGCAAAATATAAAGGGACGTCAATAAAGCATAAGATGAGCATCAAAGATTCTTGGTGGCAGGAAGCAAGGGTAAAAACAGAGATCAGTAAGTACAAAACAGGTAAAGAAAACAGGTGGACTAGATGGGAGTTTTGTGGGCTTTATCTCACATCCAGTTTATGTATTTCTAAATGTTTCTTTAACATTATCAGATTTTTCTTCTTTTTACTTGCATTTATTTAGAAAGACTACAGCTAGAGGCTTATTTGAGGGCAATAGTGTTCAAATATTAGCTTAGGTTGATCACAATGATAAGGGCTCTATATCACAATTAAGTTGAAAGTCTGAAGGCACATACAATGAATGCCAGGAAATCAGCCATCGATATTAAGTTATTTAGAGTAGTGAAGATGCAGGATTGCAAAGATCTGCAACCTGACATAAACATGCTTGAGAAATGGGCCACGACATGGCAAATGAGGTTCAACATGGATAAGTGTAAGGTGATGCATGTCGGTAACAAAAATCTTATACACAAATACAGAATGTCCAGGGCGTTACTTGGAGAGACCCCCCCAGGAAAGAGACTTGCTTATTTCTTATTGCTTCAGTATTCTCCACCCTTCGCAATTGGGATTCAGGAAAAACCACAGCACTGAGATGATTATTGCAGCACTAGTAACATATGGCAAAGAACTACTAAGCAAGGGTCACAGGATAATCATAATCCAATTTGACCTAAGCAGTGCATTTGACTTAGTAGATTTTGATCAAATGTCTGAGATCCTCCGTGATTTCTGATTTAGCAGCCCAGTCTTCTCCTGGCTCCCTAACCACTTGGCAGTATGCCGTGCATAAAGATGGTAAACTTTCTGATATCTGGCACCCTCCCAGCAGGAGAGCTACCCAATCTCTCCTGCCGGACCCCCCCCCCTGAAAGTTCACCGGCAGGTGGGATGCCCAGTCCCTCCTGCCGGACACCCCCACCCCCGCAAAGATAGCCCACCCTGATCCCCCAATGTCAGCCCCAAACGGACCCCGCTAACCTTTTTTTTAGATGGCTGGCCGGACAGGTCCTTCTTGCGTCCAGCCAGCAGGCCCACCTTTGCTGGAATGGCAGGCCTGCCCCTTCCCGGTGATTGGCCCATGCGCTTAAGACACCAGGAAGGGGCAGGCCCACCATTCCAGTGAAGGTAGGCCTGCAAACCGGACGCAGGAAGGACCTGTCCAGCCAGCCATATAAAAAAAGGTAAGAGGGCTCCTGGTGTGTGTGTGTGGGGGGGGTGGGGGGGGGAGAGTTTTTCTGAGACCAATGATGTATTTCTCTGTGGCAGCTCAACACTTGCCATAGAAAATTTCCCAGGTATGCTCCTGAGAAACACTGAGGTCTTTTGTCTGTTTAAGGGAACGTGGCACATATAATCTCTGATGTTGATTTGTAGATGAATATTTTTGTGTGGATATATTTATTTAAAATATTCAGCTTGTACTGATATATTTTAACATTAGCACATAGCCATTAATAGGAAAATAGAAAATTGGCCATTTTCCAACTGCAGTAAAAATGACTTAGCAAGCGGGAAAAACCTGTGTAGGGGCTTGCTAAGGCTACTTTTTATGACAGCTTAATAAAAAGACCCCTTAGTTTGAAGTTATAGCAATATTGGAATAGATTAGATAGTAGAGAGAAGATTGAGTGGTGTAGTCTGGCGAAAACTCAGGTAACAGGCCCTGGCAACCATATCTAATTAATGGATATTACTGTATAGTAGGGGAGAGAGAGAAGGGGGAGAATGGTGGGATGTGTTGGGAAGAAAAAAAAAAGGTTCTCAGCAGTTGCTTTTATGCATTACTGGAAACAAGTTGTTATGTTCAATTAATGATCTAAAACAGCAGGTGCTGATTATTCAATGATGTATGAAGTCAGTAGCCTTTACATAACACAGTAAACAGCAGCAAAGACCATCATCAATATAACTTTGGGTGAAAAGTTTTGGGGAGGCAAATATATAAAGGCACCTAGGTGCCTTTAATTCTTTATTGGTTAATATGCTCAATATAGCGCATCACGGAATAGTAACATTATAAAAAATAACATACAATAAAGTGGTGCAGTACAATAGAGCACATAAACCAAACATTTTCAGAGGAGAAAACAATAGTCATCAACTACTGAATCCGCCTGAATTCACCCCTCCCCTCCTCCCCAGTAAGAATTGGAGAAGATGAAGAAAAGAAACAGGTAATCCATCTCACATATGAGTGCATATTAGCTCAACAACCTACATAAAAATTCAAATATCTATACATACTGCAGAGAGCCATTCTATGGTCTCTCTTTCTATGCAGAGCTTGCAGTGTATAGCATTCAAGAAGTAGGTAGGTATTACTTCCCCTTGTGCATATGATGCTTTTATAAAATAGGTGCAATCTATTTGCCTTTACAGCCTAAACACCGTTGCAAAATTATCCTCACAGTGCAGAAAAATCTTGTTACAATAGGGAAGTAGAAGAGATATCAAGCACATGTACCATGATCCAAAAACTCCTATAAAAACAAGCTATACCCTAGAACCTATGTGGTTGATCTTTGAAGAAAGGTAAGAACTGCAATATTGGGACAGACCATGTATCTAGCCAAATCCTAAGTAGTAAAGCAGATTTTATGCTGTTTATCCTAGGAATAAGCCATCTCAATAATGGCCTATAGACTTCTCTTCTAGGCAGTGGCGTACCTAGGGTATGTGGCACCCGGGGCCCATCATTTTTTGACACCACCACCCCCCCCCCCCCCCCCCGTTTGTAAAAAAATTTTTTTTTTTTTTTTTTTGCAATAACCATGAAATGGAATAAATGGTCAGAATAGAAACAGGCAGTGAAAATTTTCTTTTATTGAACCTCATATATGTAACCATTATTCCAAACATAACATAACATAAATTATGTCTAAATTGTCATGACATTAGAAGTACATATGGAGTAGTTGCAGGTGATGCTTGGGACAGTTCTGATTGTGTTAGTTCGGTTTTATGTGTTTTTTGAATAGAAGGGTTTTTATTTCTTTTTGAAGGTTTTGCAGTCTGTGGTTGATATCAATTGGTTGTAGAGTTGGGGGTCGAGTGTTGCAGCTCGAATGGCTAGGAGGTTGTCGAACAGTTTTTTTTCTTTTGACGTTTTTGGTTGGAGGGTGTGTGAATGGTGCACAAGTTCTCCTATGTCTGTTTGAAGTGGATTGAATTATTTAGCTGAAGAAATTAGTTACCCCCCATTCCACACACATTAATTCTCTTCCATTTTTGTTCCCATTATAAAAAACACTGATAAGTTCCCAGAAAAAAAATACATTAAAATAAGAAGTGAAAACAAAGGCCCCTACAGATGAGAACATAACATAAGAATAGCCTAACTGGGTCAGACCAATGGTCCATCATGCCCAGTAGCCCATTCTCATGGTAGCCAATCCAGGACACTAATACCTGGTCAAACCCCAAAGAGTAGCAACATTCCATGCTACCGATCCAGGGCAAGCAGACACTTCCCCCATGTCTTAATAACAGATTATGTACTTTTCCTCCAGGAATTTGTCCAAATCTTTCTTAAAACCAGCTACACTATCTGCTTTTACCATAACTTCTGGCCACTTCATTTTTAAGTTTAGATCTTTCCTTTCAAACAGAGACCTTGCTAGATGTCAAATACAGCACAAGGTAACTTCACATGGACTTAGCTGTGCAGGAAATGTGAATCTCCTCATACACCCACCATATAGTGCAAAAATGTGCAAAGGTCTGTTTTTTTCTTTCGATCACTACATAGCCTAATGCCACACAAGCAGCGCTGTTACAAACATATTCTGTAGGTCAATGCTAAGGATAACAAAGTTTCCTTCCTTGGACCAGAAGGAGATAAACCACTGGAAGAGATCCCAAAACAACACCCAAAGACCCACTCAGTGTGTGAATCAGTTGAGTGGAGTGGACTAACTGGGGGGGTGGAAATGGGCCCGGAGTTTGCTCAGCAGAATTTCCCAGACCACCTCTTCCTCTCAACACATTGACACGCTGCCACCATCACCACTAGGAACACCTCACTGGGTAGGCCAGCTATGCTATAAACTTTATAAAACACATTATTATATTTTCTTATAAAGCACATATTTTAACTGACCTCTCTGACATCCTCAGCCTTTCCATTCACAAAAATAGAAGGAAGAAAAGTTCCCATTTCCTGCTGTCTCATGTCCCCGGCCTATACAATATTTTTTTTCTGCAGACCCTTCAAAAGTCTGACCAAATCCTCGTTTCACTTGCATTATAAAGTACTGAGGATGCCATCTCTCCCCAATCCCAGGTCCTAAAGTCTAAGACAGTAGCGCAAACTAATGCTGCCAGATACAGGAAAAAAAAATTTTGATTCGATTCAGCCCTATTGAATTGGTTTTTCAATTCGATTTTCCTGCCCAGTTGGGTGATTTTTTTCAAAACTCCTGGTGGGTTTTATAGCTTTTTCACCCCCTTTGGCTTCTCCTAACCACACTGGCGCTGTGGTGTAAATAAAATAAAGAAACAAAAAGGACTTTTCCTCTTTCTGTTAAATCCTAGCTCACGTTTGCAGTCCAACACCAGCTCTGGCAGGATACACATTTCAAATCTGACATGTTAATCACAAAACAGAAAATAAAATTAATTTTTCTACCTTTTGTTGTCTGGTTATATTTCAAATCTTGTTGGTCCAAGGCTCTGGTTTTCTTCTGATAACTTGCTTGCCAGGGTCTCCTTCTTTCTGCATGCTAACCATCCATCTGCCAACTCTGTCCTCCCTTTCCATTTCCCTTCCCTTCCCAGGAAGTCTGGTATCTTTCCTTTTTTTCATCTCCCTCCACAGATCCACCTTTTCTTAAATACCCTTTCATCCGGCATCTCTCCCTCCTTCCCCACCATCCCAGAGTCCACCATCTCTCCGTTTCTTTTCCTAATTACCCTCCTATCCAGTATCTCTATCCCTCCTCCACACCATCCCTTGTGTCCAATTTCTCTCCCTTTCTGTTCCTTCCCTCCCTAAATCCCATGGTCCATCATCTCTCTCCCTCTCCTCTATTTTCAGACCCATTATTTCTTCCCCCCCCCAAAGTTTGGCATATGCATGTCTCTTTGAACACCCCCTTCCCTCCGTGTACTTCTAAATCATGGTCCCCCCCCAAAGGCCTGTCCCCCCTTGAAGGCCTGCACCCCCCTTGAAGGCCTGTCCCTTCCCCTTGTAGGCCTGTCCCCCCCTTGAAGGCCTGCCTGCCTGTCCCCCCCTTGAAGGTCTGCACCCCCCGAAGGCCTGCATCCCCCCGAAGGCCTGTCCCCCACTTGAAGGCCTGTCCCACCCCCTTGTAGCTTCTCCCCCCCCTTGTAGGCCTGTCCCCCCTTGAAGGCCTGCCTGCCTGCCTTTCCCCCCTTGAAGGCCTGTCCCCCCTTTAAGGCCTGCACCCCCTTGAAGGCCTGCACCACCCCCCTCGAAGGCCTGCACTCCCTTGAAGGTCTGCACCACCCCCCGAAGGCCTGTCCCCCACTTGAAGGCTTGTACCACCCCCTTGTAGCTTCTCCCCCCCTTGTAGGCCTGTCCCCCCCTTGAAGGCCTGCCTGCCTGCCTTTCCCCCCCTTGAAGGCCTGCACCCCCTTGAAGGACTGCACCCCCCCCCCGAAGGCCTGCACTCCCTTGAAGGTCTGCACCCCCCCGAAGGCCTGTCCCCCCCTTGAAGGCCTGTCCCACCCCCTTGTAGGCCTGTCCCCCCCTTGTAGGCCTGTCCCCCCCCCCTTGTAGGCCTGTCCCCCCCCCTTGTAGGCCTGTCCCCCCCTTGAAGGCCTGCCTGCCTTTCCCCCCTTGAAGGCCTGTTCCCCCCCCTTGAAGGCCTGCACCCCCTTGAAGGTCTGCACCCCCTCAAAGGCCTACACCCCCCCCGAAGGCCTGCACCCCCCTGAAGGCCTGCCTGCCCCCCTTGAAGGCCTGCACCCCTTGAAGGTCTGCACCCCCCCCCGAAGGCCTGTCCCCCCTTGAAGGCCTGCCTGCCTGCCTGTCACCCCCTCCCCCTTGAAAGCCTGCTTGCCTGCCCGCCCGCCCCACCCTGAAGGCCTGATGCCCCGACCCACCCCGAAGGACCGCTCGCCCCCCTGGCCTCCCCGCACCACCTATGAAGCAGCCGCAGCAGGATCGCGAAGTCAGCGTCAGCGATCCCTGCGCTGCTTCCTGCGCCACGGTCCCACCCCTCCTCTGACGTCAGAGGAGGGGCGGGATCGCAGCGCAGGGATGCTGACTTCGCGATCCTGCTGCGGGCTGCTTCACAGGTGGTGCAGGAAGGTCAGTGGGGCGAGCGGTCCTTCGGGGGTGGCGGGGGACTGAACGGCAAGGCCGGGAACACCCCCTTAGGGCTGGTACCCGGGGCGGCCCGCCCCCCCCCCCCGCCCCCCCCTAGGTACGCCACTGCTTCTAGGAAATTACCCAAACCTTTTTTAAACCCCGCTAATGGATTTCACCACATTCTATGGTTATTACAGAGTTTAATTACACGTTGTGGATGTTTTGGGGAGACAGATCTGAAATGGTTAAGAGAATTGCATAACTTTTTCTTCTATGAGTAGGTGATATTGCTGTGGGTTTTTAACAATAAGCTTCAGCCATATATGGTCCAGATGCTGTACTTCTGGAAGACTGTTATTCTGACATGCATGTCTACTCCTTGAGAAGTGTTGTTTTTTATTTGGCATTGTTGCTCAGAAGCAACAAGTGTTTCCATAGCTCTTATGGGAGATCTGCATCTCTAAATGCCTGTTACTTGGCACTGGTGCACTCGTTCAACATCAATTTACAGAAAGCAGCCGTTTTCACCATCTGTCCATTAAAGGGTTAAATTATGCTTTGAAGATCAAGCTGATATTGCTATGTTTCTATCATCCTTTGACTCAGATGCTCATGAAGATAAAAATAATTTCAAGGCACGAAACTAATTATACTTTCCACCTTGAATCTCATGTACTGACATAATGTATCTTTATTGTAACCCATCTGCACCCCATGTACTGACAAACGTATCTTTATTGTAACCCATGTACTGACTAAATGTATCTTTATGGTAATCCACCTGTATCCCTTACACTGACAAAATGCACCTTGATAGTAAACCACTTGTATTGTAACCCACTTGCATCCTATGTACTGACTAAACGTATCTTTATTGTAAACCGTTTCTATCCCATGTACTGTCAAACATATCTTTATTGTAAACTGCTTCGAACTTCACGATATAGCGGTATATAAGAAATAAATTATTATTATTATTATTAATGCCCAAACCCATACTTTTAGTTTAGTAACACTGCAGTGCCCTTCCCCTGTAGCTGCAGAATGCCCCAGTCACTGTACATTCTTTCACACGGCATAGTAATTTTCCTAGCAGCAGAATATGAAAGCCAGTAAAAACTTCAAAAGTGCACATTTTATTTGCATGGAGTGTGCCTGCTGTATGCCAAATAAGCTGCAGTCTCCGAGGAGGACTTTTGAGTAGGCAGGCCAACAGAGGCTTATGCTTGTTCAAACAAGAAAGGACAAAAGCATTGATAAGTACTTCAAGGTCAGTTGAATAAAGCATTTGACACAACCTGGCAAGAATCCTGAGATTCAAAAAGAAAGTGATGACTTTGAGATGACACTGATGTTCAATAGATAAGTCCAAATCAAGAGTAATATCACAAAGTTAAAGGGGAACAAAGCCATCAACAATCAGCAAATGATTAAAAGGAATACATTCATTTTTTTTGGACTTAGAAATGTAAGAGACTGAGGTGGGGATGGGGGGGGGTCCCTTTCTGTGATCAGGAAAAACATTGTCCAGGGTGGTACGATATGTTGGTCTGCATTATAGCCTTCCTTTCTAAGATGCCTGCCTCAAACACATTCTTTTAAAATGAGGATTATGCTTATAATTGGGTTATAGATGTGAAGCCCTGTTTTGTGTGAAGGTTCTATGGGGAAAATGGGACATTCCAATGAGGACATTCATTTTTTCACTAGTATTTTATACTGCTGAATGCAGAGCCTTTTGTAAAATACATAAGGGCTGCAGGAGTACACATATACTTGCCGGTATGTGCAGCCAGATCATCCATTTTAGAAAGAGTGGCATCACTAATGGCCTTTATATGTGTAAATTGTAAATGCGGCATCTACACTTACAGGTGCTAGTTATTCAATGATGTATGAAATTGGTAGCATTTACATGACACAGTGAACAGCAGCAAAGACCATCCAATCTAACTGGAAAGGTGTCTAGGATTGTACACCCAAGAAGAGAATGACGTGGATATGGTTCAATTAATGATCTAATATAAATAACACCATAGACAAGGCAGTATAGAAGAATACACGTTCACACTTCTGTCTTGCTCTGCATATAGGTTTACTGTTGTCTAGTTGTACTGAATTATGAAACAAAGCAGAGAGACGGAAAGACTGATACCAAAACCACCTGATAAGTATAACAATGTGTTATAGCTCTATTAAAAAAAAAATAAATAAAAATATTTAAAAGTTTACAAGCTTAGAAAACCAAAAAGTTTAAAAATCTAAAAATCTGTTAAATGTTTGTTGAATTTAAAAGTTTAAAGCTGATGTTAGTTGAATTTAAAAGTTTGACTAATACCATTAGATGACAGATTTGTTGAATTTAAAAGTTTGATGCTAATGTTAGTTGAATGTAAAAGTCTGACTAATGCAAACTATTGATAATTTTCTGGAATACAATCGTAATAGCTAATAAATATATGTCAAACACGTATTGTAGATAATAGTTAGTAGCAGGGAATCATTCAGGTCACATACACACAAATTGCTGACAAGACATACACTGTATGAGAAATCATAAAATAACGGAGAAAAATAAACCTCACTTGTGGAAGGCTGGGACTACACAAGTGCCCAGACCTAAACACATCATCACGGGTTTATAAAAAAAACTCCGTATACATGTAAATCAATCAATGAATCAATCACTTCCTTTCATACAGAATCAAATTTTTCAGGAGCTTTTTGTAGTAACAGCAATCTGTCAATGTATTATTCGTGTCTGAAAAATGGTGACCAGAATCCCAAACTTAACTAAATTAATAGCGAGGGCTACAGCTCATTTTCACTTATGTAGACGGTTGTGGAGGCGTGGAGCAAAACGTCACAATCAAAGAAAAATACACTCATCTGAAGGTGTAGAACTTCAAAAGAGGCTTTAAACTCCTGGTCCCGACAGAAAAGACTTTCTGTTTCGCCTGGAAAGGCTACTTCAGGGGATCTATGCAGTATCCAGATGTCTCCCCTGGTGCCATTTTGAGAGGAGCCGGCTTCACTACGGTTTGGTTGTAAGAAGCGAGGAGACATCTGGATACTGCATAGATCCCCTGAAGTAGCCTTTCCAGGCGAAACAGAAAGTCTTTTCTGTCGGGACCAGGAGTTTAAAGCCTCTTTTGAAGTTCTACACCTTCAGATGAGTGTATTTTTCCTTGATTGTGACGTTTTGCTCCACGCCTCCACAACCGTCTACATAAGTGAAAATGAGCTGTAGCCCTCGCTATTAATTTAGTTAAGTTTGGGATTCTGGTCACCATTTTTCGGACACGAATAATACATTGACACATTGCTGTTACTACAAAAAGCTCCTGAAAAATTTGATTCTGTATGAAAGGAAGTGATTGATTCATTGATTGATTTACATGTATACGGAGTTTTTTTATAAACCCGTGATGATGTGTTTAGGTCTGGGCACTTGTGTAGTCCCAGCCTTCCACAATTGAGGTTTATTTTTCTCCGTTATTTTATGATTTCTCATACAGTGTATGTCTTGTCAGCAATTCGTGTGTATGTGACCTGAATGATTCCCTGCTACTAACTATTATCTACAATACGTGTAATGCAAACTATTACCATAAGATGACAGTTTTAAGCCTATGTTAGTTGAATTTAAAAATCTGACTAATGCGAACTATTACCAGTAGATGACAAATTAATATTAGAATAGAAACTCAACATATTAGAATCAATTAAAGTTTTAGAATTAACTCCTCAAACCCACACTATACACAATATATTAAATACACACCACACTTAACACCACAATGAGGACCATATCATCATATTTTCCGCAAGCAATCCTACTGATATTCCTGCTCCTGACTGGAAAGCAACTGCAAACAATATATATCCAATACCAATCATAGCAAATTCCAAGGGAATTACTCAACCAATCAGGCATCTCACAATTGACAGAAACTCAAACCAACAGCCTTATGCATACCAACCCGCCCCCAAATCAACAAGTAGAAAACCAAAAAACCCATATAAAACCAAAAAACAATCCCACAAAAGATCACTCATATACCCCAAAACAACTCACAACATACCTATAGAATATACCATTCTCAAATGTGCATATGTGAACATCAGAGCCATAGGCCCTAAAACAGAACATATAAAAAACTGGATAGAAGAAGATAACTTAGACTGCCTTTTCCTCACAGAAACATGGCTCACCTCTGACTCGGACCTTAGAATAACTGAAGTTTGCCCAAAGAGCCACAAAATAACGTTAGTCTGCAGAGAAAATAAAAGAGGAAGAATTGCCATTATAGCCAGAAAAACAATAAACCTAAAAATACAAGACAAAACAACCAACCAATACATGGACTTACTAGCATGCCAACTTTCAAGCACATCACTTAAAGGAACGCTAACATGCATTCTATGCTACATAACCCCAAGTAGCTGGAATACAGCTAAACCAATATTTGAAGAATTTATTTATCAAAACTCTCTAACGACAACCTATATCCTACTTCTAGGAGACCTCAACCTTCACCTCGAAAACCAATCCAGCAAAAATGTAGAAACCTTACTAGCATATCTCGAGGCCTTAACATACAAAATCTTAGATCCTCAAACCATACACGAAAAAGACGTCGTAGCCTACATGTCCCAACAGCCCACACAACCAGAGATCCAAACGTCAAACGGTAATTGGAACCGTTCCCTTTGGTCTGATCACTATACATACTCCTTTGAAATCAATTGGTCCAGCAACAAATGCATTCCAACTACTCAACAAGCAACTCACAAATCACGTAAACATATAGATCCCACCACATTCTGGACAAAAACAGATACCATAATCCAACACTACACACCCAAAGACTTCATCTCACATTGGAACCACCTAAGTACTGCAACCCTAGATGAACTAGCCACAGAAAAGCTCAAAACCAAAATCCACAGAAAATCAGACAAGTGGTTCAACAACAAACTACTCCAACTCAAAAGACAATGCAGACAACTAGAAAGAAAATGGAGAAAAAACAGCCAAGAATCCACAAAAACAGCATGGATAGCAACAAAACCGAAAATATAAACAAGAACTGAAAGAAAAAAGAAAGACATACTACTCAAAACAAATAGGAGAAGGACCCCAAGACACAAAAAAGCTATTCCAGCTGCTAAAAGTTCTCACAGACACCACACCCTATATAGCCAACAGCAACCCCACCCCTCCTTCAGCCACCCTCTTAGCCACATACTTCAAAAACAAGATCGCAAACATCAGAGCCACGTTCAACGGAACCTCCTAACACATAGAGACCTCATTTCCCCCCACAGAAAAAGAACCAATCGCAGCAGATAGAACTTGGTCCCATTTCTTACCCATGCAATGGTCAGACTTCAACAATCTATATAATAAATACAGCCACACAGCCTGTGACCTTAATCATTGCCCCCATACCTACTGAAAGCCTCAAGTTCATTATTCCGTTCCCTGCTTCTACAATGGATACAATATTTACTATTAGAGGGTCATTTCCCACAAGAACTCAGCAAAATCATCATAACTCCAATATTAAAAGACCCCAAAAGAACAACGGACCAATTATCCAATTACAGACCCGTAGCGTCAATCCCACTGTAAGTCAAGCTGATGGAAGGCCTCGTAGCCAAAACCTTAACCTCATACCTAGCCAAATACAATCTACTCCACCCCACACAGTCAGGCTTCAGAGCCAACCACAGCACGGAGACCCTACTAGGAACACTAATGGACACTGCCAGACAATACCTATGTACAGGCAAGAAAATCCTGCTCATACAACTAGACCTTTCTACAGTCTTCGACCTGGTTGATCACGGCATTCTCATACAAACTCTAGACTCCACTGGAATCTCAGACAAGGTACTTTCATGGTTCAAAGGCTTCCTACAATCCAGAACCTACAGGGTTAAAACGAAGCAAGAAAAATCAGAACCCTGGTTCAACCCCTGCGAAGTACCCCAGGGATCACCCCTGTCACCTACACTATTCAATATATACATAGCCTCCCTCAGCTTCTACCTAGACAAACATGGCATAACCTCATACAGCTATGCAGATGACATCACTATCCTCCTCCCCTTCGACCACCCAGAACCCGCCATGACAAGCACAATACACAGAACTCTTGAAACAGTAGCAACATGGATGACAGAGCACAAACTAAAACTTAACCCTGACAAAACAAACTTCATCCTCCTAGAAAACAATAAAACTCCTACCTTAATAAATCTAGTAATAAACTCGATCTCATACCCTATTCAACCCACACTAAAACTTCTGGGAGTATTAATTGACAGAGGCTGTACCATGCAACCACAGATCAACAAGGTAATAAAAGCATCATTCGTGACCATGAGAAATCTAAGACAAATCTGAAAATTCTTCGACAGGAAACAATTACTTTACCTCCCATGTACAGCGACCATGATAAAACAATTACAAACTATACAAAATAAAGCCCTAAAATTCATCTACTCGTTGAAAAAAATATGACCACATCACAGAAGCATACCATGACGCTCACTGGCTCCCAATACAGGCAAGAGTACATTTCAAATTCTACTACCTACTATTCAAAGCCATTAACGGAGAAAGCCCAACCTACTGGAATAACCGACTAACTCAATCCTCATCCAGGCACAGGAGAACCCGCTCACTTTTCACACACCCACCATCCAAAAATGTCAAACGAAAAAAACTATATGACAACCTAATAGCCACCAGAGCAGCTAAACTGGTCAGACAAATCACCATTCTGTTGTCATCAACCAGACTACAAAACCTTCAAGAAAGATACTAAAACCCTACTCTTCAAAAAATACATAAAACCTATCTATCACGACCAGTTCCTACCTAAACACGACCAGTTTCTACCTCAACCCCACTTCTAATTACCCAACTAATGCTAAAATGCCTATATTTACCCATCACTTACCACCTTAAGATCTTGACAACTCTTTGGTAATTCTTATTACCCAACATTTATCACCGTAAGATAACGACAACTCTTTGGTAATTCTTATGTAACTCTTATGACATCTTTTATGCTATTCCTGTAAATTTTTATGTAAACTTTTTATGTAATCTCTGAAAACTTTTATGTAATCCACCTTGAACCGCAAGGTATTGGCGGAATAGAAATCACTAATGTAATGTAATGATCTCTTTTTTGTGGATGGTTTCTGTTTCTTTCTTCTGTGCAATGTTTCTCCAGTAAAAAATATATATATAAAAAAAAGAAATCCTGTTTTACTGATCATAAAATGATTTGTATAAAAACATTTTTTGTGGGTTTAGTTTATTACTGAGTTACCAAATGTGTTTGGAAAACATATCTGCATTATGGTTAGAGTAGTGGGCTGAGAGACATGGAAACTGGGCTTCAAGTCCCACTGTTACTTGACAAGTCATTTATCCCCCTCCCCCTTTTTACAAAACTGCAAAAGCGGTTTTTAGTGCTGGCTGACGCAGAGTTCCTATGAGCATCGGGAACAGTGCAGAATATTCAGCGAGGGGGTTAACTCACTTGCTTCAAGTACAGAATAGATGTAAGCCCTTCAAAGACAGGTAAATACAGAGTGTACCTGAATGTAACCTGCAGACATCCATTTTGAGTATTCTAGATTATTGTAATATTATATAATTAGGGGTTTACAAAAAAATACTCAAAAAATTGAGACTGATTCAGAACACTGCGGTTCACCTCATTTTTGGACTAAAAAAAATGGGAGCACATTACCCCTTTTTATCAAAAACTTCATTGGTTGCAAGTAGAGTCCAGAGTCCTGTTCAAGTTTTCCTGCATTTGTTACAAAGCAGTTTTTGGGATGCTACCGGATTATCTTGCTTCTCAGTTTTCTTTGAACTATTCTAATAAAAGCACACATAGAATAAATTTGTTTAATTACCCTTCTCTAAAATCATGTCACTATAAGAAGTTTTTCGATAGAATGTTATCATTTCAGGCCGCTAAATTGAATACATGGCTTGGAAAACCTATATTAGAGGCTACTTCTTATTCTGACTTTAGAAAATCACTAAAGACACGCCTGTTTGACATTTACATCTTAGTTGCGGCACTGTTTACTTCTCCTGCTTTTTAACTTTTAATTGATGCATTTTTTGACTGTTTTAATGTATTTTCTATATATTGATTGTATGTAATTTTTTACTCTGTTGTGAACTGCTTTGAACTTTTGGTATAGCGGTATACAAAAAATTAATTATTACTATTATTATTATTCTTAAGTTACTATTGAGAAAAGTGTGAGCTAAATCCAAATCCAAAATCCAGTACCAGGAATATTATGAAACAAAACAAAAAAACCTTACAGAAGACACACAAGACCAATTAAGCAATTCTACTATACCATAATTTAACTAACTTTTAGGAGTCACACAACAAGGACCTATATAGGAAAAGACAGCACTGAAAACATTGCAATAGGCAGTAGAATATCAATATACCCATAAATAAGCTGGATTAGTACAGATCAATCCTACATAGACATTCAGTGATAAATAGAATGCCAGTCCTTATTTATATATACAGAATACAGAGTGTCACCAAATAAAGAATAAGTAACCACACAAAATAAAAATAGAAATATGTAGACAAAAATTAAACTGAATCCTCACGAAGCCAGACTCTGAATATAATACAACAACCAGAGAAACAGTAATGCAAGTCTTTCTGTACTGTGCAAAATAAAAAGATGTCTGTTATAAATTTCAAAAACTGACATATTCCACTCACTAAATTAAAAATTAATAAAAATAAAACAAAGATGGAAAATAAGGTGATACATTCTTGACTAACTTTCAGAGAGACCTCTGGAAACTAGTCAAAAACTACGAAAGCTATTTAAAAATGTGTTGAGCTAATAGGACTGGCAAAGAAAGCTGTTGCAGTATATAGGAAGGTTAAATTCAAGGTTTAAAAGCATGATTTAGGAGAGAATCTTTCTGGGGAAGTGTGGGGAAATTTTTGGATGAGAGCTTATAAGCATTACTTTTGGCATCATTCAATCTTTATTTTATATAGTGCGTAGGGTGCTAAGGGCTCCTTTTAAGCTATCTGAAAATGGATCAAGTTTGTGCTGGTCCTGTAAGTCAGATGTGATAACTTTTAATCATCTGCTGTTTACATGTTTGAATTTGAAGTAGTTTGGGAAGAGGATTGCTAATATGTTAAAAATGTGGGTTGAACTTATATACAAAGTTATTTTGCTGTCAGCTGCTCTTTCTCACCTAATGCATAAATATAGAACAAACATTTTTGATGTGCTTATGGGGTTAGAACTAATCAATGAATTCTGTCTGAGTGGAAAGACCACACTGCATTGTCAATGAATGCCTGGTGAAGTGTTTGTCTGGTTTGGAAGTATGAGCAGGTTGCTGCAATTAAAAAGCAAGGCCTTCAAAATTTAAGAAAGCCTGAGCTCCATTGGATTTTTTTTGTCAATTGTAATTGTGTAATTATAGAGGATTCTCAGTTGCTGTTTTAGTCATGTTTTGGAAGGGTGAGGGGTAGTTTTTGGAATTCTTAATTGGTTTAAAAATAATAAAATATTGAAACTGAGAAAAAATGTATTAACCTACCCCCCCTTTACAAAACTGTAGCGCGATTTTTAGTGTCGGCTGCAGTGGTAACAGCTCTGACACTCCTAGAATTCCTATGAGCGTCGGAGCTGTTACCACCGCAGCCAGTGCTAAAAACCATGCTACGTTTTGTAAAAGGGGAGGGGGTGGTGGTAAATTAAGTATTACCTTTTCCATTTTTTGTTTTATTTATTAACATTTAAAGATACCACACTAATGAAAATTATTTTCTCTCTGGCCATTTACCCTCCCCCCTTTTACTATGAGCGCTGGAGCAGCATCAGAGTATTTTGCGCCCCAGGGTACCAGTCTCTGCATCTCTCTCTGGTTATTACTTTTCGGGCTTCTTTTAGCTCTCTCTTTTCAGAGTTTCCTATCCACTTACTTCACTACATCCATATTTTACAATGATCTTTTTCTTTCAGCTTTGTTCTATTTTTTCTATCTTTATATTCATTCAGATTTCATTTATTTTCACTATCCAGTGTTCAATATCCCCCTTTTTTTTTCTTTTCCCACACTCAGACCCACCCATTCACCTTCCTTTTATTTCCCAGTCTTTAACTCTTCCCTTGCTTCCCTTCTTTTTCTCTCACCCCTTGCCATGCAGTTACTCCTCTTTTTTCCCCCCCCCCCCCATTTCCACTCTGTCTCTTCCTGCCGACCAGCATAACCCTTTCTCTGTCTCTCTTCACATATCCAGCATTGCTATATCCATGTCTCTCTTTCTCTTCCTCTGTATACATATAATAGTGTTTGTCTGCCTATGTCACTTTCAATCTGCATCTTTCTGCCCCCCCCCCATCCTGCATTGACCCATTCTGTCTCTTTTCTTCTGCCCTCCCAGGTCAATAAAAGCTAGCAGCAGCAAAAAAACAAAGACGTGGAGATCTCATACTTGTGCTGCTACTGCTGTGTTGGTCACACCCATTCAATACAAGAAGTTTCCATCAGAAAGGGCATGACCAGCACAGCTAGCAGAAATTGATCCAGGAAATCGGTCCTGTGCATTTTCAAGTTTTTTTTACTGCTGAAACCTAGAAAGACTTTAAGAATATGATTGGGAGGAGAGAGACCTTTTGTACGGGGAACCCATGATTATCAACACTTTTTTTTTTCTGCTGGTCATGTCCCTCTCTGTGCAGCCAAGGATTCTTCTTGAGCCTGGCTACCTCTTCGTCACATTGTTTAATCACCCTGAAATCTTCAGAAACTTTTACTCCAAGGTTTCTTTACTGGTTCATACACATCAGCTTCTCATCTTCTACTGCATATACTGTAGATCCTTTGGATAATGCATCACTCTACATTTCTTCACATTAAAACTTATTACACTCTACATTTCTTCACATTAAAACTTAAAAGTATCTGATTTTATAGATCACTTCTCATGCATTTTACTCTCACGGGGGTGTCCTCTATGTTGCCAATCTTTGTATCATCCACAAAAAAAGAATATGTTTTCTTCTAACCCTTTGGCAATATCACGCACAAATATATTACCAAAATTGGCCCTAGAATGGATCCCTGAGGCCACTATTTGTCTTTTTCCCCCCCCAATATCTTTATTGGTTTTATATAAAATATAAAGCAATGAACAACAAATCAGATAAGTAAAATCTGATAAATTTGGCAATACACGTGCTGCTGTAAGGTAAATCAACACAAAGATTTATAAATTATGGTGCATATACGAAACAAACACTGTTGAGTCATCTTTACAGTACTGGTCTTCTAAAGGTGTCCAAGTTTTGTTTCTTTCTTTTGAGTGACTTCCATTTACTACTACCCTCTATCACCTATCAGTTTTACCAATTTCTAATCCAGGTTATCACCTTGGGTCCCATCTGCAAGCTGCTCAATTTATTCCTGAATCTCTTATGAGGATCAGTATCAAAGGCTTTGCTGAGATCAAAGTAGGAACAAAAAAAAGAAACTGCAGCAATGATGTACAAAGCACAGGAACTTTATTGGAGTAAATAAATTGTAGTGAGCCAAAAGAATGGTTAGTCTTTGTGAGAAGACAGGATCCGACATGGTCCGTGTTTCGAAGAACACTCCTTCCTCAGGGGAATCAGTTATTTTATCATCCAGTCAAAGTAATAATTCAGATTTGTTCAACATGATTTTTTTTGTAACGCCATGTTACTTTGCACCTTGGTTTGAAGAAAGTTGACTATCCTCTCTTTCATTAGCATCTCTATGAACATTCCTACCACTGAAGGACCACTCAATGATCTGTAGCTTCCGATATACTATTTTTGTGACGAGGGATCACATCAATTTTTCTCCAATCCTGTGGCACTTCCCCAATATTCAAGATCTATCAAGCACATCTTGTATACTAGGAGCTGAAAAAAAAATCCTTTAAGCTCCCTTCAGTATTCTGGGATGTATCTCATTCAGTCCTATAGCTTTATTCATGTTCAGTTTTAAAAGGTCATACAATATATATATAATACCACTTCTTCTAAACAGTACACATCAGTGTTCCCAGCCCTAATAGTTACAGGCTTTATAGTACCAGCCTCAGAACTGGAGCCTACGCACAGTTGTTAGATCACAAACGAGAATGATCAGCGTAGTTTTCAAGCTCCTGCTCCAATCATTGGTCAAATTATTTATCTATGTACTTTTTTTTAAATTTGCTTTTTTTAAACCTTCACCAAATAATTTAACTATATATTTAAAAGTATATCGTTTCAACTATATATACTCCAATTTCTAACGTGCACTTGTTCATAGAATTTGAAAAAATTGACCAAAAATTTGTAACTTATCTCAAGCAGTCTTCGCTGTTGAAATACTGATTTGGAAAATAAATGTCACATCAAATGCCTGTCTGCCGATGTGGCCAGCGTTTCGCGGGAACTATACTCATCCGCAGCGTCAGGGCCACCAAGGCATAATCACTACAAATAAAACAGATAGTTAAAACATTCACTCTCCAAGTCCAATCACAGCACAATTTTATCAGAACAATACTCACAACAGTAACTCATTCAGTCAAAGATTTTTAAACAGTGTCAAGATGGCAACAGCGTCTCTCTTATACTCATCCACAGACGTCATGACGTATACCAAACGTAATGACGACACTACTATCTACCCACCCAATCAAAGCAGGAAAATAAACTAGTAAAAATGTTGACATTCAATGTTTCTATTTAGGCCATTCGGATTCAAAGTGTCTAACCGATTAATCCAGCGCTGCTCCCGTTGAGCAAGATATCGTCTAAAGTCCCCCCCTCTCTTTCCTGGACGCAACACCTCTAATATCAAAGCTCTTAATGACATAAAGTCATGATTCATCTCAATGCAATGTTGCACGTTGGAAATTGGAGTATATATAGTTGAAACAATATACTTTTAAATATATAGTTAAATTATTTGGTAAAGGTTTAAAAAAAGCAAATTCAAAAAAAGTACATAGATAAATAATTTGGCCAATGATTGGAGCAGGAGCTTGAATACTACGCTGATCATTCTCGTTTGTGATCTAACAACTGTGCGTAGGCTCCAATTCTGAGGCTGGTAATATAAAGCCTGTAACTATTAGGGCTGGGAACACTGATGTGTACTGTTTAGAAGAAGTGGTATTATATATATATTGTATGATTTGGTATATCTAAACCACTTGGGTTAGCTGTTTCAGTTTTAAAAGGTGCCAGGTTTTTCTTCCATGAATACTGAACAGAAGTAATTATTGAGCATTTGTCTTTTTCCTATATATTGATCCTCAGTATCTTTGAGTCTTGCAATTCCACAACTGGCCTTCCTCCTTTTGTCACTATAGAAACATGAAGGCAGATAAAGGCCAAATGGCCCATCCAGTCTACCCATCCACAGCATACACTATCTCCTACTCTCCTTAAGACATCTCACGTGCCTCTCCCACACTTTCTTGAACTCAGTTCTTGTCTCCACCAGAATGGTTTCAGGACTCAAGTATCTCCCGTCCGAGGAACAGCTGGATAAGTTGCAGCTATACTCACTCGAAGAACGCAGAGAGAGGGGAGACATGATCGAGATGTTCAAATATGTCACGGGCCGTATCAAGGTGGAAGAAGATCTCTTTTTTCTTAAAGGACCCACGGCGACAAGAAGGCATCCGTGGAAAATCAGGGGTGGGAAATTTCATGGCGATATCAGAAAATATTTCTTCACCGAAAGGGTGGTTGATCGCTGGAATAATCTTCACAACAAGTAATTGAGGCCAGCAACGTGCCAGATTTTAAGAAAAGATGGGATTGGCATGTCGGATCTCTTCATGGAGGTAGATAAGGGGTGGGTCTTTGGTGTGGGCAGACTGGATGGGCCGTGGCCCTTTTCTGCCGTCATTTTCTATGTTTCTATGTTACACCAGAAGAATGTTCCATGTATCTACTATCCTTTCTGTAAAAAATGTTATTTCCTTAGATTACTCCTGAGCCTATCTATCACCTATTAAATTCATCCTATGCCTTCTCATTCCAGAGCTTCCTTTGAAATGAGATTTGCCTCATGTGCCTTTATGCCACGTATGTATTTAAACATCTCTATCATATCTCCCCTCTCCCGCTTTTCCTCCAAAGTATACATATGGAGATCTTTAAGTCTGTCCCCATATGTTTTATGAAGATCACTGACCATTTTAGTAGCCTTCTTCTGGACTGACTCCATCTTGTTTATATCTTTTTGAAGGTGCAATATTCTACAGAGGCACAAATACCTCCTTTTTCCTACACCCTAGCATCCTTCTAGCTTTCACCATCACCTTTTTAACCTATTTGATCACATTTAGATCATCATATACTATCACACCCAAGTCTCACTCTTCTTTCATGCACAAAGGTTCTTCACCCTCTAACTGTACTGATCCCTCAGGTTTTTGTAGTCAAAATACATATCCTTGCATTTCTTAGCATTAAATCTTAGCTGCCAGATTTCAGACCATTCTTCAAGCTTTGCTAGGTCCTTCCTCATGTTATTCACACCATCAGGGGTGTCTACTCTACAGCAGATTTTGGCATCATCCGAAGAGATGCAAATCTTACCTGACAGCCCTTCAGTAATATCGCTTACAAAAATTTTAAACTGGAAACCAGAAGCAGGGCTGTTATTACCTATGGGCAAAAGGAGGAGCTGTCATGGGCCCAGCTTAACAGTGGACTCATAGATAAAAGTGACCCTTAGGATAGGGCTCACTCTGGTCCAGACACTTCCTTGACCCCTCCCCCTGCCAGCCACACTACATTCCAAGGCATAAAGGCAAGAGCTGCTGTCTAGGGAAGATTACTGATGGCTTTTGCTGGCTCCACCCCTTCTGACATGGATTTAGTGTTTCTAAGAGGTGGGATAGGCAGAACCAACAGCAATGCAACCTATGGTGACTCTGTACCTTTATGCTTCTCTCCCTCCAACCTCCCCCCCCCTTGGCTGGCAGGTAAAAAAGCTGCACCAGTGGACCAGGAATGGAGCCATTCACAAACTTTGCCTAGGGCCCCACAGGTAATTAAAGCAGCTCTGACTATGCATCTACTTTTTTGGCCTACTCAAACCATGTCCCTTAATCTCTACATCCATGCCATCTACAAACAGTGGACTTTCTGACATATCCATTTGTATACAATCTACAAGAATAAATCTTATTTCCAAGCATAGATGCTTTGAAAATGATCTCCACAGTGTATTAGGTCTATGAAGCACAATCAGCTAGTCCTCAGAAACTATCTCCACTCCATTTTCAGAGCTTCTGTAATAATTTCTAGTGTTTTGCTCTGTGAAACAGTTCTATCAAAGTTGTAAATTATTGACATAAACATGGTTTAATGGCCTCTCTGTGGTTCTGATTAGATAGGAGTTTCCTTTGTAGCTCTGCATGTTTGGAGTTTTGTGAGAGGATACAATGAATACATGTGCTAAATGTAAGTAATTAGTGTGCATGTCTGACTCTTGTAATAAGTACCATGGGACACTAGGCTTTAAAAAATGCTTTGGATAATAGCATTTGAAGGAATGCAATTATTTATCAATGTCATGACTACAAATACAAAGAAATCAAGCAATCTAACTTGCAATGGATATTTATTTGGATTTTCATGCCGTCATAAAAATTTACAATCAGGTACATAGCTTATTTCTCTATTCCCAGGTGGCTTATAATCTAAGTCAGTGTTTCTCAACTTGCGGTACGTAGCCTAGCCGCCAGGGATCCCTGCCTGCCCCCCCTCCCCCCGCTGAAGTCGCCACTAGTGGGGATGCCTCCCTGCCTCCGTATGTATGCCCATTGAACCACCCCCCACTCCTGAAGCCAACTCGAAGCAACACGCTCCATGCCCCCCGCCTGCAACACCGCATAGGAAATGGGTCATGGCGTGTGCAGTGCCCGGCCCACAAGCCTTCTCCCTGTCAATTCCGACGTTGGAGAGAAAGTCCAAGGCCAGACAGGCAGCGAATGGCTGGCCCGGAACCTTCTCTCCGATGTCAGAACTGATGTCCGGGGGGGAAGGTTTGTGGACCGGCCACTGCTCGCACCATGGCCTGTCTCTGCACAGAGTTGTTGCAGGGGGTGGTGGAGCATGTCGGCTCCGGGTCAGCTTTGGGGGTGGGGGTGGTGCAGTGGGCGTGCAGATGGAGGCAGGGAGCCATTCCCGGAGGCAGCTTCAGAGGGGGGCAGGCAGGGATCCACGAAGGCGCCTGAGGCTTCTGTGAACAGGTTGGCTTCGGAGGAGAGAATGGGGTCCGGAGGAGAGGAAGCGTGCAGGAGGAAGAAATATTGGAAATGCAACCAGAGACTCATGCAATCACCAGACAACAAAGGTAGGAAAAATAATTTTATTTTCAATTTAGTGATCAAAATGTGTCAGTTTTGTGAATTTATATCTGCTGTCTATATTTTGCTCTATATTTGTCTATTTTTATATAGTTGTTACCGACTGCAATCACCAGACAACAAAGGTAGGAAAAATAATTTTATTTTCAATTTAGTGATCAAAATGTGTCAGTTTTGTGAATTTATATCTGCTGTCTATATTTTGCTCTATATTTGTCTATTTTTATATAGTTGTTACCGACTGCATATTTTAAAGTCATCTGCCTTGAACTCTTTGAAAAAAATAACAATGATAAATGATAATTAACATTTTCTGTGCATACAGTGTGCTTTGTGTTTTTTCAATTTAGTGGTTACTATTATGTATTAATAAGATATTGTTTATATATGAAAAAGGGAAGAAATTGCATTACAATTAGTACTATTATGGGGGTGGGGTCAGAAGCGGGGCTTGGGCAGGGGTACTCAGTTGGTATTTGTTAGGCTTAGGGGGTACTTGGCTTGAAGAAGTTGAGAAACACTGATCTAAGGGCTAGATTCACTAAGCAAACCGATCGCGTATCGATCGGTTTGCGACCCCTTAATGAGCAAATTTCCCTCTGGCCTGATTCACTTACCTCTCCTGCAATCCGCTTTGAATCTATGCATGCAAATGAGGAGAAACGCATGCAAATTGGAGAGCGACGCGATTCATTACACATCCGACAGGGCTGGCCGATAAACGGAAGAATGGACTGCTAGGGAGCAGTTGAAAACGTCCTTCCGACTCTCCTGTTCTAGTGAAGCCCTGCTCTCTGCCCTGTCAGCCCCGATCCCCTGCAGCCCCAAACACCTCCTGCAGCCCTGATCTGCCTGTTTCGAGCTGCCTGCCCCGATCTGGCTATCGTGGTCCTGCACCCCTGGGCTTGCCTGCCCCAAATGCCTGCCTGACATGTCCTCTCTGCTCCCCCTGGCTCTGCTGCCTTCCCTCCAGTACAAGCCAGGGGGTTTAAAGCAGGGCTGCACGCCGCAGTGCAGCCCCGCTTTAAACCCACGGGCTCGCACTTAAAGGAAGGAGGGAAGAGGCTGCTGCTGCCGCATGGAAGCAGGAGAGTCGGGCTTGAACACGTCTGCCCAGACTGCCTGTGCAAGCCTGTAGGTTTAATCCGAAGCGGGTTAAACCCATGGGCTGCAAAAGTTTAAAGTTAAAAGTAAAAAAAAAAAAAAAGTCACGGCTGGGACAGGTCTGCGCATGCGCGTTCCTACAATTGTCCCCATCTGCATATTTTTTGTTTCCTGAATTAGTCAGACCTGTCCAGATCGGGCAGGTTAGTGAATCCTGGTCTAAGTTAACAGCTAAGGTAGTGGCGGTTCTGCATACACCTTTCCGTGCTTTAGAAATGATAAAAAGTAGTAGTAGTAGAATCTAAAAAGATTCCAGCTTTTTCCACAGTTAATATGGCTACTACCTGCTGAGAGTAAATGAGAGGGACGGTGCATAAAAGAGAAGCAGTGAAGAAGAAAGTGTGAAAATGAAAAGTAGCTTTGAACTATTCTCACAGCTGTCACTTGTCAAGCCACTCTGCAATAGGCTATGTGCTAACCTGACATGTCTTTCAGAAGGCCTTTTTTCTGCCTTCCCTTCAGGAGTTCTGTCTCTGCTTCCAGTCTCCAGCAATGCACTATCTGTTCATTTTGGGACTGTTTGAAGTACAAAGGTAGAAGTTAAGAGAACAAAAGCTGCTTCCCCAAGAAGCTTCCCCTAGATGAGTTATTGAAAATAAGTATGAAAAACATTTTATTTTCCAGCTAGGATAAAAAAGAAAAAAAAGGTTCTAGCTCTCTCTGTTGAAGCAATTAGCTTGCCTGTGGGAGGTAAATTAGTTTTATATAAGGATTCCTATGCCTGACACAATTGGGAATTAAGCTTCTAAAACAAAGGAACTTTCATGAGTTAGTTTACAGCTGCTCTTCAACTAACAAGGGGCTTGGACCATTTCCTGGGTTAGCCTGAGTGCATTTCTTCTATCTGTTGTCTTTTGCAGTTTTCTTTTGGCTTTTCTAAGATCTGGAGAACAAAAAATTATATTTGGCTTGGAGCAGCTCTGATGGTGATGCAGTAATTGCAATCTGCTGCAGATCCAGTACTCACTTTTCTATCATCAAAGTTCACTGCAGTGCTTCTCAACTCTGCTTTCTGCCAGCATGAAATCTATTCGGTCTACCTGTAATGAACATCCAAGGGTTTCCAAACTGCATATTCAACTATTTTTGCATGCATGCGATTTGGCTGGATGAATATGCAATTTAGGCCTGTTATCCTAAAATCCAGACCTGTTCAGGGTTCTTCAGTTGTTTTTGCCATTAAACCAGTCTTCAAATTTTATTATTTTTTTTTACTTCTACCAGCCTTCTAATATTCTTTAGGATATATTTTTCGGTGTGTTGCAGTCACTGCATACATTGCATTACACTTGTATCAATAACTTTAAGGCCCTAACCTGAAATTTATTCAGTCTAAGTATTATTGTCCAGGATAACATGACAAGAGTATGCAGTAACTGTGGAAAAGTAGGCAGGAAAAATCAAAGCATATAAATGCTCAGGTGCCTCTGAGATGACTAGAGAGCAAAGCAATAATGTTTTATAACTAACATGGGTTCAGTTCTGTGTTTCACATGATCCTGTGGTAGGGATGAAACTGGCAATTACCAGCACTCTGATTTCTACATCAACCAGAGTGGATAATAACCAATGATAAAAAAAAAATATATAAGATTTTTTAAAAAGTTAAGTTTTTTTTGAGGAAAAATTCTATTCTAAAGAAAGTTTTCTATTTAAGATACATTATAGTCCAAAAGTTAATCATCATGAAATAAGGATTACCGTATTTTTCGCTCTATAAGACGCACTTTTACTTCCCCCCAAAAATGGGTGGAAATAAGGGTGCGTGCGTCTTATGAAAGGAATATCCTCACCCCCTAGCTTAATTCCTCCGGTGGTCCAGCGCTGTAGGGCAGGAGCTTTCAGCCTCCTGCCCTTCCCTCTGTCAGACTCCCAAGCAGCAGCGTCAGAGCAGCGCAGAAGGCAGGCGTGAGCTTTTTGCTTCCTGCCTTGTCCTGTGCTGCTACGTGAATGGCTGCCATCAGTTCCGCCTCCTTAACGCTCTCAGGCAGCCCCAGGACCTGCAGGTTATTCCGTCGCCCGCGGTTCTCCTGGTCCTCCAGACACACCCTAAGGTTGGAGCACTGAGCCTCCAATGCTGTGAGTTGGTCAGCATCATGGTGGGAATGATCTTCCTGGGCCGAGACCCTCTGTTCCAGCTGAGAGATCTGGGACCCATGGTGCTCGATGCTATCTTTAATCTTCTCCACAGAGGTCTAGAACTTAGTAAGTTTGTCCTCCATCAACGTCAAGAGGTGCTGTGTGAGTTCCCACAGTGTTTCCTCTTGGAGCGCGACTGTGGTTTGCTAAGGTGTACTCTCCGACGCCATTTTTGGCGAGAGCGTGGTCTGCTTATACCTCGGCAGCCGCAGGGCCTTCGCAGGCATAACACCTCTCAGACACTCGGTTCCCCGTTCAGCTGCTCACCCGTTGGCACTCCCGGGTTCCCAGCACCAGATTCAGGATAAAATAGAGAGTTCCCAGCGCTGCATAAGATAAAAGACGACTCAAATAAACAGGGGGAAGTCGAAGCTAAGGCAGAGAGCCACCGCTCAGCAGCGCATCATCACGTGACCCCCCATGCCTTTCTATTAGAAAGATTTATTGAGGTAAGAATCTAATCTTCTCTTCTAGTGCAAAAGACGTACGAGTCTTGAAACAGTAGAATGTATCTGAGTATAGGGTGGGGCAGATGAGCCTGCTGTGAGCACTGCAGACCCAAAAGTGGTATCCTTTCTTGCTGCCATGTCCACTTTGTAAAATTTTGAGCACATATGAAGGATGGACCTACGAAGTTCTTCAGGCGACACAGCCCAGAACTCTGTCCCTGAAGAAGCTACACCCCATACAGTTTGCTCTCCCAATAAATGCTGAAGCAATAGCTGTGCAAATCCACCAGGAAATAGAAGCCTTAGAGGCTGATTTACCCAGGCGACTAGGGCTCGTTAGCCCAAAAAAGATGATCTGAGAGACTAAATTTATTAATCACCTCAAGATTACAGAGAAGAACTCTCCTAATATCCAGCAATGGCAAAATTTTGTCTTTATTTTTTTTTAACCCATGAGAAGAAACATGGATAGTCAGCCTTCCTGATCTATGTGGAAGTCCGAAACCACTTTTGGCAGAAAGGAAGGGACCATGCAGATGGAGAATTCTACCTCTGTAAATCTGAGAAAAGGCTCTCTGTATGACAGAACTGTAGCTCTGAAACCCTTCTTGCTGAAGCAATCACTACTACAAAAACCATCTTAATGATAAGATCAGAGTCCTGTCGCAAGAGCTCATACAGAGCCTTACTGAGGGCCTGCAAATCAAGATTCTACATTGGGAATGCCTGTTGCAGAGGAGGATGCAGTCACAATGCTCCTTTCCAAAATCTGGCAACATCTGGATGAAAAGTCAATGAAACCTTTTCTACTCGAGCCCTAAAACATAAGACCTGCCACAGTGGCCAAACCCTTCTCAAGATCATCCTGGAGAAATGCTAGGACCACAGACATCAGAGCATTCACCAGCTCCACATTCTCCTTAGCACACCAGTGCTGAAACATTTTCTCAGTTTTACCATAGGCTACAACAGTCGTGGTTTCTTAGATTTGAGGAGGATAGCTTTCACCACCACCGAGTAACCCTTTCGTGCTAATGCTGCTCACTCCAGAGCCAAGCCATAAGCCTAAATGTTCCAGATTCTCCAGGGCAACTGGACCCTGTGAGAGCAGTTAGATGTAGTGGCAGTTTGAGATACCTTTCCCTCTGTAGATGACCCAGATCTGTTGATGTGACCAATCTGGGCAACCAGGATTACCAACCCCAGATGGTTTGCTATTCTTTGACTGACCTGGCCTACCATGGGCCACATAGGAAAAATGTATAACAGCCCTTTCTTTGGCCGCTGTTTTAATACAGCATTCAAACTGGTGTTTCTGGGCTCAATAGCTGGCCTGCACATTGTCCACTCCAGATATATGTGCTGTTGATAAGTTTGCAGATGAATTACTGCCCAGCAAAATAACTGGTCCTTTAGTTTCAAAGGAGTACTCTTGGTGCACTCCTAACTACTGATGGAGGCAACCGCTGTAGCCTTATCTGAGAAAACCTGGACTACTTTGCTTTCCAGGGAGTTCTCAAACATCTGTAGAGCCAGACGAATGACTTGCAGCTCCAAATGGTTGAAAGACCACTTACTCTGCAAGGATGACCATCGGGGTAAACAGGGTGACCCTCGTAATGACCCTTCCCAGCTGTAAAGGCTGGCCTCTGTTGTCAGGATCACCCAACATCAACCCTAGAACCTGCAGATAGTGCCATGTCTTGGGAGCCAGAATCGCACGGATCTCCAAAATGTGGCACCTAGTTTCAGTTTGTGTGTCTTTAACAAAACCATAGCCTTCCGCCATGTTGAAGCAAATTCTCAAGTATTCTAGGGATTGCCAGGGCTCCAAGCGACTCTTCTGAAAGCTGAGAATCCAACCAAGGTCCTGCTGCAGCTGGACAACCTGCGCCACAGTCTCTCCCTTGTGCTTGGACAAAGTTTTGATCAGCCAGTTGCCCAATATGGATGCACCTGGATCCCTGCATCAATGACCAATAGGGCGCTGAAAACTGGAAATGGCCTTCCAGAAACTTCCTGTGAGCTGGAAATATAAGAATATGCAAGTAAGCCTTTGACAAATCTAGAGAGGCCAGATATTTCCCCCAGTGCCACCGAAGCTAAGACCAAATGCAATGTCTCCAATCAGAATCGGAACATCCTTAGCATTGCATTGACCAACTTCAGATTCGAGACTGAGCTCCAGTCATCGAGTCTTTCTTGGGCATGATGAAATATATGGAGTATCTGCTTAAGTATCTGCTTAAGCCTGAGTCTTTCACTGATACGGGTTCTACAGCCTGAAAATCCAGAAGCAATGTCACCGTTGCTAGGACTCTGATCACTTTCTCTGGACGACTGCTGGAGAGTCCAGAAATAGGTCCAGTAGAGGATGAAAGAATTGAAGCTTGTATTTCTCTTGAATGATGTCCAGTACACAGTAGTCAAAGAAAATCCTCGCCCAACCTCCCAATAAGCTGACAACTTCTCTCCAATAAGAAGGGGATTTGGCTACCGACCTAGCATCACTGGGATTTCTTGGAGGTTGCATGCACTAGAGGGTCTGAGATCTCCTGGAGCCTTCAACCCTTTGCCAAGATCCTTGAAATGATCCATGGACAGAGAACTTTGCTGAAAACTGACGAGATAAGTCGAGAATGCTGAAAGGAACTACAACCTGATCCCCCTCTCCTCCCCAGGGGCCTGCAGTCTGTTATCTGGCAAGGACTTCAGGTGACGATCTGTCACACTGGCTATAAGATTGTCCAGTCCTTTTCCAAAGAGAATTTGGCTCTTGAATGAAAGCCTGCTCAAAGTGGCCTTGGACTCTAATCTCTTGCCCATTGTCTGATTCAAAGCATTCTCCAGATGGAGATCGAATGAGCATAAACTATGCTCATAATTCTGAAAACTTAATGTAGAGCATCTGCCACATAATCCACTCCTGAAAGTAGAAACTGGGAGTATGTGTCATGGCAGGTGTGGCAACAAAAGAAGTTACAGCTACCACCTTTAGACCCAAGGCCAGGATCTCAAATTGCCTTTTGAGGACTAAATCCACTCTGTGGACTTTTGCATCCTTTAGGTTACTCTGCCTTCACTAAGCAGTGAAGTACATTTAGACACTTGTACTACCAGTGAATCCACTTTAGGCGGGACAAACAGCTACTGAAAATCTGGAGCCATAGGATATAGTTTTGTCCTAGTCCTGACAACCTGCAAGGGGTCTTCAGGAGTCTCCCAAAGCTCTGTCAACATCTTGGTACTATCTGGATGTGAAGGAAAAATGTGGTCTGAGCCTTAGAGCTGCTCAGAACTGAAAGCTGAGCCTCAGAGGTCTGTGGGAGCTCAAACTTTAATTCCTACAAAGATTCTGTAATTATCTCTAGCAATGCCTCCTACTTAAAAAGGTGGCACACCATTGGGTCTTCTACCTTATCTAGGGCTGCCCCAGACTTCTGGCTGGTGGTCCTTGTCTGAGACCCTGCATCCTCCAAGAATGAGGATTCAGATTGGGTATTAAGAGCATGGACTCTGATCCCCATTCTTCCTAGCCCTTCACCAGACTGGACCTGTGTCCTGTGGATGACTCTTAGGCGGGAGAACTGTGTTCTGAGATAATCATAAATGTGACCCCTAGATGGTGCCTGCAACCATCGAAAACACTAACAAAATTTTATTTATTTTTTTGCTCCTTGGTAATGAGTATTCTTTCTTCATTTTCATTTTTAAAATCTTTTTATTGAAATATTTAACATAAGAAATTACAAAAGGAGATCATGTGATAAAAATGATACATACATCATAGATGCAACAATAAGCATCTATGTTTATTGAATATAACCTAACATGTATATGAAGCCATAAAACAAGAGATGAACAGTAAGCTCCTATGGAGACCCAGTAAGTTGAGCTTATCATAGTATATCTATCTAAATAAGCAAAGGAAGAAGAGTTGAAATGTACCTAGAGTTTAGGGATGAGAAGAGATATTCGTTAGTGGAGACCATATTTTGTTAGTTTTGAAACCCTTATTTGTAAGGGAATTGGCTTTACATTCATAAGTGAATAATCAGTGCAACCATATTTTGAGATAAGTTGGAGGGCTCTTTTTTGCATTAGTTAGTTATTATCACTTTAAATTATTTTTTGCGCATGTGAAACAATACAAGAAAAACTTATTAAAATTAGTTACTTATAATCACTCAATAAAGGTGCTAAAAAATAATAAAATAGCATGAGAGGTTTTTTTTTATAGGATCGGTAATTGAAATCTGGAATTTATAAGTCTCAGACTTGAATCTTGTAGTATTCCATCAGTTTCTGAGCAGGTTTCTGAGACCCTTTTTCCTCTCATATATATTTTTGAACACCTTTGTTTTGTCACTGGAAGTCACAGTTTCAACTGAGCTTGGGTTACGTTTTGGCTTTCCAATCCATCTCATTCGATTGGTAGTGCTCATGCTGTGTCTACTCAATCTTAAATTGCAGCTGGTCAATGGAGAAGAAAGCTACCTTAGACAAGGATGAAATCCCACTTCAAATGCTTGTTTCTTCGGGCTGCCAGTCAGACCCTGAACAAGCTGAGACTCTAGGTTCTCATGCGTCTTTTTTGGGGGGAGGGAGGATGCAGCTGGCATCTGCTAAAGCCCTCAGGACTGACAAAGGGCCCACTCAGCCTGCACTCAAGCTCCAGTAAAAACCAGGAGTGAGCCACGCTCCCAGGGGAATGATCCCCAAGTCAACAAAGTGTTAGGGCAGACTGGCCAGGCAACTTCCTTGTAAAAGGGTTGCCCTCCTGGCTACACATTTCTTTTTTGTTTGAAATAATTTTTATTAAACAGAAAAGCACTGAACAGCCAATGAAAACAGTACAATACAGACATAGCAAGGAATGAGCAAAACAGCATATCAAACAGGGGAGCTCCCCCCCAAAGGAAGGGAAGGCAAACCCCACGAGGCCCCGAAAAGGGCAAATCAGAAACTACCCCAGCTCAGTCTGCATAAAAAGGAAGCACAGAGTGCATTCATGCTAAACAGTGCAATTCAACATTTTGCGATAAACATAACCCCCAAAGTAAACACGAGAAAAGAAACCCCCAATATCCATCCATCTCACACACCACAACATCCATACCCCAGTCATGCCGACCCACACACTCACACACCAGCAACCATCTAAGCAAACGAGGAAACAGACAGCCCCCCCCCTCCCAGTCCAGTGAAAGTGAATAAGGGCAAGGCACACACCCAGTCACAGAGAGCCAACCTCCAATATGGTAGCATCCCATAGAGATCGATACAGGCGCCGGGACGCTGACATCGGCTCCGGGCAAGAGCGAAGCTCCCATCGAGCCACTTCGAGTAAGGAGCGCTTCCATCCTAGCACCTCAGGCGCACTGACATCCATCCAAAGACGGAGCACACCGCACTTGGCCACCAACAGAGCAGTGTACAAAAAGCGCCAGTGTTCCGAATTTAGGCCCTGGTCTAACACCTCCCCCTCGCACCCCAGTAGAATAAGTAAATAAGACCACTGAAAAGGCAGTTGCACAACCCGAGCCAAGAAATCCAACACCCCATTTCAGTAAGTCTCCAGCTGCGGACATTCTAGTAACATGTGTACAAGGGTGCCACGCATACGCTGACATTTAACACATATATCTGATCCCCATAGGCCCGCCCTCCGGCCCCGCACCCTAGTGAAATATGTGCGGTGTAGTATTTTGAATTGTATTTCCTGCAGGGAGACACTCCGGGCCCCTCTGGGGATGCTAGAAAAACAGGCCACCAACATCTCAACCCCGACCGGCTCCCCCAGCTCCTCAGTCCATTGAGAAGCTAAACCAAGGAGCCGAGCGTCCGGTCGCTCTGCCCGGGCCATCCCATACCAAGTGGAGAGAGAATTCAAAGAGGCAGGGAGAGAGAGAAAGATGTGGTCAACCTTCAGGAAACGATAGCCAGTTGGGGCGCACCTCTGTGAGGCCTCATAAAAGTGACGCAGCTGTAAATAAGCAAAGAAAGGCATATCAGGGAGAGACCAGTGACGGCGGAGGTCAGCAAGGGGAGGGAAAGTCCCATCCGCGGATGATGAAGAGTTAACGTGCCCCAAACAGAAAAATGTGCCAAAACTGGCCTCCAGGCCGCACGCTCCACCAACACCCGGCGGGAACGCGGGGTTACCCCGAACAAATTGAAAAGCCCAGTGGTCCCGCGTTCCCCCCCCTATCCGGCGGCGCCACCAGAGCAGCGCACGCCGCAGCGGATCCACCCAAAGAGAATTACAGCCCATCCTGGGGCGCCACCACCGAGGGACGTCAAGACAAGCCAGCGCGCTTTGCGGAGCCACCCAAGAATCAAACAGGCCCAGAGGGGCAAATCGATAACCTAGCGTGTAATGTTCATGCACCAGCACATCAGGGCCGCCACATTATATAACCGGAGATCCGGAAGCGTTAAACCGCCTCGGTCTCTGCTCTGCGTGAGTCTCCAGAACCCAACGCGAGCCCTCCGGTTCCGCCAGATAAAAGAGCCAACAAAGGACCTGTAGGCCCTCTCCTCCGTCACCCGCAGCCACAGAGGAATCATCTGTAAAGGATAAAGAATCTTGGGCAACAGAACCATTTTCACTAAGGCAATACGACCAAAGAGCGACAAAGGGAGGTCCCCCCATCGATGACAAGCATCCCGAAGCTGAGCAAGGCGATTCACAATGTTGCTCCGATAAACTACGGTCCAGTCAGCGCTAAGGAAGATCCCTAGGTATTTAAGCTCCCCCACCGCCCATCTAAAAGGGAAAGTGGGCAGAGCTCGCGATGCACAAGGCGAAGAGACAGGGAGCGCCTCAGACTTACTGAAATTAATACACAGTCCGGAAAAAGCCCCAAAAGAGTCAATAAAGGAAGTTATGCAAGGGATAGAAACCCGGGCATTGCCGACAAAGAGCAGCATATCATCCGCAAACATGGTGATCTTACAGAGCTCTGCCCCCACTTGTATACCCTCTATTCCCGGGGCATCTCGGATCTTAGCCGCCAGCGGTTCAAGCGAAAGGATAAATAACAACGGCGACAGAGGACACCCCTGCCGGGTCCCTCTCCGCAAAGGAAAAGGAGCTGTGCGCTGACGATTAATAAGGAGCTGAGCGGTAGGAGCCTTATACAAACGGACCACCCAGTCAAGGAATGAGCCGGCAATGCCAAAGCGCCGCAAGACCCAGAAAAGGTAAGGCCAAACAACCTTATCGAAGGCTTTTTCGGCGTCTAAACTAGCCAGTAAATCGTCCTCAGGGCGTCCCCTGTCCTCCCTCAGAGCCACCAGTGCCTTGAGAATGTTAGCCGAGGAAAAACGACCAGGCACAAATCCCACCTGGTTAGGGTGTACAAGCAAAGGGACCACCTGAGCCAGGCGCTTAGCCAAAATAGCCGTAAGAAGTTTCATGTCTTGGTTAAGCAAGGATATGGGTCTATAAGAGCCCACCAGTGTGGGATCCTTGCCCGGCTTAGGAAGCACCACAACGTGAGCATGGTTCTGCTCCGGGAGAATTCTATCCGAGGCCTGCATATCGCCAAACATAGCGCATAAAGCAGGGCCCACATGATGTTGTAAGTTCTTATAAAACTCAGGCCCCATGCTTTCCGGTCCTGCAGCCTTAGCGAGTTTCAAACGTCCGATAGCCGTAGAAATCTCCCGACAAGTAATAGGGGCATTGAGTAATTCGCGGTGTGCCTTGGAGACATGTGGAAGATTTAAGTCTCGAAAGAAAAGGTCACGAGCTTCAGTATCATACGCGCCCGCGCTATACAGGTCACTATAAAAACGAACAAATTGGGACTGGATATCCACCTCCGTCCGATGCGACACATTAGAGGAGTCCTGGATATGGGAAATGCGCGCTGCACGGCGGAATGGTTGAACCAGGTTGGCCAGGAGCTTCCCCGCGCGATTGCCCCACCTATATAGTTGAAACTTGTAGACATCAAGATGAGTTAAAGCCCGCGCAGAGAGACTGGTGTCAATTTGTTTACGCAAACGGAGATACGACTGTCGAGCTTCCTCAGAACTGTGCCGCAGATGATATAACCGGCATTCCCTCATTTGTTTTGCCAGCAACGTAAGTTCAGCATCCCGTAGCTTACACTTGCGAATAGAGTAGGCTATGATACAACCACGGAGATAAGCCTTCGCTGCTTCCCAAAACACGGTATCCAAGACCTCGGTCCCTTCATTCGTCTGCTTATACTTAGACCATTCCTCGATGAGATAGGTGTGAAATTCCTTGTCTAAATACAGGGAGGGGTTAAAACGCCAAATACGATCAACGAGAGAACCGCTCCCCCACTTGAGAGACAATGTCACAGCAGCATGATCACTAAAAGGAACATCCAATATGTGGGTACGCACCGTCCGTCCAATGGAACGAGAGGGGAGTAAAAAATAATCCAGACGGGAGTGACAGTGATGAACCCCTGAAAAAAAGGTGAAATCCACCTCCCCAGGGTGGTAAACCCTCCACACATCCTGGAGGTCCAACTCTCCCATCAGAAATTCACCCCCCTACGCTCATTATCCGCCGCCACTGGTCTCGGGGGCTTGCAATCAATGGAAGGATCGCTAGTGATGTTAACCCTTTCAGGACCATAAGGATCGTAGGCCAATTTTTGTGGTTTTGACGACATTTTTATGGTAAAAAGGGCTTGCAGATGCCAAAAAATTGATTTTTTTTGTGAAATATCATTATTTTTTTAAAAAAAAAATCAAACTTCTGGCTTATGGACAGTGTGGCAAGTGAATCTTCTCGTCAATCTGGCAACGACGCTAATGAATGAATGTCGGAACCAGTTTGTTTACATAAAGGCAGTATCATATGGAATCCGTACATATCAAATTTAGAACTGTAGACTATCCCAATCAAAATTTATAGGATTTTAAAGTTATGGGACAAATATGTCCCTTGGTCCTGAAAGGGTTAAAATCCCCGCCCACCAGGAGTTCATAATTCGGTAACGCTATCAAGTGGGCCAAGAGAGTAGAGAAGAAAGAGGGAGTGTAGACATTAGGAGCGTAAACATTGCAGAGCACCACAGGTCTATCAGTCAAAGTCCCCGCCCAGATAACAAAGCGGCCCTGAGGATCCCGGATAACCCTGTGGGTGACCGCTACAACCGCCTTATGGATGAGAATAGCCACCCCCGCTGCCTAGAAGAATAAGAGGACGCCACCACTTCCCCCACCCAGTCACGCTGCAGCTTCTGATGTTCACAGGCCGTGAGGTGAGTCTCCTGTAAAAAAGCCACAGAGACTTTTTCCTTCTTCAAGAACGACAGAACCTTGGTGCACTTCACGGTAGAGTTGATGCCTGCCATGTTCAACGTAAGACACACCAAGTCAGCCATAGCCATGGGAAGTACCCAGCACCAATGCCCGGTCCCAACGAAACATCGCACAATTCCTGAGGGTCTCCCAGCCGGACCCCCAAGAACAATCAATAGAGCCCCTAACTCTCCAATGAACTAGAAAACCATCCCCCCGCAGCCATACCCCCCCACCCCGCCCCAGATCAACACCACTCAAACATCCACACCCAAGCACACCCCACACAATCAAACCACAGCCCACCAGACACACAATACCCCACCCGCACATCCTCCCACTCCTCCCTCCCATACCCAACCAGCATCCCAGCCGTCCCCTCCCCACCCACAGTAAAAACATAGTACTGAAAGCCCCAACCCCCTCACGCAAAAAGACCCAGAAAACCTCAAACACCACCCCACCCCCAACAGCAAACCTCCCAGCATAAACATGTCCAAGGGCAACAGAATCGTCAGTTGTCCAAAAAAGAAACAAACAAACAAGGGGCAGAGGTCAAAACACCAGACACCCAAAGTTCAGGATCCCTGAGGTAAAAAAAAAAAGAAAACATCATCACAGTCCAGGGACCCGGATAGAAAGGTTCTGTGCAGGTGTCAAAGCGGAAATGGCAGCAGGTATAACAGGATATTACACCCGTAAACTCCCCCCCCAAAAAAGGGCCAGGAACACCATCCCGGTAGACAGGGAGGCAGCCCAGATCCCAGGCCCAAGCATAGGCATCCCCCAAAAACAGCAATCAGGGTAGCCATGAAACTGTCAAGAAGTCAAGTCTGGCCCCAGAGCCTGAGAGTCCCCACAACATTTGAAGCAAAGGGCAAAGGCTCAAAACTGTCCAGCCCCCGGTCCAGTCCTATGGGCTCTAGGGAGGCAAAATCCGAAAAGAGTCTTAGGGAAATCGAAGCAAATCTTCTTAGGGCACTGGAGGTGCAGGCGCCAGAGATCTTATATAGGCCTGTAGCGCCTCCACGTCCTCGCAGGTCTTCGGTCCCCCGGCCTCAAAGACCCGGACCCGTGCAGGATATTGCACCATGAAGCGGAGGCCTCTGTTGCGGAGCTCGGTGCAATAAGGCGCTAGGGTGCGCCGGCGAGCAGCCACTTCAGCCGAGTAGTCGTTGAAAAGCAGGATCTTAGTGCCCGCATGTTCCAGCGCGCCCTTTTTTCTGTACAGAGCCATGACCTGGGCCTTGTCAGCAAAGTTCAAATACCTGGCAATAACAGGTCGTGGCCTGCCCGTGCCCTCCCGACGCGGACCCAGACGATGCACCCTCTCCACCAAGGTGCGCGACCCTTCCGGGGTAAAACCCACCGCTCCGGGCAGTCACAGCTCCACCAGCTCTCGCAGCTCAGCGTCTCGGATGGTTTCCGTCAGGCCCACCAGACGAATATTGTTGCGGTGGCCGCGGTTCTCCTGGTCTTCAAGCCGCTCGTGGAGGGTCGCGCACTGAGCCTGCAGGGCCTGAATCTGCGTCTCCAGCGTCCCAGAACGATCCTCCTGGGCAGCTATGCGGGACTCCGCAGTCTGGAGACGCTGACCATGATGCTCCAGGCAATCTCGAACATCCTCCACAGTCGCCTGGAGCTTAGTGAGTCTTTCGTCAATCGCCGCGGAAATGGTCCGGGTCAACTCCTTGACCGCGTCGTCTTGAAGTAGCACTCTCGGCGGGGTTGCAGATCCGGCCGCCATCTTAAGAGCCCCGTGCACGCACTGAGCCCGAGTCGGCAGCGGGGTTTTAATGGGCATAACTTGCCTGTAAGCTGCTGCAGAGAGCCGCCGAAGCAGCCGCTAACACGCCGAAGCGTTCCGCTCCACCATATACCCACGAAAGAATAAAAGCAAAGCAGGATGGCTGAAAAAAAGCGAAGATTAGAGCATGAGAGGGTCGGAGCACGAGCAGGGAGCCACCGCTCAACTCAACATCATCACGTGATCCCTGGCTACACATTTCTGATCACAGATTCTATGTCTTCTCCCAGGCAGAGCTGTCTCAGTCAAACTGGGAACCTCTGGAACAAAAGCCTCACAGTTTGGATGAAGACCTGAAAATAAAAAATCTAAGAGCAGATCAAAAAGCCACCTTCCAACTCGCTTGTAGAAAGAAAAACTGATGGGGCACAGCCCACAGATGCAGGAAGTGGAGGTGAAGGTAAGAGAAAAAGGTAGATAATCCCTTCTACAAACTTGTAAATAAATGAGAATAACCCACTGGTTCAAGACTCGTATGCCTTTTGCACTAGAATGACCCTGCTATATGTGCTTGTATAACAGAAGGGAATGTCTTTCTTGTAGAAACAATTGATACCTCAGGAATACTTAGAGGAAGTAGCGGAAAAAGCTATAATAAAATGTGAACATTTCAAATGTCTAGTATACAGTTTAGTCACAGACAATGCTGCAAATGTATCTAAGATGAGAAGAAATTTAGAAGACCATGAAGAGAATACTAAGCTAATGACATATGGTTGCAGTGCTCATTTGCTGTACCTCCTAGATAAAGACTTCAGTGGTCCAGAAATAAAACTAATATAATTGGAATTACTAAATACTTCCATAAAAATCATTTTGCAGCAGCAGCTCTGAAAAGAATTTGTGAACCAAGCTAATGCTCCCACAAAATGTTATATGGAACCCTGCAGTGAACTATTCAGAAGTATGTCAAGAACTGGCCTATTCTCATGACAACTGGTTGTAAATATTAAAATTATACCAGCAAGAATGAGTCTGTAAAAAAACATGATTTAAAACAAGTCTGAGTAGTGATTTAAATCAATTTTGATTTAAATCAAATCCACCCTGACATCAACCAAGAACATGGCTAGCATTTTTACTCTGGAGGTCAATATTCAATACAAGTTCCAGTTCCAGAATCTTGATATTGGAATAAACATGAAAAATTCACAGCCAGAAGACTGACTGAACTAACAAATTAGGTCTCTTGGAAAGACTCTTATTGAGCATTTGCAAATCAGAGGCAATCTTCTTCCAAAGATCAGGTCCAGCATGGCATTTACAAACTATTCCCTTCCTTTAAAAAGCTTGAACTACTAGAAAATCCAACCAAAAGATGCACATAGAGCTGCTAGAGTAAAGTGGAACTGCACTGCAAATGACAGAGGAAAGCAGCTGTTTGCAGCAATAAGTTTAATTTGCATTACATGAGGGGATAATTATTTCCATTTAATCAAGCATAAATGATGAAATCAAGCCACAAAGCAATGTTATAACTCATCACACACAATTTATTTATTTATTTTTTTAAAAACACCAAACCATTCCTCTCCCAAAACAAAATTTAAAAGCCTAGATTTTAAATTACAAAGATAAACGCTATACTTTTCTATGTATTTATAAAAGATAAACCTATTCAGAAGATGGTACAACAGTAATAACAACATTATATTATAAAATAGCTTTCAAGGTAAATATTCAGCAAATATAAAGGTTTTTGGGACACCACCACTTATGACATGATAACTTCCAAGAGGAAGCATCAATAACACTGTTATTTCTAGCACTGCATGAAAGGGAAATATTTATACAACTATTGTTCAAAGCACAAGTTTAAAAACATTGTTTTACTAACAAAAATATCATGTTAAGTATCAATTAAAAACTGTACATAATACCAATTAAAATATATAGCCCTCTTGTGTACATGGGCAGAATAGCTTTCTTAGGGTGGTGGCCCTTTATGACAGCCACCAACTATCCATACAAACTTTGTCCAGTCTTTAATTAGTGTGAATGGAGGAAGAGAACAGGTCTTACTAAAATTAAAGTACCCTGTCAAATGAGAACAAATTATGCTAATATGTGGAATCTGAAAGTGCTACTTTTAAAATGCTCAAACAGGGAAGCATCCATGTTCTAGGTACTCTTGTTCATATTGAGATTTTTGGAGCTTCCTGGCAACATACCCAGCAGATTTCAGCATTTCAAAGAACAATGTATAGAGGTCTATTATAGAAAGGGAAATGGTGTACAAAGCTCAGGTTATCACAAAACAACTTTAAAATAGTTACCTCAGGAAAAGGCATGAGCTTTATACAGCCTGTTTACTGTGCAGTGGATTAAAACAGCATATAGAAAGAAATCATCAAGTTAAAGAGCAGTCAAGAAGGTAGCCTATAGATTTATGAGAGCAAGCTGGCCCAGATGCAGCCTACATTGAAACACTTCCACTTTGCTAAATGACATACAAAAAAATAAGCAGGTGGAATGTGTGGCAAATTTTATCTTACTGAATGTATCAAACACAGTCCAAAAGATGAGTTCATCCCAACCAATTTTGTTAATATATGGCTAGCAGGGACTTTTTCTATATAACAATAAATATTCATGAGCACACTAGGCTATTTCAAGGAGTTTGGTAAAATAAAAAGATAAAAGTACTAAGCCTTCTTGAGAAAGTTAGACACCATGGATCCATTAGTGCACATGAAGCAAAACAAATTCATAAGAAAAATTTACTATCAAAGTACTTTGGGCCCCTAAATGCCAAGCGGCTAAGATATAGAAAAATAACATTTCCTACTAGCATTGGAATGATATAGCAAATACCTGTAGAACGTGTTCTCTGAAGACAGCAGGCATATATTCTCACATGTGGGTGATGTCATCCACAGAATCAGGTGTATACACTTTACATTTTTTGGCAGTGCCCATACTGCACACATACCGGTATCTTCCCCCCTTGTGGGAAGATACCGGCATGTGTGCAGTATGGGCACTGCCAAAAAATGTAAAGTGTATACACCTGATTCTGTGGATGACATCACCCACATGTGAGAATATATGCCTGCTGTCTTCAGAGAACACGTTCTACTGGTATTTGCTATATCATTCCAATGCTAGTAGGAAATGTTATTTTTCATTTGACAGGGTACTTTAATCATTTGACAGGGTACTTTAATCTGCTCACAGACAATGAGTTCAGTAAATCTAAGAGGCCAACTAAGGGAGGTGGGCGGGTTGTGAGAATATGTCTGCTGTCCTCAAAGAACACCTGCTACAGGTAAGTATCTTTGCTGTCTCTGGAGAACAAGCAGGCATTACATTCTCAAATGTGGGACTCCCAAGCTGCTAGGATCATTGCTCTGGATGAAGAGAATGAATATAAAGGAGAATGAAATGTACAGTACTGATAGCACTGAGATGTACTCAAAGTTAAATTGGTTTTTAGACCAGAGTTGGAGAAGTGGAGAAGGTAGTCCAGTATGGATGAAGTGCCTATGTAACAAGTTCCAGAGAATGCAAAACACATCAGGAAAAAAACCTGGTCCATTTGAAGTGGTAACAGTGCTGAATGGAAGGTTTTCTAGACCAGTGGTTCCCAACCCTGTCCTGAAGGACCACCAGGCCAATCAGGTTTTCAGGCTAGCCCTAATGAATATGCATGGAGCAAATTTGCATGCCTCTCACTTCCATTATATGCAAATATCTCTCATGCATATTCATTAGGGCTAGCCTGAAAACCCGAGTGGCCTGGTGGTCCTCCAGGACAGGGTTGGGAACCACTGTTCTAGATGCTTCAGTGATTGCAGCCAACAGGAAGAAAACAACTTGTAACGGTTTCTTGGCTCTAGGAGGAGTGGGAACCACATCTGATATGGCAGAGGTGCTATGAGGATCATGGTGACTGAATCTTGGCTAAGTTTGAGTAGCGTTTTCCCGATTGAGAGATATCATAGGAAATGTGTAGAGGAATCTCTCCCCCTGATGAATAAGGAAGGCATCCAGTGCAATGCAACTGGGGTAGAATTGTGGAAATTTGTTGTTGTGGAGGGAAGTAAAGGAAGGTGGAGAAAATCTGACATAAGATGGTTGGGCTGAGAGATCATTTGTCTGCTCAACTGTCTGCCAAGATATTTTGCTTCCCTGCTAAGTAAACTGCTTTGAGAAGTATGCCACAAGCAATTTTCAATTCCAAATTGTTTGTTCATATAGAACACGGCAACTTGATTGCCTGTACGGATAAGGATTAGTAATTGAAGGAGATGGTTCTGGAATATTTTTTGGAGCATTGCCTATTGCTCGTAATTTGAGAAGATTGATATGGAGGGTTTGTCCTTGGTGAGACCATAATCCTTGAGTGTAGGCAGTCTAGATAAGCACCTCATCCAAACATCGAAGCAGCTGTGGTTAGAAGTTTTCAATGGCTGGGACGTGGGTGTGTGAAATAGGAGACCTTGAGTGAGACTATGAGGAACCATACACCATTGGAGAGAACGACAGAAGTCTAAAGTGATTTGAATCTGAGCAGACAGATGTCCTGTGGCTTGAGACCACTGGGTAGGAAAAGAATGAAAAATAAGTTTAGGGAGGATAAAAGTTCAATGTGATGAATAGAGAACTAAAGACTTCTCAACTCTGCGGAAATACAAAGAACTGATGGTCCTGCAAGCAGATGTTGAGAAAGAATGCACCAGCAAATGAGCAGTATAGGCACTGCCAAAAAATTTAAAGTGATAGTGCATTTGGTAGTGTCCATACCATGTTTCGAGGATGGTGTCACTCACATGTGAGAATATAATGCCTGCTTGTAATCAGAGAACTAATAATTACTTGTAATGGAAAAACTGACTATGAATCTTAGACACAGTGAATGCTTTGCTACCTTTTTAACCTGCCTTTAATTATATTCTATCTTTGTGCTCTTAAAACCATATAGTTTTCACAGCTTATTCATGCAAACTGACATTCATCATCAGTTTTTAGCAGATTACAACTAATGACTGAACTCAAGATGCAAATTCTAACACAATTGTTTTTGGGGCTGTTTCCTGATGAAAAGGGCCATTAGAGTAGCTTTTGTCAAGCCTTTCTTAGAATACTTTCCAATCAGTAAGGTCATCAGGATATGCATAATGAACATGCATGAAATGTGCAAACAGTGGAAGCAATGCATATAAACCTCTTATGTACATATTATTGTGACTTTCCTGAAACTGTAATTTCTAGACTATACTCTAGCATCAGTTTGAGAAATTGCCCTGGAGTATGGTAAGTTTTATAATCATTAATATGAACAGAATTACAAGGTTTTGATTTTAAATACAAAAGATTCTAAGATAAAAGGATTAGGAATAAGGAGAGCTATTTGGGGAAGAGAAAGGAACATCACAATGTATATAATGAAATATCACAATAAAAGAAGGGGGTACAAACACTATCGGTTTCACTTTTAAAAACAAATGGCCAGAAGATTTCAGGTTATAAAAATACATTTTTGACCCTCTCCCATCCTCTTCTTTTGGCACACATGCACCTTTAGTAGGTGACACCTCAGATTTTCAATTCCTTTTATAGGTAACTGTTCCCACATCATCACTGAAGAGATCTTATTGTGAGAAAGTTTCCACTTCATTTAAAAGCAGTGGTTCATATTAGCTTAAAATCTGGGAGTAGAACTGGTGAATGGGAGGCAGTAGCTAGATATCTAGGATGTTATATGACATAAACTGGACCCTTTACACCCTCCCCCTCCTCTTTACATATTTTTACATTGTTAAACCATCTACTTGAACATTTCAAGAGTTCTGTTAGGAGATAAGTCTAAGAGATGAGAGCTGTAATTGAGTAGCTAAGTTTAGGGAGGACAATGAATGCAACACTGTTATTTACAGTACAACAAAACAATTCTCCAACCTCTTCCTTACCTACCCACACATAAATATTTGAGACTGTTCTGGAGATGGATGCATGTAACCACACAATTCATGCTATATTGTGTTTTGGCTAACATGAAATTCTATTTTAATATGGAACTTTCTATTGCCCTCAGTTGTGGGACGCACAAAGGTTCACTGAGGCTTAATCATACATGTCCTGAAACATCCGCTGCCCCATCTCTATATATACCTCCTTCTCTTGTGGACTCATTTGGGCAACAAGCTCAGGCCGCTGACTGACTTCACTGTACAAGAACAGACGTCCTGCCACCATCAAAGTAGGATCTGCTGCCACCTCTTCAAATTCATCTTCATCATCATCTTCTTCCAACCCATATACTGTGGACAGAGCAGCTGAATGGCGAGGTGGGGTCTCGTTGTCAGATTCGCTTGTCTCACTCTCAGAATCACTGACATTTGCTGTGGAGATGGGTGCAGCAGCTCCTCCTCCTCCTGCTGTAGTCATCGAGGTGCTTTTCTTCTCATGAATGAGCAAAGCGCGCATAACCTCTTCATTGTCATCCAGTGATGTCCTGCATTCTTCATGCTCCTGAAACATGCCCATGTCCAAACCACCTGTGAAAATAAAATGGAAAAAAAATCCACAGTTGGTCAATCACATTTATATCTACATAATATTTTTCATCCATCCATCAACCTACATCTGTCGGATATACTAGATTTTGATTCTACCACACCTTATCATTATAGTTCCTTTAGGAACAATTATCACAGTCTGCAACATCTCACCCAATCAGGACTAGCAACTTATATTACCACCTACTATATATTCTGGAGACCAATGAAACTTCTAATTTTTGTGATGATTCCTTTGTCCCTCCAATTGAGTCAATCTTGCCAGACTGAGTCACATATAAACTTAGACTTTCAAATATGCTTTCTTTTTCATTGTTTTCTGCGTGTAGTATGTTACATCTTGAAGAAAGCTACAGCATGATGGCTGAAATGTCTGTTCTACCTACCCAGACATGGCGAGACCTGGACGACTGCAACAATCATGATGCCAGTCACGGAAGCCTAAGAGAACATAGATTGTCAGTAGTTCTACAGGGTCACATAGTTGCGACTCCACATACAAGTTCAGGTGTCCTGTTTACTAGATCATTCTCACTCTGAAGAAAAGGATCATCTGAGGCATGAGACAGCAGAACATGAGTTCTGTAAAAGGAAGAATGGCTGAGGAAGAGCTTTGTCCTCACTGCAGCTAATTCTCAATCTAAGTAATTTGGTTGGGACAGAAGGATTTTGAGCCAGTGAGGTTTTTACCCTTTCTAGTATGTCTGCTTAAAACAAATATCAGCAGCATACGGGGTTCTGAGGCTCTTTCCCTCCTAAATTAAACTGATTTTGAAGCAGATCAATGTACAGAAGATTCTCCACAATTCAAAGATTATAAAAAGAATTAAGTTGATTCAAGAGAGGTATTGATAGGGATTAAGTGACTTGCCCAGGATCACAATGAGCATGTGGAAGAACGATTAGGCGAATCTCTGGGTGTTGCAGCAGGTTGAGTATGAGCCAAAAAGGTGGTCTCCCTTACAAAAAAGATGGTAAGTCAGTCTTGTTTTGAAGTAGGAAGATCTGATACTGTGAACCAAGCCAAGCTATACTGTAGATATAGCAGGTGTTTGAGAAGAGATATCAAATGCGCTATATGTTGCTCTGGCAAGATACTTCCTGGTGGTAAGAATAACAATAATAATAATAATTTTATTCTTATATACCGCCATACCCAGCGAGTTCTAGGCGGTTTACATTAATTAGATTAGGATCCGCATAGACATGTAGATTTACAACAAATTTATCGGATTTACAACAAATTTAGCCAAACTTGGCAGATGAAGAAGGAAGAGGGTAGAAGAAGGGGAAGATAGGAGCTATCATGAAGGAGGAGATGAGCCGAGCAAGGGGCTCGGAGATTATCGGAAGAGGTAGTTTTTGAGTAATTTTCTGAAGCCGAGGTAGGTGGGGGCCTCGAGTATCATTTGGGCTAGCCATGGGTTCAGCTTGGCTGCTTGGAAGGCGAGTGTTTTATCTAGGAATCTTTTGAGATGACAAAGCTTTAGCAAAGGGAAGGCGAACAGCTGAATTCTGCGGGTTTCTTGTTGGTGCAGTAAAGGTTAAAGTGGGGAGTGATGTATCTTGGCGAAAGGCCATTTACCGATTTGTAGCAGAAGCATGCGAACTTGAAAAGAACTCTGGATTCGAATTGCAGCCAGTGAAGTTGGTGGTAGAACGGGGTGATGTGTTCCCATTTCTTCAGGCCATAGATGAGACGAATGGCGGTGTTTTGGATCATTTTTAGTCTCCTGGTAGTTTTCTTTGTGGAGCTCAGGTAGATAATATTGCAGTAGTCCAGAATGCTGAGAATGGAAGATTGTACTAGTAGGCGGAAGGAGGTGTCATTGAAGTATTTTTTTATGGTACGGAGTTTCCAAAGTACCGCGAAGCATTTCCTGACGATGAGGTTGGTGTGATTTTCTATGGATAAGTTTTTGTCTAGGATGACTCCCAGTATTTTTAAGGTGTGTTCTAGGGGGAAAGTCATTCCTTTCAGATGAATTGTGGTGTTTTTGATTTTGTCCTTGGGGGTGGCTAGAAAAAAATTTGTTTTGTCAGGGTTTAGTTTCAGCCTGAACGATAGCATCCAATGTTCAATCTGATTGAGAATATTTGTAATGTAGTCAAGTAGTTCTGGTGTGAAACTGGTTAAAGGGATGGCTATTGTGATGTCATCTGCGTAGATGAAAAATTTGAGCTTGAGGGTGTGAAGGAGGTTACCTAGGGAGGCCAGGTAGATATTGAACAGAGTGGGGGATAGGGGGGAGCCCTGCGGGACACCACAGGTGTTGTCCCAGCTATATGAGAAACAGTTGTCCTTGAGTACCTTGTAGGTACTCAAGAAGAGATGCAATCAGTTGATCATAGGGTGGAGCCAGGTCAGGTGGAAGATATTGTTGAAATCTTGATAGCTGAAGAAGAGATTTCATATATAAAGCCATATAAAATTGGTAATTTATGACTATTGGAAAGCATAGATGCTTGATAAACACCCTTGCTAAAGTTATCAAGTGATTTGCCTTGTATTCCTGGAGGTATGCTAGCATGTGTCCTGGAACTGTGGTCACACCGCAAGGCATTGGGAGGAATGTTGTAATCTCAATGCTTGGATGGCGTGGCAAGGAGAGGGTCGATGATGAGGTGACAGAGTGGCACCACATTTGGTGCTTAGACACATCACCAGTAGGGGCTATGGTCAAGGCCAGCATCAGGCCCGATGTAGGAAGCATTGATAGAGGTTGTAGTATGCTAGAAAGCTCCTGGTGCAATAGTTGCTGAAGTTGATTCTGAACCGATGGTGCCGGTACCGATTTCGATACCGGTGTAAGTGGTGTTGAAGCAACTGAGTGTCAAGATCTGAATTTAAACACTTTTTGTGAATGTGGTATTGTTATTTCAGTAATGTGCATAGATGCATAACAAAATGAACATTGCCCACAAGGGGCATGTCCTGGGGAATGTTTCATACTTGAGTTTTTAATATGGGCAATGTTCAGTTTGTTATGCATTTATGCACATTACTGAAATAACTATCACATTCACATAGTTTGTCCCTGTGGCCTATACTATATAGGTCACACACAACGTCATATTAAACTGAGAATTATGGAACATTTGAGAACCATTAGGACAAGCAAAATGGAGGCTCCCTTGACTCAACATTGGATAACAGCTGGTCATACTTTAAATGAATTAAGATACACAGTTCTGACAAAAGTAACTTTACCTCATGGAAGAGATTTATTTCAATCTTTGTTTTATAAAGAACAAAAATTAATATATGACTGGCACACAATGGAGCTGTGGGGTCTTAACCATGAAATTGAATGACCTGCCAAAATGTTCTAGCTCTCTTTTACTATGGGGGAACATTTTAATTTATTTCTACTGATTCTAATTTAACTTCATTCCAATTTAATTCCATTCTGTGGATGTTAAATTGGATGACAATTAAGCTCCCAGAGGATAGGTCATTGGGAGTCATGTGATCAAGTAGTCTCCTCCTATTTAAGGAGCTCTGTGATGGGAGTTCCCTCACTTGATGTTTCCCAGCATGAACTCTCAGCCGGAGATCTGTAACAGAAGTAATTTCAGGTAAAAGTTATCATTTTAAATAGTTTAAACAGTTGTAAGTTAGGTATTCATAACAAGGAACTGAGAATTAATGGTTATTAGAATGTATTCAACTATAGTAAATGCACTAGTTGTAGTATTTAGAAAACTCTTCTTATTATCTTAGTACTTATCTTCAACCTCCCTGATGATGGACTCAACTGAAACTCAGCTGGAGTTGAAGGCTTATGCTGATTGAATAATATAAGTAATTAAAACTGGAAAACTTTAAGGATTAAGAAGAGAGAACCTCAGAATTGATTAAGCATTTCTAATTGGATCATTAATATAAGGAACAACTGGCCTGGTCAAGCCTACAGATTACAGTGGTACCTTGGATTACGAGCATAATCCGTTCGAGGAGCACGCTCGTAATCCAAATTGATCGTTTATCAAAGCGAGTTTCCCCATAGAAAATAATGAAAACTCGCTTTGATAGGTTCCCCCCCCCCCCGATAACCGGCATCGCTCCCCCCACTCGCAAAGGCCCCCTCGCAACCACCCCCTCCCGCCCGAACAACTTAAACTCCCCCTCCCCCCGTCTAGCGCAGGCACAGATCGTGTGCCTAGAAGATCTTCCGGCTTCCGGAATCTCGGCGAGAGGGAGAATTAGAAGTCCTTGAGCATGCGCAGATGCATGCTCAAGGCAGGCAGGCAGAAGCCGGAAGATCTTCTAGGCACACGATCTGTGCCTGCACTAGACAGGGGGGGGGGTTAAGTTTAAGTTGTTCGGGCAGGGGGGCCGGTTTGCGCGGGGGGAGGGGTGCCGGTTGGAGCGAGGGGGCCTTTGCGAGCAGGGGGGTGTGTGCTCGCAAATCGAGTCAACACTCGGTTTGCGAGTCAAAAGTTTGCTGAGTGTTTTGCTCGTCTTGCAAAACACTCGCAAACCGAGGTTTAACTGTACTATTCAATGAGATTTTGGGACTTTAATTGACTCATCATCAAGTTAAGTGAGCTTCATTGGGCCTGAATGGCTTCAAAGCTTATCATTAAGAACCTTGAAGATTGATTGATGGACTCTTTTAAAGCTTAAGATAGTACCTGTAGCTTTTCCCAGCCCATGATTTTGTTATTAGTAGCACTTTGCACTTTGTATTACATGTTATTGTAGATTTTAAATGTAGATGAAATAAATTTTGTTAGTGTTTAGGATATGAATTGAATTAAAGTAATCAATAAATTAAATAATTAATTTTATGTTATGGTATTCTTGGTATAGCAACAAAATTACAATGACAGTGGACAATAAAATGTTTGTAACCCCCCCCCCCCCCGAAATCTAAAAATAAAGTCACTTTTCAGTATACACCTTATCTTGATGGATCAAAAGAAAAGAAGAATATTGATACATTATCTTATAATAACACGACCACTGTCCCCTGTATAAACAACATGACCACTGTAAGCTTACTTGTAGAAGTCTCTGATTATAACTTTAGGCCTCTTAATGACATTGTTCTAAAGATAGTGGCTTCTCTCTGAGACACTGAAAGATGAACAGGGAAAATATGGAATGAAATCCTTAACAGATATTAGCATAAATCCTTCTCCAAAGCACATCATTCTGAATCTGCCATTTCCTTTGGAACCCAAAGCAGGGGAAGTTCAGGAAGAAAATCACAAAGAAATTCAGACACAGCCAGCATGCAGTATAAAAAAAGAAAACAGAAAGGAAGAGAAGCAGCAGTGGAAGGATGCTCCTGCTGGGTGGCTGACTTTTGCAGTATGGAGCAGGAGTGCTGTTTCCTCTCCTCTCTTGAGGAAGCGCTCCTTTATTCTCTTACTTTCTTTCATATCCTCTGTGTCTTTGAATGCCCCCTGGATTGTACTCTCCCTGAGCCAGATAGGTCTCTCTTTGACTGGTTTTCCTTCAGCTGAAAGCCGCTGGAGATCCTCTTGTTCCTCCATACTGATGACCACATTCTGTGTGTAAAGATCCTCATACGATGGGCCCTTTGTTGTCCATGCTTCCCGATGAGGACCACCTGCTGCCACAGCAGCTGCTCGCTCTTTACTACAAATAATATTAAGAAAAAACAAGAATAATTTAGTTAACACCAAGAAATTTGATCCTAATTCAAAAGAATGATTTTCCAGATGGTTTTCTAACTGTTGTTTCTGTGGATGGATATCCGGCTGTGCTGTATAGAGTGCCACATATCCTACTTAAAATCTATTCAATAAGCTGGTAAGTAGAGCATTAAGGTCCTGAAGGGATAGCTGACAACTGTACATAGATAAGAAACTCCCTACTGATTGATACAGATGAAGTCATCCTTAAAGAGGTCTCTTGTAAACATTTTGACACCTTCCAGAGATATGTCATTACTTGAAACCTATTTGCTCTCTCCATGTAACACAACTATAAACCACTGGAGAATTTTTAGTACTTCTGTTTCCCTATAGCAAACTAAGCTATTCAGTTTTGAGATAGCATTGAGTAACATGACATGATTAACTTTGCTGGATTTAAGAATTAAAATAATGTTGCTTAAACTCCACTCTGAAAGAATCTGGCCCCCTCTTCTTTCAGACCATTGAAAGCCTGCAACAAAAGATGTTTTTATAAATGGTGCCTAGCGACACGGTTGTCAATAAAACCACTAGGCGCAGTTTATAGAATCACTCCTAGCAGTACCTAAGCAAACCTAGGCATCTTTGACATAGGCGCTGCTCCATTAGGCCAGCTTTTAACTTGCCTAATTTGGCAGCACCTATGTCAGATGTCTAACAATGCCTAACTCAACCACACCTATTCTCTGCACATAACGCCTATTGTTTGAGATAAGCATTGTTAGGTGTCCTTAGAAAAGGGAGGGCACCTCCATTTAGATGTTGCTAGGCATCCTAAGAGTTTGACGCAGAACTCTTAAATTGTTTAATTGATGGGTTTTTTGATTGGCTGAAAACCAGCTGGTCAATTACCATGCTGATTAAGCAAATTAAAAAATAAAGTTAGATGTGGATCCTGAACTTAGGCGTCACTAGGCAGCTGCAATTAGGGTGCCTAAAGGTGCCTAATGTAGGTGCCGTTTATAGAATATGGCCCTGTATATGCTCAATCAGTGGCTGGGTTGGTAAAGTTAAATACCTCTATTCTTCAAGAACAGTATCTGTATACTTATTTATTTATTGTGATTAACTGCCTTTATAAAGAGATTCACCCAAGGTGGTGTACAGCAAGTACAGTTCAACATAAAATTTACAATTTTGTTAACAGCATAACAATAGTAAAATGGCCAATTGTAAACAAAACATAAGTAAATGAATAAGGTAAATTCAAAATCAGCAAATTGAAACTTACTAGTAGGACTACCATGAAACAGTATCAAAAATATACTTATTAAGAATACTGAAATTCAAATTAAAGAGATATAATACAACATCAGCATAAAAGAAACACCTAATAAGCACACATTAGAACATTCTAACAACAGTTACGAAGCTAATGCTTTTTCATAATATAGAAATATGACCATCTAACTCCCTTTTATCGTGAATTGCATTGGTTGCCGGTCGAGGCGCATATTTTTAAGTTGTGTTGTCTATTATAAGTCTTGTTGGGCATATCTCAGGCTTAATTGATTAATTCTTTTTCCTTTGCTATTCAGAAACATTCACATAAAGCTCATGCTTTTTTTGTTTATCCATCAGTGAAGGGTTGTAAATTCAAAAGATTTCATGACCGCATGCTTTCATATCAAGCTGCTAGTTGGGACAAAGAACTCAAACAATTATCTCTTATGTCTTTCTCATATCTGGAATTTAGAAAGCATTTGAAGACTTATTTATTCTCTAGATTTTTGGGTAATTAAATTTTGTGATGATCGCTCGGTTGTAAGTTGATGTAATCTTTTGTAAACCGCATAAATCTGCAAGGTTATGTGGTCTAGAAGTTGATTTTTATGTTATATTATCATATAGCTGAGGGTCCAATTGCAGATGGAAGGATTAGGTTCCTACCTTGTTAATCTTCTTTCTTGTAAACAGGAATGGTAGTTTTGACCAGCAGGTAAAACCCTCATTAGCCATGAGAGTTGTAAAGAGCCTACTGTTTTGTTTTTATGCTCCATTGTCCATTACTCTGGGATGAGCTCCACCCCCTCAGTTGGTACCAAAGCTTTTAGCGAGTCCTAGAGTAAAACATAAGAGAAAAGAGGGGTGTGGGAAAACTCCCTGAAACCATACAAGTCTGTTATGTTCCAAATACAAACATTAAATTACGATGCTTTAAACTGCCACTAACCACAACAAACACAGTGGAAACAAAAGGGGCCAATTAAAAACGAGCCTCTTATGAATGAATTCCTCTTCATTTCTGTCCTTACCAGGCAGGAGATAGAAACAAAATATCTGACTAGGCAAGCATGTCAAACAAAAAACAGGCTAGTATACATCTGACAGGGTGGGTATCAAGATTACCATTCTTGTTTACAAGAAAGAAGATTATTAGCAAGGCAAGAACCTATCTTTCCTTCTTGTGCAACAGGATTGGTAGTATTCACCAGCGGAATGTATCAGAGCAGTTCCAGGTTCCTATGGTGGGACAGAGGACCCAAAGGTAGTATCCAACCTAGCTGCGACATCCACCCTTTAAAACTTAGTGAATGTGTGACGTTAAACCTGCAAATCTCTGGAGAGACTGCTCTAAACTCTGTCCAGGATGACAACACTGTGGAATGTGCCTTCAGTGCCACCGGAGACTGCTTTCTGTTTCCAATATAGGAGGAAGATATGGCCATCCTAATCCATCCAGATAGTCGCTTTAGATGCTAGTCTTCACCGACGTGTCACATTCATAAGGACAGTGATCAGACAGCTGGAACTTGTTGGTGACTTCCAGATAACGAAGCAAAATTCTTTGTACATCCAGAAATTTCAACACTATCTGCCTTCTTCATTCCTGTAAACGTGAAGGCTAAGAGGCACACCTCCGGTAAGAAAGAAGGAACCGTTCAAATTGAGACGCTAGCCTCTGAAATTCAAAGAAAGAGTTCCTTCAAAACTCGAATCTGCTTTTAACATTCCAGCTGGTTTAGTGTGCATGTATTTTAGCGGCAGATTATTAATACGGCTTACTGAGGTCTTTTTACAAGTTTTCTAGCAGTCTCCGATATTGCCATGCAAATGTAGTACGAGGTCATTAATATTAAAATGATCACTCTGAGCAATTCTCTAACCTCGTTGTGCCACATTTGCAGTCAAAATTTACCGACAACTCTGAGCTGTCATTGCCTTACTTTCTGATCGGTGTCTAAGCACTGATTGGCTCAGGCATTGACAGGAAAGTAGGGTTTGACAGCTCAGACCCCCTCCAAGGCAGGAGAGATGCTCACTCCCTCCCGCCGCCAAGAAATGCCCCCCCAACACCCCCTGCCTGTCCCCCTTATCTTATTTACAATGGCTGGCCGGAGGGATGCCTACTCCCTCTGAGCTGCAGGCTCACCTCTTCAAAATGGTGGGCTTTCTCCCTGGTGCATCTGATTGGCCCAGGTTGTTTAAGGCCCCTCCTATGGGAGGGATCTTAGGTGTCTGTGCCAATCAGATCCTTAGGCCCATCCCCAGATGCACTTGGGAAGAGCCTAAGGCTCTGATTGGTCCAAATGCCTAAAGCTCCTCCCACAGGAGGCGCCTTAAACAACCTGGGCCAATCAGAGCCTCAGGCCCCTCCCAGGTGCATCCCAGAAGGCACCAGGGAGGGGAGGGCCCGCCATTTTTAAGAGGTAAGTATCCCTCTGACCAGCCATCGTAAGTAAGGGGGAGGGGGCGTGGGGGGTCATGTGGTGGCAGGAAGGAGTGGGTATCTCTCCCGCTGCTGTGTGTGTGTGTGTGTGCAGGGTTGCTTGACTTCAGCGGCAGGAGGAGTGGGCATCCGTCCTTCCGATCTTCGATTTTTAAAAAAAAATTTTGTGTTTATTCTGTGCATGTTCCCTATCGATATCGCTAGCGATGGGCACATGCAAATTTAACAAATATTCGCTACTCTCCAGCAACCTCATTTATATGTGAGGTTTTTGGAGAATGACTTGTTTTTTTGAAATCGCTACAATAACGGCTGCGACTGCACTTCTTTGAGGGGGTAAACAGCCAGTTGGACAAAGGGGAACCTGTAGACATCATTTACCTTGACTTCCAAAAGGCCTTTGACAAGGTACCCTATGAGCGGCTACTTAGGAAGCTGTGGAACCACGGGGTGGAAGGGGACGTACACAGATGGATCAAACACTGGTTGGCAGGCAGGAGACAGAGGGTTGGAGTTAAGGGTCACTACTCGGGCTGGAGGAAAGTCATGAGCGGAGTTCCGCAGGGGTCTGTACTTGGACCGCTGCTGTTCAATATATTTATTAATGACCTGGAAACGGGGACGAAATGTGAAGTTATAAAATTTGCGGACGACACTAAACTCTGTAGAAGGGTTAGAACTACGGAAGAGTGTGAGGACCTACAAAGGGACCTAAACAAACTGGAGGAGTGGGCGAATAAATGGCAGATTAAATTCAATGTAGGGAAATGCAAGGTCATGCATATAGGGAGAAAGAACCCGATGTTCAGCTACCAAATGGGGGGATTAGTATTAGAGGGAAGTAACCTTGAAAGAGATTTGGGTGTACTGGTGGATACAACAATGAAGTCAACGGCGCAATGCGCAGCAGCCGCGAAGAAGGCAAACAGAATGTTGGGTATTATTAAAAATGGTATTACGACCAGAACAAAAGAAGTCATCCTGCCGTTGTATCAGGCAATGGTGCGCCCGCACCTGGAGTACTGTGTTCAGTATTGGTCACCATACCTTAAGAAGGATATGGCAATACTTGAGAGGGTCCAGAGGAGAGCGACACGAATGATTAAGGGCATGGAAAACCTTTCATACACTGAAAGATTGGAGAGGCTGGAGCTCTTCTCCCTGGAAAAGCGGAGACTCAGAGGAGACATGATAGAAACATACAAGATCATGAAGGGCATAGAGAAAGTAGAGAGAGATAGATTCTTCAAATTTTCAAAACATAAAAGAACAAGAGGGCATTCGGAAAAATTGGAAGGGGATAGATTCAAAACAAATGCTAGGAAGTTTTTCTTTACTCAGCGGGTGGTGGATACCTGGAATGCGCTTCCAGAGGACGTAATAGGGCAGAGTACGGTACTGGGGTTTAAGAAAGGATTGGACAATTTCCTGTTGGAAAAGGGGATAGAGGGGTATAGATAGAGGATTACTGCACAGGTCCTGGACCTGTTGGGCCGCCGCGTGAGCGGACTGCTGGGCACGATGGACCTCAGGTCTGACCCGGCAGAGGCATTGCTTATGTTCTTATGACAGCAGCCCATCAGATTTTACCGCAAAGTTTTAAGAATCTAGCCCTGATTTATTAAACTTTCAGACACAGAATGTAACATAGTAACATAGTAGATAAAGACCCGAATGGTCTATCCAGTCTGCCCAACCTTACCCACTCTTTAAATTACTGATTCAATTTAAATGGGGGTTTTTTTTTTTTCCCTTCTTAGCTATTCCAGGGCAAAAATCCAAAGCTCTGCCTGGTACTGTGCTTAGGATCCATTACTGAAGTCTCTGTCAAAGCTTGCTCCAGGCCATCTAAACTACTGGTCTCAAACTCAAACCCTTTGCAGGGCCACATTTTAGATTTGTAGGTACTTGGAGGGCCTCAGAAAAATTAGTTAGTCTTATTAAAGAAATGACAATTTTGCAGGAGATAAAACTTTATAGTTTATAAATCTTTCCTTTTGGCTAAGTCTTAATAATAATATTGTAATTTATAACTAGAGAGACATATGATCAAGAAACTGTTTTATTTTACTTTTGGGATTATGATAACCATACTGAGGGTCTCAAAATAGTACCTGGCGGGCCACAAGTTTGAGACCATTGATCTAAACCATCCCAACCATCAAAGAACCTTAGTAAACCAGTTTCTAAATGAGTTGCTAATGACCACAGAGGGGTTTTCTCCACCACTTGAATTTCACTGGGGACAATGGTGGGTGGAACAGAAATGAAAAAGGTTTTAGATGTCAGATCCTACTTTTTGGGGCTGACTCCTAGATTCAGTGAAAAGTTGTCAAGGCCTGGCACAGAGCATAAGATTCATTTAATATTCACCATTAACATTACAGTCATGCAGAGCTGTCGCTACTTCTCTACAGGAACTACTGCTCTCTCTCTTCAAACTAAACAAAAAAAATCTAAACAAAAACACCATATGTGGAAATGTGCAACTCTTGAGACAATTGAGACAATAAAGAAAGAGTTACAGGCTTAGTCTTTCCTGAGCCTGGTTCCTAAGTTACAACAAAGGTAGACAAATGCAAATTATGGCCTCAGCAGCTCTAGGGACATCTTAGTCTGAAGCAATAGGTCAAGATGAACTCCCAATGTCACTGTGCTCCTGGAGTACTTCTTTCTACAGTCTAGTGTTTGATTGGTCCCACTGAAACACTTTGGGTAGATGCCAAAAGGGGCTCCCACTGAGACCTAATTATACAGAACATGTTTCTCATTTCTTCCAATCATTGTAATATGTTATCCATAGATAAAGCCACGTTTACACTGTAAGAAAAGAATCCCTCTCAGAACAGGGTGATCAAACTGCAATTATTTGCTCTGGATTTGTTGGAAGATATCTTAAATTTTTCTGTTCTCAGGTATAAGCGACTCACAAGGACCTCCTTAAGCATGCTTCATTACTTAATCCCCAGCCATCCTGGATCAAAATAAGCAGAAGTGAGACAAATGTTTGTCAACAAAACTGTTTCCTCATTTGAACAGTTGCCACCCTGCAAATATCCTCAAGGGACACTGCCTGAGCCTCTGCTCAGGTGGCAGCCTGAGCCCTTGTAGAGTGGACCAATCAGCTCTTGAGGCACCAGATGATTCTTGCTAATGTAGATGGACTCAATAGCAGCGTTGATCTAACTCACAATGGAGGCCTAGAGGCTTTCTGGCCCTTCTAAGCACAAAGAAGTATACAGAGATGAAATTCGCTCATCTTCCTCAGATACTGGAGCATCCAGCTTGTGAAGCTTCTGATCCCCAGGAACTGAACCTTCCACCACAAAGGAGGGTAAGCAGACCTTCTGATTAACGTGGAATGGAGACACCACTTTCAGCAGAAATGAGGGGACCATATACAGGGACCCCAAGTCTTCCATGCAAGTAGGCCTCCATTAAATCCAGAGGTCAGATATTCCCTCAGCACCAGAGGCAATAACTAATCAAACTGTTTCCATGCAGCACTTTCAGCCGCAATGACATACTTAAGATCTAGAATTGACCTCCAATCATCTGACGTGTTCTTGGGCATGAAAACGTATATTGAGCCTGATTCTTCTGCTAGAATCAGTTCTAAGACTTGTAAATCTAAGCGCCGTTGCCTGGACCCTTATTGCTTTTTCTGGATGTCCGGCAGGGGAGTCTACAAATAAATCCAGCAGAGAGCAAGAGAATTCCAACTTGTAGCCCTCTCAAATGATTTCCAGCACCCGTTTGTCCAAGCAAATACTTGCCCAGGCTTCCCAGTAAACCACAGCCTCCCCCCTATCTGGAGCAATTCAGCCGCTAGCATGACATCATTGGAACTTCTTGGAGGCTGCTGCAGGACGTGAAGCTGAGAGCTGAGCTAGCCTGGAGCCTCAAAACATCTGTCTAGAGCCCTGAAACAACTTCTGAGTGGAAAACATAGTGGAATTGTGTTGAAAATGTTGAGACCCATGAAAGGAACCACAACCTGCCCACTAGGGATACATGGGAAAAGCTTAGGTCGACAATCTGTCACACTGGCTATGAGATAATCTAATCCCTTACCAAAGAGCTTGTAACCCTTGAAAGGTAGTCTACTCAAGGTAGCCTTTGATGCAGACTCTCCAGTCTATTGTCTATTCCAGAGCATCTGACCTAGGCGATAATGGAGAAAACTGAGACTTTGCTCATGACCCTGAACACACCAGAGAGCATCTGCTACAAAACCCACCCCCAAAACCAGCAACTGGGAGTAGGCATCCTCCTCTATTGTAGGAGTCTGACACGGAATAGTATGACAGATGCTTGGTAAAAAGGAAGCCACCACTGCCGTCTTCAGCCCCAATGACAATGCCTCAAATTGTCACTTTAGGATCAAATCCACCCTGCAGTCCTGTGCATCCTTTAAAATCACTCTGCCTTCACTAGACAGAAAGGTGCATTTGGTAACCTGAGCAACTGTAGGCAGGACAAACGGCTCTTGAAAATCTGGAGCCAGTGGATTCAACTTGCCATGGTCCTGGGAACTTGCACTGCTCTGTAAGCATTATAGTAATGTCCGATTGTGAAGGAAAGAAAGTGGTCTGAGGATTGTAACTGCTCATAACTTAACACTGAGCAGTGGAGGTCTGTGGGGTTCCAGCTTCAATACCCACAAGGACTTGGTGATGACCTCCAGTAAAATCACTGGTTTAAACAGAAGGCATACCACCGGGTCCTCTCCTAGGTCCAGACGCATCAAAGGCTCCTGATTCGGAGCCTCTGCCTGGGAACCCGCATCCTCCAAAAACAAGAATTCCTTGAGGGAGTAAGGGGATTAACTCAGACCCCCCCATCATCCCAGTCTCTCTCTGACTGGACCTCCAGCTTGTGATGCTCAACTGTTGGGGGCGGGGGGGGAGTGTAGCCACACTCTGTGAAGGGAAACCCCTGTGCAAGCCAGTCAGCCTAACCCCAGGGGGGAAAGATGAGCTCTGGTAGCCCATATAGGCTTCAAACATAAGTCTGACAAAATAAGGGGCAAATCCCAGAACAGGAGGACCTGAGTTAACCTCTGGGGACTCCACAGTCTCCTAATGGGCCCAGAAAATTCTGTACATCTGTGCTTCGCAGATGATACTGAGTTGCTGTCCGAGGGCTTCCCAATACCCAAGCTACCTGAAAATCAACCACCCTAGAGGGACCAGAGGAGGCTATGCTCAGCTAACCCACTCCCTTCAGGTCTTCCATGTATGTGGCCATCCAGTGCAAATCTGGAATGAATCCAAAGTAAAACACACTGAGGGGTCCATATTGTCTATTTTAACCAAAATTGAAGGTGTATCTGAAGCAAACACAGGCTTTTAAAAGGGGGATAGAAAATCCAAGATGGCCACCACAGCTGCAGAAGGGTGCAAAAAACAGCCTAATGGAAAGAAATAAAAGCTCAAAAAGTTCAGAAAAGGGGTTTTTGAAGGTGGAGAACCTGAAAACAAGCCCCTCCCCCCAAAAATAGCAATTTAAAGACCCACCACCAATGTGCTGTATTCAGTGTGCTGCTGGTGCTGTGCCTGCTTCATCTTAAAAAGAAGCTGGAAAATAGTCTTACTGCCTCAGACAAGCATACAAAAATCCTCCAGATGCTTGCTTCTTATGGCTGTCATTTAGACTGTGTGTTAGAAGCTGAAGACCCAGACTCCCACAGCTCCTCATATCTCTTTAGGAGTGGGACGCAGCTGGCACCCAATAAAATCCCAGGGACCAATATGGATGCCAAACAGCCTGTGCTAAAGCTCCATTACTGACCAAGAGTGAGTTCTGCTACAAGGGGAACAGTTCCAGAGCCACACAAGTGTTAGTGCAGTCTGGTTAGGTAGGTTCCTTGCAACAGGATGGCCCTTCCCAGCTACATACCTCTGACACTGAGGGTGTATGTCTCTACCAAAGCAGAGCTGACCCAGGCAATCTGGGTATCTCTGCAGCATCGAAAAGCCTTTGAAATTAGATAATAAAACCCCAAAACTAATAAACCGAAAACAGAGTAGATTAGGAAGACACCTTCAACTCACGTGTAGAAGGAGAAATTGAGGAGCACAGAGTACTATCAAGAGAAGGCATACTTTGCCTCCCTAAGCTCCTACACTCAAAATCTTCACAATGGAAACAAGTCCACGAATCGACAGATCAACAAAAAATGGAGGACTTGTGAATATAGTAATATCTACAATATATTGTAGAACTCTCAGATACCTGTGCTGTTAAATCATATTCGATTTTTCTTAACAGCTTATACAGGTTAAAGATATCATTCATTGAGTTCTACATTCTGATAAAGTGCAAATGCTTAGTGCTATGCAATAAGGATCTTAACATTCTACAACAGACAGCATGCTAAGATAAGTGCTGTTTTTTGGTTTTAGTAGCATAGTAGCACTTTGTTTTTGAGTTGTTCACACTAAGCATTTGCACTTTATCAAAATGTAGAACTCAATGAATGAGTGATACCCCTGCTTTAGTGGAATATACTGAAACTAGATTGGAATTGGACTTTTCATTTTCCTCTTTGGACTGGGACTTTGAAAGGAAAGTTTGTGATATCAATTGCTTACCCTGATATTCTGAACTGTAAATATTTAACAAGTTTTTTTGTTGAGTTCCTGCTCAGTAAAGCAAGTTAAAGTTAACCACCGAGACTATTGGCCATTTATTGCTGTAAATAAAATAAAGTGCGCTCAGGAAAGAGTACCCTTCGGCCTACTGGAGTAAGTCTGGCCCTAGCCTGCAACCAGCTTGAACTCAGAATCTTCTTTCTGTACACTCTGGTCAGGAGTATCTGACCTGAAGAGCTAGTTGTCCAAAAACTGTGTGAGTGAGACCAGGGTTACACTTATTTTGTGTGTTTTAGTTTGTACTCTGCCTTGAACTGTTAAGCAGTAATGATGGTATAAAAAGTTTTAACAAAGACTCCTGCTAAGGAGGGTCTCAGAACTGGAGTCCATAGAGGACTGGGAGCCAAAGAGGACTTCCAAGTCCTCCTCCAGTTGCTCCGAAGAACCCAGAATGATCATATCCATTCTACGATAGTCTCCAAAATGGGGCCCCTGACAATCCAAATGCAAACTGCAGTAAAAATCTTCCAAAGAAACTACTGCACTAGCTAATGACAGAAAGGCTACTGAGATCTCTTTTTCTCTCCTTTTTTGATAGCCCCTGACAATCCCTTTGGGGTCTCTCTAGGACCCCCAACAAGAGGATGAGGTTTAGGGTTAAAGATAGGATCAAGATTAGGTGAAGGATCAAGCTCTGGAGACAAAAACCACTGGGACTCCCCCCTACAGAGGGAGCGGGTGGGCAGGTTTGAAAAAGCCCATCACATGATCAGGAATTTATTCTTCTTGTGAGTGAATTCAGAGAGAAGAGAGTCTTCTAACTGCCAATGTGCCTTGACAAGAACACTATAAAGAGGAATATATCCATTTCAGCTAAGGGGGGAGGGGAACAGCACATACAAAATGCTTACCGAGAGAAAATACAGTCACACCATAAAATGAATCCATTATCCTTGGGCTCTGCAGACTGCACAACTAATGCTGGACAGCATGTCCTACTACATAGTCAATGCATGCAGCTTCTACTAACCACCTTAGCCTAGGGCTCTGGCTTATTGTCACTAGCTTTCTCTGGGTGCACCTAGAGGGAATTCCCTACTTTATTCTTTACAATAGCATCAGCCCCTGACAAAAGTCATAAAGCTATCCAGGCCAATTACATTGTTTTTTCTTTGTGTGTGTTGCTGAAGCAAGGACTTTTGGAAAGTCTGAGAGTTGCAGGGAAAGCACACCCACACAGGATGAACAGGTGAGAGGGGTAGGGACCCATACCCCTGGGCAAGGCCATGCAGGACCAGCAAAAGTATCACACAAAGTGCAACTGGGGGCTGTGGAGCCAAACTCCAAGCTCAACCAGGTGCAGTTCTGATACCCGACCTGTGAGTGGAAGGTAGGCCCAATCCCAACCATGCTCTGTGGCCGCAGCCAGTAGAGCAGGGAGCTAAGTCAGGAATAGATCATGACTGGCATAACCTACCACCTGTTGAAGGTAGAGAAAAATACTAGATTGTTTATGCTGCTGATGCCACTGGTAGAATTCAGTTTTCTTTACCTCTACATCCATTTGTGCAGAATGATGGCGCCGATGCTAAGAAAGATAAGCTTTTGGAAAATTCACATAAGACATAAAATGTAAGATTTTTGAATTTCCCTAAATTTCATTTCATATCATCTAAATATATTTTTTAAATATCTTAGTGAAGTCCTGGGTGTCTCAGATGTAAATTCTATTGTAACAACTAATATACAGTATACTATATTTCCTTTACTCAGAATGTGATAGTGGTTCTGATGGAGGTACAGAACTGGTAGATGGGGGTGTCAACTGATTTAACAGCTTTTTAAAGATGTCTCAAAACTTGATTTCCATTAAAACAACTCTCTTGGTTTTCTCTGTGAGAGAAAAAGATAAAAGTGATGGCATTGCAAAATAAAACATTTTAGCATAAAGATGAAAGTTTCTCTGAACAAAAGATAAAAATATTCCTGAAGTCTCCAAGGCAACTTAGGTTCACAAAAGACAATTTCTGTCACTGAGGCCTAAAGTTTTGCAGCTTGAAATAACTTTTCTCCTTAGGTTTTCCTCTAAATGTACGACTATTTATCACTTATATATAGAACTGAAAGGCATACGCAGTGCTGTACATTTTGATATTTAATAGATGGTCCCTGCTTAGAAGAGCTTACAATCTAACTTGGACAGACATGACATATAGGGTTAAGGATGCAGAACCTAAGGTGAGAGGAGTTAGGAGATGAATGCAATCTTGAAGAGTTGGACTTGGCCTTGAACACTGCCAGAGACAGAGCATACCACACTGCCCCAGATTACTTTCTGCAGTGACCCCCCTCCGAATATATAAAAAAAACAAGTTGCCCTGGTGGTCTAGTACAGTGGTTCCCAACCCTGTCCTGGAGGAACACCAGGCCAATTGGGTTTTCAGGCTAGCCCTAATGAATGCATGAAGCAAATTTGCATGCCTATCACTTCCATCATATGCAAATCTCTCTCATGCATATTCATTAGGGCTAGCCTGAAAACCCGATTGGCCTGGTGTTCCTCCAGGACAGGGTTGGGAATCACTGGTCTAGTAGCTCTTCTCTCAACCTGATCCTCCCTTTCCCCTGATATTTAAACCTACCTCTGTTTTAGTGCAGGGATCTCTGTGGGTTCTGGTTCAAGGATTTCATATGACAGGTTAATATCTTCCGTTTCTCGCAACAGAGCATATATTGGCTCAATCTGCTCATTAAACCTTGCCACAAGCATCCGTGCATCTTTTTTGGGCATTGCTGACTCATCCTCCTCCACTTCAGTCTGACAGAATGTGCAACGAAATGTTCCTAGATGGGAGAGAGAAAGAAGGAATTTTTAACCAAGCAATAGCATGATGTAACTTGGGACTGCTTATCTGGTGAGGACACCAATGTGAATGAAACATTCAGTGAGAATGCAATAGACTGCACCACAATTGTGTTTCAGCACATATTCCCAGATAAAGCACCATCAGAACAATGTCTAGAAGAAAACAAAGCCAAATCCTGTTGGAATTCCTTTAACTATCCAAATTCCAAATGAACCACATTTCAGGGCACAGCTTACAATTTACAGTCTATACTTGAAGCAATGAAGGGCAAAGTGTTTATGTTTATTAAAATTTGATATTCCACTGAGACTTACAACAAATCACAGCTGTTTATACTGACATTACATATATAAAACAAAACAGAACTCCAAAATGAAACAGGATAGATCTAACCTCATCCAGAAGAATCATCCATAAACAGTCAAATAACTTCTTGTATCAATAAGGAAATCCTCATACTATCTCAAAATATCAAGATTAATACAATAATTCTGATATTCCTTCTCCAAAAGCTAGTTTGAAAAAGTGGGTTTTTAACAATGTTTTGAAGACTTTGAAGTTAGGATCCAGACAAATATAATTAGGAAGTTGATTCCACAATGAAGGCACTAAATAGAAGTAAGCTTTAGCTCTTGTTATCTCCCATTTGGGTTTTTAACAGATGGTATAACTGTACAGGTTACACTGTCAGTGGAAAAAGCAAGGTTTGAATCCTGGCTTCCCAGGTTCTCAGCCTTCAGCTCTAACTAGTAATTTTCCTTTTCATGTCACTTACAGTAGCATTTTCCAATCATTATTATTATAATTCTTGATATATCGCAACATATCAACTATGTAGCGTGTATACCAGGGGTAGACAATTCCGGTCCTTGAGAGCCATAGGCAGGTCAGGTTTTTAGGATATCCACAATGAATATGTACGAGATGGATTTGCATGCACTGCCTCCTTGAAATACAAATCTATCTAATGCATATTTATTGTGGATATCCTGAAAACCTGACCTGCCTGTAGCTCTCGAACACTGGAATTGCCTACCCTGGTCTACACAATTCACCTCTACACAAATGGTAAAAGGGGACAATGTCTGGAAAGTGGTATATATTAATGCTCAAAGTATGGGAAACAAGGTTCTGGATTTAAATGGTGTGATGGAAGAGGCTGAGTTGGGGGAGGGAAAAAATTATTTAATGACCGATTAACAGTGTCTTCTATTAATATATGAACACATTAAACCAAAGATTGGTAATGTTCCACAATGCAGTTTAGTTTTCACATAAAGTGGTGTGGTAGCCATATTAGTCCACTTTTAAAGGTAATAAATATAATAAATAGAAATAAAACAAAACAAAACATAGAAAAGACTATAAGATGATTCCTTTTTTAATGTAATATGTTTTTGGTTCGCTTTTGAAGGTTAATATCATCTTTAGATCAAAAATGAGTAAATGTTGACACAGAATACATAAGAGAAACATAAAAGCATTCTAATGACAGTCTCATAGGAAGAAAGTGGGGTGGGTTTGGTGAGAAACAGGAAGAGCTGGATGGGGAGGATGATAAAACAGTATAATTTTATGGTTTATAATGGGATAGAAAACCCAGAAAATTGTTAAGTCCTGCCTGGTGGGTGTCAAAATATTTCATCATTTTGACTTCAAAGGTCTTAATGTTCCTGGATATCTTACAATATCCTTTTAATATTCTCACCATAAAACCACCAATGTAATTTAATGCAATATAGTGAATATAATGAGTAATACTAAAAAAGCAGAAACAGTATCTATAATGAAATAAACAGCACTGACTTTTTTGTTTAAGGAAATCTATCATCAACCTAAAGGATTCTGGAACTATCCATCTTCGATAGTTCAGAATAGTGTTTCAGTCACATATACATCACATATCCACAGTATATCTAAAAGAAAGAAAACTTTCTGACCATTCATGAACCACCACAGATAAGTTTGTGATAAAAAGCAGCAGTTTAGAAAAAGTAACTGATGAAAAGATTGGCCAGTTTGTTTATGCCAGTGTTTCTCAACTTCTTCAAGCCTAACAAATACAAATCGAGTAGCTCTGTCCCAGACCCCACCCCCATAATAGTACTAATTGTAGCGCAATTTCTTCCATCCGTTTTTCATACACTTACAATATAATCTTATTAATACATAATGGTAACCACAATATTAAAAAACACAAAGAGCACTGTACACAGAGAAAATGTTAATTATCATTTATATTTTTTTTGGGGGGGGGTTTCAAAGAGGTCAAGGCAGATGACTTTAAAATATGCAATGTCACCTCAGAAACAATTATAGAAAAATAGACAAATATAGAGCAAAATATAGACAGCAGATATAAATTCACAAATCAGACACATTATGATCACTAAATTGAAAATAAAATGATTTTTCCTACCTTTGTTGTCTGGTGATTTCATGAGTCTCTGGTTGCATTTCCTTCTGACTGTGCAACCAATATTTCTTTCTTTCTGCCTCCCGTACGCTTCCTCTCCTCCGGACCTCATTCCCTTCCCCAACCATCTCCTCTCTCTCTCTGTCCCTCCATGAATCCAACTTTTTTCCTCTCTCCTCCATCCCTATTGGCAATATATGTCTCCCTATCTTCTCTCTCTCTCACTGTCCATCTGTCTTGAGAGATCCAGGCATCTCTCCCAACCCCTCTACTGCCACATCCAACATCTCTCATTCCCTGGATCATGTGCAGCATTTTTCACCACTACACACCAGCCCCATATCCATTTCTCCTTCTATCACCCATCTCCAGCACAATGCCACATTTCTCCCTCCATCACTATGTCCAGCATTCCTCTCCCTTGCATCTGACCACCCGCGCCAAGACTGATTCCCACCACAGCTCCCGGCTGCCTGCTTCCTGCTGGGCTGGGTGTGCAGTGTTCTCCCTAGGGCCTTTTAGCCGGGCGCTCCGCCCGCCTAATTTAGATGACCGCCCAGCGGTCATCTATTGGGAATCCTGCAGCTGCCGCCGCTCAATGTAAAAAAAATCCCCCCCAAAAAACGACCTCTCACCGGCTTGGAGAAGCGAACTTATGCTTCGGGGCTCTAAGGTGTGTGTGCCGGCTTCCCTTCTCTTCCCTCCGAAACCGGAAGTTACATCCGGGGGGGGGGGAGGGGGAGGGGAGAAGAGAAGGGAAGCCAGCACACACACCTTAGAGCCCCGAAGCATGAGTTCACTGCGGGCTAAGGCAGGAGACTAGTCGACGACGGATGGAAGCTTACAACTCTCTGCCGGGTCCTGCCTACTTTCTGTTTCCGTGAAGGCAGGACCCGGCAACGAGGAAGGTCCGAAGCAAATTGTAAGTTTCCCTCCGTCGCTGACCTATGGAGGGAAGCTTAATATTTATCTAGCAACTTTGCCGACGGATGTGTGAGTTGGGAGGGAAGGGGCGGCTGGGCAGGGCTGATGCTGTCGATGCTCATCTCTCCGACCTTGTTCTCGTTGCGCAGCCGGTGGCGGAAATAGTGTAGAGCTAGAGCTGGCCGTGGACCTGGAGCACGCGTTGCTGGATCAGTGGCGGCAGTTGCACATGCTTTTCACACGCTACGGCGACAACAGCTCGCTGACGGTGCAAGGCTTTCGGCAGCTCCTGCTCAGCATCGGTTTGGGGCAAGTCAAGTCAAGTGGCTACCGGGGGAAGAAGAGGTGGAAGATGCCTGGCACCGGGGCTGGAACCACAGCACCATGGCTCTGGCTGCCCGGCTCCTGTTGCCCACTGCAGCTTGGCTCTGGCAGCGCCCACAAGCCCCGAACCGCTAACCAGACACAACTATCCCAAGACTGTTTACAGCCGGAGCCCCAGGAGGTGAGACACTGAGTGCCACTGTGACTAAACTAATTCATTATTTGCCTGTGACTTTCTGGTATTTAGGATTAACTCTTTCCATTCAACCCTTGACTTTAAACACACAAGTCTGGAAGTCTAAGCACATTTATTTATTTATGTTTACAGGTATTTGGGAACATAAAACATAGTGAAAGCTACTTTCGACCGGTGATAGGACAAAAGCGCACGAGACTTCAGCGCGCCCACATTTCAGCACAGACAAATCGGCGCAAGACCCCAGCGCGCCACCTAAAAAGTTACTTTTAAAGAGCTCCGACGTGGGGTGTGAGGGGGAACCTCCCCACTTTACTTCATATTTTTTGCGCTGCCATTGGGGGGGGGGGTGTCATTATAGAGAAAACTGAACTTTTTCCTAAAAAATTGGGAAAAAGTTAAGTTTACTCTATAATGGAGGGTTCCAACCCCACAACTCCCCCCAATGGTAGCGCGAACAGTATGAAGTAAACTAGGGGGGGTTCCCCACTCACACCCCACGTCGGAGCTCTTTAAAAGTAACTTTTATGATCCACCAGACTTCCATGGAGAGGCTTTGTTTTCCATCCTTGGACACTGAACTGGGACGGTCATTTTGTACTTGTTGGACACCTTTCTGGGACACTTTAACGCCTAGAGCTCGAAGTCATATACTGAATGCTTAGATTTATTTGTAGGAATTGCACCGGATTGAATATGTGTATTATACTGCAGGGCACTGGGGTTGAGGAAGGGAGGGTGGGATGGGGGGGCTGGGGACAGAACTGGTTTAGGGTGAATTTGTGATGTAATTGGAATCCACTCTGTTTTCTTGTACACCTATACAATTCTGTTTGTTGATATTTCTATATTGAAAATTCAATAAAACATATTTGGAAAAAAAAAAAAAGTAACTTTTTAGGCGGCCTGCTGGAGTCTTATGCTGATTTGTCTGCGCTGAAATGTCGGTGCGTTGAAGTCCCGTGCACGAATGACTATGAACCGTTGCGACCTTGCCCCCCCCCAAAAAAAAAAAAAAAAGATTTTGCAGTGGGAGGGTCGTAACTGGTATTATTTAATAGAGTAGGGACTGGATGCTTGAAGAATGTATGGTAGTCCTGGTTTATTGATGCAGCTGCAGTGCTGTAGAGAAACACTTTTCTATATTATACATCTTATTGTTTGGGGGTGTATTGGGGGAGGCTTATTCTTTCTTTTAAAGTTGGACTTATAAATGTATTTTGTATTATTATTATTTTTGTATTAATAGGATTTTTATAATTTTGACATTGGGGAGGAGTATTTTAATGGTTGTACAGTAGGGTTGTGTGTACATGAAAAATGAATGGAAGAAATTGCATTACAATTAGTACTATTATAATGGGAGTGGGATCAGGGACGGAGCTTGGACTGAGGTACTCAGTTGGTATTTGTTAGACTTAGGGGGGTACTTGGCTTGAAGAAGTTGAGAAACATTAGTCTCTAGGTGACTAGTATGGAGTTCACTGAGTAAGGGTCCTTTTACAAAGCCACAGTAGCAATTCTCCCATGGCAAATGCACCAAAGTCCATTCAATTCCTATGGGCTTCAGTGCATTTGCTGTGGCAGAATTGCTATCGCAGCTTTGTAGAAGGAGCCCTAAGGCAGGAACTACTGTCTCTGTGCTTTGTCTTAAAACACAGATTGCCGGGGATGCAAAGCATTAACTGATTCAACTTGAGTTTGAAGTACGGTAGTTTTGAAAGACATGGAAGGTTTGATACTGGTCATTAGTTATTCGGAATAAGAGGATCTGCATTACTTTTTTTCAAGGGTGGCTTAAATGCTACTGGAACACTGCCTAAGTGTCAAACCTTAAAAAAGAAAGTCATATTGAGCATTGGAAAATAATTAATAACAATTAACTAATAAAAATAGTGCACATTTAGTGATCTTTTTACTAAGGCGTGCTAGCTATTTTAGCACACTAAATGCTAACGCATCCATAAACTATAATGGACACGTTAGCGTTTAGCGTGTGTTAAAATAGCTAGCAAGCCTTAGTAAAAGTACCTTTTCATTTTCCCCACCACCAAATTTCCCCATCCCGCCCCGCCTGGCTACTTTTTCAAGCCACCTGGCTGGAAAAAATTTCTGGGGAGAACACTGGTGTGTGTCATCCCAGCCACCTCAATTTTAATATTCAGATCACTTTCTTACTACACTTTAATTGTGCATTTTAATCAACTCTATAGTTCCACCATGAAGCACACTCTACTCAGAATATCTGAGTACCTGGCGGGAGCACTTAAATTACAACAGCAGCAGGAGCCATCTTTTCAATTGTCGCTGCCCTGCCTCGCTCCCACCGAGACTGACCACCCGCGCTGAGACCGACTCCCACCACAGCTCCCAGCTGCCTGCTTCCTGCTGGACTGGGCGTGTGAGCGTGCTCCTTTGCAAAGCGACTAAGCGGAGCGCAAAGCAGCCTCCCAACACCATGCCACCTCTCACCCAGCTTCCAGATCCTGCCCTACGAGGCCATCAGCGGGCGCGGGAACCTTCTGCTGATGACCGACTTCAAACGCTACACCTCCTGCTCCGGAGACACCAACCCGTAGCTCTGACTGGCCAAGCAGCTAAGTATTTGCATGACTAACTCAAGTACCGGCATGTCTCAATAATATTCTAATGACCTCAATAATATTCTAATGACCTCAGATAATCAATTGCATCCCTCAAGTTAGCCTGGATACCTCGTATACTAACTTATCTGGATAACATACTATATACTTGTATGACATCAGATATTCTCTAAGCTATACTAAGTTCCTGAATGTCTGGTTATTCTACTAACTAGTTATTTCCAACAATCATTGGTTCATTTCCAACCAGCACTTGTAGGGTCAGCCTACTACCAGCTCCACCAATTTTCTTCCAGCCCTGACCCAACACGCAGTCATCTCTCTCGTCAGCTCAGTGAGGTGTAGGGCATCCAGTCCAGTCTGTTCCCCTACCCTCACAGAATATAGCCTGCCCCACTCCCCATCGACCGGCAGATTACCTAGCTCCATTCTCTTTAATTCTTCCTTTTAACCACAGGACCAACATGTCTGACTTCACAGGAAAGCTTACAGCCCTCCTTCTTCTCTACCTACTTGGCACGAGAAACTGGATCACTAGAGCCTTAGCATTTGAACCTATCCCAACCTACTTCACATGGGACAGAATCACTGGGCCTGAAAAACAACTTAGCCCCTCTCGTATCCTCCATGACAACATGGAATCAGATCCCTTCCCAATCTCCATGGTTAATGCCACCCGACACCCCTCTAGACTATTGCACAAAAGAAAATGACTCCTAAAAAACTTACAACAACGTACTGAGCCCTCTACACCTTCGAAAAATCACACTATTTCTGGTGCCTATCTGAACATTCGCTCGGTTAGGAACAAAGCCCAATTGATTAAAGACTGGCTAGAAGAAACCCACCTAGACATCCTACTCATTGGTGGCTTACTTCCTTTAAATTACAAAATTATTCCTCTATCAAGAAACTCTAAGAGAGAAGGTGGTTTAGCAATAATCCTCTGAGATCACTTCCAATTTCAAACTCTCGAATCTAAACTAACCAATGACCTAGAAATCCTCACCTGCAAAATATTCAAAGAAGACTGTAAAGATAAACTGATCGTTACAGTATTCTACACCCCCAGTAACAAATGGAACCTAGCAAAAGATCTCTATGAATTCCTCCTCACAAACTCTGTAGCCGGCACCCACAATCTTCTCGCCGGCGATGTCAATCTACACCTCGAGCAGGAAGAGAATTCCAACGTTGCAGATCTACTCTCCTTCCTCACATCCCTAGGTTTCTCCAAACCACCTCCGACTAAAACCCACAGGAAAGGGCACCACTTAGACTTGATCACATTTCTTTCCAATGCCCATACTACCCCAAGTATAAGTTTTAATGATGAAACCTGGACCAACACCCCCTGGTTAGACCACCTTTGATGCAATTTCAAATTACACTGGCTCAAAAAACAAACCAAAAGGCAACCAAGGATCAATCACAAAGAGAAAATGATATTGACAAGAGGACAACTAAACCCAGTAGAATTCTGGTCAAACTACAACCTACTATCCATCCCCGACCTAGACCCAATCTTCATCCTAGGATGGAATAAATTCAGCATTCAGGTCCTAAATGACATTGCACCATTGACAGTATGCAAGAAAAGACACTGTTTATCAACCAACTGGAATGATGCCGACCTATCAGCACTGAAATGAGAAGTACATAAATTAGAAAGAATATGGTGCAAATCAGGAAAATAAATTGACAGATACTCTCGGTGACTAAAAATTAAGAATACAAAAGAATGATTAAAGAAAAGCGTTACAAACATTACTCCCAAACAATCAACTCTCCTTTGCTGAACAGCAAAGAACTCTTCAGAATAATCAACTCCTCATTTGATATCGACCTAAATAAAAGTTCCCTCACAGATCTCCCACCCTCTGCTGTAAATCTAGCCGACTACTTCGCCACAAAAATTCGTAACCTGCTCAAGGCCCGGCATAGGAAGAAGACTTTCGGGCACAGGACATGCTGATGCCGGTGATGCCGATGCGGAGGGAAGTAAGAAGAGGGTTCGGGTGGGTTGGGGGATCTCAGGTGGCGGCGGGGGATCTCAGGTGGCGGCGGGGGGGGGGGGGGGGGCATGATGGCGGTGGGGGGGGGCCGGATCGCGGGGGGGGAGGGGGCAGGTTTGGGGTGGGAACATATCAAAGCAAGTTTCCCTTACTTCCTATGGGGAAACTTGCTTTGATATACGAGCATTTTGGATTACGAGCATGCTCCTGGAACGGATTATGCTCGTAATCCAAGGTACCACTGTATCTTGATGCAGAAGTTTATTTAAAAGTCTTCATAATTAAAAGTGATGCAGTTCAATAAATGAATCTATGAAATACACAGTGAAAATATTGTGGTGTGGATCTGATACAGTCTGTGTTTCAGTCAAAGACTTTCTTCTGGGGGTCTAATCTGATGCTGCCAAAAAATTAGGATATGCTGAAAAGCATACAAAGTACTGTGTATTGAAGAACATGGTGCAACCGGCACAAAGAAGTCTTTGCGAAAGTGACCATCCCAACAATAATACTGCAGACAGCAGCAGATACTTAGAGGACTCAGAATTATGAAGGGTCCGACGATGTATCTTGATGATCACACAGTGACCCAGGGTTCCCCACTTTCCCCTTAGCTTTTTAATTTTTTAATATCTACTTTAGACTGCATCAAGCTGCATACAGATAAGCACATGCTCTCTGTAAGGATTGATCGCGTGCCCCCCAATGTGAGGTTGTAGGGGTTATGTTAGGCACCCTTACAAACGCCAGGTCCCAAGTTCAATACCTTCACAGAAGATCCCCAGGAGTAGAATCAAATAAGAAGCACAGCCAGAAGTGATGGCATAAAGAATATATTATAGAAATAGGCTTACAGAAAAACAATATTCATAAGCATTACAATTAAGGAGAGAGCAAAGCAGTTTCCCTGTCTTACAGAGTCCAGAGAGAAGCATGAAGTTCCAGGGAGAGGCAGAGAGAGAGAGAAAGGAGGATGGGGGTGATGGTCTAAGCTTCGGGTTCTAGAGATAGACAAGAGGAGCAAAAGGAGCCAGAGGAGCAAGAGAGAGGGGGGTGATGCAAGAGGAGCCTTTTATAGCTTGCAAACTTATTCTATAGAATCTATTGAACTTCAATAGAAGTTAAGCATCCCCATCCTTAGTAAACTGTGCTAGACAGGAGAAGAATAGACTGAAGTCAAATGTAATTTCCAGTATGCCTCTGACAATGACTGTGCACCTGGATCCATTGTATATTTTAAGCTGTCCATCCTAAGCATCAGACATTAATACATCTTCTTAGCACCTCTTCACCCCTCTTGGCTGCAAGTTGGTTTGTTATCTTTTAAGCATGATTTAATTAGAGCTGTTTGAAATAGTCTGCCTGGATGCTTTCTGTATGTGAATTCTGTGCATGAGCACTTAGGGTCTATCCGCATCCACATTCCACAGTCAGATTGATATAATTTCCCATAGGCCTTTGCTGACATTGGTTAGGGCAACCAAAAATGCTTATTGCTAGCAATAGCTATGCTGACACTCTCCTATGCGGATGATATCCTGATGCTGATACCTGTGCTTGATGAGTTGGTTGATACTATTAATAGATTGTCTTTCGGTAAGGATGGGAATCTGAATATGCTGAAGATGAATACTAATATAAACAAAGTTCTTTGGTTTAAGAACCCAGGTAATAATGTATCTAATATTCTGCTTTCTCCTGGGAGGTCTCTCCAGTTGAGGACAAATCAGGGGGGGAGAGTTCATCAATGACCCTAGAATCTCAAGAAAATTAGCTTTGGCAAAATATTTTTTTTTTAACTGAGACATTTGCATTTAATTAGATCTTATTTTGAGCAAACTTCTATTTTGTTACTTCACATGCTGATCTTATCCCACCTTGATTATTGTAATGTTCTTTATTTGAGTTTCTCCACAAAGTTACTGAATAAACTCAACTTATTCAGAATATTTCAGCTCGGTTGATTTATAAGATTAAAAAAGTTTGACAGTGTTTTACCTTCTTTGGCTAAATTGCATTGGCTTCTAATATGTGAGAAGATTCATTTTAAATCAACTGGTCTAAACTTTCCATGAGCTTTCCTCGGAATTAGTGATGTATTAAGGATACCGCTGTTTAGATATTCTTCTCACTGATAAAGCCAATTTCTACTCTACCTCTAGAGGGGCTCGTTTCTTGAGAATTTTCAATACAATATTTTCTTTTTCTATGATTTGCTTTTGGAATTCTTTACCTCTCGTATTAAAGTCAAACTATTTGTTATTTTGTAAGAAATTGAAGACTTATTTGATAAACACTGATTAGGTTACTTTAACTGTTGCTACAATTCTGCTGTTTGTGGGTTTTTTTTTAAGATAGATGTGATTCCTTGTTTATTTTAGCTTTTGGAAACAGCATTGGACCTTGAAAATGGGATATAGTGGTAAACAAGTGCCATACTGATAATATTGAAGTCCTTACTGCTGTGCCAAGTGCTCAATGCCTCATTATGGGTTTTATTTGCTATTGTCTCTTGCACTTAAATTTGTATTAGACAACAGGAAAGATCTCTCTCAGGTCTCATATTAAAAAATTGTATTATACTGTGTTTGAGGCATATATGGGGAAAAAATATGTGCACTAGTCTAAATTTTGGGGAAAATGGTCACTGCTGGCTCAGCATGCGAGTTCCTCTGACAGTACAAATAGCTCATCTGCTAGTTTTAATGTGCTGGATTTCATCCCTATACCTTTCTGTCTGCATATAGTATACCTATCTTTGGCACTGTGTTCCTTTCATATTTTGTGCTGATGTTTACATTTGTATTATGATTTGTGGCTTCTGATGTTTTGGTTTGCTTAACTCTTTAGTTTGAAATTACTTAAGAACATAAGAAGTTGCCTCCGCTGGGTCAGACCCGAGGTCCATCGTGCCCAGCAGTCCGCACCCGCGGCGGCCCATCAGGCCCATGACCTGTAATGTGATCCTTCTCTAATCCCTTTTATCCTTCTATCCATACTCTGTCTAAAACCTATCTCTACCTCTATCTGTATCTTAATAAATAAATGAATAAATAAATAAATTAATTAATAAATGAAGACTAAAAAAATATTTTTCACATTTGGCAAATGAGGTGTTATGCAAACATGGCATAATTGTGCCTCATTCGGGATAGAGGGCAGGTATAATGACATAGCAGATGATGGTAAATACCCGAACAGTACATCAAGTCTACACAACAGTCATATTCTGACAGGGTGTATGTCCCGTCACAGGGGCAGGAAGGTTACCTGGAAGGTTACCTGGAAGAATACCCCCCAGGAAAAGATCATATAACAAGGCAACATGGGTTTGAGGGTAGCCTTTGTTGTGAGTCCTGCTTAGAGTACCTAGCACTAGGTGTACTGTATGGTGGCAGGGATAGGCTATCCAATATATCCCCTGCGGTGTGAGTTCCCAAGAGTTGAAATGAGTGGTTAGTGCATCAACTTACTGAACTAATTTGCATATGATTAAAAAGTGGTAAAGAGAGCCATTCAGAAGTGGAGAAAGAACTCTTAGAGACTCAGATTCAAGCCCTAAGTAGAGAAGAGGAATCCCCCCCCTCAGCCTTTGCAATTTGAGGGACGATCTGTTATAACAATCTTTCACCCTGATTGTACAGGGGGACTTGTTAAAGGATTCCTGGGAGAAGGAGTTCTATGGATTAGAGGAGAGACTGATCTCGAGTGACCAGAAGAGTGCATGTCTACACATACTCATTATCAATTTATGATTAAACCAACAATGAACATGATATAAAAATATTAGATCCTGATCTTTCCTCACCCCCACCCTACAGTCCTCCAAACTTGCTGTCTTTAGCAACAGCTATTAAGCCAGGGTGCCTCTGGGTTGCCCAGGAGTCTTCACTCTACATCAACCTCCTGTTGTCGCATGGGCGAGATGCCACAGAAGGAAGGTCTTGGAGCCAGTCAGAGGCAGTCTAGCTATATTACTTCCAGTGAAGACATACAAGTTTGTAGGACCACCGAGGAGATCAGAGAGATTCTGAAACTATGAAGGGAGGAGAAAGTGGAATAGATGATAGCCTCAGGATGAGGGAGTAAGGGAAGAGGGAAAGCTGGATGGAGGGGAAGGGAAGAAAAGGAGAGACAAGGAAGGGAAGAGATTCAGCACATAGATGGAGGGATGGGAAAGAAATGAAAAGCTATTTAAGATTTGTGAATAATACAAAAAATGGATAAAAGCTGAATGTGAAAGTGACAAAGATAGATGTAGGACAAAAAGTGAAGAAAGAAAGAAGAGAAAAGAAATAGCAAATAGACAAGAGGCTCTGTAAACAGAGTTAAGGCAGGACCAGACTAGGAACAACAAAGAAAGGAAAACTGATTTTATTTTCAGTTAAGTGATTGAAATGTGTCATTTGAGAATTTATATCTGCTGTCTTTAGATTTTGCACTGTATATGAGGATATGCTTTTCTTTCTATTTCTCTGGTGTTGAACTACACGCAAAGTCTGGCATCTCAGTTTTTGTCTACTTTAGTATGTTTAATTTGTGGCCCCTTATCTTGTATTTGTAATCCGCAAATGTGACCAAAGCCAGGTGTCCAGGTGGAGACAGATATTGGCAAACATTGGTTGGTGTTGTGGCCCCATGCAAGATCTTTGTTGATTCTCCTAGCAGCTTCAACTTAAGGATTAGTGAAGACTACTGATATAAGAAAAAGATGCATACCGTGTTTCTCTGAGAAGAAAATAAGACAGTGTCTTATATTCATTTGGGGCCCAAAAAAGGCACTAGGTCTTATTTTCAGGTAGAGCTTATTTTTTTCATGTACATGATCATCTCTCCTCTCCTTCACCCCAATTTTTCCTCTTTCCTTTCCCCCACATATGCAACATCTTTCCTCCCCTCTCACCCATCCCCTTGTGCCTTCCCTCTGTAGCATCTTTCTATCTCGCCATCCCTCCCATCCTCCTGTGCAGCAGAACCCATGCCCAGCTTCCATCCTTCCCTCCCTCCCTCATGCAGCAGAACCCTTGGCCAGGTTCTATCCTTCCCTCCCATCCCTTATGCAGAATCCTTGAGCACCTGCCGCCACCCCCTCTGTGAAGCTGAACCCCCGCTGACCCTCCATCCTTCCCTCCCAACCGATCCCTGCCGACCATGACTATAAATACCTTCCGGCAGAGGAGCGTCGGGCCAGCAGCACTCACAGGCTGCTTCACGGCCTTCTCGCCGGGGCCTTCTGTGTACTGATGACATCATCAGAAAAGTTCTCTTTTGAGTACAAACATTCCAACCTGTGTTTATTTGGTTATATCATCAGTAACGCAGCACACAGAAGGCCCCAGCGAGAAGGCCGCAAAGCAGCCTGTGAGTGCTGCTGGCCCGACGCTCCTCTGCTGGAAGGTATTTATGGTCGCGGTCGGCGGGGATCAGTTGGGAGGGAAGGATGGTCAGTGGGGGGTTTGGCGGTGCGGCAGGAGGAAGCACACCTGCCTCCTACTAGGGCTTATTTTCGAGGTAAGTCTTATTTTCGGGGAAACACGGTAACTCCTGCTAGTATAAGAAAAGCACTGAAAGTACAGGCTCGGAGATTTTACTTCCAGTCCTTGGCCAGAAAGGAAGCCTCTGTTATTTGTAAAGGAGAACTAATACTATAAATTATTATACCATCTACAAATGCTATCAAACTTGGTGTTTTATACATACTGTAGCTTACCAGCCTTGACCAATATTTCCCAGATCTATAGTCATTAGCATTAAAGTATAACGTATTTAAGCATAAATGAAGCAACACAGTGTGGGTAACAGTCAGCCGTATTCTATGCATTACTTGCTAGAATTGATGAATCAGAAATTTTTCACACAAGATTTTTATGAAAATAGATTTAAGTAGCACCGGAATAGCAGCCACAATATCTGGTGGGTTAGAACAGTGTTTTTCAACCTTTTTACACCCGTGGACCGGCAGAAATAAAAGAATTATTTTGTGGACCGGCAAACTACTAGGACCAAAATTTAAAAACCCCGTTTCCGCCCCATCTCCGCAAACTCGGTCCCCACAAATCATCTGATCCCATCCACACAAGCCTCAGTTATGATTTTATATTGAATGTATTTTATTAAAGTACTAGTCTTATAGCCCGTTACATTAACGGGTGCTAGAATATATGTGTGTGTGTCTCTCTATTTCTTTCTCTCTCTCTCCTTAGCTGCTTTCTTTCTTTCTGTCTTTCTTTTTCCTTGGCTGTCCATCACCACCCCTTGCCTGCTCCCCCTGTCCATTTTCCCTTCCTTTTACCTCCCCTGTGTTCACCACCACCCATTCACAGCTCTCCTTATGCAGCAGCAGCCCTTCTCCCCCCTGTCCAGCAGCACCTTCCTTCTCCCCCTGTCCAACATTAGGCCTCCATTCCTTTTTCTTCACCCCCCCTGTCCATCAGCACCTCTTTCCTTCTCCCCCTGTCCAGCAGTAGGCGTCCCTTCCTTTTTCTCCTCCCCTCCTCCTTCTTATCCCTATGATACACTTACCTTGCTCTGCCTCTGATCAGAGGCTTCCGACAGCCGCCCAGTTGCACCCATTGGAAAAGTTCCCTCTGTGGCATCCCGCACCCCTCCTGACGCGACTCCCGCTGTCTTTCTTTCTGTCTGTCTCTGTTCCTGGCCCCCTTTGTCTGTTTGTCTTTCTGTATATCTCCCTGCCCCTGCGTCTTTCTTCTTTTCTTTCTGTGTTCTTCCTCCCTCTGTCTGTCTGTCCGAAGCAGCATTCCCTCCCCCTCCATTTCCCTCCCCCCACACCAGTTCCCTGTGCACCTGCCCCTGTGTCTTTATTCTTGTCTTTCTGTCTCCCTTCCTCCCTCTGTCTGTCTGTCCAAAGCAGCATTCCTTCCCCCTCCATTTCCCTCCCCCCACACCAGTTCCCTGTGCACCTTCCCCTGTGTCTTTCTTCTTGTAGCGTTTCCTCTACCCCCTTTCCCTTCCCGCTGGCACGTCTGGAGCAAATCAGGGCAGTAGAAGGGCCCGAAGCAGCGTGTGAAGACTGCTGACACGCTGCTTAAATCGCCAGTCGGGCCCGCGGTAAGGGAAGAGGGGGGGCGGCAAATGAGTCGGGTCCCGGGCAGCAGAAAGTTGCAGGGCTCCTCGGTGGGGGCACTGAGTGGCCGCGATCCCTCTCCTCCCAGACCCCCCCCCCCCGGAGGAACGGAGATCGGCGGCTACAGCCGCTGGCTTCGGCGTCTTCTATCCACTGCAGCCAATCGTAGCGGAAACAGGAAGTAGTCAGAGAGGGCGGGCCGCAGTGGACAGAAGACAGCAAAGCCAGCATTAGCGCAGTGCAGCGCTTTTCTCTTTATTTTTAGAAGCGGGTGAGCCGGCGAGAAGGAGGAGGTGGTGGTTTTGGCAGTGAGTGAGGGCGGGAGGGGGGGGAGTCGCCGGCTGTGCTTTCTCGATCTGTCCGCCGCATACGCACTCTGGTCATGGACCTACGGATCAGGGAAGACAGATCACGCATGTCTGAGTGCGCATGCGCGGCTAGCTTTTTATTATATAGGATAAAAAGAAACAATATTCTGTACAATTGTCATTTTATAAATACAAATAATACAGAGCAAGGATCAACAAAACCCCTGTCTCCCCTCCCCTTCACATATATCCCCTCTACTATCACGAAAACTGAACAAGCCAAATTATTACAGAATGCTACACAGAAATATCATGCTAACAGAATACTACAGTCACACATGACAGGAATAGTTTTAGGGGAGTGCAACTAGGGCAACTGCCCCCTGGTCAGAGAGCGCCCTAAGCCACCTGGAAGCTAAAGAAGCACTGCCCGGGCTTTGCAGTCCCCAGTTATGTCTAATACCAGCTCTAGCAGGATATATATTTCAAATCTGATATATTCTAATCACAAAATAGAAATAAAATTATTTTTTTCTACCTTTTGTCGTCTCTGGTTTCTGCTTTCATCTTCTTTTCACTCTCTTCCTTCCAGCGTCTGCCCCTTCTATCCACTGTCTGTCCTCTCCCCCTTCCATATGGTATCTGTCTTCTTTCTATGTCCCTCTCCCCTTTCCATCCAACCTGCGCCCCCCTCTCTCCTTTTTACATGATTCATTCCAGCTTTACTGCTCTCTTTATTTTTATCTCTCCTACACCAGATCTACCATAATTGTTCTTCTCTGCTTATTTTTCTGCTGACCCCTTCCTATCATCAATTTCTCTACTTTCTCATGCCTGTCTCTCCCCTTCCCCTCCAATCTCCCTGCCAGCTGTTTCCTTCCTTTTTTCATTCTCCCTTCCCTCCTCCTCCTGTCCAGCAGTAACTAACTTTCCTTCCTCCCCTCCCAGCAGTTTCTCTCCTTCTCCCTCTCCAGTAGCAGCTGTCCCTTTTTTTTCCCTTGCCCAGCAGCTTTAAAGACTCCTTTCCCTCCTCCCCTCCCAGCAGCATCTCTCCTTCTCCTTCCCTCCAGGTCCAGTAGCAGCTGTCCCTTTTTTTCCCTTGCCCAGAAGCTTCCCAGACTCCTTTCCCTCCCAGCAGCATCTCTCCTTCTCCCTCTCCAGTAGCAGCTGTCCCTTTTTTTCCCTTGCCCAGCAGCTTCCCAGACTCCTTTCCCTCCTACCCTCCCAGCAGCATCTCCTTCTCCTTCTCTCCAGGTCCAGTAGCAGCTGTCCCTTTTTTTCCTTACCCAGCAGCTTCCTAGATTCCTTTCCCTCCTCCCCTCCCAGCAGCATCTTTCCTTCTTCCTCTCCAGTAGCAGCTGTCCCTGTTTCCCCTTGTCCAGCAGCTTCCCAGACTCCAATAGTGGCTTTCTCCCCTCCCAGCAGCTCTCCTTACTTCCCAGCGCAGCGATTCAGGAAGGCAGCCTCGGGTCCTTTGTTGGGTTGCGCCGCCTCTGAGGAAAGAGGAAGTTGCATCATCAGAGGCAGCTGCGACTTAGCAAAAGCCCCAAGGCTGCCTTCGTGAATCGCTGCGCTGAGAAGTAAAGGAGAGCTGCAGAGAGGGGAGAAAGCCACTGTCAGAGGCTCCCCAAGATCTCTCCAGCCCAGCGTGGACTTCAGCTGTTGATCTTGCCGGCCCTGTGTGGACCAGCAGGAAATTGAAGTAAGTCAATCTCGCTGGCCCTGTACGGACCGGCAAAAATTTCCTGCGGACCGGCGGTTGAAGAACAGTGGGTTAGAATGTCTTCTCCAAATGGAAAGACAGTTATGTGTCAATCTAAGCAACAGCTACAAATCCATTTTGAACTCATCAGTTAAGACACCCAGTTCATGCATACCACTTAGGTATTCTAGTAAAGAAATCCTTCACTGGTTTTAAATAACCATTACTTTTTAAAAAATCATTTTTATCAAGGATCAAACTGCTTAAACAAACCACAGAGCAATGTCACAGCTCTTAAGCAAACAAAACATGCATAAAAGCAGGTATGTTATAAACCATTGCAAAGTGTAAGTGCCAATGCCTAGACATTCTTACAAGTCCAAGCAAATCAGGTGTGCTTTTCCAAACACACAAAGTAAAGAGAGAAAATGGGGTCAGTCACTCTCAATTGCCATTCGAGAAAGTAATACTCACATAACTTTTTACCATATACCTGTACCCCAGTCCCTCCTCCCCAGCCCAAATTTGTGTCTCCATGCCACTAGGCTTCATATGGATAAGTGTATTCCAATAATACTCCCAGACTACTTGAAACAAATTCCACTTGTGAGAATCTTATGTCCCTACAATCCTCTGCTCAGAAAGAAGCAAACATCAAATCATTTCACTGTGATAAACCAGGTGAATGGGTGCTTCTCCTGTATAACAAAATCATTATTTTTGCAATCAATGATGCTTTGGAGAGAACAACTTGCTCCCATTCCCTGGTACAGAAGTTAGGCATTTTGCCCTAAATAAATGGTAAAGTTATGTGCTAGTGCTGTCCTAACAGTTTTACATTTTGGACACACCAATCTGCATCCAAATGGTACCTATGGGCTCTCCAAGGTGGCACAAATGCCCATAACAGAAATGTATATTCCAGTTCCCTGAGCTCTACATACCATAACTTTTTTTTTAACGGACACCTTTAGGTACATGCCCTTAGATTTACTTCTGTATTATACTAGCTGTCATTTTTCTCTGAGTTTCACACACTCAGATATTGTAAAGTGCAAATGGCTTCTATAGCTCAAGCTGGGCTTGTCCTTTGGGCATCAGTTTATCCACTGATAGCACATCCATCAGAATGGATGAACTTTACATGTAAAATAAGGTATGAGGGCGTCACGTGCCTGCAAAATAAGATGGCCGCTTAGTGCCTCGTCTCCGCCGCAGCCTCGCCAGATATAGCATTTTTCAGCCCGTTAAAGTGTGCGATTAAACTGCAAATCGCTACCTGCGCTCCCGAAAATGGCCAGTAAATCTGGTAAGATAGACTCCGCTCCCACCACGAGCTCAGCTGCGCCGCATCCAGCGCCCAAACGTTCAAAGCACGAGCCGCCATCACCCGCTAAGGCCCCGACCTCTGGCTCCTCCGACAGCGGAGACTCAATCGCGCGCGACTTGCATGTCCTGCGCGAACTCATGCAGGAGAATTTGGCCGCAACCGCAGATATTAAATCTGAAATGAGCACTATAGTAGTGCAGCTAAAACAACATAATGCCCGTTTGGAACTCGTGGAAGAACGGTTGGAGGCCCATGATTCCCAGTACAGGGACATTAAACGTGACCTGCAGAAACTCACTGTCCTTCAATCTGATATGGAGGATCTTTCTAATCGCATGCGCCGGAGCAATGTGCGCATTATAGGTCTGCCTGAATCCAAAGAGGGGAAAGATATGCTCCAATTTCTACATACTTTTATTCCTGACATCCTCAATCTCCAATTCTCTCCCCCATTGGAAATTGAAAGAGCGCACAGGGTCCCCTCGGGTCCTCCATCACTCTCTAAACCTCCACGTCCCATTGTTTGCAAGCTTCTACGGTACCCGCAAGCCCTTCAAATAATACAAGCTGCAAAATCTGCTCAGAGTCTTTCAGTGGATGGTAAAAGGATCCTATTTGTCCCTGATGTCTCCAAAGCTACCGCTCAAAAAAGAAAAGCCTTTCTATCCATGCGGCCTCAGCTTAAGAGCATTGGAGCACAATATGGGCTCTATTACCCCGCCAGAATGCGGGTGACCTATCATAACAACACCAAAAACTTTGATTCTCCGACGGATCTCCAGAAATACCTTGATGATTCGGTGGGAGTTATGACTTGACTCATAAGATGTGCCTTTTCCATATGCGCAGGTTCTGAAAGGGCTGAATCTTTTCATGGTTTATCCAGGGGCAAGCGGTGGAGCAGTTCACTGAGCTCCTCTTAACAGCATGCGACCCCAATTCTTGTACTATGTTTGTTTTATCATACCAGTTCATTGCAATCATGAGTACACCAGTTTTCCCTTATACTTTTTTCCTCACTTGGCTTATTGGTGTGGATGCCTCTTTCCTCTCCTGCATTTTTTGACTTTGACCGCTCTCAATCTTATCTGGTCTACACCCAAGTCCTTTTCTAGGCATGGCTAATCTCAATATTATATCTCTGAATGTAAAAGGGATAAACAACCCAATCAAGAGGAAGAAAATCCTGCATTACCTTAAACACCTCAATGCTGACATTTGCATGCTCCAAGAAACTCACCTCTCTTCTGAAGAGGCCCAGAAGATGTCTGGTGGCTGGGTCCAGCATTGCTTTTCTGCACCGGCTCAGGGGAAAAAAAATGGTGTTATTACCCTGATGAAAAGATCCCTAAATTTCCAGCTAACCTCCCACAAATATGATCCTGCTGGCAGATGGTCTTATGTTGAGGGTTCCATAGCAGGTCAACCTTTGAATCTCTTCAACATCTACGCCCCCAACGCGGATGACTCCTCATTCTTTCAATCATTTCAAACGATTAGTACAACTTCTCTGTCTTCTCACACCATATTTGCAGGAGACTTCAATTTCCCCATTGACCCCTTCATCGACAGATCCTCCTCCTGCCGCCCTGCTAAATTGGGAGTCCGATCTGCACTTCGTCAATTAATGGATTCATATGGATGGATTGACTTCTGGAGAATTCTTCATCCTACTACTAGGGACTATACCTTCTACTCCGCACCACATAAATCTCACTCAAGGATTGATTACATATTGGGCTCTAAAGACCTCATGAGTCGAGTTTCTTCTGCAAAGATACATGACATCACCATCTCGGATCATGCAGCTGTATCCTGTACTATTCAATGGTCTGCTTCTCCTGCTTCTCGTCATTGGCGCCTCAATAATTTTCTCTTGCAAGACGAAACCTTCCTTTCTCACATCAGGACTGAATCGCAGGCCTTCTTCGACACAAACACCTCTTCAGTATCGGACTTTTCCCTTGTCTGGGAATCCTATAAAGCCTGGCTCAGAGGGGAAATCATCAGCTACTCAGCCTATCAACTCAAACAACGTAAATCTTCTTTGAATCAATTGGAATCAGACATTCATGTTTACGAGACGCAGCTTTATCATCATCATGATCCTTCCCTATACAAAAAACTACAATCGTTGAAGTTCCAATACAATGAAATCTTCAGTTCCATGGCCTCAGCATCCATATTCAGACGATCTGCTACTTACTACTCCTCTTCTAATAAATCGGGCCGTCTCCTTGCTTCTTTTCTCAAAGGACGGCGCTCCAAGCAAAGGATCTCCCATATCAAATCCTCTAACGGCCTCCTGCGCACCTCTACCCAAGATATCCTTGAAGAATTCCGCACTTTCTACAATGAACTCTACTCCTCTGAGTCTCCCTCTGATGATAACTCCATATCGGACTTTCTTCATTCTCTCAAATTGCCTACTTTATCAGCTCTTCAGCAACGACCCTTACAACAGCCATTATCCTCTGAAGAAATTCTTCATGCCATCTCCTCCATGCCCTCTGCTAAGGCTCCCGGCCCTGATGGATTGACTTCCGAATTTTTCAAATCGCTTTCCTCCTTCTTGACACCACATCTACTATCATACTATCAAGGTCTGATGTCCACCTCAAATAATCTTCATCGATTCCTTGAAGCCAACATTATAGTCCTGCCCAAACCGGACAGAGACCCCCAGCTTGTTAAGAACTATCGTCCCATTTCCTTACTCAACCTGGACTATAAAATCTTTACCAAAATTTTAGTGTTTCGTTTAGAGAAAGTTATGCCAGCTCTGATTCACAGGGACCAGGTTGGTTTTATGAAGGGCCGATATGGGGCAGATAATACTAGATTGTTATGTCATATGCTCCATTCCACCTCAGCGAACCCCGAGCCAACCATTCTCGTTTCTCTTGATGCCGAGAAGGCGTTCGATAGGGTGGAATGGAAATATTTATTTGCTGTTCTTTCTGCATTTGGATTACCTCCTTTATTTCTTCACATGATCTCCCTTCTCTATAACAATCCTACTGCTAGGTTATTTGTAAATGATACTGCCTCCTCCCCCTTCACACTACACAGAGGCACAAGGCAGGGATGCCCCATATCTCCTCTATTGTTTAATCTGGCCCTAGAACCCCTTCTTATAGCCATCAGGCAATCTTCAGATATCAAGGGAATATCTATAGCCAACATTGAATTCAAAATTTCCGCCTATGCTGACGACGTCCTATTATACCTCTCTGACCCAAAGCCTTCCTTAACTTCCCTAATACAATTGATTTCCTCCTTTTCTTTAATCTCGGGTTACAAAATCAACTGGGATAAAACGGAAATCATGCCTCTTAATGAATCATGTATCCCTTTCACTATCTCCTATCAGCCCTTTACATGGGTCTCCACTGGGATTAAATATTTAGGTTTACCATTTGATAGAGATCTGCGAACATCCATGCATCTAATATCCTCTAAAATTCTCACACAACTAACCACCACTCTCTCTAAATGGTCACCCCTACACCTCTCTTGGTGGGGACGACTAGATACCCTAAAAATGATGGTGGTCCCTAAACTCACTTATATTTTCAATATGTTCCCATTATTATTTCCATCGTCTACATATAAGCATCTGGAATCAAAAATGTCTCATTTCCTGTGGAATGATAAACCTCATAGGATCTCACTTCAAAAACTGAAAGCTCCCACTCAGCAGGGTGGTGTTAACTTTCCTGATCTTTACTGTTACCATAAGGCCTTCATACTGAGACAGGGAGCTGAGTGGCTCTCCTCCCCTCTATCTTCGGACATACCCAACTGGTTAAGACTTGAATCCTCCATCATGAGTCCTTTCCCTCTTTTACGCTTGATGGGCACTAGGAACTTTCCCAACCTTCTCAACCATCCCATTATATCTACGACCCACAAAGTCCTTACTGATCTTGACGCACGTCTAGATATTCCCTGGATTCAATCATCACTTTGCCCTATTTGGCATAATAAACTGCTTCTAATAGATAAGAAGCAAATTTCATGGCCCTCCTGGTTTCATCTGGGTATCTGGGACATTGGATCTTTAACTCATCCAGATGGGACCTTTCTTACGTTCCATGAGCTGATGAGTTCCTTCTCTGTCAATGCTTCCCATTTTTATAGATGGCTTCAACTTCGATCTTCACTCAAAAAATCAGGTCTACATCTGATATTGCACACTGCTGCTCCTTCTCTATTTACTCTCTCGCACCAATTTCTATCCCTAGGTCACTCTGCCTCACACTTTTACAAATTACTTAAATCGTTCCTCCCTGACCCCCTAACTCAATTACAATCCTCATGGGAGACTGATTTGGGTATCCCCATACCCAAAGAGGCTTGGTCTTGCATTTATTTTTCCACTTTTCATACATCTCGCTCAGCCTCGAATCTCCAACATATGGTCTTTCTACTTCATAGAGCGCCTTGGACTCCCCTCAAATCCCACAGGATTAATCCCGCTTATTCTAACCAATGCTGGACTTGCCACTCTGAGATGGGCTCTTTAAAACACCTTCTCTTCACCTGCCCAGCTATTTCCTCATTTTGGACCTCTCTTTGGGATACTGTTTGTTCCATCTTCCACATAAATATCCCTTTGACGTATCAAATGTTACTGTTGAAATCCTTTTCTGTCTCCACCCTAATCTCTGATTCAGATGCTTTTATATTTGACCTGTTACTATCCCTGGCCTTGAAGGTTCTTCTTACATGCTGGAAGGACTTGTCTCAAGCCTCCTGTTCTCGATGGTGGAATCTGGTATGTCTCACTTACCGAACTGAAGCTTACTTGGCCAAATCTTCCAACAAATATTTGCAATTTCAATCGAAATGGTCCTTATTGAGATCTTATTTACATACCACTTCTCACCAATAAGAAAGCTATTAGCTTCTACCATTCATACCATCCACACTTACTTTCTCATTTCTCACCTCTTATCCCTTTTTCTTCCCTCCACCCCCTTCTTCACTGCATTCTTTTCCATTGCTCTCATGCTTGCACACACTTGGATGGACATTCAATTATGTTACAAATGATTTGTTTAAACAATTGATATTGTTAACTGTTTAATCTTGCCCACTATGCTGAACCGCTTAGAAAGCTACTTGTTTAACGATGGGCATACCTAATGTTGTTCGCTATATGTGTTTGTACCATCCCTGTTTTGTATTATTATAAAATACTAATAAACAAACCTTGACTAAAAAAAAAAAAAATAAGGTATGAGAATCCTGGAATATGCTCATATATGCAAACAAAAGGCATCCATTTAAAATGGGACAAGTATCATAATGCAGTATTTACGGTAAGTTGGTCCTGGAGTACAGTCTGATTTTCAAACATTCACAATGAATATGTATAAGATACATTTGCATACAATGAAGGCACTGCAAGTAAGTCTCTTATATGAATATTCACTGTGCAAATGCTGGCAACCAGATTGGCTAGGAGGTACTCCAGGATCAGCTTGAGAACCACAGCAAATAAGGCATTTGGCCAATTAGATAATTCAGCTAGTTGATATACTCTTGCTTCTTATAATGTTGGTTCTCTTGCTATTTTAATGTGCGAGACTCTGCCGTATCAACACTTCCAACAAACAGAATTATAACTCACCAGAGACCCTGAGCTGTGCAGATGCTTCATAATTAGCCAATAGGTGCTTGCAAGCAGCTTTCCATTGTGTAAAGATGTTTTGCACTGGTTGGAAAACACAGGCCCACTCTGTTTCTAAATGCTCTCAGCCAGCTATATCAATGTGGCATCACTCATGGCACCTGTCAACTGAATATATACAACCACAATTATGAGTAGACTGCAATATTTCTCTGAACCAAGCAGTTACAATTCTATACAATATTTAATACAAAAAAATGGGGTTTCAAAACTCCAAAACAAGAAATACAATCTCAAACATTCAAGTCCTTTAAGGAGTTCACAGTTATTCTCATCAGCCCAAGAAAATTCCAGAAAAAAAGAACTGGGAAGTAAAAAAAACATACCCTAGAAGAGAAAAAAGTCCCCCCCCCCCAAAAAAAAAAAACCCCAACCCCAACATACAACTCCCACTTGTAACAGTGAAAAGTGTTCAAAAAATACAGGAAAAAAATATATCTCAACTCCATGCACTTATCTATATATTTGCTGAAAACGGAATCTTTTAAAGCATTCTAGAAATCCATCAAACAATGTGCATAATCTTGTAATCTCCAGTAAGCATCTCATTCCAAATGCCATTTGATAGATGCCTTAATAGATGCGATTTTCAGTGAATATAAGTTAAGTTAAGTGCATGGAGTTGAGATACTGTATATACTTGAATATAAGTCGATCCGAATATGTCAAGACCCCCAATTTCCCTGCAAAAAGGAGGAAAAATGGTTGACTCAATTATAAGTCGGGTGGCTTAATATTCAAGTGCCCAGCCAGGATCTGCACCTAGTCCCCTCCCTGCCAGGAACTGCACCCAACCCCCTTCCTTCCTCCCTCCCCAGCACAGCACCCAGTCCCCTTCCCTCCCTCCCAGGCTCGGCACCCTGCCCCCCCTCCCTGCCCTGTTCATTGTACCTCCTCTGCCGATCCTTGGTGGTCCAGAGGTGCAGCGAGCAGGAGCGAGCTTTTCACGCTCTTGCCCCGCTGCTAACCCAGTCGGTCGGTCTCTGTCATGAGTCTGGTTTTTTCAGCCGCTGAGCGGCACCAATCAGGAGTATATTTTGGTGCTGCTACTCCTCGCTGAGTAGCTTCCTGACTGACTCCCGTGTCAGGAAGCCACTCAGCACCGAGAAGCTGCACCAAAGCGCGCTCTTGCTTGGTGCCACTCAACTGCTGAAGAAACCGGAACTCGTGGCAGCCACCAAACAACTGACTGGGTTAGCAGCGGGGCAGGAGTGCAGAAAGCTTGCTCCTGCCCACTACACCTCTAGACCATCAGGGATCGGCAGAGCAGGTACGATGGACAAGGCAGGGAGGGGTGCAGGGTGCAGAGCCTGGTGGCAGCCTGCAATAAGTCTGGGAGGGGGGCGCTGGCCCAAATATAAACCGGGACCCCCATTTTTGGGCCAATTGTTTGGCCCCCAAATCCCGATTTATATTCAAGTATATACAGTAAATTTTTTTTAATGATTTTTGAATACTTTTCACTATTCTCTGTTACAAGCGGAGAGCTGTATGTTATTGCCTTTCTTCTTTTTGGACTGGGAATTTTTTTCTCCACTAGGGAGTTTTTTTGTTTTTATTAACTTCCCAGTATTCTTCCTGGCTTTTTCTTTGGCCGATAAGAATAACTGTAAACTCCTTAAACAATGTATGAGAGTGTCCTGGAGTTTTGAGGCCCTGTTCTTTGTATTAAATATTATATATAATTGTCACTGCTTGGTTCAGAGAATATTGTAATTGTGATAATATATAAACATATACTTTTGGAATGCTCCCTTTTTTGTGTACATAAGAACATAAGCCATGTCTCTGTTGGGTCAGACCTGATGTCCATCATGCCCAGCAGTCCGCTCACGCGGCGGCCCATCAGGTCCAGGACCTGTATAGTAGCCCTGTCAACTGAAACCAGGTCATTGTTGTGCGACTGTGACAAAAATTTCAGTTTTAACTACTACAAGAGGGATCTGTAAAAGCCCTGCTGAATGGGATGCAACATGGAATGAACTGTGGCAGAAAACTATTCATTTATTAAAGGATGTCATAATAGCTGCAGCAGACTCGCAGCTTCTTTCAACCCTATAATAAAATCATTCCTTCCTCAGTCACATACTGCATATAAACCCTTTTGTTCCTGCACAGGATTTTCCATATAAATATACTGTGCAATATGCCACCTCCTCCTGCCCCATGCATTGTAAGTTGCTACTGCAAATGATTCTCTCATGGAGCACTAAGACTGAATGCAGGTCCAATGTGACAAGTAAACAGTGGTTTAGACATTTTATTCCCAGCTTCTCTTTCCCTTTTACTTTCACCCAACTGCATGCCAATTTAGCTTTCAGTTACTTTAATAGCTGGCACGTTTTAAAAGACTGAATGTCTCCAGTTAAAATTCAAGAAAGATTCCATAAACAGAAACATCATCATCTTCTTATTGCCTCCTTTTATGGCACACACACAATAACGTTTATCATACTTCAGTTATAAAAAGAGATTATGTACTTCCCTGGTAAACTCTTTTCCAGTAGATAGGTGAGACATTCTAGACCAGGGGTGCCCAAAAGGTCGATTGCGAAGGCAACGCAAGTCGTTCGAAGAGTCCATCCCGGGCTCCGTGATAGACTCACGTTGCCTTCGCGTTTTACCTGCATTCTGACGCCTTAAACAGGATGCAGAAACTCTGGGCCATCAGCCTTCCTCTCCCCAATGTCAATTCTGGCGTCAGAGAGGAAGTTCCAGGCCAGCCAATCGCTGCCTGGCTGGCCCGGAACATCCTCTCCGAAGTCAGAATTGACGTTGGGGAGAGGAATGCTGGTCGGCCCAACGCTTCTGCATTGGGAAGCAGGGAGAGCTTGGGGTGGCGGTGGCTTGAGGGCCTGTTCCCCGATGGTGGTGGCAGTGGCTTGGGGGAGGGCAATAAGGAAGAAAAAAAGGGGGCAGGCAGGGAGACAGAAAGAAGGAGGGGCAGGGAGACAGAAAGAAGGGGGGGCAGGGAGACAGAAAGAAAGAAGGGAAACAGAAAGAAAGGGGGCAGGGTGACAGAAAGAAAGGGGGCAGGGTGACAGAAAGAAAGGGAAGACAGGGGGACAGAAAGAAAGAAAGGGAGCATGGAGAGAGAACGAAAGGGTAGGGGGCAGGGAGAGAGGAAGAAAAAGTTGGGGGAGGGAATGAGGTCTGGAGGAGAGGAAGCATACAGTACGTTGAAGAAGGGAAGAAATATGGAAAATATGAAAAAGGATCTGCAAAAGTTAGAGGAATGGTCTAATGCCTGGCAACTAAAATTCAATGCAAAGAAATGCAGAGTAATGCATTTGGGGATTAATAATAGGAAGGAACCGTATATGCTGGGAGGAGAGAAGCTTATATGCACGGACGGGGAGAGGGACCTTGTGGTGATAGTGTCCGAAGATCTAAAGGCGAAAAAACAGTGTGACAAGGCAGTGGCTGCTGCCAGAAGGATTCTGGGCTGTATAAAGAGAGGCGTAGTCAGTAGAAGGAAGAAGGTGTTGATGCCCCTGTACAAGTCATTGGTGAGGCCCCACTTGGAGTATTGTGTTCAGTTTTAGAGACCGTATCTGGCGAAAGACGTGAGAAGACTTGAGGCGGTCCAGAGGAGGGCGACGAAAATGATAGGAGGCTTGCGCCAGAAGACGTATGAGGAGAGACTGGAAGCCCTGAATATGTATACCCTAGAGGAAAGGAGAGACAGGGGAGATATGATTCAGACATTCAAATACTTAAAGGGTATTAACGTAGAACAAAATCTTTTCCAGAGAAAGGAAAATAGTAAAACCAGAGGACATAATTTGAGGTTGAGGGGTGGTAGATTCAGGGGCAATGTTAGGAAATTCTACTTTACGGAGAGGGTGGTGGATGCCTGGAATGCGCTCCCGAGAGAGGTGGTGGAGAGTAAAACTGTGACTGAGTTCAAAGAAGCGTGGGATGAACACAGAAGATTTAGAATCAGAAAATAATATTAAAGATTGAACTAGGCCAGTTACTGGGCAGACTTGTACGGTCTGTGTCTGTGCATGGCCGTTTGGAGGAGGATGGGCAGGGGAGGGCTTCAATGGCTGGGAGGGTGTAGATGGGCTGGAGTAAGTCTTAACAGAGATTTCAGCAGTTGGAACCCAAGCACAGTACCGGGTAAAGCTTTGGATTCTCGCCCAGAAATAGCTCAGAAGAAAAAAAAAAAAAAATTTAAATTGAATCAGGTTGGGCAGACTGGATGGACCATTCGGGTCTTTATCTGCCGTCATCTACTATGTTACTATGTTACTATGTAAATATTGGATGCACAGTCAGAAGAAGAAAGTGCAACCAGAGACTTATGAAATCACCAGACAACAAAGGTAGGAAAAATCATTTTATTTTCCATTTAGTGATCAAAATGTGTCCGTTTTGAGAATTTATATCTGCTGTCTATATTTTGCACTATGGCCCCCTTTTACTAAACCGCAATAGCGTTTTTTAGCGCAGGGAGCCTATGAGCGTCGAGAGCAGCGTGGGGCATTCAGCGCAGCTCCCTGCGTTAAAAACTGCTATCGCGGTTTAGTAAAAAGGGAGGGGGTATATTTGTCTATTTTTGTATAGTTGTTACTGAGGTGACATTGCATAAAGTCATCTGCCTTGACCTCTTTGAAAACCCCCCAGAATATAAATGAAAATTAACATTTTCTCTATGTTCAGTGTGCTTTGTGTTTTTTAAAAATTTTATTGTTGCTATATCATTTTGACTTGGTCATTTTAAAAGTAGCTCGCTAGCCGAAAAAGTGTGGGCACCCCTGTTCTAGATAGTAGGGTTATTTCCCTATAGCCACGTGCTGCTGCAGAAGGAATTCACTCCGGATTTTTCACTCTGCCTCTGTTATACTTCACTGGGCTCTCTAGCTCCACCTTCAATTAGTATCCAAGCACATAGAGCAGGGGTGTCAAACTCAATCATATAAGGGGCCGAAATCTAAAACACAGGCTAAGTCGCGGGCCAAATTTTTTATTAAGATATTTAGGGGTCCTTTTATCAAGGTATGCTAACCAATTTAGCGCACGCTAAAATGCGCACTAGAGAATGACATGGTGGCAATTACCCGCAGCTAGCCACAGGTAACCCGCCGAAACAGTGAGGGGAAAAAAGTGCTCACTGCGGGCATAGGGACAAGGCCATCCACCACCCTGTGGAGCGGTGAATGGCCTTGTCCCCGCAGTTAAGGGAGGGAAGGCGAGCGGTCAACGATCGTGGCGGCCCCCTCCCTCCCTACCTACGACCAAATACTATCTCTCTCCCTTCCCCACTCACCTTCGCAGCGCTTTAGTAAAGAAACTTACTGAAATCGGCGAAGCCTGCCTGCCTGCAGTCACATGCGTATGGGCGGAAGCTTCTCCTCTGACGCAACTTCCAGTTGCGTCATAGGAGAAGCTTCCGCCTTCACACACGCAACTGCAGGCACAGGCAGGCTTCGCCGGCTTCAGTAAGTTTCTTTACTAAAGCGCTGCGAAGGTGAGGGGGAGGGAGATAGATTTGGCCGTAGGTAGGGAGGGAGGGGGCTGCGCGCTTTCCCTCCCTTAAGCTTCTTTACTAACACACCGCAAAGGTAAGGGGGAGGGAGGGAGATTCTCGGGGCGGTGAGATGGCGAGAAGGAAAGGTGGATGCTGCAGGGATGGGGACGGGGCGGTGAAGGGATGGTGGTCAGGTGACGGGGCAGTGACAGGGACAGATTCTATTCCCCGTGTCATTCTCTAATGTACACCTTAATAAAAGTCTTAGTAGAAGTATAGAGTTACAACCTCTCCAACCCCACACCTGCTCTGTGATGGACCAAAATTAAAAATTAAAAACAGAAGCCTAAAATAGCCGGGAGGGTGCAGACAACCATGAGTGGTGACGGCAGAGGAAGGCGCTCGTGAATGCCAAAGCCACAAAAAGGTATACAAATCCCCATTCCACTTCCCTTTTGATTGTAGCCACAGAAAAGCAGTATATTATATGCAGTTAAGGAGCCGGGAGGAGCAGGGTGAAAGCCACTCATTCCTCATATCCAGTACCTCTTTCCCTCCCTCTTTGCATCCAGTTTCCCCCTCTCATCCTCAGTCCCCTCACTGGATATCTCTCTTCCCTCCCCTCCCCAAGTTCAACACCCCTCTCCCTCCTTGCTCACCCCTCCACACCCCGTAACATCACCTCTCTCTGCCTCCTTGCATCCCCTACCACCACCGATTTTAGTGATCTCTCTCTTATCCGATTTCACGCTCCTGTGCCAGATCCACAAGAAGCTATGGTATCGTTGTTGTCATCAGCATGTTTGTGTTGGTGCTGGTTCCATATGATCCAGGGTGCAGGCAGCAGGAAAGACCAGATGGAACCAAATGTCCACGGCAGCCGGGAGGACCAGAAAGAGTGCAGACCGCTGGGAGGGTCGGCCGGGAGAGTGCAGGCAACCAGCCAGGCGAGTGCAGGTGGACCCGAATGTTGAACATGAAGAGCGGCGTTGCACAGCTTAGCAAAACGTGGCGGACTCCCGGCGGGCCAGCTTTATTGGAAATTTTAATTTGTTTGGCGGGCCAAATTCTAGTACACTGCGGGCCAGAGTTTGACATGTCTGATGTAGAGCTACCCAACACACGTGAAGTAGAGGCATCTGTAGCAATAGGCATAAAAAACCTGTTCTGCTCATAAAGTACTGAAACAGTACCATTAACCACCAACACAGGCTTCAAAGGAGCTCAGAAACTACTACTCAATAAATTGAAACATATACAAATTCTTCCCAGCCCTCATGGACCAACAGGCATCTAAAAATCAGCTTGGAGAAGCACAAACAGACTGAAAACTGTAAGCAGGTGCAGGAAGGACAAGGGTCTAGAATGTCTCACCTATCTACTGGAAAAGAGCTTACCAGGGTAAGTACATAATCTCTTTTTCCAGTGCAATAGGTGAGACATTCTAGACCAGTGTTCTTCAACCTTTTTACACCTATGGAGCTGTGGAAATAAAGAATTATTTTGTGGGCCGGTTGAAGAACAGTGGGCTAAGTCGTGACCAGAACCTGCCCATCTCCGCACCAGACTCTGCCCCCTTAATAGTACTAATTGTAACACTATTTTTTCCATTCATTTTTCATACATACACACAATATAATCTTATTAACAACACATAATGGTTAACCACAAAATTAAACTACACAAAGTACACCGTATGATTCTCAACATTCATTCCTACCAGAATACAGATAACCCCTATGCAAATACGGGGCCAAAAACTAAAAGTACTAATATATACAAACAAACCCTAAGATGCAAGACTCTGTATGCAGTACAATCCCAGAGAAAAAGAAACAAATGCATGTCTTCCTGAACAGTGCAAAATAAAAACAGTAGATGTAAATTCTCAAAATTGACACAATTCAATCACTAAATTCAAAAATAAAATCCTCTTACCTTTGTTGTCTCCCTCCCTCCATGCTGTGCCTTACCTTCTGGCCTGCTCCCGCATGACCGTTTTATGCTTCCCCCGATGTTTTCTTCGGGTCGGCTCCCTCTTCCTCACTGCCGCAGTGCACAAAGCCGTGGGCAGCAGCTCCTCGCACCTCATCTGAAAGCCTTCCCTCTGACGTTGTGACGTCAGAGAGAAGGCTTCCGGTTCAGGCGAAGGACGCGCTGCCCATGGCTTTGTGCACTGCGGCAGTGAGGAAGAAGGAGCCGGCCTAAAGATAACACCGCATCAATCGCACCGCGGACTGGCGGTTGAAGAACACTGTCTTGAACCCGATGCACTTGCCGGCCTTGTAGACCGGAAGGAAATTTCTGCAGACCAGTGGTTGAAGAATACTGTTCTAGACCACTGTTTCTCAACACGTGATATGTGTACCCTTAGGGGTATGCGAGCCGCTTTTTGGGAGTACGAGGCATTGGCTGCTGCCGCAGCGGATATTGCCTTCCCGCCCCCTCTGCTGATGCTGCTGACGGGGATCCCTCCTTTCTGCCCACCACCCTCCGCCGAAGCCGACCCAGAAGATTTCCCTCCAATGTCAGAGCTGATGTCGGAGGAAAGCCTTCTAGGTCAGCAGGGGATCCCAGATACCTCCTTCCTGCCTTCAGTGGCACTTGTTGGAAGGACACATCAGCAGCTCTTTCATGCTGCTGACCTGGAAACCTTCTCTCCGAGTTATCCCAAATATCTGACAGGATACGAACCACATTGGAGTTATCAGGAAATGAGGCAGTTTGCAGCCTCTGATCACTCATGAGAGAACATTCCGCCTGGACCAGCTTATCTGACTGCAGCTTTAATTCTTGCAGAGATTGCACAACGAGGTCAAGACGCGTGGGTTTGAAAAATCTGCGCATAGTGGGATCGTCTGCTAGATCTCGGGACCCACACGGATCCTGATCGTGAAGCTACGCCAGATTTGCCACATCCGCAGAACCTCTCTGTGAAAGCAGAGGAATCGAGACAGTGCCCCATTTAATCACAGGTATCACCCTCTTGTGCTTCGGCTGGAGAAAGCACAGTTAATTATAGTAACAGGTGTTATCCAGGGACAGCAGGCAGATATTCTCAACATATGGGTGACATCATCCACGGCGCCCCGATGTGGACAGCTTCACAAACAGACCTGCTTGAAGAACTTTTAGAAAGTTCGCGACTGCCGCACCCACATGCGCGAGTGCCTTCCTTCCCGACGTAGGGCACGCGTCTCCTCAGTTCAGATAGCTAGCTAAGAAGCCAACCAGGGGAGGTGGGTGGGTAGTGAGAAAATCTGCCTGCTGTCCCTGGATAACACCTGTTACGGTAAGTAACTGTGCTTTATCCCAGGACAAGCAGGCAGCATATTCTCACTGATGGGTGACCTGCAAGCTAACAGAATGGGATGGTGGGAGAGTTGGCCTTTAGGAAAATAAATTTTATAATACAGATTTGGCTGAAATGCCCATCCCTTCCGGAGAATAGTGAGATAGTAGTGAGAAGTGAAGGTATGAACTTAGGGACCAGGTGGCAGCTTTACATATTTCCTCAATAGGAGTGGATCGAAGGAAAGCAATAGAAGCTGCCATAGCTCTAACTTTATGGGCTATGACATAACTCTCCAGTGCAAGTCCGGTCTGAGCATAGCAGAACAAGATGCAGGCAGTTAGCCAGTTGGAAATCGTTCTCTTGGAAACAGGATGCCCCAACTTGTTTGGATCAAACGAGATGAAAAGTTGGGGAGCAGTTCTGTGTGGCTTTGTGCGATCAAGGTAGTAGACCAAAACTTGTTTATAGTCCAAAGTATGCAAGGCTGCTTCTCCAGCATGAGAATGAGGCTTAGGAAAAAATACTGGTAGAACAATTGACTGATTGAGATGAAAGTCAGAGACAACTTTTGGAACAAACTTTGGATGAGTACGCAGAACCACCTCATCACGATGAAAAACTAGTGGATCTGCCACTAGTGCTTGTAACTCATTGACTCTCCTGGTAGAGGTGAGAGCAATAAGAAATACTACTTTCCAGGTAAGAAATTTGAGATGAGCTGAGGCCATTGGTTCAAATGGTGGCTTCATCAGACTGGAAAGAACCCCATTAAGGTCCCAGACGACAGGTGGAGGCTTAAGAGGTGGTTTCACACTGAAAAGTCCTTTCATAAATCTGGAAACCACAGAATGAGCCGAGAGGGGTTTCCCCTCTAAGGGCTGATGGAAAGCAGCAATTGCACTGAGATGGACTCTAATGGATGTTGATTTGAGGCCTGAGATAAATGCAACAGGTAATCCAGAACTGAAGACAAGAAGGTAGATTGAGGCTCCTTGTGATGAAGTGTGCACCAAGCAGAAAACCAAGTCCATTTCTGATTGTAACATTGCCTAGTACTAGGCTTCCTAGAAGCCTCTAAAACAGGGGTGTCCAATGTCGGTCCTCGAGGGCCACAGTCCAGTCGGGTTTTCAGGATTTCCCCAATGAATATGCATTGAAAGCAGTGCATGCACATAGATCTCATGCATATTCATTGGGGAAATCCTGAAAACCCGACTGGACTGCGGCCCTCGAGGACCGACATTGGACACCCCTGCTCTAAAATGTCCTTGACAGATTGAGAGAATTGGAAATTGGCATTTACGTTGAAAGGTACCAAGCTGTCAGGTGCAGAGACTGCAGGTTGGGATGAAGCAGAGACCCCTGACTCCGTGTAAGTAGAGACGGAAAAGCTGGTAGAAGTAGTGGCTCCCTGCTGCTGAGTTGAAGCAGAAGGGAGAACCTAGGTTGTCTGGGCCACTGAGGAGCTATCAGAATCATGGTGGCATGTTCGTGTTTGAGTTTGACGAGTATCTTGAGAATGAGAGGAATGCATACAGAAACTGGTTTTTCTATTCCAGAAGAAAAGCATCTGCCTCGAGGTGATGAGGAGAGTATATCCTGGAGCAAAACTGAGGCAGTTTGTTGTTGTGGGGAGATGCAAAGAGATCTATTTGTAGAGTTCCACACTGAGAAAAAATGTGATGGAGAGGCGACGAATTGAGTGTCCATTCATGAGACTGTAGAAGACAACTCAATTTGTCCGCTAAAAAGATTTTCTCTCCTTGAATGTAGATGGTTTCAGAAAGATACTGTGAAGAATTGCCCAATTCCAAACCTTCTGAGCCTCGTGGCAAAGGGGAAGAGATCCTGTTCCTCCTTGCTTGTTGACATAGTACATGGCGACTTGATTGTCTGTACGAACGAGAACTACTTGATCGTGAAGAAGATGCTGAAAAGCTTTGAGAGCATTGAATATCGCTCCGAGTACCAACAGATTTATGTGACACCAACGATCTGTGCTGGACCAATGCCTTTGAGTACGGAGACCATCGAGATGAGCCTCCCCCAAGCGTAGGTCGAGGAATCTGTCGTGAGGACCTTCTGATGAGGGGGTGTTTGAAACAGCAAACCTCTGGAGAAATTGGAAGAGAGCATCCACCAGCGGAGAGACTGTCTCAATGAAGGAGTCACTGTAATGTGCTGAGAGAGTGGGTCGAAAGCCTGCGCCCATTAAGATGCCAGGGTCCATTGAAGGATTCTGAGGTGAAGTCTGGCAAAGGAGTCACATGAACTGTAGAGGCCATGTGACCTAGGAGAACCATCATGTGTCTCGCTGAGAGTGAAATGAGGGATGAAACTTTTTGACAAAGTTGAATGAGAACATCCTGACGTTGTTGAGGAAGGAATGCTCTGAGTTGCAAAGTGTCCAGTACAGCTCCAATGAACTGTAGAGTCTGAGAGGGCTTTAGTTGGGATTTTGGAAAGTTGCAACCTCCCTCCCTTCATTCCTCTTTTTTGGAACTCCTCTAACCCCAATTCTGCCAGATCCACCCAAAAACTGAAACTTTCCTTTCCCTCTCTAAAAGGCGTTTCACTTGTAGGAAAACTAGGTTCTTCCCTCCCTTTCAGAATCACTCAGCTCTGGAACAACCTTACCTCCCCTCTTAGGAATCTGAGCTCCCTCCAACTCTTCCGTAAACATCTGAAAACCTGGTTATTCTCAAAAATGTAACTCCTCCTCCCTCTCTGGTTATTCTAGTCCTCTAAATTTTCTCTTCATTTTGCCTCTTCCCTCCACTGGTGTTCCTTTCAACCCTAACTCTTATTAACCGTGTCGAGCTTTACGAATGTAGAGATGATGCGGTATACAAACCTAAGGTTTAGATTAGATAATCAAAATTGAGGAGCGACATGGAACGATACAATTCCAGGAGAACTGGATCTTTCCCTGGTTTCGGAAGGACTATGAACTGAGCCACGTTAAGATGTTTGGGCATAGCTTCAGCATTTACCATCACGCTAAATCTGTACTTTGTTTGTTCATTCAATCTGTAACTTTGTTTATTCACTCAATCTGTAACATTTCTAATCATTGTAAACCGCATAGAACTTCACGGTCCTGCGGTATATAAACTGTTATTATTATTATTATTATTATTAAACATAGCAGTAAGTGGTGCCACAATTTCAGGTTTCATAAGTTTATAAAACTCAGCTCTATAACCATCGACTCCAGGGGCTTTCTAAGTAGAACTGTGAGTGATAGCGAGTTCTACCTCCCCAGCCTCAATAGGCACATTCAATCTGGCAAGCTGGTCCTCCATAAGATATAGGAGATCAAGTCCATCTAAATATAAGGCCCTAGGGAGCCCCAAATCAGGAGGTGGAGCATAAAGGTTTGCATAAAAACGACAAAAGGTGTCACAAATATTATGGTCACTAGTGATCCGAACAGATTTGCCAGTACAAAGACTCAAAATCTTCTTATGACCCTCACGCTGCGAGACCAACCAGGCCAGAAGCTATTGCCATGAACATACAAGCGGAATTTGTAATAGGCAAGAGACTTGGAAGCCCGTTGGTGTAAAAGCTCATTAAGTGCAGCTTTCAAAGATAAGAGATTCTAATTGTTAGCCGGGGTGGGCTGAAGACCAAAGGCACGTCGCGCTCTCGTCAATTGTCCAGACAAACGAATCAGTTCCCTATCATGGGCCTTCCTAACCCTACTAACATAACTAATGATGGCTTTCTGAAGAACCGCCTTTGCCGTTTCCCAATAGAGAACTGGGTTCTCCACATGTTGACTGTTATATTGGTAGTCCTTCCACTCTTTCATGAGATACGGCAAAAAGTTAGGATCATATCGGAGCCACAAAGGATAAGCCCAGTACCCCGGGGGACAAAGTCCTATATCCGAGTTCCAGTCCATCCACACCTAGGCATGATCTGATATCGCGTAAGGCCCTATCTCTGCCCGTTGTATCTTGGATAAAAGAGAGCTAGAAATCAACAGATAGTCGATATGAGATTGAGTGGATTGAGCACAAGAAAGGTGGGTATAATCCCGTTCTCCTGGGTGTATGAGTTGCCAAACATCTAAAAGATCCAACAGTTGACACAGTTGAGGGAGACCATTAGCCTCAGCAACACCACCACCAGAGGGAGAACGCGATTTATCCAAACACTAGTCCCAAGCGACATTGAAATCTCCCCCCCCCAAATCATCGGAACATGAGCCCGCGTCAAGAGGAAAGTCTTCAACTGAGTATAGAAAGCATTATCATAGGTACTGGGAGCATAAATACACCCAACTAGCACCATAACACCTGTAATCACCGCCGTACCCTTCCTTTCCCTTATTACCCTCAAATTCATGTAAGTTCTTTTTTATCGTCTTTTCAATGTTCATGCCCCCCTCATATATATATATATATACAATTACTATCTTACCTTTTATTTTATTTTTTATTTTAGCATTGTAAACCGGCCAGATACATGTTGATGGTCAGTATATTAAACACAATAATAAAACTTAAAACATACCAGCTGCCCCCATCAATAGCTATCGGAGTGATGTGGGTGGCCACCGCTTTACGGAAAAGAATAGCCACTCCACGCTTCTTCCCGACTGCAGCCACTGTGATACACCGCTCTACCCATCCCCTCCAGAGCTTAGCATGCTCTATGTCAGTAAGGTGTGTCTCCTGCAACATAGCAATATCCGCTTTGATTCTCTGTAGATTTTGTAAGATTTTTGCTCTTTTAATAGAAGAATTAATGCCTCCAACATTCCAAGTAATGAGTCTCACCATTCAGCCAAATGGAATAAGAAAGTTGGTATAGTATGAAAATAAGAAGGGCTGCCAAGATGCAGTCCCAGCCTGCGACATCTGACATCAATAGAGGAGAACCTCCAAGCGAACCTCAGGTCTGCCCCAACCAAGCAAACGCCCAAAAAAGAAAACTGCCGTGCAGGATCGGGCACCACAGGTACAAAAGAAAACCCCACCCAAAAGAAAAACATCCCACCGCCTCTCCACACTCCTCCTACCCCACCATTCCCCCATCCCAGAGCAAAAGTCCCGTTCCATGGGACTAATCACGCTATGACGCCCCCACTCCCGAACCCCAAACATACAAATGATGTAGAAAGAAGCCCCCAGGTCCCTAGGAGACAAACACCCCCTCCTCTGCAAGGGAAAAAACTAGGCAATAAAATCTCCAGCCCAAACAAGCAAAGAATACCCCCTCCAGCAGCCCCCAAGTCAAAGCCAAAATGAACAAAGAGCCAGTCCCCCCACCCCAAAATACCCCCACCCCAAGTAACTTCCACTCAATCAGCCACAATCATCAGACCACCCCCCACATGCACCTCACAACATCCGAACACCCCAACCAAAATCCACAGCAGGTACCCAAAGAGAGCTGCATCAAGGCCTCCCCCTCCATCGCTGCCAGGCCCAGGGGCTCCAGCCGCCGACACCTCTCCACTGCTGCTGGTATCATCAAGAAAGGCGAAAGAGAGGCCCCCAACCATAGAGGCCAGAAGCAGAGCACCCCCTGCAAGCAAGGCTTCCGGCAGCATATCAGGGCCAGGGGGCCTCAGAAAGATCTGCGCCAAGCAAGGAGTCCTCCAGCCCAAAACAACCAGGCAAGATCAAGTTATAGAGGCCCACTAGGGGAGGCGGTCCAAAGAGGAAAGTTCTACCACCAATCCCCAGGAAGACCCAGTCTCACTTCCTCAGGGTGCCGAGGATATGGGAGTGGACGAAGGGGAACCCGAGGCATCCCCCAGCCGGTTAACATAGTCCTGTGCCTCCGCCACGGTGTCATAGAAGCGGGTGGCCCCCTAATGGGAAATATGCAGCTTTGCCGGGTAGAGAAGGGCATACTTGATCTTAAAGGCAAAAAGGCAGGAACACAAGGGCCCAAATTGACGCCTCTGCTGTGCCACCTGGGAAGAATAATCCTGGAAGCATAGGACCCGGTGATTGTCATGGGTCAGCTGCCTGCCACTCCGAATAGCCTGCAATACAGCAGTCTTATGTGTAAAGCTGAGCACCCACAGGATGATTATTCGGGGCCGGGTAGTGCCCTCCCGGCACATGCCAATCCTGTGGGCCCGCTCAACCCGAAAAGGCCCCAGACTCACCGGCAGCCCCAGCGCATCAGGCATCCAGTGCTCGAGGAAGACCCGAAGTTCAGGGCCTGCAACGGACTCATGGAGCATCACCAAGCGAAGATTATTCTGCTGATTGCGGTTTTCCAAATCATCCATGCAGTCCTCCAGAACCGTCAACCGTCTGAGCTGCCTCAATGAATGCCTCAACAAATGATGTGGTGAAGAACTATGCCTCGAATCACGGTCCTGTGATTGAGTCGGATCCAGCCTCGAAGATGAATGTCGAGGAGTCCTCGTCCTGTGCCTCGAAAAAGGCAACGCCTTAAGTGAAGAGGTAGGACTAGAAGTCGGAGAATGACGTCGAGACACTAAAAAGGTCTCAGCTCCTTGTGTAGAGGTATCGCGAAGCACTCTGAAGGTCTCGACTCCTTGTTTAGAGTGTGCAGAATTATCTCGAGGCACTCTGAAGGACTTGACTCCTTGTTTAGAGTGTGTAGAATGATCTCGAGGCACTATCAAGGACTCGATTCCTTGCATAGTGTGTGTAGATTGAGCTCGAGGCACTCTCAAGGACTCAAATCCTTGTAATACTGCTGAGTGCTCAGGCTGGACTGTAGGAAGCAGGGTCGAGGCAGGAGTCAATTTGGCAAGCATGTTACCAAACTCCTGATGCAGAATAGTTTCCAACATATTCGGCAAAGCCGGCACCGAGACCACTGGATCTGGTACAATTGATGTGGCTATGGATTCCAAGGAAGATGACCTCAAGGAAGAGTGTTGCCTCATTTTTGAGACATGTTTCCTGGGTAGCCTCGGACCCACCAGTTCTAAGGGTGGCATGTCCAGAGGGGTTGGCTTAGCTATCTTACCTGATGGAGACACTGAGGATAACGGTGTCTTGGGACAAGATTTAGCTGATTTCCCCGAAGATGAAGACTTCTCCATCAAGGAAGGTTTGAGCAAGGTTGAGGTTGAAGGTTTTGACCCCGTAGAAGACTTTGATGGAGTCGAGTTAAAGGTCAGAATCGGGGTCAAGGTTTTAGTTGAAAACAAATTCATTCCTCCAAAGATTTTTTCAATCTGAACTCGACAACATTTAAGGGTCAGTGATAGAAATCATGCTTTAACACCGGCTACACTTCTTGAACCCTGTGACCGGCTGAGACTTGGCATGAAACACGGCCGCGACAAAATCGAAGCCTGCAAGCTGAGGCCGCGGAGTAGGCCCCACTGTGACACGATCGAAAAAACAAACAAAACTTAAAAAAAAATAATAAAGCGTGCAGATAACACAATGACCCTGTTAAGAAAATACATGAGCCGCGATGAGAGAAGGCACGAGTAGAACCAGCTCTCGTGCAGAGCCTTGAAAGGAGGGCTTCTCAGCTTCACAGAAAACTTAGAACTAGGGAGACGCTGAGGAGACATGTCCTACATCGGGTGGGAAGGCACTCATGCATGCGCGGTGTGGCAGTCGCAAACTTTCTAAAAGTTCTTCAAGCAAGTCTGCTTATGAAGCTGTCCGGATCGGGGCTCTGTGGATGATGTCACTCATATGTTGAGAATATTCATAAAAAACAGGGGAAAAAGATCTCCCCAGTGCCCCCAGACACGAGTTTTGTGTAAATTGGGGCAGAAGGCTCAAGCAGGACTACCCGGAAGTGGAAGGCACTGCATCTGTGCAAACTTCGCTCCCCCTCGCGGCCGCAGTGCAAGTGGAGCATGGCTGCACATCGGGCGAATGACTCCGGATGATGGTCAGGTCCTAAATACTGTATACACCACTTATGTGGGTCAGTGATGAAGATCACGTGTTGACACTGGCTTCACTTCTTGAACCCTGTGACCGGCTGGGACATGGAATGAAACACGGCCATGACGTAATCGAAGCCCGCAGGCTGAGGCCACAGAGTAGGCCCCGCCGTGACATAATTGAAAAAACAAACAAAACTTTAAAAAAAAAAAAAAATCAAACGCGCAGATAACACAGCGACCTTGTAAAGAAAATATATGAGCCGCGGTGAGAGAAGGCATGAGTAGAACCAACTCTCATGCAGAGCCTTAAAAGGAGGGCTTCTGAGCTCCGCGGAAAACTTAGAACTAGGGATAATCTGAGGAGACAGACGCTCTACGTCGGGTGGGAAGGCACTCGCGCATGCGCGGTGCGGCAGTCGGGAACTTTCTAAAAGTTCTTCAAGCAAGTCTGCTTGTGAAGCTGTCCACATCGGGGCTCTGTGGATGATGTCACCAGTGTTCCCTCTAAGCGGGCGGGTGTTGTGAGCAAACTTTTTTCACCGTGAGCCAAAAATATCGGGCGCCAGCAAGTTATGAGCCAACTCGCCCGATTCTCCTCTCGCCGCCCTGCCATCTGCCGTACGCCTCTTCCGATCGTGCGCTGTGACGAGAAACGTGTGCGCTGCGATGTAATATTTTGTGCGCCAGCGCACGCCAGCGCAGCTTAGCGGGAACACTGGTTCAAATGGTTTTATTTATTTCCCCAAATTTATTTTTGTTATACGCATTGAAAATATTTGATATTGCGTTTAAATCAAAATCTCAATAAACTTGAAACGAGTGCCCGTGAGATTGTGGGAGGGTTAAATACTCAAAACTTAGAAGTTTTTGCTACGCCAGCTTTCTGGTATCTTTACATACAGTGGCGTACCTAGCATATGTAACATCCGGGGCCCATCATTTTTTGGCACCCCCCCCCCATCTGTACGAAAAACGTGATTTTTAGTAACAAGCCACACGTCACACATGAGTACCTAGGAAAAGGCAGCATCTTACATATTGCAGTGAACAGTACATCAATACACCCATTGTAAAACTAAACAAGCCAGACCAGCACAGATCAATCCTACACCGTCAATCCTAACAGAAAACCATGTCTTTCGAACACACAGAACACAGAAAACACCTTCGCCTAGTAAGGAATATGTAATCACAAACTAACCCCTCCCTCTTTTACAAAACTGTAGTGTGGATTTTAGCTACGGAGGTAACAGCTCTGATGCTCATAAAATTCTGAGCATCAGAGCTGCTACCACCAAGGCTGGTGCTAAAAACGCTTCACAGTTTTGTAAAAGGGGGGATAAAATAAAAATACATAGACAAAGGTTAAATTGAACCAGCAAGAAGCTGGACTCTGCATACAATGCTTCACAGAAACAGTGACACATGTCTCCTAAAGCAATAAATAAATAGAAATTTTTTTCTACCTTTGTCTTCTGTGGTTTCTCCTTTCCTCATCTTCTTGTAACTCTCTTCCTTCCATCCACTGTCTGCCGTCTCTCTTCCCCTATATGGCATCTTCTCTCCTTCTATGCCCCTTCCAGAAACTGTATGCCTCCCCCTTCCATCTCTCCTTTCACCCCATTGGTCTGGCATCTCTCTCCTCGCCTTCCCTCTCCCACACCTCTCCTCATAGTCTGGTATCTCCCCTTCCCTGATTCTCTGGCATCTCTCTCCTTTCCTTTTCTTCCATCTTTCGCTCCCCCTCCATGCTCTCACATCTCCCCCTTCCTTTTCCCTTAGACTGGCATACCTTCCTCCTACGCTCCAAGCCCTGGCATCTCCTTTAATTCCCTCCCTCATCTTCCTTCTCCCTCCAGCTGGGTACCGCAACACTCTTCCCTGCAGCTCTGCACTTCCCCACAATTGCCATGCTTCGGTTCCTCTTCTTCCTTCCTTCCTCCCCCCCCCCCCCGCGGGACCCTGCGGCACCATCAACTCTTACTCCCTCTAATGTCGGCCCTGCAGCTCCAGACTTCCTCGCACCTTCTCCCCTCCCCCTTTGGATCGCTATTATTTTAAATGTTATAGCCGCGGAGCTGTATCCATCAGTGGAGATGTCTAACCTCGGCCTGCCCCGGAACTCTTACTGCAACAGTGACTTCCTGTTCCTGCCTAGACGGGCGTCTGCTGCAGTAAGAGTTCCGGGGCAGGCCGAGGTTAGACATCTCCACTGATGGATACAGCTCCGCGGCTATAACATTTAAAATAATAGCGATCCAAAGGGGGAGGGGAGAAGGTGCGAGGAAGTCTGGAGCTGCAGGGCCGACATTAGAGGGAGTAAGAGTTGATGGTGCCGCAGGGTCCCGCGGGGGGGGGGGGGGAGGAAGGAAGGAAGAAGAGGAACCGAAGCATGGCAATTGTGGGGAAGTGCAATCCCCCCAATGCGTCCCCTTACCTTACCGACGCGTGTGTGCGCTGTGAAGAGAAACTTTGCGCTGCGATGTAATATTTTGTGCGCGAACGCAGGCCAGCGCAGCTTAGCGGGAACACTGGATGTCACCCATATGTTGAGAATATGCTGCCTGCTTATCCTGGGATAACAAACTGAAAGATCGGGGTTCAGCAGAGGCATAGTCCCCATGGACGGCCCAGATGCTGATGGAGTGACAACAGGTTTAGATTTCTTAACCTGATATGCCTGAAAGAGCATATTCATAAAAAACAGGGGAAAAAGATCTCCCCAGTGCCCCCAGACACGAGTTTCATAGAAATTGGGGCAGAAGGCTCAAGCAGGGCCACCCAGAAATGGAAGGCACTGCATCCGTGCAAACTTTGCTCCCCCTTGCGACTACAGCGCAAGTGGAGCACGGCTGCGCATCCAACAGTCATTCATCGCAAACGAGACAGTTGAGGTGTCTAATTAGCCTATGCTCCAGTACACTGCTCCCAGGGAACCTATTCCTGAGCTCTAAGTGATAGAGCAGGTCAGCCAGGCAAGTGTGGTCATCCTGGCTTCAAACTCCAACAACTGACCCTTCTCCTAGGCAGAGCTGTTCCAGGACTACAGGAAAGCTTCGAAAAAGATCGAATTAAGACCCAAAAATAACAAATCTAGTGAAGAACAGAGGAAAAGATACCATCTCAACTCGCTTGTAGATGTTAAGACCAGTGGTCTCAAGTAGAGGTCTGCACGGGAACGGGGATCGCGGGGATCCCGCGGGTCCCGCGGGGATCCCGCGGGTTCCCCCCCTGGCCCACGGGACTCCCATGGGGACGCCCCCTGGCCCACGGGACTCCCACGGGGATGCCCCCCTGACCCACGGGACTCCCACGGGGACGCCCCCTTGCCCACGGGACTCCCACGGGGATGAAAACAACCTACCTAAATTCTGGCGATGCAAGCATGCAGCTTACAAGTCTGGCGTCGCGTCGGGAAATAGCCATGTTGAGCAGTGAGCTCAGCACGTACACAGATGAAAGCCTTGCTTGCTGATTGGTCCGGCGGCCCCGCCCCACCGTGCCGCCGGACCAATCAGCAAGCAAGGCTTTCATCTGTGTACGTGCTGAGCTCACTGCTCAGCATGGCTATTTCCCGACGCGGGCATTAGGCTGTTTTTTGTCATTTCGGGTGGGGGATGGCAGCGGCAGCAGCAGCCTGAAAAAGAAATCATCCTGGCCGGGTTCGGTGTCATGCTCCGGAGCTTCTACAGCCTTCCTATCTCCCTCTCCCTTCTACCTGCGGCTCTCTTTGGCAACTCAGCAGCAACGATCGACACAAGCTTCTGGCGTCGGGGCCTACCCTCTGCGAGTCCCGCTTGTTTCAACTTCCTTTTTCCACAAAGGTGGGACTCGTAGAGGGAAGGCCTCGATGTCGGCAGCTTGTCTTGATCACCGCTGCTGACGAGTTGCTTAAGAGAGCCGCGGAGCAGGGGGGTGTTGCCAGGTGCAGGTAGAAGGGAGAGGGCCAGATGCAGGACTCGTGGGTGAGGGAGGAGAAGAGAGAGGGGAGAGAAACAAAAGGAAATATTTCATACTGGGCTGGGCCGGAGTGGAGAGAGGGTGGAAAGATTCTGGCTACAGGGTGCAGTAACAAAGGAAAAGGGGGGAAAGCTGAAAATGGAGATAGTGACACAAAGAAGAGAAAGGGTAAGCAGGACCTTCTGAATAAGGATAGAGATACAGAGGGGACATGAAGAGGAGGTGAAATAGAGACATAGAAGTAATGCTGAAAAAGTGTGTGTGTGGGGGGGGGGGGAGATAAAGACATTGAAAGGGCAAATGGTGAATATGGGGTAAAGACAAGGACAGAGACAAATGAAGATTCTGAAAAAGTGGTGAGATAGGGATATAGGTGAGATGGACACAAAGAAGGGTGATGCTGGAAAATAGGTGGAATGGTAATTCTGACAGACACAGAAGGGAAATGCTGGATCAAGGAGAGATGGGGCTCAGGCTGGATGGAATGAGGAGAAATGCCTTGTTGGCCCGGAACTTCCTCTCCTACGTCAGAATTGACGTCAGGGAGCGGAATGCTGGTCAGCGCGACGCTTCTGCAGGGAAAGCTTGGGACAGCGGTGGCTTGGGGACTATTCCCCGATGGCGGTGGCAGCAAACCGAGTGGCTTGGGGGAGGGCACGGAGAAAGAAAGAAAGGGGGCAGACAGAGAGACAGAAAGAAGGGGGAACAGGGAGACAGAAAGAAAAAGTTGGGGGAGAGAATGAGGTCTGGAGGAGAGGAAACATACAGGAGGCTGAAAGAAAGGAAGAAAGATTGGATGCACAGTCAGAAGAAGAAAGTGCAACCAGAGACTCATGAAATCACCAAACAGCAAAGATAGGAAAAATGATTTTATTTTCAATTTAGTGATCAAAATGTGTCTGTTTTGAGAATTTATATCTGCTGTCTATATTTTGCACTATGGCTCCCTTTTACTAAACCGCAATATTGTTTTTTAGCGCAGGGAGCCTATGAGCATTGAGAGCAGCGCGAGGCATTCAGCGTAACTCCCTGTGCTAAAACCTACTATTGTGGTTTAGTAAAAAGGGAGGGGGTGTATTTGTCTATTTTTGTATTTTGTTACCGAGGTGACATTGGATAGAGTCATCTGCCTTGGGAAATGTATATGGCAGATATCTTTGTTTTGTGTTCAAAAGAAAAGGAAATGCATTTCTGGTTTTATTTCTACAGTGTTGAAGTACTTGTTGGCCCTTGCTGTGACTGGTGGGGATCCCCAAGCACCGCCAGCAGAGGACCTCCTCTAGAGATGGTCAGAACTCCCCTCCACCAAGCGCAGCAGTCGCTGGCAGCATCCATGAGCCACTGAGGTGCCAGCATCTGTGACTCAGGGACGCTACTGCTGCCTGCCAAGCTTGGCAAAAGGGACCCCAGGCCAACTGCAAAGGAAGTCCTCAGCTGACAGTTTGTGGGTTCTCATCAGCTGAGTATTTATATTTTATATTTACATTAGAGGTTCTGGTAGAAACCCATTTACAAAGTATGTATTCTTCCCAATTAATATTTCCAAATTAATAGTCTCTTTGCTTATTTGTAAATGGGTCTCTACCAGAGCCTTTAATTCAGTAGCATAATTAAATAAAATAACTATTTCTGAAGTTTATAGGGAAGGATGGTGACGGAGGGGATTCCTCGCGGGGACGGGTGGGGACGGAGGGGATTCCTCGCGGGGACGGGTGGGGACGGAGGGGATTCCTCGCGGGGACGGGTGGGGACGGAGGGATTCCTCACGGGGACGGGTGGGGACGGAGGGATTCCTCACGGGGACGGGTGGGGATGGGTGGGATTTTGGCGGGGACGGGTGGGGACGGGTGGGATTTCTGTCCCCGCGCAACTCTCTAGTCTCAAGCTCAAACCCTTTGCTGGGCCACATTTTGGATTTGTAGGTACTTGGAGGGCCTCAGAAAAAATAGTTAATGTCTTATTAAAGAAATGACAATTTTGCATGAGATAAAACTCTTTATAGTTTATAAATCTTTCCTTTTGGCTAAGTCTTAATAATAATATTGTAATTTATAGCTAAAGAGATGTATGATCAAAAAACTGTTTTATTTAATTTTGTGATTATGATAAACATACTGAGGGCCTCAAAATAGTACCTGGCGGGCCACATGTGGCCCCTGGGCCACAAGTTTGAGACCACTGCATTAAGACTGAAGAGAGAGGGCACTGCTCACGGAGACAAGGAGGCAGAGCTGAGAAAAAAAGATTGAAGCCTTCTAAAATCCAGCTCATGAGTTGGGGTGCACAACCCATCCGTAAGGAATTGTATGCTGTTTGCACAGGAAGCCCAAATATCTATCTCTGCAATAGTTTTGTTCTCTGTGTCAAAGCATCCTGAATGTATCTGAAACTGGAAGCAGCAAAGTATTCTGAACCTGAGAAAGCAAAGCCTAAATCTCTCATATACTGTATACATTAAATAAAGTGAGTGACAATGGTAATCTCTGTGGGATACCACAGAATGAATTCCAAGGATCAGACAAACTGGAGCCCTTACAGGCCTTATATATCTAGTACAAAGAAAGTAATCAACCATTGCAAAACTTTATCATTTATTGAATGTAAGTTTTGCATCTCTAATTTTGTTCAGTTTAGATTGAAAAAAAATAAAAAATACCCTCCCCCCCCAACATGCTAACTTAGTAGTATTTAGCTGCAAAGTAGGTGATATGGAAATTACAAAACCTGTTACAGCTAAAGAAGTAAAAATTGGAAAAAGGTGTTTGGATGAGTTAACAGCCTTAGCCATCTTGTGAGAAAAATAATTTCTTTGCTTCTAATACTGCTAATTTATACTGTTGAATATCTTTTCTCTGTTTTATATAAAAGCAAGAAACAGCTTTATTCACATTGGCGAATGTGACCCAGACTCGGACCAGAGGTCATGGCCTGAAGCTGAGAGGGGACATGGCCAGGACAAATGTCAGAAAGTTCTGCTTCACACAGCGAGTGGTGAACGCCTGGAACTCTCTCCCGAAAGAGATGGTGGAGGAAACTACCATTCTAGGATTTAAGGGAAAATTGGACGCACATCTTCTTGCAGGTCACATTGAGGGATACGAGCGACTAATGTATGCACCAGGGTACGCCTGGCTGAGCCTCCGCGTGTGCGGATCACCAGACTGGATGGACCCCAGGTCTGATCCGGTGCAGGCATTTCTTATGTTTTAGTCCTAATTTATTATCTTTCTCCAGCATCATTCAATCTCCTACTGTTCAACATTTGTAATGCCTCCGAAAAACCATGGATTAGATTTAACTGGGGTCAAATTATTCAAAACATTAGTTTCAGTATTGCGCCAAACTTGTAATAACAGACCAGAACAGAATTCTCATAAACAATCTCATCTTCGATTTTTCTCTAAAATAAGTCCAAATCCAGCTTGAAAGATCAGGATTAATGCTAATTAATTAGATTTTACACCATTTTTATTGGTTTTACTAATTAATTATGGATTTCTATTACTGGTTATGCTGTATATTGCTTTTTACATATTGTCATTCAGTATGTGTTTATCTCTCTTCATTTTTGCCATTAGATCTAAATAGTTCAATTCAGGATGAATATAACATACCGGTTATTGTTAGTAATAGGAGATTCTCTTGCAGAAAAATTGTGAACAAAGGAATCTGAATGTATTAAAACCATTAGTCCCTGAAGACCGCCTGTCTAAGGGCTCCTTTTACTAAGCTGCACTAGCGGTTTTAGTGTGCGCTAGATGCTAATGCCTCCATAGAGCTGGCGTTCGTTTTTCCGCATAGCACAGGGGTTAGCGTTCGCTAAAAACGCTACCGCAGCTTAGTAAAAGGAGCCCTAAGTCTTTAACTGATTCCCTTACTCCTGTTCCATCTTTTTATTGTAACGCTTCATCGATATGTAATAAGCAATAGATTATTCATGATCTAATTACTAATGACATAGGTCTGTTGTTTATTACGGAAACGTGGTTACCTGAAGGAGATACTGTTACTCAGCAGGAATTGCTCCCTTTTGGTTTTAAAGGATTTTTTACATCTAGGTCGGAAAGACAGGGAGGTGGCTTAGCAACTATTTTTCATACTTTTTTAGATGTTAGTTTAAAAGAGAAAGATAACAGTCCTAATTTAGAATATATGATATTTATAAATTATGAATTAAAATCCCATCCTTTAGGTATAGTACAGTGGTCTCAAACTCAAACCCTTTGCAGGGCCACATTTTGGATTTGTAGGTACTTGGAGGGCCTCTGAAAAAATAGTTGTCTTATTAAAGAAATGACAATTTTGCATGAGGTAAAACTCTTTATAGTTTATAAATCTTTCCTTTTGGCTAAGTCTTAATAATAATAATATTGTAATTTATAGCTAAAGAGACGTATGATCAAGAAACTGTTTTATTTTACTTTTGTGATTTTGATAAACATATCGAGGGCCTCAAAACAGTACCTGGTGGGCCGGCATGGCCCCCGGGCCGCGAGTTTGAGACCACTGGTAACGTATTATTTTATCGGCCCTCTGGACCTTTGAATAAGTCCGTAGATCTAATTCTAGAGACTATTCTAAATGCTTCATTAAAATTTCCTAGATTAATATTAGTTGGTGATCTTAATCTTCATCTTGAGGTTTTGAATAATAATGATGTGATCAGTTTTAAATCTTTTTAAAATTCTTTAAATTTTAATTTTTCACCAGTTACTACTCATGCCCAAATAATAATGATGTGATCAGTTTTATATCTTTTAAAAATTCTTTAAATTTTAATTTTTCACCAGTTACTACTCATGTCCTTGGCCATGCTTTAGACATTATCTGTTATACAGACTCTGACTATTTAAGATCTTCAATTTCGGAAATTGAATGGTCTAAGCAGCCATGGACGGACCATTTTTGGGGATGTTTTAGAACTCCTATTTTTATGTCTAAGATTTGTAAGGAACCACTGAAAGAAACAATCACGATACGGAGTAAGATAAATCCTGACAATTTCTGGCTACAGTTAGAACAATATTTACCTGATTCTCCTTATGAATTTAATGTAGATAGATCTTTAGAAATTTGGACAAAATAATCTGAATCAATTTTTGAATCATTAGTGCCCATTAAAATGAAGGAGGTCTCTTATAAACAAAAAGCTCCTTGATATTCTCAGTTTCATCGTCAACTTAAGCAGATGTGTAGAAAGTGGAAGAAAAGTATTGCAGAAATAGATAAGATAAAGTGGAGAAAGAACATAAAGGAATATAATAATGAGATCATTAAAACTAGGAAAATATATTATGGCAACAAAATCAATACAGCAAAAGATCAAAGTAAGGCTTTATTTTCATTATGGAAATCAATAACAACACCAGAACAGATAGATAAATCTATAAAATCCTCTGTAGAAGAATTAGCCACTTTCTTCAATGACAAAATTTTTAAAATAATGTCATCATTTTCTAATATTTCAATGCCTTTTAATCTACCTTGTAATGAAAAATCCTTTAATGAGATTCCAGTTGATAGATATTGGCACACTTTTGGTGCAATAACAGAATGCCAACTCCTGTAGCTTTGTGCTAAATTTGGTCAGAAAAAATGCTTGCTTGATCCTGTCCTTTCATACATTTTCTGTAACATCCCTACTTTTGTTATTTCTTGGTTTACAATATTGGTTAATTATATTCTTACCAGTGGCTTTTTTACATCAGATATGGGACAAATTATACTTAATTTCAAAAAATACCCTTCTCAAATGTCATTTCAATTTTCTTAGTCCAAGTTATCCAGAGGTGTAAATCCACTATGAATAGCTCCTGAACTTAAATCCTTTTTAGTTACTATCAAAGGGGATGAGCCTCAGATCTCCATGTGTTGTATGTGTTTCACAATCACACTAGAAAGGGAATTAACCTCACTGGTTTCTGCTCCCCTCCTGCCCTGTTGTTAATCAAAAATACTTATAGTTCTTAAACTTATAGTTCTTAAAACAGGGACTTAACTTTTAGATCCCAGGCAGGGTTTGTTGAAAATAGGCAGTGAAAGTCATTGTTACTCAATCTTTCCTGCTGTCTCTGCTAGTCCCTTCGCCAACGTTAAGCTAGCTGTCCGTTTCGCCCTCAGGCTGCGTCAGGGCTGTGGACCAGTGTAATGTTGCGGCTCTATGATTCACAAGCTCACCACGGTGTCTCAAGTCACTGGAGGAGGCTCGTATATAAGAATGAAACTTGAACTTTTGAGACACCACCACTTTTTGAGAGCTTTGCTGAGTGCTCTATTTGGTTCCCTGACGCAGGATCGAAATGTGCCCCGTCAGAACCTTTGATCAAGCTAAGTGTTTGCTTGTGACAGTTCAAAGTATAAGAACTTTTTCTATGCTAGTTTGCAGCAATGCATTTTGTTTTCCACTGGAATTTACAATATGCAATGATTGGGTGGTGAGGCAATTTTCTCTTGGGGCTACGGCTCCATGTTGTTGCCTTCGTGTCTCTGAGCATATTTTTTGAATTCTAAGTATGTGTTCTAGAAGTATTAATTTCACTATTACAATTATTGAGTGATTTTTTGACTTCTGTATGTTTCCCTTTAATCACTCTTCTTAGTAGAGTACCAGTTTTTTGGTTTTCTCCATATATATTTGGACTTAGTCTACCCTGTATGAGTAGCATGGAATATTGCTACTCCTTGGGTTTTGGCCAGGTATTAGTGACCTGGATTGGTCACCATGAGAACAGGCTACTGGGCTTGATGGACCATTGGTTTGACTCAGTAAGGCTATTCTTATGTTCTTATGATCAATAATAGACTAACAACCACTATGATTAGTGGACGCAATAAAATCCAACATACGACCTCTCTGATGAGAAGAGTGAACTATGTCTAATGCAAACTTAATTGTGATAAAAATTCCACAAATTTACCCCAAGCCTGACTTTGGGTTGGCAAAAGGTAATAACAGCCTTGATCTGGTGCCTGCATTGGGCTGTGCCTCCTTGCAGCAAACCTAAGATCCCAGGGGCTTTCAGAACACTTGGAAACTACCTGTAAGGCACATGGGTGGAAGTGGGAGGGTACTGTCAGGGTTGATATGGCTCAAAGTGGAGACTCTAGAGCAGTGTTCTTCAACTGCCGGTCCACAAAAATTTCCTACCGGTCCGTGAAGAATTAGTGTCCCCTGCAAGCACGTGTCCATCTTCCTTCCTGCTTGGCTGCTCCTTATCTCCTTGCTTGCCGGGACAGCGCACAGTGGCTCTTGGACGCTGCACGTGGTTGACCCAGAACCAGAACAGGGTCAGCAGCATGCAAGAGCTGCTGTGCACTGTCCCGGCAAACAAGTGCAGCTGGCGCTGAAGATAAGGAGCAGCAAACAAGAAGGAAGACGGACACGTGCTTGCAGGGGACACTGATCCAGGTTCGGCAGAGGCTGGACTGCCCTGAACAAGTAAGGGAGAAAAGGGGGGAGGGGTAGAAGCGTGTTGGGAAATGAGAGGGGCATGAATTTGGGCCAAAGTTGGAAGGCAGGGAGGGGGCACACGAACTCGGGACACAGAAGGAAGGGAGGAGGCATGAACTTGGGACACAAGGGAGGCGATAAAAAGGGAGAATTGTTGGGGATGAGTGTGTAAGTGAGAGGGAAAGATGGCGCACATGGGGAAAGGAAGAAAGAGGAAAATTGTTGGGCATAGAGAAAGAGAGGAGTGAGGAAGAGATACATGGGGAAGAGAAGGATGAGAGGGAGAAATGTTGGATATGGTGGTAGAGAGGGAACAGAGGGAAAGATTGAAGGTGATGCAAGGGGGGAGGAATGTTGGATATAGTGATGGAGGGAGAGGTGTGGAGAGGGGTGATAGAAGGAGAAATGTTGGGCATGGAGCTGGTGGACAATAGTGAAAAATGCTGCACATGATCCGGGGCATGACAGCAGGAAAAATGTTGGATATGGAAGTAGAGGGAGAGAAGCACCATGGATCTCTCTCTTTCCCCACTCCCTGTACACAGGATGTAGACAAGGACCGAGTTCATGGGGACAGGACGGGGACCGAGCTACGGGGATGGGGTGGAGATGGTTTTTTTTATTTCAGACTTAGTAGTTTGCCAGTCCACAAAATTAATCTTTTATTTCCGTCGGTCCATATGTGTAAAAAGATTAAAGAACACTGCTCTAGAGGCCAGGAAGCTGCAGTGGAGTCATGAGACATATGAACTAAGAAAAGGCCAAGGGTCATTTACTGTCTATTTCCAGAAAGCTAGTTATATCTTTTATGACCTCATTGATTCCATACATAAGTACACCCTGTTTGAAGACAGAATATAAAAAGAGAAACTGACACACATTTGCTGGTACTTCATTCTCCTGTGATATGTCCTCTAGATATCTGCAATGTTGCTTCTGTGTTCCTGCTTCATATCCAGTTCTACAATATTGTTTCTGGGTTCCAGCTCTATGCCAGTCCTAGATCTTTTAGCTATCCAGCCTTCCCAAGTACGCCTTTTCCACTGAGTACCATCTGAAGAAGGGAGGCCTGCAGAGGGTTGGAAGGAAACTCTTTTGGGGGGTGATCTGGTGGAACTTGAAGGAAATAAAGAGAATAACCTTCTTTTATGATTGTCATGTCGATGGTTTTACCAGTGTCAGGGGTATCGAAGCAGCTTCCATGGTCCCGAAGATGTTTCTTTGTTGAATAAGACGGTTTTTAATGGACCTTTTTTGTAGTGTGGCACAGCAAGAACAAGACTCCACACGGTGGTCTGGCCCTAAGCACTGGATGCACTACTTGTGGGGGTCTGTGAGGAAAATCGTGCACTCACACCTGCTACACTTTTCAAAGCCAGTGAGTGGGCGGGACATGGACGGAAACACCGCTTCAGCCAAATCAAAGTCCAAAGGCTGAGGCGGAGGACAAGGCCTCACCGTCAAAAACCGCCAATCAAAAGAAAAAAATATTCCTTTTTTTAATGAAAGAAAGAAGAAAGAGATCAAACGATCAAAAAAACGAACCTGAAGGGAATAAATCCCGCGGAGAGAAGGCACTAGAAAAACATGCAGAATTTCGAAGATGAACTTCTTGGCTCCATGGAAAAGCTAGAATTGAGGAGATGCGCGCCCTACGTTGGGCGGGAAGGCACTTGTGCATGTGCAGTGCGGTCAGTTGTGAACTTTCTAAAGTTCTTCAATCAAGACTGCTTGTGCAGCTGTCCACATCGGGGCTCCATGGATGACGTCATCCACGTGTGAGAATATGCTGCCTCCTTGTCATGGGATAATGAACGACATGGGGGAGAAAGAAGGCACTCTGGATGAACTGGGGAAAGACAGGGACCAGTTGGTGGATGGAAAGTGGAGAGAAAGAAGTCTCTGTGTGAAAACGGGAAGAGAGAGCGGCCAGACACTGGACAGAAGGGACAACAGAAAGAGGGCAGGTGCTGGATGAAAATGGAAAGAGAAAGGAGCCAGACTCTGGTTGGAAATGGTGAGAGAGGGGCTAGATGGAAGGAAGCAGAGAAAGAGGGCAGGTGATGGATGGAAAGGCAGAGGGGAAGACGCTAAATGGAGAGGAACAGAGAAAAAAAGAAGATGGATGAAGTAGAGAGAGCAAGCAGAGAAAGGGCAGATGCTGTATGGAGAAGGGAGCAGAAAGAGGGTACACACTGGAAGTGGGGAATAGAGGGAGAAAATGTTTGATGGGGGGGAAGAAAGAGGATTGAGTTAGTGAGAGACTGGGAAATAAGAGAAAGTGAAAAGAATGGTAAGGTACTTAACATGTCATGGGGGGCAGAGAGGTAGAGATGAGTGCTAGAGACCATGGGGAATGGGGTTAGGGAAGGAAGGGACTTGCAGGAGACTATGGAGAAAGGTTCAAAGTTAGGGAAGGATGTTGGATGCCATGGAAGGTGGTGACTATGGAGTGGTAGGTAAGGAAAAGGAAGATACTTAAGCTGGAAACAGAGCATAGGTAGGGTTGGGGCGGAGCCTGGCTACTCCCAAATAAAAAAGTGTTCCACTGCTCCTTCTATATAAATGCTACATGACTCCCATTTCCTTTATTTTGTGTCTAAACTATTGAAATCTCACACCTTAAATATTTGTTGAAAACATCCATGATTAATGAATTATATGGCTCTAAACCTAACTCAGGAGGAATATGGTTCCTTTGTGCTGTGAATTTAAACTGCAAATGGTATAACTGTACTGGAAATCCATAGCTTATAATCCATTTTTCCTTTTTTTTTATATTCAAAAAGCACTGCCAAACTTCTCAATTAAACATAAAGCCCCCATGGTCTGTGGGCACCTGTGTTTCATGACATATCTCAGAGAACCATAATTTGAACCCTAGTAAAAGAGAGCTGTGGGCATGAAGGAAAGAGCATTTCAGTGCATGACTGCAGTGGGTAAAAGCAGGTGAGTGCTACATGCAGTTATGCAGACAAGAGTTTTTATTTTTATTTCTCATATAATGTGTCACACTGAAGGATCTCTCAAGAGGAGCACAGACAGTTTAACAAAACACCACCTGTCTAACTTACAATCCCCCCCATAAAAGAGTAGAGTTTGTTACAAGACTCTACTCCAGGACTAAATCATGGAAGAACTTAAATAATCAAGGCTTGAAGCTAGGAAGGTCCTTCTTATTGTTCATTACCACTCAGTGTGAGAAAAAAGTCCAATTTGTTTTACATGAATATTCTGCATATATTTATTAAAGTATTCAGTAATCCTTCTTCCTGTGGAAGTTATTCTTCTTATATATACATCAGCCTATAATTCCACAAAGATACAAATCATTTCCTAGCAGCCTTCTTGGGTATACAAATTAGATACTCAGTGCTGCCCCTTTAGTTGCTGTGTCACTGCTACGTTAATCCTACAGGTTTCTTAGTGATCTCCCTCTGTTTTCTATCTGGTTTTAAAACATTCAAAACACTCATCTTCTAAAACTTGAATCCTTTAATTCAACTGTTTTACTTCCACACAGCCATTCCAGCTGCTGGCAGCATACAACACAGTTGGCTCTCTTTTCTCCATCATCATACCCTTTTCTTTTGCCAGTGTTGCTACACCCCTTTAGAAAGGCACCTTACCGCTCAGGGTAGAAGTGAGCAAAGGGGGTAGATCCTGTAGACAGCTGCACATGAACAGGGCTGATGGGGATCCCATAGAGATGGAAGTATCTCTTGCGGGGCTCCTGCAGGTGTGCACCTGTCTCTTGGCAGGTGTGCACCTGTTTCTTAGAACATACGAATAGCCTTATTGGGTCAGACCAATGGTCCATCTAGCCCAGTAGCCTGCCCTCACAGTGGCCAATTCAGGTCACTAGTTCTTGAATACCCCCAAATAGTAGCAACATTCCGTGCTACTGATCCAGGGCAAGCAGTGACTTCCCTCATGTCTGTCTTAATAACAGACTATGGACCTTTTCCAGGAAATTGTCCAAACCTTTCTTAAAACCAGTTATGTTAACCAATCTTACCACAACCTCTGGCAATGAGTTCCAAAGCTTAACTATTCTCCAAGTGAAAAAATATTTCCTCCTATTGGTTTTAAAAGTATTTCCCTGTAACTTCATCAAGTTTTCCCTAGTCTTTGTAAATTTTGAGAGTAAAATAAACCACTTGTACCCGTTCCACACTACTCATGATTTTGTAAACTTCAATTATATCTCCCCTCAGCCATCTCTTTTCCAAGCTGAAGAGCCCTAACCTTTTTAGTCTTTCCTCATGCGAGAGGTGTTCCTTCCTCTTTATCATCTTGGTGACTCTTCTTTGAACCTTTTCTAGTTCCGCTATATCTTTCTTGAGATAAGGCAACCAGATTTAAATGCAATACTCCAGGTGAGGTCGCACCATGGAGCAATAGAGAGGTGTCATAACATTCTTAGTCTTGTTAACAATCCCTTTTTTAATAATTCCTAGTTTCTTGTTTGCTTTTTTGGCTAGCTGACACACATTTGGTGAAAGGTTTCATTGTATTGTTTACAATGATACCTGGGTTAGCTGTGGACAGCGTGTTGGAACCACTGCCTGAAGTCTTGTGAAGAAACACGCACGGCTTCCTGGCAGGAAGGAGGAGGCTGCCAGGAGACAGGTATACACTACTAGAGGTAGGCATGAACCTGGGACACAGATTGGCGTGAAGGAGGCATGATGGGTCATGGGAGGGACGGAGGGAGCACAAACTTAGGATAAAGTATGGAATGAGGGAGGGAGGGGGCACAAACTTGGGACACAGAATGGAAGCAGGAAGGAAGGGAGCATGTTGGGATATAGAAGGGAAGGAGGGCATGAACTTGGGACAAAGGAGGAAGGAGGGAGGGGGCATGAACTTGGGACACAGGTTGGAGGGAGGGAAAGATGCTGAGGTGGGGGAGGGAATAGAAAGGGAGAACTGTTGAGCATGGGTGGGAAAGAGATGGTACATATGGGGAAAAGAAGAAAGAAAAGAATTGGGCATAGGAAGCGAGAAAGGATTATTGGACATGGTGGTGGGAGAGGAGCGATGTAGAGATGCATGGGGAAGGAGAAATGTTGGATGTGGTGGAGAGGGCACAATGGGACAGATGGAGAGGGATGCAAGAGGGAGGTATGTTGGACATGGTGATGGAGGGAATGGAGGGAGAGATGTTGCATGGCTGGAGAGGAGTGATAGGAGGAGAAATGTTAGGTATGGGGCTGGTGGGCAGGGGCGAAAGATGCACAGGGTCCGGGGGATGAGAGAGGGAGAAATATTGGACTTGGCAGTAGAGGGAGTCGGAGAGATGCATCCTGGATCCCTCTCTTTCCCTACTACCTTTGCAGCAAGGGAGGGAATGAGAGAAATAGATGGTGAACAGTGAGAGAGAGGGAGACATGTTTGCACATGGGGTTGAGAGAGGAAGAAATGCTGTGTAGGGGTGGGAAGAGAAAAAATGGAGATTGATCCAGGTTTATTGCTCCAATGTGCTGCAGAATGTCACAAGTTCTGCCGTTATCTCCAAGGCTAAGAGCACAAAAAACCCTTGGCAGGCTCCTGTGCAAATCAAGATTCTTTCACGTGACAAAGGATCTGAACTCAACTGGGTCTAGTACAGTGGTTCCCAAACCTGTCCTGGGGGACCCCCAGCCAGTCAGGTTTTCAAGATATCCCTAATGAATATGCATGAGAGAGATTTGCATATAATGGAAGTGACAGGTATCAAATCTCTCTCATGCATATTCATTAGGGATATCTTGAAAACCTGATTGGCCGGGGGTCCCCCAGGAGAGGTTTGGGAACTATTGGTCTAGTATAACCTTAATTCTCAAAAAAAAAACCCAAAACCCAAACCAACCCCCCCCCAATTAAAAACCCAAAACAGTACAGATTAACAACATTGTTACAGCCATACCTGTCATGAGATCAAAGAGCTGATTAGCTTCCAAATCTGTAAAGGTATTGGAGCAGTTAGGACACTTAAAGGAGGCACGGTTGGTGGAATCCCTCTCATCCGTTTCAATCCGCCTTCTCATGTGATCCAGTTTGTACTTTACTACATTGACAAGAAGGCGATAGTTGATGAAGTAGTAATTATGACGTGTGGTTTTGCCATCTGCAGCTGTCTCTACCCTCATCCTGCACTTTATAAACTTGTCCCCCTTCAATGTATTCAGAACAGCACGTAGCTGCTTGCGGTCAAATTTCAGCAGTTCCAACATATCTTCCTCCTTCACGCAGGGATTTCGGATCAGGATGTCTAAGGCCAAGGCATGTTCAAGACCATAGAATCCACGCACGACATACTTGGCAAGCCGCTTCAGTGTTGCTGGGACTTCCGTCACAACATCTGGGTCTGTCATGTCAGGTGCTGGACTGCAGAGAAAAAAGTTTATATTAATACCCTTGATTTAATATTAATAGTTTTTGAACTCTGACTTAAAACAGAAAGGGGAAAATAAGATGATAACATATTAAGTCATACTAAAAAAAAGTATTTTTTGACAAGTTTTTGGAGGTAGAACCTTCTTCCTCAGGTCAGGAAAGGTTTTGTCTTTGAAAGCTGGTCAAAAAATTATTTTGTCTAATAAAAAAAAAATTTGCAACTTATCTTTGTTTTGATTTATATTACTCTTAAAATAGACTAACAACCACCATACTTAACCTAAAACAAGGAGCAGTAATTCGTTGTTAGAATCAGGAAAACAGTTATTTCTGTCACTACTGAACTCTAGTTTCATAAAGAATGAAAATGCTCCCCCCCCCAGCTCTAGTCTGGCAGTTTTATCACGATCCATCTTCTTACTGGACTACAGTACCATGAAAACAAACAGAACATAAAGCACAGTTATTTACCGTTATCCGGAGACAGCAAGCAAGCAGATATTCTCACATGTGGGTGACATCATCCATGAAGCTTAGTACAGACAGTGAAGTGCACCGGCACTTTAAAAATGAGGTCACTGTTGACACTGGCATAGAGATTAGTTTGAACATATTACCAAACTCTCTACACAAGTCATCAACTTGGGATTGGAAATTCTGTAACAATACCTGAGATTGAGTGGGTATCAATGTTACTGCAGGGCATCTTAGAGCAGGAGACCACGAAGAGGATGCATGCCCTATAAGAGACACCGCCTGCACAGACAGAGAGCGTCGATACTGAGGCTTGGCCTGCATTGAGGGTCTCGATGCTGATGAGGCCTGCGACGCTGGTTGGGAAGTAGGGGCTTTTTAGCAGGCTTCTCGAAGTGAGGTTTGATGTCGATGCCAAAACCGATGCAGGAACCAACCGGTGGTAGCGATGACAAAGATTTATCTGGCATACTGAGACCAAACAATTTCTCCTGCTTAAGTCGCCAGGCCTTAAGTGAACATTTTTAAAGAGTGGAACAACGAACAGGATTCCACCCGGTGTTCAGGCCCCAAACACTAGATACACTAGTTATGCGAGTCAGTGATTGAACTATGCCGCCAACACCGACAGCACTTCTTGAATCACATCAACGGCTTCAACATGGACAGAAAAACTTGACTGGCTAAATTAAATTCAATTTTGTTTACAAAAGAAAACTCACCGATCACAACTATAATTTCCCCCCCCCTAAAAGAGGGAAAAGGGGGAAGAAAAATGAAAGAAAAATAAGTCTTTTTTTGTCACGAAGATTAAAGAAACAAACAATAGGCCAAAATTAAATTAAATTAAAGTTGAAAAATGAACGCATGAGGGAAGGCAACACAGCTTCTAGAAACACAACTTCACTCCGTGGAAAATGAAGAACTGAGGTACTGCGAACCCTCGTTGGGCAAGAAGGCACTCGTGAATAAGCGGTAGCAGGCAGTCTTAAAGCATCTGAATTCTTAAAATGCTGGTGTACTTTTCACTGTCCATACCAGGCTCTGTGGATGATTTCACCCACATGTGAGAATATACTGCATGCTTGTCCTAGGATAATTCAAACACTGTAATATCACATATTTTTAACATATTCATAGGGGAGGGGTACAGTAGTTTCCTTTTGCTTAGTTCATTTAGCAAAAATTCCAGGGATTCAAAATACCAAAACATAAATCCTGATACTAGAAAAAAAGCTCACAATGTATATGAAGCTCACAATGTATATGAATTTTCTTGATTCCACTACATTTTGGTACCGAGAATGCTGGACTTTCATTTTTCTACAGTACCATGATCCTACATATCTAATCATTTTTCAGGATTTTTGATCCCCTCCCATAATTATCAAGATCTGTTATAGATGCATCCCAAATCTGACCATTAATGTAAGTCCATTCCCTCTGGCGGCTGTGAACTCTGCTTCTACAGCATCTCCTGCCAGACTGATAAGATACATCTTTATTTACATTATTATAAAACTAACTATTTTTAGTACATGTTGACAATCACCTAACTTATGGTGAAAGCATGTAACTGACATGTAATGCATGATGTAGTCCTCTAGATATACTGCTGCTGCAAATAAGATTGTTTTATTTGGAGAAAAGGGAATATTGTTATCCTTCAGTGTAAACTAAAAATAATTGCTGCTGCAGCAGCAGCTGCTACCATCATGGCATAATAAATATTTTCAGGACAAACAGCTGTTGCACAAAGCAGAGCAATAATCTACCATGTCAGACAGACCACTGCTTAACTTCCAGAACTCTATGCAGATAGGGAAGAGGGTAAATTAGATAAAAGCCTTAAGTATACTATATTTACAGCTTACAGTTCTTTTACATTTATCCTTACTTGACTTCTTCCAAAAGGAGACAGATGGAATCAGCACTCTAGCTTACTGGCTTCTTTGTGTATGTGTAAAATTGTTGGCAAGTCTCACTCATCCAGCATATATAAAATGATTTTAGCTATTTCTTTAATATAATGTGCTTCTTTTTAAAAGGCAAGTAGGTGTAAAGCACCTGAAAATGTGTAATTAGAACATATTGCTTTAAAGCAAGCTGAACCAAAATTCCATCCACCAAGCAAATTATGTATGTTCCATTGTTAGGAAGATCTCGGCATAATTGTTCTGACTAAGCAGCCACTTGAGCTTCTTGTAGGCAAGTTTCCATGAACCTCATACAGGTTGGAGAGACTGAAATTTCAAGGCTATGCTGAATTCATGCTACTTTGTATGGAAACTGTGTAAACAGTCCTCTATGTCCTGTAGGATTGAAGGGTGGTATATAAAGTGTTGTAGTAAACCAGTGTCTCATCAACTTTGTCGAGTTGCAGCACACTAAACGTAGTGATTGCGGCTTGAGGCATTCAGAAGTGCGCGGATATTGATATGATGACATCACCAGGGCTGTGGAGTTGGTAGATAAATCCTTAGACTCCAACTCCTCAGTTTCTGGTACCCACGACTCCGACTTCGGTACCCAAAATTGTCGCCGACTCCTCGAATCCGACTCCACAGCCCTGGTCATCATGTCAATGTCCGCATATGCGCAAAGGCCCTCCAGATGGGCCCTGAGCCACCAGTGCGTGTGTGTGTGGGGGGGGGAGGGGTGTTGGAAGAGAAGACATGTGGAGAGGAGATGTGCTGGCGCCAGCTGATTACCTACGATCTACCCGGGGAGGGGGGGGGGAAATGGGCTGCCGCTAAACTTATCGCAGCAGGGAGAGTACCCAGTGGCCGTGTCTACTTACAACATAGGCCATCGTTTTGCTGACCTACATTGTACACGTCTCCCGCTGGCCTAGGGAGACGCGTATGGCCACCTAGATCCGCCCAAGGCTACTTCCTGGCCAAACCACGCTCACGACTAGCTTTAGATGAGCTTAGGCACCTCCCTAGGCTCCCAGAGGCGCCTCCAATGTAGGCGGCCTCTGGGAGGATTTTTTTTAGGACATGTGCGTCCCGATTGGCTGGTTAGGCAGTAGTTGGCTGCCTACAATCGGGATGTCATTTATAGAATCCGGGCCTAAGAGTCCAACTAGTTACATTTATTTTATTTATGTTTACATTATTTAACTACACTGTGTGCCTTTATTAATGAATATTTGCCTTTGATTGATCACATTTCTATAATAGTCTCCTAATGAAGCTTTTTTTTTTTTGCTCTATGTTGCTAGCAATTGTATCATTGATACACAGGGTTTTAATATTATTTGATGCACTTTGAAGCAGAGCATCTTTTGGTGCTTTTTATCTGCCCCCTTTTACGTTTCATATGTCATTCTGAGCATGCTCCTAGTTTTGCTTTCTGAGTGTTTGTGTTCACAGCCATTGCGAGTGTCCTGGAGCTCGGCGTTAACAGATCTTTCTTCTGTGATGTAAGCTTACCTTTTCATTTATTTATTTTGGGCTTTGGCTTCAAGCTACGAGTTAACATTTTTTATTTGAATTAGATTTACTGCTGCCTTTATTTTTGACTTTTACACTTCTCCCTCCATATTCGCGGTTTCAGCATTCGCGGTTTCGATTATTCACGGTTTTTAGTTTGCTGGCTCCTCCCCCCAAATTACATCAGTTTGCATAGAGAAATCGCTGATTCCAAGCACTTACAGAGAAAATCGATGATTCCCAGCACTTTCTTCACCGTGTTTTGCCTTTCCTTCAGGAACAGGCCAGGTCTCTCATCATGTTATTCATGGTTTCACCATATTCACAATGGTTTTTAATAGAAAACAGCGAACAACATATGAAAAAATTATTCACGTTTTTTCTGTATTTGCGGTTCTGTTAATTCCCTAGCACAGTGAATATGGAGGGAGAAGTGTACCTTGGTGTCCTTTGTGATATTTATTGTGTTCATTGTGTCTCTTTGACCCCTTGTTCCTATTATGGCTCAGGATGTTTTCATCTAAGCACACTTTTTAACATATCAGCACACATGGCAACCACGTTAAGTCTTGCAATTAGTTGCCGACGCACCACAGTGCTCTGTGCACCACTATTAGTTTTTCAATCTTGAAAAAGCTACTTCTCTTGATGTCTTTACCCCAAGCTTTTTTTTTAAGGTATGGTTTGTAATTGGCACACTACTGAATCGTGTTCTGTATTGATTTCTCTCTTCAAAGAGTAGTTTGCTTTTCTTTTGTTTCCAGTAAACGGTTTTTGGGTTTTTTTTTAAGGCATGTTGGATTTCTGGATTATTTATGTCATCACAAGCATAGTGACAGGTATCCTCCTTTATTTCAGCAGCTCTATTTTCTTAATTATAGATACAAGATCATTGATGCACCTCTTTGCATTTGGAATTTAAGAGTATTTTCACAAGTGAATTACATCAGTGATTCATTTTTGTGACAATGGATTATGTTTTTAGACCTATGTATATTTTCTTTTAACTGTTTATGAATTGTATTTTTATGCTTTTACATATTTGTCTCATATTTGGTTTTTTTATTTTAATGTTTATATATGGTGTCAGATTTGTCCTTGGTATGTTTCCAGTTGAGATATTTTTTAATGTGACCCCTCTGATTCATTCAGTGGTGCTACCCCCACCCCACCCCGGAATGGAGCCCTCGCCAGGGACACTCAGGTCACTAAGTGCCCTACCAGTGTTTGAGAGACCAGCCTCCTCCTGAAGGGCTTGTTTGACCATTTAGGTCAGGCTCTGTAGTCCAAAAGAGCCCCAGATTCCCTAAGGACCCCATCAAGACCCCTTCTCTGCAGGTGAACCCAAAGTGGGTAAAAAGACCCCCCCCCCCAAATGGGAACTGAGAGGAATCCTGCTGCTGAGAAATAGCAACAGAACAGAAAATAAACTGACCTTCAGGTTGCTTAAGTCTGAAATGGCCCATCGCCTTGGCCTTCTCTGTTGCTCACTCCTCAGGTGTCTCTACCAACCACTCCTACTCTCGAGTGCACTCTCCCCCTCCCCTTCCCCAAGACCATTCAAGCCTTTTTTTTTTTTTTTTTTTAAACATTGAAAATAGCCTTCACTGGAGAATAACTATAATCCAGGCAAAGCCAATTGTTTTTTTGTTTTTTAAATCTTTATTCATTTTTTGTGTTACAACAAGTGTTACAAATAAACTCAATAGAAACTTAAATACACACTTGACTAACTCATAGATTAATATCAAGTATAACATTAATATAATAATCCCCTGTCCCACCCTCCTTCCCAACCAATAATACATAAATCAATTTTATTGTACATTTTTAAATATTAATTTAGTATGTAATAATCAAAATTGAAAAACCCACCCCATTTCCCTCTTAACAATTATCTTATCATGGGAAAAGTTCATTAGAGAAATCATGTTAACGGTCTTCAGATGTTTCCAGTGTTATTTATGGGAAAAATTATCCTTCTTTACAAAAATCGGTTAATGGTCCCCATATTTTTTTAAATTTATTCATGTATCCTTTGTGTGTTGCAATAGCGAGTTCCATTTTATATATGTGGCATACCGAATTCCACCAGAACATATAGTTCAATCTATCATGTTGTTTCCAATTGAATGTAATTTGTTGTATTGCAATTCCAGTTAAAATAAATAAAAGTTTGTTATTACTGGATGAAATTTGGCTTTTTGCTCTCATAGTTGTTCCAAATAATATAGTATCATATGTCAAGGCTACTGGATTTTCTAACATTCTGTTAATTTGGGGCCAAATTGATTTCCAGAATGATAGGATAAATGGACAAAAGAATAAAAGATGATCTAATGTCCCAATTTCAATATGACAGTGCCAGCATCTATTAGATCTTGAACTATCTATTTTTTGTAAACGAGTAGGGGTCCAAAAAGCTCTATGAAGAAGAAAAAACCAAGTTTGTCTCATAGATGCTGACACCGTACATTTTAGCCTCCAAGACCAAAGTCGTGGCCATTGAGATGCACTAATTTGGTGTTTTATCTCAATGCTCCAAATGTCTCTAAGACCATTTTTTGGTTTTTTATTTATATATCCGGATATTAATTTATACCACTGTGCGGCTTTGTGACCTATTGAGTCCATCTGGAAACATAAGAATTCCAAACTGTGATATTTAGCGAGATCTTTCCATTCAGGGAACCCTTTCTGAATAGATTGCTTCAATTGCAACCATTTAAAATATTGTGTTTTATTGAGACCAAATTTTTGTTGCAATTGTGAAAACTCCAGCAATTTATCATTTTTAATTACATCATCCAAAGTGCGAATGCCTGCTATCATCCAATGTTTCCAGATGACTTTAAAACCGCCAATTTTGATCTTGGGGTTTAGCCATATAGTTTGGTTGGTTGATTTACTAATTGGAATTTGAGTAAGATTACTTATGTATTTTAGAGTTTTCCAGGTATCCATAAATATTTTATGATCTTTGTATAACCTTGGCATTTTGATACTAATTACATGATTAAGACGTAATGGAAACATAAGCCTCCATTCTAGCCAAAACCAGTCTGGAATATTATCTGTGGGTTCTGGGAGGATCCAATACATACCATGACGTAAGATATAGGCTTGATGATACCTATAAAAGTTGGGAAAATTTACCCCTCCCTCTTTAATTGGTTTTTGTAATGACGCTAGAGCAATTCTTGGTTTTTTATTAAGCCATATAAATTTTGTCAAAGTCCTATTTATTTTTGTATAAAACGAATCTTGAAAGAAAACTGGTATCATCCCCATTTGGTAACATACTACCGGTAAAATCATCATTTTTACAGTTTGTACTCTTCCCCACCAAGATAAATGCAAAGGATTCCATTGCTCACACATTTCTGTTACTTTTTGTAATAAGCATTTTTCATTAATTTTCATTGTTTCATCTACTGTTTTTGTTATCAAAATTCCAAGGTATTTAATATATTCTTCCTTCCAAACAAAAGGGAATGTATCAAATAAACCTTTTGTACAATGTATATTTAGTGGAAGAATTTCTGATTTATTCCAATTAATTTTATATCCTGAAAAATTTCCAAATTTCTCAATCAATTCAAGTAGATGTGGAATGGTGGATTCTGGATTCTTCAGATATAGTAATAAATCATCTGCGTAAGCAGATATCTTATATTCTTTATCTGAATGAGGTATACCCTGTATCTCCTTAGCTTGTTTGATAGCTAATATTAAGGGTTCTAAAACAATATCAAACAGCAAAGGGGATAAGGGACATCCTTGTCTAACTCCTCTCTGTAGATTAAATTTTTCTGAAAACGTATTATTAATATATAGTCTAGCAGAAGGGGAGCTATACATTGTTTGTATCATTTGTATAAATCCAGGACCTATACCAAACCATTCCATTGCTTGATACATAAAAGGCCATTCTACTCTATCAAAGGCCTTTTCTGCATCTAATGAAATTGCAAAAGTAGGTTCATTCATTTTCTTTGTTAAATATAACATATGGAATGTTAATCTGGTATTATGAGATGAATGTCTTTGAGCAACGAATCCTGTTTGATGCATACCTATTATATGGGGGAGAGCTTTAGCTAATCTTAGCGCAAGTATTTTTGCTAATAATTTTCCATCTACATTTATTAAAGATATTGGTCTATAGTTTGATACCAAAGTGGGATCTTTATTGGACTTTGGCAAAACAATAGTCAAAGATTCTGCTATAGTGCCTTTAATACAACCTTTATTGAGTTGATATTGATAAAGATTTAATAAATAGGGTAATAAAAAGTTTTGAAATGTTTTATAAAATTCCACTGTATATCCATCACCACCTGGAGCGGATCCAACTCTAAGAGACTTCAAAGCTGTTCCTATTTCTTTTTGTGATATTGGTTCTTCCAAACTTCGTTTTATATGTTCAGGAATTTTTGGACCCTCTAACATTTTTAAAAATTCAAAACCATCTTTTTCTTTATTTAGATAATTTTCGGAAGAATAAAGAGATTTATAGAATTTTAAGAATTGTTTTAAAATAGGTTCAATTTGTGTATATGTATTTCCATTTTCATCTTTTATTGCTATTAATTTTGTTTTTCTTTTTTTCGCTTTAAGATAGTTTGCCAATATTCTTCCTGATTTGTTTGAATTACCATAGTACAATGTTTGTTGAGAAAATAAATCTTTCCTAATCATCTTAGATGAGATTTCATTATATTTACCTTTTAATTTTAATAATTCTTGTTGAATAGAATATTCCCATTTTTCTATAAGTTTTGATTCTAAATTTTTAATCTCTTTTTCTAAGATTAAAAATTGTTTTTTAATTTGTTTTTTTAGAAAAGCCGAATAAGAAATTATTTGTCCTCTAATGGTTGCCTTAAAGGCATCCCATAGAGTTTCTCTGTTAATATCATCTTTATCATTTATTTGAAAAAATTCTTTCATTTTTGTTAGAAGATTTTCACAAAAATTTTTGTCAACCAACAATGTACTATCCATTTTCCAAATTGGTCTGTTATTATTTTGATCTGTAGTTTTAATTTTGATCCAGACTCCACCATGGTCAGATAGAATAATTGGATCAATGGCTGCTTGTGTCACTTGATGTACAAGATGTTTTGAAGTAAAGATATAATCTATTCTTGAAAAAGAATTGTGAACATGAGAACAGAAAGAAAATTCCCGACCATCAAAATGAAGTATTCTCCATATATCTATTAAATCGCAAGATTGAATCAAATTATCTAGTCCCATAGATTTCATAACTCTACCTGGGTTTTTATCTAATAAAGGATCCATTACAGCATTGAAGTCCCCTGCTACTATAAGATTTGAAGTAGCCAGTGGTATGATCAGTTGTTGAAGAGTTTTAAAGAATTCATTTTGGTTCGAATTAGGGGCGTATATATTGATTAACGTCATGGTAGTATTTCCCATATTCATTTCCACCATTATCCATCTTCCATGATTATCTGAAGCTTTTAGTTTAAATGAAGCAGAGCATTTTTTGTTAATTAAAATAGCAACACCTGCCTTTTTCCCTATAGCTGGTGAGAAAAAACACTGTTTGACCCATCCTCCTTCTAGCTTTTTAGATTCTATATGTGAGAGGTGGGTCTCTTGTATAAGGCATATATCAGCATCTTGTCTCTTTAAAAATGATAGGGCTTTTTTCCTTTTTATCATATGATTTAGACCGTTAACATTTAAAGACATAATTTTAATATCCATTTATTTTTAAATTTTCAGGTATTAAATTATGTATATTTCCCCAATGTTTTAAGTATTTCATTTCTCTTTTTTCCTTTATTCCCATGATTTCCTTATATATTTCCCTTTTATTCCCTCCCATCCCTCTTATCCCTCCCTTCCCCCCCTTATTAATTACGAAAACTTGGATACGCAGGTTGAGGTTAGATTTAGATAACTCCCACAAGCTATTAATAATTATCTTAAGTGCTACCATTTTTTCCCCTATTTTTGTATATTTTCTTTTATTTTATTATTAATTATAAGAATAAATAAAAAGTTTTCATTCTTATGTATTGAAAGATTATTTTCTGTATTTGTATATCTTTAAATCCATAAGAATGATTATATTAAATCAATTATATCTAATAACATTTCAATTACTATTCATTTCTTTTCAGGTGGTAGAACATAAAATTTGCGTTTCAGATTTATTCTTTTCATATATTTCGTATTGAAATACATTTTAATGTATCTGAAACGCAAAATTAAACCTGAAGTACCACCTTTAACCTGAAATACAACAAACCAATCACTTCATCTTTTTTTTTTTTTTTTTTTTTATAATATTCTTTGTGATTGAAGGATGATTTTCTTTCTCACTATTACTCTGCTTTCAAAATTTCGGATTCAATCAGTACATTTTTAAGTTTGTTGAAGAAAATTTCTTCGTCGTCATTTGAGTTCGGAGATGTGTTTCAAATCATTTACGTTCCTGCCATTCAGTTTATTCTATTTATTCTGAATAATTTTTATATTTTTCAGTTTTCTTGTTTTCTATGGAGAATGTTGCTAGTTGTTTAAGTCTTTAATTTGATCCTTGTGTGTTCTTTTTCCATTGCTTTCCGTTTTGATCTATCTTTAATCGTCAATAGACTTTAGTATGAACCCATTAATTGTTCTTTAGATTGTCATAGGTTGCTCAGTTTGATTTATAAATTCCTGTAGTTTTTCTGGATCTGTAAAGTTTTGCGTTTTGTTAGCAACGGTAACCTTCATAATTGCCGGGTACAGGAGCCCAAATCTAGCTCCTAGAGATCTTAGTTGTGGTCTCATGTCTAAGAATTGTTTTCTTTTTTTTGCTGTTTCTTTTGCAAAGTCCGGGACAATGTATATTTTTGAATCTTGGCATTTAAGGTTTTTGATTTCCTTGGCTAATTGGCATATTTCAATTGCTTGTTGGTGTCTTAAAAGTTTGAAAATTAAAGTTCTTGGACCTGTTTGAGTGTTATTTCTTTGTGTTGGAATCCTATGGGCTCTTTCAATTTCCAGTTCCGTTTTAAATTTCAATGGTAGTATTTTAGGTAGAAATTTTTCAAGAAATGCAATCGGATCATTCTTTTCCACTCCTTCAGGTAATCCGATTATTCTTAAATTATTCCGTCTTTCACGATTCCGGCTGTCTTCAAGATTTTTTTTTATCTCTGTTATTTCTTTCCATATAATTTTGCTGTGATTCATGTCTGTATTTAATTGTTCTGTAATATCTTCTAATGTTGAAATTCTATTCTCAGTAATGTCCACTCTTTTAGTTAGGATTGCAGCATCTTCCATTGCTTTTTGTAGTTTTTTGTTACTATCTAAGACAATTTCTTTTATTTGTCTTAGTTCTTCCATAACATCCAGATTTTTTTCTGTTGGTAATGGGATTTTAGAGGGTGTACCTGGCTCAGGTTTCGACCTCTTATTGCTTCCTGATGTTCCAGCTCCTAAGTCAGCTTTATTTTGTTTAGTTGAAGTCATATTTCAATATATATTTTAGTTTCTTTAAAATATTTGGTAGTAATTCTTTTTAATATATTTTTAATATATTTGCTTATAAGGAGCTATTCGTTTATCCAACCATTCAACAAAGCCACTCCCCTTTTTTTTCAGTATTCTTAAAGCAACTGTAAGTTATTTGTCTTAGGCTCTATTGCAGACTCTTGTTAGCATCTATCCTGAAAAAATTTGCAGCCTTCTTGTTCTAGCTCTCCTCTTACAAGCCCAATCGCAGCTTTTACTGAGGAGAGCAATATTCCATCCAATATGTTTACTTTAATCTTTCAATGTGGATGTATATGTATTTCAGTGTCTCTCAACTGTCACAACTGTCTCAATGTCACTTTTCTTCAGGTCAAAGAAATTACCAATCCTTTTATTTGACCTTCCTCAGAGCCCAAAAACCTATAGTCTCTTATATCTGAATCTCTTGAATTATAGCAGGAGAGATTAACATTTATAGTAATCCTTCAGTTTATTTTTGAAGTTGGCAGCAAGGAAATAGTTAAATAAAAAAAACCGTTGCCAAGTAGCTTTTACTGCAGATCTCTCTTCATTTCCAGCAGAGGACAGCTATTTCAAAGCCCATTCCCTGATTTAAACAGGCATCAGGCATTTCAAAAAACTAATCATTGTCATTAGGCAGATCCAGACTTTGTAGAAATTTCTTTTTTTTTTCCGATTCAAGATGGCCGCGGTCGTGGTGCACCGAGCAACTGCCTGTTAACCCCCACCTTCGGGAAATCTTTCCTCTTGCTCTCTGCCAGAGATCGTGCTAAAGAGGAGGGGAAGGAAAGCCTCCCTGGCCTCACGGCTTCACTGGTAATTCCCTGGTAATTTTTAAAAGTGAATCTTGTTGCCTCTGCCAGGGGGACCCAATCTTGCCGATTTTGCTGTTTTTTTTTCAGCGGAGACCCGATCTTACCGGCTCTGTCAGCAGGGATCTGATATTGCCACCTTTATCAGCGGGACCTGATCTTGCCGGCTTTATCTGGGGGACCCGATTTGCTATTTTTGCCAGCGGAGACCCGATCTTACCGGCACTGTCAACAGTTGAGACGGATTCAGCCCTCCACACCTCGTTTCTCAAATAACAACTAGCACAGATTTTTTTTCGATCCAAGCAATCGCGGCGCTCCGAGCAACCGCCCGCAGAATCCCACTCGGGAAACCTCTCCTCCGGCGCTTCACACCGCCGAACTCAGATCGTGCCAAAGGGGAAAGGAAGCCTTGAATCAGTCTCCTCAGGCAATATCCAAGACGGACTCATCCCTCCACACCACACCTCATCTCCCGGAAAGAAAAACGGCACTTTAACTCCCAACTCTCACTCAAAACGGCACCCCTTTCTCTCCCACTCGATTTAAAGAGGAAAACTTTAATTTAAATGTAAAATCTTGTTTTTTTTGTAGTTTTTTTCTTGAAAATTAAGCCTGTTTATATGGAGCTGTTTCTTCACCCAACCGTCATCGTTCGCGTCCAAGCCACGCCCCCTCAAAAAGCCAATTGTTTGTTTTACAATTCCTGGGAGAAACCCGGGGGGATTTCACCCAAACAGGGTAAGCAGGCAAGGAAGGATGGGGATGGGAATGGGAACTGAGTCAAAAGCCTCACTTAGAGGATGCTAAGAAGCGTGACTGGAGGTAGTAGTGTCATGCTCATTGCTTGATCAGATCTAGTGCTGGAACTGGATGACCTGGAAGTGGATGTCAGGTTCAATAAACCTGTGCAGCTGTGGCCAGCAAGGCAAGGGACCAGAAGCATCAAACAGCACAATCTACAACTGTTGAGGTAGAGAAAAACTGGATCTTTCCAGGGAGTAACACCATTTCATACTGGTGAGATCACTGGTACAACTCTGTTTTTTTCTTTACCCCCATCTGCTGATAGAAGGGGATAACACCCACTTGTGTAGAACAGCATAGCTAGATGCTAAGGAAAATGAGACTAACTCAAACTGGATGTATGAATGCATATGTACATACAATATGCATATGCCTATACATACATTCCCCCCATAACAAAACCAAGTAAGAAAGAATTTGATGTCTTAACTTATGATATAATAATAACTTGGAGGTAGATGACCAAGTTCACACTCTGCTACTGTCATTCACTCTGAAGTGGCCTTAGGAAATTATTGCAGAGCAATGGCATACTAGTTTTTAATTTAACTTAATGTGGCCTGCCTATGCTCTGTACCTTGTTTGACAGTATATCCCTATACTATACTGTAGCCCTTCTCAATTACCACAGCTATTCTATATGCTACTGAACTGGAGTACACGTTCCACAACACCTACTGTCACAACTATGGGCTTCTTTTACTAAGCTGCAATAGAGTTTTTAGCACGCGCAGAATTTTAAAACCCATGCTACGCGGCTAGAACACCAGCTCAATGCTGGCGTTAGCGTCTACCGCGTGCGGCAATTCTGTGCGCGCTAAAACTGCTATCGCAGCTTAGTAAAAGGAGCCCTATGACTTCAAGCTGGTACTAGAAATAACTGACAGCCAGCATCCCCTACTCAGGCAGACAATGCCTCCCTGTGACTAAGCCACACATAGGTGACTCACTCTCCATTAATTCATTGGGTGAATTTATTATATAAAAGACAAGTCTGCTATGTATATATTTTCAAAGGACTATGCAGACAAAAGAATCTATTTCAGAGTTAACTAACGCTCTTACAATTTCTTGCGCTTTTTTCATCTGTAATTTTCCAGGCCATGGCCAAGCTACAGCTGTAAAAGATTTACACGGAGAAAGATGATAGCAAGAGAGAACCTACTATAAAAATCTCAGAATCCGTATTAGTTGCAAAAAAATAAACAGGATACTAAATAAAAGATCATGAATAAATGTTTATCTTGTTGAAAGGTCTGTTTTGGATCTCATGTCCTCTAAGTTGAAATTAAATCTTACCTTAATAAATTTTCTATCCTTTAGTTGGCTGCATCATTTGGAACAAGCGGGTATTATCCTTTCCTACCAGCAGATGGAGGTAGAAAAAACAGATGATGTCTTTCTGGTGATCTCATTAATTTTCTCTACCTCTGGACAATGACGATGATAAATTCTGTCACCATGTCATTCTCTAAAGCAATGGTAGGTCTCCCTAACCTAGCTCCTTGCTCTGTTGGCTATGGTCACACAGCGAAGTTGAGCCTAGTGATTGCTCCCAAGTTCACCGTTATCCCCAGTTGTGCTTCATTAGTGTCCAACTGGTGAGTTATTGACTCGGCCCCATAGGGCCTTGCCAGAGGGGTCCCATTCCCCTCCCCTTACCTGTACACCCTGCTTGCATGTTATTCCCTCAGGCTCCTCTGCAGCCTTCTTTGTCTTGATTCCCTGATATAGGGAATAGAACTGTAAAGCAGTCTGCCTTTGCAGCCTTGAAAAAGAAGTAAAGCAGTCTGCCTTTGCACCCTTGAAAAAGTAAAGAAACTTATTTGAACATATCCATGTGCATAGGGGGATGGACGATACTCCAGAGCCCCGGGTCCAAATTGGTCCGAGTGATAAGCAAGGCTGCAACAGCTGGCAGAAGTGATGGAGTTTCTGATTTCAGGAACAGCTTAAGGGAGATCAAAGGGGGTGTCAGGGGAGCAGGGGGCATATCCACGGTTCCTTGCACAGAGGCACTGGGACATGTGTTCCTGTTTTTGGTGGGAGTGGCAGCCATTTTGTTTCACACATTTTTTTCTCCTGTTGCAGGTTTCTCTCCCACCCACCCTGGGTCTGTCAGTGAATTGCCAAAGAAGACACAAATTTGAATCAATGGAACTGTTGTACTTGTTATGAACTACATGGATTAATTTTGACCATTTTTGATGGGTGTTTGCATGTTCAATTTTTGATGTTTTACAGCATGATCAATTTTGATATGGATTTTTATACTCATTGGTTTTATGGAAATAAGATATAATCAATGGATTGGGTTTGATTGGATAATTTGTTAAATGTTTGCACTTGCACCTTATAAACCTTTTAGCTTTTTTGAGCATTTTTTTAGCACCTCAGCACTTTACAACTTTTGAGTCTTGGGAGACAGTTAAGGGCTAGTTCTTCTGGAAAAAATGTTTTATTGCAATTGATGTATAATCGGACAATGTGATGTATGAGGCCGTCCTTATTTAGACTTATGGTCTAGTGCTAGTCACTAATGAGTTTTTGCCTGAGCCAGTCTCTCATGTGGTATCACATGAGAGACTGTCCATTATTTAAAGTCAATTTTACTGTTCTTTATTATATTTTTTCTAAATACATTTGTCTAACGTTTTTTCCACAAGAACCAGAGTTCTGTCCAGTTGATTCTTGGGGAGGAAGAATGCCATGTAGGATCTTGAATATTAGGCAGGTACATTTAAAGTGAACTCTAGAACTCACTGGAAGCTAGTGAAATTTTGACAGAAGCAGGGAGACATGATCGAATTTACTTTTTGCGAAGATCAACCTAGCCGCAGTGTTCTGAATCCGCTGAAGTCTTTGAAGACTTTTATTAGTTAGACTTAGATAGATGGAGTTACAATAGTCCAGTCTGGAAAGAATGATTGATTTTACAAGGACAGCAAAATGTTGTTGGCGAAAGCAGGATCTCACTTTTCTCAACATGTGAAGGCTAAAAAAACATTTTTTTACCAGAGAGTTGAGATGGTCATTGAAGGAAAGTGTAGAGTCAATAATGATGCCCAAAACTTTGCTTGAGAATTCAATCTGCAGTGTGAGACCAAAAGATAGTGAAATGAGTGTAGGTAGCTGATCTAATCTGTAGTTTTGTTTTGGACTCATTCAGCTTCATTTGTACAGTGAGGGCCCCGGATTGGAGTTTCATTATGCAAGCTGTTATATTTTCAGAGAGGTTAGTGAGGTGCGAATCTATCTCAAGGAGGACAAGCATGTCATCTGCATATGTATATAGTATTTCGAAGAGAGATAGATAGAAGAGTTTCAAAGAAGACATATAGATGTTGAAAAGAATAGGGGACAGTTATCCCTGTGGGACACCACGTAACGGTGCCATTCATGTTAACAGTGTAAGAGTGGGATCGTAAAAATTTCAAGAACCAGTCTAAGACTGTGGAATCAATGCATATCTCAAAAAGTTGGTAAATTAGGATATCGTGGTGGACAACATCAAAGGCTGCAGATAGATCGAATTGTAGTAGGATAGCAAACTTATTACAAGATTGAAGTTGTTGAAACTTTGAGATTAATGAGGCTAGTAGGGATTCGGTGCTGAAATTGGGTCTGAAGCCATATTGGCAAGGTAACAGAATGGAGAATCTCTCTAAGAAAGATGAGAGCTGAGTGGATATAATAGCCTCAAGCATTTTGGTCAGGAGAGGAATATTTGCTATAGGACGATAGCTAGAAGGGAAGGATGGGTCTAGATCAGCTTTTTTCAGTAATGGGGTCAGAGCAATGTGTCCCATTTCTACAGAAAATAGGCCTGATAGTAAGGCAGAATTGATAAGTCTGGTGAGAGATGAAATAGCCTGCGTGATAATTTTCTTGTATAGGTAAGAAGGAAACGGGACCAGGACATATTTGCAGGACCTTAATTTGTGGCACAGTTTAGAGACCTGGGCTTCAGATACATGCCCAAACCGCACCTGAGAGCGACAAACCCCGCAACAGGATGGGGCTCTGGATTCATCTGCTTTGACTAAAGAAAAGAAAATTATCAGGTAAGGACATAATTTTACCTTCCTTGTCATCAACAGCAAATGAATCCAGAGACTAGTGGGATGTACAAAAGCAGTCCAAATGTAGGGAGGGAAATAAACAAGCTAAACCTCATAGCACATGTGACCAGCAGCAATCCTCGCCTGAGAGCACCACTTTGTGGAATTCACAACTACAGTGCTCCTCCATGAATAGTACAAGTTCAAGGCAGCATCCCATCATGACAAGAGATCTAACTGAAGCCCTCTCAAAGAACAAAGACCATAGGGCTCCCACAGGAAGCAAACTGCTGTCCCAAGCCAAGAAGAATGCCATAGGATAGGCAAGGCAACCCCTTGTAGCCAGACACTATTCTGTACCCGGGCAATGAAATGTCAAGTGGCTTTCCCAAAGTCCCAACGAGAAACAGTGGCAACCTCAGGGCACTGAGGTAGCTGGTCCAACCTCTAGACCCCACCTCGACATGGATGAACCAAGAAGGAGTGTAAAGAAGAAACTCTGAGCAAAAGAGAAAGAGCTGCACAATAGCCCGCAACTAACCTAGCCACAGCTGTCAGCCAGCTGGCACTAAACAAGGTACAGTCTGGCCATAAGCGAAATGGTGCCCTGGCCAAGGCCAACCCACTGCCCACACGGCGGTGACTGAGGATGGCCTGTCTGAGGTGGCAAAGGCAGCACTTCCGGCGTCCCTCTTCCAAGAGGAGAAGGACTGACAGCAGTGGTGATGGCAGCAGCAGCGGTAGCCCCCTCCCCTAAGCCATGTCAGGAGGGAAAGGCCTTGCCTGATTGTCCTTAGGGCCTCCTACCGCCAACTGCTACTCAACCTAGCTGCAACAAGTGGACTCCGGCAAAGCACAGGTTCCATGACACCACACTCACCCATACTGCAACAGCCAACCCAGACCGGGAGCAGGAAGCATCACAGAATGCTGACAGTCTTCAGCTCACCTGCACTGGGAACCGCGACTACCCGCCCTGCCAAAGCTCATGAAGAGCAACGGGGGCCCTGTAGGCCTTCCTTATGCAGGAAAGGCGTTAAAAAAACTCCTCCTACTAGTGCCTCTCTGAAGAGAACGGCGACCTCTGTAGCTCCACGCCCACAGAATGAATGAGCTTATGGGATTTAGGTATCCGGGTTCTACAGATGGGGAGAGTGGGGAAGGGACCTGGGAGAGCCCAGGTGTTGCCCCCCAAAGTTGGCACTGTATAGCAAACATCCTGCAGCTTAACTGAGGCCTGAGCCACAAGAATATTTCTCCGCTGGGCCTGAGCCACCGGAATATCTCTCGCTGGGGCCTGAGCCACCAGAATCTCTCTCAACTGAGGCCTAAGCTACAGGAATATTTCTCCTCTGAGGCCTAAGCCACAGGACCAGGAATATGTCTCTTTTCTGATCCAGGAAACTGAAGCCAGTAGCTGCCAAGCCTGGCTCGAAATCCACAGCAGAATCCAGGAGCTGTGAGGAACCCATCCATCAGCCTGCTGGAGAGAGAGTATACTGGTTGGCCAGGAGGCTGTGCATCCAAGATATACCTGAGGACAACTCAGTACTCTCTATCTCCACCTGCTGGTTGATGGATGTAATCCCATTAGTCTCTGGATTCATCTGCTGTTGATGACAAGGAAACATATTTAAGAGATGGACCTTGCTCAGTAGAACTTACAATCTAAATTAAACAGGACAATTAGGTGCTTAGGGAGTTTCTCAGGGTGTTTAGGGTGAAAGGGTTATGAGTTAAATGCAAATAAAATGGAGGATAAAAAAAATACCTAGGTGGCAGCAAATGAAAGCTTGCGGCACTAGATGTTTGCTATTGGTCTCAAGTTAGTTGAAAGACTAAAACAGGAGCAAAACTACTGGGATAAAAAGAAAGCATTGTAAAATTCACATTGCAATAACATGGGAATTAATCTCTCATTAATTTTTAAAGCTGCTAAAAACAATTTAAAGTAAATTTAGAAGATAAACAGTTGAGACCAGGTTAGTTGGATGCTCAGAGCAAATAAATCAAACCTGTAGTCAGATATTTCATCCAATTTTCTGGTAAGCTGATTGTTAATATTGTTAATGCCAATTTTAATATCATTCATTCCCTAATCGCAAACACTTTTTTTTTGTTGATTTTCCTCCATCTCTATATTCACTGCAAGCTACTTTTCTTCTGCTGCTTTTTTGTTATTACCTATATTGTAAATTATACCATCCTTTCTGTTCTTCTCAAATGCTATAAAACATCTGAATGCAGGTGCAACTCTCTCTTCATTATGGATATACTGAAGGAGACCAGCTTGTGGACCTCAAGGACTAGTTGTGAATACCACAGCTATACTTTGATATTATTAAGTTTCTATTTCCAGTTGCAATAAACAAGGTCTTTTTTATATTCAATCTATTTTACAGCTGATTGCGGCATAGCTAACTCTGCTACTTCTCATTTTCAGTATGGCCAGCTTTACTTTCTTTACTGCTTGGTCTCTCAATTTATTCTGTCTCCCCCAGATAAAGTATAGTTATGTCTTACCTTATAATTGTCATTTCTGGATTCCTGCCACACTAGTGGGAATATATTCTTCCTCCAGCATGGTGAGACAAAACAAATAATTGTTGGTTTTTCACAAGCTGTCTCCATAACCAAGCCCTTAGATCTCTTACTGTCTATTATTCAATGTTTATTTTCATATATCCAAACATTCATCTTTATTTTTTTTTAAAGTACGTTGGGCAACCTGTGGGGCCTCCATTTCTTACCCCAGGAAGCTTTTGGTAGGTTCCTGCACTGGTCTGGCAGAAGGAGTGGTAGAGCGAGATTAATTTCTTACCTTGATAATATCTTTTCCAGTAGATAGGAATGGTATGCTAAACCTTAGGTACTCTGTTCATTCTCATGAACATAATGCAGAAGAAAGATGTCAATCATAACTTTTGAAACCTCTTCCTCCCAGGAGTCGGCTGCCCCATTCAGTTTGTTCCAAAGCATGCAAGAGCTTTAGAGTAAAAGCCAGGAGAAGGAGGGACACGGGGAACTCCCCGAAACAAAGGTTCTGATCTATTCATATAACAATATAACAGTCAATAATGACATTGTAGAGCTGAAGCCAAGATGGCATTGTAAGGTGAGAATGTGTGAACAATGCTCTCAGCGAAGTGGCCTTAGTAGGTATGGGGAAACAAAAGGCGAACCTCAAGCTTTACCCTCCAGCAACAGATGAACCTCCCCGGCTGAAATAGTCCATTTTGAAGGCTTGTGGGATTCGCCGTCCACCAATGGATACTGCGACTTTAGACGCTCCTGAAATTCAACAGGAGGAAGTTTGGAAGCGGTGTCATTGAGCCCTGCGCGGCCTTCCCCTCGACCCAGAGGCGATTCTTCAGCGTGTAGGGGTTACCTCCCTGCACAGAAGAGGAGCACAGTAGACTCACACATGCAGGGGATACCGCTGGCAATGTCATCTCCGGCTCCACAAAAAAGTGGAGCAGTAATGGTGAACAAAAATCTTCAGTGGGGGGAGCCCCTGCCATCTACCATCTCGGCTTTGGAGCAGAGGGGATTAAAGAAACCAGCAGTAGTTACTCTTCACTCTCTGTGAAGTTTTGTCTCACATGGACCATTCCCTTCAGATACAATTTTAAAACTTTTCTGATAAATTATCTGACTTTGCAACACAGAAAGATGGTTTGGTTCAGCAACAGGAACAAGCAGCTATCAGAATAGATAACTTGGATACTCAAGTGCGGGAATTTACTGCTGCTGAAGTGAAAGAAAGGGGAATATTATACAGGAAGATGGACATCTGGAAAATCAAGTCAGAAAGAATAAATTACAATTTTTGACTTTTCCTAAATCCCCCTTTAATACCTCCTATAGAGATGCTGAGGAAATATTTTAGAGAGATTTTGTGTCTTCCTGAAGATAAACTTCCCCCAGTAGTGAAGGCCATTTACCTATCTATCTCCAAATTATCGTCTGGTAAAGGGGAAGAAAACCAAGAAGCCATTCAACAGGAATCTTTAATAAATGTGAAAGAATTTCTGGAATTGTCATTAGAATTAATTACCTTTAGAATGACTCTTAACTTTCACTTTAGAATTGGACCATAATATGGCATTGAGACTTTATTTTCGCTATATCTCAGCAATTTTTGGGATCATCAGTGCATATATTTCCTGATTTGTCTAGAACAGTGTATCTCAAACTGTGTGCCGCAGCACACTAGTGTGCCTCCTGAGATTTCAGGTGTGCTGCTACACACTGGGGAGGAGAGGAGAGGCGCCAGCACTGGCTGACTGCCTACAAGGACATGCCTCTCATGGAATTAACAAACGGATGGACAAAGGGGACCCCATAGACATCATATACTTAGACTTCCAAAAAGCCTTTGACAAGGTACCTCATAAACGCCTACTTCGGAAACTGAAGAACCATGGGGTGGAGGGAGATGTACATAGATGGATCAGGAATTAGTTGGCAGGTAGGAAGCAGAGGATAGCGATAAAGGACGAAGGCGATAAAGGACAAAAAGGTATCCTTCCGGAGATGGAAAAAGGACCCAACGGAGGAAAATCACCAGACACACAGGAAATGCCAAAAGGAATGTCACCGGGAGGTTAGAAAAGCAAAGGGAGAATACGAAGAGGGGCTGGCCAGAGAGGCAAAAAACTTCAAGGCATTCTTCAGTTACGTAAAGGGAAAGCGACCAGCGAGAGAGGAGGTGGGGCCGTTGGACGATGGGGATAGGAAGGGAGTGATTAAGGAGGATACAGAGGTAGCCGAGAGGTTGAACACGTTCTTCTCGTCGGTTTTCACGAGCGAAGACACATCTAATATACCGGACTCAGAGGAGCTCATGAGTGGGGAACAGGCTGAAAAATTGGATCACATAGAGGTAAGTAAGGAAGATGTCCTCAAACAGATAGACAGGCTAAAATGCGGCAAATCACCGGGCCCAGACGGGATCCACCCAAGGGTTCTGAAGGAACTAAGACAAGAAATAGCGGGCACAATCCAGCATGTTTGCAACCTATCCTTGAAAACTGGTGAGGTACCAGAGGACTGGAAATTGGCGAATGTCACACCTATCTTCAAGAAGGGATCGAGGGGTGACCCCGGGAACTACAGGCCGGTGAGCCTGACTTCAATTATAGGGAAGATGGTGGAAGCTATGATCAAGGACGGCATTTGCGAGCACATCGAGAAGAATGACCTATTGAGAACAAGCCAGCACGGATTCTGTAAGGGAAGGTCGTGCCTAACGAACCTTCTGTACTTCTTTGAGGGAATAAGCAGTCGGGTGGACAATGGGGAACCCATAGACATCATTTACCTCGATTTTCAAAAGGCTTTCGACAAGGTGCCACATGAAAGGCTGCTTAAGAAGCTGTGGAACCACGGGGTGGGAGGGGATGTGCACAGATGGATCAAGCACTGGTTGTCGGGCAGACTGCAGAGGGTCGGAGTAAAGGGTCAATATTCTGACTGGCGGGGAGTCACGAGCGGTGTACCGCAGGGGTCGGTGCTGGGGCCGTTACTCTTTAACATATTTATCAATGACCTGGAAAAGGAGTCAAAGTGCGAGGTTATAAAATTTGCAGACGATACCAAACTGTGCGGCAGAGTTAGGACCAGGGAGGAGTGTGAGGACCTACAAAGAGACCTGGACAAGCTTGAAGACTGGGCAAACAAATGGCAAATGCGCTTTAACGTGGACAAATGCAAGGTCATGCATATAGGGAAAAAGAACCCGTTGTTCAACTACAAATTGGGGGGGGTATTGTTGGGAGACAGCAGACTTGAGAGAGACTTGGGTGTGCTGGTGGATGCATCACTGAAGCCATCTGCTCAGTGCGCAGCAGCCTCGAAAAAAGCCAACAGGATGCTTGGCATCATAAAGAAGGGCATAACAACCAGAACACGGGAAGTCATCATGCCATTGTATCGAGCGATGGTGCGTCCGCATCTGGAATACTGCGTTCAGTATTGGTCGCCGCACCTCAAGAAGGACATGGCGGTACTTGAGAGAGTCCAAAGGAGAGCAACGAAAATGGTAAAAGGGCTGGAACACTGCCCATACGCCGAGAGGTTGGATAGGCTGGGGCTCTTCTCTCTGGAAAAGAGGAGGCTCAGGGGAGATATGATAGAGACCTTCAAGATCATGAGGGGCATAGAGAGGGTGGATAGGGACAGATTCTTCAGACTGAAGGGGACAACAGGTACGAGGGGGCATTCGGAGAAACTGAAGGGAGATAGGTTCAAAACAAACGCAAGGAAGTTTTTTTTCACCCAAAGGGTCGTGGACACTTGGAATGCGCTACCGGAGGAAGTGATCAGGCAGAGTACGGTACAGGGATTCAAACAGGGATTGGACGGATTCCTGAAGGATAAAGGGATCATGGGATACTGAGGGAGGAGCTGGGATGTAACACAAGTATAGAAAGCTAACCAGGTAATGAGTATAGAAACCAAACCAGGTCGTGCATGTGCAAGACCGGAGGGTTAGGACTTCGATAGGAAGACAGGACTTAAATGAGAAACCAAGGTGGCAAGGGAGCCCCCTCTGGTGATACAGACAGGTCGTGACCTGTTTGGGCCGCCGCGTGAGCGGACTGCTGGGCGGGATGGACCTGTGGTCTGACCCGGCAGAGGCACTGCTTATGTTCTTATGTTATGTTCTTATGATAGGAGTGAAGGGCCACTACTCAGACTAGAGGAGGGTCATGAGTGGTGTTCCGCAGGGGTCGGTACTTGGACCGCTGCTATTCAATGTATTTATAAATGATCTAGAAACAGGGACAAAGTGCGAAGTAATAAAAATTGCAGACGACACCAAACTATTTAATGAGGACTAAAGAGGACTGCGAAGATTTACAAAGGGACCTGAACAAACTAGAGGAGTGGGCAACAAGATGGCAGATGAAGTTCAACGTAGAGAAATGTAAAGTCTTGCACGTAGGAAACAGAAACCCGAGGTACAGCTACACGATGGGAGGGCTGTTATTGTGTGACAGTACCCAAGAAAGGGACTTGGAGGTAATAGTGGACAAGACAATGAAGCCGTCGGCACAGTGCGCAGCGGCCACTAAGAAAGCGAATAGAATGCTAGGTATAATCAAGAAGGGTATTACAACCAGAATGAAATTAGTTATCCTGCCGTTGTATCGGGCGATGGTGCGCCCGCATCTGGAGTACTGCGTCCAATATTGGTCGCCGTACCTAAAGAAGGATATGGCAATACTCGAGAGGGTTCAGAAAAGAGCGACACATTTGATAAAAGGTATGGAAAGCCTTTCATACACTGAAAGACTGGAGAAACTGGGGCTCTTTTCCCTGGAGAAGCGGAGACTCAGAGGGGATATGATAGAGACTTACAAGATCATGAAGGGCAAAGAGAAAATGGAGAGGGACAGATTCTTCAAACTTTCGAAAACTATAAGAACTAGAGGGCATTCGGAAAAATTAAAAGGGGACAGATTCAGAACCAATGCTAGGAAGTTCTTCTTCACCTAACGGGTGGACACCTGGAATGCGCTTCCAAAGGGCGTGATAGGACAGAGTACGGTATTGGAGTTCAAGAAGGGATTGGACAATTTTCCGAAGGAAAAGGGGATAGAAGGGTGGGGATAGAGGGTTACATACAGGTTCCTGGACCTGATGGGCTGCCGCGTGAGCAGACTGCTGGGCATGATGGACCTCTGGTCTGACCCAGCAGAGGCATTGCTTATGTTCTTATGAGAGGCATGTCCTGTAGGCAATCAGCCAGCAATCAACCAGTGCCTCTCCTCTCCAGCCCTCTTCCCTGCTGGCACTCTCCACTGGCGGCTCAGGGCTCATCTGAAGGGCTTCCGTGCATGTGCAGACATCAACGTGATGACATCACACATGCGCATTACATCATTTTGGCAACGTCATGACTTCCGGGTGCCTCAAGCCACAGCCACTATGTTTAGTGTGCCGCGGATCAAGAAAGTTTGCGGGACACTGGTCTAAAACAACTCAGGCTAGAAGAAGAGAATTTCTGGGGTATAAACCCAGAGTTCTTGGCCTGGGGGCTCTTTTTTGTTAAAATTTCCTTGTCGATATTTTGTTATACTGGATGGAAAGAACTTTTTGTTTACAGATTTCAAACAACTAGATTTTACATTGGCAAAGGAAAATCATATAGTACCGTATTTTTCAGACCAAGACACACTTTTTCCACCCCCAAAAAGGGGGTGAAAAAAGGGGTGCATCTTATGGATCGAATACACTGTGCATCCCACCCCACGGTACTTTTTTTAGTGGCAGTGGTCCAGAACAGTCTCCTGGACGGCTGCCTTTGTCTTAAAAGAGTAACACACAATACAAGAGCGCGACCGTTGCGCTTCCTGCCTGGTCACGCTGCTCTGTGATTGGCTGCAGTCTTCAAGTCTTCTTATATCCTTTGACATATACGGTCTCCAGAATTGAACACAATACTCCAAGTGGGGCCTCACCAACAACCTGTATAGGGAATCAACACCTTTCTTCTGGTGGTTAAGCTTCTCTTTATACAACCTAGCATCCTTACAGCCACCGCCTTGTCAAACTGTTTCTTTACTTTCAGATCCTCAGATACTATCATCTCAAGGTCCCTCTCCCCATCCGTGCATATTATCCTCTTACCTCTCAGTACATATGTCTTCCTCGGATTTCTGCTCTCCAACTGCATCACTCTGCATTTTTCCGCATTGAATTTTAGTTGCCCATTAGACCAGGGGTAGGCAATTCTGGTCCTCGAGAGCCAGAGCCAGGTCAGGTTTTCAGGATCTCCACAATGAATATGTATGAGATGGATTTGCATGCAAATCTTGAGATGCAAATCTATCTCATGCATATTTATTGTGGATATCCTGAAAACCTGACCTGGCTCCAGCTCTCGAGGACCAGAATTGCCTATCCCGGCATTAGACCATTCTTCTTTTGTAGATCCTCTCTCATATTATCCACTCCCTCTGGAGTGTCTACTCTTTTACAAATATTAATATCATCTGCAAAGAGTACACTCAGGAATAATCTTAGGAAATATTTCTTTGTAGAACAAGTGGCAAATATGTGGAATTATCTACCCAGTGAAGGTGATGGAGATAAGGAGGGTATGCAAATTCAAGAAATCTGAGGTATTGTGGAGCTCAGTAGTTAGTTTGGATGGGCAGACTGGATAGATTTTATCTGTCATTTTTTAAACATTTGTATCAGGTAATACTGATAAGACTATCTATCCATCTGCACCTGCTTGCTTGCAAATGTGCTGGCAAAGACTAAGCCAGAGTTGCTATGGTGGCTGGAGAAAATTAAAAAGCCCAAACTTAGAAGACTAAGATGCCTAAGTCCTGCTGTGTTTAAAGTTTTGCAACAACAGCACAGAACTTGGCACTGTGCTGATTGCAAGAGCCACATAGTACAGGAAGGCTGTGGCACCAGTTACATTTTCAACTACGCTGCATCTCCCATCAGCGTGGTTGAAATTCTGTGCAGCAACAATTAAAGTCTATGACCCTGTGAAATGCTCCACAAATTCTTCAATGTACAGTTATACAGAATCTTCCAAGAGTACATAACTGACTGTGGATAATGCATCTGAACTTATTCCAATTTTGCTACTGAGTAATTGTGGTACTCCTACCATTTAAGAATTTGGTTTCTTCTTGTGGCACTATAATGTCACCTTATTATTCAGTCAGTTCAAAACACAAGAACCGCTTTACTGAATCAAATGAAAAAAAAATCCATCAAGCCCAATACCTTGTTTCTAACAATTTAGGTCACAAATACCTCCCATCCAGGGCTATCAATTTTTCAGCAGAATGGATAATTGAGGGAAAAGTGTATGTTTTGAATTTTCCCTTGCAAAGAAAACTGAACACGTAAGGCTGCAGTTCAAATAAATATCCAGGGTGAGCAAGGAAAACAGCCAAAATGTGCTGAAATGGACAGAGGGGTATGTGTTTTAATAAGCAAGAAAAGACTGCTACAAAGAAATATACAGTACAGCTAAACAAACATCGGGGTCTCTTGAAAATCGAGGATTTGATATGTAAATGCAAAACAATTCAGTTTAATCATCAAAAGCATAACAAATATTTTAAAAAATGATGCATTGCATTTTTATCACCACACAGAAAAATGAGGTTGTCCACGATTTTATGGTAACAATCCAAGGTGTTTATATTTTAATACAAGAAAAACCTCTGAACATATTGCTGACAAAACCACAAATGAAATTAAAGAGCAATACTCTAATTAGCAATCTCCCTACACGGCCTGGCATATCCCAAGCAGAAGTAAGATAACTGGGCAAAAGGTTATTTCAAACAAGCCCAAGGGTATTCCTGTGGCTAAGTAGCCAAGTCAAATGCTCACAAAAGCAGGAACCTCATCAATTAAAAAGAAGTTAATTTGATCCGATCCATTAAAACAGGGCAAGATCTACATTTTTGTTGTTGTTGGCAATGGATTCACTGTATAATTATCTAACAGCATGTTGAACTATTCTGCAAGAGGATGTAACCTGAAACAATGAATATTTTATGTGGTACTGAACTAAATGGCAGCTCTCCTCAGGGGACTAGAATATGTAAAGCCATCATCACTACAAATTGTGGGCAAATTTGGCATTTTAAAAAGCTGGCAGACATGACGGTTTAGGAAAGCAATGAACAGAAAGGAACAGCTACACTGGAGGGGGATGACCCAAAGTGCTCAGTACTTTCACAAGATTAAATTGTTTGTTCTTTGTTCTTTCCACCCTATTATTTATGCTTTTCTTAATCTACTATTTTCTGCATTTATACTTTGATAAATAGTTTTTCTAATATTTTGCAGGGGGCCCTTTGCATTGTAATAGTGGCACAGGGTGGCTCAATGTGAAGGGCCAATCATCACAGCAATTTGCCATGAAAAGGATGAGGAGAGATAACAAAAACATACAGTAACATAGTAAATAACAGCAGATAAAGTCCTTTATGGTCCCTTGAAGGGACACAGTTCTGAAACAGGGCAAGGTCAGCACACTGATTTCCTAAGCCCCTGTGAAAGAATGGTGAATCTTTCCCTCTCTCCCCCTTACCTGTCACAAATTAACCCTTATCTTATTTAAGCAGTCCTTATTTGGAAAGGACATCAGCTGACAGGCATTGAGTACGTGCAAAAACACAGGTATTGTCTAAGTGCTGAGTTGAAGGGTGATCACGAGGTAAAGGGAGGGTGATCACGATGTAAAAGCATGTACCTTTGTATCCACCAATCATTAGACATGTAATCAAGGGAGTTACTATGATGTCATTAGCATATAAGCATAATAAAAAGAGCTTGGAGCATGCCACGGCAGCGCCTCCGCCCAACTCTTAGCCTGCATGTATGTGTTTGCTGTGTCCCATCCCTACAGTCCCTCTAATCTGACCAATAAAGTGAAAGAAGTTGAACTTGCTGCTCCATTTCTTAGTTTAAAAGTTGCACCTATTGCTCCTTGCAGGTTGTTTGTATGAAGTTTATTCAGTAAAGGGCTTCGGGTGTGTGGATAGAGCTCTGTTGACGGAACTGGTGCCTTCCCGCGTGTTGTAGGCGTGCGCTTGTTTTCATACTCTGGCAGCAGCGCCACAGCGGTAGTGGGACTTCTCCCTGAGGCGGACTCTACTTGGCAGTTTCTGCAGCCGGGTGGAGGTGAATATTTGGACGGCTCCGGGTGTGTTCTTCACAAAGCCAGTTCCTGACTGAGTGCAAGAGATGCGCTCTTATTTTCCTAAGTTGAGGAGAACGAAGCAGCATTCATTTATTTCTCTCCAATGTTCATTTTAAGCATTTTATGCCATGACAATGGGAAAAATATTTTAATGGTTGGCTCCGGGTAGGTTTTTAATGCAGTTTTGATAGAGCCGGCTCATTTCAGCATGAAACAGGCACGCGCTTGGGTCTCCGGCTCCAGCGGGAGCAATGCAGCATTCACGGGGTTTATTTTGCAGCTGACTTAGGTCACTGTATCCCACGGCTTCCCTATTTTCGGGGGTTTGGGAGTGTTTCAACAGCTTTTGCCACTGTTGTGGTAATATACCTTGTGTGTGTGTTTCCCCACTCTCTCTACTTGAAAAGACTAAACTACTTTAATCGTGACTGTACTGTTACGCCTCAGGGTGTTTAAGAAAGAGATTCTGCCCTGTGCTCAGCCGCCCAATCTTGGTTTTTTGCCGTTATGGGTTGTCAGAAGGCAAATTGCTGCACAGTGATGTCAGCGACATGAGAGTACCCTGTGTTTCATACGGGTATCTTCTTGTCTCTCTCGGGGTCCCTGAAGGGTGAGTCTATGGAGGTTTAGCGGTTTTCTTATTCTTTGTGCTTCTGCAGCGCTGTGTGTGTCTGGTGGCACTAAAGTGCTGTGTGTGTCTGAGAGCACTATGGAATTGATTCCTGAACGTAGTACGAATAGATTACGAATTGGGGGAGTCTCTAGGGTCATAATGGCCCTTCACATCTTTCTGTGGGCAGAACTGTCTTTTCTATTTCTAGGATACAGGGACTGCAAGTTTCAAAGCTTCTCACTCAGGTCGCCGTCTTCTCATGGCACCTGCTAGACAGTCTATTTTCTGTAAACCGCTTAGAACCTAACGGATGTAGCGGTATATAAGAAATAAATTACATTACATTACAAAAGTCTCTCAAACTGGCAGGAAGAGCTGTGTGGCTCCTTCTAACCAGGGACAAGTTACCTATTCTCCCAAACCCAGAGAGTAGCAAATGCTATGCAGCTGTTGGAATCATCCCTGAAGCTCTCTTTAGGGATGTGAGCTTTATCTGATAACATTAGGGTGCAGATTGTTTCCCATGGAGCAGTCATTGCAGCTTCTAGATTACGTCTAGTACGTCTTCACTTTAAAGGCAGTAAGTTTTTAGCTAACTGCATGGAGTTAGTACTGTTTTCAGAATTCCAACATACTCCATCTTACATCGCAAAGCTGGATTTTTTGTGGGAAAGTTCCTTTCTTCCTGAATTGGTCAGACGGGGTCTGGATCTCATTCTGGTAAATTAATTTCTCAGAGTTAGACATTTCCAGAGAAAAACTGAGAATATTTACAATTTCCCTATGGCCACCGAATTAGCACTATCTTCGCTTGGCTCTCATCGAGCAGCGCTTTCAGTTTGGGCAGATGTCATTTGTTTTAGCCACGGCTCCAAGAACATTTTAGAAAATGAGGGCAGTAGTTGCAATTTGGCGCAAACAGGAGATTCAGGGAGAACTCTTAGATGACTGCTTGATTCGGATGTCTTCCAGCCAGGTCAATTTGTCAGACAAACGGGTGATTTCTTTTATTTGAACTTCTTTTCTTCAATTCTTCAATTCAAATTTCCAAAGAAGTCTTTTCTCCTGTACTAATTATTAAAATATCGGGGGCTGTTGTTCACGTAGGAGAGGAATGTGCTTCTTCCCAGAGACTGGGGCGACAGGTTATAGTCTCAGGTTTGCCTTCTTCTTCAGTCACCAAGAACCAGAGTATGGGATTCTGTACAGGTTCTAGGATCTATAGTGGTGACTCCACTGGGAACTTTGGCTCGCTATCATGTGAGAATGCTACAGCAGTCGTTTTTGTTCCAGTAGTTCCCGATATCTCAAGGCTCCAATTGTAGTATCTAGTAGGCTCCTCAAGCATCGCTCAATATAATCTGGTGGCTAAGTAAGATTAATCTTTTCAAAGGCATGCCTCAGTCTTTGCTGGACTGGCTCATAGTCACCAAACATCCCAAGCTGTCGGGTTGAAGGGCTCAGTGCCTTCAATCCTCAGCATAAGGAGTCTGGTATTAAGAGGAAACTCAGTACTCGTTCATTCTTCTGGACTGAAGCATGGTCATTCTTCCGGAATGACGATAAAGGTCTTTTAGGACAGTGTTATTTCTCTACAGCCAGGAAAGTACATGACGTACTCAGTTGGCAAGTAAAGTAATGGTTCATTTCAATGGGTGGAATCTCATCGCCCTCTTCTGTCAGCGCATCATTTTACAGGACAGGAAAAGGGTTTGGATAGACTTTCTTAGCACAAAATCTGAGAAGGGACCACCTATTGTATGTTAAAATGTGTCTTTCAGCACTTTAGAAATACTAAATAGTAGTAGTAGTAAAATCTTCTACATCCTGGAAATTGGAAAGTATTCACTCTTTGTATAAAGGTGAGATCTCCTAGAACTAAACCTCATGGCCTCATCTCGAAATTAAAAGCTTCCTAGCTTCTTCAGCAGACGCAGGGAGTGGCAGTGAGAGGGGGTAGCAGCGTTGCTTCTTTCTCACCTCTGATTTCTCTTTTTTTAAGTGTTTTCCCCTGGCTGATGATTGGATTGGTTTGCCATCTCAAGCTCGTTTTCAGGGCACAGTAATCAGAGAATCTCCGGATTGGCTGCGCCATCCTTGCTAAGCGGATCTGATGAGTCTTTCGACGGCTGAACTGTTGAGATTCCCGGTATCTCCGGATTTACTCACCTAAGGTCTGATCAACATGGATATTCGGCTTACTTTGGTACTTCTCAACATTGGCACCCTTCCAGACTTCTATGTTTTATATTCTTTCTTTTTTGGCACAATCGTATTGCCAAGGGCTTAGCGTTCAATTCCCTTCAGATTCAAGTGGCAATCTTAGCTTGTTACAAGGGCTAGGTATCTTGCTCATCGCTTACTTCTCAGCTTCATGTAGTTCAGTTCCTAAAAGGAGTACAGTATATTTATACACCTCTTAAGAAGCCCTGTCTGGAGTACAGTCTTAAGATACTTCTTCGCAGTTTACAGAAGGCTCCATTTCAACCTTGTCTTTTGAGACTCTAAAAGGCTGTGACATTGAACACGGTACTTCTTGTGGCCATGGCTTCAGCTCGACGGTTTTCTGAGTTGTATGGCGGGGATTCTTATTTCTGATTTACAAATTCTGGGGTTTCAGTTCGGACAGTACCAAAATTTCCTTCTAAGGTAGCGTCATCCTTTCTTGTATGCTGCTCTCACTTTTCATTCCTTCTTCCTGGGAGGAGGAATGGGGAGGCGAGCTTTTCTTCACTGCGTTTCTTAAAAGTGCATAGCATTCGCCTAAATCTGTAGATTTCTAACAACTTTTAGTCATTTAGATCACCTCTTTGTATCCTTCAAGAGATGCAACAAAAGTATGGCAGCGTCCAAAGCCTCCATTGCTAGAAGGGTCCAGGAGGACATTCTTTATGCTTACTTGATGGCAGGGAAGCGGTTGGCGGAAGAACTTCATGACCATTCAGTCAGAGCAATGGTGGCTACTTGGACTCAGTCCAGAGGTTTTTTCCTTGGAGGAGTTTTGCCATGCGGCTGCTACTTGATCTTCCAAGACTACTTTATCTCAGCCTTACCGGTTGGATGTGGGGACACATGCGGAGGATGAGTTTAGTGCTTCGGTTGTTGCAGAGGTGGCGTTTGTTTCCCACCCAGATTGAGGATTGCTTTGCTACATCCCTTTGGGCTCTGGTTTCATCTGCTGCTGTTGCTAAGGAAGGAAAAATTATGTTCTTACCTGTTAATTTTCTTTCCTTTAGACGCATGTTATGCCAGTTATGCCCCAGCATATTACTGATAATTTTGTTTATGTATTCTCAAGTCTGCTGACCTGAACTCCTTACCCCCAAAGAAAAGTAATACCAGATGGTCTCTACAATAACCTTGCTTATTTGAGATCCTGACCTCTTTGATCTGACTTCCTTGACCACACCAAAAGGATAAGTAAAGACAAATGGCCTCTGTAACACCTTCTTGATAGCATCAAAGAGACAGTGCAACACCTATCCTGACTTCCTTTATTTGAGTGACAACTGGATAGCATCAAAGAGACAATAAACTGCAAAACCTCCTTGCTTATTTGAGATCCTAACCTCCTTGATCTTCAAAGGGACAGTGAAACCAGTCTCATGGGAAAACAATTACTGCAAACACCTCCGTCTGACATCCTGACCTGGGTGTTGTCAAAACACAGAACAAAAGAGCAGGACTAATTGTAACAGCAGGACCAGCTGTTTATGCTTTTACTATGAACTCCGCAGTGTGCATCCTATATAAGACCGGGATTCTGACCCTGACAGCAGAATCCATGACGTTTGGCCATGTCTCACGGGACAGTCCTTTGGTCTATCCATCTATCTATTGCAGGGGTTCCCAATAGTGAGGATGGTCTGGGGTCAAGGTGAGGATAATTTATATTTATATATATGTATAATAAAGTGTTATTGTTTATGCTTTATATTGTCTGGGTGCTTTTCTGAGTGTTACTGATCATCCCACCTGTCAGAAATTAGTGGCAGAACAACGCAGCAGATGAATCCAGAGCCCCACCCTTTCTGGATATTGACTGTCGTTTTTTTCTTTTGCAACTTTCGAAGTCCGTTATTATTGCTAGTTGTATTCTGTATTATTACCTTTTGAAATTTGTTCTGGGAAATAAGTTTTTTTACATACAAAGCATATTGATGGTTACAGATGCTTGGGCAAGGAGCAATACTGAAGATGCAGGAGGTGTGCCAGCCAATAAGACCACCTGTTAATCAGTTTCTCTATCTCCACCTGCTGGTAGATGTGTGCTATCCCATTAGCCTCTGGATTCATCTGCTACGTCTAAAGGAAAGAAAATTAACAGTTAAGAACATAATTTTTCCTTGGCAGTGCTCAACAAATTCCATATGCCAGGTCATTATGGTGCCTAGAAATTTGGTTGTGGTACCCAGGATTTTCCTGTCTCAAATGTCCTTCTTAGCTGTTGCTTCCTGGTTTGGCTCAGCTCTCATCGAGTTTGAGCCCAGAACTCTTGTACTCAATGGATGTGCGAATAGGCCCAGAAGAAACAACTGTTTGACAACACTGATAGTAGCAGTATCAATTCATGCAGCAAGAACATGGGACAAATCATAGCAGGAGCAGCAGAAGGCCACAGCAGAGAACAGCAAACTAGCAACACGATGGACAGCAGTGCCTGGTTCAAAGTGGTTAAGGGGTAAATTGGTAGTGAGTGATTAGCTGAGAAGTGACTGGCTTAGTGGAAGATGGATAACAGGGACAGATATGAGAGCAGGAGTGGGGGTTTGAGAGAGATGGAGAAACTAATTAGGCAGGAGGGGTGAAAGGAGACAGGGAAGTTAGATGGGAGAGGATTGGAGACCAGTGGAGGCAAATTGCTGTGATGATTGGCCCTTCACACTGACTCGCATGTGGTAGTGCCCTATTAAAATGCAAAAGGACCATTACGAATGATGGCAAGTTTGGAAATTGGAGGGGAGGAGGCAAAAGTGAAATAAAACTGCTTTACAATGCTTGTTATATGGATCATGCCATTTCACTTCTTAAATTTGAACAGACCCTGGGCTAGAATTCAAAGTGCTAATACTTGTATTCAAAACCCAGTTACCTAACGCTCCCTCATATGGTGCAGAGGAAGGGATAGCATACTGTTGGGATGGGCAGACTGGATAAGACATATAAGAACATAAGAATTGCTGCTGCTGGGTCAGACCAGTAGTCCATCGTGCCCAACAGTCCGCTCATGTGGTGGCCCTTAGATCAAAGACCAGTGCCCTAACTGGACTAGCCTTACCTGCGTACGTCCTGGTTCAGCAGGAACTTGTCTAACTGTCTTGAATCCCTGGAGAAGAGGCCAAGTTTATCTAATCTCTCACTGTATGGCAACTCCTCCAGCCCCTTAACCATTTTAGTCGCATCTATTTGCATGTATTTATCTCCGTTTGTAAGCTTCAAAACAAGAACAGAGTTTTCTAAAATAACCTAAGCAACTAAAGCGGCCACCAGACATTGAAAGAAGGAAACTGTAAAATAAAAAGGACATTGAGACTGGTGTGAAAGAAAATAGGTGAAAGGTGAAGACTTGAATGTGTCAGGCATAAAAAATATGTTCTCCCTTGTAGTCCTGTGGAGAAGTACCTGCGAAGAATTTGGAAGAATGACTATAAAATCCCCACAGAGGTGATAAAGTTGAACATATTGTAGTATTCACTTCCAAATCAGAGCATGAACATTTTCTATAAAGCAGCAAACATTAAAATAGTTTAAGGAGAAATTGGGTCCTTAGCTGATAATTTTCTTTCTTTTAGTCCCTCCAGACCGGCACAGAAACGGATGGGTTTACGCTCCACTGTCAGCAGGTGGAGACTGAGACACTGACTTTTGGCATTAGTACAAGTAGGCTGTGCTCCCTCTTACAATCAGTCTTTACGAATAGCCAAGCAGAAATCAACTAGGCTGAATTAGAACATACGACTCTACACTCACATGGAGAAAAAAAGATAAGCCTAGCCCCAAGCGGACCAGGAAAACACTATTGGATACTGATTAGAACAAGAACCTTCCCCCAAAAAGTCCCACAGTTCGCCAGCTAAACCAGCCGAACCAAATGCCGCTGCTTTTGTAGCTCCCCCAACAACCAACACCTACAGAAAAAAAAACCCTACTCTTCGCAAAAAACACAGAACACCACGACAGGGTGACATAGTAACATAGTAGATGACGGCAGATAAAGACCCGAATGGTGGAGTTTTGTGATGGTCTGGATGGACTAAAAGAAAAAAAAATTAACAGGTAAGGACCTAATTTATTCTTCTTTATCTTCCCTCCAGACTGGCACAGAAATGGATGGTACATACCAAAGCAGTCCCCATCATGGGTGGGACCCCCAAAGGGCTACCACTAGAACGTACTCACCGAACACCACGTCCCGACGTGCCTGAAAATTCACACGGCAGTGCAGCACCGTTCCCCTTTCGAGGACCCACTAGAGAACAAAAATATGATCTGATATCTGGAACTCCTGGGTCCACTGAACATAAGAGAGAAGGACCCTACGGACATCCAATTTGCACAACTGTTTCTGCTCCAAAGAGCCCTTTGACTACACAAGAGTGGTAGGACCACGGACTGGTTGACATGAAAAGGCGAAACCACCTTCGGCAGAAAGGAGGGAACCGGCCACAGCATGACCCGCTCCCGAAAGAACTCTAGGAAAGGAGGCCTACAAGAGAAAGCCTGTAGTTCAGACACACGTCTCACAGAAGTAATGGCCACCAGGAAGAACATCTTAAGAGTAAGGTCCCTCAACATACATGAACCGAGAGGCTCAAACAGAGGACGAATGAGCACAGAAGGGACCAGATTGAGTTCCCAGGCAGGAACCGACGGCTTAACAGGCAGCCGGAGCAATTTCGTAGCTCTCAGGAATCTAATCACATCAGAAGAAAAGGCCAACTGCCGACCATGAAAGGGAGACAATACAGCAATCTGCACCCTAAGAGAGGACCAGGGAGGCCGCGCTCCAGGCCATCCTACAGAAACTCTAAGATGTGAGGCAAAGCAGCGCGAAGAGGCTCAACTCCCCCCCCCCCCCCCCCCGCGCGGAGCACCACTCCTCAAAGATATGCCAAACGCGCACATAAGCAAGCCCAAGAGGTTGAAAGCCTCCAAGACCCTAATTGAGTGAAGATCACCTTATCTGAATATCCCTTTTTCCTCAGGTGTACCCTTTCAAGAGCCAAGCCGTAAGACAAAATGGATCCGGAGTGAACATCTGAATGGGACCCTGAAACAGAAGATCGGACGGTAGGGGCAGAGGGAGAGGATCTGCCATGAGCAGATGAACCATGGGCACCTTTTTTTGCAGCACTCATAATGAAAGTGCCAAAAACCCAAGCACAACAATGTATAAAAATGGCGGCATCAGGCCTCTTTTTTTTTTCCTTCAATACAAAGCTCCTTTTATTTCTTGTGTCTTATTTTCTCTCTTTTATTTCTTCTCACAGCCAATCAGCTGTATCAAGAGAAAGGAGACCCCACAGGCACTCTAAACTGTAGTCAGTGCCAGTATCGGCGGCAAGGTGTACAGTTGAGGCTCCTCTAGATTCAGAAAAACCTGGGATGTGGGGGAAGGGACTTGACTCTTCCAAGTGTGACACCTCCCAGGGTCTGTTGGACCCCCGAGAGGATCCCCCAAGCTCAGTCCAGACAGACAAAGGGACAAGAAAGATTTACTAACCAGATCCAAAAGGCCTTTACAAACCTCAGTTTCAAGTTTTAAGTTTATTAGCTTTTATATACCGCCTATCAAGGTTATCTAAGCGGTTCTACAATCAGGTACTCAAGCATTTTCCCTATCTGTCCCGGCGGGCTCACAATCTATCTAACGTACCTGGGGCTATGGAGGATTAAGTGACTTGCCCAGGGTCACAAGGAGCAGCGGCAGGGTTTGAACCCACAACCCCAGGGTGCTGAGGCCGTAGCTCCATCCACTGTGCCACACACTCCTCAGCACAGACTGCACAAAACCGACCACTCCACTTGCTGAAGACTGCGTGCTTATACATGGTGAGCGTGTTGTCGGGGCAATGGCTGGCTTGGCTCAGGAGAGGAGTGGTCGTGCACATGCTCGAACAGGATGGCGGCTGGCTTGAATCAGGAGCCGGGAAGCGCTGACGGACAGCAGAGGCATCGGCCGAAGCGGGAAGGCAGCCGCACGGGGACCCCTAGAGAAGGAAGCCACCATGCTGAAAGCGCTGCAGCACTCACAGGCAGGAACCCACCATTGTTGAGAGCTCGTTTATCGGGGCGAGACAAAAGTTTGCTGAGTGTTTTGCTCATCTTGCAAAACACTTGCAAACCGCGTTACTCAAAAACCGAGGTTCCACTGTACCTCAATACATTTGTTCAACCACCCAAATCTGGCAGAAGGCAAGCCCCTCTACCTTTATGTTTAATGATGAATAACACAGAAGGGCTCAGTCATGATTCTCTCCCTTTCCCACTGTAACAAATTACAGTGGTATCTTGGTTTACGAGCATAATTCATTCCAGAAGCATGCTCGTAATCCAAAGCACTTGTATATCAAAGCAAAGTTCCTCATAGGCCATAATGTAAACTTAAACTTAAAGGTTTGCTATGGTGGCCCAGGGGTGGGTACCTGCTTGAATGATGTCCGGGTGCTGCAGCCCCTTCAGCAGGGTCACTTTCTTCCATCGGAGTCCCCATACAGCTGCTCCCTGCTTCAGGATGCTGCATCTCCTCCATCCTCCACCAGGTTGTACCGGTTCCTCACCGGCATATCGCCCCTCCCCTCCCCTCTCAGCAGAACAGTCAGTGAAGACCCAAACCCTCTCTTCTACTACTGCCATCACTGGTGGCGAGGCTTGCAGGAAAGGACAGCCCCGGGCCGGCAGACAGGGTGCACCCGCTCCTCCTCAGCCCTTTATCACAGCCAGGCAACACAGAGAACAGTAGATTTCCCAGGCAGAGAGGAACAGACACCTTCCCTCTCCGTTGATTTCTAGGGTATGCTCCTATACAGCCACAGCCGCAGCTCATTGGCACCTTCCCTCTCCGTCGATTTCTGGGGTGTGCTTCTATACAGCCACAGCTGCAGCTCACCGGCCCGCATTCATTGTTTAAAAGTGAGCGCACGTGGCTGGGGGTGAGACTGGCGGCGGAAGGAAGGGGACTGAGTTGAAAAAGAAAAAGATTGCGTGGAACATCAGGAGTAAGGGAGACTGCTTCTGTTATCGGGACGGAGGCCAGCTTAATTTACTCGTGTATCGGGACGGCACTTGGTTTGCGAGGTAAGATTTTTGGGACTGTTTTGCTCGTCTTGCAAAACACTCGCAAACCACGTTACTCGCAAACCGAGGTTTACTGTACTTGCTTAACACGTTCATTTGAAAAAAATTTTTTTTTTCAAATTTTTTTTATTGAAAATGGCAAACAGTCCAGACAAGCAAATACAATCAGCAAGGTAAAGAATACAAAGAATGAGGAGAGCAGCAGAAAACAAACATGAACAATCCTCCCCCATAGGAAATAGGCCAACAAGAGGTACGTCATCGCTCAACATGAGGACAAAACAGAAACCAAGCAATCCTCGCCCCCCAGTGCCCCACAAAAAGTACACAAAGTAGAGAACAGAAAAAGTAAAGCAACATAAAAAGTTAGAAGTGCTACAAAGTTACCACAGTCAATATATAAAATCTAACACCTAACAATTGGGAGCAGCACAGAGCATTCAACGTGGCTCCCTGCACTAAAAACCGCTATTGCAGTTTAGCAAAAAAAAAAAAAAAAAAAAGGGGGGGGAGGAGAGAAATGTAGAACATAATTAAATGTAGAAAGCATATTTTAATTGATTTTAACTGACCAAAAAAAAGCTGATGTGTATATTCCAGATATAAATTTCATTCCATTCTTAAACACTGCTGCATCCCCCCAGTATTCAATGCAGCTCAGTGTGGTTTATAATTACTAACATAATACAATTCTTACACACAATAACACACATACTTTTAATCATAAAATTACCTAAACTAAGCCAAAAACATACAATTGGCCATACAAACAACCCAACGCACATCATACCTAGAGCAAGTAAATGTGATAAACACATCTAACCAGTTATTTGTTACTTCAAAACTAAATCAAATGCGTAAAACACTATTTTTAGTCCTAGACCATCATCACTATTCCATCAAAAAATAATTAAAACTAATTAACAGAAGAAACATTGATCAATCTGCATGAATAAGTGAGGTTAGGTTAAAAGCTATTCATTAATTTTTTATTATTTCCTGAAAAGTTTACTTCCCCCATCTACCATGAACTGCTAGAACAATCCTTAAGTCTCTTAACTGCTGATAACAATAAAAACTAAAAAAAAAACCCAAACATCTACATCTATTTTTAAGCTGGGTATTCTAAGTACCAGTAAGTAGTTTCTAAATTATGGGTCGCCACCCCCAAATGGGGCCACAGCAGACTGTCAGTACATTTTTTTTTAAAAAGCCATGCACTTTTAGCTATCATCATATATAGGCAGTCCCCTGGTTAAGAATGAGTTCCATTTTTAAAACTGTTCTTAAGTTGAATTTGTATGTAACTCAGATCTTGTATCTCTTCACAAAGCCACAGGCAGCGTTTCCTACATGCTGCCTGCGGCTGACCCAGAAGTCTTTCCTCTGAGCAGTGGAAAAATTTTTTTTGACCCTCTCAAAATGTGATCTTGGGGCATAGGCTGGAAGAATGGGGGGAGTGAGGGAAAGATGCTGAGGTGCGGGAGGAAATAGGGAGAATTGTTGGGCATGGTTATCTGAGTGAGAGGAAAAGAGAGATGATGCACATGGGGAAATAAGAGGAGAATTGTTGGGCATAGGAAGGGAGAGAGAATTATTGGACATGATGGTGGGAGAGGAGTGAGGTAGAGCTGCATGGGGGAGAGAGATATGAGGGAGAAATGTTGGATGTGGTGGTGGAGAGGGAACTGTGGGGCAGATGGAAAGATGCAAGAGGGGCCTCAAGGAAGTGGAGAAGGTGGAAAGAATAGTAGGTTCATGCTCCCCTCCCTCTCTCCTTCCAGCCTTTCTCCGAAGTTTGTGCTCCCTCCCTTCCTTCTGTATCCCAACATGCCTCCACTATCTCATGTCCCAAAATGCCCCTCTCCTTCCCTATTTCCCTCTCTCTATTCTGTGTCCCAAGTTTGTGCCTCACTCCCTTGGGTGTTTACCTTCTTCTGGCTGGCTCCCTCCTCCTCCCAGCTGCACTCATTTCTCTTCACAAAGCTGCAGGCAGCGGCTCCTACATGCTGCCTACGGCTGTCCCAGAAGCCTTCCTTCCGATGTCCGAGGGAAAGCTTCCAGGTCAGCCATGGGCCGCTTGTAGGAGCCACTGCCTGCAGCTGTAAAGAGAAACGAGTATGGCTGGAAGGAGGAGGAGGGGGGAACCAGCCAGAAGAAGGTAAACAGAAGGAGAGAGACGTGAACTTGGGACACAGAATTGAGGGAGGGAGAGAGAGGGGTGCATTGGGACATGAGAGGGAGAGAAGCATGTTGGAACACCCAAGGAAGAAGCAGGACCACCATTCATAAGTATGAGTCCGACATAGGTCAGATGTTTATAATCCAGGGACTGCCTGCATAGCATCATAATCAGTTAACATACAAGAACAAGCTCTTTTTTCACCAGCTTCTACTTGTTCCACTCTACATGCAGCTGTTGCTTGCCCTTATCATACAATCAATGCTGAACCCCCCCCCACACACACACACACACAAAGCAGTGATGTCACTTATCAATAATTTATTATCAGTAATTTACGCAGTCAGATGTTCCTGTGATCGCATCTATATAGGACAAACATGCAAAGTATTTAAGACCAGAGTAGAGAGCTGCACGGGAACAGGGACGATGGGAATCCCACGGGTTCCTCCTTCGGGTCACGGGGATCCCGTGGGGATGCCCCCTAGGGTCACGGGGATCCTACAGGGTTCCGATGCACTCGAGCCGCAAGGCTGGTCTTCTTTTCCCTACCTGCCCTGCTGCAGCACACAGCCGACTGGAAGTCTTCCACGATGTCAACGCTGACGTCGGAGGGAGGGCTTAAGCAAAGTCCTCCCTCTCTCCGACGTCAGCGCTGACATCGGGAAGACTTACGGTCGGCTGTGTGCTGCGGCAGGGCAGGTAGGGAAAAGAAGATGAGCCTCGTGGCTCGAGCTCCATTTTGCTTGCAGATGAGGGCTAGGAGGCAGAGCACAAAAGGAGGGAAGGAGTGCGTTATTGGCACAAGACATGAACTTGGAAGAGAGGATGGAGGAAGGGAGGGAAAGAGGTGGGGGAGGGAGTGCGTTTTGGACACAAGGCATGAACTTGGGAAATAGGATGGAGGAAGGGAGAGAAAAGATGCTGAGGTGGGGGAGGGAGTGCATTTTTAGACACAAGGCATGAACTTGGGAAAGAGGATGGAGGAAGGGAGGGAAAGAAATGCTGAGGTGGCGGAGGGAGTGCATTTTTGGACACAGAAGGCATGGACTTGGGAGAGAGGAAGGGAGGGAAAGAGATGCTGAGGTGGGGGAGGGAGTGCATTTTGGACACAAGGCATGAACTTGGGAAAGAGGATGGAGGAAGGGAGGGAAAGAGATGCTGAGGTGGGGGAGGGAATGCGTTTTTGGACCCAGAAGGCATGGACTTGGGAGAGAGGAAGGGAGGGAAAGAGATGCTGAGGTGGGGGAGGGAGTGCGTTTTGGACACAAGGCATGAACTTGGGAAAGAGGATGGAGGAAGGGAGGGAAAGAGATGCTGAGGTGGGGGAGAGAGTGCATTTTTGGAAACAAGGCATGAACTTGGGAAAGAGATGCTGAGGATAGGGAGGGAGAGCGTTTTTGGAAACAAGGCATGAACTTGGGAAAGAGATGCTGAGGTGGGGGAGGGAGAGCGTTTTTGGAAACAAGGCATGAACTTGGGAAAGAGATGCTGAGGTGGGGGGGGAGTGCGTTTTTGGAAACAAGGCATGAACTTGGGAAAGAGATGCTGAGGTGGGGGAGGGAGTGCGTTTTTGGAAACAAGGCATGAACTTGGGAAAGAGATGCTGAGGTGGGGGAGGGAGTGCATTTTTGGACACAAGGCATGAACTTGGAAAAGAGGATGGAAGAAGGGAGGGAAAGAGATGTTGAGGTAGGGGAGGGAATGCGTTTTTGGACACAGAAGGCATGGACTTGGGAGAGAGGAAGGGAGGGAAAGAGATGTTGAGGTGGGGGAGGGAATGCGTTTTTGGACACAGAAGACATGGACTTGGGAGAGAGGAAGGGAGGGAAAGAGATGCTGAGATGGGGGGAGGGAATGCGTTTTTGGACACAGAAGGCATGTACTTGGGAGAGAGGGAGGGAGGGAAAGAGATGGTTGTGTACACAGGAATGGAAGAAAGGAAAAATTTTGGTCATAGGGAGGGAGTGAGGTACAAATGAGAGGGAGAAATATTGTGGTGGAAAGGAAACAGTGGGACAAATGGATGCAAGAGGGAGCAATGTTGGACATAGTGGTGAAGGGAATAGAGTGAGAGATGTGGCATGGTTAACAAATGGAACAAACCCTACAGCAAAGGCCTAGAACAGGGGTGTCCAATGTCGGTCCTCGAGGGCCGCAATCCAGTCGGGTTTTCAGGATTTCCCCAATGAATATGCATGAGATCTATTTGCATGCACTGCTTTCAATGCATATTCATTGGGGAAATCCTGAAAACCCGACTGGATTGCGGCCCTCGAGGACCGACATTGGACACCCCTGGCCTAGAATTTCATTTTTTCTAAGGTTCATAGAGAACCTGTTGGGAGGATTCTTACGGAACTTCATAGAAAGACATCAGTTTAAGCATAGTAAGTTAAAACCCAAAAGGAAAAACTGGGGGTCTTCTACCAACAGAGATGAACAGAGAATTTAGCCATGGGGGTAGGAACAGAGGACAATAATGTTAACAATTTTAAGAGCACCGATAAAAGATAACGTGAACAAATGTTGGTTTTCATAGGAAAAAGTTTTGTGCTCATCTAATTAATGTGGTAGAGAACCAGAAAAAGCATCTTTCAACTGGGTAGACTGGATAGTCCAACTGACCTTTATCTGCTGTCATATGTTACTATATAACTCCAACGAAGCAGATAAATAATGACTGCTGCACAACGGCCCTCTTGTGTGTCGCTTCAGGACAGACGTTCGCCTAGCACCTGGAGCTCTTCCACAGATGTGGTGAGAAAATTCCTATGGAAACTTTGCGCCCTCTTTCCTGGGCGAACAAAGCTGCTGCCCAGTCATTCCAAAACGTTTAACCGTCCACCATTAAACTGTCGGGGACAGATAGTCCTCACCCTCCTTCCTTCACAGACAACTTTCCACGCCGGTTCGATCGCACGCCTGCGCACAAGGGATAGTACGTATCAGAAACCCCGCCGCGGCGCATGCTGATGACGTACACACCGTAAACGCTAATAGACTTTTCTTAACTGTATTACAGTATATCCTTCAGGCTTGACCGAACAGCCCCGGCTAAAAAATATTCCCTTATAGTCATATTTATTTGTCTTCTTTCTTTACGGAGTGAATTGCTGATAAATGGGAGCAAGATTTAGAAAGCACATCTCCTGCTTCCTTTTTCTTTAAGGTGTTATTGCACTGGTAGGCGGCAACGATTTTGTTGACTGACATTCATATAAGTAATTAAAAAAAAAAAAAGATTAAACTAACAGGGTAATTTTTTGACCAATAGGAAATCTGAAAAAGAGTTTGTAGAAAAACTTGTTCTGTTTTGGAACTGGAGAAGAAGGAAGTTGTTGGCTGACAACGTAGCATGGACTCATTAGACAGGGTGAAGGTACTGGTGCTAGGTGATTCAGGTACGGTTTTTGTTTGCCTTTGTTTATTAACATGGAGGAGGGAGGTAGAATAAGAGCTCTTTTAGCACTGAAAAAAGTAATAAATTTAATTAAAACAAATAGAAAATGAGATGATACCTTTTTATTGGACTAACAATATATGTTTTATTAGCTTTCAAAGGCAATACATTTTTCTTTGTATTGCTTTCGGAATCTATTAAAAAAGGTATTGTTAATCCATTAAAAAAGGCATAATCTTTCTGTGCTGGGTTTTATTTGTATTTATTACCTTAAAAAGTGGACTGTTTACCATACCATATCACTGAAAAATAAAAAAAAGTATAAGTTTCTGATAAGAACATAAGAATTGCTGTTGCTGGGTCAGACCAGTGGTCCATCGTGCCCAACAGTCTGCTCCCGCAGCGGCCCCTAGGTCAAAGAACAGTGCTCTAACTGAGGCCAGCCCTACCTGCGTACATTCTGATTCAGCAGGAACTTGTCTAACTTTGTCTTAAATCCCTGATTTGCTGGCTTAGAAGACATTAGTAGTATCTTTAGGTGAATATCTAGTTGCCAACTCATCTACTTTTAAAACGTGGTCAGGTGTTTTTCCTATTCATCATAAGGTTAAAAAAAATAACTTCGGCTTTACAATACTCGGATGCTTTTTGGAGTATGGTGGCAAGATCTATTGAGAGAAATTCACCTGAATTTGGCATGATTTGTACTTTAAGAGGGTCATTTTATAACTGTGCACAGATAAAAAGAATGAGTTTACTTTTTTACTATGTAAATTCCCAAATGACAGTACTATACACACACATTCTACTTTGAAAATTACCTAGGGAAACTATACATATGCAGCTCTGCTTTTCAGGATGCATTGATTGTCTGAATTAAACTATGAACATATGCTTGCGTTTTCAAAAGTGTGCACCATAAGTACAATCCATGCCTCAATCCCATTTTTTGGAGTGCTTCTTCTTCAGTCATTAGGTGAACTTGCACATATACCAGCTATATGCATGTAAGTTTATCCACAATATGGCAAACAATTTTGTAACATAAGAACATAAGAATTACTGCTGCTGGGTCAGACCAGTGGTCCATCGTGTCCAGCAGTCCGCTCCCGCAGAGGCCCTTAGGTCAAAGACCAGTGCCCTAACTGAGACTAGCCTTAACATGTCACTTCTGCATGTGAAATTCTGTTTTACCTAAGGATGTACTTTGAAAAATTAGATGGCCACAGAAACTGTTTGGTGTCAGCTGAACCTAAAACGGTGCTTCTAGTGCAATAGGCACATAATTCTGGAATCTGTGGGTTACCCCCTGATCGTGAGATCTGGTGGAGCCTCATTTATATTTTTTTCTGCTCTGCCTCCCATCACTCTGGGCTGTCCTGTAAATCCTCAGTTTTACTCTATTTGTGAGAATGTAGGAGCTTGTCTGTTCTGCTCATGTTTATTTTTCATTTAATTTTGGGGTTTTTCGGTTTTGAGGCTTTTCGGTCCTGTAAAGGCTACCAATTTCGGGACATCTCTGGCTGAAGAGAATACAGACTCTGAGGACAATAGTCTGCAGCCTGCTTGGCAAGTTGCAGTTGCACTGATAGCATTCTGTATGTGATGCTATTGTATAAATTGTGTATTGAAATATAAAAAAGCCCTTTTACAAAGCTGTGGCAAAAAAGTGGCTTTAGTGCTCTTATGCGGATCTTTTCTGCACGCTGATACTATTTGCTGTATCTGGAAAATGGTCGTTTTTCTACATGGTCGAGTTGCATTATTATGGCCACCACCTACCTCTGACATCAGGGGCACACAGCCAATGAACGAAGGCACATGTCATACACAGACTTCATGGGTATATAAGATGGAATGTCAGCAAGTTGCCAAGATAACAACCATGGCTGTCATGGGGGGAAAAATGTGATTTATCAGACATGGAAAAAGGCATGATCATTGACTGCCAGGCCAAGGGTGGAAGAATTTCAGAAACAGCAGAGTTTGTGAACTGTTCATGGGCTGCTGTGGTTAAAGTGTACTGTGAGTGGATGAATGGAACCTTTTCTATGACCTGACTTGATAACTGTGGGACAGCACAAGCCATCGATGTGAGAGGTGAACATCTGTTGTTCAAGTTGGTGTGGGCCAATTGGTACGCTACTGTAGAGCAACTCACTATCCAAATGAACCAGGGGGCTTCCAGATGTGTATCCAAAATGACTGTGCAGCAAACCTTGTTGCGAATGGGCTTCCGGAGTAGATGGCTGAAGGTTCTTTGCATAAAATGACTGCAATTTGAACAGGAGTACCAACATTGGACTTGCACTAACTGGCAGAGGATTGCCTTCTCTGATGAGTCAAGTTTTGAGCCCCTTCGAACGGATGGACATTGGTGTGTTAGGCATGAAACCACCGAGAGCAAACACCCAGTAACCTTTGTTAGACATACACAAGCTGGTGGCGGCAGCGTTATGGTGTGGGGAATGTTTTCTTGGTACGGTCTGGGTCCCTTGATACCTCTGGAAGGCACTCTTAACCAATATGGATAACTCTCAATCCTTGCTGATCAACTTAAATGCATGTTGATGATCTTCCCTGTGGCCGATGGAATTTTTCAGCAGGACAATGTTTCATGTCATATCACCAGAATTGTTTGTGAGTGGTTCGCAGAGCATGAACAAAACTTTCAGCTACTTCCCTGGCTTCCGGATTCCCTAGACATTAACCCAATTGAGCACATTTGGGATCATCTCTATCAACATGTTCAAGGACTGGATTCACTACCACGCACCCATCAGCAATTGTTGGACACACTGCAGTCTGCATGGCTCCAGGTACTTCTAGCATCTTACTGAGTCACTCCCATGGCGTCTGGTTGCCGTCCGTGTTGCCAGAAGCAGTTATTTTGGATATTAGCAGATGGTCATAATAATGTGACTCAACTGTGTATTTTCTGCATTAACGGCCACTCACTAATATAATATGATCTTAAGGTGGCCAAAGAAGTTGAAAAGGCGACAGTGAAAGTTAGAAGGATGTTAGGGTGCATAGGGAGAGGTATGGCCAGTAGGAAAAAGGAGGTATTGATGCCACTGTATAAGACTCTGGTGAAACCTCATTTAGAATAGTATGTGCAATTCTGGAGACTACACTTTCTAAAAGATATAAACAGGATGGAGTCAGTTCAGAGGAAGGCTACTAAAATGGTCAGTGGTCTTCATCATAAGGCATATGGAGACAGACTTAAAGATCTCAGTATGTATACTTTGGAGGAAAGGCGGGAAAAGAGAAATATGATAAAGATGTTTTAAGTACCTACATTGAATAAATACGCATGAGACAAGTCTTTTATTTGAAAGAAATCTTCGGATAATCACGGATAATCTTGTCAACATTCAAAATACTGGTACTTTTGCACAAGAGCCCTATATACTGGCATCTCAGTTTACCTATCCTCCCTCACTATTTCTTACATCCCTATCTATTTTCTTTGTTCTATAAATGATTTAAGGTTGGTGCTCCAAGGTATAGTTGGGAATCCAAAAGGTATAGTGCTTTTCTTTGTTTTGGCTTCGGTCCTTTAGAATGCGTTATTTCTGCCGCTTTAATTATCCCACAGAAAGGCGGTATATCAAATCCCCTTACCCTTATGGGTAGAATCGTCCTATGTGCAATTCCTATGTGCAATTCAGAGCTGCTCTAAAAATGTACTTATTTCAGACTGCCATTGAAACGTGGACCTAAATGACTCATGCATCTTTTTTCCTTTTAGAATTAATTAATTTTTGGGGGCTGGTTGAGGCATGCTACACAATGGGCAGGCCTGGAGTTATTGTCCCAGGGTCCAAGCTCTGAAACAAATAAATAAAATGTATGTTCTACGTGAGTATATTCATAATATCAACAGAAAAAAAGTTCTTTTCTTTCTCTTAAATTATTTGTATATGTTGTAAACCACTTTAACTTTCTCTCCAGGCCTAAATAAATGATAAACAAAAAGGAAAGTGAGAGAGAACAACACTTTTTTAAAGATATATTCAGTTTGTATGAATCCATGCAACTTAACTGTTGTTGAAAACAAAATTTCGGACCAGATGAACTGTCATATTAAGCTGTTGATAAGGTTTCTTAATATACCTATGTATTACTTGTGGATTTTATAGGAGTGGGCAAATCATCACTCGTTCATTTGTTATGCCAAAACCAAGTCCTGGGAAATCCATCATGCACTGTGGGCTGTTCCGTGGATGTCAGAGTATGTCAATCTTTTACATTTATAGCATGTATGTTTTAAGATGGAGAAATAAATAATTGCTTAGCTTCTCCTTGTATTATGATTATACACACAAACATCACAAATCCTCCGTTATCATACTTTTCCTTTTTTTCTATTTTGTGTTAGATCATTGTTGTACTTTTAAATCAGAAATTGCCAGATGTTTAGGGCAACAGGCTGCACTGTTCAGTAATAGGAAAGATCATTATAACTGTGCAAAACTTCATTTTTTTTTTTCATAACAGGGTAAAGAGATTCCACAATTGTTGCTACATCCTATATAAAATTGATATAAAACTCTTTCTTCTACCAGGGTATAAAAATTTTGAACAATATTCTTGCCCATATTAAAACTTTTCCTTCATATATTCATTTTTAAAAAGCTTTAAAGGCACTCTTTCTTTTTAGTTTTGATAAATAAGCAATATGTAATCCTTTTTACTTTTTTTTATTTTTATTATATTTTGTCTTCTGGTTGTGGAAATTTTTTCTTATTGTAATCCACCTTGAATCCATAATTGAAATTAGACAGACTACAAATAACAGAACGGAATATAATTTTTTAAGATAGGGGAAAATATTTGATCACATTGTTTGATAGGGCTAGTCCAGTAGCCTATCATACTTTAGGGTTCTCCTAGTATTGGAAATTTAGACTGTTTATCTGCTTAAGTCCATTTAGGGCTCCTTTTGCTAAGGTGCGCTAGCATTTTTAGTGCGTGCACAAGATTAGTGCGTGCTAGCTGAAAAATTACCGTCTGCTTAAAAGGAGGCGGTAGCGGCTAGCGCGCACAGCATTTTAGCGTGCACTATTCCGCACGTTAAGGCCCTAACGCACCTTTGTAAAAGGACCCTTTAGTGTATTCTCCCTCCTCTGCTGACTACTCCCAAGCTCTATGTTTAAAAATTTGGTCTTCTCCTTGTCAGATTCATGACTACAGAGAAGGAACACCAGAGGAGAAAACATACTACACAGAATTATGGGATATTGGAGGATCTGTGGGCAGTGCCAGCAGCATTAAGAGTACAAGAGCTGTGTTTTACAATGGTATAAATGGTAAGAAAGTTGCTACTGAGCCTGTTTTAAAGTATAGTAAGTCAAAACGCAGTAAGATAATAACATACTAACAAACATAGATATCCCATTTCCATTCTTTCTCCAAAATTAGTTGGTAACGACCTGTTTCATTAGTGCTTTGCATACAAACTTGGTCCCAATGAATATTCTAAGCACAGTACTTCAAAAGCATGCGCCAGCTTTTAGGGTGGAAAGTTTATAAATACTGTACTGTGTACCAGTTTTCAAAAACAGTGAGGGAAGAATAGTAACTATAAAAATAGAGCAAATGACAAGAGCCAAGAACCCAGGAATCCTTCTGACTTGGAGGGTGCTACACTCCTTGAAAAAGCAAAAGTACTTCTTTAGCAGGTGTTCTCTGAGGATAGCAGTCGAATAGTTTCACATGTGGGTGACTTATCCATGGAGCTCCAGGTGCAGATTCTTAAGTGTTTGTATCACTTTTAAAAATTGAAGATGGCATCAAAGTGCGTACGCATGGGTGCCTTCCTGCCAAGCCTCGCAAACACAGGATCAGCAATCTTTTTTTTTTTTTCGTGGAGAAAGGAAGATGTATTGATCGCGACTCATCTCAGCCTTGTTCTCTAGTTTCAACAGTTCCATTATGTGGTGCCTTGTTTCCGTTTGAGTTTCCTTTGGTTTCAGTTTTTCCCCTTCTACGTCTTAGAGAAGTTTAATCTAGTATTTTTAAGTTTTATTTCTTTTCACGACTCACGGGCCCTTTTAGAACTGAGCATCAATTTTTTTCTTCTCTTTTTTTGAACAGGGAGCACCCCTTTTTTTCACCATTGAGTCATTTGATTTAGTCACAGCAGGAAAGAATCTGTGCATGCATAGTGGGCAGGGCCGGATTAATCAATAGGCCCAATAGGCATGTGCCTAAGGCCTGAAACTGTGAGGGGGGCCCGCTGAAGAAGGATGACTCACCTTGGCATTGTTTTAAACAGCAACAGCCCCCTCCCAGCAGCAATGGCATGGCCCCTTTCCCCCGATGGCAACGTGGACGGATCTGTTACAGGAAGGTCCTGTGATGACTGCTTCTGACGGTCCATCCCCCTCCGACGTCACTTACTTGCTCTGGAAGAAGTAACGTCGGAGGGGGATGGACCAGCAGAAGCAGTCATCACAGGACCTTCCTGTAATAGATTCGGCCGCACCGTTGCTGTGGGGGGGGCCCGTTGCCGTTGCTGCGGGGGGGGGGCCCGTTGCCATTGCAGGGGGGCCCATTGCCGTTGCCATGGGGGGTAACCCGTTGCCTTCAGCTGTTCTAATGCTGCTTTCGGGCAAAGGAGCTCAGTGGGCAGAGCCAGCAGTTGCAATGTTTGGAGGGGGAGAGAGAAAGGAGCATGGAAGGGTGGTGGAGGGAGAGAAAGGGGGCAGGGTGGTATGGAAGGGTTGTGAGAAGGATGGTATGGAAGGGTGGTGGAGGAAGAGAAAGGGGCAGGGTGGTATGGAAGGGTTGTGAGAAGGATGATATGGAAGGGTGGTGGAAGAAGAGAAAGGAGGCAGGTAGTATGGAAGGGTGGTGGAAGGAGAGAAAGGGGCTGATGGAATTGGTGTGCAGGGGAAGGGGAGAGATATAAGGGGAAGGATACTGGATGGAATTGGATTGAAGGGAAAGAAAGGGGGCAGATGCTGATGGAATTGGGGTGCAAAGTAAGGAGAGAGACATAAGGCAGAAGGATCCTGGATGGAATTGGGTTGGAGGGAGAGAAAGGGGGCGGATGCTGATGGAAGTGGGAGGAAGGGAGAGGAGAGAGTGAAATGCCCAACCATGGGGGTGTGGGAGAGGGAAGGAGAGGAGAGAGATACCAGACCATTGGAGGAGGGAAGGGAAGATGATGGATGCCACACCAGTGTGGGGGGGGGAAGAAGAGATGGAAGGGAGAGGCACAGAAGATGAAAGGAAGAGAGTGACAAGAAGATGAGGAGAGCAGAAGACAAAGGTAGAAAAAAAATTTCCATTTATTTATTTTTTTGCTTTAGGGGACATGCATCGCTGTTTCTGTGGTGTTGCATTGTATGCAGAGTCCAGCTTCTTGGTGGTTTTATTTAACCTTTGTCTACGTATTTCTATTTTTCCCCCCATTTTACAAAACTGTAGAGCATTTTTTTAGCGCTGGCCGTAGCTAAAAACCATAGTAAAAGGGGGAGAGATTAGTTTGTGATTACATATTCCATACTAGGCGAAGGTGTTTTCTGTGTTCTGTTTGTTTGAAAGACATGGTTTTTTGTTAACGTTGACTAGCATTGTTTGGCGAAATGCATCAGGCATGGTTCTTGGGAGCACCTTGAATTAACCTGATTTGAATCTCCTTATTTTCTGCCAATCTTCTTTTGTTTCATGTTTGATTCTTTGGTGGACTGCTTGCCTTGTTGTTTCATTGCAAGTTAACATACATGGAGTGGAATGTACTAGAGGAGTTACAGATTTGGTTGTTTATACATATGGGTTACAGTTGGTTGATGTAGAGTGAGGCAATTGAGAGGCGTTGTAAACTTGGTTATTAATATAGACTTATGTTTCGGATAGTATTACTGCTTTACAAATATTTGAACACTTTTATATATGCATGGAAAGGGTTCAGAATTAAAGTCCTGGGTAAGTAGGTGGGAAGGAAAGGAAGGGGGATTTGTTCAGAGATGTTTGTGGGTTGCATAGAAGAAAAACTGTGCACTGGTATGCTAATCTTTGTTTTGAATTTAAAAAAAAAAAAGAAATACAAGTGGAAATAAAGAAGTAAAGAAGAAAACAGATAAATGGGGCAGGACAGGGGCGGTGCCAGGGGCGACTAGTGTACTTGGATGCCTAGAGGCCCTCGAAGAATTAATCCTGCCCTAATGGTGGGACTCTGTCTTCAACTTTTAAATTTATTCAAACAATTTAAAGCATCCACACTCAGGTCTCAATGCATCACCAACATATGAGATAATAAGGCCTGTTGATTGTGCAAGTATTTTGACTGAGTAAAATTTTATTGTTGGAAATGTTATGGACTTTCAATTCCTTAATATCATTTATTCATAAAAAAGAGATTAGGTTCTTGCCTTGGAAATATCTTTTCTAGTAGATAGAGATAGTATGCTGAACCATAGGGATGGAATAAAGAAATGCCCCGCATATCGATTGTTGGTATTTCTGGGGGGATGGGAGAAAATCTCCTTGGACCCATGGGTGTTGGATATCATCCAAGATGGTCACAAGATCGAGTTTTATCACCCTCCCCACAGATTTGTTCCTCAAATCTTGTGCCAGATGGCCAGAGAAGGAGATCTGGGTCAGAGCCATTCTCCAGAAACTTCTAGACATTTGGGCCATGGTGCCAGTCCCTGACAATGACTCAGCCTCGGGTAGATATTCCAGGTACTTTGTCATGCCAAAGAAAGGCACAGAAGACTGGAGGCCTATTTTGAATCTCAAGGCAGTGAATGCGTTTTTGAGGGTCTCTCATTTCCACATTGAGATGGCCCGTTTGGTTATTGCTGCTGTAGCTCTGGGAGAATTTCTAGCCTCTCTGGACCTCACGGAAGCATATTTGCACATTCCTATCTTTCCGGACCACAGAAGATATCTGCGGTTCCACATAACTTCAGCAGCATGTCCTGTTTGGCTTGGCAGTAGCCCCCCGCACATTTACCAAGGTTATGGTGGTAGTGGCAGTTCACCTCTGGCACATTGGGATTCAAGTTCATCCCTTTCTGGATGACTGGCTAGTCAGAGCCCCATCCAGGCAAGAGTGCGAGCTGGCGGTGTGTCAAGTAGTAGAACTGCTCTAGCATTTAGGCTGGATTGTCAACCTCGGGAAGAGCCATCTGGTCCCAACCTAATGTCTGGAGTACCTGGGTATTCTCTTCAACATTGCTTGCAGGTGAATGTTTCTTCCTGAGCCACACAAACAGAAGCTCAGGAGACAAATTCTGTCTATCTTGGAAATGCTCAAAGGTAATACCAGCTGCTTGGCATTACCTTTGAATGCTGGGCTCTATGGCAGCCACACTTGAGGTTGTCCGCTGGACCAGAGCTCATATGCGACCTCTATAGGATCTCTGCAGAGAAATCCTCTTCAGATGCAGCTCCCTTGGAAAAGGGCTGTGAGGGTCAACCTACACTGGTGGCTCATGATACGTCCTTATCAAAGGACGTGCTTCCCTGGATCTCAGACTGACTCTCATGACTGATACCAGCCTCTTTGACTGGGGAGGTTATTGCAGCAACTGCTCAGTTCAAGGCTAGTGGACTCCCCATCAAAAGAAGTAGTCATAAATTGTCTGGAATTCCAAGCCATTCGTCTAACCCTGAAGGCTCTAGAAGACATTTTAATGGAAAGGCTGTAAGAGTGTTCTCTGACAATGCCACAGCCCCCTTGTGGCTGGAAGCTCAGTTGCTCTTCCAATGGATGGAAGCCCACCTCCAGACTCTGCTGCCCATGTGGCCGGGATGGAAAATATTTAGACTGACTTTCTTCATCGACAGTTCCTGGACACCAGGGAGTGGTCACTCTCCCAAAGGGCATTCAATCTAAATGGCTTCGGCCAAGAACACGAAGACCAAGCGCTTCTTCAGTCGGAGAGCAAAACTGGGCAGCTCGGGGTTAGACATTTCCCTCCTTGGCCCATGGTGGTCTAGGTGCCAGATTGCATCTCATTCAGGCTTTGTGATCCTGGTGGCTCCAGATTGGCCTTGGTATGCAGACCTGGTACATCTTCAGCAGGATGAAGATCTCAGGCTGCCACTTAGAAAGGGTTCCAGAGGTGATCCGGGAAATTATAGACCGGCAAGTCTGATGTTGGTGCCGGGCAAAATGGTAGAGACTATTATAAAGAACAAAATGACAGAACATATAAATAAGCACGGATTAATTAGAGAAAGGCAACATGGATTTAGTCAAGGGAATTATCCCAGGACAAGCAGGCAGGTATTCTCACTAGTGGGTGATGTCATCCGACAGAGCCCCGACACGGACATCTTGAAAGCATGTCTTGCTTGAAGAAACTTAGAAGTTTCGAGATGCCCGCACCGCGCATGCGCCAGTGCCTTCCCGCCCGATGTACCGGGCGTGTCTCCTCAGTTCTTTTCTTTCCGCGGAGCTGAGAAGTTTGTACTTCATTCTGCGCTGACTGAAATTCAGTTTTTTGCCTTCTAATTACCCGCGTTTCTGTTTCTTTCTTTGATTTAATTTCAATTTTACTTTATTTAAAAAAAAAAAAAAAAACAACTTAAAATTATTTCTTCCGGCGGTTCGGCCGGGCCGGCCTCGTGGCTGCGGCCTAGCGGCTTCGACCTTGCAGCGTCGATTTTCCGGCCTATGTCCCGACCAATCACCGGTTTTAAAAAGTGCAGCAAGTGCCAGCGTGCGATTTCGCTGACGGACCCACACCGACGCTGCCTTCAGTGTCTTGGTCCGGAACACGTTCCGAAATCGTGCCGGCCTTGTTCCACGCTCACTGCGCGCTCGTTTAAGCGGCGCTGCTTGCTCTGGGAGTCGATGTTCAAGATGGAGACTGCCAAGGACATCTCTACTACTGCAGCTGTTGAGGTTTCGCCGGTCCGTTCGAAACCTGCATCGACGACTCCTGCATCGAGCATCGTGAAGCCCGCATCGTTCACACCGGCTTCAGCGTCGTGTTCGGCATCGGCGCCTGCTTCCGTCTCCTCGGTTCAGGTACCGCCTTCCACTGTTCCTCCGGTGGTCATCAAAGTGCCTAAAGCTAGCAAGCAGAAGCACTTGGCCACTAAAGAACGCGAAGACCATACTGGAGGACCCCCTTTCGGTGCGGATCCCTCCATATCGGCTTCGCTTCGATCCCTGCTAGAAGCTCAGTTTGTCGAGCTTATGCGCACTATGGGACCCCGGCTTATTGCCAACATTCACGGTGAGCTTCCGACCCCGGTTTCAGAGGGCGGTCCGCCCCCTCCCCCTCCTCCTCGTCGCTCAATCTCTCTACTCGACGAGGGGGATCGGCGGAGGGCGGCGGAATCCTCCAGGAGGGCTTCCCTTCCTGAGATGCCACCTTTGGAGCCCATCACACCTCCACGCCACCAGGGTGCTAGGGCGGCTCCTGATAATCGTAGTCCTGGGCATACTGCATCGCAGGAGGAGTTCTTCCGCACTCCATACCAGACCACCTCTGCGGTCCACTGCATCAAGCCCTATCCATTCCTTTGAGGCTTCAAAGGACCACTCGATGCATAGAAGATCTCGTTCTCCGTCCCGTCACCGGGAGGAGCATCGATCTCGACACTCTTCTCGGCACTCCTCACGTCATTTGGAGGTGTCCCCGCAGAAGAAGATGCAGCGTTTGGGATACTCCTCGTCGGATTTGTCCCAGCCGGAAGGGCCGGAGTATGAGGAACCATCTACCTCCTATTCTCCCTGCCGATCTCAGCTCTCCCTGGACCCGGAGGCTTCCACGTCTTCTAGCCCGTCTCGTCGGCCGGCCTTGGCGGACCAACTGTCTTTCTCATCCTTTCTCCGACAAATGGCGGATGACTTGGATGTGACTTTGGACACTGGGTCAAAATATTCTAAAGAGTATTTGGACACCATGCATTTACCTCACCCTCCGGCGGAGACTCTTCGGCTTCCTCTACACAAACTGCTGGACCAGACTTTCATGCGCTGTTTTGAAACACCATATTCCTTACCTGCAGTCCCCAGTAAACTGGATGCTCGATACCGCATCGTTCACCACAAGGGGTTTGAGGGAGCTCAACTTTCTCATCAGTCCCTTCTAGTCGAGTCCTCTCTCAAACGTTCTCATCCCTCCCAAGTCTATGCTTCCGTTCCTCCGGGCAGAGAGGGGAGAACGATGGATAAGTTTGGTAGACGTATCTATCAGAACTCGATGATGGCGACTCGAGTGCTCAACTACAACTTTTTCTTTTCTTCATACTTGGATTTTTTCTTGCCGGTGCTCCGCAAGTTCACTCCTTTCATCGATGCTCAGGCTCGTTTCCAGTTTGAAGAGGTGGTGGCGACCCTGTCCCAATTACGCCTTCAACTGATGCAATCCTCCTACGATGCCTTTGAGCTCTCGGCTCGAGCGGCGGCATGTTCGGTTGCCATGCGTCGTCTGGCATGGCTTCGAACCATCGATATGGATCCGAACCTCCAAGACAGACTTGCAAATGTACCTTGTGCAGGAGCGGATCTATTTGATGAGTCCATCGAAACTGTTACTAAAAAGCTGTCGGACCATGAAAAGTCTTTTCAGTCTATTCTACGTCCTAAACCGAAGCCTCAGCAGTCTCGTCCTTCCAGACCGCCTCAAATTTACCAGCGGCGTTATCAACTGAGGCAGACTCCTCCTGCGAGACAGCCTGCGAAGAGACAGCCTCCGCAAAAGACTCAGCAGAAGCCTCAGATGCCGGTTTCACCCAAGGCTACTCAGCCTTTTTGACTCTCTTCCAGGGAGCATAACCGACGTTCTGTCTTCCACTGTTTTTCCCATAGGGGGTCGTCTCCATCATTTTTGTCATCGATGGGAGGCGATCACCACAGACCTTTGGGTCCTTACCATCGTAAGAGAGGGATACTCTCTTCATTTCCAACGGGTCCCCCCGGACCACCCTCCAAGAGAGTATCCTTCAAACTTAACGCAGACCGCTCTTCTTCTCCAGGAGGCCCAGGCTTTGCTTCGGCTTCGGGCCGTCGAGCCGGTCCCGTTAGATCAGCAAAACCAAGGGTTTTACTCCAGGTATTTCCTAGTTCCGAAGAAGACGGGCGATCTGCGGCCCATTTTGGACCTTCGAGTCCTCAACAAGTTTTTGGTCAAGGAGCGGTTCCGTATGCTGACCCTTGCCTCTCTCTATCCCCTCCTCGAGCAGAACGATTGGTTATGCTCTCTGGACCTCAAGGAGGCCTACACTCACATCCCGATTCATCCGGCCTCCCGCAAGTTCCTCAGATTTCGGGTGGGACATCTACATCTGCAGTATCGAGTGCTTCCATTTGGCCTTTCCTCTTCGCCCAGAGTCTTCACGAAGTGTCTGGTGGTGGTGGCCGCTGCACTCCGGAACATGGGTCTTCAGGTGTTTCCATACCTCGACGACTGGCTCATCAAGGCCCCGTCGGCCCCAGAGGTCATTTCGGCGACCTTGACCACGATTTGTTTTCTGCAGAACTTGGGCTTCGAGATCAACTTTCCCAAGTCACATCTTCAGCCCACCCAGACTCTCCCCTTCATCGGGGCGGTCCTGGATACCATCCAACTTCGAGCGTTCCTTCCTCCTCAGCGCATGGATGCTCTTCTTCTACTCTGCCAGTCGGTGTCTTCTCGCCCGTCCATCTCAGCGAGACACATGATGGTCCTCTTGGGTCACATGGCATCCACAGTTCATGTGACGCCTTTTGCCAGACTACATCTCAGAATTCCTCAATGGACCTTGGCATCTCAGTGGACTCAGGTGTCCGACCCGTTGTCCCGCCACATTGTAGTCACTCCTGCTCTACGGCAGTCTCTTCTTTGGTGGATGACCTCTTCGAATCTATCCAGAGGTTTGCTGTTTCATTCTCCTCCCCACCAGAAGGTTCTCACGACCGATTCATCGAACTATGCATGGGGAGCTCATCTGGATGGTCTTCGCACTCAGGGGTTCTGGACCAGTGCGGAACGACTCCATCAAATCAATCTTCTGGAGCTCAGAGCCATCTTCAATGCTCTTCAGGCTTTTCAACATCTGCTTCACGACATGGTGGTCCTCATTCGCACCGACAATCAGGTCGCCATGTATTATGTAAACAAGCAAGGGGGCACGGGCTCGGCCTCCCTTTGCCAGGAAGCTCTTCGAGTCTGGGATTGGGCGGTCCGCCACAACACCTTCCTCAGGGCTGTCTATATTCAGGGGAAGGACAATGTCTTGGCAGACAAATTGAGCCGTCTTCTCCAACCTCACGAATGGACGCTCAATTCCAAACCCCTTCATCAGATATTTGCACAGTGGGGGACACCTCAGATAGACCTCTTTGCAGCCCCCCACAACTTCAAGCTGCCTCAGTTTTGCTCCAGGATCTACACTCCTCTCCGCCTCGAGGCAGACGCTTTTCTGCTGGATTGGGGGAATCGCTTCCTATATGCGTTTCCTCCTTTTCCTCTCATTCAGAAGACTCTGGTCAAGTTGAGATCAGACCATGCCACCATGATTCTAATTGCTCCTCGGTGGCCCAGACAACCTTGGTTTTCCCTTCTACTTCAACTCAGCAGCAGGGAGCCCATACTTCTTCCAGTGTTTCCTTCACTTCTCACTCAACATCAAGGTTCACTTCTTCATCCCAATCTGCAGTCCCTCCACGACAGCTTGGTTCCTTTCAACATAACTCCTCACCAGTTTTCTCAAGCAGTGAGGGAGGTCTTGGAGGCTTCCAGGAAGCCTGCTACTCGACAATGCTACTCCCAAAAATGGACTAGATTCTCCTCCTGGTGTATTTCCAATGCCACGGAACCTCAGCGAGCTTCCCTTTCTTCTGTATTGGACTACCTTTTACACCTATCTCAATCTGGTCTCAAGTCTACCTCCATACGAGTCCACCTGAGTGCTATTGCGGCTTTTCATCAGCCTCTACAGGGGAAACCTTTGTCTGCTCATCCTGTGGTTTCCAGATTTATGAAAGGTCTTTTTCATGTCAACCCTCCTATCAAACCTCCTCCTGTGGTTTGGGATCTCAACGTTGTCCTGTCTCATCTCATGAAGCCTCCGTTTGAACCTCTCAACAAGGCTCCACTTAAGTATCTCACCTGGAAGGTGGTTTTTCTGGTGGCCCTCACATCTGCTCGCCGCGTCAGTGAGCTTCAGGCCCTAGTGGCGGATCCACCGTTCACTGTATTCCATCATGACAAGGTGGTTCTTCGTACTCATCCGAAATTCCTGCCTAAAGTGGTCTCTGAATTTCACATCAACCAATCCATCGTGCTTCCAGTGTTCTTTCCAAAGCCTCATTCTCATCCTGGGGAAGCTGCTTTGCACACTCTGGACTGTAAACGTGCTTTAGCTTTCTACTTGGATCGCACAAAGCCTCACAGAACTGCTCCTCAACTTTTCGTCTCCTTTGATCCAAACAAGTTGGGACGACCTGTATCGAAGCGCACCATCTCTAACTGGATGGCGGCTTGTATCTCTTCCTGCTATGCCCAGGCTGGATTATCCCTTCCCTGTAAGGTCACAGCCCATAAGGTCAGAGCAATGGCAGCCTCTGTAGCCTTCCTCAGATCGACACCGATTGAGGAGATTTGTAAGGCTGCCACTTGGTCCTCGGTTCATACATTCACCTCTCATTATTGTCTGGACACCTTTTCCAGACGGGATGGACAGTTTGGCCAAACAGTGTTACAAAATTTATTCTCTTGAAATTGCCAACTCTCCCACCATCCCATTGGGGTTAGCTTGGAGGTCACCCACTAGTGAGAATACCTGCCTGCTTGTCCTGGGATAAAGCAATGTTACTTACCGTAACAGTTGTTATCCAGGGACAGCAGGCAGCTATTCTCACGTCCCACCCACCTCCCCTGGGTTGGCTTCTCAGGCTAGCTACCTGAACTGAGGAGACACGCCCGGTACATCGGGCGGGAAGGCACTGGCGCATGCGCGGTGCGGGCATCTCGAAACTTCTAAGTTTCTTCAAGCAAGACATGCTTTCAAGATGTCCGTGTCGGGGCTCTGTCGGATGACATCACCCACTAGTGAGAATAGCTGCCTGCTGTCCCTGGATAACAACTGTTACGGTAAGTAACATTGCTATCTTGCCTCACCAATCTACTGCATTTCCTTGAAGAGGTGAATGAGCATATGGATAAAGGTGAGCTGGTTGATATTGTGTATTTGGATTTTCAAAAGGCATTTGATAGAGTACTTCATGAAAGACTTCTGAGGAAATTAAAAAGTCATGGGATAGGAGGTTTTGTCCTATTATGGATTAAGAACTGGTTGAAAGACAGAAAACAGTGAGTAGGTTTAAATGGTCAATATTCTCAATGGAGAAGGTTAAATACTGGGGTTCTCACAAAAATACCTCTCTGTTACACTCTGAAATACTTTAAAGGAAAAAAAACAGTGATAAGTGCTCTTCCATTAGACTTATCTCAGCCAATCTTAAATCCTTGAAGAATGCTTTATAAGAGGAGGGGCCTCAGATCCCCCATGCGCTGTCAGTAAGTTAATTCAACAGCCGCACTGGATAGGGAAATAACCTCATCGGCCCCTTTCCCCCTCCTGCCTAGCAATTCACAAATTCTATTGCAACTAAATAGTCAAAAAAATAAAGTATTATACTTAGGGCTCCTTTTATCAAGCCGCGCTAGCGGGGTTAGCACGCATGACTTTTCATCACGTGCTAACCCCCGCGCTGGCCTAAAAACTACCGCCTGCTCAAGGGAGGCGTTAGCAGCTAGCACGGCCGGCAGTTTAGCGCGCGGTATTACACACGTTAAACCGCTAGCGTGGCTTGATAAAAGGAGCCCTTAGCTTAGGCAGGGAAAATTATTTTGATGATGAAATTCCTGCCTAAGCTAAGTTTAATACTTTTCTTCCTTTAAAGTATTTAAGAGTGTAACAGAGAGGTATTTTTGTGAGATTCTAGATTGATCTCTCTGCATCCTATATAATTTTTGATTGATAAATACTGGGGTTCCCAGGGGTCTGTGCTTGGACCACTGCTTTTTTAAAATATTTATCAATGATCTAGAGATGGGAATAACTAGTGAGATAATTAAATTTACTGATGACACAAAGTTGCTCAAAGTTGTTAAATCACAAGAGGATTATGAAAAATTGCAAGAGGACCTTGTGAGACTGGGCATTAAAGTGACAGGTGATGTTTATTATGAGCAAAGTGATGGATGTGGGAAAGAGGAACCCAAACTATAGCTATCTGACGCAAGGTTTTATGTTAGGTGTCACTGCCCAGGAAAAGGATCTAGGTGTCATTGTTGAGGATACGTTAAAACCCTCAGCTCGATGTGTGGTGGCGGCTAAGGAAGCAAATAGAATGTTAGGAATTATCAGGAAAGGAATGGAAAGCAAAGATGAAAATGTTTTAATACCTTTGTATCACTCCGTGGTATGGCCGCACCTTGAATACTGTGTGCAATTCTGATCGCCATATCTCAAAAACAATATAGTGGAATTAGAAAAGGTACAGAGAAGGGCAATGAAAATGATAGAAGGATGGGACAACTTCCCTATGAGGAAAGGCTAAAGCGGCTAGGTCTCTTAAGCTTTGAGAAGAGATGGTTCAGGGAGATATGATAGAGGTCTCTAAAATAATGAGTGGCATGGAAAAGTAGCTCTGTCCAAAAAGCAGCATGGGGCATGCAATAAAGCTACTAAGGGGGCAATAAAGCAGCAGGGGGCATGCAATAAAGCTACTAAGTAGTAGATTTAAAACAAACCAGAGAAAATATTTCTTCACACATGTAATTAAACTCTGGAATTTGTTGCCAGAGAATGTGGTGAAATCAGTTAGCTTAGCAGGGTTTAAAAAAGGTTTGGATAATTTGCTAAAAGAGAAGTCCATGGGCCATTATTGAGATAGCTTGGGGAAATCCACTGCTTATTCCTAGGATAAGCAGCATAAAATCTGTTTTACTACTTGGGATTCAGCTAGGTACTTGGGTCCTGGGTTGGTCATTGTTGGAAACAGGATATTGGACTTGATGAACCTCTGGTCTGTTCCAGTATGGCAGTTCTTATGTTTTTTCAGTCAGGGGCCAGTCCCCAAGGAGAATCCACAGTGCTTTGGTCTTAAAGCATGGCTCTTGGCAAGGTTATTGCCACGCTGCTTCAACTCTGTCGGCCTTTGATCAGGTGGAGCTGCTTCAAGTTTCCATGCTAGTCATTTGGCTTTTCTTCAGGCTGGGCTGGAAAAAGGCCTGGTTGTGGCTTCCCTTAAGGTGCAGGTGGCCGGTCTATCTTGCATCCTGACACAAGATCCCAAGTCTTCATTGACGGCTAATCCTGATGTGACAAGATTCCTTTGGGGAGCTCTCTGGTTGATGCCTTCTCTGTGGCATTCTTTTCCAACCTGGAACCTTAACATTGCTTTGAAGGGTCTCACTAAAGCTCCATATGAGCCCCTTAAAGATGCTTCCCTTTTGGACCTCACAGTTAAGACTGTGTTTCTAGTGGTGATTGTTTTGGCATGTCGTATCTCAGAGCTGCAGGCGCTTTCCTGCAGAGAACCTTTCCTCAGAATCACAGATGAAGGCATCACTCCGTGCTGTGCCCTCCTTTCTTCCAAAAGTGGTGTCAGATTTTCACATCAACCAGGAGGTTCATCTGCCTTCTTTTCAATACAAGGGGGTCTTACAAACAGGTTAGTGTTTTGAGGAAGCTGGATGTCTCCAGGGCTTTGCTCTAATATTTGGAAAGCATAAACAACTTTTGTCTTTCTGACCATCTGTTTGAGTTTGCTTACCAGTCACTTCCAGCTAGGCAAGCTGTCATCTAAGAACTCTATTGCTCGATAGAATCGCATGGCCATGTCTTTGGTATACATTGCCTGCGGTAAACAACCGTTGGTCTCTCTTAGGGTACACTCATCCAGAAGTGTCGCCTCTTCCTGGGCAGAGTCTCGGGCAGTGCCTCCCACAGAGATTTGTTGAGCTACTTGGTCTACTCTGCATACTTTTCCCAAAATTTACAGAGTGGATGTGACAGTTTTGGAGGACGCTGCTTTTTGGTCCTTGATCTTATGGGCAGGCTCTTCTGTCCCTCCCTAGATGTCAGTCAATGCTTTGCAATGTCATCACACATACGGAATCCAGAGTAGATGTAACAGAATGAAAGATTACGTTTCAAGTATATTTCAATTTGATACCTCCTATTTTAGAGTCTAAGCGGTTTACATAAAAATTAACAAATATATATAAAAGATAACTATAAACAGAGTCTACGGTAATGCAAACAACAGAAAAACAATACTAGATTAGGTTCTTACCTGGATAATCTTCTTTCTGTTAATCTACTACGGATTCTGTACAGCCTGCCGTCTGTCTATTTAGTATGGCCTGCTTTTCTTGCTCGGATCTTTATGTCTTCCAGGCCTAGCGTTTTTCTGTCAACCAAATGGCTAAATGCCAAGAAATCCAGTATGAGTAAGTGTATTCCTTAACCTCTGGCTACCTTAATTTTAGTGCCAATTGCACACAGCAAGTTCTCTATGGTTGCTTTTCTGATCATATGTTCCAGTGGAGATCGATTGCTTTGGGCTTAACGGGAGGGTGCACTGGGCTCCACTTCCATATGGAAGGTGCTCAAAGCTGTAAGTATTCCCATTTCTGCAAGTCCAGTTCACGGGAAGGGATTGAGCACCACACATATGGAATCCATAGTAGATTAACAGAAGATTATCCAGGTAAGAACCTAGTCTTTCAGTCTCTAATCTTTTAGTTGCTTTTCAGGATATGTGATATTCCTCTCATGGAGTTTCTAGAAAAGTACATATGGTTTCAAAAATGCCAAGGATAGAGGCTTCTGGTTCCAATGCAGATATAGGTCGATAAGTCTGTGTAAAGGTCTGCTCATGCCTGATTATAAATCTGGGGAAGAAGTGAATTTTAGAATCCCCTGAATGTTTAAAGTCTTTCTGGGGATATGCTGAAGTTGTTAGTGGGAAAAGCCAGGCAAAACAATAAAAGATCTTCATGCTGAGAAGGCCCAAATGGAATTGCATGTGCAGACAACCTGGCTTAAAATTTTAAATAACAGAGGTACCAGAACATGAGGTTGAAATAGAGGAGGAAGATGGCAAGGTTGTCAACCTCAAGGCCTCATTTAAGAAGGTAAGTGACTCATAAATGAAATTGTAACTAGGGTACTAGAGTGTTTTTAGGGAGTATGTACTCATCTACTCATCTCACAGAGGTAGAGGACAATCAGAACATGAAAAGAGGTGTTGGCTCAATTGCAGAAGGAGGTGGCATGAAGAGAAAGTAAAGCACCAGGAAACTTGTGATTGACGATTGAACATCAGAATCTTCAGAGTTCTTGAAGGAGCAGAGATCTCAGATGTATGTAGGTTTTATGCAAGTTTCAAGTTTATTTAAAATTTTTTATACCGCCTAATCAGACTTCTAAGCGGTGTACAAAATCATAAAAACATACATTGGCTAAAATACAAACTTAAAATTACAAGGTATCTCTAGGGATGACTACTACATTCAAAGACATTAAAATCTTGACAAATAGGAACAGAGGGTAAGAAGGCGAGAACCACAATATTCAAAGTAAAAGGGAACGAATCAGGGAAAAAACAGTAGGAAGGGTTAATGAAGGTAAAATCATATTGGTTCGCCCTTATAAGAGCAGTTAGATCTCAAAGGCATCAAGAAATAAAAATGTTTTCAGCTTTGTCTTGAATTGACTAATAATTGATTCTTCGTGTAAATAAGCTGAGATAAAATTCCATAGAGAGGGAGCAGTCACTGTAAAGATGGTCAACCTCATTGTGTTTATGTAGTTTAATGACGGGATAGAAAGAAGATTCTGAGCCGAAGATCGAAGAGTCTTATAGGGATTATATGGAATAAGAAGTCTATCAATGAATTCTGGCTGGTTATTTTGTCAGGTTTTAAATGTTAATAAAAGAATTGCTTATAAAATTCAATGTTCTACCGGTAACCGGTGTGCCTTGTGTAAGAGGGGAGTAACATGGTTGTATTTTTTTGCATTAAATATAATTTTTACTGCAGTATTCTGTACTATCTAGAGTTTTCTTATTTCTTTTTTTGTTATGCCTTTGTAGAGGGCATTGCAGTAGACTATGCAGGAGATCACAAGAGAGTGGATCAGGATGTTCAGAGAGGAGAGAGAGATCTAATCATTCACAGCCAACAAAAACAGCGCTGGAACACTGTACTGATATGAAGGTGATAATTGAATTTGCTGTTGAAGGTGACTCCTAGCAATTTTAATGAAGATATGACATTGATGGATAGAGATTTGAATTTGAGAGGAGTCTTTAAGGACAGTCCATCTTTGATGGGAAAAATCATTAATTTGGACTTTTCGATGTTCAAGGACAGCATATTAGAATCGAGCCAAGATTTAATTTTTTCAAATTTTTGATGTATGATTATTACCTTGTTTGGGTTATTTAGGTCTATTGAATGAATTAGTTGGACATCGTCCGCGTAAGTGAACATCGTGAAACCAATAGATTGGCCTAATGTTAATAGAGGGGCCAAGAAGATATTGAAAAGTAGAGGAGATAAAATTGAACCCTGCATTAAAGACTACCTTGGAGGTCCGTAAAGAAGGATGAAAACCAGTCCATAACCTGATCTGGGGTACCGATTTCCCTAAGACCAACAGAAGGAGCTTGTGATCTATCATGTCAAATGCTGAAGAGAGCTCTAAGGAGATAAGCAGCACTGACTGGTGGTGATCAAGATGATAAAGTATTTTTGTGGTTAAACCAATAAGTGAAAGTTCTGTAGAGTGGTGTTGACGGAATCCAGTTTGATTTGAGTGTAAAACTTTGGTTTTCTCGGTGAAGTCTGAGATTTGACGAAAGACAATTTTCTCGGCAAGCTTTGCCAAGAAAGGGATGTTCGCTATGGGCCGGTAATTTGAAACTTCTTGTACACTAATTTTGTAGTCTTTGATTATTGGGTGAATGATTGCCTCTTTCCATGTTTTGAGTAATGTTCTTGAAGTTAGACTTGTACAGACCAGATTTAGGATGTCAGGGCCAAAGATTGAAAAAAAGTGTTTCAGGAGGCATGGTGGAATCATTTCTGATGTAGTACTTTTTATGTTTAGCGAGTTCAGACATCTCTGGATGTCCTATTTGTCTTGCTTTCTGATTGACCGGTAGCTCCATCCTACAAAATTGAGTTCATAGAGGGACCAACCAGACCCAAGCAAGAGACCATGTACAATTATAGTTCACCTCCTCTAGTATGAGAGGAAGGAGCATATTATAAGAGAGGTGAGGAAACTTTGGATGGTCACTAGTAAAAACTGGAAAATCTCTATTGTTCCTGATTTAAGCACTTAAACCATATGGAAGAGGAAAGCCCTCTTTAAATACAGGGATATGCTGCTAAAGGCTGGGAGTGGGCTAGCATATGGTATGTAGCCCACCTAAAGTATTCATTAATGCAAAATTCCTCATTCCCCAGAAGTTGAAAAGCTGGTGAGCAAGTGCAGAGAAGGGAAAAAATGAGCAGCTCACTATGGGAGCAAGAATCCAGAATGCAGGACCATCAGAACTAAGTGAGAAGCCTGGGTCCAAGGTAGCAGAAGTGCTGCAAGAACCATCAGAGCCAGCAGTAACAGGGGTAGAGACTGAAACACCCACAGCAGGGAGATCTGGGCAGACAGGCCATATGGAGGATGGCCGGCTTGGTGTGTTGGGCAAGGAGAAGGTGAATAGTGTGAGAGACAGCATGGCTGTTAGAGAGATAAACCGGGCTCTGATACAAGTGGTGCTGCCTTGACAGATCCAACCAAGTGAAGACTTTAGTTGAAGCCTATGTCTGGTCTGTGGTTACATGGGGGGGGAGGGGAATTTTGGGCTGGAGATGAAGTGAGGGATGAATGGAGAAAGATGTGAGTGAATGTTAATTATAGGGAACAGGAGATAAGGGATTGCTTCATGGAGTGTTAGAGGGGTGGTGATGTATGATCCAAAGCTCATTGAGGTTATATCTGTAAAAGAAAGAAAATATGTTATGGTTACGAGGTTGGAGAGAGGGGAATATTTGGGGGGGCTGGAATGGATGGATGTGTGGAGGAGGAGGAGAGAGGATGGAATCGGTTGAGCTAAAGGAAGGAGAGTGCACATCTGAGTTGGGGGACAGTGATATAAAAAGGGAAATGGCACTTTAAAATTATGTTTCTCAGTGTGGGGCAGCTGAATATCCCATTGAAAGGAAGAAGGTTATAGCTTATCTCATTAAAAACAAAGCTAATGTAGCTCTGTTCAGGAGGTACAGTTGGTTCCCTTAGAAATGGAAAATTAAAAAGGAGCTCGTTTACAATTCCAAGAAAAGGGGAAGAAGGGTTCCTTTTCTGTCAGTTTTTTAAGTTGAGGTACTTTGTGATGCGAGTGGACAGTTAGAAAGGGATAAGCAGGAAAGGGCAGATTCTCAAGAAACATTTAAAGGATTTCTATCTCAAATTTAAAAGTTTGAATAAGGTAAAGGGGGCCGGCCGAGAAGTGGCCTCTTTCTGTCAGTTTGCCAGGAGAAAGGGTGGTGGATAGTGAAAGGAAGGAGTGGTTTTCACATACTCAGGATTTAGGAGGGTGGGAAAGTGTTATGGTGGTTCATGACTTGAGGGACGTTTATTGTCTGTCTGTTCTAATCTAGAAGGTAGAAAGGGGTAGGGGGCCAGAGTGATTGCTGTGGTATATCAGATCCATGACCTTAAAATGGGGGTAGGGTTGGGAAAAATTTACTCAAGTACTGAAGAGGTTTTGTACAGTTTCTTTTTGAATTGCTCTCTTCCAGTTTAAAAATATATAAATTCATAAATACTAAACATACTAATGATGCTGTTTGTATGTTGAATTATAGGCATTATATTAGTCCATGATTTAACAAATAAGAAGTCATCCCAGAACCTGTACCGCTGGTCATTGGAAGCTTTAAACAGAGACTCACTACCGACTGGAGTCCTGGTAACAAATGGGTGAGTGAGCAGCTCTCATGCATCTTTTTGCTCACAAAAACAATTATTTTTGATCTTGTGTGTTTGTTCAGAAAATCTCTGGGCTCCTTTTATCAAGCCGCGCTAGCGGTTTAACGCACGTAATAGCGCGTGTTAAACCACCGGCCGCACTAGCCACTACCGCCTCCTCTTGAGCTGGCGGTAGTTTGTAGCCAGCGCAGGGGTTAGCGTGTGATGAAAAGTCGCGTGCGTTAACCCCGCTAGCGCGGCTTGATAAAAGGAGCCCTCTGTATCAGCTAGCCTGATAATTCAATGGTTTATATTTTTAGCAGTTCAAAATCATGCTTACAAGTGACAAAACTGGGCTGGGAGTAAATCTAGAATGAACTGCAGTGTCCTTTCAGAACCAGATAAGATTGCTGTGAGGTCTGTGTTCTCTTTATGATCTGGGGAAATAATTGATAAAGGCCAGATGGGAAAGATTAGAGAGAGAAACCTTGCAAAGAGGGGGAAAAAGCCAAGCAGATCGCCTCATTGTTTCATACAGCTCCTATATATCTAGGTTCAGCCTCTTTTATCATCAATGTAGTAACTGTTGTAAGCTCTTCAGCAAAATGTATGCTGGTGCAATTAGTAGCATTCACAGTGAGAAACCTAAGTGTAGATTTTAAAATAGATCCTTGCTTAGATTGCAGAATCCCTGGGAGCAGGCTTGTTTCCACTTATACGCTATCATTTTTATTAATGGCTGGCTCCTGGGAAACACAGAAATAGCTCTAGGTGAACATTGCATCATACCTCAGCCTGCCAAAGATATGGAAGTAAAGGATGAAGATTATGCCTCAAGTCGTCTTAGCAACTGGCCATAAGTCTTCTTTATGTTTTGGGTTTTTTCCAGTTTGTTTATTGTTTTAGTGTTAGAAGAATTTAAATTCATTGGTTGCTGTCAGGTTTTCTCTAGTTAAACTTATTCCTATAGACATTTAATACAGGTGTTTTATTATTTTTTTTATTTTTTTTTTGTTTGAGATAATGCCTAAGCAATAATTTGCAGTACGATGATGATGATTTGTTCCCATCATGCCCAGTTCACCAGTGAATACTTTGTACCAAAGGTAGCAGTAGCGATCAGAGTTGAAAAATCTAAATGTTGAGTGTAATCAGTGGCATAGTAAACCGTTTTGGACCATTCTTGGTTCCATCTTCGCGGGGGCAATGGCATCTCTCCTCCTCCTTGCCACCCCCACATACATCTTAAAATGTTCGCCAGTTTGAGCAGCATCTTCTACCTGCTGCTCACACCTAGGGCTACTAGACGTCTGGATTTTCCCGGATATGTCCTCCTTTTCGAGGACATGTCCGGGGGTCCGGACGGCTTTTCAAAACCCGGCACTTTGTCTGGTTTTGAAAAGCTTCTTCAAAATCGTGTTAGGCAGGAGGGCAGATAGCGGGGGGGGGGGGGGGGGGGAGGGGCAGGACTGGGGTATAACAGGGCAGGGATGGGTGGAACTGGGCGGGCCTGGGGGCAGGTTTAGGGGGATCGGATTTTACTAAAGTAAAATCTGGTAACCCTACTCACGACAGCCTCGGCTCCCTTCTGACGTTATGTTCTGGTTGTGCCACTGCTCAAGGCGCAAACCTCCCTAGCTATATCACTGAGTGTAACTAAAGCAGAGAAGTAGAAGACATTGAAATATAGCAGCACAAGGAATTCTGTTTTTAGTGGTTACTGCTTTCAGTTTTTGAGTGGAGAGGCATGGTTTGATTCTCCAGCTCTTTCAAGAGAATGATATAGGAGTTTATTTCTTTAAAATGACAAGGGCTGATAGCCCAGAGACCAGCTCTTAAGCTGCCCTGCTTCAAAGCCCCAGGAAGGCCATTGCTGCAGTGCAAAACCTGTGCATGAAAGAGGATATGAGAAAATAGAAAATATCAGCATCTGTGACATTTCTCAACATAAGAACATAAGAATAGCCTTACTGGGTCAGACCAATGGTCCATCAAGCCCAATAGCCAGTTCTCACAGTGGCCAATCCAGGTCACTAGTACCTGGCCAAAACCCAAGGGATAGCAATATTCCATGCTATCAATCCAGGACAAGCAGTGGCTTTCTCCCATGTCTTTCTCAATAACAAACTATGGACTTTTCCTCCATGAACTTGTCCAAACCTTTCTTAAAACCAGCTACACTATCCGCTCTTACCACATCCTCTGGCAATGCTTTCCAGAGCTTAACAATTCTCTGAGTGAAAATAAATTTCCTCCTATTGGTTTTAAAAGTATTTCCCTGTAAGTTCATCGAGTGTCCCCTAGTCTTTGTAATTTTTGACAGAGTGAAAAATCGATCCACTTGCACCCGTTCTACAGGATTTTGTAGACTTCAATCGTATCTCCCCTCAGCCATCTCTTTTCCAAGCTGAAAAGCCCTAACCGTTTTAGTCTTTCCTCATACGAGAGGAGTTCCATCCCCTTTACCATCTTGGTCGCTCTTCTTTGAACCTTTTCTAGCGCCACTATATCTTTCTTGAGATAAGGAGACCAGAACTGAATGCAATACTCCTAGATGAGGTCGCACCATGGAGCGATACAGGGGCATGATAACATTCTTAGTCTTGTTAACCATCCCTTTTTAATAATTCCTAGCATCCTGTATGCTTTTTTGGCCGTTGCCTCACATTGGGCAGAAGGTTTCATCGTATTGTCTACGATGATACTCAGATCCTTTTCTTGGGCGCTAATCCCCAAGGTGGACCCTAACATCCAGTAACTGTGATTCAGGTTATTCTTCCCAATGTGCATCACTTGGCATTTGTCCACATTAAATTTCATCTGCCATTTGGATGCCCAGTCTTCCAATTTCTTAAGGTCCACCTGCAATTTTTCACAATCTGCGTTTTAACAACTTTGAACAGTTTAGTGTCGGCGGTGTGAAGGATTATATTTATTGATTGTTTTTCCGTCTCTGAATCTTTTATCATCATTTTAATATGGTTATGTGGGAAATACTGAACACAAAACATATCCAAACATAATCATAAAATGCCCCTGCCATCAAATAGAAAGACTTACAAACGAATAAACTTTGAATTTCATCTGATTAAAAGATACACTAATAGAGGCATTTTCAAAACACTTAAGGGACTCGTAATCTTCAAAAAATAAACCCCGTTCAAAAAGTGGCCTATGGGGGGAGGGGCCTTAGGCGCCTGGGCCAATCCGGCCCTAGGATCCTGTGGGTTGGGCAGGGGAGGGGCGGGCCCACCTCATTTGGACGGAGGTGGGCTTGCTGACCGGACGGTGTGAGGACCCGTTCGGCCAACTTGTGGGTAAGCCTGAAGGGGGGTTCCAGGGTTGAGGGGTTTCATTGGGGGGTGTCTGGGGAGGGGGGGTTGGGGCATTTTGATGGCAGGGGTCATAGGGGGGTCCGGCAAGAGGGGTTGGGTACCTTCCTGACGGCGATCTGTGGGGGGCGGAGCCTACCGGCAGGAAGGGTTGAGCACCTTCCTGCCAGCGATCATGGGTTCTGTGGGCAGGAGGGGTTAGGCACCCTCCTGCTATGATCGTCAGGGGTGGGGTGGGGGGTCTACCGGTACGAAGGGTTGAGCACCCTCCTGCCAGCAATCGTGGGTTCTGTGGGCAGGAGGGGTTGGGCACCCTCCTGCCGCGATCGTTGGGGGAGGCAGAGGAGAGATTGGCAGCCGGAGCCGCGGCTGCTATACTAATTGCGGCAGGGAGATCCCTTGCCGTGATTAAGTATAACCTCCGCGTCTACTTACCATGTAGGCCAGCATTTTACTTGCTTACATTGTAAGCGTCTCCCGCTCTACTAGGGAGACACATAGGGCTGCCTAGGTTCGCCTAAGGCTACCGCTTAGCCTTAGGCGAGCTTAGGTGGGATTGCAGGGCTCCTGGAGGCACCTTCAATATAGGCGACCCGCCTGGGGAGCATTTTTTTTTAGAAAATGTGCCTCCTGATTGGCTGATTAGACAGCTGTAGGACGCCTACAGCTGCCTACGATCGGGGCGCATTTTGCAGAATCAGGGCCTTTATGTCAAGTCTGTTTTATTGAAAAAGAGCAATAAATCAGTACTGAAATAATACTAGTCTCCAATATGCTTACTATAACAAGTGGGTCAGATTCCTTAGAACCCCACTAATACAGTGTTACAATGAGAAAACAATAGGAAAACATTCTTCTGTCATCAAATAATGATAAAAAGACATTTTCTGCAAAAAATCTAGCAGTATTTTATTAATTTAACCTTCAATATCTGTACTTTATTGTGAAAAATAACAGAAATTTAACATACTTTGCTAATAGCTAAATACGTACACTTTGGTATAGTCATCTACCAATGGCATTCCAAACACTCAAACATTCAATGTCTTCTTGAGAAAGGATAAAGCCTGCGGTGCTGTTCAACTCCTTGCAATAAGGAGTTGAACAGAAGTGTAGTGCAGTGTGAGGTCTTGTTCCAAAGACTTGAACAGCATCGCAGGCTTTATCCTGACTATCTCAAGAAGACATTGAGGCCTGGATTTTCTGTAAGGCGCCAATATCGGCCACCACTTTAAAAAGTGGCCACCGATCGCATGTCAATCATGCGACGATGCCATATAGAGAATTGTGCTTCCGCGAAAGGCGCCAGAAATGTAGGACAGGGTTTTCCATGCCCACATTTCCGACGCCTATCTTTCTCGTGGATTGTGTCTACGTAGGCACTTCAGGCCACCTAATGCCACTTTAGGCATTAGCCACGTCCATAGTGGTGATAGGCGGCCAAAACGGCTACATAGGCACAATTCCAGCGTGTATTATTTAGGCACCAGTAGGCGCTTTAATGTTGAGTTTTTTTGCTGTTTTAAACGGTGTTTGTTAATTAACTTAGGTGCTGGTAAGGCAGCAATCAGCACCTAAATTTAGACGCCATTCATTGGTAGATGACTACACCAAAGTGTACATGTTTAGCTATTAGCAAGGTATGTTATATTTCTGTTTATTTTCCACAATAAAGTGGTTCATTTAATAAAATATTGCTAGATATTTTGCATATCTTTCTGTCATCATTTGATGATAGGAGAATGTTTTCCTATTGTTTTGTGATTGTAACATTGTATTAGTGGGGTTCTAAGGACCACACTTGTTATAATAAGCATAGTGTTATTTCTGTACTGATTTATTATTTTTCAATAAATCAAACTTGGATTCTAGAACTTGGAACACGCACGATATGGCAGCTTAACTGCAGAGCTCCTGAGCCCCAGGCAACAACTGAATAAAATAAAACTATTTATTTACTTGTCCGACTTAAAAATAATAAAAATCAACGGCGGAAATGGCAGCGATAAGGCAAGGAAAAAATGAAAAACCTTGTACTTCAGGAGTGTCAGCAAAAAGGTCAAAGGTAACCCCTGTATCGCCGTCCAGCGTACCAATCCCGCTGGAAGCAGATGAAATTAATGAAAAAGCTGACATCATGGCAGAATTATTTAAAATCAAAATAATGCTGACTGATAATGCCAACAAATTATCAGAAGTGAAGGAAGAGTTGATTAACCTGAAACAAGAAATCCAAACTGACAGACAAAGAATGTCTGTGATGGAGGAAAGAATCTGTCAGTTGGAAACTTTCACACAAAAGTGTGAAGAGGAAAAGAAAAATGTAACAGCCTTAAAAAATCAACTAATTGATATGGAGAATCGAGGAAAAAGAAAGAATATTAGAATCCTTGGCTTAGCTGAAAATATTGAAGGAGAAAACCCTATACAGTTCTTGGAAAATCTTTTGCCTAAACTGCTGCAGCTGAATTCTAAATGGCCGTTGGAGATAGAACGTGCCCACAGAATCCCCACAAGAAAACAAACAAACCAGACAGCTCCTAGACCTCTGATCTTCAAAGTATTAAGATACCAACAAGCATTTGAGATCTTAAAAGTGGCAAAAGCAAATAAAAACCTAAACTATAAAGGATCTAAACTGATTTTTGTTCCTGACTTTGCTAAAGATACTGCAAATATAAGGAAACAATTCCTTACATTCAGACAACAATTAAAAGAAAAGGGCTACATGTATGGTCTTTACTATCCGTCTACAATGAGAATTTCTACAGGAAATAAATCTATGTATTTTCAAGATCCTGCTAAACTGAAAGAATTTTTGACACAAGAAGAACCAATGTCTACATAATAAAGCAGAATAAAGCAAATTTATCTAATGAAAATAGATGGAAATAAAGAAAGAAAAAAGAAGAGGAACTAATGTCTACACATAATCAGAATAAAATGGAAGTTTCATCTGAAGAAAGGATATAGAAAATGCAAGATAAAATAAGAATGACAATTTTTGATTCAAATTTTATTACAATATATTGAATTTTATGACTTAAATTAATTTTTGATTTTATTCCATCCATTTAAAAAAAAAAAAAAAAAAATTTTATAATTTTTGATTCAATTATTATTAATATATTGGATGTTATGATAAATTTACATTATAATTGAATTGAATACTATTATAGAATTATTGCATATATATTTAATACTGCTATTATTAATTGGAAAAAAAAAAAATTTATTTTAGATTTGATTAAAATGAGTGTGGAAATTATTATAACATAGATATTTAATTCCTATACATATTAGGTTATTATAAATGATGATGTTTAAAAATGTTATTATTACAATATGATATATGGAATTAGAATTATATTTTACATATATTAAATTTATTGTAGGGAGAATATATTATTTTTATCTAAGAATTGAAAATATTAAGATGATTTATCCAATTATAATTTATATGAATTACTACATCTATATTTAATTCTGCTAATATTAATGGAAAAATTTTTTTGGATTCGGTTAAATGAATGGGAAATTATTATAACATAGGTATTAATTATAAAATCTTTTTGATATAAATATTTATCTATACATATTACGATACTATAAATGATGATTTTCAAATATATAAAATGATTTACTAAAATATTTATTATTATATATATTATATATATAGGAATAGATATATCTAATTTGAATATATGAAATTAGAACTATATATGAAATATATTTAATTTATTGAAGGGGTAATATATTATTTATATCTAAGACTTGAAAAGATTAATATGATTTATCAAATTAAATTTGATATGAACTATAATATACAAGGGGATTTAATGAAGGTTTAAATGAATAATAAGGTGGATAAAGAAATATGAAATGTATTGAATTAGAGAATATTTTTATGAATGATTAGTTGCCTGGGGGAGGGGATTTAGGTTTTGCATGACCAATGTGTGTTCCAGGACAAACATTGATAGTGGGAGGGTCGGGAGGGAAAATAGAGGGTGGGAATGGGAATCAATATATATTAATTGTGCTGAGATCTAATCATGTATATTATCATAGAATATTGGTTAAAATTTAATAATAAATAAGATGGATATAAAAATTTATTCTATGAATGTCAATGGTTTAAATCATCCTATTAAGAAAAAGAAAATATTATCGTTCCTTAAAAATCAAAATGCGGATATCTACTTCATACAAGAGACCCATCTTTCTGAAACTGAATCTAAAAAATTATCTGGGGGTTGGATTTCTAAATGTTTATTTGCACCGGCTTTAAAGAAAAAAGCTGGAGTGGCTATTCTGATAAACAAAAAATGCAATGCGAATTTCAAATTAATAAATTATGACCCCTTAGGTAGATGGGTGCATGTCGAAATGGATCTGGGAAATACAACCATGAATTTATTCAATTTATATGCTCCTAATACGAATCAAATGGAGTTTTTCAAACAAATTCAACAATTACTTTTACCACTGGCTACATCTAATTTAATAGTAGCAGGAGATTTCAATGCTGTAATGGATCCAATTTTGGATAAAAAACCAAGTAGAATTATGAAATCATTAGGCTTAGATAATTTGATTCAATCTTGTGATTTAGTAGATATATGGCGTATTCTTCATTTTAATGATCAGGAATTTTCTTTTTGTTCTCAGGTCCACAAATCCTTTTCACGAATTGATTATATATTTGTTTCTAATAACCTAGCGCAGCGTGTGATAAAAGCAGTTATAGATCCTATTATAATTTCGGATCATGCTGGTGTGTGGATTAATCTTCAAAATTATGATATTGAACATTTAAATTCAATTTGGAGATTTAATAATACTTTTTTAGCGGATTCAAATTTTCTCGAAGAATTTAAATTAAAAATACAAGAATTTTTTCAAATTAATGATTCAGATAATATTAATGCTGAGATTTTATGGGACGCTTTTAAAGCAACAATGAGAGGGAATATTATTTCATACTCAGCATATATTAATAAACAACATAAAAAACAATTTCTTGAATTAGGAAAACAAATTAAATTATTAGAAAATAAATTAATTGAAAAATGGGAAAATAAAACATTACAAGATTTATTAAAATTAAAAGTTAAATATAATGAGATTTCTTCTCAATTTGTGAGAAAAGATTTATTTAATAGACAAGTTCAATTTTACGGAAATTCAAATAAAGCTGGAAAATTATTGGCAAATTTCCTTAAAGCAAAAAAAAGAAAATCCAAGATTATTGCAATTAAAGATATACAAGGTAATACACACACTAACAATAAAGACATTTTAAGACAATTTCTTGATTTTTATAAAGATTTATATTCTTCTGAATCTTATGAAAATAAAGAACAAGATGGACAAAAATTTTTAAATTCATTTATTGGACCAAATGTTCCAGATCATATAAAAAGAAGTTTAGAAGAACCTATATCTTTAAAAGAAATAGAATCAGCATTGAAGTCTCTTAGAGTTGGATCCGCTCCGGGTGGTGATGGTTATACGGTTGAATTTTATAAATCATTTCAAAACATTATTTTACCATATCTATTAAAATTGTATCAATATCTAATGAATAATGGAAATATATCAGGTACTATGGCTGATTCATTAATTATTGTCTTACCAAAACCAAACAAAGATCCTACCTTGGTTTCAAATTACAGGCCTATTTCCTTATTAAATGTAGATGGTAAATTAATTTCTAAAGTACTAGCAATAAGATTGGCAAAAGCTCTTCCTTTCATTATTGATGTACATCAAACAGGATTTATTGCTAAAAGACACTCATCACATAACACCAGATTAGCATTTCACTCTTTAAATTTAGCAAAAAATATGAATGATCCAACTTTTATGCTATCTTTGGATGCAGAAAAAGCATTTGATAGAGTAGAATGGAAATTTATGTATCAATCTCTAGAATGGTTTGGAATAGGACCCGGTTTTATTAAAATGATTCAGACATTGTATAGCTCTCCTGGTGCAAGATTATATATAAATAACAATTTATCAGATAAATTTAATTTGCAAAGGGGAGTTAGACAAGGATGTCCTTTGTCTCCCTTACTTTTTGATATTGTTCTAGAACCCTTGTTAATTGCAATTAATCAAACTAAGGAGATAAGGGGAATCCCATTTTCTTACTGGGAATATAAACTTTCTGCATATGCAGATGATATCTTATTATATTTGAGAGAACCGGGGATTACTATTCCAAATTTACTTAATCTTCTAGAGGAATTTGGAAAATTCTCTGGATATAAAATTAATTGGAGTAAATCAGAAATTCTTCCAATTAATGTTCACTGCACCAAAGGATTATTTGATTCATATTCATTTATTTGGAAAGAGGAAGGATTAAAATATTTAGGAATTATGATCAAAAATACAATTGATGATACAGTCAAAGAAAATGAAAAACTTTTATTGAAAAAAAATTACAGAAATGTGTGAACAATGGAATCCTTTACATCTTTCATGGTGGGGAAGAATTCAAACAATTAAAATGATGATATTGCCTGTAGTTTGTTATCAAATGAGTATGATACCAATATTTTTTCAGGGGTCCTTTTATAAAAAATTAAACAATATTATTACAAAATTTGTTTGGTTTGGGAAAAGACCCAGAATTGCTTTAGTATCTTTACAAAGACCAATTATGGAGGGAGGGGTAAATTTTCCAAATTTTTATAGGTACCATCAAGCCTATATTCTAAGACAGGGTATGTATTGGATCCTCCCAGATCTCATGGAGAATGTACCAGATTGGCTATATTTAGAATGGCGACTCCTGTTCCCATTACATTTAGATCATTTAATTAGTATAACAATGCCCAGAAGATACAAAGAAAACAGAATATTATTAGACACTTGGAAAACATTAAGATATATAAATAACCTATCACCAGATCCAATTTGTAAATCACTAAATCAATCTATTTGGGTAAACTCCAGGATCAAAATTGGCGGATTTAAGATCGTCTGGAAACAATGGATAAGTGCAGGTATACGAACATTAAATGATGTCATTTCAGAAGGTTCACTGCTTAGTTTTTCACAATTGCAAAATAAATTTGGCTTAAATAAATCACAATATTTTAAATGGATGCAATTGAAGCAGGCCATTCAGGTAGGGTTCCCTGAATGGAAAAATCTTAATACCCAATATAGTCTGCAGGTTTTATGTTTCCAGGCGGATTTCTTGGGTCACCAAGCCGCAAAATGGTACAAATTGATATATGGATTTTTAAATAAAAAAAAGAAAACTGGTCTTAGGGATATTTGGAGTATTGAGATTGGACAGACAATTTCTGCGTCTCAATGGCCACGATTTTGGTCCTGGAGATTAAGATCTACAAAGTCAGCATCTATGAGTCAAACATGGATGTTTTTATTACATAGAGTGTTATGGACCCCTACGCGCTTGCAAAAGATAGATATTACTAGATCCAATAGATGCTGGCATTGTAAAATAGAAATAGGGACGTTAGATCATCTAATTTTTTTTTGTCCCTGTGTAAATGCCTTTTGGAATATGATTTGGCCCCAAATTAACAAATTACTAGAAAATCATGTAGGACTCTCATATGACACTGTATTATTTGGAACTGCAATGAGAACTCAGAGTCCGATCTCAGTAAACAATAATAAACTACTATTAATATTGACAGGAGTCGCCATGCAACAAATAACTCAGAATTGGAAAGACTATACCAAATTAAATTATACGTTCTGGTGGAACTCTGTCTGTCATATATACAAAATGGAAAAAGTAATAGCATTACAACACGGGAACATTCATAATTTCAATAAAATTTGGCAACCATTGACTAATTATTCTAATGATTAGATTTCTTAGCACAATTATAATACTTATATAGAAAAGGGGAGGGACATGTATAATTTTTAGAATCATTAATTGGAAAAAGGGGAGGGATGTATAACTTTTGATTATATATAATATATACTAATTATAAATTAAGTTGTATTAATGATAGATACAATGATATATAGTAATTAATTATATCACTTGAATTTCAAACATTGTAAAAATTGAAAAATTCAATAAATAAAATTAAAAAAAAAAAAATAAATAAATCAAACTTGACATAAAATGTCTTTTTATCAATGTATCATTGCTGAGTTTGAAAACATAAAAGTTATAATGCCAAGAAATTTGCTCCATTAAGCAAAAATAGCAACTTTTAAGAAAAACAGAACTTTATGTAATCAGTGGCTTTGAGGGACCCCAGGATGGGCTTTAAAAAATGTTTAAAAATTATTTTCTGATCAAGCACAACCAGATTAATGGGAAAATCTTAATTCGCACAATTTTTCCAACTTTAGTTTTTCTGAACAATCCTGCAGTACATACCTCTCTCTAGAACCGCAACACCAGGTATGGAAAAGCGTAGTAGAGCACCACAGAGGTGCTTTAGTAGCCTGGTGGGAGGGCTAGTGACCCACAGAGAGAAGAACTCAGTCCCATAAGCCACTCTATGGTGGAAAGTGTGAGGCCACCAAAACCCTACTATATTGCCATATAGGTGCCACCTGCATCCATAAGGGCTAGTAGGGTGGTAGACAGTTGAGTATAGTAGGTTTGGGGGGAGTTTTGGAGGGCTCTTCATAAATTATTGGGGGTTATGTACATCTGGTACCCTTTATGTGAATTTCACAGTAGTGCCCTCTAAGGTGCCCCACTTCTCTGTTGGCATGTCTATATGGCCAGTACAATGCTGGCCCCCACCCCTTGTCCAAATGGTCTGGATTTGGATGTTTTGTACGTGGACGTTTTTGTGATCGAAAATGACAGAAAAAGTTAGACGTCTTAAGGTTGGACATCCTGACAGTCAAGACATCCAAATAGTTCATTTTTTTTTTAAATGTAGACATCTAGTGGTTTCAAAAATGGACGTTTCTCTGTCCTGACTTTTGGATGTCTTGCGAGAAACTTCCAAAGTCAGAGAGACAATTTCGATAGAACGTCTATCTGTTATAGTATTTGCTATTCTGGAATAAATATGCTACTAATTAAGTGGTTTGTTTCCTTAATGAATGTGTTTGCTTTCATGAAAAGGGACTACGACCGGGAGCAGTTTGTGGATAACCAGATTCCATTATTGGTGATTGGTACCAAACTGGATCAGATTCCAGAGAACAAACGCATTGAGGTTTTGGCCAGGACTGCATTTTTGGCAGAGGACTTCAATGCAGAAGAAATAAATTTGGTTTGTATTGGTTTCCAGGCTTTCATTTTGATTGTAGAGTTTCAGATCCTGGTGGCTTTGGACACCATAGCTTTGGCTTCCTGGAATTTCTCTAATTCACTCGTTGTTTGTCTTTAAAACTACAGGCTGTTGCTATTTGCAGCAGAGATTTGTGATTTCTCCTTCCTTTATTTGCTTTTCTTTCCAGGAGTTTTCTATGATTAGATAGCAAGATTTTATTACCAAAATCATTGACTAACTCTATCTGGATTGGATTTGCCCTTATCTGAAATTTAAATTTTGTTTACAACCTGATACATTAGGTTATTTCTATAAGTAAGCACAGATGAAACCAAGGTGGGGTTTTGTTTTTTAATATATATTAGGCATGGATCTCCCAAATTCTTTATTAGGCATGGATCGCCCAAATTTCTATAACACTGTGCACAAATCCTAGAAACGTCTCTGACCAACCCATGGCCACATCCCTTTTTGGATCCGAGTGGAAAAGTTTTGTGCACATTTTTTATAGAATAGCGACTAAAAGATGCAGGCATAATTTCAATTATTGCCAATTAGCATCATTAATTGTTAGCGCCCAATTATCAGCACTGATTGGCTTGTTAAGCAATTGTGTGCATAATTTGGGCACATGCCCAAATTTGCACATTCGATTTTGAACACTATGGGCTAGATTCACTAACCTGCCCGAATCGGAACAATCTGTTTCCGATTCGGGCAGGTCCGACTGATTCACAAATCAGTCGTATTCAAATGGGGGCGATTGGAGGAACGCCTCCATTTGCGAGCAGGGATCGCATAGACCCTCATGCACAGACCCTAACAGTAGTGACAGGAGAAGCAGCCTCCTGTCACTGCTGTCAGGGCTCTGCCCTGATCTCTCCTGCCTGCCTTGATCTCTCTTGCCTGCTCGCCGGAATCTCCTCTCTGCCGCCATGCCCTGCAGTGCAAGCCCGTGGTTTTAAAGCAGGCCTGCACTGCGGGGAATGGCAGCAGAGAGCAGAAGAGTCCGGCAAGCAGGCAGGAGAGATTGGGGCAGAGCAGGACAGGCAGGAGCGTCTACACTAGCCTGACACACCAGCCCTGCCCGACACCCCCCATCCCGATCAAGCACGGCCAGCTCACTGGCCCCACCGCCTCACCCACGATCGGCCCACCCCAGGTCAGCCCAGGCGGTCGGGTCCGGCCCACTCGCCCCGCATACCTGTTCAACGGTTGGGAGGAGGAGGGGTACCCGGACCCTCCTGCTCCTAGGCCAATCTTCGGGAGCAGGAGGAAAGTCCTCCTGCTCCTACTCCCCCGGATGTCGCTGCACAATAGCGTTCTTAGGCCCTGCCCTGGCGCATCATCTGATGCACGGGGAAAGGCCTAAGGCACTGATTGGGCAATCAGGGACTTCCTTAGACTCCTCCCTAAGGAAGTCCCTGATTGGCTGAGGCACCCCAGGCCCCTCCCAAAGGAGGAGCCCGAGACGCCTCAGCCAATCAGGGCCTTAGGTCCCTACCCGTGCATCACATGATGCACCGGGGCATGGCCTAAGGCCCATATTGCGAAGTAGCATCGGAGAGGAGCAGGAGGACTTTGCGCTTCCTCCTGCTCCCGAAGATGCGATGAAGGAGGCCTAAGGAGCAGGAGGAACCGGGCACCCATCCTGCTCCCAAGTATTTTCAAGGTATGGGGAGGGAGGTGCTGGGTCCAGGCAACCCGGCCCGACCAGGGGTGGGCCGGTTGGGGTGCGGTGGGCAGGTCGGAGGGGTCGGTGACAAGGAGGCCTACGAAGCAGGAGTGATTTAGCACTCCTCCTGCTCCTAACCTTTGCGTAAGGGGGGGGTTGGGCTGGGCCAGGGGGTGGGCAATTTATGACTCTCCTGCTCTCTGCCGTCCTTCCTTGCAGTGCAGCCCCACTTTAAAACCACGCACTGCGGGGAAGGGTAGCAGAGAGCAGGAGAGTTGGGAGAGCCAGTAGTCAGGGCAGTTTTAGAGAGCAGGAGAGTCGGGAGAGCTAGAGAGAGTTGGAATAGGCAGAGAGAGCAGGGGAGCTAGAGAGAAGAGTTGGGGCAAAGCTGTTTTTTACACAAGTGACTGGTCCTCACCAGTCGCTTGTTCTTGATCGGCCAGCCAGTCGGTGTGTAGGGAAAAAAGTTTTGTGAATCGTATCCTTCCTGCTTTGCATGCCGATTCCCCTCATTTGCATGCACGGATCAGGATGGGATCGCTACACAGGTTAGTGAATCGGGTCGGAGGGAAAACGGGTCGCAAACCGATTGGTACACGATTGGTTTGCTTAGTGAATCTAGCCCTATATATTTAGGGGATTTGTGACCAGCGAGAAATAGTGCATTCCAGTATTGATAGGAATTAGAATTGCCCAAGCTTGCACCAGTATCCATCACCTCCAAGACCTATGCAGAGGTGAGTCTCATATGCAGGTGTCTGTTCTGCATCACAGCTACAAAAGTCTTTATGACATAACTAAAAATGTTTCGGTATTTTTTTATACCTGTCTTCCTTTGATTTTTAGGAAGACAATATGGTTTGAACAGGTTACTGTATAAGACTATACAGCCAGCTAAGGAGGAAATGTTATATACAGCGTCTGGCTTCTGTTGCTTATTGCTTTTTCTGTTTCCAGGATTGCACTAATCCTCGATATTTGGCTGCAGGTTCATCTAATGCTGTCAAACTCAGCAGGTTCTTTGATAAGGTAATGTTTGGGGCTTTGATGTACCACAGTTAATACACTAGTCTTTCTACTCCAGAATCTGTGGGACAGATTGGTGTGAATCACACTATTGATCACTGTGCCCTGTTCTAATTACCTGCCAGCTGTCTCGGCAAGATTATTCCAAAGAATATGGAAAAATACTGCATTCATAGCTAATGCTACAGCACAGCGAAACAATTTTTTCCTTCCTCAAATATAGCCCTTAGCACTTCTCCCTATTATAGTTAGCTATGCATTTTTTCCAAAAAACAATCCTGCTTCCTTTTTGAAATTAGTGTTACAACCATGATGATCTTCATTTGCAAGCTTTTCCTCTAGTATCACAGTTCTGAATGATAAATCATTCCCTTTAGAACTATTTTGAGAGTGGAACCAGCAAGAGCAGGAGATTTGTTCTGCCTATGCTGGTTCCAATCTCAAAATGACTGTTTGGTCCTCCTGCAGTAGTCTTGGCACCATTTCTGCTGAGCAGTGGCAGCAGGCAAGAAGAAGTAGAGTTTGTTCCTGTCCCTGAAGAAACTACTAGACCACCAGGGCTTCTTCAGGTAGGCCCAGGGAGGGCCTATGGGTGGTCAGGTGAGATGGGGAGCTGGAGAATGATCAGGAGGAGTTTCGGTTTCAACCAAAACCCAAATCCAGATTTTGGCCCAGTTTTAATACTGAAACTGAAATTCGGTTACATAAACACAAGAGTCAATCCATGCTTGTGAACTGTTTACAGAAGGGTTTCAATCACATCTTTCAGTTTCTCCTCTTTCAGCAGTGTACAGTGTCCTCTTCAGATTTTCCTTCTGCAAGCAAATTGAGAAGTTGTGTTCTGATCTGCTCTGTTCAGTTTTTATTAATTGGGGGTATTTTTCTTCTGTTTTGGGAGGCTTTTATGCTAAGAGGTCCCCATTTTTGGGGCTACTTTGCTTGGAAGAGGACACAGATACCGCAAGGGTGGGCTTCAGCTCGCAGGGCAACCCCCAGGTATACCTGTTGAGCCATCTTGCTTAGTGCTTCTTCGAGGCTCGGAGTCCATTCCCCTGGGAGCCAGCTCCTTCTGATTTATCAGAGGCTTGAGTGCAGGCTGTGGGACCCCTGTGTGAATCCATTTGGGTTTCAGGGAGCCAGCTACATTTTGATCTTTCCTTGTTGTACTGTAAGGATCTGTGGGGGTAGAGTCCTCATGCAGTATTTATCTAACTGAAAGCCTGAAGATCTTCAGTTGTGGAATGTTTCTTTTGTAGTAGAAAGACTTCCCCATTCAGTCAGGCTGCAGAAAAGCTGACACAGGCAGGCACCAGCAAAGCACAGTGAGTACAGCCCATTATTCCCTGTGTGGAAAATCAGGGGGGTTCTGAAAAAGTTAGTTTTAAGGGTTTCTGAGACCAAAGCTAGGGTCCCCGTCCTCCAAAACTCTCATGAATTTTTGACCTTCAGGGGAGCCCCTACGGTTTGGTACAATTCACTGGCAGTGACCATCTTGGATTATAAACAATTTTTTTTCTAAAGCCTCCATCTGTCTCAGAATCCCTGAATTTGGTTCAAAATCAACTAGGGTGGACTCCTCAGGCTATTCTGTCCCTGAGGAGCGTCTATGTTCCACGTGCCACAGTTTATGCGAGGGAGCCGGGCTTAGACTCCTTTGAGTCCTCTAGGACTGGTAAACCACAGGGGTTCCAAGTGGTGGGGAGAAAATCCCTCCCAGAGACCTCAAACAGTGAAGGCGCAAAACACAAGTGGGTCATTCCATGTCAAATGGTCCAGAGCGCCCCACTCAACCATCTCAGAAATTGTTGAATTTTTTTCAGGACCTCTAATTAAGATATCCAAAGTTTTGAGGCATAGTCTCAACTGGGGCCAGAGTTAGGGCCCTTTATGTGGGCCATTTTTTTGTATCCATGGAAAATGTCGAGTGAGGACCCACCTTAAAATTGGACCAGTTGACATGGAATTACCCAAGTGCATCGTTGCTGCGGAGCCCAAGAGAAGCCAATCTGAGGTCCTGCAGGGGTCTGTGGGGCCACCTTTATCCCAGAGTTTGTGAATCTCCTGTGGAAAACTTATTTGACAGGTCTTGGATGTGCAGCGCTATTTGGGGATGCACCAGCAGTGAGTCAGGGAGAGATCCCTCTTCTGGAGGTCTCCTCATCACGGAGAAAGCTGGCTCCCAGCCTAAGTGACCAAGCGGAACAGGACTGGGAAAATTGGAGGTCAAACTCCATGCTTTTATTGTCCCAGGGCTCAGCTCCTTTACTGGAGGATTCCAATTCCCTGACAGGAACCACGAGTCAAGAGGCAATAGTTGCCCTCCACCAAGGAGATTATCCATCAGTGCAGCAGCTGTTCAAGTTGGCTACCATCCCATATGTTATTATGAATACACTCAGGGAGTTGGATCCTCAGCAACCATCCATTTCACAGTTCACGGTCATGAACGACCCAGATGCTCAGACCACCCTTTTCCCTGTGCATCACTGAGCAGTGAGAGACTCCGGAAGGCTCCCCGAAGGTGTCCAAACTTTACTCTATGGCTCCTGGTTTTCACAGCTGTTTAGTCAGCCGAAGGTGGATTTCAAGGTGGCTCAAATGACTAAATGTATCTCCCTCCCTAGCAAGGGAGAAGTGATGTTAAAAGATGCACAAGATCACAAAGTGGATGTGGATCTTAAGAGGCAATTTTAAGCACTGGCTTTGGGGATCAAAGCTGCAGTGTCAGTCTCATTTGTGGCATGTCCCTGCCACCCCAGGTTAAGGCAGCATACTGTATCAAACAAAATCAATACTGTAGGGTATTTTATATGACAGCATTGTTGCTGGAAGCCATGGACATATTACTACTTGCTGGTATTCTTCTAATGATGGCATGGGAGAATTTTTAATCTCTAACAGTGGGAAGGCAGGCCAATCTGTGGGTTAATAATTCAGGAAATGTTGTATTGGGAATTATTTTCTTCTTCTGCATGCTTGAAAATGTTAAAATGTATATTTTAGAAGTACATTGGAATGCTTGATGCAGGATAGGATTTATTGTGGTACCTTAGAGGATACACAGAGGGATTTAAATATTGCTACATATGCCTTATTAAAGGTAAATTTAAATGGAATTATACCCCTTATTTGAATTCTGCAAGGGTAATAAGTTGTTTTATATCTTGAGTGGAGTAATGCAGCTTACACGTACTTGATTTTGTTTGATACTATGTGGAGGAGGATGTCTGCCTCCAGACAAAAGTAGTCCGTAAATCATCTGGAGCTTTGAGCCATTCATCTAGTGTTGAGGATACAGAGAAAGCCTTTGATCGAGTTGAATGGACTTTCATGTATCAGGCATTAGATTGATTTGGTATAGGTTCAGGATTTATACAAATGATTCAGACGTTGTATAGCTCCCCTGCTGCAAGATTATACATTAATAATAATTTATCAGAGCGTTTTGCAGAGGGGGGTTAGACAAGGTTGTCCCTTATCTCCTTTGCTTTTTGATATTGTTTTAGAACCCTTGTTATTAGCCATTCAACAAGCAAAGGGGATACAAGGTATTCCTCGTACAGACTGGGAATATAAAATCTCTGCTTATGCAGATGATATGCTGCTTTATTTGAGGAATCCAGAAACTACCATTCCATGCTTGCTTGAGTTGATAGAGAAATTTGGAAAATTTTCAGGATATAAGATAAATTGGAGCAAGTCAGAAATTCTTCCACTTAATGAGCATTGTACTAAAGGCTTATTGATTCATTCTCATTTGTATGGAAAGAAGATGGATTAAAATATTTAGATATTAGAATAAAAAACACACTAGAAGACACAATGAAAGAGAATGAAAAATTTTTATTAAAAAAAGTAACAGAAATGAGTGAGCAATGGAATCCTTTACATATTTCTTGGTGGGGGAGAGTCCAAACTATTAAAATGATGATATTGCCTGTGGTTTGTTATCAAATGAGTATGATACCAGTTTTTTTTCAGGGGTCCTTTTATAAAAAGTTAAATGATATTCTTACAAAATTTGTTTGGCTGGGTAAAATGCCTAGAATTGCCTTAGTACCTTTACAAAAATCAATTGCGGAGGGTGGGGTAATTTTCCAAACTTTTATAGGTATCATCAAGCCTATATTTTACACCAGGGTATGTATTGGGTCCTCCCAGAGCTCATGGAAAATATCCCAGATTGGCTGTATTTGGAATGGCAACTCATGTTTCCTATAAACTTATCTCATGTTCTTAGTATTCAAATGCCTAGGAAATATAAAGAGAACAGAATATTGATGGATACATGGAAAACTTTGCGTTATGTTAGCAATTTAAGTCCAAACCAATACACAAATCAACAAATCAATCTTTATGGCTAAACTCCAAGATTCAAGTTGGCGGTTTTAAAATCGTATGGAAGCATTGGATTATTGCAGGTATACGGACTCTAGGTGATGTTATTTTAAATGGTAAACTGCTTGATTTTTCACAACTGCAACATAAATATGGTCTAAACAAATCACAAAGCTTTAAATCGTTGCAGCTGAAGCAGGCTATTCAGGAGGGGTTCCCTGAATGGAAAAATCTTAACAATCAGTATAGTCTGGAATTCTTATGCTTTCAAGCGGATTTCTTGGGACACCAGGCCACACAGTGGTATAAATTGATATCTGGATTTATGAATAAAAAACCAAGGACTGGTCTTAGAGACATTTGGAGCATTGAGATTAAGCATCAAATTTCTGCATCTCAATGACCATGAATTTGGTCTTGGAGAATGAGATGTATATTGTCTGCATCTATGAGACAAACTTGGTTCTTTTTGTTACATAGAGCATTTTGGACCCCAGTTAGATTACAAAAGTTGGATAGCTCTAAGTCTAATAGATGCTGGCATTGTAATCTGGAAGCAGGGACTTTAGATCATTTATTATACTTTTGTCCCTGTATCATGGCCTTTTGGAAATCAATTTGGTCACAAATTAATTGTTTATTAGAAAACCATGTAGTTCTATCATATGATACAATCCTATTTGGGACGTCAATGAGAATAAAAAATCAAATTTCATCAAATAATAGTAAACTTTTATTAATAATGACAGGAGTCGCCATTCAACATATCACCAGAAATTGGAAAAATTACACAAGATTTAATTACACCTTCTGATGGAATTCGTTGTCTCATATATACAGAATGGAAAGAACAATTGCCATACAAAAAGGGAATTATAATAATTTTATGAAGATTTGGGGGCCATTGACAACTTATTGTAATGATTAGATGCCTTTTTACATTGAAAGTATAATTATAATTATGGGAGGGGGTGGTATATAGTTATAATATAGGTTTAATCAATATCTATGAATATAGCACATGTATGTTATTTTTTGATTATAATATCTGTGAAAAGGGTGGGTGGGGGAGGGAGATAATTTAAGTATTTAAGATGACAATAGGAAGAATTTCAAGTGATGTGTATGATTCAATTGATGTAATATTGTGTACTTGATGGAGGATGAAAAAAATGAATAAAGAATTTGAAAAAAAAAAAAAAAGAAAGACAGAGTGTTCTCAGTCAGTGGCACCGTGGTAGCTTATGTGTTCAGACAGGGAGGCATCAGAAGTTCTTCATTGTGTCTGGAGACCCAGCTGTTGTTCAAGTGGGCGGAAGCTTATCTTCAGATGTTCTCTGCAGCCCATGTAGTGGGAATGGAAAATGTACAGGTTGACTTTCTCAGGCAACAGACTCTAGACCCAGGGGAGTGGTCACTGTCCCAAAGAGCATTCAACCTCATTGTCCAGCTTTGGGGAACACCGGCAATGGACTTGATGGCTTCAGCCAAGAACACAAAAGCAAATAACTTCTACAGCTGAAGAGACAAACTGGGAAGCAATGGGTTGGATGTGTTGGTCAAGCCCTGGCCAGAAGAGAGGCTTCTATATGTGTTTCTGCCTCATCCCATGGTGAGCCGGGTCATCTGCATAATTGCAAATCACCTGGGACTTGTGATCCTGATAGCTCCAGATTGGCCTCGCCAGCCTTGATAAGCAGATCTAGTGCATCTCCAATGAGACAGATGCTTTAAACTACCGGTACGCACAGGATTCCTCAGTCAGGGACCAATTCTCCTGGCGAACCCTGAGCAATTTGGTCTTATGTCATGGCTCTTGAGCACATAGCCTTAACCTCATAAGGGTTATTTGGAGGTAGTTGTTTCAACTCATCCTCGGGCAAAAAAGCCATCAATGTTTGTGATTTACGCTAAGGCCTGGAAGGCTTTCCAGCTTTGGTGCGCCAAAGATTAGGTACAACTTTTTGAGGCATCAATTCCTGTAATCCTGGTATTTCTGTAGGCCAGACTAGAAAAAGGCCTAGTGGTGGCATCTCTCAAGATTCGGGTGGCAGGCTTCCAAGCTGAAGGAGGAAAGCTATCACCCAGATGTGACCTGGTTTTTGAAGGGGGCGCTTAGGTTGTGGCCTCTGTTGCACTGGCCTTTTCCATCCTGGAATCTTAATATCATTTTGTAGGGCCTTTCTAAGCCCCTGTATGAGCCTCCAAGAGGCATCCCTTCTGGATCTCACGATGAAGACACTATTTCTAGTGGCAATACTCAGTGAGACAGATCTTGGAATTGCATGCTCTTTCCTGCTTCGAGCCCTTCCTCTAGATCACAGAGGCTAGGGTTTCACTTCGTACGGTCTCTTCCTTTCTTCTGAAGGTTGTGTCAGCCTTTCATATCAACCAAGAGGTTTGTTTGCCCCCTTGTCATTCTACAGATTCGATGAAGCAAGACAAGATATTGCAGAGGCTGGATATATGAAGAGTCTTATTCCACTACCTGGAATAGACCAATGATTCTCGACTTTGACGTTCTTTTTATTCTAACCAGTCAGTCAAGGTGAGGCAGACCAGCTTCCAAATCTTCTATCACCAGATAGGTTCGATTGGCAATATTGTCAATATATATTGGCTATGGCAAACAGCCACCTATTTCTCTGAAAGCTCATTCAACCAGAAGTGTGATGTCTTCATGGACAGAATCCCGGGCAGTTCCACCTGATGAGATCTGTAGAAGTGACTACTTGGTCTTCTTTTCATATCTTTACAACGTTCTATAGCGTGGACGTGGTGGCTTGAGAGGACTCTGCTTTTGGGTTCTTGGTTTTGTGGGCAGGCTCATCTGTCCCACCCTAGAAGTCTGACGCCGCATTGGTATGTCACCTAATGTACAGACTCCTGTGTTTATGTAACAGAATGAAAGATCTCCTGGATAATCTTTCTGTTAATACATACAGGAGTCTGTATGGCCCGCCCTGTGGGTTTTGCAGTTTGTCTGCTTTCTGCCTTGGACAACTCTATAGTCTGGAACTAGAGTTCTTCTACTGCCAGTTGGATGAATATGTCTGAATAAATTACTAATAAAGTATTGAGTTTGTTGAGTTTTGGAGCTCCTTATGTGTTGGTGCTAGTTGCACACAGCAGGTTGGTTCATGAATATATTTATGTTGTAAGTTCATGTTAATTTTTTTTTTTTTTTCATGAGTTATAGAGTAGAAATGTATGATATCTCCAGGGAAATTCCCGTGCCCCCTCCTTCTCTCTTCTATTACAGTGAAGATTGATTGCTTTGGTACAAACTGAAGAGGGCGCTATACTCTACTGCTGAAGGAGGAGGAGCTGAAAGACGTGATTGATACCCTTCTGCAAACAGTTTGTGAACATGGATTGATCACCTAACATACAGACTCCTCTAGGAATAGAGGCAGATAAGGAGTAGAAGTAGGAGCAACAGGAGAAGAGGGGCTAGATTAAGGAGCAGTGTGACTCTTCTCTGCTCTACTCAAGTGTCTCCTCCTTTCTTCATCTTCCCTGAAGGCTGCCTGGAAAGGAGAGGTTGGAGCAGAATATTCTTGCTGCTCTGGAGTGTAAAATGAAGTGGTAGAACTATGTTTCAGGCTGTTCCTCCCTCCACCCCCAGAAATTAAGCCCTGACACAATAAATCTAGTATCAGAAGTTGGGGGGAAGGATTTGAAACATTTTGTTATATAAGAGGTAAAACTGGGTTATTAACATTTTCTCGTAACCTTTTGGCCTCCCATCTGTGCTGCTACATTCTCAGATGCCATGTTTTCTTTATCTAAACGTTTCATGCTGATTATATTTTCTGGTTTGCTTCCCTAGGTCATAGAGAAGAGGTACTTTATACGAGACGGCAATCAGGTTGGTTTCTTTAGCCTATTGTGGAGTTAATACTAGCTCTGTATTAGCCAAGACAGCAATCAGCATCTCTTCATCTTTATATGTCTTCCAGTAAAAATATATATTAACAAAGAATACTCTGTTTTTGAGGCTTAGTATAAATATTTATCTTTTTTAAAATTAATTATTTTATTGAATATTGCAAAGAGCATACAAACCATGAGCATATAATAACATCATCCAGATAAGTGCATGTTGTTGCTGTCACACACCCATCAAACTGCTCAATAGACATTGAAATCATCTATACATAGCCACTAACTCATATCTTCCCTCACATACACCCCAACCCTCTCTTTCCTCATCCAATACTCAACAAATAACAGCAGCTCCTATTAAAAGTTCCCAAAATTCAAACAACCTTCAAATCCTATCATAGCAACGAGGTCTTCCATATTTTACTGTGGTCAGTTTATACATATCATGCTAACCACCCAGTTTGGCAATGACTCGCCACCAATCAGGACAGATTGATTGCTTCCAACTAGCCGCAATGATCAGTCAGGTAGCTATCAGGGCCATTTGACAAAAGTGCAGTTCACCCTCTTCTAGCTCCACCATATATATATATATATATATATATATATATATATATACACACACAATAGTGCTGCTTCCCATTTTATAGGTATCAGGTGTCTGTTTACCCACTATCTGTGAGAGCACTCGAAAGACTGAGAACCAAAACCTTTGTACCAACCTACATTCCCACCACTTACGTATATAGGTTCCCGCACCCTACAGCCCCTCCCACAAGTCTTAACTGTTCCTCTGCCCATATTAGCTAGACAAATGGGAATATAATACCATTTCATAAGCACTTTATATCCATTTTCTACGAACAGAGTCAATATGAACAAAAGAAACAAAAACCCTACTCTTCAAAAAAATACATAAAACCTATATAAGAAAACTAGATTCTTCCCAAATTCCACCTACAATATGATCTACTCCCTAACAAATCAAAAAGGCTCAAACCACTCCTTTGTACCCCCTAACATCAAGACAATTCTCATGTAACCCACCTAGGTATCTCCAAATATGACAATTCTCATATAATCCACCTTATGTATCTATATTATCATGACAATTCATATGTAACCCACGTATGTATTCTGTATTATCAAGACAACTCGTATGTAATCCGCCTTGAACCGCAAGGTAATGGCAGAATAGAAATCACTAATGTGAGGCAACCTGACCCAGTATAAGAACATAAGAACAGCCTTACTGGGTCAGACTACTGGTCCATCAAGCCCAGTAGTCTTAATCACCCCTATCGAGTTAGTGTATAAAATCTGAATCCATTCCCACAGCCAAGGTTCCAACCTGATAGCCTCCAATACTCAAAACATAAAGGGCCATGAGACCCTATTGAAGGCCTTTTCCTAGTCAATTGACAAAAGCACAGTCTCCTGCTATAAATGATGTGCCTGCTCCATCAGAGTAAGAACCCTCTGTATATTGTCCCCTACCTCCTGTCCTGGAGTAAATCCCAGTTGAATAGGGTGTACAATGCTGGATACCCAACTCATGAGTCGATCTGCCAATATTATAGTAAAGATCTTCGTGTCTACCCCCAAGAGAGAGATTGGTCAGTAAGAGGTGCAATTCAAGGAATCCTTCCCCCTCCTTCTGGATGACCATCACCCCTGCCATTTGCATAAAATATAGCAGTTGATTACATGCTTCTAATGAATTAAGAAAATGCAGTAAAGGGGGTAACAGACAATCTCGAAAGCACTTATAGAACTAGCTTTGATATTAAATTAAAATATCTTTGTCTGAGCAGTTATATATTATAATTCAAGCGTTCTAAATCATAAGTTCTCAACTCCCATCGTACTGCTTCTAACCTCTGCTCCACCACTATTCCAAGGCTGGGGTTTATGAGTAGTTTCAAGTTTACCTATCTGTTATAAAAGCCTTTGTACAGTCTCCTGCCTCTGTAAATTCCAAAAAGCTGCCAAAGAGATAAGGTGGCCCCTTCCCATGCCACCTCAGGTGAGGCACCACAACCCTCATTGAATTCTAAGTAGTCCACAAGCCAATGTTCCACCACTCTACACACCTCCAGGTCACCCAATAGACTATCATTGAATTTCCAGTATTTTTTCCCTTAACCCTCCAGTTGCTGAGACAACTCAACCCAACCTGGTACATGGTCAGACCAGGTTATATACTCTATCCGTGCATGGCCTATCCTCAGTAGTAGGTCTCTTTCTATAAATATGTAGTCAAACCTTGAGTAGGAATCATGCACAGAAGAATAATGAGTATACTCCCTATCCCTGGGGTGTAACCAACACCACCTGTCTTCTACATTGAGGGTTCATACTGTGTCCTGTAATACTCATCTATTCTTCCCATAGCCTAGAACTCTCCCAGAATTATCTAAAGAGGGGTCCATGGATAAATTAAAATCCCTCCCCCCCAAGGTTCAGTGATCCTTCTCTGTGTTATAATATCTTAAGGACCATTCCCTGCAAGAATTCTTCCTGCTTGGTCAATGTATATGTGCCCACCAAGATCAAGTACCTAACCTGTGGGACATTGAGCACCTTCTTAATGTCCACTTTCAACCCCCTAGCCAATTTAAATGCCCACTCCTCCCTTTTTAGCAGAGCCCACCCGAGATGCCCAGTAAGTCTCAGGGAATCTAGGATCCCTCACATATTTTTCATGGGCTCGGAACAGATGTGTTTCCTGCAGAAAACAAATGACCCAAATTCTAATTTACTTCAGTAGCATGAGCTTTGTCCCTCTGTCTGTCTGTAGAGTGCAGAGTTTGTCAGTTACTCTTTATGAACCTGAAATATTTTCTAAAGCATGCCACTATGCAATCTGGCAGTGAAGCAGCCCAATTACTGCTATGTTCGAGCAAGCTGCCATTCAAAATTTATCTTTCATTGGTATAATGTTTTCTACTTTGAGATGTGGAAAGTTTTTATTTATATTGATGCCAAAGTAGATTAAGAAATGTGGCACTTTGGAGACCACGTAGTTCAGTTTCCTTATCATGGATTTCTCTTCTTTATTTATTTATTTTTTTTTTTAATTCTTTATTCATTTTTAAATCAAACAAGTGCACAAAAATATATCATAAATTGATTCCAATATAGCACTATAAAATCTAACACATATAATCTAATAGACATTAAAAATAAAACCCTACCCACCCACCCTTCATCAATTATTCTATAAAATATATTATTCTTTATTTAAAATGATCTTTCTATACTTCATACTGAGACATGGAAAGTTCAAGAGCACTGATTCCCAGAAATTGTAAGAGTCAAGTTGGCATCTAGATGACAGTAGACAAGTGATAAGATTGGCCACAACAGACACATAAGAAAGGTGCTATTGCTGCTGCTTTTTTAAAAAAAATTTATAACTTTCATAATTGCATTCCTCAAAAATATTTGAAGATGAAGGAAATAAGCAAATACGAATCTATAAGAAAACGCTATCAGGTAATCAAAATCCCCAAAATCATTTATCCACAAAATATAAAGGAGCCAAGAGAAGGAAAATATTTTAAAAATAGGAAAAATCTTATAACATTATACCATAATGATCACTCAGCAAGCTGGTTAAGGAATTTCTAGGAATTAACTAACATTTACAGGGCTATTGCTGCTTCTGCCATGACAACTTTTTGTTCTCCTACAGATTCCAGGCTTTTCAGAGCGAAAACGATTTGGTGGAAGTACATTCAAGAGCTATCATTATGACTGAAAAACTATCCCCTCTGTCTCCCATCTGAGACGCACAGGAAGCGGTATTGTACCATTCCAGCATCCCTTTGGAAAAAAAAGGCTTTTTTTTTTAACTTTGGAGGATTGGGACTTCTGACAATCCAAATACTATTTGTCTGCTTTTCTGTTCTTAAGTTTCATGAGCTATGTGTTATTAAAGTTTGGAAGGAAAGCTGAAGGGTGAGAATAGAAGAGACCTGTTTGAGATTCCACATCTCTTTCAAGCTATCCTGGAAAGCTTTCATTTAGCAGGCCAACATTGGGTTTGGACTTGTTCAATCAACTTCAGAGCTGTGAAAACTTTTACAGTGTGTTATGTTATTTTATATAGTAAAGAAATGTATTTCCAGTGTAGAAAGCACACGAGTCCTGTGAGGGATGTAGAAGGTATCATCTTACGTTTTTAACTCCACCTCCCTGCATCAACAGGCACTGTCCTCTCTCCTCAGTTTTTTCCTTCTGAAAGTGATGAGAAGGTGTCTTTTTCATCTGCTTTGCTTTGCTTATTATTTTCAATTACAGTGGTACCTCGGTTTACGAGTGCACCGGTTTGCGAGTGTTTTGCAAGATGAGCAAAACACTCAGCAAACTTTTGTCTCGTAAACCGAGCACTACCCTGCTAAAGAGCACTCAGCAATGGTGGCCCAGAGGTGAGTAACTGCCTGCGGGTGCTGCAGCGATTCCAAAGTGGTGCCTTCCTTCCCTTGGGGTCCCCGTGCGGCTGCCCTCCCGCGTTGGCCGATGCCTCTGCCGTCCGTCAGCGCCTCCCAGCTCCCGATCCAAGCCTGCCACCATCCTGAATGAGCATGCGCGCAGCCTCATTTCTCCTCTCCTAAGTCAGCCGCTGCCCCGACAACACGCTCACCACGTACAAGCACGCAGGACTTGTACATGGGGGGGTGTTGTCGGGGCAGCGGCTGACTTAGGAGAGGAGAGGTGAGGCCGCGCGCATACTCATTCAGGATGGCGGCCGGCTTGGATCGGGAGCTGGGAGGCGCTGACGGACGGCAGAGGCATCGGCCAACGTGGGAGGGCAGCCGCACGGGGACCCCAAGGGAAGGAAGGCACCACTTTGGAATCGCTGCAGCACCCGCAGGCAGGTACTCACCCCTGGGCCACCATTGCAAACTTTGGTTGTGGAATGAATCTTCTGAGTTTGCATTAAGGGCTATGGGGAACTCTGCTTTGATAAACGAGCGTTTTGGATTACGAGCATGATCCCGGAACGGATTATGCTCGTAAACCAACGTACCACTGTATTATTTGAATCTACTAGCCATCTCAGCAGCACAGGTAGTGAAAGAGAACAATGTTCAAGATGACTTTCTCAGTCGACAGACACTGGACCCAGGGGAGTTGTCCCTGTCTCAAATAGTGTTTGACAGGATAGTTCAGCACTGGTGGCATCCAATGTTCGATCTAATGGCATCAGCCTGCAATCACAAGGCTGCACGATACTTCAGTCGAAGATGTGAGCGAGGAAGCACCAGGATGGTGCCTACTAGGGATCTCTTATATGTGTTCCCACTTCGGCCAATGATAGGCTGAGTCATTCAAAGAATAATAAATATAATATAATACAATACAATACAACATTTATTTATTTACCACAAATACCTCAACAAAGTTCATTGTAGTTTAACATCAATAAGAAATGGAGACTGTGTCCAGAATTACAATCTTAAAATCAACATTACATTTGCTACTACTTTAACGTCTTAAAACTTTTATGATCAGAATTAATTGAACTGGTAAATTCTTCCAAAGTTTTGCAACTTCATAAGCAACAGTGGAGGTAAATTATCTGGTATACTTTATTTCTCCTAACCCCTGGAAATTGAAATGGGGAATTCTGTCTTAAGGTAACAGGCACAGAAGAAAATGCTTTCTCATACTGGAGAAAATGGGAAAAACAGCAAAAGTGACCTCTGTGTTCAACAGGATTTATTTATTCATTCACATAAAGTATTTATGTGAGTAAAGAAATAAATCCTGTTGAACACAGAGGTAGCCTTTGCTGTTTTTTTCTGAATTCTGTCTTAAGCCATGTAATCCTGCTTCAGAATAGCATGGTAAGAGACATATACAATAGTGTTTCTCCTTCATTTCGATTGTCAGATCATCTCTTCATCCTAACAGGCTCTGGATACAATGAGAGAACGGACTCAAAGGTTGCAATTGCCAGATGAATACGAGCGGACATTTCCTCTGCTTATATAGGATGTAATAAATGTCCACCAGTTTCCTTGAAAGCGCATTCTACCAGAAGTGTGGCTTCTTCATGGGCAAAGTCCAGGATGGTTTTGTTTGAAGAGATTTGTAAGGCAGCTATGTGGTCCACGCTTCACACGTTTACTAAGTTTTACAGAGTGGATGTAGCAGCACAAAGGACTTCGCTTTTGGGTTTGCTGTGCTAGCAGCAGGCCCTATTATCCCACCCTAGGCTTGAGGGACTGCTTTGATATATCCCAGAAGTTCAGGACGCTTATGCTTTTTTCACTGGAATGAAAGATTAGGTTCTTACCTTAATCTTCTTTCCAGTAGAAAAGCACATGAGTCCTGAAGCCCACCCCTATCAGTTTTCAGTATAGTCTGCTTTTAGCATCAGACAAGTATGTTTCTGCAGATGCTTGTCTAATGGCATTCAAGCAAGACAAAACAATATAAAGCTATGACTTCAGAGAGACAGAAATGTCTGCACAGGTCTTCTGACAGTCAGAGCAGGACAAGTGTTAGTGATAGTTGCACTCAGGTAGGTGGTTGTTTTTGTTCCACCTTGTTAATGCTATGTTGCATTTGGTAATGAGTTGTACTTTCTTGCAGAGCAAATCAAAAGTATGTTACCGGGGAGTTTCCCCATGCCCCTCCTTGTTAGTTCTCTTTTAGGTGTTATCTCTTCTTTTGTACAAACTGAGGAAAGAAGGCAGTGGCCATTAGTGCTGCCCGATTCAGGGAAAAAAAATGCGATTCGATTCAGCCTATTGAATCGATTTTTCGATTTGATTTTCCAGCCCAATTGGGTGGTTTGTTTTTTTTTAAACATCCTGGTGGGTTTATTTTATAACCTCTTCACCCTTTTTATAGCCTCTTCATCCCATTTTCCTTCTCCTAACCACACTGGCACTTTGGTGTAAACAAACAAAAAAGACTTTCCCTCTCTCTGTTAAATCCTAGCTCACATTTGCAGTCTAACACCAGCTCTGGCAGGATACACGTTTCAAATCTGACATATTGTAATCACAAAACAGAAAATAAAATGATTTTTTCTACCTTTTGTTATCTGGTCCTTATTCAAATCTTGTTGGTCCCAGGCTCTGGTTGTCTTTTGATAACTTGCTTGCCAGGGTCTCCTTCTTTCTCCTTGCTAACCATCCATCTTCCATCTCTGTCCTCCCCTTCCCCTTTCTTCCCCCAGAGGTCTGGCATCTTTCCTTTTTTTCGTCTTCATCCACAGATCCACCTTTTCTCAACTACCCTTTCAACCAGCATCTCTCCCTCCTTCCCTACCATCCCAGGGTCCACCATCTCTCCCTTTCTTTTCCCAACTACCCTCCTATCCAGTATCTCTATACCCCCTCCACACCATCCCTTGTGTTCAACTTCTCTTCCTTCCCTCCCTAAATCCCATGGCCCATCATCTCTCTCCCTCTCCTCTATTTTTAGATCCATTATTTCTTCCCCCCCAAAGTCCCCCCTTCCCTCCCTCTGTGTACTTCTACACCAGGGCCCATTCCCCTGAAGGTCTGTCTCTCTCCTGAAGGCCTGCCTGCCCCCCTGAAGGCCTGCACCCAAGGTTTGCCTATCCCTCCTGAAGGCCTGCACCTCACCCCTTAAGGCCTGCACTCAAGGCCTGCCTGTCCCCCCTGAAGGCCTGCCTGTCCCCCTGAAGGCCTGCATCCAAGGCCCTGCCTGTCCCCCCTGAAGGCCTGCATCCAAAGCCTGCCTGTCCCTACTGAAGGCCTGCATCCAAGGCCTGCCTGTCCTTCCTGAAGGCTTGTACACCCCTGCGGAAGGCCTGCACCCCCCCCTCTCCCCCCCGGAAGGCTTGCGTGTTCCCCCTGGCCTCAATTTACCTCATTTCATCAGCCTGCATAAGATCGCTAGTGTTAGCGATCTTTGCAAGCTGCCATCAGGTCTTCCGAACTGCCTTCTCTCTGCTGCGGTCCCGCCCCCTCCTCTGATGTCAGAGGAGGGGGCGGGTCCACAGCAAAGAGAAGGCAGTTTGGAAGACCCGATGGCAGCTTGCAAAGATCGCTAACACTAGCGATCTTATGCAGGCTGATGAAATGAGGTAAATTGATGCCGGGAGGCCAGGGGGGAAGCCGAACAGAAGCACTGACACTCCCCACTCGCCCTCTAAAGCAGGAGCGGCAGCGGCCAGCCAGCAAGAGGCAGCGCTGCCGATCCTGCTTTAGGGGGCGAGGGGAAAGGGTCAGTGCCGAATCGGGAGGCCGATTTTTTGTTTGTTTCTTTGTTTTTGAATCGATTCAAACCGATTCACCTGAAATGAATCGGTGAATTGATTCGAATCGTGAATCGGGCAGCACTACTCATCAGCCCCCCTGCTGATTTCAGCTTCCATCCCCAGCCCCTAAGACTCACCAGCCCCCCTGCCGATTTCAGCTTCCATCCCCAGCCCCCAAGACTCCCCAGCCCCCCTGCCGATTTAAGCTTCCATCCCCAGCCCCCAGGACTCACCAGCCCACCTGCCGATTTCAGCTTCCATCCCCAGCCCCCAAGACTCCCCAGCCCCCCTGCCGATTTAAGCTTCCATCTCCAGCCCCCCTGCCGATTTAAGCTTCCATCCCCAGCCCCCAGGACTCACTAGCCCACCTGCCGATTTCAGCTTCCATCCCCAGCCCCCAAGACTCCCCAGCCCCCCTGCCGATTTAAGCTTCCATCCCCAGCCCCCCTGCCGATTTAAGCTTCCATCCCCAGCCCCCAAGACTCACCAGCCCTCATTCCGATTCATTTACTTACTGGACTGGATATTAAATCGCAGGAAAGAGAGGAGAAATGCGGGGAAAGAGCCAGCCAAAAGTAGTATTTGCTGCTGCACGAGGTCCGCTCGCTCGCTTCTAGACTCTCCCACTCCTTTCATTTCTTCCGATGTAACTTCCGGTTTCGCAAAACCAGAAGTTACATTAGATGGGAAGAGTCCGGCGGCCAGCGGCGTGAAATAGCCCAATTCGAAGCAATTCACCTGATTTGAATCGGTGAACCTATTCAAATCGTGAATCGGTGAACCTATTCAAATCGTGAATCGGGCAGCACTAGTGCCCAGTGATGCAGGGAGGTGGAGTTGAAATGTAAGACGATACCTCCTGCATTCCTCGCGGGTGAAGGTGCACTAACCACAGGTTCAGGACTCATGTGCTTTTCTACTGGAAAGAAGATTATCGAGGTAAGAACCTAATCTTCCCTTTTTAATATTTTTCTTTTTTTCTTAGTTTAATTTAGCATTTCTGCTTCACTTTTAAAAAGGGTTATCTTTATTCAAAGTGGATTACAAGCATCAGTAAGCATTAAAAACTGTTATATCCCAGGATATAAAACCTGTGATTAATATAGTATAATAATGGAACATGCTTTGGATGCTAATTGTGGTAAGGCATGAAACAAAAATAGGTAATCATGATGTTTTTAATATCTAAAATAATACATTAAGGTGCTATGGCCACATATGCATGATCCCAAATTCATATACGTGTAAAGTATTATATAATTCCCAGGTCTATAAAATAGGGCTCCAGGAAGATTAAGAATTTATTTTTTTTTTAATCTTGATTTTTAATCTAAAACAGTGCCAAACAAATAAAAGAACAATAGATCCTACATACAATGCACTTTTATCTGTACAGGTAATACATATATCATTAAGATTAAGAATTTTAATTGTGATTAATCACGTGATTAATGATGCCTGCCAGCAGCTTATTTATGCCTCTTCCTTTCTCCCCTTTGCCCCCCTGGTTTAACATCTCTCCCTCTCTTCTCCCTCCTCCCCTCTGTGGGTATCATCTCCCTTCTTTATTCCTTCTCTTATTAAAAAAAAAAGTTACTTATACATGCAATATTCAACAGCATCTGTCCTCTAAAAATATTTGGTCTCTTCTTTTCTGCAAATCTTCCCCCTTTCAATTTAAGAACATAAGAGAACATAAGAAGTTGCCTCCGCTGAGGCAGACCAGAGGTCCATCTCGCCCAGCGGTCCGCTCCCGCAGTGGCCCATCAGGCCTATTGCCTGAGCAGTTGTCCCTGACTATTTCTATAACTACCTCTTGCTCCTATCCCTATAACCTACCTCTACTCCTATCTGTACCCCTCAATCACTTTGTCCTCTAGGAACCTATCCAAACCTTCTTTGAAGCCCTGTAACGTGCTCCTGCCTATCACAGCCTCCGGAAGCGTGTTCCATGTATCCACCACCCTCTGGGTAAAAAAGAACTTCCTAGCGTTTGTTCTAAACCTGTCCCCTTTCAGTTTCTCCGAGTGCCCCCTTGTACTTGTGGTTCCCCATAATTTGAAAAATCTGTCCCTGTCTACTTTTTCTATGCCCTTCAGGATCTTGAAGGTTTCTATCATGTCTCCTCTAAGTCTCCGCTTCTTCAGGGAGAACAGCCCCAACTTTTTCAGTCTGTCAGTATATGAGAGGTTTTCCATACCCTTTACTAGCTTAGTTGCTCTTCTCTGTACTCCCTCAAGTACTGCCATGTCCTTCTTGAGGTGTGGCGACCAGTTCTCCAGATGCGGGCGCACCATTGCACGATACAGTGGCAGGATGACTTCCTTCGTCCTGGTTGTGATATCCTTCTTAATGATACCCAACATTTTGTTTGCTCTCCTTGAGGCTGCGGCGTATTGCACCGACACCTTCAATGTTGTGTCCACCATCACTCCCAGGTCTCTTTCCAGTTTACTTACCCCTAGCAGTGATCCCCCCATTTTGTAAGTGAACATCGGGTTCTTTTTCCCTACATGCATGACCTTGCATTTCCCTATGTTGAAACTCATTTGCCACTTTTTGGCCCACTCTTCCAGTGTCTCATCCAATATCTACCCTCTCTCCTTCTCTGCACTCTCTCTCCCCCTTCCATCTTCATCTGCCTTCTCTCTTCCCCTATAGTTAAAAAAAATAGGGCTCACCTGTTGGCAGAAATGGAGCAGGCAAACGATTTGAGCTGTCATCGGGGCAGCTGTAGGGCGATAACTCTAGGAGATGCATCACTGGCATTGCACAGCCCACCTGCGTTGCGCAGCTTTGAGCCATCTGCATGTGCTCAAGGCTGGCCATCTCCTGCCTACACTTAACTTGCTGCTTTGGAGAGGATGGAAACAGACAAGCTTTGATGATGCACAGATGTTAAAGGCCCCACACCAGTCTGGTGGTGCAATGCCAGTGATGCAGCTCCTAGAATTGCTACCCTGTGGCGCAAAGCAAGACTAAACACTTCATGTGGAGGGAAGAGGGGTAGTCTAAGGCTGGCTGTGGCAAACCTAGAAACAGGCAGTTGCATCAGAGCTTGATGTATGTAACTTCCTGTTTTGGGTCTGGAAGAGCCAGCCTTCTGCCTGCTGCTGATGTCGGCGTTAATTGTGATTAAATATTTTAGCAGGCATTAAAAATTTAACACAGTTGCATTAACGCATTAAATTTGCATCCCTACTGTAAACGTTTATAAGCAGTACCCAGTACAACATGGTTTAAGACCACTTGAAAATAAATGGCTATAATGTATTTACTTAACGTGATTAAATCTTTATTTTCACTTTTTAAATACTGGATCTGGCATTTACCTTATAAACAGTACTGCTATTATTATGCTGCTTTAGGCAGGTAGCAGTAGTACCTCCTATACATTCTTGATAACAGACTTGGCTCAACCAATTTTTCCTCCCCCACTCTACTTACTCATTTTAGAATGGTTTGTTCACCTAGAGAAAGATGACTAACAAAGGTAAATATAAACTCAGGTTAATAATTAAAGAGAAAAAAAGATAGTTGGTGCAATGGGACTAGATAGTGGCTGCAGTTCTGAAATCCTGATGTGACAGCAGTCAGTCCCTGAGTCCTACAGTCCTGAAGTTTTTCTGTGGTGCTTGTCAACACAGAAGCCATGGCTTACACTCACACTTCACCATCTCCAGTCCAAAAATAGGACCTGATTCTTCATGGGGCTGTTTCACACTCTTTGCTGAAAGATCTTTGAAGTGGGCTTAGTGCAATGCAACAGAATATACGAATTACCATCTGCATTAGAGCAAAGCTATGAATATGTATGCCTTAAAACAGGGGTGGGCAACGAGGGCCGCAATCCAGTTGGGTTTTTAGGATTTCCCCAATGAATATGCATGAGATCCATTTGCATACAATGGAGGCAGCACATGCAAATAGGTCTCGTGCATATTCATTGGGGAAATCATAAAAAACCGACTTGATTGTGTCCCTCGTTGCCCATCCCTGCCTTAAAGAATAGCGTACAGCCAGTTGCACACACAAAACTTAATTGATGCCAATTAATTGCAATAACAGGAGCAGGGGTGAGGAACAAGAGCCACAATCCAGTCAGGTTTTCAGGATTTCCCCAATGAATATGCGTGAGAGCTATAGTATTTGCATACAATGGAGGCAGTGCATGCAAATAGATCTCATGCATATTTGTTGAGGAAATCCTGAAAACCCAACTAGATTGTAGCTCTCGTTCCCCACCCTGAACTGGTGGTTAGTGACCAATTATTGCTACTTAAGGGCTCGTTAATCAGTTAAGTTGTACACACAACTTAGGCACACCCAAATTTCAAAATTGCAACTTTGGGCGCCCTATATGGAATCTGGGAGAATGGGTACTCCTGTCTTGACATAGTTAAAAATGCCATATTGGAAATTATCTCAGTTCACTATTTGGCTAAACTTCATCTGGGACTTTTCAAATATTAATAGATCACTAAATCTTCCCAGCATGTCAAAACATATTCATAGTATTATCTTATAAACCACTGAATATTTTTCTAAAGTGTGTAGATCCTCAGAGGGCTCACTTTCCTTTATTTAGAGTTCATAGAAGGATAATATGAGCCGGTATCTTTAAAATAGTACTATGAATATGTTTTGATATGCTGGGACGATTTGGTGATCTATGAATATTGGAAATGATAGCATTGAAATAAAGAAGCCAGGAACACAATACCTTGATGGTTGTGTCCCACTCAGGAATGTTAAGCCTTTTTGCAGTGGTACAGGCAATCACAAAATGCTTTGGAAGTTAAATGTTGATGAAAAGGTCCTGGAAGGTGTGGCTATGTCATGGGTGATTTATAGCAAATTGGTCAAAACGTACAACTCTCAACAAAGAAATAGGATATAAAAGACTAGAAAAAAAATAAACCAAGGATTTTATTTTATTTATTGAATTTTTTTTTCTATCCCGTTGTCCCCGAAGAGCTCAGAACGGGTTACAGGTTAAACATACATAATTTCAGTACAAGTTTACGATACAAGTTTTTATCCTAACTTGACACAAACTAGGGGTCTAATATTAATGTACAGTTTACCAGTTACAATTTGCCATAGTTATCCTTACAGTGTAAGGTTTCCAGTACAAGTTTTATCCTAATTTGACACACATAGACACTTTACAGGTTAGATTTGCCATAGTTACAGTGCGAGATTGTACAAGTTTTCCTTATGCAACACATACTGGTTTTGGTACCAATATACATTTCTTGTAGTCCCATCCGTCAAGGGCAGGGGATAAGGTGAAGAGGTATTGCTTTTCTAAAGTTGAGGAGTCCTTCAAAGGATCTGTGGGAGCATTCGATTCCAGTGGCTCAGTATGAAGTGGGAGTAGGACAATCTTTTGGCGTTTTGCAGTTGAAGGGCACTACCAGGGGGCGTTTTGATTCATATTTCAACTTGAAAGCAGCAGCACCAGAAGGACATCATTACCCTTGTACATCAATTTCCAGCAGTTGTCGATGATGTCGACCACGGTTTCAGTACTGTGGAATTTCCTAAATCCAGATTGGAAGGCAGATAGGGCACCTTGTTTGTCAATGAAGGAGTGTACTTGGTTTAACACAGTTTTTTCCAGACTCTTGGAGAAAAAGGGAAGGTTGGAGACAGGTCTAAAGTAGAGAGTTGCGCGGGGACAGAAATCCCACCCGTCCCCACCCGTCCCCGCCAAAGTCCCACCCGTCCCCACCCGTCCCCGTGAGGAATCCCTCCGTCCCCACCCGTCCCCGCGAGGAATCCCTCCGTCCCCACCCGTCCCCGCGAGGAATCCCCTCCGTCCCCACCCGTCCCCGCGAGGAATCCCCTCCGTCCCCGCCCGTCCCCGCGAGGAATCCCCTATGTCCCCGCGAGGAATCCCCTACGTCCCCGCCCGTCACTATAAACTACAGAAATAGTTATTTCATTTAATTATGCTACTGAATTAAAGGCTCTGGTAGAAACCCATTTAAAAATAAGCAAAAAGACTTTATTAATTTGGAAATATTAATTGGGAAGAATACATACTTTGTAAACGGGTTTCTACCAGAGCCTCTAATGTTTATAAATTTTTATCAACACAACTAATATACTACTTTATCCTTAAGCAAAAAATAAAAAAAATTTTTCCTACCTTTATTGCCTGGTTTCTGCTTTCCTCATGTTCTCATTCAGTTCCTTCCATCCACTGTCTCTCTTCCTTCTGCGTCTTCCATTTGCTCTGTTACTGTGCCTCTCCCTTTCTCCCCCCTCCCAAATTGGTCTGGCACCCATCTTTTTCCCTCCGCTCCCCCCATAGTCTGGCACCTCTGTCTTCTTCCCTGCCAGCGTCTTCTTCCCATTCCCTCTTCCCCATTTCCTTTCAGTGTCCTTCTCCCCCACCATCTTTCCCATGTCCTGTCAGGCAGCATCCTTCTCCCCTCTCTGCCTTCCCCATGTCCTTTCAGCGGCCTTCTCCCCCCTCTGTCTTCCCCATGTCCTTTCAGTGGCATTCTCCACCCCTTTGTCTTCCCCAGTGCTTTCAGGGTCCTTCCCCCCCCTTTCTCCCGTTTACCCCATGTCCTTTCAGCGTTCTTTTCCACCCCTTTGTCTTCCCCAGTACTTTCAGCGGCCTTCTCCCCCCTTAAGCGTCTTTTCTTCTCCACTCCACCTTTCCTCCCTCCCTGCCTCCACCTTTGTGGCGCTTTTGCACCCGACCGACAACAGAACAGGCCCGGTCGGACAAATCTCCCTGTCCTGTAGCCGCGATCTAAATTACCTTCTTACAGCAGCTGGAGTAGTGAAGCTGCTGTAAGAGGTAATTTAGATTCGCGGCTACAGGGCAGGGAGGTTTGTCGGCCGGGCCTGTTGTCGGTCGATCGGGGGACCTGACCGGCTGTGCACATTCTTCGGGGCGAACCGCCCCCTCCCCCCTCTTTCGTTCGCCATTGCCTTCTTCCTACCTGCCCTGCCGCAGCCGCACACAGCCGACCGGAAGTCTTCCTGATGTCAGCGCTGACGTCGGAGGAAGGGAGGGCTTTGCTTAAGCCCTCCCTCCGACGTCAGCGCTGACATCGGGAAGATTTCCGTTCGGATGTGTGCTGCGACAGGGCAGGTAAGGAGAAGGAGACTACCCTCGCGGCTCGACCAACCCCGCTGCGATCCAACCCCGCAGGAACCCCGCTACCCTCGGAGGCGTCCCCACGGGATCCCCGCGACCCTAGGGGGCGTCCCCACGGGATCCCCGCGACCCTAGGGGGCGTCCCCACGGGATCCCCGTGACCCAAAGGGGGAACCCGCGGGATCCCCGCGGGTCCCGCGGGATTCCCGTCATCCCCGTTCCCGTGCAGCTCTCTAGTCTAAAGTTGCTGGGGACATTATGGTCGAGCGTGGAGTTTTTCAAGATCGGTCTGATGACCGCTGACTTCCAATTTGCGGGCACTATGCCTGTTTGTAGAGAGGTGTTGATGAGAGAAAGGATGGAGTCTACAGAGGCATCTTTCACTGCCACTAGGGAGTGTGGCGGACAGGGGTCCAGGTTGGAGCTGAAAGGGCGAATTGTGTCTAGTATCTCAGCAATGTCATCGCGGGAGACAGTTTTGAAGTTAGTTAGGTTCCCAGTTGTAATTTTAGTTGTTTTGTCTGAGTTGAGGGGGGACAATATCTGTAGTATGGTGGAGTCCAGGTGAGACTGTATTTTGTCTACTTTGTCAGCGAAGTAGTCTGAGAGTGTTTTGCTATCGAGTTCAGTGTTAAGGCATTGATTGTCTCCTTGTGATGTGAGTATCTTTTTTGTTAGTTTGAAAATGTTTTTTGATCTATTGGAGGTCTTTAATAGTTGTTCAGAGTAGTACTTCTTTTTAGTCTCTAGGATGGCTTTTTTTATATTTTTCAGTTCCTTCCATTTGGACCTGTCACTAAGTCTGGATTTGTACCATTTCCTTTCCGCTTTCCTTAGTTCTGTTACTTTCTGTTTATTTTTTAATTTTTGGTATAGATAGAATCAGCTGGTTCTACAATGAAGTACTCTCCCAGCTCAATCTCACACACTTTCTTCCCTTCTCTTGGGAAAATATGTCATGTGAAATAAGAGCTCAACCGATGTTGGCCCTTATGTTCACTGGAAGGAGGGTTTGTCACAGGAATGTTCATGATGGAATCTTGTACTGTTAGGATGAGACTGTATCATCTAGTCTTAGTGGGGGGCCCAGTGTGTTCTATTCCCTGTTGTCTGAAAGGGGGGGATACCTGTACAATGGGGAGGGATAGTGTGGGTGGGGGAGGTTTGTACCTTGGGAGTTTATGTGAAGAATAATGATGTTAATGTTCAGTGTCAGTTGTAACCTCTTGTATTTTTTTTTAATCTTTCTGTTTTCATTTTTGTTATATAAACTCCATCAATAAAGAAATTGGTTGCGTTCTTTATCCCCCCCCCCATGTTAAAATATGTGTCAAAAATATGTAGATATAGGGTACCAGGGTGGGGAAGTTGTAATATTAACAAGTTTATTGTAAGTATATATTCTGCTGTGATGTAATGATGGAGATCCAGTTGGATGCTGTTGGATTTTCAATATAGAAAGTTAAAAAAGCAGAAATATGTAGACAGAAGGACTGAATCAGGAAGAAGTAAAATCAAATGTAACACTTCATGTACAGCTCAATAATAAATATGCAAAATTAATGAATCAAACAAGGACAGAGGAATTTGTTGGAGATTTGACAGTTCTCTGTGTTCCTTCCTACTGGTTTCCAAGAGCAACCATTTTTTTTAACAACTTTATAATTTCTTTTCATGCATAAGGATTATCTATCAGCCATACTCAGTAGAGGCATGTTTTGCTAGATACAACCCTTGATTTATAAGCAGGATCCCATTTCTTTAAACTGCTGACCCTGTAAGTCAGTGAAAGTGATATGAATGTGCTATTCCTTTGCATGAAATTTAGGTGAAACAGAGGCTTAGAAGATGCAGTAGATTGGCACAACTAGCAAAGGGGCTTTTTTTGCTAAGCTGCATTAGGCACTAATACACCTAATACAACTTAAAATGGCGTGGCACAGTATGTGCTCAGGTATCCTGTGGTAAGTGCTAAATGTGCATGTGCTAACTGCACTAAAAAAATTAAAAACATTTTTAGGGGGCATGTCTGGGGACAAAGAGTGGGTGTTCTGTGCTAATTAGTTAGTGCAGCTACATTACCATATGCTAACTAATTAGTGCAGGAATACTGTGTGAGCCCTTACCGCTTAAGAAATGAGTGGTAATAAGTGCACACATGCTAATTTTTTTTTTAGTGGCTGCACACTAATGGCATCTTTAACACATGTCAAAATAACAAAACAGACTGGTGAGAGGGACTCATAAATCAGATATAAGGGAGATCGCTAAACAGACATTTAGGGCTCCTTTTACAAAGCTGCGATAGCGTTTTTAGCGCACGCTAAACCCACACTACGTGGCTAGAACTAACGCCAGCTCAATGCTGGCGTTAGCGTCTAGCGCGCGCGCTAAAACCGCTTGCACAGCTTTGTAAAAGGAGCCCTTAGAATTGAATTAATTCAATACAATATATGAAGAATGTGGAGTCAAGAACTTCCATAGGACCTTTTCTTTTTCTATATGGAGCTGTGTGTTGAGGAGATGTCTATTGAAGATGTGCTGCTGATTTAATTTTACTTAAGTCTTTCAAGAAAATCTATTAATATTTATCATGTAACTTTTTGAAAATATCAATATGTCAGTTTGAGTGGAGTTTTTTTAATGATCAGGAATGTGTCCTTTTCTTCAAATTTTCATTTGACATTAGATTGTCTCCTGGATATGCTATTTGTCTTATCCGGTGTGACCCTGAAGTCTTTTTATCTACTTATATCTGATTTATAAGAGTCCCTCTCACCAGTCTTGTTTTTGAATGTATTTTGTTTTGTTATTTTGATATTTGGACATTCAACTTGGATTTATTTTGTTGACCATAAATAGAAGAGGGCCATTTTTATGACTGGTAAAAATGGGCCTTACCTTGCACTAAGGCCTTTTATTTTACCTCAGTTTAGTAAAAGGACTTCAGAGTCCGTCCATCATAAGCTACCAGTTTTGAAATGGCAAGATCAGAAGTGAAGCTACCATCCTGAAATGTGGTGCCCTGTGCCATGAATAGGGAATCTCATTAGAGGCCTAGGACTAAATTAGCATGAAGAATGCATTAACATCTTGGCTAAGAAAGGTCCCACCTCTGAAGTACTGCCCGTCTGTGTCATAGTTGGTACAGATACAAGATCCTTTATTTGAAAATCCTTGGGACCAGGCATATTTCAGTTTTTGAAATTTTTTTAGTATGCATAACCATCAAATTTGAAAGTGTTTTTGCTGAAAAATTTAACTCTATTAGTGCATTTCTTAGAGTACGGAGCCCTGTACAATCATACTGTGCTTTGGGTCGTTGACATATAGAATTTCATGTTACACTGCATTATTTCCAACCAGCTTGGACATAGCTGTTACTGTGGTGCTCGTTGGAAATCTTCTTTTTTCCATGCTTTGCATGCTTATCTATTGGAAGGAGAGATGGTACATGGAGTGGAGGAGAGGGAGAGATGGTGCATGCTGCTGAAATAACTGGAAATACAGTGTTAAAAGTCTCATTAAATTGTTTTTCTTTATTTTCTTTAAGTAAAAATCATATCTCAACCCCCTTCTTTATCCATTGTGGCTATTTGTAAATCTTGGGCCAAACATTTAGAATAAAATGACTCTGTTTTATAAAGGTTCCTGACTCCTGCTCTAGGGTAATGCAGTCAGAGATGGTTTATTCTAGGAGTCAAATATCCCTCCTAGAGCCCCCAGATAGAGACTCAGCGCCTTTGGTGCAATGCAGACACCCTCATGGGCCCAAAGGTTTTAGGAGACAAGGAGAGTCCCTGCAGATGTCCTTAGGGTCATCTTTTTAAGTGCTTTACCACTGATTTTGTTCGCATTATGACTTACTGGGGTATAGCTGCACCCTCTGGGGTCATGCCAGCTATTGCACATGGGGGATTGCCTTCACAGAGTGCAGTGCCACCTCAGAAAGTTCACCTGCTGGAACTGGAGGTACAATCGGAGAAAGACTGGGAGTGAGCTTAGATGGCAACTTTAGCAGTTGGAACCTAGGACAATACTAGGTGGACTTTAGTCTATGGCCCAGAAATATCAAAGAAGAGACAAGTTAATTTAATCATGTATTTTTATTAAGAATAACTAATGGGCAGAATGGATGGACTGTTAAGGTCTATCTGCCATCATTTACCATGTTATTATGATGGGGGAATGCATTCAATGTTTTTACTCCCTCAAAATGAATCTTCAGTTTTGGAAGATTCAAGGTCTCAGGCTAGGGCTAGCACTCAGGAGTCTGTGGCAGCCCTAGACCAATGTTCAACGGCCTATCTAAGCTGGCAGTTTAACTGGAGGTCATCACAGTATCCTTGCGGGTATTGAATCTGAACCCAGCTTCTAAATCTCAAACCACCTTGTTTTCTTTCACATACTGCCATTTCAATGATGCTAACCGTGCATTGGAGGCTCTGGAGGGTTCCTTGTGGGTTGCTAGAACCATGACAAATTGTATCCACTGGCTTCTGATTTCTAACAGCTGTTTGTGCAGCCTAAAGTGGATTCACTGGTAACATAGGTTAGCAAATGAACTTCTCTGCCTAGTGAAGGTAAAGTGATTTTAAAAGAAGCACGTCTGTAGGGTGGCTTTATTCCTCAAAAGTCAATGTGAGGCCTTGTCCTTGAGGCTTTAAGCAGTTTCAAGCTTCCTTTATTGGACATGCTTCCCATACTACCATATATACTCGAATATAAACTGATCCGAATATAAACTGAGGTAAACTTCCCCCCCCCCAAAAAAAAAAAGGAGGAAAAAAGTTGACTCGAATATAAACCTGGGGGTAGGGGGGATTTAATATTCAAGTTCAGTGCCTTGCCAGGCTCTGTATCCAGGTCCCCCCATCCCTCCCCAGACTCTGCACCCATCCTTGCCAGACTCTGCACCCAGCCCCTCTCCCTGCTAGGCTCTGCACCGTTTGCCCTTCCTACCTGCTCTGTAAAGCTCTGCATCCAGCCCCCTCCCTCCCTGTCCTGCCAGGCCCTGCATTCATCCCCCTCCCTCTCCTGCGTGTTTTTACCCAGCCTCCACCTTCCTGCCCTGCCATATTCTGTATCCTGTCCCCTGCAAGTTCATGGCAGTCAATCAGCTAGTGGCTCTGCATGAGCAGAAATGACCTTCTTTTGCTCCTGCTCGTGCAGAGCCACTAGCTAATTGGTTGTCGGGAGTTCTTGCTGTCCCACAAGAACTCGCAGCAGCCAGTTAGCTAGCAGCACTGCACAGGCATGAGCAAAGGAAGGTCGCTCCTGCCGCAGTTCACCACTGGGCCACCAGGGACTTAACAGGTACGTGGAGAGGGTGTGAGAGAGATAAAAGTTGTTTAAAGTCAGCTGGGGCAGGAGATGGAAAGAATCCCTCTTGTCCTGGCCCACCACTGGACCACTAGGGATTTAAAAGGTAAGTGGGGAAAGGTGGCAGGAGGGAGATAAAAGTTGTTAAAGTTGGCTGGGGCAGGAGACAGGAAGGATTTCTCCTGACCCAGCCCACCGCTGGACTACCAGGCCTTACCACCAGCCTGGTAAAGGCCTGTAACAGGTTTGGGAGGGAAATGGGTCAGCGCTGGCCCAAATATATACTGAGATCCCCATTTTTGGGCCCAAAAATCTCAGTTTATATTCAAGTATATACAGTATATTGCATCAGGCTCCATCAAAGGAGGAAGACACTTACCCCCAGTTGCTAATTTTATGGGGATTGATTATATAGCAGATTCTCAATGACATGTTCAGGGTTACTTAAATCTATCTTTGCCCATAGAATGCTCTGGATCAGGCAATGGACAGGAGATTCTGCTTCCAAAACTACATTCTGCAGGCTACCTTTCAAAGGACAAATGTTCTTTAGCAAAGGGCTGGATTATCTTATGGCCAGTGTGGCAGTTAATTACCCTAAGTCTTTGCCGGACAGTAGACACACATGCTCCGATGGGGACGGGACATGGTTTGTTTTCGTCACTTCTCAGCAAAGACCTATGCTCAGAGATTGTTTCATGGCTCTTGACAGAGCTTTTGAGGCTCCAGGTAAGCTCAGCCCTCAGGTTCCGCCCCCCCTCCCCCCCAGCTGCAGCCTCCAGGAAGTCCCAATGACGTCAGCCTGGTCTCAGAACTCCCGCAAATAAGAGGGTGATTGTCAGCTCATTGGGAGGACTGAGCAAGGACTGAAGCGGACCCCTGGGTAACATCATTTGAGAGGGCTACAAGCTTCAATTCTTTCGTCCTCCTATTGAATTTATTTGTAGACTCTCCAGCCCGTTACTAGAGAAAGCAGCCAAGGTCCAAGCAATGGTGAAATGGCTCATGGATATGAAAGTCATTGAAACGGTACCAACCGAAGAATCAGGCATGGTTAGACACTATTTATTTTATCGTGCCCACAAAGGACTCAGATATCTGGAGGCCAATCCTGATTCTGAGCTCAGTCAATGCAGCACTGAAAGTGTTCTAATTCCAGATGGAGACCATATATTCAGTCAGCTTGGATGGAAAATTATAATTTCATGACCAAATCAGTTCAGTCACCCAAAAATGTTTCCACCATTTAAGAATGATACGTTCACTTTCCAAACTATTAGACCCATCATCACTAAACATCTTAGTTCATTCGCTTGTAATCTCTTGTATTGACTACAGCAACACCCTCTATAATGGAATAAACAAAAAAGAAATTAGAAGGTTACAAATAATCCAGAATGCTTCAATAAAAATCATTACTCATAAACGAAAATTTGAGCATGTCACTTCCCTGCTGATTAATGCCCACTGGTTACCAGTGGAATACAGAATAGTATACAAGATAATGTTATTCATCTTCAAAACAAGAATTAGTGGCCAACCAGATTTCATTAATAGGCTTCTAATCCCTTACTCTCCTCAATGATCTCTTCAGTCTGTTAACCAAAACTTACTTTCAATTCCTTCATTGAAGTACATTAACACAATGAGGGGCATAATTAAAAAAAACGTCTAAGTCCCCTTTTTGGCCTAAGGCCTTAAACATTGAAAGTAGAAGCAGGGAAAATGTCCATTATAAAAAAAAAACGTCTAAAAGGAGTTTTTTTTTTTTTATAATGGCCTGCCTCTACGTTCAGCTGTTTAAATGCTCAGACCACCACTACGTCTAAACTTACACCATATAATCAACCTAAAAAAAGCCTAAGCCCCAAATGTCCAAAACAAGAGCTTTTAGGCAAAGGAGGAGACAGTCCTTCGCCTAAAAGCTGGATTCTGTAACCGGTGTCTGTTAAAAACAACACCGGTTACAGAATTCCTCCCCCCTACAATGATTTGGGCAAGAGGGAGCCCAAGCCCTCTTGCCCTGTTGAACCGTGACCCCCCCAATGACATCGGAGCAAGAGGGAGCCCAAGCCCTCCTGGCCCGGTGACACCCTCTAACCTCCACCCCCCCTAAAATATGGGCAGGAGAGATCCCAGGCCCTCCTGCCCTCAATGCAACCCCCCATGACCACCCCCTCTGAACCCCCGATCGGTCCCCCCGCCGACCCCCCTACCCCCCTTCTCCGTACCTTAAAACTTGTTGGTCGGACAGACAGGTGCCAAGCCCGTCCATCCGACAGGCCAGCCATCTCGGGAATGGCTAGCCTTAGGGCCTGATTGGCCCAGGTGGCTCAAACCCTGCCCACAGGTGGGGCTTGAGACGCCTGGGCCAACCGGAATCGGCCCAGTTGTCTTAGGCCTCTCCTGTGGGCGGTTCAACGGGGCAGGAGGGCTTGGGCTCCCTCCTGCCCCAATAGTGTGGGGGGTGGGTGATGTATCGCGGCAGGAGAGATTGGCCATCTCACCTGCCGCGATGCAATCACTCTTCTAACCGAACTGCCACAAAAGGCTTTCCTTTTTTGTGCTGTGGTTTTAGAGACATCAGGCACAAATAAAATACGATTACCATCCACAGTCAGTCCAGAGGATGATTTGGCAGCTTGCAGGATTTGTTTAGCTTGCGGGTACCTTAGGAGTTTCATTACTATGGGTCTCGGCGGTTTGGCTGGGGCCGGCGGACTCGAAGGGACCCTGTGAGTCCTCTCAATTTCTAGCTCTGGGAGAAACTGAAGTTTTAATGTGGAGGGAATAAATGCATGTAAAAAAGCTAGCATGTCTGACCCTTCCTTAGATTCTGGAAGTCCAATAATTCTCACATTGCTTCTACGCATCCTGTTAGAGATGTCTTCAATATCTTTTTGCAGTGCAGTTACTTTAAGCAGATCACGGCGAACTTCTAAGTATTGTGAATCATGCGCAGCGAGACGTTCTTCGGTGAGGTCGATTCGCGCATTTTGCTGCTTGATTTGGGTCATAATGTTGCTGATTTCATTTTTAATATCAGCTGTGGCTGCAAGATTTTCCTGCATCAGATCTCTTAAAATTTGAAGATCCTGTGTGATAGAGGCTCCGTTTTCGATGGCGGTTGTTTGAGAGGCCTTTGCTGGGGAATGCGGCTCGTGTTTCAAGTGTTTGGGCGCCGGGTGCGCAGTTGCCGTGCTCGTGGACGGAGCGGCATCCGATCTATGCGGTTTAGTGGCCATTCCGATTGCAAATTATAAAGTTTGCTGACCTGAGCGGTTCCTCTCCGGGGCTGTAAAAATGTTTTTAACTTCGGGCTGCAGCGGAGGAAGCGTGCTAAGCGGCCATCTTGGACATGGGCACGTGACGCTCCCCCCCCCTTTTTAGTTGTATTTTAATCTTGTTTCACTTTCAGCTACATTGTTTTCCCTCTCCCTTTGTTTTACCTTTCTCCCTTTTTTTCTTTTAAAATATTGTAGTTCTTCCCTTATCCTATTGTTTCATCTTTCTTTGTGATTTATTTTTGTCTATTGTTACCCTTTTTTTTTTTGTCTATTGTTACTCTTTTTTTGTCTTTTTTTTGGATTTTTGTATTAAAATATGTCACCCTATTTTATTTTTGTAAACCGCCTTATTTGCTGATTTGGCAGTATATCAAATTTTAATAAAACTTGAAACTTGATATCTTCGGTTGCATTGGCGTAATTTCTAGTTCCCCTGGATTTGACAGATAAGAACATAAGAACATAAGCAGTGCCTCCGCCGGGTCAGACCATAGGTCCATCCTGCCCGGCAGTCCGCTCCCGCGGTGGCCCAAACAGGTCACGACCTGTCTGAATCGCCAGAAGGGGCTCCCTTGCCACCTTGGTTTCTCATTGAAGTCCTATCTTCCCATCGTAGTCCTAACCCTTGTGACAAACCCAGGTCCGTTTCGGGTTTTGGCCAAAACAAACCCAAATCCGTACCGGGTTTTGCCCCAGTGATCAGGAGTATTCACAGTGCACCTAGATGCAGGAGGGCTGATCAGGTGACCTGCCAATTGATTGATGAAGCTGACTTCTGCTCTGATTCTGACATGTAGGTAGAAGAGACAGGGCAGGATAAGATTAAGAGAAAAATCCTACACTCCATGCAGACCTGTCACTGTCAGAAAGCTTATTCAGTTTGAACAGCCTGTTAAAATCAGGGCTAGGGAGAAACCTGCCTGTAATAGCAGGAAGCAAGCCGGTGTGTGGAAAACCCTTCCCCCCACCTTCTCAGAGGGGGAGTGGTTATCCACAGGATATAACGAGGCACAGGGGACACATGAGGGGGAGAGAGGAGAGACGGGAGAATGGGAAGCTGAGAGGAGGCAGTCTCTCACAGACTGTCCCATGCTGAGGCAGATGAGTTACCTCCTGTCTGGGACACTGGAGTACAGCCAGAAGGAGAAGCCATGGAGGGGCAGGAAAGCTGTGTAGGAGCTGACACTGCCAACACCCATGGAGACCCAGTAAGCCTAAGATTGGGATTTAATTTCTTTATGCTGCAAGCTTGTCTCTTACCCGTTTGAAGCCAGTGAAGCTCTCCTGGGAAGCCACATTTTTGAGGTTTTCTGTAAAGCAGGAATGTGTGTGTTTTCTGACAAACCATTTTGAATGTATTTCCTGTATGATGATTCAGCTGGGAAATCTCGATGGTCCTGCACAGCTGTGCCTGATTGCTACAGCAACGTTTAGAGGGAAACGTTTGCTTGATTTTGAACTCTGAATAATGCTGTGATTCTTATGTGTTCTGGACTGTTGGATAAAAGCATTACTTATCTGATTATTACTGCTCTGGTGAAGAGAACTGTACTTCTTGACTGATTAAAGTCCAGAAGCAGGGGACTGTACACAAGGCAGTGCTGACCCAGATTCAACTGCCTGATTATATTATTGTGAACCTTTGTATTTCATGCAATATCAGTCCATCTTGAACTACAAGGCTGTTGCCTATATTTTTTTGATTTATTCAACCAGTGGTTGAAATAAAGTTTATTTTTGCTTTGCCATTTCTGACTAAGATGCCTTTATACTTTGCATGCTGATAAGTTTAGAATGTGCCTGTTCTAAAGACCTGAAGGATCCCTTAGTGGAAAGGGACACGTCGGGTTTCAGCTTTGGTCACATTCCCAGGTGCTCGCTGCGCCTTACAGGAGCCCGTGTTGTGACACCCTCCGGTCTTGCACATGCACGACCTGTTGGGTTTCTATACTTATTACCTGGTTAGCTTTCTATACTTGTGTTACATCCCAGCTCCTCCCTCAGTATCCCACGATCCCTTTATCCCTCAGGAATCCGTCCAATCCCTGTTTGAATCCCTGCCTGATCACTTCCTCCGGTAGCGCATTCCAAGTGTCCACGACCCTTTGGGTGAAAAAAATCTTCCTTGCATTTGTTTTAAACCTATCTCCCTTCAGTTTCTCAGAATGCCCCCTCGTACTTGTTGTCCCCTTCAGTCTGAAGAATCTGTCCCTATCCACCCTCTCTATGCCCCTCATGATCTTGAAGGTCTCTATCATATCTCCCCTGAGCCTCCTTTTTTCCAGAGAGAAGAGCCCCAGCCTATCCAACCTCTCGGCGTATGGGCAGTGTTCCAGCCCTTTTACCAGTTTCGTTGCTCTCCTTTGGACTCTCTCAAGTACCGCCATGTCCTTCTTGAGGTGTGGCGACCAATACTGAACGCAGTATTCCAGATGTGGACGCACCATCGCTCGATACAATGGCATGATGACTTCCCGCGTCCTGGTTGTTATGCCCCTCTTTATGATGCCCAGCATCCTGTTGGCTTTTTTTGAGGCTGCTGCGCACTGTGCAGATGGCTTCAGTGATGCATCCACCAGCACACCCAAGTCTCTCTCAAGTCTGCTGTCTCCCAACAATGCCCCCCCCAATTTGTAGTTGAACAACGGGTTCTTTTTCCCTATATGCATGACCTTGCATTTTTCCACGTTAAAGCGCATTTGCCATTTGTTTGCCCAGTCTTCCAGCTTGTCCAGGTCCCTTTGCAGGTCCTCACACTCCTCCCTGGACCTAACTCTACCGCACAGTTTGGTATCGTCTGCAAATTTTATAACCTCGCACTTTGCCTCCTTTTCCAGGTCATTGATAAATATGTTGAAGAGTAACGGCCCCAGCACCGATCCCTGTGGCACACCGCTCGTGACTCCCCACCAGTCAGAATATTGGCCCTTCACTCCGACCCTCTGCAGTCTACCCGACAACCAGTGCTTGATCCATCTGTGCACATCCCCTCCCACCCCGTGGTTCCACAGCTTCCTAAGCAGCCTTTCATGTGGCACCTTGTCGAAAGCCTTTTGAAAATCGAGGTAAATGATGTCTATGGGTTCCCCATTGTCCACCCGACTGCTTATTCCCTCAAAGAAGTACAGAAGGTTTGTTAGGCACGACCTTCCCTTACTTGCGTATTTCCAGCTCACAGGAAATTACAAAGATTCCATGTACTGGAAAGGCATCTCCAATTCTTGGCGCTTCCATTTGTTCTGGCAACGGCATTTCGCACCTTTACCAAGGTGCTAGTAATTATAGCAGCACACCTGCACAATGCAGGGATCCAGCCGCATCCATGTTGGGACGATTGGCTGATCAGAACTTCGTTCATTGCTGACAGCAAAAAAGCACTGGCACCAGTTGGATCATCAATGCAGATGTTTGTTTGATATCCCACTAATGAAACCGGTCATAGCGGCTTACAATCTTAAATCACAAAGAAAGGAACACCAAAAATTAAAAAGTAAAATAATACAATCAAACAAACAAGTAAAACAATCATACAATAAAACGAAATAAAACCATAAAATAATTGTTATATAAAATACCTATATATGTACCTGCATTTCTATTCAATCAACCTCAAAGAAACATTAAAAGCTTTCCTAAACAAATAAGTTTTTAGTAGAGATTTAAACTTTGAGAAAGACTGCTCAACTTGAATAAAAGAAGGAAGATTATTCCAAAAGAAAGGAAAATGAAAAAAGTACGCTGACGTTATTGTAGATTCATAATGGGCAAGAGACCATAATAGGCGAGCAGGAGTATATGGTATCATAACTGAGGCTAAATAAGCAAGTTGAGAACGATGTTAAACAAACACCTAAACTGAACACAACCAATGCAAGCATATTATTAAAGGAGTAACATGATCAAACAGTTTGGCCTTACACAAAAATCACACAACCAAATTTTGGAGAGTTTGCAAACGGCATAATTTAGATGACAAAATTCCATAATATACTGCATTACAGTAGTCGATTCTTGAAAGGACAAATGCATGAACAAAAGCTTGCAGAGCCCGAGAATCCAAGTTAGAATTAATTGATCTAGTTCACTGAAGCCAATAAAACCCTTTTTTAAGCACCTGAGAAATCTGGCAATCTAAAAGAAAGTGCAGAATCAAAAATAACTCCCAGATAGCGAAAAGATTTTACAGGAAGTAAATCTACATCAAACAAATGAATATTATTTGTTGGCAGAGGAAGAAGTCCTGTAATCCAACAAACAGTCATCTTTAAGGGATTAAGAATCATTTCATGAGCTTTAAGCCAATCAGAAATTGCAGTTGAACAAAATTTGAAGAAGGAATCAATATTAGATGGAAATACCAGAAAAATCAGCAGAATTATCAGCATAGATAAATTCCTTTAAAGTTATATTCTTAAATCAGCATAGCAAGTGGACTAAGGAATATATTAAACAACAGAGGAGATAAAATTGACCCCTGGGGAACATCACAATCCAAATTAAACTTTGAACAAAATGAGCTTGTTTGAGTAAAAACTCTGAATTTCCTGTCTGTAAGATAAGATTTGAACCAAGCTAATACTGTAGCAGAAATACCTATAGATGTTAACCGAGAGATAAGTAATGAATGATTAACCACATCAAATGCAGCAGAATGATCAAGAGAGATTAACAAAACAATTTTACCAGCATCAAGGTAAGAATGCAGTTCACTGTTTAAAGCTGTAACAGTAGCTTCTGTACTGTGATGTGTTCTAAAACCAGTCTGACAAGAACTGATCAAAAACAATCTTTTCTGTAATTTGGAAATAATGCAAAGATTAGATATTGGATGAAAATTTTCAGGAACATATTCAATATTTGCTAATGTATCCCCAATTCCAAAGAACTCTGCTATCTTCCAGGGAGAAGGGACAATACCTGATGAAAGAAAAAACTAAGGCTCACAAGGTGTAATGCCAAAGGCATTAAACTATGTCTATCAAGCTTTAGCCAGCTAGACGGAAATGGATCTGAAAGTGATGTTGTAAGGTGTAACTGAGAAATAATTTTCAAAAACTGTGTTAAAGAAGGAATGGTAAAAGAGGACCAAATTGCCATTTCTGAATTAGAAGAATCCCTATGGTACTTGGGGATACGTTTCAACATGGTAGAAGGCCGTGTTTTTCTTCCAGAGCCACACAAACTGAAGCTAAGTTGCCAGACCTTAAAGGTCCTGGCAAGGCAAGTTCTTGCAACTTGGCACTGCTGACATAGATAGCAGCGACTATAGAGATTCTTCCTTGGGTGAAACTTATCTATGCCTTCTCCAGGATGTGCTGTTGTCCCACTGGTCGCCGCAGACAAACTCTTTCCAGATGACGCTGACCTAGATGGCAGAGGCACATCACAGTTTGAGTTGGTGGCTCCAGTCGGTGTTCAAAGGCTTAACTTTATGCATATCCTCTTGGGTGATCCTGATGATAGCTGCTAGTATTTAAGGCTGGGGGGGAGCATTTTGAGGGTCAGCCTGTTCAGGACAAATGGTTACCCTCTCAAAGGAAATAGTCTTATCAACAGACTGGAGTCTGCAGGCCATCTGCTAGTGCTGCAGTCATTGGAGAACACCCTAGAAGGCAAAGCAATCGGGGTTCTCTCGGACAGTGCCACAGCTGAGGCAATTGTTAGCAGCCAGGTAGGCATCAAGTGTGCTTCATTAAGACAGCAGGCCCAGTTTTTGTTTTGGTGGGCAGAAGCCACATACAGACTTCATTAACAGCACATGTGTTGGGAATGGATGATGTGCAGGCCGACTATCCCAGCAAGTAGCCCCGAAACTCGGGTGGAATAGTATTTGGCCTAGAAGGCCTTCGACAGTATTGTGAGGCACTGTGGGTGTCTGATATTTGCTCTGCTGGTGTCAGTAGCCACCAAGAAACTTCAAACTGAGAAGCACCAGCATGATCGCTCTAATACAACCTTGGCCAGAGAAAGGGCTGTTGTATGGGTTATTCCTATCCCCCACCCTATTCAATATCTACCTGGCCTCCCTAGGCAACCTTCTTCATAACCTCAAGCTCAAATTCTTCATTTATGCAGACGACATCACAATATCCATCCCACTAACCAACTTTTCACAAGAAATACTCGACCACACTACAAACATTCTCAACCAGATCGAACTCTGGATGCTAGCATTCAGGCTGAAACTAAACCCCGATAAATCTAAATTCTTCCTAGCCACCCCCAATGACAAAATCAAAGAAACTACAATTCAACTGAAAGGAATGACCTTCCCCCTCGAACCAACCTTAAAAATCCTGGGAGTCACGCTGGACAAAAATCTTTCCTTAGAAAATCACACCGACCTCGTCATCAGGAAAAGCTTCTCTGCACTTTGGAAACTTCGCACCATAAAAAAATACTCCAATGACACTTCCTTCCGCCTTCTTGTACAATCCTCCATCCTCAGCATTCTAGATTATTGCAACATCATATACCTTAACGCCACGAAGAAAACAACCAGGAGACTAAAAATAATCCAGAATACCGCCGTGCGCCTCATCTTTGGCCTAAAGAAATGGGAACACGTCTCCCCATTCTACCACCAACTCCACTGGCTGCCTTTCGAGTCTAGAGTCCTTTACAAATTCGCATGCTTCTGTTACAGGGCTGTAAACGGTTCCTCGCCAAGCTACATCAACCCTCACTTCAACCTCTACCGCACCAACAAGAAATCCCGTCGTATTCAGTTGTTCGCCTTCCCCTCACCCAAACTTTGTCACTTCAAAAGATTCCTTGACAGAACTTTCGCCTTCCAAGCAGCTAAGCTGAACCCATGGCTAGCACAAATGATACTAGAGGCCCCCACTTACCTCGGGTTCAGAAAATCACTTAAAACTTACCTATTCAGCAAACAAGACCCGAATTGTTCCCCCCCCTGACAATAACTCCCCCCCTCCCCAACCCGGCCCCCTCATGAGGCCTTCCCCCTTTTTCCCCACTTTCCTCATCCTCTGTCTAGTTCAAATAAAGCTGATAAATAATTGAAATTCTGTTACTCTGTAATTCTAATAACAAATCTGTAATTCTGACAAATAATTGTAAATCTGCCTGTCTATGCAGACCCTAATCTAACTCGATGTAAACCGCCTTGAACTCGCATGGGTATGGCGGTATATAAGAATAAACTATTATTATTATTATTATTATTATTATTCAAAGAATAGCAACCCACCTGGGATTGGCAATTTAGGGTTGCTCCAGGTTGGCCATGTCATCTTCGTACATGGAGCTGATTAGGCTACAGAGGGACATGTGTCTCTCAACTGCCATTTCAGCCAACTCTTCTCTCTCGGGGTCCAATTGCCCTGGGGGATTCAGCTTGCTTGGGCCTACAACATGGCATTTGTTCATGCAGCCTTACCGCAGAAGGGCTACTTGGAAGAGATCATAGGTATCCTTTTAAGGGTTATGTAACTGGCAACTGTCACTGTTTAGGCTCCAAAGTCCATGGTACTTGCATGTCTTTTTTTTTTTTCATTGCAGATTTTTTTTGTGCTATATATAGACTTAGGTCCCATAGGTGCACCCCCAACTTTCACCGGCAGGTTTTGTTGCTGATCACAGTCTGGATTTAACTCCTACCATAGTACAAATGCCTGTGTAGCATTCCCAACCTTGGTCATAATTCTACAAGTAAGGGAATTTTCCAAGTACCTTTCTTATTTCTAATCTTAATGTATATTTTCTGTAAACCGCTTAGAACCTAACGGATGTAGCGGTATATAAGAAATGAATTACATTACATTACATTACAAGTATAATTTGCTAGTTTTGTGTTTTAATCATTCTGTCAAACCTACTAAAAGAAAAACAAATTGGTGCTACCTTTTCTCAGCCATTTAATGGTCAATTTAAATTCCTTATGATGCTCAATCCAGCATTGTCTCTTTTGGAGTCACATTTAAGACATACAATCCCCAAAATTATTTTCATCTTCCGTATGTACTTCCAGAGTGCACATATGTACATAGAAACTGCTTCTGCATATTGACTGGTATTTCTATCAGTAAAAGTGCTTGTGCTTGTAGCCTCAGTGAGAATTATGCATGTTGTCAATTCATGGCAGGGAAAAGGTATGTTGGCAGGGTGGGTGGAGGTCAGGGGGAGGGGGAAGGGAGCACCTTTACACTAGTGATATTACAAAGTGCAGTAGGAACCCTTTTATTTCATCTAGGGATCATTAGGTTTCATGTTGCTGTTTGGACAGCATCATTTTGATAGCTGTTACCTTGTCAATCATTTCACAGTGTGGAAATGGAAAGAAGTCCAGAACTGCCAGAAACTGGCAGTCTTTATAAATAGTGCAATTAAAAACAAAAGCTATCCCACCGCTCCATTACCAGTCACCCACTGTATCCATTACAGATCAACCACACAGGTCACAGTCCAGGAAAAGCTTTAAGAAATCAAGATATATTATTGGATGTCTCCGTGGCATCAGCATACATGTCAATAATAAAAAGCTCTGGAGAGAGCAGTTTGATGAGAGAGATGACTCAATGTCAGATGCTCTGGAGGAATAATAAGTATGGGAGGAAGGGAATGGAAAATCAGAAAGATTGTTGGATGATACAGAGCCTTTCTTTTTAAAGAGCAAAATTTGTCAGTCCTGCATCAAAAAGCGATTATGGTAGTTGACAGGTACATTATGATGCTTGACATTTTCAGGCCTGTTACTAGAAAGATCTCAGGTAGCAATGTACATTTGATGGTGCTAAAAATAACAGGACCGGGAGACTGTTCCTGATATTTGCAAGAATCAGCATATACTTGCACAGGGTCAACTTTAGTGCATCTGGTGCTCTGAATGTGAATGTTGATGGCACACCCCTTCCTTCCCAGTTCATCACTTTAGTTTTCTTTTTCAAGGTAGTAGTAGCGGCAAATCAGAAGGGCTAAGAGAGAGGCTGCAGGCTATTTTAAGGCAAGCACTTCATGTCCTAAGAACATAAAATTGCCATACTGGGACAGACCAAGGGTCCATCTAACCCAGTATTCTGCTTCTAATATTTACAACATTTTACATCAACTTCATTCAGGACATGATGCACGAAATTTCATAAGAATCGGCCAAGTTCTGTGGAAGATACAACAAAAAAACATTTGTACCTCTACCTCTTGCAATGTACTGTATACTGTCTTATGTAGGTTCACAGTATCATAGGTCAAGAAAATCTCCACTAATTCAAAATAACAATAAAAAGAAAAACCCAACTCTCCACAATGAATATCAAAGTTGTGAAGTTCAAACAGATAGGTAATAGCCATATTAACTATAATTTTAAATTTGTTTTCTTGCCAGTTCAAATTGTGTTCATGTTGTAGATGTTCCACTTACATTGCACTTATCTGAGTAGAAGTCTTGAATATCAGCAAGAATTCAGTCATAATTTTCACAATCCCATAGGTGGAGCTTCCGTACACAAGTGTATAACCAACTGAATAATATAAGTTTCACAATGTAATACGCATGTCCTTATCCTTAGACACACACTTAACAGTAGCCCTATGGCTGGCATTTTTTAAAAAAAATTTCTTTATTCATTTTAAAGCCATAAGTAAGTGCAAAATAAAATACAATCATCATATAATTCTATAAAAGCACTTAAATACAATTACAATTATAATCTACGACAAAAAGACTATCACCCCTTCCCCCCTATAATTATATCTAAGAACTACACTCTAATTGAGAATTGAAAAATACATTCCAACCCGCCCTCCCACCCACCCACCCTGGATGTGTATGACCAAAGGGCATAATCAGCAATCACTCTGCAAAATTTTTGTCAATGGCTACCAAATCTTCAGCAACTTCTTATAATATCCCTGATGTATGGCCATATTACGTTCCATCTTAAAAACATGACAGAGAGACTCCCACCAAAAGGAATAGTTCAGTCTATCCCAGTTTTTCCAATTCCTTAGAATATGCTGTCATAATAAATAGAAGTTTATTATTATGGGATGATATTTGGCTTTTAGCTCTCATCATAGTGCCAAATAGCAGTGTCATATGTTAGTGCCACTGGATTTTCCATTACTTTGTTTACCTGATCCCAAATGGATCTCCAAAATTGAAGTATCAAGGGACAATAAAATAATAAATGATCTAATGTCCCAGGTTCAAGATGACAGTGCCAACACCTATTAGACTTGGAACTATCCAATTTCGGTAACCGAACTGGGGTCCAAACTGCTCTTTGGCTGGCATTTTAAGGGTGAAGAGTCAGGTACAGTAATATTTTTTGAGAAAACCAAAGGCCTATGCTTTTTAATAGAAGAGACTCCTACTGCCTGCCCTGTAGAAGCCTAGTTGAAGGTGCCCAGTTATAGAATTAATCATTCCACCCCCCCAAATGGTGAAAGTTACTTTTGCTCAGTTGTGGTAGGCTGGTTTCTTTCTTGTTACAAGTCACAACAAGAGATGATTTTATTTATTTATTTTTAAATTTTCTTTCCTGCCTAACACCTAGGTGGGTTACAGCTCATACATAATTCATCAACAAAACATAAAATCAATGTCACATATCAACCCTCTCTCCTATTATCAGTAACTCAGCAGTAGAATTCATTTAAAAAGAAATGGGTTTTAAGCAATCACCTGAATTGCTCGATATTTTTACACAAATGTAAATTACCCAGCAATGAATTGCACAATTTTGAGCCTCCCACTGAGAATGCAGCTTGGTTTTTCACATAATGTACTAAATCTACTAACAATCACATTGCTGTTTCTGATCTTAATGATCTACTGTGTGTATATACTGTTTACTAGTATTTTAGCCCGTTACATTAACGGGTGCTAGAATATATGTCTGTCTGTCTGTCTTTATTTCTGTCTGTCTCTGTCCCTGGCCCCCTTTGTCTGTCTGTCTTTCTGTGTATCTCCCTGCCCCTGTGTCTTTCTTCTTTTCTCCCTTCCTCCCGCTGTCTTGTCTATCTGTCTTTCTGTCTATCTGTCTCTCTCCCTGCCTCCTATGCCCAGCAGCGCTGCTTCTCTCCATCCCCGCCAGTGATGTACTAAGCGCACATGCGCATTCTCGCTGGCACAGTGTAACAGATCAGATCTCAGGGAACATGCGGCGAGAGTGCGCATGCACGGCTAGCATTTTATTATTATAGATAGACAGTGCCTGTAGCAAATATCATGGTGTTTGTCCATATAAAGTCTGATGAATTCCTAGCCCCCTAGAACTGTATCTTCTCCAATTCCATTCGCAATACCAATAATTTTCAAATTGTAAGTCACCTTGAATCTGTTTTGGACATAGTGTGACTCAGAAATTCCAAATTAGATTAGATTAGAATTATCATCAGTACTTTATACTGAACCCTACAACTTACCGGCAACCAATGTAGTTGCTTCAAAATTGGGGTCACATGCATAGTTCGATCTACCCCTGTCAACTATCTAGCCACTACATTCTGAATTTGAGTTTATATTTTGCCACACCTAAATATAGCGCATGATATATTTCTAATTGGATTTTATACATATATTCATACAGAAGGGCTTTTTTGAAAGGATGTCCAAGTCAGAATAGAGACATTCAGCTCATAAAGTACAAAGTGGACATCCATCTCACATATACTTTCCAACATGAAATACGTATGATGGACATCCATTTGCTGAGGACGTCCAGCATTAACAGCCAGTGGCATAGTAATGGGGGGGGCAGGAGGGTAGCCCGGGCCCATCTTGGTGGGGGCACTGGCACCCCTTACTCCTTCCCCTGTACCTCTTTAACATTCCCAGCATGAGTAACAACCCCAACCTGCTGCTCGTGCCAGCATCGGCTCTTCCTCTGACATCACTTCCTGGACCCGCGCTTAGGAAGTGACATCAGAGGAAGAGCCGACGCTGGTGTGAGCAGCAGATTGGGGTTGCTGCTCGCACTGGAAATGTTAAAGAGATATGGGGAAAGGAAGGGGCACGCGTGCACAGCAGAAGAGGGTAGGGAAGGAGCAGATGGGGGGAGAAGACGGGGGAGTGGGACCATTGCCCCAGGTGCCTCTCACCCTCGCAATGCCACTGGGAACAGCCATTTTACAAACTAGAAGATCCAACATATGAATGGCAAAAAAACCAGGGTCAAGTATGTCTGTCTGGCAGCATTCTTAGAAGAATGACCACACACTTTTCTGCAGAGCAGAGGGACAGCCTTGTGGTTAGTGCAGTGGGCTTCAAATGGTTATAGTTATCCTTTATTAAAATTTCATATACTGTCCTTATTGACCACAGAACAAGACAGTTTACAATTTAAAAAAACAAACACTTTGACTCCCTAAAATGCTTTTCTCAAATGTGGATAAGGCTAATGTGTGCATATTACCCCTCCCCCCTCTCAGCGGTTTTATAAAGAGCATTTCCATGGGTAAAAGGCTATTTTAAAAATACCCGCCCTAGGTCCTTTTCTGTTTTATTTATATGCCAAAATCATGGAGTAAAGCAAGGGAAGGGTAAATGTTCAAGGGTTTTAAATATCCATAATGGCTTTCTGACACCCAACTCCCAAGGTTCCGCTTATTAACTCTCTGTAATGTTATTTTACTCTTAGGCGTGTATAGTATGTATGTAGATGTCCATGGGATGTAATTCTAATTCTGAGCAAAAGAGAAATGGAAATGTAAGACAATATGGATTGTCCTGGCTATAGATGTGATGAATCACAAACAGCGCTATGGAACAGACAAACTGAATTCCAGGTAGGGGTTACAGTTAGGGGATGGTTAAACTGCTGGCTAGAGCACCTGACTTATCTCAGGTCATGCAGCCATAGAACCAGGAGAAATATAGGTTGCAACACAGACAACCTTTCTCTTTCTAATCATAAGATTCCAGGTCCATGAGTCTAACAGCAATGCTAGTGCATCTAAGTCCTTATAATTTTGGTATTATTAGAAGACTTTTTGGAATGGCAGTGTCTAGGATTCACGACAATAGTACTCTAAAACAGTGTTTCTCAGCTCAGTCCCTCTTGCCAGTCAGGTTTTCAAGATATCCACAATGAATATGCATGAAAGACATTTGCATATAATGGAGGCAGTGTATGCAAATCAAGTTTATGCAAATTCAATGTAAATATCCTGAAAACCTTACTGGCAAGGACTGAGTTCAGAAACACTGCTCTAAACACAGACAAGGATAAACATTTTGAGGATGGTTTATAAAATGTAGACTAACTTAAGAAGCCAAGTTGGTGTCTATTTCTTTCTTTCTTTTTTTTCTTTTTATTTATTTTAGTGCCCACACTTTTTGGGCTTGCGAGCTACTTTTAAAATGACCAAGTCAAAATGATCTACCAACAATAAAATTTTAAAAAACACAAAGCACACTGTACGCGGAGAAAATGTTAATTATCATTTATATTCCACGGGTTTTCAAAGAGGTCAAGGCAGCTGACTTTATGCAATGTCACCTCAGTAACAACTATACAAAAAATAGACAAATATACCCCCTCCCTTTTTACTAAACCGCAATAGCATTTTTTAGCGCAGGGAGCTGCACTGAATGCCCCACACTGCTCTCGACGCTCATAAGCTCCCTGCGCTAAAAACCACTATTGCAGTTTAGTAAAAGGGGGCCAAAGTGCAAAATACAGACAGCAGATAAAAATTCTCAAAACGGACACATTTTGATCACTAAATTGAAAATAAAATAATTTTTCTTACCTTTGTTGTCTGGTAATTTCATGAGTCTTTGGTTGCACTTTCTTCTTCTGACTGTGCATCCAATATTTCTTCCCTTCTTTCAGCCTCCTGTATGCTTCCTCTCCTCCAGACCTCATTCCCTCCCCCAACTTTATCTTCCTCTCTCCCTGCCCTCCTCCCCTTTCTTTCTTTCTCTCCATCTTTCTTTCTGTCTCCCTGCCCCCCTTTCTGTCTGTCTCCCTGTCTTTCTCTTTCCATGCCCCCTTTCTATCTGTCTTTCTGTCTCCCTGCCCTCCTCCAAGCCACCGCCGCTGCAATCGGGAAACTGGCCGCCACCGTAAAGAGGACACTGAAGTGCTGGGCCAACCAACCTTCCCTACTTGATGTAAATTCTAACGTCGGAGAGGAAGTTCCAGGCCAGCCAGGCAGCGCTTGGCTGGCCCAGAACTTCCTCTCCGATGTCAGAATTGACGTTTAGTGAAGAACGTTGGTCGGCCCAGCGCTTCAGCGTCCTCTTTACAGGGTAGGGAAGCAGGTAGAATGGAAGGCAATGCGAGTCTATCGCGATCTACTGGTTGATCACGATCAACCTTTTGGGCACCCCTGCTTTAAAACATCAGAACACAATGAATGTTAAGAAAGAGAATGGGGACTTGTATACTGCCTTTCTGTTACTTCAAAGCTGACATTCAAAGTGGTGGGCACTGGAAGATTAAGTGACTTTTCCCTGGGTCACAAGGAGCAGCACTGTGCTTTGATCTTACAACCTCTGGGTGCAGAGGAAACAGTTCAACCAGTGAGCCACAGCCCTTCCTCCTAAATAAATAAACATAAATGCAATAAATACATAAATATATCTAAATAACAGCTGAGCCAAAATAAGCATGCATGAATTAAGTAGCAAATGATTCTAAAAAAATTCTCAAGGGACCTTTTTGATAATGGCAAAAAAATATACTCTACAAGTTGTTCATATTTCTTATATAGTAGAACCCATTCTGCCATATGTAGACAGAAAGTTGGGTATTGTCCTTCCAATGATTCACTATTAGAAAGTCAAATAATGATTCTCAACCTATATTTTGGATGATAATGCCAAAGACTTTCATATTAAATGTTTAATAGAAAATGATTCCTGAAGCTTGAATATTAGAAAAATTTTATTCCATACATCAGACCAAAAAGTCTAGAGATTGACACATATGAAGATAATATGAATAAAAGTGCCATTCATAGATGGCATGACAGGCAAAGATCCAAAGAAGAAGATCTGCTAGCTTTAGCTTTCCTCGGGGTTCAATAGGCAGTGTTGAAAAAAGTACATTGAGTTATAGATGACGATAATGAGGTTCTTGCCACAGGTCATCAGACATGTGATCCTTAACATCTGTTTCCCTTACTTTTTGTGTTTGTAAACTGGAATTTCTCTTGCCAAATTGAAATGATTTGTAAAAAACCAGATGCACTGACTATGCAACAAAGAGCAATGCTTTGAAATAAAGTAGTCAATGGCTGTCATTTGGGTCCTTTTACTAAGGTGCTAGCCGATTTAGCATATGTTAAATATTACCATCCATTATATTCTATGGACGTTTACCACGTGCTAAATCAGCTAGTGCCTTAGTAAAAGAGGGGGTAAGCTTTGATAAGTCCCACTGTTTGGAAGTAATAGCATGGGAAAGTTGAATCCAATGGAAGAATTGTGAAAAGCTGGTGTCTAATTTAAGCCTGTTTTGTAAAGACAGATTGGTGCTTATCGGGTCCTCTTACAAAAGGTGTGTTGCCAAGCAGCACATGTAAATACTGATCACCCATTCTATTCCTATGGATGGCTTCACATTTAGCGTGAGCTGCTTGGCCCACCTATGTTTTTATAAATGGGAGCCTGAAACTTACCACATAGAGCACGTAGCTGACTTATGACCTATTAAAATTCTAATGCAAGACATGAAAGGACTTGTGGTCTTCAAAAGGGGATTAGAATGGACATCATGTTCTCATTTACTGGGTATAAATAAGTTCCCAATCTAAGGGCCCTGCTGCAAATTCATGGGGGGGGGGGGGTGAAAAGAGAAAATAAACATGAAAAACAGTTGAGAGAATGTTTAATCAAGTGTTGTGCTGTGTTTTAACCTTAGCTATTGTAGAATGCAATGTTCTTTATTAAATTAGCAAATTAGTTATATTTTGTTCTGTTTAATTGGTTATATGGAAATAAACACAATTGAAAAATAATACTGTCCCCCACACCTGTAGAAACTGTAGTTAAAATGCATCTGTGTACATTTACAGTTGCTTGGGAGTTGGTGTAAATGTGTACAGCTGAAGTATGCATGTATTGTATGACCTACATACATACTTTGCAACACTACTCAGCTCTAACACTTCCTTCAAACCTGTTTACATCCAGGTCACATAAAATTGCATTCCTTCATGTCACCACATGTTCTCTTTCATATGGTGTAATTTCCCCCCTTTACAAAACCGCGATAGTGGTATTTAGCACAAGCCGACACACTGAATGCTCTGCGCTGCTCCTGACATTCATAGAGTTCCTATGAGCATCGGGAGCAGCGCAGAGCATTCAGCATGCTGACCTGTGTTAAAAACTGATATTGCGATTTTGTAAAAAAAAAAAAAAAAAAGGGGGGAGGGGGGAGATTATGAGGCCTTTTTATGCTTATAAGGACCAGGAAGTGATGTCAGAAGGGAGCCAAGACCGGCGCGAACAGCAAGTGGAAGATGCTTATGCCATAGAAAACAGTTGGTTAACCATTGGCATATCTGAACTGAAGCCCTTAAAAATGAACAAAGAAGTGTATGACTTTGGTTTGGATACTGAATGGCTTATATGAGTGAACATTTAAAGACATATGCAGGGGTGGAGAATTGGAGAGGTGCTGGCGCCCCTGGGAAGATGGCATCCGGGGCAGTTCTTAATATGCCACTGAACAGGATGGAGTCGGTTCAAAAGTTGGTCAGTGGTCTTTGTCATAAAGTGTATGGGGGCAGACTTAAAGATCTCAATATGTATACTTTGGAAGAAACACAAAAAACTGCCACCAAACCTAAACAAGAAACCCACAAAGAGGCAGAACTAGTCAAAAGGTTCAAAGAGTGATCACTCAGGGCGAAATGCTGGAGAAACACAACGCAAAAATAGTGCGTGAACTGAATAATGTGACAATTGTAAAGGTGCTCTCAGTGTGAGGGAACAGCGAAGGGAGACATCACACAGCTAAGTCCGATGCTTTTTTGACTTTTGTTGGGGAGTTGGCTGGGGGGGGGTTCAGTGATTGGTCGCTCAGTGGCTATACCTGTTATTCACGTTTTGATTTGTGATTATTGCACTCTTGATTATTGCACACACCAGGTGCCCAGTGATGGTGTGCGGGTGGCGGTATATTACCTCTACCTGAATCTGTGAAGCGTTGGAGCACTGTCTCCCTTCGCTGTTCCCTCACACTGAGGGCACCTTTACAATTGTCACATTATTTAGTTCATGCACTATTTTTGTGTTGTGTTTCTCCAGGCATTTCGCCCTGAGCGATCACTCTTTGAACCTTTTGACTAGTTCTGCCTCTTTGTGGGTTTCTTACTTTGGAAGAAAGGCAGGAAAGAGGAAATATAACAGAAATGTTTAAATACCTACATGGCATAAATGCGCGGGAAGCAAGTCTCAATTAAAAGAAATCTCTGCAGTGAGGGGGGCATTGGATGAAGGAGTAAGGGGATAGACTCAGGAGTAACCTGAGGAAATACTTCTTCACAGAAGGGGGGGGGGTGGATTTGTGGAACAGCCACGTGGTAAAGGTGGTGGAAACTAAAATTGTGTCTGAATTCAAGGTAGCTGAGGACAAGTACATAGGATCTCTAAGGGAATGAAAGGGAAAGTAGATGGCATAGATGGGCAGACTGGGTAGGCCACATGGTATTTAAATGCCTTCATTTTCTCAGTTTTTATGTTTCATTAAGATGACAAGCTCTTACTATGGGCAGGGATTGATAGCTGAAAATTGTAAACCACTAAAACTGGAAATGTAGTCTAAGAATACCAAATTATTCTGGCTATACACCTCTGCACTTTAAGATAGACAAAGCTGAATGCCTAAGAGTTAAACCCTGATACAAGGCCATAGAACTATAAGCTGTTTCTTTAAATTATTTTGTAGGAGTAATTATTACTGAAATGTCAGCGGGGCACAGGAAAGAAGTGCTAGAATCCATAGCAGCTGATTAATTTGGTCTCCACTGGGAGTCTCCTGCCATGATTATCATCAGGGTTAATAACTCAGAAGCTGCAGCGCAGATAGAGCATTTGGTCATGAGTCAATAATCAAATTATTAAGAGCAATTTTTCTGTGTTCATGGTGTCAGTCGAGCAAGGGTGATGATAATGAAATAACTGGCCATGGAAGCAGGGATTTAGCTATATTTTTAAGTCAAAACCATTCTGGGCCTGATTTAGACTTTTCTCCCATTCAGTGTCTATGGACAAATGTTTAGTGATCTTTGTGGTTCATATTTTTGACTATACAAACTACACTTACAGGTTCCTCTATATTTTTATTATTAGCTGTGCTGCAACATTTGGCGTCTGGTCTGATTCCTTAACATCGATGTCAATTTAGATATCAGACATATGCTCATGATGTCTTTAAAAGCAGATAGGAATACCCTTATTGGCATTTTGCTTTTGAAGTTTGGATGAAGCTTTATGAGCAATTGTGTATTTCATACTCACTTTGGAGCTTTACAAGTAAGTTCAATTTTTATTAGTATTGTTGGTGGACAATTTTATTTACACCAGTGTTTCTCAATACACAGTAAGCGTACCTTGGGGGGTACATAAGCTGCTTGTTGGGGGTACTTGGCACTGGCCACTACCGAGGATATTGCCTGCCCACCTGTCCATTGAAGCCACTGCAGGGGGATCCCTCCTTCCTGTCCATCAGATGAAAGCCTTCTAGGTCAGTGGGTGAATTCCCCCCTCCCCAGTTACCCCCTTCAGTGGCACTTGTTGGGGGATGCGCAGGCAGCGGTTCATGCATTGCACATAGCTGACCCGGAAACCATCTCTCCTACGTCAGAACTGACATCAGAAGGAAGACTTTTGGGTCAGCCACGTGCAGCGTGTGAACTACTGTCTGCACGTTCCCCCAAGTGCCGCTGAAGGCAGAAGGAGCGAGTGCGGCTCGAACAAGTCAGGGGACATGATCTGGGAGAAAGGAGGGAGGAGGAGCATGTTGGGACATGGAAGGGGCACGATTTTGGGACAAAGGCTTGAAGGCAGAGAGGGGGCACAAATTCAACACAGATGAAAGGGAGGGGGCATGAACATGGGACACCGAAGGGAGGGAGGAAGGGACAATAACTTGGGACATAGGAGGGAGGGAATAGAAAGGGAGAATTATTGTGCATGAGTGTTTGTGCATGAGTGTGCGAGAGAAGGAAAGAAATGGTGCACATGGAAAAAGGAAGAAAGATTAATATTGTTGGACATAGAGAGAGAGGGGAGTGAGGTAGAGATGCATGGAGGAGAGAAGAATGAGAGGGAGAAATGTTGGATATAGTGGTAGAGAGGGAAAGGGATGCCCATAGGATATAATGGATGCCTTAGCATTTAGCGCAGCTTAATAAAAGGACCCCTTTATTTGTTTCTCTCCTAATATATAATGATTTCACTCTATGACATACAGTCAAACTTCGATTTGCGAGTAATGCAAATGTTAACTCGCAAAATGAGCATTGACTTGCTATATGAGCGCATCCCAAAGTAAAACATCCCGCATCCCCCTCTCCATACCTTGCAATGCACACCCAGCCTGGGGCAGAGCTGCCCCCTGCGTGTGACTGCAGATTTTCCTGTTACTTTCTCATTTCTGCTTCTCTTCCGCACTGCAGACAGTTTTTCCTTTACAGGGGTGTCCAACCCGTGGACCATGGGTCGCATGCAGCCCCACTTGGTGTTTTCCTCTGCCACCCCCAGATGTTTACCTTCTTACCAGTACCCTCCTCCGTCTTGCTGAAGTGTTCACTCAAAGCCGCTGGCAGCAGCTCCTTCGTGCTACCTGCGGCTGACCCAGACATTGCGATGTCAGAGAAAAGGCTTCCAGATCAGCTGCAGGAAGTGCGTAGGAGCCACTGCCAGCGGCTTTGAGCGAACACTGCAGCAAGACGGAGGAGGGAGCCGGCAAGAAGGTAAACACCTGCAGCACAGAAGGAAGGAAGAAGGGCTAGTTGGGACTTGAGAGGGAGGCACTGTCCGCAGCTTTCAGCAAAAAAATGACTGTAGCAGTGAGGAGGGAACTGGCCTGAAGATAAACTCCATGGCACAGAAGGGAGGGAGGGACTTGAGAGGGAGGGAGCACAAACTTAGGAAAAATGATGGAAGGAAGGAGGGAGGGGCATGAACTTAGGACACAGAATGAAGGAAAAGAGGGAGGGAAGTAAGAGCATAAGATGGAAGAATAGAGGGAGTGAGGGAAAGGGATGCTGAGGTGAGGGAGAGAATAGAAAGGGAGAATTGGGTGTCTGAGAGAGGGAAAGAGATGGTGCATATGAAGAAAGAGGAGAACTGTTGGGCAGAGAGAGGAGGACGGAGACAGAGAGAGTCTTCTGCATTACCATTTCAACCAGATCCTTTTCCCTTGTGATACTAACAGAAGCTCAGTGATGATGGAAATAGGAAAGGTGACCCCTGAGGAATAGAATCTGAGGTGGAGGGTGAGGGATGCAGGCCATGCTCTCTAAGAGATAGTCAAAAGGACTGTTGGTGCTTTGGCTGAGAAGGCAGAGGGGCTTTCTGCTGCCATTGCTGCCTAGAACGTCACTGACTGGAACAAGTGGATGCAGATGGCTGGCGATACCAGCTTTGCCTCGAATGAATTGCTTGTAGGTACTGGAATACCATCTGGGCAGCTGAGGTGAGCAAGATCTGGAAGAGGATAAGGTGGACATACAATTAGCATGATACTTGATTCTCTGATAGGCCTCTTCTTTGCACTCTCCAAATAAATCTACCCTCATGCAGGGCTTTGAGACAGAATGTGGCACTGCATGTGCCTGCAGGAGCCCAGGGAATTCTGTCTGCAACAGTTGAAGAAACTGTTTGCACAAGGATGGCACTAGCATTGACACTTACAAAGGTGCTACAGGTGCAGGTTAGGTCAAGTGTCAAGGAACTGGTGACCCCACTATGGAGGCACGCCTCAGGGAGTAGAGGAAGAGGGGGGGAAGGGTAACAGATGCTGAAGGAAAGTGAGGAGGGGAGAGAGAGGGAAGCAGATGCTGAAGGGAAGTGGAGAGAGAGAAAGGGGCAGATGTTGGATGGAAGTGGGGAGGGGAGCAGATGCTGGTTGGAAGGGGAGAGTGAGAGAAGTGAATATACGCTGAAAGTGGAGAGGGAGCAGAAGCTAGAAAAAGGTGGGGAGGAGAGAAAGGGGAGCAGATGCTGGATGGGAGGGGAGAGAGAAAGGGGAGAAGACGTTGGATGGGAGGGGAAAGAGAGGGGAACAGACACTGGATGGGAGAGGATAGAGAGGGGAGCAGACTCTGGAAGGAAGAGGAGAGAAGAGAGAGCACATACTGGATGGAAGGAGGGGATAAAGAAAAAGAACACATGCTGGATTAGGGTAAGAGGATAGATTTAGAGAGATACTGGAAGGAGTGAGGGAAAGAGGTGGCAAGCTGTAGGTAGACACAATGAAAGGGAAATTGAGGACTGGATAGTAAGTAGACAAGAGGTAGAAAACAAATTGAGAAGGAAAAGCAGAAAAGAAAAGGAAGGGAGAGGAGAGAGAGAGATACCAGAGCATTGGGGGAGAGGGAGGAGACAGATACCAGATCTGAAGGGAGGGAAGGAGGAGAAAGATGCTAAAAACCACCTGAAGGAGGGAGTGAGAGATGGAAGGGAAGAAGACAGAGATGCCAGACCATGGGGGGAGCGGAGGGAAACAGAATTAGATTAGATTAGAAGATGGGTGCCAGACCAATGGGGGGGGGAAGAGGTGGAAGGGAAAGACAGACAATTTCTGGTAGAGGCATAGAAATAGAGCAGATGCCATAAAGAAGAGGCAGAGAGAAGGCAGACAGTGGATGGAAGGAAGAGAATGACGAGAAGATGAGGAAAGCAGAAACCAGACAACAAAGGTAGAAAAAATTTCTATTTCTTTTCTGCTTTAGGATAAAGTAGTATTGTAGCTGTGTTCAATATAATACTATTAGAGGCTTATGTGGATGGGATCAGATGGTTTGTGGGAACGAGGCAGAGATGGTGACCAAGCTTGCGGGGATGGAGACCAAGCTCATGGGATAGGATACAGGAGATAAGGAGAATGAAATATTGCTGATAAATAGAGGTAGGAGATTAATATACTTTTACTCCCAATGGGACCCATGCAGAAAGCTACTGTGAGCTGCAGTGCTTGGTTAATGAGCAATCCACATGCTCATTATGGGCTGCAAGATGCAGAAAGGGGTTTAGTGATGAAATCAATACACATAATAGACATCAGAAAACCACATGTTACAATGCATGGTAAAAAGGCTATTAGGTAATTTTCAGCAGAGAAAAATTTATTGCTAGGTCTAAGGTGGCATAAAAGGGTTAGGAAGAGCCCCCAACCCAAACCCTCTGCCTCTGTCTAGTTCCCCTCCATCCTGTGTCCCTTTTTCTTCACACCCATCTCTCCATCCTTCTGATCCTCCCTCCACATTACACATCCCTGGTAGTCTAGTGGCCCCCTTCCTCCTCCCATGATCCAATCCCCTATGCCCAATTTAGAAAAAAGAAATCCCTGGTGTCTAACAAGCATCCTGACCTCTATCGAAACCCTCCAGAGTCCAGACTCATACTTTAAAAGATGCAGGAACAATGCTTACTCATTTCTGTATCTAATGACGCCATCTTGAAAAATGACACCAGATTCTGCATGGGGCAGCCTGGGTTGCATTATATGGGATTTGTCTGCCATATAAGGGAAGAATTCCCTCATATACTAGACCAGTGTTCTTCAATCTTTTTACACCTATGGACCAGCAGAAATAAAATAATTATTTTGTGGACTGGCATCAGTCCATGGACCGGCAGTTGAAGAACACTGGGCTAAGTCGTGGGCCAGACCCCGCCCACCTCTACCCAATCTCCACCCCAGACTCCGCCCCCACAATAGTATTAATTGTAACACTATTTTTTCCATTCATTTTTCACAGATACACAATATAATCTTATTAACAACACATAATGGTTAACCACAAAATTAAACTACACAAAGCATTCTGACAACAGATGTAAATTCTCAAAATTGACATAATTCAATCACTAAATTCAAAAATAAAATCATTCCCCCTACCTTTGTTGTCTCCCTCCCTCCATGCTATGCCTTACCTTCTGGCCTGCTCCCGCCTGGCCAATTTATGCCACCCCATGTGTTATCTTCAGGCCGGCTCCCTCTTCCTCACTGATGCAGTGCACAAAACTGCAGGCAGCGGCTCCTTGCGCATCCCATGCCTCAACTGGAAGCCTTCCCTCTGACGTTGCAACGTCAGAGAGAAGGCTTCCGGTTCAGGCGCAGGACTTCTGTGCGCCTCAAATCCACCAGGAGATTGGATAAATTACACTTGTTACTGCGAATGATTTCTGTGAACACTGGAATAGGAGGAAGAAACCAGAGGAGCAACAGTTCCATTTATCGTCTGGGTAGCAGAAGTTTCATTTACTGCAAGTTAACTTTCTTAGAAGCCAATTTCTGTTTGAATTTGTGATTAAGTATCCAGCAGCCCAGTAAAAACGTGTAAAGAGCTGTGAAAACAGTTTCAGTAAAAAGGGGCATTTAAAACAATTTTATGCAACTGTTGCCCCTAGCAAAGTGTCAAGAAAATGTACAAAATATGAAAAGCTGCATGAAACATTACACACACAATAACATGCTTGGAAACAGGTTTCTTCTCATGTTTCTTTGCAGGTAAAAAAAATTCTTTAATGAAGAGTATCCCAACAATTCAATTCATTGCAGTGACAACAAAAAGTTAAAATCCCACAAATAAACCCAGCCCACCACTTTCATTACGTTTGGCCCTACGCTTTCTGGATTGGTCAAGAGGCTGACTAGGCCTGTATTTAATTAAACTCACACTGAGTAACGTTCCTTCTGCAGAGTTGGTGAATTTCACAGCAGAGCTGTACATAGTAGGAAAAGTGGCTTAACTTTCTGCAACAAGAAAAGCATTGCAAAGTCTGAGGCTGCAGCTTTCTCTACTGGAGGAAAAGTCAAAATCTGATTCAGAGGCCATGGCAGAGCTGAAAGTAAGTGTGTTTGCTTTACTGCATGTCCTGATTTGATTCTCATGGGAAACCTGATTTTCTTCAAATGACTTTTGGGTTCTGCTTTTCTGTTATTTTTACTCATAGAAAGCATTGTCCGGACTTCTCCCTCTCCTCTGCCTGGCTTCTGCATCTTTAGAGCTGAGTTTCCAGTTCCAAGCGAGAGATTTTAGATCAGTCCAGGATTCGTGACAAGCCTATTCTGAAGCATTATTTGACCTACAGTATTAATTTCAATTAGTATAATTAAGGGCTACAAATATCATCACGGCATTAGGACTGGTCAAAAACTCTCCCTCATGAGTAGTTTCTCAGTTCATGCATCTCTGCAGATGCTTTCAGTTCCGCACATCATATTTATTGAAGGCAAAACAGATCAATGATTAAGTTTTATGATATTTTTTTTTTGTGTGGATGGGAGGAAGGTTGTCTGCATTTATTTTAGTTTTTTTGCTTATTATATTACTTCATATCATTTATTGCAATTAAGCTTCAACCCACCAAAAGCCACAGTAAACCAGTGCCCTGCTCTTACAGATTTAGGGGGCGTTTATGAAGCAGCCAATCAGATTTGTCCAGACACATCTGCCCAACACATCTGCACAGTCATAGCTAGTTCTTTAACACGGTGACTTAAAGCTATACAATATAGAAAAAATAAAGAGGGAAAACCCTCACCGTATCCTATTCTAGGCTTTTAAGTGCTTTCTGCTGCTTATTGATGTTTCTTGTGACTTGCAGAACCTTGTCATTTATAGATTTTTTTTTTAAAAAAAAAATCTATTAAGGTTCAGGAGCTGAACAACTAGAGAGAGGAAATGTGAGCAAAGAAGGCTCCAGAAATGTTTGTGATATTTTACTGGTGATTAAGTATTCGCTCTCTAGCCATAACCTAGAAAGGAGAGGCCTTTCTGAGAATCCATAGTTAATTCTTTACTGAAATGTTACTTCAGCGTTCTGACTACCTGTGAAAATCAGTTAACCTGTGGCTCTCCATTTTACAGAGGAAACAGTTAAAAGCTGACTACCTCCAGCTATTTAACTTTTCAGTCAAGGAATTTTCGGTATTCAAAGAAAATCCCAGCCATTCACTATTCTTTCAAGGGAGCTTTTCATAGAAACATAGAAAGATGACGGCAGAAAAGGGCTATAGCCCATCAAGTCTGCCCACCCTACTGACCCACCCCTTTAGTCTATGCCTTAATAACCCAATTCCTTAACTTAACCTTCGTTAAGTTAATTTTGAAAATTTCTAAATGCAAAATTCATTATAATTAGTTCAAATTAGTTGCTATAATAACCCTGCACATTTTCACAGTAATCTCAATGGGCTTTATTAATCCATATTTGGAATTTAGGATTATTTGTATTCTCAAAATTCAATTTTACCTACTGTAGGTTTTCTTTCTATCTTAAACAAATTAAATATTTTTTATACAATATAAGAGTTACCATACTGGGACAGACTGAGGTCCATCAAGCCCAGTATCCTGTTTTCAACAGTGGCCAATCCAGGTCACAAGTTCCTGGCAAGATTCCAAAAGAGCAAAATAGATTTTATGTTGCTTATCTTAGAAATAAGCAGAGAATTTTCCCCAAGTCCATCTTAATTAAGCAGAGAATTTTCCCAAGTCCACCTTAATAATAGCTTATGGATTTTTCCTTTAGGAAATTATCCAAACCTTTTTAAACCCTGTTAAGATAACAACTTTTACCACATTATCTGGCAACAAATTACAGATTTTAATTAAACATTGAGTGAAGAAATATTTTCTGATTTATTTAAAATGTACTACTTGGTAGCTTTTTTGTGTGACCCCTATTCAAGGGTTACCATATGGTTCCAGAAAAGGAGGACAGATTGAGACATCCAATTTTACTTCCATTGCTTTCAATGAAAGTAAAAGCTGGATGTCTCAATCTGTCCTCCTTTTTCTGGAACCGTATGGTAACCTTACGACTTATTCCTAATATTTTTGGAATGAGTAAATATGCGATTTATATCTACCTCTTCCACTCTCCTCAGCTGTCTCTTCAAGCTGAACAGCCCTAGACGCTCTAGTCAGTCCTCGTAGGGGAATTGTGCCATCCTCCTTTATTTTCTGTCACCGTTCTAATCCCACTATATCTTTTTGAGATGCAGTGATCAGAGCTGCACACAGTATTCAAGGTACAGTTGCATCATGGAGCAATACAAGGGCATTATAATATTCTCACTTTTCCATTCCTCTCTTCCTAACATTCTATTTGCTTTCTTAGCTGCTGCTGAACACACTAAGCAGAGACGTCAACATATCATCAACAATGATACCTAGATCCTTTTCCTATGCGGTGACTCCTAATGTGGAATCTAGCATTCTGTAGCTATAGTCTGGGTTCCTCTTTCCCACATGCATCACTTTGCACTTGCACACACATTAAATGTCATCTGCCATTTGGTTGCCAAATCTCCCAGTGTCGTAAGATCCTCTTGCAATTTTTTATAATCTTCTTGTGATTTAACTACTTTGAATAACTTTGTCAGCAAATTTAATTACCTCACTAGTTATTCCTATTTCTAGATCATTAATAAATATGTTAATAAGCAGCAGTCCCAGCTCAGACCACTATTGAATCTCATTGTCTACCCTTTTCATTGAGAATACTGACCATTTAACCCTACTCTCTTTTCTTATCTTTTAATCAATTCTTCCAGTGCAATAGGGATGGTATGCTGATCCAAGGGACTTTCATCTGCTCTCGTGTCTGTTGTAGGAGATACTGATCAGTTCTCAGAACCTCCTCCTTCTCCTTCATCTCTGCTGCCTCCTGTCACCTATTTCTTCTGCATGTGAGCTTGCTCGATCTTCTTTGGTGGCTTTTGTGCAGGACTTTGTGTTCCAGTAAAGCTCCAGTGACTGCCTAGCCTGCATGAGAGGGATGGTCTTTGGTCAGTTGCTGATAGGTGGATCCTCTGGGGACCTGCTCAGCCAGCCTGCTTGAACTGTGGAGCTATGGGTTTTCCCCTTACTGTTTGCTCACTCCTTGGCTTGATCAGGAGTGCTAGCGCAGGCTGTCTGAACACCAATTGCATTTCTTAAGAGCACACATGATGTCAACTGCACTTTCCTCCTCCCTCCTTATGGCATTTGGATCCTGGTCATGGGGGTTGAGGCTCACTCCAACAGTGGCCCGACTAGCAGTTGAAGATTCAGAAGATGCAGCTTTCCTGGTGGTAGAGGTCTTCTCCGATTTCCAGCTGAGGCAGGCTGTAGCACTTCTTCCCAGCATCTGGTCTGTGAGTAGGGCTGTTGCAGCCCACAGGACAGTTCAGGGGAGGGGGGGTCTGAATTTGCTGTTTTTGTGGTTATATTTTGATGTAGCCTTCTTCTTTCCCCACCCTAAAAATCCTAACATCACTGGTTTTGGCTTTTTGATAGAGTTATAGCTGTTTTTTCAGCAGGAAATCCTGGTGGTGGCCATCTTTATTTTTCCTGATTTGAATTCTAAGTTCTTAAACTTCCTTAAAAAGTCTTATTTTTTAGTCTAACCACCAGGGACGGAGTCCTCATCCTTCCTGCATCTGCTCCTCTGAGTAGACCAGTGTCTCCCCCAGTTTCTGACAGTTGGTTGGATGGAGTCATTGAGGAGGATGATCTGGGCACTTTTCCTCTCTCCCAGAGTGAAACTTCAGTCAAGGACAATGCGATTCTGTGTGAGAGAGATTAGGGAGTAAGTGCTGCTGTGGACCAGGGTGAGGACCCTTCTGTTCACAGGCTGTTCAAGTCTGCTGCCCTTGATGGACCACCTTATTGAGTCTCTGAAGGAGCTTAAAATTGATTCTCCTCAGCCTACTGCCTTTTCAAAGCATCTGAATATGAAAGTTCAGATTTATGAGCACTGGAAGAATCCAGAGGGCTCCCTTAAGGTAGCAAAAGCAATGTCCAAGTTATATCCTATGAACCAGGAGTTCAGCAGATGTTTGCTATGCTTAAAGTGGACTCCTTAGAGGCTCAAGTGACAAAGTGCATGTCTTTGCCTAGCGAGGGAGGCATGGTGCTCACGGATCAACAGGATTGTAGGCTAGACATGTTGCTCAAAAGGCAGTAAGAAGCCTTGACTTTGGTGGTTAAGGCTTCTGTGGCAGCCTCCTTTGTTGCTTGAGCATGCCATTCTGAGTTCCGTGATGGAGGAGCAACTTTAGAGCTGCTGTCCCAGTTGTTGCTGGTGTGAGTGGACTATGTGGCTGATGCTCTGGATGGCCTGTTTTGGGTAGCAGGTGAGGTCTCTGCTTATTCTGTGTCTGCCCGCCAGATTTTGTGGATCAGACATTGGGCTGAGGACATCCCCCCCCAATCAAAGCCACTCTCAGCAGGCTTCCTTTCAGGGGCAATATGCTATTTGGCCAGGGATTGGATGATCTTGTGGCTAGTGTTCAGGACCGCCATCCAAAATCTTTTCCAGACAGCAGGCCTCGGGCTGCGAAAGGGCAAACCTATGGGTCCTTTTGAGGCTCACACCATTTGTGCCAGTTTTTCTCTGGATCCTCACCCCTGAGATCCTTTCAGAGATCATTACAGAGGTTCACTGGGAATAGAAAATCCCAGGGCTCAACCTTTTGTAAAGGTGGGCAGGCCAAGAAATCTCAATGGTGCCAGGCTTCCAGCCCCTCCATGCAAGATTGGAGGCCGGCTGCATGACTTCCTGGAGGCTTGGGAAGCTATCATGATCAACCAATGGGTGCTAGAGGTTTTCAGGGATGGCTACAAGTTAGTTTGCCATCCCATATCTGCCTGGTTCGTGGACTCCCCAGTGGGCTGACTGGAAAGAGCCGCCCAGGTCCAGATGATCTTAAGCAGACTGCTAGATATTTAGGCGATTGAATGGGTGCCAGATGCAGACTTGGGCTCTGACAGATACTCCATATACTTTGTCAGAACCAAGAAGGGTTCTGAGGAGTGGAGGCTGATCTTGGAATTGAAGTACGTCAACGCAGCTCTGTTTTTGGCTAGAGGTGCTTTGGTCGGCCATTGCATCTGCACAGCCAAGAGTTCCTGGCAGCATTTTTCAGTTCATGGCTGTGCTGTTTGGTCTTGCCAGAGTGCTGTGGACCTTCACTGAGGTGATGGTTGTGGTGGCAGCCCACCTCTGCAAAATGAGTTGGCTTGTCCACCCTTACTGAGATGACTGGCTCATCAGAGCTTCCTCAAGGGAAGAAGCGGAGAGTGCAGTCCAGGCCATTATGGCAACTCTTTAGTGTCTGGCCTGGATTGTCCACTTAACAAAAGAACCAGTTGCAGCCGGTTCAATTTCTGGAGTAGCTGGGTGTCAGATCCGACATGGAGAAAGGCTAAGTGTTTCTTTCAGAGGTACGCAAACAGAAGCTTTGGGACCAAATTTTGGCTCTACTGGTGCAACAGAGCCCATAAGCCTGGGACTATCTTCAAGTTCTGGGTTCAATGGCTGCCATGATAGAAGTGGTCCCTTGGATGAGAGAGCATATGTGTCCCCTACAACACTCCCCTTCTGTTTCTCTGGTCACTGCAGAGGGGCTCTCTGCATGTTCTACTGCCCTGGACAACAGCTGACTGCTGTAACCTGGCCTGGTGACTATGTTTACAGTTGTTGACCTCAGGGATGTCTCTTTGTATCGATTCTTGGACCACACTTACATTGGATGCCAGCCTTTTAGACTGGGGAGCGCATTGCGAGTATCTGTCTCAGTGCCATTGGTCCATCAATAGGCTGGAACTCAAAGCCATCTGACTTGCACTGAAGCAGTATCAGTCTTGGCTAATGAGCAGTCTTGGCCAGCGGATGAATTCCTGTACATATTCCCTCCCTGGCCAATGATAGGCAGAGTCCTGAGAAGAGTAGCCAGACACCTGTAACGTGTCATCTTGGTAGCTCTGGACTGGCTCTGGCATCCATGGTAAATGGATCTGGTATGTCTCCAGGATGGTCCTCCTGAAGTTTCAGCTGCTCGAGGGCCTTTTCTCTGAGTCTGATCGTGCTGCAAGATCCGGCATATTTTAGCCTTATGACATGGCTCTTGAGTGCTCTTGGTGGTGTATATGCTTCTGAGAGCCATGAGGACTGCCATATTTTCAACATATGCCAAGGCATGGGATTCCTTCCAATAATGGTGTCAGAAGAAGAAGCTGGACCTCACCACAGCCTCTGTGTCATCAGTACTGTCCTTTCTTCAAGAAGGCTTGGACATGCAGCTTTGAAAGTTCAAATGGCTAGAGTTTCCTGTTTTAGAGCCAAGGGTGTCAGGTGTGCTGCATGTGTCTGGTAGCATTATAGAAATAATTAATAGTAATAATAGTAGTAGTATTCACACCCAGATATTATCTGATTCTTTAAGGGTGCCCTGACGCTTAGGCCTCCAGCTCACCAGCCCTGTCCTTTTGGAACCTTGCTGGAGGGGATCTCTCAATCTCTGTTCGAAACCTGACTATAAAGATGGTTTTTCTGGTAGCAGTTACTTCTGCTAGATATGTTTTGGAATTGCAGACCTTGTTTTACAGGAATCCTGACCTCCGTATCATGGATGAGGGGAGGTTCTAGAAAGAAGGACAAAGTCTTGAAGTATTTGGATATCTGGAGGGCTATCTTGCGATACCTGGACGTCACGAATGATTTTGTCTCTCAGACCATCTTTGACTTAATGAATCCAGCAAAGAAGGGGAGGCAGGCTTCCAAGGCTACCATTTCAAGATGGATTAGGTCAGCTATCTTGTCCTCCTACATTGTCTGCAGGAAGCAGCTGCTTTTCACTCTTTGAGCGCATTTGACTAAAGGAGTTGCCTCTTCTTGGGCTGAATGTAGAATAATTCTGCCAGATATGATTTGTCAAGTGGCGACTTGGTCATTTCTTCATACTTTCACCACGTTTTATAGGGTGGATGTGGCAGCACAGGAGGACTCCACGTTTTGGATTCTCTGTTTTGCAGGCAAGCTTATCTCTCCCATCTGGAGTTTTAGGGACTGCATATGTACGTCCCTTGGTTCAGCATACCATCCCTATTGCACTGGAAAAAGAGATTAGGTTCTTACCTTAATATCTTTTCCAGTAGATATGGATGGTATGCTGAATCCCCCGCCCATCATTGTCAATGCACCTACCTGGACTATTTGCTGCCTGGAGGCTGCATCTCTGAACTTTATGCCAGCTGTCCTTATTTGAAGAAATTGCATATTGCATTTATATAGATCCATAAGGGTTTTTTCCTGTGTTCCACAGTTCCTTATGAACCGATTCGAATCGGGCAGCACTACTGCGTAGTTCCTCTCCCCTAAGGAACAGCTTGTAGCTAATGTAGGCCACTGGGTATTCTTCCCCATTCTCCTCCTGAGCCAGGACTACCCCAAGTCCAACCTATGAGGTGAACCGAATCGAATCGGGCAGCACTACTGTGTAGTTCCTCTCCCCTAAGGAACAGCTTGCAGCTAATGTAGGCCACTGGGTATTCTTCCCTATTCTCCTCCTCAGCCAGGACTACCCCAGTCCAACCTATGAGATATGTTTCTATCACAAAAGGTCGATTGAAGTCTGGGCAAACCAGCACCAGCTCTGAGCAGATATCATCTTTCAAAGCTTGGAATGCCTTGTTTAACTTTGACATTTACTGTACTTTTTTCTGGGTCATTCTTCTGTAGAAGGTGGGTTAGACCATGGTGGTCCCTTGGTCAGTATTTCCATAGGGATTCCCTTCCTGGAGAAGACTTCCCACAAAGCTCAGTGACCACTGTAGTGACCTTCATGTTGCATAGAGCAATAGCCTCTGGATATTGAATGGTATAGTCCAGAATGACTGACTAAAATATACGTGTTGTCCCAGGCAGTGTGTTCCAGAGGTCCCACAAAGTTTTCACAGCCACTTGATCAAAAGGGTGTTAACCAGGGGCATAGGCACAAGAGGGCCCGGTGGAATCCTTGCAGGACTATTCAGCTGACAGATCAGGCAAGATTGACAGAATACCATATATGTATACTCAAATATAAGATGAGATTTTTAGGCTAACAAAATGGCCCAAAAATGGGGGGTCTCATCTTATATTTGGGTGAGTGCCCACCCGCTCCCCTCCCAGACTTGTTGCAGACCTCTGCCGGTCTGCTGTATGACCTGATGGGCTGGGACAGGAGGGATCCCTCCCATCTCCTGTCTAGGCTGACTCTGACAATTTTTTTTACCTATCTCCCGCCTCCCCCATGTACCTTTATGAATCCCTGGTGGTCCAGCAGTGTACCAGGCAGGAGGGAGTTTTCCTTGCTCCTGCCCCACACTGAGCCCCTCTGAATGGCTGCTGAGTTTTTACGGTCTAGGAGTGAACTTTTTTGCGCTAAGCTGCTCACTGAATGGCTGCCACCAGTTTTCATGGAACTCATGAGAACTGGCGGCAGCCATTCAGGGAACAGCTCAGGGCCGGGCAGGAGTGTGGAAAGCTTGCTTATGCCCAGTACGCTGCTAGACCACCAGGGATTCAAAAAGGTACATGGGGGGTGATGGGAGGGAGGTAATTCAATTGTCACAATTGGCCGGGACAGGAGACGGGAGGGATCCCTCCTGTCCCAGCCTACCACTGGACCACAAGGTCATAGGGCAGGCTCGGTGGAGGCCTGCAGGACATCGGGAGAAAGGGGGGACATGGCAGGGAGGTGGGACAGGGGCAGAGCCTGGCAGGGAGGGATGGGGACAGGGTGGAGAACCAGGCAGGGAGTGAGGGGGGGCTGAGTGCAGAGCCTGGCCGGGCAGGGCACATGAAATTAACCCCTCCCCCAGCTTATATTCAAGTCAACCTTTTTTTTTTCCTCCCTTTTGGGGGGAAATAGGGTACCTCAACTTATATTCAAGTATATATGGTAATTCTATTTGCTTGTATATGCCTAGCCAGAAAATACGGGCCAAATTCCATTCTCGGTTTTCTCCTCGCCCAGGTGACCTCCTAGCAGGTGACTATGGGTTAACTGCCTGACTTGCTTGTGGTAAGGCTGCGGAACTAACAGCTGTTCTATTGAAAGGTCACTTGGACACACAAAGTCAGAGGCGTGAAAAAAGTACAAGAAATTTATTATGGTATACCGGACTCTAGTGCAGTTAATAGCCTGCCTACTAGAGTGTCAGAAACAGGAAATACACGGACTTTTATGCCCTTTTTGCAAACTAATATATGCAAAAACTACAATTTTCATTTATTACTTCTATAACTTCTCTTCAATTATTATTGGTCCTAAGCTCACACTAGCAGGTCACTTATCTAACTCTTACAGTTCTAAATGTTAAATGTACAGAAGGGCAGGGTACATCATGGCTCAAACTCTTATCTATTTAGCTTACAATGTGGTAAGGCAGGGACATACATTTTAGGCAGATGAAGTCAATAGATTGTACACTTTTTTCAGCTATGTAGGCCAGAACAATATTTTAAACAACAGTTAACCATTTCATGACCCTACACTATCTCCTCCCTCTCCAGGGTTCCCTTAGTCACCCTATACACCAGGTCCCTCTTAATTAAAGTATGGGATTGTTATGTTAGAGGGATTTTTTTTTTTTAATTGAGAATAGAATGTAGCACCACAATGCCAAACGCAAATGCCAAAACAAAATTTCCATACAGAGACATTTGGCAGATATACAGTGAACAAACAAGCACCAAACTGTATGAATCAAAACCCAACCAGAGAAAATATGGAAAATATGTATGTGGGTGCAAGCACTCCACCCCCTTATTTTGTGTTTTATAAAGACAAAACTTTCAAACATACAATACTACCCTTCCTTTCCCCTCCCCCAGTCTAAACTCCTGTGATCATTGGCAAGTCAGAAAACAAACCATGAAGATTTCCAAAGGGTACAGGTAATTATACTAGGTTTTCTCCTTAAGGCCTGTAACCTTTTATATTCCCAGTCAGCCATTTGTAATATTAATGTATGTCAGTGAGACGAACGCCAACTCTCTCGCCTTTATTTTCTCAGCCACTAGGTTGGAGAACCATATTGGCTTCCTTTTTCTCTTGTTTATATTGATTTTCTTCTCATAAAGGTCCGTAGCCATTTTTATCGCTCCTTTCAGCTTAGACCACTGTCTTTCCACTTCTCTTATGTCCTCCCATCCTAACAGCTCTTTCTTCAGGTACTCTCCCATAGCATTAAAGTCCGTACGTTTGAAATCTAGGACTTTAAGTATCATGCGGCCGCTCTCCACTTTACCCTGGCATAGTTTTAGTCCCCATATCACTGTATGCTTCTCAAGGGAGATGTGCATCTAATTTACCCTTACTCGTATCACTCTATGCCACTTTTAAAGAGATTTGCATCTAGTTTACCCTTAAACCCTAGAATGGTGGATTCTGCAATTACTTCCTCTGGGAGAACATTCCAGGTGTCCACCACTCGCTGTGTGAAACAGAACTTCTTGATATTCGTCCTGGACCTGTCCCCCCTCAGCTTCAGTCTATGTCCTCTTGTCCGTGTCACATTGAACATTGTAAATAGCTGCTTTCCCTGCTCTATTTTGTCGAATCCTTTCAGTATTTTGAAAGTCTTGATCAGGTCCCCTCGCAGTCTCCTCTTCTCAAGGGAGAATAACCCCAGTCTCCTAAGTCGTTCCTCGTAGTCCAGGTTCTCCATACCATTCACTAGCTTCGTTGCTTGTCTCTGCACCCTCTCTAGCAGTTTTATATCCTTCTTTAGGTATGGAGACCAATGCTGGACCTAGTATTCCAGGTGCGGTCTGACCATGGCTCTGTAGAGCAGTACTATAACTTTCTCTGATCTACTCGTAATTCCCTTCTTTATCACACCTAGCATTCTATTTGCTTTCTTCGCCACCCCTACACATTGTGCCAACGGCTTCAGGGTCCTGTCTATCAGTACACCCAGGTCCTTTTCCTGTTCGGTCTTTTCCAGAGTTACACCTGACATACTATACTTGTAATCTTTATTTTTTCTGCCCAAATGCATCACTTTGCATTTTTCCACATTAAACTTCATCTGCCATTTATCTGCCCACTTCTCCAATTGATTCAAGTCGCTCTGGAGTTCCTCGCTGTCCTCCTGTGATCTGATTGCCCGGCATAGCTTTGTGTCATCTGCAAACTTGATGATTTCACTGGATGTTCTTTCTTCTAGGTCATTTATGAAAATATTTAATAAGATGGGTCCAAGTACCGAGCCCTGGGGATACACCGCTAGTCACTTTTTCCCATTCTGAGAACTTACTATTTATGCCCACTCTCTGTTTTCTGTTCTCCAGCCATTTGCCTATCCATCTTAGTATATCTCCCCCTATTCCATGGCCTTGTAGTTTCCTGTGAAGTCTTACATGTGGAACCTTGTCGAATGCTTTCTGAAAGTCCAAGTATACAATAGCCACCGGTTCTCCACTATCAATTCCTTTATAGGTCCCCTCACTCTTGAGTGATTCAAAGAGGCATCATCTGCAAATGGTACAATATTTTGGGGAGCAGTACCATTTTGACCAGTACCATATACCCCAGGAAAGAGATGGGCAGATCTTTCCAGCTCTGGCAAAAGGATTTGATCATATCCAATTTGTCAAGTACATTCTTACGATATACAATATTACTATCTGAATTTAAGTAAACACCTAAATATTTTAAAGTTTCCTTGGACCACACTAATGGGAAAGAGGGATTGTTTGGGCATTTACAGTTAGGTGAGAATGCCAATGCCTCAGATTTTTCAAAGTTAATTTTTAAACCCAAGAATGATCAGTTGAGGGATCCCCTGTGTAGTTTGTCCCAAAAAGACAAGCATATCATCCGCAAAAAGATCAATCTTTTTTTTTATTTTTTTTTTAAATAAATCTTTATTGATTTTTAAACTTTGCCAATGCAATACAAATATCTGAACATAAATATTTCATAAATCGCATTATTAAACATACAATTTATACTTAGAACAATCATTTTCTCCCCCCTCTTACCAAATTACTACAATAAGACAAATTATGTAATTATAATTATTATAATTAAGTGTTTTAATAAACAAAATATCTTTCCCTCCCCCCTCCCTCCCCTGGATGTGAAAGGAATTCTACCAACCTAAAAAAATAAATAAATAAATACATTACAATTATTATGTTGTAACAAATATAGTCAATGGACTCCACACTCTATTAAATGTACTGCTAAACCCCAAACACTCTGCATTCATTTTTTCATATTTATAGGTGGTACAAACATTTGTCCACCAAAAAGTGTAATTTAGTCTGTCATACCTCTTCCAATTATGTGTAATCAATTGGATAGCTATTCCCGTCATTATCATAAAAAGTTGACTTTTATATTTATCCAAAGAAGGCTTGACTTGTAAAAGCGTACCACAGATTATGACTTCATATGTTAGGGGAATTGCTAAATCAAGAATAAGATTAATTTGTCTCCAAATTGATTTCCAGAAATTAAGTAACAAAGGACAATAATATAACAGATGATCCAAAGTCCCTATATCATTATGACAATGCCAACATCTATTAGACTTGGAATTATCTAACTTTTGTAAACGTCCTTTGCAATAAAAGTAACCAAGTTTGTCTCATAGATGCTGACCTTGTACACTTCAACCTCCAAGACCAAATTCGTGGCCAATGAGATACAGAAATATACTGTTATCTCGATGCTCCAAATCTTAAATTCTTTAGAGCCCACCCTTATTCCTTGCAACATAGATTATTGTCTGTCTGATTTGAGCCACCAACGGTTCTAATGATAGGACAAAAACATAGGTGACAAGGGACAACCCTCTTTGGTGCCTTGTTCAAGCATAAAAGAGGGAGGGGGGGTAAGATCACCATTGATTAGAGAATGACACGGGGAAAAAATCTGTCCCCGTCACCGCCCCGTCCCCGGCCCACCATCCTCTGCACCGCCCCGTCACCGCCGTTCCCTTCACTGCCCCGTCACCGTCACCGCCATCCCTTTCACCGCCCCGTCACCACCACTGCCATCTCATTCACCGCCCCGTCACCGTTCCCATAGCATCCATATAAGCACATAAGCCTTAGTACTCTAATATTTAGCTTATTCCGTTCTTATAAATCAAAGTTCCTGCTGCTGAACTAGAGAAAGATGTTCAGCTAGCAGGGCTTTGTTTATAAATTTTTATCAACACAACTAATATACTACTTTATCCTAAAGCAATAAATAAATAAATATAATTTTTTTCTACCTTTGTTGTCTGGTTTCTGCTTTCCACATCTTCTCATTCAGTTACTTCCATCCACTGTGTGTCTTCTCTCTGCGTCTTCCATTTGCTGTTACTGTGCCTCTCCCTTCACCCTCCCCCAATTGGTCTAGCACCCATCTTCTTCCCTCCGCTCCCCCATAGTCTGGCATCTGTCTTCTTCCCTTCCAGCATCTTCTCCCCACTCTGTCTTCCACATTTCCCTTCAGGGTCTGTTCCTCTCTACCCTCTTTCAATGTCTGTTCTATTCCTTTCCTCCACCACCCTTCCCTCCCTCCTTTACCATCTGTTCCTTTCTTCCACCCTTCAGCTCCTCTCGCGTGGCCTATCTATCTACCTCTCTCCCTCCCTCTTATTTTCGTGGCACGTTACAATGTAATTTGTGCAAGCCGCTGGAGCCTGCGAGCTCGGTCCCTGTCCCATCCCCACAAACCATCTCGTTTCTGTGTTCCTCTTTTCCCCATTTCTAATATCTCCCCTATGTATCTGGCATTTGCCCCCCCCCCCCCCTGTGTCCATATACCATCCCCATGGCATGTCGCCTTTATGTCTCTGTCCCTATGCCCCATGCACATAATTTCTCCTCTTTCTGTTACCTTCCTCTGTCTCTTTTCAACCCCATTAGCTTCTTTCCCTCTTTCTTCCCCCCCCCCCCCTGCTTCTAGCATCTGGCTCACCTGCCTGTCTTCCCCTTTCTTTCCTGCTGTGGGTTTCTTTCTTTCCCTCTTCATCCCCTTGGCCCAGAATTTATTTTCCTTTCACTCCCTCCTTCCTATTTTGAGCAGGGAACACACGCAATCGCGCGGTCCAGCAGCCCCTACCTCCCTCCACCTCACCTTATATTCTGAGTTTGCCGGCTTTCTTTTTCCGCGAGCTGCACGCATTTAAAAAGACGTGGACGCGCGGCTGCACAAGTCGATCAAACTTCTCCTCTCCTGCAACTTCCTGTTTCCGGTTGCGTCAGAGGAGAAGATTGATTGACTCGCGCAGCCGTGCGTGCACGGCTTTTTGAACGCGTGCGGCTCGGGAAAAAGGAAGCAGGCAAACTTGGAATATAAGGTGAGGTGGAGGGAGGGAACTGGCTAAACGCTGTGGGCAGTGGCTGTGGGGACCGCGCGATTCTTGATGCCTCACTGCGGAGACAAGACCATTCACCGCTCCATGGGGCGGTGAATGGCTTTGTCCCCATCCCCGCAGCGACTGCCATTTTTCTTTCCCCGTTCCGGCGGGTTACCCGCGGCTAGCCGCGGGTAACCGCCACCGTGTCATTCTCTACCATTGATAAGAATCTGTGCAGTTGGGCCTTTTGTAGAGTGCCTTAACTTCTGTTAGAAATTCTCACATTATATTGAGGGAGAACCCAAAACAGATAATCCCATAAAATCTTATCAAACGCTTTCTGTTGGATAAATTAAATTTGATAGTAATTTCTGGGAAAGATTTGGACTGGTTTTCTGCATTAAAAAAATTATATAGTTATTAAGAAAAGGTAATGTTTTTCTGCCAGCCAAGGCCTTAGGCTCCTTCTGGGTGCATCTTGAAATGTATTGGAAGGGGCCTATGACTCTGACCCAAGTTCCTATGGCCCCTCCCATAGAAGGAGCCTTAGGTACCTGGTCCAGTCAGGGCCTTAGGCCCCTTCCCGGTGCATCCTGGGTACACTGGGAAGGGGAAGGCCCATCATTTTGATGAGGCGGGCCTGCTGGTAGGAGTGAGTGGGCATCCCTCCTGATGATTTTCCATCAAAGGTACAAGGGGGGGGTGGAGGGGTGTGTGAGGATGTTGGGCTTGGCGGGAGGGGTCTTTCTTTGGAGGGGTACTACAGGGGAGCGGTGGGTGGGAGGGAGAGAGAGAAAGGAATAGGGGATTTCCCTGCTGGTTCAGCTAATTGTGGCAGGGGAATTCCCAATCAGCTGAGCGTACAGGACTCTCTAAAGTTGCAGTTTCGGGGATTCTGGCCGGCTCAGCTGATTGGGGATTCCTCTGCCACAATCGGCGTATGGTAAGCTGTGGACTATTGTCGGGATCCCCCGACAAAGATGGGCGCCAGAAATATAGGTCAGGGTTTTCTGTGCTTACATTTCTGATGCCTATCTTTGCATGAATCGCACCTACATAAGCACTTGAGGTACAATTCTCTAAACATCACTGTCACATAATTGACACACGATCAGCTGTTACTTTTAAAGCAGCCGCTGACATGGGCGCTGGTTAGAGAATCCGGGGATTAGACTATTTTTGTTAAACCGACACAACACGTGAGTAAATCTAGACTGTAGACATTTTAATTGTATAAATCATTTGGATACATAGTGTACATTTCTTGATGTTTTGTGATAAATTAGTCTTCTTAATTTTAAAAGAAAAAAACTAATTATGGGGAAAGATTGCTAATGGATCGCAATGACAGTCTATTGCACTTACTAATAAATGGCATGGGGCATGTTCGCCGTTTGAGCCATTTGCTTGGCCTGGTTCATTTCACAACCTTTTAATTTGCTGTTATCAATCTATAAGAAATTTGTGATTTGACTTCTTATATATAAGAGACACATAGGCATCCATATTTAATAGAAAGAACAAGTTTGGAAGCGTCGTGAAAACTTCCAGCAAATGCCTTTCTAATTTTAATTAAGGTAAAGAAACATTAATTTGTAATAAACAAACATTGACATTTTCATAGTCCATCTAACTTGCATGAAAAAAATAGCAATAACGTGGCTGAGCTGTCACCGGGCATCCAGGTGGCATTCATTTATCTCTGCCTAGGGAGCAACTCCTACCATTTATAAATAAATCATTGTTAGAAGTGTCACCCTACGATAATTATGTAGACAAATGAATTATGCCAATCCTTGAACACAGGCACTAATTATACTTCTGTGTGTATTAATATTTCACCAGCCTTTCTTTCTGCTTGCCTGCTGTCTAATCTTATAAAGAAAAGGTCACAGAAATAGGTCAGCAGATGGCTTTCAGCGAGTCTGCCCGGCATTGCATCAGATCCATCCGAATCGATAAACATTGTTTAATATTTCATGTTTCTTCGGGCTTTTATCATTCTGCAGTATTTTATTTCTTTAAACTTAAGAAATATGCAATTCTATTCATTTGGAAAGATGACATTCTTAGAGATGCTTTTTGAGTGCCAGTGCTCAAATGTTACTACATCTTGTATTTTTATATACCACCTCAGTTTATCCTTATACCAGGAGTTCTCAACCCAGTCCTTGAGATAACACCTAGCCAATCTGTTTTTTAATGACTATGCATGAGAGAGAGTGCAGTGCATGAAAATCTAAATCATATATATTCATTAGGGCTATCTGAAAACCAGACTGGCTAGGTGTGTCTTGAGGACTGGATTAAGAACCCTCGTATGCCAACAACACTGGGGAAAAAAATTGAATTGATAAAGCAGCAGCAATTGTGAACAGATGGGACAAATGTATAATGGTCCTGTGAAACATGGCACAAAAACTGGGCCAGTAATGGAACTCTCCAAAACAGACAGTTTTGATTCATATAGCTTAAGAAGAATTCTGCATATCTAGTCGCATAATAAGGTTAAAACCAAAGTGATAAGAGAGAGAACTAAGCCACCAGTTAGTATGAAACTAGTGAATTGGAAACTTAGATAGTTTGGGCACCATAGGCAGTGGAATGCTTTTTGTATTGGGGGGGGGGAGGGGAGAGCTACAACTACTACTATTTATTATTTCTATAGCACTGTGGCTGCCTCTCTTTCTTATTCTCTTTCTCTCTCTCTCTCTCTCTCTCTCTCTCTCTCTCACACACACAAGCAGGCCTGGCAGTCTTCATTCTGTAATGATGCTGCGTAGCGGCTGCTGGAGGATTTAGGAGGTGGGTGGGGGAGTAGAGCCATAATTGACTCTGACTGCCAATTTTTGGGGAGGCTATGGCCCCTGTGGCCTCCCCCCATCCCGACGTCAATGTGGGGCACCTACAACAAAATAGCAAGTCGTGAACTGAAACCAAACGGGGAAAAGAGGTCCAAGAAGCCAAGACAGATGTGGTATCTAACAATCAAAGTACCTCACTGGCCATCAAGTGTGGAAGATACATAGGTCTTTCTGCCTTATGCACAGACTGGCTCTAAAAGACATTATTTTATTTTTAGTATTTATATACCACTTATAGCCTAAGTGGTATACATTCAGGTACTCAAGCATTTTTCCAATCTGTCCTGGTGGGCTCACAATCTATCTAATGTACCTGGGGTCGTGGAGGATTAAGTGACTTGCCCAGGGTCACAAGGAGCAGCACAGGGTTTGAACGCACAACCTCAGGGTGCTGAGGCTGTAGCTCTAACCACGGTGCCTACAGCCCAAAATGCTTTACAGTAATCACAAGATATGCTATAAAACAATGCAAGAAATAGGGTATGAAACATTATCTCTTGATATGTAAACATATAGAGATAATGGGGTCAATTTTCATCTAGAACAATCATTGGACAACACTTCATTGATATGTCCATATAGGTGGCAGAGCTGAACATACATATAGGCTAGTGACCATGCCAGGACTCTTCAGTTTAGATCTAATTTTAGTAGCAGGACTAAATGAAGAATGAAGTTTATATGAATTTATTTGTTTAGTGACTGAATATTGCCGTTATCTGGATAATTTTTAGGGCTGCTCTTGCCTCACCCCTAATTCAGCCTGAAACTATCTATATAACTTTTAAATTTCTACAGCAAAGCTAACTATTAATTTGGACTCCGATTCTATAAACAGTGCCTGAAATGTAGACGCCGAGAAATGCGGTACACAGCGCCTTTCAGTCTTGTTAGACTCGCGTCTAGCAGCACCTAAACTGGACTTAAACACTGGTAGGTGCCTGAATCGTAGGCATATCTTATTTATGCCAGGGTTTTCTTGGCCTAAATAACAGCGCCAAAGGGCGGGTCAGATCCCAATGGGCTGAGTGAAACTTCACTTTCCAAGCTGAATCGCTCCTGGGATCCAGTCCCAGAAATGCCCGACGCTGAAGGAACTATAAAAGCTGTTATTACAGTTTGTCGCGGCGTTGATGATACAGGCAGAGGGAAACTCCTCTACCTACCTCTCCTCTTAGGCATGAAAGAGTAAGTTATAAATCTTTCTGAAGAAAATCTTTAGAACGCTGATGAGCGAGCTCGAGCTCACGCTTCCTACTTGGTCACCATCTTGCCTCCCTTCTCTCAAAGGAAAGATTTATAAATATAAAGAGTTTTACCTCATGCAAAATTATAATTTCTTTAATAAGACATTAACCAATTTTTCTGCGGCCCTCCACGTACCTATAAATCCAAAATGTGGCCCTGCAAATGGTTTGAGTTTGAGACCACTGTTCTAGATCATTTCAAAGGGAACTTCTGTGGCTCATTTCCCTTTGAAAATATCTTACCCTTAAAATAAAGAATCATGTTATTTGAATCTCCTATCTGTACATGAGGCTGACTGGGAACAAAACCATGTGCATACAGTTTAAAGTGTTAATGTACACCTGCCTCAATGTACCCTAAAACTGTCTGGTTTTAACCTTGGCCTATGGCTGTCTGCCTCAACATACACTGAGAAAGTCCATTTTTAACTTGAGTCATGTGAACTCGTAGCTAGACTGAGAAGGCCGGCTTTCAGCTATTCTAATTTTCCCAGATAAATTCCAATTTATTTGGGCAATAGGTTTGAAAATTGTTCTCATTTGACTACAGGTAAACATATCATTAACATAGTGGATGTTGACATATACCAAATTTGGACCATCCCATCTGCTAGGTTGTCCCCACCCTCCACACTTTATTTCCCAATTTCTCCAGCTAAAGCCATTTTGCAGCTAACAGACATACAAGTGTGATGACCTGCAAGATCTTGCTTCTTATCCTTGATTGCCTTAGCTGGAGCATGGAGCCAAGCAGGTCCATCCTTGGCAGCCTACCACCTCCTCTCAATTGTGTCAGAGAATGTGCAAAGTCTTGACATCGATTCACTACCTGCTGATTAATCTTCCTGTATTTCCTTGGAATTTAATGCCAGAGAACGTATGAGCTAAAGGAATAGGAGGAAATTTAAAAACAGTCAAAAACGAAGGCAGATAAAGGCCATATGGCCTATTCAGTCTGCTCATCCATGCCATCATATTCCTCTCCTTTAGAGATCCTATGCCATAGACATACACAAGAGTGAATGTGAGAAAGAGACAACAGACAGAAAAGGTTGGAATAGGTGCCACAGAAGCTTCACATCTGAGAAACAGAAAGGAAGAGATGCATGCACTTAGAATGCACAGAGTATTATTACCTCAAGAATGAGAAATAAGGAGACATACTTTTGAAAACACCTCAAGAAAGGACTCTGAGACTTAGGCTGTGTAAAATGCATAATAAATACACTTATTAAATGTAATCATTTTGCAGTGCATTTGCTTATCTGATGCTTACTTGTGTAAGGAGATAAGTCCTTCAGTTCCTGGTATAGATATGTGTTTTTAGGATGTTTGGTTTGTTGGTGTGCCTTAAATGTAATGCATGCTCAATCAAATTAATGTGATTAACCTATGAATTAACATGTTATGCTAGAAAGTTCTGATGCATGTTTAAAAAATATTAATATGAATGTGTGAAATAAAATAAAGTCCAACATTGGGGGAAAAAATATCCAAAGGTGATCTGAAAATGAACTGAAAACATTTTCTGTGGTATGTCTCTAGCTCATGGTCAAATGGCTGGTCTCTGTTGTCTTCCCTTTTATTCTTAAAACTGCTTTCTACCCCACCTGTCTTCCAGGGCTTCTATAATGAGAAGCATTTTTTTTTCTTTCTTTCTGCTTTAAATGCAGTTATCTGCAGATTATTTATTTTTTACCAGATGGCTTTAGGCATGACATCTGATAAAGAATGACTCAGCCACTTTGTCCTGCCAATGCACCACAGACAGCCTGTCACAATGATATGGTGCATTATCTGAATTACAGAGTCTCTCCCATCCCTTTCCCTGTGCGGCAAGCTCACCACCATCCTTCCTCTGCTACATATATCATTCATCCCCAGAATGCTTTCCTCAGTCCCAGAAAACCTGCAAAGGTTGGCAGGGATGATCTTGGTACAAGGAGTGTAGGGATGTGTCTCTCTGTACATCTATAGGCAAAGCAGGGAGTAAGCATTGCATGCCAGAAAGGTGCCTGCATCCCTATGGAACATAGCCAACAAATCCTGCAGCTCTAAAGAGGGTAGGAAAGCTGTTTCAGTACAGAGCAAGTTTTGCTGTATAGCTGCTTTGGACTATTGTAAAGCAAGGTGAAAGGAATTAGCCTTCTGCATAGCAATCAGAATCCATTAATATTCCACCCAGTATGTCCTTATGATGAAGAAAGTACGTTCTGCCAATCTCTGTCATAGAAAAGACATATGGACAATTAGATTTTTAATCCTAAAAAAATCCAATATAGATTACGGGATATGAGAGCTAAAAGCTTCCTCTGATGCCCTTTCTTCACACAGTGGTTAAAGATTTCTTGCTGAGCTGATTAGTTATACTCTATATGCTCATGCCTCTGTGTACAAGAAATTCACATTTGTGGATTATAGTTAACTTTCCATTTTATTCTAATAAATTCTAGTCTTTATTTTATGTGAAATGCAGCGAATGTTCTTTTTGCCTATGAATTTATAACATTGCCAATTTCCTTAACCATGTATTACCATCTCTATAATTCTATGCATCCATACATCACATGTGTCAGCACTGGGCAATTGCATACCTCAGCCAGATAAGTGATGCGAGTCAATATGTTCTGGCACTGGTGGTACCTTATGTGAGGCAGAGAGAAATTTTCAAAAGCCATTTGCTATTTCCCCAGGAAAAAGAGCTTTTTGAAAATTGCATGCTTTGAAGGTAGCAGTAGAACCCAGTTTCATGGAAGGAAAGCAATTACATGCTCTCTCTGGACACGCCCTCCGCCTTGAGAATGCCCAGAAAAGATCTTACTCACACTACCTACTGTGCCTCTGGAACAAACTACCTACCTGCATAAGATCGTTAGAAGGTCTACTGAATTTCAGGAAGGCAATAAAAACTCGCTTCTTCCCCTGGCCCTCCATGAGAGTATGCCAACTCAAATTCCCCAGACCTTCTGACAAAGGGCTCGACTCTCCACTTTCTCGAGTCTCAGATGCTGATGTGCTTCATTCTATGTCTGACCATGCCATGTTCTGTCATCCAATGTTCTACTACCACACTCATGCTGTTCACCATCCTTGTCCTACTATGCTTTACTGCATACCATATTTACCATACTATGTTGGCCCTACTGCATTCTCTTATACCATGGTTGCTACACATTGTTGCTGTACAGTGATATAAAAGAATTTCGAGTGACAGTGAGATACTTTAACAAAAATGGTGTCGATATGTAAAGCGACTTATAAGTTTAGACCAGTGGTTCCCAACCCTGTCCTGGATAACCTTCATGAATAGGCATGAAACAGATTAGCATTCCTGTCACTCCAGTACATGCAAATCTTTCTCATGCATTTTCATGAAGGCTATTCTGAAAACCTGACTGGCTGGTGGTCCTCCAGGTCAGGGTTGGGAACCACTGGTTTAGACGGTGATTCTATAAAAGCTGGGAACATGATCAGTGGTATTCTATAAAGGCAAAACCAAAAGGGGTGTGTTTCAGAGAATGGGTGTGCACTGGGTGGGATTAGAAACTACACATGCATTATGTAGTCCATTAATATTGGGCGCATATATGGTGCCAAAACGATGAACCACAAACAGTTACTAAATGGAAGAGATGTTTCTTATGACTTGGAATGTTGGTTGGTGTATTGTGCAGCTGGCTGGCATCTCAGTGTGTGGTCAGGCCTCATTCATCCTTTAACTGGCAACTTGTCTGGCCTCATTTGCCTCTCTAGTGTCCCATTACCACACACTAGGCTCCATATTGTCCCTATCTTCCAAACACCACCTCCACCACATAAACAATCTCCATAGCCCTCTTTTTAGCCTCTATACCCTCTCCCTTCAAATCAGTAGCGTAGCCACACATCCAAGTATGGGCGGGCCTGAACCCAAAATGGGCGGGCCTCTCTCTTTCCCTCTCTTGCCGCTCTCCCAGCCTGTGCATAGCATTATCAGATGTCAGGGAAAGCTCAAAAATGTCCTCTTTATAGAGGACTGGGTGCCCGGATGTTTGTTTGTTTTTAAATAGGGGAGTCTGCCTGGGTTTAGCTGGCTCTCTTGGCTCCCCCACCTATCTCCTCCCTGGGTCCAGCTGCTGTAATTTAATCTTCGGGCAGCCATCAGCAGCAATGAGGTGAGCCTGTGGCTGCTGGCCTGCCCCAGAAGCCGCCTCGCTGCAGGTACTGCCTACAGCGAGGCGTTGCTGCAGAGAAGTGGTTTCCGGGGCAGGCTTACCTTGCTGCTGCTGCTGTTGGCTGCCCGAAGATTAAATTAGAGCAGCCGGGCCCGGGGAGGAGAGTCAGTTTACAGTTTATTTAAAATTTGATAAAATGCTTATAAAGCTTTCTAAGCACTGTACATAATAAAAAATGGGGTACAAAGCATACAGAGAAATATACAAAAATACATGATGCACAATGGGCAACGACTTCAGGAACAAAAAGAGTATAGGGGAAGAACTACAATAGTATAAAGAAAAGTTCACATTAAAGGAAAAACGAAGGGAAGGGGACTTGACTAGATACAAATTTCAAGAAAAAGAGGAAAGACATGCTGAGGAAAATAGATTTAGGTTTCAAACGCATCCTTAAAGAGAAAAGTTTTCAGGGAATTCTTAAGTTTTTCGAGTATGGGTTCCTCTCTGAGATGAGTTGGGAGCGAGTTCCAAAGCTGGGGCATGGTGATTAAGGGGAAGCAGTGTTGGAGGAGGGAGGGAGCTGGAGAAACGGCATGGGGGTACTGGAGAAACAGCATGGAAGGAGGGCTGGAAGAAACAACTTGGATGGATGGAGGGAGAGAGAAATAGTATGGAAGGAGGCAGGAGAAACAGCATGGAGGGAGGGAAGAGCACTGGAGAAACAGCTTGGAGGGCTGGAGACTTGGATGGATGGAGGGAGAGAGAAATAGTATGGAAGGAGGCAGGAGAAACAGCTTGGAGGGCTGGAGAAGCATAATGGAAAGAGACTGCTGGAGAATACAGCATGGAATAGGGTAGTGCTGGATAGGAGGGGAGAGACAGAAACAGCAGGAGCAGAGGATGGCAGGAGAGAGAGGTGCAACAATGGGGGGGGGGGAGTTGGTGGTTGGAAGGAGAGAGACAGAGAGAAGCACCTGTGGGGGAGAAGGGTTGGAGGAAGGGAAAGAGAGAGAAGCATTGGTAGGGTACAGAGAATGGAAAGGGGGACCAAGGAAATGGGTGGAGTGTGGGCAGGGTCATGTGTCCTCTTTTTTGACTTCACAAATATGGTAGCCCTACTCATATAGTCTCTCTCTTTCCCTTTCATGCCACCCCCAGCCCATGGAGCCTTTCTTTTTCCCTCTCTTGCCACCCACCCCCAATCCATGCAACCTCTCTGTTTCCCTCCCCCCAGCCCGTGCAGCCTTTTTCTCTTCAAGACCCCAGCAGTGGGTCCTATACATTGCCGGTGACTGACCTGGAAGCCTTCCCTATGATGCAAAATGCAAATGTATCAGAGGGAAGGCATCCAAGTCAGCTGTCAGTAGTGTGCAAGGCATGGAGAGGACAAGAAAGGATGCATGGGCTGGGAGGGGTGGGAAGGTAGGAAAGAGGCTGCACAGGCTGGGGGGGTTGGCAAGGGCAGCCTGTGGTTGCTGGGTAGATGGGCCCGAGCACAAACTGGGCAAGCAAGGGCTGTCTAGGCCCATCTGTAGCTACACCCGTGCTCCAAATTCTCTCTCTCCAGCCATCTCTGTGCTATTTGGCTGTGTATGTTTGTGCTTTGGAGTGTGTCCCTGTGCCATGGTGTTTATATATAGTGTCTGGTGAAGGATATAAAAAGACTTGAAGCGGTCCAGAGGAAGGCGATGGTAAGAGGTTTGAACCCAAAGAAATATAAGAAGAGACTAATATGTATACTCTGGAGGAGAGGAGGGACAGGGGAGCTATAATACAGATATTTAAATTCTTGAAAGGCATTAATATAGAACCAAATCTTTTCCAGAAAAGAAAAAATGGTAAAACTAAAGGGCATAATTTGAGGTTATAGGGAGGAAGACTTAGGAGCAATGTTAGGAAATTCTTCTTCACGGAGAGGGTGGTAGATGCCTGGAATGCTCTCCCAAGGGAAGTGGTAGAGAGGAAAATAGTGATGAAATTTTAAAAAGCATGGGATAAAATAGAGGATCTCTAATTAGAAAATGAAGGATATAAAGTAAAGAACTAAGGCCGGTATTGGACAGACCTGCATGGTCTGTGTCCCATATATGGTGATTCGGTGTAGGATGGGCTGGGGTGGGCATCAATGTGAACTCCACTAATATGGAACAGGAGGATGTTACTGGCCAGACTTTACGGTAGATTTCCTGCAAACAACGGGATGATTGAATAGGCTGGAGTGAGCTTGGATGGCAACTTCAGCATTTGGAACCTAGGACAATACCAGACTTTACAGTCTATGGCCCAGAAATATCAAAGAAGACACAAGTTAATTATGTATTTTTTAATGAATATAATTTATGGGCAGACTGGATGGACCGTTCTGGTCTTTATCTGCTGATATTTACTATATATAATATGGTGGTATATGTCTCCCCCTGATTATTCCATTGTGTATGTGTGTGGAGAAGGGAAGGCTTATGTATCTCATGGTGTCATTGCTGGTGGTGGTGGGTACTGGGTGTTAGTAATGAGTGAATAGATGGATGACAACTGGCAGGGGGACTGAACTAGCGAGTGAATGGTGGACTGATGACCAGTGGGTAGCTGAATAGTTGGGGAGGGGGTTTATAACTAGTAGATGGGGGATAGGGGGTGTGATGGGGGATAGGGGGTGAGATATACCACCTCATTTAATAATCTAAGCAGTTGGCAGAAAAAAATTTTTTAAACTGTAAAAAAACCCAGCAAATAGACAGAACTGGGTTGCTAAAGGGAAGTTGCTAAAAATGTTACAAGATTAAAAATATAAAAAATAAAAAAGGGAACAAACAATGAGGGAAGGTAAAAAGATTCTGAAATTGCTAAAAAGTTATAAAAGTATTGTCTCTGGCCTTTACTTTCCTTCCATTTCCACCTCCATCCCTTTACCTTGCTGCCACTTAATCATATTGCTATAGGTCTAGACCAGACATGGGCAAACTATGGCCCGCGGGCCATATCCGGCCCATTTAGTTTTTTAATCTGACCCACCGACCATCTGAACCCCACCAACCGCGAGCCCTCCAAACCTCCCTCCAGAGCAGCGTCAGGCCGGCAGCACTCTAAACAGGCTGCTTCATGGCCTTCACTCATCAGAGAATTCCCTCTGCTGCATCACTGATGATGTCATCAGTAATGCGACACATGGAAGACCGCAACGAGAGAAGGCTTTGAAGCAATCTGTTTAAAGTGCTGCTGGCTGGATGCTGCTCTGGAGGGAGGTATGTAGGGCTTGCGGTCGGTGGGGTTCGGATGGAAGGGAAGGATGGAGAGTGGTTCGGCTGCACAGCGGGGGCGGGTGCTCAAGGGTTCTGCTGCACAAAGAATGGTAGGGAAGGATGGAAGCTGGGCAAGGGTTCTGCTGCACAGGGGGATGGGAGGGATGGAGAGATAGAAAGATGCTCTTGGTCTGGCCCCTCTGTCAAATTTAAGAACCTATTGTGGCCTGAGTCAAAAAGTTTGCCCACCCCTGGTCTAGACGCACTTTCTGCAGTGGAAACATCTGCTGGCTTTTTAACTACAATTCTCAGGTCTCTATACACATACCTTTCTGAGCATGTGCAAACAAAGTTATGCATACAGATGAACAGTCGACTGAGCATCAGCACAAAGTGGTTTGGGCTAAGCATTACTGTCCTGAATACATATAAGCTACAGTAAAGTAGCCTGATGTTCAGAGACAGGTACTTCCTTTTATACTCTGATATTTGTGGCAGTGTGAGGGGGTCAGTGATCACTGGGGGAGTGTGTGTGGGTCTTTACATTGTCTCTGCAGCGGTTATCTGGTCACTTTGGATACCTTTTTGCCACTTATACCTGCTTTTACATCATCTAAGTCACAACGTATAAGTTTCATCCAGGAAGTCTTGTGAAACATTAGATTATCCCTGCAAGACGACTAAGTGTAGGTTGGCCCACATTCCACCCAATTACCGCCCTAACCACTCCTCCATATATGCCCCTTTCAGCTCTGGGAGCACAGCGGCATTCAGAGGCCTAAAAAGTCCCTGGATACGTCCAGAAATGCAGTTTGATTATTGGCACTTTGACGACCTGTATCCATATCGAATACAAACCAGACTCCAGCCAGAGTTTTAGAAAAGTTGTTGTTGTCTTGCTAGTCAACCTAGCCAGTCTCACTTAAATCCACCATTCTGAAGGTGCTCAGTTGAACTTGGTTCTAAGAAGAGACACCGCCTTGGTCATACAGTGTGGCCTTTAACGTTAGTAGAAACACAAGCATAAAGCCATTTTGTCATAGGTAGAGAATGACACGGTGACAAAATTCATCACCGTTCCCGTCCCCATGGATAACCGCGGGAAACCATCTTCATGTCATTCTTTAAGGAAAGAGGGAAGAATCAGAGTATGAATGGCCACAACCACTGACCCGCAAGCTTTGCTTTGAATAATGCTGGTGTAGAAGGACAGAGGATGAAATAGACACTAGAAAATTACATGGGTTTATTTCCCGCGGTTATCCGCGGGGACGGGGACGGTGATGAATTTTGTCACCGTGTCATTCTCTAGTCATAGGCTATCATTTCAGAAGTTTTCAGGTTTTAAAAAACTTACCCATATCTAAAAGTCCACTAATTTAGAAAAAAAAAAAGCTTCCAGTGCTACCATTACTAGAGGATCAGCCCTTTCTCCAGTGAGTGGATGTGAGAGAAGCAGGAGAGGAGAAAGAGGAGAGGAATAAGAAATGGTATGGAAAGAAAGGTTGGAAGAAAGATAGAGCAGATGAGAGAGAAGGTGGAGAAGACTGGAAAAGAAAAGATAGTAGAAACACCGAAGGAGAAGCCGAGGGAAAGAGATTAAAAAGAAGGAAAGAGATTAGAGAGAATTAGACCATCAGTAACATATAGGGGGCAAGATAAAGACAATAAAAGGGTGACAGGCAATAGAAGTGGAGGGGTAATGTCAGATTGACATGAAGGAGTATTTTGCCAATTTATCATCATTGAGATCCTAGAGAAATGATCAGGTGAAAAGTGAGGAAGAGAAGGGTCAAAATGATGGAGGGAAAAGAACTGCTTGAGATGGCATGAGGGCAAATGAATATAAGAACATAAGAAGTTGCCCCCGCTGAGTCAGACCAGAGGTCCATCTTGCTCAGAGGTCCGCTCCCGCGGCGGCCCATCAGGCCTAGTGCCTGAACAGTGGTCCCTGATTAATTTTGTAACTTACCTCTAATCCTATCCCTATAATCTACCTTTACTCTTATCTGTACCCCTCAATCCCTTTGTCTTCCAAGTACCTATCCAAAGCTTCTTTGAACCCCTGTAGTGTGCTCCTGTTTATCACATCCTCTGGTAGCACGTTCCATGTATCCACCACCCTCTGTGTGAAAAAGAACTTCCTGGCGTTTGTTCTAAACCTCTCCCCTTTCAATTTCTCTGAGTGCCCCCTTGTACTTATTGATCCCCTTAATTTGAAAAATCTGTCCCTGTCTATTTTTTTCTATGCCCTTCATGATCTTGAAGGCTTCTATCATGTCTCCTCTAAGTCTCCACTTTTCCAGGGAGAAAAGCCCTAGCTTTTTCAGTCTGTCAGTATATGAGAGGTCCTCCATGCCCTTTATTAGCTTAGTTGCTCTTCTCTGGACCCTCTCAAGTACCTCCATGTCCTTCTTGAGGTACGGCGACCAGAACTGAACACAGTACTCCAGGTGTGGGCGCACCATAGCACGATACAGTGGCAGAATGACTTCCTTTGTCCTGGTCGTGATACCCTTCTTAATGATACCCAACATTCTGTTTGCTTTCCTTGAGGCCGTGGCACACTGCGCCGACGCCTTCAATGTTGTGTCTACCATCACTCTCAGGTCTCTTTCAAGGTCGCTCACCCCTAGCGCTGATCCCCCCATTTTGTAAGTGAACATCGGGTTTTTTTTCCCTATATGCATGACCTTGCATTTCCCTATGTTGAAACTCATTTGCCACTTTTTGGCCCATTTTTCTAGTGTTGTCAGATCTTTTTGGAGATCTTCGCAGTCCTCCATGTTATTGACCTTGCGATATAGTTTGGTGTCATCCGCAAATTTAATAACCTCACGTTTTGTTCCTGCTTCCAGGTCGTTAATGAATATATTGAATAGGAGCGGTCCCAGCACCGACCCCTGTGGAACTCCGCTCGTGACCCATTGCCAGTCTGAGTAATGTCCCTTTACTCCAACCTTCTGTTTCCTGTCTGCCAGCCAGTTTTTGATCCATCGGTGGACCTCCCCTTGCACCCCATGGTTCCATAGCTTCCTTAGTAGTCTTTTGTGTGGCACCTTGTCGAAGGCTTTTTGGAAGTCAAGATAAATGATATCTATGGATTCCCCTTTATCCACCTGGCTGGTTACCCCCTCAAAGAAGTATAATAAGTTCGTGAGGCATGACCTGCCCTTGCAGAAGCCATGCTGGCTCGACTTTAGCTGCCCATAGTTGTCGATGTGTTCCCAGATGCTGTCTTTAATCAGTGCTTCCATCATCTTTCCCGGGACTGAGGTCAAGCTCACCGGCCTGTAGTTTCCTGGGTCTCCCTTTGAGCCTTTCTTGAAGATGGGCGTGACATTTGCTATTTTCCAGTCTTCCGGAATCTCTCCAGTTTTTAGGGATAGGTTGCATATTTGTTGAAGTGGCTCAGCTATTTCGTTCCTTAGTTCCTTGAGTACCCTTGGGTGAATGCCATTCGGACCTGGCGATTTGTCGCTCTTTAGCCTGTCTATGAGAGCAGTGAGGGAGAGAATAAATGGAAGAAACTTGTAATGGAAGGATGGGATGAGTATGAAGAAGAGGCAAGGAAGAGGCAGATGAACATCAGAAAGGATGGGATAGAGGAGCTAAGAGACGGTGACTGAAAAGGAGAAAGTGACAGAAGACAGATGGAATAGACAGGAGAGAGTGAGGGGAAGAGGAGAAGAAAATAGGCAGCACAAAGGCAAGGGGTTTGAGAGGAAAGGGGAAAGGAGAAATATGAGGGTAAGGAAATAGCTGAAGGAGGAGTTTAGATGAATAAGATGATGTGTTTGTATCTGGCATGAACTCTAGTCTGTTATTGAAGAAGACATGGGGGAAGCCACTGCTTGCCCTGTATCGGTAGCATGGAATATTGTTACACCTTGGGTTTTGGCCAGGTACTACTGACCTGGATTGGCCACCATGAGAACAGGCTGATCCAGTAAAGCTATTCTTATGTTCTTATGAACCTACTTTAAGAATGGGCAGAATCAACAAACTTAGGGGTCCTTTTATAAGGTGTGCTAACCAATTTAGCTCATGCTAATGATTAGCATGCCATTCAGTGGCATAGTAAATGGGGGTGCGGACCGCCCTGGGTGCTGAGTCGGTAGAGGGGGGCGCTGCCTCCTCTTGGCTGCACCTTGCCACGCCACCCCTCCCCTCCCCTGTACCTCTGTATTATATTCGCTAGCGCAAGCAACTTCTGCCTGTTGCTTTGTGCCATCCTGGCTCCCCTCTGAGTCACTTCCGGGTCATGGGGTAAGGAAGTGACATCAGAGGGAAATCCAACGCTGGTGCAAGCAGCATGCTGCCAAAACCACTCACGCTGGCGAAGGTTTAGAGGTATGTGGGGGTGGGGAGGTGTGGAATTGGGGTGAGAAGTGTGAAATGGGGGTGGGAAGGAGCAGGGAGGCTCCACCACTGATGCCACTACAATAAATGATAAAACACATTTTATCATTTAGTGTGCGCTAGTCATTAGCATGTGCTTAAATCAGTTAGCACACCTTAATAAAAGGACTCTTAAGTTGTCATTTTTTTAAATCAGAAAACTGTTCAAAATACTCTTTAAACTAATTTTCCATTGGTTTTAAAAGCGACCGCTGCTGCTGCTGCTACTTATAAATGATCAGGAACGGTCACAAAAGATGTAAATTTGAAAATGTAGGGCCTCGTTTATCAACAAAATGAGCTTGAGAGCGTTCCATAAGCTGCTTCATCACAGCTGCACGCAGTCCTGCTTGAATAGCTCAGTGTCCGATTAATGACTTGCTCTAACATGTAGATTAGAAAATCCTGCATGCAGCAAATGTGCCCCCTGGAGACTTAAGCGTAGAGCTTTCTTACCTTGGGCGTTTTAAGATAGATCTGAATGGAACAATGTCCTGGCATCCTATACAGGCCACAGGAAGCCTTGGGCACACTGGCCCTACAAACTGTCCAAGTTGGACGTCGGGTTTTTTAGAAAAGGTGAATGCAGTTAGCAGAGCCTCATTGATTCCTAAGATGCTGCAGTCCTACGCTAATCACTCTGCTGTATTTTTGACAGTCAGCCAAACAGCAGCCATTGGCCAGGACTGCACTGGTTGGAGCATACTATTTGGTCTATTTAATTGAGTTGCAGCTTGGGTGTATATCTGTATATATAGAAACACAACCAAAGTCTCATCACACAGGACATTTAAACATATGGATAATTTTATCCCAAGAAGCACAGAAGGATCCAGATACAAACACAAAATCCTCCTCCTCTCCGTGTGTGTGTGTGTGACACATCTGTCCTTTATCTGAATTTCTCTTTTGAAAGCATAGGGCTCTGAATGGGGTTTTTTTTTTAAGGATGTGTGTAAACAATCCTTCAAAATCCAACAACTCTTCACCCTAAAACATTAACGTTTATTTGGAGTTTGAGTAGTATCAGCTTTAACCAAAAATTAGTTCTTCTACTGCATCCTTAAAACCTGACGCCTGAAGGGAATCGTCTCCAAAAATGCTGTGTGCATTGAATCCTTAACAAGTGCAGAGGGCCAGGCTCATAGCCAAGGCTACAGTTAGCAGCCTTAATAACTGCAGCATTGAGAGGTTTATATCTAGAGTTATGATTCTATGAGTATTACAGTGCCTTTTAAATTATTTGTGGAAATAATTTTCTATTTTTGGCTCTTTGGACTTCAACTTGAATTGAAACCAGCCTGTGTTGGGACACACCACTATGAGTCTTCATTTCCAGCTGGAGTTCATTCCCCACCCTCCCTTTATTTTTTTCATTTGAAATCCTCTGTCCCCATTTGTTCCAGCTGTCTCAGTTTTTAGGCAGAAAACACAGATTGTGGTTCCCTCCAGAATGTGTATACATATACCCTCGACCAGGGGTAGGCAATTCCAGTCCTCAAGAGCCGGAGCCAGGTCAAGTTTTCAGAATATCCATAATAAATATGCATGAGATAGATTTGCATCTCAAGGAGGCAGTGCATGCAAATCCATCTCATACATATTCATTGTGGATATCCTGAAAACCTGACCTGGCTCCGGCTCTTGTGGACCAGAATTGCCTACCCCTGCCCTAGACATTTGGCCTTGCTATCATGTACTGACAAGGTCCTCCCCTCTCTTCCCTTCCTCATCTGCCTGAGGACCAGGACTGTCTCAAAAGGTTATGGTGCCCTGGACCTACTTCTGTTTTGGCACCCTGAACCCAGACCCATTGTTTTTCAGTGCCCTCATGCCCCGCCCCTAGACCAGTTCCCTCCTTCCTCCTTTGAAGCTACTGCCCAGTCCCAATAGGATGCAGCTTCATAGGCCAGCTGCCACAAGGAGGGAGGACCAGTGTCGGTAACAAGCAGCAGCATCAGGATGGAGGAGGGACCTCTCTTCTCTGACACTAGCCCACTACCCTCACAGCAGCTGGCCTATGAAGCCGCATCTTGTCAGGATCATGCAGTAGAGTTGGAGGAGGGAGGAGTTAGAGAGTGTTCAAGTCATCTCAAAGCTTAAGTGATGGGCTGGTGATGTCACGGCCCTGGGCATTTGGTACCCTGGGCCAGAACCTCACTCGGTCAATAGATTAAGTCGACTCTGCTATCAACTTCTTAATGATTTCAGAATTTGAGGCACATGCCATAAAGAGTGTCTATATCCTTTCCCCCTCCCATACAGAATATATGTTGTAGGCTACATTTCTAAATATATTCATGTCAGTGAAGTTTCCAGAACATAAAGATGCACAAGTTGAATTTCATCAGTAATATCCATGGAGAAGCAGCTAGTCATCATCAGCCAAATATTAAAAATACATTATATGTTCACAGGTGTCAAGGTGAACATATAACTTCATCATCTGTATATTTTTGAAATTTATATGTATAGTAGTATTGGGGCAAATATCTGACTGAATGATCGGATACTAACCATATAAGAAGGGGCTGGATTTGGAGTAGATGAGGGTAGGCTTTAAAATATTCACCTGTTGTCTAGATAATGTACGTATATGTTTAGTTTAGGCTTGCTTAATACAGTCACTATACTACTGTATTCTGTGCTGCTCCCTATATGAAGTATGGTGAAGAGGAAAGGAGGTATGGTGGAGAAATCACAGTGAACATGCCTTATAGAATAATTTCCAAGCTCTCTGCATACATATGTGTCTGTCTGTGGGTATATCTATGTCTGTGTATGTGTGTTTTATATTTGTGCATATGTGTTCATGTATGTGTTTTTACATCTATGTTAGTGTTTCTATATGTGTATGTATATGTATCTGTGCTGTCTCTGTGTTGAAAAGAGCAGTCTGAAAGGAGCAGTTATCTAACAGGGAGGAAAGGGAATGGAACTTCTATGCCATTCAAAGCAGGTATATATAGGTATACCAGGTATACAGTATACCTATATACTTGTATATGTAGGTATTTATTGTACCTTAGGCAATGAAGGATTAAGTGACTTGCCCAGGGTCACAAGGAGCAGTGCTGGGATTTGATCTCACAACATCAGCGTGTTGAGGCAGCAGCTCAGCTGTGTTTCCATGCTATATGTACTGAAACTCTCCCTTCTAGAAAAATGCAGAGAGACAATTTTAAGGGACTTTATTTCTCTGGAACCCAAATTTGGTCTGACCCATTTGTGAATTTGATGTGTGTTCTGCCCCCATTTTGTGTGGCCATTTGCTCAATTTCTTGTATAAGAACAAGTTCCAATGTTTATGCTAAGATTGTATAAGTAAGGTGTGCTCTGTGGACTTAAATCCCCAGAGGCCTTTGCGTCTTCCAGAGAGCTAGGCTGCATCCACAGAGCTTAAGCCCGCTGCCTTCTTCAGTTTGAGAGAAAACAGTTGCCATATTTGCAGACCGCATGGCTGTTTGAGTACCTGAGTCTAGCACTGTTCTCCACCAGGTTTTCACCCTTTATTTCTAACAATCTAACACAGCTTAGTGTTATATCTAAGTATAGAGAACAGTGTTATTTCCATAAGGTGTGGACACACTCCCAGCTCCCTTTTTTTAATAGGATGGGCTTGTAGAGTGAAAAGATTCTGTGAAAATTGAACTGCCTTGAAGTCATCAATTGTGTTTATTCTTTACTTCATGTTATTAAAGAAAGTTGTTCAAGAACTACAGAGTCTGGCTGATAACACTAAGACTACAAAAATAAGGGTTAACTAATAGGAGTTTCATACAATTGCCAATATAACTCAGAGTGAGTTGAATAGTGTTTGGCCATTCAGAGGAGTCCTGTTTCCTGTACAGAGATTGAGGAGATTTCAGTGAGGAAATCTACAAAGACTGTTCAAGGAAACTGTAAACTGTCCAGTAAAGCTATGGTCAGTACAATGTGCCTTTTCTACAGTTAAGAACATAGAAATAGCCATACTGGGTTAGACCAATATCTTGTTTCCACAATGGTCAATCCAGGTTGCAAGTACGTGGCAGAAACCCAAATAGTAGCAACATTTCATGCTACCAATCTCAGGGCAAATAGTGGCTCCCTCCATGTCTGTCTCGATAGCCGACTATGGGCTTTTTCTCCAGGAACTTGTCCAAATCTTTTTAAACCCAACTACCCTAACCACTGTTACCATATCCTTTGGCAACAAGTTCCAGAGCTTAACTATTTATCGAGTGAAATTTTTTTCCCCATTTGTTTTAAAGATATTTCAATGTAACTTCATTGAGTTTCCCCTATTCCTTGTAATTTTCTAAAGAGTAAAAAATCAATTCATTTTTACCCATTCTACTATTGCCATGGTTTTCCTTCACACTAACCCCCTCCTTTACAAAGCTATGTTAGCATTTTTAGTGTCAGCTGCCGCAGTAACAGCTCCGATGCTCATAAAATTCCTATGAGTGTCTGAGCTGTTACCGCCACAGCCAGTGTGAAAAATGCTAGCGTGGCTTTGTAAAGGAGGGGGTAAATTTGGTCCCATTCTGTTATGTTTGCAGACACTCTTATGCACAATTTCTTTCAACATTCAATTGGGTGGAAAGAATACAAAAGGTAAATTAGAGTATTCTGAGAGTGAGGAGTTGCAAAGAGCTGGTTCCAGATTACCAGATCAATTGCTAGTAAGTAGGTTAAAAAGAATTCATTTAAGTGTTTGTACACAGATACCAGAAGTCTAAGGCAGCAATATTCAGTTAACAAGGAAGAAAAGGCTCCCTCCTACCCACTTCATTAACACTATTTGGGTTCTGATAGGATATTTAGCAGCACATAATTAGAGAGTGCTGGTGGGCAGAGTGATATTCAGCATCACTGTCTGCATTAGCATGGTGTGTGTGTGTGTGGGGGGGGGAGGGTAGACTGACCTGGGCACTGCTTTGGCAGGGGCATCAGCAAATCTCCTCTTCCTCTGTGCCTCTCTTCTTCAAATCTTTATCAGCAGCATGTCTTACCTGCTGCTTGCACTGGCCTTATCCCTCCCTCTGATGTCACTTCCTATTGGTGGGGACCAGGACGTGACATCAGAGAAATTGAGGCCAGTGCAAGCAGCAGTCAGAAACATTGCTTGTGGCTGGTGAAGATTTAAAGAGGTTTGGGGCACGTGCCATAGTGATGCCAAGAGGAGCGTGTGGGGAGCATAGTGCAGCAATGACAAGGGGAGCATGGGGAGGCACATGGCGCAAACCTCCTTGCTATGCCACTGAGTATCTGGTTAGTGACAGGGTAATCTGGGGTCAAAGTTAGGTCAGAGCTGGAAGTTACCCGAGCACTGCCAATATGCTGCAGTATACCCAGATAACTATCTTATTAAAGTAAGACAGTAAAAAAGCTGTCCTAAGTTAACCAGGTATCTATCTGGTTACCAATGCTGAATATCAACAGCATCTGGGTAGCACCTGGGTAACTCCTGAGCCACCCTAGACCCGGATATTCAGTACCAGTACCCAGATAGGGGCTAACACTGAATATCCGGGTCAAACTCAGCTGGTGGTGGCCAGCATTTAAAGAAACACTGAATATAATAAGATTGACGAGTTACAGTGAATGGCATTAAATACAGATACTGACATAATAGGCATCTCAGAAACCTGGTGAAAAAAAGGTCAACAAGTGGGATACTGTGATATTGGGATACAAGACTTATTGAAATGTCAGGATAGATAGATATAGGGGTTCTTGTTCCGGTAGTAATACTAGCAGATCTCAGAAAAGTACAATTATGGGAGTGCATGAACAAGTTCATCTTGTTGTATAAAGGATTAAAGTGGGTGCGGGTATTCTGCCTGTAAGGGGGGGCTAAGATTGGAAGGGAGCTGATGGGGAGCTCAAAGAAGAATAGGGCTCATGTTGGGGCTGGTGCATAAGTGACTGATAACTGGGAGAAACTTTGGCTTGAAGGGACTTGATTGCTGGAGATTCTGATACTGTGATATTGGGGAACTAGGACTGGAAAGAGGCTGATGCTGGGGTTGGGAGGAGCTAGGATTGGAAGGTACGTGGCTTCTCTTGAAGTTTTTATAATGTCATTGCTTTCTCTTTTCTCTTTATCCTTTAGTTTTTCTTGTATTGATTCCTGAACTTTTATTATACTCTTACTTTTTATATAATTTTATTGTAACCTGTATTAATGATCACTTTTTAAATGACTACTGTTAACTTTTCTAATGATTTTTTTTTTTTTTTTGCTTTTGTGAACCACTCTGTTGGTTTGTCCAATGGTCTATATACAGAAGCCTAAAGGGGCTGCTGCTGGGGTTCAGTGTGTATGGGGGGAGGGCTATGATTGAAAGGAGGCTGATACTTTATTTATTTATTTCAAGGGAGCTCAGAATTAGTTTACGTGAATTTATTCAGGTACTCAAGCATTTTTCCGTCTGTCCCGGTGGGCTCAAAATATGACTAATATGCCTGGAGTAATGGGGGGATTAAGTGACTTGCTCGGGGTCACAAGGAACTGCGTGAGTTTGAATCTACCACCTTAGTGTGCTAAGCCTGTGGCTTTAACCACTGCACCACACTCTGGGGTCCACACTTCAAAAGCAACAGGTGGCTCAGGCAACTAGAATGAGCCCCTTGATGTAGCTGTTGTTCTAGTTTGTTTTTTTTAATATATACCTCGTATAAATTTAGGGCCCCTTTTACAAAGCCGTAGTAGTGATTCTTCCATGACAAATGTACCGAAACCCATTTGATTCCAATGTGCTTCGGTACATTTACTGCAGGGACCTTTGGACAGTAAATTACACAAAATTTTATATTTTAATATAAGATTCATGTGAATGTTGTGCATTTTCTGTATGTTTGTTTGTTTTTTTCAGTACCTATCTGGATTTGGTAATGAGTTGACCTCAGAGGATCCACGCTGCCCCGGAGCTTTACCACAGGGACAGGTACTGCAGATTTCTTACAACTATTTCTGCAAGTTTAATCCAATCGCATTGTTTATTCTTAATTTCCTAAACAGTACTCCCCTGAAATTCGTGGGGGTTCCGTTCCAGAAACACCCACGAATTTCAAAAAACCGCAAATGCAGTTTAGGAGCTGATCGAAGACAGGAGAGGGCAGCTGGGGCACCAGCTGGTGCTAAAAATCATTCTCAGTATTTTCCAACTGCCTCTTCCTGGTACTAAAGTCAGGCTACACCAATCAGGAGCTGCTTTGACACAACAGATAGCGTGTCAAAGCAGCTCCTGATTGGTGTAGCCTGACTTTAGTACCAGGAAGAGGCGGTCGGAAAATACCGTGAATTACTGAGTCCGCGATTCACAAACCTCGAAGTTGCAGGGGTTTACTGTACTACCTACACTTTAGATGGGATCTAAGCAGTTTACAATCCATTCTAAAATATACAGAAATTTGATAAAGCACAACAAAGTCACTATAATGAGTCATTTACAGTGTCATTTGCAATAAACCTCCAGCCAACAATGCAGCTCTTCACCAGGAAGGCCAAATGCCTATTTAAAATAATACATGTCTTTTAAAATGTTAAATTTCTTTAAAGAAGCTTCATTACAAAGCTCAGAAGGTAATTTATTCCAAAACTGCAGAGCTTGCCAAAATAATACAGTCCCATGGCCTTTAAATAAATGGAGAATGACCACTCTATGATCTGTTAATGAATAGTGATCTAGAAGGTGCATATAGTACAGCCATTGATGTTAAGAAAGAAGGAATTGTACCATAAAATGCTCTATGGACTAGTGTTAAAGTTTTAAATTCAGTGATATTAAATTGAAAGCCAGTGGTATTTCATTACTAAAGAGGTTACATGGTCCCTAACCTGTGCCTTAACTAAAAGTCTCATGGCCGCATTCTTCAGTTTACAATCTTCTTAAAGAACATGAAGGAATACCTAGATAGATAACACTTGCATGATACTATTTTGGAAGAGGTGATCTAATTAATGAAATATAGCTGTTAGTGTAGAGGATTGTGCTGTAAATGGTTTAGAGATAGCTTTATTCATATGCTAATAAATCATTTATAAATTGTTACAGCCTCTGAAAACTCTGTAAAAGTTACACAACTGTGGATAGTCAATTAGATGAGTCTTCTTTTCAGGTGATTATTCCCTTTCCTTTGGGTTTCTCTGGGACCCTTCTGGTCTTTGGTCACCTCCAGTCCCTTTGGGGTCACTTCCAATCTCTGATCACATGTGGTCACTGCTGGTTTCTTGTCACCTCTAGTCACTCTGTGGTCACATCCACTCTCTGGTCACCTCTGGCCATAATGGTATGGTTTGTGCTCTTGGCCAACCTTTGGTCAAAATGTTAAGGTTTGAGCATACTGGGGATTAGGCAGATGCCAGCATCCATCCCCCCCAAGGCTTGCCCATAGGAATCCTTGTTGCCAAGAACTCCCGTTCTGTTCTTCCTTAGTCCAGTGGTCTTGTGAAGGGGTTCCCAAGAGGCTTAGGGTGAGATTACTCTGGTGGACCCTCTGCTGGCTGGGATACATTCAAGGACCCCTTCCTTCCTTCCTTCACTGCAGGCATAAGGGCTATTGGTGTGGTGTACAGTAGGTTTTGGGTGGGTTTTGGATGACTCACCATACAATATAAGCTGGTTATGATATGTGTACCTGGGACTTTTTATGTGAAGTTTACTGACGTGCCTCCTAGGGTGCCCCACTGCTCTGTTGGGATGGCTGTATGGCCAGTCTACTAAAAATGCTGGTCCCTCCTACATCCCAATGGCTTGTTTTATGCAAGATTTTTGTGTGGCTTCCATAATGTATAAACTTGGATTCAGACGTCATATCAAAAATACCCCTTCACATCTCACATTTTGTAATACATGCAGTAAAGCATTTTCAGAGTACAATATTTGCAACATTACAGCATGCATTATTAAATTGTAAAAATGTAATACGTAATACAATGAAACAATATAGCTAGGAAAAGAAAACAATTTACAAAGCACTAAACCAAAATGACCAAAAATAAGCCCCTTCTTATATCCATGCATGCCCCTATAGATTATTAATGCTGTCATTTTTCATATTTCAGAATAATCCACAGGTCTGCCCCTACGGCCTGTATGCAGAGCAGCTGTCTGGATCCGCTTTCACTTGTCCAAGAGCCACAAATAAAAGGAGGTAGAATAATTCAGTGTTTCTGAAACTCTTCCACTGGTCGTCTTCCCCATCCAAAAACCTTAAAAATGATTCCAAGACCTTACCCATAGTGAGATGACTTCAGATTGCATATTGAGATGTGATGCTCTCCAAACTGTTAATGTCTGTTTAATATCTTGCCAACTTGCTGTTACAGTGGTCCCACCCCCACCCCCTATTTCCTGTGACAGATTTTCAAAGGGATCGTTGTGAATAGTGCTGAGGAGGAGATGGATAGAGAAAAGGGAAGGAGAAGGCAACTCTGAGATGGGGGAAGATGGGGAACTTCAGCAGATGGAAATGGGATCTTAGGCAAAAGGGATAAATGGATAAGGCAAAGAGTAGAGGAAGGAGGATCAGTAGAGTGAGACAATCTAATTGCAGCCTTCCTCTGAACACTATTTTCATCTCTCACTATTATACACATCTCCTTCAATCCCCACACTCACTCTTTGCCCATACCCCTTCTCATTCCACACTTCCTTCCAATCCCTTCACTCAATTTTGCCTTATCCACTTACTCAATCACATGCCATTTCCCTGCCCTCCATTAATTTGCTTGCTCTCCCCTTACCCCATCTACTCATTTTCTTGTCTAGTTCCTCCCACCCACCCCCTTACATGCTCACTCTCTTGGTTTCCATCCACTTACTCATTTTTTTTTGCTTGCATTAATTCACTTGCTTACTCTCCCTTCTCCTCCCATCCTTTGACTCCTTTCTAGTGCTCCACAAACCTCTTGGCTGCAGCAGAAAACTACTGGGAAGTCAGCACTTCAGGCTGCAAATTCATCCTCTACATCAATGGTTCCCAGCCCTATCTACCAGCCAGTCAGGTTTTCAGGATAGTCCTAGTGAATACACATGGGGCAGATTTGCCTCCAATATATGTAATGTAATGTAATTTATTTCTTATATACCGCTACATCCGTTAGGTTCTAAGCGGTTTACAGAAAATATACATTAAGATTAGAAATAGGAAAGGTACTTGAAAAATTCCCTTACTGTCCCGAAGGCTCACAATCTAACTAAAGTACCTGGAGGGTAATAGAGAAGTGAAAAGTAGAGTTAGAGGAAAAATAAAAATAAAATAAACATTTTAACAAGATTTTAGTTTCCAGAAAAAGGGCTTTTTCAGGGAAGAGACTTGGCCGACAGTCCCAGGATGTCTATGTCTCCTCCCCTGCGATGTTCTCCCATCCATACATTCCCTCCCAGACACACTGCCCGTGCCCCAGCCGCTCCAAGGAGGCTGCCACAGATGAGGCCCACGATGAATGCAGGATTCTCTCCTCTGTACATTTTTCTCATGCAAATTGATTAGGGTTATCCTAAAAACCTGACTGTCTGGTGGTCCTCCAGGACAGGGTTGGGAACCACTGCTCTACATCCTGGCTGCCCTGTCTCTAGCCCAGTGCAGTTCCAGCAGCAGGCCAGCGACTCAGGCCATTCTCTTCCCTCTGTTTCCAGAGGGATTGTCATATTTTGAATCACAAAGCACAACAGACTGGCCAGGAAGTAGAGGGAGGGGGGAAGATGCAGCCTCTGATTGGGATCTTTTCTGTGCCGCAGAAAAGAAGCACATTTTTCCCAAATTATTTCCTTAGCCGATGTCTTAAAAATGACATGGCAGTATAATGAAGCAGCCTCTCACATACTAATTTTATAGGCTCATCTGGTGGCTTCTAATTGCCAACTGGTTTTCTTTAAGGAAAGTCTGAATCGTTCCTGGTTCTACCCCATTGCTTATTTGGACCTGGAGTTTGCACTAGTGACTAAGGGGGCAAGTGTGCCTACCTCTGGTGTTAAAAGCACCTCAAAATTTCATTACAAAATTTTGTTCACCTGGATCCTCATGGATATTCAGTTTTATGAAATCTGCTATTAATATATGAACTGCAAGATTGCCACTTTTAATTGGAATATGTTTTCTCGTGAAATGACCACATCAGCTGTGTGCATTTCCTGTATCCTTATAGATATTTTACAATGGGTTCTGCATTCAGCAAGCCTTTTGTAAAGTACCTTGCTAATCGTAAACATCCCAAATTAGACATTTGTTTTCTACTTATAAGACAAAAATTTGCAGTGGGGATCTAATTACAACCTCAGTCTGGTTGGCACCCTGAAATCATAGGGGCTACACTCTTAACTGCTAAGTCAAGCAGCTCTAGTTTATAGATTACCTATTGAAGGACTCATTGCTTGAACCTCACCCTATGTTACTGCTTCTCCTTTCTCCAGCTGGCTGTATCGAATTCTGCCTTCAGTGTGTCACAAGCCATTTGAGCCCATTGACCAAGGCTATCTCACACACAATTGGGATGAAGTGGAGCCCAATCCCAACCAGGTGATATCTCCTTGTGAGATGATGCACTCTTGAACAAATTTAAATATTATTAAGCAATCCACACAGTTTTGAGATGTATTGTTCTCTGTGTGTGACTGGGGGAGGAAGGGGGTGTTTGTGAATAGCATAGACTGTCCATTATTCCTTATGCCTTATGAAAGATTATTCTTGGATAGTAATGATGAGCTGGGAGACTATAGGCTCTGCAGCCACCTTGTTGCTTGCTTCCCTTTCACTATGTGATTGACAGTAGTTGTCTGATGTATGTGTCTGGTTATATTTACCATTTATAAGACATGAGGGGAATATTACTTCAGCAGTCAAGGCATACCTTTCAACATATAAGACCCAAAGCTTGATCCAGCAATCAAGTGCCTTGAGCTCTGACTGGGTAATAAGCAACTGGGAGAAAAGAAAAAGGTCTGCAGTGAAATATTATTTACTTGCTGTTCGCTTCTTTGTCCATTTTCCCCTCTTTAATCGGATAGTGCCACTGAAAATGTCCGGTTAGTGCTCAGTCCAAAACCGGTTATTTTGGAGGCATTCCGGGAGCAGAGACAGCACTTAGCCAGTTATGTGCTGATTTTCTCTGAGCACGTGCAGTACCCGGGCCCCACTGGGCATGCCCGAGCCCTACCCATTTCCCCCTGCTTCCCCCTAATCCCCAGTCTTTAGTTTCCGCCCGTTCCCATTGGTCGGATTTTTCTACAGCTCTCCATTACAACTTTTCTACTCATCAACTTGAAGATGCCTGAATCATCTAAAGAAACAACTGGGATGCAGGAGGAGGATGAACACACTGGATCCACATGAATTGTGCGCCCACTGATTGGATCCGGCACTCGAGGTTTCCGTGTGGCTTGCATTGTGCGCACATGTCACCACGTGCACGCAAGCTAAGGAAGAGGGCACTGAGAGACTTCATGAAGAGAAGTGAGGCCCGAGAATCTTCCTCCAGCAGCCATCCTCATCGGAGCGTAGCAGCGGGGGATCCACAGACGAATCCGGTGAGGAGCCTCCAGGACATCCTGGCTCAGTCAACCCCCCCGACTGCAACTTGCCCGGTCGAGAAATCTCTCCCGGAGGTCCTGCATGCTGTCGCTAGCCGCCAGCTCCTGCAGGAAGCTGATAGGAGTCTCACCAGACCGAGAGATCTCTCCAGGAGTTCCTGCATGTTGCTGCTTACAGCCAGCCTCTGCAGGGCATGAAGAGAAGTGAGGCCCGAGAATCTTCCTCCAGCAGCCACCTCATCAGAATGCAGCAGCGGGGGATCCACAAGCTACAGTGGCAAGGAGCCTCCAGGATGCCCTGGCTCAGCTAATCCCCCCGCCTGCACTTGGCCCGGTAGAGAAATATCTCCCGGAGTCCCTGCATGTTGCCGCTTAGAACCAGCCTCTGCAGGGCAGCCGATAGGAGTCTCGCCAGACCGAGAGATCTCTCCAGGAATCCCTGCATGTTGCCACGTACACATCCTCTGCAGGGCAGCCGATAGGAGTCTTGCATGCTGCTGCGTAAATCCACAGCCTCTGCAAGCAACAGATCGGGGCTTTCACCCTCCAGACGGCATGCTGCCTCTTACAGCCAGCCTCTGCAGGGAGCCGATTGGGGTTCAAAGGTAAGTCCTATTTGCTTGTTTTTGGGAAAACCTCTGATAATCTGTTGCAGCCCCGAGGGCTCTGCCCCACCCTCCTCCCAATCTGAATTTAAGTAGAAAGAATCTCCCATGCTTCTTTCCCTTGGAGGGGACCTGCAGACCTCTCCCCCCAGTAGGAGACATGCTGCCCCAGAGTTCAGCTTATAAAGGACATGCTGAAAAAAACCCCCCCAAAAAAAAAACCCAACTCGATGTTTCTTTCCCTCTTGGGGTCCTGCAGAGTCTACAATTCACACCTTTCCCACCCTGCCCCTCTCCCCCTCTCATGTTGGGAACGAGGAGTCTGCCTTTCTCAGCAGGGTGCTGATATCTTCAGAGATGCGGCATGTCAGACCATGCTTCTCCAAAGGTGGGGGTTTGAAACTCCTCAGTCTAAAAAGCTGTTTGCTCTTCATAAAACCTAGGCAGAGTGCTTTTCCAGCTAGCATGAGGGACTCTGTACTATTCATGATTTCTATAGCACTGAAAGGCATATGCAGCGCTGTACAGTTTAATATACAATAGGCAGTACAGCAGCAGAAGCCCACTCAAGAGGCATTATCACTCCTCTTTGCCTCCAGGCACAGTGGGAAACGCAGCCAGGAGCACTGGCACAGATGAAGGGGTGCATCCTGCCCCTCTCTGCAGGCTCTCCCCCTCTCTCAAGAAGGACAGAGAAGGGCGGTGGGGTACATGGAGCCACCCAACCAGTCAAGTGGAACAGCACATGAACCTGCGAACCACCAGGGGTGGGACCAGCAGCCACAGTTAATCCTCCTGCTGACCCACTCCTCTCTCAGCGGGCTACACTCCCCACAATGCCCCCCTTTAGAGGGAGCCACGCACAACAACATGGTGCGGTCCAGCGGCATGTCATGCACCCAAGCAACGGAGGAACAAGCTACACACCAGCCTCCAGCCACGCCCCGAGTTACCACCCACAAAAATAAATAAATATTTACTAAAAAAACAAAAAAAACAAAAAAAAAACAAAAAACAAAAACCCACAAACGAGGACTCACCCCAAGTCCCTCCAGAAACTCACAGCCTTTCTCAAGATCCACATGGGTGGACAACAAGTACCCAAGACAGAGTACTACAAGGCCTGAACTACCAGTACCAGTACTTCACGCAGGCAGTGGCGATTCCAGTCCACAAGAACCTCCTGGACTGCAGAGACAAGTTTTGGCTGACTCCCTCCTCAGGGCAACCAACATCAAGGAGACTGGGATTGAAGTACCAGATCTTTCCAGCCCAGGGATTCGACAACCCGCAGCAGCCATACATGGACATTGCGGTAGCTTAAGAGAAACAGGGCAGCACGACCCCCCCCCTCCAACCCCCGTCAGGGAAGGACCTGAAAAACCCTGGTTTCCACGGGGAAAAAGACCTTCAAGGGCGCAATGCTGAGCGCACGAATTGCTGCGCTCCAGTTCCAGATGCGGCTTTATCAGGAGGCCAGTGAGAGGAAATAAATAAATAAAATAAAATAGAGACTCCAGCTCACAACTGAGCCAGTCCACACTGGCAGCAGTCTGTGCTCCAGCGCTCGCAACAGTAACATAACTGCTACGCAAACAAGCACCGCCCGAGGGGCAGGGGCATTCAAGGGCAGCCCTCTCCCCAAGACAAAAACAGAACCTTGACCACCCTCCAGCCCAGCAGGATCAGATTATCTGCGAAGGCTTGAATTCGTCTCCACTCCCGCCCCCCCCCCCCCCGAGTGGGCGGGGCACCCTCCATCTGACGACCCAACTTTCCTGCAGCAAGGAGAGGACCTGCTTCGGCAGAATCAATAGAGACGGTGACGAACAGAGGAGATCACCAAGGGGTTTCTACTCCAGGAACCCCCGCGTCACCATGGACAAGGACAACGCTCGTTCCTGGATCTCTGTAAGCTCAACAGATGCATACACAAGGTCCAGACGCACTCTCTGGGTATAGTCTTGGCCCTGTTACAGCCCGAGTATTGGCTAGTATCCCATGCACCCAGCCCACAAGAGGCATCGTCGCTTCTAAAGCCAAGACAGACGCCTCCAGTACAAGGTCCTGCCCCTTGGACTCTCAACGGCTCCAAGAGCGTTCACAAAGTGCGTGGCAGTGGCTCATCCTCGCCTTCAAGGGGTGCGCGTCCTATCTTATCTCGACAGCTGGCAGCCCCGTCAACCACCATAACCCTCCTCCAAGAACTGGGGTTCCTCATCAACTACATGAAATCCCACCTGATACCCACCCAGGGGATATCGTTCATCTGGGCAGTCATCAACACCACGCAGACCAAGGCCGTCCTACGGGACTACCAGATCGACGCCATGACATCCCTGGCCCAGTGCATCCCTGCCAGCAGCTCATCGTCAGCACGCTCCGGTCTTGGTTGTGCAGCACACCAGACTACTCATGTGATCCCTGAAAGGGCACCTCAGACGTCACTGGGACCAGTGTACCCAACCTCTGACTACCCACCTACTGGAGCTCAGGGCCTTAGGGAATGCCCTCGAAACCTTCAAACAGGCAGGGCAGTCCTCACCCAAACAGAAAACCAGGTGGCCTTGCACTATATCAACAAACAGGGAGGGACAGGGTCAACCTCGCTATGCAAGGAAGCTTGCCACATGTGGGAGTTCTCCAACTCCATTCAATGCCCCATCCAGGCAACTTATCTCCTGTGGGAGCAGAACGACCTGGCAGAAAGACTCAGCCACCAGCTGGATCCCGATGAGTGGTGTCTCAACCCAGCGGCGATGAAGAAGATCTTCAGCACCTGGGGCACACCGAGCATTGACCTGTTTGCAACCGAACCGAACTCAAAATACTCGACCTTCTGCGCAAAGAGATCAACCCATCGCCGTCTCAGCCCCGACGGTCTGTCTGTGAGTTGGAACACCCTAAGTCCTGCAGAAGATTCTTCAGGACAGAGCAACGGTGATCATGATTGCCCTGTTCGGGCTCCTGCAACCATGGTTCCCGTTCCGGCAAGGGATAGCGGTTCACCCACCTTTCCCCGCTCCCGATCAGTGCAGTTCTCATTACACAACGCAGGAACCTTACCCTCCACCACGACCTGCGTTCCTTAGCCCTGACCGCATGGATGATGAGAGGATGAACCTACCACAAGACGTGGAGCACACTCTTATGGCAGCCAGAAGACCTTCAACCAGAAAACGCTATGGGTTGAAAGGGAGATGGTTCCGCTACCAGTGCACAGACACGCAGCGAGACCCCTACAACTGCCCCATACCGGACATCCTGCAGTACATATTGAGCTTATCTCAGGGGGACCTAAAACCCACTTCCATCAAGGTCCACCTAAGTGCAATCACGACATACCACGCTGGCCTAGACAGCAAACCAGTGTCGAGGCATCCAGTAATCATAAAATTTCATGAAGGGACTGTCCAATCTGCACCCACCGGCCAGACCACCACCGCCCGGATGGGACCTCAACTTGGTGCCGCATCATCTCACCTCGACCCCTTCAAACCTTTGGGGGAGGCAGATCCCGTATTCCTGGCTGGGAAAACCCTGACCATCGTGTCTACCGACACACTCCCTCATGAGAACAGGGTGGTACCCAGAACCCACCCCCGATTCTTGCCGAAGGTGGCTTCAGCGTGCCTTCCGGCACTCTACATCTCCCCACAGGGAGGCACACTGCCACCTCAGCAACACCTCCTGGACTGTGTGCGGGCCCTGACTATGCAGCAGATTAGACAAGCCTCAATTGTTCGTCTCCTACGACCAAAACAGACCAGGACTTCCGGCCACCAAACGCAGGCGCTCGCGCTGGATATAAGAGTGCATCCCCTTCACCTATAGAAAAGCGCAGCATCAACCGCAGGTGGGAGCCAACGCCCACCAGCGCAGAACCATAGCCAACACAACGGTACATCTGCACCACACACCAATAGGGGACATCTGCGACGCAGCCACTTGGTCCTCCATGCACACCTTCACCAAGCACTACTGCCTCGACATAGCATTCCGCGCTCCAAATGCATTCGGCCGAGCAGTCTTGGAAGTGGCTCTTCCCTCCCGGGAGGGACAGCAACCACTAGCACAGCCTTGACAAACACTGATCAAGTAGGGTGTTATAAATATCGACAAACACTGTTCAAGTAGGGTGTTATAGATATTGATTAAGTAGGTCTTCCAGCACTCCTTCCTAGACTGAATGTGGAATAGGCAAGTATGAATTCTCATATGCAAGTATGAATTGTCACTATTGACCAGTTATGAATTGTCACCGTTGACCAGTTGGTTTTCTCACTGTTCATTGATTGTCATTGACCAGTTTTCGCTGTTCTGTGAGTTAAGTAGGTCTTCCAGCACTCCTGTCTAGACTGAATGTGGAATAGGCAAGTATGAATTCTCACATGCAAGTACGAATGGTCACTGTTGACCAGTTGGTTTCTCACTGTTCATTGATTGTCATTGATTGTCATTGTTCTGTGAGTATTATTGCTCAGTTAACACAGCACTTTATCTAAAACCTTGTTTCCACAACTTTACCTGCTTTGCCTGATTACCCTGCCCGGCTCGGCCTCCACAGCCAGGCGAGGGATGCACAAAGCGCTAAGGCGCAGGTCCAGTCGGTACATCCCTCGGCTAGGGAGTCACCCATATGTGGCTGACTCATCCTGCTTGTCCTAGGAGAAAGTTTAGTTACTTACCTGTAACGTAGGTTCTCCGTGGACAGCAGGATAGTCAGCCACACAACCCACCCGCCTCCCCATACAGCCGACCCGGCCACAGCTAGGAACATCCTGGGGATTAAGGGGAAGCAGGGGGAAATGGGTAGGGCTCGGGCATGCCCAGTGGGGCCCGGGCACTGCACGTGCTCAGAGAAAAAAAAAAAAAAATCTCTCTGAGCTATTGGAGAGCTTATCCGCAAATTGGGAGGTGTTGGGACAACACCCATATGTGGCTGACTATCCTGCTGTCCACGGAGAACCTACGTTACAGGTAAGTAACTACACTTTATGTGCTGATTTTCTATCAGTTAGCCGGCTAAGATAACCACATAAATAGATATTCAATGTCAGTGACGTGGCTTGACATTGAATTTCCAAGTAGCCTCGGCACCCTGAGGTTGTGGGTTCAAACCCACGCTGCTCCTTGTGACCCTGGGCAAGTCACTTAATCCCCTTGAGTGCCTGAATACATTCATGTAAACCATTCTGGGCTTCCTTGGGAGAACGATATAGAAAATTGAATAAATAACAAATAAATAATGCCAGCTGTGGTCAGCAAAACACTGATCGCTGCCAGCTGAGTATCGGACCCTGTGGATCTTCATCTCCCACTAGAAACAAATGTGGTTTCTAATAATCCATACCGTATTCAGAATAGACACACAAGGACTTGTGATTGCTACAGGACACGGGAGTCTGAGCTGTGCTATGTCTGCTAAACATGTGTTAGTTGTGGGTTTCCTAGTATCCAAAAAAGACTCACCAAAGGAGCTAATGTAATAAATAGGATATTATCTCCGATTATAATATGTGGCAGACACACTGCACACGCTGATGAAACATTGCCAGTGCTCAAGCCAGCTCCTATGTTAGGAGCTAAACCAGTTTAAATTCCTTGGTTTGAGAAGCCTGCTAGTGTCCTGAGCCCCAATAGGAACATGATTGGGGAAAGGGCTAGAAAAGTGAGAAGCTATGCCGAGTCAAAGCTCCAGAATGAAACTTTCCCTTACTCAGGAAAGTTCAAGTGGGAGAAGGGAAAGCGTACCCTTTACAAGCACTGAGAAGCTCATGGGGGAATTACTGAAACACCTGACATCTGGTGGCCAAAGAAGGTTGGGTGAATTAGGACACACCCTTAGTAGCAGGGAACTTAAATTCAGCTCAGAGGATTCAGAGGGTGGGAGTTAGCCAGCACACCTGTCTGCAAGATCCCTTGTGATGTAGCAATGGAGGAGCTACCAAAGGAAACTGCTGATGTCTGACATGAATTCCCAAGGGGAGCCAATGCAGCAAGAACCCAGTGAGTAGAAGGTTGAAATGGGGCCAGAATTCATGGAGTAGATCTGAGCAATGCAGGCAGCAGCTTAAAGGCAAGAATAAAACTTAAATTGTGTTTTCTTCTGGTGTTTGATTTTCTTCTGCTCCACCATGCTGGCTGGACCGCAGAGAGTGTTAAGCTACTAGAAGCCTCACCCTGTTTGAAGAAAAGTTTTCCTTTTGGAACTGTGATGTTTGTTATTGAGAAAAGAGTGCATAACAGAATGAATTATTGAATTTGCTAATGAATTGCACAGCTGCCTAAACCAGAAAGGTGAATGAAGTGCATTGTGGGAATTGTAGTCTGAGCTAGAGAATGACACGGAAGTTGATAACTGCGGCTAACCACAGGGAGCAGTGGGTACCTTGCTGAAACAGGGAGCGAGAAAATAGTAGTCACCGCAGGGACAAGGCCATTCACCGCCCTATGGAGCAGTGAATGGTCTTGTCTTCGCAGTGAACATAACGTACGGTCAAGGATCGCACGGTCCAGGAGCCCCCTCCCGCCAAATCGCTGCGTCCTGCTATTTCTCTCCCTCCCTCATCCTTACCTTATGTGCCACATTTTTCTTCTTCCAGCGGCACGCTTTCAACAAGTCGCGCACGGGCGCAGCTGCTTCAGTTGAATCCTCCTCTGACGCAACTGGAAACAGGAAGTTGCGTCAGAGGAGAAGATTCAACTGAAGCAGCCGTGCCCATGCACAACTTGTTGAAAGCATGCTGCTGGGAGAAGAAAAATTTGGCACATAAGATGAGGGGAAGGGAGGGAGGGAGGGAGATGGTGGAATGCGGTGATCGGGTGAGAGAGGGCTATTGGACCATGTGATCCATGACCATGCAGGAAGGAGGGAGTGAAAGGGAAAGAGATGCTGGGCCAAGTGGATGAAGAGGAAGACAAATATTGAGAAAGGGGAGGAAAGGCAGGTGAGCCAGATGCTGGAAGCGGGGGGAGAAAGAGGGAAAGAAGCTAGATGGGTTGGAGAAGAGAGACACATTGGTGTGGAAGAGGAAGAGAGGGGAAATCTGGACACAGGAAGGTAACAGAAACAGAGGGGAAATTATGTGCATGGGGGGCATAGGGACAGAGACATAAAGGGGAGATACATGGGGATGGTATATGGACACAGGGGGAGCAATGCTGGACACAGGAGGGAGTATACAGATACAGAGGGGAGATAGGCACACAGAAGGGAGATGGTTTGTGCGGATGGGATCAGATGGTTTACGGGGATGGGGCAGGGACAGGGACTGAGCTTACGGGGATGGGGGACAAATTTTTTTCCTTAACTCAAAACAAGCCCCACACGGACAAACGATACACACATCCAGCAACACTACAAGGCCTTAAACATACAACCAACAGCATTCACACTCCCCAAAGACAAAGGGAAAAAGAAAAGAAGTGGAGAAAAAGGCCTCAGTTCAGCTTCATTTGGCCAAAAAAAACCTCCACTCCTACAAAAGCTGTTAATCTGTTTATGTGTAAATGCTGAAAAATAGTCCCAAAACAAGGCAACTAAAGTAGCCTGCCAGGTGGTATCAAACAGCACGCCTAATACAGATGAAAATTAGTGGGTGAATGTAACAAAAGGCAGTTATATCCTAATAATGCCCTGTGAACTAATGGCGTAGTGAGGATAGGAGGCGCCCCTCGCGGTGGTGTCCCCACCCCCGCATCCTCCTTTCCACCTCTCCACTCCTTCCCCACCACCCCCACAACATACTTGCACCCTCCCTCCCCCCCTGTACCTCTTTAAATCTTCGCTAGCATGAGCAGCTTCTTTGGCCTGCTGCTGGCACCGGCATTGGTTTTCCCTCTGATGTCATTTCCTGGCTCCATGACCCGGACGTGATTTCAGAGAGGAGCTAGGTCGGTATGAGTAGCAGGCTGGAGAATTTGCTCGCATTGGTGAAGATTTAAATAGGTACAGGGAGGGGGGAAGGGAGGGCGCGAGCATGGCATGGAGGGGTGGAGAGATGCCAGCGCCCCCAGCAAGAGGGGCACCCCCACCCTCACTCACTAAGCCACTGCTGTGATCGGCCCAGTTTTGCATTGGTAAGCTTTTATTACATTACATTACATTAGAGATTTCTATTCCGCCTGTGCCTTGCGGTTCTAAGCGGATTACAAAATTGGGTGAAAACTGGACATTTCCAGGGAGTTTACATATCAGATATATAACATATACATAACAATAGCAATACATACAAATTAGGAAGATTATTACATAACATTGAAGGACGGAATATTCTGGTTACAGCGTGTGCCAGATATAAAACCAGATTTACACTGTATGTACCCAGAGACTCTAAGGAGGGTCCCCCACGTCTCTGAGAAATGTATCACTTTTCCTGTGTACAACAGCACCAGTCCCACAGCATCAGCAACAACTCAAGAAAGTAAATTCACTAGAAGAGCCCACCACGAGCTATTTGTACAGGCCAATTTGATGCTCTGCCCCCTTGTACTTTTAAAACCTATAGGCAGACATTTTTTTTCACTCAGAGAATAGTTAAGCTCTGGAACGAATTGCCAGAGGTTGTGGTAAGAGCAGATAGCGTAGCTGGTTTTAAGGAAGGAAAGTTACTGGAGGAAAAGTCCATAGTCTGTTTATTGAGAAAGACACGAGGGAAGCCACTGCTTGCCCTGGATCAGTAGCATGGAATATTGCTACTCCTTGGGTTTTGGCCAGGTACTAGTGACCTGGATTGGCCACTGTGAGAACAGACTACTGGGCTTGATGGACCATTGGTCTGACCCAGTAAGGCTATTCTTATGTACCACATGAGCTTCCTGTTACCATGGAAACCCATGCAAGGTATGGAAGGCCCCATGCTGAATTTAGTGCCCAGTATTGCTGCCAGGCTGGTTCTTCTTTATAGACCAACTGATTCAGGACAGCAGTAGTGAGTGGCAGGCCTGGATGGTGGCACAGTAGTTGATTAGAAGGTTTTTCCCGACTCTCAAAGCACACTCGGCAGTCAACGATAAAACAATTGGAGATGTATGAGGAAAGACTGGAAGCCCTGAATATGTGTACCCTAGAGCAAGGGTAGGGAACTCCGATCCTCGAGAGCCGTATTCCAGTTGGGTTTTCAGGATTTCCCCAATGAATATGCATTGAAAGCAGTGCATGCAAATAGATCTCATGCATATTCATTGGGGAAATCCTGAAAACCCAACTGGAATATGGCTCTCGAGGACCGGAGTTCCCTATCCTGCCCTAGAGGAAAGGAGGGACAGGGGAGAAATGATTCAGACGTTCAAATACTTCAAGGTAGTAACATAGAACAAAATCTTTTCCAGAGAAAGGAAAATGGCAAAACCAGAGGACATAATTTGAGGTTGAGGGGTGATAAGATTCAAGAGCAATGTTAGGAAGTTCTGCTTTACGGAGAGGGTGGTGGATGCCTGGAATGTGCTCCCGAGAGAGGTGGTGGAGAGGAAAACGGTGATTGAGTTCAAAGAAGCGTGGGATGAACACAGAGGATCTAGAATCAGCAAATAATAGGGTCATTCCATGTCAAGTGATCAGATTCTTGGAAAGTGCCCTGCATGACCATCACGGATTTTGATGAAACTTCATATGCAGAGTCCACCATGTCTCAAACGAACTTTGGTAAAGTTTTAGTTTCGCCTGTGGAATATTTGTGGAGATGCAGCCATTTGTTTGACCCCATACCACAATGAAATACAGTACGACAATGACATTCTGACAACTTTGAGACACAATATCTCTCGAGCTGTGTTTCCAAAAAAACTGAAACTTAGCTACCCTGCACAACTTTTTGAGCTCTGTTCATTGCTACCAATAACAATTTTTGCCGAGCACTGATTGAATGCCTGAATTACAGTAAACTTGGCCGAAAAAATTAGTGCTCCAAAAAAAGTCAAAGTTTGATATTACTTAGCTCCCACAATAATTGAGTAATAAATGCGAAATTTGGCGCATAATGTCTCAGTACAACGTTGTTTTCAAAAGTACAGTTTCAACCTCCAAGCTCTTTCCATTAGTTTACAAATTAAGTGTAAAGTTGCTAATTTGTGTAAAAAGGCCAAAAATAGGGTATTTTCAGCCTGCTTTTACAGAAAAATACCTTTTAGAAACGCTTTCAAATCAGTCTCATTAGAAAGAGCATATTTCAAACCCCCTAGAAAAGTGGACTTCATTTTTCAACGCATGTTAACAATGGCTGAAAAAGGGGGACAAAGTTGGGAGATGTTGCCACGGCAACAACCTCTATTTCAACATAGTTCTGTCATTTTTAAAGTTACAGTTTTGTATTGACGTAGTATTACTACTACTCTATTGCGTTGGTCCATGGTGACAATGTCACTACCAGTTCAAGAGTTTGAACTGGCAACCCCATCGCCATAGGGGTCACGCCCGATAGCTGTGCAATACCAGCCACGGGTGGGCCACTTTGTCCAGGTTCCCAAGCCTCGCATTTGGTTTCTTTGTCAAGGTTCCAAAGCCTTTTGTTGGTATCTTTCTGGTTCCAAAGCCAATGATTAGGGTGTCTTATCCTAGGTTCCCAAGCCTAAATTGAGTATCTTATATGGTTCCCAAGCCGAAGTGAAGTCCACTTTGATTTTAACTGCCAGCAATCTTTATAACATTCTGTTAAATTTTTGAGCCACTTTCTTCAATGCAGTTTCTGGAAATTGATATTGGCGGCCGGATGATGTAACTGAAGGGGCACAAAGCATGCCAAACGTCTTGCCTTTCTGGCCAATAAAACGAATGAGCTGGACCGTGAGGATGCATAAATTTTATCAATGCATCATTTTGTTCAATTGAGACTTCAACAACGTTGCCTATCCACCATTGATTATCGTAAGTACAGGCAGCGTAGCAACCAGGAAAGATTTCGGACACTTTCAAATTTGGAATGGCAGTATCAGAAATTTTGGCAACAAAATTTATTGTGTCATTTGAAACTTTGCTGACACGAACCGAGTTTGAGTCGACTGGTACAAATTGGTGGTGCTCTCTGGTACCGGCTACTGTGCTGCTTTCATGCCATCTTTCTTCTTGAAACTTTTTGCTTTCTTCAATTTCTTCTTTTGGAACATAAATGTATTTAACTCCGTGTATATTTTGGTCACAAAAGTTAAATAGATCCTTTGGCGTCAATATTTGATCCGTTGATGGTCTTTGGAGGCTAGACCGGGCAGCCAGTCGTTTAGTTGTTCCACCAACTCCATCGCAGGGTGATTTTCCGTGGCTAGTTCCAAAAAAATTCCATTCAGCCTCAATGTTGAAATCATTTCTGTGATTGCACAAATTCACAAAGTTCTTGTAGTTTTTATATTGTGCAGCTGAGCCGTCACTGAAGTAGTATAATTTGGTAATGTTTGTTTGAGTTACCAAAAATTCGATCAACTTTTGAATAAACACGTGTACAGATATCGTATCATGTTGCATATGATCAGAAATAATGCAACAGTTTACAACTTGCAATGTGCCCACTTCATTGAGGTAATATGCAACAAAAGGATGTGAATTTTCCCAGTGAAAGCCTTGGGCGGCATCCTGTACAACAAATGTGTAATTTTCAGCGAAATCCATCAAAACGATCATTTCCGTTTCTTTTAAGCCTGTCTTCAACATCTTCAAATATTCACTTTGATGTTTTGAAATGAAATGGTGGCTTGTCAACTTCCAAATCTTGCTTGCAAGTCTTTCAATAAAGTTGTCCATGGTTAGTATGCTTGTTTCTAATGTTTCATGGTCAGCGTGAACCCATTGCTTAAATTCTATTGATTCTTCTGGATCTAAATCCTTGAATATTTCTTCCAGGTATGCTGTTAGTGCTTCTTCACCAGGGCAGTTTTGACATCGTTGTAGCATACAGTCCTTGACATTTAGGTCGCACACAGTTTTTTCCATAAGAACTTTGTAGTTCTCTTTGACATTGGCGCCTTGTAGCATGAGCTTTACATTTTGATGTATCGTGCAGACACACACAGAGTGTGCACCTGATGCACCAACGGTTACACATCACTTTGGCCTGAGCTCACGGAATTTGGAAAAACCAATTTCAGTTCCGTATTTGTTACAGTACGCCACGTACAGCTCTTTTAAATTACACAACAGCAGCCGCTTTTGCTTTTGATCTTTTAAACCATTGAGGCAGACTGAAATGCAATCTTTTTTGCCAGGACATATTCTGCTGAATTAATCGTCTTCGTAAAAATCTTGAACTCTATTTGCAATTTCTTTTGGAAGGGACTTGCCAATTTTTGCATCAGGTATAGAACAAATGCCTTTCTCTTTCTTTACTTTTTGGGCTGTTCTGACCATGCGCTCTGAAACGCCAAACTTCATTGCTGTTTCCTTTATTGACCAACTTTTTGGGGCCATCGTCAATAACTGAACTTTCATTGACATGTTGGATATTGCAATTTTCGTTTTCATTTCTTCAATGAGGTCAGTGTAATCTTCACATAACTTGCATTCTACAGACTGAAGAGACGGCCCAACTTCTTCAGCTGAAACTCCAGCAGCAGATGTAATCTTCTTGGCTATCACATTCTGCACACGTTCAATTTTTCGTGTCACATAGCCGGCTTTATCTCTACTAGCTAACCTTCGAATTTTCAATGGAGAGGTTCCTAAAGCAGTCAAGCTTTGATCAACTGCATCGGAGATGCTGATATCAAAATCGTCTGAAGATGAAGATGCTGCAGTAGCTTCACTCATTGAAACGTATTGGGCTTTGCACCTACTGCAAAGTTTCTGACCTGGCTTGATATTTATTTTTGCCACTTTTCTAAAATCATTAGACATGGCAAGATCGACTTTTAACAATCCATTTTGAACAATGATTTTTCTTTTCAAATGGATTACAACACGATGTTTGCTTTAATTCGTATTTGTCGAGATACTTTGCTTTGTGGTGGAGGCAGATTTGGTCTTTATCCATCAGTTCAACTTCAGAGCGCCGAGTGATAAGCAATTTTTCATCGGTTGACAAATTATGTAAAAAAATGAGCCCACATTTTTTAGAATAAAATATGCCGTCATGACACTTTGACAACAATTTTTGCCCAATGGCACAGTCTGGCAGAAAAGGATTATTATTAGTTGATTCGTTGGCATCCATTTTAAACTGAATTAATAATAATGTGGATCTGAAAAAGAAAACAAGTTGTAATTTGTGATCTGCATGCAACAAAATTATCACCTCAATTTCTAGTTAGGAATAATCATTAATTAAGAACACTCTAATTGTACCCAAAGCTTGAGTAAAAATAAACAGGGAAAAACAGTGTGAAAAGTGACATAATTGTAAGTTGAAACGTAGGCCATTGCCATGGTGACATCTCCCAACTTTGTCCCCCTTTTTTGGGCATTGTTAACCTGCGTTGAAAAATGAAGCCCACTTTTCTAGGGGGTTTGAAATATGCTCTTTCTAATGAGACTAATTTGAAAGAGTTTCTGAAAGGTATTTTTCTGTAAAAGCAGGCTGAAAATACACTATTTTGGGCTTTTTTACACAAATTAGCAACTTTACACTTAATTTGTAAACTAATGGAAAGAGCTTGGAGGTTGAAATTGTACTTTTGAAAACAACGTTGTACTGAGACATTATGCGCCAAATTTCGCATTTATTACTCAATTATTGTGGGAGCTAAGTAATGTCAAACTTTGACTTTTTTGGAGCACTAATTTTTTCGGCCAAGTTTACTGTAATTCAGCCATTCACTCAGTGCTCGACAAAAATTATTATTGGTAGCACTGAATAGAGCAAAAGTTGTGCAGGGTAGCTAAGTTTCAGTTTTTTTGGAAACATAGCTCGTGAGATATTGTGTCTCAAAGTTGTCAGAATGTCACTGTCGTACTGTATGTCATTGCAGTATGGGGTCAAACAAATGGCTATATCTCCACGAATATTCCACAGGCGAAACTAAAACTTTACCAAAGTTTGTTTGATACATGTGGGACTTTGTGCATAAAGTTTTATCAAAATCCGTGATGGTCATGAAGGGAGCCCTTGATCACTTGACATGGAATAACCCAATATTAAATATTGAACTAAGGCCAGTACTGGGCAGACTTGCACAGTCTGTGTCTATATATGGCCATTTGGGGGAGGTTGGGCTGGGGAGGGCTTCAATGGCTGGGAGGGTTTAGATGGGCTGGCGTAGGTTTTTTAACAGAGATTTCGGCAGTTGGAACCCAAGCACAGTAGAGCTTTGAATTCTTGCCCAGAAATAGCTAAGAAGAAAAAATTTAAATTGAATCAGGCTGGGCAGACTGTATGGACCATTCAGATCTTTATCTGCCGTCATCTACTATGTTACTAATTAGCAATAAGTCCAATAAACCATAGCTTTTCAATAAACGACACTTGTTATAAGATATTTGGGGAAAAAAATCAGTTCTTGGGGAAACTTCTTTTTTATATACGGTAATAATAAATCTTAAGTCTCCACCAGGGTTTATCCCACAACAGTACATGTGCACCCGAAGACCCATGGTGGCACAGTAGTACATTCTTTAGGACTAGCCTATATCCCAGCCTCTTCAAGGCTGAGGATGCCATACCTTTCTCTACCCCATTCTTCCCTGGAAATCTTGGGGGTGCCAGGACTTGCAACACTTGCCATTTGTGATCATCCCAGACCTGCCTGGATTTTCTCTCATGTTTCTGGAGCTTTATAAGTGGAAGCAGATGGTGTGAAGAACAAAATGGTTTGTTTCCTGCATCAGTGCTTCTGCTGATTCTGATGTACAGCTACTCAATATATCTTGAGTCCTGCCACCTTTCAGCCCACAGCCACATCTGGCGAATCCAGCACCCTGATGCTGATGCCTTGGGCACTCTTGTCATTGTAGAGAAAACTATTTCCAAAATAGGAAGAAAAGAAGAACAACATGGAGCAAAATTAGGAGCATCAACATTATTTTCCGTTTTTAATTTGTGTCATTTAGTGCATAATTCATGATTTTTGTTGGTGTAATAATTCTCTTCTTTCTGCTATATTTGCAGATGAGGTGGAAGCCATTTAATATTCCTACTGCATCCCAGAAGAAAACTGACTTTGTGATGGTAAGAATTTGAGGCCTGTTTTTGGGGGTGGGGAGAGGAGGGGGATAGTTTTGATTTCAAAGACAAACTGAGATTCCAGCATAATAAAGTGTGATAGATTTTGCGCACATCCTTCTGCACATAATTTTCTGCACTGCTATGACCACTCAGGGCCAGATTCTCAAAACTTTAACGCGGTTTAGCATGCACGCATTTTAGCAGCGATTATCAAAATGGCTTATCTCGGCATTTAGTGAGCTTTCTATCAGTCTCCAACACTGCCATGCAAATGGGCTCTTCAGTATTGAAATGAGTACTCCAGTGAATTATTAATAATCGCCGAGCTATTCTCCAATAGCGGTGTTGGCTTTTGGAGACAAAAATCAGCGACTGGTCCAGGGGCACCAGTACAGTGACAACACTGTTTAAAACCCTGGCAGTGTGAGAGATGCTCATTCTCTCCTGCCGCCAAGCGACCCACCCCCCAGCAGCGGGAGAGATGCCTATTCTGTCCTGCTGCCACGTAATCCCCCCCCCCATGCCTCCGATGACCAACACCCTCTCCTCTTTACCTTGATTTAGATGGCTAACCAGAGGGATGCCTACTCCAGCTGGCCCGCCTCTTCAAAATGGGCCTTCCCCTCCCTGGTGCATCCTGGGATGTACTGGGGAGAAGCCTGAGGCTCTGATTGGCCCAGGTTTTGAAGAGGCGGACCAGCTGGCTGGAGGGAGTAGGCATCACTCTGGTTAGCCATCTATATCAAGGTAAGAGGAGAGGGTGCAGGTTGTTGGAGGGATAGGGGGAGGGTGTTGCATGGCAGCAGAAGAAAATGGGCATCTCTCCCGCTGATGATGGGGGTGTGCTTTGCGGTGGGAGAGAGTGAGCATATCTCCCGCTGCAAGGGGCGTGTTTGCGGCAGGAGAGAATGGGCATCTTTCCTGCTTCTGGGGGGGATCACTTGGCATCAGGAGAGAGTGGGCATCTCTCCCACTGCAGAGGGGGTGTTGTTTGGTGCGGGAGAGAATGGGCATCTCTCCCGCTGCAAGGGGGGTGTTGTTTGCGGTGGGAGAGAATGGGCATCCCTCCTGCTGCTGGGAGGGGGGTTCGTTTGGCAGCAGGAGAGAGTGGCTATGTCTCCCGCTGCCGGAGGGGTTGTTGGTTGGCACGGGAGACATAGCCTGCTATTGTGTTTCTGGTTTTGTTTTTATCTTTTTTTGTTTATTCTGAGCATGTGCCCATCACTATCACCAGCGATGGGCACATGCAAATTTAGCGAGTACTCTCTTCCAACTCAGTTACATGAGTGTTTTTTGGAGAATGACTCGCTTTTTAAAATCGCTACCAGAATGGCTGCGATAGCAGCCTGTTGTTTTTTAATGTGTTTTTTTGAGAATGTAGGCCTCGATGCTAAAAGGAGTTTTGTGCATTTGCAAACTGTATGCAAATACCCATTCTGACATTAGCAAACAGCTCAATTTAAATTCTGTGGTAATGAAGGTATCGGCTATTACATTACATTAGGGATTTCTATTCCGCCTGTGCCTTGCGGTTCTAGGCGGATTACAATAAAGATGATATCTGGGCATTTCCAGTAGAGTTACATTACAGGAGAAGAGTAGATTACAAGTAACAGTGAAGAGTTACAATACATTCAATATCGCAGCAGATGTAACATAGCCACGGATTACAATAAAGAGGATATCTGGGCGTTTCCAGTAGAATTACATTACAGGAGAAGAGATAATTACAGATTATATTGAAGAATTATAGTACATTCAATATCACAGGAGATGTTACATAGCAACTGAGTCAATTTACTACTGGTGGAGAATAAGGAATTACAATTTGTTCTAGATTACAAAAGATGTTACATGAGCTGAGTCAAGTTTCTTCGGATGGAGAGTAGCATCATGTGCCTATAAGCGGAGGTGTATTTATTGTTTTGATGATTGCATGATGATGGTTAATTAATGTTGATGGTATGGACAGTAGGGGTGTTTAGTTTGGGTTGGATAAAGAGATTCTATTCCCAAGGAATTGATTGGGAACTCATTAGATGGCGGTTTAGATTGATGGGATATATTTTTTGAACAGTAGTGTTTTTATTTCTTTTCGGAACTCTTTTATGTCTGTAATTTCGATCAGTAATTTTGAGATGTCGGAGTCAATATTAGCTGCCTGTGTCCCTAGTAGGTTGTCATAAAGTTTCTTACGTCGAGTACCATTGAGAGGAGGATAGGTGAAAATGTTCTGTGTTCTCCTTCTTCTGGATAAGAGATAGTAGTGAAAACGGTTGTTTAGGTAGCTGGGTGCCGCGCCGTGGGTTACTTTGAATAGGAGACAGTAGAATTTGAATTGTGTTCTTGCTTTTATTGGTAGCCAGTGAGATTCTAAGTATGCTTTGGTAATATGGTCGTATTTGCTGAGTGAGTATATGAGTCTGAGGGCTGTGTTCTGGACGGTCTGTAGTTTTTTTATTGTGTTGATTGGGCAAGGTAGATAAAGGCTGTTGCAGTAGTCTACCATACTTAGCACGAGGGATTGGACAATTATCCTGAATTGGTCTTTATTAAAGAATTTTCTTATTTTTCTCAGATTACGCATTGTGAAGAATGCTTTTTGGATGATTTTATGGATTTGTGTTTGCATAGTGCAGCATCTGTCTAGTTGTATTCCCAGGATTTTGAGGGAACTCTGTATTGGGTATTTGCTTGAGTTTACTTCCAGTTCTGTTAGGGATGGTTTTTTGTCCTTCTCTAGTAGTAGGAATTTAGTTTTGTCCGTGTTCAGCTTCAACTTATGATTTGTCATCCATTTTTCTACTGTTTCCATTATAGTTTTCAGGCGTCCTGTGGAGATGGGGTCGTGGATGTCGAATGGAAGGAGGATGGTTATGTCGTCCGCATAGCTGAATGAAGTTATGTTTAGGGCATCTAGGGTGCTGCCTAGGGAAGCAATGAATAGGTTGAAAAGTGTGGGAGAGAGGGGAGAGCCTTGTGGCACTCCGCAGGGGTTAGACCATGGTTCTGATAGAATTTCTTTTGACTTGACTCTATATGTTCTTGTTTTAAGGAAGCCTTGGAACCAGTTGTGCACTTTACCTGAGATTCCTATTGCGTCTAGAATCTGGAGAAGTATGGGATGGTCCACTAGATCGAAAGCCGCTGAGAGATCAAGTTGGATGATTAGCAATCTGTTTCCTTGGCTGAGGTGTCTTCGGGCTATGTCTAGTAAAGCTACCAGAAGAGTTTCTGTACTGTGGTTAGTTCTGAATCCAGATTGGGATGGATGTAGGATGTTGTGGGCTTCTAGGTACATGGATAGTTGTTGTGCTACTAGACCTTCTATTATTTTGACGTATGTAGGGATAGAAGCGATTGGCCTGTAATTTGACGGGTTATTTATTAGACCTTTGGGGTCTTTCAGTATAGGGGTTATTATGATTTCTCCAAGGTCTGGTGGGAACTGGCCTTCCCTGAGTGTGGTTTGCAACCACAACGTGTAGCTAGCTTTGAAGTTGGTGGAAGCTGTTGCTAGTAGGTATGATGGGCAGTTGTTCAGGTCGCATGAGGACTTGCAGTATTTTTTATATAGCCTGTCCAGTTCTGACCACTGGGTTGTAGGGAAGTTGGTCCAGGACCTGTCTGCTGAGATGGCTTCATCTGTTGTGGGTTTTATTAGAATATCTTCTATGTAGTTTTGTGAGTTATTGAATGTTGTTCTGATTGTGATGATTTTATTTTTGAAGTGATCTGCTAGTTGAGAGGCTGTTGGTGTTAGGTTTCCCTGGGTGGCTAGGCATGGTTTGGTATCTGTGAGGTTTCTTACTAGGTTGAAAAGTTTTTTTGTGTCTGGTTTGTCGGTGCCAATGAGATTGGAGTAATAGTCTTTTCGTTTCTCCTTCAGTTTGATTTTGTATTGCTTGATTTGGATTTTCCATTCTGTTTTGGTGTTATCTTGTTTCTGTTTTTTCCATGCCCTTTCTAGTTGTCTACATTTCCTTTTTAGATGTAGGAGTTCTGTGTCAAACCATTTGTCTGATTGTCTGCATATTTTATTTTTTGATTTTAGTGGTGCTAGTTTATTTAAGGTCGATTCGCTGAGAGACCGCCAGGTATTTATGAATTCACTAGGGTTGCTGGAATCTATTACAGGATCCACTGCTCTCCAGAATGTGGTGGGATCGATTTTCTGTCTGAACGTAATGCTTGTTTTGGGAGGAGTGGGTTTATTTTTATTATGCTCCCAGTTGATGGTGAAGTTATATTTATAGTGGTCCGACCATAGGGTGGGGTGCCAGGCGCCGTTGGTGATTTTGATATGTTGTGTGTTGAGATTAGGGGATGAGTATGCTGCAATATCGAGTTGATGACCTTTTTCGTGTGTTGGTTCTGGGTTGAGGATCTGGTATGATAGGGTTTTGAGGTATGATAGAATTTCTACTACTTGTTTGGAGGTGTGGTCTTCTAAGTGGAGGTTTAAATCTCCGAGGATCAGATTATTTGTAGAGGAGAGAGAGTTCTGGAGGATGAACTCTTCTAGTTCTTGTTTAGTGGTGTTCCATTTTCCTGGGGTGATGTAGCATAGAAGGCAGTTTAGATTTCCTGTAAGTGTGTTATCTGAAAGTTGACAGGCTAGTAGGTCTAAGTGAGGTGTGGAGTGCTTGGCTAGTACTTTGATGTTGAAGTTGTTTTTTACTATGATTGCTAGCCCTCCTCCTCTTTTGTTGTCTCGGCATACTAATTCAATTTTGTATCCGTTTGGACAAATTTCAATAATGTGAGGGTCTGTGTCTGCTGTGAGCCAGGTTTCTGCAAGGAAGAGGCATCCTAGGTCGTCTTTAATTAGCCAGTCTTTGATTAGTTCTGTCTTTGGGCTTACTGATCTTATATTTAGGTATGAGCATGCTATTGATGTGGTTTTTTTGAGAGGGATAGGGGTAGGAGCTATTTTTGTGAGTATTTTTTGTGATGTCTGTAGTCTTTGTGAGCTTGTCTTGGCATTTGTTGTATGTCTTTTTCCCCAGATTGAGGGTATGCTTGTATGGCTGAATGATGAACAGGGGATTAAGGTTCTTGGGGTTTGGAGTTTCCTGGTTTGTAGGAAGGGTTTGTGTGGTACTGTGATGATTGGGATTGATTGTGTGTGGTATCCTGCTGTTTTCCATTTATCTGTGAAGAGGGAAAGCAGTAGTAGGGCGAAGATGAGTTTGGGTGTACTTGTATCCATTGTGTGAGTGGTAGAGAGTGGTTGTTGTAGGATTTGCTGGTACTTTTGAGGGCCTTAGTAGTTAGATTTCTAGTTAGTGTTAAATTGCTATTCTCACTCACCTCAAGTTAACTTGTGGTGGCAGCTTAGGTTAGCGCTGTTATTTTAAATGGCTCCCTTGCTGGGCAGGAGAGGGGCAGAGCAGGGCTCCCACGCTGACCTCTCTCTCAGGATCGAGTCCGGCTAGCTGTGGCCTCCTGCTGGTGTCTGGTAGGGGGCCCGAAGTGAGACTGAGCGCCGTTAGCGCTGATTTTTTAAAGGCTCCCTTGCTGGGCAGGAGAGGGGCGGAGCAGGGCTCCCACGCTGACCTCTCTCTCAGGATCGAGTCCGGCTAGCTGTGGCCTCCTGCTGGTGTCTGGTAGGGGGCCCGAAGGGAGACTGAGCGCCGTTAGCGCTGATTTTTTAAAGGCTCCCTTGCTGGGCAGGAGTGGGGCGGAGCAGGGCTCCCACGCTGACCTCTCTCTCAGGATCGAGTCCGGCTAGCTGTGGCCTCCTGCTGGTGTCTGGTAGGGGGCCCGAAGTGAGACTGAGCGCCGTTAGCGCTGATTTTTTTAAAGGCTCCCTTGCTGGGCAGGAGAGGGGCGGAGCAGGGCTCCCACGCTGACCTCTCTCTCAGGATCGAGTCCGGCTAGCTGTGGCCTCCTGCTGGTGTCTGGTAGGGGGCCCGAAGTGAGACTGAGCGCCGTTAGCGCTGATTTTTTAAAGGCTCCCTTGCTGGGCAGGGCTAGGCTATTAAACCTAGATGTGAAGAAGTGTGCAAAAAAAAAAGAAAACTGAGCAGAGGGTTTTCTAATGCCATTTCTGTGGAGGAGTGAAAATTTAACTCATTTCCTGCCTTTGTTACGTAGTTAGGAACATTATATAAGTTTTGTTTGAAGATTTTTTTTAGATGGATTATACTATGGGACTCATTTTCAAAAAAGAAAAGCATCCAAAAAATGGCATAAAAGGGCAGATTGCTGTTTTTCTTGCCAAAACCTTCTAAAATTTGCTATTTTCAAAAACTATTTTTTTAGATGGTTATCTATGCTTTTCATCTGCAGTTTGCATAACTCAAGGGGGCATGTTAGAGATGGGGTGTGGGCAGGACTAGGACAGACCTATGACTTGAATGTTTTTCTGCCATAATTGAACATTTAAGAATACGATCAGAGCACAATTTGGATATCTGAAGCTAGACAAGTTTCAAGTTTATGAAAATTTTGATAAAACGCCAATCATGAATTTTAGGTGTTTTACAGTAATAAAAAAGGGAAATACAAACAAGAGACTAAAAACAGGACATAATTGACATATGATAGAACAGGAGGTAAGGGGGGAGAACTACAATATTTAAAAGAAAAGCAAATGATGAAGGGAAAAAACAAAAGGGAGAAGAGACAAGATCAGTTTATTATTGGTCCATAAGCATTCAAAAGACTGGATCAGTTTTCATAAGCATCTTTAAAGAAGAAGCATTTTAATCCTCCTTTGAATTTATCCAGATTATGTTCTGCCCTGATGTGGGTTGGTAAAGAGTTCCATATCGTGGGAGCAGTTACGGCGAATGAAGTGGCCCGACGTGTGCTGATGATCTTTAATGAGGGCACGTTGAGAAGATGTTGGGTGGTGGATCTTAGAGTTCTAGGCGGATAGTGAGGGATGAGAAGTTTATGGATGAAGGCAGGTTCTTTAGTATTTTGTCCTTTGAATATTAGCATAGCAATTTTGTAAGTTATTTTGTGCAGTATTGGTAGCCATTGAGCTTGTTTTAGAAGGGGAGTGACGTGATTGAATCTCTTAGTGTTGGTGATGATTTTAATAGCAGTGTTTTGGATTAATTAGAGGCGTCTGATATCTTTTTGACATATACCTTTTGTATAATGAATTGCAGTAGTCGATTTTAGTTATGATAAGAGAGTAAATCAAAATGCTTAGAGACTGAGGGTCAAGAATGTTAGCTAGGGACCTAATCATTCTGAGTTTATAGAAACAATTTTTGATTACTGCACTTGCACTAGACAACAAATAAATGCCAAAAAAGGTGACCAAAGTGACCAGATGGTCACTGGAGGGATGTAAGCATGACATTCCACACTCCCCAAGTGGTCACAGACCCCTCCCTCCCTTCCCCCCCAAGATGTAAATTAAACAGTGCATACCTATCTGTATGACATCTTCAGATATTATGGCTAGTCATGTTACAGCTGCAAGCAGGTTCCTGAAGTAGCCTGGTGGACAATGTAGTGAATCAGAGAGATGGGAACTCAGGCCCATACTCCACTCTAAGTATTATACTTATGGTGGAATTTGTGAGCCTTCCAAAACCATCCTAATCCCATTGTACTCACATTCAAGTTCAAGTTTATTAGGATTTTATATACCGCCTATCAAGGTTATCTAAATGGTTTTTACAATCAGGTACTCAAGCATTTTCCCTCTCTGTCCCGGTGGGCTCACAATCTATCTAACATACCTGGGGCTATGGAGGATTAAGTGACTTGCCCAGGGTCACAAGGAGCAGCGCAGGGTTTGAACCCACAACCCCAGGGTTACTTGCAGGCATAAGGGCTATTGGTGTGGTGTGCAGTTGGGTACACTCAGTTTTCAGTGGGCTTTGAAGGGTTCACCATATAATATAAGGGGGCTATGGTGAAATGTGTATCTGGGATTTTTAATGTGAGGTTCACTTCAGTGCCTTCTAGGGTATCCTACTGCTCGGCTGGGATGTCTGTGTGGCCAGTCTACTAAAAATGCTGGCCCCTCCTAAGTCCCAATGGCTTGTTCTGTGCATTTTTCTTTTGGACATGTTTTTCTTGAAAGTAGTTCAAAAAGATAGACACATAAGAGCACAAACGCATCCATTTTTGAAAAAATAAGATAGATATTTTGCAGTTTTGAAAACGGGCAGGTTTGGTACTGGACTTTTGTTCATGCTCCACAGAACATCTAAACTCGGATTTAGACGTCATATCGAAATTGCTCCTCCCATATGCACTAATGAGTTGTTTTTTTTACAAATTTTGGGTGAATAATTGATCATTTATGAACATAATAATATTTATACAAGATTTGAAGAAGGTTGGAGAAATTTGGACCAATGAGGAGTGTGATGAGTGGCTAACATAATGTTTATTATAAGCTCCATCATCTGAAGATTCCATTATAATTTCTATAAAATCAAAACATTGGGGAAAGTTGGTTCTAGTGTGATCTATTTACTACAAGGGCTTGAAGTGAATATACTCTATGCTTAAACTGGGATGAGGGATGATCCTCAAGGTTTCAAATTAGTTTTGATAGTTGCTGATCTATTGAACCCAATATATAAACTGCTACTGGATGACCAATCAAATATATACAAATGAGACCCAGATCCTTCGGGGTAATGTATGCAGTTTTCTGGGTGTACACAGAAAAAGGAATGTTTCTATCCCTCATTTACTAATTGACAAGGGTCTTTGGTTGAGACAGGTGGATCGCAATGCAATGTAAACATGGGCATGCCAGATAATGAGGCCCAAAGTAAGGCATTGGATACCTAGGAGAGGCCTCTAGAAAGCCCAATTCACAGCAATGTGAGAACATTTTCCACTGCTAAAAGCAGTTTGTACCATTCTGCATCGGGGCATGCCTATATGTGTAAATTATAGCATACTATGATTTACCATGTGTCCCTGGTGTAGTTGTGAGCATTTACCCCCAACTCTATGGCTGGTATAACTGCTCGCATATCAGAACAGACATGCATATTTGACCGGTTATACTAGGCTCTAAAGAGGAGGGGGGTTTAGAATCTAGAGTGAAAAGATGTGGTGACTGTTAGTCTACTCTTCAAGGTAATATGTAGAAATAAAACAAAATAATAAAGAAAAAAATACAATAACTTTTTTATTGGACTAACTTAATATAGTTTATGATTAGTTTTTGAAGGTAACCCCTTCTTCCTCAGATTAGAAATAAGCAAATGTTGGCAAAATCAATATATATAAGGGAAACGTGAAAGCATTTCAGTGATAGTTGGAGACAAAGACAAAACCGTTTGAATTTCTTTGCAGTGGGACTAGGGGTCTGGATTTTCTGATTGGAAAATCTGGCAACCCTAAGAAAAGGTAACCAATAACAGTGTTCTCCCTAGCGCCTTTCAGCCGGGCGCTCCGCCCAGCTAATTTTGGTGAGCGCCCGGCTGTCAACTCGGAAGGTCATGAATCCTGCTGCCGCTGCTCAACAGGTTGTTTGTTTTGTTTTTTTAAACTCTCACCGGCTTGGGGACTCCCTGGACTGATTTAGCACAGCCTGAAGAGCCGCCAGAAGTACACAAATCAATCCTTGATGCGGGGCCCATATCCAAGAAGTTACAACCAGAGACTGGCTCACCCCTGATCTCGCATTTCTGAACATCGGGATCAGAAACCAAAACATCTCCAACTCCCGGTTAGGTCTTTCAGTCACTTGCTCAGCTGAATCCAGTATACAGGCAGACTGAAGAGCCAATCCTCACTTCATGGGGCACGGCCTGTAACAGTCTATCACAGAGGGGGAGGGGCGTGGGTTAGGAGCAAGAACAGCTCACTCTCCTGGTCTGCTTGGGAGGGGAGGAGAGAGAAGACGGGTGACTAATGCTATAGGGATCGAGATCTGTGTCATGCCCAAGCCAACTGCCTCAAAATGGAGAATCTGCTTCCACTAAAAGGATCGTGGGTCAAGAAGGAAATGACATGTCTGCGGATAGTATTGATTTTACTGCAACAGAGCTGAAAAGGACATTCTCAAGGCAACCCAAAAATAAACTACACGAGCATTTCAAAGGCACGCCGACAATCGCGCGCTGGACATTTGCGCGCCAGGACACACTGAGACCGGACAATTTTTTTATTTTTGAGGGTTACGAAGTAACCCAGTTTTTGAGGGGGGATTCCCTTCATAACCTTTCCCTTCGTAACCCTCAAAAAAAAAAAAAATGTCGGGTCTCAGTGTGCGCTGGTGCGCAAATGTCGGGCGCGCGATTGTTGGCGCTTTTATTTTTTGGTTGCTGTGAGAATGTTGGGTCTCAGTGCGATTGTCGGCGTGCCATTGTCCTGTGGTCACCAGGATTTCTGAGGAAGAAGATCCAACGCAAGATTCAGTTTTCTACAACTCCTATCTAGGTAAGGTGAATTTAAATGTTTGTTGACTCTGGTTGCGATTTGACCTGCATTAATACTCAGTTTTATAATTGTTTAATCTTTCTAGAGCTCATACCCTTTTTTGCTCACCTAGTTTGTGTTAATTAAAATCTTTATCCTGCTGCTTCTGTTAAAAAGTGTGATCTGGCAGTTTAGGGTTTGTTTGTTTTTTTACTCATTAAGGTTAGTTGCCTATAACATTTTTTTCTGTTATATCTGATATCTGACCTATCAAATAGGTCTTCTGTTTTCTTGAATACTACACCTTTCTTTTGTGATTTAGATAAGTACAGGAAAAACACATGGTTTTTAGGATTAGAAAGAAGTAATGTCCACAAAATGAAAGTGCCAAGGAGGGGGGGGGGGTTAACTCCCCCCCATGAGTTGATCATGATCAGTGAACTTGGATACTAGAAAAAAAAGATTTTGTACTCTTTCTAGTTCTGACTCTCACCTCCTTCAGCTTTCTCTCTTCCTTGTCTGTTGCAATGTACTGCAGCTCCTGTACCCAAGCACCACATTTTAGGTGCATGGGCAATCTGGCTTCTGGGGTTTTTCAACTTACTTGTGGTGTTACTATCAGCATAAAATGGACATACCCTTGAGAGGGAGCATGACCTCTTACAGATCTATTTGAATGTGGAATTCAGCACCTAGCCAGTGCTTGCATTGTATTGGGTCATAAAGCTTGTGTTAAAGTTTTGAGTTGTCCTTTCATTTTGAAGTGAACCTTTTGAGTTTGGAGTTAATCACAATGAAGTGTTCATCGTTTTATCGTGTTTCTTTTGGGCTTTATATTTAATCTCTGCTCAATTAACTGATTACAGTAATTCATTTTCTTTACATTTTAATTTGCTGGTAGTGCTGCCCGATTCAGGGGAAAAAAAATTTCAATTTGGCCTATTGAATTGATTTTTTTATTCAATTTGCTTTTCCTGCTGAATCGGGTGTTTTCCTTTTTTTTTTTTTTTTAATGGCCTGGGTGGTTTTATTTTTGTAGGCTCTTCACCCCGACCACCTTTGCCCTCTCCAATTCCACACAGGTGCTGTGGTGTAAATAAGACAAAAAAAATACTTTTCCTCTCTCTTTCCTAGCTCAAGCTCACTAACTGCCTCTTTCTTACCCTTCTCTTTTTTACTTTTCAGCTACCTATCAAATTTCCATATTCTCGATGAAGTTACAAAGAAATACTTTTAAAACCAATAGGAGGAAATTTTTATCACTCAGAGAATAGTTAAGCTCTGGAACACATTGCCAGAGGATGTAGTAAGAGCAATTAATGTAGCTGGTTTTAAGAAAGGTTTGGACAAGTTCCTGGAGAAAAAGTTCATAGTCTGTTATTGAGAAAGACATGGGGGAAGCCACTGCTTGCCCTGGATCGGTAGCATGGAATCTTGCTACTTCTTGGGTTTTGGCCAGGTACTAGTGACCTGGATTGGCCACTGTGAGAACGGGCTACTGGGCTTGATGGACCAATGGTCTGACCCAGTAAGGCTATTCTTATGACTCTCGTTTCAGCCAGACTTTTTTTTAAGTGCCAGCATGTGAATTGAATCGGAAGTTATGTCATGGGGGGAGGGAGGAGAAGGGAAGCCAGCACGCAGAGTGTTAGCATTACAGCCCCGAAGCATTAGTTCAATTCGCTATAGGCTAAGGCGGGAAATAGGGCAGAGAGGGAGTCGCAAGGAGGGAGAGAAGCTTGCAACTTGCTGCTCTTGCTTGCTTCGGGGTCGTCCTTGCTGCCAGGTCCTGCCTTCGTGGAAATAGAAAGTAGGTGGGACCCGGCAGCGAGGAAGGCCCGAAGCAAGCAAGAGCAGCAAGTTGTGAATGCTGGGCTGCTGATGGATGTGTGAGACAGGGAAGGGGGGGAAGAAAAATGCTGCTGCACCCAATTGGGGGGAGGAAGACCAGGGAAGGGAGAGGAAAGATAGATGCCAAGACCATGGGAGAGAGGGATGGAAAGGAAAGGAGATACCAGATCATGGAGTGGGGAGGGAGATAGATGCCAGACCAGGGGAAAGGAAGGAAGGAAGGAGGGAGGGAGGGAAAGGAAGGAGAGGAGATGCCAGATAATGGAGGAGGAGATGGAAGGAGAGATATGTCAGGGCATGGAGGGAGGGAAGAGAAACTAAAGAGACAAATGCAAGACCAGAGGGAAAGGAAGGAGAGGAGGTGCCAGAGCAAGGAGGAAGAGGGAGAGATAGGAGAGGAGAGAGATGCCAGACCATGGGGTGCAGTGGTAAGGAAGGAAGGAAAGGAGGAGAGAGATGCCAGAGCATAGGGGAGGGGCTAGAGATAGAAAAATGGAGAGGGGGTGAAGCTGAAATGAATCATGTTCAAAGGAGAGAAAGGGCACATGATATACAGTTTATTGAAGGGACATAGAAAGAGGGCAGATGCTGTATTGAAGAGAGGGTGGACGGTGGATGGAAGGGACAGAGAGAGGATGGACAGTAGGTGGAAGGGGTAGAGAGAGAGAATTGGATACTTCTTAAATTTAATAAAAATATTCTGGAACAAGTGTCAAACCTTAAAAAAGTAAGTCATATTGAGCATTGAAAAATAATTTATAATTAACTAATAAAAATAGTACACATTTAATTTTCCCCACCACCAAATTTCCTTATCCCGTCCCACCCGGCTACTTTTTCATGCCACCCGCTGGAAAATATTTCTGGGGAGAACACTGCAATGAAGATGGATGAAGAGTGTTGTAATATGACTGGATTTTTTTTTTTTTTTGCTTGGCAGAGGAATCTGATAGTGAAGTTATGTAAAGTTTGAAGTCTTTTATGCTGGGAACATGAACATAATCCAACCTGGAAATTATAAGAGTGTGGAGCGTTGGGCATTCAAGATTTGCAAGTACTCGTACATACTTTTTGCAAAATCAAAAAGCCCTGTTTGATGCCAGAAATTTGTTTTTGAAAGTTTAATTGAAAGTCAAAAATGACCCTAGGCATCAGAAGGAAATTAGGTACAAGTAAGATATGAAATTTTATGAACTACAAGAATATTGATCAAGTTAGTCTTCCTTCTGGTGATAAAATTAATTTTCTAACAGTAAAAGCCTTAAGGCTACCAGTCTGCTAGGAGTTATCGAGGGATTCCTATACACCTAAGAGAGGTTGACCCATTGCTGGCTTTATTTCATTGCACGCATGGAGACAGTTTTGGTTTCTATAAGAAAACCAGGAACTATAATCCCCCTAAATCAGGGGTGTCAAAGTCCCTCCTCGAGGGCCGCAATCCAGTCGGGTTTTCAGGATTTCCCCAATGAATATGCATGAAATCTATTTGCATGCACTGCTTTCATTGTATGCTAATAGATCTCATGCATATTCATTGGGGAAATCCTGAAAACCCAACTGGATTGCGGCCCTCGAGAAGGGACTTTGACACTCCTGCCATAAAAGCAATGGGGAGCACCCAAGACTGAATGATCCTGTCCAAGGGAACATGGCATCATCTGGTAATCTAATGTCATGGCTGTTTTGAAACTTCCCTGTATGGGTGGTGAAGATATGACAGTGCTGTAATTTCGTTGTCTGAGATTCTCTCTCCACTTCTGTCTCTTCTTAACCTTGTCTGTCTCTCCAGGGGTTGCAGACATTGTGCGGAGCTGGAGATGTTAAATCTCACAATGGTGTCGCTGTCCATGTTTACACATGCAACACTTCCATGCTTGACAAGTACGTACACAAAATTCCCATAAGAAATCCTTTAATTTAGGGCTGTTCTTAGAGATCATGTGACCTGGGTTATCACACACTCGTATCCATTTCCTCCGTTACACATGTGTGATATGTTTTGTAGCTACAACGTAGCCAGCTGACTTCAGATTGGCCTAATAGGTTAATCCAGTTCTGCATGCAAGAACTTATAGTCAGTAATGTAGTAAGGTGGGTGAGGGGGGCAGACCGCCCCGGGTGCCATCTTGGTGGTCGCGCCAGCACCACTCTGCCCCCCCACCACCACCACCATGCTCGCGCCTTCCTTTCCCTGCCTTCCCCCTGCCCCCCGTACCTCTTTGGATCTTCGCCAGCGCAAGCAACTACTCTGGCCTGCTGCTCGTGCCAGCCTGGTTCCCTCTAAAATCACTTCTAGGTCATGGGGCCAGGAAGTGATGACAGAGGGAAAACCAATGCTGGTGCAAGCAGCAGTCCGGAGAAGCTGCTCATGCTGGCAAACATTTAACAAGGTATAGGGGTGGGAAGGGAGGGTGCGAGTGGGGCGTGGGGGGCACAGAAGGAGCTGCGGGGTGGCACAGAATAAGAAGGGGGCTTGGAGAGCAGGGCCTTCACTATGCCACCGCTTATAGTCTTCCTTTTCTTACCCAGCGCAATGGGGAATCGGAACTGCAGGTTCCTGCATGCAGTGTGATAAGCTCAAGACTTGATCAAGCTATCGGAGAAATCTGCATAAAAAAATGGCAGCCCTGTTTTTTAACAAAGCATTTAGACGTATGGACTTTGTACCTGGACTCCCCAGTGCTTTGGAGTATCCTGCATATGTTTCTCTTCACCCCTCCTGTCCTACCCCAACCCCAAGTATGCTGGGATCAGTGACAGCAGGTTGAAATCTAGCAGCTTTCTAAGGAACAGTATGAAAGCATTCAGAAGCTGCATATTAAGGCAAGTTGCATTAGTGAGAAAAATTCACCAAGCTCTTGGCCATTCCTGGGGGAGAGGAGAGAATGACAGGTTCCACCATTTCCAATTTAATGTCAGAATACAAGTAGAAGAAATGAAAAGGTGCATCATTGTTGAATATGACATCTTTCTTCTCTTCAAAAAGCAGCTACCGATGTGCTACCTACAGTACTCCTTGTGACTTTTGTGCCTGATTTTTCCTCACTTCCCCCTCTTTTACTAAGGCATGCTAGCTGATTTAGCGTGCGCTAATTAGTTAGAGCACACTAAGGGCCTGTTTTACAAAGCCAAGCTAGCGGCTGCCGCATGGTAACGGTCCCAAAGCCCATAGAGATAAAAAGGGCTTCGGGGCTGTTGCTGTGCGGCTTTGTAAAACAGGCCCTACATCGGTTAGTGCACCTTAGTAAAAGGACCCCATTGTGCCAAATAAACAATGATAATATCACAGCTGCCAACTCACCAGCTCCAGAAGGGACATTTTAGGCCAGTCCTGGCTTTGAACTTAAATCCTAAAGCACCGATGTTCATAATCCCTGATCTGACTCATTGAACTTGAGGATTATTCCAGTGTTTTTCCAGGTTGTAGGTCTGGTGTGTTGGGAGCACTCTGCCGCTTTCACTCTGGTCTATTATGCAGACAGTGAGTTTCTGGAAACAGATGAAGGCACATATGTTTCAAAAAGCCTTTCCATACATTTCTACCTAGGAATAGGCATGTGACTGAGGTATAATAGCATGGCATTGACAGGTATGAAGTACTGTAGTTTAATACAATGATGTATTTTCACTTGATTAGCAAGTTCAATATTGTTATGTAATGTAGCTTTAACTTTGTTTTTCGTATTTATTTGAGTATTTTATTTATATGTATAATTGTAAGCCACAAAAGATTTGTGGGGTTTAAATAGATGAAATATTGAAATCATTGAAGTTCTGCAGGTCTCATAATATACCAGTACAGGGTTGTTAGACTGGTTCAAGTTGTCTGTACTTCAGCTGGCTAAGTTGACAGTTATGCAATAAGTTTCCTTTCTTGCTTTGAAAGTCGTTATGATGTCTGGAGGTCAGTGCACATAACTGTCCATCCCAGTAGCAGTTGTGCATATACGAGGGCGGTTTGAAATCTTTGAGGAAAAGAAAAGTTAAACAAATATTTTTTTAAAATTTGACAAAACCTATTTTTCTGACAGGATGGAAAAACTTGATACTCGCTGGACTATGTTGAGAAATATAACTGATTTTAAAAAAAATATTTCTTTAACTTTTTTTTTTTCTTTTTTAACAAACTTTTCAAACCGCTTTTGTGTTTAAGATTGTAGAATGATTGGAATTCTGCATGGACAAATGATGTCATATGAATACATATTATTATTTTGCAGGTGCTTGTATAATTCAGATGGCGATTTTCTAATTGGTAAGTTATTGCCTTTAGTACTACGGTAACCCTTGCTGATTTATGGTACAAGCTTTTTTATTCAAAGCGTTAACAAATGAACAGCATTCCTCAGTCAATATCTGTGTGATAACAAGATATTGTTGAAAAGAAATCGCATTTTAAAAAATGGTACACCTTGGAAATTTTTATCTTACAGTACTATAATCCCTACTCCCTCAACCCCCCCTCCCCCAACCAAACCCTGTTATCTGCTGCTGGAATCAAATACAACTGTATTTAATATTTCTAGTACGGCTCCTTTCCAGAGGAGCAGGAGAAACCCAAAAGTGTTCCCGCGTTTGCTGAAATATTTTTCCAGGAGACGAGCCCATGTCTTGAATTGAATTTGCAGTATCATGTACGCTCTCCAACATTTCAAAGTCAGTGGTAAAGGAGAGAGCCATTACTTTAAAATCAACTTAAGATCCATTTACACTGCTCATTTCAAGAAACGCTTCAGTTCCCTAAAAATACTCATAGCTAGCATATGAGCATTGCTGAAATCAAACATTATCTTAATTCAGGAGTCCTTGGTATGGCGGCACCAGACGGAGCCTTCTTCTGGTGTTTTCTGGCCACTGTTGGAAACAGGAAACTGGGCTTTTTGGGCCTTTGGTCTGTGGATGATTGACAGCTGTGCCTAACAGCACCAATGAGTTAGGTGCCATTTATAGAATCAGGACCATAGGGTTGAATTCTCCAAAATGGAGTTGAAAAATCAGTGCCGACTAAAAAGCATGCTAAATACTAATCTATAAATGGTGCTCAAAGAGGCACGGTGGGCATGATTCTATAAATGATACCTAGGTTCTATGCTGCTAGGCGCCCTAATCAGACACCTAGCGACACCTAACTGAAATTTGCATGCAGTTTTTTTGTTTGTTTTTTTAATTGACTTAATTGGCATGTTAATTACAATGACATTAAAAACTGATTAAAAAAAATTTAAATTAGGGTTGTGTGTGGAATACCATGCTGTGCCTAGTGACACCTAAGTTGAGGCACCTACTGGCAAGCAGGTGTGGTTAGGGGTGGAGTATAGGTATGGTTGACTTAGGCCTCATTAGGCATCTGTGGAGTAAATTGTGGCGTTCTGTTTTAAAAAATTTGTATACCAATAAAATCTGTTTTGACCACCATGTCTGCTCCGCAATGCTGTCAGTTCTTAACTTTGAATGGATACATATTCTGCTTTTTACCTGTTGCCACTTGGCAGGATAACTGTTTTTGCTGTGAACTGCCTTGAACTGAAGGCTTGGCGGTATATAAATTATTATTATTATATGTTCAGCTGCAGAATTTCACCGCTACATGTACAAATATTTTCATCGCTCTCCCCACACCCCCAAACTATGACCCCTTTTCATGATTCAAATGACCAAAGCTGTATGTTTATCTACCGTGTATTTTAAAAGACACTGATGAGGGTGCAATACCACCACCAGCCACAATATTTTGAAAAAGCTTATACTGTACGTTGTCTGTCCAAAACATCAAGAAAAGCTTTTGAATAGTATTAACCTGTGTGTGTCCACAGTGCAGTGTAGCAGACATAGAGGTGTGCTATAACTCTGAACAGGGAAGAATAGACGACAAAGGATTTAATGTCTTCAATATCTAATTCCATCTCCTGGAAAATTTCAATAATCAATAAGGCTATCTCTGTTTATTTGCTGCAGTGCCTCAGCAAGGTAAACTTCTCATCACAACAGAATTTGGCAAGCTGCTAGTGAAACCCAATGAAATCTGTGTCATTCAGGTGAGAGCTGGGACTTGTTAAGTTTCTACTAAGTGAATAATTCCTCATTCTAGTTTTGCTCCTCCCACCATTGAATTCAGGGGTTCTTCTTGCACATCCTTCCTTAAGACCCACTTCTCTCTGGCAAATGGCAGCAGCAGCAGATTTGCATTCTATTATTTGAGAGGTATGGCAGAGAGCCAGAGCAGTGCATGTAACTATCAGTTGCCTGTATTTCCCTTCATATCTGCTTGGTTTTCATGGGAAACTGTGTGGTCATGCCAGCATGCAAAGCAAAGTTACTAGCCGGCTACAAGACAGGCTGATCCAGTTCTGATTTGGCCCTATTGCCTGCACTGATTTGCAGTTGTCATGTTCCTAAGGAAGCATTATTGTGGAACCCGTGCATAAAACAGGGTAGATTCAGGACTGGATTTGTTTGTCTTAAAAAACCCCAAACATTGAGAAGCCCGTGTTGACTAGATGAAACCAATGGGTAGAAGTAGATTGATGAATTGCAACACTAAGTCATCACAGTCATCCCAGTCATCCCAGGCCAGGGTAGATATGGAGACCTGAATCACCTCCCCCCCAACCAATCCTTAGCACACAGAGCCCGCTACCTTAAGCCTATCCCCATCACCCCTCCCTCTTCTGCACCCAAGAGCTTCAAAATTGCCCTTGCAAATGCAAGATCCGTAAACAACAAAGATATCATTCTAAGTGACTTCCTTACAGAGAATAACTGGGACATCTTCCTAATAACTGAAGCCTGGCTGAAAGACAATGATGGAGCCACACTAGGTAAGCTTTGCCCATCAGGGTATCAAACTCTAGCCTGCTCATGCACCGAGACACGAGAGGAGGAGGTGTAGCCGCTATTATTAAATCCAAACTCAACCCAAGATTAATAGATGCCATCACACTAAACGCACTAGAATGCCTCATCTTCTCAGAAGGTCACAACAGAGATCTCACCATAGCCCTGATATACAGAGCTCCCCATTCTCCAATGGCTGCCTTAGATGACTTGCTATCCATTCTTAGCAAAGTGGTCATCACTTACAACCAGATTATCATACTAGAAGACTTCAACTTAACAAACTACTCAAATGAGACAGGATCCCCAGCAGACTTCATCACATCACTCCAACTTGACTTCCACCAAATAGCCCCTTCACCAACACACTCTGCAGGCCACATCCTAGACCTAATCTTTATCCAGAAAGAGACATCACTCATCACAGAGACTCCTAACTGCTTCATCCTGGTCTGACCACCATCTGATCATATTTAACCATACCTACTCAAGTAAACAACCAACAACCAGTAAACAAACCCAACCCAAGAAAATATACCCATGCAGGACGTGCTGGTGCTGGTGAATGAAGATCCTTCCTGTTGCCTGGGCCTTGAGCATCTGCGCATGTTCAAGGCCTTCTGGCTCTCGCTCTCTCTGAGATTCTCGGAGAGAGTGAGAGCTAGAAGGCCTTGAGCATGCGCAGATTCTCAAGGCCCAGACAACTGGAAGGATCTTCATTCATCGGCACGTCCTGTGGGCTGTGTGCCGGTGCCAGATCGGGTAAGGTTCTGTTCGGGCTGGCGGGGGGTGCCGGATCACGGGGGTGGGGGGGGCATTCATGAGCAGGGGGGGAGCGATGCTGGTTCTCGGGAGGGGTGCTCACAAATCGAGTCAACGCTCGGATTGCAAGTCACGATTTGCAAAAAAATGTTTTGCTCATCTTGCAAAACACTTGCAAACCGCGTTACTCGCAAACTGAGGTTTGACTGTACTTTGGAGCTTCATATCATGACCCCTTATTCTAGCACTTCCTTTCCTTTGGAAACAATTATATGGATGTCTGTATCAGAGCTTGTTTGCCTCTCTATAATAGTGGATTTCCCCCTCTATCTCTGTTCATATACAGCAAGGAATGCGATTCAGCGTAGAAGTGTTTGGGGAGACCAGGGGATACATCCTGGAGCTGTTTGGAGTACATTTTGAGTTACCTGACTTGGGACCTATTGGTAATAATTACTCCCTAACTTTTTATACTTTTATGAATTCATATTTTTGCAAAATTTTGCTTTACAAAGTTGTCAGCTGCTGGCAAATGAATAAAAAAGGGCAGCAAAGCCCATTAAAAGAAAATATTTTTTAAAAGCAGAGTGCACCCTAGAGGTCTGCACGGGAACAGGGATTGCAGGAATCCCAAGGGTCCCAGAGGAACCCCCCCAGATCCACAGGACTCCCATGGAGATGGAACCTGGGTTTCAGAGGCCTACCTAATTTTCCATCAATTCAGTTGATGATTGCCGTACATCCACCAGTTGGAAAGACAGAGCTAGAGCTTGTATTCTATTCAGTGGCATTGCCACACTAATTTTTTTGTGTTGGGGGGTGGGGGAGAGGGCTGGAGCTCAAAAAGGGTGGGCAGGGGCTGTTCTACCTTGCATTGAACTAACATAATATTCACCCAGTGATGATGTTGTTTATAACCCTTGAGACTACATAGAGCATTTTCAGATGTGACCAGAGATAACAACCAGATATAAAAATAGCTTTCACTGGCTAAACAGCTGTACCCCTTTGAGGTCTTATGTAATTGATTCCTCTTAGTCCAAGAATGGTTGGACTAGTAATACCCATTTTGGTACCCTTAAACACTTTCTTTTTGAGTGTCCCGCCATCTCCAAATTTTGGACTGAAGTCTGGAATATGATCTGCTCAGTCTTTAAACTTACTGCATATTTTTCTTATGCAGCCACTGTCCTGAAAAGTGTCTCTCTCAATTCTGCTTTAAATGATTTTAATGCTGTATTGTTTGATTCTATACTCATTGCTGCATTAAAAATCATTTGTAGATCTTGGAAGGACCTCTCACAAGTTACCTACGCCAGATGGTAGAACCAGATTTGTTTGCTCTACAGATAAGAGTTGGATTTTTTGGCAATATAAAGCTCATATTTCTTTTAACAAGAAATGGTTGACCCTAGTCACATGACCTAATGTCTATTCTAATTATTTCTGGTGATGTATGCATTTCTTATTTCTGTTCACTGTTATTTGCTTATATTGTATTTTATTTTAAATAAACTAAGACCTTAATTAAAAAAAGTCAAAACTGTCAGAAGTAATTGCTGCTTTTTATGGGGACAGGTAACTTTTATTGGGGGGGGGATTCCTTGCGGGGATGGAGGAGATTCTGATGGTGATGGGCGGGGTCAGGCAGGATACTGGTGGGGATGAGTGGAATTTCTGTCCTCTTACAACTCTAGTGCGCCCCCCCATTCCTACTTCCCTCCTACCTCTCCCCACCTCCTCCAATTGATCCCCATGACACTTCCCACACACCAAGCCAAAAACCTGATGGTCCAGTGGCCCTCTCCTGAGATAGTCAGGGTCTTGGACCCCTCCCAGTTGCACTGGGAAGGGCAAGGCCTGCCATTTTGAAGAGGCAGACCTGTTGGCAGGAGGGAGTGGGCATCCCTCCTGCCTTCTATTTAAGATTGGAGTTGTTGGGGGGGGATGTCAGCCATATGGCCAGGTGGAGGGGGGTTGGTCCCCCCAGCTCAGCCCAGCCCACTAGACCACCAGGCTTTTGTGGAAGGGGAGAACTTGGTGGCGGTGGGAGGGGGACATATCTCCCTTTCTATTTGGTTCTGCTCCCAGTCCTTCAGATGTGAACACAGAACTGAGATATTCAGCTTTATCTTTATCGCCTTCTACACATTCCTTCCCTTCACCTTTGAGTCTCACAATTCCACTTTTGCACTTCCTCCTATCTCTAAAATTTAAAAGAAATCTTGTCCTCTCCATTTTACTGTCAGCTATTTTTTCTTCAAGACTACTCTACCAGACTACTTTCCAGACTACTCTACCAGCTTCTCTTAGCTTTTCCAGATATTTTTGCCTGTTTTCCTCTTTCTGTAATCTTGATATTATTTATGATTTATAATTTTCCTTACCTTTTCAGCTACTACTTTTGAGAACCAAAGTGGCCTTTATCCTGCATTATGTTTCATACCCTCTATGCTAACTTCTCAGAGCAAATAATTGAACTCTTCTTCAGTTTCCACTTCCACCAGGATCAAAGACCTGAACAAAGTTTTTTTTGAAGTCTAGAACCTTTGCTTTTTAATGAACTCTCTCTCTATATATATCTGTCTTAATATTAAACCATACTATCCGGTGATCTACAAGCCTTTGTTTCTTTCTTCATTTCAGGAGCCAATGGCTTGGCTAACCCTCGAGATTTCCTGGTGCCTACAGCCTGGTATGAAGACTGTCAAGTACCTAGTGGTTACACAATCATTAGCAAGTTCCAGGGAAAGCTCTTTGCAGCCCAGCAGGTAAATAAGTAGCCTCTTCAAAAGTCCTCTGTTATAGGTCACACTTAGGGGATAATCCGGTACGTGATAAATTTGAACATAAATGATTAGAATACTGATACATACATGCATATGTAATCACATACACACATAAATACAGAAAATGCACTTAAACGCTATTCTGTAAATACACGCATATCTTACATAGTGCATGTGCATACACATGGGTGGCATCTGGGCAGTGCATGGGCAGGACTCGCACATTTAGGCATAAGCACTTATACCAGTTCTATGGTGATGTAATTACTTTCCTTTATAGAATGCATCGAAATATACTCATAGGTCAACTAGCATTATTGAATTTCTCTCTTATTTTGTGTAAATAAAAGCAATATTAACAGTATTAATCTATGATATAAGCAGCTAGATGGACCAGAAACTGCAGTATGACTATAGGTGGTTAGAAGAAATCTCTCCTCTACTTGGTGTACAAGGTGATATTTATTAACGATATCTATAAAGTGGAAACAGCATTATTTCTCTACAGTATTAAGAAACAGACTTGCACTATTTTTATAATCCTTTGAACCTTTCCTATTTTAATTCTTTACCTACATTCACAGCAATCGCTGGGCTGCAAATCACATTGCCCACTCTCGACTGGACTGGGTCATCCTGACTAGCTTGGTGCAAGTGCAGCTGTGCTGGCTACAGGGGCCTATTGGCTACTGCTTTTACTGATGACATTTGGGACATTTTTATGTCGAATATGGCCTAAAAGAATCAGCAATAAAGCCAAAGAACCAGTTTCAACTTTGGCACAAATAGGGGAATTCTAAATATGGCACAGAGCTTCAGGCACTAGTTTTGTGCTGAATATTTGGTGCAGAAAAGCGTCCTAATGGATACAAAGTGCCAAAATGGGGCAGGAATGGCAGATCTTCGTGGAAACACACTTACATGCTTATTTATAGAATAGCACCTAAGGGTTTCCACACAGATCTGCAAAGGGAGCGTGGCCATGGGAGGGGCATAGGTGGGTCAGGAGTGTTCCTTTAAAATACACACAGGGGGATATTCTGTAAATGACACCGAAACTTAGAATTGCCCCCTTGCCATGTGCATGTGTGTGTGGGGTATGAGCTGCCTTTTCTAGATATGCAAGAATATTTTCATGGAGCTGCAGCGCTGGCGTTAACTACCAGCTACGTTCCTCCAAAACAGTAAGATGCCATGATGTCATTCAGGCTTTTCACAGCCTCGGTCCTGCACACAGCTTTTACGGATCAGTTTATTTCCGACTGGCATTTTTATCCATGTATCTTTACCATAGGACTTCATAGGACCCCTGAAGAAGACAGTCTGTCAAAACACGGACCGTGTTGGGTCCAAAGCTTTTAAGTGGACTGTTTCCTAGAGGTTTTTATATGGTTTGCCAAGTTTTAATATTAATAAAGTCCATCTCAGGAACATTATTTCTCCACATTGTTTTTTGTTTTTTCAGGCTTCAGTGACAAGTGATTTTTACTTGATAAAAGAAGGCTACCTTCTTGCTTTAAGCTTCTTTGAAACCCGAGCCATTCTCAGTCTGCTCCAATCTGGCTTCTGCCTTCTCCATTCCACTAGGGTGGCCTTTGCCAGGGTTTCTACTAACTTCTTCATGGCTAAGGCTAGAAGCCATTACTCAATCCTCCTCCTCCTTGACCTATCAGAGGTGAGGAGTGGCCTAGTGGTAGAGTTGTTGCCTTAGCCCCTTGAGGTCATGGCATCAAATCCCAGCGCTGCTCCTTGTGATCCTGGGCAAGTCACTTAATCCTCCATTGCCCTGGGTACAAAAAAAGTACCTGTATACATGTCAACCACTTTGAATGTGTAATCACACAAAAAAAGCAGTATACAAGTCCCCATTCCCTATCTGTTGTTACAGTCTACTCTTTGGTACTCTGTCCTTGCTTAGATTTCTTGAGGTTTCTATCTTGGTTCACCTGTTATCACCTGTTATCCTAGCCACTCAAGTAGCAAAACTAGACAATCAAATCTCCAATCTACTGATAACAACCCCAGACTACAAGACGTTCAGAAAAGAAACAAAAACTATACTCTTCAAGAAATCCCTGAAAAAGTCTTAACACCACGAGTACCTTCCTTACTCCCATCTTCTTCCTGACCCCCCCCCCCCCCGAATCAACCTGATCTACTCTTTACCCTCTCTGGAAATGACCAGAGATCCTCTTTTGTAACCCAACTTCTATAACTCTTTTGTAATCTGTCTTGAACCGCAAGGTAATGGCGGAATAGAAATCTCTAATGTAATGTAATCTCTCTCATTACTTCTGTGAAGACGCATTTAAATTCAATGTCCACCAATCATGTTTCTCACTCATCTCACAATTTTCAGGGAATACAGAGGAGGAGAGCTGTTGAGTTCCTTTTCTTTCACATAGCTGATAACAGTTATAAACATTTTATTTTGGATCAGTATATTCTTATTTGTCTAACAAAGAGCAGAGCAAGTTCATATTATTAAAATCTTCTTTCTGTTGTTTTTTTTTTATAGCATTTCTCCCCGTTCAACGTTGTGGCCTGGCATGGGAATTATACACCATATAAATACAACCTGGAGAACTTCATGGTTATTAACTGTGTTGCTTTTGACCATGCTGTAAGTTCTGATAACTTATTTGAGCAGGGGCTGGGCCCCCAATCCACACTTATTAGTGAAATGAACTAGTATTCTACATGAAACAGCAGCAGAAGGGAGAACTAGGAAGAGTTCAGTAAAGGTGGAAAATAAAGGCACTGAAGGTCAAAAGGTGGTGGCAAGGGAGAGGAATAACGAAGAAGAAAAGAGCAATGGACTGGTTGGACTGTATCTGAGAATTCCTATATTATTTCACTATGGTGAAGCCTTAGGTTTGAGCTGTTACAGGTCTAGAGATAGTGAGATTTGGAAGACAACTGACCCTCAGACGAGCAGGATATTGGCTGTTGTTGGTGATTATTCTAAGCAGACAGAACAGAAAACGAGGGGCTGCGTGAATGTCTGTCTGGCATCATTTTCAAAAATATGGCCACAGAGACATCCCTGCAAAACAGAGGAGTAGCCTAATGGTTAGTGCCATGCTGTGTGACCCAAGGGACACTTGTTCAAACATGCTATAATTTTTTATTTTTTCATTTTTTTTTTTTGGGGGGGGGGTAAATGTGATCCTCCAGGACCTGAAAAATACCTACTGTATCTGCATGTACACCAGTTCATGCTTGCAGGTGTTTTATATACTGTATTTAGGATCACCAGGTATTTTTCTGTTTTTGTAAGGCTCAGAATTATTTATTTTAAACAAAAGGAAGTGGACTTGAGCCTGTACTTATCACTAATCTACTCCTCTGACCTGCTTGCTACTGTGATCACAATACCCATAATACCTGCAACTATTGAGTCTGGTTTTCCTTTCCAGTTCCTCTTTCAGGGGAGAGGGAAGGGGACAACAACCACCGGGGGGGGGGGGGATTAATGAAGGGTCATATCTTAATCTCTCCAACATTTTGTAACTTGGATGTGACTGAAACAGATCTAGATAAAAATGTTGGTTTTAGATATGGATTTTTTTTCAAACTCAGAAATCCCTTGCTGGGTGTCCTACTTTTGCGCCCTCTGTAGTCCCATCCAAAACACGCCCACAAAACACTCTCATTTGGATGAACTGCAGTTTGAAACATCCAAATTCTGACTTTCCAAAATCAGAATTTAGATATTTATAGCAGATGAAGATTTTTGAAGGCATTTTAAGATATCCATCTGCTTTGAAAATGAGGACCTATAACATTAAACAAGGAATCATGATATGAGTCTAAAAAACTTAACAAAATAATGGAATTGTCAAAATATTTTGTTGGGTGAACAAAGTTCATGAGGAGAGGAGTATGGGATCATGTAACAAAATAGGAAACATGAAAATCTAGTATGTTGATTATCGACATGAACCTAGGGTTATCAGATTTTCTGTATGGGAAATCTGGACCCCTAGACCCGCCCTCCCCCAGGCCTGCCCTGTCGCGCCCTGGTTCCACCCTGTCATGCCCCCAAGCCCAGCCTCCAATCCTGCTCCAGCCCCACCCCCCACTGCCTTCTCTCGTCGGGCAGGACAACCACCCATGTGCAGATGCAACGCAATGATGTCACGCGCCGTATCCGTGTATGCGCGCATGCCTTCCTACACGAAGGAAAGCTTTTTCAAAACCCCAACAAAGTGCCGGGTTTTGAAAAGCCGCCTGGACCCCGGGACATGTCCTCAAAAGGAGGACATGTCCAGGGAAATCCGGACGTCTGGTAACCCTACGTGAACCAGAGTACGAACAAAAAACAAAATCCAACAAATCTGCAGGGAGGGTACAGCAGATACAAAACAAAGAGGAACTGCAGACAACTGCACAAGATGCAGGCAATGATTATTTAAACAAATTGTTGTGCACAAACAGACCACCGTTTTACGGATCATGGGACCTGACACGGTCCATGTTTTGATCAACTCGTCTTCATCAGGAGTCCCTAGGTATGGTGGTCAGAAAAAGCTCGCTTTCCAGGACATCACAGAATCAGGCAAAATTTGTTGCGAGCCTTTTTTTGACCACCATACCTAGGGACCCCTGATGAAGACGAGTTGATCAAAACACGGACCGTGTCGGGTCCCATGATCTGTAAAATGATGGTCTGTTTGTGCGCAACAATTTGTTTAAATAAATATTGCCTGCATCTTGTACAGTGGTTGTCCTTTTGGGAAGTAGTCCTTCCCAAAAGGACAGTGGTCTGCAGTTTGTTTTGTATAATTAATACATGCTTTGATAGGTAACCAACTTTCGGCCCTTAGTAATGGGGTTACATGGTCAAACGTTTTTGCCCCAGTTATCAATTTCACAGCTAAATTTGAAATTTTTTTTTATTTCCTTTTCACATAAATCTTTTACAAAGCGTTAGGGTAATAAATGTATCAAAACAAAGGAATAAGATAACGATACAAAAAGCCTACGTTTCTAGAAGATATCTAATTGAGCAAATTTGTCATAGTTTAAAAAAGAGCTTCCCTATAACAGATAAAATTTGAGGGTGAAAAGAGAGATCAGAATCTATAATTGCCCCTAATATTTTGGTAATTTGAGGCCATGAGTTGGGGGCTACAGCCACTGAGCTCTCTTGAGCTGCACACACAGGCTATTTAGGGCCCAATATCCAAAGAACCTATGGTCCTAAAATGGAGAGTTATGCTCATACTGTAAATTGGCTTCTTTGAAAATTTACTAGGACTGAGTGCATATCTTTATACTCAAAATTTTCACTAAACTACTAAATTTTGGAGCATAACAACTGGGTGGGAGCAGAGTCGAACTTAGGTGGGGGAAAGAAATTAGGAGATTAGCACTAGGCTCGCAAATATAGGCAAGTGAAAACTTAGGCTCCTAAGTTTGGCTGAAAATTGGGCACAAATTTAAGAGCACAATTTAGAGCATAAGTATAGGTCTCAGGTATAAAAATGTGACTGGTGTTGAGTCAATGATGTCAGCATTAGTGGACTTTCATTCACTCATTTATAGGCAGTGGTGTACCTTCAGTGGTATTACCTAGGTGCTCTACATTAAGGTCAAAATAGGTTGCCTGTGAGTAGAAATACAATCAGTGTGTGAAAGTCTGCTTGAAAGAGTAGTCATGCTGCCATGGATCCATGGCATTTGTTGAGCTCTTTAATGTGCATGGATTTGGCCCTTTGGTTGTGCTTATTTTGGTTTGTGCTTTGTTTTCATTAGGATCCCTCTATTTTCACTGTATTGACTGCCAAGTCCACACGGCCTGGGGTAGCCATTGCTGATTTTGTCATCTTCCCTCCCCGCTGGGGAGTGGCTGACCATACCTTCCGACCTCCTTATTATCACCGTAAGTTACTGCTTTGTATGAAGCCATGTTGCAAAACAATAGAAAATATACAGCAGGATGAATTATACTACTGAACTGAGGATATGAAATGTAGTCATCCTCCTGTCAATGGTTCCATTCTGAAAATGATGGTTAGTGAATGTGGTTTCAGTCTATTCCATAGGCAACGGAACACTTTTTTGTTTGAGGAGCCCCGCAAGCTCTGCCCCAGACCCCGCCCCATAATAGTACTAATTGTAATACCATTTTTTCCATTCATTTTTCATATATACACACAATATAATCTTATTAACAATGCATAATGGTTAACCACAAAATTCAACTATGCAAAGCACACTGTATGTTTCTCAACATTCATTCCTACCAGAACACCTCGCCTCGGTCACACATGCAGAACACAGATAACCCTTATGCAAATACAGGTCCACAAACTAAAAGTACTAATATATACAAACAAAACCCTAAGATACAAGACTCTACATGCAGTACAATCCCCAGAGAAATAGAAACAAATGCATTTCTTCCTGAGCAGTGCAAAATATAGATAGCAGATGTAATTTCTCAAGATGGACACAATTCAATCACTAAATTGAAAAATAAAATCATTTCCCCTATCTTTGTTGCCTGGTGATTTTGGTTTTGAAACCATCTTTCCTAGTCTCTGGCTGCACGTCCTTCTGTCTGTGCTCTTAACTGTGTATCCAGGTCCACCTTATCCATTTGCTGTTTTTCTCTCCTTCACTTTCTGCCATACATCCATCTATAGGATTAATTTTTAACATTCAACTTTCTTCCAATTTTCTGCTTTGTTCTCAAAATCTACTTTTCCATGCCTTCCTTTCCCATCTATCCATGTGTACCATCTTCTCCCTCTTTCGTCTCCCCTCCTCATCTATCCATAAGAAGCATTTCTTCTTATCTCTTCCCTGTCGCACCCATCGCTGTGCACCATCTCCTCCCTCTGTCTCCCCTTCCCCTCCATCCCTATGCACCATCTCATCCCTATCCCATGGTCAGACATCTGTCTTTCCCTTTCCTCCCTCATATGGTATGGCAACTTTCTCCTCTCCCTCCCATAGCCTGGAATCTCTCTCCCCTCCCATGGTCTGGCATCTCTCTCTCCTTCCCTCCCTCTTCCCCAGGTCTAGCATCTCTCTCCTCTCCTATCTGCAGTCAGGCATCTCTCTCTCACCTCCTTCCCTTCCATTCTGTGGTCTGGCATCTCCTTCCCATTCCAGTGATCTGATATCTAACCTCCATCTCTCTTCTCCACCACTATCATGTCCAACAAGTTCTCCCTCTTTCTTCCTTTCCCCATATACATCATCTCTCTTTCCCTCTCACGCCACACACCTATGTCCAACAATTCTCTCTTCCTTTTGCCTCCCCCACCGGTAGCATTTCTTTCTCTCCCTTCCCACTACTCCACCTGTGCAGCATCTCTTTTCCTGCTTTCCTAATCCCCCCCAGCCCATGCATTTGTCCTTCCCAACCCTCTCCGAGTATGTGCAGTATCTGTCTTTCCCAACCCCCTGAGCATCTGTCCTCTCCCTGCCAGACTTGCAAGAATTCATGGGAGCCAGTCAAAGCCGCTGAACGCCGAGCAGGAGCGCCACAGCACGCTCCTGTTCATTACCGCTCAGCAGCTGAAGAAACCAGCCACAACTGACTAGGTTAGCAGTGGGCTCCTGCCCGCTGCACCTCTGGACCATCAGGGATAAAAGTAAGTGAGTTAAGTGGCAATTTTGGGGGAGGCCATGGTCCCTGTGGTCCCCCCTGTTCCGACACCTATGGTCTATTCTATTCTGTCATGTTTGCACTCCTGGAGTTAAAATTGTGAGTGTAGGGATTAAACAGCCTTGCCACCACTCTACAAGGGGCCGCTAAAAAGTTTTCAGCCTAACCAAGAAGAGAATGATGTGGTGCCATGAAACTTGCACGTTATTCCACATTTTTCATGACACTTTTTGTTTCATAGAAACATAATGGCAGATAAAGGCCAAATGGCCTATCTAGTCTGCTCATCCACAGTATCCATTATCTCTTGAAATAAAGAGTGTGGAATAACTTGTAAGTTTCATGGCTCCACATCATTCTCTTCTTGGTTGGGTGAGAACTTTTCAGTGGCTCCTCATAATAACTTCAAAACCAGTGTGAATGATATCTAGCCTGAAAAATATTTCCCTCTCTTAACACTGCATAACTGTTGTCCTAAAATTCTCAGCACTGGTTTCAAAAAACAAAAGACATCATCAGCAATTTAAAAACATAAGAATAGCCTTACTGGGTCAGACCAAGGGTCCATCAAGCTCAGTAGCCTGTTCTCACGATGGCCAATCCAGGTCCCTAGTACCTGGCCAAAACCCAAGGAGGATCAATATTCCATGCTATCGATCCAGGACAATCAGTGGCTTCCTCCATGTCTTTCTCAATAACAGACTATGGACTTTTCCTCCAGGAACTTGTCCAAACCTTTCTTAAAACCAGCTATGCTATTTGCTTTTACCACAACCTCTGGCAACGCGTTCCAGAGCTTAACTCTTCTCTGAGTGAAAAAATATTTCCGCATATTGATTGTAAAAGAATTTCCCTGTAACGTCATCAAGTGTCCCCTAGCCTTAATAAATTTTGACGGAGTAATATGTGTCTTAGGTGACTGATGGTAAGATACTAGCAGCTTGCCTCTGTATTTGTAGGGAACTGCATGAGTGAATTCATGGGACTGATCAAAGGTCACTATGAAGCGAAAGAAGAAGGATTTCAGTCTGGAGGGGCCAGCCTTCACAGCATAATGACTCCCCACGGGCCAGACGCGAGCTGCTTCGAGAAGTCCATCAAGGCCAGGCTGGAGCCACAGAGAGTTGCAGATGGGACCATGGTCAGTAGTATCAAAAGAGGAGCTGTTGCATGTATTCTGTGGAGAAACAAACAAAACTGCAGGCAAAAATTTATTGTACCAAAATTAAAATGCAAATAAGTAAAATAAAACACCGTGTCGGGTCCCTTGATTGGTAAAAGGGTTTTATTTTACTTATTTGCATTTTAATTTTGGTACAATAAATTTTTACCTGGATCTTGTACACAGTCTGCAGTTTTGTTTGTTTCTCCTGCTTGGTTTTTTCTGCAGCAAAGTTGGACTTTCTCCTTTGTTTTGTTGCATGTATTCTGTGCCCAGATCGCCCTTACGACTATAAAATCATGTGGATACGTAACTAAAATATATACATATACAATGAAATAAGAAAGCTGCTCTCCTACAAGCCCACATCCAGAAAAAGGGAAGAGGCAATTTATGACATCACTGGGTATTTGTATTTATTAGAGCTAATGCTGTCAAAGAGTGAAATCTGGATTTAATTTACTCCTTTCTCAGCAATTGTAAGTGAGTTACATTCAAGTACTGTAGGTATTTTGCTTTCCTCAGGTAGTTTATAATTTAAGGGACAAATATTCAGCCAATGGCGGACAGCGTTCATTTGGCCACTGACAGCGTTATGTCTGGATATTCAGTGGTAGGGCCCTGTCTGGGCACTAGTACTGAATATTCAGGTTTGTGCAGCTGGCTATCCCTTATCTGATTAAGTGCAATATTCAGCACTTAACCACCTAAGTGAAAGCAGACAAAGATAGGACTGAAGCCCCGATGCTCTAAGGTCCATGTTAAAATCCCATAGGTTGCTGTAGTCCTGGTAAATTTTCCACTTTCAAAATAGAAAGTGATGCTCAAAGAACCTCGCATGCAAATGAGGTTCATGGAGGTGTACGGAAATCCCATCCGACCAATTGTTGGAGAAAGTGACTGACACATGTGCACGCTAAAAGACATAAATTTTTCGTATTACCCAGGAGGGTGAATTTTGGAGGGCTCCCTATACATTGTAAGGGGGTTATGGTGAGATGTGTACCTGGGACCCTTTATGTGAAGTTCACTGCAGTGTCCCCTAGGGTGCTGCACTACTGGGATGTCTATGGGGCCAGTGTACTAAAAATATTGACTCCTCCTACATCCCCAATGGCTTGTTCTGTGTGTTTTTCATTTGGATGTTTTTCGAAAATGATAAAAAAAAAAAAAGGCACTACTCAATTTATGGATGCACTTCACAAAACTTCCAAACTCAGACTTTTAGACATCATATTGAAAATGGCTCTCTATATCACCAGCTATGGTTTTAACAATTAATGCTAATATTCAATGATATTACAAGTGCCACTGAATTTCTGCAGATAGCCCTGCACAAGTGATTTAACTGAGCAGAAAAGTCTCTCTCTGTCTTGAATAGACTGTAAAGTATGTCAAGTAGGGACTGTCTCATACATGTTTAATGTACAACACTGTGTAGATTTGGTAGCAGTATAGAAATGATAAGTAGCACTAGTAAATCGCTTTGAATATTTTATTCATTTAATTCATTTTCAATCCTGTTCTCCCCAACGAACTCAGAACAGATTAATTTTGACACCTAAGTTTACACCTGAGGTAAAGGAAGATGATATGAACTCTGCGTCTCATCCTGCGGCCCAAACCATTAGGCCTGTATTCCATTATAGTGAACCTCTTTTATTCTGATGTCATGGGTGTTCTTAGAAAAGAGCCAAAGTAGAGTGCATAAACCTTTTTCTTCTTGTGAGGTTGAGAAACAATTGGTACATAAGAACATAAGCAGTGCCTCCGCCGGGTCAGACCATAGGTCCATCCTGCCCAGCAGTCCGCTCCCGCGGCGGCCCAAACAGTTCACGACCTGTCTAAAATCACCAGAAGGGGCCCCCATGCCTCCTTGGTTTCCTAATTGAGTCCTATCTTCCTATCAAAGTCCTAGCCCTCCGGTCTTGCCTGCACGACCTGGTTGGGTTTCTGCATTTAATTTCTGGTTAGCTTTCTCAGTATCCCACGATCCCCTTATCCCTCAGGAATCCATCCAGTCTCTGTTTGAATCCCTGTACCGTACTCTGCTTGATCACTTCCTCCGGTAGCGCATTCCAAGTGTCCACGACCCTCTGGGTGAAAAAAAACTTCCTTGCATTCGTTTTGAACCTATCTCCCTTCAGTTTCTCCGAATGCCCCCTCGTACCTGTTGTCCCCTTCAGCCTGAAGAATCTGTCCCTATCCACCCTCTCTATGCCCCTCATGATTTTGAAGGTCTCTATCATATCACCCCTGAGCCGCCTTTTTTCCAGAGAGAAGAGCCCCAGCCTATCCAACCTCTCAGCATATGGGTAGTGTTCCAGCCCTCTTACCAGTTTTGTTGCTCTCCTTTGGACTCTCTCAAGTACCTCCATGTCTTTCTTGAGGTACGGCGACCAATATTGAACGCAGTATACCAGATGCGGACGCACCATCGCTCGATACAGTGGCATGATGACTTCCCGCGTCCTTGTAGTTATGCCCCTCTTTCTGATGCCCAGCATCCTGTTGGCTTTTTTTGAGGCCGCTGCGCACTGTGCAGATGGCTTCAGTGATGCATCCACCAGCACACCCAAGTCTCTCTCAAAATTGCTTTCTCCCAACAATGCCCCCCCCCCCCAATTTGTAGTTGAACAACGGGTTCTTTTTCCCTATATGCATAACCTTGCATTTTTCCACATTAAAGCGCATTTGCCATTTGTTTGCCCAGTCTTCCAGCTTGTCTATGTCCCTTTGCAGGTCCTCACACTCCTCCCTGGAGCTAACTTTGCCGCACAGTTTGGTATCGTCTGCAAATTTTATAACCTCGCACTTTGCCTCCTTTTCCAGGTCATTGATAAATATGTTGAAGAGTAACGGCCCCAGCACCGATCCTTGTGGCACACTGCTCGTGACTCCCCGCCAGTCAGAATATTGGCCCTTTACTCCGACCCTCTGCAGTCTACCCGACAACCAGTGCTCGATCCATCTGTGCACATCCCCTCCCACCCCGTGGTTCCACAGTTTCCTAAGCAGCCTTTCATGTGGTACCTTATCAAAAGCCTTTTGAAAATCGAGGTAAATGATGTCGATGGGTTCTCCATTGTCCACCCGACTGCTTATTCCCTCAAAGAAGTACAGAAGGTTCGTTAGGCACGACCTTCCCTTACAGAATCCGTGCTGGCTTGTTCTCAGTAGGCCATTTCTCTCAATGTGCTCGCAGATGCCGTCCTTTATCATAGCTTCCACCATCTTCCCTATAATTGAAGTCAGGCTCACCGGCCTGTAGTTCCCGGGGTCACCCCTCGATCCCTTCTCGAAGATAGGTGTGACATTCGCCAATTTCCAGTCCTCTGGTACCTCTCCAGTTTTCAAGGATAGGTTACAAACATGTTGGATTGTGCCCGCTATTTCTTGTCTTAGTTCCTTCAGAACCCTTGGGTGGATCCCGTCTGGACCCGGTGATTTGCCGCATTTTAACCTGTCTATCTGTTTGAGGACATCTTCCTTACTTACCTCTATGTGCTCCAATTTTTCAGTCTGTTCCCCACGCATGAGCTCCTCTGAGTCCGGTATATTAGATGTGTCTTCTCTCGTAAAAACTGACGAGAAGAACGTGTTCAACCTCTCAGCTACCTCTTTATTCTCCTTAATCACTCCCTTCCTATCTCCATCGTCCAACGGCCCCACCTCCTCTCTCGCTGGTTGTTTCCCCTTTACGTAACTGAAGAATGCCTTGAAGTTTCTTGCTTCCCTGGCCAGCCCCTCTTCGTATTTCCCTTTTGCTTTTCTAACCTCTCGGTGGCATTCTTTTTGGCATTTCCTGTGCGCCTGGTGATTTTCCTCCGTTGGATCCTTTTTCCATCTCCGGAAGGATACTTTTTTGTCATTTATTGCCTTCTTTACTTCTGCTGAGATCCAAATCGGGTCCTTTGACCGCTTGTTTTTGCAGCCTTTCCTGAAACTGGGGACGTACGTTTTTTGTGCTTCCTGCAGGGTGTCCCTAAATAGGGTCCAGGCAGAGTCAGGTCCTGTGGTGTTGATCACATTAATCTACTGCAAATATTCTCATCCAGGTATCATACCAGGCTGTCCAATCACAGTCAGAGTTGCTAATCACCAGTTTCTTAACTGGATGCCTGGTCCTTTAAATAACAGCCCTTTTCAATACTATCACACAGGCTCCATGGGCTAGGGGAGGTGCCTTTCTCCCTCCTAGATTCAGTGTCCCATGAACATTCAGAAATGTTTCAGATTGTGAAGTCAAGAAGAAACCTAATGTTCTTAGAATAATGAGAATATCTATAACTGTAATAAGATGAAGCCTCGGAAAACACTTTTTCACAGTAAGGGTGCTGAATGCTTGGATCGGCCTTCCAGTGGAGGTGATGGAGACAAAAATGCGTGACTTCAAGAAAGCTTGGGACAAGTACATTGGATCTCTAAGGAAGAGGAGAGGATAGTAGATGGCATGGTTAGGCAGACTAGATAGGCCATATGGTCTTTAAGAACATAAGAACTGCCGCTGCTGGGTCAGACCAGTGGTCCATCATGCCCAGCAGTCTGCTCACGCGGTGGCCCTCTGGTCAAAGACCAGTGCTCTAACTGAAACTAGCCCTACCAGCGCACATTCTTGTTAAGCAGGAACTTATCTAACTTTGTCTTGAATCCCTGGAGGGTGTTTTCCCCTATAACAACCTCCAGAAGAGTGTTCCAAATTTCTACCACTCTCTGGGTGAAGAACTTCCTTGCGTTTGTACGGAATCTATCCTCTTTCAACTTTAGAGAGTACCCTCTCGTTCTCCCTACCTTGGAGAGGGTGAATAACCTGTCCTTATCTACTAAGTCTATCCCCTTCAGCACCTTTCATTTTCATTTGGTGCCCCCCCCAACTATATCTTATAATACTGCATGTGCTGTGTGTTAAAGCAGGAGGAAAATTGATTGGATCACAGTTTTCCATTTCCTCCTGTTCCTTTTCTCTATGGCTCCACCCCAGGCAGCATTACCAGGCACACTAGAACCCTTACTGGCATGGAAGTCTGAAATCTTCTTTCAGATTAACCATCAGCAATGATCTTTGACTACTGAGGCTCAATATATTAATAATAATCATCTTCCCTCCCCCCCCCCCCACCCCCGGGGTTAGGGCTTGAGAAATCAATCCAAGCAGCACTATCAGATACAAGACTCAAATTTGCCTCCTTTACCTCACTCCTGTGGCTGAATCACAGGGTTGATCTTGCTTCATCCCCATCAGCCCATCTCCATTAACAGATCCTTTTGTTCTGTGCTTATTCCTCGTTTCTTAAGACTTTCTCAAGCTGTGATTACTCCAATACAAGATTTTTTAGCATGCTTTTCATCACTATCTTGTACTGAAACTTTTCATGTCAACAAGAGAAAAGGAAGACCCATGAGATTCCAATCCCCGTTGCAAGGAGTTCATTAGACTGTGAAGCAACCAACAGAAAAACAAGTCAGTTTCCTTCCTTTACCCACCTCTGCTTCTCTTCTGGCTATAATATTAATTGGTACAAAGTGTACCATAATCTTAATAATTTAGTATCTGTCTTGTGAAAATTGAAATGAATACAATGTTCCTGTTCAAACAGATCTAACAATGAGTACAGGGAAATTGTGATTGCTTAAGCATGCACAAAGTCAAAATAAGCAGTATGGCATGCCAAGTATATTTATTGCCATTTTACATTGCCAGAGAGAAGAATCCACACTTATATCCTCCTATCTCTCCCAACAGGCATTTATGTTTGAGTCATCTCTTAGCATGGCGGCAACCAGCTGGGGACTGGAGATCTGCAACCGTTTGGATAAAACCTATCATGAGTGCTGGGAGCCTCTGAAAAGTCATTTCAATCCCAACTGGAGACCAAGCAGCAAATAACCAAAGGCAATATTCACGTCTCGGGTGTTAATGCACGCTAAAGAAGATCTCATGAAATTATGCATTGCATTCAGTCTGCCACTACAGCCATCGCAGTAATGAGAATAATGCAGTATGATGGCTACAGTGCCTAATGCCTGAATATACGTTACTAAAGAAATAACCAGTGTAATCTTAGGAGCATGTTATCATGAGCGCTTTTTTGAGTGAATCAAGCCGAGGGTCATAATGTCACAACAACGCTGCAATGCTACTGTGCTTAACTCTTGTTATTAAAACAAGATTTGACTCCTTAAACTTGTTCCGATGGTGTGTTATCTCCTGAGGGTGAAAAGGGCTATTAAATGGCTGCAAACATTCATGCGAAAGTCTTCACATCTCATGTTGGAGTTGACTGTGGTAAAGTGGTGTTCTGCTGTTTGGTTACCATATGGCTCCAGAAAAAGGAGGATGGATTGAGACATCCACGTGTTACTTCCATTGAAAGCCATGGGAATACAGCGGACAGACTAAGACATCTGGGTTTTATTTCCATTGAAAGCAATGGATGACTCAATCCATCCTCCTTTTTCTGTGGTAACCTTATTTGGACTATCATGTTCTATCACGCTGTTGGGAGAATTAAGCCCTTAATCAAGTTAGTGAAAGAATTCTGTGGGGCTGCACCGTTTTACTACCATAAAAGAGTTTAATTTCCTCTCTGTCGTTCTTTATTGGGACTATAGGTGCTTCATTCTCAGTTCTTGCATGGGTGGGATATGGTTATACCAGGCTACAATCTACTACGTCGCGACAGAGAGGGCAAGTTAGGGGGAAGGGTAGCACTATACACTAAGGATAACATCAAAACTACCAGAATTACAGATGTTAGATACACTGGGGAATCCCTCTGGGTGAATTTGGCCAGAGGAAATGAAAAATGCCTATACCTTGGTGTGATATACAGACCTCCAAGACAACAGGAAGACAAAGACCTAGAACTAATCGAGGACATAGAGAACATCACTCTAAGGGGAGACACAGTACTGTTAGGGGACTTCAACATGCCCGATGTAGATTGGAACACACTCTCCGCGACTATGTGTGGCAGCAAAAGAATTTTGAACTCCATAAAGGGTGCACGACTCAAGCAAATGGTGTTGGAGCCCACCAGGGACCAGACGATACTAGACCTGGTACTCACCAACGGAGATAGCATCTCGGATGTCTCAGTCAGAGATACACTGGCCTCCAGTGACCATAATATGGTATGGATTAACCTCAAGAAAGGTTTCTCCAAGTCAAACACAGCAACGAGGGATCTCAACTTTAGAGGCACAGACTTCAACCGTATGGGAGATTTTGTCCATCAGGAGTTACATAAACAAGCACAACCTCACAATGTGGAGGATATGTGGTCAACTCTGAAGTCCACCATACACGAAGCAACAAACCGCTACATAAGAACAATAAGAAAGCACAGGAAGAACAAAAGACCCCAATGGTTCAGTGCAGAAATTTCGAACCTTGTTAAAAAGAAAAAAGAAGCATTTATCACTTACAAACATCTAGGCAAACGAGCGGCGGAAAAAGACTATCTAGACAGATCTAAAGCTGTCAAAATAGCAGTCAGAGAGGCCAAACTCCGAATGGAAGAAGATCTAGCACGGAACATTAAGAAAGGGGATAAATCCTTCTTCAGCTATATAAGTCACAGGAAAAGAAACAAAGATGGGATAGAACGCCTGAAGAAATCGGACGGTAGCATTGTAGAATCAGATTCTGACAAGGCAGAATTACTAAACAAATACTTCTGCTCGGTCTTCACCTGTGAAGCACCGGGAGCTGGTCCACAGCTTCAGACGGGAGACAGCCAGAAAGACCCGTTTCAAGACTTCGAGTTTATGCCCAGTAACGTCTACTACGAATTATCAAGACTCAAAGTAAATAAAGCCATGGGACCGGACAACCTACATCCCAGAGTGCTCTGGGAATTGAGAGAAGTCCTGGCAGAACCATTATCTGTTCTTTTCAATCTTTCCCTACGCACAGGAAGAGTCCCCTTGGACTGGAAAACCGCCAACGTTATCCCACTCCATAAAAAGGGCTGCAGGACAGAGATGGCAAACTACAGACCAGTGAGTCTCACGTCTATAGTGTGCAAGCTCATGGAAACACTGATCAAACGAAATCTTGACATAATCCTAGACGAGGAAAACCTACATGACCCCCACCAGCACAGATTCACCCAGGGCAGATCCTGCCAATCGAACCTGATTAGTTTTTTTGACTGGGTTACTAGACAACTAGACGCCGGGGAGGCACTGGATGTAGTATATTTAGACTTCAGTAAAGCTTTTGATAGCGTCCCACACCGAAGGCTATTGAACAAGCTGAAATCGATAGGATTAGGGGACACTCTAACTACATGGGTTGAGGATTGGCTGAGTGGTAGACTTCAGAGGGTGGTGGTAAACGGTACCCCATCCAAAACGTCAAGTGTGATCAGTGGAGTGCCGCAGGGCTCGGTCTTGGGCCCGATTCTATTCAACTTATTCATAAGAGATATGACCCAAGGACTTAGAGGAAAGGTATCACTGTTCGCCGACGACGCCAAACTTTGCAACATAGTAGGTAAAAGCAGTTTGCCTGATAATATGACGCAGGATCTACTGCTGTTGGAACAGTGGTCAGCAACATGGCAACTAGGCTTCAATGCTAAAAAGTGTAAGGTAATGCACCTGGGTAAGAAAAACCCGCACAGAACTTACGTACTAAATGGTGAGACCTTGGCCAGGACCACGACGGAACGTGATCTAGGGGTGATCATTAGTGATGACATGAAGGCTGCCAAGCAAGTGGAGAAAGCTTCCTCCAGGGCAAGGCAAATGATGGGTTGTATCCGTAGAGGTTTTGTCAGCAGGAGACCTGAAGTCATGATGCCGCTGTACAGGTCCATGGTGAGGCCTCACTTGGAATATTGTGTTCAATTCTGGAGACCACACTACCGGAAGGATGTGCTGAGAATCGAGTCGGTTCAACGCATGGCCACTAGGATGGTCTTGGGGCTAAAGGATCTCACATATGAGGAAAGACTGAATAAACTGAGGCTGTACTCACTTGCGGAACGAAGAGAGAGGGGAGACATGATTGAAACGTTTAAGTACATTACGGGCCGTATCGAGTCAGAAGAAGATATCTTCTACCTCATGGGCCCCTCGACCACCAGGGAGCATCTGCTGAAAATCAGGGGAGGGAAGTTCCATGGCGACTCCAGAAAATACTTCTTCACCGAAAGAGTGGTGGATCATTGGAACAGACTCCCATTGCAGGTGATTGAGGCCAACAGCGTGTCAGATTTTAAGAGAAAATGGGATATTCACATGGGATCCCTAAGGGAGTGAAACCAGGGGGCGGGTATTTGGAATGGGCAGACTTGGTGGGCTATAGCCCTTTTCTGCTGTCTTTTTCTATGTTTTCTATATCTAAGAAAGGGATAGAAGGGCCTTGAAAGCTCATCATTGAATGATAGTTGTTGCAGCCATTGAAGGATCCACTTTCAGCCAAGATTAGAACAGCTGCTGGGCCTGTGTAGCAAAGGGCTGTTTACTATGTTTGCTGGCTAGTTGCTAAATGTATAAGTATAATGTAAAAGTTTTCAGCAGCATTATATAGATAGTGCCAGAGTGGTCTGTGAGAATTTTCAGCGGCACTAACTGCAATTTAGCTATACAGATAGCAGCTCAGTATCAATGCTGACTAAATATGAGTGGCTGCAGTCAGAGGTCTATGTACTGCATATTCAGCACCATCACTTCTGTGTGTAGCAACAGTGGATATATGTAAAGACTTTAAATACTGACTCATCTGTCTTCAGAAGTTGGTGACTAAGCATATACCTCTGTTGTCAGTGCCTTAATCCAGCCCCATGGCTGCTGCTCTGGCTCATTTCTATTCAGCTCCCCAAACCTTTTACATGTACTCACTGGTGCATAAGTACTCTAACACTGGTCATGTGGAGGAGTAGCCTAAGATCCAGGAGAACTGGGTTCAATTCCTACTGCAGCTCCTTGTGACTCTGGGCAAGTCACTTAAGAACATAAGAATAGCCTTACTAGGTCAGACCAAAGGTCCATCAAGCCCAGTAACCCATTTTGACGGTGGCCAATCCAGGTCCCTAGTGCTTGGCCAAAACCCAAGCAACTTTCCATGCTACCGATCCAGGGTAAGCAGTGGCTTCCCCCATGTCTTTCTCAATAACAGACTACGGACTCTTCCTCCAGAAAATTGTCCAAACCTTTTTTAAAACCAGTTACACCATCTGCTCTTACCACCTCTAATCCTCCCTTGCTCCAGGTACAAAATAAGTACCTATATGTAATATGTACATTGCTTTCATTGGATAACATTGTTGTGGGAGTCTAATATACTTTCTAAATTAACACGTCAGAACATACCTGCAGTTGCTTCTGGGGGTGGGTGGTTTACTTTAGTGGCATACTGTATACCTGCTCCTAAGCTGCAAGAAGCCTTTTATAAAGGAGGAGGACGAGTGATACATACTACCCAATAAATGCTGCACAAACAAATTCATAGTCTCATTACACTGAAATTGATTTTGTGCAGTTGAATTTATTTCTGTCTCAGGACAGGTTATTGCTCTGCTCACCAGTCCATACCAGAATAGACAGAAAAAGAAAGGAGAGCAGACTGTATAAAGTGAGGCTCCTTATGAATGGCTCTCAGCAGGCAAATGCCTCATGCTCCAGTAATCTGGCAAAATACTCTGTAATACTCCCTAGTGGTGATGTAATGTCCAGCATCCTTGACTGTAAACCGCCTAGAAGTCGCAAGATTGTGGCGGTATAGAAGAATAAAGTTATTATTATAATTATTATTATAATTACATTACAATTTAATGTATGGGATAGGGACTTGTATACCACCTTTTGTAGTTATACAACCACACTAAAAGCAGTTTTACATACAGGTATTTCAAGCATTTTCCCTATTCCAGTGGGCTCACAATCTAATGTACCTGGGGCAGTGTAAGATTAAGTGACTTGCCCTGGGTCAAGGGAGAAGCACAGGGTTTGAACCCACAACCTCAGGATTCTGAGGCTGTAGCTCTAACCACTACACCACACACTCCTCTTGAGTTGATATAATCATGGGCAGATGTTTCAATAGGTTTCCCCTTCAATTCACACCAACAAAGAGGTGACTCTTTTAAAACCAGAGAGTGTTTCTCAGTCCCAGAGTTCAATAAAATACAAAAAAATGTATATATGTCTGCACATGAAAATAAAGTATTCAAAAAAATCTTGTTTCCACTGGTATCACCACTTTCTTGTATTTGACACTGCTGAGTTGTTGTCCTGTCACCTGTCTAGAACCAGTAACTCCTCTGAAGATCTGGATGTTTGCTCCTATCCTATCTGTAAATAAATGAAAGGAAGCAAAACCCTAACCTCCCTGGATAAATACAGGCTAAGGTCACATATTTCTAACTAACCCCTGCCCCCCTTTTATAAAACCACACGAGGTTTTTAGCACTGGCTGGCACGCTGAATGCTCTCCTCTGCTCCGATGCTCATAGGAGCTCTATGACCGTCGGAGCCATGCATAGCATTCAGGGCACTGGCCGGCGCTGAAAACCTATTGCATGTTTTTTTAAAAAGGGGGGGGGGGGGAATAAATGTGTAGAAGAACATATAATTCTTTTATCCCTAATCTGACCCGCCCATGAAAACAAAAAAAATGTTTTTGTTATGAAATCAGCTCACAGTTTCAACACACACATTCACACAATATCTGAGCAACCTCAGCTTTATCTGCATATCCAAGTATCTTTGATTCAGAAATAATAATCTCACAGTCCCACAGATCCTGCTAGTATATCAAGAATACTAACTGGAAACAGCTCTGCGCCACAGAACTTCTTAGAATTCTAAGACAAGAGATCACTCTTAAGGCTTTAGACCTTTAGTTCTCAAAAGAACATTTAATTTTCAAAAATAGCTTCAGATTCTCCAAGCTTCACAAGACTGTATACTGGTTAATGTCTCAGCAGATTAGTATTCGAAGACAAATATAATTTTTTCTCGTACCACAGAGGAGTCCACACAAAAGAATTAAATATATATAGTTATGTGGAAGACTAAATGTCAGCACATCAAATTATCAGTTTGTATGGTCCTCAGTAATATACAGCTCAACACAGGTTTTTGTTTGGTGAGTTGTAAGCTTGAAAACCCAGAAGGGTAAATTAAGCGTAATACATCCCTGAGCCTAATTATATGAAGTGCTGTAAATGAAGTCAACACAATGTGATCCCAATCAAAAATAGACTCTACTCTGTGATATAACACAAAAAATTTTTTTTTAAAGGAAATCCTATCCCCTAGTGCAATAAAGCCCACTAGAATGCGGGTCTAATTATCAATGTCCGTGACAGTAATTCACAATGCATTAAAAAAAAAAAAAAAATCAAAAGATATTAGTTACTTATCTCTGTTTGTGATAATGTCCATGTAATGGTTGTTTCACTTCTGAAGTCCATGCTAGGTGTTCGGCTCTACAGAGCTCTGTTACGGAGACTCATGCCTCCCTTCTTCAGGAGTAGTACACTGGATGGGAGTGATTTGAATGCCAGGAGAGTAGAAGGAACTCCTGTGGTTCTCAGACAGTAAAGACTGCAGGAATGCACTCCATCACTGCAGCAGGAAAACAGCTGAATACTAAATTAAATACAAAACATTTGCTTTAAACACCAATAATATTAGACAATCTGAGTTGAATCAGTGGTTTTACACAGTGAAAGGATTAAAATTTTCTATTTCCCAGTACTTATTTTTTGGCAACAAGTCACAAAAATCCAGTTTAATTTCTGAAAAACACTTTAAAAGTTCTTATTTTTTCCTTTGAAATATAACTCCAAACTTGATTTAGAAATCTCAATAATTCATAACAATCAGCAGCTATCAGATAAGTTATTGACCTATAACTCACACAAACTCAGTTGTATCCTCCTTCACGGTCTTCTCATTACATACCTCAACTCAACAGCCCAAAAGCAGGTTTAATTTGCTGAAATTTTAAAGGGAAAGGGATTGGAATTTGATATACTGCTTGGACAAGGTGTATTAAGTGGTTTACAATCAGATACTCAAGTATTTTCCCTATCTGTCCTGGCAGGCTCACAGTCTATCTAATGTACCTGGGGCAGTGGAGGATTAAGTGACTTGCCCAAGGTCACAAGGAGCAGCTCAAACCTTTATAGGAAATAGCATATTTTTCGCTCCATAAGAGGCACCTGACCATAAGACGCACCCTAGATTTAGAGGAGGAAAGCAAGAAAAACCCCCATTCTGAACCAAATTTTCCCTGCCAGGCTCTGCACCCTGTCCCTCCTCCCTGCCAGGCTCTGTACCCTGTCCCCCTTCTGGTGATCTAGTGGTAGGCAGAGACATGGCACAGGGAAGGCAGGCCTAGTGACAGGCAGGCAGGCAGGCCTAGTGACAGGCAGGGCCCCCCACCCCCACCCCGAGGCAAGCAGGCATGCAGGGCCCCCCAATGTGCACAATCTTTCTTCTCTTCTTCACTAACCATGTGTACCACTAACCCCTTCCATTAAGTATCGCATCTCTGTGGATGAAACAGGGTTATATTGGAAGCGGATGCCAGGACGCACTTACATCCACAAAGAAGACAAAAGCATGCCAGGATTTAAAGCACACAAGAATAGACTCACTCTATTGCTTGAAGGGAATATCAATGGGTTCAGGCTGAAGCCCTTATTAATTTACCATTCTGAAAATCCACATGCATTTAAGAATGTGAACAAGCACACTTTGCCAGTTTATTATAGATCAAGTCATAATGCCTGGATGAACCAGGCTTTATTTGAGGATTGGTACAGTAATTGTTTTATTCCTCAAGTGCATGAGCACTGTTTGGAGAAAGGAATCCCCTTCAAAATTTTACTGTTGCTTGATAATGCGCCTGGACATTCACATCACATAGCTGATCTCTATCCAAATGTGAAAATGTTATTTTTGCCCCCGAACACTACACCATGGGATCTTTAAGGGAGTAAATTCAGGGGACGGATACTTGGAATGGGCAGACTTGGTGGGGATATAGCCCTTTTCTGCCACTATGTTTCTATGTTTCACTTATTCAACCGATGGACCAAGGGGCGATTGCTACTTTGAAGGCAAGCTATCTCAGAACCACTTTCGCCCAAGCCATAGCTGCTATAGATGCCGACTCTAAACTATCATTACTTGACTATTGGAAACAGTATAACATTCTTAAGTGTATAAAAAATCTTGCTACTGCTTGGGACTCAGTGATGGAAAAGTGTATGAATGGTGTGTGGAAGAAGTGTGTTAAGCGCTATGTGAATACCTTTGCTGGATTTAACAGTGAACAATAACTTGATGAGATTAGTGAAGAAATAGTGAAACTATCAAAAGACCTTTCATTGGAATGTGAAATGGACGATGTTGAGGAGTTGCTAGACTGGGAATCAGGGGAACTTACGAATGAAGAGCTGATAGAATTAGAAGAAGAAAGAGTGGCGGAAGAAAAAATAAGAGAATTAGAGAAAGACCAAGAGGATGAGGCGTCACAACGAATGTTCACCACAAAGGGATTGTCAGAAGGTTTATCTCTACTGAATAAACTCCTCATCCATTTTGAAGACATGGGCCCAAACATTGAACGATTTGCGAGGATTGAACGGAAGGCATGCAACACATTTCGTCCTTATTGTGAAATTTATGAAGAGAAAAAAAGCAAACAATTCAGACAAAGCTCACTATGTTTATGAAAAGAGCAACTCCACTCATCACCGGGTCCGCAGCCTTGCCTGATGAAGGAGATATCGACAATCCGCAGCCAAGCACCAGTGGTGCCATGACTTAAATGTACTTTACTGTACTGTATTTCTTATTTTTGTCTGTTTTTCCTCAATTGTATTGTTGTTTGACTTAGAAAGAAAGAAAATGTTGTTAACAGATTGCTTTAAGATGATTAAAATTATTAAAATATCATTACCCAGTCTAATATTCTTGCCTTAATTTAACATAGGCCGACTTACGTCCTGATCCACTTACGACCTAGCAATCGGAACCAATTGTGGTCGTAAATCGACGACTACCTGTATATATATATATATATATATATATATATATATATATATATATATATAGGTATATTTTCTGTCCCTAGTGGTTTGCAATCTTTTTTCATGTCTGGTGTAATAGAGGGTTAAATAACTTACCCGTAGTCACAAGTGGTAATCAAATTCAGTTCCCCTGGGTCTCAGTTCACTTCACTAACCATTAAGCTACTTCTCTGCTCCATGCTGATAAGTTTAGGGTTACCAGATTTTGCATCTGGAAAAGGAAGACATGTGGCCCTACCCTCTTCTGCCCCCCACCAACCCCCAGCCCCAGCAGAAGCTCATATAACTGCTCCGAATTGACTTACCCAGTCATTAGAAGCGGTATAGAAGCTTTCAATAAACATAAACATGAATTTGTAGTTAGGCACACAAGTGCTAGGCTATAAATTGGCCCATATGTTGCTTGTGGGTGAAGCATGGGTGTTCCATCTAGTAATATGCAAAACGTATAGAATATGATCAGTTGCAAGCTTTGCAAGGCGCACGCAGGTGTGCCACCTTATGCCAGCCATTGACATGGCATAATCGGTCACACCTAACTTTCTGCACACCAGATTGGATTTATGTTAGTATTCCATAATGGGTTACGTAAGCCTAGCAGCATTATAGAACTAGAGCTAAATGCACCCTTTTGTGGTATCATAATTTAGGCGCCACTCTATAGAACTGCCACCAACATTTGTGAGCATAGTCCTGGGGGGGGTAGAAGAGGTATTATGTGCTTGTTTCCAAACTCCTGAGATGTGAGAGGCCTCCGAGGCCAACCAGCCGTCCAGACATCCCAGCCGATAAAGAACACGGACAGGCTGACCAACCCTGAAAACGGGAAAAATTGAAAGCAATGAAACACTACATTTTCACCCGGCGCTTGGCTTCCTCTACAGAGATCATCAGTCTGTAGACACTGTAGACATGTCAAAGCAGCCACGGAGAAACCAATCTCAATATCAGCCCTAAAGATAGGGGGCCATGCTAATTACCGATATGCATCAAGGCGATAGCCAGCACAGCCAGCGCACAAGGACACAGCTGCAAGTGAGATTTCAGGTTTGCAAATATTTCAGGTCTCAATTAAATGTGAAAAGGCATCCTCTGAGATCATATTAGGCTTTGGCAGTAAGGTCTTTGCTATCAATTTAGTGGTCTCAGAGTAACAGTGCAGGCGTTCGTTCATTGTCTGGGCTTCCAGCCACCTTTCAAAAGGACAAAACAGTAACTAGGAAATATTTACACCCTGCACTCCCCCTCCCCCCTCCCGGCTCTTACCAAGCAAACATAAGTTATAACCTAGCTATACATTTTGGGAAAAAGCTCAGCGAGTGAGAGCAGTGGGCTTTGTGCAAATCATATCTTTTACCCAAGCATTCATTTCCTACATGGAAAAAAAACACACTAGCCACAAACCTGGGAAAAGGTGACAAAGTAATTATCCCAGGACAAGCAGGCATGATATTCTCACATGTGGGTGACGTCATCTACGGAGCCCCAGCGCGGACAGCTTTTCAAGCAAACTTGATTGAAGTTTCAAGTTTGCTACACTGCACCACGCATGTGCATGCCTTCTTGCCCACTAGAGGGCGCATCCCACCTCGTGGTCCTCAGTTCAGTTTATTCCGCGGAGCCAGAAGCCCTGTGGATATTGAGCTCTGCTATTTTGCCTTCTGTCACCGCGTCTGGTTGTTTTTTCGTCGGTCGCTGTGCTTTATTTTATCTTTTCTTTCTTTCTTGATTGTTTATAAAAAAAAAAAAAAAACAACGGAACCCGAGTTTTTCCTTCGGTCGGCTCCGGGGGCTCCCGTGAGCCGCGGCCGCGGCAGGCCTTGTTTCCAGCCTGTTCGGGTTTCATGTCCCGTCCCTTGACGGGTTTCAAAAAGTGCACCCGGTGTGAGCGGTTACTTTCCATTACAGATCCACACCGGTGGTGCTTGCTCTGCTTGGGGCCCGAGCATCCGACTGACTCTTGCGATCGGTGCTCCACCTTTCAGGCCAGAGCGCTCCGCCGACGCCGTGCCAGGATGGCGGAGCTCTTCGCGGTCCTCGCTTAAGCCTGCCTCGGGTAAGTCCTCTCTTCCTTCCTCGACTCCAGGGTCGACTAAGAAGCCATCCTCGGGCTCCTCGACGGCGGGTGGGTCGTCCTCGGCCCCGCCAAGGAATACGGCCACTAACGCCCCGAGGGAATACTTGAGACCGAGGTCGCCCTCCAGGGAGCATCCCCCGGCCTCGGACCTACCGACCATGGTAGGGATCCCGGCGTTCCAGGATCTGTTACGAGCCCTGATTGCCTCGGAGCTCTCCAGGGCCCTCGAGCAATTGCAGCAAGCCGCGACCTCGGCTGCTCCGACCTCGATGGCTCCGGCCTCGGCGGTCTCGGCCTCGACTCCCTCGGGCACTGGGGCGGCACCGACCTCGACCCCAACCTTGCCCTCGACTTCGGCCTCGGGGGCCCCGCCTGAGAGAAGCGTCCGGCCCCGTGACAAGGTGCGCAGGGTGCGTCGGATCTCCTCCTCCTCTTCCTCGAGGTCCTCCCGGGGCTCTTCACCCTCGGGCAGGCCTCGGGCGAGACGTCGTCCGAGGAAGCCCAAGCGGTCGCGAGGTTCTCCTCGGCGCCGTGATCGCTCTTCGCCTCTCGGGGGTGAGGCCTTGCGAGTCACGGAGCTTTGCCTCGACAACCCGAGGTTGCTTCGTTCTCCCGTCCGAGGGGGTTCGCGTGACTCCTCGCCGAGGAGGAGGGGGCGTGCCTCGGTCCCTCGGACTCCTGGGACTTCTCCCAGAGGGTCTTCGAGACGTGGACGGTCCCCGACCCCCTCGAGGCCATTGGATCGGGCCTCTTGGGGCTCGGGTCAGGTAGGGAGCCGCACTACTCCCATGAGGCTTCCCCCTTCTGTTCGGCGGAGAGGTCGAGAACCCCCTCGCCGCCCGCCAGACCGTCCTCCTTCACCAGTTTTGTTCAGGACATGGCATGTGCTTTGGGTCTGGACCTCATGGCGGGATCCCAATACACTAAGGAGTTCCTCGAGGAGCAGGACCTCCCCACTCCCCCGAGGGAAACCCCCAGGCTTCCTTTGAATAAGGTCCTTTTTCAGACCTTCCTTAAAAACCTGACTTCACCTCTTACAGTCACAGCGGTGCCGTCCAAGATGGAGAACAAGTATAGAACAATCCCACCTAAAGGATTCGATAAGGCCCAACTATCTCACCAGTCTTTGCTGGTCGAGTCGGCCCTGAAGAAGACACAACCCTCCAGGGTTTCTGCGGCGGTTCCGCCCGGTAGGGAGGGTCGGACCCTCGACAAGTTTGGTCGTCGCCTCTATTCGAATTCCCTCATGGCAACCAGGGTTCTCAACTATGCCTTTACATTCTCATCTTATTTAAGGGGCATGGTGAAGGACCTCCCTCAGTATAGGGAGGACCTGCCGGATTCCCGTAGGGATGGGTTTGACAAGTTCATGTCCAACCTTTCTCAATTGCGCCTGTACCTCTTCCATGCGGTGTACGACGCATTTGAACTTGTCTCGAGGGTGTCGGCTTTTGCGGTAGCGATGCGCCGGCTGGCGTGGCTGCGCACCCTCGACATGGACCCTAACCTGCAAGAGCGTCTGGCGGATCTCCCTTGCGTGGGGTCCGAACTGTTCGATGAATCCCTAGAGGCGGCGACCAAACGGTTGTCAGAGCAGGAACGCTCTTTGGCCTCCTTGGTCCGATCAAAACCTCGGGCCACGCCGCAAAAACCTTTCCGGCCACCCCCGAGGCGTTACCCTCAGAAGACGACGCCGACCTTTTCTAGGCCTCCACCTCGGCGTCCTCCTCATCAGGGGAGAGGCGGACAATCTAAGCCTCCGGCGCAAGGCGCGTCCAAGCCTGCGCCGTCCTTTTGACAGTCTGTGTGGATGGGGCAGGTTCCCCTCCGCGTTCACGCCGGAACCCCTACCCATAGGGGGTCGACTCCGGGCCTTTTATGCGGCTTGGACCGAGATAACATCCGACGCCTGGGTGCTCTGGACCGTCTCCTAGGGCTACTCTCTCAACTTCTGCGCTACGCCGCCGGAACAGCCACCCGGGGCTCGCCCATACGATCGGGCCCAGCTCCCCATCCTCCTGGAGGAGGCCAGGGCCTTGTTGAAGCTTCGGGCGGTGGAACCTGTACCCCCCGATCAGCGGGGGCGCGGGTTTTACTCCCGTTACTTTTTGGTCCCCAAAAAGACCGGGGACTTACGCCCCATTCTAGACCTCAGGAGGCTCAACAAGTTCCTGGTCCGGGAAAAGTTCCGGATGTTGTCGCTTCCGGTATTATACCCTCTCTTGGAGGAAGGGGACTGGATGTGCTCCCTGGATCTGAAGGAAGCGTATACCCATGTTCCGGTGCATCCCGCCTTCCGCAGATTCTTGCGATTCCAGGTGGGCGAGCTCCACCTGCAGTACCGGGTCCTCCCCTTTGGCCTGGCTTCGTCCCCTCGAGTCTTCACGAAGTGTATGGTGGTAGTCGCGGCAGCCCTGCGGTCTCGGGGGCTTCAGGTCTTCCCCTACCTGGACGATTGGCTGATCAAGGCCCTGACCAGGGAGGGGGTTATCTCAGCGACCCGACAGTCTATCATCTTCCTTCAACGACTGGGCTTCGAAGTGAACTTTCCCAAGTCACAGTTGTGCCCGTCCCGATCACTTCAGTTTATAGGCGCAGTGCTGGACACTGTTCGCCTCCGTTCGTTCCTCCCACCTCCTCGTTTGGAGGCCCTGATTCGGTTGGGTCGTCTCGTTTCTCAACTGCCTGTGGTGTCAGCGCGGCGCATGATGATGCTTCTGGGCCACATGGCATCAACAGTCCACGTCACTCCGTTCGCCAGACTGCACCTGAGAATTCCTCAGTGGACTTTGGCCTCTCAATGGCGCCAGGAGTGCGATCCTGTCTCTTCTCGCATAACGGTGACTCCTTCTTTGAGACGTTCGCTCCGTTGGTGGACCGACTCTTCGAATCTTTCCGGGGGTTTGCTCTTTCTCGTCCCTCCACATCGCAAAGTTCTGACCACGGACTCCTCGGAGTACGCGTGGGGGGCCCACCTCGACGGTCTGCGGACCCAGGGCCTGTGGTCGGCGGTGGACCGACGCTGTCACATCAATGTGTTGGAGCTTTGCGCCATCTTTCTGGCGGCTCGAGCATTCTGCCACCTGCTCCGCGATCAGGTAGTCCTCGTGCGAACGGACAACCAGGTGGCCATGTATTATGTGAACAAGCAAGGTGGGACGGGCTCTTGGTCCCTCTGCCGGGAAGCTCTGCGCCTGTGGGAATGGGCGATCTCCCAGAACATCTTCCTACAGGCGGTCTATATCCAGGGGGAACAGAACTGCTTGGCAGACAAACTCAGTCGGCTTCTCCAGCCGCACGAGTGGTCACTCAACTCCAGAGTCCTGCGCGAGGTCTTCGACCGCTGGGGGACTCCACAGGTGAATCTGTTTGCCTCCCCGGAGACTCGCAAACTACCCCTGTATTGTTCCCGGATGTACTCCCCGGACCGTCTAGAAGCGGACGCCTTCCTTCTCGACTGGGGAGAGAGGTTCCTTTATGCGTTTCCTCCTTTTCCCCTGATCTTGAGGACGTTGGTGGGTCTCAAATCATCCGGAGCCACTATGATTCTCATTGCGCCTCGGTGGCCTCGTCAACACTGGTTCTCCCTGCTTCTTCAACTCAGTGTCAGGGAGCCTCTGCTTCTGCCTGTGTTTCCCTCTCTGCTATCTCAGAGTCGGGGTTCGCTGTTGCATCCCAATCTTCAGTCGTTACACCTGACCGCTTGGTTCCTCTCCCCTTGACTTCGGTCCCGGTTTCTCAGTCGGTGAGGGAAGTTTTGGAAGCCTCGCGCAAGGTCTCGACCAGGCTTTGCTATTCCCAGAAATGGACCAGGTTTTCCTCCTGGTGTTCCTCGCGTCATCTGGATCCGGATTCGGTCCCGGTGTCTTCGGTACTGGACTATTTGTTACATTTGTCTAATTCCGGCCTGAAGACGACATCTGTTAGGGTACATCTCAGTGCCATTTCTGCTTTTCATCGGCACTTGGACGGACGTTCTCTTTCGCTTCATCCTCTGGTGACACGTTTCATGAAGGGCCTAATCAATGTTTGTCCCCCTCTGAAGCCTCCTCCCGTCGTTTGGGATTTGAATGTTGTCTTAGCTCAACTGATGAAACCTCCCTTTGAGCCTATCGACAAGTCTCTCCTGAAATTTCTTACTTGGAAGGTGGTATTTCTGATTGCCCTCACATCTGCTCGACGGATTAGTGAGCTGCAAGCTTTGGTTGCGGAACCGCCTTTTACTGTGTTTCATCATGACAAGGTGGTTCTCTGCACCCACCCTAAATTTTTACCTAAAGTTGTGTCTGATTTCCACCTCAATCAGTCCATTGTCCTTCCTGTGTTCTTTCCTAAGCCCCACTCCCATCCTGGCGAGACGGCGCTCCACACGCTTGACTGTAAGAGGGCGTTGGCATTTTATCTCCAACATACCAGGTCTCATCGGAATGTTCCTCAATTGTTTTTGTCCTTTGATCCTAATCGTTTAGGACACCCTGTTTCCAAGCGCACCTTGTCCAACTGGTTGGCTGCTTGTATTTCCTTTTGCTACGCTCAGGCTGGTCTTACGCTCCCGGGTCGAGTCACGGGGCATAAGGTCCGGGCGATGGCAGCTTCGGTTGCTTTCCTCCGATCTACTCCTGTGGAGGACATATGTAAAGCTGCCACTTGGTCTTCGGTTCATACGTTCACCTCACACTACTGTCTGGATGCTTTGTCCAGAAGCGATGGCCGGTTTGGCCAGTCGGTGTTACGTAATCTGTTTTCCTAAATTGCCATCCTCCCACCTGCCCTTTTTTGGTTGGCTTGGAGGTCACCCACATGTGAGAATATAATGCCTGCTTGTCCTGGGATAAAGCACAGTTACTTACCGTAACAGGTGTTATCCAGGGACAGCAGGCATATATTCTCACAACCCGCCCTCCTCCCCGGGGATGGCTTCTTTGCTAGTTATGGAACTGAGGACCACGAGGTGGGATGCGCCCTCTAGTGGGCAAGAAGGCATGCACATGCGTGGTGCAGTGTAGCAAACTTGAAACTTCAATCAAGTTTGCTTGAAAAGCTGTCCGCGCTGGGGCTCCGTAGATGACGTCACCCACATGTGAGAATATATGCCTGCTGTCCCTGGATAACACCTGTTACGGTAAGTAACTGTGCTCTTTGACCATACAGACTTTACATAGTTTATTTTCTGTCCATCTAACAACAGAGTGGCACTTAAATGGCAGCCCCAGCAGTGAAGCTGATGCCAGACAGACTTTTACGGTCTGGGTACAGTATATGGCAAGATGGATTGGGATAGGCATGAGTTAGCTTGGACCGTGACTCCAGCGGTGGGGCATTGTGGCCTAAGCAGGGCAGACTTCTATGGCCTGTGTCAGGAGCAAGAAAGCTTCTCCTTTTTTTTTACCACATTCATTTAGTCTGAGTGCAAGTCTTGCCTACCTCAGGGGAGAAGGGGAACACATCTTATAGTGGAACTTAGCAAGTAAAATGAATAATTATTGGATTGTTGGTTTAAGATTGCCTTAAAAATTAATGTGACTGTAGGGCAGGCTGGAAGAACCACACAGATCTTTATCTGCTGTCATCTACTATGTTACTCTCTGACTCATAATCAAAACATCTAGACATCCAAAACCCCCCTAAGTCGACACTTGTATGTCCTAATAACTAGGACATTGAAGTGCTGATTTTCGAAACCACCTTTCTGAATGTCCAACAGGGCTTCTAAACTGCTGTGCATTGTCACACCCCCGGTACTAGGTTGTCAGAATGGCTACCGGGCAGTGTGCAAAATAATAGTCCCGAGCGTGCCTTCTTAAGGTAGAAGGGACCTGCTGGCATTAATAGTAGGGTAATAAAACATTCCCCAAGAACAAAAGAATATCAAACCAGAAGTTCTGTATGAGAGCAAGCTTTAATCAGGCAGCACTCTGGAATTGGCAGTGCTGTCAGTGTAGGTACTGTTTCTCAAAACAGGCTTGCATACAAAATCAAAAATGAGAGGCCTTAACAAAACTCACAGGCCTCTGCCTTTCCACAGGTAAGTATCCCGGTCTGGCTTCCAGGAATAAATTCACAGTCCATAACAGAACTATAGCAATCCGGAGAAGCCAGCTTGCATAGTCTTTAAGTGTAACTTATTCAAAAGTTCCTCTATCACAGTCCAAAGTACTGCACTCGCCTTTGAAACAACAGGCTTTCCACCTCAGCTTACTAAGCCGGTGGGGGAGGGGTGCAGCTGAGTCCACACAATTAACATTTGCCAAACTGGCCCCACAAACCCAACCCAAAGATCTTCGGGGACTCACCCCACACTATCCCAAGTTAGTTTTCAAGTTCCCTGCGAGCAGTAGCAAAAAGAGAGAAGCACAACTGTTCCAAAAAGTTTCAAAAACAAAAATGCTGAGCTTCAGCAACAAGCCCAGCACTGCTCACCAATTGTCAGCAGCAATTCCAAACAGGCAAGAGAGAAAAAAAAAAAACCACTTAACTCTCGTCCATAAGTTCCTCAGCAGGTTCCATAGAAGTGTCTATATCTTCTGTAGAAGGAAGGCTGGATAATTGGCTTGCTCCAGGGAAGGTTTCTAGTTCTTCCATCTCAATCTCATTCTCCAGGTGAGAGGGAGGAGGACTGGCTCTGAAGACCTCTTCTTCCCTTGGCTCAGGAGCTACTGATTTAAGCTTCCTGGATTCTGGTATTTTAGACCTGCACAGGACACGCCCTGACCTGGATGGGGGAAAGGCAAACTGCTGGTTCTGCTGTGCTTTCTCATGAGCCCTAATTAGTTTCAGCAGCTGAGCAATTCCAGCATTAGGCTGACTTCTGGGCAGTTCCTTCCTACCGGCTATTTCAGGTTCTTTAAGGCTGTTCCTGCAATGCTCCCCCTCCCCCCTGAATTCCTGCACTAGGTCAGACTTCCTATGCTCAGCAAGTTTGGGGGCAGCACAACTACTGCACTGATCTGTTCTTTTCAGCTGCAGTCTAGTAGTTTGGGGATTCCTACCTGGGACAAGCCTAGCTCTAGGGCTGGGGTTGTTACATACCCTCACCTTTAAGGGCTGGTCGCCCTGAGATCGCAAATCTGACTCTGTATTTTCCTGCATCCTAGACAGGCTATCCATATTAATGCTTAATCGCCCTGGCCGATGCAGTACCCTGAACTGAAACGTCCGAAGGGCCAAATACCAACGGGTGAGATGGGAGTTATTATTTCTCATCGTATTTATCCACTTCAGCGCCACGTGATCAGTTACAAGAGTAAACTCGCGCTCCTGTAAATAATGTTCCAGGGTCTGCATCGACCATTTGGCGGCCAGACATTCCAGCTCAACTGTCGCGTAATTCCTCTCATTGGGATGCAGCTTGCGGCTTAAATATAATACTGGGTGTTCCACCCCCTGTACCTCCTGACTTAGAATCGCCCCTAGTCCTGTGCCTGAGGCATCAGTTTGAAGGATCAGGGGTTTGGATAAATCAATGGATCTAAGCACTGGATTTGTGCATAAGGCTTTCTTGAGGTCTTCCAGTGCCCTTCTACCTGAAGCTTCCCATCCCAGGGTATCCGGCCTATCCTTCTTCAACATATCTGTGAGTGCCGATGCCCGGGTGGCGAAGTCGGGTATAAACCGCCTATAGTACCCAATGAGCCCAAAGAACCCCCGGAGTTGCTTCTTCGTAGTGGGGAGCGGGTAGTCCCTCACACACTCTACCTTGTCTACGAGGGACTTGACCTGTCCTCTTCCCACCACATATCCTAGATATTTGACTTCCCTCTGGCCCAAGTAACATTTTTTTGGGTTGATCGTAAACCCCACTTCCCTTAAAGACTCTAATACCGCCCTTACGTGCCCTAGGTGCTGTGACTAACTCCGGGAATGAATCACAATGTCATCCAGGTAGGCCTCCGCATAGGAATGGTGTCCCCTTAGTACCTCTGTAATACCCCTTTGACAAGTAACAGCCGTGCCGTGAAGGCCAAATGGCATATGCCGGAACTGGTACAAGCCGAGGGGGGTACTGAAGGCGGTCTTGGGTCTAGCACTAGGTGACAGCGGAATCTGCCAATAGCCCTTCGTAAGGTCGATAGTGGAGAGATACTGGGCCTGCCCCAGCCAATCTAATAGATCATCCACCCGGGGCATGGGAAAAGCATCAAATTGTGATATTTCATTGAGTTTTCTGAAGTCAATACAAAATCTGGGGGTGCCGTCCGCCTTGGGCACAATAACGATGGGACTTGACCAAGGGCTTTGGGATGGCTCAATCACCCCCAGAGACAGCATTTCCTCCACCAAACTCTGTACCAACTCTTTCTTCCTTTCGGATAACCTATAAGATTTCACCCTCACTATCTTCCCTGGTGTAGTGATTATCTCGTGGGTGACCACCTCTGTGCGACCCGGTATTGGAGAGAACACATCCTGAAAATCTTGTACCAAGGTTTCCAGCTGCCTAGCTTGTCCCTCTGATAAGCTGGTCCCTATATTGACCCCCTCTGTTTGTGTCAAGTCCGCTATCTGGGGCCCTAGGTCATCGTCCTGTTTTTGCTCGGCCATTAAGGCCAAAATCTCTCTTTCCCGCCAGGGCTTCAGGAGGTTAACATGATATGTTTGAACCCTATTCCTCTCATCCCTGACCCGATAATCAACTTCATTAAGCCTTTCCACAATGGTGGCTGGGCCTTTCCACTCCGCTAGGAATTTGTGGGAATCTGAGGGTATCAAGATTAACACTCTATCTCCCACCTTCAGTTGGCGGGCCCTGGCCTTCCTGTCATAATAGAGCTTCTGTCTTTTTTTCCCCCATTCCAAATTGTTTTTACCTATCCGAGCCACTTGTGCAAGCCTTTTCCTTAACTGGGCCAAGTAGGATACAACATTGGCTTCCGCCCCCTTCTGTGACCCCCACTGGTCCCTAACGATATCTAATATACCTCGGGGAGTCCTACCGTTTAGCATCTCGAAGGGACTGACGCCAAGGAAGTCTTGTACCTTTTCCCTGGCACCAACGGAATGAAAAGGTCCCAGTCCCTTCTATCCTGTCCTGTAACCTTCTTCAACATCTGCTTGAGCGATTGGTTGAAACGCTCAACCATCCCATTGGCCTGGGGATGGTAGGCTGAAGTTTTTATATGTCGAATCCCAAACCCCTGCCAGAACTTTTCCATTTCCTTTGAAAGGAAATTGCTCCCTTGGTCCGTCAAGACCTCTTGGGGAAACCCTACTGTGCAAAACAGCCCCACTAATTCCCTCATAATAGTTGCAGAGGATGACTTCCTCAACGGAAATGCCCATGGATGCCTCGTGGCCACATCCATGATGATGAGAATAAAATTATGCCCCCGTGGAGTTCTCTCTAGCGGTCCCACCATATCCATGGCCAGCCGTGCTAGCGGCTCCTCCACCCTAGGGACAGAGACCAATGGGGCGCGTGCAGGCTAGTTGAGGGATAGTTTTTGGCAGATGGGACAGGATTGGCAAAAATTCACCACATCACTAGATATTCCCGGCCAAAAGAATCTCCTTAACACCTGAATTTCCGTGGCCTCTGCCTCTTTGTGTCCCGACAGGGGATGGTCATGAGCTGTTTGTAGAATTATTTTACGAAACCCCTGTGGGACCACCAGCTGCTCCTGTCTAACCTTAGAGTTCTGTCCTGCACTATGTCTGTACAATAACCCTTGTCTTACCCGGAACCTAACCGCACCCGGGGAAGGTATAGACACTTGCTGCCATGCCTCCTGAAGTGAGGCGTCAGCCTTTTGTTCGGCAGGGAATGTAGGAAACGCTTCCCTCACCCCTTGAGGGAGCCAGGGTATTTCCTTAGAACTGGCTACTTGCCTTAGAGCCTGACTCCTTTGGTGTTTCTGTTTCCGTTTCTGGGCTTGAGTTTGCCGGCCCTGCCTTTGAGAGTATGTCTGCACCACCTCCCCCCTGAAGGGAAAAATGTGGTCTAATTCTTCTTCCCCTACCGACGTAACAGGACCCTGGGACCGAGTACCCACCAAGCCCTGTTTAACCCATAAATATTCCCCTAGACCTTCCCAATCTCGGCCTAATATAAGGGCATAGGGAGCTTTAGGCACGATAGCGAAATCAACCTTGTATACCTTATCCCCATACAGCATAGTTGTCGGCTGGAACAGGTATCTGATGCTATCCCCATGCACGCACCGAATAATCACCGTTCTTCCTCCTTCCCTCATTTTCTCCCTCAGGAAAATATAGCTATATTGGTCTGCGGCCATCATAGATTGGTCAGTGCCAGTATCTATCAGGGCCATTATCTCTTTTCCTGCTATTGAAACTGGCACCTGATACTCCCTAGGACTGTATCTATCCAGGCCACGTGTGATTATCAAGTCTCTCTTCCCTTTACAAAAACGCCGTGTATGTCCACTTCCCCCACAGCGAAAACACCGAAGACCCCTTCCCTGTGAAGTCTTCCTAACTTTGGGCTCCCCTGAGTTTTCATAATACCGCAACAGGGCATGCGTAGCACTCCCCTCAGCCTGGGCCAAGGCTCCAGCTTTCTCCGGCCAGCCCAGGTCTAAATATGTTCCAGCCACTTCCCCTGGTGTCCAGCCCCTTTGATCCGCTGCTCCCTCGGGCTCCCAGAAACCTTGGCTTAGCTCCTGGCTAGGCGGCTTTTCGTCTATATCCAACAACAAAAAAGGGCTTAGTCCTACCGCAGATGGGCGGTCTGGGTTCAATGCCGGCTTCGTGTGTGGCTCGACCACTGGCCGCTGCAATAGCTGCGTCAAGACCCCGGCCTGGGTGCCTATCGCCTTCACCAGTTCCTCATGCTGTCGATCTTCCCACTCTTGCTTGCGATTCCATAAGTCCTGATTTGCTTTTAGAACAGCCCGCAGGTTCTCGCCTTGCTTCTGCCGCTCCTCCGCGAGGAACCCCAATAGCTGCTCCTGGTTCATCGTCCCGGAGACTGGAACAAAGCAAACACAAAAGAAAACCAAGTGTGGCACCACAGGGCAGCCCAACCAATACTGCAGTTTCCCCTCACCAGCCCTTTAGCTTAGGTACTCTTACCAACAGTACTGGTGAGTCTGCGCCTTTGGGTATTAGGCCTCCTTGGCCTCCAGTCGTTCTCTCGGCTTGGCCTCCGGTCTGCAACCCACGAACTCTGGTCCTTGCTGTCCGCCTTCTGGCTCAGGTCCTCCTGCACTCCTCAGTTTCCAGCTCAGGCCAGGTCAGGTACCTCCGGATCCGATTCCTGGTTCCTCCGCTGCACTGCTCCTGGCTGTTTGTCTGGCTGCTCCTCCAGGTACAAGAGTCCTCCTTGCAACCACCGACAAGAGAGTCCAAAAACAGTTACTGGAACCAACAAGCTCAAAAAAAAACAACTCAAAACTTTTTTTTTTCCCAAAAAGTTCACAACTGTCACCAGCAGGAGGCACTATATCCCACTCCTGATACCACTTGTCACATACCCGGTACTAGGTTGTCAGAATGGCTACCGGGCATTGTGCAAAATAATAGTCCCGAGCGTGCCTTCTTAAGGTAGAAGGGACCTGCTGGCATTAATAGTAGGGTAATAAAACATTCCCCAAGAACAAAAGAATATCAAACCAGAAGTTCTGTATGAGAGCAAGCTTTAATCAGGCAGCACTCTGGAATTGGCAGTGCTGTCAGTGTAGGTACTGTTTCTCAAAACAGGCTTGCATACAAAATCAAAAATGAGAGGCCTTAACAAAACTCACAGGCCTCTGCCTTTCCACAGGTAAGTATCCCAGTCTGGCTTCCAGGAATAAATTCACAGTCCATAACAGAACTATAGCAATCCGGAGAAGCCAGCTTGCATAGTCTTTAAGTGTAACTTATTCAAAAGTTCCTCTATCACAGTCCAAAGTACTGCACTTCCCTTTGAAACAACAGGCTTTCCACCTCAGCTTACTAAGCCGGTGGGGGAGGGGTGCAGCTGAGTCAACACAATTAATATTTGCCAAACTGGCCCCACAAACCCAACCCAAAGATCTTCGGGGACTCACCCCACACTATCCCCAGTTAGTTTTCAAGTTCCCTGCGAGCAGTAGCAAAAAGAGAGAAACACAACTGTTCCAAAAAGTTTCAAAAACAAAAACGCTGAGCTTCAGCAACAAGCCCAGCACTGCTCACCAATTGTCAGCAGCAATTCCAAACAGGCAAGAGAGAAAAAAAAAACACTTAACTCTCGTCCATAAGTTCCTCAGCAGGTTCCATAGAAGTGTCCATATCTTCTGTAGAAGGAAGGCTGAATAATTGGCTTGCGCCAGGGAAGGTTTCTAGTTCTTCCATCTCAATCTCATTCTCCAGGTGAGAGGGAGGAGGACTGGCTCTGAAGACCTCTTCTTCCCTTGGCTCAGGAGCTACTGATTTAAGCTTCCTGGATTCTGGTATTTTAGACCTGCACAGGACACGCCCTGACCTGGATGGGGGAAGGACAAACTGCTGGTTCTGCTGGGCTTTCTCATGAGCCCTAATTAGTTTCAGCAGCTGAGCAATTCCAGCATTAGGCTGACTTCTGGGCTGTTCCTTCCTACCGGCTATCTCAGGTTCTTTAAGGCTGTTCCTGCAATGCTCCCCCTCCCCCCTGAATTCCTGCACTAGGTCAGACTTCCTATGCTCAGCAAGTTTGGGGGCAGCAGAACTACTGCACTGATCTGTTCTTTTCAGCTGCAGTCTAGTAGTTTGGGGATTCCTACCTGGGACAAGCCTAGCTCTAGGGCTGGGGTTGTTACAGCATCCAGAGCTCAAAGGGGTTTGTTGGAGGCGTGTTATGGGCGGGCTTAGACCTGGAGGTCCTAGATGGAACTTAGATGCCCAGAATTAGACCTGCATCTAAGTGCCCAAACTGATCAGATGACCACTGCATGCATTAAGATATAACCTCCCCAAACACACTCCCCTAATGCTCACAGACCCCATCCCACCCCCAAATATCCCGGTTAAAGAGTACATACCTGAAGCATCTGGTATGGGAAAGTCTAGTACAGCTTCACACAGGTGTCTTAAGTAGCCTGGTGGATAAGCTAGTGAGGAGGACCTAAGCCCATAAGACACTCTAAATGTAGTGACATTTATAGTGGAAAGTGTGAGGCCACTAACACCCACCAAAATCCTATTCTACTTCCATATAGATGCCACTTATATCCATAAGGGCTATTGGGGTGGGAGACAGGTAGATATAGTGGGTTTTGGGGGAGTTTTGGAGGGATCACCCTAAATTATAAGGGCGTTTTGGTGAGATGTACATTTATGTGATGCTCACAGTAGTGCCCTCTAAGGTGCCCCGCCGCTCTGTTGGATATGTCTGTGTGGCAAGTCCATTACAATGCTGGCCTCTCCCATGTCCAAATGTCTGCATTTGGCTGCTTGGATGCATCTGTGGTGGAAAATATTGCATAAAGTTAGACATCTCGTCGGCCAAGACGTTCAAGTAGGTGATTTTCAGAAAAAAATTTGGACGTCCAAAATATTCAAAAACAGCTTTATTCTCATTGAAACATGATAGCAGATAAAGGCTAAATGGACCATCCAGCCTGCCCATCCGCAGTAACCATTATCTCTGCCTCTCTCTAAGAGATCCCATGTGCCTATCCCACGTTTTCTTGAATTCAGACACAGTCTCTGTCTCTAACACCTCTTCCGGGAGACTGTTCCACACATCTACCACCCTTTCTGTAAAAACGCATTTCCTTAAATTACTCTTGAGCCTATCACCTCTTAACTTCATCCTATGCCCTCTCATTCTAGAGCTTTCTTACAAATGAAAGAGACTCGACTCATGTGCATTTATGCCACGTAGGTATTTAAACATCTCTATCATATATCTCTTTTCCTACCTTTCCTCCAAAGTATACATATTGAGATCTTTAAGTCTGTCCCCATATGCCTTATGATGAAGACCACACACCATTTTAGTAGCTTTTCTCTGGACCGACTCCATCCTTATATATCTTTTTGAAGACATGGTCTCCAGAATTGTACACAATATTCTAAATGAGATCTCACCAGTCTCATACAGGGGCATCAATACCTCCTTTTTCCTGCTGGCCATACCTCTTCCTATGCACCCTAGCATCCTTCAAGCTTTCGCCGTCACCTTTTCAATCTGTTTGGCCACCTTAAGATCATCACATACAATCACACCCAAGCCTCGCTCTTCTGTCATGTACATAAGTTCTTCACTCCCTAAACTGTATCGTTCCTTTGGGTTTTTGCAGCCCAAATGCATGACCTTGCATTTCTTAGCATTAAGTTTTAGCTGCTAAATTTCATGCTTCGTTAAGTCTTTCTTCATGTTAGTCACACCATCCTGGGTGTCTATTCTATTGTAGCTTTTGGTATTATCCGCAAAGAGGTAAATCTTACCTGACAGCTTTTCAGAAATATCACTTATAAAAATGTTAAAAAGAACAGTCCCAAGAACTGATCCTGAGGCACACCACTGGTAACATCCCTTTCCTCAGAGTGATCTCTATTGACCACTACCCTCTGTCGTCTTCCACTTAACCAGTTCCTGACCCAGCTCATCACTTTGGGGCCCATCCCAAGGACAGTTTACTTATTAGACACCTTTGTGGAACACTGTCAAAGGCTTTACTAAAATCTAAATACACTAAGAACATAAGAACATAAGAACATAAGCAGTGCCTCCGCTGGGTCAGACCTCAGGTCCATCCTGCCCAGCAGTCCGCTCCCGCGGCGGCCCGAACAGGTCACGGCCTGTCTGAGACACCAGAAGGGGCCCCCTTGCCACCTTGGTTTCCCATTGAGTTTTTATTACTTGGTTTGTTTTCTATACCTGTGTTACATCCCAGCACCTCTCTCAGTATCCCACGATCCCCCTATCCCTCAGGAATCCGTCCAATCCTTGTTTGAATCCCTGTACCGTACTCTGCCTGATCACTTCCTCCGGTAGCGCATTCCAAGTGTCCACGACCCTTTGGGTGAAGAAAAACTTCCTTGCATTTGTTCTGAACCTATCTCCCTTCAGTTTCTCCGAGTGCCCCCTCGTGCCTGTTGACCCCTTCAGCCTGAAGAATCTGTCCCTATCCACCCTCTCTATGCCCCTCATGATCTTGAAGGTCTCTATCATATCTCCCCTGAGCCTCCTTTTTTCCAGAGAGAAGAGCTCCAGCCTATCCAACCTCTCGGCATATGGGCAGTGTTCCAGCCCTCTTACCAGTTTCGTTGCTCTCCTTTGGACTCTCTCAAGCACCGCCATGTCCTTCTTGAGGTACGGCGACCAATATTGAACGCAGTATTCCAGATGTGGACGCACCATAGCTCTATACAATGGCATGATGACTTCCCGCGTCCTGGTTGTTATGCCCCTCTTTATGATGCCCAGCATTCTGTTGGCTTTTTTCGAGGCTGCTGCGCACTGTGCAGATGGCTTCAGTGATGCATCTACCAGCACACCCAAGTCTCTCTCAAGACTGCTGTCTCCCAATAATGCCCCCCCCAATTTGTATTTGAACAGCGGGTTCTTTTTACCTATATGCATGACCTTGCATTTTTCCACGTTAAAGCGCATTTGCCATTTGTTTGCCCAGTCTTCCAGCTTGTCCAGGTCCCTTTGCAGGTCCTCACACTCCTCCCTAGACCTAACTCTGCCGCACAGTTTGGTATCGTCTGCAAATTTTATAACCTCGCACTTTGCCTCTTTTTCCAGGTCATTGATAAATATGTTGAAGAGTAACGGCCCCAGCACCGATCCCTGTGGCACACCGCTCGTGACTCCCCGCCAGTCAGAGTATTGTCCCTTTACTCCGACCCTCTGCAGTCTACCCGACAACCAGTGTTCGATCCATCTGTGCACATCCCCTCCCACCCCGTGGTTCCACAGTTTCCTGAGCAGCCTTTCATGTGGCACCTTGTCGAAAGCCTTTTGAAAATCAAGGTAAATGATGTCTATAGGTTCCCCATTGTCCACCCGACTGCTTATTCCCTCAAAGAAGTGCAGAAGGTTCGTTAAGCATGACCTTCCCTTACAGAATCCATGCTGGCTTGTTCTCAGTAGGCCATATCTCTCGATATGCTCGCAAATACCATCCTTGATCATAGCTTCCACCATCTTCCCTATAATTGAAGTCAGGCTCACCGGCCTGTAGTTTCCGGGGTCACCCCTCGATCCCTTCTTGAAGATAGGTGTGACATTTGCCAATTTCCAGTCCTCTGGTACCTCTCCAGTTTTCAAGGATAGGTTGCAAACATGCTGGATTGTGCCCGCTATTTCTTGTCTTAGTTCTTTCAGAACCCTTGGGTGGATCCCATCCGGGCCCGGCGATTTGCCGCATTTTAACCTGTCTATCTGCTTGAGGACATCCTCCTTACTTACCTCTATGTGTTCTAATTTTCCAGCCTGTTCCCCACTCATGAGCTCCTCTGAGTCTGGTATATTAGATGTGTCTTCTCTCGTGAAAACCGACGAGAAGAACGTGTTCAACCTCTCAGCTACCTCTTTATCCTCCTTGATCACTCCCTTCCTATCCCCATCGTCCAACGGCCCCACCTCCTCTCTCGCTGGTCGCTTCCCCTTTACGTAACTGAAGAATGCCTTGAAGTTTTTTGCCTCCTTGGCCAGCCCCTCTTCATATTTCCCTTTTGCTTTTCTAACCTCTCGGTGGCATTCCTTTTGGCATTTCCTGTGCTCCTGGTGATTTTCCTCCGTTGGGTCCTTTTTCCATCTCCGGAAGGACACTTTCTTGTCGTTTATTGCCCTCTTTACTTCTGTTGAGATCCAAACCGGGTCCTTTGACCGCTTGTTCTTTCCACCTTTCCTGAAACTTGGGATGTACATTCTTTGTGCTTCCTGCAGGGTGTCCCTGAATAGGGTCCAGGCGCTTCCTACAGTCTCCATCTTAAGGACGTTTTTGAGCTTCCTCCCCACCATTTCCCTCATAGCAACATAGTTCCCTTTCCTGAAGTTGAGCGCAGTTGTTGCGGTCCTCTTTACTGTGGGTGTCCCCCTTTCTAATGTGAATCGGATCGCGTTGTGGTCACTGTTGCCTAGTGGTCCTCCCACTTCTACCCCTCTCGCAGGCCCCCCTAATCCGTTTAAGATGAGGTCAAGAGTAGCACTCTCTCGTGTTGGTTCCTTGACTAGTTGCTCCATGAAGCAGTCCCTCACAGCTTCTACAAATCCTGTTTCCTTAGTGCAGTTGGAGTGACCCGTACTCCAGTCAATCCCCGGGTAGTTGAAGTCCCCCATCACTGTTACACTTCCAGTCCTGCATTCTTGTCTCAGTTCAGCTTCCAAGTCGTGTCCGATTTCCTCCGACGTACCAGGTGGGCGATAGTACAGCCCCAGTTTTATGTCTGTACCCTTGTTTCCCGGCAATTTGACCCATAGCGATTCCAGCCCCTCTGCCTTCTTTGCCATATCCATCCCGACCGAGTAGATAGAGTTCTTTATATATAGTGCTATGCCTCCCCCCTTCTTGTGGGTCCTGTCCCTCCTGTAGAGCTTGTACCCTGGCAGCGCCACATCCCATTGATTTTCCTCTGTCCACCATGTTTCTGTAATTCCAATTATATCCAGGTCCTCCCCCTTGGCTACGACCTCTAGTTCACCCATCTTGGCCATGAGGCTTCTTGCATTGGCGTATAAGCACCGCAGGTCCTGTCGTTTTTCCTCCACCTCCTTATTTACCTGGGCCGCCTCCCCTTGAATTTCGGGCAGTTCTCCTGTTCCCTGTGCTTCTGCTTTGCCCTTAGCCTTTACTCTCGCAGCTTTCGGTTTCCCCACATTTCCGCCACCCCTCTCCCCAGCTTCTCCTCTGGGTTTTCTAGCCCTACCGGTCTCCTCCTGGGCTATCATCCCTTGAGGCTCTGTTTGATCCCCCTCGCCTTGTGGCACCCCTATATTGCCCTCAGTTTTCGCCCTCGTGCCACCCAGTCCCCCTGTGTCTCTATGCCCCTTAGTCTCTTCCCAGCAAGCTCCCTTTACCTGATGTTTCCCTCGCTGTCTGATCATAAGATCCACCGGTCTCTCTACTTCCTCCTTGCAGTCAGCCCGTTCAGCATCTGTTCTGGATGCTGTTGTCCGAAGCGTCAACATCAGATCAGCTGTCGGCTTTCCCCCTCTCCTCAGTTTAAAGCCCTCTCAATCTCCTTCCTCACATTGGCTGCCAGTAGTCTAGTTCCCGCTGTGCTCAGGTGCAGGCCGTCCCGCCGGTAGAGCTTGCTCTTTCCCCAGAAGGACGTCCAGTTCCTCACAAAGTGGAAGCCCTCCTCCTGGCACCATCTCCTCAACCATGCATTCACAGCCTGGAGGTCTGCCTGCCTCTTTGCATCTGCTCTCGGTACAGGCAGGATCTCCGAGAATGCTATCCTCCGGGTACTCCGCTTCAGCTTTCGTCCCAGGACCCTGAACTGGTCAGTCAGTGTGGCCATGCTGAAGTTCCTCCGGCTCACATCATTCGTTCCGATGTGGATTATCACCGCAGTCTCCTCTGTCTCTGCTCCGTCCAGGATCCTCTCGATCCTATCAGTGACATCTCGTGTCTTGGCCCCTGGGAGACAAGTCACCAGCCGGTCCTCCCTTCCTCCAGCTACGTGACTATCTACCTCTCTCAAGATCGAGTCTCCCACCACAATAGCAGACTTCCCTTTCCTCAGCAACCTCCTCTGTCTCAGGTCTGTGTCCTCAGTGTAATGTGGTGTCTCTCCCTCGGGGTCCCGGTGGGTCACGATCTCCTCCTCTTGCGTGATTCCTCCGCTAGGTCCTTCCCCGGTGTCGCCTTGTGGATCCTGGGTCTCGTCTGCCAACATATGTCTGTGCAGCTGATGGTCCTGTTCCTCCACCTTCCTCCTATAGGCCTCCTCGATGAATCTCTCGAGGTCCCTCACCTGGTCCACCATGGGGTCAGCTCCGTCTGTGTCCTTGGTTGACCAGTTCGTCTCCTCTGTGTTTCTCAGTCCCTCCAGTCCCTCGAGTTCCTGGACCTTGACCCTCAATCTGCCGACCTCCATCCTCAGGCTTTCCAGTTCCTGACACCGACTGCATATGTACTCCCGCCTTCCCAAGGGGAGGTAGTCGTACATATTACACTCTGTGCAGTATACTGGAAAGTACCTCTGGGTTCCTGGGTCCTCCATTGCTCTCGTGAAGTGCTGGTGTGCTCCTGCTGTGGGTAAGAGAGAGAAAATAGAAAGGAGAAACGAGAAAAGAGAAAAGTGAATTACTTGGCGTTTCTGGTTCCCTCGCAAGGCTCCTTCGCAAAGGCGCTCTCGCCTACTACATCTAGCACACTCCCTCTATCCAATTCTCTGGTCACCCAGTCAAAGAAATTGATCAGCTTTGTATGACAAGACCTACCTCTAGTGAATCCATGTTGCCTCAAGTCCTGTAATCTACCATATCCTTCTTTGGATGTCTAGCAGTAAACGCACAAAGTCAGACTTAGACACACTATTGAAAATGCCCCTCCATGTTACTATCCAGTCTTGGCAGTTGGTGGGTTTTTTGTTTTGTTTTTTTTAATGCTAATGGTTGAGAACAAAAAAAAAAAATTCAGATATTCACCACCAGTATCCACTTAACTGCCTGGAAAAAGTTAGGGCAGCTTTTTCAGTGTTCAAATTTTATGTAGTTAACTGATTAGCAAACTGTATATTGCCACTAATCAGATTACTTTTGGCTCCACTTCTGCTTTCCATCTATACCACCCTGGCACCCAGTCAGATGGTATAGTGGCAGGGAGACCTGTATATGGGCAGATAGCAACAGTTCAGACATGTCTGCCTACTTGCATGGATTATTCAGTTATTGCCCTCTGCTTCTCGAGCCTTTTGTTTTATTCTTTGGGATCTTCCCCCTTTCCTGCCACTCTAGAGTGGCACTCTGTCAGCATGGAGGACTAATTTGATTGACTTGACTTGATTGGAAGGCAGCTTATACATCTCATTAATAAAATAACCTCCAATGCGAGGGGGTGCTGATAAGTTCTCAGCCCAACAAAGAAGAGAATGACGTGGATATGGTTCAATCAGTGATCTGAAACAATGTCAAAAACATAGGATTTCATTTCTGCAAATTGATACAATGCTCAGAATTTAGGAAGTTGGTTGGTTGGGCTGAGAACTTTTCAGCACCCCTTCATACGTAAAATTTAATGCTTCACTAAAGATTTGAAAAGAAACTGATTGAACACAAGAGATAGATTCTGGAGGTTTTTTGTGCCGATAATTGAACAAGTGAACACTATAAAGTATGTAGTGCCTAAAAGGCACTGCCTATGGTAAACCCTGAGGTTTTCTGTCATATTTAATCTTGTTTAATCTCCCTTGTAAAGAATTCCACTGGAAGAATATAAGTTCCTTAAAAGCTATGTATTTTAATTATTGAACATTGTTTTATTAATGGGATGTATAAGTTGTCTTCCAGTTCTCTTTAATACTGGTTGTATTCTGACTTACTAACCTGACTGATTTGACTTGACTGACTAACCTGATTGACTTTGATGACTGACTTGACTGGTTTGTCTGACTGCCTTGATTGACTGACTGACTGACTTGACTAATTTGACTGACAGAATTAACTGTCTTGACTTACCGATCTGACTTGACAAACTGACTAATTGGCTTGAATGACTTAAATGACTGACAACTGACTAGACTGACTTAATAGACTAACTTGACTAATAGACTATCTGGATTAACTAACTTGGATGACTTGACAAACTGACTGACTTGACTGTCTTGACTAACTGATTTAACTAACTGGCTTGTCTTACTTGACACACTGACTGCCTTGACTAACTTAGTGACTGCCTTGACTGACTGACTTGCATAACTGATTGACTGATTTGACTGCCTGACTTGACTAACTGATTTGACTGATTAATGACAGACTTGAATGAATTTCTGGACTATCTTGACTGGCTTACTAACTTGACTGCCTTGACTGACTGTGTTGCCTGACTGATTGACTTGACTGTCTGATTTGACTTACAGTCAAAACAGTAAGTCAGATTGACTGGACTGACTTGATGGATGAATGGCAGATTTGAATGATTGACTGTTTTGACTGCCTTAATTGACTAGACTGATTGACTTAATCAACTGACTTGATTAGCTGACTAACCTGATTGATTACTGGCTGACTTGACTAACTGACTTGATTGACTGACTGTCTTGACTGATTGAATAACTTGACTGACCTGACTGGCCTGACTAATTGACAGTCTTGACTGACTTAATTGACTGATTTGACTAGACTGACTAACTTCCTGCACTAGGATCTGAGGCTCTTTCCTTTCTAAATTCATTCAAGCAAGAATTTAAGTAAAAATTTAAGGTATTGGACTATATGCTAGTGAAAATTTGTTGCTGTAGTATTGTAGGTTGCTGTGGTATTGTAGTTGCTGTAGTATTGTAGGTTTTCACTTACTTCCTTTGTGTTATATGCCAAAATTACTCCTCATCTTTTCTCTCTCTTTTTGGATACAATATTGGGTAGGGTGGGGGCACCAGGAGACATGCTACACACTAAATAATTCTGACTTGGTACGCTGCTAGTTGGATATTTCAAAGTCAACTAACTATTAGGTACAGGAAAGAAAGATGGAGATTCTGGAATGCCCTCCACAGATTTGGATTTTATTGAAAGTTTGTGGGGAAATCTCAAACATTCATGCATATGAGGAGACCTAACTGAAAGGGTGTCCAAACTTTTTCACCTGTCCTATTCAGTGTTTTCTTATTTTGAACCTATTAAAAAATTGCAAATAAATAATTATACATTAAAATTTCTAGAAAATGTCATTTTTTATTTTGTACCAGCTTCTATTTACTTCCAAATTTATGTAAATATGCAATATGGTCAGGGGTGCCTACATTTTTGCATATGTGAGTTTGTGGGTGTGTTTGTGTGTGGGTAAGTGTGCTGTCATCATGTGACTGATCATGCAGTATTCCTGTCACATATCCACACCCTCAGGCACCTTTGTTCATTGTAAGAAACATAAATATAGGGTTACACATACATTCCCTTAAAACCTGAGTCCTCCTTGGACTCTATCTCTCTAGGTCTCCAGAGTCTTCTTGACTCTTCATTGGCCTTCCTGGTCTTTGGCTGCATCCAGTGCCATTATCGGTCCCTCCACCGGTTGCCCCCGTCCCAGCCGGTACCTCCACCAGCTTCTCAGTCCTTTGGCTAATGCTCCCTGGGTCCTTGGACTCTCCCAGCTTCTCCATTGTTCACACATGCACTGAAGGCTCTCCCAGCCCCACAGTTGTCTTCTCGCCGACACACACACCAAGGACTCCTAACTGCCCTGTTGCCTAGTTGTCTTATCTGGCACACATGCACTGAGGGCTCTCCCAGCCCTTCAGCTGTCTTTTTGTCGATGCATGCACTGAGGACTGTCGCTCAGTCATCATATCCTGCACACACACACACTGAGGGCTCTCCCAACCCCTCACCCATCTTCTCGCAGACGCACACACTGAGGACTCACCTGGATCCTTCTTTACTGGTTCTACCTCAGGTTGTCAAGCCTGAGCCACTTCCTCAACTCCAGGCTCTACTGGGTCACTGGCTACTTCTAGCTCTCTCTCTCACCACTGATCTATAGGTCCCCATGGACCCTCCCACCACTGGGCTTCTCCGCTGCACCAGTCCCCCCCTGTCAGGACTGGTCAGCCACATAGGGCCAGATCTCTCTCCCAGTTCTCTCTCTCTTTCTACCGGTGTATAGGTCCTTGCGGACCATCCCACTACTGGACTTCCATTCTCAGCTGCACCAGTCCCCCCTGTCAAGACTGGTCTGCCTGGCCACTCTACTCCACTGCACCGAGCCCTCTATCAGCATTGGTCAGCAGTGGCCTTCAGGGCTTACCAGGAGTTAGACCATAACCAGCATTCCTCCTCTCAAGGGTCACCCAGCTCGCGAAGGAGCTTCTTGCTTTCTGAGCTCTCTGTGCTGGGAGCTGCTTTTTTCAGCACCACAATCCACTCAGGGTGAGTGGACAGCTCCCAGCGGCACTAACAACTCCTGTGCAAATCAGCACTCCTCTCAGGCTCAATGAGTTCCACTGCTCGGGCTCCCTCTGCTGGCTAGTGACAGGTATTCCACCCTGTCACGTGTGTCTAAGTAGAGATTTCTCACTTATTAGAGATAGAGAAATCTCTGCTTATGAGGGGCCGCTGAAAAGTTCCCAGCCCATTCAAAAAGAGAATGATTTGGAACCATGAAACTTACAAGTTATTCCACACTATTCTTGACACTTTTTGTTTCAATGATATGAAATGAAAAGTGTCACGAAAAGTTTGGAATAACTTGTAAGTTTCATGGCTCACACCCACACCCACACCCACATCCACACAATATTAATCTATCAGATAAATCCACATAACTAAGAAGATTAAGCAGAAATGCTTCCCCCAAATGTGTAATGTAACTTTATAATACTTTCTTCCTTGGTGTTGTTCAAATCCATCTAGAGCCTATAAATTGCCACATGCATTTCTAGAGTTAGAGGGTATAGTGTGATTGGTTGCAATAATACCTATAACAAATTCTTACAGAGAGAAAAATAGCTCTAATTCTTTCCTTAGGCAAATGTGTTGCAATGCATCTAGATTTTAATGCTACATCCTCTGGGGAGGATGTTTAAACTTGACTGATTTACTTTTAGGGTTCTGGAGTTGACCTAGTTGAGCTGAAGTAGTTTCATAATTGGAAGAACTCATAATTGGAAGATTTAAAGCAGCTGGGAATTCTTCTGTGAGCTGAAGGATGAATGTTGGCAGTGTTAGATGGTAAAGAGCTCAAGAATGCTGCTTTAGGGACATTCTGGGGAATTTGTGCATCAGAAGGCAAGGCATGATAAGGTAAAGACAGGGGGATATGGAGACCTCAGAGGACATTTTTACAAGTTTCATCTAAATACATGATATCTCTATTTTAATTATTTTATTTCCAACATTGGAACTTTTGGTTTCTCTTTGTCAGAGATACAGCAGCTCCAAAATCAGACCAAACTAATTCCAAACTATCAGAAGTGATGGAGTAACCTAATAGTTAGAATAGTGGGCTGAGAACCAGGGAACCCAGTTCAATCTTACTGCAGCTCCTTGTGATTTTCAGCAAACCACTTAAACCTCCATTACTTGGGGGACCCAAATATCAATGAATAATGCATGTGCTCATTTACAGCCCACCAGGAGACTCTTGCAAATTCATCACTAGAAAAAGAAGACATGAGTATAGGGAGGAATTTCTCCAAGGGGAAGTAAATAATTTTTGTATTACTCAAGAGCTTTGGACAACAGTTGTGATTTTATAGTGTGGATCTGCAATACAGATTGGATAGTTACATAATGCCTGATTTAAGAAAATCATTACATTCACTTTTAACTTTTTGTAAAATTAATGTTTACTTTATAATATGAAGTATTAAATGTACAAAATACACATCCTTTACCCTGCTTTGCATCCTCAGTCCCCTAACACATATACATATGGGCCGGTGTTAAAAGCAGCAGTTTCCGCAGTAGAACCCAGTACAGAAGCAGAGAAGGAGCAAAAAGGAAAAGTGCAAAAAGAAGAGCATACTCCCATAATAACAGTGGAGGAAATGGATTCAGCAGTGGCTACAGGAGAAAGGCTGAGAGAAAGCCTTGATTGGTACAGCTGGAGAGAGAGTGGAGCCACAGCAGAAAGTAGCAAGCTGGAAAGCGGAGTGGAGGAGGGGAAGGCAAACGAGCGTAGGAAAAAAAAAGTGACACAAAGAGTAAAATACAGTAAAACCTTGGATAGCAAGTAATTTGGTATGCAAGTGTTTTGCATGACAAGCAAAACATTTTATTAAATATTAACTTGATAAACAAGCAACTTCTTGCAATACAAGTACATACAGTATACACACATCACACAATCACAACTGAACCGATGGTTTTCTCTCTGACGCTACAGGAGTGTAATGACTGTTCTAAATGAGTGAGGTCTTGCAGTACAAGTATATACAGTATTTTACATTAAAGTTTTTGGGGTTGTGGAATGACCCGTCTAGTTTCCTTTATTTCTTATGGGGAAATTTGCTTTGATATACGAGTGTTGTTCAACCAGCGGTCCATGGATCAGTGCCGGTCCACAGAAATTTCCTGCCGGTCCACAGGGCCAGCACGTGCATCAGGCCCAAAACAGTATTCTTCAACCGCCGGTCCACAGTGCGATCGATGCAGCGTTATCTTCGAGCCAGCTCCCTCTTCCTAACTGATTCAGTGCACAAAGCCACGGGCAGTGGCTCCTACGGGCATCCTGCGCCTGAACCAGAAGCCTTCTTTCTGACGTTACAACGTCAGAGGGAAGGCTTCCAGATGAGACAAGGGACATGCAAGGTGCAATTAGTACTATTATGGGGGTGGGGTCTGGGGTGGACATTGGATAGAAATGGGCAGAGTCTGGCCCACGACTTAGCCCAGTGTTCTTCAAATGCCAGTCCACGGACCGATGCCGGTCCACAGAATAATTTTTTTATTTCTGCGGGTCCATAGGTGTAAAAAGGTTGTAAAACACTGTTTTAGATTACAAGCATGTTTTTGGAACAAATTATGCTCGCAAACCAAGGTTTTACTGTACTTGGAACAGAGTATGGAACAAGCAGAGACTGAAAAATCACAAACTTTAATAACCAGTAAAGAACCTGAAGGAGTCCTAGAACAGCAGGCAGATGAAACCATTTTGCCCAGTAACTTGCTGAAGTTCCTAGAAGAGAAGATGGAGCCAGTTGAAACCAGCAGGAATTACAAGCACCTGAGCTCCAGTAGAGAAGAACAGCTCAGCCAATGGAGAGGCAGAGTGAAGCTCAGGGGAGGAGCTCCCAGGAACTGGTGTGTGAAGCCAAAGTGTGAATGAGAAAGGGGTGGAGCCTCACTTGAATTGTGCTCGGGAAGATCAGCCTAATGACAACGACTGAAATTCTCACTGCTCGGATTCAACACCAGAATGGCACCAGAGTCTTCAAAGCTGTCAATATCAAAGCACTTTAGCACTTTGCATTGCCTCCTTACGTGGTGTAACTTGTCTAATTACTTCTGTATTGTAAATCCAGAAATAAAAACTAGTTGACAGCATAAATTCTTTTTACTTATCGTTTTAATGCAGTGTTTCTAGCATGCCCCGACGGGACCCGTTTCGCCCAAAAGGCTTTCTCAAGGGTTCGTGGAGGAGCTCTAAATAATACAAAAATATTGTTTATATAACTAATTATTACATAGACCACAAACATCCGACAGACTGTGTTAAAATCTCCAATACCAAAATATATGTAAAAAAGGGGTTTACAATTATATATATTAAGTTTAAGAATGCACCATTATTTGATTATAGGTTTTAATTGATTGCAAACTGAAGTTTTAATCCATAGAGAATTTAAGATTGCTGAGATATATTAAATTTAATACATCACTTTAATTCAGCAGAGTTAATTAGTATTGTTATTTATTTATGTAATTGTTGAATTGATGGTGACTGTATAGCTAATAAGCTTAATCATTAATATTTCATTAACATATAGTTTCAATTAATTTATAAGATATATTTCATATGCTTTGTATAAAGTAAATTTACAGTATTCAATTTAATTGTTTTTTACATATATTTTGGTATTGGAGGTGAATAGGGTCCCCACTGGCTCCATTTTGTAAGGACAGGATGATCCAGTGTTGTACTATACCTGCTCTCTTTGGGGGATCAGAGAAGTAGGAAAAGGGCTGGATCAAACTATTATAATAAATGAAGCCACAGCCTCCAAAGTGGCACACAGCCTCCAAAGTGCCACTGTCCCCCAGTTTGTCCAACTCAGAAATAAGGACTAACAATTGGCTGACTGTGTGATTTCTGATCTCCAAGCAACCTCTGTAATAAAGGACAATCAATTACACAAACTGCTCTGCTGTGACGACATCATCACATCTAGTCCCCATAGTAACCTTTAAAAAATACATATGCGCATAGACTGGATATACAAAAGGGGCTGAATTAACATAAATTTAAAACTTCTGAGCAATAAAGACAATTGGGGGAGAGTGTGGCACAGTGGTTAAAGCTACAGCCTCAACACCCTGAGGTTGTAGGTTAAAATCCATGCTGGTCTTTGTGACCCTACACAAATCTTACTCATCTTGTGGGCAGTGCTTTTCTCACAAAACCTTTCCAATTTTCTATTTTTGAAACCCATTTTCTAGACATAGAAACATGATGGCAGATAAAGTCCAAATGGCTCATCCAGACTGCCCATTCGAAGTAACCATTATCTCTTCCTCTCTCTAAGAGATCCCACGCACCTATCCCACGCCTTCTAGAATTCAGAGACATTTTCTCCATCACCTTTACCGGGAGACTGTTCCACACATCTACCACCCTTTCTGTAAAAAAGTATTTCCTTACTGGAAATACATATATTTTTTTAAAGAGTTATTGAATTATGGATGTGAAAGATGTGCAAAATGGAGATTAACCATGGTCTAAATATTTCCAGTTTATTTAATTTTCTATACTGTTCTCCCAGAGAAATCAGAATAGTGTACAGATTCTATGCTGTTCATCTGCAGTGCATCTAAATTTCAAGGCATGTTAGAGGCGTGGTTTAGGTGGGACCAGGAGAGGCTTATGATTTGCACATTTTTCAGCAATTGAATATTTTAGAATACATCCAGGGCACAATTTGGACATTTCAGGCTAGATCTGTTTTAACAACGAATAAGTGCCAAAAAGGTACCCAAACTGACCAGATAACCACTGGGGGGATGTAAGCATGACCCCCACCACCACACACTCTCCCAGTGGTCACTGACCTCCTCCCACTCCCCACTCCCCAAAGATGTGAATGAAATGTGCATACCTGCCTGTATGACCGATTCAGATCTTATGGTCAATCCTAATAAAGCAACAAGCAGGTTTCTGGAGTAGCCTGGTGACCTATAGCTTAAGGAATGAGGTGCATAGTCCACTCTAACTACTACATTTATAGTAGAATATGTGAGTCTTCCGAACACCATTCTAATCCCACTGTGCCTTCATATATGTGACACCTGCAGGCATAAGGACTATTGATGTGCTGTACAGTTGGATCGAGTAGGTTTTGGGTGGGTTTTGGAGAGTACACCATACACTATCAGGGACCTTTTTATATGAAGTTCACTGCAGTGCCTCCTAGGGTACCCCACTGCTCTGCTTGGATGTATGTGTGGCCAGTCTACTAGAAATGCTGGCCCCTTCCACATCCCAATGGCTCATTTTGTGCACATTTCTTTTGGATGTGGGTTGTTGTTTTTTTGTTTTTTTTTAATGGTTCAAAAAGATAGATGTACTGTACACAACACATCCATTTTTGAAAAAAAAAACCCAAGATAGATGCTTTGCAGTGTTAAAAATAGGCTTGTTTGGTACTGGCTTTTAGTGCATGTTCTGCAAAATATCTATGAGGGGCCGCTGAAAACTTCTCAGCCCAATCAACCAAGTTTGGGCAGTCTCCAGTGAGGGCTATACACATAGTCCAGCAATTTTCCACTTTTTTTGTTCTGTATTTTTCCAATGAAATGAAAAAAGTGGAAAAATCACTGGACTAAGTGTATAGCCCTCGATGGAGACTGCCCCAACTTTGTTGATTGGGCTGAGAACTTTTCAGTGGCCCCTCGTAAGCTTGGATTTAGACGTCATATCGAAAATGCCCCTCTAAATCTCACTTTTACCTAGTTAATGCTGGATTTGAAATGACTAAGAACATAGATATTAGGGTAGATAATTGCAGTCAATAAAATGTTTTGTTTCTCACCAGTGTCATCCTTCTTTATAACTTTTCTTTTACAGTTCTGTCTTTTCCTCTTTTAAAATTCTGCATCAAATACTTTAATGCTTTGTTTTCCTTATTTTTGTCCCCATTTGCTTTTCTTCATTTTTCTCATATCTATGATCTTAGCTATTTCATATTCAACTTGTGAATCATTCCAGTCTGTCCAGATTACTTTCTGATGCAACAGCATTGAAAAAGCAGGACAGGAGGTCCAGAGCAGAATCACTGAACACTGTTAAGGAGTACTCCTTGTGGAATTCTATGCAAAAAAATTGAAAATTCTGCACAAACCTTTTGAAATTTCTACGCACATTTCCAAATTCTGCAAAGTTTGTTTGTGGTGTTTTGTTTAGAATTCATGGTATTATCCTGAAATTCCTTCCTGCTTTTTTCTTTCTCAGGTTCCAGCCTCCTCTGTTTCTCTTCTCACTCCAACTGCAGTTCTCTCTCCCTCTAAATTCCACCCCTCTCATTTGCACCCTGAATCCCCTCCCTGGCCCCCATAGTATGGTATCTCTCTCTTCCGCTCTCCACTGGCAAAGAATCTCTTCTTTTCTTCCCACCCATTTTCTGGTCTGGGTCACACTCTCTTCCTCTCTTTACCATTCCCCAGAATCCATGTCCCCTGACCCCACTACCTCTCTTGCTCATATCTCTTCCTCCCTTCTGGTCTGCGTCACTCCCTCCCTCTTTCTCTCCCCCCCCCTCCCACTTGTGGGTTTGTCATCCATCTCTCCTCCCCTTCACTCTGCAGGTCTAGCATCTATGTCCCCCCTCTTCCTCCCCCAATTACAGTCCACTATCCATATCCCTTCCCCTTCCACCCTCACCCTGTGGGTCCAGCATCCATATCCCTATCCCCTTCCCCTTCTGCGGGTCTGCCCACTCTCACTCTCCAACTACCCCCCATGGCATCTCCCTGCCGTTGTACTCCTCCCTCCACCATACATGTCTGCCTTCTAATCAATCCCCTCCCTGTGTGGAACCAGTATCTCTTACCCATGAACCCTCCCAAAGAAGTAGCAGTGGTTGGATAGCAAAAGCAGCACTGTGAACAGGGTGCTTGCAGCCAGCTCCACCCGGGCCTTTCCTCTGCCATGACCAGGAAGTGATGTCAGGGGGAGAGAGCGCTGAGGCCGGGTTAATTCTTTAATCATTTTACATCTTACAACAAGTGTATTAGACAATATCATTTAAACTTATACAATATCACTTGATTAACTTTCATATACAACTTAAGTTATAATATTTAACCCCCCCATCCCCACTATTTCAAATGTGATTACATATATCTCATAACATATTATATAATCTTTTCTGTTTGCCTAAACGTTTAATAACAGATCCAAAATCCCTCCCCCCTCCCTCACTTTACAATTGTACCAATATGGGAAAAATGATATTCACTCATCACAAAATTCCATTAATGGACCCCAAACCTCCTGAAATTTATTAAAATTTCCTTTTTGTGTGGCTAAAGTTCTTTCCATTTTAAATATATGACACAAAAACTTCCACCAGAAACTGTAATTAAGTCTGCTCCAATTTTTCCAATTAAATGTAATTTGTTGAATGGCTACTCCTATCATAATAAGTAATAACATTATTATTTGAAGAAATTTGACTTTTTTTCCTCATTGACATTCCAAATAATATAGTATCATATGATAAAGCCACAGGATTTTCTAGTAAACAGTTTATTTGGCCCCATATCGATTTCCAAAAAGCCAAAATGAATGGACAATAGAATAATAAATGATCTAGAGTCCCCGCCTCGAGATGATAATGCCAACATCTATTAGACTTAGAGCTATCTAATTTTTGTAAACGAACAGGGGTCCAGAATGCTCTATGTAACAGAAAAAAACAAGTTTGTCTCATAGATGCTGACATTGTACATCTCATCCTCCAAGACCAAAGTTGTGGCCATTGAGATGCAGTAATTTGATGCTTTATCTAAATGCTCCAAATGTCTCTCAGACCAGTTTTTGGTTTTTTATTCATAAATCCAGATATCAATTTATACCATTGTGTGGCCTGGTGTCCCAGGAAGTCTACCTGAAAGCATAAGAATTCCAAACTATATTGATTATTAAGATTTTTCCTGAATAGCCTGCTTCAGTTGCAATCATCTATAACTTTGTGATTTATCAAGACCGAATTTATGTTGCAACTGTGGAAAATCAAGCAGTTTACCATTAGATATAACTTCATCTAGAATCCGTATACTGGCCATCATCCAATGCTTCCAGATGACTTAAACTATATGGCTCAACTTCAAGATTCAAATTGGCGGAGTTAGATTTGTTGATTTATGTATTGGATTAGATGTTAAATTGTTCACCACTCTTAAGGTTTTTCATGTATCAACTAATACTGTATTCTGTTTACTTTATATAACCTAGGCATCTTGATACTAAGAACATGGTTTAATCTCAGAGGAAAAATGAGTCGCCATTCCAACCAGAACCAGTCTGGAATATTTTCGATGGGTTCTGGGAGGACCCTATACATACCTTGGCGCATAATATAGGCTTGATGGTACCTATAAAAATTTGGAAAATTTACCCCTCCCTCTATAATTGTCTTTTGTAAAGACACTAAAGCAATTCTATCAATTTTACCCAGCCAAATAAATTTTGTTAAAATATTATTTAACTTTTTGTAAAAAGACCCCTGAAAAAACACTGGAATCATATCCATTTGATAATAAACCACAGGCAAGATCATCATTTTAATAGTTTGGACTCTCCCCCACCAAGAAAGATGTAAAGGATTCCATTGCTCACACATTTCTGTGACCTTCTGTAATAAAGATTTTTCATTTACTTTCATTGTGTCCTCCAGTGTGTTTTTAATCCAAATACCTAAATATTTTATTCCATCTTCTTTCCATAGAAAGGGGAATGAATCAAATAAACCTTTTGTACAGTGCACATTAAGTGGAAGAGCTTCTGATTTACTCCAATTAATCTTATATCCTGAAAATTTTCCAAATTTATCTATTAGTTCAAGTAAACATGGAATGGTTGTCTCAGGATTTCTCAAATGTAGCAGTATATCATCCGCATAGGCAGATACCTTATATTCCCGTTCTGAAGAAGGAATACCCTGTATCCCCTTTTCTTGCTGAATAGCCAATAACAAGGGTTCTAATACAATATCAAAAAGCAAAGGAGACAAGGGACATCCCTGTCTAACTCCTCTCTGCAAACTAAAACGTTCTGAGAAATTATTATTAATATATAATCTAGCATTCGGGGAGCTATACAAGGAATGAATCATTTGTATAAATCCTGAACCTATACCAAACCACTCCAATACTTGATACATGAAGGTCCATTCAACACGATCAAAGGCTTTCTCTGCATCCAAGGATACAGAAAATGCCGAATTTTTCATGGCTTTTGTTAAATGTAACATTTGAAAAGCCAATCTAGTGTTATTAGAAGAATGTCTCTGAGCAACAAATCCTGTTTGATGCATACCAATAATATGAGGGAGAGCCTTGGCTATGCGTAACGCCAATGTTTTAGCTAATAGTTTCTCATCAACTTTTATTAAAGAAATAGGCCTGTAATTTGAAACCAACGTGGGATCTTTATTTGGCTTTGGTAAAACTATAATTAATGATTCTGCTTAGTGCCTGTAATGCAACCTTTATTGAGTTGAACCTGATATAAATTTAACAAATCTGGTAAAAGGGTATTTTGAAATTCTGTATAAAACTCTACTGTAAAACCATCACCACCTAGAGTGGATCCAACTCTAAGGGACTTCAATGCCATTTGTAATTCATTTAATGATATAAGCTTATCTAAACTTCTTTTTATATGTTCAGGAATTTTGGGCCCTTCTAATAATTTCAAAAACTCTAAACCATCTCTTTCTTTATCTGAATAAGGCTCAGAAGAATAAAAAGTATTATAAAATTTTAAAAATTGTTCCAAAATAGGACTAATTTGAGAGTGAATATTTCCTTTCTCATCTTTAATTGCAATTATTTTTGTCTTTTTTTTTTTTCTTTTTCTTTAAAATAATTCGCCAGTAATCTTCTGGCCTTATTTGAATTTCAATAATACAGATCTTGCTGAGAAAATAAATCTTTCCTAGCCAATCTAGAAGAAATCTCATTGTACTTACATTTAACTTTTAAAAGAACTTGTAATGTAGAGTGCTCTCATTTTCCAACCAGTTTTGATTCTAAAATCTTAATCTCCTTTTCAAGATTAGAATATTGTATTTTAACCTGCTTCTTAATATATGCTGATATTAAAGATACTGCTTGCTGCCAGCGATCATCTGAAGAGGTATGTGGGTGGGTGGAAAGGGAAAAGGTGCCAATGCCTTTGCAAAGACAGTTCCTGGGATGGTTTACACCCTTTGCCCCTCTCCTTGCTACACTACTGCATAGGGAGGAGAGTGAGGACAGAGGAAATCTGGTATATAGCCTAGTACAAGAAGCAGGTGAGAGGGAAGAGATTAGAGAGGGGCAAAATTCATGGGAAGGAACAAGAAGGGTAGGTTGAGCTGGGGGTAACAGAGAAGATGCAGCACAGAAGGAAGAAATAGGAGGACAGAGGGGATATAATAGATGGGAAATAGTATAGGGGAGAATGAAAAGGGTAGAGGGGTATGATAGGGGTACAGCTTTGGGGAGGAGAGTGAGAAGAAAAGAATGGAGCTGAGAAAGGGAACAAAGTATAGAAGAAGAGAAGAGTTTATCTTTTGTTTAGTAATTCACATTAAACTGATTTCACTGTTTATTGAAGTCTCATGTAAACTGAATCGAGCCCCTACTTCAGGAACAAACTTGAAGGGCTGAACTTAGGCCCAAAGTGGTGAACTGGGTTAGAACTGGCTGTCGGACAGACGCCAGAGGGTGATGGTTAATGGAAGTCGCTCGAAGGAAGGAAAGGTGAGTAGTGGAGTCCCTCAGGGTTCGGTGCTGGGGCCAATCCTGTTAAATATGTTTGTGAGTGACATTGCTGAAGGGTTAGAAGGAAAAGTGTGCCTTTTTGCAGATGATACCAAGATTTGTAACAGAGTAGACGCCGAAGAGGGAGTGGAAAATATGAAAAAGGATCTGCAAAAGTTAGATAAATGGTCTAATGCCAGGCAACTAAAATTCAATGCAAAGAAATGCAGAGTAATGCATTTGGGGATTAATAATCAGAAGGAACCATATATGCTGGGAGGAGAGAAGTTGATATGCACGGACGGGCAGAGGGACCTTGGGATGATAGTGTCCGAAGATCTAAAGGCGAAAAAACAGTGTGACAAGGCAGTGGCTGCTGCCAGAAGGATGCTGGGCTGTATAAAGAGAGGCGTAGCCAGTAGAAGGAAGAACATGTTGATGCCCCTGTACAGGTCATCAGTAAGGCCCCACTTGGAGTATTGTGTTCAGTTTTGGAGACCGTATCTGGCGAAGGATGTAAGAAGACTTGAGGCGGTCCAGAGGAGGGTGACAAAAATGATAGGAGGCTTGCACCAGAAGATGTATGAGGAGAGACTGGAAGCCCTAAATATGTATACCCTAGAGGAAAGGAGAGACAGGGGAGATATGATTCAGACGTTCAAATACTTGAAGGGTATTAACGTAGAATAAAATATTTTCCAGAGAAAGGAAAATGGTAAAACCAGAGGACATAATTTGAGGTTGAGGGGTGGTAGATTCAGAGGCAATGTTAAGAAATTCTACTTTACGGAGAGGGTGGTGGATGCCTGCAATGCACTCCCGAGAAAGGTGGTGGAGAGTAAAACTGTGACTGAGTTCAAAGAAGCGTGGGATGAACACAGAGGATCTAGAATCAGAAAATAATCTATAATAATAAAATGCTAAGCGCACATGCACACTCTTGCTGCGTGTTCCCTGAGATCTGATCTGTTGGGATGTGGCCACAAGAGTGCGCATGCGCGCCAGACAAGCCTCCCTGCTCTCCACCTTGCGCCGCTGTTGTGGGTCCTCACATGAGACGCACCTGCGTCGGGAAAGGATTCCGACAAAGGCAGCGATCATGAGGGGAGCCATCATGGCACCTTCAAAATTAAAAATAAACTTTGGCCAGAAACGGCCACAGAGCGGAGCGGCGGCTGCCGGGAGGAGGGCTTCGAGGCTAGACGACTGTCGGCAATTTGCTTTTCGTCGTTTCCTGTTGGAGCTCTCAATGATTGCTCGCCTCCGACCAATCCCAGCATCCTCTGCTGGGGGATGGGGCAGCCGGACTTCAAGGAGCTGGAAGACGGTGAGGGCCTCTTCACCAGCATTGTTTCTACCATGGAGGTGAGGCTGCCCGGTTCCCTCCCTTGATGTCAGGGTGGTGAAGTAAGACCTTTTAAAACTGGAACCAATTCAAAACACTGGACTGGGAAACCTTCAATAAACTCTACAACAAATATTCTAACTCCTTCTGCAAACTAGACACCTGCCCTCCAAACATCATGAAAACTGCGCCCATCCACTTCAAAGCCAACATGCTAACCTGGGTGAACTTCCTACTTTCCTCAGGATACTTCCCTCCAGACCAAGGCCATATTTTGTTAACCCCAATCATAAAAAACACAAAAGAACCCCCAAATCCCCTTCTAATTACAGACCAATCGCTAGCATCCCTCTTTTCACCAAGATAGCTGAAGGGGTGGTAAAAGCTGATCTCACCGCTTATCTGGATAAATTCAACATACTAAGTAACAATCAATCGGGCTTTCGAACAGACCACAGCACCGAAACCATCATAGCAGCTTTAATTGACCACTTGCACACCCTCTTCAGCCTGGGCTCCAGCGCCTTGATCCTTCAACTCGACTTGAGCAGTGCGTTCGACCTAGTAGACCACAACATTCTCCTTGAATGCCTGACCCACATAGGCATCTCCGACCAGGTCCTCAATTGGTTTCGCGGATTCCTACAAAACAGATCCTACAGAGTACTTAAAAACGACTCTTCCTCACCTAGCTGGGTTAACTCCTGCGGGGTGCCGCAGGGCTCCCCCCTGTCCCCCACACTATTTAATATCTACCTCGCCTCCCTGGGTAACCTCCTTCATAACCTCAAACTCAAATTCTTCATCTACGGAGATGACATCACAATAGTCATCCCACTCTCCACTTTTTCCCCAGAACTTCTAGCCTACATCACAAGCATACTCAATCAGATAGAACTCTGGATGCTATCCTACAGATTAAAACTAAACCCGGACAAAACAAAATTCTTCCTAGCCTCCCCCAATGAAAAAATCAAAGACTCCACAATCCAGGTGAAAGGTCTGGTCTTCCCCCTCGAACAAACATTAAAAATACTGGGAGTCACTCTAGACAAACATCTATCGCTAGAAAATTACACTGATCTCACTGTCAAGAAATGCTTCTCGGTGCTCTAGAAACTGTGCACCATAAAAAAATACTTTGACGACTCCTCTTTCCGCCTTTTGGTACAGTCCTCCGTGCTCAGTGTACTAGACTATTGCAATGTCATTTATTTGAGCTCCACAAAGAAAACCATGAGGAGACTAAAATTGATCCAGAACACTGCCGTCCGCCTCATATTCGGCCTGAACAAATGGGACCACATCACGCCTTTCTACCACCAACTGCATTGGCTCCCTTTCGAATCCAGAGTCCTATTCAAATTCGCCTGCTTCTGGTCCAAAACAGTTTTTGGCCTATTACCAAGTTACCTCAATCACCATTTCGCTCTGAATCTCACCAACAAGAAATCCCACAGAATCCAGCTGTTCGTCTTCCCATCCCTAAAATTATGTCACTTCAATAGATTTCTCAACAAAACCTTTGCTTACCAGGCAGCTAAGCTGAACCCTTGGCTTGCCCAAATGATACTCGAGGCCCCATCTTACCTTAGTTTTAGAAAACTTCTCAAAACGCATCTCTTCCGCGAACAGGGCTCTTAATCCCCCTTGCCCCCGGCTTCTCCCCTATCCCACTCTCCCCCTTCCTTCTGCTCCCTCTCCTTCCCCCCCCCTCTCCACACTTGGTCTCACTTACCACTTACCACACTTGGTCTCACTTACTCACTCGTTATCGCTTACCAACCCTACCTTCTGTCTTACCATTACCTCTGCTAAATCTCAGTTATAGAGTTCCCCACGCCCCCCTCTTCATTGCCTGTAATTTTTTGTTAAAATTCTGTAATTTTGTAATTTTGTTAAAATTTTGTAAATCCGTGTGTCACCGCAGACCTTAATTAATGAATGTGAACCGCCTAGAACTTTTTGGGTATGGCGGTATACAAGAATAAAATTATTATTATTATTATTATTTTTAAAGCTGCAGCTGCTGTCACTAGGGAGTCACGCGCGGGATCTGGCCGGCGCGTATTCCCGGCGGTCACAGCTGTCTGGCCGGCCAGCCACCCACCTGGGGACCGCGTCTGTCCGCTCCTCGCGGAAGAGGGGGTCGCAGGTTTCATAGGGAGCGGGCCCCTGCCTCCGGTCGAGGTGGTAATTATCCATCCAGAAGTACTGAATGTTTCAATTGTGGGGACCTTGGTCACTGGCTTAATCAATGCCCACACCCCAGACCCCCCGCATTGCCAGTTCAGTCTGCCCCATCCATGGTGCCTTCCCCTCCCTCCACTGTGAGACCATCTGCCACTCCTCCTCGTTTTCCCATCTCTTGACCCAACCCCATAACTTCCCAATGAAGGGACCTGGAGGTTTATACCCCAGCATTCACTTTGGTCTCTGCTTCTGCCAAGGATTCCCCCTTGATATCTCTTATTGTCCAGGGGAGTCCAGTGCCTTTCCCTGTAGATTCGGGTGCCACTTGTAGCACCATCAGTGAGGATTACTATCAGGGTCCGCGCATGAATGCTGAACCTTCCATGGGAATTAATGGGGTTTTGACTACACCCCTGTCTGTAGCCCATCCAGATACAGGTTTCACTCTATTCCAGCACTCCTTTCTTATTATTCCCCATTGTCCTGTCAGCCTTCTTGGTCGTGATCTTTTCCTCCGTCATTCCCATTCACCCTCCATCCACCCTTTAGGCTCTATTTCATGCACCCCCTATCGTGCTTCTCTGAAATCACTCACTCCCGTTTTCATTAAGCAGTACCCAATCTCCCGGGAAAAGGAGAGAGTCATGATTCCACTGTTTGCTTCTTTTCTTTCCTCCAGTATTATTAAAACCATCTCTTCCTACAATACACTCATCAATCCTGTTGTCAAAATTGATGGCACCCCCCGTTTCATCCGAGACCTTAGGGCTGTTAATGCTTTGGTAATTCCCATTGCACCCATTGACCCTGATGTTCCTTCCCTCCTCTCTTCCATTCCACCTGCAGCCAATGTTTAGAGCCCTGGCTGCATGTGCTATGGTGGTAGAGATGGCTACTCTTCTGACCCTTGGTCACCCCACTACCCTTCACACTTCTCACGATGTCCAAGCCCTCCTTTGCAACATTCATACCCAGCATATGTCTGCTCAGCGCCTTAGTGGTTATGAGGTTATCCTTCTTTCTAATCCTAATCTCACCATCAGATATTCTGCCCCGACTTACGGCCCCACCCTCCTTTTAAATGGGTTTCTGGGTCTCAAGGGTGAACAGGATTCCCTTCCTCTCTTTTTTCTCAGCTTCAGTCCTTTGTTACCCCCTCTGAACCTGATGCCTGGCATCTGGCAGGTGCCCAAAGCTGCCCTTCGGATGGACTTTGGTGCAAAGAGGGGAAACCCTGTATACCTCCCTTATTCATTGCCCAATATCATGGCATTGGTCACCGCAGTGCTCGCTCAACATTTCAACTTCTTGCCAGTGATTTTTTTTCATTCTTGACCTTCGCTCCCTGATACAGACATATATAGCTCGACACCTTACTTACCCCACTTCTCCTTTTACACACTTACAGATTGACTTTACTCATATTCCTCATGCCACCGGGACTCGCCAGGATTACGCCCTTGTTATTGTTGACATGTTCTCCCGATGGCCTGAAGTTTTTTCCCACTACAAATGAAATTGCTCAGACTGTGTGGTGAACATTTTACTTCGCAAAATCATCCTTAGGTGGGGATGTCCCACACACATCAACTCAGATAATGGTCCTGCTTTCACTGCCAGAGTATGCAAAGATTTAGCTATCACACTCCACATTGAGTGGAAATTTCATCTCCCATATCACCCACAGAGTTCCGGTATTGTCGAACGCATGAACAGGACTATTAAAGACAAAATCAGGAAAGCCACAGCTGGCACGTTTGTGAATTGGAAAAAAATTCCTTCCTGTTGTTTTAGCTGAAATTAGGATGTTGCCAATTTAAAATGTTTTTTTCTTTTTCTTAGCAGCAGTTCGGATATATACATAGCCATCCCAGACCAGTTTTGGCACAAAGATATTTCTAATGTATTCCAAGGATCCTCTTTATCACTGCAGAGATAAAGACGCTCCAAAGAGCCATTAGCTTTATGCCTTTTCTGAATATGAGATGGTTATGATATGCATTATTTGTACTACTCAAGTGTTCATCTTTGCTGTGTTTTTCTATAAGAATGTGTTTATTTGCAGAGTTAAATTCAGCTCTGAACACTTGACCAATGGAAGAATAGTTTCACGCCTAAAACTTTGTGTTTTATGTTTTGTCTGTGCCATGTGGTCTGTGTTTTGTTTTAGTTTAGGATACATAACATTTCTAGAGCTCTTTTCCCACTTTTTACTAGCCTAATTGCGCAATGTTCTTTTTACTTATAGCTTTCATATTCTAAATGTAGCTTAGTTAGGGGTTATGTTTAAGAAAAGGTTATACAGTGTTTATACTATGGTGCTCACTAGATATGAACCATTCAGTATACATTTCCGAATACATTCAGTACATAATTATGGTCTCTCTGAAGTGCCATAATAGTTATATGCAGCACACAAAAACATATCTTTTTGAATGTCCGATTAAGAACCTTAAGTAACTGAATATTGTCTCTCTTTTGCCATAAACTAAACTATACCAAGTAAATGCATTAATATTGTCACATGTTGCCACATTCAGTACAGGCAACCTGGTCTCTCTCTCTCTCTCTCTCTCTCTCTCTCTCTCCATTCAGTACAGGCAATATGATTTCTCTCTCATTTTCTATCTTTTATTTGGATCACATTGGAGTACAGCTGCTGAATGATATCTGGACTCTTTTCAAGCCTGTATGCACAGACATAATTTAATCCCAAGGGTGAACACCACCAGTTTCCAGTGACTAACAGATCCTGTGCAGACATCATTTCATCCCAAGCATGCATCTCACCAGTTTAAAGAGACTGTCGGTTCCTGCTGGACTAATTCATCTTCCTGCACCCTGACTGCAAAGACTTTTCTACCTTCTCACACATGCTGTACACAATGTTTCCTGTTCGTTGGATCTTCCACCTTCCTAAGAATGCTCTGCTGTACAGTTCAACCTATTTACTGAACAATAGAACCTACTGCACACCTCTGGTAACTAATGATTTCATATGCTATACATCCACTACCTCTTGGTATGGGGAACGAGACATTTCAAAAGCTGCTGAACTTCACTGAACTTCATGCATACATTTTACAACTTAAGAAAACCTCCAAAGAAGTGAATAATACTATCACTTTTGAAAATGGACAGATTGCACAAAATGTAGAAAATTTGCTCCGAGATGCTCATGTCTCAAGTTTGGGAACTTTTCTTTGAGTATTCGCCCACTGCAAACCACGTAGTTAATGTTTTAATTCACCCTATCATTACCTTAATTATTCTACAAATTTTGCTATGTATTGTTATGATTCTCCTTTGCTGTAAAGTGAAACACATGTACATTTCTTTATCCCACAATGTTCCTTCTAGCTTTTAAGACAGTTATACATATATTTCCAGTATCTTCTCTGACACTTGCTAATTTGGCTAATTTGGTTTTAATTTGGCATGGCTTATTGCATTGCATACCAGGGTCAGACATAATATATTATCTCATATCCCATACTTGCATACTCTCTCATGACATCTGTGACCTTTTATGCCTAAACCTCCTGAGAAAGTTTCCTGCATCCCTTATGCACCGTTCATTCGCTCAATGATGGGTAAGATATAGCATACTGACTGTACAACCTAAGACAGAGGTTTTAACTCATAATGGGAACTGTTTATCTTCATAGCTTGGAGATTCTGCAGGACAGGGGACGTGCTGCTATAATGTTGGAGGTGAGTGAGGCATCTGCGAAATGCAGACTGGCTGTATATAGAAGGGTACCACAAGCTTGCCTTCATTTCAAAGAATAAAAATAAAAATAAACAAAGATGTCAGCGTAGCTTTTGCTAGCAAACAGCATTTTCAGTTGGCATAACTAATGTCAGCAAAGGCCTATGGGAAATTATATCAATCTGACTCTGGAATGTAGATGCAGATAGACTCTGAGTGCTTATTCACCGAAAGCATCCAGAAAGACGGGTTTCAAATAGCCCTGATTAAATCATGATTGCAGACCAACTTGTAGCTAAAAGGTGTTAATATGTTGATGTCTGATGTTTAGGATGGACAGCTTGGGATGTACGGTGGGTCCAGGTGCACAGATAACTAAGATTAATCAGAAACTATTGTCAGAGGCATCCTGGAAATTACATTTGACTGCAGCCTATTCTTCTGTCTGGCACAAGTTTACTATGTTTATTCTGTATTTTAGAATAAGTTTCCAAACTATAAAAGCCCCCTCGCAACACCCCCCCCTCCTCAAGAGACATATCTAGAATATCTCTCCCTCCACGCTCATGCTGTGCATTTATGATGTCATTTTCATGACGTAAGAGGGGATTGAAAGGACATATATATCTTATAAGTCTTCTGCCTCTGTTTGTGCTGGGGGGCTCAAACACACACACAGTTTCTGTTTATTCTGCTGATGTTCTGAGACTAGGTCATTTATTCTTGTTAATGAAGTTAACTGCTTGAGACAATGGAGGTTCGACCCCCCACTGCTAAGTACCAGTTGAGAGAGATAAGGGAAGCTTTAGCATCTTTAGATTTAGACAATGAAGCACATATCCTGCTCACCCACCCACCCCCCTTTCTTGTCCAACCCCCTTTTCTTGTGTTGGTTACCATTGACCCTTGTAAAAAAAAAAGGTATAAAAATGGATGTAAACTAATAAAGAACAGGCAATCTCTTTGGGACTTATGTGAATCATTCCTTCCTAAGGGAACTGCCTCCAGATATCTGAACAGGCGACAGGGTGTGTGCAGGGTGGTTTCGGGACCAAGAAACGTGCCTCCGTTCGTTTTATCTCCCACTAATCAATGTTCCCACTAACCCAATTCCGTTCCTCTCTCCATCTGATTCACGCTCTCCCAATCTCTCCATCCACACTTATTTTCCAACCACTACTCCTAATCAGACACTTTCTCTCAGTCTGACCCAGATTCTCTACTGCCCTGGCTCCATGTGGCACACACACTTCAAAACTGGGCAGACTGGATGGACCATTCGGGTCTTTATCTGCCGTCATCTGCTATGTTACTATATTACTATGTAGGTTCATAATAAACCAGAATGATGCTATCAGAAATGCATCACTGGATTGCAGTCTTATTTCTGGAACTGTTTCAGCGACTTACTCCAAAGACTTTTCTTGTACCATGTAATTAGCTCAAGTACCTGGCAAAACCCCAAATAGCAGCAACATTCCACGTTGCTGATCCCAGACAGGCAGACCATTCCTGCAGGAACTTGGCCAAAACCTTTTTTAAACTCATATACAAGGGCTGTTCAAAAAGTATCAGATCTTAATTTTTCTTGCGTAAACAAATAAAGCTAGGGAGGCATGATTTGGTGCACATATGTAGGCGACCCTAATGCGCATGCTTGAATTTTTTTCCCGCCTACAGAAGCTGTCAGTCACCAGCAGACCACCAATGAGTGAGGAAGTATAAGTGAGCACCGTCCAATTTTCTTTTTTGACAAAATGACAGAAAAAGTTGAACAATGTAAATTTTATGTAAAGCTTGGCAATTCCCAAGTGGAAATGATCCGCAAGATTCAACAGGCCTTTGGGGACGAAGCAATGGGCACCACACAGAGATGGCCGCACATCAGTGGAGAATGAAGCACATTCTGGTAGGCCCTCAACATCCAGAAATGAGATCGTCATTGACCAAGTGAGGACCCTGGTGATGCAGGATCATCGAATCACGATCAGAGAACTTTCAGACGAGGAGAGCATCAGCATTGGATCTATTCATTCCATTTTGACTGAGGATTTGGGCTTCAGGAGAATTTCAGCGAAGTTTATGCCAAAGCTGCTAAGGAACCTGCCCTTTCTTCACATTTGATATGAAGTTTCCTGGCCAAACACAGCATACCTGTGATTCCTCAGGCTCCCTACTTTCCCGACATGGTTCCGTGCGACTTCTGGCTTTTCTCTCACCTGGAAATGCCCCTTAAAGGGTCCAGATTTCAGTCAAGAGAAGACATCATGCAGAATGCGACGGACCATTTGCAAGCAATCTCAAAAGAGGTATTCCAGCATTGCTTCCAACAGTGGCAGAATTATTGGAAGCAGTGTGTGGCACCCAAGGGGCCTACTTTGAAGGAAATTAGTATAAGATTGTTGTATCTGAATACGAGTATTTTTTATGAATAAAGGTCTAATACTTTTTGAACAGCCCTCATACACTAACTGCTGTTACTGCATCCTCTGGCAATGGGTTCCAGAGTTCAACTATTCTCTGAGTGAAAACAATATCTCCTCCTATTGGTTTTAAAAAGTATTTCCATGTAACTTCATAGAGTATCTCCCCTAGTCTTTGTAGTTTTTGAAAGAGTAAAAATTCAGTTTACTTTTTGTCATTCTATGAGGGCTGGGAAAAGAGGAGTTAGCTGCCTCCCATGCAAGTGAACAGAGAGAACCTCTTGCTGATCTCATAATTTACTCCCAGAACTTTGCAACATACCAATGTATTATTGCTACTCAGTTAAGAATTGTTGCTGACCGAGGACAAAGTTTACCTCCATACAGTGGCATAGTAAGGGGAGGGGGTGGGAAGGGTGGACCGCCCCGGGCGCCGTCTTGGTGGAGGTGCTGGCACCTCTCTGCCCCCCCCCATGCCCCACTTGTGCCCTCCTTTCCCCACCCCGTATCTCTTTAAAATCTTCGCCAGCATGAGCATTTACTCAAGCCTGCTGCTCACGCTGGCCTGGCTCCCTCTGAAATCACTTCCAGGTCACAGGGCCAGGAAGTGAAATCAGAGGGAAAGCCAGCACGAGCAGCAGGCCAGAGAAGCTGCTGGCGAAATTTTAAAGAGGTAGGGGGGTGGGAAGGTAGGGCACAAGTGTGACATGGGGAAACGGAAGGAGCAGGGGGGAGTTTGGCGCGGAAAGACTGTGTGTGTGTGTGTGTGTAAAAGGCTGTGGTGAGCCATTTTGATAATTGGCTGCTAAAATACATGCACGCTAAACTGGCTGGAACAGGTTTAGTGACCCTCGTTAAGGGCACGGTAAGTTTTAAGGACCTGCCTCTCTATTACCTATTGTCTTCGCCTCTAAATTTGTCTTTGAATTGTTTTTTCTTTTTACTTTCTCACTGTGTCTCTGTTCCTTCTTTTTTTGTTCAGCAACAAGAGCAGCACAGCAGGGCCAGCAAAAGAGTATTTTTAGATCATTGTGTTAGCACCTGTTAAAATTAAAATCCCCCTTTAGTTTCATTGTCATGTTATGTCAATCTTGAAGAGATTGTGGAGGTTTTTGGAATTCCCTTGTACTTTTTTTTTTTAATTTCTTTATTCATTTTAAAGCCATAAGTAAGTGCAAAATAAAATACAATCATATAATCTATTAAAAACACTTAAATACAATTACAATTATAATCTATGACAAAAATATTATTACCCCCCTCCCCCCATAATTATATCTAAGAACTACATTCACATTGAGAATTGAAAAATACATTCTCATGAAGACAGGCGCCAGAAATATAGGCCCGGAAAACCCTGGCTTACATTTCCAGCGCCTGTCTTTCATGTTGGCGCAATTCCAAAACAAGTTCTGGTACAGTTCTGGGCACAATTCTGGTACCGATTTTCTAGGCACCGGTATGCACCTGAAATCTAGGCTAAAAAACGCCATTTGGACGGCATTTTTAATGGATGTAGGGGCACCTACCGACGCCTAGAAAAACAGCGCTGGTTCAAGAATCCAGGCTTTAGTTCATAAATTCAAAATTTGGAATGACTGGCTAGTATTATGAGGCTACAAGAAAGGACCTGGCATTAGAACAATTATGAAAAGGGTATGTGTGTGTCTTTATTTATTGACTCTGCTTGTATAGCTATTTCTATGTTTTATATATCTACTGTATGTAACAAAGCATCATACCAAGGGGCCTTTTTACTAAAGCTTACCCCCTCTTCTATGAAACTACGCTAGCAGTTTCTAGCGCGGGGAGCTGAATGGCGTCGGGAGCAGCACAGGCCATTCAGGGCGGCTCTCTGCACTAAAAACTGCTAGCGCAGTTTCGTAGAAGAGGGGGTTAGTGTGTGCTAAATGTTAAGAAGCCCATAAGTATAAAACGGGCTCCTTAGCAATTAATGCTTGTTATTCTTTAGTAAAAGCATAAAGCATAAAAGATATAGACTTGCACAGTTCTTCCTGTCTGCCCAACAAGAGGTCCATGATTAAACAGAGCAGTTGGCAACTTGCCACACCATCCTCATATGAGCAGTTGGATGCAACCTTAGAACATAATTCTGCAATATAATACTTTTGCTTAAAAAAAAATTAACCTCTTCTTTTTCATGCCAAGCTACAACAGCATGGAATATATTACCATCTGTCATACAATATCAACCTAATTATGAGGTCTTTAGAAAATCTATTTTTTAAACCATTTTGTTCCATAGATATATTTTATCTAGTTAACATTGTATTTACTGATTGTAATTCCTAAGTAATACCCTAGCCATCTTTTTGAGATTCGCCTCTTGAGCAGGCGGTAGTTTTTCGGATAGGGTGCACTGTATACATGTGGACAGTGCTTGTTATACAGCTGTCAAATTCAGCTGTTTTATGCATAGCAAAGTGGTTGAACTTAGGACATTATTTTAACGTAGATGAATTCCTGTAATTCCCTACTTCCACTTTTGTTATACCGCCTATTCAGACTTCTAAGCGATGTACATCAGGTAAAAAGGATAACATTCCTGGCATGAGCAGCAACCCCCAAGCTGCTGTTGCGCCAGTGTTGGCTCTTCCCCTGATGTCACTTCCTTGTCCCGCGCCTAGGAAGTGACATCAGAGAAATAGCCGATGCTGGCGTGACATCAACTTGGGGGTTGCTGTTCGCTCCAGGAACTTCACAGAGGTACGGGGGAAGGGAAGTGGTGGGTACGTAGGAGGGGGTGGGGAAGGAGTGTGTGGAGGTGGGGGAAGAGAATAGGGTGGGGGAGGGGTGCCATAGGCAACCATGCGCCTCTCTCCCTCGCTTCACCATTAGATGTGGTATTGGAGAGGGAACAGTGGGACAGACGAAAAAAGATGCAAGAGGAAGGAATATTGGATATGGTGGTACAGGGAATAGAGGAAGAAATGTGACATGGTACTTGAAAGGGGTGATATAAGGAGAAATGTTGGGTATGGAGCTGGTGGGCAGGGGCAAAAGATGTTGCACACAATCCAAAGGATAAGAGAGGGAGAAATGTTGGATGTGGCAGTAGAGGGAGTTGGAGATGCACCCTGGATCCACTCCCTTTGCAGCAAGAGAGAGAGAGGGTGGACAGTGAGAGAGAGGGAGACATTGCACATGGGGATGGAGGAGAGAGGAAGAAATGCTGTGCAGTGGTGGGGAGGGGAAAAGAATGTGCTTTGTGTAGTTTAATTTTGTGGTTACCATTATGTGTTGTTAATAAGATTATATTCTGTGTACAGTTCTCCCCCGAAATTCACGGGGGTTCCGTTCTAAGAACCCCCACAAATTTTGAAAAACCGCAAATGCAGTTTTTCACCTGTCAAAAGGCAGGGGAGGCAGGAGAGGGCAGCTGTTCACGGATTCACTCATTCGTGGTCTGCTCCGACCATCTCTTCCTGTAGTAAAGTCGGGCTACACCAATCAGGAACTGCTTTGACATGCAGCTCCTGATTGGTGTAGCCCGACTTTACTACAGTAAGAGGCTGTAGGAGCAGACCGCGAATGAGCGAATCCGCAAACAGCAAATTCGTGGGAGAACATTGTATATGAAAAATGAATGGAAAAAATGGCTTCAATTATTATGGGGTCTGGGTCAAAGCTTTTGGGCCCCGCAAACAAAAAAGCATTCCGCTGCCTATGATAGGGAAATAGCAAACGGTCAGGTGTGTCCAAACAAGTAGTATCTAAACCATCCCAGCACATCCCCTTTAATCCCCACTGCATCTAATCAAGCCAAAAGAACACTGTCAAATACAGCAGAGAGACAATATTTAGAAATATTGCTATCACCACCCAACATATTTACAGGATCATTAATCAATGGTAAAAAGTTGAAAATTGCAGTACTAAAATTTTCTCGAAATCCATACTGATGCTCACATAACAAATTAGTCCCTCTATTCTTAACCTTATTTAAGTCTACGGACCCCTTTAAGAATCTGATGAAAGCTATGAACCTCCTTCCCCAGAAATATTCAGACAAACACAACTTTGCATGCAATGAATATAATGTACTTTAATAATACTTTGTGTATGTCATATATGTAAGAGACAATCAAATCTCAGTAAATTTTAAAGTAAGCAATCTAAAAACACCTTTTTTATGCAAAAAGTAATGACCACTCATTGTAATTATCAAATACAATCCTCTTGTGTAAATTAAAACAGATCTTCTACTACTATGTTTTCTACTGCAATTACTTCTACTACATCTACTCTCTCGTTATTTGCAAGAAAAATCAACATATATAAATGTTAATTTATATAAATGTTAATTTTTATCTGACCCTCATGGACCCCCTGAAACCCATCCACGCACCCCAGGTTAAGAACCCCTGCTCTACTGCATTTAAACTGCCCACTCAGTGTGCTAAACAGAATGAACTTTAAAAAAATATTTGAAACAAGCACCAAACTCCACCAAAATATCAAAACAGAGAAAATGATTCTCGTATCTTCCCAAGGTGAGAGTGGAGTTTTAAATAGAATGTTTTCATTTCCAGCGCTGCAGTAAAAGTTAAGTTATCCTGCAAGGCTTAGCTTGATGTGGTGGGACGTTAGATTCCCAAAGTGAAGAATGAAGGCTGACCACTTCCAGTGTTCCAGTCAAAGTTAAGTTATCCCACAGGGGAACAGAATTAGTTTTCTATGTTGAGTTGAAAAAAAAAAAAGAAAAGAAAATATTCTACTTAATTTCTTCTCCAGGAGGTCATAGAGTTTCATTAGTCTGGAAATGTTTCATATGAAGGAATAATGATACTCTGTCAGATCAATATTCAAAGTTGCAATTATGTTTTTACTGGTGAAAATACATAATTATCTTGTTTATTTTAAAAATTATGTGGATAATATTGGGTTGTTTACATTGCTACATGACCAAATATTATCCATAGTGAGTCATGTTAAGCCTTCAAGGGTCTCAAAGTCCCTCCTTGAGGGCCGCAATCCAGTCGGGTTTTCAGGATTTCCCCAATGAATATGCATGAGACCCTCCTCCCTCCTCCCCCACAATCTAGGGTTTCCATATGGCTCCAGAAAAAGAAGGACGGATTGAGATATCAGAGTTTTACTTCCAACGGAAGTAAAACCCGGATGTCTCAATCTATCTTCCTTACTTCCATCGAAAGCACTGAAAGTAAAACCCGAATGTCTCAATCTGTCCTCTGTTTTCTGGAGCCATATGGTAACTCTACATGAGCCAATACCCAGGCTTCAGAGGCTCCCACGTGTTTGTCATGAGAACCAGAGCATTGTCAACAGCTGTATCTGCAATGCAAGTGACTGACAAGGGGAATAAAAGTATTTTATTCACCTTCTCTTCTTAGATTATTATGTGCAGAAAAAACTGTCAGGCAATCGGAAGAAAGTTGGACTAGAAAGATCTCTGGGCTTCTTCCAATCTAAAACTAATTATTTAAGCACATAAGGAGAAGCTATCTGCCATTTGGGAACTATTAGAAGTGCTAGTTCAAAGCAGAAAATAGATACTGTATATCTTAGTTACTTCCCCCACCCAGGAAATTCACTGGATTATCTAAAATGAACTTTCCACTGAAAAGTAGGAAAATGTGTCATACTTTTGCAGAAAATGAAAGTCTGCACAGCTCGTCCAGTAACAGATGGCAGTTCTTGACTTTTCAAAGGCTGATAAATCAATGTTTTGTGTTTTGTTTTGTTTTTGCCTCATAAGTGTTCTTTCTCTGGATTCCTTCCTATTAATCCATAGTGCCATCTAATGGTCAAAAGGACAATTGCAGTCCATGAATATTGGCCAATTCCAACAGACTGATCATTCCTCAGCTGGCTCTACAGCAGTGGTCTCAAACTTACAGCCCACCAGGTACTATTTTGAGGCCCTCGGTATGTTTATCAGAATCACAAAAGTAAAATAAAACAGTTTCTTGATCATATGTCTCTTTAGCTATAAATGACAATATTATTATTAAGACTTAGCCAAAAGGAAAGATTTATAAACTATAAAGAGTTCTTCCTCTCTCAAAATTGCCATTTCTTTAATAAGACATTAACTATCTTTTCTGAGGCCTTCCAAGTACCTATAAATCCTATAAACCCTGCAAAGGGTTTGAGTTTGAGACCACTGCTCTACAGGAACGGCTTCAGATACCAACTATAGTGAACAGAATGGGGATCTGTGAGAGGAATGTAAACTACAAGAGTTCCTATATTACATTTTGTATAATGGCAAGCAGGAACAACAATTCTATTAGACAAACTAGGTGGTTGTCTAGTGTCAAAATTTAAGGTGGTGGTGCAAAATTCTAGAAACCTTTCATGCCACCAGGATTTAGGCACTGCACAGCAGCTTGTTCTGATCTAGGAACAGAGGGTGGGTTCCCAGTAGTGTGACAGCTCTGAGATGGTGCTGCTGGTGTTAACATGAATCACTATTGGTTGAAGCTCCACTCACTGGGTTATTTTCTGTACTGCATGCAGTTCTTTCTCCATTACTGACTAGGACAGGGGTCAGCAACCTTTTTACAGCAAAGATCCAATTTATCCAGAATGTTTGACCCAAGATTTACAAAGAGCCTCAAGGTGTAGCTTCTCTCCCCTCCAACCCCTCACAGATTTCTGCACTTTTCATCCCTTCCTCCCTCTCTCTCCTGCCTCTCACTCCAACTCATAGACAAGGTTCTCTCCCCTGTCCATGCCTCAGTCCTTTAATCTTCCTCCCAACTCCACGATTCTTCCTCCCCCCCCCCCCCCGAGTGTACCAAGGTACCTGGTGGTCCAGCAGGGTCTTTGTAGCAGGAGCATGGCCCTCTCACTCCTGCCTCAACATGACTGCCTTCTAAAATGGCTGCCCTGACCTCTTGAGGCAGCTCGCAGTACTACAGAAAATGCTGCAAGCAGCTGCGAGAAGTCAAGGCAGCTATTTTAGAAGGCAGCTGCGAGGAGGCAGGAATGAGAGGGCCATGCTCCTGCCACAAAAACCTTCGCTGGACCACCAGGTACCTTGGTAGGTGGGGGGAGGGGAGGGATCATGGGGTTGGGAGGGAGATTAAAGTGTCAGGACCTGGAGAGCTGCAGCCACATGCAAGAAGAGCCACATGTTGCCAATCCCTGGACTAGGATTTGTAAAGTACTGACTGGGCTTGTGCAGACTCATGCTCTGAACTGCAATGGGATCATTAGAGGTGGGGCTACAGAGGGCTTAGACAGGAAGAAGGAAATGCATCATGATTGAAGTAGCCATGTAGCAACGTGAGAGTGAGCAGGACCTGCAACAACTGTGGTGTGGCTAGGAATGATAGTAAATCAAGAAAGGTGCTAGAGTGGGGGGTGGGAGAGTTTTGGATGCAGAAAGTGTTTTCCATCAGTGTAGCTATGGCTACCATATTTTGGGCTGCAAAACCCCAGACACTGCCCTGTTCTGTCCATGCTCCACCCAGTTCCACCTCTAGCCCCACCCCCACAAAGAATCCTCTCTTCTTACCCGAACTCCAGCCGCATCTGGAGGGCCTGGAGCATGCGTGGATGTGTGTGACGTCATCTGTCCATGCTTAGAAGCCCTCCAGATGTGGCCGGAGCTCATCAGGGCTTTCCAAAACCCGGACAAACTACTGGATTTTAGAAAGTCCATCTGGGCCCTGGACAATCCTATAAAAAGAGGACATTTCCAGATTTTCCTGGACGTCTGGTAACCCTAGATGCAGCTATGGGTGAGCCTGGGTGGACTCAGGCCTAGGGTTACCAGATGTATGGGTTTCCCCAGACATGTCCTTTTTTTGAAAGCTGTGTCAGGGTCTAGGTGGCTTCTGCCCAATCCTCATTTTGTCTGGGTTTCCACATGGTGCTGCAGTCCCGGCACTGAACGCAAGCTTGCAATCTTCTCTCTCCTTGTCTTTAGTCTCTCTCAGCAGACTTCAAGCTGCTGGCAGCATCAGTCAGCTAAATATGCTGCCTTCTGCAGTCCAAAAGCTTTGTCTCTGCAGGGACTGGAAATTGATGCTGAGGGAAAGCTTCTGTGGCCGCTGAAGGCAGCGTGTTCGGAAAGCAGAGAGCTGTCCTGGGCTCCATAGCTCCAGGGGGCCATGAGGTGATAAAGAGGCTTCCTCATTCTCTTAGGCCTCCACAGCTGGCATCATGTTTGTTGCAGTTGTCCAGATGTGGCGAGACCCAGACAACTGCAACAATCAAGAGACTTCTTCTGCTGACTTCCCGCTGCCTGTCTCGGAGTCCGTACAAGGCCCGGCACCAGCGCTAACTTTAATGAAGAAGAGCCTTCAAGCCTATCCAGTCATGAGGCCCTGTTGGTAGCGCCCCTCTGATGCATATGTGTCAAAATGGATGGAGCCAATAGGGCCTTCCCGAGCATGTGAATTCAAAGGCTCTTCCTTATTTAAGTTAGCAGTAGTACCGGGCCTTATATGGACTCTGGACTCCAGGTCAGGCAGTGGAAGAGCAGCAGCAGGAGGAAAGTTAGAGGTGGAAAAACACTGGAATGGGGGGGTCCTTGGGGAGGGGGGGCCTGCAGGGAGATTAAGATTGCTGGACCCTGGGGTGGGAGGAGGGCTGGATGAAGATGACGATATGCTGGATCTGCCCAGAAGGCAAATAGGAGAGGCGAGAGAAATGTGCTGCACCTGCTGTAAGGTGAACATAAGAGGAGAGAGATTCTAGATACACATGGAGGGACAGGGATTCAAGACAAAGTTAGACAAGTTCCTACTGAACCAGAACGTACGCAGGTAGGGCTAGTCTCAGTTAGGGTGCTGGTCTTTGATCAGAGGGCTGCCGCGTGAGCAGACTGCTGGGCACGATGGACCACTGGTCTGACCCTGCAGCAGCAACTCTTATGTTCTTATGAGGAGGGCCAGGTGAAAGAGGAGAGATGCTGGACTTGGAGTTTGGGAAGAAGGGAAGGAGAGGGTGGACAGGGCACAGATAGGGCATAGATAGTGTTACCAGATGTTCAGGAAAACCTGGACATGTTCTCTTTTTAGAAAACTGTCTGGGTGCCCGGGGGATTTCTAAAACCCAGCAGTTTGTCCAGGTTTTGGAAGGCTCAGAACTTGAGGTCGTGTCTGGAGGGCCTCCGAGCTTGAATGTATGCAACTTGACATCATCACGTCGCATCTGTGTATGCTCGGGGGCCCTCCAGGCACGGCCCCAAGCTTGGGGAAGAAGAGATGAAGTTTGTGTGGGGGTGGGGTGGGGCAACCTGTCATTTTTTTTCTTACAGACAAGATCTGATAATCCTACTCAGGCCCATCTAAAATTGTGGCACACTTGCTATATCTGTGGAGATATTCAAGCTGAAACAATCCTCTTCTGGTAGCTAGAACATTGCCCCCCTCAGCAGTTGGTGGCACTGTCCATGGGTTGCTGCTGTGCAGCCCCCACGCCTGTTTGGTTCTTGTGCATGGCCAAAAATAAGCATGCATGGATGTGGGGCTAGTATGTCAGTGGCCCATAGACAATGCCACCGACCACAGGTCAAAGGAGAATGTTCTGGCCACCAGATGAAGACCTCTTTATCTGGTGGGGCTTCAGGATTCCCAACAGTTCAGGTATTTATTAATTGAGTTGGGGGTTGCTGGGGGTGATGATTTTATTTTGGCTATATTCAGAAATGCATTGCTAATACTGGGATCAAAAAATGTTGTTTTTTAGATTTCGTCACACACAATCTGCATGCACCCGGCCACTCCTTAGAGGGAGCATTGGCCTGGAACTTCAAAGGGTATCTCATTCATATTTACCCCAGAAAGAACAGCCGCTATCTGATGTAAATACTTTGGATACACTTATTGGCTAATTCGTCTGGGAAAGGTCAATACTCAAATCCTTCACTATCTCCCAGTTTATTACTATAAATAAATTCATAAATGTTACTCATATCAAAATCATTTTTAGTTAGATGTAGAATCCTCAGACGGCTCACTATTCCTTTCAATAAAGTTCATACAGAATAGGATGGGCCAAATTCTTCAGTGGATCCTTTTTACTTGAGTTTTGTGTTTTATATATATATATATATATATATATATATTTTTTTTTTTTCCTATTCAATTTTCTTTAAAGTGCAAACTTAGCAATCAATGTGCAAACTCAGCAAATGTAAACGTTGAATATTGTGCAACTTTAGCAATAATAATTTTCTAAAGAATTTATCTTAAGTTATACAGGAGCGCCTCCATCGATATGCCATGTTTCATATTTTTCTTCAGGGTCGAGGCTCCCAGTATGAGATTAGCAGGTAACTCTCCTGTCTCGCTCCATTGAATTACATTTTATACTTATGGGCTACCTTGCATTTAGGGCCGGATTCTACAGCTGGTGCCGGTAACAGCCAGCGCCTCTAAAACTGGTGCCAGTCGCTTGTCAATTATGTACTGGCACTGGTTACAGAATCTTGGCCACATCTAAAGTAGATGCCAGGGATTTACTGCCCTACATTTCCAGCACTGCTTCACAAGAAAATTGCATCCACAGGAGTTCCTACCAGTGCCTACGGTCATTTCTGGTGCAAGCCATATTCACTTTGATCGTATACACCACTAGGTGCTTCTAAGGATGGGATATTGGCAGCCTGATCTCTAGGCACAAAACCGGAAGTTACATCAGCGAGGGATTCTGTAGAAGGAAGGCCTCAGTGCAGGCCTTTGAAAATTGTTCTCCATGGTAGTTGAGGCTAAAAGTGAAACAGGTGCAGACAGAGAGGGGAGTTGGGAATGGGGGGAGGGGGGCTGCTGGACTCATGGAGATGCTGATCCAGGTGTAATTTTTTTTTTACCAGGGGAACAAGACTTTTTACTATCCCAAGGGGTGGAAAGAGACCTTGTTCCCATTCGGGAGGTAGATAGACCAATATTTTCCCATCCCTGTGAATAAAACCATGGTCCACCGCAGTTTGCCATGGTGTTCAGTCACCATGCCAATCTCTAGTCCACAGTTCAAGAACTGCCAATTTTTTGTTCATTTTCATCATTGGTATGCATACAACTGCTGTTAAACACACTAGAGCCACTCTAGGAGGGGGAGAAGAATGATGAGGGAACATAGAAACACGAGGCACTTCAGCTAATCACGTTAAAACTCTTGCACACATAGCCAAGGAAACCTATCCCTACCTAACATTGAAATTCCATGGGTGGTGATGTCACAGCTGGGCGAACCATTTTGCCTCAGACTTTCAGAGAGGAGGATTTGGGTAGTTATTAGCAGTTAAGGCTCCAGTAATTTTTCTCAAACTAGAACTAGTGAAAATAAAAGGAAAGAAAATGCTTCCATGGGATACAGCACAGAGACAGGCCAGCAAGCCACACTCAGTACCAAGATCTGGAGAGAAAGCTGTGCTATGTTTTCAAGCTTGAGGGTACACTTGCCTGCTGGCTGGTAGTGCCTGGCCTTCAGAAGCTCAGGAAAGTGCAAAGCAGAGGCAAGGATTTTCAATGACGAGTGGAGAGCTCCATCTTCCCCACGGCCAAAAAAATTTCAACAAGCTCAATCAAAAGTCAAACAAATGATGATTTTTGCTTATAATCTTGAAGGCATCATCATTACAGACAAAGTTCCATGTGGAAGAAGTGTCACAGCAGTGTATTATTGTGATTTTTTGCAAAAAAATGCATGGAAAAATGCACAAAACCTGACCTCAGTTGCTCTTGGCTGGGCCACTCATTCTTCACAACGCTCGCACACACATAGGGAATGCAAATATGGCTGGGAGGTGTTACCTCATACTCCCTACAGTCCAGACATGAGTCCACCAGACTTCGACCTTTTTCCAAAGTTGAAACAACCTATGCATGGACATCGTTTTGCAACTCTGGAAGAGCTTTTTTCCACCGGTACCCAAGCCATTCGGCAACTGAACAAAAACAGTGTCTTGAATGGAATAATGAAGCTTCCCGGACGGTGGGACTCAGTCATTGCAAAGCAGGGAGATTATATTGAAGGACTGTAAAGAAATACTTGGAAAAAAAAAAACAAAAAAACAACCAAAACATGTAAATTAAAAAAAAATAGTGTGCATTATTGATGAAATGACCCTCGTATTTACAGTTTCTTAAAGAAATCTCAGCCCAAATATCTTATAAAACTCAATAGGTATTACATGCCTTCTAAATTCCAAGAGCAGTGTTGGGTTACACAGTAGGAGCACTATAAAGACACATAAAAGAGAGGCAGGCCCTATATCTTGAGATCTTACCACCTCATCCCACATTTGCAGTCTGCAAAGTTTTCTCCAATTGAGCACAATTCAGGGGGGTCTAGAAGGCTCAACAGGGACATTGGCCCAAATAATTGACAAACATAATGGATGTGGGGGAGGGGCGTTTTGTTGTTGTTATTGATTTTCTTTCTGGCTTTTTCCCTTCCCTCTTAATTTTAGTATTTGGTTTTTCAAATAATTTTACTTGAGGAATATGGCTAATTCTTCTTTGTGTACAAGTTTTAGCTATTCCACAGAATAATTTTCATATTGTTTAAACAAATCCATTTTTAGCTGGAGATTAATAGGGTCTTTTAGACTCTTCATCATGGGTCGATGTGTGACAAAAAAAAAATAGTATGGTTGAAATTGCATAGTGCTACTTCAGAGGAATATTATGAAAATGAATGTCTCCCTAGAGTACTTGAAAATAGAAAGAACCTAGCTTATTTATAGAAGAGAAAATCTTTTTTGCTGAGATGGAATGCTATACTAAATAAATGTTCCCTGGGTCTAATGTTACTATTTATAGATATGGCTTAAGGGGAAAATGAGAAAATTAGGCGTGAACTAGATGAGAACTTCAATGTATTAAAAACAGAACAAGGGAGTTTTAATCAAATTATAATGAACTAGAGAAGAAAATTGAGACAACATAAAATTAAGAAATTAATAGATATGAGAATGATTATATTAAAAGTTAAAATTTATAGACAAATGAAGAGGTCACTACTAGTAAGATTAGATCAGTTTCATCTGAGCAATTTCAGCAAATGCTCCCCCAGTGATAAATCCTCTACTGATTCTTCCTCAATATAAAAGCTAGGGGGTAGATATTGAGCTGGCGGCAGTGAGAGGTTTTTTTGTTTTTTTTAAAGTCAAGGTTTATTTATTGAAAATTTTACAAAACAAGGAAAACATAGGTGTGGTAACAACAAACCATGCGAGATGAAAGCACATTATAATACTCACTAAGACAGAGTCAATAAACATATCTGCAAACCAGAGGTTTTTTAAGCTGCTGACTGCAGTATTTCAAGATCTTCAATGCTGAACCTTGTCCAGGTAGCACAGATGTATATGACTAGCTATAACTTATGCTTCGCTATTTTATGGAAACTAAGAACTATAAAAAATATTTTGACATGGTGTCCTTTGGCATACTAGTTCAATCCACCATCCTATCTACCTTAGATTATTGTAACATCACATATCTAGGGTCAACCAAGAAAACACTGCAAAGACTTCACCTGGTTCAAAATGCTGCTGTACGTGTGATCTTTGGACTGAAAAAGTTTGACCATATAAGCCCTTTTTACATGCAACTCCATTGGCTCCCTTTTGAAGTTAAAGTCATTTTTTTTAAATTCAGAAGCACACTTCGGATTTCTACCATCATACTTATCCTCCCAATTAAAACTATTCACATCAAGCAAGAACACAAGAAACTTGGGCATGTTCATGTACCCTACTCTGAAAGCCTGCCGTTTTAAAAGTTTTTTTGACAAAACTCTAGCCTTTCAAGCGGGGAGAATGAACTCTTGGATGTGTTCTCCGATTGCCCACTCTCAATCTTACTATGAGTTTTGAAAATCACTGAAAACCTATCTGTTTGGCAAATTTGTGCAATGATTTTGCTCTTAATCATTCCGTATTGAATCATGTCGTATTATATTGTATATTGAAAATGTGAAACGGATGTCACTTCCACACCCCTTTCTATAGACTCACACTTGTCAAAAGTTTCAATATTCACCAACATCTTTGTTTAAAGGACTTGGTGGTTGTATAAGATGGCGAAAGCTTGTAGAGGGATATGAGCCTTGAAAAAACCCGTTGGGTGAAACATGTCGGCATAGATGTCCCTACAAACTGACCACCTGAAGGCAAAAAGTTAAAAGCTAAGTACCTTTCTTAGAAATGGTTGTTTACAAAATGTTAAAAATAACTTTAAAAACAATTCAACTAAGACAGTTAGAAAAGTTGGACCCAGTGAAGATATAGTGCGTGAAGCCAGATACAGTGAAATGTTTTGAGTATCGTGGTGGCACTTCTGAGGGTTGGTGAATATTGAAGAAACTTTTGTGAGTCTATAGTTAGGGGTGTGGAAGTGACATCCGTTTCACATTTTCAATATACAGAGTTTTGCTTGCACAAGAGTGATTACATAAAGATATAGTGCTAATCTTCAAATGTATTATATTGTATAGCATTGTATTCTACTGTATCCTGCATCTTCACTGATATGTCTCAGTTCTCTTGTTGTGAACCGCCCGGAACTTCTGGTTGGGCGGTATACAAGAAAATAAATTATTATTATGTGGTTTAAATGTACATACCTGGACGCTCTGCCCTGGTTGAATGATTGCTATCTCTGGCTTTTATTGTTTTGCTCTAAGCTTGCATCTTCTTGTATGACTGTTGCTTTTCTTTTATTCCTCAGTCCAATATAATATTGGAGATCTTTTTTCAACTGCTTTTCAGTTTGTAAACCACCTTCAGGAAAGACAGTACGGTATATCAAATAAAATAAATCATCCAACCAATCTTGCAAAGATGATGCATAATTTACTGATAAGCTTAAGCAGGTGCATAGTCTGAGTGGAACATGGGCTGAGTTCAAAAGTATGTGCATTGATTATAAAATACTACACCTGCATTCAAGGTGCAACCTCTACCCCCCCCCCCAATATGCACACTTATATAAAGGTATTTACCTCATTTCCTCTTTGAATGCTGTCTTCTTTTTTTTTTTTCCTAAAAGTTGTTGCAGTGAAAATTTGCTTTGTCTCCATCTGCTGACATTGGGGACATAATCCACTTGTTTGGACTAGTCTGGTAGAGATGTAAATACTGAAATGCAGGGCTATATATAGTTTTAATTTTAAGCACAATTGTATATTCCTATCCATTCCATTAAAAAAATCTGGCAAGTGCACTAATATACAGCTCTAGAAATACTTCTAATGGTCTTAAAACCAATGCTGTAGCTAAGGAAATTAGCATCATGTGCTCAAACAGCAAGAAATACCCCTTTAGCCTCCTTCACACACACCTCTTTCACCTAAGTAACAGTAGGTTTTGCAACTATACTCTTCAATAACTCCATCACCATCTCTCATCACAGAGCCCACACAATCCACCTCTCTAACTCTACCGCTGATTGGTAGTTTTTGTTTAAAGGGTGCATCTCTAAAATTATCTTATCAAACCAAATATTAATATGTATCTGTATCTCTGCTAGGTAGGCCCCTCTCCCAAAAAACATTACTATAAACTCTGCAGATGATTCAGCCTACCACAGGCCACGGTGGGAACATAGAGTAGACTCCCTGTGGGCCAGGGTATCCAGCCCTTTGATTCCTGGTTTGGCTCTCCGACTGTAAAAGCAATCCATTTTTGCATTTTTGGTCAAGGCCATGAGATCTATTTCTGGTCTTCCCCAATGTCATATGAGGCTGAAATGCTCTCTAGGATAGGAACCACTCCCTTGGATCTAGAGTCTGCCCAAGATGTCAATTTGGACATTCTCTACTGCTGACACATGGGCTGCTGAGAGCACCTGTAAGTGAGCGTCCACCCACTTGAACATCTGTGCCTCCAAGCGCAATGGAGTGCTTCTGTCACCTCCTTATCTGTCACATAAACTATTATAGTGGCATTAAGAACATAAGAAGTTGCCTCCGCTGAGGCAGACCAGAGGTCCATCTCGCCCAGCGGTCCGCTTCCGCGGCAGCCCATCAGGTCTATTGCCTGAGCAGTGGTCCCTGACTATCCCTATGACCTACCTCTATTCCTATCTGTACCCCTCAATTCCTTTATCCTCTAGGAACCTATCCAAACCTTCTTTAAAGCCCTATAATGTGCTCTGGCCTATCACATCCTCCAGAAGCGCGTTCCATGTATTCACCACCCTCTGGGTGAAAAAGAACTTCCTGGCGTTTGTTCTAAACCTGTCCCCTTTTAATTTCTCCGAGTGCCCCCTTGTACTTGTGGTTCCCCATAATCTGAAAAATCTGTCCCTGTCTACCTTTTCTATACCCTTCAGGATCTTGAAGGTTTCTATCATGTCTCCTCTAAGTCTCCGCTTTTCCAGTCTGTCAGTATATGAGAGGTTTTCCATACCCTTTATCAGTTTAGTTGCTCTTCTCTGGACTCCCTCAAGTACCGCCATGTCCTTCTTGAGGTACGGCGACCAGTACTGGACACAGTACTCCAGATGCAGGCGCACCATTGCACGATACAGTGGCAGGATGACTTCCTTCGTCCTGGTTGTGATACCCTTCTTAATGATACCCAACATTTTGTTTGCTTTCCTTGAGGCTGTGGCGCACTGTGCCGACGCCTTCAATGTTGTGTCTGCCATCACTCCCAGGTCTCTTTCAAGGTCACTTATCCCTAGCAGTGATCCCCCCATTTTGTAGGTGAACTTCGGGTTCTTTTTCCCTACATGCATGACCTTGCATTTCCCTATGTTAAAGCTCATTGTTAGAGAATACCCCATCTGCATTTTCTGTCATGAAAGTCTCCAATGATTTCAGTGCCAACGAATAGCAAATAAGCTCCAGGCGATTTATGGACCACTTGCTTTCCAATGAGATCCACTTGTCCTGGAGAAGGCTGTACAAGAAAGGCATGAAACTAGAAGATTGGCCTGGGAAATCCATAACATAAGGAAGAACCTAACAAAGCTTGAAGAATGGTCCAGAATTTGGCAGCTAAGAATTAATGCTAAGAAATACAAAGTCAAGCATTTGGGCTGCAAAAGCCTGAGGAAACAGTACAATTAAGTGGGGGGAGAGAACTCTTGAGCATGAAGGAAGAGCGGGACTTGGGTGTGATAGTCTGTGATGATCTTAAGGTGCCAAACAGGTAGAAAAGGTGATGGTAAAAGCTAGAATGCTTAGGTGCATAGGGAGAGGAAGTCACAGCAGGAAAAAGGAAGTGATGATGTCCCTGTATAAGACTCTGGTGAGCCCCCATTTAGAATACTCTGTACAATTCTGGAGACCCCACTTTCAAAAAGATAAACAGGATGGAGTCAGTCCAGAGGAAGGCAACTAAAATGGTTGGTGGTCTTCATCATAAAGCATAGAGACTTAAAAGATCTCAATAAGTATACTTTTGAGGAAAGGCGGGCAACGGGGAATATGACATGTTTAAATACCTAAGTGGAATAAATGTGCATGAAGCAAGTCTCTTTCAAATGAAAAGGAAACTCTGGAATGATGTCGCATAAGGTGAAGGTGAAAGTGGACAGACTAAACCTCACAGAAAGGGCGATGAACACAGTAGAATCTGTTATTAAGCACATGGGGATTAATGGATGCCGGTTAACTAGTTTCTGGTTGCTTGAGTTACTGTAAAAATGTTTGGCTTCCTTCCCACCTCTTATCATCCCCCCACTCCCATTTGTAGGTCCAGCATCTGTTCTTCCCTTCTTTCTCTCCCCCCCCCTCCATTCCAGAAGCAGTAGAGCCGGTCCTAACAACCCCCTCACTTCCTTCTTCCATTCCCAAAGCAGAGCATCCTGACAAACTACCCCTCCCTCTCTCGAAGCTGTAACGGCAGCCAGCAAGCAGAGGAAGCGCTGGTAAACAAGCAGCTTCCAGCCAGCAGACATTGCTTTTCCTGTGCCACATCCCTCCCTCCCCTCCCTGAAGTGCAGCCGGTCAACAGGAGGCAGCCTCAAAACAGGTTGCTGACAGCCAGCCCCAGCATGACTGAGTAACCTGTTTGGAGGCTGGCTCCTGCTGACTAGCTGTGCTTTGGGTAAGGGAGGGAGCGAGCAAGGGGGTGCGTGGCTCAGGTAACAGTTCCACCTGGTGCCTGCTTCTGCAACTTCAGGGCTGGAGGGAGGCTTTGTGGTTCAGGACTGCTACCACACGGATGTCAGGGCGGGAGGGATTGAGTTCCATATTCTAACACAGCGCTCTCAATTAACTGGGAAAACAGCTATCCGACATCCACCAATACCCATGGGTGGCAGATAATTGAGATTCTACTGTACTATGGATCTCTGACTGAATGATATACTTTGGCTGAATCCATTGCTTAGCAGGTAAGTGACTGTAGAATGGGTGGTCCATAACAAGGGAAGATAGTGATGTAGCATCTGAACAGTTATTGCCACGAGGACAAAGGCTTTTTAAGGGAGGGGGGGTGTTTTTTACTATGTGTTTCAGTTTGCAAGACTAACTTTGAAATATGTTGCACATCACTTTGGACAAGAGATAAAAGCAATTTATAAATGCAATGAAATTTCAAAGTGGACAGCAGATGTAAATTATGTTCTCCTCCTAACAGCAAATTAAGAGAAGTCTGGAAAGCTAAGGCATAGATCTTTCAGCAAGCTGATCAAACATAAAACAAACTGTATGTGCTATTGATTTATCTTCCTGGTTGTGCTAGACTGCAATATTGCAGAATGTAAAAAAGTCAATATTTTTAATAAAGGATTATTTTTTATATTGAAAGTTGGAATTGTGTGTTTAGTTTGTATAGAGTAGCAAGGCTTTGCTTGCTCCTCCTCAGTCAGTCTGTCTACTTTCCATATTAATTTACAGAAATACATTTTAAACTGAGTTTGGAATGACTTGTCTATAAAACACCATTTTGATCATCGTGAATTATTCTACTCTGACACAAAGCAGCACAAGTCATTTTCTTACTGGACACCTTTCCTGAAGATATCTTGCAAAAGGTATCCGATGTGCTGTTTCATATCAAAAGCTGTTCACCCCTTGAGTTCTTCTTTTTTGTCATATTACCTTACCACGATTGTATTCGACACTGAGCTTGTCTTGCTCCTAAGTTATTTGTACTTGTATCCTCACCTCTGATATATGGTCTTTTACTTAATTCCTGTTAACCGCATCGAACTTCACAGTGTATTGCGGTATGCAAATAAAATTTTGTTATGTTTTCACACACTACTAGAGTTTGTTCTTTTCAATGTTCGTGATTAACAGTAATGCAGTCAAAAGGGCATCTCAAGCCATTGTCTAGGTATTTAAGAATTCAAAAACCTCTCTAAGTCACACATTCAAAATCAGAGAGAACAAACGCAGGATAAAGACACAGAATATAACAAGTTTTATTTTAGCAAGCATTCATACATATTAGCTCTACACAAATAAAGGGTTATTGCGAGTCCTGCTACATCTGGCCTCCAGGAGCTCAGTATGACAGACTGAATGGCCGCTCCAATTTGCCCTCTTGGATCAGCTTTTCTTTTCGGTCCTGTATACAGAAGGCAAGAGTTTTTCAGTCAACAGTGCAAATGAAACCACCACCAAAGCAAGAAACAAGAACAGCGCAGAACACAGCAGGCAGTTACATGAGAACTACAACTAGGTATTAAGCCACAAAACATCTGGTTGCTTCTGGACATTTATTGCTGCTGGTTCGTGGGCAACCCTCTTCCAGCAAGATGAACTGGTCAGCATTACAAAGAATGAACTTTGTCATTTATTCTTTGTTGTTTTGGGCCAGGGCTGCCCAAGTCCGGTTCTTGAGATCTACTGGCAGGCCAGGTTTTCTGGATATCCGCAATGAATATGCATGAGAGAGATTTGCAAACCAAGAAGGCAGTGCAGGCAAATCTCTCTCATGCATGTTCATTGTGGATATCCAAAAAAACCTGGCCTGCCAGTAGATCTTGAGGACCAGACTTGGGCAGCCCTGTTTTGGGCTATTTGCAGGGGCTTAGCTACCATTGAGTAAGTTCAGCAAAGAGCCCAAGGCCACCATCTACTACACTTACAAGTATTCCCATGCATAGGCACTTAGCTCCCTACTCTTTTCCCCTCTAGCAATGGCATCAAGTCTTATAATCCGGCCCCCTGGGTCTTCCAAATTTATGGCAAATTATCAGTAGTGGAAGTGCTACAGACAGGCCTCCTCTTTGCCATGTTCCACCCCCTCTGATGCAACTTCCCTCTGGACAGAATGCAGCATAAGGAAGGCTGGAAGAGACCTGTTTATAGCACTTCCACTACCATCAACTGGCCATAAGTTTGGAGGACATGTGGGGGAAGGGAGAGATGTCAAATCTGCAGTGGGAGATGGCATTTAACATGGTACCCCAGGCTATATTTATGGGGATGGGGGCACAAAAGGAGGGGCTTTACAAAATAAAACACTAATTTCAGCTACAGTGGCAAAATAACGTTCAGAATTTAGGAAGATGGTTGGGCTGAGAACTTTTCAGCACCCCCTTGTAACAGATCAGATCTATCCTATCCTACTAGACAGCACCGAGATGGGTTCAATTTTCTGGGAAACTGCATAAAGCATTTTTCACATTATTCCCTCTGCATGGATCATTATAACAGTGACTCAAAATCTGTTAGCAGTAACAAGTTGCACCTATTCACCTCCAACCCCCCCTCCAAAAAAGGGGTGGGAGAATTAAATTAGATGAATACACACATGTGCATAAAAGCCCTTGAACTCATCCATGAATAGCAACAGCCTCTGAGAAGCTAACAAAAATCTACTGCGGTGAGACCCTGAATTCAAATCCTAGCTGAAGGACACAGCCTTCTGCTTATCTGTAGCGTTACAGTAAGCTAGAAACCAGCTCAGCTAATTAATACTCCAAGGAGCAGGGCGTAAGACAAGCAAAATGGCTCCTGCAGCATCAAAAAAATTTCAAATGAGCTCCAATATACTTGGCTCTGGTACTCAAGGGGGATGCATTAGTCTGAAGTGTTGATTTTCAATACTAAACAAGAAGAATATTAAAAGTCTATGCAATGGCGGTACTTAGCCTGAAAGCAGTAATATGACTTTATTCATTAGAACTATAGCCCCAAGGTTAGCAGAGCTATTAGATGTTAAATACACTGTGTTGTAAGCAGGGCTGTGGAGTCGGAGTCAGAAACAATTTTGGATGGAGTCAGTCAATAAAAATGTACCAATTCCAGCTTCCAACCCCTTTCTTTATTTTCTTAGCAACCGCTTGGAATTTCAACATGAAATTTTACAGATTTGTTGTTACTATTTAAAGATTAGATTCTTACTTGGATAATAATCTTTCTGTTAATCTACTATGGATTCTGTACATATGGTGTTCAATCCCAACCTGCAACTTTCAGAAGTGACACTCGCAGCTTTCAGCACCTCCCACGCTGCAGTGGAGTATAGTGCCCCCTTCAGTTTTGTCCCAAAGCAATCAATCACCACTGGAATAAACACAAAGAAGGGGTACAGGGATCTTCTCCACCAACATCATACAGTAGAACGGGTACAAGTGGATCAATTTTTCACTCAGTCAAAAATTACAAAGACTAGGGGACGCTCGAAGTTAAGGGGAAATGCTCAATGAAATTACATGAGGAATTATTTTTTCATTCAGAGAATAGTTAAGCTCTGGAACGCATTGCCAGAGGTTGTAGTAAGAGCGGATAGCATAGCTAGTTTTAAGAAGGGTTTGGACAATTTTCTGGAGGAAAAGTCCATAGTCTGTTATTGAGAAAGACATGGGTCAAGCCACTGCTTGCCCTGGATCAGTAGCATGGAATGTTGCTACTCTTTGGGAATTGGCCAGGTACTAGTGACCTGGCTTGGCCACCGTGAGAATGGGCTACTGGGCTTGATGGACCATTGGTCTGACCCAGTAAAGTTATTCTTATGTTCTGCAACATATAAGAGAACAAAGGATTAGTAATAAACATGAAAATATTCAAGAAACATAGCAGCAGTAACAACCAACCTGCTGTGTGCAACAAGCACTAACATTAAAGGAGCCAGAGGCAAAAGAATTTCAAGCCTGGAAATGAGAAATATCAGAGGCAGACAGAAGGTGGGCCATATAGAATTCATAGTAGATTAACAGAAAGGATTATCCAGGTAAGAATCTAATCTTTCATTCTGTTACATCTATTCCAGATTCTGTACATATGGTGACATACCACAGCAATGGCAACGTCTAGGGTAGGAGAGAAGTGCCTGCCCACAAAATAGAGGCATCGTAGACGGCGTCCACTCAAACCACCAAATCCACTCTGTAAAACTTCATTAAAGTATGAAGAGACGACCAAGTAACCGCCCTACAAAATTTCAACTGGAGAGACTGCCCAAGACTCAGCCCATGAAGCTGCAACACTCCTAGTTGACGGCACCATGAGAAACCGGTGGCAGTTTTCCAGAGGCGATGTATGTCAACGAAGTGACCATGCAAATCCATCTGGTAACAGAAGCCTTGGATGCTGGCTTACCACACCTGGACTGACTAATACAAATAGATGGTCAGAAAGAAAAAATTATTAGTCCTTTCTCAGTAGTTAAGTAAGACTTTGCACATCCAGTTTCTGTAATATCTTATCCTGGTTATCCAACCCTGTGGGCTGAAAAGCAGGCAAACAACCTCCTGATTGATGTGGAAATCAGAAACAACTTTCAGAAGGAAAGAAGGAACAGCACAGAGGGTTACTCCTGCCTCCATAATCCTGAGAAAGGGATCTCTACAGGAGAGCTTGCAGCTCTGAAATACATCTTGCCGAGATGATCACCACTAGGAACACTTCCTTAAAATCGTAAGGTCCAAAAGGGATACATCTGAGCGGCTCAAAAGGGGCTTTAGTAAGCCCTTCAAAACAATGTTAAAGTTCCATGTGGGGAAAGGATGACGCAGTGGTGGCCACAAACAGAGCGCACTTCGAGAAATCTAGTCACATCCAGATAAGCTGTAATCAAAGCTGAACCACTTTGTGCCTTGAAACATAAGAGGCCTGCCACTGTCAGGCCTTTCTCAAGACCAGCTTACAGAAAGGCTAGGACCATCAGAATAGGAGCCCGTAACAGTTCCACCTGGTCCCTGTCATACCAATGTTGTAAAGTCTTTCAAGCCTTGGCATAGGCTGCCATAGTAGAGGGCTTTATCGCCCAAAAGAGAGTAGCAATGACGATGTCAGAGTAGCCTCTTTGAATCAGGGCCCTGTGCTCAACAGCCATGTCTTAAGACCAATGCCTGGGGATTCTCCATGGAACTGGCTCCTGACTGAGAACACTGCAATGAAGAGGGAACTTGAGGCCCTTGTCCCACTGAAGACAGGCAAGATCCACATACCATGGATGGTGAAGCTAGTCTGGGGCCATTAAAATCATGAGATCTGGATGAATCGCGATCCTACGGATAACTCTGCTCACCTTGGGCCAAGATGGAAAGACATAAATGAGATCCTGGCTTGGCCAGGACTGAACACATCTAATCCTAAGCTTCCTGGCTTAGCTCTTTGAAGTGGTGACTTTTAGTTCTTAGCAGAAGCCTTCATGTCCATTGCTAGTCTGCCCCAACAATGCACAATGAGCTGGAAAGCCTTTTGAGAGAGGAACCATTCTCCAGGACTTGTCAACTGAGTAGTCTGATTGAACATTTTCTATTCTGACCATGTGTGCAGACAGCTTGAAGGTGCACCTCTGCCCACTGAAGAGCATCTGTGCTTCCAGATGCAATGGAGCACTCCTGGTGCTTCCCTTTTGCCAGTTTACATATGCTACTGCTAGTGTGTTGTCAGAAAAACAGTCCTATTGCTTTACATGGAGCCCAACTCCTGAAGGTAGTGTCAGGCCATGGTGGTCAGAAGTGCCAATAGGTTCAAGATTTGTTTCTGAAGCTTCCGTTTGCATGGCTTGGGAAGAAAAACGCGGCCCTATGCCATGTTGAACTAAATGCCCAGATATTCCAGTATCTGAGTTGGTTCTATCTGGCTCTTTTTGAAGATGACACTCCAGCCCAGCCTTTTCAGGACAGCCACCATCCGCTGCACTGCCTGCTCACACTCCAGCTTAGACAGAGCTGATGAGCTAATCATCTAGATAGGGGTGTATTTAGACCCCCATTTTTCGGAGATGAGCAGCCACTACCACCATTACTTTGGAGAAAGTGTGGTGGAGCCATCACCAATCCGAAGGGAAGGGCTGCAAATAGGAAATGCTGCTGGAGAACATGAAATCTCAAATATTTCCTGTGTCCCAGGAAGATGGGAATATGAAGAAAGACCTCTGTTAAATCCAGACACACCAGGAATTCTCCTGGAGCCACTGCTGCAATGACCAATCGGGCTGTTTCCATGTAGAAACATGGAATCTTCAGAAATGTACTGACTGCCTTGAGATCCAGGGTGGGTCTCCAGTCCTCTGTGCATTTCTTGGGCACTATGAAGTATATAAGTAGTATCTGCCTGAGCCCAATTCTATGGTGTGAGTGTAGAGACACTGAAGCGTGGTTTGGACCCTTGCCTCTTTTTCCAGACTCCCAGCTGGAGAATCTAAAAACTAATCCAGAGGACGACGAAAGAATTCTATCTTGTGCCCCTCTCGTATGATGTCTAGCACCCATTAGTCCAAGGAGATTAGTTTCCATTCCCTCTGAAACGCCAACAACTGCCCCTCAATGTGAGGCAGCACAGTTCCAAGCCTGGCATTATTGGGACTTTTTGGCGGAAGGGTTGATGTGAGATCCAGAGCTGTGCTAGCATCTGAGATCACTATAGTGGTCTGTACCCTTGGAACGATCTCTGGGTGGAGGAGCTCAAATTATTTTTGTGGGACCGGCAGGAGGGACACAAATGACTTCAACTCCCCTAGGGGACGACGACAGCGAGGTCTGGCGTCCAACTGTGACTTAGGACGGCAGTCTGCTACATTGGCCATGAGTTCATCAAGGCCCTTGCCAAAAGCAACTGCTCTTTGAAGGGCAGTCTGCTTAGGGGTGCTTTAGAAGTGGTTACTGGCTCACTGTCTGATCCAGAGCATCCTGCGAACAGAGACTACATAAGCCGAGATTTTGCCCAGAACCCTAATGAGGTCCACCACATAATCCACCCCTTCCAGCACCAGATGGGAGGAAGGTGTCCTCCTCCACCAAGGGTACCCGTTGCAGTCTCACGTGACAGGCCCGTACCACAAACGAGGCTTTCGCTGCTGCCTTGATGCCTAAAGATAGCACTTCAAACTGCTTCTTTAATACTATATCCACCATGCGATCCTGCAAATCCATTAGCATCTCTTTCGTTAGGGAGGGCTGTGTGCTTGGTGACTTGAGCCACTGCAGAGTCCACCTTCGGCCGATTAATAGTTGCTGAAACTCTAGGGCCACGGGATAAAGCCTGGACATAACTATCGCCACCTTTAAAGAGCCTTCAGGAGTCTCCTACTGCTCTATGACCAGATTAGTGATGTCCAAATGTGTTGGAAAAAAGGAGGTCAGAGAATTGGGATGGCTCATAACTGTATTTCAAGTTTCAAATTCCTTGACCTCATCCGCAATAAAATGATCGACCAAGACTGACAAACAGACAGCATATAGAGGGGTCATCAGCCAGGGCCACAAAGGCATCCTGATTGATGGAACCAAAAATGGAATCTGAGTCATCCAAGATGGAGGCAGTGCTTTGAGATAAAAGAGGCACGGGGTTTTGAGGCAGATAGAGGTTTCAGAAAAAAAGATAGTTTAAAATCCAAGATGGCTGTCGCCAAAAAAATAATGCCCCAAACAGCCCGTGGAGACCTTTAAAAAAAATAAATGCTGAAATAGGGGTTTTAGAGGTGGGGGTGCCACTGACCCCTGACCCCAGAAACCTTCAAAAATAAGGTTTTTAGACACCTCCCCCCCAATATTTCCATAGGGAATAATGGGGCTGTACTTACAGCTCTGTGAAAGTGCCTGCCTGTTAGCTTTCCTTGCAACTGGAAAAGTTGGAAAAGACTTTTCAGAAACTTCCAAAGATGACTCCAAACCAGGAAATATTTGGGCTACCAGTCAGACCAACCCTGTACAAGACCTCCTCCCCCACAGAACCTGAATGCGCAACCAGGGAGGTAGAAGGGGTGGCTTCCCGATACCCTGAGGGTTCTTACTCAGGGCACCCATTGCTTGCGCTCCAGTCACTGAAAAATTCAGAAGATGAGCTGGCTCCTAGGGGAACAGATCACGTGCCCTGAACATAACATAACATAAACTCGACTTATAGACGGCATAACCAATCTACGCGATTTACAAAAGATTAACTTATATCACAAATAGAACAAAGAAGAAAATTAATTACCCAAAAATCTAGAAAATAAATAAGTCTTCAAATGTCTTCTGAACTCCAAGTATGACATAGATACAAAGAATAGTTGCCTAAAATCTTTATCCCAAAGAGCAGCCTGATATGACAATGTACATTCCATAGGTTCTCCAAAGGTTTGCCCTGTGAGCTTCAGTCCAGCTGTGAGGAACCTGTGTCCTTTCTCAGGTTGAGAAACCCCAAATATGGGGTCTCAGGACATTAAAGTCAGAAAAAACAAACTACTAAGGAAAACTAAGTACAGCAGATCAGAAAACACTGCTGCAGTTCACTTGCAAAAGGAAAAACTGAAGGGGGCACTAGACTCCACTGGCAATATCAGAGGTGCCAAAAGCTGTTAGTGACATATTGCAAAACCTGGTTCATAGAAATGGATTAAGCACCTAACATACAGACTCCTGAGTAGATGTTACAGAATATCTGTTTTATTTTTTATATTGTGCATGTATTTTTGTACTCTGCTCAGAATTATATAAAACATGCATTAGTGCATGTTTGTAACTCTAGATGTTAGGAAGATAGTGTGCCAGTTAGGGAAAGCGAATGGGGACTTGTATACTGCTTTTTGTGGCTTTGGCATTTCAAAGCGGTGGGCACTGGAGGGTTAAGTGACTTGCCCAAGGTCACAAGGAGCAGCACCAGGATTTGATCTCACAACCTCTGGGGGCAGAGGAAGCAACTCAACCAGTGAGCCACAGCCCTTTATAGTAAGTTGGAAGAGGTCAAAAGTCTGATTAGTCTCTTTTCTTTTTCCATCATTTTTGGCTCCTTGCACAGCAGGCCGATTAGAAGGGATCTGCTGTCTACCAGGAGCCAAGATATCTTCGTAAGGGATCTGACTCAGGGACTTTGTGGCAAAATTACATTATTTGCCGATGATGCCAAACTTTGCAACGTTGTGGGCAGGGCAACGGAACCTGGCAGCGCGACCAGTCCCAACACTATGGAGCAGGACCTACTTCGGCTGGAACAATGGTCCAGTACTTGGCAACTAAACTTTAATGCCAAAAAATGTAAAGTAATGCATCTTGGAAGCAGTAATTCATGCAGAACATACACCTTAAACGGTGAAAACTTGACAAGAACTACTGCAGAAAGGGTCTTAGGAGTACTCATCCGGGACGATATGAAAGCTGCAAATCAAGTGGAGAAAGCTTCATCAAAAGCTAGACAAATGCAGGGTTGCATTAGAAGGACCTTTATCAGCCGTACTGCCATTGTACAGATCCATGGTAAGACCTCACCTGAAGTACTGTGTCCAGTTCTGGAGGCCACATTATCGGAAAGATGTGAAGAGACTGGAGTCGATCCAGAGAATGGCCACTAGGATGGTCTCGGGACTTAGGGATCTCCCTTATGAGGAACGTCTGACCAGACTGCGCCTATATTCTCTTGAGGAGCGCAGAGAAAGGGGGGACATGATAGAAACAAAGTGGAGGAGGCAATGTTTTTTCTTAAGGGTCCCACGGCAACAAGAAGGCATCCTCTAAAACTTAAAGGGGGAAGATTTCATGGGGACACCAGGAAATACTTCTTCACCGAAAGGGTGATTGATCGATGGAATGGTCTTCCACGCCAGGTGGTCGAGGCCAGTAACGTGCTCGACTTCAAGAGACGTTGGGACAAACAAGTAGAGTTGCTACAGAGTCATGCTTAAAAAACGGACTCATGGGAGAGGCAAATTTGCTGAGGGAGGGTTCTTGAGTGGGCAGACTTGTTGGGCCACCGGCCCTTTTCTGCCATCATACTCTATGTTTCTATGAAAATTTGTCATTCACAGGTGGCTACTCTCAAGCAAGTCATACAAACTCTAAACCACATGCTTGATAGCAGTCTAAAACCAGCATCTTCCATTAGCAGCTTCAAACATTTGCCGTTTTATTTTCTTAGTAGAATTGTTTGGGGTTTTTTTTTATAGGACAAGAGATTCAAATTACAGTACACTCAATTTGATTTTGAACCAAAAGCACACTTCTGTAATAGATGACCCTTTTACTAAAAAACCCCCCCAAACAACTGAGTAAAGTGCCTGCAGTCTACAGGTTCCATCTTCCCCTAGTCCCAGTCTCTATTCCATGCAACAGGCCCCCCCAAAGTATAAGATTTTTCTCATCTGAAATCTTACCCTATCAGATTTGAGGACATAGTACAAGATAAAAAGAGGTGCAACTCCCCACACAAAACCAAGGAAGGAGGTCTTGGGTGTAGGTCTAAAATTTGGGTAGACATTTAATGTTCTTGCATAGGACCAACGAGTCAAGGCAGGATCTTCCTAAAATACATAAGCACATTAAAACACAAGCCATTATATTAAGGAAAGTGAAGATAACATGGCAAAACTGAAAAATATGAGCCACACAGACTGGGTCTCTGAACCAAGTAGTACGTCTTTCAGCATATGAAACCCCATAAATTTCACTTAGTATTCACAGTTATACTGTTTTAATAGTTCTCAATTCTGTGTTCTTAATACAATGCAATTTAATCTTCTAAAATAGTGTGGGTGCCACATCAATACATCTGGAGAGCTAGAAATAGAGGCCTAGATACATTAAAGCCCCGATTCTGCAAAGTGTGCCCCGATTTTACGCAGCTGTAGGTGTCCTACAGCTGTCTTAACAGCCAATCAAAATGCACGTTTTTAAAAATAATGCTCCCTGGGCAGGCCGCCTATATTGAAGGCTCGCCTATATAGGGAGGCCCACAAGACCGCCTAAGCTTGCCTAAGGGTCTTAGGCGAACATATGCGGCCCTATGCATCTCCCTAGTAGAGGAAGAGACGCTTACAAAGTAGGCCATCAAAATGCTGGTCTACATTGTATGTAGATGCCGCTATACTTATCGCGGCGATAAGTATAGCGGCCACCTGTCCCCCCACCTCGATCGCCGGCAGGAGGGTGCCCAACCCCTCCTGCCAGAACGCTGCCCACCCAACACCCCCGATCGCCAGCAGGAGGGTGCCCAACCCCTCCTGCTGGAACGCCACTCACCCGACGCCTAAGGCCTGATTGGTCCAGGCTCGTAGAGCCTGGGCCAATCAGGCCTTAGGCTTAGCGGGGATGGGCCGGGAAGGGGCGGGCCCGCCTCATTTCAGCAAGGCGGGTCTGCCGGCTGGACAGCACCAAGACCCGTCCAGCCGGCTAACAATTAAGAGGTTAGTTTTGGGGGAGGGTTGGGGAGGTCATCGAGGAGTGTTAGCGCAACGGAGGCATTAGTGCGGGGGGGTCTGGGGGGGAGGCGTCCTCCGGCAGGAGGGGTTGGGCACCTTCCTGCCGACAATCGGAGGTGTCGGGAGGGCGGCGTTCCAGCAGGAGGGGTTGGGCACACTCCCGCCGGTGATCGGGGGTGTTGGGTGGGCAGCGCCTACTCTAACCCGATTCTGTAACCGGCGTCTGTAACATAGACACCGGTTACAGAATCGGGGTTAGTGTAGGCCCGATTCTGTATAGGTTGCCCCTCTCTGGCGTCCTATACAGAATCCGGGCCTAAATGCTTCAATCTTCTACCAATAGTCGTTAAACCAGTTTGACAAAGTTTAGCGACTGAATAGAAACATAGAAAAAGACGGCAGAAAAGGGCCATAGCCCACCAAGTCTGCCCATTCCAAATACCTGCCCCCCTGATTTTACTCCCTTAGGGATCTCATGTGAATATCCCATTTTTTCTTAAAATCTGTCACGCTGTTGGCCTCAATCACCTGCAGTGGGAGTTTGTTCCAATGATCCACTACTCTTTCAGTGAAGAAGTATTTTCTGTAGTCGCTATGGAACTTCCCTCCCCTGATTTTCAGCGGATCCCCCCTGGTGGTCGAGGGTCCCTTGAGGTAGAAGATATCTTCTTCCGACTCGATACGGCCCGTGATATACTTAAACGTCTCAATCATGTCTCCCCTCTCTCTTCGTTCCTCAAGTGAGTACAGCCGTAGTTTATTCAGTCTTTCCTCATACGTGAGATCCTTGAGCCCCAAGACCATCCTGCGTCATATTATCAGGCAATGTGTTTTTACCTACTATGTTGCAAAGTTTGGCGTCGTCGGCGAACAGTGATACCCTTCCTCTAAGTCCTTGGGTCATATCTTTTATGAATAAGTTGAATAGAATCGGGCCCAAGACCGACCCCTGTGGTACTCCACTGATCACGCCTGACGTTTTGGATGGGGTACCGTTTTCCACCACCCTCTGAAGTCTACCACTCAGCCAATCCTCAACCCATGTAGTTAAGAGTGTCCCCTAATCCTATCGACTTCAGCTTGTTCAATAACCTTCGGTGTGGGACGCTATCAAAAGCTTTACTGAAGTCTAAATATACTACATCCAGTGACTCTCCGGCATCTAGTTGTCTAGTAACCCAGTCAAAAAAGCTGATTAGGTTAGATTGGCAGGATCTGCCCTGGGTGAATCCATGCTGATGGGGATCACGTAGGTTTTTTTCGTCTAGGATTGTGTCAATATTTCTTTTGATCAGTGTTTCCATGAGCTTGCACACTATAGACGTGAGACTCACCGGTCTGTAATTTGCCGTCTCTGTCTTGCAGCCCTTTTTGTGGAGTGGGATAACGTTGGTGGTTTTCCAGTCCAAGGGGACTCTTCCTGTGCATAGGGAAAGATTGAAAAGAATAGATAGTGGTTCTGCCAGGACTTCTCGCAATTCCCTGAGCACTCTGGGATGTAGGTTGTCTGGTCCCATGGCTTTGTTTACTTTGAGTCTTGATAGTTCGTAGTAGACGCTACTGGGCGTGAACTCGAAGTCTTGGAACGGTGGGTCCTTCTGGCTGTCTCCCATCTGAAGCTGTGGACCAGCTCCCAGCGCTTCACAGGTGAAGACCGAGCAGAAGTATTTGTTTAGTAATTCTGCCTTGGCAGAATCTGATTCTACAAGGTTACCGTCCGATTTCTTCAGGCGTTCTATCCCATCCTTGTTTCTTTTCCTGTGACTAATATAGCTGAAGAAGGATTTATCCCCTTTCTTAATGTTCCGTGCTAGATCTTCTTCCATTCTGAGTTTGGCCTCCCTGACTGCTATTTTGACAGCTTTTGACCTGTCCAGATAGTCTTTTTCCGCCTCTTGTTTTCCTAAATGTTTGTAGGTGATAAATGCTTCTTTTTTCTTTTTAACGAGGTCCGAAATTTCTGCACTGAACCATTGGGGTCTTTTGTTCCTCCTGCGCTTACTTACTGTTCTTATATGGCGGCTTGTTGCTTCGTGTAGGATGGACTTCAGAGTCAACCACATATCCTCCACATTGTTAGGTTGTGCTTGTTTGACAAAAATTCCCATGCGGTCGAAGTCTGTGCCTCTAAAGTTGAGAACCCTCGTTGCTGTGTTTGACCTTGAGAAACCTTTCTTGAGGTTAAGCCATACCATATTATGGTCGCTGGAGGCCAATGTATCTCCAACTGAGACATCCGTGACGCTGTCTCCGTTGGTGAGTACCAGGTCTAGTATTGTCTGGTCCCTGGTGGGCTCCAGTACCATTTGTTTGAGTCGTGCACCCTTTATGGAGTTCAAAATTCTTTTGCTGCCACACGTAGTCGCGGAGAGTGTGTTCCAATCTGCATCGGGCATATTGAAGTCCCCTAACAGCACTGTGTCTCCCCGTAGAGTGATGTTCTCTATGTCTTCGATTAGTTCTATGTCTTTGTCTTCCTGTTGTCTTGGAGGTCTGTATATCACCCCAAGGTATAAGCATTTTTCATTTCCTCTGGCCAGATTTACCCAGAGGGATTCCCCAGTGTATCTAATATCTGTAATTTTGGTAGTTTTGATGTTATCCTTAGTGTATAGTGCTACCCCTCCCCCTAACTTGTCCTCTCTGTCGCGACATAGTAGGTTGTAGCCTGGTATAACCATATCCCACCCATTGGAGTCCGTGAACCAGGTTTCTGATATTGCTACCACGTCTAGGTCAGCGTTTATTATCTCAGTCTCTAATTCTAGAATTTTATTGCCTAAGCTGTGTGCATTGACGTACATAGCCTTCCATATCTGTGAAGAGATTCCCTTTTGGGTTAGAGTGACTCCTAAATTATTATTGATAATTCCCTTTAAATTATCGTGGATAGCATGGGTACTTACCTTAGACTTATAAGTGTGGGTGTGACTCGCCTCCTCAGGGTGGTTTCTTACTGCTCTGGGATATAAGTATGTACCCTCCCCCAACATACCTAGTTTAAAGCCCTGCGGAGTAGGTGAATCTGCCAGTCCGATGTACAAAACGGCTCACCGTGTGGTTTTCTGTGCATTCATACATTTTCCCGATTCTGCAAATGGCCTCATTACTATTAGAATGAACTCATTAATATTAAAACGAGCCATCTGATTGATAACCTAATTATTTGCAAACGTATGCATTAAATTTTGTGACTGGTAATACGGACCCTAAAAAACAGGTCTGCCATATTTTTTCTATTGGCACAGATGTGCTGTGTGCGTAACACACACACCACACAATCGCTCCCCCTACTTCCCCTCCCCCCTCCAATGACCCCCAAGAACAAAAATACAGGTAAGAGGGATGCCCACTCCCTCCTGCTGCCGTGAACTGCCTCCCCATCCACACTCCTGATAGATGAGAAGAATCGGCATGAGGGATGCCAACTCCCTCCTGCCACCGGATGCATTCCTGTCCCGAAGAACCGACTCCCCTAATACTATGACCCCCCTTTCCCTCCCCTTTCCCATTCCCCATACTTTGAAAATAATTGGCAGGAGGGATGCCCACTCCCTCTTGCCTCAGCACCCCCCCAGCTCCCCCAAACCACCCCATACCTCTGTGAGGAAGACAGCAGAAGGAATGCCCAGTCCCTCCTGCCCAAAGGTATGCCCCGTTGCCAGTGCATCCTGTGATGCACGGGGAGGTGTCTAAGACCCTGATTGGGGGAGGGGCCTTAGACATCTGAGCCAATAAGTGCCTTAGGCTCCTCCCACTATATCTCAGGATGCACTTGAAAGGAAGCCTAAGGTCTTGGTTGGCTCAGACGTCCCCTAGGAGAGGTCATAGCATCTGAGCCAATTGAGCATCTGAGCCAATTGAGAATGCCGATTTTCTTCAGTGATGATCTGATGTTGAAGTACTTCAATGTCTGGATATTGTTCTCCTTGATCTTGACCGATGCCGATGGGGAGTGCATGCTCTGGTCCTCAAGTCCCATATAAGTTGCTGCTCGGGCTGGGCTGGTACCAATTGTCATCACAGGGGCTTGAGTTGCTTGTATTGGCAGTATGTTAGTCAAATCCCCTTCTGATAGCAAGGATGCCGACACCGAGCAAGATGTCAAAGTCTGTACCATCCTCGATGCCGGAGATGTTTTATGTATTAAGTTTCAAGTTTATTAAAAGTTTGTTGTACACGCAATATCAAATACTTCAATGCATATGACAATTTAAAATTAGGAGACAAAAATAAAACAATTTATACAAATAAACATACAATGTATGTACACAAGTAATTAGCGATACAAAAGGGAAGAGGGGTGAACTACAATCTTTGAAGAAAGTAAGAGTAAATTTAGGGAAAAAACAACATCAGAAGGGTGATGAAAAATGTTTTAAAAATATGGCTAAGCCTAAAAAAGAGGATAGGGGAGATTGTGACCTACCTATACATTAGATCTGGTTAATATTAGGTAATTGAGCCTGGGATTAATGATAGATGAATTATCCTATCTACGACTCAAATGCGTCTTTGTACAGGTGGCATTTTAATAAGCTTTTAAATTTTTCTAATGAGGTTTCTCCATGTAGATAGATTGGTAAGTTGTTCCAAAGCTGGGGTGCTATGACTGAAAAAGTTGTAGATCTTCTGGTACCTATTATTTTTAGGTAAGAGATAGTCAGCAATGCTGTTCCGTTGATCTAAGTGTCCTGGCTGGAGAATATGGTATCAAAAAACGATCCAGAAATATTGGTGCATTGGTTTCTTGGATTTTGAAGGTTATCAGTGCAATTTTATATATTATTCTGTGCAAAATTGGTAACCAGTATGCTTTTTGTAGAAGAGGTGTGACATGATCATATTTTTTTGAGTTAGTAATAATTTTTAATGCTGTATTTTGTATGATTTGTAGCCTTCTTATTTCTTTCTGGGCTATGCCATGATACAATGTGTTACAGTAATCTTGCCTAGAATCTAGCCTAGAAATGACCAAAGAATGAATGAGAATGTTAAGAGCTTCTGGTTTTAAAACTTTGGATAAAGATCTAATAAGACGTAACTTATAGAAACAGTTTTTAAATACTGAACTAATCTGATCATGAAAAGAAAGTTCTTGGTCTAGTAAGACAGTGTTTTTCAACCGCTGTTCCGCGGCACACTAGTGTGCCGCGAGATGTTGCCTGGTGTGCCGCAGGGCCGCCATCAGGGCAGTACTACCAGTCCTGCATTCAGGGGCCCGGAGCTGACAGGGGGCCCGAGGCAGGGGCGCCAGTAGCTCGCCAAGGCAAAGTGAGTCGATCACCCAGGACTCACTTTGTCTTGGCGATCTAATCTATCGAGCCGATAAGTCTTCTTCTCCCTGACGTCAATTCTGCAGTCGGAGAGGAAGTTCGGGCCAGCCAATCGCTGCCTGGCTGGGCGGAACTTCCTCTCCGATTGCAGAATTGACGTCAGGGAGAGCATGCGTCGGCGTCGGCTTTGGCTTTGGGGCCTGTTATCCATTGGTGGGTCCTGTTCCCCGATGGCAGCGGCAGTGGCAGTGGCTTGGGGAACGGCAGGGAGAAAGAAAGAAAGGGGGCAGGCAGAGAAACAGAAGGAAAGAAGAGAAACAGAAAAAAAGAAAGAAAGGTCAGGGAGAGAGGAAGAAAAAGTTGGGGGAAGGAATGAGGTGTGGAGGAGAGAAAGCATACAGGCTGATAGAAGGGAAGAAAGATTGGATGCACAGTCAGAAGAAGAAAGTGCAACCAGAAATCACCAGACAAGGTAGGAAAAATGATTTTATTTTAAATTTAGCAAAGTGGAGGCAGATTTACCACAGTTTTCAAAGGAATTTGCCCAAATAACTTAATAGTTAACTGGGTAAATTCCCAGAGATGAAAACTTCCCTTCACTTACTATGCACAGTTCTGAATTTATATCTGCTGTCTATATTTTACAATATGGTCACCTTTTACTAAACCGCAATAGTGGTTTATAGCGCAGGGAGCCTATGAGCGTCAAGAGCAGCGCTGGGCATTCAGCGCAGCTCCCTGCGCTAAAAACTGCTATTGTGGTTTAATAAAAAGGATGGAGGGTATATTTGTCTATTTTTGTATGCGATAAAAACCAAATACAGAGAGAGACTGAGAGCTGTTGACGAAGAGCTACGTGTGTGTCTTTCTTCGATTCCAGCCAGAATATCAGCTTTGTGTTCAGCCAAACAGGCCCAGGTTTCGCACTGAATAAAGTATTTTATAATTTTTCACTATTCTGTTTACTTAATATTTCATAATAAAGTAATTATAAAATACTTTCTTTGTGTTTATTTGATTCCTATTCAAGAGAATTACTTTATATATAGTCAATATAGGCACAGAGTTAAATTTTTTAACATTTTCTAATGGTGGTGTGCCTCGTGATTTTTTTCATGAAACAAGTGTGCCTTTGCCCAAAAAAGGTTGAAAAACACTGTAGTAAGACTCCTAATATTTTCGTCGTCGTTACTTTTTGTAGTGAGAAATTATCTAAGAGTATTTGTGATGAAATTTAAGATCCTTTTTCCGTGGAAAAAACATTATTAAAGATTTGGTTGCGTTCAGGGCCAACATGTTATTTTTAAGCCATTGATTTATTTGTTTTAACTTATTATTTATATTTATTACCTCACTGGAGTCAGCTATATTTAATGGGTCAAAAGCTTGATGTCATCTGCATAGGCAAAAGAGGAGAATCCAATGGACTGACTTAGAGTGAGTAATGGCGACAAAAAAATATTAAATAAAAGAGGGGACAAGATTGAGTCTTGAGGTATCCCATAAGAATTTGTATAGTTGTTTGATGATGAATTGTTGAAAATAACTTTGGCTGACCTATCTTGAAAATATGATTTAAACTAGTTTAGCACTTGGTCAGAAATGCCAATGGCGGACAGTCTCTTGATGAGTAAATGATGGTCAATAGTACCAAATGCTGCAGACAGATCAAGTGAGATCAGGAAGACAGATTTATGGTGATCCAGGTGGTATTGGATATTTGTTATAAGACGTATCATAGTGTTCTGTTGAATGATTAGACCTAAAGCCTGTCTGATTAGGATGTAATGTATGTGTTTTTTCTACAAAGTTGCTTATATGATTGAAAACAACCTTTTTTATTAGTTTAGCAATAAAGGGAAGATTGGCAATGGGTCGGTAATTTGATTCAATTGCAATTGAGTCTTTGGGATTTTTTATTATTGGAAGGATGATTGCTTCTTTCCATTCTTTCGGTATAAATCCTGTGGTTAAACTATTTTCAATCATTGTCTCAATAAAGGGGCCAAAGATGGAAAAGAAACATTTTATGAAAAGAGGAGAGATTGAGTTAGAGCCTGTGCCTTTAATGTTAATACTTTGCAAGAGTCGTTTAAGGTTCTCAAAGGTTGGTATGTTAAAATTGGCACATTTGGAAATAGGTATAATTTGTATTGGTTCCGTGTCTACATTAAAATTGATTTTTGAACCGATGCAATCTCTAATTTTATTAATTTTGTTTACAAAATAATCGGCAAGATTTTGTGTAATAGGTTTATTTTCTAGATCAGGATCTTCTATTCTTTTTGGAGCTGTAAGATTTTTTAAAATAGCAAAAAGGGCAGAGGAATTTTTAGCACTTTAAATTTTATTGGAATAATATGTTGTTTTTGCTAAATTTATTTTAGTTTTATAATATTGCAATTGTTCTTTATATTTACTTAGGTTATCTCTTGATTTAGTTCGTCTCCATTTCCGTTCTAAAGCCCTAAGTTGTTTTTTGATAAATGTAAGTTTGTCTATGAACCAAGGGTTTCTTATTTTCTTTTGACTAATAGTTTTAGTACATAAAGGGGCTAATTTTTCTAGTAGTTGTTCTGTTGCGCTGAACCAAGCTTTAATTTGTTCATTTATTGGTAAAAGACAAAAGTCTTCAATTTTTAAATTAAAAGATGCAATAATTGAAGAAAGTTCAATTTTATTGTAATCTCGATAGATGATTGTTTTTGGATGATAGCTATTCTTAACAGATTTAGAAAAATAGCTTAAGGTAATTAGAAAATGATCTGACCATGTAACAGAGGTGATTTTGCGATTTGAAAAGGCGTCTTTAAGAGATGTAGAGGTAAGGCTCATGTCTAATGTGTGAACAGCGGAATGAATCAAATCTTTAATCAAAGTGGTGAGGTATAAATTTGAAATTAATTTTAAGAATTCCACTGTAAAAGGATTGCATATGTCATCTAAGTGCATGTTAAAATCACTTTGGCATCGGAAGCTTCAGACATTTTTAGTGCAGTTGATGTTCCTGATGTCAGTGCTCCTGAAGCCATTGGAAAAAGTCTGTTGAATTGGAGCTGTCTAGCCTTCAGAGATAAGAACATAAGCAGTGCCTCCGCCGGGTCAGACCATAGGTCCATCCTGCCCGGCAGTCCGCTCCCGCGGCGGCCCAAACAGGTCACGACCTGTCAATCACCAGAAGGGGCTCCCTTGCCACCTTGGTTTCTCATTGAAGTCCTATCTTCCCATCGAAGTCCTAACCCTCCGGTCTTGCACATGCACGACCTGGTTGGGTTTCTATACTTATTACCTGGTTAGCTTTCTATACTTGTATTACATCCCAGCTCCTCCCTCAGTATCCCACGATCCCTTTATCCCTCAGGAATCCGTCCAATCCCTGTTTGAATCCCTGTACCGTACTCTGCCTGATCACTTCCTCCGGTAGCACATTCCAAGTGTCCATGACCCTTTGGGTGAAAAAAACTTCCTTGCATTTGTTTTGAGCTTATCTCCCTTCAGTTTCTCCGAATGCCCCCTCGGACTTGTTGTCCCCTTCAGTCTGAAGAATCTGTCCCTATCCACCCTCTCTATGCCCCTCATGATCTTGAAGGTCTCTATCATATCACCCCTGAGCCTCCTTTTTTCCAGAGAGAAGAGCCCCAGCCTATCCAACCTCTCGGCATATGGGCAGTGTTCCAGCCCTTTTACCAGTTTCGTTGCTCTCCTTTGGACTCTCTCAAGTACCGCCATGTCCTTCTTGAGGTGCGGCGACCAATACTGAACGCAGTATTCCAGATGTGGACGCACCATCGCTCGATACAATGGCATGATGACTTCCCGCGTCCTGGTTGTTATGCCCCTCTTTATGATGCTCAGCATCCTGTTGGCTTTTTTCGAGGCTGCTGCGCACTGTGCAGATGGCTTCAGTGATGCATCCACCAGCACACCCAAGTCTCTCTCAAGTCTGCTGTCTCCCAACAATGCCCCCCCCCAATTTGTAGTTGAACAACGGGTTCTTTTTCCCTATATGCATGACCTTGCATTTTTCCACGTTAAAGCGCATTTGCCATTTGTTTGCCCAGTCTTCCAGCTTGTCCAGGTCCCTTTGCAGGTCCTCACACTCCTCCCTGGACCTAACTCTGCCGCACAGTTTGGTATCGTCTGCAAATTTTATAACCTCGCACTTTGCCTCCTTTTCCAGGTCATTGATAAATATGTTGAAGAGTAACAGCCCCAGCACCGATCCCTGTGGCACACCGCTTGTGACTCCCCGCCAGTCAGAATATTGGCCCTTCACTCCGACCCTCTGCAGTCTACCTGACAACCAGTGCTTGATCCATCTGTGCACATCCTCTCCCACCCCGTGGTTCCACAGCTTCCTAAGCAGCCTTTCATGTGGCACCTTGTCGAAAGCCTTTTGAAAATCGAGGTAAATGATGTCTATGGGTTCCCCATTGTCCACCCGACTGCTTATTCCCTCAAAGAAGTACAGAAGGTTCGTTAGGCACGACCTTCCCTTACAGAATCCGTGCTGGCTTGTTCTCAGTAGGCCATTCCTCTCGATGTGCTCGCAAATGCCGTCCTTGATCATAGCTTCCACCATCTTCCCTATAATTGAAGTCAGGCTCACCAGCCTGTAGTTCCCGGGGTCATCCCTCGATCCCTTCTTGAAGATAGGTGTGACATTCACCAATTTCCAGTCCTTCAAGGATAGGTTGCAAACATGCTGGATTGTGCCCGCTATTTCTTGTCTTAGTTCCTTCAGAACCCTTGGGTGGATCCCGTCCGGGCCCGGTGATTTACCGCATTTTAACCTGTCTATCTGTTTGAGAACATCCTCCTTACTTACCTCTATGTGCTCCAATTTTTCGGCCTGTTCCCCACTCATGAGCTCCTCTGAGTCCGGTATATTAGATGTGTCTTCGCTCGTGAAAACCGACGAGAAGAACGTGTTCAACCTCTCAGCTACCTCTTTATCCTCCTTAATCACTCCCTTCCTATCCCCATCGTCCAACGGCCCCACCTCCTCTCTCGCTGGTCGCTTCCCCTTTACGTAACTGAAGAATGCCTTGAAATTTTTCGCCTCCCTGGCCAGCCCCTCTTCATATTCCCCTTTCGCTTTACTAACCTCTCGGTGGCATTCCTTTTGGCATTTCCTGTGCGCCTGGTGATTTTCCTCCGTTGGGTCCTTTTTCCATCTCCGGAAGGATACTTTTTTGTCATTTATTGCCCTCTTTACTTCAGTTGACATCCAAACCGGGTCCTTTGATCGCTTGTTCTTGCAGCCTTTCCTGAAACTGGGGACGTACATTCTTTGTGCTTCCTGCAGGGTGTCCCTGAATAGGGTCCAGGCGCTTCCCACAGTCTCCATCCTAAAGATGTTTCTGAGCTTCCTCCCCACCATTTCCCTCATAGCAACATAGTTCCCTTTCTTGAAGTTGAGCGCAGTTGTTGCGGTCCTCCTTACTATGGGTGTCCCCCTTTCTAATGTGAATCTGATCGCGTTGTGGTCACTGTTGCCTAGTGGTCCTCCCACTTCTACCTCTCTTGCAGGCCCCCCTAATCCGTTTAGGATGAGGTCAAGAGTAGCACCCCCTCGCGTCGGTTCTTTGACTAGTTGCTGCATGAAGCAGTCCCTCACAGCTTCTACAAATCCTGTTTCCCTAGTGCAGTTGGAGTGACCCGTACTCCAGTCTATTCCCGGGTAGTTGAAGTCCCCCATCACTATTACACTTCCAGTCCTGCATTCCTGTCTCAGTTCCGCTTCCAAGTTGTGTCCGACTCCTTCTGGCGTACCAGGTGGGCGATAGTACAGCCCCAGTTTTATGCCTGCACCCTTGTTTCCCGGCAATTTGACCCATAGCGATTCCAGCCCCTCTGCCTTCGTTGCCATATCCATCCCGACCGAGTGGATAGAGTCCTTTATATATAGTGCTATGCCTCCCCCCTTCTTGTGGGTCTTGTCCCTCCTGTAGAGCTTGTACCCCGGCAGCGCCACATCCCATTGATTTTCCTCTGTCCACCAGGTTTCTGCAATTCCAATTATATCTAGGTCCTCCCCCTTGGCCACGACTTCTAGTTCACCCATCTTGGCCATGAGGCTTCTTGCATTTGCGTATAAGCACCGCAGGTCCCGTCGTTTTTCCTCCACCTCTGCATTTACCTGGGCCGCCTGCCCTTGGATTTCGGGCAGTTCTCCCATTCCCTGTGCTTCTGCTTTGCCCTCAGCCTTTACCCTCTTAGCTTTCAGCTTCCCCACATTCCCGCCACCCCACTTCCCCGCTTTTCCTCTTTTTAGAAGTTTAAAGCAGTGCTAACAAGAAAGTGGATTGTGAGCAGGACCAAGCCACTGAAAACACCAATTGTGTGGATCTGTGATTAATATGGTCCTGCTGCACAGAGTGTACCGCTTAAAACCACTGTACGGCTTTGCTATGGAAGGAACACTGCCGATGCAATATTGAAGGACTCAGTGGTCCTCGGAGGTTGAGTAGATCGGTCAGTAAACACGATTCAATACTCCCAGCCTGAAAACAGGCTTACTAAGGGCAGAAGGCCCAAAAATGAAAATTGGGAGAAATAAAATTTTATAAAAGGGAAGAATGAAATAATCCCCGTTTCACTCCCTCGCTGCGTGGGGGGTTAAATTCCAATTTCTCAGAAATCAGCAGGGTGTTAGCAATACAAAACATTCAGCATGGCCGGGTGTGTGGGGCAGCGGTATTCCCATATGACAGCCTAGAAGGACGTCGGTGGCTGGCGTTCATTTGCAAAAACGCAGAAGGCTTGTGTCTCTGCGGGAACAGATAAGTCCCAGTATTTACTGATTACTTGGCGGTGGTGATTTAAACTGTGCCTGTTCAAATGCAAATCCTGGTGCAAGTTGCCTATGACATTCATCTAAATATAATTGCTTAAAGGTTCTTTGAAATGCTATCATATTTAATCAAGTCATTAGACTTAGCTTGACATCAGTGCCCCTTTGGCAGAGCTTTTTTCAGAGTGAGTGGAGTTTTTTTTCCTTAAAAACCCATGAAGCTTAACTGAGGTTTTTTTCTCCTCCCATTTCATTTTGGTTTTTTCAATATATTTTTGAATGACTGGCATCTGATAGGAGCATTTGTTGTAAATCATTTTAGAAGCAGGCTTCTTTTCTAAATTATAGTGATTATTGTGCTTCTTCCAACTATTATATTGTAATTGAAATCACCCATTATAATACTGTTATCAAATTCTCCAGCTTTCCTAATCTCTGAAAACATTTCTTTATCTGTCTGCTCATTTTGTCCCAGGGGACAGTATATAACCCTACCTTTATATTCCTTCCCTTCACGCATGGAATTTCTATCCATATGGATTCCAACTGCTATCTATATCATGCAGAATGTTTATTTGATTTGATTCAATTCCCTCTAACATACAGCACAACCCCCCCTCCATTTTGATCTACTCTATCTTTGTGATATAATTTGTACCCAGGTAATTGTGTCCCATTGATTGTCCTCCTTCCACCAGGTCTCTGAGATGCCTATTATATCTAGGGCTATAGAGTTGGAGTTGAGAAGTCAATTTTGGGTACCTGGAGTTGGAGTTGTGGGTACCAGAAACTGAGGCGTAGGAGTTGAAGGATTTACCTACCGACTCCACAGCCCTTCAGTGCTATATACTCTAACTCTCCTATTTTTTTAGACTTCTGGCATTTGTATACAGATGCTTCCAATTGTGTTTTTTTCTAACTACAGACTGCTGAGAAGACAGGGAAAATTTGGGTCGCTCACTCTGACTTCCATAAATGTCAAACACTCCAAAAATCATGCTTCTCAACAGCAAAAAAAGTAGAATGGATGTCAAAAACTTTTCAGTGACATGGAGGAATGCGATCCCATGCTGGAGGTTAGTCTAAAATTCAAGCGTCTGACAAGCTCTGCGTTTGTCCCTTACATTGAGACACTCAGGGACTTAAAGCCATGCAGGCAAGGTTGGCACAGTTTTTTCAGTCCATGACTCATAAGACTTGTGCGCCAGAGGATGATGCGACAGAAGTCGACCTACCAGTGTCAACATCTCCATCTTCTACATACAGGTACTCGTCGACTTACGACCTATTCAAGTTACGACTGTTTGACTTTACGACGCGTTTACTACAGTTTCCCCCGACAGCTGTTAGTAGCCCCAGTCTCCCCCACACTCCCAAGTCTCGCTACACAGCAGTAATAATATAAAGAGGAGGCGGCGCCACAATGAATATTCATCACAAAGGGATTGTGCTGTGCTTGACTTAGAAAGTAAGAAAATGTTGATAAAATATTACTTTAAGATGATTACAATATCTTTACCCAGTCTAATACAGTATTCTTACTTTAGTCTAACATAGGCCGACTTACGTCCCCGATCAACTTACGACCTGTCAGTCAGAACCAATTACGGTCGTAAGTTGGCGAGTATCTGTACTATCATTCTGGAGCTGCATGCCTGTTCCTCTCCAATGGTTGATCTGAAAGAAGTTCACCTTGAGTGATACAATATACTGTACATCTGTTTTTCTGTAAAGCTGGTTTTTGTCAAGCAACATTTTCATAATGGTAGTGTACCATCTCTTTATATAAGTCCGTTTCCCAGTCTGTGCTCTAGCATCAATACAATACTGCTGAACTGTTTGGTCTTACCTAAGGGCTCCTTTTAGAAAGCCCAATAGTGTGTCCTAGTGTGGACAATACACCAAAGCCCATTCAGTTCCTATGGGCTTTGGCAAATTTGTCACAGGAGAATTGCTACCATGGCTTTATAAAAAGGTGCAACCAGAGACTCATGAAATCACCAGACAAAAAGGTAGGAAAAATGATTTTATTTTCAATTTAGTGATCAAAATGTGTCCATTTTGAGAATTTATATCTGCTGTCTATATTCTGCACTATGGCCCCTTTTTACTAAAGTACAATTTTATAAGGCAGTAAATATCTATTATACTAAGGTAAATAATATAGATCAAAAATAACAAAAGACCTTAGATATACATATACTAAAACTTTTTCGGCAGCACTCATGGAACAGGCATACTAAAGGGGAAATACCTTGATAAAGCCCCCTGGGCGAAACATAGCCTATGTTGGTGAAGAACCCCTGCTATGCTTCTCTAATAAAGAGATGAGTATTTTTTCAAAACTTTATTTATATAGAAAAAACTATGAAAAATTATGACCGATGAAGATTTTTGTGCTTGTAATCTGTGAATGAAAATTTCTCACAGTTAGCACCGCTGAGGTCTTAAACGGGACAAAGTATATGTATATCTAAGGTCTTTTGTTATTTTTGCCCTTTTTACTAAACCACAATAGCAGCTTTTAGCCTAGGGAGCCTATGAGCATCGAGAGCAGCGCAGGGCATTCAGCACATCTCCCTGCGCTAAAAATCGCTATTGCGGTTTAGTAAAAAGGGAGGGGGTATATTTGTCTATTTCTGTATAGTTGTTCCTGAGGTGACATTGCATAAAGTCATCTGCCTTTACTTCTTTGAAAACCCGCGGAATATAAATGATAATTAACATTTTCTCTGTATACAGTGTACTTTGTGTTTTTTAAAATTTTACTGTTGGTAGATCATTTTGACTTGGTCATTTTAAAAGTAGCTCGCAAGCCCAAAAAGTGTGGGCACTCCCTGCTGTAGAGCCATTTCTTGTATGACTGGATGAACTATATTTATCTTTTTTTTGTTGTTGTTTAAATTCATGCAGAAATAAATGGCTAGATTGAACCTAATGACTTCATTAACGCCTTTCCCTTTTTTAAACCTCTATACCATTTGAAAGAGGGCAAATATCTAATTATTCCCTTTTAGAATTGGATACTGGAACAAGTGTCAAACCTTAAAAAAGGAAGTCATATTGAGCATAGGAAAATAATAATAATTAACTAATAAAAATAGTACACATTTAGGGCTCCTTTTACTAAGTTGCGATAGTGGTTTTAGCGTGTGCTTAGCGTGCGCAGAATTGCCACGTGCGTTAGATGCTAACGCCAGCATTGAGCTGGCGTTAGTTTTCCCGCGTAGCGTGGGGGTTTGCGCGTGAGCTAAAAATGCTAGCGCATCTTAGTAAAAGAGGGGATTAATTTTTCCCCACCACCAAATTTCCCCATCCCGTCCCACCCGGCTACTTTTTCATGCCACCCGGCTGGAAAACATTTCTAGGGAGTACACTGCTTACTATGGTTGTGCAATAAGGAGTATACAGTACATTAATTTTCTATGCAATCATTTTAAGAATGTTACTTCTATAAGTAGAACTGCAAATAAAAAATATATATATATATATACACACACCGGTATATTTACAAGATTCTAAATGTTGTACTATAGTTTTTGTCAATGGTGTCCCATGAAGCAACCTAGTCCTATTTTTCTTATAGGATCCATCATTCAGTTTTCAAGGTTTTGAGACACAAAATGGACTGATGGAACTTAACCTCTATTTTCCCCCCACACGCAACGGTTCGTTTATTTGCATTTTCAGGAGCTACCGCGAATAACGAGAACTGTCTTAAGAACTGCCTTTACTTTTCGAGAAAGTTTTAAATAAAATTGCCTCCAATTCAAAGACCCCCATCTGATCTCACCCCACATCCTTTGGGGCTACGTATGGGCAGAGAAGTCCTGGTTTGTGACTTCTCTCTCTCTCTCCAAGAGGGATTCTGATTGCGCAGAAGAGTTACTACAAATACCAGAGAGCATCGGAAACGTTCAGATCAAGATTATCAGCTCAGAGAGGAAGCATTCTCCTTCCTCTCCCGTAGGAGGTCAGCCTGACCCCAAAAGCCCGAGCAAGAAACACTCACTATCAGCGCCCGCCGGTTCGGGTCGTTCAGCTGCAGCTGGTACTGCCGTTTGAGCTGGGCTCGCAGGGCCAGTCTCTCCTCCTCTGCCAGTCGCTGCTCCGGTGTGAGGTGATAGTATTCCGCAGGATCGAGCGTCTTCGGACGGCTGGCTAAAGGAGCCTCCTTGTAGTCCGCCATCTTGACGATTAGCTGACGGCGCGCATGCGCCTCATTAAAACTACCGGAACTTTATTGAACGCTGTCAGAGTGGCTGTGCTTATTCGCGGCTCCCGCCTGAGGGCAGCAGAGAGCGGAGAATTGCGTACCTTTCTAGGGGTGTAAAATAACCTTTTTTTATTTTATTATTTATTTATTTATATACCGCAATACCACAAGCAGTTCAGAGCGGTTTACGGAGAAAGAGACTGTACATATACAATGATGTTACAGAAAATATTGTCAAGTACATTGGTAACAAATTTCAATTACATTATTAGTAAGCCAGAGAGGTTAGGTATGATCGGAAATATGTCAGAGATACAGCAGGTAATTCAGGGATATAGCAAGGTGGGAAGGAGTCAGAGAAATTTATCAAAGAGATAGGTTTTAATTGATTTCCTGAAGGATAGGTGGGAGGGTGCACTTGAAATGAGGGTGGTTAGACATTTATTACATTTGCCAGCTTGAAACGACAGTGTTCTATCAAGGAATCACAGCCCTTCAGGGAGGGGAAGGCAAATAGATAGGCACTACGGCCCTGATTCTGTATAGGACGCCCGGGAGAGGTGTCCTATACAGAATCGGCATCCAAGTTACAGACCCGGTTAGAGAATCGGGTTAGAGTAGACGCGGTAGCTACACTTATCACAGCAAGGGATAAGTACAGCGGCTGCCTGTCTGATTGCCTGCAGGAGGGTGCCCAACCCCTCCTGCCGGAACACCGCCCACCCACCCCGAAATTCTTGATTGCCAGCGGGAGGGTGCCGAACTCCTCCTGCCGGAACACCCCTCCAAACTCCCAATCGCCGGCAGGAGGATGCCCAATCCCTCCTGCCGGAAAGACGGACCCCCCATGCTAATGACTCCCCCCCGATGACCCCCCCTAACCTCCCCCCCAACTAACCTCTAAATTGTTGGCCATCCAGCTGTCAGGTCCACCTCGTCGAAATGAGGCGGGCCCACCCCTTCCCAGCCCATCCCCGCTAAGTCTAAGGCCTGATTGGCCCAGGCTCTAGAAGCCTAGACTAATGCTGCCCGATTCACGATTCGAATCAATTCACCGATTCACTTCAGGTGAATCGAATCGAATTACCCCACCAAAAAATCGGCCTCCCAATTCATTGACTGACCCTCCCCCCTCGCCCCTAAAGCAGGAGCGGCAGCATTGCCTCTTGCTGGCCTGCCGCACCTGCTTTAGAGGGCAAGTGGGGAGGGTCAGTCAGGAAGTGGCTTTCCCGCTAGTGTCCGACTTCCCGCAGCAATTTACCGAAATTCAGCAGCCTGCCCTGCAGAAGAAGATCGCTGGCTCTAGCAATCTTGTAAGCTACCATAGGTCGTCCGAGTTGTCTTTTCTCTGCTGCAGTCCTGCCCACTTCTCTGATGTCAGAGAAGGGGCGGGACCGCAGCAGAGAGAATACAACTCGGACAACCTATGGCAGCTTGCAAAGATCGCTAGAGCCAGCGATCTTCTTCTGCAGGGCAGGCTGCTGAATTTAGATAAATTAAACACGCAGGCCTTCCGGGGGTAGGGGGGTTGTAGTCCTTCGTGGGCGGGTGCATGCCTTCCGGGGGGAGGGGGGTGTAGTTCTTCATGGGGGGGATGCAAAAGCATTTTTTAACCTGAGCATTGGTATGGTCTTCAAAAGTCAGGCATCGGTCCAGGATGACTTCAAGAATTTTAATGGTGGAATTGATTAGGTAAGTTAGCCCGTTTAATTTCAGAGAGGTATTCGTTAGTTTGTGAGTGGGACTTGTGAGGAAAAGCTTAGTTTTTTCTGGGTTTAATTTTAATTTGAACTGTGTAGTCCATTGTTCTACCATAGTGAGAACAGAGGAGGTGAGTTGTTCAGTCTCTTGTGTTAGTGAGGTCATGGGGATGATAATTGTAATGTCATCTGCATATATGTATGATTTCAATTTTAAATCGGATAGCTTATGTCCCAGTGATGCCATGTAGATGTTGAACAGAGAGGGGAGCCCTGTGGAACTCCGTAGGGGTTACATCAAGAATGGGAAAAGGTTCCATCACTGTGGACCTGGTAGGTGCGGTTTTTTTAGGAAGCCTGTGAACCAGGTTAGTACCTGTCCTGAAATGTCTATAGAGTCGAGGCATCTGATCAGAATGTCATGGTCGACGAGGTCAAAGGCACTGCTTAAGTCAAACTGAAGTATCAGTGCACTTTTTCCCAGAGAAAACAGATGGAAGAGGTGGTTGGTTAACGATGCTAAGACAGCTTCCGTATTGTAGTTTGTGCGAAATCCTGACTGGAAGTCGTGTATGATGTTAAACTTCTCAAAGTAAGTCATGAGGTCAAGATTAACTAGGCCTTCAATTAGTTTGAGGAAGAGAGGTATGTTGGCAATGGGTCTGTAGCTGGCGGTCAAAGAGATTGGTTCTTTGGGGTTTTTGATGATTGGAGTAGGCAATTTCATCATTCCCTGCATTTTGTTAAATAAAAGTAATAAGTTAAAAGTATCTCTTTTTTCCAAAAATTTGGGTGGAAAATAAAGTAGTCAGTCGGCCCAATTCATTTTATTTTTCTGGGGCTATAAGAATATGCCTTTCCTTGTACACTTGTGATTGCTTTTTTTAGGTTTATTAACCGCCTGTTTATACTGGTGTGTGGTTAAGGCTTCAACATTTCAAAATAATTGGGGGGGGAGGGGGTCAGTGGCAAGCTACCTACGGGAGGTGGAAAACCAAAATGAAGTTTCTGCACATCATACCCCTCTTTTGCCCCACTTTTAAATTAGTAATACAAGATACCAGGACTTCATTGCAATAAAGAAACCTTACCCCCACCCTCCAACTTGTTTCACCCAGTAAAATCTTCATTATAATTCGAGCATCATTCAACAAATTCTGCTGTGTGGAGTGAAGTCTGGATTCTCAGGATTGTACAAAATCTCAATATAAACCCTGTTCTGTATCACAAGCTATCCCTCTTACCACACAAAAAATATTCAAAAACATACTAAACAGGTTGATTATACAGATATTAACATATAGCATTCAAATTAGTTTCAAACATAAATGCACCCTGACTTCGCAGAACTATTAACAACAAAAACAAACATAACCCCCCCCCAAAAAAAAAAAAAAGGCATTAAAACATTTCTGAAAGATATGCACACAGTTCAGCTGAAGGCCACTTTAAAATGTTGTAAATATTAGTTTTCTAAGTAATTCCAGAGTGTTCCAAAGGTGGATTAATAATACGAGGTGAAAGACTTCTCAACCATCTAGTCCCTATGTAAGCTACATACAAGTATTATGTCACCTGTTGCTGGATTCAATAAATTCTCTTATGGCCACTGCCTTGCTTTGTGTTTTCATTGTTTTCCTATGTAATCGGTGCAGCCCTTTAATAATAATAATAATTTTATTCTTATATACCGCCAAAGCCATAGAAGTTCGAGGTGGTTTACAGTAAGAAGCGCTGGACAATCAGCGAAGAGGTTACAGTCAAAGTCAGCGAAGAGGTTACAATCAAAGTCAGCAATACAATCTTACATAATGAAGGAATATGAGAGTTATACAATCTTACATAAAGAATGAATATGAAAGCTATGTAGTTCATTAGGGATACTGGTTGAGTAAGCAGAGCAGAGAAGATTCTTAGTTAACAAATCAATTGAACAAGCTCGTTTTTACCTGTTTTCTAAAATTGAAGTAGGATGATGAGATTGCGAAAACGTTACTAAGCCAATCGTTCCATTTGCCTGCCTGGAAGGCAAGAGTTCTGTCCAAGAATCTTTTGTAGTGGCAGGCTTTTATTGTCGGATAGGAGAACAGATGTATTCTTCGTGTGGGTCTAAGATAACTGGCCAGATTGAAGTGGGAAAGAGGTAATTGGGGGCTAGGCCAAATATTGATTTGTAGCACGGACAGGAGAACTTACACAGGATTCGCGCCTCTAAGGGCAGCCAATGGAGTTTCTGATAGTAGGGGCTTATGTGTTCCCATATCTGCAGCCTAAAGATCAGCCGAACTGCTGAGTTTTGAATGACTCTGAGTCTTAGAATGTTTTTTTTGTAGGATGCTAAGTAAATAATGTTGCAATAATCGAGCAGGCTCAGGATGGAAGATTGAACTAGTAAGCGGAAGGATGGAGCATCAAAGTATTTTCTGATGGTTCTGAGTTTCCATAGTACAGAAAAGCATTTTTTGACTAATAAATCTGTGTGAGCATTTAGAGTGAGGTGGCGGTCCAGGGTGACTCCTAGGATTTTAATGGAGTGGTCAATAGGGAAGACCTGACCATTCAAGGAGATCGATGGGTAGCGAGGAAAAATTTAGTTTTGTCGGTGTTGAGCTTCAATTTGAAGTTGGTCATCCATAGTTCGATTTCCTTTAGAATGGATGATAGATGAATCTTAGTCTTGGAGGTCAGAGTGGTAATGGGAATAACAATGGTGATATCGTCTGCATAGATGTAGAATTTAACCTTTAGGTTTTGAAGTAAGTTCCCCAATGAGGTAAGGTAGATGTTGAACAGAATGGGGGAAAGGGGAGAGCTCTGCGGGACTCCGCATGAGTTGATCCAACTAGCGGATTTTTTATTGTCATTGTAGACTTGATATGACCGTTTGATCAAAAACCCTCGAAACCATTTTAACACATTACCTGAAAGACCAATTGACTCCAGACAGTCAATCAGAATAGCGTGGTCAACTAGATCGAAGGCACTACTTAGGTCTAGTTGCAGAATAAGAGCACTGGTACCCTGGCTGAATAAGGTGTGGAGGAAATCCAGTAGTGATGCTATGACAGTTTCGGTGCTGAATCCAGAGCAAAAATCAGACTGATTGTCGTGCAGTATGCTAAATTTCTCCAGATACATTACTAGTTCCTGGTTGACCAGACCTTCCATTAACTTGACAAAAAAGGGAGTGCTCGCAATTGGTCTGTAATTAGATGTCTGTCTGGTAGATTCTCTAGGGTTTTTTACGATTGGGGTGATCAGACTCTGGCCTAGATCCTCAGGAAAAGTACCGGTTAGCAGGAGAGAGGAGAGCCAGTTGAATAGCTTGGCTTTGAAAGAGAGTGGCGCGACTTTCATAATGTATGGGGGGCAGCAGTCTAATCTGCAGTAGGAGATGGCGTATTTTGCGTAATAGTTGGAGAATTGTTGCCAGGATGGTGTAGTGAAGTTATTCCAGGCCATATCTACCCTAGGGTCATCTTTATGTTGGGCAATCGGATAGTTCAAAAGGTTGGTTGAGGAGCTCGCTAGATTTGATCTCAATATGATGATTTTGTTGTTGAAAAATTCCGCCAGTTCATCTGCAGATGGAGGGGAATCAAGGGTAGAGAGAGATAGGGCCTGTGTGTTATAGAGATTATTGACTAATTCAAAGAGATTTCTAATGTTGGTGTTTGGCGATCCGATTTTTTTGGGCGTAGAAGTTGGAGCGCTTCTTTGTTATTATTTTTTTGTATTCATTTAATTTTAGTCTCCAATTTGACCTCCCCACACTGTCCCCTGATTTCAACCATTGTCTTTCGAGTTTCCATAACTCCCGTTTCATATTTCCTAACTCGGTATCGTATCAGCCATCCAGATTCTTGTTTCTTATTTTTCTTAGTTTAGTTGGGGCCATTTTGTTTAATAACTGCGTACACTTGTTGGTCCAAGAGTCCGCCGAGAAGGAGGAGGCTGGGTCTGGGCTAGGCGTTAGTTCATAGTGTGACCAGAATTCTATTGGGTTCACCCTACCTCTGTTAGCTACCATTTTATTAGGTCTTTTGCCACTCTGGGTTTGGGTGAGGAGCGTCTTACTAGCCAGCTGAGTTGGAAACTGCATAAACGGTGGTCAGGCCATAGAGAGTCGGTCCATGTGGCTTGATTCCAGTGAATCTTGGGATTGGCTGGTTCTTTGGTGGGAAAAGTGACTATATCTAGCTGGTGGCCTTTTTGATGGATCTTTTCTGGGGGCGGCACAAAGAAATCAAGTGAAGAAATGAAGGAAATTAGATCTTTGGAGTCACCATGTTCTGTCTACTCTAGGTGAATATTTAGATCGCCTGTTAGTAGGTTGTGTGGGCCTAGTGTAGAGTAGTCTCTTCCAGTGCTGAATGGTTCCAAAATCAGTTTACATCTGTCTCCTAGGCACTGAGGCCCAGATTCTCTACACGGCTCCATTGTCGGTGGCCGTTGATCACCACACCTACAGGGGCAGGCGCTGGTAATTCCGGAGCCATTTGTTTAAGCACCTTGAAATTTTATTTAAGTATCATTTGAAACAGCATTCCCCTATTAACTTAGGCACCGTTTATAGAATTTCCCCGAGTGAAATTCATATGCTGTAGGCTATTTCTGATTCTTGGTAACATGCCCCCCTTTTACAAAACCATAGTGCAGTTTTTAGCACTGGCCGTGGCAGTAACAGCTCCAATAATCATAGGACTTCTATGAGCGTCGCAGCAGTTACCACCACGGCTGGCGCTAAAAACCACGCTACGGTTTTGTAAAAGGGGAAGAGGATAATAAATGACAGCAGATAAAAACCCGAACAGTCCATTCAGTCTGCCCTGTAATTACATGCATTACAATTTCATGATTAAATTGTCTTTTTTCTTTGTTATTTCTTGGCCATAGATCTTAGAAGTCCACCTGGTACTGTCCTTAGGTTCCAGCTACTGGAGTTGCCATTAAAGCTCACTCCAGCCTATCCAAACTATCTCATTTCAGGATTCAGACCATGAAAGTGCCCATTCATATTTTAATTAGAGATTCTCTGTGTTCATTCCATGCTTTATGAAATCCGTCATGGTTTTTCTTTCCACCTCCTCCCTCAGGAAAGCATTCCAGGCATCCACCATTCCTTCCATAAAATAAAAAAAAATCCTAACATTAATCTTAAGTCTACCACCCCTCAACCTCAATTTATGCCATCTAGTTTTAACCAATTTCTCTTCTCTGGAAAAGATTTGGTCCTATATTAACACCTTTCAAATATTTAAATGTCTGTATCATATCACCCCTGTCCCTCCTCTCCTCCAGAGTATACATGTTGAGATCTTCTAGTCTCTTCTCATACTTATTTTGGTACAAACCCCTTACCATTTTTGTCGCTTTCCTCTGGACCACTTTAAATCTTCTTATATACTTGGCCAGATACGGCCTCCAAAACTGAACACAGTACTCCAAGTGGGGCCTCACCAACAACCTGTATAGGGGCATTGAGCTTTCTTCTGCTGGTTATGCCTCTTTCTATATAACCTACAATTCTTCCTTGTGTCTATTCCTTTGTCTCCTGCATTGCTATTATGGGTATAGCTCAACTCTGGATCCTGAGGAGCTTTTGTCAGAAAGGGTAAGCTATTACTTTTCTCCTCTTTGCTATAAGAGACTGGATTGTAGCTCCATTCTGCTCTCCTTTTTGAAAATCCACTTGTTTGTTGGAGTATAGGGAAATCAGAGGCCTAAAACTATGGCCATCTGCAGACCATCAGAGATACCAAGTTACCCAGATCCAGGCTGGAAACTTTTTGGCTGCTCTGGAATGTTTTGAACTTACATTCCAGAGCAGTATGGAATTTATAATGCCTGATCCTGCCCATTAAAATCAGTGCTGCAAGCCCCATAATGCATCAGGGTGAATTGGTCAGGAATCTCAGATTGTCCCAAAATCTAGACTCTGAAACTGATTTGCATAGCATCTTTGGACTAGCCTCCAGACCTCCATTCTCTCCCTTGGCTCTACTTCTGCTCTCTGCTTCAACTTCCAACTTAATTGACACATACCAGATGCATCCGTAGCATTCCAGAGTTCATAAACAGCCTATAGAAATTAACCCTGTCACTGCTGATATAGGCAGAGTAAGTTCTGTAAGTTCCACTGCTATGATTGAAAGGAAACCACTCCAGGTTTTGTCCTTCACTGTCACTGCCTAAGTCCCCAAACAGCAGTGGCATACCATGGGGGAGGGGGTGTCCACCCTGGGTGCATGCTCTAAGATGGTGCATAGCCGGCACACTGGGTCCTACCCTGCTGCCTGCTGCTTTCCTGAACCAGCAGCAGCAGCAGTAACCTTTAAATTCAGCCATCACAGGACCTTCCTGCACCTCCCCACGACTGCTGGTCCACCCCTTTCAATGTCACTTCCTTGTTCTGGAGCAGAGACCAAAACCCCCTTCCTCAGATCAGGATAAGATACCGTAACACCAGTAAACTTTACTGACCTGAGGAAAGAAGTTTTGGCTTCTGAAAGCTAATTGAAAAATGTATTAGTCCAATAAAAATGTTATCTTATTTTCCATTTCTTGTTTTATTTTTATTTGCTAATTTGTAAAGTGATGATTACTATTTTTCAGTTTTTCACATTTACATCTGCTATCTTTATATTTTGCACAATATTAGGGGACATGTATCACTGTTTGTGTGGTGTTGCATTATATGCAAAGTCTGGCTTCTTTGTGGTTCATATTTCTATTTTTAGTTTGTGATTACATATTTCATACTGGGCTTGGGTATTTCTGTTTTCTGTGTGTACAAAAGACATGGGGCTAGATTCACTAAAGATAGCAAATCAATTGCTGTTGGCCGATTCCGGGCCGATTTTTAAACAGCTATTGATTCACTATCTAGTTTGCATGCAAACTCCCCGACTCAAAGCAATGGCTAATCAGGGACTTCCTTAGGCTCAACCCTAAGGAAGTCCCTGATTGGCTCAGGCGCCTCAGACCCCTCCCAATATCACAAATCGTCCCTGAGGGTCTTGGATGACTTTATGTTCCAGACAAGCTATTCATTTATGTATTAAGATAGCCACACCTTTTTGTCTACCATTATAAAATGCGTAAGCCATCTCATCCACCCAAGCCACTTTCAATGTAAGGTGCTCACAATGAGAAAGGTGAGTCTCCTGCATGAGCAGAATGTCTACTGTCAGCCACTTGCAATAAGTAAGATTTTTGTGCGCTTCCCCAGAGAGTGGATACCTCCATGTTTAACATGGCTACTCATACACTAATAGATTTAGTTATCACAGTTATTTAATATTTATACACCCATGTTATATTGAATTGTACTCATAAACTACCCATGGTTGCGAGAGTATACAGAGGGGAATGTTTGAATGAGATAAATTTATAAGCCTGGTAAGTGGCCTCCAAGCCTAACCGCCATCCCAATAATGTGAACCACCCACACGGAGATAAAGGAAACCCATTGCCTAGGAAGGAAAAACCACAGTCAGCGAACCCAAAATCACCCTACCCTTCTCTTCCTACCTACAACAAACCACATCCCCTGCCTTCACCCCCCTTTCTCCCCCCATCCCAACCTTCCCCACATAAAGATACCAAAAAAGTACTCATGCAACACCACTCACACTTCCAACCAGACTGTCACTTAACACACCTGTCCCACTCATCCACACACCAACCATAATCCACAGTATGACTCCGCTACCCTTATCCTTCCCTCCCTGTTTATATAATTTTGGCTAGTGTCCACCCCCCATCCCCACTTTCCCTATATGAACAGAAAAATATAATTACAAACACCAAAATACACATGCATGCTGCAAAAACATAGGTATTATGAGAACAAGGAAGGTGAGCCTGCTGAATAACACCCCCTGCTAAAGTCTTATTCCAGCCCCTTCATGATAATCCTGAATAAGCTGCACTGCGAGTCCCTGGCTGAGGTATTGCTGGAAGAGCAAACTGAGACCTGCTAGAGTGGTAAAGAAAGCAATCCAGTTGCCCGCACAGGGTCTCAGAAATAGTTCATAACAAGCAGGGGGAAACAAAGTGGCCCATGAACAACAAAGGCACAAGCCCTGGAGGCCAACTTGCAGAAGTCTGTGCCCCAAATGGCGGGCTGATATTCCAGGAGATTTCATGGATCCTCTATTGCAATGGAAGTTTATACATGAAGGCTCAGAGCTTATCAAACTTAGAAAGCGTCATAGAGCGATTATCGTGGAGGATCCGCACTCGAGCAAAATGAGAGAACATATACATAAGCATGGATTAATAAGAGAAAGCCAGCATGGATTTAATCAAGGGAAATCTTGCCTCACCAATCTACTTCATTTTTTTGAAGGGGTGAATGAACACGTGGATAAAGGAGAGCTGGTTGATATTGTGTATTTGGATTTTCAAAAGACATTTGACAAAGTACCTTATGAAAGACTTCTGAGGAAATTAGAAAGTCATGGGATAAGAGGTAATGTCCTATTATGGATTAAGAACTGGTTGAAAGACAGAAAACAGAGGTTTAAATGGTCAATATTCTCAATGGAGAAGGGCAAATAGTGGAACTCTCCAGCGGTCTATATTGGGACCACTGCTTTTTAACATATTTATTAATGATCTAGAGATGGGAATAACTAGTGAGATAATTCAACTTGCTGATGACACAAAATTGTTCATAGCTGTTAAATCGAAAGAGGATTGTGACAAATTGAAAGAGGACCTTGTGAGACTGGGCATTAAAATGGGAGATGATGTTTAATATGAGTAAAGTGATGGAAGTGGAAAAGAGGAACCCGAACTATAGCTATGTGATGCAAGATTCTATGTTAGGTGTCACTGCCCAGGAAAAGGATCTAGGTGCCATTGTTGAGGATACGTTAAAACCCTCAGCTCGATGTGTGGTGGCGGCTAAGAAAGCAAATAGAATGTTAGGAATTATCAGGAAAGGAATGGAAAGCAAAGATGAAAATGTTTTAATACCTTTGTATCACTCTATGGTATGGCCACACCTCGAATACTGTGTGCAATTCTGGTCACCATATCTCAAAAAAGATATAGCGGAATTAGAAAACAGTTAGAAAAGGTACAGAGAAGGGCAATGAAAATGATAAAAGGGATGGGACGACTTCCCTTTGAGGAAAGACTAAAGCGGCTAGGGCTCTTCAGCTTGGAGAAGAGACTGCTCAGGGGTGATATGATAGAGGTCTATAAAATACTGAGTGGAGTGAAAAGGGTAGTTGTGAATCGCTTGTTTACTCTTTCCAAAAATACTAGGACTAGGGGGTATACGATGAAGCTACTAAGTAGTAGATTTAAAACAAACTGGAGAAAATATGTCTTCACACAACATGTACTCTGGAATAACTCTGGAATTTGTTGCTAGAGAATGTGGTGAAATCAGTTAGTTAGTTAGGGTTTTAAAAAGATTTGGATAAATTCCTAGAAGGGAAGTCCATAGGCCATTATTGAGATGGCTTGGGGAAATCCACTGCTCATTCTTTCATTATCTTGGGATCTAGCTTGGGACTGGGGTTGGCCACTGTTGGAAACAGGATACTGGGCTCGACAGACTTTCGGTTTGTCCCAGTATGGCAATTCTTACATTCTTATGTGAAGTACCCAACCTCATTACTTTTTTAAATTTTCCTCAGGTTGTGTGCTGAAATCATGGTTTTATCAGTCTAACTTCCCTCCTGTGTGTTTGTGAAGTGCCCAGGTTGTGCCTTGAAATCATGCTAATCATATGTTCAGTGATGCACTACACCAGACATGTCAAAATCTGGCCTGCAGTGTAATAAAATTTGGCCTGCCAGACAATTACAAAATTTCACTTAAGCTGGCCCGCCGGCAGACATGTACAAACACTGCATAAGCTGTAGGTTCACGCGGCTTCCCAGTTCCACATTAAAGCAGCCTGCAGAGGATTGCTGGTCAGCTGTAGCAATCCTAGCAGGCTGCCGTAGCCTCAGCAGCACGTTCCCTCTGCCTTGGTCCCGTACATCACACGAGGGGGCGAGACTGCAGCAGAGGGAACATGCTGTGGACACCGACGGCAGCCTGCAAGGATAGGAGGGAGGGAAGGAACAGAGGGCCAAATCTTGGGCCAAAAGGAAAGATGCTAGACCTCTGGGGAGGGAAGGGAAACGGAAAGGAAGAAGACAGAAAGAGACCCTGGTAAGCGAATTATCAGAAGACAACCAGAGCTTGGGACCACAACATGATTTGAATAATGACCAGACAACAAAAGGTAGAAAAAATAATTTTATTTTCTGTTTTGTGATTACAATATGTCAGATTTGAAATGTGTATCCTGCCAGAACTAGTGTTAGACAGCAGGCGTGAACTAGGACCTAAAAGAGAGAGGAAAAGTCTTTTTTATTTATTTTGTTTACATCACAGAGCCGGCGTGGGGTTAGAGAGGTTGTAACCCTATTCTTCCACTAAGACTAAGGGGTCCTTTTATTAAAGTGCGCATTTAGCATGCGCTAAATCAGTTAGTGTACCTTAATAAAAGGACCTCTAAGTTTCTTAATAAAAAATTTGGCTCGCAACTTAGCTTAAGTTTTAGATTTTGGCCCCTTATGTGATTGAGTTTGATCCCCCTGCACTGCACTAAAGGAGTGTAGCCCAAAAAGGTGAGAGTTTTGTTTCCTGTATCATTTTAAGAGAATACAGTATTAATTTTGTTATTCATCTATTATTTTTCTGAGATTACAAGAGCAATATCATTAAATAATGTGCACTGTTTGTGAAGTGTGCACTATTCTGAACAACTGCACCCTGAGGCCTGTACCCTGGTGCCTAAAAAATTCAGCGCTGATAAAAGTGCTGTTCTATAAACCATACTTAAAAGTTGGGCTTGGTTTATAGAAGAGTGCTTACACCTAGGAACCATGCCATGCTCAGGAACCTTTACATGTGGTTTTCTAGCACTCAGAAAAATTACATTCAGTGCAGTTATTTTGCTCCTGCTTGCCTTGGTTACATCCCCCTTACACTATCGTAATGACATCTTTGCAGGCATGCCCCAGTATCAATTACATCTTCGGTTCCTTCAGAGCATCTCTACTCCATCAAAAATTATGAAGACTAGGGGGACACTCGATGATGTTACAGGGATTACTGCACAGGTCCTGGACCTGTTGGGCCGCCGCAAGAGCGGACTGCTGGGCATGATGGACCTCAGGTCTGACCCAGCAGAGGCATTGCTTATGTTCTTATGAAATGTTCTTAAAACCAATAAGAGGAAATATTTTTTCACTCATATAATAGTGAGGCTCTGGAATGCTTTGCTGGAGGATATGGTGGGAATTGTTAGCGTGGCTGGTTTTGAAAAAAGGTTTGGACAGGTTCCTGGAGGAAAAGTCCATGGTCTGCTATTGAGAAAGCCAATGCTTGCCCTGGATCGGTAGCATGGAATGTTGCTAGTATTTGGGTTTTTGCCTGGTACTGGTGACCTGGATTGGCCACCGTGAGGACAGGCTACTGGGCAGTGCAAGTGTGGGTCCACCTAATTTTCTTTTCAAAATAGTGCACTCAAGCTTAAAGTAGGCACCTCTTTATATAATTACTCAAAGTATCATATCCCCTAGCATAGAGGATGTAGACCCTTTAGCCTTTCATCTTATAGGTCTTATAGTGCAAAGTGACTATAGCTGCAGATTGTGGATGTGATCTAACTTCTTATAATTTCCAGTGCTCCCACTCCATTTACACTCTGTTCAGTGTGAATTGTACCACTGTGGGTTATTTAGTTTTGACACCTGCAATGTTATTTTCTTAGTAGTGTATTGGTAGAGGCAGGTGGGCTTTTCATATGCAGATCACATTTTGTTAGAGAGCCTGAACAGATGTCTGAGGCTTCATTTGGGGCATTAATGTGCAAAGGAGCAGAAATGCTTCCTTGTACAGCTGCAGTTCGGTCATGCATTCTTACATTACTGCAGAACCTGGGTGCTAGGTTTATACTACATTGTTGATGATTAATCACAGTCAAGTTGACTAATGTGTCTCCTTAGAATCATGGGATCCATCTTAAAAACTCCATTTTTATTGAGCGACCTTTATCAAAGTATAGATATGGGGAATTTGTTAGACATTTGATTTGCAAAACTTACAGTAAAGAAAATGATTAAAAAATTTTTATTTTTTTTTTTTTTTTACTAAAATTACAATTGATGAATCTATTACATGAGCTGATGAATTGCAAGGAGGGTGTAAGGACTCGGAACTCAAGTTTTAAAGGCAATGGTTGAGGCAATTTATTTTTTTAATTCATTTATTTTTAGCTCACACCTTTTCAGTAGTAGTTCAAGGTAAAATATATTTAGGTACAGTAAATATTGTTAAAAAGACTTTCTGGTCTGTAGAACCATGAAATTCTGTCTGATTGGATAATAAGCTTCAATGTTTCTTCAGAAATCCATTCTGGAACTTGGGACTCCTAGGGGCAAATTCTATAAATGGAGTCCCGATTGTAGATGGCGGTAGGTGTCCTACCGCTGTCTAACCAGCCAATCGGGATGCACATTTAATTAAAAAAATCCCAAGGCACGCTGCCTATATTGTAGGTGTCTTTGCGAGCCTAGGGAGGTGTGTAGGGCTGCCTAAGCTCGCCCTAGGCTAGGCATAGGCGTGGTTTCGCCTGGAAGTGGTCTTAGGCGAGCTTAGGCAGCCGTAGGCATCTCCCTAGGGCTGTGATAAGCGCCTGAAATGTAGGCCAGCAAAATGATGGCCTACATTTCAAATAAACACAGCCATTGAACTGATCACTGCAAGGCCTACGGGATCTGGCCAATTGGAGTTTTGACCACTCCCAGCACATCCCAGAATGCAAAATAACTGGGAGAGAGGCCTAAGATTACAGTTGGCCCAGGTGCCTAAGGCCCCTCCTATGGAAGGGGCTTTAAGTAGCTGGGCCAATCAGGGCCTTAGGCCCCTCACTGGTGCACCCCACAATGCACCGGGAAGGGACAGGCCCGCCATTCAATGGAGGTGACCCTACTGGCTGGAGGGAGGAAGCAATTTAAAAAAGCCTGCCAACTTAAAAAAAGCACTATGGGGTCCAGGTGGGTTGGGGGGCGGGCAGGGGGGTTCCAGCAAGAGGGACTGGGCATCCCTCCTGCTGATGATCTTTGGGTGGGGGAGGGGTTCTAGCAGGAGGGACTAGGCATCCCTCCTGCCGATGATCTTTGGGAGGTGGGTGTACCGGCAGCAGGGACTGGGCATCCGTCTGCCGGGGCATGTCTTGGGGGAGAGGGCAGGGGTTTCCGGAAGGAGGCTTAGGCAGCTTCTGAGACCAGGCATCCTATAGAGCAGTGTTTTTCAACCTTTTTTGGGCAAAGGCACACTTGTTTCATGAAAAAAATCACGAAGCACACCACCATTAGAAAATGTTAAAAAATTTAACTCTGTGCCTATATTGACTATATATAAAGTAATTCTCTTGAATAGGAATCAAATAAACACAAAGAAAGTATTTTATAATTACTTTATTATGAAATATTAAGTAAACAGAATAGTGAAAAATTATAAAATACTTTATTCAGTGCGAAACCTGGGCCTGTTTGGCTGAACACAAAGCTGATATTCTGGCTGGAATCGAAGAAGACACACACGTAGCTCTTCGTCAACAGCTCTCAGTCTCTCTCTGTATTTGGTTTTTATAGCATACAAAAATAGACAAATATACCCTCCATCCTTTTTATTAAACCACAATAGCAGTTTTTAGCGCAGGGAGCTGCGCTGAATGCCCAGCGCTGCTCTTGACGCTCATAGGCTCCCTGTGCTAAAAACCACTATTGTGGTTTAGTAAAAGGTGACCATATTGTAAAATATAGACAGCAGATATAAATTCAGAACTGTGCATAGTAAGTGAAGGGAAGTTTTCATCTCTGGGAATTTACCCAGTTAACTATTAAGTTATTTGGGCAAATTCCTTTGAAAACTGTGGTAATACTGCCTCCACTTTGCTAAATTTAAAATAAAATCATTTTTCCTACCTTGTCTGGTGATTTCTGGTTGCACTTTCTTCTTCTGACTGTGCAACCAATCTTTCTTCCCTTCTATCAGCCTGTATGCTTTCTCTCCTCCACACCTCATTCCCTCCCCCAACTTTTTCTTCCTCTCTCCCTGACCTTTCTTTCTTTTTTTCTGTTTCTCTTCTTTCCTTCTGTTTCCCTGCCTGCCCCCTTTCTTTCTTTCTCCCTGCCGTTCCCCAAGCCACTGCCACTGCCGCTGCCATCGGGGAACAGGACCCACCAATGGATAACAGGCCCCAAAGCCGACGCCGACGCCGACGCATGCTCTCCCTGACATCAATTCTGCAATCGGAGAGGAAGTTCCGCCCAGCCAGGAAACGATTGGCTGGCCCGAACTTCCTCTCCGACTGCAGAATTGACGTCGGGGAGAAGAAGACTTATCGGCTCGATAGATTAGATCGCCAAGACAAAGTGAGTCCTGGGTGATCGACTCACTTTGCCTTGGCGAGCTACTGGCGCCCCTGCCTCGGGCCCCCTGTCAGCTCCGGGCCCCTGAATGCAGGACTGGTAGTACTGCCCTGACGGCGGCCCTGCGGCACACCAGGCAACAACTCGTGGCACACTAGTGTGCCGCGCAACAGCGGTTGAAAAACACTGCTATAGAGAATCCGGCCCTCAGCGTATAGCACTCCTACCCCCCCCCCTCCCTTAGCAAGCAACCAGGATAGCAGTGGAATTTCAATTTTTTAAGTCCTTTAGCTATCTTTTACCTGGTGTTGGAGGAGATACAGTGGGATGGTGTGCTGATCAAATCTTGATTTGTATTCATCAAATAATATAAAGAGAAAAATGACCTCAGATATACAGCACTGTCAGTTATATGCCAGTCACAATGACCAGCCCACATCAGTCATAGGAGTTGTAAATATAGATTTTTTTTTTGACATATGACTGATGTATGCTGGTCACTGTGACTGACTTATAATTTATAGTAATGTATATCTAAGGTCTTTTTTCTCTATAATAGTAATGTATATCTAAGGTCTTTTTTCTCTATATGTTATTTGATAAATACAGTTTTTCAATTTGTTTTTTTTATCAAAATTAATGACAAATCATCAGCTATCATCAATACAAATCAAGTTGTGCAGTATATGGTTGTTGGTTTGTTTGCTTTTTGGGGGGGAGGGTTGAAGGGTCCTTTGCAGTTGTATATTCTGTGTTCTTTATTTTTGGTTTTCGGTGTGCTGATCTCACAATGCATCTGTATGCATTGCTATTCAGCCAGTTTTTTTATCATTTTTATTGAACACAAATTGAATATACCATCAAATTTAAACAGCAGTTTTATATAGAAAACCCTACCTTTAAGCCCACCCCCCTCTCCAAACCTAACATCCTCTCCCTTCCATAACCAAAACTTCCACATTTGGTGTACTCTTATCCAAGCCTGAAAGTATTCAAAAGTATACAAATGTACCAAAATTCAAAGAATTATTACAATAGCTAACAGTTCAATACCCAGCTCTACTACTACTATTTATCATTTCTATAGCGCTGTACATTCTAACACACAATAGACAGTCCCTGCTCAGAAGAGCTTACAATCTAATTTAGACAGGACATTTCAGGGTTGGGGAGATTATAGTGGGTATAGGTATCTGACAACAGTGAGTGGGAGTTAAGAGTTGAAAGCAGTTTCAAAAAAAGTGGGCCTTTAGCTTGGATTTGATCACTGCCAGGGACGGAGCACAACGTATTTATTCAGAAAACCTGTTCCAGGCATACGGCGCCACAAGAAAGAAGGGACGGAGTCTGGAGTTGGCAGTGGAAGAGAAGGGTACAGATAAGAGGGGTTCCTTTATGGAATGTCCATAAAGATTCACAAATTTGCTGAATCTTAGTGGCCTGGATGATCCCAGACTGCCCTGTTTCATTCCATGATCATAACTGCATAGTTAAGATAAGTTCAACCGATGAGTCTTATTTGGGGCCTATGGACTAAGCCAATGTAATAAAATGGTATGTCTAGCCTTTAGAAACATGTGGAGGGCATTTTTGATATGACATCTAAATCCGAGTTTGAACGTTTTACCAAAGATGTGCAAAATACAACAGCAATAATAATAAAAAATCAGGAAACATTCTGTATAATATGTTTTGAAAATGGTCGATGGAAATGTCTAACAAATGGACAACTACAGCCTGGATCACGGTTTGTCACAAAGGCCCATATTCTTTAAGTGGCACCTAAGTTAAGTGCAAAACGCCTTTTCCAAGACTTTTCAAGGCGCTTACTGGTGCCTATAAAAACTATGCCAGATTCGCACCTATGGAAGCATTTTATGATGCCTACTCCACTGTAGGTGTGGCCAATGCCAGAAGTGGCATTAGGCACTATAAAATGCCTCCATAGGCGCGATTCATTTTAATTTAATTTATTTTAATTTTAAAAATTTCTTCCCCGCTTACTACCTAAGCAGGTTATAGTAGAAAACATACATAATCATGGCATACTCGAACATCTTACAACATATACTACATGTCAAAGGTAGGTGCTGGAAATGTAGGCCTTGAAAACCCTGGCCTACATTTCCAGTGCATATTTTCCCCAAAGGCGCAATTCTCAAAGTGGCGCCATTGCATGATTGATACACAATTGGCGACTGTTAACAATGACACCGTTTAGAGAATCTGGGTCAAAATGTCTATACACCTTTGAAAATATTCTGTGCAAAACATTCACTGTATAATCCACCATAGAAATCTTCAATAGTGACATCAGGATGTCCCCGAATTGTCCTCTATGTGTATATGTTCGTATACTATTGTACGTCAAAAAATGTTTCTTTGTTGGAGTGAGGAGATCAAGAGAAGCAGTGATAGAGAAAGAGAGAGAGAGAGGTGTGAGAGAAAGTAGGAGAGAGCACCATGTCCCTTAGGCGAGAACAAAATTATTTGATTGAGGGAACTGAGGAACTGGTCAGTGGTGTAGTAAGGGGGGGCGGGGAGATCACCCTGGGCACCATCTCGGTGGGGGTTCCGAAACCTCTCTTCCTCTCCGCCCCCCACCACCCGTTTTTGTTAATTAATATCTCTTCAGACCAGCCCACCTCTAGCTGGTAGTATTTTTTGGGCGTTAAACGTCTCTTTCATATCTCCCCTCTCCTGCCTTTCCTCCATAGTATACAGATTGAGATCTTTATGTCTGTCCCCATACAAGTTATGATGTAGACCAATGTTCTTCAACCACCGGTCCATGGCCCAGTGCCGGTCCACAGAAATTTCCTGCCGGTCCACAGGGCCAGCATGTGCATCAGGCCCAAAACAGTGTTCTTCAACCGCTGGTCCACGGTGCAATCGATGCGGCATTATCTTCGAGCCAGCTCCCTCTTCCTAACTGATTCAGTGCACAAAGCCACGGGCAGTGGCTCCTACGGGCGTCCTGCGCCTGAACCGGAAGCCTTCTCTCTGACGTTGCAACGTCAGAGGGAAGGCTTCCAGATGAGGCACGGGACGTGCAAGGTGCAATTAGTACTATTATGGGGGCGGGGTCTGGGGTAGAGATGGGCTGGGTCTGGCCCACGACTTAGCCCAGTGTTCTTCAACCGCTGGTCCACGGTCCAATGCAGATCCACAGAATAATTCTTTTATTTCTGTCGGTCCATAGGTGTAAAAAGGTTGAAAAACACTGATGTAGACCATGCACCATTTTAGTAGCCTTCCTCAGTCTGGCCTCAAGAACAGAACCTTGAGACACACCACTGGCAACATCCCTTTCCTCAGAGTGATCTCCATTGACTGCTACCCTCTGTCATCTTCCACTTAACCAGGTCCTGACCCAGCCTGTCACTTTGGGGCACTCAGTTTATTTATTAGATGTCTGTGTGGAACACTGTCAACGGCTTTGCTAAAAATCTAAATACACCACATCTAGCGCACTCCCTCTATCCATGAACAATAAATGTGGGTTGAAAGCCTCACAGCATGAACAAAAGCCATAGTTCTGACAGTGGGCCACAGTCCACAAAAGTGGTCTATTGTACCACAAATCCCCAAAACAAGGCTTTGTATAAGCCGTCCTGAATTCTACAAGATTTGCAAAGAACAGCAAACATCATCACCATATTCATGAGTCTGATCACTGTGAGAGAACTCTGAGCACAACTGTAGTGATTTGCCAAGAGTCCTGCTAGAAACACTCTCATGGGGCGCAGATTGCAGTACAATGCAGAGTTAGAAGCCTTGTGCTACATTTCAAGTCACTCAGATATATTTGTCCCCAGTATTATGCTTTCAAGGAAACTTGTTTACACTGGTTCACAAACATAAGGAAAGTCATACTGGGTTACACCAATGGTCCATCTAACTCAGTATCCTGTTTCCAACAGTGGCCAATCCAGGTTATAAGTACCTGACAGCATCCCCAAAAAATGAGTAGATGTGTTCCTTTGCCTACAGATGCAAGAAAGGGTTTTATGCAGAAGTAACCCCGCACAAAGCATATTAAAATTGATTCTAATATTAGCTGTTCTGTGCAGGTGTGAAGTGCGCAGAAGAAGTAAAGGCAGAGGAGGCAACAAAAGTGTTAGCTTGTTTGCCTACAGTGGCATTTGTGATGATTTATGCCTGTTCCTTCTTTTTTTTTTTTGCTGCAAGCATAAAGACCTGCAATGATATTGTGGCCTCCATGACTAGCATGGATTAAAAAAAGACAGAGCTGGACTGTTGAGAGCACATACATCTACTCTAAGGTAGCTAGAACTGTGCACAGATCTGAACAAAAAATAATTGTATCATTATGCTGCACATAAATAAAATATGATATTGCAAAAATCATGTGCATAAAATAGCATTCCAGCACATGCATAGATGTGTCAATTATTTTTTTTTTTTTTTTTGCTTACACATGCATGCAGCTCTGCAGTAGCTGTCCTTAGCACAGAACTACGTGTGTGCACATTTAGGCCCGGATTCTGTATAGGACACCTGGTCTCAGAAGCCGACAGGCGTCCTATACAGAATCGTGCCTAAGCCCACCTAAAAAAGACCCCGATTCTTTAACCGACATCCATGTTACAGATGTCGGTTAGAGAATCGCGTTGCCGCTGAGCTTATCATGGCAAAGGATCTCCCTGCCACGATAATTTTAGCGGCAACCCGTCCCCATCCCCCACGAAGTCTACCGGCAGGAGGGATGCCCAGTCCCTCCTGTCCGGCAACCCCCCTCCCTAACGAACGTGGCAGGAGGAATGCCCAATCCCTCTTGCCGGAAACCCTCCCTCTGTAGTTCTCTGGCAGAAGGGATGCCCACCTCCCCCTCCATAGATAGCCCAGGCCACCCCCACACCCCCACTAGAACCCTTCCTAACCCACCTGACCCCCCGGACCCCCTCTAACCTTTTTGTTGGCCAGACGGACGGGTCCTTCCTCCATCCATCCAACAGGCCCGCCTCCATATGAATGGCGAGCTTGCCCCTTCCCGAAGCATTGTGGGATGCATCAAGGAGGGGCCTAAAGCCTGATTTGCCCAGGCCTGGGCTATCTATGGAGGGGGTTGGGGGGTCCAGCAGAAGGGATTGGGCATCCCTCCTGCCCCTTGACCCAGAAGAGAAGTGTCGGAGCTGGACTCCTATCGCTGATGGTTCACACTGAGAGCACCCTTTACATTGTTATAATCACATATTTTGTTTGTGAGTTGTGAGTAATGTTTAAAGTTTAACTCCCTGGGCGTCCTCCGTATGAACCCTGATGTGACTTGGAAATATTGGCTCAGCAGAAGTCTTAAATGCATTCTCCACCCCATTGCATAGAAACTGAGCTGCTAGTGATCTTATCCACAGCCATCAACAGCTCTGGCAATACTCATTCTCCTTTGTGACCAGGTCTAATTCATCTGTAACATAATTTATCAGTATAGACTTAAAAAGCTGATATGGTAACATTTTGTGACTTCACATAATTCACTTGGAACATCGCACCAAAACAAAATCCAGAAACCACATGTTCTTTGAAGGTCTCGTATTTAATTCTCAAGGGAAACAAGGGCTTGACATGTCTTTTCAGAAGCCCTTGTCCTATCACTATCATGGAGGTTATAAATACAGCTAAAGTAGATTTCTGTGTTATCATATTGCTAGTAACAGCCTTGACGACACTGACTTAAGATACCCAGAGGCCAATGCAGTAAACCTGTATTAGAGCCCTGTGCCTGGTGGTCAGTTTGGACGCGGAGAAGGCCTTCGATTGTGTTCACTGACTTATGGTTTTCAGGGAACCTTTGTGCAGGGCATCCAGAGACTCTGTACCATAATCCGTACGCTCATCTTTGGATCAACAGCCTTCTCTCTGCCCCCTTCCCTATTGGTAGGGGCACCAGACCAGACTTAACTTCCGGATTGGCATAGATGTCTCGTATTAGAGGATCAAAAGTCAGTATACTGCAAATAGAATTGGAGAGACATCTATGCCAATCCGGAAGTTAAAAAGGTGCAGATAGGTGATCATGAATTTAAAGTGGCTGCCTTCGCAGACGACCTGTTGGCGCATCTGCTGGAACCCAGGAAGTCCTTGGCAACTTTATTAGAACTCATCTGGGAATATGGTGACTTCTCGGGATTTCGGTTAAACTTAGAGCTCTGTGCCTTCCTATTAAACGCATAACTAAATCAGTTCCTTATACCTTGTTTAACTGTATAAACAACTTGCATTGAGTTTAGCCTCACATCTGTTTATCCCAAAACATACTGTACCATCCATCTTGCCCCCATCTAATATCTGCATTTGATTCCTCAGCTATACGATAAGCGGTATTATAGAAAAACATTAGCTTCATATCTATGTTATTTGTTAACAAAATTGTTAAGTTTTATGTTAAATTATACTTGCTGTACACTGCCTTGGGTGATTCTCTTCATAAAGGCGGTTAATAAATCCCAAGAAATAAATAAATATTGATGAATATTTGCTTGCTGATGCAGTAAACAAATGGTATCCAACTAGAGAGTTGCGCGGGGACAGAAATCCCACCCATCCCCGCCCGTCCCCACCCGTCCCCATCAGGATCCTCTCTGTCCCCACCCGTCCCTGTCAGGATCCTCTTCGTCCCCACCCATCCCCGCAAGGAATTACCTCCATCCCCGCCCGTCCCCATAAAAAGCAGCAATTACTTCTGACAGGATCATCAATTCCACAGTTTCTTTTCTGTTTGCGCTGCTGTTTTCCTTGTGGAATCTCTTTGGTGGAAGCCTTTTTTTATTTTCTGTTCAGGTAATTAACTTATAAACCCCCCTCTTTTACTAAGGCTGACGTGTCCATTATTTTATATGGACGAACCCTGCTTCCAAAGCCTTCCATCCCCGTGGGAGTCCCGTTGGCTAGAGGGGAGTCCCCGTGGGAGTCCCGTGGGTTAGGGGGGATTACTGCGGGATTCCCGCGATCCCCATTCCCATGCAGACCTCTATATCCAACTAGGACCTGTGCAAAACTTGAGCACTAACCTGGAAAAGCACACTAAGACCCAGATTCTATAAATGGCATCCCGATTGTAGGCGGCGGTAGACATCCTACCACTGTCTAACCAGCAAATCGGGATGCACCTTTTTTTTCTTAACTCCCGAGGTAGGCCGCCTATATTGGAGATGCCTCCAAGAGCCTAGGGAGGCACACAAGCCCTCCTAAGCTCACATAAGGTTAGGCATGGGCATGGTTTGGCCTGGAAGTAGCCTTAGGCAGACCTAGGTGGCCGTACGCATCTCCCTAGGCCAGCGGGAGATGCGTACAATATAGGCCAGCAAAATGCTGGCTTACATTGTAAGAAGACGCAGCTGCTTAGCTTATTGCGGCAAGGGATATCCCTGCTACCATAAATTTAGCGGCTGCGGCGGTCTTCCCCCCCAAACAATCATGGCAGAAGGGATGCCCAGTCCCTCATCCAGCAACCCCCCTCCCTAATGAATGCAGCAGGAGGGATTCCCATTCACTCCTGCCCAGCAACCCCCTTCCCTAGCGAATGCAGCAGGAGGGATGCCCTGTCCCTCCTGCCCGACAACCCCCTCCCTTAATAAACGCAGCAGAAGCAGGACAGGATTAACCAATAGGTCAAGTAGGCATGTGCCTAGGGCCCGAAATGGTAAGGGGGGCCCGATGCAGGAGGGCATCAACATTGTTTTTCCAAACAGCGATGGGCCCCTCAAGCATCGATCGGCAATGCGCGCCCTACCCCGATTGGCTACATGGCCCCCCCAATCGACAGAAAGTAAGACAAGCAAGCAACGCGGGTAAGAAAGGCAACGGGAACTGTAATTGTGCAAGTGGTGCTGCTTGCCCAAAGCTTCCCCCTGATGCAGCTTACTGTTTCCGCCTGGGCGCATGGTGGGGTGGGGCGGGGCAGGGGGACCCAGTGTACTTGTGTGCACTGGTCCCCACCCCCACACCATCATCGAGCACCCTGAGTGTGCTGAAAATTAAAGCAACCTTTCACCAAATAAATCAATAAACCAGTGAGTAAATCAGCGTGGTTGAACCTTTTCTCCTGGCGCGGTTTTCATTTGGCAGTTTGTGAGATGTTTTTCAGATAAGTATTTCTTTTTTCATTTTTTTGTATGGTGATTTTTGATCTTGATTTTGATTTCTTTGCGTGTTCCGGGGGGTCTGGCTGGCAGGGTTCATTTGGGGGTCGCTCAGGTATTATTGTTTGAGTTACATTGATTTACTCACTGGTTTATTGATTTATTTGGTGAAAGGTTGCTTTAATTTTCAGCACACTCAGGGTGCTCGATGATGGTGTGGGGGTGGGGGCTTACCGCCTTGACCCAGAAGTGAAGTGTCGGAGCTGGACTCCTATCGCTGATGGTTCACACTGAGAGCACCCTTTACATTGTTATAATCACATATTTTGTTTGTGAGTTGTGAGTAATGTTTAAAGTTTAACTCCCTGGGCGTCCTCCGTATGAACCCTGATGTGACTTGGTTTGCCTCGTTTTGTTATTGCTATAGTAGGATTTTTGGCAAAATTGGAGTGTATTGTTGAGCCAATATTTCCAGCAGGACAGCACGGATGGGAATTCTTGAACGTATTACAACCAGAAATAGGAATTTCAATTACAACTGTTTCTCTGTTCTGAGATATCTTGTCAAGTTGCAAAATTCCAACTCAGCCGCTGCATCCTCTCTTTAGCACAGAAAATCACAGCAGACATTCAAAGCTACAAGGTTTTGGTTTTCTGAATGCATTTTCTTTTTAAGATGCTTTATGTTACCAGTACTATTGGCCTTTTTGCCATTTAAAAACAAAACCTTCCAGCGACCCTGTGAGCTTCAGCAGCATATAGAGAGAGAATCCAAGAAACTGACGTGCTCCACTCCAAGTCCTTTCTATGTAAACACCAGGGCGGGGGTTTTCCTCACCATTAAGTAACATATCCACAATCTCTTGATAATTCATGCTTAGAAAAAAAATATGTGAGTGACAGCTGTAAAAATCTAACCTCATCTGTTTATGCAAGAAGGACCACCTGGCTCTACAAGGAAAATATGAGTCAATCCTGGTAGGGTGGGGAACTCTCAACTCCTGCTGCAAAGATAATTTCAATCTAAAAGTCTTTGAAACAGGAGCAAAGCCAAAAGTTCTATGCAGAGTTAGTGGAGTCTGCTTTCTGGACTGGCAATCCCCTTTTTTGTACATATATATGAATCCCCCTCCCCAAACAACAATAAAAAAATATTCTGGTTAGAGTTCTCTTGACAGGATCAATGCTAGGGTTGCTAACTGGCTGGTTTTGCAGTTTCTTAAAGGCCAAGCCAGCTGCCGGTAAACCGCTAAAAGTGGCAATACAAAAGATGATCAGAATTCTGCTGCACACCTCGTATTCCTTCAGTGTTGTTATGCTCATGTTACTCCTCTCCTCAGGTCGCTTAATTGGCTCCCTGTCTGTTTCCATATACAAGGCCACCACACCATTTCACATACTGTTCAAACTCTTTTTGTTGACCTACAAGTGTATTCAGCTCCTCAGTATCTCTCCTCTCTTGTCTCTCCCTATACTATGCCCTGGAAACTCCACTCATCAGGTAAGTCTCTCTCATCTGTACCCTTCTCCTCTACTGCCAACTCCTGACTTTCTACTTTGCTGTGTTGTATGCCTGTGTTGTATGTTTGACTCGATATGTCGGGCACCATCTTTAGTGGTATTCAAATCCAGGTTGAAAGTCTACTTTTTTTGAACCTGCGCTTAAGTCCTAACCCTACCAACTTGTAAACCACTCATATGTTTGTCATTCCCTCTACAGCAGTGGTCTCAAACTCTTTGAAGGGCTACATTTTGGAGGGCCTCAGAAAAAAATAGTTAATATCTTATTAAAGAAATGATAATTTTGCATGAGGTAAAACTCTTTATAGTTTATAAATCTTTCTTTTTGGCTAAGTCTTAATAATAATATTGTAATTTATAGCTAAAGAGACATATGATCAAGAAACTGTTTTATTTTACTTTTATGATTATGATAAACAGACCGAGGGCCTCAAAATAGTACCTGGCAGACCGTGAGTTTGAGATCACTGCTCTATAGTCACCTACCCTATCCGCCTCATCAGTCCCCTTGTAATTCCCTACCTGAGCAGCATGTATAGATTCACCCATTTTGTCCTGTGTCTGTCAGAATTAGATTGTAAGCTCTTTCAAGCAGGGACCATCTCTTGCATGTCTAATGTACAGTGCTGAGTACATCTGGTAGCAATATATAAATAATAAATTGTAGTAGTAGTGTATGTTGTCACTGGCCTTGTGGTCTCTCTCTTCCTTTCCTGGTTCCACCTAGCGTCTCTCTTGCTTTCTCTCCTTCTCCCCAGCTCCACACTCCCCAGTCCAGCATTTCTTACTCCTCCTCCCCCCTGGTCCTCAAAATTTGCCTCGATCGCTGGCAGCCATTAAGGTAAACTGCTCTTGTCAGCATTGAGGCCTTTCCTCTATCAGGTCCTGTCTTTTGTGAGGTGACTTTATGCTTCTGCATGGGCAGGACCCAGCAGAGGGAAGTCCCCAACACCGACCAGAGCAATGTATCTTAATGGTTGCTGGAGATTGAGGCAAATTCGAGAACCTGGGGTTTGTGAGGGAGAGATTGGATTCAAGGGGGAGAAAGAGATTTTGAATCCATGGGGGTGGGGAGAGGGAGATGGAGATGTGCTAGACTGGAAGGGGGAGGAGAAACTGGAGGGAGGTGCAAAATAAAAGGAACAAAAGCATATCGGAGTGAGCCATAGATTTTGCCCTTTTTTATCGTGATCCATTCTAATCTGCTTTAATGCCATTTGATTCTGTGTTGTCAAGTTTGTTTCAATAAAATTCATATTGTCTTCCTTGTGGATTTCACCCTTTTTTGTTTGTGGTTCACTCCAGTCTTCTTAGAATCCTCTTGAACCATCCGATAGATCCTGAAAATTTGGTTTGGATAGGAAGAGAGAGAAAATATGGATTTTTAGCATTCTTTTTCAAGTAAGGCTCATAACACTAAATGCAAAAGAAAATTGGGAAATGAAGGACACAGAGACTGGCTTGACACTGGCTTGACAATCTCATAAGCCTATTTTACTTTCTTCTGAAAGCAGGCTACATATTAAGACTAACTCAATTGGGGTGTATGGCCTGGATCTGCTGGGTAGAGATGTAATGTGAGCAACACAGTATGGGGCCCTGCTAATGGACAACTCAGGCCCCTGAAAAGTTCCAGGAGATTTTACTGAAGACAGTCCACAAATAACCATGTTACAAAATTATTATTAAATGGAGGGAACACCGCCAATAATATATATCCCTCTCTGGCTTAGAGAAATATATATTATAAAGAACTATTAATTTGGGGAAAGGCAGCTCACTTGATTACAACTTAGCTCTGTAATAATAATTAATATAATATATGTGAATATTTATTCAAGAACTAAGACTCAGAACATTTATAAGCAAACTGAAAATTTATTTTCTTTTTAGAGCAAGAGTAATTTTAAAATTAAAATCAAGCAGGTAAAGCAGTTACAGATGGGACTTTAGGCAAAGATGATAGTATTACACAAAGCAGAAGGATCAGTTTATCTGGATTCAAAAAGTTACTCACGATGTGAATAGTCCTTAAAATGGAGACGAGGCTGCATGGTAGGCCCGAGAGTAATGTTGCAACATGGTGATTCAGGGAAAAGAAGCTCTCTCTCTCTCTCTCTCTCTCTCTCGAGAGAGAGAGAGAGAGAGAGAGAGAGAGAAAGTGAGAGATAGAAAGCCGTTATATGGATTTCACCTTATATTTATAGGGTTGAGACTTGTTCTAAAAATAGAATCCTAGGTGAATGACCTCATGATTAATTCTCTGGACCCATAATGCATAGCAGTCCAGCATTTTTCTCTGTTCCTAGGTGGATGAGGTCATCAGATTGAATCTTCTTTGAGAAGCTTAAAATGGTGTGATAAGCTTCTATTGTTCTTGCAGACTAGAGTAGTCTAGAGATGAATTTGGTGTGAAGAGATGCTGGCCTACTTCCTATTCTACTGATTCACCTTCTATTATGGAGTAGTAGAGTTCTGTTTAGCTCTGGTAACCACCCTGGCCATGTCTGAATAGATGTACTTAATACTTTCTGAAGGTGAATGGCTCAATCCTTTCTTTTGTAATAGGTGCATTTAACACAAAATAATGTGATGAGCTTCTATTTTTCAGACTGGGGTAGTCCAGAGATGAATTTGGTATGAAGAGATGATGGCCTACATCCTGTTAAAGATCTGTTTAGCTCTATTGAATGGCACATTTAAACACCTTTCTGAACAGATGGCTCTGCTGGCTCAGAGACCACATCAGAAATTCACTTTTAAATTCATCAAATTAATATACTTTAACTCCAAGCAGAATTATAAAACCACATCATTTTTACTTTAAGTCCCTCAGACTTAATAATCTCTTGGGTCCAACAAAACTAAAAATACATATTTAGGAATATAAGATAAAAGCACACATTTTCTACTAATGATGCAATTACTATAACAAACTATATACAAAGTACTTATTAAACCTTGAAAGAGAGGAAGAGAAAGGAAAAGGGAGAGAGGGCGGATAGATTAAAGAAAGAAAGAAAGAGAGACCATGTTGTGTACAGAGTGTGGTAGCATATGACAAAGTGGTATTTGCAGATAATATCATGCTACAACCACACAAAATCCAACTGTTTTGTTTGAAAGTTTACGCTATAACCCATAATTTTTGGAATTGCCTGCATTGTTTCTTAATCCTTTTGGGAAGGGCTATAAACCCGTATGTGAAAGAAATTCAATTTTCCCCCTACATTCATTCTGTGGGATTCCTACTGAAATGTCCATATGGATACTGAGTGCTGGCACTGAGGTTGTCTAGTGATTTGAAAGCAATGGAAATCTGATCTGGTGAATACCATGTCCATATATTCAAGGGAGTCAACTTTCAAATTCCTAAATTAGGATCCTAAATTTAAAATTTTCAATTGACAAGTCACCTAACAAAACATAAGAAAACCTCCGACATTTAGCCAGTGACGGTCAGCATTTAATTTGACCTTGATATTCAATGCTGGGCCTAGTCCCAGAATTTATTGGAGAACTAGACTGAATATCTCTGCTAATCAGGTAAATCCTGGCATTGCCCCAACTCCAACTCCAGCCTGGCACTAACAGGATAGTGTTGTGGCAGCTACACCGGAATTTTAGTAGCACTGTATGGTTAAGTGCCACTCTAGGGATGGCCCACTCACCACGATTTAACTGGGCAGTTGTAGCATACCTGAACTATCTGATCACTTTCAATCCCTCATATATAGGACTTCTGAGGCTAATATTAAACTGTAGTCATCAGCATTTAGTCAACTAGTTACCAATTTATCATGGACTAATTAAACTCTATAAAGCTCACAAGGCTTATCAAGAAATTTTTGTGGATCTTCAGAATGTGATTTCAAATTATATGAATCACTCACTCCACTCTTCATTTTTTCAGACTATCTAAAATAAATGTAAGAATATTAAAAAATATATAAGTTTGTTTGGATGTTTATAAGCATAGTGATGTCAATATGAAAGTCTGAAAAAAATGGACCAATGAAGAGTGGCTCCGTGTTAAAGGGTTTTTTAATTGCAGGCTGCGGCGGTAAAAGCTCTAATGCTCATAGAATTTCTGTGCTTTGTTTGGGTTCCATCCCTTCTTGCCTGGCTCTCCTGCCTAGTCCTGTAAGTAACTACCATCTGTGGACCCAGCCCAAAGAGTAGGTGGTCTGTGCTGGCAGAAGACATCCACCTGGTCCCACTGGAGCCTCTTAATCTCACTTTGGTCACATGCCAGGCAGCTCCTGGCTCAGGGCCATTTCACCTACTGCCATGACACCATAACTCCACCCCTAAATTCACCCACATATTATACTCCTAAATTTAGGATTCTAGTGATTTTGGAAGCCTATATTTAAGTGCTCAACCCTAATTAGTTTTCAATTGGGCCAATTTAGGTGCATAACTAAAAGTTATACAGTATATCTATACTCTTTCAAGACTGCAAAATACTTAACTATCACATTGGCAGCTTAAGTCACTCCCACCGAGCAGCAGATTGGCAGCTTCAGTCATGTATCCTTTTCCTGATACTCAGAAATAATCTACAGTGGCATCCCTTACGCAGGTCTTTTCCGTGCGCTAAGCCCACTTTTGCCACAGCTTTAGTAAAAGGACATCATAGATTATTTTAGAGTCAGGAAAAGACACATTTTCTGAATTAAAGGCCATGCACTAATTTTGGCATTAACATGCAGCCATTATATAAAAATGCATGAGTCCCTACTGCCACCTATTTTGTAGGCAGTAATTGCTCCCATGCTAATCAGTACATGGCAATGCCTCATATGCTGATTAGCACTGTCACACCCACTCTCCGGGGCAGGATTAATCCTTCAATGGACCCTAGTCACACAAGCCCCACTGTACCCCACCCCCTAACTCCATCCCATCCCTGCCCACATCTCCAGTAGTCTGTGTTGGGTGAAGAATGTAACATGGACAATCTGGGCACCGGATACCTAACTGTACCCACCCTGGAAAAGTGCTCCAAGAGGTGCCTAAAGATGAACAATTAGTAGTGATATTAATAAGTGAAGAAGACCATGATATGGAAGAATTGCAGAGGGTGAGAAGAAAGGTGGTGTGGGTTACAGGTGTAAGGAAGAAGATGAGAGGATCGGAGGTGGGGGGGGGACCCGACCTACCTCTTCTGGTGCTGTAATTGAATATTTGGGTAGCTGGTAGTGGTAAAGAGGGTAAAGAGGTGAGCCTGCTGCTGTTGGCCTGCCCTGAAGCTGCCTCTCTGCAGGTCTCACCTATGCAGGAACAGGAAGTCGCTGCAGAGAGGTGGCTTCCAGGGTATGCTGACGACAGCAAGCTCACCTCATTACCGCTGCTGACTGTCTGAAGATTCAATTGAAGCGGCTGAGGAGGAGGTAGGTGGGGGAGTCGGGAGAGCCAGGGGTGTAAGCTGGTCCTGCCAAACTGGGTGGGTTGCAGGCAGGGCTGGTTTTAGACATGCTGGGGCCCAGGGCAAAAATTAAAGAGGCGGCATCTCTTCTATCTGCCCATCTCCCAATTCTCCCACTCACCTTTAAATGACATCTTCACACACAAAACACAGACCTTCACCAAATACAGAACAATGGATCACGAATTAGAAAAAGAAATAGAAATACCAAAACTGAACTGGAAACCTAAAAAGTTAAATTCGGTAAGTTGTACAGAACACAATCAATGGCATAACCATGAGAGAAGGCTAGGCCTCCCACTTTGAGCTTAAGCCCCTCAAAATGAACATCTCCCTTGCTCTAGCTGGTGGGGATCTAGCTAATGACCACCTCCTCCCCCTCCTCAGGTCCAGTGACCAGAATTTTCCAAGTTCTGCAGCTAGCAGCAGTATTACAGAGTAGAGAATGACATGAGGAAAAAATTTATCACCGTTCCATCCCTGTCCAGTCCCCGCGAGCTCGGGCCCCGTCCCTGCCCCGTCCCCATGAGCTCAGTCCCTGCCCTGCAAACTATCAGATCCCATCCGCACAAGCCTTGAATAGTTATGATTTTATACTGAACTTATTTTATTAAAGTATAAAGAGACAATATTCTGTATAATTGTCATTTTATAAACACCAGCTTTAGCAGGATACATATTTCAAATCTGAAATATTCTAATCACAAAATATAAAATAAATTAATTTATTTCTATCTTTTGTTGTCTAGTAATTTTATTCTTCAAATCACATTGGTCTCAGGCTTTGATTTTGGGTTCCTTCTGTCTTCATCGTGTCATGGCTGGCTCCTAAAGGTAAAATAGGCACAAGAGGAGCTGGGGAGGAGTTGCCAAGTCTGACATGGGCACAATTTTTTTACCACAGGAGCAAGACTTTTTGCAGCTCCCAAGGGACGGTAAAAGGTCTTGTCCCCATTCCCGCAGGGCAGTGAAAGGTCTTGTCTCCATTCCTGCTGATTTACTGCGGTGTCATTCTCTATTACAGAGCTGCTGCTGCCTTTCCTCCCCCTCCAGCAGTGACAGCTTGAGGATAGCGCTACTAGCTGTAAAGCTTGGAGATTTCTGGTTGCCAGACTGGAGGAAAAGGTCTTCAATTGACAGGGCTTAGGGATCCCCAAAAGCTCAAGTATTTATATTTTGCATTCAGGCGAGGAAAAAAATATGATGCTCATCCACCCTTTTTGGGCTCTAGCCCCTCCCCCAAATCAGCAGTATTGCTATGCCACTGAATACAATACAAAAATATTTATGATGTGCAAATCCCAAAGCTAACATATTCCAGTTATAAAGCGGGATATAAATAAAAACCATTAATACATTCAAAATAAAACACTATTTTCTACCTTGTTATCTGGACAGTTTGTTTTACCATCATTTTGGTCCCAATTTCTCTTTCTGCTTTTCATGTCTTCTACTAATTCTCTTTCTAGTGTTGCTGTCCATTTTTTTTTTCTCCTCTTCTCTCTTGTTCCATTCTATCAATATGCCTGTGTTCAACATACCAGGGGGGGAGGGGTCTTCCCTTTTTTTCTTTTCTACCTGTCCACTCAAATCTCACCCTCTTTCTCACCCTTCTTCTTTTTAAATTTTCAGCTACCTATCAATTTTCCATCTCCTCTCAGTCCCTAGTTCTCCCATTTCTCATCTCACTCCTTTTCCCAGCTTACTATCTCCTTCTTACTCCTCATTATCACATTTCTACCACTGTACTCACTATTCTTTCACTCATCTTGTCATCTCCCTTTTGACCTCTTTCATAAGGCTTACCATTTCCAGAATCCCCCTCCCTCTCTCCACTCATAATGACTATATCTCCCTGTCCCTTTCTTTCCATATCTTATCCCACCTCTCTTTCCTCCAGCCCTCCCATGGGTTCATCTCTTCTCCTCTCTTACCATGGTTCAACATTTTGCTCCTTCTCTTTTCTGTTGTTCTTCCCTCTTCCTTGATGCTGAACAATGGGATGGAGGGAAAAAAAATAGATGCTGCATCTCTCTCTCTTTTCCACCCCTAGACCTAACATTTCTCTCTTCCTCCCTCCATTCCTTCCACCCCAGGTCCACCATCTCTCCCTTTCTCTTCCCAGCTACCCTCCCCTATCTCCGCCTCCCTCCCCAGTTCTACCATATCTCTATTTCGCTTTCCAACTATCCTACCCTCCCATCCCATATCTCTACCTACCTCTGCACTACCTCCAGGTTCACCATCTCTCCCTTTCTCATACCAACAGTCCTCCCTTCAAGTATCTCTTTTCCCCTCATCTTCTCTCCCTTCAGACCATTGCCCCCATCTCTCTCTCTCTCCTCTGTTTCTGACCCCATAAGCTCTTTCCTTTCACCTCCCCCCACAACCATTCTGGCACTTCTTTTAACCCCCCTCTTCCTTTTTACTTAAAACAAATAATAGCAGCTGGTCCATGGGGCTTCCTTGGTCCAGCATGTCCTGCCCCCTTCTATCTGTGCCAGTCCAAAGTCACCTGACCTTTGGTCTGGTTGTCAAATCAATTTTTGTTGCAGAGGACCGCTGACCATGGTAGCCATTGTGAAGCATTGCCTGCAGCTTCCCTCTCTAATCTCCATCTGCCATGGTCCATCCCCAATAACACAAATTCCTGTTTCTGCCAGTGCAGTCTATGGTAGAAGGAAAGCAGGGAGGGAAGCCACAGGCAGCACTTCAGAATCGCTGCTATGGCCGACGGTCCCCTGCAACAAAAATAGATTTGCCTGCGAGATACAAGGTAAGAAGGGCAACATCAGACCAGTTTGAATAGAAGGGGAAAGACATGCCAGCCCATGGGGTGCCCCCAGAGCAGTTGCCCTGTTTCCCCTCCTCCTATCAGCCCTGCTTGTGGGCCAGCTAAACGTAAACAGACCTTATTATCATCGGAGAAGCACATGGGTAGGTCCCTTCTAAAGTCATCAGGCCTGAGGCACAGTCTTAGTAGGCCTGCCCTTTAATAATAATAATAATAATAATAATAACTTTATTTTTATATACCGCAGTACCACAAACAGTTCAGAGCGGTTTACAGTGTAAGAGACTGTACATTTACAGCAAAGATACAATGCGAACTGTACATATTCAGTATAGGTATTTTATACAGCAAAGAAACAGTGTAGGTTTATCATACAGGAGACAGTACATATACAGCAGAGATATGTATATAGTGGAGAGGCAGTTCGAGAGGCATTATAAAGAACAAAGCAGTGTACAAAACCAGTGCAGGGTGGAGAATGTCAGGAAGACAATTAGTATCAATTATTGGATGGTAGTCTTTAATTATTTGGTGATGGGGGAGGTTCTAGAAATTTGTCATAGAGGAAAGATTTGAGAGATTTCCTGAAGGATGAGTAAGATGGGGCAGATGAGATAAGGGTGGTCAGGCAGTTTGTCCATCTGCCAGCTTGGTATGAGAGAGTTCTATTGAAGAATCTTTTATAGGTGCATCCCTTTGGGGAAGGGTAGGTAAACAGGTTGGCATTACGCGTGCAAGTGGTTCCAGGGAACACGAAGTGGTGAGATAGATAAATCGGGGATAAGCCAGTTAAGGTTTTGAAGCTGAGACAGGCGAATTTGAAGATGACTCTCGCTTCTATTGGCAGCCAGTGCAGTTTTCTATAATAAGGGGTGATGTGGTCTGACTTTGTGAGGCCAAAGATTAGGCAGACCGCGGTGTTTTGGATAAGTCTCAGTCGCTGGATGGTTTTCTTGTAGGAGCCTATATAAATTATATTACAGTAATCCAGTGTGCTTAGGATTAGGGATTGGACCAGCAATCTGAAGGAGGGGAAGTCGAAGTAATGTTTGATGGTACGGAGTTTCCAGAGGGTATAAAAGCATTTTTTGACCTGGGTGTTAGTGTGGTCTTCGAAGGTCAGACAGCGGTCTAGGATGACTCCAAGGATTTTGATGGTGGGGTTAATAGGATAAGTTAGGCCATTGAGTTGTAAGGTGGTGTTCGTTAATTTGTGGTTGGGACTTGCTAGGAAGAGTTTGGTCTTTTCTGGATTTATTTTCAGTTTGGACTGGGTGGTCCAGTGTTCGACCATAGTAAGTACTGATGAGATGAGTTGCTCTGTTTCTTGCGAGAATGAGTAGATGGGGATGACAATTGTAATGTCATCTGCGTAGATGTAGGATTTCAACTTTCAGTCAGATAACATGTGTCCCAGTGGAGTCATGTAGATATTGAATAGAGAAGGTGATAGGGGGGAGCCTTGTGGGACACCACAGGGGTTGGACCAGGTGTGGGAGTAGGTTCCCTCGTTGTGTACTTGGTAGGTGCGGTTTTTTAAGAAGCCTGTGAGCCAGGTTAGTACTTGTCCCGAAATGCCTATGGAATCGAGGTAGTTGAGTAGAATGTCATGGTCTACCAGGTCAAAGGCACTACTGAGGTCAAACTGGAGTATTAGGGAGGGCACTGTTTCCCCGTGAGAATAGTTGGAGGAGGTAGTCGGTTAGAGATGCTAGGACGGTTTCTGTGCTGTAATTTGTGCGGAATCCAGACTGGGAGTCATGAAGGATGTTAAATTTATCGAGGTAGGACATGAGGTCCTGGTTTACAAGGCCTTCCATAATCTTGAGGAAGAAGGGTATGTTGGCGATGGGTCTGTAGTTGGTGGTTGTGGAGAGTGATTCTTTGGGGTTTTTGATGGTTGGAGATATGAGGATGTGGCCAAGTTCTAGTGGAAAGTAGCCAGTGGACAGGCAGAGGGTAATCCAGTTGAAGAGCTCTACTTTGAAAGGAGGGGGGGCTGTTTTCATGATGGAGGGAGGGCAATTGTCTAGAACAGTGGTTTCCAACCCTGTCCTGGAGGAACACCAGGCCAATTGGGTTTTCAGGCTAGCCCTAATGAATATGCATGAAGCAAATTTGCATGCCTATCACTTCCATCATATGCAAATCTCTCTCATGCATATTCATTAGGGCTAGCCTGAAAACCCGATTGGCCTGGTGTTCCTCCAGGACAGGGTTGGGAATCACTGGTCTAGAAGGCAGTTTGATTTGGCATATTTAGTGTATAGCTGTAGGAATAGGTTCCAGTCTGGGTTCTCAAAGCGATTCCAGGTCATGTCTGTGGTAATACCTTCATTGTTTGGGGTAGGCAGAAGGGTTGATGGGCTGGTGCTTGTTGTTGCGAGAGAGGTTTTTAAGTTGTGAATTTTGTTGGCGAAGTAGTCAGCTAGGTTAGTTGGAGAGGGTGGAAGGTCTGTGGGGGAGCTTTTATATGAGTTGGTGTCAAATAATGAGTTGATAAGTCTAAAGAGTTTATTGCTGTTCAGGGTTGGGGTGTTGATTGATTGGGCATAATATTTGGAGCGTTTCTCCTTGATCATTTTTTGTATTCTGTGACTTTGGTACGCCAGGCATACCTATCTGTATCTGTGCCGGATTTGCACCAGGTTCTTTCTAGTTTGCGTACTTCTCGTTTCAGAGCTAGTAGGTTGGCGTCAAACTAGTTGGCAGATGTGCGATGTTTTTTCTTATAGGGTTTTAGTGGGGCCATGTCATTTAGAACCTGGGTGCTGAAGTTGTTCTAGCCTGGGATGAAGTTGGGGTTTGGGTCTGTGGTGGATGTTGGGTTGTAGTGGGACCAGAATTTTTCAGGGTTTAGTTGACCTCTAGTCCATATTGTTTTTTCTTTGTAGGTAGTTCTTGGTGTCCTTTGGCTTTGTTTTTTGAGCCAGTGTAAGTTGAAGTTGCATCGGAGGTGATCAGACCAGGGGGTGGGGGTCCAGGTTTCGTCTTTGAAGCTTATGCTGGGGGGGGTAGAGGGGGAGTTGGGGAGGAATGAGATGGGTGAACTAGAGGTCGTAGCCAAGGGGGAGGACCTGGATATAATTGGAATTACAGAAACATGGTGGACAGAGGAAAATCAATGGGATGTGGCGCTGCCAGGGTACAAGCTCTACAGGAGGGACAGGACCCACAAGAAGGGGGGAGGCATAGCACTATATATAAAGGACTCTATCTACTCGGTCGGGATGGATATGGCAAAGAAGGCAGAGGGGCTGGAATCGCTATGGGTCAAATTGCCGGGAAACAAGGGTACTGGCATAAAACTGGGGCTGTACTATCGCCCACCTGGTACGCCGGAGGAAATCGGACACGACTTGGAAGCTGAACTGAGACAAGAATGCAGGACTGGAAGTGTAACAGTGATGGGGGACTTCAACTACCCGGGGATTGACTGGAGTACGGGTCACTCCAACTGCACTAAGGAAACAGGATTTGTAGAAGCTGTGAGGGACTGCTTCATGGAGCAACTAGTCAAGGAACCAACACGAGGGAGTGCTACTCTTGACCTCATCTTAAACGGATTAGGGGGGCCTGCAAGAGGGGTAGAAGTGGGAGGACCACTAGGCAACAGTGACCACAACGCGATCCGATTCACATTAGAAAGGGGGACACCCACAGTAAAGAGGACCGCAACAACTGCGCTCAACTTCAGGAAAGGGAACTATGTTGCTATGAGGGAAATGGTGGGGAGGAAGCTCAAAAACGTCCTTAAGATGGAGACTGTAGGAAGCGCCTGGACCCTATTCAGGGACACCCTGCAGGAAGCACAAAGAATGTACATCCCAAGTTTCAGGAAAGGTGGAAAGAACAAGCGGTCAAAGGACCCGGTTTGGATCTCAACAGAAGTAAAGAGGGCAATAAACGACAAGAAAGTGTCCTTCCGGAGATGGAAAAAGGACCCAACGGAGGAAAATCACCAGGCGCACAGGAAATGCCAAAAGGAATGCCACCGAGAGGTTAGAAAAGCAAAAGGGAAATATGAAGAGGGGCTGGCCAGGGAGGCGAAAAACTTCAAGGCATTCTTCAGTTACGTAAAGGGGAAGCGACCAGCGAGAGAGGAGGTGGGGCCGTTGGACGATGGGGATAGGAAGGGAGTGATCAAGGAGGATAAAGAGGTAGCTGAGAGGTTGAACACGTTCTTCTCGTCGGTTTTCACGAGAGAAGACACATCTAATATACCAGACTCAGAGGAGCTCATGAGTGGGGAACAGGTTAAAAATTAGAACACATAGAGGTAAGTAAGGAGGATGTCCTCAAGCAGATAGACAGGTTAAAATGCGGCAAATCGCCGGGCCCGGATGGGATCCACCCAAGGGTTCTGAAAGAACTAAGACAAGAAATAGCGGGCACAATCCAGCATGTTTGCAACCTATCCTTGAAAACTGGAGAGGTACCAGAGGACTGGAAATTGGCGAATGTCACACCTATCTTCAAGAAGGGATCGAGGGGTGACCCCGGAAACTACAGGCCGGTGAGCCTGACTTCAATTATAGGGAAGATGGTGGAAGCTATGATCAAGGATGGTATTTGCGAGCATATCGAGAGATATGGCCTACTGAGAACAAGCCAGCATGGATTCTGTAAGGGAAGGTCATGCTTAACGAACCTTCTGCACTTCTTTGAGGGAATAAGCAGTCGGGTGGACAATGGGGAACCTATAGACATCATTTACCTTGATTTTCAAAAGGCTTTCGACAAGGTGCCACATGAAAGGCTGCTTAGGAAACTGTGGAACCACGGGGTGGGAGGGGATGTGCACAGATGGATCGAGCACTGGTTGTCGGGTAGACTGCAGAGGGTCGGAGTAAAGGGACAATACTCTGACTGGCGGGGAGTCACGAACGGTGTGCCACAGGGATCGGTGCTGGGGCCGTTACTCTTCAACATATTTATCAATGACCTGGAAAAAGAGGCAAAGTGCGAGGTTATAAAATTTGCAGACGATACCAAACTGTGCGGCAGAGTTAGGTCTAGGGAGGAGTGTGAGGACCTGCAAAGGGACCTGGACAAGCTGGAAGACAGGGCAAACAAATGGCAAATGCGCTTTAACGTGGAAAAATGCAAGGTCATGCATATAGGTAAAAAGAACCCGCTGTTCAAATACAAATTGGGGGGGGGCATTATTGGGAGACAGCAGTCTTGAGAGAGACTTGGGTGTGCTGGTAGATGCATCACTGAAGCCATCTGCACAGTGCGCAGCAGCCTCGAAAAAAGCCAACAGAATGCTGGGCATCATAAAGAGGGGCATAACAACCAGGACTCGGGAAGTCATCATGCCATTGTATAGAGCTATGGTGCGTCCACATCTGGAATACTGCGTTCAATATTGGTTGCCGTACCTCAAGAAGGACATGGCGGTGCTTGAGAGAGTCCAAAGGAGAGCAACGAAACTGGTAAGAGGGCTGGAACACTGCCCATATGCCGAGAGGTTGGATAGGCTGGGGCTCTTCTCTCTGGAAAAAAGGAGGCTCAGGGGAGATATGATAGAGACCTTCAAGATCATGAGGGGCATAGAGAGGGTGGATAGGGACAGATTCTTCAGGCTGAAGGGGTCAACAGGCACGAGGGGGCATTCGGAGAAACTGAAGGGAGATAGGTTCAGAACAAATGCAAGGAAGTTTTTCTTCACCCAAAGGGTCGTGGACACTTGGAATGCGCTACCGGAGGAAGTGATCAGGCAGAGTACGGTACAGGGATTCAAACAAGGATTGGACGGATTCCTGAGGGATAGGGGGATCGTGGGATACTGAGAGAGGTGCTGGGATGTAACACAGGTATAGAAAGCAAACCAAGTAATAAGTATAGAAATCCGACCAGGTCGTGCATGTGCAAGACCGGAGGGTTAGGACTTCGATGGGAAGATAAAACTCAATGGGAAACCAAGGTGGCAAGGGGGCCCCTTCTGGTGTCTCAGACAGGCCGTGACCTGTTCGGGCCGCCGCGGGAGCGGACTGCTGGGCAGGATGGACCTGAGGTCTGACCCAGCGGAGGCACTGCTTATGTTCTTAGGTCTAATTGATGTCCTTTGGTATGTGTTTTGGTTGGGGGTGGTTTAGAGTATCCTAGGGATGTTAGGAAGGAGAAAAGATCTGAAACGTTGGAATTCTCTGCCTGTTCCAGGTGTAGGTTTACGTCGCCGGCAAGGAGGGTGTGAGTGCCGGCGGTGGAATTTGCGAGGAGGAATTCATAGAGATCTTCTTTAGCTTGGTTCCATTTGTTAGGGGGGGTGTACAATACTGTTATGGTTAGGTAATCTTTGCAGTCTGCTTTGGATAGTTTACAGGAGAGGATTTCCAGGTCTATGGTCATTTTGGAGTCTAGGGTTTGGAACTTGAATTGATCTTTGAGGATTATTGCTAGGCCACCTCCTCTCCTGGTTTGTTGTGATAGCGGAATGATTTTGTAGTTTGCAGGGAGTAGGTCTCCAATGATGATGTCCTGATCAGAAATTAGCCATGTTTCAGTTAGGAGAAGAATGTCGAGTTGGGTTTCTTCTAGCCAATCTTTAATCAGTTGGGTTTTGTTTCTAGCTGAGCGGATGTTTAGATAGGCACCAGTGATTATGTAGTGTTCTGGGGAGATTGAGTGTTGGGTAATTGGTAGGCTTTTTAGAAGTCTGTTTCTTTTTTGTGGTGGTCTTGGGAAGTGTCTGGAGGTATTGACCACGGAGATTGGGAAGGGGCCTGATTCCTTGTAGTCATGGAGGGTGCTGAAGGATTGATGTAGTTTGTCTGGTTTGTCGATTCTGTTCCAGGTGTAGTAGGTGGGGATGGGTTCGAATGCTGAGGCTTTGGGGATCCATTGTCTTGAGCTAAGAAGGTAGAGGAGGAGGAGGGCTAGCAGTTTTTTTGTGAAGTTGGGCATGTTCCTTTGTTGGTGAGGGGGCCGGGCGAGCGGTGGAAAGTTTTGGGTGTAATGAAGGAGGCTGGTTGAGAGAGGATGGGTGGGTAGGAATGGTTAAGTTATTAGAATAGCCTGTTGATGGTAGTCAGGTGTACCGGGCTAGAATTGACTTGGTGGACAGGGTATGTGGTATCCTTGTTGAGGTATGCAGGTTGGTGAGGGTATGCAGGGGGGTTGTGGCATGCAAGAGCTTGGTAATTGGGGCGAACTGTCGGTAATAAGCATGCAAGCAGATAGTCAAGCAAATGCTTAGCTGATGTCGGTCCGGGCTGTTGGTGGAATATTCTGGTTTGGGTTGAGGCGTTTGAAATTTGTTGTCTGCAGGAGGTTTCCTCGTTTGCTGTGAAGTCTTGAGGGATCTGTTGTGGCGGTTGGTTTGTAAGATGATCTGTTTGGGCTTCACTCAGCTGCTTCGCAAAGGCGCGAGCTAAGGCGCACGCGCCTTTGCCGTGCGCCTTAGCCGGTGCGCCGAACGGCTGTGCGCCGTTGAGCAGTCGAAGTTTAAGTTTTCCCGGCAGGGGCTGGGGGCGGAGCAAGCTCGCACGCCCGGCCCAGCAGTAAGATCGGCGTCGGTGCGGCTGATTAGGAGCAGGGCAGGCCGCCGCTGAAGTGAGGTTTTCCCGGCGGGCTGGCTCGGGGCTGCGGGGTGCAGGCTTTTTTCTAACGCAGCAGCGGCTGTAAAATGGCTCCTCTGCCTGAGCAGTCCAAGTTTAAGTTTTCCCGGCAGGGGCTGGGGGGCGGAGCAAGCTCGCACGCCCGGCCCTTTAATCCGGCCCTGCTACTCTTCATCTCCTAACATGCCCCCTTCAAGGAAAATAGAAAATATTTTTTAGCGCACAGTGTATGTGTACAAAACAGCAAATTTACTGTCCCTTTTACAAAACCGCAGAAGAGGTTTATAGTGCCGGCTGGCATGCTGAATGCTCTGCGCTGTTCCAACAGTTATAGAATTCCTATGAATGTTGGAGCAGCGCAAAGCATTCAGCGCGCCGGCCGGCACTAAAAACCTCTTGCACAGTAAGTCTTTTTAAAGTATGGTAAGCTTGCACCAGCGTTTACTGCAGTTTAGTAAAAGGACCCCTATGTGAAATATCTTAAAGGGTGTTTTAATTCCTTTTTTTCTTTCTGGTTGCTTAATATGCCTTGGGAAAAAATACATTCATGAACAAATATGAGTTAAAGCTGTTTTATTTCCACTGGAATTTCTTGGTTTCTTTCCAGTTAACTTTAAAGGTTTTAATTTATATACAGTATATCTCACTGTGTCTCTGATAAAAGGACTACACTCCATGTAATTAACATTACATTTCCAAGCCCAGAGGAAACATTCTAATTAGTTTCATGTTTAGTCCAAGAATGATTATCCTGCATGAGAGTGAAGAGCTGGAGAATGTTTTGTGGTTTGGAGGTTCCATGGATTCACTTCTGGTGTCCAAGGGACAGGAATGAAACTTGAATATCTAATGCATCCAGTCTTTTTTTTTTTTTTTTATAAAGCCATGCTTTCTCAACAGTTTCCTCCAGAGATAGAACAAAAGATCATTCGATTATATCCAAGACAACATATGCAATGTTTCCACTGTATCTTCTGAGGTCAGGCACTGATCATAAGTTCCTCTGCAATGTGGACAAGTACCACTTGCCCAAATGAATTTCTCTCTTGTTCTTTGCCAAAGGCATCAATCCTGAAGCCCCAAGGAAGGCTTTGAAGCTGTGTTTATCTTTTGTTTATATGTTGATGTTAAATCTGAGGCTCACTACTTATATCTCTTGATACTGTTTTTTTTAACATGTAAATGTTAATAGTGGAATCTCTCACAAAAGCAACTCCTTGTAACCCTGGGCAAGGCACTTAACCTCCCATTGCCCCAGGTCCAAAAACTTAGATTGTGAGCCAACTAGGGACAGAGAAAGTACCTGCATATAATGTACAGTGCGCCATACGTCTAGTAGCGCTATAGTAATGCTTAGTAATAGTAATTAATTGTGTTTATTTATAGCCCAGGTTCCCCCCCCCCCCAATGTGCGACATGGGGGCTCCGGCCAGCTCCTCGGGTTGGGAGGTTCACCTACCCGACATCAAAGCTCACAAAAAGATTTTATGTATTCAAATAATTTTTATTGAGCTGTACAAAACATCCAAGTTTCCAAGTTTTAATAAAATTTGATGGATTGCTTAATTGTAATTCAAAGCGATGAACAGACAGAACATAACTGATTTTCATGTTACAACTTAGATTATCAAATTATCAAAAATACCCATTCCCTCACCCCCCTTTCAAAATTCAGAAATGTACAAATATCAAACAAGCATGGAAAATAGAAAGTCCCAAATCATTCATCCATTTAAGATAAGGCTGCGAGCAACAGTGGTCAGTGTTGACTCTTCATCCAGGCCTTTAATGAAAGAAGTAACTAACTTGTTAGTCACACATACACACACAAGGAGTGACACCAGCTATACATACTGTAACAGGACATCCCTATCCGAGATAATATTCAAGCACCTTTCTGAATATGCAACTTTTTTAAAATTAATAATAATAATAATAATAATAGTTTATTCTTATATACCGCCATACCCAACGAGTTTAAGGCGGTTTACATCAAATTAGATTAGGATCTGCATAGACAGGCAGATTTACAATTATTTATCAGAATTACAGCTTTAATTGAACAAGACAGAGGATGTGGAAAGTAGGGAAAAAGGGAAGGCCTCATGAGGGAGGCGGAGTGGGGAGGCGGGGAGTTATTGTCGGGGGGGGGGGGACAATTCGGGTCTTGTTTGCTGAATAGGTAGGTTTTAAGTAGTTTTCTAAAGCCAAGGTAAGTGGGGGCCTTGAGTATCATTTGTGCTAGCCATGGGTTCAGCTTAGCTGCTTGGAAGGCGAAAGTTTAAATTAGGGGCAGATGCACAAAGCCCACCATGCTGGCAACGTTTCATATAGACTGGTGTTACCCAGTCTAAAGGGAATGTTATTCTGCGGCCAATGCACAGATGCTTTCTGATACTGCTTTACTGTGTATGGAAGCAGTGACCGAAAGTCCCATGCTAATGAGTTGGTTAATATTATAATGAGCTAATTAGCAGATCTGAGCAATGCCCAGAATAATGGGCCACACAAAACAGTTAAATTACCAACAGCTCAAGAGTTTTCTCCTTATATGGTGCTTAGGCCCCTCCCAGTGTAGGGTCATGAAATGGTTAACTGTTGTTTAAATATTGCTCTGGCCTACATAGCTGAAAACAGTGTACAATCTATTGACCTCATCTGCCTAAAATGTATGTCCCTACCTTACCACATTGTAAGCTAAATAGATAAGAGTTTGAGCCATGATGTACCCTACCCTTTTGTATATGTAACATTTAGACCTGTAAGATTTAGATAAGCAGAGAATTGAGCTAGTTTCCTATAGGACTATAAGTTGTAGCCCTGAACCTATCATAAGTGCTGGCTTAGGACCAATAATAATTGTAGAAAAGTTATAGAAGTAACAAATGAAAATTGTAGTTTTTGCATATATTAAGTTTGCATATGTTTAGTGAAAAGGGCATAAAAGTCCATGCATTTCCTGATTTTAACACTCTAGTAGGCAGGCTGTTAACTGCACTAGAGTCCGGTATGCTGTAATAAACCTCTTGTACTTTCTTCACGCCTCTGACTTTGTGTGTCCAAGTGACCTTTCACCAGTGCATCCAAGGATACACCAGGTAGGGGCAGGGTGCCACTATTTTGACGAGGTATGTGAATGGGGGGATGGGTTCAGTTGATTAGCTGGGGTCCCAGCTTTCACAGTCTGGGGGGGTAGGCTACTGGACCACCAGGAGCACCGGGGCTCCGCAGGATGATATCACCATATGTGAGAACATCTTGTCTGCTTATTCTGGGATAAAGTCCATAAACATTTATTAGTCATGTAGACTTGAGAAAGTCACTACTTATCCCTGAGAGGGAGCTGAAAGGAATGGAGCTTCTCTTCGGGATCAGCTGGCATTTCCTAATGACCCCAGCTGGCCACTTTGGAGATAAGATGCTGGGGCTGATGAGCTGTTGGTTGCACCCAGCATGATACATCTTATGTTCTTATGTAATGGCAATAAGAGAGGAAGCAGCTTGGTAAATGCACTAGAATGAAATCAGTAATAAACTGAACTCATGAAAAATTCATGTAGCAGAGCTACTGCAGGAATGAAGCAGGGGAAGAAAAAGTAAAAAAATAAATGAGCAAAGGTGACTAATGACTAAACCCTGTGAGATACCGAGCACATTACTCCATGCCAATAATCTCTTCCCTGTCAGCTAATATAACCAGTCCATTTAGGGAAAGTGCATCCTCCTTTCCTAGAATTCATCTTACTGAAAGGTCTAGTAATTTATCTTAATCCCTTATTGCCTCAATGTATACTTCAGCACCATTAGTCTACTTAATCAGTTTATGCTATACAGTATATCCCCTATATAGAATAGGCTGTGAAGTCCTACAGTAGAGATATTTTGCATTGATGACAGGCCCAATGGAATCTGAACTGTCAATCTTAGAGGAACTACAGAAGAAGGAAGAAGCTGGGGTATAGTTATCTGGCTGTCAAGGAGTAGGGGTAATCAAAAATAGTTTAACCTAAATCGGCTAACCCAAGTGGTGAATATAATCACCGAGGAAGACGGCGAAGAGGCAGTGGTCGGGGCCAAAGTCATTCCCAAAATCAGGGGCCGTACCAAAATCAGGGGTCATATTATACGTAAAATCAAACCCAATCACAGAGAGGGCAAAGATTTCCATAGTAGGAGGCAACGATAGGGCTGTTCATGTGTCATCTACTGAAGAGTCCCTAGTTATGAATTTGTCAAAACATCAGCTCACTATGAATGAATATAATTTATTGAATAAGGGACTTTCGTTTGTCCCAGTTACTCCAGTTGATTTTTTTCAGACTAAAACTGACATTGAAAAGTTTTATCGGACATTAAGAATAAAATCCTTCTTTTCTCAAGAAACCTTAACAGAGTGTGAAGATGATGATTCAAAAGTCAAGCCTAAATCTACATGGATCCCGCCGGGTCTGGTAGATTCAATAATTGAAACCTTTCACAAACTTGTTCAAACTGATATCGCACAGATCAACAGTAACACCCATCACCGTCCCTATTATAATTTGAGCAGGGAAGAAAAAGCTGCCATAAATACTTTGATGATGGACACAAATCTTATAATTAGGAAAGCTGATAAGGGTGGCAAAGTAATCCTGTTAAATAGACAGGACTATTTAAATGAAGCACAGAGACAACTGTTCAGTGAAGACTATGAGGTTTTAGGTATAGACCCTACTGAATTTTTACAGGCAAAAATCAATGGGCTAACAAAACAGGTGCTGGACAAAAGTTTTTTGACCAAGAAGGAATTTTGTTTTCTTAATGTGCCCTATCCTAAGATTCCCATCTTTTACTTACTGCCGAAAATACATAAATCACTCGAGGCTCCTCCGGGTAGACCTGTGGAGGGGCATAATCGATAGGTCGTATAAATGCTCTATGCGTCGGCGGCGTAAGGCGTCCAGGGAAATGTGTTGATAATGGAAAGATGTCCAAGTCAATCGATTATCAGCACGAAAGACGTCCAGCATAAACACGTCCACATACATTATACTGAAGCGTCCAACATTTCCTACCGAAATGAGGCCCGTCCAAACAAGACGTATATCTATTCCCGCCGCGATCCGCTGGACGACTTGCTAGTCATATAGCGCTCCCACACAAACTCACGAAAAAGGCCATCATTTAGACCTAGTTGCCATGTCCACAAAGGAAAACCTTGACCCAATCATCTCTCTGACTGAAGGCACCTGGCATCACGACATCTGGTCCGACCACTTCACCTATTATTTTAAGCTGATCTGGTCACACCAAAAATTTAAAACACGTCTGATGATAAAAAAAGAACATCAAACAAGAGGTTATATTAATCCAGAAGAATACTGGTCAGAATACAAACCGCATACAGTAATAGAGGAAGGAATAGACTTCTGGGACCATTGGAATACAACCAGTACTTCCATCCTAGATAAAATCGCCCCCATACATAAAAGCAAAAGCAACGCAAACAAATACAACAAATGGTTCGACACCGAACTATTAAAAACGAAACAAACAGCTAGGCGACTAGAAAGGATTTGGAATAAAACAGGAGAACTGACAGACCGCAACAAATGGAGAGCCTACATAAAAACCTACAAACAACTGATAAAAGACAAACGCAAAGCGTTCTACTCCACCAAAATTAACTTATCATGCAAAGGTTCACAAGGAATCAATACAAAAGAGTTATTCAACATAGTCACAAACCTATTTGACACCACCCGCTACACCACACCTGAGCACAACACGAAGTTACCCACCGCGAAGGACCTAGCTCTATATTTTGATTCCAAAATTAAAAACCTAAAAAATAACTTTATAAGCAATAACGATGTAACAATCATCCCCAGCAACTACCAAATAGCTAACTCACATGACAATGAAATACCTACAGACATGATCTGGAGTTCCTTTCTAGATCCAGAATGGAATACCTACACCAAACTCTACAACAAATACTCTAAATCTCACTGCATCCTAGATACGTGCCCTCCGGAGATTATGAAAGCGGCACCACCAGAATTCAAAATATCACTATTACATTACCTAACCCACAACCTAAAAAATGGGACTTTCCTCACTAACAATGGCCACATAATAATAACCCCATCCCAAAAAATAGAAAAGAATCCTCAGCGCTAATAACAAAATACAGACCAATAGCACCTATCCCATTCATTGTAAAAATCATGGAAGGACTAGTACACATCCAACTAATGGACTACTTTAATCAATTCTCTCTCCTGCATGAAACTCAATCCGGCTTTAGAACCCTATTCAGTACGGAGACAGTAATCGCTGCCATCCTAGACTATCTGCACCTATTATTTAGTAAGGGCCTCAACGCCCTGATCATGCAATTCGACATGAGCTCTGCATTCGACTTGGTAGACCATGAGAAAATGATGCAATGCTTAGACGCCATTGGTATCAGAGCTGAGGTACTAAACTGGTTTCGTGGCTTCCTCACATCCCGTTCTTATCAGGTACGCTTTAACAACGAACACTCCGACACCTGGAGCAACTCATCCAGAGTGCCACAAGGGTCACCGCTTTCCCCACTGCTTTTCAATATCTACATGTCTTCATTAGGTGTGAAACTAACCCAACTAGGAATAACCCTAACTACTCCAAACCCACTTCCTTCAAAATCTTCCCCTTTGCTTTACCAAAAAAACCCAAAAAAACCCACACTAGTCTTCTGGTTGGTAAAAATTTAGCCGCAGCTCAGTTTATTAACCATATACATAATAACATATTTCAACTTCATTAACTTTATTAACATTATATTAAGAGCTCCTCCCAAGCTACCAAATGAATGAGTTTTATTCCCTCGAGCCCACCACCACAGCAAGAGTCAGAGGGGTGGCATGTCCCTCATGCCCCATTTTCCGGGTCACCTGACCCACCGGGCACGGCTCCCTGCCGTCCCAACGCTCATCACTTGATGAGCCTCATGACCCAGTAGCTCGGGAGATCTGCCATAGGTCTGTAACCTTACAGGCCCCCCCCAATAAACAGAACTGCGACCACTCACTCCAACCCCAGAACTCATTCACAGCACACGGTGAAATCATCCAAGAGGAGATCCCAACCGATACCTGACAAATGGACCCAGTCCCGGTGATAAAGACCCGCACAAGACACATCTGCCCAATCATGCAGAATCTGTCTGCCCCCTAGAGACACCACCCATTTCCCCACCTGTCGGTTGAACTTCGCCAGCCGCCTGGTCCAACATCGAGATGGCAGACACGGGGGCCGGGGAATAACATCCGACCATACAACACATGTCCAAGGAAACCATTCAAAAACCACCCGCAGGTCATCCTTGATACAATTGACAAGCTGCCTCCCCATCACAGTGTCCACATCATTACCTCCCAAATGAATCAGGAGGACGTCCGGCTGGAGAGGGCGAGAGCGCAGGTCCGCCAACAAAGGCAAAAGATGATGTCACCGCATACCACGTTGACCGCACCAGGACACGTGCACTCCACGGTGCCCTAGCCCGAGATGGCATCCCCCAGGGCGAACCACTGCTCTTTCACCAGCCCAGTGAAGAAAGGAATGCCCAACAATCCAGACCGAATAACCTCTCCGTCTGGCATCTGCAAAACAAAGCAATAAACTCACCATGACAGTCAAGACCCCCAATCCCCTACCCAAATGCCCTCCCCAACCCCCCCCCCCCCTCACAGACCCAACTCCCCTCTGCCTGCTACCGGGTGCTCTGCATCAGGCTGAATATAACTCCGGAAGGCGCCTGACACCCAACGCCCCAACTGTCAAATGCCAACCTCTGGCATGCCAGCCGCGCTGGCACTCGTCACAGCACCGATCCTAAAGGAATGCGTACCATACCGGCCAGGCTCCTCTCCGCATCTCTCCAAGGCCAGCCGCAGAACAGCCAGGAATTGAAATCGAGACAGAGGAGCCCCATCAGCATGCACAAACAGAACAAGGGAAACCCTGCCCCGGATCTCCAAATAGGCACCCAATCGGGCCACTGGGCAAGAAACACAACCCTCCACTTGACGAAGAACAATCCACTCCCCTCGCCCAGCTTGATCTATTTTAGAACTGACCACGCATAAGTGAACAGTTTGCCCACTGATGCACACGTGCTGCACTAATAACCCCCTGCCCCTAACCGAAGCACTAATCAATAGCTCACCCACCCATAGTGCCCCAAAAAAGGCAAGAGAAGGCCGCCCGAAACAAACAGGCCTCGAAAGGCAAACTAGCCACCTCTGGTAACACTGTCAATAACCGCACCAGCAGCTCGTGGCAAATCGGCAATCTAGCATCTGGCACTCCAGGTGCCACCCTCCCCATTGCACGCAGTAGGCGCTGCACTACAAAATCAGACGTAGGGCACGCCCAGTCTAAGGCACGACAGAAAAAGGCAAACCCGTCCAGGCGCCCCGTCACCACACCCCTAGAAACCCGAGCTCTGAAAGAGGACAGCACGAAATCCTCCAGGAAGGATTCGGTCACCTCTCCTGGGGGACCAACCCCTACTTGACAGAAAAGACGCCACCGCTCAAAATCCAGGCGAGTAATGTGCCCACGTGGCAGGAGCTACTGACAGGCGGAGCATCTCCCAAACTCCTTCACGTCCAGGTGCCACAAATGATCCGGCATGGCCGAACCGACCTCCGCTGCCTCTGGCGCCAGACGTCGAAACTGCAGAAAATTAAAACGAGATAACGCATCAGCAATGCCATTCTGCAGTCCTGGGACATGCCACGCTCTGATCAACAGATTGAGACGTAAGCAGCGCAAGACCAACGCCCTCATCAACCCATTCACCGCCAAGCAATGCGCAACCTGCCTGTTTACTACCTCCACCCCCCACCCCCCAAATTGTCGCACCAGAAAACCACGTGCCTATTCCTCAAAACCTCAGGCCAAAGCTCACATGCGACCACCAGCGGGAACAATTCCAAGAAAGTGATGCTCCTAGTGACCCCCTGCTGCACCCACTCTGCCGGCCAACGCGCAGCGCACCACTCACCTCTACAATAGAGGCCAAAGTCAACACCCCCTGCAGCGTCTGAAAACAATTCCAGATATCCATTGGACACAGCCGGAGCTTGCATGGGTAAAGTGCCATTAAAGCTGCACAAAAAACACATCCACATCCGGAGGCCCGCCCGGACACCTGCTGAAAGCCACAAAAAATGCCGTTTATCACGCACCCCTACTGTGGCCACAGCCAAGTGACAGGAAAAGGCTCAACCCATAGGCAAGGCCCTACAGGCAAAATTGAGGGAACCCAACAGGGACTGGACCATCAGCAATGTAGTTTTTTGCGAGGATAACACATGCTCTGTAAGGTCCAACAATTGTTGGACCTTGGCTCCCGGCAATCGCGTCACCATTGCCTCTGAATTGATCTCTTTCCCCAAGAACACAAGCGAGGTAACAGGACCTTCTGACTTATCCCACGCCAAGGGAATCCCAAACTTTCCCGCCATCCCTTCAAAGGCTGTCTTCAACCGTCCACACTCCGCAGTACCCCTAGCACCAATGAACAAAAAGTCGTCCAAATAATGCAGGACCGAATTGAGTCCCGTCCACTGCACTACAACCCCAGGAATGAACTGAACATCTCAAAATAGGCGCATGAAATAGAACAACCCATGGGCAAACAGTGATCATAAAAATACGCGCCATCAAAACGAAAACCCAGTAAAGGATACGACCGAGGATGTATGGTCAACAACCGAAAAGCCGACTTAATATCAACCCTGCCCACCCTGCCCGCCCTGAGAATAAACTGCAATGCACAATCCACTGACAAGTATCTCACCGAACACAGATCACACGGAATCCCCTCATTCATTGAGGCACCTACTGGTCTCGACAAATTTACCCGGCTCTTTTTTAGATATCAACGCCAACGGGGAGATCATCATGTCAGGAATGGGTGATCGCGAAAAGGACCAGCGATCCTTCCCAAACGCAGTTCATCACCCAACTTACGATGAACCTCCGCACCCAAGCGAGAAACCGAAGACGCGTTTTGGACACGTGCCGCAGAAACCCCCCCTGAAAAGGTATGTCAAAACCAACCCGAAATCCACGCTTCATGAGACTCGCCACACGAACATTGCTATAGAGTCGTAGCAATGGCCGCAACGCATCCACCCGAACCGGCATGGGTAGCGGCCTCTCAATGCCCTCATTTTCCCGGGCCAGCAGGCCCTCCCGCAGGACGCTTGGGGCATTTGAGGACAGAGTGAGGCTGACCACATTGAGAACATGCATGCCTGAACCGGCAGTCCGAGAAGGGGCATCTGGTTTTATTAAACCGCCAGCAAAGATCAGCGCCTCCTCCAAGTCCCACCCCCTTGCCCCTGACTTAAAGGGCTGACCACCGCCTGCACTCCCCTGCGGAACTAGCCCACCCGCTACAGGAACACTTACAGACTTGGCAGACATATGGGTGAGCCACAAGTTAACATTCTTAGTGCCCCACGACATATGAGTGTTCTCCTCCATTTTGTCCCTAAACGTCTCATCATAATTCAACCACACCCAATCCCCGAAGCGCTGATAAGCATCCATCACCGAGTCAGCGTAAGCTAACAACAAACCGTAGTTCCCCAGATGTGCCCTCCCCAAACGCTCGCCAGCCTCAAGAAGGAACGCATCCAATTCATGATGGACCGCGCCACCGGCAACGGCATGGTCTCACTAGACTCGCGTTTGGCTTTCTTTTAACCGCGCCAGTGGGCCCTGCCCTCCATGAGCTGAAAAATGTCTAAACAGGACCGACGCCAAATATTTTGCCGCAGTGCACGCGGAACCTTCTCCAAGAGTTCCGTCAATGCTACTAATGCCGGCGTGCCCCTGCCTGCCCCCTGCAGTACCGCACCACCCCCTATCTTGGAACCGCCCTCCCCGCCAGGCACAGTCATGGAAGAAGAGGAAGAAGAAGATGAAGCAGAAGAGGAAGAAGAAGACCCTTATGATGACGACTCCCTCCGCCACCTACGCCTATCCTTCCCCCTCCTCCTAGACCTCTTTTCCCCAGCAACCAGAGCAGGCGCCACATTACCTGATGCTGAAGGTCCAGTGACGCCTGCCAACACCGAGTCGCCACTTGCAGCAGGCCTGACTTCCAATGCTGATCGTGAAGCAGAAACAGTGGAGCCGCTGCCAGCAACCACCTCCAAAGACGTGGATCCCATAGCGCCACAGGGTTGCTCGCCGCTGCCTCCACCAGTCCGTCTCTCCGCCTCTGCTCCGCAACTCCTCCGACATCACTGGAAGAAGGACCACCAGCCGTCACGGTGTAATCCGGGCACTCAGGCATCGATGACGAACCCTGGGAAAACAAAAGAGCCAGGAGCCGAACCCAGGATACCACACCATGGCATCCCCCAACCAGACCCCCCTGCTCCCAACTGAGCTAGGACCCCCCGTCCCACCTGGGTACCCCCCACCGCCCCATGCGGGGAAAGCAAAACCAGGTCCCCAGCCTTGTGGCCCCGCCCTCCAAGGGGGCATACTCCACGGAGCCCCCACGGACCCGGGAATCCGGCATGCCAGGAACCCATCCCCCCACCCCTAGGGTTCTGGAGCCGCACCACCTCAAAACCACCAACAGCCGCCCCACTCTCCACATAGGAGGGCTGAATCCGCTCTCCACTCTCCGGCACCACCCCCTGAAGCAGGAAACCCTGCAGCAGCCTCAACCCCAGCTGGAACCCAACTGGGCCCTGCAAACACCAGCCCTTCACCACCAACAGGCCCGTCCTGATCACCCGCAGCGCTTGCAGCGCTAGAGCTGCGACCTGTCGGCCGAGCGGAACCTCTTCCGCTCGACTTGCTCCTCCCCTTCCCCTTCAACAAACCCCGCTCGGTCAACCGATCGCCCACGCACACCTAGACCTGAGCCGGCGATCGTAAGGGCAGACAGTGCCTCAGATTTGGACCGCCGCTCAGGCCTACCGCTTCCTCCGACGCTGTTGCCACCCACCTGCTCCTCTGGATCTTCCAACAACGAGTCTCCCACCCGCAGCGAGATTTCCGCCTCTCCCTCCAACACGCTCTCCTCTCGTGCCGCCATACTGCCTCGCGCTCAGATACCAAATCGCCGACACGCCAGAAAACCAAAATGCCACCCTGGAGGACCTTGGAAGGAGCCGAGTCCTCCAGGGTCCCTTCTTTAAGTCCTTGCCCCTCGCGCCCACAGCCAATCATTTTAAAATTTCCTACAGACAGGCCCGCCGTCCAGCTTCCTATCTTCCCCCTTAACCCCCCCCCCTGTCGATGGGCGACACAAGGGCTCTACCAGCCCCGTGTTACATTCCGCCCATTGACACGGGGGTCTCGGACTCCCATATATATAGCATAATGTTAATAGATGAGGTCTATTCACCATTTTGAGTTATCTCCTTTAATCTAACTGAAATGTTTGCACACTGATAACCCCTGTCTATATAATACTGCTAATATGGATTTTGACGGTGGAATCTAGTCACCCTGTCAAAAGGCGTCTCTGTTTTTTACAGCTAGAACGTCTATGTTCACTAGGATCTTTGTATGCGGTTGTATGGGATTCTTATGCTCCATATTCACTTACAAGAGCTGCAGATATTCATACGTCCCATTTTGCAAGTGGTGTTAAAGGGGAAGAAGGAAGGGTGGAGGCAGGGCTCTTACAGCCTGTCTTTATATAAAATACTGTAGAATTGTTCATTATATCTGTGCCTGGGTGCAGACGAGCAGACGAGCAACGTGTCTCCAAACTCCACTCCCCCCAAGGCTTCCCATGTCCTATACGTTTCATCTGATCCGCCAAGAAAACTTCCTATAGCTCCACCCCCATCATCTCCTCCTTTTCTTCTGCTGTATCTCTCCTTCCTCTCTCCTAGCACATCCTCCCTCCCGTCCTCCCCCCCCCCCCGTCTCGTCACGGGAGGTGGGAGGGAGGAAGACCGAGGGAAGGAATCCTGTTTCAGCAGCAGGATAGCTCAGCCCCTAAGTACATTTTGCAGTTTTTGAAAGCAGGAGAAGGGACGCCTTGCTCTGCACTCCAGTACTCCGGAATCAGCCCGATCGCAGCCCCCAGCTCTACCATGGTAAGGGAAGCTGCAATGCAACATCAGCCATCTCAAGTGGACAATCTAAGAACAAGTTTATATCTTGGGAGAGGTAGGTGGGGGAGGGAGGAGAACTGAGCATAAAATTCCTAGCCTCACTCAACGGCTCTTTTCTCTTTCCTTTTTCAGATGATCCTGAAAACTCTGCCAGTTCTGGCCCTTTTGGCCATCTCCTGGGTCCATGCACTGGTATGTAAAAGCACCCAAGGGTCTTACTCTACTTCCCGGGACAGCTTTCTCACTTGGCTTCTAACAACTGATAGTTGAGGGGTGGGAGAGAGAAAGTGGGAGTGAGTGCCCCCAAATTTTCCGAGATTACTTCTGATCCTGTTTGTACTTTGCATGTTCAGACTGGAGGAAGAATTTTGTGAATCAAAACTTCATATTTGCTTCCTTTAGATTAGAGCAACTATTTGGGCTAAGGTGCAGAGGGACTAAAGTAGATGGAGGAAAAAAAAGAGCCGAGCAATAGTTAAAGAAAAGCAGAATTTTACGATTTGCGAATGGAAAGAAGCTGTGACTTTTAAAACGTACATTCTCCCTCCAGTTTGCATTCAGCTTTAATATTGTACAATGGCAAAATGAATGCAGAATGAGAAATCTGCTATTGGTTTAGTTCTGGCCTATACATTAATTTGGCTCGTCTTCCTGCTTTTGTTCTTTGAAGTTCGACTGAGATCAGATTTTCTGACTTTCCCTGTAATAGGTTTCCCATTTCAACCTGGGCAGGTTTGCGTCTTCTTTTTTCTTGAAAACCCCGTATCAGGCACGGCATGCACAACAGGCCATATAATTTTCCAGTGTTTTGTGAGTTAAAAAAAAATGATTTATGTTCTTATTGTTCTGTTGAGTCCCAGACTTACATTTTAAAAATGGCTCTTATGTATTCTCCGAAGCAACACTGTAATGAAGTAAGAGACAAATCTCTAAATGTAACATCCCCTGCCCCCTCCCCCCCCCAAAAAAAAAACAAAAAACAACTACAGAGAGCAAATAAAGATCACTTTTACTTACAGTTGTAGTTGCTCCAGCTTGGGTTAGAGCAGTGGCCACATGTGGTCCACCAGGTACTATTTTGAGGCCCTCAGTACGTTTATCATAATCACAAAAGTACAATAAAACAGTTTCTTGATCATATGTCTCTTTAGCTATAAATTACAATATTATTATTAAGACTTAGCCAAAAGGAAAGATTTATAAACCATAAAGAGTTTTACCTCATGCAAAATTGGTCATTTCTGTAATAAGACATTATTTATTTTCTGAGGCCTTCCAAGTACCTACAAATCCAAAATGTGGCCCTGCAAAGGGTTTGAGTTTGAGACCACTGGGCTAGAGGATGAGGTGGAAACAAAAGCTCCGGTGTACTATGGGAGAAAAAGCTCACTACATCAGGCCTAAAGTATTTGGTATTGCAGTATGGACATCTGGAAGTGATTAGAAAAACAACCTCCAAAGGGTCACAGGGGAGACAAAGAGAATGTAGGATATAAAGAACAAACTATTCCTGGTGGATTTTTTTTTTTCCTTGCTGGCAAACTTTCCCTCACATATGTAAGAGAGTACCCCACCCTTTAGTTGAGTCGTTAGAAGCACAAAGGAAAACAGACGTTTCCCACATAAACTACATTCCCTGTTTGTGCTCTGTACTATTTCCCAAAATGTTCTTCATATATGGGCCTAACTTCAGTTTCTCTTTTTGCTCTTAAAGTGATTAGCTGCATGTCATAAGGAAAAGGCTGGATCATGTCTGGTTTTACACTCACTCCCCCCAAGGCCTCTCTGGACTTATAGATTTTCTTAAAGGAACGGGAATTGCAGAGCTAGAGATAACGGAAAACCAGGACTGGCTTAGCTGATTTAAACCAGAATTAGCCTCTGGAAGAACTCTAGACATCGTTTTGTTTGATATGCTGAATAAATCCTCCATGCTACCAAGAACAAGTTTGAGTGGTATGGGAGGAATAGGCAGGAAAATGAGGGGAGTGAGATATGTAACTGGACTAAAGTGCACAGATTACTGATTTTCATCTCATTATTCTAGAAAACAAAAGTAATATTGATCTCTTTTCAAAAGTCAGCCAAGTACTCTGCAAAGATGGTTAAAAATATACCTGTTTATTGACAGGATGTGAAAAGGCACAAATATAGCCAAAATTAAGCATATAAGAAAAGCCATGCTGAATAAAATCAAGAGCCATTGAGCCCAATCCCGGTTACAAGTGCTTGGCAGATCTTAACATGTAGATGGTTTACGGTATATGGTATATTTTCTTTAATATCCTGCAGTTTACATAAAATTTTAAGTTTTACATTAAACATAAAGAAAGGAACGCTTTGGGTTAAAACAGGAAAGAATTTAAAAAAGATAATAATAAATTACAGTTACTCTGTGGCCTAGAACATCTGCGATTACTGAGACTGTAAGTCGGTTGAAATAAGGTTTAAGTGCCACCTATACATAGGGCTAATGGAAGGGTATCTCAAAGAAGAGAGGGCTGCACAGAAGAAAGCAGAACTTGGAGCAATCTGAGGAACAAGAATCTGCAATTGACCACGGCATGTGCCCTTAATATTCTGGGGGGGGGGGGGGGAGAGACATGAAAGAGGATGGTAGAAGTCAAATAAGCTGGTTTACAATGCTCTGTGCACTAGTACAAGAAGTTTAAATTGTTTATGGGATGATATTGGTAACCAATGATATTTCTTTAAAATACGAGGGGCAGCTGAAAAGCTCTCAGCCCAACCAACAAAGTTGGGCAGTCTCCATACTTAGTCCAGTAATTTTCCACTTTTTTCTTTCCATATTTTCCCAATGGAATGAAAAAAGATACGAGCAACTCTTTCAATCAGACCAAAGACTTCTGTCTATTCCTGATCTGCAAACAGACCTCCATCTGCCTGGCAAATTTTTCTTATCTTACCTCAAAGCATTCTGCAAAATTTAGGTGAAAAATCTCACCTGGCCTTGGGATTAAAGTCTATGAGGACCTAAATGGTGTCAGTATCAAAGACAGATGCATAGAATTTTCAGTCCCTGCTTCCATGAAAGATAAAAGAAGCGTCAAAACATTTTATGCATAAAGTGAACAATAACATGCATGCTAAAGTGTCTGAAACCTGTCTAAATGAAACTTTGCAAATTCAGTTAGCTTTGTACATTGGGGTCTTAGTTACTGACAACTGGTGTTACATTGGCCACCCTCCAATCCTCAGGTATCAAGACCATTTTGAATGATAGATTTCAGTCTACTAGTAAAAGGTTAGCAATTTCAAATTTGAAATCTTTCAAGACTCTGGGTGAATACACCTTGCAATTTATTACTCTTGAATTTGTCAGTTTGATGAATTACATCTTCTAGATTTATAGTGATGCAATTTAGTTGCTCCAAACCATCACCATTAAAGAAGGTTTTCAATGTGGGTATGATCCCAGCATCTTAATAAAGACAAAGACAAATAATTACCTTATCTTCCCTGAGCACTCCGTTGTGGCCCAGCAGTCTAGTTGAATCTCTCATGGTCCATTTTGCTTCAGATATACTTGAAAAAGATTTCAGTATTCTAGCTTCTACAGGAAGCTTCATATTACTTTAATATGATCAGAATTTCTCAGCAGGAGCATACAATGACTCAGATATTGCAAAAACGCTCAACATTGCAATAATTCAATCATAATAGAATCATAATCCGAGACCTCAGAGGTGACTTTTTTCACATAAGTCAACAAATACTCATGGCTCACCTCTTATCTTCATCAGTCTCATACTATTATTATACTCAAGAATTTAAATTGTATCCTTCACTTATCTTTTGAAACTATTCAATTATTCAAAATGCCAACATAGCCTGGACTGTTTGGCCAATATGAACTATGTTTCGAATTAGCTACTTCAAAGACCAATTCCGGTTATCTGCAAAAAAATGAAAAATAAAAGTAAAAGTTGCTGGAAACAAAGTTCATTAATTTATTCAAGTCATAAAAAACAACTATTTTGCCATAATTTGAATCCAAATCCTGTTTAAGTTCTCTTGCTTCTGTTATAAAATAACATTCGGTATGCTTCCGAGTTACCTAAACTCTCATTTTAATCTGAGTTATGCAAACAAGAGTTCTTGAAGATTGCATCTGTTCGCCTATCCCTCAGTTAAATTCTGCCAATATAAAAGGTTTTGTGAAAGAAACTAAATATTTGGCTTGCCTGGTGTGTGTTAGAAGCCTCTTCTTATCTGGATTTTAGAAAACAGATAAAAACTCAGTTATATAACACTATTTTATATCTTTATTTTGCTACGTAAAATTCTCTGCATTCTTTTATATTGCATTTTATAATTTATGTATTTCTTTTAGTGACTTTTAATTGCTGTTTTTATATAACTTGTACTGCTTGTATCTTATCCAATTGTTGTGAACCGCTTAGAACTCCCGGGTATAGCGGTATATAAAAATAAATTTATTATTATTATTATAACCAGATCAATGCCATACCTTGCTTCCTTCTAATATAGGCACAATTCTCCACTTGGGATCATACACTAATTATATTACATTACATTAGTGATTTTTATTCCACTATTACCTTGCAGTTCAAGACAAATTACAGAAGAGGATTTCTGGACATGTCCAGAGGTGTTACAGAGTAGAGCAGGTTGTTTCAGAGGATTGAAATGTTTCATAAGGTGTTAGTTAGTCTTTATGGATTTCTTGAATAGCAGGGTTTTTATTTCTTTCCTAAAAGTTTTGTAATCTGGGGTCACGATTAATAGATTAGAGAGTTGGTGGTCTAGTTTTGCTGCCTGTGTGGCTAGAAAGCCATCGTACAGTTTTTTTCCATTTGATGTCTCTGATTGGAGGGTATGTGAATGGTGTCTGGGTTCTCCTGTGTCTGGTTGTGGTAGTTTGGATTAGGCGGTTGACCAAGTAGGCTGGGCTGTCACCATTTATGGATTTAAATAATAGACAGTAGAATTTAAATAGTATTCTTGCTTGAATTGGGAGCCAGTGTGAGTCGAGGTATGCCTCGGTGATGTGGTCGTGTATTCTTAGTGAATAGATTAGTCTCAGGGCTTTGTTTTGTACTGTTTGTAGTTGTTTTATCATTGTTGCAGGGCAGGGGAGATAGAGGATGTTGCAGTAGTCGAGGAGACCTAGGGACCGGACCATGAGCTGGAATTGTTTTCTGTGGAAACATTTTCGAACTTGCTTTAGGTTTCTCATGACCGTGAATGATTTCTTGTATACAATTATATATGTAGACTGTCTAACTCCCAAGTCAAATTCTCTCTTAAAGAATCTCAGAGACACCGCTTAAGACTCAAGCATTTCATGGCCATAAGCTTTATGTGTCCACTCATTATCAGCTCTTGTTTATATGAAAACTATCTCAAATTTTCTTATAGTCTTAAATTTTAATGTAATACAATACTTAACTTAGTGGTCACATGGTCAGGGAACATATAGTTGATACTTTGATAGTTTTTCACTTTCTGCATGTTGCACTGCTTTCAGCTGTGTATAGCAGAAATTATTAGAAGCAATTAAGGAAAGATTTATAAACTATAGTTTATAAATCTTTCCTTAATTGCTTCTGATAATTTCAGATTTCAGATAATCCACATTTTGAATTTGTAGGTACTTACCCCATGCAAAGTTGTCATTCTTTAATAAGACATTAACTATTATTTCTGCGGCCCTCCAAGTACCTACAAATCCAAAATGTGGCCCTGCAAAGGGTTTGAGTTTGAGACTGCTGGTCTAGGGCCACACCAAAAAATGAAGTGAGGTTATGTTTTAATTGAGGTTGTAAATATAGATCCTGAATTGTGAAAAAATAGATCTTTCCAACTGTTTTAATGTCATCATGTCTAACCCATGTCATGGGTCATCATGTCTGACTAGAGTTACCATATTTGTGTAAGCAGAAAAGATGTGACCACGCCCCACCCCACCCCACCCGTTCTGTCCCAGCCCCGCTCCTGCACAAACCTTATCTCCTCTCCTTCCCTGAGCTCAGGACTGCGTCTGAAGGGGCTCTGGCATCCACGCATGTGACGCGATGATGTCACTACATCGCATCTGTGCATGCTCATAGGCCCTTCAAACACGGCCCTGAGCTGTGGCAGAGCCAAGGTCTTCCAAAACATGGACAAACTGCTGGGTTTTCAAAATCCTTTGGATACCCGGATAGTCCAAAATCCAGACATCTGGCAATCCTATGCCTGACCTATGTGGAAAGAGTGAAAGAAATGCCCTGAGGTGCCTTGACCCCAGTGCAGCTGCTCAGTGAGGGCTGTTCCAATCTCTTTTGGGCAAACACAGCTGCTATTAGTCATGTGCAAGACTCCCCCTTCATGGCCTGCATTTGCCAGAGTGCTAACTGGTTCTGCAGTTAACAGGGATCTGCTAACAAGACTGGGCTAGGAGATGGTTGTGATGACTCAATACCACAGTAAAGGCCTCTCTGTCTTTATTAGGGCTCCCCACTGTCTAAATTTCCTGTAGTTTCAGAGGGAGTGCAGCTTGGGAGGGGGAGGTTCCTAGGGCTAGGAAAAGTTTTGATTTCCTAAAATGTTTTTCTTCAGGACTGTTTTAAGTGTGACAACATATATCTTTTTAGCTTTGTAATAAATAAGATGCTACTTTAAGTTAAAAAAAAATCACAGAAGTTTGGCAATACAAGTGAATTACTGCATATCCTCCTGTGAATGCCCTAGTAGTTTGGGAAGAAATAACTGAAATTAATCATGATGTTCCTGGTGTTTGCATCAATCTCTAGCTAGTTACGTTAAGGTGCTGCTTGATAAGGAATATTTGACCTGCTAAATCAGCAGTATTTTGCATAATTGCTGGAGTGAAATGGAAGTACTTTGGGTAGACTGTGGTTTACCTATCTGCAGATGAGAAATCCATAAATCATTGTGAAGAAAATACTTTTTCATGAGAGGACTGGTATTCTGACATGCAAAGCCCTTGCAAAAGTCTTAGGCACCCTAGGCAAACCTTCAGCCTTGTGACCCTCCCTCCAGTTAATTTATAGGCTCTTTGCCCCACATCCACCAATCACAATTATTCCTACACCACTCCTAGAATAATCTGGGTAAATGGGCTGATAAAAGAGTTTAGGATTGTCAGGATCTATTGTTTTGGTTTGTGTAAGCTGCTCTTTGTGCCCCCCTCCCCCACCATTAGAATCTGCTGCTCTAGTTCAGTGGTTCCCAACCCTCTCCTGGAGGACCACCAGGCTAGTTGGGTTTTCAGGATAGCCCTAATGAATATGCATGAGAGAGATCTGCATATAATGGAGGTGCCAGGCATGCAAATCTGCTCCATGCATATTCATTAGGGCTATCCTGAAAACCCGACTGGCCTGGTGGTCCTCCAGGACAGGGTTGGGAACCACTGCTCTAGTTGACTGCCTAGTCCCACCTAATGGTTGAACCAGCCCTTACTATCAGGACAAAATTTTGGCATGTCTTTTTGCCAGGCTTGTAGTGTTGGCAGTGGCCGATGGGAAGGGGGAAGAGGCTCTGGAGGGAAATAAGGGAGGATTATCATTGCCATAGTGAATTACTGAGCAGACATGATTATACCAAAATAAATAATTGAGCAGAGATGGGTTGTTAACTGAAGTATGGCCAGAGAAACAATGACCTAATCGTCTTAAGTTGTGCCAGTATTTGTACTGAGATTGTGATTTTAGGCACTTGGGTTTTATAGTTTGTAGCTTCTACACATAGAGTGCATTCTGAACATATTCTTCCCTCCCCCTACACTAAGTAGTGCTCCTTTACCTTAAACTCTCTCTCCCTGACATTCAGCGGTGGCAGGGAGTGCTTTGTTGCCTGCTGCCAGCAGTGGCATAGTAAGGGAGAGGGCAAGGAAGGAGGGAGCAGACCAACCCAGGCACCGTCTTGGTGAGAGCACTGGCACCTCTCCTCCCCTCCATGCCACACTCACACCCTCCCTTCCCCCTTGTACCTCTTTAAATGTTCACCAGCATGAGCATCTTCTCTGGCCTGCTGCTCGCACTGGCCTGGCTCCCCTCTGAAATCACTTCCTGGTCGCAGGGCCAGGAAGTGACATCAGAGATAAAGCCAACGCTGGTGAGAGCAGCAGCCCGGAGAAGCTACTTGCAGTGGTGAAGATTTAAAGAGGTATGAGGGGAAGGGAGGGAGTGAGTGTGGCGTGGCGGGCGGGGAAGGAGTGGGAGGTGGAGAGGAGGGCATGGGGGGTGCCACTGTCCCAGGCACCTCCTACCTTCACTATGCCACTGGCTGCCAGCATTATTCCTAGATATTCAGTACTGTGGCTTAAGCATCGAATATCTGGGATTTTTGGGAGCCGACTAACACATGGCTGCTTAAGTGAATACACTGGAGAAGAGCCCAAAAAGGCCTCTCGATGAGAGAAGCACAAAGAATCAAGGAGTCCTGAGGACGAGATGTCAACCATTCAGCCCCAGACTTAGGTTCAAATTCCGCTTTACTAATAGTAGCACTACAAAGACTCGACACTGATATTGTTTCGACAATAATTCCTTTGTCAAGAGTCTCTGAGTGTGATTCCTCTCATACAGTAATGACCCTTAGCCTCGCTTTGGGCATCAGTGGCTTTCCTACACCCATTGCTTTTGTTTCTACAACCAGGATTGTGATTAGTGTCTCATTTCTGTATGAGAAGAATCACACTCAGAGACTCTTGACAAAGGCATTATTGCCGAAACACTGACAGTGTCGCGTCTTCGTAGTGCTACTATTAATAAAGCGGAATTTGAACCTAAGTCTGTGGCTGAATGGTTGACATCTTATCCTCACGACTCCTTGATTCTTTGTGCTTAAGTCAATATTCATAAGCCAAATTGCTTAAAGAGAAGACCGCTATTTGTGTGGCCCAAATTAAGTGGTTTACTTATACGGAGAGGGGCAATGGAGCTAAACAGCCTGATCATATTAGGCCAGTTTTATATCAATTACACTGGTTACCTATTTCTAAACGCATTGACTTTAAGCTATTGTGCTTAGCTTTTAAGGCGCTATCCCCCACCCCCACCCCTTTTATCAAGCTGTGCTAGAGTTTTTTAGCACAGGCCAGCAAGGTAAGTGTTCCGATGCTCATAGGAATTCTATGAGCGCAGGAGCAATTACCGCGCTGGCTCGCGCTAAAAACCTCTAGTACACCTTGATTAAAGGGGTCCTATATTTGAAACGTCCCGAGTATTTGTATAAGAAACTGTTTTAAGTATGTCTCCTCAAGATCACTGCATTCGTCACAAAAAAATTTGCTTAAGTTACCTCTGGCTTAAAGGCAGTGAGACATTCATCTTCTGGATCTAGAGCTTTTTCATATGCTGCTCCACCACTTCCTTATTCTGCTTTTCAGAAATTAGTCAAGACAGTCCTTTTCCAGCATCATTAGTTAGCTAGTTAGGTGCCTTGGACTCATGGTCGAGTCCTAGCGACTTGATGAATTACAGATCTACACAGAAAGCGGTTTTGTGCTAGTCCTGTAAGGTCCACCAGTATCATCCCCATGGTTATTTTCAACATGTCCAGCCATCTGATTGCAGGTCGTCCTCTTCGCCAGGTTCATTCGATTTTCCCAAACATAGAATCCTTCTTCAATGATCTTTCTCTTCTGACTGTGTGACAAAAATAAGACAGCCATAACTTCATCATTTGGGCTTCAAGTGGCATAGCCTGTTTGATCTCTTCTAGAATCGATTTGTTAGTTCTTCTGGTGCATACTAATTAGAGGTTTATTGGTCAGGATGTTTTAAGACTTTTTGTCAATGTTTCTCATTATTTGTTTTTGATTATTTGATAATTGTTATAAATTATGTTGTGTATTGTAAACTGCCTTATACTTTTGTAAAGATGGTATGTCATATTCAATAAATCCAATCCAGTGTCGGCATTTAACCCAACTCCACCCCTGGAATGCCTACAAGTTAGCAATTTTTGAATTCAGCACTAACTAGTCATTTTCAGCGAAGACAGCCGGTTGGTTATGTGCTGCTGAAAATTAACCAAATAGCCGCTAACAAGTGATTTTACCGGTTGGCAGTCGTTTCTGGCCAGTTAAAACATTTTGAATATGAGCCAGTGTGTTTTCATTCCATTCTGTTTGGGATGAGCATAGGGACTACACATCCCTCTATTTTACACAGGTAATATGCAAACCACATGTAGTTGGATATGTGCATTAACATGCTGTACAGTCACTTGCATTGTGTCCAAGTACAATAGAACTGAAATTTGTTTCCTGAGAAAAAGAAGACAGGGAACCAGCTGACAGCAGAATGCACTGTCTAATGAAAAAGAAAATCACTTGTAACTCAGAAATTAAAAAATAAACAGTAACAGCAGAGACTTGTTGGAGAGAGCAAAAGCTTGTCACAATGTCACTATTTCGCTGTAAAAGGATATTTTGGTGGTGACAGGCAGGCTATGTTAATTAATTTTTGTCCCGGTCTTTCAATGGCATTCCCTTGCAATTAGTCATGTTAAAATGTTTTCTAGTTAAGCACTTTCTGCTGGATCCATTCTCTCAATAACCTTCTTCCCCTCTACTTTGCTGATGTTTTGGAGTATCTGTCTTTTAAATGTACTGAGCATAAGAACATTTTCTGTTTGCTATTATAATATACAATACAAAAATGTGAGAATTTTCTCAGGCAGACATGTTAGATCTTTAATATTATTCTGTGTAACTTTTTCCTGTCGGTTTGCATAAATACATTTCATTGTCACATAGTGAAGTGTTTTAGGCAGCCTTAAATGGGAGAAAGAGGAGGAAAAGATTAGAGATCAAAGAGATGTAATACTAGTACATGGGATGGATTTTTTTTAAAAAAGCTGAGCACCTTATTTACACTGGGTTTTACTAAACCGCAAAGAGCTTCGTACCACAGGCCAGCAACATAAATGCTCCGACGCTCATAGGAATTGAATGAGCATCTGAGCATTTACCGCACCGGCCCTCTTTAAGAAGCTGTTCCGTGGTTTAGTAATAGGTGCCCTTAGTTTGCTAAGTGAAAATGCTTTTAAGTCACAGCCTAGCTAGCTAGATTGAGAGTGAAGATGAGCCTAAATTTAGCTGGCTTTAAGCCTGCAATATGTGTGCTAGCCTGCTATATGCTCACTGGACATGTGAATTCCTGTGGGGCTGCCTACTTTTTGAGTGGCTAATCACCTGTTTTGGGGTTCCACAAGGCTGCCCTCTTTCGCCATCACTGTTCAATATATGCATGAACGTCTTGGTCAGGCGGTTCTCCTTCACAGAAGTCCATACTTTTTCTTATGCAGATGATCTCTTTCTCCTCTGTGTATCCGACGACTCCTTCATGGATACCTTGCAACACATATTTGTTCTGATTGAGGATCTAAGTACATGGTCACAGCAGAACTTCCTTAAATTAAACAAGCAGAAGATGAAGGTACTATGGTTTGGTGATCACAATTCAATACCTCACTCAGAGTTAACCCTATCCTCAGGTGAGAAGCTCATGATTAATAAAACATCAAAAGTATTAGGAGCAATTCTAGATTCCAATCTCACCACGGACAAGCAGATTACCTCACTGTTCAAAAGGGTTTTCTTCAGATTGAGGCAGTTGAGGACGATAAGATCAGTCCTGAGCCCGACTAGTTTTCAGACAATGACTCAAGCAGTTCAACTTCCATATCTAGATTATTGCAACTCTTTATATTGCAACATCACAAAGAAAGGACTTCAGAGGTTGCAGCTACTCCAGAATACAATGGCTAGACTGATTTTCTGTAAGGCCCGATTTGAGAGGGCCAGTCCGCTGCTGATAGAACTACACTGGCTGCCAGTCAGTATAGAATTCAATTTAAAATTTTATGTATGATTGTATGTATGGAGAAAGCTTGACTGGGCTAAGTTCATCCAATTTTCACACTCCTATAACTCAAGAATGAATCAGTGCTATAAATTACCTCTTCCCTCTCCATGTCAAATTCAGAGGAAATTACATTACATTACATTAATGACTTCTATTCCGCCTGTAACTTGCAGTTCTAGGCGGATTACAAAAGAGACTAACTGGACATTTCCAGGAAAAATACAATTTAGGAATTTTGGATTACAAAAAAAGATAACTGGACATTTCCAGGGGAATTAAATTTAGGGAGCTGGTTACATTTCCAGGAGATTTGCAATTTAAGAAGTTGTTTGCATGGTTGAGTCTTTGAATCCACCTTTGAGTTTCAAGGCCCCATAATTTGGAATCGCTTCCTGACCTGCTTATGTCAGACCTCCTCCTACCTTCAAGGTGCTAAAAATGCATCTGTTTTCATCATAGTTTTGCTATGATTCATAATGTCTATGTTGCTAACCTTATTAATCTTATGTAAGCCACAATAATTCCCAGTTGACATTTGCGGGGTATAAGAAACAATATGATATGGTATTTTCACTAAAGAATAGATTTTACTATCACATGGTTTTTGTGTAAGGGTTGTTGTCAGGGCTTGCCCCCCTCCCCCCAACACACACACATATGCAGACACACACACACAAAGTGCTTAGGCTGCACAGCAGGCTGTACAAAATGATACAGCTGGCTAGAGATAGGTTCACCTCTAATGATGATGAATAACCAAGAAGAAGGGTAGCCTTTAGTGGCACAACAAGAGCATGGTTGTGCAAGAGTTTACCTCCAGGTTGGACTCATGGTGGCAGCATAGTGTAGCAGTGACACATTCATTAAGCAGATACCCACCTTCTCCTCCCAACTTTCAGATGACTATGTGATTCCATTGGCCGCTCTCACATTGGAGAAAGTTAGACACAGGTCTTGGATTGAGGAGGGATAAATGGATTCTGATTTATTTTAGAAAAGCACTGCATCTCCATGCATGCGATTGGGTCAAACCAGGACTGGCTTACTATGGACTTTATGACATGGAATTCTTGGCAAGACACTGAGATGGCTGATGAGGACCTTGCTTATAATATGGAAATAGAGGAAACAGAGTTGCCCATTATAGAAGGAATGGAAATAAGCTAATCTTTTCCTGTTAAAGAGAGCTGGGATAAAATTTGGACTGTGTACTAGATTAAGCGAAGGCTGAAATTTTTGTTTGAAGAAAACTTTACAGTTGGGACAAGTTTTTTTTCTCTTTTGAGATAATGGGTTTGGAACTGACAACTGTTTGTGTTTTGAATGCTGCAATGATATACCAGGTGATACAAACCTGAAGAAGCCTTTTTGAAAGTTTATTTTGATTTTGATCAATAAATTATACCAGGAAAGGGCACTTTTGTCATTGGACCTGTTTTTTTTTATTATTCCAATACCAAGCTACTAATAGAACCTCATGTAACCACTCGGTTGAGATTTTATGTGCACTGGGTAAGGCCACTTGCTGAGCCCAGCTTGGCCGTGCCCGGTCACACTACCTACCTACCACTATACCTGTCCTGTACCCTGTCCCGGCCTTCCACTAGACCACCAGAGGGAGAATTTTTTGGTTTGTTTTTCCTCCCCTAAATCTAGGGCAGGGATCTCAAAGTCCCTCCTTGAGGGCCGCAATCCAGTCGGGTTTTCAGGATTTCCCAAATGACTATGCATGAGATCTATGTGCATGCACTGCTTTCAATGCATATTCATTGGGGAAATCCTGAAAACCCTACTGGATTCCGGCCCTCAAGGAGGGATTTTGAGATCCCTGATCTAGGGTATGTGTTATGGTTGGGTGCATCATATAGAGCGAAAAAATAGGGTACCTCTCCAGTGTGCGCTTAAAACCTCTAGCACGACTTGATAAAAGGAGGGGTATTAATTATATCATTAGTTATTCCACTCTCTAAATCATTGATAAAATATGTTAAAAAGCGGTGATCCCAGCATAGACCCCTTGGGAAACCCCACACTATTTACCATTCTCCATTGAGAATATTGACCATTTAAACCTACTCTCTGTTTTCTGTCTTTCAACCAGTGTTTAATCCATAATAGGACATTATCTCCTATCCCATGACTCTCTAATTTCCTCAGAAGTCTTTCATGAAGTACTTTGTCAAATGCCTTTTGAAAATCTAAATACACGATATCAACTGGCTCATCTTTAGCCACATGTTCATTCACCCCTTTAAAGAAATGCATTCAGGTTTTCCTTTGTCCTTAGATTTGTCCACCAATCAGGGTTATCTGTCATCTTTCCTGAGTTGTTCCTGGCTCACACCCCTTGGCGACAAGATTTTACATTCTTCCATCCCATTTTTTTGGCATCTTTACATGAGAATTGACAACTTTATGTTACTTTAATCTCTGTAGAACAGAAACCTAATGAGAAACATGGCATTCATCTCTCACACGCAGTAAAGTATTGGAATACTATAATGGCAGTGATAAGCCAGCGGGGCCCAGCCAGTCATGAATTGCTGCCGTGGCACAACCAACCGCTTCATCTTATACATTTTCTTTCTGTGTCATTCCCACCACTTTCTTCCAAGCATTCATTTGTCCAGTAAATAATGATCCAAAGCTTCCAGGCTAATTACTTTTAATTGCTAAGTAATTAGCTGGGAATCATTGGCCTTATCTCATTCTGAGTAAATAAAAATGGATTCTGAATTCCTACCTGTGTGCACAGTAAGATTTCTGTCAATGACTGAGAACACAAATAGATTGATTTCTGCAGTTGTCCAAAGCCACCAAGCCTGATACCTTATTTATCTGTACATATGTTTGTGTCCGGGCCAGGGGTGGGATGGGGGCAGAAACAAAGGAATTATAGGTGGGGAGGGAGGGAGGCCAATGCAAAGCATGAGAAATATAAAATTCATAATGAGTTCAAAATATTAGCAAAATATAAGAAATATCATGGCAAATTGAATACATTTCTATAAACATTGCTGAGAACCCTAAATGCTTTTGGCCTACTGTGCACAGATTTAATCCAGCTGGACTGCAGATCAGTCTAGTTTTCAGGGTACTTAATATATGCAGATTGATCTACTTCTTAGACTACATGTTGGTAAATGCATCTTATGACACTTTAATCTGTGTATCCAGAAAATTAAATAGAAATGCATCCCCCTGGAGGACAGAATCTACAGGATTGAGCTACAATTATGTAACAGAGCTGCTATCTTTGAATAAACAAGTGCCATAAAAGACCTAGATGTCTGGAATTATCAGGGTGGTATGTCTGGTGCAAGCATAGTAGGGGGTCCTAAGCGAACATTCAGCTAGAACCACATCAAAATCTGTGTAGGCCTCTAGGCTCCTCCCCCCCCCTATGATTTTGATAAATGAACTCACTGATCATTTTTTTTTTGCTTTGTGCAGCTCTCAAGATCTATTGTTTTGCTTTGACTGCATCTGTTCTTTACTTTTCTCCCCCAGAAGATGCCACCCAACGTGTTTTCCTAGTGTGCATAATCGTCAAACCAGCCCTGCAGGGTGTAGGCATCGATGGCAGTGGACTACCACCACTTTGAGTCACAAATTGTACTAGTTTTCCTAACAAGACAGTTTTTTATTAACTTACTCCTCTCCACTTAATCTACAGCAGATGGCACAGCCTTGCATATAGATGCACTGCTGAGGTACAAGGTCCAGACTTTGACAAGTCCCTGGGTCAGCTGCTCAGCTAACTTGAACCTCTGGACCAGCTGAATAAATGTTTTGGCTCAGGAACTTTGAGGCTGTGGTTTACGAGAGAGAGCAAGATAACATTCTTTTGTTTTTAGATCATGAGAAAGCATGCTCTTGTCTTGCCCCCTGTGACACATAGGAAAACGCAGCCAGCAAAGAGTCCGTAGCTGGAAGGTGTGTGGAAATAAAGGCCAAGGATGACAGCCTTGAAGCTATCCTAATTTATGCTCTCATTAAAACTGGAAAGGAGAAAGTATGAACGTAAATCAGATTTAAAGCCTATCTTTCCATTTGCTCAAGGAGGGGTACAATAACACAAAATAGAATAAAAGTTTAAAAATAATAAAATAACAAGACACAAAATAAAATATCAAAAATTGATGTGAACTAATGTTTAAATCCTTAATAGAAAATTAAGGGGTCCTTTTACTAAAGGGCAATAAGCCCTTAAGGCCCTTTCTACAAAATCATGGTAGCAATTTCCAGCGTGGCAAATGCGACAAAGCCCATAGAAACTGAAAGAGCTTCGTTGTATTTACTATGCGGGAATTGCTGCCGTGGCTTTGTAAAAGGGGCCCTTAATGTGCAGTTATCAGATGCTGACAGGTTACTGCAGGAATGTGTTAAAACCTACTTAAGGGTCCTTTTACTAGGCTGTGGTAAGTACTAGTATGTTCATACTGTAAGTTAATAAGGCACTACCACGAGATGTGCTTAGGTATCCCGCAGTAGTTCTGGAATCAGTATATGCTACTCGTGCTAAAAAATAGAATTACATATAAACATCTATACACGATACTCCCCCGGAGATTCGCGGTCAGCTATTCGCAGTCCCGGTAATTTTCTGACCGCGAATGACCCGGCAGGAAAGGGCAGTCGGAGAGGTAGGAGAGAGCAGCCAGAGGGCCGGCGAGTGAAGTAAATCACTCGCAGTATGCTCCAACCGCCTCTTCCTGCACTAAAGTTGGGCCTCACCAATCAGGATCTGCGTGACAATTCAAGAACGTAAAACCTTTGAAATTAAAATGATAAAATATTTTGACACCTACCAGATAGGACTTAACAAAGATCTGGGTACTAAAAAAGACATTTAAAACTGCTTTGTCATCTCTCTGTCTCCTGCCCACCCACCCCTCCCTCTTCCTATCCCTAAATGCTTTCATGTTTTCCTTATATATATTGATATTTGTCAACATTTGCTTATTTCTGATCTGAAGAAGAGTTACCTTCGAAAACTCATCATAAAAAAGATATTACTTTATTTCCTTTGTCTTTTGTTTTATTTCTGTATATTGCATCATGAAGAATACAATTTGAAACTACAAATTTATCGAACATCAGTTTTATCTGCTAAGAAATCTTACTGTATAATAAGATGATCGAGTCTGCTCCTTCTCGCTCTAAGGCAGTGGTCTCAAACTCGTGGCCCGGGGCCACATGCGGCCCGTCAGGTACTATTTTGAGGCCCTCGGTCTGTTTATCATAATCACAAAAGTAAAACAAAACAGTTTCTTGATCATCTGTCTCTTTAGCTATAAATGACAATATTATTATTAAGACAGCCAAAAGGAAAGATTTATAAACTATAAAGAGTTTTACCTCATGCAAAATTGTCATTTCTTTAATAAGACATTAACTATTTTTTTCTGCGGCCCTCCAAGTACCTACAGATCCAAAATGTGGCCCCGCAAAGGGTTTGAGTTTGAGACCACTGCTCTAAGGAGTTGTTTGCCCTGATTTCGAAACTAACTTCTGACAAATCAGGTCATTTTAGTTTTCAACATATTTTGACCTGTCAGGAGTTTGCCACATTGTGAGTCTTTTTAATAATATGAATTTATCTATTGAGAATTCTATATTATCTAATCAGAACATTTGTTGGAATTGTTTTCAGAAGGTAACTTTGGGTGATATTTTTTTTCTCAGATCAAAAATTCATACTGCATTTTGGATTCACGCACCTCCTCAGTTGTGAGTGTGCCATATTTTACTTACATTCCCCCCCCTTTTTACTAAACCGTGATAGCGGTTATTAGCGCAGGGAGCCACGTTGAATATTCCATGCTGCTCCCGACGCTCATAGGAACTCGGGATCACCATGGAGCATTCAGCGCAACTCCCTGCGCCAATAACCTGTATTGCATTTTAAAGGGGGGGGGGGTGGATTGTTAATGAGCTTTTTGAGGAATCCATCTTTGGAACCAACTTTGGTCAGTAATTATCGTCCAATTTCCTCATTACCTTTTCTAGCCAAAATGTGGAAAGAGCTGTTTATAATCAATTGGTTGATTTTCTGGAGAATCATAAGATTTTTGATGTTTTGTCAATTTGGTTTTCGTGTAGGTATGATGCTGAAACTTTATTAATGTAATTTATTGATGCAATTCGATCAAGCTATTTTTGGTTAGTCTAGACATCTCAGCAGCCTTTTAATTAATATATTACAATCGAATGGTATCTCAGGACACGTACTTAATTGGTTTTCTTCTTTTCTATCCCATAGAACTCGTAACATGGTTACTAATCTAGTTAGATCTGATAACATGCCCTGCTTAAGTGGTGTTTTTCAGGGATTGGTAGTGTCTCCAGTTTTATTTCACATTTTCTTGCTTCTTTTTCCCATGTACTTCAAAATTTGGAGCTTCCTTTTCACTTTTATGTGGATGACATTCAGTTTTTTAAATTATGATTCAATCTAATATCAATGAGACACTGGAAGAGCTACAGTTGAATTTAAAATTGATTAATGACTGGTCGCATGGTAATCATCTGAAGTTAAAAAATGTTAAAAACTAATATTCTGCTTTTATCTGCTTAAAGCTCTTCTGATATACCGAAAGTGATTCTGGTAGATGGGGTGGAGTTAAAAGTATTAGATAAGATGCAAACTTTAGGAGTCATTTTAGATGCTACATAGTTTGTCTATGAAATTTCAGATCTCAAAGATTGTTTCTATGGTCTTCTATAGATTGAGACTTATTACAGGTGCTACATGCAATGATATTTCCATATTTTGAATATTGCACTGTAATGGTCTTTTAATAGGTTTACCAAAGAAATACCAAAAAGCATTGTAAATTTCACAGAATGCTGCAGTTAGGGTTCTGATTGGTACAGGGAGATTTGAACACATGATACCTGTTTTGTCTTGATTTCATTACACTGGCTTCCTATTGAGTTTCAGGCTTCTTTGGTTTTTAAATCTCTGAAAGGAATGATTTCTCCAGTTTTGACTTCTGTGCTGAAGCTTTATCTACCAGTTAGGTCTCTTTGTTTTTCTGATGATCTCTTGTTGGAAGATCATTCTTTTCATACCATTAGGTTAGCTTGTTATAGAAAATCTGTTTTGGGGGTTAGAGGGCCTGAGTTATGGAATGCTCTACCTCACGAAACTCGTGCTCTGACGAGTTTTCAGTCATTTAAAAGAGAAATCAAAACTGTGCTATGCACACGTACATCTGGCATTTCTTCTTGAGGAGTTTTGACTTTATGTTTTTTTATATCATACAGATTTATTTTGTAATTGATATTGCATTGCATTTTTCATATTTTTAATGATCTGTTCTCTATGGATTCATTTTTTATTTTATTTTGATTTGTGTACCCGCCTAGATATTTGGATAGTGTGGGCTAATTTTTTTTGTATGTTGCTTAGAACCTAAATATTGGGGATTAGGCAACTGACAAATGTAAAAGGAATAGAACAGAATGCCCTCAAGGATGAAAATACCATATGTAGAAAAAAGGACCTTCAAACAAGAGCAGATACCACCAAGTAGATTTAACAGCTCCTTAAACTCAACAATTTCTCATAAGTGCAAAATACTACGAGTACAAGCTTGTCCAATTAACTTCAGTGGGATAGATATCCAGCTGACAGCAGTTAGCATTATTTTAGCCACTGTTGGCATTACCCCCATATATTCAATGCTGGACCATGTCCGGGCACAAGCATTGAATATCTTGGTCTAAGCAGTTGGTTCTCTTTTATATAGTTAGGTGCGATATTCAACATTTAATTGCCTAAGCCACATTGTGTAAAGATAAGATTCTGTTTTGTGCAGTCCAATTGGCCACCTAACTTAGGGCCCCTCTTACAAAGCCGCAGTAGCATTGCTGCCGCGGTAAAAGCACTGAAGCTCATTACTGCAGAAGCCTCGCTACCACAGCTTTGTAAAAGGGGCCTCAATACTGAATATTGGTACTTAATCACATAAGGGCCGACTTTGCCCCTAGACCTCTCACAAAATGCCCAGCATTCAATTTAGTGGTCAATGCTGATATTCAGTAGCGCTAACCAAGTTTCTTCAACGAAAACACATTTCAATAGCGTGTTTAATTCAAGTACAAATGCAACACGATCACTTGCCTTGCAAGATGAAACTGAAGCACTCCATCGATCCAAAACATTCCTCAACCATTTTTCCAACGTCATTTTGGTTTTGGCATTGTATATGCCACGTCGACTTTTAGCGTTTTAGCATCAGTTGAATGTAATGGCTCTGTAGTCGCTTTCCCAGTAGCACCGTTATGCATTGGGGGTTGTAATTATAAGAAAAGCAGAGGGAAAGCTGGAAACCTGGCATTCTATGATGTATCTAAGGAGTTAGCTGAAGTAAGCAACAATTCTTTGTGAGCACCTCTATTTATGCATCCTGATGTCATGCGGTGGGAGACTTTTTCATAAATAGCATCTGAGCACTCTGGATTAGATTATAGAATACTAGCATAATGTGGCATCAGCATACCTTAAATTTACATATTTGCAGTTACAACAGCCAAAGACCCAGTGGTGTAGTGGGGGTAGGAGACGCCTGGGGCAGTGATGCCCCTACCCCATGCCTTCCTCTCTACCACCTGTTCCTTCTGTGCCTCTCACGCCACACTTGTACTCTCTCTTCCCCCGTAATTATTTAAATCTTCGCCAGCGGAAGCAGCTTTTCTGGCCTACTGCTTGCACCAGTGCTGGCTTTCCCTATGCCGTAATTGCGGCTATCTTAGATAATCTGCATCTATTGTTAAGCAAAAGCCTCAATGCCCTGATCATGCAATTCGATATGAGCTCCGCCTTTGATCTAGTAGACCATGCGAAAATGCTATAATGCCTAGCCGCTATTGGCATCAGGGGTGAAGTGCTAAACTGGTTTCATGGCTTCCTTCTATCCTGAACCTATCAGGTACATTTCAATAATGATCTCTCCAACACCTGGAGCAACCCATCCGGTGTACCGCAAGGGTCTCCGCTATCCCCATTGCTTTTCAATATCTACATGACCTCACTGGGTGTACAATTAACACAGCTGGGGATAAAATTATTCAGTTACGCTGACGACTTTACGATCATCATCCCATTTGCCAATTCCATCTCGGAAATCATTCCCAAAGCATCAGAAGCCATAAACTTGATGGAGCACTGGATGACAGACTTCAAGCTCAAGCTCAATACTGAGAAGACAAAATTTTTCGTTGCTTCACCACACCCGCTTGACACCAAAACACCACTAGGCATCAACAAACTTAACTATCCTATATAGCCCACCATTAATATACTGGGTGTAACTCTTGACCAATGCCTAACCATGAAAGACCAGGTGGACTCCTTAATCAAAAAGGGGTTTTTCACCCTCTGGAAGCTTAAATCCATTAAGTCATATTTTGATAACTCCACATTCAGAATCCTGGTACAATCCCTCGTACTGAGTCAACTTGACTACTGTAACATCGCCTATTTAGCAATCTCCCAAAAAAATATGCGACGCTTACAATTAATGCAAAACGCTGCGGTCAGACTTATCTTTGGTCTAAAGAAATTTGATCACGTGACGCCATACTACAAATAGCTACACTGGCTGCCGTTGGAAGCTCGTGTAAAGTTTAAGTTCGCCTGCCTCTGCTTTAAAGTTCTTTACAGTCTAGCCCCTAAATACATAACTGACCTTTTCTCCTTCTCAGCCAACAGACACAAGAGAAGCTCCCACTTGCACTTCGTTTCTCCCCCGGTTAGAGGTTGCAAACTAAAAAAACACCATGAACACCTTCTCTCACATCAAGCAGCTTTATGGGGCAAAGATCTAGAACAATTGTTCTCGCCCACCACTTACGAGGTATTCAGGAAGCGCCTCAAAACTCACCTGTTCCTAAAGTATCTAGACAGCTGACCCGTTACTCTCTTTCCCCTCTACAATGGTTCTCTCGCCCTATCCCCTGTTTTCCCATCCCTTAAGTTCTCTCAACTTGTACTTCATTATTCTTTTGTAAACCGCATAGAACTTAACGGTACTGAGATATATAAACTGTTATTATTATTTATTATTATTATTATTATGCTGTCACTTCCTGGCTCCACAACCAGGAAGTGATTTCAGAGGGGGAGCCAGGCCAGCACGAACAGCAAGCTGAAGAAGTTGCTTCTGCTGGTGAAGATTAAAAGAGCAATGTATGGGGAGGGGAAGGGAGGGCATGAGTGTGGTGTGGAGGGGGCGGAGAGGTGCCGGTGCCCCTACCAAGGTGGTGCCTGGGGTGGTCCGTCCCCTGCCCCCTTACTACACCACTGCATAGACCTGGCATAACTGCAGCAAGAATGCATGCTGCTTACAGCGTTCTCTAAATTGCATACATAGGAGCATCACTGCCCATGTCCCTCCTATGGGAATGCGCCCTTGCATTTTTGTGCTATCCCCCAGATTCTAAATATGACACTCAGATTTGCGCATGTAAATTACACTTTTCCTTCTGTATTTGCTGTGATAGGGGATTAACAGAACTGAAAATACAGAAAAACCGTGAATAACTTTTTCATGTTATTCGCTGTTTTCTATTAAAACTATCATGAATATGGTGAAACCGTGAATAACATGGTGGGAGACCTGGCCTGTACCTGAAGGAGAGGCAAAACATGGTGAAGGAAGTGCTAGGAATCAGCGATTTTCTCTGTAAATGCTTGGCAGCGATTTCTCTATGCAAGCTGATGTAATTTTGGGGGAGGAGCCAGCAAGTTAAAAACCGTGAATAATTAAAACCGCAAATGCTGAAACCGCGAATACGGAGGGAGAAGTGTAATTGAGTAACAAACCCTTAATTACAAATAGTTGGATGCCCTCAACAAACACAAAACAAGGGACTACAGTGATATGAAAGCAAATAACTAAACTGGAAACCTCAAGAAGTCAGACTGCATGTACAGCACATATATACTAGAGAAACAGAAATTGAAATTGAAGATATCAGTACAGTAATCTGCTTTTCCAAAAACTGTCATATTCTAAATAATAAATTTTAAAATATTTCTACCTTTGTTGTCTGAGTATTGTATTGTTTCCATTTACTTGGGTCCCAGTGCCTCTGTTCTGCCCTTTTTTGTTTTTTCTTTGCAAGATCTCCTGTCCATTTAACATTTCTTATCTCTCCATGTCCATCATCTATCTTCCCTCTGTGTCCCTATTCCTATCCTCTCCCACAGGTTCAGCATTTTCTCTTTATATTCCTAGCTTCCTCCCCCCCCCCCTTCATGTTCAGGGGGGAGGTGATAGGCTCCGGAGTAATCTAAGGAAATACTTTTTTACAGAAAGGGTGGTAGATGCATGGAAAAGTCTCCCAGAAGAGGTGGTGGAGACAGAAATTATATCTGAATTCAAAAGGGCCTAGGATAGGCACGTGGGATCTCTTGGAGAGAAAGAAATAATGGTTACTGCGGATGGGCCATTTGGCCTTTATCTGCCATCAAGTTTCTATGTTTTATCTGTCCTCCATATCCCTATCATCCCCTTTAGCATCTTCAACATGTGCCCTCTGTGTCCTTGTCTTCCATCTGTGTCCAGCATCTTCCCTGTTTTCCTACCCCACCCCTTTTCCTCCATTGCCCCTCTGTCTCTGTATCTATACTACCTCCATATCCAGCTTTTCTTCTCTATGTCCCTTCCCACCCCTTCCTCCCACACAACCCACCCTGGGACCAGCATGTTTCTTATCTCTCCTCTACGCCCCCTCTCCCATGGTCTGGCATCTCTTCCTTCTGTGAATGCAGTGTCTCGCCCCTTCTCCAATCCGTTCCTTAAAACCAGTCTCTCTCTCTCTCCTCCCTAGGTCCACCATCTTTCCTCATCTCTTTCCCTCTTCTGGTCTGGTTTCTCTTTCTCTCCTCCCCCCACCCCCTCCCAGAAATCCAGCATCTTTCTTAATCTCTCCTTTACCCCATCCGGTAGATCCATTATTTCTCTCTCTCTCTCTCTCTCTCTCTCTTCCCTTCTCATTGGATCCAATATCTCTCCCTCCCCCTGGTGAGCCCATCTTTCTCAATGGATCCAATGTCTCTCCCTCCCCCCCCAGGTGTGCCCAACATTTCTGAGTCCCTCTCTTCTGTCCCCCCCCCCCCCCACCAGTGGATCCAGTATGTCATCCTCTCTCTTTCCTTTCCCTCCCCAGCAGATCCAGTGTCTTTGTTTCTTCATCTCTCTCTCCTTCCCTAATGAGCTAGTATCTCTTGAGTCTCTGTCCCTTCCTCCCTCCTCTTGGAGAAAGATACTGGACCAGTGGAGGTAGGGAGAGGGAGAGATGCTGGCACTTCTGTGCTTCAGGGACAGCCCCCCCCCTCAGCTATTCTACTGCTGGTTTTGAGAGTCTGCTGACAGTTGGCCTGGCCATTAAAGTGCCGTCCAGTTGGCAACCCTATTTGGCTAGATGTATGAGCCTAATTTGTGCCAAAAATAAGTCTCTAAGTTTTTTTTTCTGCTCTTAATACACCTGTTGTCACCCACTTTTTAGGCTCCTAAATGTAGAAGTTTAGTGAAATTTTGAGAGAACATTTAGGTGCTCAACCCTAGTAAAATTCTCAAAGTGGTCAATTTAGGAGCATAGCTCTCAGAGTCAGAACAGAAGCATAAATCTTATGACTTTCAGGACCCATATTTCCACTGCTAAGCTGTAAAAGCTGTCTTTGCTGCTGAATGGGGAGTGTCTTTCCTGAACTTATTATTTATTCATTGCTTTTATAGTGCTGCATGAGAGGATGGGCTGGCAGCTGCTGGAGGAACTGCTAATGTAGGTTCTCTATTAGTCTGATGTCATACCACATTGTGTTTTCATGTCAAAGAAGAGAAACCACTTGTGGTTCTGACAGGTATATCTCAGACTACCACAGAGGAAAGATAATTATTTATTTATTACATTTTCTATACTGTTCTCCCAGGGGAGCTCAGAATGGTTTACATGAATTTATTTAGGTGCTCAAATATTTGTCTCTGTCTGTCCTGGTGGGCTCACAGTCTGTCTAATGTACCTGGGGCAATGGGGGAATTAAGTGACTTGCTCAGGGTCACAAGGAGCAGTGTGGGTTTGAGCCCACAACCTCAAGGAGCTGAGGCTGTAGCTTTAACCACTGCGCCACACAGGGTAGGCATTTAAATCAGTTACCTTGGAAACTTATCAAAAATTAATAATCTCTGTTGTTCAAAATTCAAGTTTCAAGTTTATTGACTTTTAATATACCGACCATCAACAAGTATCTGGCCGGTTTACAATAACAATTTAAAAAGATAAATAATTTAAAAATAATGAAAGTGCACACCAAGGACGTAAACTGGACAGACATGAAAGTGAGGGAAAATTGAGGGCCTGTAGAAGTTTAAGATGTCAGTATATCTTTTTTTTTTTCTATTTATTCCCCAGGCACAAAGCTTTGTGTGATATTTATCTATAGAAAAATTTTGTAGCCAGTCCTCAAAGCTATGTATCTCAGAAGAGTGTCTGTGCCATTTTCCTATAGGTCAAATTTCAGTAAGATGCCTGATTGTCTTTAGCTCAATTTCAGACTCGCCACACTGGCTTAGTTTGTAGCTGAAAACGTACCCAAATGTAGCCAGACCAAAATTTGTTTGGCCAGGTTTAGGCTTGTTCCAGGAAGTCCTCTAGATCAGCCCTTCTTCTGATTGGCTACATTTGTGCACCCTATGCTACTGAGATAGAATGTGTTAATTTTATTAATCAATAGATCTAACATTATTAGTCAATAGATCTAATTGCATAAAATGGGACCAGTGGTGGATAGCACAGTGATGCATGCATGCATGCACACATTAGAGCATTTTGGTAAGTCTAACTCTTAGTTACAGGAGTGGGGAGACAATTCCAAAGTTGTCCAGAAACACATTGACTCTGGAATCATACATGTGAAGACACATTAGATCAGGGGTGTCAAAGTCCCTCTTCGAGGGCCACAATCCAGTCAGGTTTTCAGGATTTCCCCAATGAATATGCATGAGATCTATTAGCGTTCAATGAAAGCAGTGCATGCAAATAGATCTCAAGCATATTCATTGGGAAATTCTGAAAACCCGACTGGATTTCGGCCCTTGAGAGGGACTTTGACATGCATGCATTAGATAGAACATAGAAATCAGATTTGAGACATCTGAGTCAGGACATGTCAAATTCCAATAGTATTTTAGAAAAGGATCCACTGATATAGAGCCGTTTCTAGAATGAATTTAGGAATGCACATGTATATCCTGGTTACATGCATCTGGAGCAGCCATTTTGCATTTGTCAACATTTAAAATGTTCCCAGTCACAAACACAAGACAGAATATACTAAAAAAAATGCAAAAAAAACCAACTGAAAAATCCAGTGCTCACTGGCACTTATGGTAAAGGAACCGACAATTGTATGCCTAATAAAGCTCTGCTTGTCTGTCACTTATTTGCACATGATAGAATTCCCCTCCCTGATAATATTATTTACATGTTTACAAATCATTCTTAATTCTCATATACACTGCAATAAGTATACCATAAAAATATGGAGTTTCAAAATGGCTCCAAATTGTACAAAAAATACAAAAAAGGCTCCCTGGAAAGTGGAAACCTCAAGACTCCCTTGGGGACTTTTTTCTAAAGTTGTCTGAGCGAAAAAGTTGAGATTTATTGGATGCATGAGTGACAGCAGATTAAGAAAACGCTATAGTTTCCCCTGAAGAAGAAAACAAAACGGGGCACCGACAGGTGCAGCAGATAAGCTGATTGGTTAAAAGTTATGGACAATAAATTGCTTTTTTTTTTTTTGTATTTTATGAACAATTTGGGGGTATTTTGAAACTCCATGGGGTCCTTTTATCAAGCCACACTAGCGGGGTTAGCGCGTCGGACATTTTATCACGCGTTAACCCTCACGGACAGCTAAAAAATTAACGCCTGCTCAATGCAGGCATTAGCGGCTAGCGCAGCAGCCGGTTTAATGCACGGTATTACGCGCGTTAAACCCCTACCGCAACTTGATAAAAGGACCCCCATATGTTTATGGTACACTTATCACAGTGTGTATAAACATATTAATAATACAACGAGGGGAATTCTATGATGTGCAATTAAGTGACATATAAGTAGAGAGGGTGCAGAGACGAGTAACGAAGCTGGTAAAAGGTATGGAGAACTTGGAATACGAGGAACGACTTAGGAGACTGGGATTGTTCACCCTTGGGAACAGGAGACTGCGAGGGGATATGATGGAGACTTTCAAAATACTGAAAGGAATCGACAAAATAGAGCAGGAAAATAAGTTATTTACAATGTCCAATGTGACACGGACAAGAGGACATGGACTGAAGCTGGGGACAAGAGGACATGGACTGAAGCTGGGGACGGACAAATATCAGGATGTTCTGCTTCACGCAACGAGTGGTGGACACCTGGAATGCCCTCCCAGAGGAGGTTATTGCGGAATCCACCGTTCTAGGATTTAAAGCAAACTAGATGCACATTTCCTTACGAGAGGCATAGAGGGATATGGGTGACTAAAATTATGCCAGGTGACTAAAATTACCTGGCTGGGCCTCCGCGTGTGCATATCGCCGGACTTGATGGACCGAAGGTCTGATCCGGAGATGGCGCTTCTTATGTAACTTATGTAGAGCTTTATTAGGCTTACAATTTGTCGGCTCCTTTGGAATAAGGGCCGATGAGCACTGGATAATATAGTGTTAGTGCCCCTCATTTTAATAAATATTCATATTGGAGCAAATTTGTGGATGCTATCTAGTGTGGTATGAGGTATTTGGCAACATTTAAAATGTTAACAGGGACAATGCAGCAGCATACTGAATATGTCTGTACCTACACATTTAAGCTGAGCTGAAACTTAGGGCTCCTTTTACTAAGCTGCGATAGCGTTTTTAGCGCACGCAGAATTTTAGCGTGCGCTAAACCCACGCTACGTGGCTAGAACTAACGCCAGCTCAATGCTGGCGTTAGCGTCTAGCGCGCGCTAAAACCGCTAGCACAGCTTAGGAAAAGAAGCCCTTAGATGTGCATGTGTGCTGCTCTAGAAACTACAGAACCGCCTAGAAGTCAGTTTGACTATGGCGATATAGAAAAAAAAGTTATTATTATTACATGCCTAAATTCTCCAGCTGGATACAGAGCACAGAGTCATTCAGCACTGTTGATCTTTGGGGGGGAAAATCATCTCCCTTAAACCCTCTTATAGAATACAAGCCAAAGTGAGCATTCTCTTACAAAGCTCAGATGTCCCCAGGAGCAGATGTAAATCCTGACGTCGATATCGGAGATCATAGCTGTGCATTCCTCTTCTGAAATGGGGAACACACAGGCATTTTTGACCCCATCCTAGCCCCATCCAAATTGCAATCCCTTGTATATGCACATTTTCCCTCCCTCAAATTGAATTTTCTACTTGTATTCAGTGTACGAGGGCGGTTTGAAAAGTTTGGTAAAAAAGCAAGTTAATCGATGTAGTTCAGCAATTTTCCAGGTTTTTTTTTCGTATGGTAGGAAAAATAGCTTACGATAAAACTGGTTTCTAAAATAACCACTTCAATGTGTGCTACCGTTAAGACTTTCGTTTTACAGTTAACTCCAGTTATTAGTAACTAGGTCTTGTTACATAAAATGGGACCTATGCTAAAACAGCACAAGTTGTGTTTAAATAACCCATCTTAACAACCCATGTTGATAACTTCTCCCCTTAGTATCACTCCAAGTCATTTCTAAATTAAGAATTGGTGACTGTCAGGTGCAACCAAGCTTATTAACCCCCTGGGGCACACTTGGACACGGTGACGGGTCAAAAGCGCGCAAGGATAAAGGCGCACCGAAAACCGAGCGCGGACAACTGAGTGCAGGGCTTAATCGCACTGAAGAAAACCCGTATTTTAAAAGGGCTCTGACGGGGGTGTGGGGGAGGGAACCCCCCACTCTACTTAATAGGGATCGTGCTGCCTCACGCTGCCATGTTGGGGGGGGTGTAACCCCCCACATTATACTGAAAACTTAACTTTTTCCCTAAAAAACAGGGAAAAAGTTAAGTTTCCAGTATAATGAGGGGGGTTACAACCCCCAAGCCCCCAAACGCCAGCGCAATCTCTATTAAGTAAAGTGTGTGTGGGGGGGTTCCTCACCAACACCCCCCGTTGGAGCCCTTGAAAATATGTTTTTTCTTCAGCGCAATGAAGTCCTGCGCTCAGTTGTCCGCGCTCGGTTGTCAGCGTGCCTTTGTCCTCGCGTGCTTTAGACTATGAACCCTTGGACACACCTGGCCCTGGAGATCATTATGACATTCTACTTGCCCATATAAATTAAGTTCAACCCAAATGTATGTACTTTTATGGGTATTTATGACCTGATCTAACAGGTTGTGGGTTCAAACCCTGTGCTGCTCCTTGTGACCCTGAGCAAGTCACTTAGTCCCAGTTTCACTAAAGATAGCGATTCAATCGCTGCTGGCTGATTTCTGGCCAATTTTGAAACAACGATTGATTCACTGTCTTTTTTGCATGCAAATGATTTGCACAGAGGTGCAAATCATTTGCATGCAAACTCCCCAACTCAATCGGTCAGTGAGCGATTGAGTCAGGGCAGCCCTGACAGTAGTAACAGGAGAAGCAGCTTCCTGTCACTGCCATTTTTTTTCTTTTTTTAAATGGCACAGATATTTTGCATGTATTACCTTTACGTTGGGAGCAGGAGAGGTGCCCTGTCAGACCTGCCTGCTCCTTCGATGAAATGCGGACCTAAGGTCCTGCCCCGGTACATCAAGGACTTCCTTAGGCTCCTCCCTAAGGAAGTCCCTGATACACTGGGGCAGAGCCTAAGGCCCACATTTCGTTGGAGGAGCAGGAGGGTCTGATAGGGCACCCCTCCTGCTTCCAACGTAAAGGGAGGCTGATGGCAGGAGGGAATGGGCATCCCTCCTGCCGGGGTTTTTTGGGGATAGGGGGAGTTATTTGCCGGCAGGAGGGAGTGGGCATCCCTCCTGCCTTTTTCTTTGGGGGAGGGGGGAGGTCTTTCCGGTCACTGCATTTGTTGGGGGGGCCCCTCATTTGTCGGGGGTCTTTGGGGGGGGCATTGGCAGCAGCGGGGGGTATCCATTTTTTTTTAATGGGCAGATATTTTGCTTGTGTAATACACGCAAAATATTTGTACCATTAAAAAAAAAAGAAAAAAAAAAAAGCCCCCGGCAGACCTGTCGGTAACACAGTTACCTTTTAGAGCAAAAAAGGGGTTACCAAGATGATCAAATATATTTTTAGTGAATTGACAATCAAATATTAATTGTCATCACAACTTACAAACTGTCATAATTATTTTCTAATATTAATCTTTACTGTTCATCTTTGTCATAATTGCTCACATTTTCCAAACCAATGATGGGCATATCATAACTATATGTAGTTGTCAATCTTCAGAACCTCTTATAATTTATATATCATTTCAAGTCTCCGTCTTGTATATCTTTATGATTATTATAACCACCACCACCTACCATCCCTCATCTTAATTTTATTTATTAATAACCCAACCTTTTAATTTATAATACCCATAAATAATGTATCTAAAAAACCTTTCATGTGAAACCTATAACTGATAAAAATTTATACTTCATATGTAAGGCAACATTTATCTTAGTGGATCCTGCCACCATCAATGCTGACATGTAGTAATAGGTTCTGAAGATTGACGTCTGTATAGTTTTGATATGCCCACCATCGGTTTAGCTACTCAAAGGGAAAATGTGAGCAGTTATGACAAAGCTGAACAGTAGAGATTAATATTAGAAAATAATTATGACAGTTGTAAGTTGTGATGACAATTAATATTTGATTGTTAATTCACTAAAAATATATTTGATCATCTTGGTACCCTTCTTTTGCTATAGATACGAGTCTGATGTTTTGAAGGCTTAAATTTTTAGTATCTTGAAGGTAACACAGTTACCGACAGGTCTGCAGCAGTCAGGTTTTAGGATAGTAAAACCTGATTCAAAATAGCCAAGCAATTGTTAGTGAATCAATCGCTTGGCTATTTTGCATGGGTTTTACAAATGTGCATGGGTGGATTGGAGAGGAGATTGATTAGGCAGCAGTTTAGTGAATCAGGTCGGGGAACGATCGCAAAACCACTAAAACTGGTTTGGGGATCGTCAGTACAGGATCGGAAGGTTTAGTGAATCTAGCCCTTAATGCTCCACTGCCACAGGTACATTAAATAGATTGTAAGCCCACTGGGACAGAGAAGGAAAATGCTTTGAAGAACCTGTATGTAAACCACTTTGAGTGTAGTTGTAAATCTACAAAAAGGTGGTATACAAGTCCCAATCCCACTGTCCAGGACAGGATGTTGGATTCAATGGGCCTTATTTTGACTCAGTAGATCTTATTTTATGCTTTTTTTTTTTTTTCATTGTTTCCCTGTAAAGTCACCTTCAGAGCTGCTGCATTCTGTTTAGTTCTGAGGCCTTTATCGGTGAGATAATAGATTGCCTGAAGAGATTGTTGAACACAGGATGTTATTTTGTCAGACAATTGCCTAGCTCTGTTGGTAACCTGCCCATTATTGGTGCCTTATTGGGATTGTTACATTTGTTCAACTTTGGTTGGTACAGAAATTATTCAATAAAAAAATTTAACAAGAAAAAAAAAAAAGAACACAAGATTCCTGATCCAGCACAGAATGATAGGCTTATTCTTTATTATACAACTAGTGTTTTAGCCTGTTACATTCGTTACAGTAACGGGTACTAGAATAGCCCCACCTATACCCTGACCCTGACTCTGACCCCACCCATGCCCCGCCTCCCAGACCCTGCCTCCCACTGATCCCAGTCCCACCACCTCACCTTTCACAATTTCCTTTGTACCCTTTTGGCCCTCCTGACAGGGTCTTTACTTACCCGAGGCGGCAGCAGCAGTCCTGACATACCAACCTTTCCTCCCTCAGTGCCCCAAAGCAGCAGTGGTCCTACCATTTCCATCTCTCCCTTACCCCTTTCACACCCTCTACCATCTCTCTCTGACCCTGTTTCACCTCTTTTGCCATCTTTCCCTTTCCTGTCCCCCCTCTGTCCTTCCCCAAGACCATCTCTCTCTCCTGCCCCCTCCACACTCCCTGAAGTCTATCTCTCCCTATCCCCTACCATCTCTCCTGGTCCCCCTCGTAGCCCCTCTGTCCTTCTTATCCATCTGTCTCTGTCTCTCCTTACCTCCTACCTCTGCGGAGCTCTCGCAGCTCCTCCTCGTCCTCCTCCAGCCAGGCTTCAGCCATCTGCCGCCGTGGACTGCAGCCACCGACAGCCGCCGCGGCCGACATCCGCCTCGGGGATTCTCACGCATGCGCACTCCTACCTGCGGTGCCCTACAGCACACAGAAAACGGGAGCACGCAGGTGGGAGTGCACATGCGCGCTTAGGGCTTTATTATATTAGATGTCCATAACACTCCAGGAGTAAAGGAGTAGCCTAATTTAATAAAATGTTGAGAAAACATTTTTTTTTTTGTCAGATGAAATATGCTACTTAACATACAGATTCTTTCATTTTAAAATCTTTTTTTGAAAATTTTATATAAAACAATTACATTCATACTGCATAAATGATACAAACATATTCATGGCCATAGGTACAATGGGAAACAACAAACACCTATGTACAATGAGTAAGAGAAAACAGTTATATGAATCCATAAAACAAAAATTAGGTAACAGGTTCTTATGGAGATCTGGTAAGGTGATTATAAAGCAATCATATTGAATAAGATTAGAGTTTAATATTGTAAATCAGTAACTAAGCAGTTGGAACTTTCCTCAAAAATTTTAGGGATGAGAGGATATATTTGTTAAGGGAGACCATATTTTATTGGATTTAGATCTCTTTATGGTAAGAAAGTGAGCTTTACATTCATAATTGTGTCTTATCATAACGGTGGCCCACCCAGAGGTAGTGTACAATAATTGGGCAGATTTCCAATGTGAGAGGATCATTTGTAGTGAGATAGCTATTAAAGCATCTAGTAATTTGGATTGCCATACATTTGTCCTTCCCATTTCAGCTTCTCTTTCATTTGACATTGTCCTGTTTAGATCACTTGTTCTGCCTGGTGTATTAAATGTCCGGCAATCCAACATACAGATTCTGACTGAAGCATTGACTTTCAGCTTTTCCCTTTATACAGCATAATCTTTGAGAAAAGCGTTTGAGATAGGTTGAATGAGATTTGTTGTGATTTTGTTAACTGTTTTATTATGTATGTATCAATAGAGGCTTCATCAGCCGCAAACCTGAAGTCATAATGCCGCTTTACAGAACCATGGTGAGACCTCACCTGGAATACTGTGTGCAATTTTGGAGACCACACTACCAAAAAGATGTGCTTCGAGCTGAATCTGTCCAGCGAATGGCCACTAGAATGGTCTCCAGACTCAAGAGTCTCTCATACGAAGAAAGACTGGGCAAACTACAGCTATACACTCTTGAGGAGCGTAGAGAAAGGGGAGACATGATTGAGACATTTAAGTACATCACAGGTCGTGTCGAGGCGGAAAGCGATATATTCTTCCCCAGGGGACCCTCGGTCACAAGGGGGCACCCGCTCAAACTCAGAGGAGGGAAATTTAATGGTGACACCAGGAAGTATTTCTTCACGGAAAGGGTTGTAGATCACTGGAACAAACTTCCAGTGCAGGTGGTCAAGGCCACCAGCGTGCTAGACTTTAAGAATAAATGGGACATCCACGTGGGATCCCTATGGGGGTCGAGCTAAGGATCTGGGTCATTAGCACTCAGACTTGATGGGGTGGGTCAGAAGAGTGGGCAGACTTGATGGGCTGTAGCCCTTTTCTGCCGTCATCTTTCTATGTTTCTATATGTAGTATTTGTAATTCACGTAATAGAAATAATAGACCATGAACTAATGGTTAGTGCAGTGGCCTGAGACCCAGGGGAACTGGGTTCAATTTCTACTGCAGCTCCTTGTGACTCTGGACAAGTCACTTAACCCTCTATTGTCCCAGGCAAAATAAGCACCTGTATGTAATATGTAAACTGCTTTGATTGTAACCACAGAAAAGTGGAATATCAGATCCCATCCCCCTTTCCCTAAAATGGCCATCCTCCTGTGCAAAAGGCAAGGGGATTAAAAACACTCAGTGCTGTGACACTTCTTTTCATCAAGTTGTCAACACAATTTCAAAAATATCGTGTGTACCTCTGTGTGTGGAGGAAGTGTTGATTACTTAATTTCCAGCATCGGAAGTGATACTTTTTAATTTGACTTTCATCATTTGTGTCAGCCTTTTAACGAATTTGTGACTCAAGTTATCTTCAGTGGAAGAGAAGCAGAATGGGCAATCCGGTTGCTTCTGCTTCTGGATATGCAATCCTTCACAACTTAATTACCCAACAGTAGGCTTTTAGGTGAAACTGGGCATGGTTGTAAAAAAATAGAAAGAAAATTAAATAGTAAGATATGCATAAGCATTAAATACAAAGAAAATCGTATCCAGAAATACAGCTAAGAGACATGCTAGCAGATTATGCAGGAAAGCACTGCCACTCCTACTTCACCAGAGCATCTTGAACTTTTTTGATTTATTTACTTATGCCATAATAACAACATAAAATCCATTTCTAGACCGGCGAGAGGGAGAATTAGAAGGCCTTGAGCATGCATAGATGCATGCTCAAGGCCTGGCAGAGGCAGGAAGATCTTCTAGCGATACCGGCACGTCATGTGGGCTGCATGCCGATGCCAGACCGGGGGGGGGGGGGGTAAGTTTAAGTTGTTCGGGCGTGGGGTGCCGGTTCACGCGGAAGGGGGTCTTTGCGAGCGGGGGGGGGAGCAGCACCGCTGGCCTCGGGGGGGGAACGTATCAAAGCGAGTTTCCATTATTTCCTATGGGGAAACTCGCTTTGATATACAAGTATTTTGGTTTACGAGCATGCTTCTGGAACGAATTATACTCGTAAACCAAGGTTCCACTGTAGTTGCAAATCTCAAAAAACTCTACTCACTTCAAAATCTTTTGTGGTCATTTTCGTATAACTTCAATATAAATATATGTTAATTGTAATTTGTATGTTGCTTTTTATGACTTTATTAGAATGAAAAGATAAAAATTTTACGTTTTTACATTTTAAATAGGTACATTGCAAAATTTGACTGTCCTGGTCACAAAAGCAAAGTTTTATGGAAATAATAGACATTTTCTATACTTTTTAGACATGAGCAATTAGGAAATTATACTTACTACCAAGGAACAAAATTTGTGTTACATAGTGTTGTTTCATCGGAAGATTTTCCATCATCAAAGAGCCGGCCATTTTCCAGTTTAGCCACTGTCATCTTGGCTATGGGAAATAATTTCACTATGAAGTGAATTTGTTCTGTATGTGCAAGATTTGGAAGATAGAAAAAGACTTATATGTCTGTTGGTATTTTTCTCCCTTGTTCTTATCCCATAAAGATGGAAACTGTTGTGCACCCTGTGATTCATGAGAAGAACTTTTTTTTTTTGTAGTGTGTTCCATCTGTGTTTCTCTTTCCTGGACACTCTGTTAGTATCAGGTGAGAGATTAGCTATAGCAATGTCGACAGTGGAATAGTGTGGCCATTAGGGCCATGGCATCATTAATATTATGTCCAACACAGCATCAGCAATTAGAGAAACCTGGGGCCAGGTTAGACATCAGTGTGTTTGGTCCTTCCAACCAAAAAGGTGCTCCACTGTCCCTGCAATATGGTATTTAAGAAGTCAAGATGGGAAATGATCCCTGAGGCATCCTGGAATGTCCTCTAGCCAGTCTGATTCACATGATATTCATAATAAATATGCATGAGATACTTTTGCATACAGTGGAGGCAGTACATGCCAATGTATCTCAAACATATTTTTTGTAGATATCCTAAAAACTAGACTGGCTAAGAGGGAGCTCCAGAACTGACTTGAACAATGCTACTTTATAGGCAGCCCAGATACTTGGTTGGATAATAGCTCATAAGTGGTAAATAGCTCAGAACATGGAAAATCTTTAACAAGGGAAGTGACTTGAAAGATGTCTGAAATACAGTTGTATAATTGCATACCTACAATTGTGTGAAAAATGTTACTTGAGAGTATGCACACACCCCAGGGACCATTCCATGAGTGTGCATAAGTGACATGGAGGGGCATTTTCGATATGGCATCTAAATCCGAGTTTAGACATTGCAGAAGACGTACAAAAATCCATTACCAAACATGGCCATTTTCAAAACTGCAATATACTTATCTTGTCTTTTGGTTTGATTTTTTTTTTAAAATTGACATTTTCCATTGTGCGTCTATCTTTTTGAACCAAAAAACACATAAAACAAGCTGTTGGGATGTAGAAGGGGGCAAGCATTTTTTAGTAGATTGGCTACACAGACATCCCAGCAGAGCAGTGGGGCACCTTAGGGGGCACTGTAGTGAACCTCACTTAAAAAGGCCCAGGTCTCTATCTCACCTTAGCCCCCTTAGAATGTATGGTAAGCCCTCCAAAACCCACCCAAAACCTACTGAACCCAACACCAATAACCCTTATGCCTGCAAGTGACAGTTATATGATGATCAAGTAGGTTTTGGGTCATATTTATATCCCTAAAGTGGTCATCTAGTCAGTTAGCGTTCCATTTTGGCACTTGGGCAACATCCTTGATTGAGAACTTCCTGATGCCCAAGCTGAATTCCCTTAAAGGCAGAGGGACCCATGATCACATTGCAAACTTGAGGTGGATCAAAAGAAAGGCGAGGGAGTACCAGCAGAGCTAAGGCTTTCAACTGTGTTGAGCATGACAAGCTTTGGAAAGCACTGAATGAGGTAGGAGTGCCAGCGCACCTGATCAATTTAAACAGATCGCTCTATTACAATCAAGAAGCTACAGTTTGAACCAGGTATGGGGATACAGAATGGTTCAAGATCAAAAAGGGTACAAGACAAGGATGCATCATCTCTCTTTTTCTTTTCAACCTCTATGCAGAAGTAATCATGAGGACTTAGGTGATCCGAATGTTGGGGTAAAAATAGGTGGAAGAACTATCAGCAATCTGAGATATGCAGATGATAATAACCTGCTGACAGAGAGTGAAAGGACCTCAAGAAGTTGATCTTGAAGCTAAAAGAAGAAAGCGAGAAGACCTGAACATCAAGAAGACCAAAATCATGACTACTGCCAACAAGAAAGTCTACATAAAGATCAACAATGAAGAAACAGAAGTAGTTGACAGCTTCGTTTTCCTTGGGTCCCTTATTGATAACAGTGACAGTTCAACAGTAGAGGTCAAACGTCGATTAGCATTGGGGCAGGCAGCCATGGTGATTATGGACCAAATATTGAAGTGCAAGGACATCTCAGTCCCCATCAAACAAAGACTGATCATTGCCATTGTGTTCCCAATCGTAAGATATGGACACTCACGAAAGCAGATAGAAGAAAAATCTACGCCTTTGAGTGGTGCTGGAGAAGATTTCTATGAATCCCATGGACAGTTAGGATCACCAACAAAGATGTTCTTGATCATATAAACCCAGAGTTGTCCCTGGAAAACAAAGTTACAAGATAGAAACTGACCTGTTTTGGACATATGATGAGGGCGAATTGACTAGAAAAGGAGGTGCTACTCGAAATGGTCAGTGGTAAAAAGAAGCAGGGGAGACCAAAGGCTGGTTGTCTGGATATCTTAAAGAATGACACAGGAATGAACATCAAGCAATTGAAAGAAGCCATGGAAAACAGGGAAGCATGGCAAGGACTGACCTACAGAGTATCCATGGGTCGGACACTACTGAATGAATAGTAGCAATAGTTGTTATTAAAATAGGTCTGGCTCCAAACATTCAAACTGTGCCCTGGACTTATTCTTAAAGGTCTGATTATGGCAAAAAAACATTCAAGTTATAAATCCGCCTCTAACATGCCACTTTGAGATTTAGATGAACAGCAGCGTAGATTTCCATCTAGAAAATAGATTTCAAAAATAGTGAATTGGAAGGGTATGGTGAGCAAAATGTCCATCTTCCCCTTTATGCCACTTTTTGGATGTTTTTCTCTTTTGGAAATGAGACCCATAGCACATAATTATAGGCTAAGCATACAGAACATGAGTGGGACATGGACACATCCCCCACATTTAGTATTCTGTTAGTACACATAAAGGGACTGATTCTCAAAAACACACATCCTGATGGCAGGTGGTGGTAAATGTCCTACTGCCATTGGGCAGCCAATCGGGACGCACGTTTTGAAAAATAACCTCCCCGAGGCAGGACATTCACATTGTAGGCTTCCAGAGCACGTCTACAAAGATGCGTAGCCACGCTTAAGCCCGCCCAAGGCAGGGCATCGGTATGGCTTCATCCAGAAGTGGCCTTGGGTAGGCTTAAGCGTCAGTACGCGTCTCCATAGACAGGAGACGAACTCTTGAAAGTAGGCCTGCAAAATGCTGCGATGCCGGTGTGTGATTGACACGTGATCAGCGGCCACTGATATCGGCATCCTAAACAGAATCAGGCCCAAATTGCTCATGTTTATTGCTACTCTTAGGCTTGCCCATTTATGCCTGCTAGCCTGCCATAGCGTAAATGAGGGTTTTTACCTTTAGGTGTGCAGATGCAGGTTTGTGTCTATAATGGAATCAGGTGCTCAGCTCCCTGTGCTGCATTGGGGAACCTACATCTAGCCAGCCCTTTAAAGAATTGTCACATATCACTGAAAGATAAAACTCTTCCTGGAAATAAAGAGATTTTCTCCCACTGATTAATCATACTGCAGTGTTTAATAAGGTTTATATGATTCCCTTTTCTGCTCCTTTTTGGTCAAGCTTTTGAAACAAGATTTGCATGGGGCACTCTCTGATCTCTGGAAATGACATACTGTGCTGTGAATTTTGATTTGATTGTGTCGCTTCTTTCAGTGGATGTGTCTAATTGTGTTAGGGATTATTTTTTTTCGTGAGTTCTTCCTTTTGTAGTATGTGCCAGTAGTCTGTGCTGGGCTTTTTTCTATTTCTTTTATGTTCTTTTCTATCCTTGTTTCCTATTTATAAAGTTTGATAGAAAGTGACTGCATTCCAGTGTTTTGTCAAACTTCATTATAACATGTTCTGGTGGGTTGGGGAGTCACAGCACTCGCATAAGACCCCCACTGTGGCGCAGGGAAGGAGGTGTGCATTTTGTGAAGATTCTGAGAACTACAGTACATTAGTGAAAAGTATGTTGGCTTCTGATAGGAACACACTTGCTATCTTATTTCCCAAGCCAAAGAGAGGACCACAAGTCCACTAAATTGAGGGTCATGCTAAGGGCCGGCAACCTGTTCACAGAAAAATGACTTACTCATGAACTTCATAATAGAAATAAACTGAAAAGATTTACTGAAAATAAATCTGGACGTGGACGAGGTCTAGCAAACCTAGGAAAAGATGTTGTGATGGTAATTTACAGTGAGTTGGAACAGGTAGTTTGACTGTATTCATGACAGCTGGAGTCTGTCTTCCACCACTACTTTGTGTTTGGCTGTGATTAGGGAGCCAACCAAAATTAATTACCACTTTAACAGTGGTTCAGTGATATGCATGAACTCAGGTTTTGATCTTGGACTAGTTTGCTGTCACATGTCTATATGACAAAATGTAAGTAACTGTAGCTGATCTATAGTTTTTAGTCTTTGATCCACGAGTTTTTGCATTAGGACCTTCAGGATACATATCTAATTACTTTACAATGGCTCTCCCTTCTTTATTCTGTTTATCTGGGCCCCTTCTAGGCATATTTTATCCATCACGGCATCTATCATAAACTTCACGGGATAAGGATCTTTTGCCATCCAATCACATCACTTTACACTTTTCAAATGCAACTTTCACACTTTTTAAACGCGATGTTCACAGCATTCATTCGGTCACCTCCAGATATTTTCCAACACATGCACATTTACAGTTATTTACAGTTTTTTAAAAACACACTTCTGATACCAGTCACTATTCACATGTTATTTAAAATCCACATTTTCACATATTAAAGCACAATTTACTGCACGATTTTTTGCAATTAAATCATTTCATCACTTTAGGAGACATTCCATTTCTTATATTACCATTCATAGGACCCCTGAGGAAGACAGTTTTGTCAAAACATGGACCGTGTTGGGTCCATAGTCCCCAATAACTTGGGTCCTAGGTATCTCTTCATGTGGATTATTGGACTTTACTTTCAATAAAGCCTGTATCTTGAACATCACCTTCTCCACAGTGTTTTTGTTCTCGTCAGACTTCTGGTTCTGTGGAGTATCAAGGGTCAACCTTTTGCTTGCGCTTCTGTATTAGTATTCAAATATAAATAAGGTTTCTAATTTTATGTGATAAACACCAAAAACACCCCAAAGCGAAAAACAAAATAGGTTTTTATTGGATAAGTCCCAGAAAAAGACCACTTCCCCTAGTGCTGGCACCCCTTACCTGCCTTGACTTGTATCCTCCAGTTTTTATGCCTTTTCTGACTCGTAAGTGACACAAATTGAGGGCCATTTTCTATAGGACGCCTAAGCCCAACTCTAGATGTCTTGAGAAAGACATCTAAAAATTGGGTGGAGAAAATAGCCATTATCAAAACCGCAAGACATCTATCTTTTTTTTTTTTTTTTTTTAATGACCTGCTAGACATCTTAGCCTAGCAAGATGTCTATCTTTAGTCTAGTAAGACATCTTATCTTTTTTGGCCATATCCAGATGAAACACATCCAAAACAATCCATTTGCATATAGGAAGAGCCAGCATTTTTAATGGACTGGCCAGACATGCCAGCAGAGGGTACTGCTTTGAACTTCACATAAAGGGTGCCAGGTATACATCTCACCATAACTCTCTTAACGAATAGTGAGCCTTTCAAAACTCCCCCAAAACCTACTGTACACACCTGACTACCACTCCAATAGCCCTTATAGCTACAGGTGTCACCTATATGGCAGTACAGTAGGATTTTGGTGGGATCATATTTTCCATCATTAATGTAGTGGTTAGAGTAGGATATGGGCTTTGGGTTCCCCTCTCTATGGTTCACTACTCTACCCACCAGTCTACTCCCAACACCGACTTGCTGTTCTATTAGAATTTACCATAATATGTGCTGCTGTTATAGAGAGGCAGGTATGTACTGTTTCATTCAGATCTTAGGGAGATGATAGGGGGGGGGGGGACATTGACAACTGGGGGAGTGTGGGCGGTCATGCCTTAATCCTTCCAGTAGCCACCTGGTCAGTTTGGGTTTGCTTTTAAAACAAGTCTGGCTCCAAACGTCCAAATGGTGTTCTGGACATCTTAGTAAATGTTTATCGCCACAAGAAGTCCAAGTGCTGAAATACGCCCTAAGTTCACTCCTCCAACACACCCCCTTGAATTTTGGACACAATGCAGACAAAAAGCCTAGCAAGATGTCTAGAAAGTTGGTTTTGAAAATGACTACTTGGATGTCTTGGCCAGTAGCTGGTTAGCATCAATATTCATTGGTTGACCAGCTAAGTTTAGTGGCTACATAAATCAGATACATAGCAGGTCTGTCTTTGGCCACTATAACTTAGCTGGCCAGCTGATTAATATTGGCTTAACAGGCATTGTTTCTAGCAGCCAATAAAACCCCTGAAATTCAATGCCCGTCGACGGATATGGCCCAGCATTGAACTTCACGTAAGTCAGGCCAGGTAACTCCTGTGGTCTAAATAACAGACCTATTGTCTTTTATCAGGGTTTTTTTTCAGGGTTACTGAGTATCGACACATTTTTCACTGCCTGCTCAAAGTAACCTATGGTCCCCAAGTATTAATGAAAAATCCCAGGCTCTGCACACTTGTTCTGCTTTTTCATAGATTCTGTGACTGGTGGCTGAGGGCCTGACTATTGTGGGGTGGGTCCCTCAGTGATTATCCTACCCCTAAAGGATAGCCTGGCATTTTAGTACAAGTACCTTTTTTGATAGAAAATAATGTACTGGACTTTATTTTTGAAAATGCAACATTTGAACTTACTGTACCCTGCTATAAAATTTCTCTCACTGCCCTATTATTGCAGGAATATCCCTTTGTCAGGTCCCACATCAGGGTTCCTTCCAAAGTCTCTTCTTCACAGGTCATATGTCTGGCTACTAGGTGTCACTATTCATGCACATCCAGTATCCTTAAACAAAGACTACCTTTTCTATCCTTTATACTGCTACTGTCTTCAGAGAGTGCTACTGATTACAATAGGATAAAAAAAGCCTCATAACTGGAGCCATAAACCCATCAGAGTCTCAATCGTAATACAATCACAACGCTCCCATTACAGTCAATGGCAAAAAAACCCTTATTATTCTAATTATATTCAGTTTGTATTAGTTTTTATAAAAATCATGCATTTGATGAACACATGCCCTGAATTAAAAAGTAAGTCACTCAATAATTAGTGCTTAAATCTTCTCTGTAACATGCTTATAATGCTTCATGGAATATCTCAGGTCAGGGAACAACAGTTCAACCACTTTTATATCTTATAACTTCTTAATCCATGCACGTATATCTTCAACATTCAATATTCAAGTATATAAGTGAAGAGGGACTTAGCTTAGATTTTCATCTTTTCTGTTTTGGTTTTAACCATTACTGCAGAACAGAAAAGATGAAAATCTAAGCTAAGTCCCTTTTCACTTATATGCTTGAATATTGAATGTTGATGATATACGTGCATGAGTTAAGAAGTTATAAGATATAACCATAGAACCAGCTGATTGAGACAGGAATCAAACTCAGGTTCCTTTGCACAGTTCTGCCAACCCATGATACTTTTCTGATATGCTCACTTTTCCAGTAGAAAATGGACAAATTATTTTACACAGTCCAAGAACATCCAGTAGGTGGTAACCAGCTGTTTTGGGGACTTCCAAGCTTGGACTGGATACAAACTATTTTCTGTTGCCACTCAATTTTGATCGTCGGTCTGTGGGATAGGTTCTAGAGTGCTTCTTCCAAACTCTTTTGCTTCCTACGCTGTAATGTTAAAGTCTCCATAATTTCTTGCTTAGGCTATGAGGCAGACTACTAGGGATACATTACTCAATAAGCCTTATTTATTTTATTAGGCCAAGGAATGAAAATGATTTCCTGTTCCCAGCCCCCATGCTCACTTCCTTTGGAGGGTCTCTAGACAGTCTGCTTAGTGTTGCATTTCTTCTCTGGCACCAGGTCTCCTGCTTAATTGTGAAAGAATTTTCTCCCTGCTCTCTCTTTTCCACTGAAACAGAAAGATATATTCAGGGTATTATTATAATGCTGCACTCATCAAGAACAACTTGGCACTAGGGATTGCAGGTTAATTTTGACTTTTCCCAGCTCTTGCTGCAAAAAGTCTTAAGTCAGCAATGGTGAGAGGAACTGGAACTAGGCCAAGTTATAGGAAGGAGTCTGACCTGAATCAGAAAAATCTCATAGCTATGGGAGGGTGGAATAAAGAGCTAAATATTCTATGCTGAAAAAGTTTTGAAACGAAAGAAAATTACAGGAGCACTTAAGAATATCAGGGCTTCTAAGTTACCCAGTTCCAGGAGGGAAATTGAAGAAAACTCATCCTGATCCATTATGAGACCTGCAGCACTGATTTCAATGGGTAGTTGACCCCCCCAGAAGAGTACCAGCATGCCCAGAATGACTTTGCTGCAGAGTAGGAAGTGGAAGATTCTTCTGGGAGTCACTAAGAGATGTGTTTGAGTGGATGGAGTTGGAGGACCCAGTCTGGAGGAGGCAGGGTGGTAAAGAGGATATAAGGAATGTACTGAGAAAGAACTGGTCTTTGGTTATCCTGATCTCCCACTGGAGCCCAAGTATTGAGGGAGACTCTAAAGTTGATAAATAGAATTAGGATCCTGGGCGTTATCGTCAATGATAAATTAACCAACCATGACCATATTAGTAACGTTGTTAAATCAACTTTTTATAGACTTCGCCAAATCCTTTCAGTGTCAAAATTTTTATGTCCAAAGTCTTTGAATATATTAATTCATTCCTTGGTTATTTCAAAAATCGATTACTTTAATGCCCTATTTAAGGGAATGGCTCAAAGGGAAATCAGACGTTTGCAGATCATCCAGAACGCTTCAATTAAACTTATTATAAAAGCCAAGAAATTTGATCATGTGACTCCTCTACTTAAAAAACCACACTGGCTTCCTTTCGCACATCGCATAATGTACAAATTAAGTTTGCTTACCTTTAAATCCCTGATATCTAAAACCCCAGCTTTCACTTACAAATCATTAATTCCTTATTCTTCATCCAGATTACTGAGGTCTAATGACCAACATTTATTAATCATCCCCTCCCTTAAAATTATTAATACATGACGGCATTTCATCTTTTCCGTTACAGCTCCTCAAACATGGAATTCTCTTCCAATTTACTTAAGAGAGGAAAAAAACTTGGAGAAATTTAAGAGCAAACTCAAAAGCTTTCTTTTTAAAGATGCATTTAATGACTAAAAGAATTGTCTAGGAGTTTCATTTTATCTTCATATCTTTTGAGATTCTTTGTTCTTTCTCTTCCTATTGTTTTTAACCTTACTTGTCTTTTTTTCTATTAATTAGATTGTATTGCTTTTCTCAGTCTTTCCTCGTGTTTTATTATGTTTTTAAAAATAGTCTTTATTATGTTTTGTAAGATTTAGTTTTTTGTTAGTTATGTTTGTCCCCCAATTTTGTAATTTTATTGATTTGTTCATCGCTTAGAATTTGGAATAAGCGATTAATCAAATTTTATAATATACTTGAAACTTGAAACTTAAACTTGATTGAGGGAGACTCCTGGGAGTGTCAACAGCCTGTGGGGGTAAAGATCTGAGTGTAATTGCCAGAATGTAATACTGTGGTGTATTTGATTCAGCTTGGCAGGGAAGAAGTAGTCCCGGGCTGAGGGAAGAGGGTGGGACCCGGAATGGCTCACCAGAAGAAGAATAAAGGGGACTTTACACTCTATGACTGTTGCCAGGATGAGATAGAGGAGAGACTCAGTGGTGTAGTAAGGGGAGGCAGGGGATGTGGACTGCCCCGAGAGCCACCTTCACAGGGGACACAGGCGCCTCTCCCCTCCTCTTTGCCCCTGCATACTCTTTAAATGTTTGCCAGCACAAGCAGCATCTTCCACTTGCAGCCATGCCGGCGTTGGTCCCCTTCTGACATTACTTCCTGGCACCAGGATGTGACATCAGAAGGGAGCCGGCGCTGGCACGAGCAGTTAGTGGAAGATGCTGCTCGTTTCAGTGAACATTTTGAGAGTGGGTGGGGGCGCTCAAGCAGCAGGGAAGAACGGGGAGCACCCAAGCAGCAGGGAAGAGTGGAAGGGTGCACGGTGCAGTGATGCCTGACGCCACCCTCCCTCGCTACGCTACTGGAGAGACTGTGTGTTTACCAATCTCAACTGGAAAAAAATAAAGTGTATAGGACTCTGCTTACTGAAGAGCCCAGTTTAGCAGTTTCAGTTTGACAGGGAAGAAGTATCCCAGCTGTGGGACAAGGGCGGGACCCAGAGCAGTTCACTGCATGTTAAAAAAAAAAAAAAAGGGATTTGTTTTGAAGAGATTGGGAACACAGAGAAGAATCCAAGTAAAAGACTGTATTACAACCATGACTGAGAATTGCTTTGAAAGATTTGTAAATAGTTTGGAAGTTTCAAACTGCAACTCAGATTTCAAGTAAAGTTTATGTTATCAATTTTTCATCAGTCTCAACTTAAGTAAAAAGACTGGGTGAGGAGAACTGGTACTAGGGAAAGTTATCCTTCAGCCTTCTGGAGTAAGTCCGGCCCCAGCCTGCGCCCAGCTTGAAATCAGACTTTTGTTTTATAGATCCTGGTCAGGGTACCCAACCTGAAGAGCTTCGCCGGTACCCAGGACAGTTGGGGAGAGACCAGGGTTACAGGTAGAATTAGTGACTACAAATACCATACTGCTTTGGGATGTAACTTTAAAACTAGGAGTGGCTGAAAAGTCTCCCTCCTTGAACTGAGTAACTTGGCAGCTCTGGAATGCAAGTACACAGCCAACCAACTACGCTACACTATCAATGGTTACTCCTGGGGGAATTCTCTGCAAATGCACAATTAAGGATGTGTGCATAATTGCTTACCAGATATCTAGATGTACCTGAACATGTCCTCTTTTTAGATTTTGAAATCCAAGCAGTTTGTCCGGATTTTGGAAGACCCTGGCTCTGCCAGAACTCGAGGCCTCATCTGGAGGACCTCTGAGCATACACAGATGCAACCTGACGATGTCACATGCATGTACCCATACGTGTGATGTCATTGTGTTGCATCTGCACATGCTCTGAGGCCCTCCTGACATGGCCCCAAGCTCAGGGAAGGAAAGGAGATGAGATTTGGGGTGGGGTGGGGTGGGGCCACATGTCCACTTTTTTACTTAAATAAATACGGTAACCCTATTCTTACCTGCACAGAATTCTTGCAGGCAAGAGGGGCAGTTCTCCAAGATGCCTTCCTTCTCCCTCTAATGCATGCCCACTCGCCCAGCCATGGCCATGATGGTACGGTTAGAGGAGATGACGGTGGCTGCACTTTGGGCTATAACCCCCTTCTTCTGTTATCCTGGGTTTGGCTGTTCATTTGAACCACGCAGCTGTACAGAGTCCCACCAGGCTCAAAGGAGCAATCAGGCTCAGGACAGCTGAGGAGGAAGGCACAGTTCCATGCACAGCCATTCTCTTGTGAGATGATAAAACGAGGGCTGGGCCTGGAGCAAACTGGTTGGGCTGCGTCTGTTGGGGGGTGGGCTGGAGCAAGCTTCTGGAGGGGGGCTATGAAGATGTGCTACAGAGGGTAGGGGAGAAAAGTGGAGAGGTGAAGGTAAGTGACTGGATGGGGGAGAAAGAAGGAGAGATTAGGGGCTAGATTCACTAAGCACACCGATCAACTTCCAACCACTTAGCGACCCCTTTACGACCCGATTTCCCTCTGACTCGATTCACTAACCTCTGTCCCGATCGTCCTCCAATCCACGCATGCAAATGAGGGGGAACGGCATTCAAATGCAGGCAGGAAGCGATTCACTTAAATATAAAAGCAACACCGACTTGGCTGGCTGATCCAAAAATAAGCAACTGCTGAGGATCAGACGCTGAGGTCCTTTCCGACTGCCCTGCCTTCTACCACCCAGGTCTCTGCCCTGCTTCTCTGCTCCCAGCCCCGATCTCTTGCCCCAAATCTCCTCTCCTGCCTGCCCCGAATCTTTTGCTCTCTCCTGCCTGCCCCGACTCACCACCTTTCTCTCGCCCCGACTCTCCTGCCCTTCCCCCGCACTACGAGCTCGTGGTTTTAACCCACGGGTTTAAAGCAGGTTAAAACCATGGGCTCATGAAGAAAAAGTAAAAACAGCTAGATTAAAAATAAAGTTAAAAAAAGGTCACTACTCTTAAGCTTGCACAGACCATCTACAGATGGTCTGCGCATGCATCGGGATCGCTAGAGAGTGATCCCGACAGTTGGATGGGGGCGTGATTCCGATTGCCCTCATTTGCATGAGGGTGATTAATGAATCAGCCCCCCCAGACACGGATCGGATCCCTCACGGATCGGATCGGATCTGTGTCCTTTGTGAATCTAGCCCTAGGTTTTGATATGCCTGTAGGGTTCACAGCTTTTTGACAGAAAAACCCCCCACTCCATGCCCCTCCCTTGTTCTGCTCCCATGCTCCAGCTCAAGTGCCTTTCCATTCCCCTCTCTCATTCTCCCATCCCTTTTCATTATTATACTCCATATTCCCCTTTCTCATTCTTAAACCCATTTCCAGCACTGCCTCTCCCCCTACGTGCTTCTCTCTTTCACTCTTATTCTCATGCCTCTTTCCAGCGCTGCTCCACAATTCCCCTCTCTTATTTCTCTGCTCCCCCATTTATTTATCGCCCTCAACAACAGCACCTGCTGCATTAAAAATGTATTTTAGCTTAATTTCTTTACATTGCTCTCTCTTCCTCCCCCCCCTTAAGTTTAACTTGCCTTCAGAAGTTCAGTGGCAGTCAAGCAACAGTGGCTGTGATCAGCAACAATTAACACGGGTTTGCCTCTACTGAATTCTACCTAATTATTTATTTATTGTGGATTTACTATACTGCCTTTAACTATAGTAGTAAAGCAATGTGGTGTACAATTTTAAAAATATTAGAAAAAAACTGCAAATCAAGATAGGAAAGTAGCAGTCACACTTAAACACACATTCTCAAAAAAAAAAAACCAACCCTTGTTCTAGGGAGCAGAACAATCAAGGGTCATAGCCTGTCTTTTTAATCAGTCCTGAATTAACCATTAAGCAAAATAAGCACATGCTTAGGGCACAATAGAGTTTTCTCCCCTTGCCATCATGTCCTTAATTCTCACTGCCATTTGCCACACCCATGAACTTTACTGTCTTTCTAATCATTATAAATATATATAGAAACATGATAGCAGATAAAGGCCAAATGGCCCATCCAGTCTGCCCATCCGCAGTAACCATTATCTCTTTCTCTCTCTAAGAGATCCCATGTGACTATCCCAGGCTTTCTTGAATTCAGACACAGTCTCTGTCTCTTACGGGAGACTGTTCCATGCATCTACTACCCTTTCTGTAAAAAAGTATTTCCTTAGATTACTCCGGAGCCTATCACCTCTTAACTTCATCCTATGCCCTCTCATTGCAGAGTTTCCTTTCAAATGAGAGACTTGACTCATGCACATTTAAACGTCTCTATCATAATGATATTTCACAGCACTTTATGAGTTTTATAGGGACATAATCAAAACATAAAAACGTCCAAAAAACCAGCCAAGTCGACATTTAGATGTTTTGCTCACCAAAACATCCAAGTACCCAGTATCAAAACTAGAAATTTAGATGTCCTGCGGGTTGTTTGCCCTCCAGAACGTCTAAATTTAAAAGGGGTGTGTAAGAGGCATGTTCTGGGCGGGTTTTGAGCTGGGTTAAACTTGAACGTATTGCAGCAATAATCGTACCTTTTGCAAGACATTCTAGATCAGGGATCTCAAAGTCCCTCCTTGAGGGCTGCAATCCAGTCGGGTTTTCAGGATTTCTTCAACGAATATGCATTGAAAGCAGTGCATGCACATAGATCTCATGCATATTCATTGCGGAAATCCTGAAAACCTGACTGGATTGTGGCCCTCAAGGAGGGACTTTGAGACTCCTGTTCTAGATGGAACTTAGACATTTTTGGCTAGACCATCTGAGTGCCAAAAAGGGGCCCAAACTGACCAGATGACTCCTGAAGGAATTAAGTAATGACCCCCCCCCCACTCTCCCAGTGATCACTGATCCTCTCTCACCCCTAAAATTTCTAAATGAAACGGTATATACCTCTCTGTAGAACAGCAGTATCTGGTATGGGAAAGCCTAGTAGAGCATCACACAGGTGTCTTACGTAGCCTAGTGGGTGGGCTAGTAGTGAACCATAGAGAGAGGAGAACTCAGGCCCATAAGCCACTCTAAGCACTACATTTATGGTGCAAAGTAGGAGCCCACCAAAATCCTAGTATACTACCATATAGGTGCCATCTGCAGTCATAAGGGCTATTAGGGTGGTAGGCAGGTGGGTTTAGTAGATTTTAGGGGACTTTTGGAGAGCTCACCATAAATTATAAGGGGTATATGGTGAGATGTACATCTGGCACCCTTCTAAGGTGACCCACTGCTCTTTTGGTATGTCTGTGTAACCAATCCATTACAACACTGGACCCTCCCATGTCTAAATGGTGTCCATTTGGACATTTTTAACTTGGATGTTTTTGTGGTCAAAAATGGTGAATAAAGTTAGATGTCCTGGTGGTCTAGACCAGTGGTTCCCAAACCTGTCCTGGAGGCTCCCCAGCCAGTCAGGTTTTCAGGGTATCCACAATGAATATTCACGAGAGACATCTGCATGCAAATCTCTTCCATTAATATTCATTGTGGATATCATGAAAATCTGACTGGTTGGGGAGCCCCCAAGACAGATTTGAGAACCAATGGTCTACTCTAGACATTTTGGCAACCAAAATGTCAAGTAGGCAATTTTCAGGGAAAAAAAAAAATTATTTGGATGTCCCTTATGAAAATGGCCATTTCTCCACCTCCAAATTTGGACGACTTGCGGGAAATATTCAATTTCGGATTTAGACATCCGATCGAAAATGCCCCTCCACATGTCATTTTAGTTAAGCATTGCAAGAGCTGAGGGGCAGTACTGTTGGACTTTGCTTAGGACATAGTTGGCCTTAATCCAGCCCTGTTCTTAATTGCATATAAAAGTCAGATGGGGGTGGGGGGAGGGAAGGGGAGAAATTTAAGGGAGAGGGAGAAGAGGATCTCACTGTGACCTGATACTGATATGCTGGTGTCAATCAGCCACCACAGACTCAATGAAAGAAAAACAAAATCAGTTTTTTTTCAATTTCCAATTTGAAGGGTCTGCTGACAGCTGGTCTGCCCATTCAAAAACTGGCCAGGCTGGCTGAAAACTGACCAGTTGGTAGCCCTTTGTGCTTGGATGCATAGACACAAACATTTCAAAATGACCGGAAGTGCCAAACATAGCACAAATGATCCCTTTCTAGACACAATAAAGGAACTTGCTCAATATAAGAGGGGCTCAGCCACAGAGCTGGCTCCTGTGCCTGTAGAAGAGAGAGGCATTGCAGACAGACAGCACTGGGCATTAGGGAGGGAGCCCTGGGATAGAGAGAGCATGATGCAGGCTAAAAAGAGAGAGGCAAAGGAAACAAGACAAAGAGAGAGAGAGAAAGCTGGGGACTGAACCTACCAGGGGAGGAGAAGCTGGGTGGGTAGAACCAGAGTTAGGATGGGGAGTGACAAACAGAGCAGCTCTCCTGGAGTTAACATAGCAAGAGCTCTGGAATAACTTGCCGTTCATGTTAAGAAGCTTAGGCCCCTTCTTATCATTCAGGAAGAACTTTGAAAATTGTACTATTTCTACTTCTCCTGTTTTAGTTTTTTTCTCATCTAGTTCTTTTGTATTTTTCTTTTTCTTAATGTCAATTGAGTTGAACTCCAAATTAGTTGATGATCCAGTTTATAAAACTAAGTTTTAGTTTAGTTTAGTTTAATCAGGGCATTCCACTTTCCCCACTGCAGCACTACCTATGACTTAGCTCCGGAATGAGAGGGCATAGGATGAAGTTAAGAGGTGATAGGCTCAGGAGTAATCTAAGGAAATACTTTTTTACAGAAAGGGTGGTAGATGCATGGAACAGTCTCCAAGAAGAGGTGGTGGAGACAGAGACTGGGTCTGATTTCAAGAAAGCCTGGGATAGTCACATGGGATCTCCTAGAGAGGAAAAGATTGTGGTTACTGCGGATGGGCAGACTGGATGGGCCATTTGGCCTTTATCTGCCATCATGTTTCTATGTAATTGCTGTGATCCCCCTCCCACCATACACCTCCCAAGCTGTTGTTTCCATTAATGCCATCTCCTGCTGCAGTTCTTATCATGAGACTGGCTCTGGCTCTGTGGCAGCAGAAGATGATGTCAGATCAAACAGTGTCTGTTGCTGCCAACCTGAAGTGGTTAGGGAGAGGGGTTGATAGTTCTCTAAGTATGGGAGTTGAATGCTCATTTCAGAAGGAAGTAGAGAGGGGCTATGGGGGGGGGGGAAGAAAGAACAAGTAAGAGGAAAAAGCTTAGAAAGGATAGGCCAGGTCGGATGAGAATGAGGAATAACATCTAGAAGTAAGAAGAGTATGAGAAAGTGGAAGATAATTAGGGGGGAAGAGGTGAAAAGAAGGGGGAAAGTGTTTGGAAAGAGGGGGTCTGCTTTATACCCAGATATTCACTGCCAATGTCAGGGTGCAGTGTGGCCCTGCCCTGAATATCCAGGTAAAGTATTTTAAAAAAGATCTGTGGTGGCCAGTTTTAAAAAAAATGTTGACCTCTGTAAGCTGAATATCAGAGGGAAAATGTGTGTAAAGTTTTTAAGGGTTGAAAAGTGTGAAATGATAAATGAGCATCTCCTCTGTTTTGCACGTATAGAAGGAAATGCACTTCAGTTTCTCTTTTTCCAGTGTTACACTGTTCATCAAGCCCAGGCTTTTGGAGGTTTCCATTTTAGGTTTTGTCTGCATGTTTGTTTCTAATCTGAGCACCTCCAAGTATGAAACTTGAACATTTTGGAGTTGATATTCAAAGTTATTTAACTAGCCAGCAGCTAAACTGAGAGCTGGCTATTTTGTGGATGGTCCAGGATAGAGTCAGCACTTATGCGGTTAAGTACATGCAGATCTATCTCATGCTTATTGTGGTCACCTTGACAACCAAACTACACAGGCTTCACTCGTGCACATTCATTGTACATATCCTGAAAACTCAACTGGCTGGGTGTGTTCAGATTCAGAACCTCTGTTCTGTAGCACTCAGGATGGAAGCAGAGCGTCAGACTGGGAGCACTTTCTGAATGGGATAGTGTAAGAGCAGCAATAATGGAGGGGATCTGGCATGTTCTGATTGGCCAGTTGTGTTGAGGTCGTTTCTGATTGGCTTGCTGAGTTGTATCACTGACTCCTTTGTTTGGTCTCCGGCTCTGCATTTGCTGCTGTAATGAGGAAAGTATGTGGTCCAGGAATGCCTGAGAAGGAATTTGCCTGTTTCTGTGTTTTATGATCTACGCAGTCTGGAACTGTTATACCAAATTTCTGGAACTAATTACATTACATTGTGAACAGGACATGAAGGTACAGGCAAGTTAGGGAAAAGCTTTCGTGACATTTATCTGCAGTGATCATTTCAGTTTCACTCAGACAGAGAAAAGAATGCCTGTTCATTTTCTCAGATCAGAAGCACATTAAGAAAAAGATAAAATCCTTTTTTAACCTATATATGGTTGCAGCAGCAACTTCATGTTGATGCAGTATAGATAATACTGCCAACTGGATCCAGTCCTGGGTTTACCCCATTGCATGCCCTAAGAAAAGCAAGATAACCAACTGGATAGCATTAGAATAGCAAAAATGCTGTCCTAATTTTATTTGGTTAGTTGTCTAAGTATGTTCTCTATTTTGATATCAAAGATGAAAATAAGTTGGTCCTATGGCATTTCAGAACCCCTATCTGTCCTCTGGGATGTGTTTTAAAAGAATATAACATGCTTTCTGAGTAAGCGGTAGAGCAGCTCATAGATCAAGTCAGAGAACACAGTTTGTTATGACAACTATAAAATAAATATGGTACATATTTAGATATTTGTAAAGAAAACCACAGTTCATAGAAATGTACATGTGGACCAAATTGTTTCCAGAAACGTTAAGATTCCTTTAAACTAGGGTTACCATTATGGCTCCAGAAAAAGGAGGACGGATTGAGGCATCCAGGTTTTACTTCCATTGCTTTCAATGAACGTAAAACCCTGATGTCTTTGTCTGTTCTCATTACTTCCATTGCTTTCAATGGAAGTAAAACCCGAATGTCTCAATCCGTCCTCCTTTTTCTGGAACCATATGGTAACCCTACTTTAAACAGAATTATTAACCCCACACAATGAAGCAAAACAAGCATGCAACTGGCACTTAGAGTATAATAATGGGAATGTGGGATCGTCAGCTAGCTTGCCAATGCTACATTGATAATGAGATTAGATACCATGTTAAGTGGTAAATAATGGCTGCAGCTTTATGAACATGAACAGGAGAGGGAAGATAGTACAGAACTAATAACTTGAGTCAACAAGACCAATTTTTCCTGTATCCTGTCAATGGCCATGCCTAAGTGGTTGACGGTGATCAGTTTTCTTAAGTGAAGTCATTGGAGAATAGGTGGGTGAATCAGGGCCAGCTTTAGGGCAGGCAAACAGGGCAGCTGCCCTGTTCTCCAAAGCTCCAGGAGGCCCTCTGGCCCTGCGTCTCCCACCTTTCCTCAGTAAGGCCTGACTTTTCTCTCCCTTCCATGTGAATATCAGTTACATTTAAACAAAAGTAAGACAAACTTTCTTCAGATCAGTCTTCCTCATATTTGAAGTATTGCTATTTCTTTATTAGAATTTAGAAACATACAAAGGTAAATCAAAAAGTAAAGGCAAAATACATTTAACGACTTTAATACCCTGTTTCCCCGAAAATAAGACCTAGTTAAGATCGACCCCCGAATATTCCCGACACTCCCCTTCTCCATTCCTGACACTAGTGCTGCCCAACTCGCTGAAAAAAATTGGACTTGTCAATTCAGCGTCCCCCACCCCAGTGAGACCTGACATACCTCCGCTCCGAGGCCTCCTAAAGCAGCAGTGGCAGCAGCGCTCTGAACGGGCTGCTTCGTGGTCTTCCCCACTGGGGCTATCCCTCTGCCGCATCACAGTGGGAGGATCAGTAAGGTTCTACTGCAAAGGGGGATGGGAGGGAGGGATAGAAAGATGCTGCACATGGGGATGGGTAAGAGGGGAGGAAAAATGCTGCGTATGAAGGGGGGGGGAGAAAGAATTGGGGTGGAGGAGAGGAAGGGAGAGATGATTGTTGTACATGGAAAAAAAAATAATAAGACATCCCCCGAAAATAAGCCCTAATGCATTTTTTGGACCCATTTTTTTGACACTGTCTTATTTTGGGGGAAACACAGTAGAAGTAACTGTGAGCAATTGAATACATCACCTTTCCACATAGACCCCCATGCAAGATGATGCATTTGTTGTATCGTTCAACTAATTTCTGCATTCCTGCAGAGAAGTCTTGTGGCTGCTCCCGAAGCCAGGTGAGCACTGTTTCCTTTACTTCATCATGCTTTGTCTTTTGCTCTCCGGGTTGCAGTGATGCACCCATGCCTTGTTGTAGGTGACAATTTTCTCCAGAATACTCAGATCATCTTCATACCGTCTCAGGAACTGGGTCGCAACCTCCACACACTGTTCCTTGTGTAGATCAGTAAGCTGTTTGGGATCCCACCATGCGCAGACTTTCCTGTATCCCAAGTTATCATGCATTATGGCAAATGCATATCCATAGCTGATATCCAAATTTGCAGCCAATTGAGACACCGTTATCCGTCGGTCTTCTCTAATCAAGGCATCTGCCCTGTCAATGTGCTCTTTTGTGCGCGATGATGGGTAACCAGAGCGACCTTCGTCGGTGTCACCTGTTCTTTATGCTATAAACCTTTCATTGATTCATGATGCTATGTCCGTACTGAGTCAATATTCGACAGTGAATTTCCACAGGTTTCACTCCCTTTGCCCAAAGAAAGCACAGTACTGCATTTTGTTCTTCGATGGTGCAATCTTGCAATGGAGCGTCCATGTTTCTGACCTTGTAGCTGCCACACAACTAAAGGCCAAGCGCTTCACTGTGCATGGATGAACTATCCAACAGGCAATGTACGAACAGATAAGTTCCGGCTATCACATAATTTAACAATTGCCTTTAATTTTTGATTTGCCCTCATGGCAGATAAAGGCTAAATTGTCATCCAGTCTGTCCATCTGCAGTATCCACTATCTTCTCTCCCTAAGATATCCCACATGCCTGTCTCTCACTTTCTTGAATTCAAACTATGGGTGGGATGTGTCTTCTCATATTTTAGGAGTAGAAGTAGATTGCTATTTAAAGATAGATAATCAAATTAATAAGGAAGTGAATACTTTTTTGACTTTAAAGAAATTGAGGACTGTTAAGAAATTTTTTGAATTTCAAAATTTTCATTTTTTTGTGCATGCACTAGTGCTTGCCAAATAGACTATGGGGCTCCTTTTCAAAAAACAAAAACATCCAAAGAGGTTATAAAATGAAGTTTGTAGCGCTCCAACACTCATAGGAATTCTATGAGTATTGGAGCATTTACCACAATGGCTTGCACTAAAAACCTTTAGTGCAGCTTGATAAAGGGGCCCTATTGGATTTGCCTTCTTACATACGTATGCATTTTCAGTGGCTTCAGAAAAAAGGGAGGAAGAAATATTTATTAGGTTTTCCTTCTATCAAATCTGTGAGATTCTACAAACTTCACAATAATTGTCTATCTTATCAGGCAGCGTCTATTTGGAACTCTTCCACTTTCCGTGAGAGAAGAATCTTATTTTTTTTATGTTTCGCAAATTGTTAAAAAAATTTTATTTAGGAAATTTGAATTGTGAACAATTTAAGATATAGATTGTATGGAATTTCTGAAAACTATTGAACTGTCTCTTTGTTAGCCACTTTGAACTCAAATTGGTAAAATGTGGGCTATAAATTTCTTTTAATATAATGTCATAAGGAGGACCATTTTTGATATAACATGTCCGATTTTGGATGTTTTGTGAATTGCATCTAAAAATCAGGTAGAGAAAATGGTCATTTTCAAAACCACAAAAGTCTATTTTTTTGTCCAAAAATGACTTTTCAAGACATGTTAGCTCTTAGTGCATCTATCTTTTTTGACCATTTTTGAAAAATAAAATGGCCAAATGAAAAGCGCATAAAACAAGCCATTGGGATATAAGAGGGGATCAGCATTTTTAGTAGACTGGCCACACAGACATGGCAGCAGAACAGTAAACTTTATATAAAGGGTCCCAGGTACACATCTCACCACAACTCCCTGTGTATGGTGAGCCCTCCAAAATACACCCAAAAGCTACTGTACCCAACTGGAATGCAGAGAAAAGGGGGACATGATAGAAACATTTAAATACATCATGGGCCGCATTGAAGTGGAGGAGGAAATGTTTTTTCTTAAGGGTCCCACGGCGACAAGAGGGCATCCACTAAAACTTAAAGGGGGAAGATTTCATGGGGACACCAGGAAATACTTCTTCACCGAAAGGGTGATTGATCGATGGAATGGTCTTCCACGCCAGGTGGTCGAGGCCAGTAACGTGCTCGACTTCAAGAGACGTTGGGACAAACAAGTGGGGTTGCTACAGAGTCATGCTTAAAAAACGGACTCACGGGAGAGGCAAATTTGCTGAGGGAGGGTTCTTGAGTGGGCAGACTTGTTGGGCCGCCAGCCCTTTTCTGCCGTCATACTCTGTTTCTATGTTTCTAACTGTATACCAACCTAATAGCCCTTATTCCTGCAGGTGTCACCTACAAGTGGGTGCTGAAAAGTTCTCATCCCAGCCAACCAACTTCCTAAATTCTGAGTTTATTTTGCCACTGTAGCTGAAAAGTGTGTTATTTTATTTTGCTAAGTGCCAATTTGCAGAAATGAAATTCTTTGTTTTGACATTGTTTGAAATCATCGATTGAACCATATCCATGTCACTTTCTTCTTGGTTGAGCTGAGAACTTTTTAGCACCTTCCTTATCAATTAAGGATAGCAGAGAAAGATGCTGGAAAATGTGTATTTAATAATAGATGCTATTTTTAGATCAAGATTCCAACCTATAAAAGTCTCTTCTCTTGACCAACCCCTTCTCTCTCTCTCTCTCTCTCTGGACCCTTGTTTAACCCCCTCTTTGTCTCCTCTCTTCGCCCTCACAGCTCCTATTCAGGAACCTGCCTTTTCTCTCTCATTCACAAGAGCACAGAAGTAGCTACATAATAGAATATCTTTCTTTACATTAATAACAAAGCATATTCTTTATGTATCTTTCTACTAAGCATTGCATCTCTGTTATATTAAGCCTGTTTCTATACAATATATTTTATGCAACTACTCTTGACTATCATTGTCATTAATTTCACTTCCTGCTGAACCTCCTGAGGGTACTGAACCCAGGACCTCTGGTAGATTGTAGGGCCACAACCATGCATTTTGGGGGCTTGTCTGGAAATTGAACACTGATAATATTTAACTCTGTTGCTTGTCTCTAACATTACACTATTCATGCTTGACATTTTTATATGGTATCTTGGAAACATGTAGATGACACTAGTTGCTTCACTGCAAGTTTCTTATGTTAACACATGAATTCTCCAGTTCTCTCAGATGCTCCTTATGTATGCAGATTATAGGAGCTGCCATATTGGGTGAGCCCAAAGGTCTATTAAGCCTAGTATTCTGTTCCCAATAGTGGCCCAGCTATGTTCTTGAGAGCACCTATGTGAAGATAATGTATATCTGCTTGCATGTGTTCCTTCTGTGTATACCTGCATGTCGGAAACCTGCTTGTCACTAATGGTGCATGGTGTAATAAAACACTCCTGTCCTTGCACTGTCCTTTGGCATTTCATTCAAAGTCTGTCACTCCCTGACTTCTCTAGTATTTGTGTGGTTATTTTTTCTTTTCTTGCCCATCTGTTGTCATAGCAACACAAAAGAACATTTTAATAGCATCTCTTGCTGACACTACGTAACACACCTAGAGCTTTCCTACCAGGAACAACTAAAGCTCCCTTTGCAACCTGTTAACACTTTGAGGGTTCTTAAACATACCACAGGACCTTTGCAGAACAGTTCTATAACAGGTCACTTGAGAGTGTAAATCTATAGAATAATGTCCCTTTTGCAGGTAAATGTACATGGGAGGAGCATGAGAGAGTCATTACTTTGGTAATGGATGCACTGAGCGATCTTCCTCACCTGTAGTCTGGGGCCGTGGCTATCTGGGTGAGATTTTCCCTTCTTCAGTCAATTTTGGGGAATTCATGTGCTAGAGCCTCTATTATGGTTAGGATCAAGAGTTACACTGGGATGTGTGAGGTACAACTATAGGCACAGAATGGAAGGAGAATGAGAGATTCTTTAAAGTTTTGGAAGGGCAAGGAAAAGTTCATGGACTGGGGCTAACAGGTTAAAGGATTGTACTCTGACAACTGACCTTCCTTTTTCTATGTCCTTCATCCTTTTTCTATGTCCTTTATTTCTCTCTGAACTCAAATTTAACTAACAAATACATCTGGCCAAGGTCCAGGAAACTACATCACTGTATATGATACATCAGTGGATAAAGCAACAGCATTCAATAAATTTTAAATTATGTTCTGGGCAAACTAAGTGAGGACTCCACCCCTGTAAGTTATGTTCCCTCTAAGCTGAGTACATGAGCAATTACTCATATACGAGCGTTACTCGCAGATTGGTTGCTCACAGAAATACTTGCTGGAAGTGTATCGTCCAGGGAGGGCATTAAGATCTGAGAGTAATATGAGATTGTCGGTGGATAAAATAGTTAAGATACGTCCTGTAAAGAAAAGCAAGTCAATGTTTTCAACAGCTGGGGTAAAACTTGTCAGGGCAAGTGCGTTTGTGTGCTGACAGGGCAATTAAAAAAACCAAACTTTTAAGACACAGTTGTTTGTAAGTACATTTATGTGAGTAAGTGAGGGGCTGAGCAGTTGTGCAGATATTAAGCTGTTTTATGTGTATACGTAATGTCTTTTTAAATGATTGTGTATGTTGCTTGGAAACCGCCTAGGTTTTTAGGCGGAGTATACTTTTTTTTTTTTTTAATCTTTATTCATTTTAAAGCTAACAATAAGTGCAACATATTATACAAACATATTACACTTTAAACAGCATTTAAATTCAATCAAATTATATTTCATAACAAATACATATCACTTTCCTCCCTCTTATACACACAAAAATTACAATCAACCATAAATTAAACTGAAGGTATTTCCCCACCCTGGACGTGTATAATCAAAGAGCCAAATCAATAATAACTCCTTACAGAATTTATGCATTTTTAAATTAAAAAAAATAAATCTGGAAAACTGTTGGTTTTTAGAACTAGTTGCTCACATGAAAATCAAGTTTTAGAATTTGTTGCTCACCTGAGAGAAAATTTTGCAGGCAGCCAGTCAGGCATTGCTTTTAGCCGAGCAATGTCTTCTTTGCTCAGTTTTGATCAAGGTTGAGAAAAGCACATGAAGAGGATTTATCCTTCCAGCCTAAGAATCCAGCAATTTGTTCAGCTTCTTGTTTCTATGAATGAGAAAATAAACAAGTTGCCAGGAATTATACGGTTAAATAAGAACTATGACCAGTTTTGTAAGGCACTTAAAACAAATTTTATTAAGGTGCGCTAACCGATTACTGTGCGCTAAATGCTAAGGCATCCATTATATCCTATGGACGTCTTAGCATTTAGTGTGTGCTAAATCAGTTAGCGCACCTTAATAAAATGACCCCTTATTTATGCAGGCGTTTTTATAAGATCATAAGAAATGCCTTCACCGGATCAGACCGAGGTCCATCAAGTCCAGCGATCCGCTCACGCGGCGGCCCATTTAGGTTCTCTATTATGAAAACCTGAAATTACCGTATCCCTCAATATGATTTGCAAGAAGGTGTATATCCAACTTGTGCTTGAAACCCCGAAGAGTAGTCTCCGCCACAACATCCTCAGGAAGAGAATTCCAAGCGCCTACCACTCGTTGTGAGAAACAGAACTTCCTGGCATTTATCCTGAACCTGCTGCCACCCAGTTTCAGGCTGTGACCTCTTGTCCGTGTCACATTTGAAAATGTTAGTAATGCTGCTTCTTGGTCTATTTTATCAAATCCTTTTAATATTTTAAAAGTCTCTATCAAATCGCCTCTCAGTCTTCTCCTCTCGAGTGGGAACAGTCCCAGTTTCCTGAGGCGTTCTTCGTAGCTCAAATTTTTCATTCCTTTGACTAGTTTTGTGGCTCGCCTTTGCACCTTCTCCAACAGAGTTATGTCCTTCTTGAGGTAAGGAGACCAGTGTTGGACACAGTATTCTAATTGTGGTCTGACCATTGCTCTATAAAGTGGCATTATGACTTCTTCCGATCTACTCGTGATCCTGTTCTTAATCATGCCCAACATCCTGTTTGCTCTCTTCGCCGCCACCGCACATTGCGCCGATGGCTTCAGGGTTCTGTCAATCAGTACCCCCAAATCCCTTTCTTGTTCGCATTTTGCTAATGTTACCCCAAACATTCTATACTCGTGTTCTTTATTCTTCTTTCCTAGATGCATCACCTTGCATTTATTTATGTTAAAATTCATCTGCCACTTTGTCGCCCATGTTTCCAGCTGTCTCAGATCCTTCTGAAGCTCCTCGCAGTCCCTTTGAGAGCCAACCGCCCGACATAATTTTGTATCATCGGCGAACTTTATTATATTGCATGTTGTTTCCTCCTCAAGATCGTTTATAAAAATATTGAACAAAATAGGCCCAAGAACCGAGCCCTGGGGCACTCCACTAGTCACTTTCACCCAGTCCGAGAATTTCCCTTTTATGCTAACCCTCTGCATTCTGTTCTCTAGCCATTTACCGATCCATCTATGCACTTCTCCTCCTATTCCATGGCTTAGTAATTTCTTCATAAGCCTTGCATTTTGTGTTTGTTTTATATACAGCAGGAATATGAGGAAACAAATGAAGAAATGAGATACGGGTAACAATTGCATTTTGTTCCTCATTTAGAATGTGACGGCTAGGATTGATATGGATTTTATGTATGTTTTATATGTAATTTGCTTAGGTTTTAAGCGGGTGATAAATTTTTAAAATAAATAAATACAATTACGGTAAGAATAATTTTCAGAGAATCTAAAGTAATATAACTAGCACTGCTCTTAGATTTTTCTCACTTTCTAATCTTATCAGTATTTTGGTATTTTCAAGTATTCTCTAAGCAGTTCAGATATGGAGAAGGGTCTCAGGCATCTAAAAGAACCACTCAACTATATTGATAAAGAAAGAAACCACAGGCTGAAGTTCAAAATGGGAGCAAGAGACACTGACAGTTTCAGCCATGCACTTAGGGGCCATCACCAGGGGTCAGCAAACAGGGTGACTGCCATGAGCACTAATCCTGGGGTGAAAGGCATTATATTATCTTTTTCAGTTAGCCAGTGAGTCCAAAACAGAAGGGGGCACCAAAAGCAACATTTCCCTGGAGCGTTATTTTGTTCTGGGTCTGCCGTGTATGCTCTTTCAGAAGGTAATTTCCCTGTCATCAGCAGCAGATGAATCCAGATGCATGGGTTAAATTCATTCACAAGCAGGCAGAGATAGAGAATACCAAAGTTGTGGTCCATTACCTCGGATGGTATACTCCTTACTTCTCCAGTATACTCTGTCTTCAGCAAGTGGATGGATGGCTTTACCCATGCTCCTGGATTTTTGCAAAAAAACAAACAAGCTCCCATTGTAGTTGCCTACTTTGGATGTAGCTTGGGCGGCTTAGGTATACTGGATGCCTAGGGGATATACCTGGGGGGAGCCAGGTCAATACCTCCCCTCTCTTTTGTAAACAAAGTGAATGAAGAATGCCATTGAGATTATGATGTACAGTAAACAAAGAAGCAGGGAGAAAAGACTCTGCAGAATAGCACTTGGTCGCTTTTCAATGAAGGCTCTTGACAAAGTATTCAAAGGCAAGGAGGTAATACTCCAAACGAAGATTAGACTTGACCATGCACTCATTTTCTCATGTTTCAGGAAATTTCAAAATGTGTGGGAGCCATTAACAAAGTATTGTACTGATTAGATGACATTTTTTCCTTTAAATTTATAAGTTCAATTGTGAGAGGGGAAGGGGGGGGGGTAATTTTATTGTTACTTATTGTATAAGGTATTGATTATATGATAGGAAAGGGTAGGAGATAAGAGCATATAATTTATACCATTGATGATTATTAAGTGATATATTTATTGTTAATTTGTTTGGACATATTGTCACACTTATTGTAAGTTTGAAAATGAATAAAGAATAAAAAAAAATAAAAATTTTGATATACCACCTTATCATTTATTTCAAGGTGGTTATACATTTTAAGATAGGGTAGAAGCATATAATATAAATTTAACATAACTTTAACAAAATAAACATACACGATTAGATAAAAACAATGACATACACGACTGGAAAATGGGTACAAGTGGAAAAGAAGGGGAGAACTACAGTGGTGTTGTCAGTGGATGGGAAAGCTGGACACTAGGGAAACAAAGACAGAAAGAAGATTAACTCTTTTGAGCTTTGGTGCTGGAGAAGGATTTTAGGTGTGCCATGGACTGCCAGAAGAACTAACAAATCAATTCTGGAAGAGATCAAACCGGCTATGTCACTCGAAGCCCAAATGATGAGGTTATAACTGTTTTATTTTGGTCACACCATCAAAAGAGAGAACTCACTGGAGGATATCATGTTTGGGAAGATTGAAGGAGCCAGGCAAAAAGGGTGACCTACAATCAAATGGTTGGACATGTTGAAAACAACCATGGAGATGACGCTGCAGGACCTTTCTGGACTAGCACAAAACTGATTTCTTTTTAGATCCACAATTCATCAAGTTGCTAGGACTTGAACCTGAATCGATTACAACAACAACAGTAAACAGCTAAAAAGAAGACCTCTGATGCAGTACTCATTGCGAAATGAAGGTTTCTATCAGATGAAATAAGCAAAAAAGGCAATTCTGTAAGCCTAAATTTAGTCATCAGTAGAGCAGATATGTTGGCACTAATTACTGAGAATTACATGTGTAGGGACTAGGTGCTATTGTATTAATGGCATCTAGTCACATAGGACTAGATTCAGGAAATGGTGACTCAATTTGTATGCCGAAAAAATTGACCACTGAGTGCTGTTCTGTAAACAGTGCTCCAAGTTGGGCACCTTTTATAGAATTGTACATGGCACAAGGATTTACACGAACTGAAACTGATGTAAATAAATCTTTGGTGTGCAAGTTAGACGTGGATCTCAGGTATTCAGTGATACAGTACACTGTAATCATTTGTCTTTTGTCTAGTCTTACTACTACTACTTATCATTTCTGTAGTGTGCTACCAGGCATACTCAGCACTATACACCAAAACATAGAAGAGACAGTCCCTGATTGAAAGAGCTTGCGATCTAGTTAGGACAGACAAACTGGACAAAAGAGTGCATCTATACACAGTGCTCAGGTGGGGGGCATTACAGAGGGAATGATAAGGCAGGTAGAAGTGGGCTTTGAGTCTGGATTTGAATACTGCCAGGGATGGAGCTTGGTGTACCGAGTCAGGCAGTTTGTTCCAGGCATATGGTGCAGCAAAGTAGACGGGACGGAGCTGGCCATAGAGGAGAAGGGTACAGATAAGAGCGACTTACCCAAGGAGCGGAGTGCCCAGGGTGGAATATAAAGAGAAATGAGAGAGTCCTGAGTCCACTCTTCAGAGGCAGTGGGAATGTACTGTAAAAATAATAAGACAACAAGACAGGTGTGGCTTGGGAAATTATTTTTATTTTTAATAGAAAAAAGCGTATTACAAATGCACAGTGCTTAGGAGAGAAATCTGTTACAGGGCTGCTTCTGTGTGTACAAGTAAGATGTGGCTGTCCTTCTGTAAGTGTTTTAGGAGGGGGGTGTGAGAGAGAAAAAGAAAGAAAGCAGAGAGAGTATGTCCTATTAGTCTGTGTGAGTCTGTGCTTATGTACCTGAATTCTTTTTTTTTTTTTCCAGCATCTTCCTTTATTATCATTTGGTTTGTTTCTTGATGTCTCCTAATTACCAAGGAGGTGTGAATTCCTTTGAAGATCTGGTCCATAAAGTCAAGCCTTTTGTGTTTGCTTGAGCACTGGTCTAAGATATGTAAACTGTGCACCAAAAGGAGACATGCAGTCTACCTGCACTGACCTCACTATAGGAGGAACTTTAGGTGCCTGGGCCAATCAAGGCCTTAGGCCTCTTCCCGGTGCATCCTAGGATGCACTAGGAGGAGCCTAAGACTCTGATTGGTTCAGATACCTAAGGTCTCTCCCAGTTTTATACATGCTTGGTTAGAATTGCACCCTGACCAAGCACGTATAAAACTGAGGATTATAATTCATCATACAGTATTTGCTATGGACACACATTGTTTTCAAAAGTCTTCTTTGACCTCTGATGCAGGTGGAGACACTGAAACATGGCCTGCAATTAAAAAACATGTCCATTATCCAGAATTTGAAGGCCTTTTGTGCTTTTTCTTTTGGTTAGGTTCTGAGCATCAGCCGGTGAGAGAAGGAAGTATGAGAGAAAGAAGGACAGATAAGGAGAAACAACTTGACATGGACTTGCCAGGATGAGAAGGGGAGAATAACATATGGAGGGAGGAAGGGCATGAGAAACAAGGATGATAACTTAGGAAGGAGGGGTGAGAAGGAGAGAAGAACCTTCAGGGAAGAAGAGGATGTGTTTAGAAAGAGGGGGGAGAGAGGGGGGATATTATCAAGGGAGGGGGTGAAGGTATCTGGATGGAAGGGGTGAGACAATGAGAAGAGCCTCTAGAGGAAGAACGGGGAGAACATTTTCAAAAGGGAGGGGTAAGAAAGGGAGAAGAGTGACAGGAGAGAAAGAATGAAAAGGGTGAAATATCTTAAGTAGAAAAGGCAAGGGAAGGGAAGAAGAACAGAGAGAGAGAGGGAAGGGAAGGGAAAAAAAGCCTCAAGAAAGAGAAGGGGGAATAACATTAGGAAGGAAGAAGAGATTAGATGGAGGGAAGAAGGGAAGTGCTGTAAAGAAGGGAAGCTCCATTGCTGAGGAATGTAGTGTGTTTGAGGTACAGGTTTCATATTGGGATTTTGTCTAATGCTGTGTAAACTCCAGACTTTATTCCAATACAGAAGAATTAGGTGAATGATATCTATACTGGACTGATGATACTGCCTGGGGTTTATTTTAATGCATAGACGGCATTTGGGATTTTTCTTTATCATCTCTTTTGGCTAACTGAAAGGTGGGGGAGGGATTGCAAAGTGTTGTTTAGGCATCATGTGCAGAAATGTCACCTTGACTTGCTTCCCTAATCCCATCCCAGGTTTTTCTGTCCCTGTCAGCTCCTGGGAGCTGCTCCATGCATTGCTTTAACCTTGCAATCAAAGTGAGCTCCATTTTTTTTTGTAAACAGTGGGGGAGGGGATGGTTTTGAATTTCTGCACAGGACATAGAAGACATTAGGTCTGGCTCTGTTCCTGTATCAATATATTTTTAAGAGTCTTTCATCTTTCAGATTCACTATGTTGGTTTTATCGCTTGCATTGTTCTTAAGGTAATATGCCCAGGCAGCCTAGAAATTTTTTAAACTCATTCTGGAGGTACTCGATCCATTTGGGATCATTTCTGTATCTTTCTGTCACATTTTCTTGGTATCTGGTGGCATTTGTTGGTACTTGAAGATCTTTTCTCTTCACACATAGTACAGAATGTCACTTGGGGCTATTAATAGTGCTGTCCATGTGCCTTTCTCCTTTATCTCAATAGAGGTCAGTTAGTGACTAGGTCCTGGGGATGCATTCATCTAGTTAGACGGACTTTTCTTTATTATTTAAAGTTTTCTTTGAAAAAGACTGAAGTGAGTAGCATATACGGTATATAGCTTTCAACACAGCCACTCACAATCTTTCAACACGAGGGGAAGCTGAGAGGTTTGCTATTCAGCTCTTCTGAAACGATTCACAGGATTCAAGACCACATGCTATTCTTGAACAGTCGGGGTTGCTGGAAAGTCTCTCACAATCTAAACTGGAAGCTGATGTGTTTTTTGGTGTTTTTTTTTTTTTAATCAATAAGGCTTTTATTGAGAACAAACACAACAATACACATGTGCGTAGCAATACAAGCTGACAACGCTGCACAAAGAAATAAAACAGCAGAACATAGTGAAAAAATACAGATCAACTCTCCCCCCACCCCACAGCAATACCAAGCAAAACAACTAATCACACCTTCCCCCCTCCCCCCAATCCACTCCGAGACAGAAAATAAGCAAGAAAGAAAACATTATGTGTGATCAGCACGCCAGCACTCAAAAGCACGTCAAAAGTCTGTTAAATTGAACCCATTTGTGAGATCTCAATGCAATAAGTTTATAGACCAGTTCGCAATCAAGCAGGCCCTGTGAATTCCAAGACTGAGTCACCACCAATCTGGCCACTGTCAGAACCAACTTAGCAAAGGACACCATTTTCTCTTCCCAGTCCAGGTCATAATGATGCAGGAAAGCCATAGTGGCAGAAGGGGGGGATGACTACATTCAAAATTTCAGACAAAAGCTGAAACACTGAGGCCCAGTAAGGGATAAGAACAGCACAACCCTACCACATATGCAGATAGGACCTCACTCCACCACAGCCCCTCCAACAAGCGCCCGAGACCCCCGCCTCATTTTCGCTAGATGCTCTGGAGAAAGATACCAATGAAAAAGAACTTTATAGCCGTTTTCCACTAAGAGACTTGCCAGTCCCATGGAGGCTGTATGACTTCATGTACTTTCCCATTCCAACAAGGAAATGTGTTGGCCCAAGACAACATCAACTCCTGCAAAATACCCGAATGCAAGATATAATGCTTCACTTGCAAATAGGGAAAGAAATCCAAAGACTCCAACCCATACACAGCTTTCAGTTCCTCAAAGGTCCTGATCCTCTGAGCGGTAGCCTCCATCAATTGACCTACACAAAGCAACCCGCACCGATCCCACCACGAAAAAACTCCCGGCCCCTGTCCCAGTACAAAATCAGCATTAAATTGAATGAGAATAAACCAAGAGTACTTATGACCTTTCAATAAAAGGCCCCGAACAGTACGCCACACTTGTGAATTAGTGGCAATGGCTTCCAAACCATCTAATACACTACCCTGCCCCAGGAGCCATGGAGCATGAATTATCAGAAACTCTTTCACCACAGCTTGTTCTATGAGAACCCACAATTTACACTCCTGAGTTTGCCATTCTAACACAGCTTGGAGTTGAACAGCTAAACCCTCCCTCTCTCTTACCCAAACACAAGACCTACTAATAATAATAATAACTTTATTCTTCTATACCACCACAATCTTGCGACATAATGCGTCGCTGCTGAACCTCCAAAACTCTCCTACTCACCCAAATAGGAAGAACCTGAAACAAAAATTAAAATCTTAATAGGATCATCATTTTAACAACTTCCATACGACCTATCCAAGGAAAAAAGAGCCCATCGCACTGTTCCAAATCCCTCCTAACCTGTTGGAACAATGGCGCATAGTTTAACTCAAAAAGATCCAACCTTGAATGCCCCATATGGACACCTAAATACTGCATAGAAGTTTTTACCCACCAGAAGGGAAAGGCGTGCTGCAAATTCCACTCTCCCTCCCTCGTTACCACTAAAGGAAGCAGCTCTGACTTACACATGTTGACTTGGAACCCTGAGACGGCCCCTTAGGCCGTAAGTCCCTGCATAACCTGGGATAAGGAATCTTTGGGAGAGGAGAGCGTGAATAACAAATCATCTGCAAACAGACTCAATTTATAGTCACAATTCCGCACTTCAATCCCCTTGGTATTCAGATTAGCTCTAACATGTTGCGCCAAGGGCTCAATAAACAACGCAAAAAGTACCGGAGAGAGGGGGCAACCCTGCTGCGTTCCCTGAAACATCTGAAAAGGCTTGGAATATAGACCATTGACCTTAACATAGCCTAGAGGGCAATTGTATACTGCCCAAATCCAGCCCAACAAGCGTGGTCCAAAGCCATGATGCTCCAACACATGAAACATAAAAGGCCATGACACCTGATCGACGGTTTTTTCCGCATCAATGGAGAGAAAGAGTGTCTCCTCTCCCGATCAGAATGCCCTCTCCCTCAAGTTCAGTACCCTTTTAATATTGTCCCCCATCTGTTGTCCCATCACAAAGCCTGACTGATCAGGGTGTACCAACCTGGGGACCCAGGACATCAAACTGTCCACCAAAATTCAAGCAAATAGTTTAGTGTCAACCCCTAAGAGGGAGATAGGGTTATATGAAGCATACACCAAGGGATTTTTACCCCCCTTTGGCATCATTGTTATCCCAACCAATCACATAAAATAACTGGGGACCAAGAGAATTATACAGATCCAGCAGGAGAGGAAAGAGAATCTCCTGGTCGTATTTATAAAATTTAACCGTATAACCATCTGAACCAGGAGCTCTACCAGAATGCATCCCATGGAGGGCCTTCTTGGCCTCAATAAGCGTATACCCCCTCTCTTCACATCATCCCTTTGGTCCAACTTCTCTCCCTTTCTTTTCCCTCCCTCCTTTCCATTGTCCACCATCTCTCTTCTTTTTCCAAGCCCATTATTTTTTCTCCTTTTCTCTTCCCCCCCCCACCACATCAGTCCGGCATAACCCCGTCTCTTTGAACCCTCTCCCCCTGTCTGTGTACTTCAAAAAGAGCTACACCAGGGGGACCCTGTATGCTGGTATGTTTCATGTCTCCACCCTTGTGTAGCATCCCCCTGACCTTCCCAGTCTAATTTAAAAAGTAATTATGGTCTGCAGAGGATCGCTGGCACTGCAGCAATTCTAAAAGGCTGCCCACGGGACTGCGGTAGAGGTAAAGTGCCTTCCAAAAATCCACATACACTATAAGGAACATTTTACATAGAACACTGAGATGGAAATAGAGATGTTAAGGTTCAGACATTCATAGTTCCCTTAATATTTCACAAAAGACTTTGCTAAACATGTAGTATGTATAGCTGACCTATATGTCTAAAATCTGCTACTATTTACATGTAGTAATGCTTCTAAAATAAGAACCTATATCAACTGATATCCACACACTTATCTGCACCTTAAAGAATTCTAATAGATTAATTAGGAATGCCTTTTCTAAATCCATGCTGGCTCTTCCCCATTAAGAGCTCCTTTTACAGCACCATGGCAGCAATGCTTATTCAGTTTCTATGGGCTTCTGTACATTTGCTGTGGCAGCATTGCTATTGCGGCTTTGTAAAAGGGGCCCTAAGTCATCTTTATCCATATCACTAGTAATTTTGTTCTTAACAACAGTGGCCACCATTGTACCCAGCACCAATGTTAGGTTCCCTAATCCTGTAGTTGCTTGGGTCTCACCTGGAGCCCTGTGGGTTCCATTGGCTATCCTCCATTCCTCAGGCTCAGAGTAGAATTGAATGATAGGGTATTACCGTAGGAGATCTGCAGTTTTGTATTTTAAGTTCCATTAGAACTCTGGAATGAATACCATCAGTACCCAGTGATTTGCTTTTATTTAGTTAGTCAGTTTGCTCTATAACCTCTTCCAGATTCACACTGATTTGTTCCAGTTTTTCTGAATTATCACTTGCAAAAAATGTTTTCAGAGAGGGCATGTCCTTAACACTTTCCACAGTAAAGACTGAATTAAAGAATTCAATTTTCTTCTATGGTTTTATGCTCCCAAAATGCTCCTTTTACATCCACTGCAGTTCTGTGTATGAAACTCTATTGAAATGCTTTTTTCTACTACTAAAATGACTTTTAAATGGATTCTGAATGATCCACCTGCTTTCCTGTTTTTGTTAGTGTATATGGATTGATTCAGACTAACAATCAAAATCTAATTAAATAAAATTGAGCTTTAACAAACTCACCTTTCAGACTTTAAGGGAGACATTCTCAAGACTCCCTCAATCCGACCCCCACCCCTAAAGGATCCCCCCCTTACCCTAATGCCAGTATCTATAATCTCTGGTGGTCTAGGGGTTCGCTGGGCAGAAGTGTCCTCCAGTCACTCCAGCCTTTCTAGTGTTGTCCAGTAAAATGGTACCTCTAGTGGTAGTAATGAGCTGCTTTACATGCATTTGCATTAGAGAGTTTTGTCGCTGTCGCTGTATCTGCCTCATTCCTGTAAGCTCTGTCTTAATCGCACAAACCTCGAACACTTATGACTTTAAAGTGTTTGAGGCTTGTGCAGATGAGGACGTTGCTTGCAGGAATGGAACAAGGACAGGAAAACTTGCTGGGACGGGAAAATGAGTTCCGGCGGGGACTGGAAAAAATTTATCCCCTTGTCATTCTCTAATTTGCTTGTCTCGCATCTTATTTTTGTGTAATCCGCAATGACTTAAATATTGCCCCAGTAAGAATTCAGGCTGTGTTAGGGTTCTTTAAGTCACATAAAGGGCAAAAAAAAAATAAAAAAAAGCCCTAACACAGCTTGACAACTTCCCCCCTCAGTCTTCACTGTTCTCTTATTTTTTGTGAATTATTTAGAATTCCAGATGGCAATTGTAAACTAGCATAATATGCTAACCAGTCTGAGTACCAGTTTGGAGTTTCAATAGTATTACTGCCCCTTCCTCAATGGATTCCATCTACAACCTACCTGCTTTAACTCTTTGCAATCATAGCCTCATTGTTTTGTATATTTTCTGTTCATCTTGACTAGGCTATAAGTTCCAAAAAGTAGGGTCTGTCCTTTATGTATCTTTGTAGAGTACTACATGCATCTGATATTCACTATAAAAATGATAACCATGATGTTAAATTTTTCTGTTATGTTTACTGATTAAGCCTTTGACAGCTTTGCTTTGCTGGTGGCTTGTGGTAGATGTGCTGCCATCTGCTGTTAGATTCTGGTATTGAAACTGAACATTTTTCTGATTCTTCCAATGTGGCAGTGGAGAAATCCCTGGAGTATAATGTAAGTTTTGAAGGGGAGCAGCTGATGAGTTGCTGTATATTTCGATATGGGGGGGGGGAGAGAGGGAGGGAGTAATTTGTTTCTTCTTGCTGAGTACCTTCATATGATAACCTCTTGTATAACATTTATAACAAATCTCAAGAGGAAAGGAAAGAGAAAGGAAGATCAGTGTTCAAAAGCATCTTTAAATAGAAAAGATTTTAATGCTCCTTTAATTTATCTTAATTTTTTTCCTCTCTAATATATAATGGTAAAAAATTCCAGATCGTGGGGGCAGTAATTGAAAATGTTGTCGTGCGGTGATTGTTGATAATCTTTAGTGAAGGTAAGAAGAATAAGTGCTGAGTTGTAGATCTTGCTCTGGGCGGATCCTTGATATGCCCACTATGAATCTACCCAGACAGCTGTGTACTTTTTCTTAGCACATATCGTGTGGAATAGTCTAACTCCATATTTATGGTCTGAATTAGTATATCCTAAATTTAAAGCATTACTTAAAGTTGTTTTTTTTTTTTCCAATTGCATTTAATTTTAACACATCCTAGTAACATTATTTGGCACACTGGTTTGACTGTCTCTGAGACTAGTTGCATGGGTTTGATTATTTCAATTGGAAATAGTGTAGTTTGGAATGTTTGGACTTGTCATGAGCTTTTTTATTTATTTCTTTGCTATCAATAGTTTGCATTCTTTTATTTTAGTATTTATTTAGTATTTTATATGTTGTGTTTTATTGTAAAAATATAAAACACAACTCCCCACTGTTATACACACTTCTGGTGCCTGTATCTATATACAGTTAATTCCACCAATGGTATAGGGATATTTTTTTTATTCTTAAAGCAATCAATAGACGTTGTTATAATATTCAACCCTAAGATCTGTCACTTCATTCAATCTTATTTCTCATTCAATAACTTAATTCATTTATTGACATCATGCATCTAAAACCTCAGATATACCTCTCCACCGCCCAACAAATGTTTCTTTCAATAAATGAATTATTCGTGGAGATGGTGCGGTATATAAACCCAAGGTTTAGTTTAGTTTAGTTTAGAAGGCTAAATGCTTTTTAGCCAGCCAAGAGCACTGGACTATCGGGTGGATTAACAACCAAATAATGCATAATAATAATTTTTAAAACACAACTAATTGCAGAAGTGATATCCAGAGACATCCAGACTCTTCTGGTCTAGCACTGAATTTTCCTAAGTATTGATAAAAAGATAAATTTTATAGGTATATCTGATTAGCAGGTCCATGCAGCTCACATCCAAGATAAACTGCTTCTAACTATGTCTTCCTTTTCAATAAAATCTTGTGTGTAATAATTGTAGGTTTTAAAATTAGTCTTACATTTCTCATAGGATTATTTCAACTGCAAATCCAGAGACACCAAGCATCTACTGTAGTAGTCTCAAACTATGCTATAGTGTGTGAAGGGATCACCAATGGTGTGTGGAGGTGGGGAGGGGAGTATCTACCTCAGGTGCAGGATATATGAGGATACTGGGGGGGGGGGGGGGGGTTGTCCCTGACACTGTAGCTCACAAGAGCTGGCATCTTTCCCCAATCCTGGATCACTAATCTATTTTGCTGTAAAGACTGCAGCAAATGTGGTGTATAATGAACATAAAATAGTGAAAAGATCTAGTTTTCAGAACTGGTTAATATCTTCTTCATATATGTCAGCTAGGTGATTTCCACACAGAATGAAAGAAAAGCCTTCATAAACTGGGCCCAAAATGGGAAAAACACATCCAGTTCTAGGTAAAGTGGTGGGGAATATATTGTCTGTTACTGACATGCTAAATCTCTTCCCACTACAAAGAAGTTATATTCTGGCACAATATGGCAGGAGTTTGTCATTGCCTTCTGCGGCCCACAGTACTTCTATTTCTACAATGGTTTCCCATTCAGGTATAAGTCCTGAATAGACAAGCTCTCATCCAAGGTAGCTTTTCTAGGAATTGGTACATGACTGTGCATTTTGAGGAGAAAAACACCACTAGAGGGAGCTAGCGTACTGGACTTGTCATGGCTGCATGGGCTTATTATTATTCTTGCTTTTCAATGTGTCTGAAAAGCACATTTGTAGTGATTCAAGCTATCTGACTATCCAAAGGCACATAACTTTTCTGACTACCTTGAACCTTAGCACGAAAACCAACAGAGGATCCCTAGTGGTAAAAAAAAACGAGAAGGAAAGGTCAAAAATTTACTGGAGTCTGTGGCATTGCACCAGGAATAAAACTGGATAGCCAAGATGGGCCTAAAAAATGCAGTAGCACAGTAAGGGGGGTCCACCCCGGGTGCTGCCTTGGTGAGGGCACAGGCACTGTTGTTACAATTGTTACAATCACCTATACTTAGCTTAAAGAACTTTAAATAAATAATTCTCAAATTTTATTTTTTGTTGGTTTTGCAATTATAAAGTGCCACGAAAAGCATTTACTCTTTTTAGTGTGCCGGAGCTAAAAAGGTTTGAGAGACACCGTGCTAGTTTAATGATGCAAACAGACTTTGACAACCTCCCTCTAGTAGAGGTTGCAGTAGCAGGAGTGGGGTATTCAAGGTACATCTTGTTGTATGCTTCTGCACCCTTTAATCATTCAGATGCTAAGAGCTTCACCTTAAACATACTGATCCTTATAACATACCTGGACTTTGTTTTACACGTACTCCACTAGGAGATACCTAGTGCACCTGAATGCAACCACCTTGAGCTACTAAAAAAAGATGTGAGATAAATCCAAACAGATAAAGCTTTGGAATAACCTCCCTGCCCTGCTGCGGAACCTAGGCTCATTCCAAAATTATTCCGAAAGCATCTGAAAACCAGGCTTTTCTCCAAAACGTAAAGCTATCTATTTAAAATGTAAAGCTAGTTATCCTCTTCTTAACCTCTAATTACTTATTATGTCCTTCCCTCATTTATTGAATTATCTGTAAACCGTGTCAATCTCTATCTTTATGGAGAGATGCGGTATACAAACTTAAGGTTTAGTTTAGTTTAGTATAATAAGGCAATACTCAAGTATAGATTAGTTTTTGCATATAAATTTCACTCTGATCATATCTCATTGGAGTACAAAGGTTTTTGCCTTAAGAAATTAGAATGGCCCAATTATAATATCCTTCCTTGATGCTGGTTCGCTCAATTTTTATTTATTTAAAAAAATTATATACCCCCTTTAAAATAAAGTGGTTTCCATAAAAATAAACATTCATAATTGCAGAATACAAGATAAAATTACAATTCTAAAATTAGAGCTAAATTACAGTACCATAAAATACATTTTCTTAAAAAAAATAAAAAAACATTTGCACCCAATAAACAAACAATTATTTTTATTTTCTTTTTTCTATTATTATGATTTCACACATCCTGCCAGATGCTTCTAGCTGGGTTTGGCGTGCTAAATATAGATTCCCAAGAATCTAAGATATTATGAGGCATTGGCGCAGGATGTGGGCAGGTCCAAGTAATGCAGCCTTCTGTAGCTGACAGATGGTGATTTTGCCAATGCCCAATACGATCAGACGTTGATCCAGGTCTTTCAGTATTGGTCCAAAGACATCAATTACTAGGGCGACCACAACTGAAGACTTTCACCGAATCGCTCAGCACCAATATTCAAGTCTTGAAGGTTTGTGATCTTCTCCGATTGTTTGTCTTCCACCTGGCTGTCTCCTATTATATTACGCCATCCATGATCCACACCTGCTTCTTTACAACCACAGTGATATTGGATATATTGTATGGCAAGTGTTTATCAATCTGTGTCCTGAAGTCTCAGCGAATTGTAGCGTGTTATGGGCAAATGATAACTTTTGGGAGATATTCCAGTATACCACGGCCACTACTTCGTTGTGTCTTTCCTTGTAGTCAGTCTGGGTGATCGTTTTACAGCCAGCAGCTAGGTGGTTGACAATCTGTCCAGTTTCTTTGCACAAGTGGCACTTGATATCATTGGATATTTTATTAATTTTAGCTTTAATCACATTTGTGTGAAGTGTTTGTTCCTGTGCTGACAAAAGTCCTTCGGTTTCTTTCTTCAAGGTTCCTTTGTTCAACCACTGTCACATTTCATTGTCAACTTTTCCTTCTGTGTTTCTTATATGCCCATGGAGCCACTTTTCTATTTCTTACTTGTTCTTGTCTGTAGACTTGCTCGACTTCTTTGGTCTTAAATAAACCTTGCAGATTTACTGATTTTCGTGCGTCGTCTTTACTTTTCACTTTTGTTGGTGTGGGCAGCCAAACCTTGTTTCTCCTCTTCCACAGTTTGTAGTACCTGAAGCAGTCCTCTCCCACCTATGCTGAAGAGAAGATAAAGCCTCATACATCAGTATAGAACTGCAGACACAATAACATAAATGCATTTCCAATTGGATGAACAGTGGGGACACAATGTCCAATAACAAATTAACCAGCCCAACGCTATGTTGGAGAACTATACAGTATTTATATATCCTCTCATAAGGTGAGCACAAAACCTCGGTAGTGACTCATTTCACATGATGTGCATTACTCCATGACTCACTTGCCTCATCATCGGTCTTAATAGTGCAACCACTCCCATATATATCACAGATTTATAAATACAAAATTATCTCTCTGGTCTTAATTTATAAATTACTTAGCTTTACGATGAAGTGCTATTTTAACATGAAACATGGCCATTGTTGGTGTTTGGATCTGTTCGATCTTAAAGATAAGTACACTTCTCCCTCCGTATTCGCTGTGATAGGGGATTAACAGATCTGCGAATACAGAAAAACTGTGAATACAGTGGTGCCTCACACAACGAACTTAATCCGTTCCAGGAGCACGTTTGTTATGTGAAACGTTCGTTGTGTGAAACGCGTTTTCCCATAAGAATACCTGTAAAACAAAATAATTCGTTCTGCAGCCCTGTTGTCCCATAAGAATACCTGTAAAACAAAATAATTCGTTCTGCAGCCCTACATTTCCCTCCCTCCACCTCACCTCACATGCAGAGCCTGCCAGCCTTCTCCCTCACCCAGCCGCACGATCTCAAAAAGCTGTGCACGCGCAGCTGCTGGAGTTGATCAATGTTCTCTCTCCTGCAACTTCCGGTTTCCGGTTGCGTCAGAGGAGAAGATTGAACAACAGAGCATGCGCGGGCATGTGCTGCTCCCTGAAAGCGTGTGGCTGGCCGAAAAAGAAAGCCGGAAAACTCGGCATCCGAGGTAAGGTGAGGGTGCTGCTCACATTAGGAAGCGGCGAGAGTAGTTCCGCCCCCCCCCCCCGGGCCCCTCGGGCGACTTCGTTGTGTGAAACGAAGTTCGTTATAGGGAGCAAGACAAAAAGTTCGTTATGCGCAGCGTTCGCTGTACGAGGCGTCCGTTATGCGAGGCACCACTGTAACTTATTCATATGTTATTCGCTGTTTCTATTAAAAACCATCGTGAATATGGTGAAACCGCAAATAACATGGTGGGAGGCCTGGCCTGTTCCTGAAGGAGAGGCAAAACGCGGTGAAGAAAGTACTGGGAATCGGCGATTTTCTCTGTAAATGCATGGAATCAGCGATTTCTCTATGCAAGCTGACATAATTTGGGGGGAGGAGCCAGCAAGCTAAAAACCACGAATAAGCGAAACCGCAATTGCTGAAACCGTGAATACGGAGGGAGAAGTGTAATTTATAAATTAAGACTGGAGAGATAATTTTATATTCTTAAATTTGTGATATATATGAAAGTGGTTGCACTATTAAGACCGATGACGAGGCAAGTGAATCTCGGAGTAAAACATTTCATGTGAAACAAGTCACTGTCGAGGTCATGTGCTCACCTTATGAGAGGATATATATAGCGTTGGGCTGGTTAATTTGTTATTGGACATTGAGCCCCCACTGTTCACACAATAGCATAAACAGCTTTCCTAAACTTGCCTATTTAGCTATGTGACTGCCAGCACTGAATATTCAATAAATTGATAAAACCCCCAAAGAAGAACAACCACGTACAATACAATGCAAAGAGGATGTTGGCCAATTCAAAACTCCCTAATATTAAGTGAATGTAAGGGTCCTCAGTATGGCATAGTGGTTAGAGCTACAGCTTCAGCACCCTGAGGTTGTGGGTTCAAAGTTCACGCTGCTCCTTGTGACCCTGGGCAAGTCACTTAATTCTCCACTGCTCCAGGTACATTAGATAAATTATGAGCCCACCGGGACAGATAGGGAAAATGCTTGAAGTACCTGTATGTAAATCACTTTAAGTGTGATTGTAAAACTACAAAAAGACAGTATACAAGTCCCAATCCTTATCCCCTATCAGTGTGAAGTTTTACCAGAGTACAGGTTTATATAGCCCAGATCAAAAAGTTAGGAAATATTCACCAAGTATAACCACACACCATTATCAAATCTCGACTTATGTGCTTAATAAACACTCAAAGTGCTGAAAATTGTGAATTTAAATAAGAAGGTCATTTCATAAATAAAACACACTATTTTTTTATTTACATGTTTATTTTTTTTTCCAAGTATTTCCTTACAATCCTTCAATATAGTCTCTGCTTTGCAATGGCCAAGTCCCAACATCCGGGAAGCTTCATTATTCTATCCAAGATACCGTTTTTGTTCAGTTGCCGAATGGCTCGTGTACCGGCAGAAGAAAGCTCATCAAGAGATGCAAAACGAGGTCCATGCAGAGGTTGTTTCAACTTTGGAAAAAGGTCGAAGTCTGGTGGACTCATGTCTGGACTGTAGGGAGCAGGAGGTAACACCTCCCAGCCATATTCGCGTAGTTTTTCAATGACGAGCTCCATCTTCCCCACGACCAAAAAAATTTTGATGAGCTCAATCAAAAGACAAACAAATGATAATTTTTGCTTATGATCATGAAGGCATCATCATCACAGACAAAGTTCCATGTGGAAGAAGTGCCATAGCAGTGTATTATTATGATTTTTTTGCGAAAAATACACAAAACCTCACCTCAGTTGCTCTTGGCCCAGCCACTCATTCTTCACGACAACGCTCACCCGCACATAGGGAATGTCATCATTAAAAATCTATGTGAATACGGCTGGGAGCTGTTACCTCATGCTCCCTACAGTCCAGACATGAGTCCACCAGACTTCAACTTTTTTCCAAAGTTGAAATAACCTATGCATGGACATCATTTTGCAACTCTGGAAGAACTTTCTTCCGCTGATACCCGAGCCATTCGGCAACTGAACATAAACAGTGTCTTGGATGGAATAATGAAGCTTCCTGGACGTTGGGACTCAGTCATTGCAAAACAGGGAGACTATATTGAAGGATTGTAAAGAAATACTTGAAAAAAATAAAACATGTAAATTTAAAAAAATATTGTGCATTATTTATGAAATGACCCTTGTAAATTGATACTATTTTAAACTATATCCTTTCAGAATAATTAATTGTTATTGTTCAGACATTCTGATTGTCACATGTAGTATTGAAAAAATGCCTCCTAGTAGAAAACATTTATTTATAAAGTCCAAATTGACTTATCTTGGTCCACGGGATCCTCTGCCCTGCTTTAACTTCCCCAAAATACAGGTTGGTTCTACTGAGCTCGGTTTTGGAATGGTAATCTTCTTCAGGAACCGCTGCAGTATAAACATTACAATGTCAATGGGCCTACAAAATAAGTCATCTATTCTGATGCTGACCAACCATGAATATTACCAGTACCTGCATACCTGCAGCTCCTTTGCAATGCCGCCCCCCCCGTACCACTCCTAATCTGCCCACTTTTTTGATGACCAGTCAGAGCAAATATTCAACAGCATTTCTATTTTAAGTGCTGCTAAATATTGGTAGTTGGGTAGCCATGAGCAATTTTGGGGGTAAGAACTTCTCCTGTCTGCTTAAATTGATTTGAATATTGGGCGGAAAGTTTCTATCTTTACCTGAGTCCAGTTCATAATTTCAGCACTGTATCTGATGATACAAATGACCCAGATGTTGATGGTCTTAATGAAAGTCTTAGGATTTTCCTAATCTGTTTAAGATGATGATAATAATAATAATATTGTTATTATTACTCTAGTTTTGCACGCTTTTCCAGATAGATGCTTGTGGCTGGGCTTGACACTAAATATCAAGTGCTTCCCAAGAACCTAAGATATTCAGAAGTAATGGTGGAAGATGTGGGCATTTCCAAGGAGTGCAGCCTTCTGTAGATGACAAATGGTTTATTACTATTATGTCCTATCCAACAACCATAAAGATGTTGGTGCAAAATGTATACTGTTCCAATTATTGATTTTGTGTCTTACAGGAGGAACCAAAGAGCAAGTCCAAAATCTGTGCCAATGTGTTTTGTGGGGCTGGGAGAGAGTGTGCCATGACCGAGAAGGGAGAGCCAACCTGCTTGTGCATTGAGGTACGTTAATGTGCAAACTCCTCATAGAGCCCAAAGGGTTCAGAGAATATGCAATGAGACACACTGGCTGGGAATGTCAGACGTTGTCAGGACAAGTATGAGATACTACAATTTGTTTAGTCAAAGTTTTGGGCCTTGGTTGGAACGAACGAAGCAGAGACAGTCTGGACGTGAGTTTGGATTGTTTTGCTTTCATTTGTTGTAAAATATTCTGGCACGTTGGCTGTTTTCATTGGCTCATGAAATGCAAAGAAACTCAGACTTTATGCTTCTGTTGCAGAAGTGCAAAGCTCACAAGAGGCCTGTGTGCGGTAGCAATGGCAAGACCTACCGAAACCACTGTGAGCTGCACCGAGATGCCTGCCTGACTGGCTCCAAGATCCAGGTGGACTATGACGGTCATTGCAAAGGTAACTGCAAAACCCCTACTGCTCTGTGACAGTTTGGGAGATCCAGAGCATCCAGGGCCTTGACAGTAAAATGTTATCTTCAGGAGTAAATCTCACCTAAGTTGTCCTGATTATCTCTGTTTGGAAACAGGTTGTACAAGCCTGAAAAGTAGGTATGTTTTTTGTTTTTTTTTGGGGGGAAAGGGTCCTTTTCTTCTCCCTCTATTGCTCCTGCAGGCCAAATCATCTGATTTAGCTGTAGTCTGTTTCCCATGGTTGAGGACTATTACTGCAATGGTTGGGTTGAACTGAGAATGGGAGAAAATGCATAGGTAGCATAGTAAATGACAATAGCTAAAGACCTAAACGGTCCATCTAGTCTTCCCTATAATTATATGTATTACAATTTCATGATTAAATTAAAATGTCTTTTTTCTTTGTTAATTCTGGGCCATAAACCTTAGAAGTCCGCCCAGTACTATCCTTAGGTTCCAACTACTGGACTTGCTGTCGAAGCTCACTCCAGCTTATCCAAACCATTTCATCATTTGCAGGATTCTGACCATGAAAGTCTGCCCAGTACTGTGCTCATGTTCCAAATTTCTGGGGCTCCCTTTGAAGCCCTCCGAAGCCCATCCTAAACCAAACTGCCATATGCAGAATACAGATCCTGTAAGTCTGCCTGATACCAGCCTTAGTTCTTCAATTTATACCATTTATATTCTAATTAGAAATCCTCTGTGTTCATCCCATTCTTTTTGAATTTCATCACTGTTTTCCTCTCCACCACCTTCCTCGAGAGGGCATTCCACCACCCTCTCCGTGAAAAATAATTTCCTAACATTACTCTTAAGTCTACCACCCCTCAACCTCAATTTATGTCCCCTTCTCTGGAAAAGATCTGGATCTATATTAAAACCTTTCAAGTATTTAAACGTCTGTATCATATCACCCCTGTCCCTCCTTAAAGTATACATGTTCAGGTCTTCCAATCTCTTCTCGTACGTTTTTGGTGCAAACCCCCTACCATTTTCATTGCTTTCCTCTGGACTGCTTCAAGTTTTCTTATATCCTTAGCCAGATACAGCCTCCAAAACTGAACACAATATACTCCAAGTGGGGCCTCACTAATGATTTGTACAGGGGCATCAACACCTCCTTTCTTCTGCTAGTTATGCCTCCCTCTATACAGTATAGCATCCTCCTGACTACAGCTATTGCCTTGTCACATTGTTTCATCGCCTTCAGATCCTCAGACATTATCACCCCAAGGTTCCTCTCCTGGTCCATGCATATCAGCTTCTTGCCTCTCAGCACCTAATGTTTCCCTCGGATTTCTACTCCCCAAATGCATCACTCTGCACTTCTTTGCATTGAATTTTAGTTGCCAGACATGATATCATTGTTCCGACTTTTGCAGATATTTTTTCATGTTTTCCATTCCCTCCGGGATGTCCAATCTGTTACAAATCTTGGTATCATCTGCAAAACAGCAAACCATACCTTCTAACCCTTTAGCAATGTTGCTCACAAACATACCTCATATTGAACAAAATTGTCCTCAACACCAGTCCTTGAGGCACTCACCTTAGCTTCCTTCGAGCAAATTCCATTAACCACCACCCTCTGTCCATCAACCAGTTTCTAATCCAGTTAATCACTTTGGGTCCTAGCTTCAGCCTGTCAAATTTGTTCAGAGAGGCTCTCTCTGATGAGGAACCGTGTCAAAGACTTTGCTAAAATCTAAGTAAATTGCATCTAGCACATGTCCTCGATCCAGTTCTCTGGTTGCCCAGTCAAATAATTCAATCAGATTCATTTAGCACAATTTACCTTTAGTAAAACCATATTGTCTCTGATTTTGTAACCCATTAGATTCTAGAAAATTCACTATCCTTTTCTTCAGTAACGCTTTCATTATTTTTACAATAACTGACATGAGGCTTACCACCTTGTAGTTTCCTGCTTCATCTCTGTGACCACTTTTGTGAAGAGGGACCACATCTGCTCTTCTCCAATCCCATGGAACCTCTCCTGTCTCCAAGGATTTATTGAACAAATCTTTAAGAGGACCTGTCAGAACTTCTCTGAGCTCCCTCAATATCCTGGAATTGATCCCGTCTCGTCCCATGGCTTTGTCCACCTTCAATTTTTCAAGTTGTCCATAAACACTTCCTTCCGTGAACAACGTGGTATCTACTTCTTTCTTACGCATAACTTTACCAACCAGGGTTCTGGCTTGCCCCCCCCCAAGGTCCTTCCCTTCTCTAGACACAGTGCCCACACTTACCCCGCACAACTTTGGCCAGCTCAGGTGGGGGCAGGGCAGAACACAGCTGGGAGCCATAGAGCCATCATGCTCCTCGCTCGGGCGGCTGCACCAAGGCAATGTAAAGTGAAGTGCTGCAGCTCCCCAGAAGTAGCAACTCAGCCGCTGGCTCTCCCTCCTCTGCAGCTCATCACGTAGGCAGTAAGCTCAGTATAGGCACACATTGGTTCAGCTGCAGCACAATGGGCCAATCACAAACGACCCATTGTGCTGCAGCTGAACTAATGTATGCCTGTGCTGAGCTTACTGCCTATGTGATGAGCTCCATGCCTACGTGACATGCTGCTGATTCGTCGGGACTTGGAGCTCAGCGCAGCGCTGGACCAGAAATAAGGTAGGCCTTGAATCGGGATAGGAACCTCAGTTCCATCCCCGTGGGAGTCCCGTCGGCCTTGGAGGGGTCCCCGTGGGTCTGGGAGAGGTCCCAGTTGGAGTCCCACTGATCTAGGGGGGGATCCCCGTGGGATCCCCGCAGGACCCGTGGGATTTCCATGATCCCCATTCCCATGCAGACCTCTAGTCCCTGTCCCCACCCCGTCCCTTCAAACCATCTGATCCCATCCACATAAACCATCTCCCTTCTATGTTCCTATTTTCCCCATTTCTAATATCTCCCCTCTGTATCTTTATACTCCCTCCTGTGTCTGGCATTGCCCCCCCCCCCCCCCTGTGTCCATATACCGTCCCCATGTATGTCCCCTTTATGTCTCTGTCCCTATGACCCCATGCAAATAATTTCCTCTCTGTTTGTTACCTTCCTTTGTCCAGATTTCCCCTCTCTTCCTCTTCCACACCAATGTGTCTTGCTCCTCTCCAACCCCATCTAGCTTCTTTCCCTCTTTCTCCCCCCGCTTCCAGCTTCCTGGCTCACCTGCCTGTCCTTCTCCCCTTTCTCTTTCCTACTCCTGGGCCAGTTTTGCTTTGGTGTCCTTCCTCCCCCCCCCCCCCCACCCCCAAGCTCTATGGGAAACTCTAATATATATTTTTTTTAAATGTTCATTTTAGCTAGGTCCTCTCTCCCTAGCAGCAGCCCCCTCCGTCCCTCTTGCCCGCCGGGGTCCGTGCATCTCCCTCGCTCTTATCTTCACTGGTGATTTTTCTCTTAACAAACAGCCGGATCATTTCCTGAAGTCGCATGTGGCTGGCTGGCTGCCTGAAACTTCTCCTCTGCTCTGATGCAATTTCCTGTTTCCGATTGCGTTAGAGGAGAAGTTTCAGGCAGGCAGCCAGCTAGCCACAAGCGACTTCAGGAAATGCTCCGGCTGCTTGTTAAGAGAAAAATCGTCAGTGAAGATAAAGGCAAGGGAGGGAGATACTTGGACCGTGCCTTAGGCCCCTCCTGTTCCGATTGGCCCAGGCACCTCAGGCCCCACCTAGGGCAGGGTTTGAGCTGCCTGGGCCAATCAGGCCCTAAGGCCAGCCATTCTTGGGATGGCTGGCCTGCCGGACGGCCAACAATTTGAAGGTATGGGGAGGGGGATTGGGGCGGGGGAGTGTCAAGGGGGTTGGCGGGGGGGGGGCCGATCAGGGGTTCAGGGGGGCGTTCGTGGGAGAGGGGTGCGTCGAGGGCAGGAGGGCCTGGGATCTCTCCTGCCCATATTTTAGTGGGGGGTAGGGGGTTCACCTGGGCAGGAAGGCTTGGGCTCCCTCTTGTCCCGATCTTAGTCAGGGGTTCAGGGAGTCGCCAGGGCAAGAGGGCTTGGGCTCCCTCTTGCCCCGATCTTAGTTGAGGGTTCGGGGTGCTGCGGGGCAAGAAGGCTTGGGCTCTCTCTTGCCCTGATCTTAGTCGGGGGTTCGGGGTGCCACGGGGCAGGTGGGCTTGGGCTCTCTCCTGCCTGGATCGTTGTGTGTTTTTGACAGACACCGGTTACAGAATCCATATTTTAGGTGAAGGATTGGCTCCTCCTTTGCCTAAAAACCCTTGTTTTGGGCGTTTGGGACTTAGGCTTTTTTTAGGTTGATTATATGGTGTAAGTTTATACGTAGTGGTGGTCTTAGGTGAAGGATTGGCTCTCTCTTGCCCTGATCTTAGTCAGGGGTTCGGGGTGCCATGGGGCAGGTGGGCTTGGGCTCTCTCCTGCCTGGATCGTTTTGTGTTTTTGACAGACACCGGTTACAGAATCCATATTTTAGGTGAAGGATTGGCTCCTCCTTTGCCTAAAAACCCTTGTTTTGGGCGTTTGGGACTTAGGCTTTTTTTAGGTTGATTATATGGTGTAAGTTTATACGTAGTGGTGGTCTGGGCGTTTAAACAGCTGAACGTAGAGGCAGGCCATTATAAAAAAAAATTTTAAAAACCTCCTTTTGGACGTTTTTTTTATAATGGACATTTTCCCTGCTTCTACTTTTAAAAGGGGACTTAGACGTTTTTTTTAATTATGCCCCTCCACTCTACACATAATCTAGCAGAGCTGTATCAAAAAATTATTTTATATCAATTTTATGGGGTTTCCAACTGCTAAATCTATATAAATCTTTCACTTGGGATTAGTGGTGAGCATGTCATACTGTGCTGGATGATCAAATCGTAGAACCTCCTATGATCTATGTATCATTCCAGGTCCACATCCTGAATTCAATGTTGTAATCATTTAGGCTCCAGTCCCCCTCCCCACCATTTAAGTTAATTATCCACAAGTGCTGAAAAAATTTTTGTTTGTATTCTATGTTATCTATACAAAACCCTGTTTTGATGAAAATAATAAAATATGCCAAACAACCATAAAATTGTTGAAAAACACTTTAGGAAAAAAGGCAAAACTTATGTGGTAAGAGCAGTTAATGGAGCTTGTTTTAAAAAAGGTTTGGACAAGTTCATGGAGGAAAAGTCCATAAACAGCTGTTGAGACAGACATGGGAGAAGCCACTCCGTTCCCTGGATCAGTGGTATGGAATGCTGCTATTATTTGGGTTTTTGCCAGGTACTTGTGACTTGGATTGGCCTCTGTGAAGATGGGATACTGGGATAGATGGACCATTGGTCTGACCCAGTAAGGCTATTCTTTTGTTCTTACGTGTTCTGCACTATATGACAAAGCTAGATAAACCATGAAACACTTGCATTCCGAGAGCTGTGGAAATCATGCCAAACTTTTGCTAAAACACAGACAAGTGCATGATGAAAACACAGTTTTCAATGATATATTTAACTAATATAGGCCCCCTTTTATGAAGCCGTGTTAGGCTTTTTTATCGTCAGCCACAGCGAAATTAGCTCCGACGCTCATAGGAATTTAGATCGCGGCTGGTGATCAAAAAGCCTAACGTGGCTTCATAAAAAGTATGTGTGGGGGGGGGGGGGAGGGGGGGAATAGACTTAAATGTGTAAGCCTGAAATCTTTTGGTGGTGCTCAGAGCTTTCTTGTATTCACAACATGGTTCTGTACATTAAAAAGGTTGCAGACCACTGCCTTACAGTATCATCTCTGTTGTTTAGCGCTGTGTTTCTAAACTCCTTCCCAAGGCTGCTTGTCCTAAGAAAAAGCTGGTTACCACCAAGTAACTGTTAAATACCATCCAGGATGAAGAAAGTCCACATTATCCAGAACTGAATGTGCTGTTTGTCTTGTGTAATAAATGCGGGGTTTCCGATTGAAAGGGCTAATTTACTGATAACTGCCCTTTGCACACCAGCTATAAAAACAAAGTGCATGCATTTTCTGCATCACACTAGTATGTGGCTATTTTGATAAGACTGCAACACCAGTAACATGAAGGTCGTATTATAGCCTATCAAAGTATTTATTTCTCTAATTTCCTTAAACCTTTGCACACTTTAATACAGTAAATGAAAGAGCTTTGGAAATGTTGCATTTTTTGGTAGCATTGGCTTACAAATTTTTAATTGCCTTATTCTCCTGGTCAGATCAAAATACACCGGCCAATAGTCAGCATTTTCTTAAACACTGGCCACTTCCAGTTGAATTATTGCCATATAAGCAGTGCCAGCACCTGTCCAGGTACCAGCACTGATTATCTGGGTGTTTAGTGGTACCTAGAAGTTATCCAGGTCAGTATTCACAGGATAGCTAACTGCAGAGTTACGAGACGTCCGGAAAAATCCGGACATTTCCTCTTTTTAGCGGACTGTCTGGGTGCCCAGATGGACTTTCCAAAACCTGGTAGTGTGTCCAGGTTTTGGAAAGCTCCGACCTCCGGCCACATCTGGAGGGCCTCTGAGCATGCAAGGATGATGTCACATGCAATCGTGCATGTTTGGAGGCCCTCCAGACGTGGCCTGGAGGTTGGAGAAGAAAGACGAGGCTTTGTGGGGGTGGGGCTGGAATGGGGCGGGGCTGGAGGCGGAATGGGGCGGGGCCACGTGTCTGGGTTTCTACATTGGAAAATCTGGTAACTCTAGCTAACCGGGCATAGTTGATGAAGGACTCAGAAGATAGCGTTCTCAGAGATCCTACCAGTACCGAGGGCAGATGTGAAAAGACAGGAGGAACTACAATCAATAAATGCGTGGATGAGGAAATGGTGTGAGGAAGAAGGATTCCACTTCGTGAGGAACTGGACAATGTTCTGGGGCAAGAGCAAGCTCTACAGGAGAGATGGACTACATCTGAGCGCGGCGGGATCAAGACTTCTAGCGAACAATGTCAAGAGAGGAATAGAACAGGCTTTAAACTAAGAAGAAGGGGAAAGCCGACAGTCGACCAAGCGTCGATGATTCGGAAGACGGTATCCCGTGAAGATACCGAGGGGAAAAAAGGCTGGGAAGAAACAATGGACAAATCACAGGAGTTGACAAACCCAGAAGAGGAGGTTATAAGGATTGTAACAACAGAGAAGAAACTAAAGATCGAAGCACAGGGAAAGGAAATAAAGACAAGGATATACAAGGATCTAAATTGCATATATACTAATGCAAGGAGCCTAAGAAACAAAATGGGGGAATTAGAAGCCATGGCCAATGCAGAGGACATAGACATCATTGGAGTCTCTGAAACATGGTGGAATGAAGAAAACAAATGGGATACAGCACTGCCGGGGTACAAGCTCTATCGCCAGGACAGGTCAGGACAAAAAGGAGGTGGAATAGCCCTCTACATAAAAGAAAGCATACAATCGACAAAAATGGACACAGCAGAAACGACCAACAAGCTAGAATCGCTATGGGTTAAAATACCTGGAAGGAAAGGGCCTGAAATAAAGATGGGCTTATACTATCGTCCGCCTGGGCAATCAGGAGATATTGATGAAGAAATGGAAGCCGAGATGAAGCGAGAATCCAAAAGCGGTAACGCGGTTATTATGGGAGACTTCAACTACCCCGGAATAGACTGGAGTCTTGGAAGCTCAAATTGCACTAGGGAGACAGAATTCTTAGAGGTTATACAAGATTGTTTCATGGAGCAGCTTGTCAGAGAACCGACGAGAGGAAATGCCACTCTGGATCTAATCCTAAATGGGTTAAGGGGACCTGCTAAAGAAGTAGAGGTAGTGGGACCGTTGGGAAACAGCGATCATTATGTGATCAAGTTCAAGGTTGAGGTAGGAATACCGAAAGGAAAGAGAACCATAGCGACAACTTTAAACTTCAGGAAAGGAAACTACGAAGCAATGAGGGAAATGGTAAGGAAGAAACTTAGGAACACTTCAAAAAAATGGCAAAAGGTAGAACTTGCCTGATCTTTTCTCAAGAACACGGTGAGCGAGGCGCAAAATCTATATATCCCCAGATTCAGAAAGGGGTGCAAAAAGAGTCGAATAAAGGATGCGGCGTGGATAACCAAAACAGTGAAGGAAGCGATAGGCAATAAGAAAAATTCATTCAGGAAATGGAAAAAGGACAAAACTGAGGGGAACTGGAAAGAGAACAGGAAGTATCAAAAAGAATGTCACCGAGTGGTTCGAAAAGCCAAAAGAGAGTATGAAGAGAGGCTAGCCAGGGAAGCAAAAAATTTCAAACCGTTCTTTAGATATGTTAAAGGGAAGCAACCAGCTAGGGAGGATGTGGGACCGCTGGACGATGGTGACAAGAAGGGAGTGGTGAAGGAGGAGAAAGAAGTGGCAGAAAGACTTAACGCGTTCTTTTCATCTGTATTTACAAACGAAGACACATCCAGCATTCCGGAACCTGAACAATTCTTCAATGGAAATCAGGCAGAAAAATTAACAACCATGGAAGTGAGCCTTGAAGATGTACACAGACAGATAGATAAATTAAAAACAGACAAATCCCCGGGTCCGGACGGAATCCATCCAAGGGTTCTGAAGGAATTAAAGGAGGAGATAGCGGAACTACTGCAGCAAATTTGCAATCTATCCCTGAAAACAGGCGTGATCCCGGAGGACTGGAAGATAGCCAATGTTACGCCCATCTTTAAAAAGGGATCAAAAGGTGACCCAGGAAATTACAGACCGGTGAGTCTGACCTCGGTACCGGGGAAAATGGCAGAAACACTGATAAAAGAAAAAAATTGATGAACATTTTGAAAGAAACGAACTTCTGATAACCAGCCAACACGGTTTCTGCAAGGGAAGATCTTGCCTAACTAACTTATTGCACTTCTTCGAAGGAATTAACAAACGGATGGACAATGGAGACCCCATAGACATCATATATCTTGATTTCCAAAAAGCCTTTGACAAGGTGCCCCATGAACGCCTACTCTGGAAACTGAAGAACCATGGGGTGGAAGGAGATGTACATAGATGGATCAGAAGCTGGTTGGCGGGTAGGAGACAGAGGGTGGGAGTGAAGGGCCACTACTCGGACTGGAGGAAGGTCACGAGTGGGGTCCCGCAGGGCTCAGTACTAGGGCCGCTGCTATTTAATGTATTCATAAATGATCTGGAAACAGGGACGAAGTGTGAGATAATAAAATTTGCAGATGACACTAAACTATTTAGTAGAGCTCGGACTAAAGAAGACTGTGAAAAACTGCAAAGGGACTTGAACAAACTAGGGGAATGGGCAACGAGATGGCAGATGAAGTTCAATGTTGAGAAATGTAAAGTATTACATGTGGGAAACAGAAACCCGAGGTACAACTATACGATGGGAGGGATGTTTTTAAATGAGAGTACCCAAGAAAGGGACCTGGGGGTGATGGTGGACTTGACAATGAAGCCGTCGGCACAGTGCGCAGCGGCTGCTAAGAAGGCAAATAGAATGCTAGGCATCATCAAAAAGGGTATTACAACCAGAACGAAAGAAGTTATCTTGCCATTGTATCGAGCGATGGTGCGTCCGCATCTGGAGTACTGCGTCCAATATTGGTCGCCGTACCTTAAGAAGGATATGGCGATACTCGAGAGGGTTCAGAGGAGAGCGACACGTCTGATAAAAGGGATGGAAAACCTTTCATACGCTGAGAGATTGGAAAAACTGGGACTTTTTTCCCTGGAGAAGAGAAGACTTAGAGGGGATATGATAGAGACTTACAAGATCATGAAGGGCATAGAGAGAGTAGAGAGGGACAGATTCTTCACACTTTCAAAAAATAAAAGAACAAGAGGGCATTCAGAAAAGTTGAAAGGGGACAGATTCAGAACGAATGCTAGGAAGTTCTTCTTTACCCAGCGTGTGGTGGACACCTGGAATGCGCTTCCAGAGGGCGTAATAGGGCAGAATACGGTACTGGGGTTCAAGAGGGAATTGGACAACTTTCTGCTGGAAAAGGGAATAGAGGGGTATAGATAGAGGATTACTGCACAGGTCCTGGACCTGTTGGGCCGCCGCGTGAGCGGACTGCTGGGCACGATGGACCTCAGGTCTGACCCAGTAGAGGCATTTCTTATGTTCTTATGTTCTTAAGACTGAGGTATGGAGGGAATTCAATAAACAGTTCCAAAACTTAGACGCCAAAAACATTCAGCGCGAAGCACTATTCTATAAAGGACATGCATCTTTTATGGAAGAGTGTGTAGCATGAAGCTCATGCCTGGCTTTTGGACACCAGACTTATGCCTGCTGAAGCCTGGTGTAAATGCCAGCACCCAAGTCAGGCACAGTCAGGCAGCATTACGTAATTCTGTGCATGACTTTTTGGAATGCCCCGACACACTCATGACCACGCCCATTTGTGAGATGCACACCGTGGGAGTTAGGCCCTGTTTCTTATAGTACAGTGCACATCCAGTTGTGTGTGCAGATTTTAAGGAGTGCCAATTAACATCCATAATTGGTTGTTAGCGTCCAGTTATTGATGGTTTAGAGCTCACTATCCAATTTATTTGCATACACATCTGAGAAGCATGCCCAAAATTGAGCACACACAGGGGTATATTGCGTCCAATAAGCCCAATGAAGTATTCAAACTGTCACTACAAATCTGCAGTACCTGGATAACTGCCCCCAACCATGGATTCCCCCCCCCCCATCCAATTACATGTCGCTGAATAGCAATGTTTGAGTCCGCCAGTGTTATTTAACCGGGAAGGAACATCTCCTTGCATGCTTAAATAGTTTTGAATAAAAAAGATTTGGATAATTTCCTAAAAGAGAAGTCCTTAGGCCATTATTGAGATGGCTTGGGGAAATCCATTGCTTATTCCTAGGATAAGCAGAATAAAATCTATTTTGCTATTTAGGATCTATCTAGGTACTTGGGACCTGGGTTGGCCACTGTTGGAAACAGGTTGCTGTGCTTGATGGACCTTCGATCTGTCCCAGTATGGCAATTCTTATGTATATTGACCCCACTGTCTTCACCTGAGACCTGCCACCCTGAAGATGTCACAGGGTAACAAACCAAGTGCCCCTGTATGATCGACCATTCAGTACTAGTCTGTGAACTTACTGCCAATGATCCTGCAAATGTGCCCTGCATAGAAAGTATATATTTATCACAGAAATCTTCATATTTATATGTTTTGACATTTTTGAGTGCAAAGCATTATGGGAGTGGCACTGTAGCACAGCACAGCTGACACCAGTAAGGCCAGCATTGCATGAGGCAGAGGCTTTTATAGCCCTGAGTATTGGTTTTAATGTTGCACATCTTTCTAGGTTTCTAATCTCATACCACAGAGTGAAGAAACAATCCCATTATGGGTTCTATTTGTCTTTCAAATCCAATTAATTCCTTTCTGTTTTGTTCACAGAGAAAATGACTGACAAAGTTGCAGCTACTCTAGGTGAGGGAAGAGGAGCCTTTAATGTTTCCTAAACAGACAGATGAAACTTCTTGAGGTCACAGTCGTGAAATATGTTCAGTAAAGTGGACTATAGTATGTGGGGCCCTTACATGAACCAACATCCAGCATCAGTTAAAGTACACCTGAGCCTTTTGCAGGAAGTTGTGCTGGAACAGTAACGTCAGAAGGACAAATGCAGGAAGCTACCACAAAAAGAAATGCAGTTACTGCAAGTGTATATGTTAATGGGCCCAGAATGCACCAAGGGTTTCAGTGCAAGAGTTTACTTGTATAGTACACATGAGAGCACAGTATGTTAAAATGCAAGGTTATGAGTCCATTAGATATTTTGTCACAATGGACAGAAGTAACCAAAGGATTTTATCACATGTACAACACGGAAAATTCACCACCAGGCAGCGTAGAAGGGTTAGTTGAGAGGATTTTATGCCAATTTATGGGATTTATTGTTTCATGAGTAAATCAAGGATAATTTTTGTTGTTTACCTGCATTTCTTAAGAAAGAACTGAATATTTAATGGAGTGTCCTAATTTCTTCACATGACTGTAGATCTTGATCTAAAATCACCCCTAAAATTCTAATTGGAGAATTAATCGAATATGAAGTTCCATTTAGATCTGAACTCTGTTCTACCTTCTTCTTACTCGGTGTAGCCAAAAAGAATTTTGTTTTGTCTGTACTGAGTTTCAATTTGCCAATGTTATTCTGCTGTATGCATAAATATTAATTATGCAAACTTATGTGCAAGAAATTTTTGCAGCGCTAATATTTGTGCACAGAATAAAATATGCATTTGTGCTGGCACTTTCATTTTAATATGTGCATAGTGAGGCTGCCCTTACTGCAGAACCTTTGTGTACATATGCCCAAGTGGCATTCTTGATTAGCACACAAATTCTGCATGCTTTGAATTTGCATCTTATTAGCTTGCTGTATCACTGCAAAATATTTTCTCACTAATCTCGCAGTAGAAGCCATGCGCTTACCGTAGTCATTGGTGTGTGGCTCTATTGTGTAGCTTTCTGCATCAACCTCAAAGGCCTGCAAAAATGGCCCTCCTGCTATAAGGTAATTAATCTCTGTTCTGGGCACTGGCTCTAATGGGATACTTGATGTGAGGGCAGCATAGAGAGGTGCAGTGGCATAGCGAGGGAGGTGGCGCCCGGCATCACCTCCTCCCCCCCCCTTCTGTACCTCTTGAAATGTTTGCCGGCACAAGCAGCATTTTCCACCTGTCGCTCGCACCAGCCTCAGCTCTCTTCTGACATCACATCCTTGTCCCGTGACCAGGATGTGACGTCAGTGGAAGATGTGGTATATGGGGGGGGGGGCAGAGCGAACGAGAGGTACCATCGCCCCATCCCCCTTACTATGCCACTGAAGAGGTGATAAGTTCTATCTCAACACTTACACAGTAAGGGCCTTCAGCCCTCTTATCAATCTTGGCTGATACCAAAGGAGAGACAGAGGGCAGGAAATTGCTTGTAAAGGCAGGACATTCGTCCTCTAATTCTGTAAGGTGCATGCTTATAAAATAGCACCACTTTTGTGTGTAGCTTAATTACTTTGTTGGTGATAAGTATCATTAATTGGGCTTAACCACCAATAATAGGGATTAATTTGCAGATACATGTGTGAGTTATAAAGCACCCATGTAAGTTGTTTAGCGCACAACTGCAAAGGGAGTGTTCGTGTGGGAGGGGAAGTGGTTAAAGCTACAGCCTTAGCACCTAGGGTGGTGGGTTCAAACCCACGCTGCTCCTTGTGATCCTGGGCAAGTCACTTAATTCCCCTCTCCCCCCCCCCCCATTGCTCCAGGTACATTAGGACAGGCAGGGAAAAATGCTTGAGTGGAGAATGGTATAGAAAACTGAATAAATAAATAAAATACTGTAAATAAATTCCAACTCTTCTAGCACAGCCTTTATAGAATACTAGCAGTTATGTGTGCAAAGTAGCACATTTAGGTACATGCATTTCCACCTACAATAGGCAATGTGTAAGTCGTCATGTCTAAATATTGGTGCAAAATGCCAGCTTATGCTAGTATTATATAATTCACACCATTCAAGTACCAGTATGTAATTTCAAAGCTGAACACACTCACTTAAACCTGTGGGATATGTACCAATCTATAACTGATTTTTTACAGGTATTTTTTTTGTTGGTTTTTTTTTTTTGTATGGACCTTCAGAATATAACCAGGCACAATCTACTTATGGTTGTTTCTATCTCCATCGGTCCAACTTTTATTCAATATTTGTAAAAGTTATTTTTATACTTTTGTATTTTTCTCATTCATTAATTCATTATTTAAATAATCATCACTTAGCTTTTTAGAATAGTTATTCATTATAATCATTATCTTTCATTAGCCACCTCTCCCTTTTTTTTTTTTTTTTACCTGCTTAATTGCCGTTATAGAATTCACATTTAGCGGAAAAAATTTTGTTGCCTAAAACGTTTCATGAATTAGCCCCTTGACTTAGAAGAAGCCTGCAAAATAAGGGAAGATGCAATGGTCTGGTATGCAGTAACGGCCATAAAAATGATGTAATGGCAGAGTCCATGGATCTAGTTCAGTGTATCGCAAACTGTGTGCTGCAGCGAGATTCCAGATGTGGCACGAGAGGCACACCCTGTGGACAGTCAGCCAACGCCTCTCCTCCTTTCTGCACCCCCTTCCTCCCCCCCCGGCATAGAAATTTCAGGGTTAGCCCCATCTGGAGGGCCTCTGTGCATGCGCAGACATCGAAGTGATGACATCACACATGCGCGTCGACATCTACGCATGCCTAGAGGCCCTGCAGACTTTAGTTTAGAGTGCTGGGAATTGCAAACTTTTGCGAGACACTGATCTAGTTCCTCGATGGTCTGGAGTTCTAAAGGATTTCCAGCTTAAGTGAAATGGTTTGGTAACAATGTTAGTCCACTTTTTTTAAAGATAATATATAGAATTAAATAGAATTAAAACAAAACAAAAGGAATAAAGGTGATACCTTTTTTTATTGGACTAACTTAGTGCATTGTTTGATAGAAGAAGGGCTACCTTCAAAAGCTAATCAAACAACGCACTAAGTTAGTCCAATAAAAAAGGTATCTTGTTTTGTCTTATATTTATATATCAGCTTGTCTTAGAAAGTTGCCTGGAGACTGTTTTTTCATTGTCTCTCCTTCCTTCATCTTTCTCCCTTTCCCAGTCGTGTGCTACCAGTCTGACCGAGATAAGCTCCGCAGCCACCTCATCCAATGGCTTGAAACTGAGATCATTCCCGATGGCTGGTTCTCCAAAGGCAACAACTACAGTGAGGTCCTGGATAAGTACTTCAAGGTATGGAGAGAGACAAACCTTGCAGCCTTTTTGTCTAGATCCATCTGATAATCTTTTTTCAAGCCGCTAGCATCCTGTGCCCAACTCTCTTTTCCTCTCTCTTTCCCTCCCTGCATCTCTGCTCCACCCTCAATGGCCCTGACCCCCCTCTACTTCTCAGCACACCACCCTGGCTCCTTTCTTTCATTGACTCTGGTGTTCTCTCTCCCCCTCCTCCTTTCCCTTCCCTCCCTCCAACCCACCCATCAAATGATACCGAGCTCTTTCTCTGCTAGTTCTGTCTGTCTCTCTCATCATCCTCTTTGGACTGTGCTATTAGGTGCAGTCTCCATTGAATGTCTGCTGTCACTCTGTGCAGGAGTAAATACAGTTTGTCACCAGCATCCCTTCTGTTGGCAGTTAATAATGAAGAAATAAACCCCAGCACAGCAGAGTTCCCACTGTAACCTTTCTAATCCATTGCCCCCCTCCCCCGCTCTACTTAAAGCTTCTGTGGCTGTAGAGAACAACTTCAAAGGGATGAAATGTGTGGACAAAGAGGATTTAAATAAGAAACTGTTGACAAGAAGATAAATGGCACTAGATAGGAGTTTATTAGTAGTGGGGGCTTTGCCATGACGATGACCCCCCCTTCCCCTAACACAGAATTCCACAGATGCTGGTTGTGGTTTGTAAATGAGGACACAGCAGTGTTTCTTAGGATCCTTCTACCTCACGTATACCATGGACACCTGCTATTAAATTTAGTTATGGAGCAGCTCAGAGAGAGAAGTCCTGTATGCATGTGTGAAGTCCAGCCCTGCCACACACAATATCACAAGTCCCTGTAAAAGGCTAATCTTTGTTTATAGCAGAGCTTTCATAGCTGCCTTGCACCTGGGAAAGCAGTATACATGGGTCTGCAGGCAAAAATGTTCATTTTGTTTTGGCCGTTTGGTTGAGGAAGGGCTGGGGAGGGCTTCGACAGCTGCAATGGTTTAGATGGGCTGGAGTGAGCTTTGACGGAGACTTCAGTAGATGGAACTTAAGCATGGTACCGGGCAGAGCTTTGGATTCTGGCCCAGAAAGAGCTAAGAAGAAGGAAAATTTAAATAAAATCAGTAATTTAAAGAGAGGGTAAGGTTGGGCAGACTGATGGACTATTCGGGTCTTTATCTGCCATCATCTACTATGTTACTATGTTTTTTAAGTTTTGGGGGTGATGTTGTCAATAGTGCCTCTTTGGTATGCAAATCTATCTCATGCACATTCATTGTGGATATCCTGAAAACCTGACTAGATGGGTGCACTGAGGACTGGATTGAGAAGCAGTGCATTCATTATCTTACAGCAAAAGTGATTATGGGGCTCATTTTCAAAATAGAAAGAGATCCAAAAAAAATGGTATAAGGTGGCTCTTGGGTGTTTTTCTCACCAAAATGTCCAAGTCACCATTTTCAAAACAGACTTTCTAGACATTCTGCTAAGCTTTTTGTCTATAGTGTGTCTAAATCTCTAGGAGGTGTGTTTGAGGCATGTTATGGGTGGGATTTGGGCAGGCTTAGCACTTGGACATTTTGCAGCAATAATTGAAGTTTTTACAAAATGTCCCAGGCACAATTTGGACGTTTGGGGCTAGACCAGTTTTAAAAATGAATAAGGGCCAAAAAGGTGCCCAAACTGACCAGACAATCACTGGAAGGATGAAAGCATGGTTCCCCCCACTCCCCCAGTGGTCACTCCTCCCACCGCCGAAAGATATGCATGAAACATATTTGTCTCTATGACAGCTGCAGATACAATAGTCAGTCCTACCATGTTTCCCCGAAAATAAGCCCTAGCAGGATTTTCGGGGTAGATCTTAATATAAGCCCTACCCCCAAAATAAGCCCTAGTCCTAGGATTTGCCAGCAGTTTCCCTTCCCTCCCTCCCATCCCTTGTGCAGCAGAACCCTTGAGAGAGCACCTCCCTCCCCGAGCACCTGCACCCGCCATGCAGCTGAAACCCCATCCTTCCCTCCCTCCCATTGGAACCCAGCCGCGAGCCCTACTTAGCTTCCTAAGCAATGTCGGGCCGGCAGCACTCTAACAGGTTGCTTTGGCCTTGTCCGCCCGTGAACTCTGCCATGATGATGTCATCAGTAACATGGCAGAGTTCACGAGTGGACAAGGCCAAAGCAGCCTGTTAGAGTGCTGATGGCCCGACACTGCTTAGGAGCTAAGTAGGGCTCGCGGCTGGGTTCCGATGGGAGGGAGGGAGGGAAGGATGGAGATTCGAGCGGGTGCGGGTGCTCAGGGGGGAAGGGGTGCTCACTCAAGGATCCTGCTGTACAAGGGATGGGAGGGAGGGAAGGGAAGCTGGGCAAGGGTCCTGCTGCACGAGAGATAGGAGGGAGGGGAGAATAGAAGCTGGACAAGGGTCCTGCTGCACAAGGGATGAAAGGAAAGGGAGGAAAGATGCTACACATGTGGGGGAGAGAAAGGAAAGAGGAAGAATTGGGGTGAAGGAGAAGAAGGGAGAGATGATCATGTACATACCCCGAAAATAAGACCTAGTGTCTTTTTTGGGCCTAAAATTAATATGACACTGTCTTATTTTGGGGGAAACACAGTAGTAGAGCTGCAAGCAGGTTCCTGGTGGTCAGTGCAGTGGACTCTAGAGAAGGATGACCCAGACCCATATGCCACTCTAGTCCTGTTTTTCTTCAGAGATACCTTAAGATAACTTAGAACATCTCAAAGACCTCGGCGGTGTTGCTGCGTGAAAATCAAGTTTTAACACACGCAGTCTTTACACACCAGACTCGTCATCGGTCTAAAAATCTTGAAAGTACTTTATAGTGTAATCTTTATATATATAAATATATCTTATAAGTATAAATACTCATCTTAATTTGCAAAAACGCAGCTTGGGGGTGCATATTCCAACATAGGACTATGTTTCGCCACCAGGCTGTATCAAGGAATCCCCCTACAAGCAAACAAGTGTCATTAGAAAAGTAGGCTAAATATATAAAAGTTAATTTCTTCAAAAAGTTTTGAACTAAATTCAGTGTTAAATATCCCTTCATTCTAAAAGTTATAGAAAAAAAACTGTAGAAAAATAGCTAACCTTTCAGTCGACCGGAGCAATGTCTCCCACGTTTCAAAGTTCATGCAGGAAACATAGCCGCAGCTTTTTTCTATTTAAACATATTCAAACTAACGTGATGAGGTAAAAGTTTTTACGTGTCCAATCAGCAGGGAAAACCCCCTTAATGACGTGAAAAGACTACGATACTCATTCAGACAAGCGTCATCCATTCTATTTCAGCGTTCAGGCCCCTTGGTTTCACCGAATCTAATGTGAAAATCCATTTCTGTTCTTTAAAGTTAAGTTTCTCTTCACGTCATTAAGGGGGTTTTCCCTGCTGATTGGACACGTAAAAACTTTTACCTCATCACGTTAGTTTGAATACGTTTAAATAAAAAAAAGCTGCGGCCATGTTTCCTGCATGAACTTTGAATCGCGGAAGACATTGCTCCGACCGACTGAAAGGTTAGCTATTTTTCTACAGTTTTTTTCTATAACTTTTAGAAAGAAAGGATATTTAACATTGACTTTAGATCAAAACTTTTTGAAGAAATCAACTTTTATATATTTAGCCTACTTTTCTAATGACACTTGTTTGCTTGTAGGGGGATTCCTTGATACAGCCCGGTGGCGAAACATAGTCCTATGTTGGAATATGCACCCCCAAGCTGCGTTTTTGCAAATTAAGATGAGTATTTATACTTATAAGATATATTTATATATATAAAGATTACACTATAAAGCACTTTCAAGATTTTTAGACCGATGACGAGTCTGGTGTGTTAAAACTTGATTTTCATGCAGCAACACCGCCGAGGTCTTTGAGATGTTCTAAGTTATCTTAAGGTATTTTTATTTACAGTTGTGTATATGTCTACCTTAGAAAATCTTTTTTGAAGCCTATTTATTATGTACTCTAGTCCTGTAGCATTCTCCTATTACAGGAGTCGCCACACCAGCAACAGCTAGTTTTCCACCTCAAGAACATAAGTCCTCCAATTTTCTGACCTTGGCTAAGCCCTATCCATCACCCCAATCTCTGGACCCGGACTTGCATCTTTTATTTATTTATTTATTTTTTGTTTCATTTTAAATCCAGTCAGTTGTTCCACAGACTGAGGAAATATATTTTATTTATCTAACCTCACACCATTTCCCTCCTTCTACCCAAATGCCTGTTTTTAACCCAGCTAAAAATAGCTTGGCACTTCGTCATAAATCCTGCATTATTGGAGAGGCGAAGCCAGTCAACATGATAAATATTCATGTTTTTGGATGTAGTCCATGAAAATTGGCATCACTGAATTGCCTATGAATGCACTTGTATAATACCACAGCAAAGCGAATTGCACAGATCCTAGACCCTTTAAAGTGCTCTGACCCACTGATACATCCAGCCCTATACTTCACAAAAGAGGAGCTGGGGGATAGCTTTAGTCTGCTTTCACTCTTCTTAAAGCCCAAGGACAACTTTTTCTCACAGAGCCCTGGAACTCAGTGTGACTACACATTTCTTTTTAAAAACGAATACTGTTCTCCCTTCTTTAATGATGTGCTCTTGACTGGACTTGACAACCGAACACCACAGGGACATCTGAGAAGTGGAAAAGAACAGGGGACTCATTATGTGAAGTCAGCTCAGCACAGCCAGTGGGGGAGGGACAGCTCTATTGCTTCTTCAATGTGTCGAGGGTGGAGAGGTTGGACTAGTGCAGAAAAGCTGATAGAAAAGCCAGGAATCTGCTGTGGAGGGATTACAGCCCTGCATGGATCTTGTAGCAAGAGGAATAGGCAGCCAAGTACATAGGCCACTGTAAACTGTGATTTGGCTATTATATAGGTGGGGCAGTCATTGCTACTCCTAGCGGAGTTCTGCACAAAAAAATTATGCGCACAATATTTTAAAAATTCTGCAAAGTTTATTTGTAGTGCTTTTGTAGAATTTATCCATGATAAGGCCTCTTCTTGCCTTTTCTTTTCTCAGGCTCCACCTTCCTCTGTTCCCTCTCTCACTCCTACTGCAGTTCTGTCTCCCTCTAAATCCCAAGACCTATAATACTGTCTGCCCCTAAAGTCTCTCATACTTTCATCTCACCTTCCCAGCTGTCACTGTATCTTTACTCCCCTCAGCAAGCCTTCAGCTTGCTGCTCCCATTCCTATGGCATATTCATCCCTTTACTCTGCTCCCAACACCTCCTATGACCATGGCACATTCACCCCTCTTGTCTTCCCCCAGTTCTCCTACCCTGCACACGAATCACCCCTTGTGTCTGCCCCAAACCCAAATAGCACACTAACCTCATTATTCTGCCCCCAACCCTTCCATGGCACATTTACCTCTTTATTCTGCCCCCAATTCTTCCCCTGCATATGATTCACCTCTTTTCTATGCCCCCCCCCCCTCAATCCCCCATTGCACACTCACTTTTTTTCTCTTCAGACCAGCAGCAGCAGCGACTGCTCCTTTCTCTTCCCTCCAGGGCTAAACTCATGTGGCAAGAAGAGGAAAAAGCAAACCTCTGCAGAGCAGATCACTTTCTCCTCCTGTGCCAACTTAGACCTGACAGTTTATGCGAACCACTGGATCACAGTTCACATAAACAGTCGGGTCTAAGTTGGCACAGGAGGAGGAAGTGACCCGCTGTGCAGCAGTTCACTTCCTCCTCTTTTTCCCATGTGAGTTTAGCCCTGGAGGAGACGAGAGAGGAGCAGAGCCGCTGGTGCCTGTGTTTGCCCTGAATTCTGCATGGATGGGGAATTCTGCACAGTGCAGTTGTGCAAAATTCCACCAGGCGTAAATCAAACTCCTCAGTCTCAGCTTGGGCCTCTCAGTGCAGATAACCATGTTTGCCCCTATTCCCCAAGTGCATATTCTCAGCAGAGAAGAGACAGGGATGTTCTGAAACTGTGAAGGATTTGTAGTGCCACACAGACTGGGTGGGTATGGACCAAGAGGTCCCCAGCTTCCGACAGTTACGCCGTTTTTTATGTCATTCTCTTTAGATTTAACCCCTGGGGCAGGGCTTTTGATGTGAAGCATTATTTTGCTGGTCTATAGTATATTTGGCTGGTGGCAATGAGTGTTGTTTTAAGTTGAACCCGAACATTTGGTACCAAGTTATGTTCAGGCACTGGCAATGGATAGCCAGGTCAGTGGCAATACCTCTAAATTTTGTTGGTACAGCCAGTACTCAGTGATGGCTATTTATGCGGTCTTTCATACTTGGTTAGCTATGCGGCCCTGGTGCTGAATCCTGCCAGTGCTCGCATAACTTGTGGGAATGCTCTGCGCCTGCTCCCAGAACACCCCAGTTGTGCCTGGACAGTGCCACGGTGGTCAGAGGGGATTACCAACACCTAAATTAATTGAAAAATGACATTTGAAACAGTATCCCCCTCCCCCCCTCGAGTTAAAGTGCCTACCCATGCCTAAATAAAAGGCGACAGAATCGCACTTTACGGCGCCTAATTCCACTATGGATGTGGCTTAGAGAATGATATGGGGACAAATTTGTCTCCGTCCCCACAGGAACTCTATTTCCCTGTCCCGTCCCTGTGAGTTTTGTCATTGTCGCTGTCCCTGTCCCATTCCTGTAAGCTCTGCCTTAACCATCCAAGTCTCGAACACTTATGATTTTAAAGTTTTCGAGGCTTCTGCAAATGAGGACAGAGCTTGAATGAATGGGGCAGGGACAGGAAAAGAACTCGCCGGGACGGGAAAATGAATTCCTGCGGGGCGGGGAAAATTTTGTCCCTGTGTCATTCTCTAATGTGGCTAACGCAGGAAGTGGCATTAGGCACCATAAAGCGCTAACATAGGCGCAATTCAAAGCATTGATAGGCCCCGGAAATGTAGGCCCAGAAAACTCTGGCCAACATTTCCAGTGCCTATCTTTCCCGTAGGCATGATTCTGTAACCGGCGCCTATGTGTTATTGCCACACGATCGGCGGCCACTTTTAAGGCCATTGATATCGGCACCGGTTGCAGAATCTGGCCCATGCTTAATATCCTTCCAGACCATCTCAGCATCAGACAGTGTTGGGGAAATGCATAGATGGAGGAAGATGTTATTCTGGGAGTAGCAATACTCAACCCATTATCTCAGTGTGTTGCAAACTGTATGCCATGGCGAGATTCTGAGTGTGCCGCAAGACGCCAGCAAGGAGTAGAGGTGCCGGCGCCGGCTGACTGCTTACAGGACTTGCCTCTCACAGTGAGAGAAATGTCCTGTAGTCAATCAGCCAGCGTCTACGCCTCTCCGCATCATCAGCGCCTCTGCTCCTTCTCCTCATCTCTCCTTCTGCAGCACACACACCCCTCCACACCCCCACCGGCGGTAATAGGAGGCTCAGGGCCACAGCTGGAGGATATCTGTGCATGTGTGGACATTGACGTGGTGACATTATGCATGCACGTGAAATCGCATCGATGTCCGCGCATTTCCGGATGCCCTCCAGCCATAGCCACGAGTTTACTTTGCTGCACCTTAAAAAGTTTGGGACACACTGTTGTAAAGTGATGTTAAAGGTAGTTCTCTGTTTGCAAGTGCCAAGTCATGGACAACTTACAGGAGTTTCCGCTTGCATAACATTTTCTTGGCAGACTATTAGCAGGGCAGTTTGCCATTGCCTTCCCCAAAGTGATGGTATGTGTTTAATAACTATAAAGACTTTCATTCAAAGAAGATTTCAATATTCAAATAAGCATATGGCTCAACTTCTGAAGCATGCTGCTTTGCCAAGAGGATGATTTCTGGTTTGGTTCAAATCCAGTCAGACACAAGTTCTTTCTAGAAATGCATGCTCCAGTCTTCATTTGTGTCTCTTACTTCCTTTAAGAGCTACGATAATGGAGATTCTCGCCTGGACTCTGGTGAATTCCTGAAATTTGTGGAACAGAATGAAACAGCCATTAACATCACCACTTACGTGGATGTGGAGATCAACAAACTAATCAGGTATAGCAGAGGCTTAGAAGCCACAGGGAGGAGTTCCTCCATTCTTTTCATGTGTCTTAAAGAGAGTCTCCCATTTTTCACATGCAAAAGGAGACATTCCTCATTTCTCCTACAGATGTCCACTCCGGATTGCCCCGGACATGTCCTCCTTTTGAACACATGTCCAGGGGTCCGGAAGGCTTTTCAAAACCTGGCACTTTGTCTGCAGGCAGCGGGGTGCGGGGCTAGGGCAGGCTTGGGGCGGGATTAGGGTGGGGAGGGGCGTAACTAGGCTGGGCCTGGGGGCGGGGCTAGGGGGGTCCAGATTTTCTGAAAGGCAAATCTAGCAACCCTAGTCATGAGTCATGAAAGGCATGTTCCTCCCATGTGCAAAAATTGTAACTATTCCTCCATAGCTGAATTCTGGAGCACAGAGACTTTTAAAGAGTTGGGGAGTAGACAAGGGCTGGGCCTCAAGATAGTGGAATGAATTAGAAACTGGTTGAGAGAGACAACAGAGAGCAGAGAAAAATTGAGTTCATTTAGAGGACAGAGGAGTTCAGTGAGAGATCTGTCCTAAGACTGGTCCCATTCAGTATGTTTGTCAATGATATTGCAAAAGGGTTAGGTGGCAATTCTGCAAGTGGGTGCCTCCTTATATGCCACTCAGAAAGCACCTATTCTATAACAGCATCTAGATGCCCAGACTCCATTATAGAATTCTAATTACATTACATTAGTGATTTCTATTCCGCCATTACCTTGCGGTTCAAGGCGGATTACATCCAAACTAAAACAAAATTACATTCAAAATTTGAAGGAATAGAATAAGCGATGACATAGAATTTTTAAGGTAATATATAGTGGGTAAAGAGTTACAAAAGGGAAGTGGAGGTCTTTAGGAGATAAGAATAAGGTGAAATTATGGGTTTTAGATAACATTTGGTAGATAAAAGAGTATTAGTATTAAAACTTAACCCTGACAAAACAAATTTCATCCTACTAGAAAACAACAAAACTCCAACATTAACTAATCTTGTAATAAACATGATCTTGTAATAAACATGATCGAAACATTTAAGTACCTCACGGGACGTGTCAAAGTGGAAGATGATATTTTCTTTCTCAAGGGACCCTTGGCCACAAGAGGGCACCCACTCAAACTCAGGGGCGGAAAATTTCATGGCGACACCAGAAAGTATTTCTTCACAGAGAGAGTGGTTGATCATTGGAACAAGCTTCCAGTGCAGGTGATCGAGGCAGACAGCGTGCCAGACTTTAAGAATAAATGGGATACCCATGTGGGATCCCTACGAGGGTCAAGATAAGGAAATTGGGTCATTAGGGCATAGACAGGGGGTGGGTAAGCAGAGTGGGCAGACTTGATGGGCTGTAGCCCTTTTCTGCCGTCATCTTCTATGTTTCTATGTTTCATACCCAATAGAACCTACACTAAAATTGCTAGGAGTCACAATTGACAGAGGCTGCACCATGCAACCCCAAATTAACAAAATAATAAAGGCATCGTTCATGACTTATTAATCGCACTGTACCAAAAAGGTTCAAGACGATTTCCATCCAAAGAAGCCGTACAATTTATTTATTTATTAAGTTAATTCGATTTATATCCCGTCCTCCTAGGAGAGCCCAGAACGGGTTACATGGTAACATACATAACAGTTATCAACATGGAACAGAAGACTATGGCGATAGGGTATAGTGAGATGAGTCTGGTTCAGTTGTTCCAGATTAGCAGACACTTGGAGCCTGAAGCATGCAAAGGGAGAGTCAGTTGAATATCTATTAAGAATACTGTGGTTTGAGAGTAACCGTCTGAATGCTTGCTTGTTCTGAGGAGTCAGGTAAAGAGGTAGGTTTTTATTGCTTTCCTATGGGAGAATACAAAAGCAATCAATAATTAAAATATCATCATACCATGAATATTATAAGTCATATAAAATTTTTTTTAATGAAACCTTAAGTGATTGATATCAGTCCTAATGTGAACAGGTAGATTATTCCAAATTGAAGGAGTAATACTAAGGCCTCCTTTTATTAAACTGCGTTAGCAGTCTTTTAGCGCAGGGAGCCGCGCTGCTCCCAATGCTCATAGGAACTCTGTGAGTGTCGGAAGCAGCGCGAAGCATTCATCGTGTGTCCCCGTGCTAAAAACTGCTAGCGCAGTTCAATAAAAGGGGGTATAAATAATAAAATAAAATAGCATAACCTAGTCTTGGCGCACTTTACATATACATGCCCAAAGTTATGCCAACCATAGATCTGGCATAATTGTATGCACCTAAGTGTAATAAGATTCATATATATTTAGCTCATGCATTATAACACCTTTACTGAAGCTCATATACTGTAACACCATTACTGAAACTCAGGCATTGTAACACCTTTACTGGTATAGCTGAGTAGTAGGCCTAAAGAGAGTTCCAGGAATAGGAAGAAAAGTGCGTGATGTCAGGTTTCACCAAGAGCTATTTTGGTTTCAACTAAAGCAGCCAAGGCTGTTGTTGTCAGCTATCTCTGTCCCTGAATTGGACACTGCTCTACCCTGTGGATTCTGGCCTTCTGACTAGCCCATAGAATATGACAGCAAAATGATACAAAGGCCTATCTAGTTTGACCTTCATATGATGATAGCATAAACCAGCTTTATTCTTACTTCTCCACACTATGGATCTTGGTGTCTTTCACCTACCTTCTGGTTTTGTTATTTGAATTTTTTTTTTCCTTCAGCACATCTATTGTTTTGTGTGTTTGTCCTGAGTCCTACCCATTTTTTACCTCACAAAGAATTTCCCTTTTCTCTAAAAAGTACTTTGCTGTTGTGAATAATTTATATCTAGTGTTTTTTGGGTTTGTTTGTGGGGGGGTTTTAATATGAATTTGTTTGGGTGATCTTTGGAACCTGAAGATACAGTACAGTATTTTATTTTTTCATTCAGTGAATTGTCAAGCTGTGGCATTTGTTGCCAGAAGATGTGGTTAAGGCATATAACATGGCTGAGTTTAAAAGGGGTTTGGACAGATTCCTACCACACTGTATCAGACCAAAGGTCCACGAGGGTCATGTATTTGAACCTTGTCCACCAGTGTGTCCTGACCAGGGTTGGCTCCACCTATAGACTAAGTGAGGCCCTGGTTCAGGGCCCCAAAATCTCATTCCAGCATCTCTCTCCTCCCACCTCTGTTTGGGTGGAGAAGGAGAGATGATGGGATTGGGATTCCTGATTTTTGCACTCTTTATCACCAGCATTAGGGAAGGAAACTTGATATAGAGGGGGAGCTACTACATCATGGGGGGGGGGGCTCCAATGCAAAAGTTGGCTCAGGGTGCCACAGTTCTTGAGCTAGCCCTGGTCCTGACTGAAAAAAGTTGGAAACCCACTGTGTTAGATGACATCAAGGACTACTTTATGGAGCAGCTGATTCAGAAACGAAGAAGTGGAGCAGTTCTAGACAGAAAGGGAATGGTAAAGGAGGAAAAAGAGGTAGCTGACAGGTTAAACAAGTTCTTCTTGTCGGTCTTCACAAACGAGGACACATCCAATGTACCTGAACCCGAAGAGATCATAAGTGGAGATCAAGAAGAAAAGCTGTCGCACATAGAGGTAAGCCACGAGGATGTCCTCAAACAGATAGATAGGTTGAAAAGCGACAAATCACCAGGCCCGGACGGAATCCACCCAAGAGTACTAAAAGAACTAAGAAACGAGATAGCAGAAACACTCCGACAAATTTGTAATCTATCCTTGAAAACTGGGGAGATCCCGGAGGACTGGAAAATTGCAAACATCACACCTATCTTCAAAAAGGGATCGAGGGGGGACCCGGGGAACTACAGGCCGGTAAGCTTGACTTCAGTTCCAGGCAAGATCGTAGAAGCACTGATAAAAGACGACATCAGTGAGCACACAGAAAAAAAAATGGACAACTGAAAGCGAGCCAGCATGGCTTCTGCAAAGGAAGATCATGCCAAACAAACGTACTACACTTCTTTGAAGGGATAAACAGCCAGATGGACAAAGGGGAACCCATAGACATCATATATCTCGACTTCCAAAAAGCCTTTGACAAGGTACCTCATGAGCGGCTACTTAGGAAGCTGTGGAACCACGGGGTGGAAGGGGACGTATACAGATGGATTAAGCACTGGTTGGCAGGCAGGAAGCAAAAGGTTGGTGTGAGGGGCCACTACTCGGACTGGAGGAGGGTCACGAGTGGTGTCCCGCAAGGATCGGTGCTTGAACCGCTGCTGTTCAATGTATTTATAAATGACCTAGAAATGGGGACAAAGTGTGAAGTCATAAAATTTGCTGATGACACGAAACTATGTAGCAGGGTTAGAACCGAGGAAGATTGTGAAGACCTATAAAGGGACCTAAATAAACTAGAAGAGTGGACAAAAAAATGGCAAATGAACTTCAATATAGAGAAATGCAAGGTCATGCATATAGGGAAAAAGAACCCGATGTTCAGCTACAAAATGGGGGGATCAGTGCTAGGGGAAAGTACCCTTGAAAAAGACCTGGGTGTGCTGGTGGACACAATGATGAAATCAACAGCACAATGTGTGGCAGCCTCAAAGAAAGCAAACCGAATGTTGGGTATTATTAAAAAGGGTATTACAAGGACGAAGGAAGTCATCCTGCCACTGTATCGCGCGATGGTGCGCCCACATCTAGAATACTGTGTCCAGTATTGGTCACCGCACCTCAAGAAAGACATGGCGATACTTGTGAGGGTTCAGAGAAGAGCGACGAAGATGATTAAAGGTATGGAAAACCTTTCATACACAGACAGGTTAGAAAGGCTGGGGCTCTTCTCCCTGGAAAAACGGCGACTCAGAGGAGACATGATAGAGACCTTCAAGATCATGAAGGGCATAGAGAAGGTAGAAAGGGACAGATTCTTTAGCCTACTTAGAACCACTAGAACAGGGGTCTGCAACCTTTAAGACATAAAGAGCCACTTGGACCCGTTTTCGAAAAGAAAAAAAAACTTGGAGCCGCAAAACCATTATAAAACAAATCTAACACTGCATATATTGTTTCTTATCTTAATGCTATATACAGGATCACTAAATTGAAAATAAAAACATTTTTCCTACCTTTGCTATTTGGTGATTTCATGAGTCTCTGGTTGCACTTTCTTCTTCTGACTGTGCATCCAATCTTTCTTCCTTTCTTTCAGCCTCCTGTATGTTTCCTCTCCTCCAGACCTCATTCTCTCCCCCAACTTTTTCTTTCTGTCTCCCTGTTCCCCCTTCTTTCTGTCTCCGTGCCATCCCCCAAGCCACTCGGTTTGCTGCCACCGCAATCGGGGAACAGCCCCCAAGCCACCGCCGTCCCAAGCTTTCCCTGCAGAAGTGTTGCGCTGACCAGCATTCCGCTCCCTGACGTCAATTCTGACGTAGGAGAGGAAGTTCCGGGCCAACAAGGCATTTCTCCTCATTCCATCCAGCCTGAGCCCCATCTCTCCTTGATCCAGCATTTCCCTTCTGTGTCTGTCAGAATTACCATTCCACCTATTTTCCAGCATCACCCTTCTTTGTGTCCATCTCACCTATATCCCTATCTCACCACTTTTTCAGAATCTTCATTTGTCTCTGTCCTTATCTTTACGCCATGTTCACCATTTGCCCTTTCAATGTCTTTATCTCCCCCCACACACTTTTTCAGCATTACTTCTATGTCTCTATTTCACCTCCTCTTCATGTCCCCTCTGTATCTCTATCCTTATTCAGTAGGTCCTGCTTACCCTTTCTCTTCTTTGTGTCACTATCTCCATTTTCAGCTTTCCCCCCTTTTCCTTTGTTACTGCACCCTGTAGCCAGAATCTTTCCACCCTCCCTCCACTCCGGCCCAGCCCAGTATGAAATATTTCCTTTTGTTTCCCTCCCCTCTCTCTTTCTCTCTCTCTTCTCCTCCCTCACCCACGAGTCCTGCATCTGGCCCTCTCCCTTCTACCTGCACCTGGCAACACCCCCCTGCTCCGCGGCTCTCTTCAGCAACTCGTCAGCAGCAGTGATCAAGACAAGCTGCCAACATCGAGGCCTTCCCTCTACGAGTCCCGCCTTTGTGGAAAAAGGAAGTTGAAACAAGCGGGACTCGCGGAGGGTAGGCCCCGACGTCAGAAGCTGCTGCTGAGTTGCCGAAGAGAGCCGCGGAGCAGGGGATGTGGCCGGAAGCAGGTAGAAGGGAGAGGGAGATAGGAAGGCTGTAGATCTCCGGAGCATGACACCGACCCCGGCCAGGATGATTTCTTTTTCAGGCGTGCACCTTACAAGTCCAGCGTCGCGGGGGAAATAGCCATGCTGAGCAGTGAGCTCAGCACTACACAGATGAAAGCCTTGCTTGCTGATTGGTCCGGCGGGGCGGGGCCGCCGGACCAATCAGCAAGCAAGGCTTTCATCTGTGTATGTGCTGAGCTCACTGCTCAGCATGGCTATTTCCCGCTGCGACGCCGGACTTAAGCTGCATGCCTGCGTGACACACTACCGGAGCCGCAGCAAAGGTGGAAAAGAGCCGCATGCGGCTCTGGAGCCGCAGGTTGCCGACCCCCGCACTAGAACAAGGGGGCACTCAGAAAAATTGAAAGGGGACAGGTTTAGAACCAATGCTAGGAAATTCTTTTTCACTCCTGGAATGCGCTTCCGGAGGTTGTGATAGGACAGAGTACACTACTGGGTTTCAAGGAAGGATTGGATAAGTTCCTGAAAGATAAGGGGATTGAGGAATACAGATAGAGGTAGAGATAGACTCTGATAGGGCATAGACAGGAGGGCTTAAATGATTTAAACAAGGATCACCTTACAGGTCATGGACCTGATGGGCCGCCGCGGGAGCGGACTGCTGGGCGTGATGGATCTCTGGTCTGACCCAGCGGAGGCAACTTCTTATGTTCTTAAGCTCAGGCAAACTGCTCAGAATTGACTTCCCAGTCATTAGTAGCAGTATAGAAGCTTCCAATAAACAATAATAATGTGTGCAGTGGCATTGAGAGGGTGAGTGATGCCCAGGGAGGTGGCGCCCTGACCCGCCCTCTTCTCTGCCCTCCCGCTCCTTCCTGACCTACCCTGCTGCTCATGTTTCCCCCTCCCCCTCTTTTAATTTTCCAGGTGCGAGCAACCTCATGAACTTGCTGTCCATGACATGTCATCTATCCCTCTGACATCACTTCCTAGGCCCAGGGCCCAGAAGTGATGTCAGAGAGAGGCGACACCAACACGGGCAGCAAGTTTGTAATGCTGCTCACGCAGGAAAAATTAAAGAGGTATGAGGGAAGGGGCACACGCATGTGGCAGGGGGGGAAGGAGGATAGGTGCCAGTGCCCCTGCCAAGACTGCGCCCAGGTCAGACTGTCGTCCCCCCCACTTACTATGCCACTGGATATATGTAACTTATGCTATTCTGTAAGCTACTTGGCTCCTCATCAATGGCTTTCCCATTTTTGGCATCTGGTATGCCCCCTTGCATTTCTACATGAAGCACGTATGTGAACCTTATAGAATAGCACTTAGGGCACTAACTTGCATAAATGCTATGTTTTTGTCACACATACGCACACTCAGTTATAAAATTGCCCCTTCACCCCCCTATTCTATAAACTTGGTCGCACAATTTTGTGACTAACAAGCAAAATTGCCTAACTTAATTGTTTTAAGTGGCTTTAACTACCAATTAAGTGGGACTCATTTGTAGTTATGTGCGTAACTGTACTTATGAGCTATTCTAAGAGATTAGTGTTTAAGCGCATTACATTAATGGGTGCTAGAACAGATGTCTGTCTGTCTTTCTTTCTTTCTGTCTCTCTCCCTCTGTCCCTCCCGCTGTCTATCTTTCTTTCTATCTTTCTTTCTGTCTCTTTCCCTGCCCCTAACCCCGGACACCCCCCTTGGTTACCTTAACGTTGGCTGGCCAAATAGGTCCTTAGTCTGGCTGGCCGGCAGGTCCGCCGTCCTCGGAATGACAGGCCTAGGGCCTGATTGGCCCAGGCACCTAAAGCCCCGCCTATAGGTGGGGCTTTAGGCACCTGGGCCAACCGGAATTGGGCCAGTTGCCTAATGCCTCTCCTAGGGGCATGGCTTTAGGCACATGGGACCAGGGGGTGCACCTCGGCAGGAGGGCTTGGGATCCCTCTTGCTGGTATTAGAGGGGGGTGGAGTGTCGGAGTACACCTCAGAAGGAGGGCCTGGGCTCCCTCCTGCCGGTGTTCGCGGGCGGGGGAGCAGTTCGGGGGTGCTGTCTTCGGCAGGAGGGCTTGGGATCCCTCCTGTCAGTTCGGGGTTTTGTCGGGGGAAGGGGTCGCGATTGAAGCCGCGATCATTGCGGTAGGTGATGGGCCAGTTATAGGATTCTGTAATCAGCGTTGTTTTTTGACAAACACCAGGTACAGAATCCTGCTTTTAGGTGAAGGACTGGTCCCTCCTTCACCTAAAAGGTCTGGGTTTGGGCGTTTTTGACTTGGGCAATTTTTGGGTCGGGAATGTGGTGTAGAGATAGACAAAGTGGCAGTCTGGGCCAGTAGATTGCTGAACATGCAGGTAAGCCATTCTCAAAAAAGAAACCCTCAATTTGGATATTTTTTTTGAGAATGGACATTTCCCTGCTGCCAACTTCAGCGTCTACTGACTTAGGCCAAAAGGGGACTTAGACCTTTTTTTAAATTATGCCCCTCTATGCCTCCAAATAATAAAGACAGGGTCTTCACCTAAAGTGTCATGATATAAAACTTAAGGACCTAATATATGCATCTTAGAGCTGAAGAGGGACATTCAAACATCTAAGAAAGAAGATCTTTAAGCCAGAGATCACAGTTGAGATTCTAATATAAATGCAAAGTAACATACAAAAATATTTCTTTATAGAAAGATGGGTAGTAGATCCATGGAAAATGCTTCCTGGAAAAGATCTATGGCATTGCACAGCACCAGAGAAATTGGGCTTATTAAATGGGCCTTATGGTCCTGATCTGGCCTTGAATTCTCTGTTTCTGTGTTTCCATGTTCAGGTCTCACCACTTCTTAACATAGAGCTGTTGTCTCCTTTCTAACATCTTCAGTCTTGATTATGGCCTGATGATGTTGTGAGTTACCCAAATAAAACTCAGGCATACTATACCAACTTGTGGTGCTGGGAGAACAGACATTGTTGCTGCCCAAATACAGCATACCAAGTCAGTCACAGAGCAGGCTCACGTCCAACTCATTGGTTTGTTTTAGAACATATTTTTTTTAACTAGTTTTATTTAATAGCTTTTGCTACATCTGTCAACAAAAGTGAATGTGGGGGTGTGACAGTGATGTTTTTGTTTCAGGGGACTCTGTGTTGATGCTCTCATTGAGCTCTCCGATGAGAATGCTGACTGGAAGCTGAACTTCAATGAGTTTCTGAAGTGCTTAAGCCCTTCATTCAATCCTCCTGAGAAAAGTATGTGCTATGGGACATCTAATAAATCCTTCTGCATAGTAGCATTCACGCTTCTTGCCAATAGTTTGTCTGAGCTGTTCTAGTGTGATAATAACCCTTAGAAAGCAGTGGCAAGAATTCCATCCAGGCAGCCCCAGCGACGCAGGAAGGGTCAGGGAAAAGGAGGCTCACATATAGCTACTCCCATAACGTGATATTTTAGTTAGAGGCTCTGCATTTGTAAGGATATATTTCCTCTGTCATAGACAGCAGTAATTTCCTGTGAGTTGCTTCCTCGTACATGAATGATCACTCTGCTCTGTGATTTGTTTTCTCAGTCATTTATCACTGATAGCCCACTTGCTTGAACACATTGATTGCTCGATGATGATCTGGGTTGTTGTGGGGTGGTTTTTTTTTTTTCAAATACAGGTAATCACTTTGTGTTCTGTTTCTTCAGACGCGCAATTGATCATTCATTTAGGAATGCTTCCTCAGACAAACTGATCATTCTTCAGTGATTGTTTCCCTAGGCCCATGAGTGCTCTCTGATAATCTCTTCCCTGAATAATATGATTGATCAGTCTGACAATCAGGACTGGATGTAAGCATGGGCAACTGCCTCTGGTGCAAAATCAGAACATCTCTAACACTGCCAAGTCTTGACGGGGCCTGCTGCTACCACATCGCGGTTCTGGAAAGTGACAGGTCACAGCAGCTCCTCTCTAGGAATAACATCAGTGTGGGCTTAAGTGCTCTCGCCTTCTGACAGTCACTGTGGGATCAGTTCTGTCCCATTTTGCCTATGGAGATTCCAAGTAAAGGGGAAAGTGTAAGGTTCAGAACAGAGATGTTTCAGTTATTAATGTGGGCAGCACTGGGTATTTTTTCATTTCAGTTTCAAAATATAAGGAAGCAGATCAGAAGGGAAACATTTTTGGAAGCATTTTCATGTTTAGTAAAACAAGGCTTTTTGTGTGTTTTATTTTGTTAGGAAACAAATGCTTATCTCTATGATTTATTTTCTCTGCCAATTGCTTGTTTGTTCGATGATCTGTTCCCTCAGAGACATGATTGATCATTTACCAGTGTGCTCCTTTCATTGGCATGCTTTTCTCTTTTCATTTCCCAGAATGTGCCCTAGAGGATGAAAGCTATGAGGATAGAGCAGAGACCCAGGTGGAATGCAATCGCTGTGTCTGTGCTTGTGGAAACTGGGTCTGCACCGCCATGACATGTGATGGTAGGTGCCCCCTCCCCCGACCTCACCATACTGCGCACTCCCATCTCCCCAAATTGACTTTGCTACCTAGGACTTTGTGATTATGCAGCTGTGTGTGCTGTTTTCTGTTTGCATTTTCTCTGTGTACTTTTTAGTCATTTCCGTTTATCAAATAATTGCCCCGCAGACTGGCCTCTGGAGCAGTGGCTGATGAAATTATTATGCATACAAAGATCTCAACATGCACTTAATAACTCGTTTTCACTGTGCAGAAGTTCAAAACAAAGAATAAAGGGAGAACTGTGCATGAAAACAGAGCAAACTGGACTTTGGAACTGGCACACAGGCACACATGCGAGCTGCAATCCTGACATCTCATTATAATCATGGAATTTTCTGAACATTTTATCTCTAATTCATTGTTCCACTGATCCTTGCAAATGAGTCCATAATAAAGACATCAAAATCAAAATTTGCTGAAATCCCCTTTAATTCCCTCCCCTTAATTAATTTACATTCAGATAGCTGAAGGAGATATCTGTTTCTTATCCACTAAACTACATCAGAAATCCCAGAATAACATGTCTGTCATCTTACTGTTATATCCATTATAAAAGCAAGTCTATAAAAGTGTGCCCGTAATTAGGCACCTAGAGAGCATCTGTGTAGCATCTATCTTATAAAGGAAAATAGGCACGCACTTATTTCCTTTATAGAATAGAAATGTAACACCTTAGATATGTGCATAAAAGACACAAGCACTTATACCAGCCATAAAGCTGGCATAAGTGCCTGTGCCTAAGCGCAAGACATATATGTATAACTTATAGTATTCTATGTTATGCATATAAGTGTGAGTCCTGCCCATGCTCTACCCAGACTGACCCATGTGTACACCTTCACCAAACCAAAAAAAAATCCAATAGCGCGCTGTTCTTCAAGGACACACAAACATATAATCGTCCAGAACACAATTTCAAATTATAGGCACATAAACATGGAGAAAAAACAGACCTCATACACAGACCTCTGGGACTGTACTGTACCCTAAGCAGCCTGTATCATCACTGGTCTGATGTGTGCACCTACCTGTTAAAATGCAACGGGGGGATGATAAAAATGTGTTTGTCCAGTTATGTTTGTGCTACATTTTGTGGTGATCCTAGGGAGAGCAGGATAATATGTATGTAATATGTAAACCTGTATATAAATTTTTCAATTAAATAAATAAGTGCATATATACAAAATATAAGGGAAAGCCAAAGAAAATCGCACAAGTCAGGAAATAAACACAATGGGAATTACAAAATGGATGAACCGGGTGATCCAATACAAGAACTTTATTGTACAACAGTATACAGATCTCAGATGGTTGATGATATACAAATCTCACTCAGTGTTCTTTTTTTTTTTTTTTTGAATTGGTAATTTTTATTAGAAAAAAAAAGTGGCAAGTACAAGCATGGGTGGCACACGCCTAATCTATACAACGATCATACAGCAAAGAATAACAGCAGGTACCACAGAATACCGCAACGTCTCATACTACCACAATACCTACCCTCCCCCAACAGCCAGGATCAAACAAACAATAATCATAGAAAAAGTATTTTGCCCATACCAAAAATGATAACAAAATAAATGCAAAGTCCGCAGTAAAAATAGCAATCACCCCAAACTCCCCCCCCCCATAGGGTCATTGTTGCTTCTACGAACAGATAAGTACTCCATATGTCAAGAAAGTGCTGCCACGTGCGGCTCAAGAGCGCTGAAAGTCTATACTTGTGACAAACCCCACTCAACTTAATCCCGCATCTGCTGCATCGTCAGCGCCACAGACTGTTTCCAATACTGGGCTACCACCAGACGGGCCGCTACAAAAGCAAGGGTGAGCAACTTATCCTGAACATCATTTAATCCCTCAACTTGAACCCCCAACAAGGCTATCATGGCATTTCTGCCCACCTTAGCATGTACCAGTTTACCTATATACATAAACACCTGTGCCCAATAGTCGTCTAACATTCCCACCACATATGAAAAAAGATACCCTGCTCCCCACAACCCCTCCAGCAGAGAACAGACTCAGAACGAGTAATTTTCTGAAACAGCACTGGATAGAGATGCCAATGAACCAACAGCTTAACAGCATTCTCCACCAACATTGGAGTCAGTACAACATGCTGCAAACGATAAGAAATATCAGCCCACTCCTGTGCTGTAAAAGAATGATGCAAATCCTCCTTCCAGGCCAGCAAGTAGGATACTTTTGGTCTACAAGCCTGATTAATCAACTGATAAAGAGTAGAATTGCAGCCCCATCTGACCGGCTCACTCAGTGTTCTTATTATGTAAACTAGACTACATGGATTAAACCAAAGATTCAGAGGCTAGATGAAAACTCCTGTGGGCTCCAGAGAAGGAGTTTCCATTGAGCCTCTGAAACTTTAGTTTAGTTCCTGTATTCTATTTTACAAATGCAAGCAGTGTCTCACTTCCAGCTCACCACATAATTGTTTCCCACGTATTCACCTTTATAGGACCCCCAGGGACCCCTGAAGAAGACTTTTTGTCGAAATGCGGACCATGTTGGGTCCTGTATCCCTAGCGGACTAGGTCCTTTAAGGCTTTTATGTGGATGAAATTATTTTATGTGGATGATTTCAGTGTACCTTTGGAACGTTGACACTTTCAAATAAAGTCCATTGAGGAACATCGTCACTCCACAGAGTTTTTTTGGTTTTCACATAAAAAGAACACTACATCTGATTTATAGTACAGGAAGATGTCAGTAGCCTGTATGGACTCCTGAAGAAGGCTACATTGCCGAAACACATCCCGTCTCGAGTCTGGTTACTGTTTGCCATCTGAAACTGGTGTATTATCAGCCATCTGAGATTTGTGTGTCATTGTATAATAAAGTACATCTTGTACTGAAGTCATCTGTTTTGTCATTCTCACTGTGTTTGTTTCCTCCCATATTTACAGATTAGCACTTACTATAGGTGGATTTTTGGCATTTATATGCAGGTGCACATATATATGCATGTACAGTAAAACCTTGGTTTGCGAGCATAATTAATTCCGAAAACATGCTTGTAATCCAAAACACTCGTATATCAAATTTCCCCATAAGAAATAATGGAAACTCCACAACCCCAAAACTTTAATAGAAAATACTGTATGTACTTGTATTGCAAGACCTTGCTTGTATATCAAGTTAAAATGTAATAAAATGTTTTGCTTGTCTTGCAAAACACTTGCATACAAAGTTACTTGCGATCCAATCATTAATATGCTGTGTTTCATCACATACGCATGCCTTACCAATTTTGCCAAGTCCTGTCTTTCTATGTTTCTCATGCTTTGTAAATGTTTTGCCATCCCTGTCTGACAATGTTTGCCATGCTATCTCCTACCATACTATGTCTGAGAGTGTGGCGAAGGGGTTGGAACTGCAGCCTTGGCACCCTGAGGTTGTGGATTCTGACACACGCTGCTTCTTGTGACCTTGGACAAGTCACTTGGTCCCCCAATACCCCAAGTATATGAGATAGATTGTGAGTCCACTGGGACAGACAGGAAAAAATGCTTGAATACCTGAATTAATTAATGTAAAGCATTCTGAGCTTCACTGGGAGAATAGTATAGAAAACTGAATGAATAAATAAATAATATGCGTAATTGCTACATAAATGTTAGCGCTCAGTTTATAGAATTGTCCCATCTCCCAAATTCTAAAAAAAAAAAAAGCACTAAAAATTGCAGGTATAATTATGGTCATCTATCCAAATTGTATGCACAATTTAATTTAATAAGCCAATTAGCAGCAATAATTAAAATCAATTACATAAATTTAAGCAAAGGATCTGCGCCTAAATTATACATACAAGTCAAAAAAGGAGGCATGGAAATGGGTGAGTCATGTGCGGATTGGGAGCATTACTTTAAGTTACACGCGTAATTATAGAACAAGGACATCCATGCCTAAATTTAGGCCCAGGCATTTGCACCATGTTTTCATTGGCCATAAGTGCTATTCTGTCAATTACACATAACTTTAAGCATGGCTTATTGAATAGCATTTTTATCAGCACCTATTTTTGGGTGCCATATATAAAATTTAGCCCTATGGGGCTCATAATCAAAACTTAAACATGTCTATAAACCTGCCTAAGTTGGCACTTGGACGACCTAAAAGACAGCTCGTCCAAGTGCCGATAATCAAACTGACCTTCTGGACGTGTTGCGGGACTTTTTATGCCTCTGAATGCCACTGTGCTCCCAGAGCTGAAAGGGGCGAATCTGGAGGAGTGGTTGGAGCAGTATGTGGGTGGGATGGGGGCCGAGAGAGACTTAGTTGTCCTGTAGCGATAATCAAATGGTTTACTAGACATCCTGGATGAAACTTAAATGTTGTGAGTTAGACAATGTAAAAACAGATATAAATGCCAAAAAGGTATCCAAGTGACCAGATAATTACTACAGAGACAAAGTAAAGACCCCCACACACTCCCCCACTGTCCCACTCATACCCCCACAAAGATCAGAATAAAGAAGTACATACCTGTCTCTAGAACATCACCTGGTATAGGAAAGCCTAGTAGAGTTGTACACAGGTGTCTTAAATAGCCTGGGGGTGGGCTAGTAAACCATAGAGAGGAGGACTCAGGCCCATAAGCCATGTTTTCATTGGCCATAAGTGCTATTCTGTCAATTGCACATAACTTTAAGCATGGCTTATTGAATAGCATTTTTATCAGCACTACATTTATGGTGGAACATGTTCGCCCACCAAAACCTACTCTACTGCCATATAGGTGCCACTTGCAGCCATAAGGGCCATTGGGGTTGTAGACAGGTGGGTATAGTGGGTTTTGGGGGGCTCATCATAACCTATAAGGGAGTTCTGGTGAGATGTTTATCTGGTATCATTTTTGTGAAGTTCACAGCAGTACCCTCTAAGGTGCCCCATTGCTCTGTTGCCATGTCTGAGTGGCCAGTCCATTACAAGATTGACCCCTCCCATGTCTACATGAGCTTGTTCTAGGCGTTTGGGACTTGGACAAAATTTTGGTCAAAAATGAGGTATAAACATAGACTTCCTGGCAGTCTGGCCGAATAATAGCCTGGACGTCCAGATAGACGATTTTTGAAAAGAAAAAAAAAATTGTAGATGTATTTTTCGAAAATGGACATTTTCCCACTGCCGACTGTGGGTGTCTAGCGCCATACGCTCAAATCGGACTTAGATGTGTGTTTTGATTATGCCCCTCCACCTGTTTAAAGTTATATACAAGGGCTGATTGAAAAGTAATGAGACTATTTTTTTTATTCAGAATCAGATGATTCCACAGGATCTGAATATTTTTCTTTTTTCAAAGTAGCATGCTTCACATTCAATACATTTTTTTGCAGCATTTCAAAAATAATTCAAAGACGTGCAGTAGACTTTTATTGCAACATTACTTTTAGCGCTGCGGCTGTGGCGTTTTTCACTTCATCATCTGAAGAGAACTGTTTTTTTTCAGGGTTGGGAATGCCCAGAAATCGCATTTCAAGAGTTTCGTTACCGCTCTTTCCAAGTTTAACAAAAAATTAAATCACACACCTCTGGCATACTCTCACAGACTTGTCTTCCTCTCGCCGTGACCCAACAATGAAGACTAAGGCAGCCCAACTGCAGGTTCAGAAAAATCGATGTATGAGCTTCACAAGAACCAGCGCAGCGTTGCCACTTCTACTTCTTGGAAAGAAAAACAGAGGCAGTTTCATTACTTTTCAATCAGCCCTTGTATATTTACTTTATTTTGATATCTAAATTACAGGGTAAATATTCAGCTGGAGGTAGTAAGTGGGTTGTTGTTTTTTTAGCTGCCATCAGCTGTATGTCCTGATATTCAATGCTGGACGATGTCTGGACACTGATATTGAATATTTGGGTCTATGCAGCCAGCTAGCACTTATCTAGTTAAGGCCAATATTTAACCTTAACCAAACAAGTGACTGTATTTTATGTGTTCCAGTTTGTCTGGTTACCTTATGCGGTTAAATGCTGAATAAGTGCCGATTCTGTCTCAACACTGCTCACAACTTACTCAGGTTTAGCTTAGTGCCACTGAATATCCCCTCTAACCACCTATCTGGTTAATTACTATGAATATCAATGCCCCGCATAGGCTAAATCACTTTGAATATCAACTCCTATATGCTCAGTGGCTTAATATAAAACTTTTTCATGCTGTTATTTTTATTTTTAGTTGATAATACCACCTTTCCTCCATAGATATCAGAGTGGTTTACAATATATTGACTAGTAATCCGGTATTCTAAGCATTTTCCCTATCTGTTCCAGCAACTCACAATTTAACTATGGTACCTGGGGCAATGGAGGGTTAAGTAATTTGCCCAGGGTCACAATGAGTGGTGCTAAGATCAAATCCATGACCTTAGGGTGCAGCAGCAGCAGCTCTAACCACTAGGACATCCCTCCACTGAATGGATGAATTTGGCCGTTCTTTGACTCAAACAGTCATAGAAGAGCTACAATTACTGGTTCTGGTTTTTTTTTTTTTTTTACAAAAAGCATTTATGCTGCCAGTGGTGCCACCTAGTGCATAAATGCTGTTGAACTTTGGCATCATGATGTACAGCAGGGCTGCCCACACTTTTTTTGGCTTGCGGGCTACTTTTAAAATGACCAAGTCAAAATGATCTACCAGCAATAAAATTTTTAAAAACACAAAGCACACTGTGCACAGAGAAAATGTTAATTATCATTTGTATTCGGGAGGTTTTTTTTTTTTCAGAACTCAAGGCAGATAACACTAAAATATGCAGTGTCACCTCAGTAACAACTATACAAAACTAGACAAATATACCCCCCTTTTACTAAACCGCAATAGCGGTTTTTAGCCCAGGGAGCTGCGCTGAATGCCCCTCACAGCTCCCAATGCTAAAAACCACTATCATGGTTTAGTAAAAGGGGGCCATAGTGCAAAATATAGACAGCAGATATAAATTCTCAAAACGGACACATTTTGATCACTAAATTGAAAAGAAAATCATTTTTCCTACCTTTTTGTCTGGTGATTTCATGAGTCTCTGGTTGCACTTCCTTCTTCTGTAAATCCAATATTTCTTTATTTCTGCCTTTCTTTCTTTCTGCCCCCTCCCCTTTTCATTCTGTTTCTCTTTCTTTCTCTCTCCTCCCTGCCCCCCTCTTTATTTCTGTCTTTCTCTCTCCCCCTGCCTGCCTGTCTTTCTTTCTCTCTCCCTCTGCCTGCCTGTTTTTCTTTCTCTCTCTCCCTGCCTGCCTGTCTTTCTTTCTCTCTCCCTCTGCTTGCCTTTCTTTCTCTCTCCCTCTGCCTGTCTGTTTTTATTTCTCTCTCCCCCTGCCTGCCTGTCTTTCTTTCTCCCTCTGCCTGCCTGTTTTTCTTTCTCTCTCCCGCTGCCTGCCTTTCTTTCTTTCTCACTCCCCCTGCACCCAATGTCTCCAATGTCCAATGTCTCCAATGTCTGAATTGACGTCTGAGGTGAAGTCTTGTTGGTCCGGTTCTTGTACGCACCTGGCCTGGCTCGGGGAGGCAGGAAGAACAAGATTGCAAAGGCAACACGAGTGACTCGCATTGCCTGTGCGATCTACTGGTCGATCACGAGTGACCATTTGGGCACCCCTGATGTAAAGGTTCTACTCTATGCTCAGGCCAAAGAGATGTCAATGTGCTCTGTAGCTATACACTCTAATCCTGTGTTCTGAATGGAAAACACATTCAATTAATGAAACTCGTAGTCCTAAGCAGTGATATAAAATTCCACCCAAGTAGTATTTGTGGTACAGAAGAGTTCAGATACAACAATGGTGTCGTCAGGATAAGATGTCAAGTAATCAGCCACGGGTATACTGCTCTGAAGTCACTTTATTGATAAACATGCTACAAAAGCTCATAGACTCGACACTGGCAGTGTTTTGGCATCTGTGCCTTTATCAAGAGTCTTGAAGGGTTGACACAGTACACACAGACACTATGGGTGAAATGTCTGGAGGAGCAGCAAATGAACAAGTGTCCAAAGCGAAACTAAGGGTCATGAGAGTTTAGAGCACTGTACCCTCTAAGCTGAACAGGAGACCCCCCCCACACACACACACATACATTCCTGCCAGCATGGAGTGCTTTTTCAATAGTGAGCAGAACAGGCAACTTCTGTAGGACTTCAGAGAACCTGCATGCCCCTAGTGATTGAAAACCACAATATTGAAGCACTGCCCCCATCCAGTGGCGTAGTAAGGGGGGGACGGGTGGGGCAGACCGCCCCGGGCGCTATCTTGGCGGGGGCACCAGTACCCGTCCTCTTCTGCATCCCCCTGCTCCTTCCCAACCCCCTGCCGCACGTGTGCACCCCTTCTCTTCCCTTATACCTCTTTAATTTTCCTGACACAAGAAGTATCACCAACGTGCTGCCCGCATCAGCCCTCTGATGTCACTTTCAGGTCCCGTGCCTAGGAAGTGATGTCAGAGGGAGAGCTAACACGGCACGGGCAGCAGGTCTGTGATGCTGCTCGCACTGGGAAAATTAAGGAGGTGCGGGGGAAGGGAATGAGCAGGGGAATGGAGAAGAGAGCGGGGAAGGGGCACTACCACCCCCCACTCCCCATGCAGTTGGAGGACACATGCTCAGCTTAGAGCAAAGGGCAATTCCAGTCCTCGAGGGCCGGAATCCAATTGGGTTTTCAGGATTTCCCCAATGAATATGCATGAGATCTATTTGCATGCACTGCTTTCAAAGCATATTCATTGGGGAAATCCTGAAAACCCGATTGGAACAGTGGTTCAGAGAAGGAGGGAATTCATGATTAGCTGCTCCTGTATTTTCAGAGGTGGATCCCTCCTGCCCTGGGACCCTTTCTACCACTTCTACTCTTTCTATAGCACTGTACAGGACTGGTGCAAGCAAAGCACAGAGAGGCTCTTCCGATCTGCAGAAACAGTGATGGAAAAGATACAAATCCCAGATGGACTGCTCTCCTCTCCTCCGCTCTCCTCTCCTCCCTCCTCCTCCTCTGACCCTGACTCTCCCCAGACTCTTTACCGCCGTATGTAACACTTCTATTTGTAACTCTGCTGTATGTAACTCATAGCAAACATAACCCTGCTGTATGTAACTCATAGCAAACATAACTACTCCGAATATATACCTACCTGCAAAAATTAACTTCTCCGTAAATGTATCGGCTAAAATGTAAATTTAACTTGATTGAAAAATGCATAGTCTAAAATGTTAATGTAACATTAACGAAATTGTATCTTCGCTGTAATTGTACAGTCTCTTCTCCTGTTAACCACATAGAACTTCCATGGTAATGTGGTATACAAGAATAAAGTTATTATTATTATTAAACCAGTGGTTCCCAACCCTGTCCTGGAGGACCTGCAGGCCAATCGGGTTTTTAGGCTAGCCCTAATGAATATGCATGGAGCAGATTTGCATGCCTGTCACTTTTATTATATGCAAATCTCTCTCATGCATATTCATTAGGGCTAGCCTGAAAACCCGATTGGCCTGGTGGTCCTCCAGAACAGGGTTGGGAACCACTTCTCTAAACCAAAATATTAAAACAACCACCTGATGTGGTCCATGTTTTGCCCACTCTTGGGCTGCTTCAGAAGTATAGTACTAAAAGTGGGAAGGCTAAAGGATGTTTTTCAAGTGGGTTTCTATAATGTTGAAATAAGGGAACTTTCTTATAAATAAGGGTTGTATTATAGTAACCCCAATTATTACAAACTATAAAGAACCTATTACTCAGGTATCCAGCTATAGGCCTATAGCTTTAATTCTGTTTCTTTGTAAAGCTGTTAGAAGGATAGGTACTTTCCCAGCTGTTAGATTATCTAGAGCAATATGCCTTTTACATGATGGCCAATCAGGTTTTAGACCTTTATACAGCACAGAGATGGTATTGGCATCTCTCTTGGATTGCATACATGGTTCATTTAGCAGAGGACTAGGTGCTTTGGTCTTGTAATTAGACTTAAGTAATACATTTGATCTTGTTGATCATGAAATACTCCTTTTTTTTTTTTTTAGACTCCTTTGAACTTTCTGAAAATGTTTTTCACTGGTTCAGAGGTTTTCTGCATTCACAAAGTTACCAGGTGAAATCTGGAGAGGTATTGTCCTGTATGTGGAGTAATCCCTGTGGAGTTTCCCAGGGTTTTCCTCTCCACTGCTTTTTAACATCTACCTGTCCTCTTTAGGTATAAGATTGACTGAACAGGGTTGTCACTGTTCACCCGCTTAGTGGAGTCTCAGAACTTTATTATATTCTTCGGGATCTTCACAACCGCTACCAGTCACAGGAGTCCTTCAAGTTCACCGGTTCTTCCAGCCACTTCCGGTCTTTGGGTTCTTTCGGTCCCTTCCAGTCACTTGGCTCCTCTGATCACTTCTGGTCACTTTCAGTCACTTGGCTTCTTTTGTCACTTCTGTTCATTTGGCTCCTCCAGTCACTTCTGATCACTTGGTCACTACTGGTAGGTTAGGCCCTTGGCCATGCTCTAGCCACACAAGGTAGGTTAGGACCTGGGGGTTAGGCAGTAGCCAGCATGCATATCCCCAAGGGTCACCTAGAGAGTTGCCAAGAGTTCTGGGTTCTTTCAGTCTGTAGGTCATGAGAAGAGGGTCCTCTTAATATCAGGGTAAAGCTGTAAGTCTTTCTCTGCAGGCAATTTCCCAGTATGCAAATGAGTTGTGCTCTATTTCCTTCTTCCTTAGACCCATGCCATCTTCTGGTAGTGTTCTCTCAGTGAGGCATTCCTCTTCAAGTTCCTGGTCTCTGGTGACGGGACATATACCCCATCATATTAAAATTATAGCTATGCCAATGATATAACTATCGTGCTTCCAGTTTCCTCTCTGTCTTCTTGTGAATTTGAACAGGTGTCAAGTGTTGAAAAATGGATGACTGATTTTAGGTTAAAGTTGAATAAATAAAAGACAAAGTTCTTTCTAGCTTCACTGACCAACCTAGGAGAAGTCAGTCTGGGTGTGCAGCTTGATAGGAACCTGTCTATGGCAATCCATGTGGATGTAGTTGTTTGAAAGGGTTTTTCCTTAACCTTAGATCCATAAGATCATATTTTGACAGTCTTCCTTTTCAACTATAGGTACAATCTTTAGTACTTAGTATATTGGTTTACTGCAATATTGTACATCTGGCGGGTCAGCAGAAACATTTTCATAAATTGCGCATAATTCAAAATAGAGCAATGCGCTTAATTTTTAATTAGCAAAAAAAATCAGATTATATGGCGCCATATTACCAAACATTGCACTGGCTCCCTGTAGAGGCCAGGGTGCTATTTAAGTTTGGTTGTATTTTTTAAATAAAGTTTTTAAAATAAAGTTTAGTACCAGTTTATTTGATTGACCAATTTGTATTCACTACATTAAGACATTCTTTGTGCAACCAAATATCCTAAAGTAATGGACACTTTCAAATCAAAGAATCATTTAAATATAATTTAATACCTTTCTACCGATTAAGGTTGGTGCAATGATAGACTTTTGAAAACACTTATAGGGGTTTGTCCCCGGTTAGGTGATTTTCTTACCATCTTTTGGTTCTGAGCACCTTCTCGGTTGAAAAGGCTTTCACTGTTTATAGCCCCCTTTTTTGGTTTGGTTTTCAAAAATGCACAGTGACATTCAATGCCGTTGGCAATGCGAACAGTCTGTGTCCATGCTGCCGTGAGCATTTTTGTAAATATCAGTTGGGATTGCATATCCTTTAGCCTTCTCGCTTTTAGTACTATACCCCTGAAGCAGTCCAAGGATGGATGAAACGTGGACCATGCTGGGTGATTATTTTAATAACGAGATTTTGGTTTAGAGAAGTCCGTCTGGGATCTGTTTCTTTTGCATCACAGCTGTTGCAGGACTGGGGCAAGGACAGTGTATAATAAGGTAAGGTAACACTGCGAGAAAGCAGCAGGCACAAAAGAAATGTAAATTGGGATGATCTTGGATGAACCCCTGCCATTGCTGCAGCTGTCTAGAAATGCTTTATCTAAATGTTGGCTCTTCTTTTCAGGGAAGAAGAGAGAGTCTGCGGATGATATGACTGAGGAGGAGCTTAGCAGATACGTACAGGAACTGCAGAAACATCAGGTTTTAAATGGGTTTCATTAACTCTTTTTTTTCTCTGCTTTTTCCCAACACCCCACATTAGCCCTCATTCTTATGACAGTCAAGGAGAAGTCATCTCCAAAAACATCAGAAACTGATTATCTCTGTTAGAGTAGCTAGCTACTTGCCCTCATCCCCACCAGTTGCCATTCTCTTTTTTGTTGTTCAAAATATTGCCACTGGAATAAAAAGTCATAGGGTACTAATTTAAAGGCGTGCATCCCATTTGAGAACTGCCACAGGTAAAAGGCACCAAGGATTCTTTTGAGCAGGAAATTCCACTGGAAAATAATTCATGTAGGGCTCTGTTTACTAAAGTGTGCTAAACAGTTAACAGGAGAAATAGTACAGTCTTATATAGCACAGTAGCTGCCAGATGCAGAATGGAAGGAGGAATGGGCAGGCATTGCACCTTACAGTAACTTGGTGATTATCACCTCTCGATAACTGTTAAGCTGGCAGATAATCTGAAGCAATTAACTTTACCTCAAGAGATGCCATGAACTAATGTGCAAAAAGGGGCAAATTCTATAAATGGCATCCTGATTGTAGGCAGTTGTAGGCGTCCTACCTCTGTTTAACCAGCCAATCGGGACGCATGTTAAAAAAAAATCCCAAGGCAGGCTGCCTACATGGTAGGTATCTTCACGAGCCTAGGGAGACGTGTAGGGCTGTCTAAGCTCGCCCAAGGCTAGGCATAGGCGTGGTTTCACCCGGAAGTAGTCTTAGGCGAGCTTAAGCAGCCCTAGGTGTCTCCCTAAGGCTGTGATAGGTACCTGAAATGTAGACCAGCAAAATACTGGCCTACATTTCAAATAGACTCAGCCGTTAAACTGATTACAGCAACGAAATCTCCCTGCCGTGATCAGCTAAGCGGCTGTGGCAGGGAACCCCCGAACCTCACCGCAAGTCAGCTGGCAGAAGGGATGCCCACTCTCTCCCCCCACACTGGCTGCGGCAAGAGGAATGCCCACTCCCCCCTGCCGGAACTCCCGAAATAACCCCTTGACAGGAGGGATGCCCAATCCCTCCTGCTGCCACCACCGAAACAATCCCCGGCAGGAGGGATGCCCACTCCCTCCTGCCGGCACCCCTCCCCAACATCTCTAGCAGGAGGGATGCCCACTCCCTCTGCTGGCACAACCCCTGAACACATGACCCCTCGAGTCGGAGGGGCGATGCTTTGGGGGGAGGGGTGGCAGCAGGAGGAATTTTGCACTCCTCCTGCCGAGGGATGCTTCAGGGGGGTTGATGCTTTGGGGAGGTAGTAGCAGGAGAAATTGGGCACTATTCCTGCCGCAGACATTCGGGAGGGAGGGGGTTCCGACAAGAGGGTGTGTGGAGGACAACTTGTGGAGTTGGGGGTTCCCTGCTGCTGCTGCTCAGCTGAGGGCGGCAGGGAGATTCCCTGGCCGTGATCAGTTCAGCGGCAACGCGATTCTCTATTCAGCGCCTGTGACATGGATGCTGGTTAGAGAATCAGGGTGGTTAGGCGGAGTTAGGTGTCTGTCCATTAGGACAGATGTGATTCTGTATAGGATGCTGTGTGTGATTCTCAAAAGCCGCTTAAGCGGCTGCTGAGACTGGGCATCCTATTCAGAATAAGACCCAAAGTTTACTGTCTCTGAGTTAAATGGAGGGGAATATGCTGGGCATAACCCCAAAAGTTAACATGGAAGCTTTGCTGTTACTATGTGTTTTCTGGTGATTAGCATGTGGTGACTGCAAAATCATATTGCACATTAGTAAATAGCTCCACTAATTCTGAAAATATAACCTATGCATTGTTATCTGATCATGTCCAAGCTAAGCCCAGGAAGCACATGCCCTAAATGTTTCTGAAAGTACAGTATACCTCAGTGTCTCGCAAACTATCCTTCCAGTGGCACACTAAATCCAGTGCCCCAGCTGGAAGTCACCCAGAAGTGCACGGATGTCGACGCGATGATGTCACGCGCCTGCGCGGAAGCCCATCTGGCCGTGACCTGCCAGTGAAGGGATCTGGGAGATGCGGGGAGAGGAGGAGAGACGCTGGCCAGAAGAAGAGTCTTCTACGCCAGCTACTTCCTACAGGATGTGCCTCTCGCCACAAGAGGTACCTCCTGTAGGCAGTCAGCCGGCGTGGATGACTCTCCTCATCGCAAGTGTGTCGTGACACACCAGAAATCTCAGGAGGCACATTGGTGTGCCATGGCACACAGTTTGCGATACACTGGCAGAGCAAGTATAGCTGCATTTAGTGAGGAGAGAAATTTTCATGAAACCAGTTTACCTGGATAAATATCTTTTGAGAATTACTATTCTCTTAAAAGGTAGGTAACAGGATTGGTGTAACTGGTATGCGCATTAGTTACACAAACAAAACCAGAAGAACCAAAACTCCACAGGACCACGCTAGGGAAAACAAAAGAACTTGGATAGCCAAATGGTGGCGAAATTACCATAGGAGCCATGCATGGTAGAAAATCTTCATTAAAAATGACCAAACAGCCATGTTTCAGTTATTTTAGCATAGGGTCTTATTTTTATGCAACTCGGTGTTAAAATAGCATGACCTGTAGTAAAATAATACAGCAAATAAAGCACAAAGGACATCGATGAACAGGGACTTGTTAAATAACCCATCTTAATGGTAGCCCTTATAGATAACCTTCCCCTAAAATGGGACCCTGAGCTAAAATAGCACAAGTTGTGGTAAAGTAACCCATCTTAATGGTAGCCTATATTGATAACTTCCCCCCAAGACATATTATTTTACTGTTAACCCAGTTATTGGTAACTAGGTCTCATTGCATAAAATTAGTCCTGAGTTAAAAAGAGAATGGGTTAGAGGGGAAATAAGTTTCCACGTTTTATTTAAAATTTGATAAAACACATTTATAATAAATTCATATATGAAAAAGGATCTGCAAAAGTTAGAGGAATGGTCTATTGTCTGGCAACTAAAATTCAATGCAAAGAAATGCAGAGTAATGCATTTGGGGATTAATAATCGGAAGGAACCGTATATGCTGGGAGGTGAGAAGCTGATATGCACAGACGGGGAGAGGGACTTTGGGGTGATAGTGTCCGAAGATCTAAAGGCGAAAAAACAGTGTGACAAGGCGGTGGCTGCTGCCGAAGGATGCTGGGCTGTATAAAGAGAGGCGTAGCCAGTAGAAGGAAGAAGGTGTTGATGCCCCTGTACAGGTGTTGGAGTATTGTGTTCAGTTTTGGAGACCGTATCTGGCGAAGGACATAAGAAGACTTGAAGCGGTCCAGAGAAGGGTGACGGAAATGATAGCAGGCTTGCACCAGAAGACGTATGAGGAGAGACTGGAAGCCCTGAATATGTATACCCTAGAGGAAAGGAGGGACAGCGGAGATATGATTCAGACATTCAAATACTTGAAGGGTATTAACGTAGAACAAAATATTTTCCAGAGAAAGGAAAATGGTAAAACCAGAGGACATAATTTGAGGTTGAGGGGTAGTAGAGTCAAGAGCAATATTAGGAAATTCTACTTTACAGAGAGGGTGGTGGATGCCTGGAATGCGCTCCCGAGAGAGGTGGTGGAGAGGAAAATGGTGACGGAGTTCAAAGAAGTGTGGAATGAACACTGAGGATCTAGAATCAGAAAATAATAGTAAATATTGAACTAAGAGCAGTACCGGGCAGACTTGCATGGTCTGTGTCTGTATATGGCCGTTTGGGAGAGGATGGACTGGGGAGGGCTTCAATGGCTGGGAGGGTGTAGATGGGCTGGAGTGAATTTTGACAGAGATTTCAGCAGTTGGAATCCAAGCACAGTACCAGGTAGAGGTTTGGATTCTTGCCCAGAAATAGCTAAGAAGAAAAAATTTAGAAAATTTAAATTGAATCAGGAAGGGCATACTGGATGGACCATTCGGGTCTTTTTCTGCCGTCATCTACTATGTTACATTAATAAAATAATCAGATAGAGACGTACAATAGATGAACAATGGACATCATAAACTAGAAGGAGGGGCTAAAGGGTGGAACTACAATTTCATAAGAAAAAGGACAAGGGAAAAACATTAAGGGACGGGGTTGCTAGAAATGCTTATTCTCGAGGGTCACAGCATTGTAATTATAAAGGAGCAGAATATATCTGTTGATTTGGGCTAAACTAATTCCCGAAAGCATCAGCAAAAAGGAAACCTTTTAGTGAACTTTTGAATCTTTCTAATACTGTTTCTTCTCAAAGATGAATAGGTAAATAATTCCATTGCTGAGGGGCTGTAACTGAAAATATTTCATTTCACCTTGTATTAATTAGCTTCAAAGAGGGAATTGTAAAAAGGTGTTGGTTTATAGATCTAAGTGTTCTAGATGTAGTGTGAGGAATAAAGAGCCTGTCCAAAAAAGCCAGTAATTTTGACTATCTAATTTTGAATGTTAGGAGAGCTAGTTTATAGGAAATTCTATGTTGGATTGGTAGTCAGTGTGATTTTATTAGTAGAGGTGTAATGTGGTTGTACTTTTTTGAATTAGTAATGATTTTTATTGCAGTGTTTTGAACTATTTGTAGCTTCCTTATTTCTTTTTGGGATGTGCCTTTATAAAGGGAATTGCAGTAGTCTAATTTGGATATCTTGAGGGAAAGTTATCAACGTGGGCTACCGTTAAGACAGATTAAGGTGGCCAGACTGGTAGAAAGGGCAATGGCTTGGGTGCATAAAGAGAGGAATGGCCAACAGGAAAAAGGAGGTGATAATGCCTCTGTATAAATCTCTGGTGAGACTACATTTAAGTCTTCCTTTATAAAGCTGCCCTAGGGTTTTTAGCTCTGGCTGCGGTGGTAAGACCTGACGCTCATAGAAATTCTATGAGCGTCAGAATTCTTACCACCACGTCCAGCGCTAAAAACGCTAGCGCAGTTTTGTAAAGGAGGGGGTTAGAGTACTGTGTGCAGTTCTGGAGACTGCACCTTCAAAAAGATATAACCAGGATAGAGTCAGTCCAGAAGGCGGCTTCTAAAATGGTCAGTGGTCTATATCATAAAGTATATAGAGACAGACTTATAGACCTCAATATGCATACCCTAAAGAAATCTTCATTCTTCTCATCTAAAACCTGTTGACTGTGCCATTTTTAGGCAGTTGTTCTTGGACATTCATAGGGACTCCTGTTTCTTGTTAATGGCGTCTACTCTGGAATTCTCTTCCAATATACTTAAGGGCTGAAAAATCTTTAAAAAATTTTAAGTTTCAATTAAAGGTTTATTATTTTAAAAAGGCATTTGACACAACTCTTTTATAATCTTTCTTTCTTTTATAATCTTTCTTTCTTTTTTTTTTTCTTTAGTTAATTATGGTTTTATCTCTTCTTCCCCTTTACCTTTTATTGTTTTCCTTATTGTTTTTCCCTAAATATATTGTAAATGTTTTCTTCCCCTCCTTTTAGCTTATTTGTGTCTGTTTTTATCATGGTTGATTTACCCTGCTTGTCTTTATTGATTTTTCCTTTAGTAAGTTTTTAACCTTTTTTTATTGTAAGCCGCTTTGGTTTAACATTTCTGTTAATAATTGTGGTATATCAAGTAAAGTATCTGTATCTACCCGAGACATTTAAATATGTCTGTGGCATAAATGCACAGGAGTCTCTTGCAACTGAAAGGAAGCTCTGGAATGAGAGGGCATAAGATGACGTTGAAGGGGGATAGGCTCTGAAGTAATCTAAGGAAATACTTCTTTACAGAAAGGGTGGTGGATGGTTAGAACAAATTCCCGGAGAAGGTGGTAGAGGCGAGGACTGTATCCAAATTCAAGAAAGCATGGGACATAGTAACACAGTAACATAGTAGATGACGGCAGATAAAGACCCGAATGGTCCATCTAGTCTGCCATATGGGATCTCTTAGGGGGAAAAGGAAATAGCAGATGATATGGATGGGCAGGCTGGAGGGCCATTTGGCCTTTATCTGTCATCACTTTTTGAATTTCTATTATTTTACTAGAACATATTCTACTTTAGCACAGGTCCCATTTTATGCAACGAGCCCTGGCTACTAATTACCCAGGATAATAGTAAAATAACGCATCTTAACAGCAGCCCTTATTTATAACTCCGACTGCTGTATTTTTTATGTGTAGTCTTATACCCTGAACAGGTTAGGATTAAGCAAAAGTCACAATAGGGCAATATCAAGACACTCTTCAATTCATCCTTATAAAATAGAAATATAGGGAAGAATCAGAAATAGCATTTAGAGGGAGAAGAGAACCATGGGTTTAGCTTCTTTCTGCAAATCAGCACAAAGGGTAGAAGATCGAGCTGGATCCAAGATGGCTGCGATTGTCTGACTGGGGGCGAATAGTTAAGAATAGTTGCCTCTGTTATTCCTGATTTCCTACTGAGAATGCCGAAGCGCAGGGGGAAGAGTGCTGCTTCAGCCTCACGGCGCCCGGGGACCCCCCCTCTTTCAGTGACAGTTGAAGATCTCTTGAGGCACTGGCAGCAGGAGTCGATAATATCGGGGAATTGCCCATAGGAGATGTCGGCACTGAGTGAAGCCGCGGCGAATCTCCTTGGGATGGAATCGACACTGAGCCCTGAATGCTAGGGCCCACCTCCACAGCCGCAGGGAGCCAGCTTACCGAGGAAAGACACTCTGTCCGAAGAGGCAGACTCTATCCCCCGGGAGGCTGCACTGAGCCAGATTCCTGAAGAGATCGATTCTGAAGCTGAAACATCATTGGAGCAAGAAGAGAAACAAGATAGAATGGAGAGAAGCCCAGGGACATTGGATTTCGACTCAATGCCTACAGGTACTTTTGCTATTAACAAAACCCACCAATGTAACCCTTGAATCCCTTTGGTGGCTAGTCTGAGACAAACATTGTCCCCACAAATTATGAACTTGGAAAACAAATTTTCTGAACATAATGAAGAATTTAAAAAATTCAAGCGAGAAACCTTGGTTACAAAAACAAAAGGTAGAAAATATAGAAAAAGAGCTCTTAGATGCAAAACAGCTGCAGGGGGTTTTGATTAAAGACAATACCAATTTAAGAAGGAAAATGGAAAATCTAGAAAACAATTCTTGTTCTAATAATCTTAGGATATTAAATTTCCCCAAAGCTCCATCGATGTCTGCTAAAGAGATGTTAAAAAATATTTTGTTGAAATTTTGAATGTCTCAGAGGATATATTTTCCCCTTTGCTTTCCAACAAAATAAAAAAAAAAAAAGCAACATTCCTTAGCACAAGATCTGGATCCACAGATGGATATAACAACAATTTTGGAAACATCTCTTAAAGATTTAGTTAAACCAACTACTTTATTAGTCACAATGGCATTGTCACCTGACGAGAATTGAATTCTAAAATTGTACTTTAAAAATTGGCATAAGGAATTCCTAGGACAAAAAGTTCAGATGTTCCCAGATGAGACAAAGGAAACCCAGAAATGTTGACGACAGTTTTTGCTTCTTAAATCAGGGGTAACAGCGATGGGTGGTGCATTTATGCTACAGTACCCAGGTAAATGCATTGTTAAATATAGATCTCATACATATATATTCTTTGAACCGTCACAGTTAACTGGGTTTCTCTCTATGAAAAGGCTTGAAGGGGAGATAACAACAATAAGCTAATGTGTTACTAATGTTCCTGTAACCTAGTCAGATAATTAGCTTAATTTGCTATTGGGTGAAAATCCATGATTGCCTTATTTTGTTTTCACTCATTAGATTCTTGGATCCAAAATTTCGGACTATAATATTGATTAAGTAACAAAACTTTCTTTCTTTTGTAGTTTATACTTTATTCGTTATATCTTTTTCAATAATCTGTACAAGAAGGTGTTCTTGATATTATTGTTTAAACTTAAATAAATTAATTAATTTAGCAACTAGAGCATCACCATAAAGAGATCTTCCTTAGTTTGGTCAAGATCAGAAAATAACAATGCATATGTTTATTAAAATCTTTATATGATGCCTGTACAGCCCAAAAGGATCAAAGCGGTAGAAAGTATTTTTAAAATTGGTGGACCTATTTACTAATGTGCAGTAAAAATTTGCAGTCAAAACTAAACCTGTGCTGTGGAGAGTTAATCTTTGATCCGGTCTTGGGTCTTCTCCCATAATAGATAAGGAACTGAACTCAAATCTTTTGCACTTTAATTTATTAGAGTTGCATAACCCTAGTATTTCACTAATACAAGTATGTTTTGTTGTTGACTTATATCTGCAGGAGACAGCTGAGAAGACCAAGAGACTAAATACTAAAGAGATCTAGGCCAGCAGGACTCTTGGAAGAGGAGTAATGCACACATTTCTCTTCCTCTTCCCATCAATGCTGAGATGACTAGGGATTGCTGTCACCAAATCACAAATATTTACAATGTATAGCAATGAGTTTTGTTCTTTTTTTTTTTTTTTTTTTGTAATAGAAAAGAGGGTATGTAGAAACAGGCTTTAGCGAAAACGTTTATACAATGTTTAAAGAATGCTGCATTCAGTGTTATGTTTGAAAGAAGGAAAGGGACCGCTAACGGAATGTTCTAGGATGGAGTTTCTGGATCCTGTGTAAGACAGTGTGCTGGCTGTTATCAAGGACCAATTTGTGTTTTGCGTGGCATGTGGATTCCTCTCACCAGTGTTAGAAACCACCTTAAATCAGTCTATCTTAAAGAGCACTAACAGTGCCCGTTCAGGGACAAATGACATTGTCAAGGATGGGTAATAAACAATGAAAATTAATCTTTTCTGTTGGAAGAGGTGAAGCACTTTATATTGGTAGTTTGCAGGAGTAGCAGGCATCAGAAAATACTAGAAATTGGGGTCACAGAATAGCATAAGTTCTGTTGAGGAAAAGAAGATATTAACTGATCAGCTTCTCCTCCTCCCCCATCACTCAGAGTCCTGGAAGAGAGGAGTGGTTTTCCCTTGCTCCTCCATCAAATAGGGATGCACCAGATGAACTGGTCTCCTTTAACAGTGTATAGGAGATAATGTTTAGCTTTGAGGATGGACTATTGACCTTCATCAGACTTATTCCACTTTGCTGTCTCCTAGCAACTCATATAAACGATTATGGGCTGGGACACACTGTCTTTCCTGCCACGCTTAACTAAGATCTCCTTTGACATTTTACAAAGGTGCTAAGGTCCGATAGGACACAAGATCCTTTTTTTTTAATGACTGATATTTTAACAGATTTATGCTTTTGTACTTGTAGGTAGCAGTAGGCTTTTTAATTGTTATTTAAGCAGTTTTAATCCAACATGGCATGTCTGAATCAATCCATATCTAATATGTAAAAAAAAAAAAAAAAGCAGCAAAAACCATAAGCATTTTCCCCCTCATTCTGTGATCATATGTGCACAGTTTTGCAAAATTGACCATGTAGGTTATAGAAAACTACCAGTTACGTACATAACAATTGCCTAATTGGCTGCAAATTGGCATTAACAACCAATAATTGGCAATTATTTTAGTTAATTGGTATTGGAGTTAATTTGTAGTTTTGCGCTTAATTACATAGGCATATTCTATAATGTTAGTGCCTAATTTCAATAACTGAGACAGGGGAATGCCAACCAGCGGCATGCCAACCAGTTATGCACTAGCCTTTTAGAATTCTATCAGTAGCATAACTGCAGACGTAGGGCCCCTTTTACAAAGCCGCAGTAGCGAGTCCTGGTGCGGCAAATGAGACACAGCCCATAGGAATTGAATGGGCTGCATCACATTTACCACACAGAAATTGCAACCGCAGCTTCGTAAAAGGGGCCCTTAAGCTAGTATTCTATAACAGCAATTAATTGCCGTTATAGAATTTGCACTTAGCGCACACACTTTAGGCGACCTGTACAGAATTACTTCCAATTTTATGTTCTCTGCTGAAAAGTAGAAGGCACTGTGACTTGTTTATTTGGGATGCTGTGGGTTCACAGATGTAGCACAGCACATTGTGAAGGATAAATACAGATGCTGGCACTCCCAGACACCCTCATTGTATTATATTATGAATTGTAAGAGTAGATAAATATTGTAGGAAAGGCATTGAAGGCAGATGAATGACTTGGTGTATATTTGGTACCATCCATCACAATATTTGGTACCTGTCATCACAACTTAGTTGGTTGCAGTATAGTGACAAAAAAGATGTGCCTTCGTTTCACTTTAAAAAAAAAAAAAAGTATTTTCCTAGCAATATGGTTTGACCTGGAACTGAGCATCGCTGATAGGAAACCATCTGTAGGAATTTGACTGGGACAGAACTGTAGAAGTTCAAGATAAGGGGTTTAGGCATATGTTTGCGCCTGAGGTTGTCTGTGTGAATGAATACAATAGAAGTATTGTATTATTCTGGAAATACTTTGTGCAGTGGAAGAACCCTCATATAATATTTGCATATTGCCATCTTCATGTTGGGTTTGAAGTGCAGATGTGTGAAAAAGAACAGCTGTTCACCTTGAGGAATCTACATGGAATTTTATCCTTATCCTCTTTGTGTGCCTTGACAATGATAGTGTTGGAGCTTTGATCAGAAAAGCCTGAAATTTCATGATGTTATAATAATAAAAACCAAAGTTACCCACATTGTTTATTTATTCATTCAATTTTCTATACCGTTCTCCCAAGGGAGTTCAGAATGGTTTACATGAATTTATTCAGGTAGTCAAGCATTTTTCCCTGTCTGTCCCGTGGGCTCACAATCTATCTAATGTACCTGGGGCAATGGGGTGATTGAGTGACTTGCCCAGGGTCACAAGGAGCAGCATGGGATTTGGACCCACAACCTCAGGGTACTGAGGCTATAGCTCTAACCACTGCATCACATACTCCCCAAGTTATGATTTTTGTGGGAATGTTGTTTTTTGTAAAGTGAATTAAATAGAAAAACTTCTAGTCTGAGAAATTCAGAAGGTGTGCAGCAAGACGCATTCATAAATAATCAGGTCAATATTCAGCCAGTGGAGTAAGCGTTTCTTTAAACACTGACTGCCACTGGTAAAATCTGACCTGGATAATTATGTGCTGGGCCATATCTGGCACAGACTCGGAATATCTGGGTCATCAGCAGCACTCAGAAGTTATTATTTATTTTTAGTATTTATATACCACTTATAGCCTAAGGGGCTCATAATCGAAACAGAAAAACATCTAAAAAATCGGCCTAAATCGGCACTTGGACGATCAGTAAAAAAAACATCCAAGTGCCGATAATTGAAAAGGGTTTTAGACGTATTTAAAAACGACTTAGGCCTTCACAGTGCTACTGAACGACCAGAGCTAAAAGGGGCATTTTAGGAGGAGTGGTGAGGGCGGGATTTGGGTGGGCCGTGGGCTATCCTAGACTTAGTCGTATTGCATGTATAACCGAAGGTTTTACAAGACTGCCTAGACGGAACTTGGACGTTTTGACTTAGGCCATCTAAAACCAGATCTAAGTCCACAAAAGGTATCCAAAGTGACCAGATAAGCACTGCAGACACAAAATACAGACCGCCACACACAATCCCAGTGATCACTGACCCCCCCCATAAAAAAACATAATAATAACTTTACATATCTGCCTCCATGACATCAGCACCTGGCAGCCTGGCATAGGAAAGCCTAGTAGAGCTGCACAGAGGTGGCTTAAGTGGTCTTGGGGGTGGGTTAGTGAACAATGGAGAGGAGGACCCAGGCCCATAAGCCACTCTAATCACTGCATTCATGAAGAAACATGTGCACCCCCAAAAAAAACCTCAAACCCTTTTGTACTGCCATATAAGTGGCTCCTGCAGCCATAATGGCTATTGGGGTGGTAGATAGGTGGGTCTAATAGATTCTGGGGGGTGTTTTGCGGGGCTCACCATGACCTATAAGAGAGCTGTGAGATGTTTATGTGGCACCCTTTTTGTGAGGTTCACAGCAGTGCCTTGTAAGGTGCCCCACTACTCTGTTGCCATGGCTGGGTTTGCATTCCCATACTTTTCTGGCCCCTCCCACGTCCAAAAGGTCTTTTTCTAGGCGTTTTAAACTTGGATGAATTTTTGGATGAAAATGGGGTATAAAGATGGATGACTTAGCGGTCTGGACGATCAGACAGCTGGACATACAGTTGGATGATTTTCAAAAAAAATATGCTGGACGTATTTTTTGAAAATGGACCTTTTCCCTTGTCTGACTTTTGACAACTTGCAACTTAGGCCAAAATGGACTTAGACGTTTCTTTTGATTATGCCCCTCCACGTGGTTTACATTCATGTACTTGAACATTTTTCCCTATCTGTCCTGGTGGGCTCACACTCTGGTCTAATGTACCTTGTGGCAATGGGGGGATTAAGTAACTTGCCCAGGGTCATAAGAAGCAGTGTGGGATTTAAACTCATAACCTCAGGGTGCTGAGGCTGTATCTATAACCACTGCACCACACACTTCCCAAGTTATTCAGGTATGGTAAATATTAAGTGCTGTACCCATATAGCTATCTGCTATTTGAGTGGTACTACATATCTGGTCAACTATGCGGGTACCACCACTGAATATTGCCAATGCCTGCCAGTGGTACTAACTGGAACCTGCTGCTGTGGCTAGACACAATTTTCAGCAGCATTGCCTGTTAAGTGCCGCTAATATCGACTCCCACCCCCTCAGTAAGGCTTAAGCGGGTAGGAGCCTCTCTTGCCCATTTAAACCATGCTGAAATTCACCCTCTACTGTATATCTATGTCTCTACCTACATAGATCTCTGTACACACACTACAAGACATGCCAAGAAGATATATGTGTATGCTTTGACCCAATTATTATTTATTTATATTTTTTTCATTCAGGTATACAGTAAAACCTTGGTTTATGAGCATAATTCGTTCCAGAAGCATACTTGTAATCCAAAACACTCGTTTATCAAAGCGAATTTCCCCATAAGAAATAATGGAAACTCGGACGATTCGTTCCAGAACCCAATAATTTTAATACAAAATACTATACATACTTGTATTGCAAGACCTCGCTTGTTTAGAACAGTCACTACACTCCTGCAGCGTCAGAGAGAGAAGAAACATCGGCCCAATTGTGATGTATGTATACTGTATGTACTTGTATTGCAAGACATTGCTTGTATATCAAGTTAAAATTTAATGAAATGTTTTGCTTGTCTTGCAAAACACTTGCAAACCAAGTTACTTGCAATCCAAGGTTTTACTATACTAGGTATTTCCCTGTCTTTGGAGGACTTACAGTCTAACCCTTCCCCCCTTTTACAAAACCGTAGCGTAGTTTTTAGCACCAGACGTGGTGGTAACGGATCCAATGCTCATAGAATTTCTGTGAGCGTCGGAACTATTACTATCATGGCCAGCGCTAAAAAATATGCTATGCTTTAGTAAAAGGGGGGGGTGACTTTTCAACTGAGGGGATAGATGGTTAAGTGACTTATTCTGGAACACATGGAGTAGCAATAGGATTTGAACTGGGCATCCCTAGATGTCAAGCCCAGTGCTCTAACCACTAGGCTACTCCTCCACTCCAATTGGTGTCTTATAGCACAAGAAAAATTATATAAGCTCAATATTTCCAGATAATCTCCCTTTTACAACACTAAGAAATTTACAACACTCAGAAATTATGCAGAAGGGGACAAGATACTCAGTACTTTCCATTACAGTACTGTCAAGTGGTGTCAGTACCAGAAAGTAACAGCAGATAAAAGCTATATAGCCAATGAGATCTGTCCATGCATACCAACTACTAAACCCTACTTCCTCTCCATTAGAGGTCTTCTGGCTTGTTTCATCAAGTTTATCAAGTTTTATTTAAAATTTGAAGCAAACGGTTATCAATATTTCTAAGCAAAGTACAATGCTAAAATGGGACAATAATATACATGGACATGTTTGAACAGATGTACAATACTTGACTGGCACAAGCTCAGGAAAGAGGAAGAATTACAATGGTTATAGAACAGGAGAACATATAGGGTTAGAACAATAAGGAGGGGTAAGAGTAAAACTAGGAGTACGGCTATAAGATTATCAAGATTTAAAAGATAGAAAAAGATAAAAGATTTGATCATGTCTAGATCCTTAAGATTTCAATCCCTATAAAGGCATCTCTATAAAGGAAACTTTTTAGGGAACCTTTGAATCTGTCTATTATTGTTTCCTCTCTCAGGTAGACTGGTAGGGAGTTCCAAATTTGGGGAGCTGTAACCGAGAAGATGTTGGTGCACCTTGTACCAATAGCTTTCAAGGAAGGGATGGACAGAAGGTGTTGTTCATTTAATGTCCTAGGCAGGATGTATGGTAGAGGAGTCGATCGAGAAATATAGGTGACTGTGATAAACAAATTTTGAAGATTATAAGGACTATTTTGTAAGCAATTCTATAAGAGATTGGGGCATTCTTTAAAAGAGACGTATTGTCAAACTTTCTTGATTTTGTAATTACTTTTATTGCCATGTTTTGAATTACTGTATTTGTAGCCATCGTAGTTCTTTTAGTGAAATGCCTTTGTATAATGAATTGCAGTAGTCTAGCCTCGAAATCACAAGTGAATGGATTAGAATGTTTAAGGCTACTGGTTCTAAGACCTTAGCCAATGATCTTATCATGCGCAATTTATAAAAGCTTTTTATAACCACTGTGCTGATCTGGTCGTAGAAAGAAAGTTTTTGATCAAAGACTTCTAGAATTTTTATAGTGGTGATCATTTGCAATGGTATATTATTTAGATGTATTTGCTTTCTTAAATTCAGATACAGTCCTCACCTCCACCTCTTCCACTGAGAGGCCATTCCATGATTCCACCACCCTTTCCATAGAGAAATATTTCCTTGCATTATGCCTGAGACTACCCCCTTTGACCTCATCCTATCCCCCCTTATTCCAGAGCTTCCCTTGGATTGAAAGAGGCCTGCCAACTGCTCTAGTCCTGCACTTCTTTCTTCAGCTGATGGAGAATCCTGCAACCACACTGCTTGGTCCATCTCTGATACATGAGTTCACTACATTGCTAGAGTAACTCCTAATTGTGCAAGACTTGGCATATCTAAAGTATCTATGAAAATGGTTACTCTTACATTAATTTGCCAGCATAGGTTGCCCACAGGACTGTTTATTTTTATTTATGGGGATTTATAAACCACCTTTATAAAAAGAGATTCACCCATTTATGTACTGCCCATCCAGGCATAGCCCTTTCTCAGTGACCTTCTAGGGCCAAAGACAGTAGCACAAGTTTAAGAGACCCAAAGCAACAGGTTCCATGTGAGAAGATCTGGGAGCAGCTGCAGATGGGCTCCCTTCTTTTGTGGATGCCTCCTCACCACAAGGTCTATCTCAGTAAATTTACACCATTATGAACAAAGCTGTTCAAACCCATACTGGTGGCCATTTGACCATTCAGGTACTCAGAATGTCTACATTACATGGAACACTATCACCTGCATATTCACAACCCCAGATTTATGCCCTCGGCTGTCTGTTGAGTGTGTAGACAATCAGCTGCCCACCTCCAGAAAGCACCACTGCTGATATAGGCCTAAACTAAACTGAGAATGCGGGTGGTGGTCAGTGCTGAACAAATACTTTCAGCGCTGCTGACTACAAATGAATATGTACTGTATATTCAACTCTACTACAGTGCACTCCAATAAACTACAAAGCCTCCGGACCAAAGTTTCACTTGCACATAACCAGAGCATTCACATAACCCGAGAGATCATGTTCAAAGTATTAGTTTAGTAATCACACAGAACTGGTGTAGTGCAACTGATTTATTACTGCTATTTGATAGTCAAATATTTTCCTTCCACTTAGTTACTATATGGCTCATAACAAAAAAAAACCAAACAAAAACATCCAAAAACTGGCCTAAATCGGTACTTGGACGATCAAAAAGCCATATCTAAAACCAGCTTAGGCCCTTCCGCTGCCTCTAAACGCCTACAGCGAAAAGAGGCATTTTTAGAGGAGAGGAAAGAGCGGGAGGTGGACCGACCTAGACTTAGTCGTAGACCTAGACTTAGTTGTAGACTTAGTCATAGTTGTAGACTTGTCGTAGAGCAAGTATAACCAAAACCTTTTACAGGAACCTGCCCACCCCCCCACCGCAATGATTGCGCCAGGAGAGATGCCTCATCTCCCCTATCACAATCCTCCCTCCCGAACTGCCACGAATTGCAGCAAGAGAGATGCCCAGTCTCTCCTGCTGCGGTTCGCGGCAGTTCGGGGGGGATCATGATCGCAGCAGGAGAGATGGCCTTAGGTGCCTGGGCCAACTGGAATTGGCCTAGTTGCCATCATGCAGATTTTAAACTTTCTGGTGGTCTTCCCCATGGATAGTTTCTTGCAAGGCTATTATGTACACTACGTGATCACTCAGACAGTTGGTTTGAAACCTGAGATGATATATTTTATTGTCATCAGGGTTAGAGAATGAACTAAGAGAATTAGTTAAAGGGCATATTTGACAACTGCCACAATTGGTATGGGACCCCGTGAATTTTCTACCATATTGTTTATCCTCTGGTTTTAAACTCTATTGTTCTCTCAAGTTACGCAATCTGGAGAATGCTATTTGTAATATGGCATCATGAAACCTTGGCTGCATCTGTATGATTTTCCAGTGTGCTCGAATCATTCTTGTGATTTCCTGATTGTCTGAATGTCATGACATAGGCTTGATTTTCTTCTGACTGGTATTTTTGAGGTTTTGGTTGTAGAAGTCATTCTCTATAATTAAACCTTGCTCTCTTATAAGATGTCTTAAATATTCATATACCTATACCAATATTATATAGTGTGTTCCAATTTTTCAAGTTTTTCAATTCATCAGAACCTCGGTGACAACACTTAAGATTTGTACCCATTTATTATCGCTTTAAGATTTGTACCCATTCATTATCGGTTCAACTGTAATATATGCCGTAACTTTTTCCTTTTCCATAAATATCTTCATAAATATCATTAATTGTTATAAATTAACCTATGTTAAGTACTAGCACTTTAAATAACTTTTTTAATAATAATTTTAAACATGTGTTTAGTGGTCAGATGAGTAGGAAATTATTGCCAACATGTTTTGCCAAAAGCTTTATCAAGGCATCTTCCCTACAACAAAAACAGCCATTAAAAGCTATTAATACTTTTGCATTCAAAGATAGTTCATATAGTCACATAAGCTCCCCACCTACCTATTCCATACCAGCCATGTCACTCGACCACTTTTATTCTAAAGTAAAATGGCGACAGCATTCAAACTAATCAGTTAAATAGCCGCCCCAGACCTGCCTCCGGCTGAACTACGTAGACTCCTTTACATCGTACGCTAATTTATTCAAATAGCTGAGAGCTACATAGCTTCATCAGAGCCTATAATGTTTTCTTATCCATTCATCCGTTGCTGGTGCTGAACTTCTGAAAAGGGAATTACGAAGGGAAGAGACGCATGATGGGGAAGATGATTAAGAAGAGGATGAACACTAAAGATGCTAGAGCAAGCTTGGTTTCTTTTTAAGGATACAGTCACCGAGGTGCAAAATCTATATATACCGCGTATCAACAAGGGATCTAAGAGGAAAAAAAAAAGGAACCAGCATGGCTCACTGTAGCGGTGAAAGAAGCGATCAGAGACAAGATGGAAAAGATCAAAAACAGACAAAAACTGGAAAAACCACAAGCAACATCAATGCAGGTGCCATAAGGCGGTAAGAGGGGCCAAAAGGGACTATGAGGAAAAAATTGCTAAGGAGGCGAAAAACTTCAAGCCGTTCTTTCGATACATTAAGGGGAAATGACCCACAAAGGAAGCAGTGGGGCCGTTGGACGACCATGGAATAAAGGGAGTGCTAAAAGAGGACAAAGCCATCGCTGACAAACTGAACACTTTTTGTGTCTGTGTTTACAGAAGAGGATATACACAACATACCGGAAGTTGACAGGCTATACCTAGGAAACGAAGACGGGAAACTGACTGTGTTGACGGTCAGTCTAGAAGAGGTATGCAGGCAGATTGACAAGCTTAAAAATGACAAATCCCCTGGAGCAGATGGCATCCATCCGAGGGTAATCAAGGAACTGAAAGGAGTTATAGCTGAACTGCTTCAACTAATAACCAATCTGTCAATCAAATTGGGAAGGATTCCGAAAGACTGGAAAGTGGCGAATGTTACGCCGATCTTCAAGAAAGGTTCGAGGGGAGATCCGGGAAATTACAGGCCAGTGAGTCTGACCTCGGTACCGGGAAAGATGGTAGAGGCGCTGATAAAGGACCGCATCATTGACCACTTTGATGGACACAATCTGATGAGGACTAGTCAGCACGGCTTCAGCAAAGGAAGATCTTGCTTGACAAACTTGCTGCACTTCTTCGAGGGAGTTAACAGGCAGATACACAAAGGTGACCCGGTCGACATTGTATATCTGGATTTTCAGAAGGTGTTTGACAAGATCTCGCATGAATCACTACTTTGAAAAATTGCGAGTCATGGAATTGAGGGTGAAATACTCACGTGGATCAAAAACTGGTTGGCGGATAGAAAACAGAGAGTGGGGGTACATGGACAATACTCAGACTGGAAAAGCGTCACCAGTGGAGTGCCGCAGGGTTCGATGCTTGGGCCTGTGCTCTTCAACATATTTATAAGCGAGCTGGAAATTGTAACGACAAGCGATGTGATTAAATTTGCAGACGATATGAAGTTATTCAGAGCAGTGAAGACGCAGGAGGATTGTGAAGATCTGCAACAGGACATAAACACGCTCAAGAAATGGGTCGCGACATGGCAAATGAAATTTAACATGGATAAGTGTAAGGTGATGCATGTCGGTAACAAAAATCTTGTACACGAATACAGCATGTCTGGTGCAGTTCTCGGAGAGACCCCCCCAAGAAAAAGACTCGGGAGTACTGGTCGACAAGTCGATGAAGCCATCTGAGCAATGCGCGGCGGCAGCGAAAAGGGCGAACAGAATGTTTGGAATGATTAAGAAGGGGATCATGAACAAATCAGAGAAGGTTATCATGCCACTGTACCAGGCCATGGTGCAATCCCACCTGGAATACTACGTCCAGGACTGGTCGCCGTACTTGAAGAAGGACACGGTACTACTCGAAAGGGTCCAGAGAAGAGCGACTAAAATGGTTAAGGGGCTGGAGGAGTTGTCGTACAGCGACAGATTAGAGAAACTGGGCCTCTTCTCCCTTGAAAAGAGGAGACTGAGAGGGGACATGATTGAAACGTTCAAGATAATGAAGGGACTAAACTTAGTAGATAAAGACAGGTTGTTCACCCTCTCCAAGGTAGGGAGAACGAGAGGGCACTCTCGAAAGTTAAAAGGGAATAGATTCCGTACAAACATAAAGAAGTTCTTTTTCACCCAGAGAGTGGTGGAAAACTGGAAAGCTCTTCCGGAGGCTGTTGTAGGGGAAAACACCCTCCAGGGATTCAAGACAAAGTTAGACAAGTTCCTACTAGACCAGAATGTACGCAGGTAAGGCTAGACTCAGTTAGGGCTCAGGTCCTTGACCTAGGGGCCGCCATGGGAGCGGACTGCTGGGCATGATGGACCACTGGTCTGACCCAGCAGCGACAATTCTTATGTTCTTATCACTTGTACTCCATCACCCGACTCCCTTTAAATCAATGAAATCCAGTCAAGTTCTTCATTCAGGCCAAACGGGCTTACTGTATTTAGCCAATATATTCACCGTTGCTCTAAGAAATTTAATTTACCTTCCAAATTTCCCCCTTGCCTCCCTACTTCTACAAAGTCTATTACTCTCCACCTTATTTCCTCTATTGTGTGTTTTTGCTCCAAACAGTGTTGTACAATAGGGGCCTGGGTATTCTTTGTCTTTATACTAGATTTATGTTTGCTTAACCCAATCTGTATTGGCCGTAAAGTACAACCAACATATACTAGGTCGCAGTGGATACCAGCACATAAACCATCCCTGCTGTAGTACAATTTGTATTTCCCTCGATTTTATAATCCTCCCATTTTGGGGATCCTGCCAATAAGGTCCCTCCAAAGTAGTCCCACACCACTGGCATTTTCCACATCCCCTGTGTGTTCCCTGTATTTGCCTATCTTTTCTTTCAAACTTTTGGCAAACAAATAATTGACCTATAGTTCTCACCCGTTTAAAAGCAAATAAATAATAATAATAACTTTATTCTTGTATACCACCCATCCACAAGGATCCGGGCAGTTCACAAAGAAGAACTGTACAATCAGTGAAGTATACATAAAATTCTATAGAATATAATAATAAAATAGAAAGTAAAAGTACATTTATGTAACAAACTTATTAAACAAGTATGTTTTAAAAAACTTTCTAAAAACATTATAAGAATACATTTGAGAAATCAAAGGGCTTAACCAAAAATTCATTTTTCCTAATTGAAAGGCAAATGTCTTATTCAAAAATCTTTTGTAACAACAAGCCTTAATAGAAGAGTACATAAACATAAAATCGTTACAGGTGGTTTTTGATGATCTGTAAACATTAAATTGGGAGGACAAGTACCTCGGGACCAGACCAAAAAGAACTTTAAAGCAGAAACAGCCAAATTTTAAAAGGATACATGCTTCAAAAGGTAACCAATGTAATTGCTGGTAAAAAGGGTTTATGTGGTTGTATTTTTTAGGCCAAAAATTAGGCGAACTGCTGTATTCTGTAATAATCAAATACGATTTAAATTTTTCTTATAGGATGCCAGATAGATAATATTGCAGTAGTCAAGAGCAGACAGAGTTAAAGACTGTACCAGAAGTCTGAAAGAAGCAAAGTCATAATATTGGAGGCAAGGTAAAAATACTATGTAGCTGGAGAATATGCCAATGTTGTTTTATCAAAGATATCATTATTTGAACATTATTTCAAAATGGTAAGACAGAAATCAATCTATCCATCTGTAATGGACTTTCTTGTTCTTGTATTAATTCTCTGTTGGCAAACCTAGCTTGTAGATAGGCTTACCGAATAGTTTTTTTTAGGATAACCCTGTTCTATAAACCGGGTCTCCAGGTCCCTAGCTGCCTTTTTAAAATCTTCTAACGTAGAACACACCCTTAGCAACCTTAGAAATTGACTCACTGGGAGTTTAAATTTAAGCTTGTACAAGTAGAAGCTTGAAAAATGTAACAAGGCATTATGGGTCGGTTACCCTCAGCTCAAAAACTTGCCTCTTACTTTACCGATAAAATCCAAATAATCCGTGATAAACTCATGCCAAAGATCCAAGTAAATCAAACAATCGTCTGCCTTGACTCAGACTACCACACCAATCTACCAAATGCAAATGCTTACATTTTGCCCTCCCAACTCTTCCCACACTGAAATAATCCCGCTGTTTCTCTTGAAACGTTGTTTTTGGAGTTCATATACTCAGATTTTGGAGTTCATATACTAGACTTTGTAAAAACTAGTTTACTTACAGGAACCGTGCCAAAATTGTGGAAACATGCCACAATAGTACCTGTCATCAAAGATTTCAAAGAAAGTCATTCAAAAGAGTCCAATTACCATCCGATAGCAAATATCCCTTTTTTGGCCAAACTAACAGAAAAAAATCATTTTTTCCCAAGTATCCGAATTTGTCGAAAAAACACAAGCTCTTTATGCCAATCAAATGGGATTCCGACAACACCACTGTACGGAACTTTCATTGATTGGATTAACCACAAACATTCTCTACCACCTTGCTCACCACAAACCTGTGGTCCTTATTTATTTATTTATTCAATTTTCTATACCATTCTCCCAGGGGAGATCAGAACATGAATTTATTCAGGTACTCAAGCATTTTTCCCTGTCCCAGTGGGCTCACAATCTATCTAATGTACCTGGGGCAATGGGGGGATTAAGTGACTTGCCCAGGGTCACAAGGAGTAGCGTGGGTTTGAACCCACAACCCCAGGGTGCTGAGGCTGTAGCTTTAACCACTGTGCCACACTCTCCTCCTCAAATCTTTCCGCAGCATTTGATACAATAGATCATAAACTACATCTTCAGCGCCTGTATGATATAGAAAAAGAACCCGTTGTTCAACTACAAATTGGGGGGGGCAATGTTGGGAGACAGCAGTCTTGAGAGAGACTTGGGTGTGCTGGTGGATGCATCACTGAAGCCATCTGCACAGTGCGCAGCAGCCTCGAAAAAAAGCCAACAGAATGCTGGGCATCATAAAGAGGGGCATAACAACCAGGACGCGGGAAGTCATCATGCCATTGTATCGAGCGATGGTGCGTCCACATCTGGAATACTGTGTTCAATATTGGTCGCCGTACCTCAAGAAGGACATGGCGGTACTTGAGAGAGTCCAAAGGAGAGCAACGAAGCTGGTAAGAGGGCTGGAACACTGCCCATACGCCGAGAGGTTGGATAGGCTGGGGCTCTTCTCTCTGGAAAAAAGGAGGCTCAGGGGAGATATGATAGAGACCTTCAAGATCATGAGGGGCATAGAGAGGGTGGATAGGGACAGATTCTTCAGGCTGAAGGGGTCAACAGGCACGAGGGGGCATTCGGAGAAACTGAAGGGAGATAGGTTCAGAACAAATGCAAGGAAGTTTTTTTTCACCCAAAGGGTCGTGGACACTTGGAATGCGCTACCGGAGGAAGTGATCAGGCAGAGTACGGTACAAGGATTCAAACAGGGATTGGACAGATTCCTGAGGGATAGGGGGATCGTGGGATACTGAGAGAGGTGCTGAGATGTAACACAGGTATAGAAAGCTAACCAGGGGTCGCGGCCTGCTCTGGTCGTGCATGTGCAAGACCGGAGGGTGGGGACTTCGATGGGAAGATAGAACTCAATGGGAAACCAAGGTGGCAAGGGGGCCCCTTCTGGTGACTCAGACAGGCCGTGACCTGTTCGGGCCGCCGCGGGAGCGGACTGCCGGGCGGGATGGACCTATGGTCTGACCCGGCGGAGGCACTGCTTATGTTCTTATGTTCTTACTTCTTATTTCTCTACAGTGGCCATTAACGGTGCTTTCTCTAACCCCACTTCTAACAAGTTCGGCATCCCTCAGGGCTCCATTCTGTCACCGTTACTGTTTAACATTTTTTTGGCTCCCCACTTGACGCTGGGCCAATCCATAGGGTTTACCATATTCGCATATGCTGACGATATCCAATTAGTCCATCAAATTGATCTTAACAACCCAGAAGAGATATCCCTCATTAACCAAAAGCTTGAAAAAAAATACATAACTGGCTTGTTGCTAACATGTTAGCCCTAAATATTAGTAAGACAAAGGTTATGATCTTCCCATTAAGAGAGGGACAATCCTTAAATGCTGCATTCTCAGTTTCAACAATTCCCCTGCAGTCTCTACACGTAGTCCTTTCAGGACCAAGGGACATATTTGTCCCATAACTTTAAAATCCTATAAATTTTGATTGGGATAGTCTACAGTTCTAAATTTGATATGTACGGATTCCATATGATACTGCCTTTATGTAAACAAACTGGTTCCGACATTCATTCATTAGCGTCGTTGCTAGATTGACGAGAAGATTCACTTGCCACACTGTCCATAAGCCAGAAGTGTGATTTTTTAAAATAAAAATAATGATATTTCACAAAAAAAAAATCAATTTTTTGGCATCTGCAAGCCCTTTTTACCATAAAAATGTCGTCAAAACCACAAAAATTGGCTTACGATCCTTATGGTCCTGAAAGGGTTAAACTTCTAGGTGTCACGTTTGACGCAAAATTAACTTACCACAGCCAAATTAGCATAGTAGTTCGTAACTGCTTTCAAAGATTGCGAATGATACGTTCACTCTCCAAGTTACTTGACCCATTATCTATTAACCCATTATCATTCTTTGATAATTTTGTGCCTAGATTACTGTAACTCCCTCTATAAAGGCATAGCCCAAAAGGAAATTAGACTTTTGCAAATCGTTCAGAATACCGCAAACAAGGTTATATTCAACGCTAAAAAATATAACCATGTCACGCCTCTACTCATTAAGGCACATTGGCTCCCTATTGAACACAGAATAGCATTAAAAAATCCTCCTTTTAACATTCAAAATCTGTTATGTCGATTCCCCTGATTTCTTGAATAGATTGCTTATTCCATAAGCCCCCCCCCCAAGAATTCTCTGCTCCATATCCATATTTCCAAAATCTTCTTTTTATACCTTCCCTGAGACACATTAACACAATGCCCTCATACATTTTCGCGATTACAGCTCCTACCCTCTGGAACGCCACTCCGAATTACTTAAGAGAAGACATGTCACTAGCTGACTTTAAGTCCAAATTAAAAACCTACCTGTTTAAAGACTCTTTTAATGTTTAACCGTCCTGTTAAGGACGTGACCTTGTTGAACTTTACTGATTTACCTGTTACCAGCTCCCTTTACTAATGTTCTTTCCACTTGTGCTTTCTTTGTAAACAATGTAGTTCTACCAATTTCCCTCCTGTTCCAGTTTATTTATTTATTAAAAAATTTATATACCGCATACAACTATGCGGTTTCCATACCACATACATAAAATCTTATTTCCCTCTGATTATCACAAATAACACAGACAAGGTTAACTTTGTCTTCTCCTCAAACTGCTCTACCACCAAATTCTCCTCAAACTGCTCTACCACCAAATTCTGCAGTGGCCATTCTGTTGTGTGCATAGCTGGAGATTGTTTGAGGATGTTAGGGCGAGAAGCCTGCAAGTGTAGGAGTCAAAAGGGTCATCAGCATGGATATTGAAGCCACCAAGGATGAGGAAAGGAGATGAAGATTCAAGAAAGAAGGAGAGCCAGTAGTCAAAGTCAGTGAGGAAGGAAGAGAGGGACTTATCAAAGATTTGGTAAATGACTGCTGCTCGGAGTGGTAGAGAAGTGAATAGATGGTTGTAGTGGACTTTAAAGGAGGCAGAGCAGTGAGACTGAGGCAGAAGAAGGGGTTGATATCTACAATATGGTAAGAGCCCAACACCATCTCCATGGTTGCCCGTTTTACACAGAATAACATATAAAATCGCCCTCTTGACTTTTAAAACCCTACAAACAAATGCCCGGGCATTTATGGACAGACTCTTGATCCCTTATGATCCCCCTAGTGCCTTAAGATCAGCCTCCCAGCATACCCTCAATGTCCCATCTCTGAAGATAATTGGCACTCGTCGCTCCCTTATTTTTTCAGTAACCGCCCCTTTGACCTGGAACTCTCTTCCTTTATATTTAAGAGCAGAATGTAACTTGCAGAAATTTAAGAGCAGTTTAAAGTGTTTTCTCTTTAAGGATGCATATAATTGCTAATGAGTTATCTACCTACCTTAACAAATTCAACTGTTTTTTATTCACATGCCATTAATTTCTTAATCATTTTTTGATTTTATTTCCCTTCTCCTATTGTATTTTCCTTTTATATATTGTTTCTATAAAAATTGTATTTCCGCCCCTTTTTCCTATTGTTTTAAAGATTTGAGTTTGTCTGTTTAGTCCTGGTTTGTCCAATAATTTAATATATATATACGTTTTACATTGCAGAGACGTCTGTCTTCCTGTAATTTTTAAATTTTGTTCAATTTTGTACTGCTGAATAAGCGTTTAATCAAATACTTTGAATAAACAATAAAAGGTACCGTCCATGATACAGGGCAGCAGCTGAAGCAGTCTGTGGAACAGATCCAAGTCTCAGTATGGTAGAGAGTTTGAGAGATAAAGAGGTCATAGATGAAGGAAAGTTTATTGGAGACAGAGTGGGAATCCCACAAGTCGTATGAGAAAGGCGGTGGGGGAGAGGAACAGAAACAAGATTCAAGTTTCAAGTTTATTGATTTTTGATATCCCGATCATAAAACAAATATCTGACCGGTTTACAATTTAAAAAAAAACAAAACAAGAAATTAATAAGAAGGAAAGTTAGAACTAGTTAGAACTAGATTGGTTATATTTAGGGTTACCAGATGCCCGGATTTACCCAGCCATGTCCAGCTTTTCAAAACACATCCTCTTTACCAAAATCTGGTAACCCTAGCGTGGGAAAGGCATCCAGGTGACTACGCCTGGACCTGAAGGAGGCTTATTGTCACACTCCTATTTGGCTACAACTGAAAAGGTGTGACCTAAATCTTAAAATTACGGTTTCCTGGAATGGGAAGAATAGAGAAAGAGAAAAAAAAAATCCTGCTGACTAATGCAAAGCTCAGCAGCCAGTTCCCAGCCTGACGTCACAATGCCTGCCTCCCATTCCAACTACTCATTCCGTCTGACGCCGCGAGCTCCGCAAGTTGCACGAGCGAGGAGGCTCGAGGCGCAACTCTGTTCCCAACATAGCGGGGCGAACGCGGCTTTAGTCACCACCCCGGAAGTTGCGTAAGTTTGGCTGGGAAGTACTGAAGTGCAGAGGATTGGTACACTGCGGACTTTTCACCGGTGCAATGGAGGGGCAGCCGCAAGAAACGGCGGACGGCGAGAATGTATTGAACCTCTCCCGGCTTGGGCTAGAAACTCTGAGCGCCGAGGCCGTGAGCGAGGAGCGCCGGAGCGACGTGCAGCAATTGCTGCTGCCCCACAACCGCTTGCTGGTGCTGCCGGCCGCGGTGGCTTCCTTCTCCCAACTTTTGCTGCTGGACATCAGCAGTAACGGACTGGCTTTCGTGGGCGAGGCTCTGCTAGGCCTGGCCAAGCTGAGGACGCTGCTGGCCAAGAACAACCGCTTGGACGAATTCTCGCTGCCCAAGGAGCTGGGCAGGATGGGGCTGGAGGTGCTCAACCTCAGCGGCAATCGCTTCGAGGAGGTGCCTGGCCAGCTGCTGGAGCTGCGGGCCCTGAAGTCCCTCTCGATGGGGGGCAACCGGCTGAAAAGCATCCCCGCCGAAATCGAGAATCTGAGCAGGTGTGTTCCTGAGGAGAGAAGGAGGGACTGGGAGGACCCTTTTAGATAGCCTGCTGTGTAATGTGTAGAGAGAGAGCGAGAGAGATGCGCCCTGGATTTCTTAAATGCTTGAACAGAGTAAAGGGGGCTTCCATTGAATCTGGAGTCTAAAAGTAATTTTGCTTGCTACCTGTGTGCCACAATTTTAGCTGGGCACAGGTGAAGTCAAAAAATACTCAGCTGCTCTTTCACGGACAGTCATCTCTTGCCATACCAGCCAATGGGAAAGAGTTATTTATGTTGATTGGCACTGTCAGTGTTGCTACCTGTGCCCAGGGCTGGCGTTAGGTACAAACAGGGCAACAGCAGGATTGCAAGCAGCAGGTTTATAAAGCAATGGTATCTTCATTGTGACTTATCAAAAGAAGAGGTCCGAGGCACCTCAACTTACCTTCAAATCTTTACTAGTATCTTTTATGTGATGTTATTAGAGCCCAAGGTCTTTTTCTGTGTTTTTATGCAGATGACATTTATTACTGTATATAATAATAATAACAGTTTATATACCGCAGGACTGTGAAGTTCTATGCGGATTACAATGGTTAGAAAGATGCTACAAATTGAGTGGGACAAATATAATTAGAGATTAGTGTCTAACAGATTAAGGGATCAGATTTATGGGAGAGATTGTGATGGGAGCGATTCTCCAGATTCGTTACCTAGGTACTTCAAGAACAGGTATGTTTTTAGGTGTTTCCTAAATTCACCATAGTTAATTGCGTGTATAATTAGTTTTTCCAGGTCTTTGCCCCATAAGGCTGCTTGATACGATAGAAGATGTTGATGGTGTCTCTTAAATTTACATCCTCTAGCTCAGCGGTCTCAAACACGCGGCCCGCGGGCCACATGTGGCTCTCCAAGTTTTATTTGCGGCCCGCGGTCTGGACTGGATAATTCCTTCCTTTTGGAGCAGCAGCGGGTCTGGCCGGTTCGTTCCGTTCAAAGCCGTGGGTTGGCGGCTCCTTGTGCTATTCGCTCCTGCATCGGAAGCCTCTCTGACATCACAACATCAGAGAGGCTTCAGACGCAGGCGCGGATCTCGCAAGGAGCCGCCATCCGCGGCTTTGAATGGAATGAGCCGGCCAGACACGCTGCTGCTCCAGTGGGGTACCAAGGAGGGGGGCAGTCCGCACAACTGGTCACCCTCCACTGTTCTTCCTAGAGTGCGGCTCGCGGCTCGTCTAGAGCAGGGGTGCCCAACTGCTTCCCTTCCCTTCTCACCGCCGGCACCAGGCTCTTTGATCTCCCTGCTTCTCTCGCCGCCCGACCTCAATTCTGACGTCGAGAGGACGTTCTGGCTAGCCAATCGCTGCCCGGAACATCCTTTCCGACGTTAGAATTGACGTCGGGCAGCGAGAGTTGGTCGGCCCCGTGGAGATCTCGGCCTGTTCCCGATGGTGCCAGCAGCAGCAGCAGCCTATTCCCCGGTGGTGGTGGCATAGGGGAGGGCAGGAAGGAAGAAAGAAAGAATGTGGGGGGGGGGGGGCAGGGAGCCAGAAGGAAAAAAGAAAGAAGGGGGGGACAGGGAGCCAGAAGGAAAAAAGAAAGAAGGGGGGGGGGACAAGGAGCCAGAAACAAAGCAAAAAATGGGACAAGGAATCAGAGAAAGACAGACATAGAAAATGAAAGAAAAAGTTGGGGGAGGGAATGAGGTCTGGAGGAGAGGAAGCATACAGGAGGCTGAAAGAAGAGAAGAAATATTGGAAGCACAGTCAGAAGAATAAAGTGCAACCAGAGACTGATGAAATTACCAAACAAAGGTAGGAAAAATGATTTTATTTTCAATTTAGTAATAGAAATGTGCCAGTTTTGAGAAAGAAAAGATATTAAACTTTAAATGTGAGTGCTGCAGAAAAAATAGAGTACTTAGAGGGCCGCAGAAAAAATAGTTAATGTCTTATTAAAGAAATGACAAATTTGCATAAGGTAAAACTATTAAAGGAAAGTTTTATAAACTATAAATAGTTTAACTTCATGCAAAATTGTCATTTCTTTAATAAGACATTAACTATTTTTTTCTGCGGCCCTCCAAGTACCTACAAATCCAAAATGTGGCCCCGCAAAGGGTTTGAGTTTGAGACCACTGCTCTAGCTGATGGGGAGACGAACTTCAGGTGTGTACTCCTCTTATGTCTGTTGGTTGAGAAGGAGAAGATGTCAATTATATATTTAGGGGCTAGACTGGATAGTACCTTGAAGCAGAAACATCCCAGCTTGAACTTCGCACGTGCCTCCATTGGCAGCCAGTGCAGGAGTTGGTAGGAAGGGGTTATGTGATCGGACTTCTTCAACCCAAAGATCAGCTTGACTGCCGCATTTTGTACCAGCTGTAGTCTCTGCATGTTCTTCTGGGAGATTGCCAGATGGGTAATGTTACAATAATCGAGATGGCTTAGTATTAGGGATTGTACAAGAATTCTAAATGATGTTGCATCGAAGTATGCTCTAATGGACCTAAGTTTCCAGAGAGTAAAAAAACCCTTTCTGACTAGGGAGTCCACTTGGTCTTTCATGGTTAGGTCTTGGTCTAGTATTACCCCCAGAGCCTTCATTGTAGGTTGAATAGGGTAGCTGAGATTGTTGATGCATAGTGGAGTTGTATTGATAGGTGGGTGTGGCGAGGCTATGAAGAATTTAGTTTTTTCTGAATTGAGCTTCAGTCTGAATTCTGCGGTCCATTGTTCTATCAGGTTTAGTGCTTCTGTTGCCTTGGGGGTAGTTTCAGAGGGAGAAGTAGTTAACGGGATAATGATTGTAAAGTCATCTGCGTAACTGAATAATTTTATGCCCCGCTGGGCCTGCAGCACGCCTAGTGATGACATGTAGACATTGAAGAGCAGTGGGGATAGTGGAGACCCCTGTGGAACGCCAGATGGGTTTCTCCAGGTTTTAGAGAGATTGTGATTGAAACGTACATGATAGGTGCAAGACATAAGGAATCCTCGGAACCAGTCAAATACCTCTCCTCTAATGCCGATTGCATCTAAGCATTGTAGTAATTTCTCATAATCCACCAAGTCTAAGGCTGAGCTCATGTTAAATTGCATGATTAGGGCGTTATGGCCCTTGCTGAATAAGAAGCGTAAGTAATCTAGTGTCGCCGCGATTACTGTCTCGGTGCTAAACAGAGGTTTGAAGCCGGATTGGGTTTCATGTAGTAGAGAGAACTGGTTGAGGTAGTCCATCAACTGGGTATGCCTGTAGTAAAGTCGGGCTATACCAATCAGAAACTGCATTTCAAAGCAGCTCCTGATTGGTGTAGCCCAACTTTACTATAGGAAGAGGCAGTCGGAGCAGACCGCGAGTGATTTTCTTCACCCGCCCACACTCCAGCTTCCCTCTCCTGTCTCCCCAGCTGCCATATCCTGGCTCCCCTGCCTTTTGACAGGCGAAAAACTGCATTTGCAGTTTTTTAAAATTCACGGGGGTTCCTGGAACGGATCCCTCTCAAATTTTTGGGGAGTACTGTACGCAAATATAAACCGATCCAAATATAAACTGATGCAACCATTTCCCCCCCCCAAAAGATGGAAAATAATTTAACTTGAATATAAACCGAGATTAGAAATTTGGGTGATCATGGTGTGACCTCAGTGTCCTGCCAGCGGAAGACAAACCTGTCCCACTCTTTACTCTTGTGTAGCATAAATAGTCTCCAATGCTGGGCTGGGAGGAGAAAGAGTACTGGTGTGGAAATGAAAGGGGCGATTATAGGAAACCAAAGGGTATGTTAAATGGGCATCCTAAATAAGCCACGCAAGAGTAATAATGAAAAGACAGCTTCCTTTACACTGTACAGTTAGGAACATTCTTCTACATAATCCTGCTTCATATCTTCATTGGCCTTCTCAAACCCAGCCCACCACAAACCCAATCCTTTCCCCTGATGACTGGTGCTATTTTCCAACACATTACATTACATTAGAGATTTCTATTCCGCCATTACCTTGTGGTTCAAGGCGGATTACAAAAGATTTATTAATGGGGGTTACAATAGAAAAACAATTGTCATTTCTAGAGTTGTGAAGAGAAGATCATTTGTCGTTTCTAGAGTTGAAAGCAATAAGGTCATTTGTCAAGTGGTAGAAAGTGGTGTAAAGTAGGTAGATATATATGAATGGAGGATAACAAAAGAAGATCATTTGTCTTTTCTCAGGTTGTGTAGAGAGGGACAGGTATTTTCAGTGTGTCGGGAGGAGGGAGGGGGGAGTGGCGGAGTAAGTGAAGTTAGGGCTGTTTCAGGAATTTCTTGAAGAGTATAGTCTTTATTTCTTTTCTGAATATCTTATAGTTTGGGGTGGTTATCAGAAGGTTGGAGATTTGGTTATCTAGTTTTGCGGCTTGAGGCCATCGTATAATTTTGTCCATTTTACTTCTTTGATCGGGGGGGGGAGGAGGTGAAAGGGGAGTGCGTTTTCCTATGTCTGGTTGAGGGTGCTTGGATGAGGCAGTTGTTCAGATAGGATGAGCTGTCTCCGTTTAGAGTTTTAAATAACATGCAGTAGAATTTAAATAGTATTCTTTCTTGGATTGGTAGCCAGTGTGAGTTGATGTAAGCTTCTGTGATATGGTCATGTTTCCTCAGTGAGTACATGGCACTATTTTCTAACTCAAGTCCTTCTTCCCTGATGACCGGTGCTATTTTTTTAGCCCAAACCTTTCTCCGATGATTGGTGCTATTTTTCAGCACAAACCCTTCTCCCCGATGACCAGCGCTATTTTTCAGCTTCCCGTTCTGGTGCTCAAGCTGACACCAAGGTTCTGGGCTGGTGCAGGGCCTTGAGCTTCTGCACATGCTCAAGGCTTACCAGCCCCTGCCTTCTTCTCCAAGATTCTCCCCAGTGAAATCTTTAGATTCTCAGAGAGGGTGGGAGCCATCAGGCCTTGAGTATGCGCAGAAGCTCAAGACCCCACACTGACCTGTAACCTTGGTGTCAGCTTCTTTGAGCACCAGAATGGGAAGCGTCATGCCAGCAGGGCAGAAGATGGCAGCACCATTTTTTTGCCCAAATATCTTGATTTATATTCGAGTATATACGGTAAATGCCTATTGCCCTGGGGGATGGTCCACATGCAATTTCTCCAGTTGCATTGGTTTTGGGCATACTGTGACAGGAATGAACCTCATTCCTAAGCCAGAACATATGGAATATGATCAAGTTTCAAGTTTTATTGTGTTTAATATACTGACCAACAACATGTACCTGGCCGGTTTACAATGCTGAAAAAAAAAGATAAAAAGTAAAATAATAATTGTATATATAAGGGAAGGAGTGAACATTAAAATACAATAGACAAGGACTTACATGAATTTGAGGGTATTAAGGTAGATGGAAAGGTCAGTAAATACATTATTAAAATGAAAGTTAAAAAAAAGGGAAGGGGGAGGATATAACATCAGGGATAGTGTTGCTTCATAAAAGTGGTTGAAATGATTTTACTGGTTTTGAGGAAGGAAGTATTTAGAGATTATGATATGCATCTTGAAAAATAAATGTTTTTAGTTTGGTCTTGAATTTATCAAAAAGATTTTCATGATGAAGTTGAGGTGGCATGGCGTTCCATAAGGTTGGAGCAGCTATGGAGAAGTTAATTTTCCTAGTGTAGAATTCTTTGATGACGGAACGGCCAGTAAGTTTTGATCTGCTGATCTTAGGGTCCGAGAAGAACAGAGAGGGATAATAAGTTTGTCAAGAAAAGATGGAAGACGTGAGAGTTTGAACCAGCATTAAGATTTTATAGGTGATACAGTGCGTGATGGGTAACCAATGGGCTTCTTTCAGGAGAAGAGTTACATGATCATATTTCCCTGCTTTATGTATAAGTTTGATTGCTGTATTTTGTATGAGCTGCAAACGACGTAATTCTTTTTGTGGGAGTCCATTATATAAAGAGTTACAGTAATCTAGATGGGAAATAACCATTGAGTGCACAAGGGTTATGATTGCATTAGTTTCAAGGATTGAGGTTAGAGAGCGGATGAGCCTTAGTTTGTAAACACAAGTTTTTACTACAGAGCTTATCTGGTCGTGGAAGGTTAAGTCTTTCTCTATGGTTACTCCAAAAAGTTTTATTTTTGGTTCGATTTTTACGGAGCAGGATTTAATTAAGATTTTTTCTGTTATTGTTTCGTTGTTCCTTATTGGAAAGAGTATACCACAGGATTTATTAATGTTGAGGGAGAGTTTATTTATTGGAGTCAGTCACTGATTTTGTCAAATTTATATTTAATTTCTTGTATTTCATTTGTTTTTGTAGAATCGACGGAGTGAAGCAATTGAATGTCGTCTGCATATGCAAAAATTGTAAAGCCAATAGATTGAACTAGGGTAAGAAGAGGAGAAATGAAGATATTAAATAGTAATGGGGAGAGAATAGAACCTTGGGTTACACCGTAAGTTTGAAAAATAGGTGGTGAAGTTTTCTCTCTTGAGTGAACTTTAAACTTTTGCTCATTAAAGTAAGAGATAAACCATAAAAGCGCTGAACCTGTGATACCACAGTTCCTAAGACAATCAATAGTGTCGAAGGCAGCGGATAAGTCAAGAGAAATAAGAAAAACAGATTTTCGGTGGTCTAGGAAATAGTGTATAGTAGTGATAAGACCGAGTAAAGATAATTCAGTGGAATGATAGGAACGAAACCCTGTTTGGTGAGAGTGAAGCGCGTTGGATTTATCAGTAAATTCTATGAGCTGATTATGTACTATTTTTTTCCGTAAACTTTGAGATGAGAGGCAGGTTGGCAATAGGATAAAAGTTAGCCCGATCCTATTTAACATCTTCGTAAGAGACTTGGCTGAGGGGCTTCGAGGTAAAATTACATTATTCGCCGATGACGCCAAACTATGCAACATGGTAGGCAACCGCACAACAGATGAAAGCACAATGCCCGACAAAAGCTCAATGCCCGACAGTATGACGCAGGACCTACTCCTGCTGGAGCATTGGTCAAAGACTTGACAACTAAGTTTCAATGCCAAAAAATGCAAGGTCATGCACCTTGGCGGCAAAAATCCATGCAGGACTTACACCCTAAATGGTGAGATCCTAGCAAGGACTGTAGCAGAACGTGTCTTGGGGGTGATCATTAGCGAAGACATGAAGACTGCCAATCAAGTGTAGAAAGCTTTATCCAGGGCTAGACAAATCATGGGCTGTATCCGTAGAAGTTTCGTCAGCCGTAAGCCCGAGGTCATAATGCTGTTGTACAGATCCATGGTGAGACCCCATCTGGAATACTGTGTACAATTCTGGAGGCCGCATTATCAAAAAGATGTGCGGAGAGTTGAGTCGGTTCAGCGAATGGCCACCAGGATGGTCTCAGGACTCAAGGATCTCCCGTATGAGGAACGAATGGGTAAGTTGCAGCTGTACTCACTCGAGGAACGCAGAGAGAGGGGAGACATGATCGAGACGTTCAAATATGTCACAGGCCGTATCGAGGTGGAAGAGGATCTCTTTTTCCTTAAAGGACCCACGGCAACAAGAGGGCATCCGTTGAAAATCAGGGGTGGGAAATTTCATGGTGACACCAGAAAATATTTCTTCACCGAAAGGGTGGTTGATCGCTGGAATAATCTTCCACAACAGGTAATTGAGGCAAGCAGCGTGCCAGATTTTAAGAAAAGATGGGATTGGCATGTGGGATCTCTTCATGGAGGTAGTTAGGGGGTGGGCCATTAGTGTGGGCAGACTAGATGGGCCGTGGCCCTTTTCTGCCGTCATGTTCTATGTTTCTATGTATACTAGTCCCATTCCTTTACCCCTTTAATTCTACTGCCTGATATGGACATTTCTGTGTGTGGGGAATTACCAGTATCTTGGCATTTTGTTGGATATGTGCCTTTCTGTCTTTATCTAACCACTTCAATCAAGAGCTCCTTTCATAAGCTGAAGATACTTACACTTACATCCTATTTTAGTAGAACCTGATTTCCATACTATATATAGTTCAAGCACTTAATTTGGGAACAGAGTGTTGGCATGGCTTGCCCGCTTCGATTCTTCAGTCTTTGCAGTTGGTTTTGCATGCAGCTGCACAGCTTTTATTAGGCAAGGCTTGCTCAGATCATAATCACTTTGCCTTTAATACAACTTCACTGGTTGCCCATTGGGCAATCTATACAATACAAAATGCTTAGGTTCTTTGTTTAAATCACAACTGCATTTGTGTCTTGAGTGTACATTCACTTCTTCAGATATAAAGAACAAACTGGTTGTTCTATATGTTTCCAGTCTATGTATACTTTGGCCCCTTTGGTTGATGATAGACTTACTCTAATCCAGGGTGTCAAAGTCCCTCCTAGAGGGCCACAATCCAGTCGGGTTTTTGGGATTTCCCCAATGAATATGCATGAAATCTATTTGCATGCACTGCTTTCATTGTATGCTAATAGATCTCATGCATATTCATTGGGGAAATCCTGAAAACCCGACTGGATTGCGGCCCTCGAGGAGGGACGTTGACACCCCTGCTCTATTCCATGCACACACCTTTTCTTGCTACATTGATAGCATGTTCTACAGAGGAGGCACATTGCATGACAGTCATTTTGGTTTTTTTTTATTTATTATAATTTTCAAAATTACACAGATATACAAAGTATAAGACAGTCATTTTTGTAGGTTTTTAAAGGCTTATTTTATTTAGAAGAAAGTATCAAAGAGGCAGTGAAGGGAACGGAGGACTGGAAGATAGCGAATGTTACACCGATCTTCAAAAAAGGATCGAGAGGCAACCCGGGAAACTACAGACCGGTGAGCTTAACCTCTGTTCCGGGGAAGATGGCCGAATCACTGATCAGGGAAGGTATCAATGAGCATATAGAAAAAAATAATCTGATGAGATCGAGCCAGCATGGTTTCTGTAAAGGCCGATCATGCCAGACAAATCTACTGCAGTTCTTTGAGGGGATAAATAAGCAATTGGACCAAGGTGACCCAGTAGACATTATATATCTAGATATCCAAAAAGCATTCGACAAGGTGCCCCATGAACGTTTACTGAAGAAACTGTGGAACCACGGGGTGAATGGGGACGTGCACAGATGGATCAAAAATTGGCTGGCGGACAGGAAACAGAGGGTAGGAGTAAAGGGGCACTACTCTGACTGGATAGGGGTCACAAGTGGTGTTCCGCAAGGGTCAGTGCTGGGACCGCTGCTGTTCAATATATTTATTAATGATCTAGAAATGGGGACAAAGTGCGAAGTTATCAAGTTCGCGGATGACACAAAACTCTCCAGCAGGGACAGAACTGTTGAGGAATGCAAAGAACTGCAGAGCGACCTGAACAAACTGAGTGAGTGGGCAAAAAAATGGCAGATGAGCTTCAATGTGGAGAAATGTAAGGTCTTGCACATAGGGAAAGGAAACTCCATGTACAGCTACACGATGGGAGGGAGGGTACTCGGGAAAGGCAGCCAAGAAAAAGATCTGGGGGTATTGGTAGATAACACAATGAAGCCGGCGGCACAATGTGCAGCGGCCTCAAAAAAAGCGAACAGAATGTTGGGCATTATCAAGAAAGGTATCACTACCAGAACGAAGGAAGTTATCCTGCCACTGTATCGAGCAATGGTGCGCCCACATCTGGAATACTGCGTCCAATACTGGTCGCCATACCTCAAGAAGGACATGGCAATACTCGAGAGGGTCCAGAGGAGGGCAACGAGGATGATAAAGGGTATGGAGAACCTTTCATATGCCGAACGGTTGGACAGGCTGGGGCTCTTTACCCTGGAGAAGCGGAGACTGAGAGGGGACATGATAGAAACTTATAAAATCATGAAAGGCATAGAGAAGGTGGAGAGGGACAGATTCTTTAGACTAGCAGGGGCAACTAAAACAAGAGGTCATTCAGAAAAACTGAGAGGAGACAGATTCATAACGAATGCAAGGAGGTTCTTCTTCACTCAGAGGGTGGTGGACACCTGGAACGCGCTTCCCGGAGAGGTGATAAGACAGAGTACAATTCTGGGGTTCAAAAAGGGACTGGATGACTTCCTGGAAGCGAAGGGGATTACAGGGTACAGATAGAGTTACCTTACAGGACATTGAGCGAATGGGGTATGGATATTTTAGGTTAGGTAGGGAACACTTCCAGGTCATGGACCTGGGGGGCCGCCGCGGGAGCGGACTGCCGGGCACGATGGACCCCTGGTCTGACCCAGCAGAGGCAATGCTTATGTTCTTATGTTCTTATTTGATATAGCACTCATCAAAACAGCCATCTGAGTGGTTCACGATCTAATCAGGTACTCTAAATATTTTCCCTATCTGTCCAACCAGGCTCGTGATCTAACTATAGTGCATTGGGCAGTGGAGGGTTAAGTGACTTGCCCAGGCCACTAGGCCACTCCACCCTTCAAAGGGCTGCGTTGGGCTGATGTGTAAATAACATTTTGTACTGTTTGCTGGCATTTTTTGTAACTGGCCCTCCTGGAGCCGCCACTCCAACTGGTATTGACTATTTTAGACGTGCTTATTTTTATTGACTTTTTTTTTTTTTTTCTTAATTTCCATTTGTTTGTTCAGAGTTTATTCTTTGTGTTTTTGTTTATTGTAAATATTTGATTGTACCCCTACTTTCATGCATGGTGATTTGGTGGGTTTGCAAATAGAAAATAAAATAAATGTCCCCGGGCCCTAAACTTTCTTGAAGCTAAAGAAGGCACATCCTGCCAGTGGGCTTTGGGGACCCTCTCCATAATTTCTGCCCTGGGCCCCATCATGTCTGACACCTGTTCTGTCTCTGCCTCTTGCAGCAGCCTCTTTCCTTTGCTCCTGATCCTGCTTAAATACTGACTGGATGATATCTATGGACCTAATAATGCATGCCTTGAGCTTTTTTGGATGGATTATTTATTTATTGAGATGTATTAACTGTCATTGTGAAGAGATTCGCCCAAAGCAGTGTACAGCAGGTATAATTCAACATAAATCTTACATAGACAGAGAATTGCATAAACCTGAGCAAAGGTGAGCAAAAGAAATGTATCAAGTTGATTTATTTCAGTGGTTAGACCCTAAGAACCTTTGAACTTGTACACTTCCCGAGATGTTGAAGCTGAGCAATTGACTAAGGTATCCAGATGTAAATGAACGTATAAAAAAACCACATTCATAGGAAATGAATGAGCATTGGAACATTTACCTCGCGGGCCCACAGTAAAAAATCTCTACCGCTGTTTGATAAAAGGAGCCCTCCCTTAGTGTTGCCAGTCAAATTATTTCATTTTAAATCAACTTGAGACTGTATATACTGTATATACTGTTTCTCACTATGAGTAGAGATAGGGGCTTGTTTATTGCTTCAGTTGAGTATTCCATATATATTTGAATATAAAATAATTCAAATATAAACCGAGGTGCCCTTCCCCCCAAAAAAAAGCAAGAAAAAAGGTTGACTCGAATATAAATTGAGATTAGAAATTTGGGTGATCTTGGTGAGCCAGTCTACAAAAACTAGACATCTTGCCATAAGTTTTAACAATATATTTTTTTTTAACTTTAAATATTTTTATTAGCACAAAACCACACAACATTTATAATAACAGCAGTTGTTATTATTTTGAGCTGCCATAGAGAGAGATGGAGAGAGGGGGGGTAGAGAACAGGAAGATTATGCTGGAGGAGACTGTTCATCTAAACAGATATTATTTAAATACCTGTTTAGATAAACAGTCCCCTCCACCATAATATCTCTGTTCCTACCCCCTCTCTCCATCTCTCCCTACGGCAGCTCAAAATTGGAGAGACATAGAAAAATGAGTGTAGGGAGGTATCAGGTGCCTTCTTTCCACCAGGGCAATCTAAAAATGTAAGATGTGTTAGAGTTGGGCTGCCCAATTAGAGACTCGGAGAGGTGAACTGTGAAGGGCAAGGAGTGAGACCTTTTCTCTGAAGGAGAGTGAGGCATCAAAGCCAAAACCTTAGCTTAATATCACAGTGCACAAGGTATCAGAAGAAATAGGTCCACCAGCACCCCATACTCGCACCCCATTTTCCTGGTCCAGCAACACTCCCTACTCTCACCCTGTGTCCAGGTCCAGCAGCACCCCGTACTCTCATCCCCTCCCCTGGTCCAGCAGCACCCCATACTCGTATCCCTCCAAGTCCAGCAACAGCCCTTGCTCTTTCCCCCCCCCCCCCCCCCCCGGTCTAGTAGCACACTTTTTCAACCCCTCCACCCCCACTCCAGCAGCACCATGTCTTGGGAATCTCTGCCCAAGATGCCATTCATGCATGCCCCCTCCCCCACCCTGCCTGCATTGCACTTACCTGTTGGGCTTAGAAGAAAAGCTGCTGCCATCAATACTTTATGCTGATCCAGCATCTGCGTGTGCTCAAGGCCTGCCAGTTCCCATCTTCTTCTGTGCAGTAATCAGTTATCCTCAATGAATGTATTCCATTTGCAGAAAAGAAATTAGTTTCTAATAAAGGGCCAAATACACTTTTCATCTATGGGGGAGAATAATGTAGTACATGTGGACAAAAGTTCCAGCGATTTTTGCATACGAGAACAAGGAAGGCCTACAGCCAGTGTTAACAGATTCTGGATCCCCTAATATGGAAATATCTGTGTATGTCCTAAGACCCCATATTCAAAGTCTGACGGAATCTCTTACTAGTGTATGGAAGAGACAATGAACACTTAATGTTTGTTTTTTATGTGTTTTGCTTTAGCCAGTGTTCTTTGTAAACAAAAGAACAAGTGTGGTTCCTTGCCAAGCTGTTGAGCTATGCATAGTTCACCCAGCAGACAATTCACTTGTGATTTGGTTAAATTTTCATCTAGCAACAGAATGTGGTTTGTGAATATCAAAGGAAGAGAATTCTTGTAGAATGCTGGGTAGATAAATTAATGTGGCAGAGCCAAGGATAGACATACTAATGACAATGGACCACAATGGGCTCATTGTTTCTTATATTTATGGCACCTTGTAGTATATGTATTGTACTCTGTAAGTGCTACTATCTTCAGTGACTTGGAGCACCTCTTGCTGGCTCCTCCCCCCAAATTATATCAGCTTACATAGAGAAATCGCTGATTCTAAGCGTTTACAGAGAAAATTGCTGATTGCCAGCACTTTCTTCACCGTTTTTGCCCCTCCTTCAGAAACAGGCCAGGTCTCCCACCATGTTATTCGCAGTTTCACCATATTCACGTTGGTTTTTAATAGAAAACTGCGAATAACATATGAAAAAGTTATTCGCGGTTTTTCTGTATTTGCAGTTCTGTTATTCCCCTATCACAGCGAATACGGAGGGAGAAGTATATTATTAAAATTATCCAAGCTCTTCAGACAAGCTGAATCCTTGTGGCAAATGTGCAGATGGATATCTGACCAATGTTCGTTGAGCAGTTTAAAACCAGACATTTTGGTGGGCTTCAAGAACATCGTTTTTGCTTTCTAGACTTAAAGGGAATAAACACCTGTTAGGGAGGGGAGGGTGTTATGCTTCATGTTATGTTAATCAGGTTTTCTATTCAGTTCAAGGTTGGATTACAATACAAGAGATTGGGTTGGTTACCCAGGAAGTTACAATGGACAGTTTGACACAGACATTCAATAGAGCTGCTTGTACAGGTAGATGAGTTGGGTCATAGTTAAAAATACATAGTTACAAGTACAAGCAGGTCATCATTGGCTCATCATTATATCCCAGGAGTTGTATTAAGTTTAGAAATGGGCTTTTACAATTACCATTTCAGTTACTTAAGGGTTGGCTCCCTGTCTTGGTATAGAAATGCTTTAAAAGTTTTCTGAATCTGAGATAGTGGTTTTTATCTTTTTAAAAGCAGGTATTTCCTTTAACAGTAATCAGTTATCCTCAATGAATGTATTATATCTGTAACAGTATGGAAATATTATGCACTGTGGGTATGTGTGTATATATGTCACATGACCGCTTATAAGCTGTTTAATGCATTATCAGTGCTGTGGTTTTACTGCAGCCTTATCTGTTGCAGCCCTAGGCCCTGATGTTCTAAACTTACTGCTAAAATCCTGTGGGTTATTGTAATGCCGGTAAATTTTCTGATTTCAAAAAGATGAGCGATACTGCAAATGAGCTCTGCAGAGGCCCATGGAAATTCCATCCGATCAGTTGTTGGAGAAAGCGACACATATGCAGATAGTCCACGGAAAGAGGCATAAATGTGTACAAGCGCTAGGAAATGCCACATCGTAGGCACGCATGAGCATCAATTGTAGGTGTGTTATTGTAACGCATCATGGATGCATGCCATAAGTGTGCATAATAAGACCAGTGGTCCATCGTGCCCAGCAGTCTGCTCACGCGGTGGCCCTTTGGTCAAAGACTAGCACCCTAACTGAGACTAGCCCTACCTGAGTACGTTCCGGTTCACCAGGAATTTGTCTGACTTTGTCTTGAATCCCTGGAGGGTATTTCTCCTATGACAGACTACGGAAGAGCATCACATGTAGCCAGTGGCATAGTAAGGGCATTTTGGTAGGGGGCACAGCACCTGTCCTTCTCTGCTCACCCATTGCCGCCGCATGAGCTGCTTCCGTTCCCCCATACCTCTGTAGCATTTCTGGCTTGAGCAGCAACCCCAAGCTGCCGTCACACCTGCGTGAGCTCTCCCTCTGATGTAACTTCCTGGACTGCACCTTGGAAGTGACATCAAAGGTAGAGCACACATAGGCATGACTTCAGGTTGGAGGTTGCTGCTCACAATAGGAATGTTAGAGGTATGGGGGAAGGGATGCTGCGCGCGCGGCAATGGGGGGGGGAAGTAGCATGGAGGGGGGCGTGGGAGGGGTGCCTTTCACCCTTGCTACGCAAGTGCATCTGGCTGCTGTATCTCTCTTCCATCATCGTCATATCCTTTCATCAGGGCAACCTGCGGAAAGTAGGGATTAAAAAACCACCATCCATAATGTTGTCCGTTGTAGCACAAAACACACGTGGATTACAAACGGTGCAAAAACAACATGCTTTTCAGGTTTTTCTTGCCACAAAGCAAGAAACTGCCAATGAATGTCATATACATGCGTCCGTCAATGCCATACGTGGAGAGGAGGGGCAGAGAATAACCAGCAGACCATGCATATGCTTTTTTCCTGCAGGACATTTATGCTGCTCCCTGTTTTTGGTTTTGGGTTATTTTTTAACTTCCACCTCTCATGTAATCGGTAGCCCCAGATCTTCCAGCATATCTTGGGAGTTATCGTAGATTCATACACCAGGATGTACATACTGCTTTGCTCTACGGCATTGTAATGTAATGTATTCAAGGTCATTTGGCTGCTACCTCGGATGTGTTGTTTTCATATATATTTGGTGTTGGGAGGGGGTTCACCTATCCCAAGAGGGTTGCAGGAAAATCATGTTGGCATAGTAAGTGGTGCTTTACTCCTTACCTCAGATCAAGGAGATAATATCCTACCATTGAAAAAAATAATAATACGGTAAATCCTCTGTATTATGAGTTAATAACCACATTGCCATTTAAATGCAATGTTAAGACGGTAAGCTCAGTGCACTTATGCATTTTTCTGTGCGTAAAAGTTCTTCCTGAATTGGTCTGTAAGCTGTATGCACAAGAAATGTGCATACAGCCCAGGGTAAAGAAGTGTGTACAGTTTAAATACTACTTATTACGTCAGCCTCTGAGGAACTGGCTGTAAAACCATTTTTACAGCCAAAGACGCACATTGGCTTGGGCCAATGACATTTCTGTGTACAGCCTGCCTCAGCTGCAACTGCAAACGTGGGTTTAGTGACCTTTCTTGGAGCTGGGACTCTGGGAAGCCCTGATTTAGGAAAGCTTGATGAAGAGAATGTGTGTACTTAGTTAGGAACTGGGTGAGAGTATGCAGGCAGGTCTGAGGCTTTTCTGTCAATTACATTACCTTTCACATGCATCAGTCTGCAAAGGTCTAAAGGTTCCAGCTGCACAATCTCACAACCGTTGCTTAAGAAACGTTTCTTTATAAATGCATGGAAATCGGACTCAATGTGTTACGCAGTTCTTTGAATTACAGGATTATAATTGTACCTATTAACATATAGTACGTTGATATGCTGAATTACAGAAACAATAAGAGCTGATGAAACTGAAGCTCGTTCTAAGTCTCCTTGTCCTGTCTCTTGCACTTACATTCACCTGCACCTCACCTAAAATTTGGGCCCTGGAAGTAAATGACTTATCTGGTGATGCCCTGGAGTAATCAAGAATAACCTTTTAAAATGTTACTTCAGCAACGGATGGAGAGAGTGTTGAGAGGATCATGCTGTATTTCAGTACTGTGCATTTCTGGAGAGTGGTTTTATAGAGCAAACAAGCCTTCAGTCTGAAAGAACCTGTCATATGAATTATTATGGTTTATTTGATTTTTATGGTGAGCTGCTTTGGAATGTTAGGTGAAGTTTGAAATCAAACCTGATGCTATTAACTATAAATAATGTACATTATGCAATAAAAATAGTTTCTCTTTTTTTAAAATTTTGCTCTCTTCCTTCTTAAGTTTGGAGTTTCTGTATCTTGGGGGGAATTTCATCACCTCGATACCGCCAGAGCTAGCAAATCTGCATTACCTGAGCTATTTGGTCCTTTGTGATAACAAGATCCAGAGCATACCCCCTCAACTGGCACAGTGAGTACTTGGCTGTCCCACATCATCTATGACTCAGAGCATAAGTGTAAGCAAGCAGTTGCCCTCTTGAGAGGAATTGACAGAGTAGAATTAGTGGTCACACAGTTGCTGTCTGTCCAGTAAAAAAAAAAAATCAATAGGGACTTTGGATCATCTGCTATATTTTTGTGCGTTTATATTTATATTTTGGAAGTCAATCTGGGGACAAATAAATCTAGTTTTGGATTCAAATGTTCCACTATCATATGAGGCTATAATTTGTGGAACAATTTTATATGTAAATCCCACTCTAGATAAATATAAGAGTCATCTATTTATGATCATGACAGGTGTAGCCATGCAATTGATTACGAGTAACTGGAAGAACCATGATAGAATAAGTTACACTTTTTGGTGGGTGAACGTATGCACTACGTACAGATATGAAAGAATTAATGCAGAGTGTAGGGGACTTAGTGGTGTATTTAATAAAGTTTGGAGCCCATTGACTAAATTTGTGAAATTATAATAATGTTTTTATCTTATCTTTCCTTTTGTTCATGTACCTTTACACATCCATGGGAAGGGGGTTGGAGGGAGGGGAATAAATATTGATGGGGATATTTGGGTAACTTTATTCTTTATTTATAATATATATCTTAAATAATAAAATGCTAGCCGCGCATGCGCACTTGCCTCGCGTGTTCCCTGATCCCTTTTCTGTCGGGATGTGGCAAGACAAGTGCGCATGCGCGCTTATTACGTCACTGACGGAGAGCAGCGAATGCAGGAAGCGGAGTGGCCAGGTAAACAAAAAAAAAAAAAAAACAACCGAGCGAGCCGGGCCGGTGAGAAAGCGCGGGTGACCTGGCCCGGACTGCGGACGGGTAAGGAGCTGGGGCAGTGAGCCTTCCCTGCAGTTGAAATGGAGCCTGGCCACCCTCCACGACAGACCATAGGAGTCCGAGTCCTTTTCCGCTCACCCCCCTTCCCGCGGACCCGACTACCTTGGCGATTCAAGCAGCGTGTGCACCAGTCTTCACACGCTGCTTCGGGCCCTTCTACTTCCCTGATTTGCTCTGCCGCGTCTCTGATGATGTCATCAGGGACGTGCCAGAGTAAATCAGGGCAGTAGAAGGACCCGAAGCAGCGTGTGAAGACTGCTGCACACGCTGCTTGAATCGCCGGGTAGGTAGTCAGGTCCGTGGGAAGGGAAGGGGGGGCAAGGACTCTGGGGAGTTGGCAGACACCGGCCCTGTACTAACTCCCATGGGCAGGGGGAGCAGGAAGGGGTGCTGATGGACAGGGGGGGGAAATGAAGGGAGGCCTATTGCTGGACAGAGGGAGCAAGAAGAGGTGATGATGGACAGGGGGGGGGAAAGGAAGGGAGGCTTATTGCTTGACAGGGGGAACAGGAAGAGGTGCTGATGGACAGGGGGGAAAATGAAGGGAGGCCTACTGCTTGACAGGGGGAACAGGAAGAGGTGCTGATGGACAGGGGGGAAAATGAAGGGAGGCCTACTGCTGGACAGGGGGAGCAGGAAGAGGTGCTGATGGACAGGGGGGGAAATGAAGGGAGACCTACTGCTGGACATGGGGAGCAAGAAGAGGTGCTGATGGACAGGGGGAAATGAAGGGAGGCCTACTGCTGGACAGAGGGAGCAGGAAGAGGTGATGATGGACACGGGGGAAAAATGAAGGGAGGCTTACTGCTGGACAGGGGAGCAGGAAGAGGTGCTGATGGACAGAGGGGAGGTAAAACAAAGGGAGAAGGACTGCTGCTGGATAAGGGGAGCAGTGAAGGGGTGGTGGTGGACACAGGGGAGGTAAAAATAAGGGAGAAGGGACAGGAAAAAGCTGCTAAGGAGATAGAGAGAGAAAGAAATAAAGACAGACACACATATATTCTAGCACCCGTTAATGTAACGGGCTATAAAGCTAGTTTTGTTATATTATGTTATGTTATATGTAGGATAACTGAAAATCTTGAATGATATATATGTTACCTGTACAGATATTAGTGTAATTTATGTAATACCTACTGTTTGTTCATTTGTATGACACTGTTTTAGATTAAAAATCAATAAAGATTAAAAATAAAATACTAAATCAAATGGCATACTCTCGCTCAATCTAATAAGAGCGCTACTACAGAAAAAAATCATTTAGTTAGATCCTTCATTCAACATAGTGATAAGCACATCTGTTGCTATATGCAACTAATTGTCACCCAGGGAAGCCAAAAGGTTGGACACCCCTGATGTAGGTGATCCATTAGCAACTTTGTAGCAGCAACTTTACTGAGCTTATTTGCTCCAGCAGATTGTATCAGTCTGTGAGATGTGGAAAACCAAAAATGGAATGGGAGGTGAGCATATCATAATCTAAAGGATGATCAGATCATAGGACTTTCTATGATCTATATATCATTCTAGGTCGGCATACTGAATTGAGTGTTGTAATTATTTATGCTCAAACCCTCCTCCCAACCTCTTAAATCAATTATCCACAAGTGCTGAAACTTATTGCAAAAAACCCTCTTTTCAAAATAATTAAATATATATGACAAAAGGAGAATATGTCAGACAACCGTGGTGTTATTTAATAAACATTTTTAGGGAAAAAAGGCATCACTCATCTTGGGTAGAACTAGCTACCACCAACGCTGGTATGTTGGATACAAACTCCCAACGCCTTCTGGTGTTGGCGTTTCAATCCTGACCGGATCTTCTTCGGGAGATTATTTAGAATCGCTGCCTCTCCCTGTGAGTTAATCGAATGCAAACAATTGCTCATTTAAAGGCTTCAGTACTGCGACCGTCGGTCTGCAAAGTTTTATATCAGGTGAGATGTGCATTTTTAGGTCTGATTTCTCCAATATCTTAGATCAGTGTTCTTCAACCACCAGTCCATGGACCAGTGCTGGTCCACAGAAATTTCCTGCCGGTCCACAGGGCCAACTCGTGCATCAGGCCCAAAACAGTGTTCTTTAACCGCCAGTCCACAGTGCGATCGATGCGGCGTTATCTTCGAGCCAGCTCTCTCTTTCTAACTGATTCAGTGCACAAAGCCACAGGCAGTGGCTCCTACAGGCATCCTGCGCCTGAACCGGTAGCCTTCTCTCTGACGTTGCAACGTCAGAGGGAAGGCTTCCTGATGAGGCAAGGGATGTGCAAGGTGCAATTAGTACTATTATGGGGGCAGGGTCTGGGGTGGACATTGGGTAGAGATGGGCGGGGTCTGGCCCACGACTTAACCCAGTGTTCTTCAACCGCCGATCCACAGACCGATGCCGGTCCATAGGTGTAAAAAGGTTGAAAAACACAGTCTTAGATCACTTGACCCGTATCGGGGGCAGGTGTATTGTGAAGAAAGCATACAGAGCATCCTCATAGTATTATTTCCAGTTCCTCTCTGTGATGTATGCATCCATGACTTGGAGTATAGATAAAAGGGCTAAGGCAGTATGAAAGGAGCAATTTCCTAACTTGTTTTTCACTGTGTCAGTTTCTATGCTGCAAAAGGTGGAACCACTTCTCCCATAGAAATGCACCACCTGCGTTTTGAAGAACCTTTTTTCTCTGGAATCTCCAATCTGATTTGACCCACTTTCAACTGCTTTTGATTTAGGGCTCCTTTTACTAAGCTGCGCTAGTGTTTTTAGTGCGTGCTAAACCCGCACTACGCGGCTAGAACTAACGCCAGCTCAATGCTGGCGTTAGCGTCTAGCGCACGCATTTTAGCGCGCGCAATTCCGAGCGTTAATGTCCTAACGCAGTTTAGTAAAATGAGCCCTTAGTTTTTTGCCCCAGATACAAACATTCTTAATCTCTTATATAAAAATTCTTTCTTTTTTTTTCTATATTTGTTATGTTGAAAGGTATGAAAGTACAATTGTAGCCCACCAGTGTTGTACCTTCATACAGGTAATGGTGAACATTTTTATTAGGGGTTGTAGTTCTTGTGTTGGAAGTATTCTTATGTTTTTGGTTTGTTCTTAATTTGTATTTTATATGTAAAAATTGCTGGCCTGAGATACTTACAAAGGTTTTCATTTCATCCATGATGTTTCTCTCCCATGGCTCAATCATGGATGAAATGAACAAGAGACTTTTTCCATGATTCATGTTGGAACTAAATGTCTTCTGAGACCAAGATTTCCCTGTTGCATTTGACAGCAAGCTGTTTTTTTTTTAAGTCAATAAAAGCTAATCTAATTTTAAAGTTGAATGCTGGTGAATATTGAGATTGAGACCATAAAATATAAGATAAAATAAATTGATCTGATGATAAAGTTGGGTGACTCTTGCATTCGGAAGGCTACCTCTGAGGACCAATTATCTAGTCAAAAAATTTATTTTATAAAAAAATTTTTCAACAGATATAATTTGGTAGTGTTTGACTATACACCTATAGTGAAATAATTATTTTCCTGTACAAATAGCATATACAGTGGAACCTTGGTTTACGAGCATAATTCATTCCAGAAGCATGCTCGTAAACCAATTTACTCGTATATTAAAGCGAGTTTCCCCATATGAAGTAAGGGAAACTTGCTTGAGTTGTTCCACCTCCCTCCCCCCCACCCCCCGAGGCCACCGGCATTGCTACACTTTACCCCCCAACCCCCGAGGCCACCTGCGCTGCTCCCCCCCTCCCCCCCCGGCGATCCGACATCCCCCCTCGATCTGGCATCCCCCACTCACCCACCCATACAAAATCGCCTACCCCGCTCTGGCACCAGCACCAATGCACAGGACATGCTGGTGCCGGTGCTCGAAAATCCTCCCTGTTGCTTGTGCTGGGCCTTGAGCGTGCGCAGATGCTCAAGGCCCAGCACAAGCAACAGGGAGGATCTTTGAGCACTGGCATGTCCTGTGTGCTGGTGCCGGTGCCAGAGCAAGGTAAGCGATTGTGTTTGGGTGGGTGAGTGGTGGATGCCGGATCGCAGCAGGGGGGAGGGGCTGACGCGAATGGGGGGGATGCCGGATCGCAGGGGAGGCTCACAAAAATCGAGGCAAGCTTGGTTTCCGAGGTGCGGATTTTGCAAATGTTTTGCTCATCTTAAAAAACACTTGCAAACCGCGGCACTCGTAAACTGAGGTTTGACTGTAATTCCTTACAGATGATTGTGTACCCCAACTTGTGAGTTGGATTGTAGAAGGCATCAATCATTTTTCTCAGCTCTGCCTCCTTGTCTCCTTAGGCTATGCCTTCTCTCTTTAGTCTTAACTTCTAAGCGAATTGAAAAGTTGTCTTTTCCTCTGCTCTACTCAAGATTTGTTATTTTCAGGTATTATTCCAATCTTTGTTGAGGCTTCCCTGTGCTAAGAGGTTCCCAGTAGTCCTGGGACAGCTCTGCCTGGGAGAAGGGTCAGGTGGGGTCTGCAGCCAGAAGTGCAACCCTTCTGAAAGAGTATCTGTCTGGCTGGCCTGCTCTACCACTTGGAACATAAGAATAGCCTTACTGGGTCAGACCAATTGTCCATCAAGCCCAGTAGCCTGTTCTCTCATGGTGGCCAATCCAAGTCACTAGTACCTGGCCCAAACCCAAGGTGTAACAATATTCCATGCTACCAATACAGGGCAAGAAGTGGCTTCCCCCCGAGTCTTTTTCAAAAACAAACTATGGACTTTTCCTCCAGGAACTTGTCCAAACCTTTTTTAAAACCAGCTACGCTATCCGCTCTTACCACATCCTCTGGCAACGCATTCCAGAGTTTAACTATTCTCTGAGTGAAATTAAATTTCCTCAGCTCAGGAATAGGTTCTGTTGGAGCGGTGCTCACTCCTATGGAGTCGGGCGCTGGAACACAGGCTGTTTAGACCCGGTGACTGGCCGGAAGGCTTGGCAGAGGTCGATTGCATTCCCTCTGAAGAATCATGTGGGAGTGTAAGGGGTTGAGGGTTTTCAAGTTTTGGAACCTAAATAAAAGGCAGCCTGAAGAGACAAGCTGCTGGAGCCACCTTGCTTGTCTGAGGCAGAAATTCCTTCTCCATTTCCAGCTGCATTGAGAAGCTGATGAAGGCACAGCACATTTATTAATTTAATTTGTAATTCTCCCCAAAGAGATCAGAGATATCCCCAAAGAGATTTTGTTATCCAGAGGCCTTCCTGTCCACATAAGAGTCGTGGGTGATACTGATGACAGGTGCCAGTCTCTACGGTTGGGGTCATTGTGAGGATCACCCAGTGCAAGGCTGATGGATGCCTTTGCAGAACACATGGTCCAGCAACAGACTGGAGTTGAGAGCCATCCGGTTAGTTCTCCGCTTTTTCCAAACATGGACAATGCTACAGCAGTGGTGTAAGTCTGAGTTCTTCTCTGAAGCGTGGAAGCCCAATTGTTTCGGTAGCTGCAAGTCCACATGTTGGTGACAAACTGTGGCGCACATAGCGGGAATGGACAATGTCCAAGCTGACTACCTCAGATGGTGGACACTGGATCCAGGGGAATGGGCATTGTCCCAACGAGTCTTCAGCTGCATTGTGAAACACTGGGGGCACACGAGGTTTGATCTCATAGCATCAGCAGACATCAAGAAAGCCACTCAGTTTCAATCGAAGATTCGAGTCAGCATCGGAATGCTCTCATACAACCTTGACCATCAAGAGAACTAAGAACATAAGAACTGCCATCTCCGGATCAGACCTTAGGTCCATCAAGTCCGGCGATCCACCCACGCAGAGGCTCAGCCAGGTGTAATCTGGTGAATACTTAGTCACCCGTATATGTGCATCTAACTTGCCCTTAAATCCTAGAACGGTGGGTTCCGCAGCAACCAACACCGGGAGAGTGTTCCAGGTGTCCATCACTCGCTGTGTGAAGCAGAACTTCCTGGCATTTGTCCTGGGCTTGTCCCCCCTCAGCTTCAGTCCATGACCTCTTCTCCTAGTCACATTTGACATCGTAAATAGCTTTTTTTCCTGCTCTATTTTGTTGATTCCTTTTAGTATTTTGAAAGTCTCAATCAGATCCCCTCGCAGTCTCCTCTTCTCAAGAGAGAACAGTCCCAGTTTTCTAAGTCGTTCTTTATAGCTCAAGTTCTCCATACCTTTTACTAGCTTTGTTGCTCGCCTCTGCACCCTCTCCAACAGTTTTATATCCTTCTTTAGGTAGAGAGACCAGTGTTGGACACAATATTCCAAGTGTGGTCTGACCATTGCTCTATATAGCGGCATTATAACCTCCTCTGATCTACTCGTGATTCCCTTCTTTATCATTCTGTTTGCTTTCTTTGCCACCACTGCACATTGCGCCGACGGTTTCAGAGTCCTATCAATCAGTACACCCAGGTCCTTTTCTTGTTCGCTCTTACCTAATGTTATACCTGACATTCTATACTCGTGCTCCTTGTTCTTTCTGCCCAAATACTTTACTTGTAGGTGTTCCCATTGTGGACGATGATAGCAACCCTTCCTTGTAGTCCTGGATTGGCTGCATCGCCCATGGTATGTAGATCTGGTCCACTTGCAGTGCTGTCCTGCTCAGGACAGTTGCTGTAGATTACTACTGCATCATGGCATTCTGTCACAGGGGCCCATAGTATTAGACAATCCATAAGGCTTTAGTCTTACAGCTTGGGCTATTGAGCATGTAACCTTAGCGCAGCATGGATATTCGGAGATGGTGATATTGAATCATCTCAGTTCTAGAAAGCAACAGTGGTATGGCCAGTAGGAAAAAGGAGGTATTGATGTCCCTGTATAAGACTTTGGTGAGACCTCATTGTGTACAATTCTGGAGGCTGCACCTTCAAAAAGATATAAAAAGGATAGTCGGTTCAGAAGAAGGCTACTAAAATAGTATTTGATCTTCATCATAAGGAATATGGGGACAGACTTAAAAATCTCAATCTGTATACTTTGGAGGAAAGGCAGGAGAGGGGAAATATGATAAGAGATGTTTAAATACCTACGTAATGTAAATATGCATAAGTCGAGTCTCTTTCATTTGAAAGGAAACTCTGCAATGAGAGGACATAGGATGAAGTTAAGAGGTCATTCCATGTCAAGTGGACCAGGAGCCCACGCTCGACCTCCCCCCTTGAAATCCATCCAAATTTTACAGGGGTGTTGTCTAGGGTCTCAAATGAAACTGTGCAAAATGTTTTGGATCTATCTCAATTTGGTCAGGAGCTAGGGGTGGTTGAACAAAAGCAATTGATCACCCCCATGCCTCGTGTGACCTAAAATGCCAACTTTGCTTAAGCACTGCGGCAGAAGGAAACTACGTAGGAGTCTGAAATTTTGCAGTTTGGTACAACACCTTGGGGCAAGTTTCTGTGCCAAGTTTGAAATCTTTTGCGAATGTGCTTCCATTTCTACAGGTCAGCAAAGTAGGAAAAAAAATTCACGAATGAAAATTTTTGGCACAGTTTGACTCCATACTGCTGCTGGTAGGTAAGTCAGCTGAGGGTACAACTTTACCAGGAGACATGTACCATGAGGTACTTCCAAGATTTGCAATATGAGCTTTTACAGTCAAGTGAAGCTGAAGATACAGTTTCATTTGAGACCCTAGACAACACCCCTGTAAAATTTGGTTAGATTTCAAGGGGGTCGAGCGTAGGCAGTTTTCAGTATTGGTCTACTTGATATGGAATGACCCAAGAGGTGATAGGCTCCGGAGTAATCTAAGGAAATACTTTTTTACAGAAAGGGTGGTAGATGCATGGAACAGTCTCCCAGAAGAGGTGGTTGAGGCAGAGACTGTGTCTAAATTTAAAAGGGCTTGGGATAGGCACATAGGATCTCGGAGAGAGAAAGAGATAATGGTTACTACAGATGAGCAGACTAAATGAGCCATTTGGCCTTTATCTGCCATTATGTTTCTAGTGCTAAAGCTTGGAAGATGTTTCAGCATTGGTGCAAGGCTTAAACAGTTGGATCTTTTCCGGGCTTCCATTCCTGCAGGAAGGATTGGATAAGGGCTTGGCAATTGGATTTCTTAAAGTTCAAGTAGCTACTCTTTAATGCTTCTGGGCCAGAGTAGACTGAGCGTCTCTAGTCTCTCAACCAGATGTTTCCAGGTTCCTGAAAGGAGCCCTGAGGCTTTGCCCTCTGGTGAAACAGCCATTTCCAATGTGAAGTCTTAATATTGTATTAAGGCCCTCACTAAGACTCCAAATGAACTTTATCGGAAACGTCTATCATGGATCTGACTGTGAAGTCAGTGTTTTTAGTTGCAATTACTTTGACTAGGAGGGTATCTGAGCTGCAGACATTATCATGCAGAGATTCTTTTCTTAGATTCATGGAAGCAGGAGTGTATCTGTGCACTGTGCCTTCCTTTCTGCCGAAGATGGTTTCGGCGTTCCATGTTAATCAGGAAGTGAGGTTACCTGCGTTTCAGCCCACAGGCGAAAAGAAACAGGACAAGGTTTTGAAGTTGCTGGATGTGCGGAGGGTGCTTCTCCGCTATCTTTAGAGGACCAATGATTTTAGGCTCTCAGACCATCTGTTTGTCTTATCCAGCTCTAATCGTTAAGGAAGTCCAGCTTTTAAAGCTTCTATCTCCCAATAGATTTGCATACAATGGCATACAATGGCTGTGGCATACAATGGCTGTGGTAAACAACCGCCAGTCACCTTGAAAGTTCACTCTTTAAGAAGTGTAGCTTCTTGAGCAGAATCCAGGACTGTGCTGCCTGATGAAATTTGCAGGACAGCCACATGATCCACTCTTCATACTTTACGAAGTTTCACAGAGTGAACATATCAGCACAAGTGGACATGGTCTTTGGGTCCTCGTTGCTTATTTCAGTCTCATCTGTTCTGTCCACGACTCAAGGGACTCCTGGTACATCCCATCCATAAGGAATCTTATGCTGTTTGCACAGGAAGGAAGAATTAGGTTCTTATCTTGATAATCCGCTTTCCTGTAGAACAGCATAAGATTCCTTACACCCCACCCTGTCAGACGGATACAGCCTTTATAGAATAATAGTCTGGGTTGAATTTCCAGTGAATTGACTTGTAACAGAAAAAAAGAATTATTGTAAGGTAGTGGGGTTAGAGTTCCACTGCACGCTGCTTACACAGAGCTATACAAGTGTTAGTTCTGGTTGCACACAGATAGATGGTAAGTTGGTTCAACCTTTAGTTTTGCAATTGCAATGTTACTGTTTTTTGTTCCTATAGAGAGCAGAACAAAGTTAACGTTATCAGGGAGTTCCCCAAACCCCTCCTTGTTATTTCCTCTTTTATGGGTTATTGTTTGCTTTGGTACGGACTGAAGAGAGAGGGCACTGCCCAGGGAAATAAGGAGGCGAAGCTGAGGAAAATAATTGATGCCTTCTAGAAATGCACACCTACAAGCTCTTACCAATTGGAAGTTAATCATAAATTTAGCACACGGTGCAAAAGACGGGATAGCACTCACCTTGCTGCTGTCTATACCTTAGTATTGGTGAGTTGTTTGGTTATTAAAAGTTGCTAAAGGAGTAAGGAAACCTAAATTAATATAAAAGGCTTTAAGATTATTTTTTATAAGGTTTTGCTTTTATTTTTTGTTTGCTTATCATTGAACTGCAAATAATTTGTTGCATCATCTACTGATGAAAATACCCTGTGGTGACAGATTTCTCTGTTCTCCACTTAATTGGATTAATTGACTGTAATTTAGGAGATATACTTGGGTTGATGAGAGTTGGAGAGGATGGATTAGAAAGAAGACTGAATCAAGGCAAAATTGAGTTTAAACAAGCTAAGCTAATAACTGAATTTCATTTAAAAAATATAATTTTATTAAGAAGAGAAATTAGTCACAAGGCACAGAGCTATAGAGTCCAGTTTCTTTTTATATAAACTTTATTAATTTTTCATTCAAAAACAATGCATTAAAATATACAAATACATATAATTTCAAAATTGCATTTTCATCACTCATAAAAAATACTTCATAAACATTTTCCTCCCTTCTCACCCCAATATAAGAACCAACACAAATTGCATTATTTCAGTGAAAACATATTGAACTTATTGATTAATAATGACATCAAAATATAATACCCCTCCGTCCACCCACCCACCCTTCCTGGATGTGTAACCCAAATAAAAATTCAGGAGAATATTCCAATTAATCAACTTTAACAAAATTTGTCAATGGACTCCCAAGTTAACTTAAATAATTTATTATTACCCAAAATTTCTGCATTCATTTTCTCATATTTGTAGCATAAACATAAAGACTCCCACCAAAAGGAGAAATTGACTGATCCCAGTTTTTCCAGTTTTTGGTAACCAGTTGCATGGCTATCCCAGTCATGACAGCAAATAATCTACTTTTATATTTGTCCAAAGGAGGTTTAGATGATAACAAAGTACTACAAATAACCACCTCTTAAGACAGCAGAATTGCAGATTCCAAAATCAAGTTGATTTGTCCCCATATTGATCTCCAAAACTTGAGTATCAAGGGACAATAGAAGTCCAGTTTCATTAATAATGTGTTTGTTTAACCGTGCATCAGAGACCACCTATGGTAAGAGCATCTAAGCTACTGTGGAAGGCGTAAGACCATTACCTAACACCTGATTAGAAATCTTTCATTGATTACAGGTTACATTCACTGCGCTCCCTTAGTCTGCACAATAACCTGCTTACATACCTGCCCCGTGAGATCCTCAATCTGATCCATCTACAGGAGTTAAGCCTGCGTGGGAACCCACTAGTGGTGCGTTTTGTCCGTGATCTGATGTATGACCCTCCAAGTCTGTTGGAGCTGGCAGGTCGGGTAATCAAGAGCCGTAACCTTGCCTATAGTCGCTGTGAGTTACCAGAAAACCTCATCCGCTACCTGGACCTTGCCAGCAAATGTCCCAACCCTAAGTGTGCAGGTAAGCTTTCTTCTGTACGTATCTTGTCATTTCTCCCATTACCCAGCCTAGTAACTTCCTCCCACATTTTTTGTTTTTCTGGATGGCAATAATTACATTTTGGGGTTTACATGGGGTCATAATGAAGTGTGAAGTGACTTACCCAGAGTCACAAGGAGCTGTAGTGTGAATTGAACTTACAACCTCAGGGTGCTGAGGCAGCTGCTCTAACCACTAGGCCACTCGATGGAGAAGTTGTAATATTAACACTGGAGTTTGCCTTAATTCTTTATGTTCAAAACCATCATTACATGTAAGCCTTTTTTCACTTGATGCTGATTTATTGTGGACATCACTCGAATAGGTTTTGAGTTCTGCTTGATTACTGCAAGTTAAGCCTCGCTTTCTGATTAGAATAAACCAGGGCACAATAACATTTTATGTTATTCTTTGTTGCTTTTCATTGTATTTGGGTCTAGCGCAGGGGTGTCAAAGTCCCTCCTCGAGGGCCGGAATCCAGTCGGGTTTTCTGGATTTCCCCAATGAATATGCATTGAAAGCAGTGCATGCAAATAGATCTTATGCAGATTCATTGGGGAAATCCTGAAAACCCGACTGGATTCTGGCCCTCGAGGACCGACTTTGACACCTGTGGTCTAGCGTGATGATGTTGATTTGCAGCATTTATCTTTTTTTATGGTCCAGCAGATTTCTTCTTTCCCTTCTGGTTCTTAACTAAGTTGAAACTGACCTGTATTGGACTACAGTGGCACAAGGCTTCACTCAACAATTACAGGGTTTTATTCACTGTTCTCTAAGTTAAGTGGGAGTCCTCCATCTACAATCCCGCCAGTGGGGGTCGCTGTTCTGCTATCACATTTTCAATGGTGAGGGTCAGGTAAGCTGTGCAGGGTTCCAGGGAGCCTGCCTGTCCCTAGAAATTGAAAACACAATATCAAAGCACTACACCCTACTGGCAGAAATGCAGTTGGAGGATTCCTGCTCAGCTTACTTGGACCAGTGATTTTATCTCCTCCCAACTTGGTCCTGACCAAGAACTGCATCTCCCTAGAGGATCTAGTTAATGTGGATCCCTTATCTGAACACTTAAGTGATGCATTTTGTGATGACTTTCGATTTCTCTCCTCCAAAGATGGATCAGAGTTCCAGCTTGGGAATCAATCTGGTTTCCCACATGGCAGCGTACTGTAGTCGCCATTGAACCATAAACTGGCTCTAAACTTTGCTGCTTCTCTGGTTCTTGCTACTACTACCAGTGCTATTTATCATTTCTGTAGCGCTGAAAGGCATACACAGTGCTGTACATTTAATGTACAATAGACGGTCCCTGCTCAGAAGAGCTTACAATCTAATTTGGACAGACAGGACTTCTAAGGATTGGGGCTAATGCTCAAAATGGAAATGCCAGATTTAAATTTTGGTATCTTAATCTGTGTTTGTGTCTTTGACTTGGAGGAGGAAAGGGGAGGGTATGTTTTGAATAGAGCAGTACATAATCTGTTTGGAAAAATTAATATGATATTTTATGATATATCAAACCATTAGATGGCACTGAGGATAGATTTCAAAGGCTGGATTTTAAATTTAACCATAGGGTGCCACTTTTCCATGCCATTACTTCCATGACTTCAGAAGCTATTAACTTTTTGTGTCAACTGCTTCCTCATGTATCCTTGTTTTTCTGACAGGCGTGTACTTCGATTCCTGTGTTCGACAGATCAAATTTGTGGATTTTTGTGGGAAATATCGGCTTCCTCTGATGCACTATTTGTGCTCTCCAGAGTGCTCCTCCCCATGTAGCTCCAACTCTCAGAGCGAGTCGGACTCTGAAGACGAGGCCAGCATCGCAGCGCACAGAATGCAGAAGGTTCTGCTTGGATGAAAGAGACAATACAAGTGGACAAGCCAGCACCTTAGCAAGGAGAAAGTAGCACCATTGATTGTGAAGCAGAAAATCCTCTGATAATATGAGGACCAGAGTGTTTTGATACATTGCAGCAATTGCACTAGACAATAGGTGCCTCAGCTTTGCCCAGTTCCTGGCTGCCCTTGTACTGGACTGTAGCTACATTTTACCAGCCTGCTGAACTCTTGTTTTATGTTGGGGGGGGGGGGGGGGGGTTAATGATCCTCTGAAAAACATGCAAGTTTTGTAAAAGAAATCTCTTTTTCCATATCCAGCAGATTCCCATTGCTTGGAACTGAAATATTTTGCATACAAAGTAGTCTCTTTTCTTGCAGTATCCCCACCTTCCCACAATGAATGTGTCTTTGGCTGTTGCAGGTAACATGAAAAGATGACAAAGTTCACCCTCCTCTTCTGCTGCAGCGCCAGAGGAATTCATTTAGTGATAACGCAAAGGATATCAGGATAACTCTGTCTTCTTTCTGTACTGTACTGTTTATGACATAAATGTAATTGCCATTAATATCGGTTTCAGCGTCTGAGATGCTGCTGATTTCTTTCATACTCTCATTCCCTTTAGCTGGAGGTGGTGAGAGAGTTTCTTACCTGTGCAATTTACTCTTTCATGACAACTACCCATTCAAAGCTCTTCTCTCCTTAATACCCATGGCTAGTTGTCTTCTCTGTTAGACATGGACAGGGGTTGTGTGTGTTCAGTCTGTTCCCGGGACTAGCTAAGCCTAGTTCGACGAAGAAAAGGGTCCCCTGTCCCCTTGTAGGCATTCAATTAGAGGTATTTCCGGGAGAGGAGATTGAAAACACTTGAATAATCTTCACCACATAATCCATTCTAGTTATCAGTTTACACTTTGAATATATCTCAATTAAATTTCACTTAATTGCTTGCCTCTTGCAAGATGAATACTGTGATCCAGTATGTTTAGAGCAGAACTTCAGTGCCTCTTTCATTGTATGCCGCACCACAATAAATAAACCCACTGGAACAGCAGATACACAATAACAAGAAAACAAACTTAAAAGCACCCTTGTGTAATTGCACCAGGCTTCAGTTACACTACATACCTCAATTATAAGAATACATAAATAGTTCTCAAAACGCTCGAGTGAAATCTGTAGTCTTAAAATCCATGGAAAATGCCTTAACCAATAAGACGAGAAAGGGGAAATTGTACTTTTATGCATCTACTAAACATGTTTTAGGGCTGGCTATTGATTGTCTACCTTCCAAATGTGTTATTTAAAAAAAAAAAAAAAATCCCAGGGCTATTGTAATCTAAAACAAAAGCGATGTGGAAAAAAAAGAAGTGTGAGCTGTACTCGCATATTTGCCCATTCATTTGTGTGACATAGAAACCAGGTTCAAATCTCATTTCTCCCACAGACATTGTTTGTGATATTGGACAGCTTACTTCAATCTCTGTTACTGCAGGTACAAATCTACTTTGTAAGCTGTCTTAGGCAGAGAAACCTACCAAAACTCACTATGAACTTGAGTTTGAAAAGGCAAATAAGGAATTCTAAAACTTCAGCTCCAGTCTGTTTCCTGATTCCCAGTGTCCATATGTGCCATCCAGCACAGAGTGTTTGCCCGATGCTGCTGTGCACATCTGCTGTGAAGTCTGCAGTGTTTGAAGCATCTTCCAAGATGTGTGTGGTTTTTTTTGTGCTACTAACAGTACATTTCTCCCATGATCCTGCCTATCAATCAGCACAAACAGGACAGAATTTGTTGTTGCATTTCCTATTTTTAATATCATAATTTGGTATAGGCTTTAGGTTTGGCTTTTGTACTTTGGCAGCAATGTGACTTAAAGTATAATAGTTTTACTGAAATGAAATTCATTTTAGAATCCAATGAGTAATAAATTCTTCTGGTAATCTAGGTAACAGCTCATAGAGGGGCTAGATGTAAATTTGGAATTCAATTGACTTGTATGAGCTGAAGCTTTCACTGTCTTTTATCATGATAAGATACCTTAGCTTAGGCAAAAAGCTAAACACCTAATGACTAATAAATGATCAACAAAAGGAAGTTTGTCAAAGGAATAAACTAAGTTTGGCATCTTACAAAATTGAGTTTGTCATTTAGCAATTTTGTTACATAAAATTTGCACAAGAAGCATAATATTTCAGAGCATGGAGCCAATCTTTCCAAGTTATCAGTTTGCACTTGGAAAATATATCAATAAAAAGTGCACCTAAATTCATAGGCTGGCCACTTTTTGTTCCTGTTTCATTTGCAGCCCATATCTACATTTCGAAAGAAATGTTTTGCATGTTGTCAAGACCATGAACTTTGTTTGGTTGTGGTTTAATGTATTTGACATACTGCAATAACAAATTTCACAGAGACAAGAATACCATCAAATTATAGAAGAGGGTTTGTTTTTTTTTGGAGGGTGGCAATAACCCTGATTCTAAGACCAGGCCTATTGAGATCTGCAACTCCCAAGTGGCCAGTAACCCAGACCCACATCTGGGGTTCTAAAAGGGAGAGGGGAGGGTTAATTATCAAAATTGACTTTTATCCACCTTGCACACTTTTGTGTAGAATTAGTTCATATAAGTTAACCATTTCTGTCCTTTAAAAGGACATAACTAACTGGAAAAAAATCTCCCTACACCCCAAAAAAGATAGTTCTTGTTTCTTCTCCCTCATTTCTAGGTTTGATTGGTTTTCTCTTTAAAAGGCATGACATGACAGAGAGGTTTTTACCAGTACATGTGGTCAATCCAATTTTACTGAGAGAACCAGAAAAAGAAATCCAACATAAAAGTTCTCAAATCAATGTTTCTAATTATTATGGGCCATCATAAGGTGAGTATGTGGAGCCAAAAAAAAAAAAAAAAGTATTATTCCACCAACACCAATATTTCTCATAGGCCTGCTTACAGTTTTTGAAATTTTTCAAAATTATTCCTAAACTTCTATTGATCTAACTATTGGATTGAATAAAAATAGTTGACTTATTAGGTATTATATGGCTCTATTTCCAGTGGTTTGGTGTGCTAATGCACAGTTACATATTTCAGGCTTATTTTCCTGGAATAAACTAATCACCGATTAGTCATTTTTGCCAGTTCAAGCCTCTTCCTATTAATAACACTGAGACGTTGAATAGCATCCATACTTGATACTAAGGAAATGCAAAATATCTGCTTGGTTAGTTCAGCTCAATAGATGTTGGACTTTTGACACACAAAAATATTTTTTTTTCTTAATAGTCATGTTTTCTCATGTGTATGCACTTAACCCTTTATTTGGAATTGTTGCTCAGAAGCAATATGTGTTTTTCTATGGCTCTTATGAGTGATTTGCATCTTCAAATGCCTGTTACTTGGCACTGTTGATCTCGTTCTACATCAAGTTATGTAAAGCAGCCGTTTTCACCATCTGCCAATTAAAGGGTTAAGAGCACAAATTTATCAGAAGTTACTAATTGGGAGAACCTGTGTAAATCATTTCCTTGTATCTGGGACATGTTCTGTTGCACTTCTAAAGGCACTGTATGCTCACACTTCAACTATTTGAAATACCTTCATTTAAAAGATGCATGCAAATTCAGAAAGTATGAATTTGCTGTGAAAGGTTCTACTTTCTTAACTATTTTGTGCCAGGGGAAATTTCATGTGCATTTATCTTAGCTATGGTGTGTGGTGCAGTGGTTAAAGCTACAGCCTCAGCACCCTGAAGTTGTGGGTTCAAACTCACTCTGCTCCTTGTGACCCTGGGCAAGTCACTTAATCCCCCCATTGCCCCAGGTACATTAGATAGATTGTGAGCCCACCGGGACAGACAGGAAAAAATGCTTGAGTACCTGAATAAAATTCATGTAAACCGTTTTGAGCTCCCTTGCGAGAACGGTATAGAAAATTGAATAAATAAAAATAAATAAAAAGCTATGTTTTCCATACACAAAACTATCAGGTAAATTGTTAAGTTTCAAAGCATATGAGACCATTTTTTGTCAAAAAATTTACCCTTGTAATTTGGGCTATTTCATAATTGTCAAATTACATGCAAGTGTACGTAGACACACACATATATATTTTTTGCCTTCATTGAGAGGAGGCATTCCTGGAGGTGGGGTTAGAACAAAAGTAGCAATGCAAAAAAAAAAATAAAAATATGTTCAGGTGACTATAGGTACATCTTCCTTTGTCAGATTTCAAAGCAAAATATGTATTTGTTTTCATTCTCTAAATGTTGGTGCAAAATTTACAGGTAAATTTTTCCCACAGACATTGTAGCAGTGTGGAGAGTATGAATATTTTCTGAACTGTTACATTACTACTTTTGCTGCAGATAGATTGAATTAAGCTGGAATTATCTCCATGTAACATGTATTAAGAGGTTTGCAAAGAGTTGTTTGATCTTAAAGTGCCTTATGGAATTAACTGTATGTGTTGTTAGAATATGTGAATGTAATTTTTTTAAATAATATTAACAGTATTTTCACTCTGCATTTTAAACTAATAAAGCAAACATAAAACCTTTCTGGATTAACATATTATTTTAATACTGTATTTAGAGCTATCCATGGCTATGTGATGTAGTCCTATTGGACTTGGTAGATTTGGTCTGTTCAGTTATTTATGATTGGTTCACAATAACAAATCTTCATGTAATGTAACTAACTTTTTACCATCATTTGGATAGGCTTAGACTAAAGGTATCGTAGGTAAATTCTGAGAGACCCTAGCAGAATGATGTGGGGGGAGTGCTTCCTTGGGGTGGGGGGTGCAATTCTACATCTTAGCACCTCTATTTTAGGCTCGTTGATGCCACTTGCTTTACACCAATTATATAACAACATCTATGTGCCAAGAGACTGTTCTGGAATACTAGCATAAACTTGAATTGGTGTGACCATTTATGCCCGGTCAATGGCAGGTGTAAATAGGCATGCCTAAGTGCACCAAGTAAAATACATAAATTTGCAGATGACACTAAACTGTTCAAAGTTGTTAAAAAGCATGCAGATTGTAAAAAATTGCAGGCAGACCTTAGGAAATTGGAAGACTGGGCATCAAAGTAGCGGATGAATTTAAGGTGGACAAATGCAAAGTGATGCACTTTGGGAAGAATAACCCAAATCACAGTTACCAGATGTTAGGGCCCATCTTGGGGTTAGCATCCAAGTCATTGTAGAAAATTCGATGAAACTTACTGCCCAATGTGTGGCGACGGCAGCCAAAAAAGCAAACCAGATGCTAGGAATTATTTTAAAAAGGGATGGTTAACAAGACTAGGAATGTTATAATGCCTCTGTATTGCTCCATGGTGCCACTTCACCTGGAGTATTGCGTTCAAATCTGGTCTCCTTATCTCAAGAAAGATATAGCGGCACTAGAAAAGGTTCAAATAAGAGTGACCAAGATGATAAAAGGGGATGGAACTCCTCTCATATGAGGAAAGACTAAAAAGGTTGGGGCTCTTCAGCTTGGAAAAGAGATGGCTGAGGGGAGATATGATTGAAGTCTACAAAATCCTGAGTGGTGTAGAACGGGTACAAGTGGATCGATTTTTCACTCCATCAAAAATTACAAAGACTAGGGGACACAATGAAGATACAGGGAAATACTTTTAAAACCAATAGGAGGAAATATTTTTTTTCACTCAGAGACTAGTTAAGCTCTGGAACGCATTGCCAGAGGTTGTGGCAAGAGCAGATAGCGTAGCTGGTTTTAAGAAAGGTTTGGACAATTTCCTGGAGGAAAAGTCCATAGTTTGTTCTTGAGACAGACATGGGCGAAGCCACTGCTTGCCCTGGATCGGTAACATGGAATGTTGCTGCTCTTTGAGTTTTTGCCAGGTACTTGTAATCTGGATTGGCCACTGTGAGGATGGACTACTGGGCTAGATGGACCATTGGTCTGACCCAGTAAGTCTATTCTTATGTTCTAAAATATGTTAAGAACATAAGAATTACCATACTAGGACAGATCAAAGGTCAGTCAAGCCCAGTATCTTGTTTCCAATAGTCTCAAGTACATAGCTAGATCCCAAGTAGTAAAACATTAACATTAATTTTTATAGTATTTTGTGACGTATGCATGTATAGCTTCCAATGCTCCTCCTCCCACACACTAAAATTCAGTCTCTTCATAAAGGCGGTTAATAAATCCCAATAAATAAGATACTTTATGCAATTCTGGGGTGCCTGTAGTTAAAATTTTGTAAAAGTCTGCCAATGATCTAATAAAACTATTGGAATCTTAATAGGTAATAACTGAAAAAAAATAAATCAATCTAGGGTGAATATTAATCCTAATTATAGCCATGCATCCAAACAAAGAAAATTCACCCTTAGCCCATTCTTTTGAATCTGGTTTCACTCTTGATAATAACGGAGGGTAGTTAGCCTCAAAAGGCTTACAGGGGTCCAAAGTATTTCACCCAAGTAGTTCAATCTAGATTGAACACATTTAAAGGGGAAATTAGACCTACCAGTAATCCTCCAACTCATGTTCATCTAGTGTTAGATTCATGGCCTCTATTTTGTCCAAGTTTGCTTTAAGGCGGGAGACTACCCCATAGGATTGCATCTCCCTCATCACAACAGGCAATGATAAATGTGGATCTGCTACATCATTCAAGGCTCTAATAAACGGAGTCCGTGGCTTCATGATTAAAGCAAATAGGAAGGGGGACAATGGGCATACCTGCTTACTGACTCTGCTCAATTTAATATTACTGATATAATCTCCATTTCTTTTCAAACAGGCTTGTGATTTGTTGTACAACACAACCATTACAGGGGGCCCTGTCCCACCCCTACCCACTGTAAAATCTGGAACATAAAGTCTCTCAATTGAGTCCTTTGAGCTGGGGCAATAGCTTCCAAAGTGTTAACCTGATCTGTTACACGGCATACGAGTCTTGACAAGTGGGTTTACTTCTCCCAATTCAAGCTATTGCAAAAGGAATCATACAATTTTTCATCATCTCCACCTCCTTCAATGGGCTGTACTGCCTTTCTTCAATTTTTCCTACTGCAAGTGAGCTGGAAAGTGTCTTTCTGATCTGTTTTGATAAGTTTTTATTTGGGGTGTTTTTATCTGACTTTGAGGCTTGCGGTCCTCAGGATGTCCCCAGTGACCCTGGGGCAGCTCTGCATGGGAAATCGAGCAAATCCTCTGTTGAGCTATCTGCTGCTGGCAGGGCAACCTTAAAGGAACCTGTCTAGCCAGCCTGCACTAATAGTTAAGGAGCTTGGGGATCATTCTGGGAGCAAGGCTTGCCCCTGTTATATCAGGTACTTGAGCGCAGGCTGTTTGGCCCTTCAGTGGTCTGGGAGGGCTTTGATGGGTACCAGCTGCATTTTTTCCTCCTCCCCCCCATATTTGGCATGAGGATTGGTGGGAGTCTGAGGTCTCAGTCCAGCGTTAGCCTGATTGGCAGTCTGAAGACTGAATGGTCCTGGACTGAGGATGCACTTGTTTGAGACAAAGGTCTTCTCCACTATCCAGCTATAGCAGGATACCTGAAGCAGGCTATAGTATTAGTACAGCACAGTGAGTAAGGCCATTAAAGCCTATGAGAAAATTGTGTGGGGGGGGGGGGAGGGAAGAGTTCTGCAAATGGCAATTTTGGTGGTTTCTGGAGCTAGATATAGGGAACCCACCTCCAAAATCCCCTTCCCTGAATTTTTTGTAATTTGCTGTGGCTTTCCTGGGCTGTTTATTGGAACCAAAATGTCAATGGCCATCTTGAATTTCCTGATTTTGATTAAAAAGCCTCATCTGCCTCAAAACATCTTGATTTTACTTAAAATCGTTTATTATTGACTCCTTGGCCATTTCTACCCCTGTATCATGCCTGGCTTACACTGGATGGTCAGCTGAATGTCCCATGAGCCATGGTGCAGGGGCCTTGGGCATAGTCCTCTCTAGTACTTCTAGGGCTGGGGAATTGCAAGGAGCTCATTTGTCAAGGAGAAAATCATTACCGGCGCTCATGGGGAGTGATTTGTTGAAACACAAATGTGTGGATGCTGGAGAACCCAAGAGATGACAACATCAATCCTATAATATGAGTCGAGTTAGGATAAAAATTTGCATTGAAAAACTTGTACTGTAACTATGGCAAACTGTAACCTGTTAACTGTGTGTTTAACCCATTCTGAGGTCTTTGGAAAGAACGGGATAGAAAACAAATAAATAAGGTAAGTCCCTGAGCTTCACCCCTGATTTTGTGAGTCTTATGTGGAAAGCTTATTTAAGTTGGTAGGGTCCATCTGCACCCACAGAAGGTGCACCTAAGGCTGCGCAAGAGGGTCTGACCTCCTATAGCGCACCTCCCCCAGAGAAGGTTTCCAATCTGGAAACAGATAACCAGTCAGAGAAGGACTGGTGATCAGAGTCCATGCCTTCATTGTCCCAGAGTGAATCTTCTGTGGTGGCCCTTGATCAAGGGGAGGACCTGTCAGGACACAGTCTCTTCATGCCGACAGCGTTGCTGGAAGTTATCATGGATTCCCTGTGGGAATTATATCTGAAAGCTCCGCAGACTTTGGCTTCACAGTGCTCTGTTCTGTTATGACTCGGACTGCATTTTTCCCCTCATATCCTGACATTACTTTGCAAGCAGCGTCTCACTTCCGGCTCACCACACAATTGTTTCCCATGTACTCACCTTTATAGGACCCCCGAAGAAGACTTTTTGTCAAAACATGGACCATGTTGGGTCCTGTATCCCTAGCGGACTAGGTCCTTTAAGGCTCTTATGTGGAGAAGGTCATTTTAAAGAATGCGCAGGATTTCTGAGCCTACTGTTTGGTCAGTAACCTTTGAAAAAAAAATTTCTATAATTAGTAAACATAAAGATTGCTGGACTACAGGTTGATGATATGGTTTAACCTTTAGTTGTTTCTGAATTAGTTTTAGTTCCCCTCGACCCTGAAGAAAGTTTCTAGTGAAACATGCATGTCAGGAGAGGTGGCTATTGAAAGAGAATAAGCACAATGAATAAATTTTCTAAAAGCTAAGTGAAAATTATTTATATAATGAATGAATAAAAGAATAAATAAATGAGAAGAAGAAAAATTTGAAAATACAAAAATAATTTTTACAAATATTTAATAAAAATTGGACCGATGGAGATTAAAACAACCAGAAGTAGAATGTGCCTGGTTGTATTCTGAAGGTCCATACAAACCCCCCCACACACACACACAGTATTAGATTGGTATATATCCCACAGGTTTGAGTCAGTGGGTTCAGCATTGCAATCTCTTACTAGTACTTGAACTGTGTGCTTCAAAAGTTTGAGGCATTGGCCTTGGGAATCAAGGCAGCAGTGGCAGTCTTGTTCATGGCATGTGCTTGCCTCGGTGGATGATGACGTTTACCCCCCCCCCCCTTGCTGGTGATGGCAGGGGTTGACTATATAGCCAAAAATGGCTCAGATATAATTAAAAATCCTTCTTTTCCAAACCTGTTACAGAGCCTGTGCTGTCCTGTCAATATTGAACTTGACATTTATGCATTAATCAAAGTGAAAGTGTTACCATATATATATATATATAGGGGTTGACTATATAACAGATGCTCTGCATGATATTAAAGTCAAGAACGAGATTTCTGCTTATGCCATTTCCACTTGTAGAATACTCCCTTTTAAGGGACAAATGCTGTTCAGTAAGGGATAGACCATCTTATCCCAGGACAAGCAGGCATGATATTCTCACATGTGGGTGACGTCATCTACGGAGCCCCGATGGGGAAGCATTTTCAAGCAAACTTGATTGAAGATTTAAGTTTGCTCTGAGGCTCCACGCATGCGTGCCTTCCTGCTCCACTAGGGGGTGCATCCCCTCGTGGTCTCCAGTTCAAAATTTTCCGCTGAGCCTAGAAGTCGTGTTTTTTCAGGCTCTGCCCCAACTGCCTTCTAGCACCGCGATTTTTTTGTTTTTTCTCGATTTAAGTCGCTGTGCGCGAATTTTTCTTTCTCAACTTGATTCCTGCTTCGTTTTTGACGACCCGGAGGCTTCCGGGTCCCCGTGGCCGCGTGGCTACTAGAGCCGCGGCCACTTTCGATTCTATGTCCCGGCCTTTGACCGGCTTTAAAAAGTGTACCCGGTGCGAGCAGCTTCTTTCCATCACAGACCCGCATCGCCGGTGCATCCTTTGCCTGGGGGCCGCTCATCCAACTGACTCCTGTCCCCAGTGCGCTACTTTCCAGAACCGGGCCCTCCGTCGAAGGAAAGCCCGCATGGCGGATCTTTTCGCCCCAGACCAACCCTCTACCTCGGCCTCGAGGTCGGCCCCGGCCTTGACCTCGGCCCCGAATACCTCGGCATCGCCTCGAGACTCGACTCCGAAGTCCTCGGGACAACAGAAAACCTCGGCTCTGGGTAAGTCCCCTCTTCAGGTTCTTTACCAGCAAAGAAACCAACCTCGGGGACACCGGCGACGCATGGCGGAAGCCCCATGCTTACAGCCCCGGCGAAGCCCTCCAAGCCTTCGGGCCGTGCCTCCACCACACGGGAATACTCTGATACGAGGTCGCCCCCGGTGGAGTGCACCGAGGCAGTGGACATGCCTTCGATGCTGTCTGTGCCTGTCTTCCAGGACCTACTCCGAGCAATGATCTCGTCGGAGCTGTCCGCTGCAATGGCCCATCTACAACCGGCCTCGACCTCGACCCCGCATGTGCCAGACCAGCCTGAGCCTCGCGTCGAGCCACCTCGGGGAAAAGTGCGCAAGCTTCGCCGCATCTCATCCTCCTCTGACTCCTCGACGAGGCACCCGAGGCGCTCTCCCTCCACAGACCGCCACAGGGCAAAATGTCGTGCTAAACCGACAGAAACCTCGAACCGCCGTACCTCCAAGAAGGCCCGGAGTTCCCCACTCTACGAGGCCGTTCCCCTACACCTCATACGGGACCGCTCAGGGTGGCGGAGTTATCACTCTCCAACCCGCGCATCCTCCGAACTCCCCCTCGGACCGGGGCTCCGATCCGAGGTGTCAGGCTTTCACCGAGGGAGTCCGGGTCGAGGTCACCGATTCGACATCGATCGGTACCCTGAACCCTGGCATCGTCTCCGAGGGGCTCCTCGAGACGTTGGAGATCCACGACCCCGGAACACTTTCACAGTGCTTCCCCGGTCTCGGAACGTGGATCGGAGCGGGAACCTCGATACTCGAGGGAAGCCTCCCCGTCCTTCACCCGACGGATGTCTCGTTCACCGACCCCACACGGGGCCTCGGGAACATCCCGCCCATCCTTCACTCCCTTTGTCCAGGACATGGGCCACGCTTTGGACTTAGACCTCCAGTCCGACTCCAGATACTCAAAGGAGTACCTAGCGGAGCTGGACATGCCATCACTGCCCAGAGAGTCCCTTCGCTTACCGCCTAATCCGGTACTCCAACAGGCTTTCTTCAGGAACCTGGAGACCCCCTATATGGTCACAGCCGTCCTCTCCAAAATGGAGGCCAAGTACCGTACGGTACCCTACCCGGGGTTTGAACAACCACAGCTCTCCCACCAGTCGCTGTTGGTAGAATCGTCCCTGAAAAAGGCGCACCCCTCCCGGGTCTCAGCCACGGTCCCCCCAGGTCGGGAAGGCCGAACCCTGGACAAGTTCGGCAGGAGACTTTATCAAAATGCGATGATGGCCTCTAGGGTGCAAAGCTACACTTTCACCTTCACATCCTACCTCAAACACCTCATCGGACTACTGATAGCCTTTGAGACTGACCTACCAGCCTCTCGCCAAGGAGCGTTTAGCCTGCTTGTAGAGTCCCTCTCCAACCTACGCCTCCATCTATTCCACACGACCTACGATGGCTTCGAACTCTCCTCCAGAGAGGCAGCCTTTGCTATCGCCATGCGCCGACTAGCTTGGCTGCGCCTGGTCGACATGGACCCCAACTTACAGGACCGGTTGGCTAACCTCCCCTGCGTGGGAAAAGAGCTGTTTGACGACACTATCGAGGCGGCTACAAAACGCCTCTCTGAACATGAACGCTCATTTGCCTCCCTTGTCCGGCAAAAGCCAAAACCGCCCGCGTCCAGGCCATTCAGGGCCCCTCCACGCCGCTACCCACAAAAATCCACTCCTGCTTTCTCCCGGCCTCCGCCCAGGCGTCCGCAAACCCACCACCAGGCCCCACCCAAATCCCAACCGCCTACAACTACCAAACCATCCCCGTCCTTTTGACAGGATATGCGGAAGGGGACTGACCCCCTCCGCCAGAGTTCCAGGCTCCCTGCCTATCGGGGGCCGCCTCAGAGCTTTTTACCCTCACTGGGAACAACTCACGTCGGACGCATGGGTCCTTGGCGTGATCTCATCAGGATACTCTCTCAACTTTCGAGCCATTCCCCCAGACAGCCCCCCAGGGAAGTGCCCTCCCAACCAAACGCTGCTACCGCTACTCCTCTCAGAAGCTCGAGATCTGCTTCGCCTGCGAGCAGTGGAGGAGGTTCCCCCCGACCAACGGGGGAAGGGCTTCTACTCCCGTTACTTCCTGGTACCGAAGAAGACGGGAGACCTACGTCCAATACTAGACTTGAGACGACTCAACAAATTTCTGGTACGGGAAAAATTTCGGATGCTTTCCCTACCGACTCTCTACCCCCTGATCGAAAAAGGCGATTGGCTCTGCTCCCTCGATCTGAAGGAGGCGTACACACATGTTCCAGTGCACCCCGCTCACCGCAAGTTCTTGCGTTTCCAAGTAGGGGACCTGCACCTACAATACCGAGTCCTCCCCTTCGGCCTAGCATCGTCACCCCGGGTCTTCACCAAGTGCCTCGTGGTGGTCGCAGCTGCCTTACGCTCCCAGGGCCTTCAGGTATTCCCCTACCTGGACGACTGGCTGATCAAAGCCCCGTCCAGGGAAGGGGTTATCTCAGCGACCCAACAGACTATTATCTACCTACAGAGTCTGGGGTTCGAGGTAAACTTCCCAAAATCCCAACTGAGCCCCTCGCAGTCCCTGCAGTTCATCGGGGCCACGCTGGACACGGTTCGCCTCCGTTCCTTCCTCCCCCCTCCACGTCTAGAGGCGTTAGTAAATCTGAGTCGAAGGATCTCAATGCTACCCTCGGTATCAGCTCGACAGATGATGACTCTACTAGGCCACATAGCCTCCACCGTCCACGTCACACCATTCGCCTGTCTCCACCTGAGAATCCCTCAATGGAACCTAGCCTCTCAATGGCGTCAAGACCGGGACTCGATCGATCGCCCCGTGACAGTGACGCCTTCCTTGCAACGATCGCTCCGCTGGTGGGCCGACTCTTCAAATCTTTCCAAAGGTTTGCTCTTCCTCGCCCCCCCCCCCCCACACAACAAGGTACTCACCACGGACTCATCGGAGTACGCTTGGGGAGCCCATCTGGATGGCCTACGCACTCAAGGGATGTGGTCAGCAGAGGACCGTCGCTGCCACATCAACGTGCTAGAACTTCGGGCCATCTATCTCACAGCTGTAGCTTTTCAACATCTGCTCCACGACCGGGTGGTTCTCATCCGAACCGACAACCAGGTAGCAATGTACTACGTAAACAAACAAGGGGGAACAGGGTCTTGGCCCCTCTGTCGGGAAGCTCTGCGCCTCTGGAAATGGGCAATCTCCAACAACACCTTCCTTCGAGCGGTGTACATACAAGGAGAACAAAACTGTCTGGCGGACAGACTCAGCCGCCTCCTCCAGCCACACGAGTGGTCACTGCACTCTCAAACCTTACGACAGGTGTTCGAACAGTGGGGGACGCCTCAAATAGATCTGTTCGCATCCCCCCACAATCACAAACTGCCTCTCTTCTGCTCCCGGATGTACTCCCCGGACCGGCTCGAGGCCGACGCCTTCCTCCTCGACTGGGAGGGAAGGTTCCTGTACGCGTTCCCACCGTTTCCTCTGATCCTGCGGACGCTTGTCCACCTGAAAACAGTACAAGCCACCCTGATCCTGATTGCTCCTCGCTGGCCACGCCAGCCTTGGTTTTCCCTCCTACTTCAACTCAGTGTCAGAGATCCACTGCCTCTGCCTCGGTTTCCCTCTCTACTATCACAGGGTCAGTGTTCGCTGTTACATCCCAATCTTCAATCTCTTCATCTGAATGCTTGGTTTCTTTCCCCCTGACTTCTCTCCCCGTGTCTCAATCAGTCAAGGAGATATTGGAGGCCTCTAGAAAGACCTCGACGAGAACCTGCTACTCCCAAAAGTGGACCAGATTCTCAACCTGGTGCTCCTCCCACAGCTAGGACCCGGTGTCGGTCCCCGTCCCTCTGGTCCTTGACTATTTACTTCAATTATCTCACTCCGGCCTAAAGACCAACTCCATTCGAGTACACCTCAGTGCGATTGCGGCCTTTCACCAGCCCCTGGAAGGGAAAGCCCTCTCGCTCCATCCCTTAGTCTCTCGCTTCATGAAGGGTCTCCTGAATGTCCACCCTCCTCTCAAACCTCCTCCGGTGGTTTGGGACCTCAACGTGGTTCTGGCTCAACTAATGAAACCTCCATTTGAGCCCCTAGACAAATGCCATCCAAAATTCCTCACTTGGAAGGTAATTTTCCTGCTTGCGCTCACTTCCGCTCGGCGGGTTAGTGAGTTACAGGCTCTGGTAGCGGACCCACCCTTCACGGTATTCCATCACGACAAGGTGGTACTCCGCACTCATCCAAAGTTCTTGCCTAAAGTAGTGTCTGATTTTCACCTCAATCAGTCCATTGTCTTGCCTGTGTTTTTTCCCAAGCCCCACTCTCATCCCGGAGAGGTGGCGCTCCACACTCTTGACTGTAAGAGAGCGTTGGCCTTCTACCTCCAACGCACTCAGCCACACCAGAAAGTCCCACAATTGTTTTTGTCCTTCGACTCAAACCGGTTAGGTCACCCAGTTTCCAAGCGCACCTTGTCCAACTGGTTGGCCGATTGCATCTCCTTCTGCTACGCTCAGGCTGGTCTCGCGCTGCATGATCGAGTAACGGGACACAAGGTCCGAGCGATGGCAGCCTCCGTAGCGTTCCTCAGGTCCACACCTATCGAGGAAATCTGCAAGGCTGCCACGTGGTCTTCGGTTCACACTTTCACCTCCCACTACTGTCTGGACTCACTGTCCAGGAGCGATGGCCGGTTTGGCCAATCGGTTTTGCGAAATCTATTTGCTTAAATTGCCAACTTCCCTCCATCCCTTTTCAGTTAGCTTGGAGGTCACCCACATGTGAGAATATCATGCCTGCTTACCGTAACAGGTGTTATCCAAGGACAGCAGGCATATATTCTCACAACCCGCCCACCTCCCCGAGGTTGGCTTCTTTGCTAGTTAAGTGAACTGGAGACCACGAGGGAATGCACGCATGCGTGGAGCAGCAGAGCAAACTTAAATCTTCAATCAAGTTTGCTTGAAAATGCTTCCGCATCGGGGCTCCGTAGATGACGTCACCCACATGTGAGAATATATGCCTGCTGTCCCTGGATAACACCTGTTACGGTAAGTAACTGTGCTTTACGGCCAGTGTGGCAGATCGCCATCCTAAAGCTTTGCCAGACAGCAGACCTAGAGGGTCAGTTCGAGCTAAGTTTTGAGGATCTCAGCAATTTGGTCAGTATTCAAGGAGCGCCTCTCCCCAGAGATCTTATGAAAGATCTAGACAGAGCTACAAAGTGCTAGGCAACCTCTATCCTCTGGTTCTTGCATCACAGCAATCTCCAAGAAACACCAATGCCATACCTCAACTGACAAGTTTATTAAAAATTTGATATCCTGCCAAATCCGGTTTCAAGGCGGTTTACGTATTTAAAACAATAGTGGATACATAAAAAAAATTTTAAAAGACACATAAACACAATACAAATAAACACAAGTCATGGACTAAACAGGATCATAAGAAAAGGGGAAGAACTACAATAATAGGGAAGGAAAGAATAAAGGGGCAGGGAGACATAAGGCCAGCACTGGAGCCGGTAAAAAGTAAGAGAAGCATCCTTAAAAGGACGATCATAAGTCAAAGGTTGTCGGCTTATTGGGAGGCTTGGGAGCTGATTTGCTCAGACAATTGGGTTCTGGATATTATTTGAGATGGTTACAAGCTCGAATTCTGTCACCCACTCCTGGATCTATTTGTGAACTCTACAATCGAGAGGTCAGAGAAAGCGGTCAAATTCTGGGCAGTGATGACAAGGCTCTTAGACATTTGAGCCATAGAACCTATGCCTCCTGATGAAGTGGGCTTAGGCAGATACTGGGTATACTGGATAGACTCAGATGATTGGAGCCCAAACCTAGATCTGAAGGCCATCAATGCAGCACTAAAGGTTCCATGGTTCCGCATGGAGACCATTTGATCACTGTATCAGTGGCTCCAGGGGAATTTTTAGCCTCCTTGAATTTAATGGAGGCCTATCTGCATATTCCCATATTCTCAGAGCACAAAATATCTGGGTTTCACATTCTGGGGAGACATTTCCAGTTCTCTGCACTCCTCTTTGGTCTGGCAAAAGCACTGCACACATTCACCAAGGTGAAGTTAGTGGTGCATCTACACAAGGCAGGATTACAGGTGCATCCATACTTGGACGATTGGTTAATCAGCATCCCATCCAAGTTGGAAGGAGAAAAAGCAGTAGAAGAAGTGATCCAACTGCTGCAGAACCTGGGTTGGATAATCAACTTCCAGAAGAGCACATAGTACTGTCCAAATAACTAGGGTTTTGAGGAATTTGTTTCAATATGGCGGAAGGCCATATTTTTCTTTCCAAGCCACATAAACAGAAGTTCTGGAGACAAATTTCAGACCCCTTCACAATACCAGCACCTATGACATGGCACTATCTTCAGGTACTGGGGTCCATGGCAGCAACCATAGAAGTGGTTCCTTAGAACACTCTACTGTTACACTGGTCCCCACAGACAGATCCCCTTCAGATACAGTTGGCCTGGATGGAGGAGGCATGGCACAGCTCATGTTGGTGGCTTCGGCCAGAGTCGCTTGCCCTTCCAGATAGCATCATGGGTGATGTTGACTACAGATGCCAGTCTTTACGCTTGGGGGGCTCATTGCAGTAGTAGTCCAATTCATGGACTCTCTCTCAAAAGAAATGGTCAATAAACAGAATGGAGATGAGAGCCTTATGGTTAGCATTACAGACCTTTTGGAAATCCTTGGAAAGCAAATCCGTCAGGGTGTTTTCAGACAATGTTACAGCGGTGGCATATATCAACTGGCAGGGAGGCACCAGAAGTGCTCCTTTAAGGCTGTAGGTCCAGTTGTTCCATTGGATGGAGATTCATCTGCTAGCACTTTCTGCAGCTCATATAGCAGGGGTAGAGAATGCGCAAGTAGACTATTTCAGCCAGCAGACTTTGGACACGGGGAAGTAGTTGTCTGGGCAGCCTTTCAATGAATTTTGCAGCATTGGAATTGACCAATGGTTGATCTGATGGCTTCAACAGTAAACAAGAGAGCAAATTGTTTCTTCAGCCAAAGATCGGAGTCAGGAAGCACCAGACTGGATGCTTTTATACAACCATTGCCAGAGACAGAATCTCTTTCATTTGAAAGGAAGCTCTGAAATGAGAGGGCATAGGATGAAGTTAAGAGGTGATAGGCTCCGGAGTAATCTAAGGAAATACTTTTTTACAGAAAGGGTGGTAAATGCATGGAACAGTCTCCCAGAAGAGGTGGTGGAGACAGAGACTATGTCTGAATTCAAGAAAGCATGGGATAGGCACATGGGATCTCTTAGAGAGAGGAAAAGATAATGGTTACTGTAGATGGGCCTTTTAGCTTTTATCTGCCATCATGTTTCTGTTTCTATGTTTCCCCTGTGACCCCCAGTGTGCTGCTAGTACTATTGCCCCCCAACTCCCTGGCAAGCTGCTGGTGCCACTGTCCCTTCCTCCTGGTCCCGCTGCCCCCTCATCCCCTGGCAATCTGCCAGTGCTGGACAGAATTGTGCTGAGAGCACAGAGAAGCAGAACCAGAGTCAGAAAATGAGAAGATTAGAAAGAAAATCACAAGACAGATAAGATAAATTATTTCATTTTTAGTTTAATTGAAATATATCAGTTTTGAGAATTTACATCTGCTATCTCTATATTGCACTGTGCAAGGGATGTTTTTAATCACAATTAATTGTGCAATTCAAATTTGTAATTGATATACAGCCCTAGTGTAATATGATCTTTAATATATAACACCACTCCCCCTCCTTTTCTTTTTACTCTATCTTTCTTGAACAGATTATAGCTTGGTATATCTCAGTTGTGGTTCTCTGTAAACCACATCTCCATGATTACCACTAAATCCAAATCAGTCTCTTCCATTACAGCCTCTAAATCCAGAACCTTAGTTCCCATACTACAGGCATTAATATATACTGCTTTCCAGGTATTTTACCTTTTTCCCATGTATGTAGAAGTATTCAGTGATTCAATTATTTGAGGGATTATACTTACCTAGGGACTTTGATCATTCAGCCCCAAGAATTCTAGTTTAAAGAACTCTTCAGTAGGTTAACTAGTCTTCTTTTTTTCTGTTAACATTTCATTTTAAATTCATTATTCATTTTAAAACTTTCAACAAGCAAGTTATAATACAATCATATCCACTTTAATATCACTTTTTAATCATACATTTGTTAAATCCTAATATAATTTATCCCTCCCTCCCTCCCATATATCAGTATAGTTTCAGATAATTTGGTTAACTAGTCTTCTGCTGGAAGACACTTCTTCCCCTATGATAGATGCACACCATCTCTCATCAGCTGTCCTTGGAAAATCATCCCATGGTCTAGGAAGCTAAAACACTCTTGACGGTACCATCCATGCAACTATGCATTCTGCAAGCTTCAGTACTTTGGATTTTACCCTCAACTGATGAGTGATAATGTAAGCATACTGGGTGACATGTGATAGAGTTACATATTCAATTTGTTGTTCCATATAGTTTACAAAATACTGACAGCCTAATTTGGTTCACAACTGCCCATGTTCAAGAATGCTTTATGCAGATTGCAGAATTATTACAATTTGTTGTCTTCATACTGCTATTAGGAGTTCCATTTGACTCAGGTCTTTTTTAACTTACATCTATCAATAATGGTGAAGCATTGAGGAAAGACTAAAGGAGTGTTTCTGGTCTCCCCTGACTTAACCCAAAGGATTATTCCCAGCGTGTTAGTTCCCTAACTTTGGTGATGTCTCAACAGGGCTTGAGTTTTGCTGCTGCATCTGCCTAGAGAAAGGCAACGTAGGTTTAAGTAACTTTAAGTCCTGAAGGCCAAGAACCTCCTCCTCAACTGGAATCTTCTTCTATTTTGGAGATGGGATCACCAAACGATATGCCTGGAAGAGGAAGTTTGGGTGATAATCCTAACCTTGGACTCCAAAGGTTTGTTGACCACTCCTAACCCCATAAATACTTCCAGTCCCTGGATGGACCAGGCACAGTATGAGGAGAGACCCATTCTCCAGCAATCAAGGGAGGTGAGAGCAATGATGGTAGAGTACTCCAGTCCAGTCCAATCCCAGAACATCAGTTCCTATTGGAATTGGTTAGACCTGCTTAATAATTCTTAGTTAAATTTGGTCTGCATTGGTTACATTGGAAAGAACAGTAAGTGGCAGAGAAAGTAACTTGTAAAATATCCTGGGGCAGTTTAAGATTGAGTTAATATTATGGCATGGATTCTTTCAACTAATACTAGTGAGTTGAGAGAATTTTTTCCCAAATATCTTTATTGATTTTCAAATTATGTAGTACAGGTAGAAAAGAAACAGTAGGATAACAGGTATCTTGAAGAAAGCCAAGATATACATAATGCTCATGAACTCATTGTAAAGAGGAATGTTAATATACATTGTACGCACTCTAAAATATATGTTCTCCAAAATATATGCACTTAAGTAGATGTAACAAAAATGTAAAGAAAAATGGGGATCATTAATCAAGGCAATAATTATCTAGAAGAGCTTCGGTTTTACAGAAATTAGAATAAGATTTGTTTTTCATAATGGCAATTTTTTTCATACAGTCTTATCCTGCATAAATAGTTCCAGCATTTCATATAATTGAGTTGTGTATTATCTTTCCAATGGCATATAATAAGATGGGAAGCCAAAGCTAACATAATGTTGAATAGCTTTACATACTCATCAGGAAGATGACTAGTTGGGTTAAAGGATCTTAGGATAACTGTATAAAATAAAATTGAGGGTGGAAGGAAGATTTGAGAGAATTTAATCAACAGATTACATCTATAACCCTGGTCCTGCTTACCAAAGATTTTGGGCACCAACTAGCTCTTTAGGACTGGTACCTGGACCGGTGTTCACAAAAAAAATAGTTTCTGGTTGTTGAGCTTGGGGCAGGCCTGGGCCAAACTTACTCAAGTAGGCCAGGAGATTTAAGACCACCCCCCCTTATTGCCCATCCCTTTACACAGCTCTGAAATTACAGGAAAGAAAACACTCTGACTTCAATGTAAATGCAAGCTGGAACTCTTTACTGGCAAATATTGCAGTAAATTCAAATGGCAAAACAGTGTTCAAAAAATGTACAAACTGAGTCTTTCCTTGTTGGGAATAGGGATGGTAGATTTTAAATCCTGGTTAGTTGTAAAAATTCAGGTAGGCTATTTACAGCAGTTTGTTTCTGTCCTTTTACCTTCAATCCCCATCCAAGTTGGCAACTCCAGTGAAGACTCTGTCTGAATCTCCTCCAGCCAGAAATCCAAAGGAAATCTAAATCACACAGTAGTCCAGCTAGGCATTTTCCCAGCTTCCAGATCCAGCACTGAGGTCCAGACCTCCCTGTCTGTCCTCTTGTCCAGAGCATGTGTTTTTTCTCACCCACCTCCTGTGTCACAGCAGGCATTCTAGCCTTGTTCAGCTCATGGGGTCTTCACCACTTCACCCCAAGAATGCTCCTACTATTCCCTGTTATTCCAACAAATCAGTTTCTTTGGGATAAGCTTAAAATCCTGATTGTCTAGGTTTGCCTCTGGGAAAAGGGTGGTTTAACTTATCTGTGTATCTTATTCAGGGCCATGTACAGGAATAAAAGAAATCATTACAATATCAGTACAAATACACAATACAAATGACAGAGGAACCTAATAAACAATAAAATGGAGGTAGTCCAGCATGTCAGGGAAACTTCTGATTGTGTTTTGGGGACTATAGCTGCGAGACACCCTTTAGGCTTAAAGTCACTAGTGGGTCAAGTTTTCAGGATATCCCTAATAAATATGTGTGAAAGTAATGTGTAGGCCTAATACCTCAATTGTATGCAAATCTCTCTCATGCATATTCATTAGGAATATCCAGAAAAAAGGGATGTTTGTATAAAGTCAGTGGACATTTATTAACCAATAGATTGCACTTCAGTTTTCAAAGGGAAAACTGACTTGAAAAAAGTATGTGCACAGATCTTCAGTGCTATTTATGCCATTACTTTTTCCAAGAACTTTTAAACATATGATTATGGAAATCCAGAAGTGTGCATGTAAGTGCAGTCTGTACTCCAATCCCAAACTCATCCCTGAAAATGTCACTTCAATATGTACATACATTTGGCACTTATGTATTGAGTAATTGTCAAAAGCCTTATGTTTTACGCACAGAAACGCCTTTAAAAAGTATCCTCTATATGCACACACATCCTGTTTTCCTGTAAGCTCTCACTAACTCCGTTCTTGAAGTCTCCATGGCAGAGACTCAGAATTTCAAAAATCACCTTAAAAAAACCCACACTGCCTATGGCATGATAACACTCCTTCATTTCATTTTCTCATCCGCTTCTTTGTGGTTTCAACATTCAGAATCGATTCAAAGTTTGGTGTGGCACGTAAACCCACCATCTTTCAGCCCAGAGGTAAAATTCTGCCAACTGAAGCATAATGAGACATAATTAAAATGTCATCTAATGAGTGCATACTCCGACTTGACTGTAACCACTGTTTGTGCAGATTGCCCATTCTTCTATGGGAATTCTATTATCTTTTGGTATGAGACAAGCTACGCTTAATCAGATTAAAAAATGATATGGCTGTCTTTTGGCTGCTGAGCAGAAAGCAGCCCTTCCAGTAAAATCTTGCAGCAAAAGAAAACAGAGGTATACCTGCACTTTTAATCATTTTCAAGAAAAGCTGCCTATAGTTACTTCGACTCTTGGCAGAGGCTATCAGCAGATTCTGAAATTCAAGGGATGGGCCTTAGTCTTGAAAAATCTAAATTGAGCACAATATCTTACACAGTTCAAATCAAATCACTCTTTCCTTTCTAATAAAAGATATGAACATGGGTGGGGATGAAGATATGTTACACAAAAATAACTTAATAGGCATAGACTTAAAAGTGATAAAGCACGAAATGGTCTTTCATATAAAGAGTGGTGAACACAGTAATTTTCTAGCAAGTCATCAACTTGAAACCTTTTGAAGCTTGCTTTTTTTCCCCCTTTTACAGTTGGAGTGGAATTTGGAGGCCATCTTGACACCTTGATGCACTTATCAGCCTTCCGTTGGAGAAGGAGGCAAAAGTAATAATGTTCATGTTTTGAGTAAAATAGTGAATTCTCAGTTGAAAGGAAGATCAAAATCAAATGAAGTAAAATTCGAACAGTCAGAAAAATAGGTCTAGTCACAACACCATTCCATTGTTTATTGCAGCTAGGTCTTTACGTTCTGGGCACACATTGAGCCTGTAGGTGCCAGCTGTGAAAAATGTGAGGCTAGTAAGTTCTCGTCAGTCGATGCTTACAGTACATGATATGAAATGCTCTTCCAGTTGATGTACGAAATGTTAGCACATTTTGTCTGACTAAGGGGTCTTTTTATTAAGGCGCGCTAATCAATTTAGCATGTGCTAAATGCTAAGGCATCCATTATAGTGCACATTAGCATTAGCATTTAGTGCACAATAAATCAGTTAGCGCACCTTAATAAATGGACCCCTAAGTCTTTGATTTTGCAGCATTTGATATATGGATGGCTATATCAGGTAGAAAGGGTTATGATGATATAATCAGGTATGAGTGAACAGTATGTTTTGTGTATTTGTTTATATTTTATGTATATTTTTATAGTGTGACTTGCTCAGAATAGCAAGATGTAGCGAGTAATACATTTTTAAATATAGGGGTCCTTTTATTAAGGCGTGCTAATCGATTTAGCACACGCTAAATGCTAAGCCGCCCATAGAATATAATGAATACCTTAGAATTTAGTGTGTGCTTATCTTTAGCGTGCACTAAATTGGTTAGCGCACCTTAATAAAAGGGCCCCATACTTAGAAGTCTTTATATTGGTGTTACCACTCACAATTTCAATTCTCTCTATTTAAGCCACTGCTCATGCTGCCAAAGCAAAGTTCTATTTAACTTATTAAGTAATTTCAGATTTACAATATTATTGCCACAGATTAAAAGGTATAGAGCCTTTTTCATGCGAGCCATTTAGGCCGAGTCATCAACACTATGGGCTCCTTTTACGAAGGTGCGTTAGGGCCTTAACGCATGGAATAGCACGCGCTAAAATGCCCCGCACGCTAGCCGCTACCACCTCCTCTTGAGCAGGCGGTAGTTTTTCAGGTAGTGCACGCGCTAAAAAACGCTAGCGCACCTTTGTAAAAGGAGCCCTATAGTTTTTTAGCCTTCTACATTTCACAATTACAGTTAGCCACATTTTTAACATTTAAAGAAAAATTATTACATTTTTATCCCAGTTATATCTCCTCCAACCCTTGCCTCCTCATCTTCTTTCTTCCACGCCCTTGGAGTCAGAGGAGAGATTAGGGCTTTGTATCGTAGGCAACTCTCAGACTAATTAAGCTACTTATGTTTGACATTTCACGTAATCCTTTTCCTTATCCTGTTCACACATGAATAGCACAGGAACTTTTGAAAGTTTCCCAGCTCCATAAGAATCTATTAACTGGTATGAGGCCTGAGGCATAGGACCCTTTGATAACAGGTGTCAAACAGAAGAAAAATTGGCAAAAAGAGGAAAGAGTTAAAGGTAGCAAGCAAGTGCACAGCTGTGTAATTGGTGTATTTACTTCTAAAGAGGGTTTGATCAAAGATTCAACCAGTCATATGACCAAAAAGATTAAACACTTACCAGTTGAGTTAGGCAGTTCCTTATACTAATTGGCATAAGCTGAAATTGCACAGTTGTGCTATTAATGGTGGATGAATTCATTAAACCATTGCGTTATAGCAGTGTTTTCAACCCAGGTTGTCAGCCATTCAGGATACCAAGATGAATGTGTATGAGACAGATTTGCATAGAATGGAGGCACTGCATGCAAATTTATCTTACACATATTCATTGTGAGTGTCCTGAAACCTGACTAGTTGAATATGTTCCAAGGACTGGGTTGAAAACTGGTCTAGCAAATGTCAGCCTTGCAGCTATTGAAGATCTTCACAGTTTATGGGATTTCCAAGTATGCTGTCCTTTCTCGGTAAACCTGTAAGATGTACTAAGCCACATTGACAAGTTACAGAGTGAAAAATCACCTGGACCGTATGGTATACATCCCAGGGTACTGAAAAAACTCAAAAATGAAATTGCTGATCTGTCGTTAGTGATCTATAAGCTGTTACTAAAATCGTCTGTAGTACCTGAAGACTGGAGAGTGGCCAATGTTATGCTGATTTTTAAAAAGGGTTCCGGGGGAAATCCAGAGAACTACAAACCGGTAAACCTGACCTCAGAGGAAACAATTATAAAAAATAAAATTGTGGAACATGCAGACAAACATGATTTAATGAGATAGAGTCAGCATGGGTTCAGCTGAGGGAGGTTTTGCCTAACCAATTTGTTTGACTTCTTTGAAGGTGTGAATAAACATGTGGATAAAGGTGAGCCAATTGATGTAGTGTATCTAGATTTCCAGAAAGCTTTTGACAAAGATCCTCATAAAAGGCGCCTGAGAAAATTAAAGAGTCCTGGGATAGGAGGCAGTGTTCAATTGTGAACAGTTTAATGTCATCTGCAAATTTAATCACCTCACTCATAGTTCCAATTTCCAAATCATTTATAAATAAGTTAAAGTTGTTAAAACGTATGCGGGCTTTGAAAAACTGCAGGAATATCTTAGGAAATTGGAAGACTAGGTGTCCAAATGGCAGATGAAATTTAATGTAGACAAATGCATATTGGGAAGAATAATCCAAATCATAGTTACCGGATGCTAGGGTCCACCTTGGGGGTCAGCACCCATGAAAAAATTTGGGTATCATCGTAGACAATACACTGAAACCTTCTACCCAATGTACCACGGCAGTGGCTAAGAAAGCAAACAAGATGCTAGGAATTATTTTTTTAAAGGATGGTAAATAAGACCTAGAATGTTATAATGCCTCTGTATCACTCAATGGTGTGACCTCACCTTGAGTATTGCATTCAGTTCTGGTCTCCTTATCTTAAAAAAAGATATAGCAGCACTTGAAAAGGTTCACAGAAGAGCGACCAAGATGATAAAGGGGGATGGAACTCCTCTCGTATGAGAAAAGAGGTTAGGGCTCTTCAGCTTGGAAAAGAGACAATTGAGGGGAGATATGATTGAAGTCTACAAAATCCTGAGTGATGTAGAATGGGTGCAAGTGGATGGATTTTTTACTGCATCAAGATTTACAAAAACTAGGGGGACATTCAATGAAGTTACAGAGTAATACTTTTAAAACTAATAGGAGGAAATATTTTTTCACTCAGAGAATAGTTAAGCTCTGGAACGCATTGCCAGAGGATGTGGTAAGAACAGTTAATGTAGCTAGTTTTAAAAAAGATTTGGATAAGTTCCTAAAGGAAAAGTCCATTGTCTGCTGTTGATACAGACATGGGAGATGTCACTGCTTGCCCTGGAATGCTGTTACTATTTGAGCTTTTGCTAGGTACTTGTGATTTGGATTGGCCTCTGTGTATGAAGGGATACTGGACTAGATAGGCCATTGGTCTGACCCAGTAAGGCTATTCTTATGTTCTCTCACATGTATTTAAACTTAATACCTGATAAGCTTACTACAAACTTTCCAGTAACTGTACCGACGTCTGCTGTATGAAATTTCTGTCCAAACACAAGAGCAAATGAATTTAATTAATGTCAACTATCTCTGTTCTCTGCTGCATATGCCTGCATATCAGAAAAAAAATGTTGAGAACCAATTTCTGTTTGTCTTGTGATCTACTTGTTGTCTGTAGAAAAGTCTCATTATAGAGTCCTTATCTGACAGGAGTATGGAGGGGGCAGGAGAGAGAGATGGTCTTGGGGAAGGACAGAGGTGGACAGGAAAGGGAAAGATGGCAAAAGAGGTGAAACAGAGTCAGAGAGAGATGGTAGAAGGTGTGAAAGGGGGAAAGGGAGAGATGGAAATGGTAGGACTGCTGCTTTGGGGCACCGAGGGAGGAAAGGTTGGTACGTCAGGACTGCTGCTGCCGCCTTGGGTAAGTAAAGACCCTGTCAGGCGGGCCAAAAGGGTACAAAGGAAATGGTGAAAGGTGAGGTGGTGGTACTGGGATCAATGGGAAGCAGGGTCCGGCCATGATAGAGGCGGGGCATGGGTGGGGTCAGAGTCAGGGTATAGGTGGGGCTATTCTAGCACCCATTACTGTAACGAATGTAATGGGCTAAAACACTAGTAGAATAATAAGTTTCAAGTTTAATATTTTTCTTGATTGATCGCTTAATCAAATTCTAAGCGATGAACAGATTAAAATATAATCAAATAGAGACAAAACAGTACAAACTATAAATAATAACATTGGGTAGATAACTAATACATTATACTCATTACATAAGGTAAGATAGGGGTTTTAAATACAATTAATAAAGAAAAGCAAAACAAAGGAAAAATACAGTAGGGAAACAAATAACCACAAAGCATAATACAATAAAATAAAATCGCTGGTTTAAGAACAGTTAAATTAAATATTAAAAGCATCTTTAAAAAGAAATGTTTTTAGATTACTTTAAAATTTTCCTAAGTCCTGCTCATTTCGTAAGTAAATTGGGAGAGCGTTCCAAGTCTGAGGAGCAGTTACCGAAAAGATAAACTGCCGTCTAGTATTAATAACCTTAAGTGAAGGAATGGTCAACAAATTTTGCTCCAGTGTTCCTATATCCAGATGCCAGATTTTCTATAAACGAACAGGGGTCCAAAAACTTCTATGCAACAAAAAAAAAAACAAGTTTGTCTCATAGATGCTGGCACTGTACACGTCATCCTCCAAGACCAAATCCGTGGCCATTGAGACGCAGAAATCTGCTGCTTAATCTCAATGCTCCAAATATCTCTCAAACTTGTTTTTGGTTTCTTATTCATATAACCAGATATTAATTTATACCACTGGGTGGCCTGATGCCCCAGCAAATCTATTTGAAAGCATAGGCCCAGCAAGCTATACAGATTTTTAAAGTTTTGCCAATCAGGGAACCCCTTCTGAATGGCTTGCTTCAACTGCAACCACTTATATACTTGAAACTTTGAAATACCAAATGATTGTTGCAGTCGTGAAAAATCAAGCATTTTCCCATTTGATACTACATCATCTAATGTATGTATGCCAGCCTGCAACCAATGCTTGCAGAGGATCTTAGACTCGCCAATTTGAATCTTGGAGTTCAACCATAAGGATTGACACGTGGATTGTTGTACTGATATAGATGTTAAATTATCAATAAATTTTAAAGTTTTCCAGGTGGTAAAAAGAATGCTATTGTCCTTATAAATTTTGGGTAATTTGATACTCAAAATATGACATAACTGTAATGGAGACATAAGTTGCCATTCTAAGTAAAGTCAGGTTACTTTCTCAGTTAACAACTTTTCAGAAAATGTTAAAAACTCATTTCAAAAATCTCTGGTTGATTCTTCTGTTCCAAGATGATTTTGGAGTAAAAATTATCTTACTCTCTGGCTGAATTTTGGGAATTTTGTTAACCGAGTCGAGCCCTCCTTGTAAGGGATGAATCGGTATATAAAACTAAAGATTGGATTGGATTGGCACTGCCGCCAAAGTGAAGACTTTAAAAGATATCAGGAGGTTTGGGTTGAGTGATGCCCAATCCCCTGGAGGTACAGGGGGGTAGGGGGGGGAAGTAGATATACCAGGCGGTAGGCAAGTTGGTTGTGTCTACCCACTTTGGGCTCAGGCTCCCCCAAAACTGGTTTCTGGTTCTGGTATTTAAAACTGCCTTGAAACAAAAGTTTGTAAAAACAAAACTGAAAAAAAATCCCTGAAAATGACACAAGAAACTATACAAACAAGGGTTGTTGTTGGGTTTTTTGGTTTTTTTTACATCTGTGTATCCCTAACAGGTAGCTAGGAGCTTAGGAAATAGCATCTACACAGCTAGCAGATAGCATCTAAAGGTGCCCCACCAACAAAGGGTCACCAGTTTTACAAATACAGTGACTGTGAGAGAAATGTTTTTAATGTAATTTTGTCCTAAAATAATCATCAGTTCTAGCGATTAATGAGGAAAGAGTATCCATTCATCACTAAAGCTGGCAGTAGACTAGAAAAACAATAGAATTGTTTAGGGCTGTGGATCTCTGCCTATTACGGTTGTGCTTAGTTACAATGTCGTTCCCTAGTAATTAGTGGAATGATCTGCTCTGTAATTGATACTTATGTTGTTTCTCAATAGCAAGTAACAGGATTGCCTCCAGCAGACCTGTTCTTGAGGGTCACATCTTTTCATAGTAGAACAAAGAGTAGATTTGTTTGAGAGAATGAGAGAATAGAACCAAAGACCGGAATGATCCCCTGATATCTATGATATGCGTCTTCATTCCATGGTTATTCTGCTCATTCCAAAGTATTTTGGAATTTCCTAAAATAGTAGTCTATGAGCTGCCAAATGCTATTTGATATAATCAACAATATAGCACACTGTAGTGAAGTGTCTCATTGTTCAAAGTGTTCTCTAATCATCATTACTGGATTCTGAGGTTTCTGATATTAGGGGACTTAAATTTATATATGGAAGACCCATATGTACATATGTGTTTCCCTCCCTCCTTCCTTGGTCATACAACCATAGAAACATGATGGCAGATAGAGGCTAAATAGCCCATCTAGTTTGCCCATCCGCAGTAACCATTATCTCTTTCTCTCCTTCCTCTGGACCGACTCCATCCTTTTTATATCTTTTTGAAGGTGCATCCTCCAGAATTGTACACAATATTCTAAATGAGGTCTCACCAAAGTCTTATACAGGGGCATCAATACCTCCTTTTTCCTAATGGCCATACCTCTCCCTATGCAACCTAGCATCCTTCTAGCTTTCGCTGTCACCTTTTCAACCTGTTTGTCCACCTTAAGATCATCACATACAATCACACCCAAGTCCCACTCTTCTGGCGTGCATGTAAGCTCTTCACTCCCTAATTTGTACCGTTCCCTCGGGTTTTTGCAGCCCCAATGAATGACCTTGCATTTCTTAGAATTTTAGCTGCCAAATTTCAGACCATTCTTCAAGCTTCACCAAGTCTTTCTTCATGTTATTCACACCATCCAGCGTGTCTACTCTATTGCAGATTTTGGTATCATCCACAAAGAGGCAAATCTTACCTAACAATCCTTCGGCAATATCGTTTATAAAAATGTTTAAAAGACCAGGCCCAAGAACAGAACCTTAAGGCACACTACTGGTAGCATCCCTTTCTTCAGAGCGATCTCCATTGATCCAGCCCGTCACTTTGGGACCCATCCCGAGGGCACTCAGTTTATTTATTAGACATCTGTATGGAACACTGTCAAAGGCTTTGCTAAAATCTAAATACACCACATCTAGCGCGCATCCTCTTTCCAATTCTCAGATTGATCAGATTTGTCTGACAAGACCTACCTCTAGTGAATTCATGTTGCCTCAACTCTCAAGTCCTGTTTTTTTTTTCTCTCTCTCTCCCTCCAAGGATCAAGAGTCTCTTTCTCTCTGCTTCTCCTCCTCCCCTCCCCTCCCTTCCTCTCCCCCACACTCGGGATCTGGCACCTCTCACCCATCCACAGAGAACATTGACCAGCAGGGCCTATCCTCTGCCAGGTCTCACAAGAAGTTGCATCAGAGAGGAGGGACCCAGGAGAGGAAAAGCCTCACCAATCAGAGATGGACAGCTTTCAGCATTCTCTGCCATGGCCTTTGGAGGAAGGAAGGGTTCAGCTGAAAGTGGCCCCTATTATTGGATGGCTCTGGACATTTTACTGGGTTTGTGCAATGGTAGCCATGCCCCTGGTTACTAGAGCAAGAGAGATTAGTAAGAGAGATCAAGCACTACTTCTATAATTCGATCTATTGGCAGCATTTGGTATAGTAAATCATACATTTTGCTAAGCACACTAGGTGATATGGGAATTGGAAGAACAGGGTTTTTTATTGGTTTGAAAATTTCTTGAAAACCTGATCATGTTTTAAAAAAAGGAGCTACTTTCTCACATTTATGGTCCTCAGATTTTGGATTCCCTCAGTGGTGCACATGGTGGGGCCTAAGTACCATATAAAGAGTTTTTCCTTATATGATGCTTTAGCCTTGCCTAGTGCATCTCAGGATGCACCAGGCAGGGGAGGAGTGCCACCGTTTTGAAAAGGGTGGTCCCAGAAGCCTTCTCTCTGCAGCGACGTCCTGTTCCCACGTAGGCGGGATGCTACAGAGGGAAGACTTCCAGAGCAGATTAATGGCAGCAGACTCACCTTACTGATTATTTTAGTAGAGTAGGTAGGTGGGGAACCCCGGACAGTTTAGAAAGCCACCCAGACAGTCCTCTAGAAAGAGGACATGTCCAGGTAAATCCGGACACCTGGCAACTCTATCCATGCCTATCCATCAGCCATGCTGCCACAGTGATCAAGAAAATTGCTCCATGCCCTTAAGATACTTTATCAGTGACGTACCTAGGGTATGTGGCATCTGGGGCCCATCATTTTTTAACCCCCCCATCTATATGAAAAATATGATTTTTAGTAACAATCCACATATCGCACAACAAGAGTGTACTTAGGAAAAGACAGCATCTTAAACACTGCAGTGAGCATTAGAACACCAACACATACATTATAAAACTAAACAAGCCAGATCCCGCACTGTCAATGCCAACTGAAAACTATGTTCTTTTCATACACACAGAACAGAGATACACCCTCGCCCAATATGGAATAATCACAAACTAAAAATAGAAATATGTAGACAAAAGTTAAACTGAACCGCCAAGAAACCAGACTCTGCATACAATGCAACATCACAACACCACAAAAACAGTGACACATGTCCCCTAATACAGTACAAAATATAAAGACAGTAGATGTAAATTTGAAAAAACTGATACATAACAATCACCACTTTACAAATTAACAAATAAAAATAAAACAAATAATGAGAAATAAAAAAATACCATTTTATTGGACTAATCCCCGTAAGTTTGGTCCCCATCCCCGCAAACCATTTGATTCCATCCACACAAACCTTGAATTGTTTATATTAAAGTATAAAAAGAAACAATATTCTGTACAATTGTCAATTTATAAATCAGCGTCTTCTCCCCACTCTCTCTTCCCCATTTCCCTTCAGCATCCTCAGCCCACTTTCTCTCCACTTTCCTTCAGCGCACGCACATAAAAACAAGCAAGTAATTTTATATCATTTTCATTCTATTCATTTATAGAAATTAAAGTCTAAATAATGCCAGTCACATAACAAAACATGATTTTACAAAAATAATTCCCTGCACAGTCAAGCCTGCAAGGATTACTAGATGTCTTTCAGCAGCTCCCCTCCCTCCCCCTTACCTTTGTGGCCAAGTCAAAATGATCTACCAACAAATAAAATATTTAAAACACAAAGCACGCTGTACACAGAGAAAATGTTAATTATCATTTATATTCTGCGGGTTTTCAAAGAGGTCAAGGCAGAGGACTTTATGCAATGTCACCTCAGTAACAACTATACAAAAATAGACAAATATTCCCCCTCCCTTTTTACTAAACCGCGATAGTGGTTTTTAGCGCAGGGAGCTGCACTGAATGCCCCATGCTGCTCTCGACGCTCATAGGCTCCCTGCGCTAAAAAACGCTATTGCGGTGTAGTAAAAGGGGGCCATAGTGCAAAATATAGACGCATATTTAAATTCTCAAAACGGACACATTTTGATCACTAAATTGAAAATAAAATCATTTTTCCTACCTTTGGTAATTTCATCAGTCTCTGGTTGCACTTTATTCTTCTGACTGTGCATCCAATATTTCTTCCCTTCTTTCAGCCTTCTGTATGCTTCCTCTCCTCCAGACCTCATTCCCTCCCCAAACTTTTTCTTTGTTTCACCCTGCCCCTTCTTTCTTTTTCTCTCTCTCTTTCTTTCTGTATGTCTGGTTTTTTCTCTCTCTCCGTGATCCATTTCTTTCTTTGTTTCACCCTGCCCCCTTCTTTCTTTCTCTCTCCATGCCCTCTTTCGTTCTGTATGTCTGTCTTTCTCTCTCTCTCCGTGCCCCATTTTTCTTTGTTTCACCCTGCCCCCTTTCTTTCTTTCTGGCTCCCTGTCCCCCCCCTTTCTTTCTTTCTCCCTGCCCTCCCCTATGCTACTACCATTGGGAAAATGCTGCCACTGCCACTGGGGAATAGGCTGCCACTGCCACCATCGGGAACAGGCCGGCGCCGAGTTCGCCCTGCTTCTCTTCCCTGCGGGGCCGACCAACTCTCGCCACCCGACGTCAATTCTAACGTCGGAGAGGATGTTCTGGGCCAGCCAGGCAGGGATTGGCTGGCCCAGAACGTCCTCTCCGACGTCAGAATTGACGCGGGTGGCGATAGTTGGTCGGTCCCACAGGTAAAAGCAGGGAGAACTCAGCGCCGGCCTGTTCCCGATGGCGGCGGTGGCACTCAAGTGGCTAAAGAGCCGCAGTTTGCCGGCCTAGGGAGAACACTAGAGGGTGGCCAGCTGTGCACCCCCTTGGGGCTTAAACCTGGGGTGGACCGCCCCACCCCCCACCTTGGTATGCCACTGTCTGTACCTCACTCCCTCCCTATGACCAAAAATTCTCCTTTCTTCTATTCCCCGTGTACACAACCATCTCTTTCCCTCCCTTCCTCTCTCCCAAGTCCATGCCTTCTGTGTCCAAGAAACCCATTCCCTCTCCCACCTCAGCATCTCTTTCCCTCCCTTCCTCTCTCCCAAGTCCATGCCTTCTGTGTCCAAAAACGCATTCCCTCCCCCACCTCAGCATCTCTTTCCCTCCCTTCCTCTCTCCCAAGTCCATGCCTTCTGTGTCCAAAAACCCATTCCCTCCCCCACCTCAGCATCTCTTTCCCTCCCTTCCTCTCTCCCAAGTCCATGCCTTCTGTGTCCAAAAACCCATTCCCTCCCCCACCTCAGCATCTCTTTCCCTCCCTTCCTCTCTCCCAAGTTCATACCTTGTGTCCAAAACGCACTCCTTCCCCCCTTTTGTGTTCCGCGTTTGCCTCCCAGCCCATCTTAGCAACTTTCTCAGCAAAATGGAGCTCGAGCCACGAGGCTTGTCTTCTATTTCCTGCCTGCCCTGCCGCGCACACATAGCCAACTGGAAGTCTTCCCCGACGTCAGCGCTGACATCGGGGAAGACTTCCGATCGGCTAAATGTGAGCGGCAGGGCAGGTAGGAACAGAAGAAGAGCCTCGCGGCTCGAGATGTATTTAACCCCCAGGGTCCCCCATCGTCCCTGTTCAGCTCTCTCCTGTGCACCCCCTTGGGGCATGCACCCGGGGCGGACCTCCCCCCCCCCCCTAGGTATGCCACTGTACTTTATAAGAATCAGTGTATGCCAAGACTATATATCCCAAGAACCAAAGGAGGAAAGGGACCTATAGAAAGATTGCATGTACAGAGCTACTATTTATTATTTATTAGAACATATTAACTACCATTATAAACCATCATACTGTGGGTTTTAAGGCATACTTAACAGCATCAATAGATCCAAAATACACAAAAATGTTGAAATATAAAAGGTACCCAAACCAACTGAACAGAAACAAATTTACAATGTACTGCTGGAAAAAATGAATGTACTCACAGCAAATAACACACAACAGCAGTGAATTAAACTGTATTGCTACTGTTTCTCCGCAGTGCTCAGAGGTGTAGGCAAAGAGATCAATCACTGGATCAAGCCCAATATAGCACTTCTCTGTCACTTCTTAAAAGACACCCCAATCAAAAATCTCAGAAACATATCATTTCACTTGAAAAATGCGCACTTATCTCGATTTCTCGAGAAGAAACCTTTCTCAGCTGAAAGAGACCACGATCCTTGAGAAGGCTTTTGGAATTGGGTTTTATGAAGCAGCCTTTGGCGAAATGTGTCAGAACCCACCACTGAAGAGCGTGAGATAAGTGAACTTCATGATCTCCATTAAAAGAGGGTATATGATCAAAATAAATACAAAGAAACAATATTCACCCAGCTTCATCTCATTATTAAACCGTGATAGTAACATACATAGTAACATAGTAGATGACGGCAGAAAAAGACCCGAATGGTCCATCCAGTCTTCCCAACCTGATTCAATTTAAATTTTTTTTTTTTTTTTTTCTTAATTTTTCTTCTTAGCTATTTCTGGGCAAGAATCCAAAGCTTTACCCAGTACTGTGCTTGGGTTCCAACTGCCAAAATCTCTGTTAAGACTTACTCCAGCCCATCTACACCCTCCCAGCCATTGAAGCCCTCCTCTGCCCATCCTCCACCAAACGGCCATACACAGACACAGACCATGCAAGTCTGCCCAGTAACTGGCCTAGTTCAATATTTAATATTATTTTCTGATTCTAAAACTTCTGTTTTCATCCCACGCTTCTTTGAACTCAGTCACAGTTTTACTCTCCACCACCTCTCTCGGGAGCGCATTCCAGGCATCCACCACCCTCTCCGTAAAGTAGAATTTCATAACATTGCCCCTGAATCTACCACCCCTCAACCTCAAATTATGTCCTCTGGTTTTACCATTTTCCTTTCTCTGGAAAAGATTTTGTTCTATGTTAATACCCTTCAAGTATTTGAACGTCTGAATCATATCTCCCCTGTCTCTCCTTTCCTCTAGGGTATACATATTCAGGGCTTCCAGTCTCTCCTCATACGTCTTCTGGCGCAAGCCTCCTATCATTTTCGTCGCCCTCCTCTGGACTGCCTCAAGTCTTCTTACGTCTTTCGCCAGATACGGTCTCCAAAACTGAACACAATACTCCAAGTGGGGCCTCACCAATGACCTGTACAGGGGCATCAACACCTTCTTCCTTCTACTGACCACGCCTCTCTTTATACAACCCAGCATCCTTCTGGCAGCAGTCACTGCCTTGTCACACTGTTTTTTCGCCTTTAGATCTTCGGACACTATCACCCCAAGGTCCCTCTCCCCGTCCATGCATATCAGCTTCTCTTCTCCCAGCATATACGGTTCCTTCCTATTATTAATCCCCAAATGCATTACTCTGCATTTCTTTGCATTGAATTTTAGTTGCCAGGCATTAGACCATTCCTCTAACTTTTGCAGATCCTTTTTCATATTTTCCACTCCCTCTTCGGTGTCTACTCTGTTACAAATCTTGGTATCATCTGCAAAAAGGCACACTTTTCCTTCTAACCCTTCAGCAATGTCACTCACATACATATTGAACAGGATTGGCCCCAGCACCGAACCCTGAGGGACTCCACTAGTCACCTTTCCTTCCTTCGAGCGACTTCCATTAACCACCACCCTCTGGCGTCTGTCCGACGTGATAGCGACTATTAGCGCAGGGAGCTGCGCTGAATTCGCTGCACTGCTCCCGACGCTCATGGGGTCCTTTTACTAAGACACGCTAACTGATTGAGCACATGCTAATTGATTTAGTATGTGCTAAAGATTAGCGTGCGCTAAATTCTTAGGCATCCATTATATTCTATGGGCACCTTAGCATGTAGCATGCACTAAGCTTTAGTATACGCTAAATCAATTAACGCGCTAAATCAGTTAATGTGCGCTAAATTGGTTAGCGTACCTTAGTAAAAAGACCCCATAGAGTTATGAGCATCGGGAGCAACGTGGAGCATTCAGCGTGGCTCCCTGCGCTAAAAACCGCTATCACAGTTTAGCAAAAGAGATGGGGGGGGTACAAACAAACATTTATCCTTCTCCCCATTGCAGAAAGCCAGTAAGAAGACTAATTCAAGACTAATTCAAAGACTAATTCAAAGCCAGTAAGAAGACTCAAACAAGTAGACAAAGTCTGGAGACCAATGCCGAGTAGTAATTAGCTACTACATAGTTAAACTACTAATTACTAGGTAGTTTAATTACATTTTAAGCAGTTAAAATAAATAACCTGAGATTTTTTGTTGTTATTTATTTTCCAGGTTTATATCCCGCTTGATCTAACTTCCTGGGCGGAATTAAAATAAAACATTTAAGGCTCTTTATGGGATGGTTCCAAAGAATATCTCAGATAAACTACTGATTTAACTGGACATATGTTGAGATCTCAGGGAGAAAAACGTTTTTTTTTCAACAGCCACTAGATTGTTCCTTCTGGAGTGTGCTTGTTCTCGAGCCTACTCTTTTTCTACTATTTGGCTATAGAATACGGCCAGTGTTCTGGGAGATCAATTGATGATTTATTAGAAAACTAGTGTTTAAGCCCATTACATTAACGGGTGCTAGAATAGATGTGTAGACTTTTAGCACAATGGGATTCTGAGGCATTTCTTTCTTTCTCTCTTTCTTTCTGTCTTCTTTCGCTCTCCCTGCCCCCTTTCTCTCTGTCTGTCTTTCTTTCCTTCTGTCTCCCTGGCCCCCTGTCTATCTGTCTGTCTGTCTCTCTCTCCCTGTCCCATTGTCTGTCTCTTTCTATCTGTCTCTCTCCCTGCCCCACTGTCTGTCTATCTTTCTTTCTGTCTCTCTCCCTGCCCTACTATCTTTATGTGTCTGTCTTTCTTTCTGTCTCTCTCCCTGCCTCCCTGTCTTTCTGTGCGTCTGTCTTTCTTTCTGTTTCTCTCCCTGCCCCCCTGTCTGTCTGTCTTCTTTCTTTATGTCTCTCTCCCAGCCAGCTGTCTGCCTGTATTTCTTTCTGTCTCTATCTCCCTGCCCGCTGTCTGTCTGTCTTTCTTTCTGTCTCTCTCCAGTTCTCCTTCCAGATGGTCACACCCACCTTCCGACCATGGCCGTCTCTCCCTTCCTTCACCCTCGCCTTTCGCTCTCAGAAGGCACGGCGGTGTACTGTGCATGCGGAGGCACGGAAGCACGAAGGCATGGACACACAGAGGCATAGTTTCAAGTGCACATGCGCACTTATTATTGATAAAATCATTTTCCCTACCTTTGTTGTCTGGTGACTTTATTTTTCTGTGCTTTTAACTATGTTTCCAGGGCCTCCTGCATGCTTCTCCTCTGGTCCTCCTTCCATCCCCCAGCTTCTCCCTTCCTTTTACCTTCCCCCCTGTCCAGCAGTACCCCTTCTCCCTTCCCTGCTCCCCCTGTCCAGCAGCACCTCTTCTCCCTTCCTTTTACCTCCCTGTCCAGCAGTACCCCTTCTCTGCTCCCCCTGTCCAGCAGTACCCCCTTTCCCTTTCTTTTACTTTGCCCATCCAGCAGTACCCCTTCCCTGCTCCCCTTCTGCCCCACTCTCTCTGTCCAGCAGTAGCCCTTCTCCCTTTCTTTTACCTCCCCTCTGTCCAGAAGTACCCCTTCTCCCTTCCTTGCGCCCCCTGTCCAGCAGCACCTCTTCTCCCTTCCTTTTACCTCCCATGTCCAGCAGTATCCCTTCTCTGCTCCCCCTGTCCAGCAGTACCCCTTTTCCCTTCCTTTTACCTCCCCCATCCAGTAGTACCCCTTCTCCCTTCCTTTTACCTCCCCCCTGTTCAGTAGTACCCCTTCTCCCTTCCCTGCTCCCCCTATCCAGCATCTGCTAGCTTTAGTTTAGCTTTAGCTGCGGTTTCATCAGGCAACCTCGGGGCTTTTGCTAGGCCGACCCACCTCGCATCATCAAAGTGGGCCAGCCTAGAAAAGGCACCGCGGCTGCTTGATGAAACTGCGGCTGCTGCCGCTGCTGGTCCAGGGCTGAGAAGAAGTGAAGTCCCGGCAGCGTAGGCAGAAGGCAGGAAATTAGCTGAGGCAGGCATGGGTGATCGACGGCAGAAGGCGAATTATTCTACTGCACATGCGGCGGCAAAGAAGCACGGAGGCACGGAGTTTAAAGTGTGCATGCGCACTAGGGTTTTATTATTATTGATTGAAGAGCTATAAAAATTTATTTCTTTAACCATTGAATGTCTGATGGAAACTTTTATTTTTATGCTTCTGTTTTAAGATTTGTTTTAAAGTTGTATTTATTTTAAGTATGATTAATTTTAAGATTTGTTCATAATTTATATTTTAAGTTTGGTTTAATAGTATGTATGTTGTTTTGTAACCTGTTCTGAATGTTATAAGGATGCTAACTAATTGAACAACATACATAAGCATGATTTGCCCACAGTACTTGCACAAACAATATTCAATAAAATTTAAAAACCTTTTTAAAATTATAAAATCATATTAAAACAAAACAGCTATGAGAGGTCGCTGAAAAGTTCTCAACCCAGCCAAGAAGAGAATGATGTGGAGGTATTAAAACTACAAGTTATTCTACACTTTTCTTGACACTTTTTGTTTCAATGATAGGAAATGAAACAAAAAGTCTCAAGAAAAGTGTAGAATAACTTGTAAGTTTCATGGCTCCACATCATTCTCTTCTTGGCTGGGTTGAGAACTTTTCAGCGACCTCTCATATAAGCTTATTTTTTTCCCCAACTGATAGTAACTCCACAAATCTCAGCATCATTCCACCATACCAAATGATTATATAAACAAAATGATTTTAAGTTCTTTCTTAAATGATTTAATGTACACTAATGTCCATTATTGTGCACTAAGCTTTATAAAAAAAAAAAAAGGGCCCCTTAATTAAGAACAATGTGAAACACGAAACAGAAAAACTTTTAAAGTATCTATTTCATGATGAAAGCATCCTTTGTATGTAGTACTTCTACCAGAAGTGCCAGAACAGAGGGAGCCATGGATGCCATGGCACCCCCAAAAATCTCTCTATACCCTGCTACTGATGCAGCTGTTTCAGCAACAGCAAAATAAAGATGAAAGCTTTGCAAAAACACTCTATTCATCCTAATGGCTGCTGGCTTTGCCCTGGAACTGAAAGTGATGTCAGAAGGGGTGGGGCTGGCAGCCGTGAGGATGAATAGAGTGGCCCCCATATTGCCTTTATCTTTGTTTTGCTGCTGGAGAGAGGGGGAGAGCCACGCTGGATGGAAGGGGAAGGAGGGGGCTCAGGCAGTGGATGGAAAGAGGGAAAGAGGTCAGGTGTTGGATGGAAGGGGAAAGAGGAGTCAGGCACTAGATGGAAGGGGGAGAGAGGAGCAAACACTGGATGGAAGGAGAGAGAGAGAGGGGGCAGATGCTGGATAGAAATGGGAGAGGAAGCAGACACTGAATGGAAGGGAGGAGAAGGGGCAGATGGAATAATAATAATAATTTATTTTTGTATACCGCTATACCAGAAAAGGTTCAAAGCAGGTCACAACAAGATAAAAATACAAACATAGAAACATAGAAACATAGAAATAGACGGCAGGACGGCAATAAAATTGAAATGACATAATAAAAATAATCAATTAAAATTGGAATACATCAATTAAGAATCAGTTAAAATTGAAATGCATCAGTTAAGAAACAAAAGTGAGTTGAACAGTTGTGATACTAGGATATAGACATGTCAAACAGTCAGGTCTTTAATGTTTTCCTAAAATCAAAATAAGTGGCCTCTAATATAGGTTTTCCTAGCCACATATTCAGTTTGGCGGCCTGGAAGGAAAAATTCTGTCGAAAAACTTCTTACATTGGCAGAATTGGAATGGGGAGAGAGGTAGAATGAGGTTGATTAGCCTTGTATTACAGTAGCTGCTTTAAGAGAGAGAGAGAGAGGAAAAACTCTTTTCAGAACATGGCATTAAGGAATATAGTTGTTTCAATGTGCTTTATGTGGCTTAATTTTGTGGTTACCATTATACTGTATATTGTTAATAATATTATATTGCACTAGTGTTTTAGCCCGTTGAGTCCCTCTGTCGCATCATTGATGATGTCATCAGTGACGTGGCAGAGGGACTCAACTGCAGGAGAAAGCCTGAAGCAGCCTGTTTAGAGTGCTGCGGCTGCCAACGCTGGAGGGAGGTTTGATATTAAAGTCATCTCGCTGGGAGAGAAGCATCTGCCTCGGGTGCTTCAGGCAACAGCAGCGTTTACAATTCGCTGCTGTTGCTGGCTTCAGCCCTTCCTCTCTGGCGGGAGGTTTGTGCCGGTATGTCCCTCCCCCTCCAGTAGTGTGCAGCACTTTGCACGGCGCATCCTCTCACGATCCTGGGTCGGCCACACGCTAGTGCGGGGGACTCATACAGTCCAGTCCTTCCGGCGAGTGTAGGGAAGTGCTGGGGATTCGCGCATGCGCACTCATGCGGCCACGGAACTACTGATCATGGAAGCACACAAATAGGAGTGCGCATGCGCAAGTTAGCCTTTTATTATATAGGATGTATATGAAGAATGAATGGAAGAGATGACATTACAATTAGTACTACGAGGGACCGCTGAAAAGTTCTGAGCCCAGCCATGACGAGAATGATGTGGAGTCATGTATTATTATAGGGGGGGGTCTGGAGTGGACCTTTGGAACCCCCAAACAAAAATGTGTTCCAATATCCCTGCTTCTAAGTGTAAATTCTCTGTAAAGGGAAAAAAGTAACTTTCTGTTATATTTTTCAAAAGCTTTATTTTGGTCCTGCTAACTGAGATATGAGGGAAGACACTGCTTACCTTGGGATCAGCAGCATGAAATATTGGTACTATTTAGATTTCTGCTAGGTACTTGTGACCTGGATTGGCCACTAGGCTGGATGGACTTTTGGTCTGACCAAGTATGGCTATTCTTATGTTCTTAGGTAACTTATTTAATAATGTGCTATCTATGCAGATGCCATTTATTTTTCAAAGTTTCAGATTATTTTTCCAATAATAGTTTGAAAAATGATTTTCTTTACAAACACTACCATAATATATGCCCTGGGAAGTGTAAGGACTGTAGGTTTACAGTGGCATCCCACAGATCTATTTAAATTCAGGTCTCTACCTCCACATCCTTGAACTGAGCAAGTGCCCAAAAACTTCAGGGGGCTCTAACTTATGAACCCCCCCCCCCTCTTTAGTGGCTTAGTGAGGGTGAGAGGTGCCCGGGGTGGTGATGCCTCTCTCCCACCCTGCCCTCCCATGCTCCTTCCCCAATCCTACCTGCCATGCATGCGCCCCCCTCCCTTTCCCAGTTCCTCTAGTTATTCACTGTCATGAGCAACAAGAACTTTAACGTAGTCCTTGCAACCCCGTCAGCTCTCCCTCTTTCTATGTGCGGCGCCCGGAAGTGATGTCAGTGAGAGAGACGACATGGTCGCGAGGAGCACGCTGACTCTGTTGCTCACAGTGGTACACAGCTAGAGGAGAAGGGAAGGGGGCGCGCTTGTCAAGGGGAGGAGTGGGAAAAGGCGGAGGCAGAGAGGAGGAGGAGGAGGGGTGCCAGCGCCCCCACCAATATGGCGCCCGGTGTGGACCCTCCCCCTTACTATGCGCCACTGCCCCCCTTCTTGTAAATCAAACAGGAAATGCTGTTGAATAGCACCAAGAAAAGTGATGCAAGACAAAGGGACAGGCTCCCTCCGATTCACTGAGCAGGATTGTGCTTCATCCTTTTCAGTTATCTGATGTACTGCAACAAAACAATAAAGGATCTCAATTAAGACTGCCATTGCCTCACCACCTGATGCTGGAAAATTATGTTGTGCAATGGCAAGACATAAAAGGAACTTGGTGTACAGTGAACCTGACTCCGATGATGACATGAGGCTGAAACAGCTGATTTCGCTGACACCGCTGTGTTTTGGCTGTCACCCGGGTCAACTCATGTATCCAATTATAATGCATAGGAAATAAGCTAGCGTTCTGCATTTTATTGTCTGCAAGGCGTACAGATGCACTAATGTCAGCATGGCTCACAATGCAGAAAGGCAAAGTTGCCTCCGAAGCCGAAGCATTGAAAAGGACGAGAACTTCTGTCTCCAGGAACCTGAGGTCTACGAGAAAGCATTCAGATGTAAGGTAGGAAAAGAAGACCTACTTAAAATCAAACATCTGTAACATTGGTAGATATAGGGGCTTATTTTCAAAAAAGAAAAAAAAAAATGTTCAAAAGTAGCATGAAGGGGCAGATGGACGTTTTTCTCTCCAAACCCTTCCAATTTGCTATTTTCAAAACTATTTTGCAGATTTCGATGCTGGTTGTCTGCAATGCATCTATATCTGAAAGGGGCGTATCGGAGGCATTGTTTAGGCGAGATTAGGGCGGATTTATGATTTGGATGTTTTTCTGCAATAATCAAACATTTTAGAAAACATCTAGGGCACAATTTGGACATTTGGGGGCTAGACCTGTTTTAAAAATGAATATGTGCCAAAAGCATGCCCAAACTAACCAGATGACCCCCCCCTTTCACTGACCCCCCCTTCCCAACCCCCAAAGAAGTAACTGAAACCGTACATACCTGCTGTATGACAGCTTCAGATGTTATAGGCCGTCCTATTAGAGCAGCAAGCAGATTCCTGGAGTAGCCTAGTGTAGTGAACTATGAGATGGGGACTCAGCCCATATCCCACTCTAACTATTACACTTAAAGTGGAATATGCAACTCACCAAATCCCATTGCACCTATATATAAGTAACACTTGCAGTCATAAGGGCGAATAGTGTGGTGTACAATTGAGTCCAGTAGGTTTCGGTTGGGTTTTGGAGGGCTCACAATACACCGTAAGGGGGTTATGAGGAGATGTGTCACTGGGCCTTTTTATGTGACCTTCACGGCAGTGTGGCCAGTCTACTAGAAGTGCCGGCCCTTCCTATAGCCCAGTGGCTTATTTTATGTCGTTTTTCTTTTGGACATGTTTATTTTGAAAATGGTTCACAAAGATAAACGCACCAAGAACAAGCACATCCGAGGAAAGGCCATTTTCAAAATGAAAAGATAGGAACAATGTTCACGTTTGCTACTGGATTTTTGTTCGTGTTCCTCAGATGAGAATGCAATCCATAAAGTCCCTAGTCCTGTGAGCACTCAGAAGAGACGGCGGGTTGAATTCTCATCTGGCAAAACAGATTGTTCACAGAATTTCTTCTGAAGATCGACACAAGATAATTGGTTGTTCTATTGTTGTTTTTGATTTTGATGATATATAATTTTGGGACAGTATATTTAAGAGCATAAGAATTGCCATATTGGAACAGACCAAAGGTCCATCAAGCCTAGCATCCTGTTTCCAACAGTGGCCAACCCAGGTCCCAAGTAACTAGCTAGATCTTAAGTAGTAAAACAGATTTTATGCTGCTTATCCTAGGAATAAGCAATAGAGCATCATATATTCATTGATTCTCCATTTTTGCCCAGTGTGTCTTTCATAATTAGATTATAAGCTCTTTGAGCAAGGACTGTCTCTTGTGTGTTTAATGTACAGCACTGCATGCGTCTGGTAGTGCTATAGAAATAATAAATAACAGTATTTCCCCAAGTCCATCTTAATAATGGCTTATGTACTTTCTTTTAGAAAATTATCCAAACCTTTTTTAAAAATTTTGCTAAGCTAACTGATTTCACCACATTATCCAGCAATGAATTCCAGAGTTTAATTACACGTTATGTGAAGAAATATTTTCTCCAGTTTGTTTTAAATCTATAATAATAATAACTTTATTCTTTTACTAGTCTTTAAGCCCGTTACATTAACGGGTGCTAGAACATATGTGTGTGTGTGTGTCTTTCTTTCTCTCTCTCTCCTTAGCCGCTTTCTTTCTTTCTGCCTTTTATTTTCCTTGGCTGTCCATCACCACCCCTTGCCTGCTCCCCCTGTCCATTTTCCCTTCCTTTTACCTCCACTGTGTCCACCACCACCCCTTCATTGCTCTCCTTATGCAGCAGCAGCCCTTCTCCCTTTGTTTTACCTCCCCCCTGTCCAGCAGCACCTCTTTCCTTCTCCCTCTGTCCAACATTAGTCCTCCGTTCCTTTTTCTTCACCTCCCCTGTCCATCAGCATCTCTTTCCTTCTCCCCCTGTCCAGCAGTAGGCATCCCTTCCTTTTTTATCCTCCCTCCTCCTTCTTATCACTATGATACTCTTACCTTGCTCTGCCCATGATCAGAGGTTCCCGACAGCTGCCCAGTTGCACCCATTGGAAAAGTTCCCACTGCCGCATCCCGCACCCCTCCTGACGCGGCTCCCGCTGTCCTTTCTGTCTGTCTCTGTCCCGGCCCCCTTTGCCTGTCTGTCTTTCTGTGTATCTCCCCGACCCTGTGTCTTTCTTCTTTCCTTTCTGTCTCCCTTCCTCCCTCTGTCTGTCCAAAGCAGCATTCCATCCCCCTCCATTTCCCTCCCCCCACACCAGTTCCCTGTGCACCTGCCCCTGTGTCTTTCTTATTTTCTTTGTGTTTCCCTTCCTCTCTCTGTCTGTCTGTCCAAAGCAGCATTCCCTTCCCCTCCCCCCCCAAAGCAGCATTCCATCACCCTCCATTTCCCTCCCCCCCACACCAGTTCCCTGTGCACCTGCCCCTGTGTCTTTCTTATTTTCTTTGTGTTTCCCTTCCTCTCTCTGTCTGTCTGTCCAAAGCAGCATTCCCTTCCCCTCCATTTCCCTCCCCCCCACCAGTTCCCTGTGCAGCAGCATTAGCGTTTCCTCTACCCCCCCTTTCCCTTCCCGCGGTCCGGACTACAAAGGTGGTGATTCCAGCAGCGCTTGCATCAGTCTCCACACGCTGCTTCGGGCCCTTCTACTGCCCTGATTTACTCTGGCACGTCCTTGATGACATCATCAGAGACGCGGCAGAGCAAATCAGGGCAGTAGAAGGGCCCGAAGCAGCGTGTGAAGACTGATGCACACGTTGCTGGAATCGCCATTCGGGCCCACAGGAAGAGAAGGGGGTGGGCGGCAAAGGAGAAATGGAGATCGGCGGCGGTAGCAGGAGGAACGGACATCGTCGTCTGGCTGCGGTCTGGCTTGTGGAGGTGACGTATTAGCGCGCATGCGCACTCCTTCGGCCACAGACCTACAGCGCACAGAACACACAAATAGGAGTGCGCATGCGCGGCTAGCTCTTTATTGTATTAGATACCGCCATAACCAAAAGTTCTAGCCAGTTTACACTAAAGAGAGCTGGACAATCAGTGAAATACAATAATACAGTAAAAAATACCAATATTTGTAAAATAGAATTTCAATAATAAAACTCACTAAGTAATAAACTTATCAAACAAAGTGGTATTAATTAATTTCCGAAAACTGCAATAGAATAACATAGCTTGCTGAATACATCTACCTAACCAAGATTGTTGCCTATCAGCTTGACATGCTAAGGTCATATCTATGAAGGTCTTATATCTACACCCATTAATTTTTGGATAAGCAAATAAGTAGAAGTTTCTAGTTTCTCTTGATGGTCTATGCAACACAAAATGAGGAAAAAGGTAAGCTGGAGACAATCCCGATATCAGCTTAAAGCAGATACAGGAAAATTTGAATAATACTCTTGCCTCCAAAGGCAGCCAATGAAGTAAACGATAATATGGTCGTTCTTTTTTAAACCAAAAATCAATTGAGCAGCTGTATTCTGAATTATCCTTAATTTCCTTAGAATTTTTTTTGGGTGCTCCTAAATAGATCATGTTACAATAGTCTAAAATAGATAAAACTAATGCCTGCACCAATACTCTGAACGATAAAGGATCAAAATATTTATTGATGGTTCTTAATTTCCACAATGTAAAAAAGCATTTTTGTACCACTATGTTCGTGTGTTCTGCTAGTTTTAAATGTCGGTCTAGTGCGACTCCCAGAATTTTGATAGATTTAATAATCGGGTAGTCATGACCATTAAGATGAAGCAATGAGTTTGTTATTTTGTCGTTGGGACTAGCCAAAAGAAGTTTGGTCTTTTCCGTATTGAGTTTCAGTTTGAAATTAATGGTCCACTGTTCTATCTGAGTCATAATAGAAGATATCTGGTTTAAAATTTCAGTGGTAAAATTATTTAGAGGGATTAAAATAGAAATGTCCTTGGCGTATATATATTATATTTTACATTTAAACTCTGAAATAAATGTCCTAAAGGGGAAATGTAGATGTTGAATAAGGTAGGCGATAGTGGAGAACCTTGGGGCTCCATGAATAAGAATAGTTACCGTCACAAAACACTTGATAAGATCTTTTCTTCAAAAAACCTTGAAACCAGTTCCAGACCCTTCCTGAAAGTCCTATTGTGTCTAAACAACTCAACAATATTTCATGATCTACTAGATCAAAGGCACTACTAAAATCTAGCTCAGGGGTGTCCAACCTTTTGGCTTCCCTGGGCCACATTGGCCAAAAAAATTGTTTCTGGGGGCCGCGCAAACGCTGCAGCAAGACAGAGGAGGGAGCCGGCATGATTCAGCGTGGAACACAGCAAAAAAAGAGAACAACTTAGCTGCTTCGGCATCCAGGATCTCTCAGTCCTTCACCTCCTGAGCCCTGCAGCCACTGAACTCAACGGGGAACCCTCCGTTTCGCTCTGGTCGCTGCGTCTGGTTGCTTGGAAATGATTCCAGGACATATCAGCCCTTGAGCCATCTTCCAAGTAACTAAGTTGTGAAGCATCATAGTTGCAAGTAGGAGATTGTAATGTTGCTCTCGAATCTAAAATTTTATTATTGAAGAACTCTGCAAGAGTATCAGGAGACAGCGAGCATTCATTATCCGCTTTTAAAACCAGTGTAGTATCGGTTAAGTTATTAACCAGTTTAAATAATTCTCTACTATTTATCTTGGCTGACCCTAATTTCTGTGCATAATGTTTTGAACATTTTTCTTTAATCAGGAGTTTATAGTTCTTTAAGTCTTCAATTTACCTTGTCCTCCTCTTTATTTCATTTCAACCAAATCCTTTCCAGTTTTCTTAATTCCTGTTTAAAACCAATAGATCAGTATCAAACCATTCATTGAAGGATCTCTGTCTCTTTTTATATGTTTTTAATGGAGCTATTTGATCTAATACTTGCTTACTGAATTTTTTTCCATCTTATTGGAAAATTTGAGTCCTCCTCACCTTTAGGATTTAGCTCGTAATGAGACCAGAATTCTGTTGGATTTATACTTCCTCTATTGGTAATCAATTTTACTTTTCCTACTTAGACAGCCCACAGTAGTTTTTGTTAGTTCTAGAAGCGTAGTACAGATTTAGCACGTGCTAAAATGCTGCGTGCGCTAAAAACGCTAGCGCACCTTAGTAAAAGGAGCCCTTGAATTCCTTGCTGGTCTGCAGTAGAAACCTCTACTACAGCTTTGTAAATGGAGCTCTAAGTTTTGTGCCTGGGGCACTTGTCCAGGGTCAGTAGAAATTGAATCCAGTCCTTCCAGTTCTCAACTCACAGCACTAATCAAAATCATCTATCTGAAACCATTGCACACTTAAATAAAATGTTGGTATAGGTTCAGAACTGGTTGCTTCAATAGAAGCTGATTTTAAATCCAGTATAAATTGGCAGCCATGTGGGTCTCCAAGAGAAATCAACCATTTTGATGGGATAACTATTCCGTTGGTTGAAAAATTTAAGTACTTGGATTCACACTTAACTTTTTCAGATCAAGTATCAAATGTTATAAAAAGAGGTTTTTATACCTTGAGATCTTTACAGGTGCTACCCAAAAGTTCAGGGAATGTGAACAGCGCATGCGAACTGGATATAGCATTCTCTTCCGCCGCTAGAGGTATCTAGCAGTATGCTTTGTGAATCAGTGTGCCAACGGGCATGCAGCTCAGTGGTTGCGTTGTTTGTTCTGTGTGATTTTGTAAAGGTGTTTTAGTGACTCAGCGGATTTTACTGATCAAAGAATCTGCATAAAATTTTGTTTCAAACTTTAAAAAACTGCTGCAGAAATCCATCGTACGCTCCAGGAAGCCTTTGGAGATAATGCCATGTGCCAAAGCAAAACTTTTCTTTGGTACAAACGCTTCAAGGACTGAAGAACATCTGTCCACGACGATGACCGTTCTGGACAACTGTCAACAAGCACAACACCGGAAACCATCTCAAAAGTTCATGAGACTATCCTTGCAGATCATAGGCAAACTATCCACGATGTTTGTGAGATAGTAGGACAGTCATACTGGACAGTTCAACAAATTTTGCTGGATGAATTGAACATGAGATGCATTTCTGCCCAGACAAGAAGAAAAACAAAAATTGTTTGCTCCACCATGACAATGTGCCCGCTCACACTTCACTTGCTTTTCGACAATTTCTGACTTCCAGAAACATTACAGTGATTACACACCCTCCCTATTCGCCTGACCTTGCCTCCTGTGATTTTTTTCCTATTCCCCAAAATGAAATTACAACTGGAAGGGCGCTGTTTTAACATGATTGAAGAGATCCAGGCAGAATCGAAGGAGGTCCTCAAGGCATGCCCCCAAAATGGCTTCCATAGATGCACAGACTCTTGGGAAAAACACTGGGATCGCTGTATACATTCTCAAGGGGACTACTCCGAAAGAGACGGTGGAAACTAGGAGTTTCGGTAAGCAATTTTTTTTTACAATTGAATTCTCCGAACTTTTTGGTAGCCTCGTATTTGAGAATAATGACTTCCATACCTTCATACATGTGTTTTTTGTTTCTAGACTAGATTATTGCAATATCATCTACACTGGTTTATCAAAATTTAATATTAGATTATTACAAACTCTACAGAATGTGGCACTAAAATTATTGGGACACAAAAGTAAATATGACCGAGCCACATCCCCCTCTTTTTTAAAAGTATCATTGGTTGCTAGTCCTTTACAGAATTAGATTTAAACAAATGTGGATATAAAACTGACTACTAGAAATCTCTGGCGGCATCTGATTCCAAAGTTGAAAGACACCGTTTCATATCCACATTTGTTTTTTACCATCAAGTCTATATATTTTAGGACCCCTGCGGAAGATGGTTTAGTCGAAACACGAACCATGTTGGGTTCCTATCTTTTATAATTGACGCGGTACTTTCCACTGTTGAAATAAAATCATGTATCACGAACATCATTTCCGCAGTTTTACTTTGCTTTTGGCTGCTATCCCTTTAATGTGGAAATGCTGGGTTTTGCTTCTGCTTCCTTCTTTTACAAAGCCAACACTATCAATTAGCGTGCACTGCGCTGAGTGTGAAGAAATCCATGGAAATTGTATAGGCTTCTTTGCATTCCTTTGTAAAAGGAGCCACTAAAACAGATAACAGAAGATCCTAGAGTTAATATTTTATTTTTAGACCAAATAGTAACACAAATTAATTTAAGTTTGATGAGTATTGAAAATAAGGTCATTCAAGCTAACATTAATGATAATAATGCAAATTGGTTTCTGATTTAATACCTAAGGTCATAGGTATAAATTAAGTAAAATAAATTAAATATTTGTAATTTGTTTAGTTTTTGTGTATTTGACTTTTTTTAAAATCACCTTTGATTGAACTGTGGTAAAAGGAAGTTGGTGTATAATTGCAGCACCGCACAACAAATAAAAGTTGTTGGGGTTTTTTTCTCAGAGTATTTATATTTCTATATAGAGGCTCCTAGCTGGTTTTCTAGAATTTTCTTTCATATTTGTTTATTGCATGCCCCAGTCTCTCATGGTGAACCAAGACCTACTCAACTGACTGGCAGGTTTCTAGGTTGTTATGTTCCATCTCTAAAATCTTTAATTACATCTTTCCAGTCCTGGGTGAGTTGACTGACTTCCTACCGCCTGATGCACAGAATATTAAGTTCCTGTGTTTATGCTGAAAATCCTCTGAGGACTGTCATTAGATTACTGTAAATCCTGCAAGAGAACAAAGGACTGTTTACCACATGGTTTTCTGCCCCCTTTTCTGTGTTGATGGGATAAAAACTTAATAAACCAGGTCCCAAGTGTGATCGTAAACTTGGATCCTCACAGTAAAGACTCAGAACTCTCTAACTGAATCCCGGCTGCATTATTAAGTTCAAGTTACGACCTCTCACATTCTTCATGGTGACTAATTATATTAATCATTCCAGTTGAATCACTAATCTATAAGGCTGCATTTAGGTGTATTATTTCACTATTGCCCTTGGCTATACATATTGTGCCATATGTGGTGCACCTTTTCACCACCACCAGTCTCCTTGGTATTAAGTTTAACGATATGTACTGTAATCCCTGTAATGTTCCACATACAAAATTCATTCACTCATTGCAGTATGTTTAAAGATTTCTATTGCGGGTGGAAAAAGACTTCAAGTGCTCACGGGTGCTGCATATTAGAATGAACTAGTGAAGTCCCCTATGTGTGAGCTATCATTAGTCTTGAACTCCCCCCACCCCCCATTTATTTGCTTATTCAAATTATATTTTTGCTGCCACACACTATATTACTGCTGCACGGCACAAGCACTTAGCTGGAGTTTCACTTCTATGGGAGCGTCTTCAAGAACCAGTCTTCCTTCGTGACTAAGGTACTCAGCTTCATTTCAAAAGAGCTATGTTTGTTATTAACTGTAAAGAAACAACAACAGTGAAAAGAATCCCGTAGCCCAAAATTTTTCATTATATACTTAGATTTCCTACGTTTATTGACTTAGCTCTCAAGCAGGAGAAAACTCTAATCCTGTCTCTCTTTGCTTACCGTGCCTTTAAAGACGCGCTCTTCTCAAACGCTTGTGTTGAGTTGCTAAACACTTTTGGTATTTGAAATGCTGCGTTAAACGTGATGACGTAATTCTCATCAGTCTGTGATCTAGCTACATTTGACAGACAGCTATCGGTAACTGGAGGACGTCTTTTGGAGTTTTAGAAAACCTGAACTCCACTTTTGCGCTAAATGCCTCAGAATATTAAATGCCAGGGATTACTTTTAACGCCGGCATCTAATGGTAAAAGAAAATACCATCAGATGACTATGTTTTTTGGGGATCCACTTCAGTTTTTGAAAGATGCAGAGAATAAACAGTCTTTATAGGAATATTGAGCTAATTTCGCCTTTTTTAGTGCTTCCTTATTTTCTTAGGTTAACGTCGTCTCTCTTACCCCCCTTTTTCCAAAGCTGCAAAAGTGATTTTTAGTTCAGGCTGGCACGCTTAATGCTCTGCTCTGCTTCTGACACTAAGGGATAAATTCTCTATTAGTACGTCTAACATAGGCGTGCTTTAGACGTCCGGCAAACGCAAGTGTCAATCAAACGGTACTTAGGCGTGCGGTAGACGTCCCTACAACCTCTTCGCGCAAGATAGATGCAGGTTTCTGAAACGTCATTAAGACGTCTCCAATGGACCCGTGATAGACGTGGGTACGATTTTTTTTTTTTAAGATTATACTTTTTTTATACTCTTTATTATCACTCATTCAGCATTGTAAGTATAGGATGATGAAAAAGATAACCAAAACACAGTATACCATTTTGTAAACTATATATTAGTTGATCTAGCAATATCAGTGAGGTAGGGAATGGCAGACAGAGAACACTGCTGTGTTGTATCTTTTTCCTCTAGGATATCAGAATTGTACAGTTTACCATTAATACAAGGAAAAAAATATGATATGTTTCAAAGGAGAACTAGAAGATGAAACGTACCGAGTGGGTGTTGTACTTACATTATCAGTATGGAAGGTGGGAACCGGTAGATGTATGCTACACAGAAAGCTGTACAGAAATGTCATACTCACCTCCTATTAGAAGTGGAAAGGATAGGACTTTGAACACCATATAGACTTCTTATAAACTTCGTTTAAGTTCCACAAAGACTGGCAGGAAAGGCACCCTAAGTCATCCAATAAGCTTTCTCTCGATTTCCCAGAGACATTATTTCAGAGAGGATAGTTTAGAAGTGATATCTTGCTCGAAAGAACACTCTCCTGGTCTTAAAACATTGCAACAATCAGCTCATTCTTCAGAACAAAGGTAAATCCCATAACTTACACTGGCCCAACTTAGAAACAGAATCAAAACACAGATTAGACCTGAATGTGGCTTCTAGTTCACAGGAAGAGGAAGTAGCCAGCAGCACAATGCTGACCTCATTGTGACATCATCAAGGTGCACCTGGAAGGTAGATATGCCACAAGTAAAAGACAAGCTGGGAGTTGAACTCACAACCTACAGATGATCGATATAGTGCTTTTACTCACTGACCTACACATTTCCCTTTCCAGGCAAACCTATTTTCAACTTACCATGGCTCGGACATCCTAAGCAGTGATGAGAGCACATTAACCAGGCGATCCACAAATGTCATCTTGCTGTCAGAGGAAAGGTTTCCTCTCATCACTGCTTAGGATGTCCAAGCCATGGTAAGTTGAAAATAGGTTTGCCTGGAAAGGGAAATGTGCACCTTACAAATGGCAAAGTCCACCATGTAGACCCTGTTATAAGAGCTAATAGGAAAAAACTAGGACCTTATTAAAATGAGCAAAGGTGGGAGTCGAACCAGGGAGTTTCAGAGGTCAGAGCTCAGAACAGGAGCATTACCATGTTGACCTAGAAATGCTTTCTTGGGCTTATAGCAGTTTGGTGAGACAAAACACTGCAGTTGTATATTATTGTTTCTTCACCATTTCAGAAATGTATACTTTACCATGATAAAAACTAACAAAGTATGCCATGTTTAAAAGGAGAAATATAAGATGAGTTGAACTCAAATTCTTAGCATGGAAGGGGGAAAAGTTTATTTTTCTGCTACACAGCAAAGTTGTACAGTAATGTTATATTCAACTCCTATAAGAAGTGGAAAGCATCATCAAAGTGCACCTGGAAGGTAGATATGCCACAAGTAAAATACAGGCTGGGATTTGAACCCTCAAAGCCCGGAAGATTGGTAGAGAGTGCCTTTCCTCACTGAGCTACAGCAACTTTTGCTCCAATACCTCTGACTCCCTTGTCATATCATATCTTAGTGAAGTGCTAAGGGAAAAGGAGTTTAGCTATAATGTCATAGTAGGCTGAGACAAAAGAGTGGTAGCTCAATGGTTAAAAGCGCTGCTTTCACTGAGTCCCAAACCCATATTCCCAAGTGTGCTTGAATGCATGTGAGGTGGAGCTCCATTTTTCTCACACGCTAATCTTCATTCTAAGCACTGTACTAATGGATATATGACTGTAAGTAATCTGTTCCGTTTAGGCGTCATACCCGGAAAAGTGGTGTTTTTTTTGCCCTTACCGATCAGCGTCATTTGTGCTGCAATTCTTTAATACATATTTGATATTTGTTTTCTACTTGAACATAAGAACATAAGAACATAAGAACTGCCTTCTCCGGATCAGACCTTCGGTCCATCAAGTCCGGCGATCCGCACACGCGGAGGCCCTGCCAGGTGTACACCTGGCTTAATTTATAGTCCACCATATCCTTATATGCCTCTCTTAAGGAGATATGCATCTAGTTTGCTCTTGAAGCCTAGGACGGTCGATTCCGTCATAATCTCCTCTGGGAGGGCATTCCAGGTGTCAACCACTCTCTGAGTGAAGCAGAACTTCCTGACATTAGTCCTGAACCTGTCCCCCCTTAGCTTCATTACATGTCCTCTAGTCCGTGTCAAATTGGACAATGTAAATAATCTTCTCTGCTCTATTTTGTCGATTCCTTTCAGTATTTTGAAGGTCTTGATCATATCCCCACGCAGTCTCCTTTTCTCAAGGGAGAACAATCCTAGTGTTATAAGTCTGTCCTCGTATTCCAGTTTCTCCATACCCTTCACCAGTTTTGTTGCTCGTCTCTGCACCCTCTCCAGCAGTTTTATATCCTTCTTTAGGTAGGGAGACCAATGTTGGACGCAGTATTCCAAGTGTGGTCTGACCATTGCCCTATAAAGCGGCATTATAACTTTCTCCAATCTACTCGAGATTCCTTTCTTTATCATGCCCAACATTCTATTTGCCTTCTTTGCCGCTGCCGCGCATTGTGCCGACGGCTTCAGGGTCCTATCTATCAGTACACCCAGGTCCTTTTCTTGTTCACTCTTCCCCAGAGTTGCACCTGACATTGTATACTCGTATTCCTTATTTTTATTGCCTAAATGCATTACCTTGCATTTCTCCACATTGAACTTCATCTGCCATTTCTCCGCCCATGTTTCTAACCGACACAAGTCGCTCTGGAGTTTCTCTCTATCATCCTGCGATCTGATCGCCCGGCATAGTTTTGTATCGTCTGCAAACTTGATGATCTCACTGGATGTTCCTTCATCCAGGTCATTGATATAAATATTAAAAAGGATCGGCCCAAGTACCGAGCCCTGGGGTACACCACTAGTCACTTTCTCCCAGTCGGAGAACTTCCCATTTATGCCCACTCTCTGCTTTCGGTTTTCCAGCCATTTGCCTATCCACCTTTGTATATCCCCCTCTATGCCATGGCTTTGTAGTTTCCTGAGAAGTCTTTCGTGTGGAACTTTGTCGAACGCTTTCTGGAAGTCCAAGTATATTATGTCCACCGGCTTCCCACTATCAATTTGCTCGTTCACGGTCCAAATCTTTAGGCATTCCTTTGCTTAAACTTATTTGAGTTCATCCTGATATGATAGCTAATGAAGCATAGACAGCTCAGTCAAGTATGATATGAAAGGGTGGTGAGATGGACCTAAGTAGAAGCAGCTGTAGCTCTATGTGTTAGGAGCCAGCCTGTGCTCCTAACATCCAGAGGTTGTGAGTTCTACACCCAGCACATCTTTTAATTGTGGCATACTACTTTGAAGGTGCAGATTGATGAGGTCACAATGAGGTCAGTTTTGTGCAACTGAAGACCTCCATTTTGCAATGAGGGAAGCTTGAATGTTAAGGTGTGTATCTGTTTATTCTCTTTTTAAGTGCTGATAATGTATGCTGTTTTTTCTTTGCTTTCAAAAGAGAGCCGATTGCAGTGCTGTTTGTTGAGAAAAAAAAGGGGGTTGTAAAAGCCATGTGTAAATTATATTATTGTGCGGGCAGAAATGTGGTTTGTTATCCATGCAATATAATGTGTTCCATTGACATTATATTTATTAGGACAGAGAAAAGATGAAAATTACCTATTCAAACTCACTATTGGAATTATTGATGAAAAACACAGCAAACGTCTGCCTCGCGTCTAACAAAGAGCCGCAATTACGAAAGTTGAAACGGCATTGAAATCCAAGTTAGACCAGGGTTTCTTACGTCTACATAATACACGATATTTAGACGCAGGCGGTTGCTCAGGTAGCGCCTATCTAGCGTCCCCATTTGGCACGCCCACGGAACGCCCACGTCCAGAGCTGGAGACGGGACTATGCTTTCTGTAGACGTCAGTCCGTCAACTACCTCTTAGGGACGTCTATGTGTCGTTTATTTCCCAATTAACATTAATTAAGACCCTTAACTCCGTAATTATTCACTTACATCTGATGTCCAAAGCACGCCTAAGTTAAACGCAGTAATAGAGAATTTACCCCTAAGAGTCCCTCAGAGCGTCGGGAGCAGCGCAGAGCATTCAGCACGCTAACCTGCGCTAAAAGCCACTTTTGCGGTTTGGTAAAAGGGAGGGTTAATGAGGGCTTGCTTGATGGATTATTTGTAAAGTATTTCTTTTGTAGTTTTTGTTATTTCATGGTGACATCCAGTTTCTTTGACTGTATCTTTTAATTGTCTGTAACAACTGAAAAATGTAATAATAATATTAAAAAAAAACCCCAGCCTCAATTTATTAAATGACCAGTCCAAGTTCAATTAGAGAGTTTGAAAATAAAAAAACAAATTAATGTCTCCAACCCTCCCTCCTGACCGCTATTATTATAAAGAAGGAGAACTCAGAAAGCAAGTCTTCCCCTTTTCTTGTCCCCATTTCATTAACACCTAGGTTAAAATTATGCTCTTGGATAATGTCACAGCAAGAGGTGGCACTAGCCTTTATAAAACGGTTTGGCATACACTAACACCTATATTGGTTTATGCAAAAATGCATGACGTGTATCTTATCCTATTCTGAGCCTACTGTTCTTGCATTCATACTATGCTCCTTCCCTCAGTTACACTCATTCAGTCATGCCTCCCACGCTCACACATACCCTGCATACTCTACATGCATGCAAACTATTCTATCTCTTACATATTCAAAAACAGAGCACACAATCCTGGCATTAAGGAACTCCAGGAGGGGAGGGATATTAGAAAGCACATGCAATCCTGACATAATGCACAACTTACACAGGACTCATTAATACTGACTAGTAATGTTCACTAGCATTGTAACACATTCTTTTCTCTGTCATTTCATGTATTAATTATATACCATTTGGTACAAAGGAAAGTGGTACATTACACACAAAATGCAATTGTAATATGGCCTCCCAGAGGAGGTTATAGCGGAATCAACCGTCCTAGGATTTAAAAGCAAACTAGAGGGATATGGGTGACTAAAAATTACACCAGGTGTACACCTGGCTGGGCCTCCGCGTGTGCGGTTCGCTGGCCCTGATGGACCACAGGTCTGATCCGGAGATGGCGCTTCTTATGTTCTTATAAAAGGGGTCCTATATGTACATTTGGCAAGCCTCTGAGAATTGTTCTCTCTTCATCAGGTCAGTGAAAAAACACACAATGTAATTACACTGTGCTTAAATCATCCCCCTAAAATGTTGTAAGTGCTAATAAGAACATAAGAATTGCCGCTGATGGGTCAGACCATTGGTCCATCGTGCCCAGCAGTCCGCTCACGTGGCGGCCCTTTGGTCAAAGACCAGCGCCCTGAGACTAGCCCTACCTGCGTACGTTCTGGTTCAGCAGGAACTTGTCTAACTTTGTCTTGAATCCCTGGAGGGTGTTTTCCCCTATGACAGACTCCGGAAGAGGGTTCCAGTTTTCTACCACTCTCTGGGTGAAGAAGAGCTTCCTTACGTTCGTACGGAATCTATCCCCTTTCAATTTTAGAGAGTGCCCTCTCGTTCTCCCTACCTTCTCCCAATGCTCATACAAAGTAACTTCCTTACCTTTTGTCCCTGCAAAGTATGCAGGGAAATGTCTTTATATGCCATTTCAGCTCAGTAAAAGGGGGTGATGGGGAAGTGTTATATAAAGCAAGCCAAAAATTAAGGAAACGTATCAACCTTCACAGAAGTACCATAAACTACGCATTACAGAAACAAGCAGAACAATAGCTCAGTATGCAAAGGGAGTATTTAATCTTGTGGCAGGTATGGCTCTGGCTGTCTTGTTGGACAGGCTGGATGTACTGTGCAGATCTTTATCTGCCATCATTTACTGTATTAAAATGAAGGTACTTCAAGGAAATCTCAGGAGTACACAAGGATGGAAAGCATTTGAAATTAGAATGAGCAATCACTTTATCACTAACACAGTAGGACTCAAAGATGTTTGCTTTCTCATGTACTATCAGATATAGGGCCTTTGAATTATAAAGTACTGCAGTGTCAACACCTCCGTTTCTCACCTCCTTTTACAGAGCTGTAATGATTGCAGACAGCCTCTCAGACCTTGATGGGTTTGGACTGTTTAAACCTGGTACAGTGTAACTGCTGTTTTTTTCACTGACCTGATGAAGCAAGGGTGACTCTCCAAAGCTTGTCACAGATATATGTCAGTCCAATAAAAAGGTATCATCCACAATTTGTTAGGCCTTACAGCAGGGGTAGGGAACTCCGGTCCTCGAGAGCCGTATTCCAGTCGGGTTTTCAGGATTTCCCCAATGAATATGCATGAGATCTATTTGCATGCACTGCTTTCAATGCATATTCATTGGGGAAATCCTGAAACCCGACTGGAATACGGCTCTCGAGGACCGGAGTTCCCTACCCCTGCCTTACAGTATTTCCACATGCTTTAATATATAAATGCATTTATTTATTTAGGTTTAACCCATGCCTTTTCAGTAGCAGTTCATAACAGTCTGTTCCATCCATCCTCATCACCTTAAAACCAAATATCAATAATTTAATACGGGCTTTCATTTTAATCAGAAAGAAACAGTGATTTTGCCTGCAAGACACAAACTAATATACACACATCTAAGCTTTGTGCAAGTTCTGTAAGTTGATGGTAATGCTAAGGGTATTTTCACTAAAAAAAAAAAAATTACTAATTTTGGTTTTCTTGCCTTATTCCTTTTATTCCATAGTTTCATGATGACAGACATATATCCTTAAATCCAGTTGATATCATGAAGGGAGCATGCTCAATGTGTTTTTTGCCCAGCTTCAGATGTTGGGGCACATCAGAACAGCTTTCCATGTCTATAAAAGGAAGATAAGATTCGCATCTACATTAACTGATATCAGTAGAACGAGCATTATGTGCCTCAGAGAGGAGACTGGTCTAAAAACACAAAAACTGGGGATTTATGTGCCTTCCCACCAAAATAAAGTGGTGTAAACAGAACCCCTAATAAGCAACAGCTCAAAACCAAATCAGGGTCCCTCAATATAGCAAATGTTTACATGAGAGGAAAAAGGATCTCAGAAACTGACATAAAAGGTAACAGTCTGAGACTTATCAGTTCCAGATTTCAATCATTGATCCTAGAAAAAAGCTCTCACTTATTTCAAAACACCTCAATTGCTGTGTCATACTCAAACATTCACCTATTAAACCACATAGTGTGAACCTACTAAAATTATTAATAACTGTATAGAGAAATTGTGTTACATATGTATTAACAACTAAACTTTGCAAGTTTCTATACCAAGCCAGTGCATAAATATTTAAGCCAGTACATATTTTATCAGAAGCTGCAATAATCACTGAAAGATGTGCATTGGTATCTAACTCCAAACATGTTCAATCAAATGCATGCGAATATTTAAATGGCACTGAGCACTTATCTCAAAGTAAGTCCGCTCCCAATGGGACCCGTTTCGCTGACCGAGTTGGCTTCTTCCGGGGAAAATCATGGACAGAGTTAGTACTGTTGGTCGATCCAACATATTGATTTTTTTTCAATGCTACACCCAAATGTAGTTTCACCAGCAATGTTGATCTGTAATGGTGCGACTTTCGCAAGAATTTGATGGTTTCCGAGCCATAGTTTTGTAGCGCACAATGCTATTCTACAGAATGGGCAAACAAAAACAATATTGTTTGACCATTTTTCTAGATCCCAAATTTAGGGTCTCTTTTACAAAGCTGCGGTAGTGATTCTTCCACAGCAAATGCACCGAAGCCCACAGGAACTGAATGGGCTCTAGTGCGTTTGCCACAGAAGAATTGCTACCGCGGCTTTGTAAAAGGGACCTTTAGGTGGATTAATCTCATAAAATGGCATTATGAAATTTGTTTTCACTATGCTCACATTCCTGCTTTATCATGGTGATCATTTTCACTATACCCAGGAACCATCAACTAGCAAGAAAGTGTATTCTTTTGCATACATTCAGTTTGTTAGTTCACCTTAAAAATTAATTGCATTATACTGGTTAATTGGTTAGACAGAGACCCACCCACATTGCAACACTATTACAGATCTAGACTCTATACCAGGGAAGCAGCTGCAGTTGATCTGGGTACCTTTTTTTTGGAATTCGTTAGACAATGTAGCACATAGTAGATTGTTAAATTTATAATAATATAGGCTGGTGGTGGTGTCCCTTCCTATGTCTCATTCACTGTATAGGGGAGAGGAGGAAGGGGAGGGGGTAGTTTTGTAATAAGAGTGAAATTATATTTGTATGAAGACCATGTTTTATATTACACAGTATAAGCTAATAAAAAATTAATTGCATGTAAAACTGATTTAATGCATGTTATGCTATGAATTACAGCAAGCACAGTTTGCATGCATTCAAAAGTTCTGCTATACTTATCAACTTTGGATATAAGAGGAGGATATATTTGGAAGCTGAACCTCAAATTGATTTTTGGACTTTCGTAGCAATAAAATATTGCACATTAGTATATTAGAGAGATGAGTGGTGATTCATTTTTGATTGTGTGATTTTGCATGTTATTTATTATTCACTATTTAAATAGGGTCCAGGGATGTTTCATGCTCGAATAACCCATTTGGGTTAGCACAACGTTCAACTTACAGGCTGGGCCTGATAATCGAGTTGTGTAAACTGAGGACCCATCACAAATTTAAATTTATATCAATATTTAAATTCACACTTTGTTATTTATACATGTATCTCCAGTGATCTCCCAATATACTATATAACGTAGGAATAATTTTTTCTAGGTAGTTCAAAAGTTCTAAAACATTAAAAATAAATTTTTATTAAAATGAATATGAACTATGTTCCTCAAGTAAACATTTATTTATTTCATTTTCTATCCCGTTGTCCCCAAAGAGCGGACGGGTTACAGGTTAAACATAAGAACATAAGAATTGCCGTTGCTGGACCAGACCAGTGGTCCATCGTGCCCAGCAGTCCGCTCCTGCGGTGGCCCCTAGGTCAAAGACCAGTGCCCTAACTGAGACTAGACCTACCTGCATACGTTCCGGTTCAGCAGGAACTCGTCTAACTTTGTCTTGAATCCCTGGAGGGTATTTTCCCCTACGACAGCCTCCGGAAGAGCATTCTAGTTTTCCACCACTCTCTGGGTGAAAAAGAACTTCCTTACGTTTGTACAGAATCTATCCCCTTTTATCTTTAGAGAGTGCCCTCTCGTTCTCCCTACCTACCTACATACATACATAATAAACATATAAATTTACCTACAGATCTCAATGTCCTAACTGGCTGGTAAACCTTCAAAGTAGACCTTAAAATAGAAGAAGCCTTATTCTTCAATATTTCAACATTTTAAACACTAATGTCAAAATCTTAAAATAAATCCACATACTGATAGGCCGCCAATGGAAATCAGACAAAACTGGGATAATATGCTTCAGTCTCTAAGCATTTGTAATCAATCAAGCTGCTGAGTTCTGTGCAACTTGCAAAGCTTTGAAAAACATATTAGTAACCCAACCAAAGTGAGCATTACAATAATCAAATGTGGCAAAACAATATTTTGAACCAAAGTACAAAAGTTACACATTGAGAGTAGATCTTCCAATCTCCGAAGAAGCTTCAATTTAAAGAAAAACTGTAGTGTTATAATAATACCTATATTTTAAATGACTTCTCATAGTAAGAGCGGAATTCAATAACACCCCTAATCTTTAGTCAAAATGGATCTGTTGAGTACAATTTGCAGGAAGAAAGAATTAGGAAAGATTACGACTGGTGGATGGAAGACATTTTGTTGGTGTAACCAACTCCCACTTGTTTATATTGGAGGTGCAATGGCTATACTGGGGCTCCTGAGCTCCTCTTGTTTTTCATTGGCGTGGAAGAGGTTATGTTGTGGCTAGTTGTGGCTAGTAAGTCTCTCTTGGAGTTTTTGGTGGCATGGGAGGTATAGTGTTGGGGCTACTGAGTCCCTCTTGTTGGTTTTGTTGAAGTGGGCAGTGAGCAGTTGTGTTTTTGTAAAGGTGGGGAGTGCAGTAGGCTGAAAGACCCCCTCTTTTTTTTCTGGAGGTGAGAGGTGCTGTGTAAGGGCTCCTGGAGCTCCTCTTAGAAACATAGAAAATGACGGCAGAAAAGGGCCATAGCCCATCAAGTCTGCCTATACTAATGACCCACCCCCTGACTTTACTCTCTTAGAGATCCCACGTGAATATCCCATTTTCTCTTAAAATCTGACACGCTGTTAGCCTCAATCACCTGCTGAGGTAGTTCGTTCCAATGATCGACCACCGTTTTGGTGAAGAAGTACTTCCTGGAATCACCATGAAATTTTCCTCCCCTGACTTTCAGCGAGTGACCTCTGGTGGTTGAGGGCCCTATAAGACAGAAGATTTCATCTTCCACCTCTATATGGCCCGTGATATACTTAAACGTCTCAATCATGTCTCCCCTCTCTCTTCGTTCCTCCTGTGAGTACAGTTGCAATTTATTTAGCCTTTCTTCATACGTGAGATCCTTGAACCCCAAGACCATCCTGGTGGCCATTCGCTGAACTAACTCAATTTGCAGCACATCCTTCCGGTAGTGTGGTCTCCAGAATTGAACACAATACTCCAGATGGGGTCTTACCATGGATCTGTACAGCGGCATTATTGTTTATGTTGGAGTGGGTGCAGATGTGCTGGAACTGCTGAAGGGTTCTTGTTATTTTTATAAAGGTGGATGAAACAGTGTAGTGACTGCATTTACTTTTGTGTAGATGGGAGATGCTAAGTTGGAATCCTCTACTGTAAATGTTACTGCACTCTGTGGAACCTCTGCAATTCCTCAGACAGTGTCTGCAGGAATAGTTTTGTTGCGATTGCTATGGTAATATTTTATGTATGTTTTCTGGGAATTTTCTCTTGCAGCATTTCAGTCTGTCCCTAAGAAATGTGGATCCCAGGTTTGGGCTGATGCAATTAGAAAATACACAGCCAGAAAAGAATACAGTAAAACCTTTTCTGGCACAGCCAGAAAAGAATACAGTAAAACCTTGGTTTGCGAGCATAATTCGTTCCGAAAACGTGCTTGCAATCCAAAACACTCGTATATCAAAGTGAATTACCCCATAAGAAATAATGGAAACTCTATAACCCAAAAACGTTAATATAAAATACTGTGGGCTCATTTTATCAAGCCGCGCTAGCGGGGTTAGCGTGCGTGACTTTTAATCGCCGCTAACCCCCGCACTGGCCAAAAAACTACCGCCTGCTCAAGGCAGGCGTTAGCGGCTATTACACGCGCTAAACCACTAGTGTGGCTTGATAAAAGGAGCCCTGTATGTACTCGTATTGCAAGACCTTGCTTGTTTAGAACAGCCACTACACTCCTGCAGTGTCAGAGAGAGAAGAACCATCGGCTCAATTGTGATGATGTGATGTGTGCATACTATATATGTACTTGTATTGCAAGACCATGCTTGTATATCAAGTTAAAATTTAATAAAATGTTTTGCTTGTCTTGCAAACAACTTGCATACCAAGTTACTTGCAATCCAAGGTTTTACTGTATTCTGGACTGTTGTTCCTACTTTTGTTTCAAATTGTTACCCAGTTAGAACAATTTCTTAAGCAGGGGATGCAGCACCCCCTCCCCCTCCCCCTCCCCCCAGCACATTCCTCCTTTTCAAATTTGGTTATTTTGTAATCTTGTAATTGCTTGACTTTTATTTTAATCCACATGTGTAAGCTGTTTATTGTATGCTGTTATTTTAATAATCTGCTATGTTTTGTAAGTAATGTTTTGGTTTAATTCTGTATGTATCCTTGTTATCCGCATAGATGATCGATATGCAGGCCAAATGTCTTAAATAAATATACCTCTAGATAGTGAAAAATGACAAAGGGGAGAGTATGGTGCAGTGGTTAAAGCTACAGCCTCAGCACCCTAAGGTAATGGGTTAAAACCCACCCTGCTCCCTGTGACCCTGGGCAAGTCACCCCATTGCTCCAAGTACATTAGATAGATTGTGAGTCCGCTGGGACAGACAGGGAAAAATGCTCTGAGTACTTGAATAAATTTATGTAAATCGTTCTGAGCTGCCTTGGGAGAATGGTATAGAAAATTGAATAAACATAAAAATGAAAGAAGGAGAGGTACTTTAATTTTTCATTCAATCTTAAATTTCGTTTTCCTCCACTTTTACTCTCTGAGATCCTCAAAAAAATGAGGAAAATAAAGACTTACATAGGAAGAAAGAGGAGGCGCTTGAAAGCTACCGCCCAAATCCCGAATCTAGCAACTACAAAACCCAAGGTTACAACCCTACAGGAACGCGCCACGCCCTCCACACGACGGTCACGCCCAAGATACGATACGCCACGCCCACCGCTGTTAGTAGGTTCTACAGAAATCCATGTCTCGTCCATCTCCCACTTTCGGTTCAGCTCCTGAGAGATTCTGAGTGAATACCTTCATTCTGCACTTCCGCTACGTCGTGTGTGGATTTTTTTTAATTTTTTTTGTCTGGTTCCACTTTCTTCACGCAGGAATAGTCTCTCACTTTTAGATCCATCCATACCCCCGCCTTTCAAGGATTATACTGTATCCCTTTTTGGAGGCCCCGCCTCTTCAGGTGTTGCCCCGCCTCCTGCAGTCCGGTTACTGAGGGGACTTCTGCATCTGCGGGATACAGGGGTTAAAAAAGGAACCTACACGCTGAGAAAGAATCAGGACCTTTCAGAACCTGTGTGTTGGGGGGTTGGGCGTTCCTGGCCCCAGAACTCTCGATTTCTATTGACACAAGCCACAACTGGTGAGTTTCAAAGATGCCCTGTTAACAGTATGATTTTTTTCATAGCATGTTCTTTCTCAATCCTAAACTCTCTATAATCAACCCAATTCCAGGATCCGTAGGCTCTGCCCCAACCCACATTCCCTGCATTTACCTTACTCCAGGATCCTATCATTCTGCACAATTCTAGGATTCCTTATATGTTCTCAGTTTGAGGTTTCCTTCACCTGGCCGACTAGCCTGTTTTGAGTACACTCTGCAGAGCCCTGGTTCCTGACTCACCCGATTACTTGTACTGTCCCAGTTTTTCTGCGTTTAAACTGTAACAGGTATGCAAGATCCCCAGAAAAGCTCTAGGTTCCCACCTCCAGCCAAAAGGCATTATGTCTGCATTTGAAAGACTGCACAAATGGCTACAACTCTTTTTAAAAAAACAACAACAACATATGTTTATTGGAAGTGGTAGGATACACATACACACAGAGGCTACAAATATCTGTTGAGTATAAAATCGGAGTTTGCTATTGGCATGTAGTATTTAAATTTAACAGAAAAAAAGCAAGGTTAGCCCAGAAAAGCAGGTTAAAATAGATTGTTAGTCACTGCTTAAGAAATAGTTTCATCTGTGCAGAAATAATACATACTTTTGAGCTTTCATCCTGGAGGACTTTAATTCCAGTTCTCATTAGAAGGGAAGTAGTTGTAGGAAAATGTCTCCATAACTGATCCTTAGTTCCTTCTTTATTCATGGATTAGACCAGTGGTCTAAAACTCAAACCCTTTGCAGGGTCACATTTTGAATTTGTAAGTACTTGGAGGGCCGCAGAAAAAATAGTTAATGTCTTATGAAAGAAATTACAATTTTGCATGAGGTAAAACTCTTTATAGTTAATCTTTCCCGTTGGCTAAGTCGTAATAATAATATTGTAATTTATAGCTAAAGAGACATATAATCAAGAAACTGTTTTATTTTACTTTTGTGATTATGATAAACATACCGAGGGCCTCAAAATAGTACCTGGCAGGCCGCATGTGGCCCCCGGGTCGTGAGTTTGAGACCACTGGATTAGACCAAGATGAGAGAGGAGCATTGATGAATAGAGGGGTGACTCCCGGTGGGGCTGGTTGAGCTTTTTACTTATCATTAGACTGAGGTTGGAAATAACATTTCAGTAGTAGCTCAAGATGAATTACTTTTTGGGTCCAGTATATTCCCCTACCCCAGAGGGCTTACACCTAAATGTGATCATATGGCAAGGGGAAGTGATTTGCCCAATGTCACAAGGCACACCTGTAGGATTTGAGCCCTGGTTCTTAGCCCTGCTGCTCTATCCTCTAGGGCAGTGTTTCCCCAGTCGATCTTGGAGTACCTCCTTGCTAGTTAGGTTTCCAGGATATCCACAATGAATATGCACGAGATTGATTTGCATATATTACTTCCATTGTGTGCAAATGTCTTTATTATACAATCAAACCTCGGTTTGCGAGTGTTTTGCCTGCAAACTGGCATTGCTCCCCTGCCCACAAACGCCACCCCTGCCCGCAAATGCCGCCCCCCCAAACTGGCATCGTCCCCCCCCTCACGAACGCTCCCCCCCACATGAACTGGCATCCCCCACCCAAACTGAAGGCTTACCCCCAATGTGGCACCGGCATGCAGCACCAACCCACAGGAAGTGCCAGTGCCCGAAGATCCTGCCTCTTCCCGGACTGGGCCAGAAGGGCTTGAGAGCCAAAAGGGCTTGAGCATGCGCAGATGCTCAAGGCCCAGTCCGGCAAGCAGCATGATCTTCGGGCACCGGCACCTCCTGTGCCCATCATGCAAATGTAGTAAATATTTGCAACTGTCCGCCGATCTTATTTGCATGTGCGATTTTTGAAGAATGTAACAGGTTTTTAGATTCGGTATCAAAACAGCTGCGATAGCGGACTGTCGCTTTTTAACGCGGGTTTTTGAAAATCACCTCTCTTGTCCATCAATGCTCCACTCTCCTCTCCTCATGGTCTCTTTCTGCTTGCATATCTACATCATGTTTAGCTGTAAATTTATCTCTTTGGTTCTATCTAATTATCACTATCTGTTGGGGTTTTTTGGTGGAAATGGTTGAAATTAGTCAAACTAGAGTTTCAAACATCATTCATTTATGCTATCAAAAATTAATGTTAGTGTTTGAGGCAATTCAACTGTCTGAAAAGTGGGGGTGTTTACAGATAATTTGAACTCTCTCTCACCCCTCACGTACTGGTAATTAAATAATATCACAGAAGTAAATTTACCCCCTCTTCTATTAAACTGCGCTAGCAGCTTTTAGCACGGTGAGCCGTGCTGAATGGCCCGCGCTACTCCTGATGCTCATAGAGTTCCTGTGAGTGTCGGAAGCAGCGCGGGCCATTCAGCGTGGCTCTCCGCTAAAAAATGCTAGCGCAGTTTAATAGAAGAGGGGGTTAGAGTGCAAAGCTGAACTTGGGTTTTTTGTTAAATACAGGATATGATTTTTAAAAAATGTTATATCGCTTCCCATCTGCAACTTACGATTTTTTGAAATGTCATATTGCTTCCCCTCTGTAACATAGAAATGGATCTCACAGAAATTCCCTTCTATCAAATGACACCCTCGCTGCATATCTTGAGAAACACAAATGCTTAACATCTTTTATCTTCTCAAGATTAGACTATTGCAACTCTTTTTACGTCACTTATACTCTCATCCCAGATCAAAAGACTTCAAACTTTATAGGCTGCGGCTGCTCCTGAGAGTGCGTAAATTTGAACACATTAAATCTTTGTTAATACGCCTCCATTGAGGTCTCCTTTGTCTTACACAAAAACCATATCACTTAGGCCAGGGGTTTCCAACCTTTTTTGTCTTAAGGACTGCAGCATGGTAATGAGGGAGTTCAGAGGGCCACACAGACACACCCATGCCACCCGCAGGTTTTGTGGCAGTGTTTTTGGAGAAAAAAAGATGTCAACTTTGGACATCCATTACACTCTTATCCTCTCCGTCTGCCTCCAGCCCCTGGTGGATTTCAAATATTGATTATGGAATTCATGCAGTACTACTGAGACAGGGGAAAGCACCCCCTAGTGCTAATAAAAAAGGGGAAGCTGGAGTAAAAACTGAAAACGAGGCAAGAAGAAGAGAAAGGGTCATAAAAGAAGTCAAGCAGTGAAAGAGTATCCAGCAAGGATGAGGAGGAAGACAAAGCAAAGCCTGACAAAAAGGGGGCTGAAAACTATGAGGAGGAACGCAGAAGGGAATCCGGAAAGAGCTGCAGTAGCAAAGCTGGAGAACTGGAGACTCAATGTCATAACTAAAGTGCGCTGGGCATTGGCGCGCCGACAAACCCGCAGTGACATTTATGCGCAGGACTAATGTGTGCCACCGCTTCTTCCAGTTTCAGGCTTTCAGGTTTGCACTCTGAGGGGTGGGGGTGTTGGGGGGAACCCCCCCAGTATACTTAGAAGTCCTGGCGCTCCCATTGCTCGGAGCCTCTCTCCATAGCATTTCACCTGGAAACAAGAAATTCTGTCGGAGGCTCCGGGGAGCGGGAGAAGTGGCATTCCTTCAGCAGTGGTGCAGAAGCATTTTGCGGAAGGTTTGGAGGGCTTTGGCAGATGGGGAAACCAGAGGTAGGAGTGGGAGGATGCCAGCCATTGGTGGGCACAACGAAGGACTGCTGGGGCCACATGTGTGTTGGAGATCCCTGCCTTAGACTCACTATCATATTTAAGAACATAAGAACATAAGAATTTGCCTCCACTGGGTCAGACCAGAGGTCCATCCTGCCCAGCGGTCCGCTCCCGCGGCGGCCCATCAGGTCCGCGACCCGTGAAGTGGTTTCTGACCACTTCTATAACCTACCTCAAGTTCTATCTGTACCCCTCTATCCCCTTTTCCTCCAGGAACCTATCTAAACCTTCCTTGAACCCCTGTACAGAGTTCTGGCTTATCACCTCCTCCGGAAGCTTGTTCCATGTGTCCACCACCCTCTGAGTAAAAAAGAACTTCCTGGCATTTGTACTAAACCTGTCCCCTTTCAATTTCTCCGAGTGACCCCTAGTGCTTGTGGCTCCCCACAGTTTGAAGAATCTGTTCTTATTCACTTTCTCTATGCCCTTTAGGATTTTGAAGGTTTCTATCATGTCCCCTCTAAGTCTCCTCTTCTCCAGAGAGAACAGCCCCAGTGTTTTTAACCTGTCAGCGTAAGAGAAATTTTCCATACCTTTTATCAGTTATTGTGATGATGCCCTAAACTCCCACATGTTCATTAAGATCACTTGATGGGCATCGACAAGTTATCCCCAATCCAAAGCAGACCCACTACGAGAACCCTCACTGTTCCATTTTTTTTTCTCTAGCACCAAAATTGTGGAATGAGCTTTTACCAGTAGTTTGTGGTGAATCTTCCTGCAGAAGAGATTTGCCTACAATGGAGGATGGTGGATATCCTGAAAACCTGACTGGCAAGGGGTTACTCCAGGACTGACTTGGTGAAACACTTTTGTAGAACATACAGTAGCTGCTCTTGCCGCTGCCTCAAAAGTTGGCTTATTGGCAGGCTACAATGGAACCGGTAAGGCTGAAAGCTATGAAAGTAAATAGTTATTGCAGTTCACCTTCTTACCATATTATGTAAAAATGGAAAGGGATTATTTACAAACAATATAAACATCCCAAAAAAATCATTATGTTTATGTTTATTAAAAACTTTATATACCGCATCGTGGCCTAAAAGGATCCAAGCGGTTTACAATGCATAAATCACATTCATCAAGAAAAGAACTCCATTAAAAATATAAAAGGAAAGATTAAGAGCAAAAGTTTTTTTAAAAAAATTTTTCTTCATAAATATTATAACAAACTATATCTATCTCAAGCACTTCCTCTATACCAGTTCCCCCTCAAAAAAGTCATTCAAAAACCTCTTCCATATGTATATCAATCCAAATTTCAGTGTCATATATAGCATGCTTTCTTCAAATCCTGTCATATACAGTAAAGCGTTGTTACAGAAGGGGCTAATGTGGCATCTATAGCTACTCCATGATCTGTTTGAAAGAAATAACTCCATCAATCCAAAAATAGTAGATATGGCAGGTGTGTGTAGGGGGCAGGGGGTGTCCATTTCTGAAGGACCTCTTTTGCAGCAGTTTGTGGTATGTTGGTATATAGTGTCATCGCATCCAAAGTAACCACTTGATTCAGATAAATCACCTATAGCGTCCAGAATACCTAACATATGAGAGGTATCTTGACTAAGACTTAATCGTTTTAACCTCATTGTGTAATGATATCTTTTGGACAAAAATATGATGGTTGTCTAATTATGTTGTTCAGACAGGATGGTTATTCTCTGTTGGTGTCATCGGATAATAAGATGATTATTGTCTAATGAAGTCAGCGTTTTTGGAATTGAGCCTTCACTGTAATAAGGGAACTGTTAGCCAACAAACTAAGAGGACTGATTAAATAGTTATAGGACAAAGAGATTTCTACCTCTGTGGAAAGTGGTATGTCACCAGAATATTATACTATATGCAAATCAGCCTTGTATCCTCCTCTTCATCTCAACTTACATGCTTCTCCCCATCTCCTTTCATCGTCCTCCTTAAGGCTGGCACCACAAGTACACTCAAAAGTAGGGTTGAATGGCCAGCACTTTGTGATTATTGATCTTGCAATGCACAAAATCAACTGGTCCCGCAACCATATGTTTTGAAGGTAGGTGTCAGATTACAGAGATGGAGAAAGAATGAGGGGAAGGGGGGAACCACAACAGAGGCACCTGCTGCCAGGAAGGGGTAAAACGCGGACCTCGCGGATCTAAAACCGCATGTCCTTAATCTTCCGTCATTTATTGACAGGGCCGCCTTTTAGCTTATTCCACCGCTTTCCACGCATGCTCAGCTCTGGTCCCTGGCTCTGCCTTCCCTAATGGCTAAGGAGGGAGGAGGCACACCGTGGCTTTTGCTAATTAGCCCGATTGTCCCTTCCTCCAGATCTCTCCCTCTGCGCCGATTCCGAGAGCCCCCGCAATATGACACTGGATGGCAAATAGCTGGGTTTTTTGGGGTTAAAAAAAATGTGTGCAAAGATCTACAGTGCATCTGACCTTGCGGACCTCACAGATCTGAATTGCAGATCCTTAAAAATCTGAGGTCCGTGCCACTTTTAGTCTCAGCATAGGTTATGTCTCCGACATACCTCTATGACAATTTAGCGTTGACGGATCCTAATGCTTTTCCCTTCCTATGCCGAGACTAAAAGTGGCATAGACCTCAGGGCAAAAGTTTTGCCACTTTTAGTCTCAGCATAGGGAGGGAAAAGAATTAGGATCTGTCAGCGCTAAATTGTCATAGAGGTATGTCAGAACTATAACCTATGTTGAGACTAAAAGTGGCATGGACCTCAGATTTTTAAGGATGTGCGGTTTTAGATCTGCGAGGTCCATGATTTACCCCTTCCCCCTACCCCCGCTGCCCTGTCAACAATCTGGCCAGCAGGATTTGCTCCACCAGCTATCTCTACTGGTTCTTTTGCTTAACCCCCCACCCCCGCTCTACACACACACACACACACACACACACACACACACACACACACACACACACTTCTGGCGCCCTCGGTGACTGCCTAGTTTTCCTAGCGGTAGGGCCACCCTTGAATGCTAGGCATCAGCATCGATTACAGATTGTGTCTTTTTCTTGCTATCAGAGGCAGTAAATGCTGGACTGCGGCCAGACACTACCCATATTGTCCTCTGATGAGGAAGGAGCTGACTGCTCGCACCGCTGAGCAACTCAAATATTTATAACCAGAACAGAGAGAGGGAACTGGAGGAGAGTCTAGTGCTCTTTTAAAGATTTATAATGCCGGTGATCATGCTCCCGAGCTGTCTCTTGGAGCACGAAGGAAGTTGGGGATGTGAAACGGGCAAGCATTTCACACGATAAGCCCTTTTCTATATACCCACGGCACGAGAGAGGAAAAAACTAAGGAAGGGCGGAAATTGCTCAATTCCATTTAAAAAATGAGACTGTCTTTTTCGTTGTATCTGATAGCTTTATTGATTAATTGTTAATTGTCATTATATTGCTATATTGTTTTGCTTTTTTTTTTTTCTTCTTCTCTACCTTTTCTTTTCTCATACATTTGACTTGTTATCTTATACTGTTGTATTCATTTATGTATGATCTATTTAAATGTCAATAAAAATTATTGAACTAAAAAAAAAAAAGAGACTGTCTTAGAACCAGCATGTAAACATTTTTGAAGTTGAAGTATTCCCTGGATCATTCAACTTAAGCCATGATTCCATAAATTAAGGGATCTTGATTATGTACAAGGGCTGAAATTTGAAGTCCTCGTCACCAGTTTCTACAAACAATGAACTCAAAGTTGGAATGGGCCCCTTAATTATCACAGCAAGTTTTTTTTTTCTTTTCTTTTTAAACTTCAGCGATTGTATCCTTGCCCTATTTTTGTTGCAAGGGGATCGTTTTCAAGACACTCTGCCTTTAAGGCATGCTGCTACAGACACCTGCTGTGGCACAGTAATGCAAGAATGCGGCAGCTGCCATAGAAACCAAGGCAGGTATCTCTCTCTCCTAAAACCACGAGCATAATCCATTGCAAAGAGGCAGAAATGGGTTCTACACCCAGCTGCCGCACGGTCTAACCAGGTGGCGAACACAAGGGTTAATGAATGAGAAGGCTTTTGCAGGCTCTGTGCCAAGCTGTGCCTGTGGCTTCCAGCCGGGGATTACGGCAGCCGAGTCCTGACACCGGAGCTGCCTTCTCTCCCAGTTGTCCTTAGTCGCCAACCTTGCTGGCTGGGGCTTACTGTAGGTTCTTGGGCTTTAGACGGGTTCATCTTTGCGCTGTCAGTGAGGGGGAGGGGGTGCTGCTGCGAAGGCTTTTTACAGTTTGATTTGAAATGCGCTGGGATGAACTTTCTAATTTCCCGATGAACCGTCGGACATATCTTCCGGAGGTAAAATGTATTTGAACGCTTAACTAGAATAATTTAGTTTAACAATTCATGTTTTGTGAAATGTGCCATCACTTTTTCTTTTAGGGGGGAGAATTTTAAGACTGCTCCCTGACTTAACTTCTAGGTTTGAACACAGCAGAATAAGCTTTCTCATCAAAAGTTAAAAACGGAATGTAGTGATTACCCCCTTCTCCTTCACAGTTTTAAAACTAAATTTCTTATGCATTCAGGACCAGCTGGTTTATCATGTTCTATTTTAAAAGAAATGTTTCAAGACAGGTCGAAGGGATTTTTTCTGTAAAAGATGGTAGATCTAAGTTCAGATCATCTGAAATGATGTGTTTTGTGTGGATGCAAGTGAAGAGACTTGTAAGAGCCAAAATCTGTGTGTTCTTCAGTAATGAATAGTTGTTCTGTCTATAGGGTTACTGATGGGTTTGTCTAGGTCAGGGGTAGGCAATTTCAGTTCTCGAGAGCCGGAGCCAGGTCAGGTTTTCAGGATATCCACAATAAATATGTATGAGATAGATTTGCATCTCAAGGAGGCAGTGCATGCAAATCCATCTCATACATATTCATTGTGGATATCCTGAAAACCTGACCTGGCTCCGGCTCTCGCAGACCGGAATTGCCTACCCCTGGTCTAGGTCAGTGGTCTCAAACTCGAACCCTTTGCAGGGCCATATTTTGGATTTGTAGGTACTTGGAGGGCCTCAGAAAAAAATGTCTTATTAAGGAAATGACAATTTTGCATGAGGTAAAACTCCTTTATAATTTAGAAATCTTTCCTTTTGGCCAAGTCTTAATAATATTGTCATTTATAGCTAAAGAGACATATGATCGAGAAACTGTTTTATTTTACTTTTGTGATTATGATAAACATGCAAAGGGCCTCAAAATAGTACCTGGCGGGCTGCATGTGGCCCCCGGGCCGTGGGTTTGAGACCACTGGTCTAGGTGGCATTTCATTTTCCTACTCTGAGCTGATGGCAGGCTGTGATCCCTTTTTGATGATCCAATAATAACTCATGATGTTCAGAGGGGTGATTCTACCTAAGCTTTTCAGATTCCCTTGCTTAGAAATCAAGGTAAAATTAGCTAGCTAGTTTTTAGCGCAGGCAGGCGTGTGTGGTTGTGTGTGTATGGTTGTGTGGCTGACTCATCCTGCTTGTCCTAGGAGAAACCTTAATCTGGTCAAAAACAGGGGAAGCAGTGAGAAACAGGTAGCTGACTAGCTCAAGGTGGGGGAGGGAGAGAGAGAAAGAGAGCACCTTAGTAGGTGGCAGGGGGAGAGAACAAGGATTTGGGAATTGGAAATTTGAGGGAAAGAGAGTAAAGCGTGTACTGCAGCATTTGAGAGGGCAGGGGAGAGGAGAAAGGAGATTTTTGGCGGAGAAACAGGGGAGAAACTTGGGCTGATGAGAATATTAGAGGCAGAGGGTTGGAGAGCAGGTAAAAAAAAGGTTGGAAACGGGGGAGCAGAAAGTAGGGAAATAGGAGTCTGAGTAAAGGAATGGAAAGTTGTCAGTAAGTGAGGAAAAAAAAAAAAGACGTTCAAAATGAGAAAGAAGGGAAAATCAGAAGTGAAATCTGGTTATGAATGGAGAGAGACAAAATAAAGAGATGAAGGAAGGAGATGAAAATGAAAAGATCGACCTCAGAGTCAGATACAGAGGAAGAAGTGAAGAAAACAGGAAGAGTAAGAAGAAAGAGAAAGTGGAAAGACAGGTAAGGAAAGTGGACTGGAGAAAGTGGAAAGTGCTGAATGCTCTGCGTTGCTTCTGACACTTATAGGAATTCTCCCCCTCCTTTACAAAGCCGCGCCAGTGTTTTTAGCGCCGGCCGTGGCAGTAACAGCTTCAGCGCTCGTAGGAATTCTATGAGCGTTGGAGCTGTTACTGCAGCAGCCGGCGCAAAAAACGCTAGCGTGGCATTGTAAAGTAGGGGAGTCTATGAGTGTCGGGAGCAGTGCAGAGCATTCAGCACACCAGCCTGCACTAAAAACCGCTTTCATAAGAACATAAGAAGTTGCCTCCGCTGAGGCAGACCAGAGGTCCATCTTGCCCAGCAGTTCGCACCTGCGGCGGCCCATCAGGCCTAATTGCCTGAACAGTGCCCCTGACTAATTTTCTAACTGCCTCTAATCCTCTAATCCTATCCCTATTACCTACCTCTACTCCTATTTGTACCCCTCAATCCCTCTGTCCTCCAGGTACCTATCCAAACCTTCTTTGAAGCCCTGTAGCGTGCTCCTGCTTATCACATCCTCCGGTAGCGCGTTCCATGTATCCACCACCCTCTGGGTGAAAAAGAACTTCCTGGCGTTTGTTCTAAACCTTCCCCCTTTCAATTTCTCTGAGTGCCCCCTTGTACTTGTGGTTCCCCATAATTTAAAAAATCTGTCCCTGTCTACTCTTTCTATGCCCTTCATGATCTTGAAGGTTTCTATCAAGGTTTTGTAAAAAAAAAAAAAAAAAAAAGTGGGGGTTATTAAAGAGAAGCAAGTGGTTGCTGTTTTTAATACTGCTACATTATTTTTCTAGCTAATAATCCCCCTCCTTTACAAGGCCACACTAGAGTTTTTAGCGCCGGCCACCATGGATCTAAAACCACACGTCCTTAAAAATCTGGGTTCACAGTCGGACGCGCACGAGACAAATGCGCACCGACATTTGAGAGCGGACAATTGAGCGCAAGACTTCAGCGTGCCGCTCTAAAAGCTTATTTTAAAGGGCTCCGACGGGGAGTGGGTGGGAACGCCCCCCCCCCACTTTACTTAATAGTGTTGGTGCTGCCGTTGGGGGTAGTTTTGGGGGGTTATAACCCCGCCCCCATTATACAGAAAACATAACTTCCCCCCCCCAAATAGGTAAAAAGATAAGTTTTCTGAATAATGTGGGGGTTACATCCCCCACACACCCCCAACATGGCAGCACGAACAGTATTAAGTAAAGTGGGGGGTTCACTCCCAAACACCCCCGTCGGAGCCCTTTAAAATAAGCTTTTAGAGCGGCGTGTTGAAGTCTTGCGCTCAATTGTCCGCTCTCAAATGTTGGCACGCGTTTGTCCCATCACCAAAATCTGAGGTGTTTGCCATTTTTAGTCTCAACATAGGTTATGCTCTTTCAGACCTCTATGTTGTGATGCTTTTGCTATTGAGTGCAGAGATTAACGTTTGTTATTTAATCCACAAGCCTGCATTTAGGACCAATAGGGACCCCTGAAGAAGACTATAGTGTCGAAACACGGACTGTGTTGGGTCCACATGTTCTCAGAGGTTCAGGCCCTAGACATTTTTATGTGGATTATCTATTTGTTTTAGCAAAGCCTTCATCTTGGACATCGACTTTCCACAATTCTTTTGTTTTATCGGTCCTGTTCCCTTTGTGGAGGGATCAGGGTCAACTTTCTTGTTGCTGGGGGAATATGTTTAACATTTCATAATGCTAATACAGAAGACTGCAGTTATTTTGTCTTTGAAACCAACAGTTTCTTTTTGCTTATTTTGCCCACCCCCACCCCCTTTTACAAAACTGTAGCACAGTTTATCGCACAAGCTGCGGAGGTAACAGCTCCGACGCTCGGAGGAATTCTATGAGTGTTGGAGCTGTTACTGCCACGACCGGCACTAAAATCCATGCCATAGTTTTGTAAAAGGGAAGGTTGGTCTTCCTGCTTCTGGGAACAGATTCTCTTAGTCTTTGCAACTATTTAAGAATATCTTCCTCTGTTTTATATCCTTTCTCAATGTATGTCATTTGGACTTGGAGGATGAAATGTACGGTGTCTGCATCTATGAGACAAACATGGTTTTTCTTGTTGCATAGAGCTTTTTGGACCCTAGTTCGTTTACATAAAGTAGATAGTTCCAAGTCTAATAGATGCTGGCACTGTCATCTCGAAGCTGGGACGTTGGATCATTTATTATACTATTGTCCCTTGATACTGAAATTTTGGAGCTCTATTTGGGATCAAGTTAATAATTTATTGGAGAATCCAGTGGCATTATCATATGATACCATTTTATTTGGTACATTTATGAGAGCGAAAAGTCAACTACCTGTCAAAAATAACAAACTTCTTTTTATAATAACAGGGGTTGCCATGCAGCTTATTTTAAAAAAATTGGGATAGATTAAGGGCTCCTTTTACAAAGCCCCGCTAGCGGTTTAATACGTATAATAGCGCACGCTAAACCGATGGCTGCGCTAGCCGCTACTGCCTCCTTTTGAGCAAGCGGTAGTTTTTCAGCCAGTGCGGGGGCTAGCGCGTGATGAAAAGTCGCTAGCGCGGCTTTGTAAAAGGAGCGATTGGCTGGTCCGGAACTTCCTCTCCGACGTCAGAATTGACGTGGGGGGTGGGGAAGCTGGCTTGCCCGGCGCTACCGTAGTTGCTGCTGGCCTGATGCATCGGGGAACAGAGAGAACGCAAAGGCAATGTGAGTCTATCGTGGAGCCCGGGATGGGCTCCGTGATCAACTCGCGTTGCCTTTGCGATCGACTGGTCGATCGCGATCGACCTTTTGGGCACCCCTGCTCTACATGATAGCGACTGAGCCACCATGCTATCCTAGGCTAGAATTTTCTTTCCTGAAGGACTAAACAGAGCTATAGTTACACCCTATTTCACCACTGCCAGTGAAAGAGCAATTTTTGCAGCCCTTCATAGCCCTTTGCCATTCACAGCCCTTTAGTATGGCACTGCTTTCCTGTATACGCTTTCTGTTCTTTAGCTGTCCACCTCGGCAGAGCATCACTCAAAGCACCACTTATAAAAACTTTTTTCACAGTTCAGTCAACTGTGGAATTTGTAATATGTTGCTCCTGCACTTTCCCAACACAACTGATTTTCATTATAAGGGCTTCATCATGAGTTAAGTGCAGTTACTCTGGGCTCTAAGGAGTAGCCCGTTGGTTAATGCAGTAGCATGAGAACCAGGGAAGCCAGAGATCAAACCCTGCTTCTCCCATTGATGTTCTTTGTGATCTTGGACAAGTCACTCCACCCTTAATTGCCTCATGTGCAATTTAGATTATAAACCCACTTGGGCAGAAGAAACAACTTGAGTACCTTACTGTAATCTGCATTAAACTCAGGGTTGGAAAGGAATTGGATCTAAGAATTCAAATTCAAGAGAGCCCAGAAATGTTTGAGCCACAATTACTCTTATTACACAGGTCCATCTTAAAGGCTATTTTTATTTGGTCCAATACAAGGTATTGCAAAGAATACCAGTTTTGCTGGCCCCCAAGCTTGGGTTATAGTACTGAACCCAGATCTCCCATCTGTTGTGACTGTCCGTGTCTGGGCAAGTCCCAAAGTATCCTGGCACACTTGAGGAACAATGTCTCCAAATGGGTTAGTTTTGTGCATGTCTGTAAAGTTCCTCTTCTTACCAGGTAAAATTTTTGCAATTTTAGATGGTAATCTTGCAAATGATTATTGCATTGCATGCTAACCCAGATTGAGGTTTGTATCACAATCTGACATCAAATTTTTTTCCATGGGCAAATTTCTGATGTGCTTTATTGAACTTTAGTGGCCAAAAAGCAAAAGGTGCTGATTCAGATAACTTTATTGGCATGACAATTTTATTTGTGTTGCCAAAATAATACATTTATAGGTTAAGTTAAAAAAGAAAAAATATATATATTACATTACATTAGAGATTTCTATTCCGCCATTACCTTGCTATTCAAGGCGGATTGCAAAAGAGATATAGAAGTGGGTTACAAAAAAAGATGTCTGGTCATTTCCAGAGCGAGTAAAGAGTAGATCAGGTTGATTCGGGGGGGTCAGGAAGAAGATGAGAGGAAGGAAGGTATTCATAGTGTTAAGACTTTTTCAGGGATTTCTTGAAGAGTATAGTCATTTCTTTTCTGAACGTCTTGTAGTCTGGGGTTGTTATCAGTAGATTGGAGATTTGATTATCTAGTTTTGCTGCTTGTATAATGTGCAGAGAGCTCAATAATGTGAACAGTTCCTAGGTTTTGGTCCTGTTCTGCATTTTTCTCTGACCAGACTACATTTTTAGCCTGGATGCAGAATTCAACAACATTTGCTGCTATGCTTGCAGTTTCTTCTCTTTCAGCCCACATACAAAGTTTTTCCTGCTTGTTGTTTGTGGGAAATTTATGTCTCCGATGTCTTCATATTTTGCACAGTGTAATAGGAAATGCATTTTTGTTTCCATTTCATTCACAATTTTCCTCCCACAAAAGAATGGATACCCCTGTGACCGAATGAAAAGTGTTGATTGATTATAAGTGCTTTTTGATCATTATTATTTGTATATATATTGTATTGCACTTTTTTTGTTGGCTTTGAAAACTAAATAAAGATTTTTTTTTAAAAAGAAAAGTGCTCTAAGAAAGTTGAGAAGTGTTTTGCAATTTTCAATGCAAGAAGGCTGGAGCGACCTATATGGATTCATGATTAGAATCCCAATATTCAGTGAAACTGAGGAGCCTGGATGATGATTTTTTTTCTTCTTCACAGCATCATTAACTCTGGCTGTGGGGGGTTATTGAAAAACAATGTAATAATGGGAAGGGGGCTCAGGGATTGACTTGGGTATTGGATTTGTGGGAAGCAAAGTTGAAGATGGCAGGGCCTGAAATGACCTACTAGTGAAGAACAGAAAGCTAAAACTTTGAGAGATGTGGAAAAGGTTGAGAGGACAGCTACAAGATTTGAGGGAAGGAGAAATTGATATTTGTCCATGTTTATTTAGGAACTTGCTACACCACTTATGAATAAAATCAAGTGATTTTGAGTTGCATGGAGGATTTTGGGTGTGCATCTCACCCAATTTAGATAATGTTTCTTCCATGTTAGTCAATCTCAACTGGGCAGACTACATACAGCTTTTGCAGGGCAGTTCTACAAGTGTGCAGAGGCAATTAGGTTTCCCTTATGCACATAAGTGGTGTCTTAATTGGCACTTAAGTGTACAAATGCACTATTCTATAAGGTTATATAAGGTTATATTCCTCCATGACTCCAGTAATTTCAAACTGAATCACCCCTCTGTAGATCCAACCTCTTAGTGACCAGATCCTCAGAAGCACCATCTGGGGCTCAAAACTTTCATTGCCCCTGGCTTTACGTGCCCCGCCTCATCACTGGATCATTTCTTTCTATTGCATAACTATATTTGCAACAATATTTTAAATTAAGTACTCATTTATATCAGTTCAAGTGAAGTGAAGATTGTTACTTAGCTTTATGTCTAATTGGTTTTGCCACTAGGGTATTTTAACGACATGACATGTTTCACTGGGTAGCTTTATCAAGGTTTTTACGCTAGTAAGTTTTTTCTCGCCTCTCTGTGTGCATCTGTGGTCAGAAGGCTTAGGCATGCACTCTTGCTGTTATATATACAATTGACGCTCAATATGCACCATCATGGCACCTATATCAACACAAAACATATCTTAAACAAATACAAAATAAACTGTAGTAGTAATTATGTTCCTCATCAAATCAATAAGTTCAATAATATGGAAGAAAACCAAGTTCTGTATAATAGTATCACAACTAGCCCAATTCAGTCATAGCAAAATGGAAAAAAACCTCCCATTAACATAAAATTATTTCTTAAAAAACCTGAAAAGGTTTCAATCAGTGTTTTATTTATATATTCAAATAAAATAACACATACACTGTATATACTCAAGGCCTGTTTTACAAAGCTGCGGGGCAACAGCCCTGAAGCCCTTTAAATATCTATGGGCTTCGGGGTCGTTACAACGCTGCAGTCGCTAGTGTGGCTTTGTAAAACAGGCCTTCAGTGTCTGTAGAATGACATGTCTTGTTATTAGATTTAACTCCAATCTTTTACCTTCTACCGCCTTAGTTTTCACATATGGAAACTTTGTCAAAATACAGATAACTCCATTATGAACCATATTTCACTCAAAAAGAGCTGCTTCAGAGAATATTTCATGAATTCTGAAGAAGTTTGATTCCGGTGATCCGGTCACTCAAAGCAGATGCTGAAAAAAAATTATGTATCTCAAAAAATCCATATCATGGAGATCAGCAGTTCACTACCAACAGTCGTTGGCTGTTGAGCAAGATGAAATCAATGGGGCTGGGAGAAACACTAACTACATGGGTCAATGACTGGCTGAGTGGCAGACTTCAGAGGGTGGTAGTTAATGTTACCCTCTCTAAAACATCGGAGGTGACCAGTGGAGTACCGCAGGGCTCAATCTTGGGCCCGCTCCTTTTCAACATATTCATAGGTGACCTAACTCAGGGGCTTCAAGGTAAGGTAACATTTGCTGATGACGGCAAACTATGCAATATAGTGAGAGATGGCAATTCACCCGATAGTATGACATAGGACCTACATTTGTTGGAGCTTTGGTCCTCAACCTGGCAGCTGGGCTTCAACGCTAAGAAATGCAAGATCATGCACCTCGGCAGTAGAAATCCGTGCAGAACTTACACCTTGAATGATGAGACCTTAGCTAGAACTTCAACAGAATGAGACTTGGGAGTGATCATCAGCGCAGACATGAAAACTGCTGATGATCATGGAGAAGGCTTCATCTAAGGCAAGACAGTTGTTAGGTTGCATCCGCAGGAGTTTCGTCAGCCGGAAGCCTGAAGTCATAATGCCATTATACAGAACCATGGTGAGGCCTCATTTGGAATACTGTGTGCAATTCTGGAGGCCACACTACCGAAAAGATGTGCTGAGAGTAGAGTCGGTGCAACGGATGGCCACCAGGATGGTCTCGGGGCTCAAGGATCGTACGAGGAAAGGCTGAAAAATTTGCGGCTGTACTCACTCGAGGAACGTAGAGAGAGAAGAGACATGATCGAGACGTTTAAGTATACAGTGGTGCCTCGCATAACGGACGCCTCGCACAGCGAACGCTGCGCACAACGAACTTTATGTCTTGATCCGTACAACGAACTTCGTTTCACACAACGAAGTCGCCCGAGCTGCATCCTTCCGCGCAGGCACTGCGCTTAACTGCCCTCTCTCCGCCTGGTTCCCTCTTGCCCCCCCCCGACTCCCCGACACGATCGGGGCAAGAGGGAGCTCAAGCCCTCTTGCCCCCCCCCCCCGACTCCCCGACACGATCGGGGCAAAAGGGAGCCCAAGCCCTCTTGCCCCGCCGATTCCCCGACACGATCGGGGCAAAAGGGAGCCCAAGCCCTCTTGCCCCGCCGATTCCCCGACACGATCGGGGCAAGAGGGAGCTCAAGCCCTCTTGCCCCCCCCCCCGACTCCCCGACACGATCGGGGCAAAAGGGAGCCCAAGCCCTCTTGCCCCGCCGATTCCCCGACACGATCGGGGCAAAAGGGAGCCCAAGCCCTCTTGCCCCGCCGATTCCCCAACTCCCCGACAATATCGGGCCAGGAGGGAGCCCAAGTCCTCCTGGCCACGGCGACCCCCTAACCCCACCCTGCACTACATTACGGGCAGGAGGGATCCCAGGCCCTCCTGCCCTCGACGCAAACCCCCCCTTCCCCCAACGACCGCCCCCCCCCCAAGAACCTCCGACCGCCCGCCCAGCCGACCCGCGACCCCCCTGGCCGACCCCCACGACACCCCCAACCCCCTTCCCCGTACCTTTCTGTAGTTGGCCGGACAGACGGGAGCCAAACCCGCCTGTCCGGCAGGCAGCCATCGACGGAATGAGGCCGGATTGGCCCATCCGTCCCAAAGCTCCGCCTACTGGTGGGGCCTAAGGCGCCTGGGCCAATCAGAATAGGCCCGGGAGCCTTAGGTCCCTCCTGGGGGCGGGGCCTGAGGCACATGGGCCCAACCCGACCATGTGCCTCAGGCCCTGCCCCCAGGAGGGACCTAAGGCTCCCGGGCCTATTCTGATTGGCCCAGGCGCCTTAGGCCCCACCAGTAGGCGGAGCTTTGGGACGGATGGGCCAATCCGGCCTCATTCCGTCGATGGCTGCCTGCCGGACAGGCGGGTTTGGCTCCCGTCTGTCCGGCCAACTACAGAAAGGTACGGGGAAGGGGGTTGGGGGTGTCGTGGGGGTCGGCCAGGGGGGTCGCGGGTCGGCTGGGGGGGCGGTCGGAGGTTCTTGGGGGGGGGCGGTCGTTGGGGGGAGGGGGGGTTTGCGTCGAGGGCAGGAGGGCCTGGGATCCCTCCTGCCCGTAATGTAGTGCAGGGTGGGGTTAGGGGGTCGCCGTGGCCAGGAGGACTTGGGCTCCCTCCTGGCCCGATATTGTCGGGGAGTTGGGGAATCGGCGGGGCAAGAGGGCTTGGGCTCCCTTTTGCCCCGATCGTGTCGGGGAGTCGGGGGGGCAAGAGGGCTTGAGCTCCCTTTTGCCCCGATCGTGTCGGGGAGTCGGGGGGGCAAGAGGGCTTGAGCTCCCTCTTGCCCCGATCGTGTCGGGGAGTCGGGGGGGCAAGAGGGCTTGAGCTCCCTCTTGCCCCGATCGTGTCGGGGAGTCGGGGGGGGCAAGAGGGCTTGAGCTCCCTCTTGCCCCGATCGTGTCGGGGAGTCGGGGGGGGCAAGAGGGCTTGAGCTCCCTCTTGCCCCGATCGTGTCGGGGAGTCGGGGGGGCAAGAGGGCTTGAGCTCCCTCTTGCCCCGATCGTGTCGGGGGTGCCAGGGACTACACGGAGTCACCCACCGTACCACCCGATTCGGGTAAGCGCAGGTATCGGTGGGTGGCTTATTTGCGGGGGGGTGCCTTATTTTACATTTTTTTCTAAAAAGGGGGGGCTGTCTTATTTGATGGCCCTGCCTTATCATCGGGGAAACACGGTAGAAAAAAAAAAAAATGAACAGTTAAGTCCCAGTTTTTGCCGCTGAGACTCTGCCCTCTCACTGTAAAATTAGACTCTACTTAGTCTGTCTTTAAATTTAAAAAATGTGTGTTGTTTTAAAAAACAATTATGTTTTTAGATGTATCTAAATAAAAATAATAACCAAAAATTTATCTTTTTTTATGTCATCTTAGCATATTTTATGCTACAGAACGAATTATTTTGTTTTACATGTATTCTTATGGGAAAACGCGTTTCACACAACGAACGTTTCACATAACAAACTTGCTCCTGGAACGGATTAAGTTCGTTGTGTGAGGCACCACTGTATTACCGGCCGTATCAAGATGGAAGAAGAGATTCTCTTTCTCAAAGGACCCTCAGCCACAAGAGGGCATCCACTCAAACTCAGGGGTGGGAAATTTCATGGCGACACCAAGAAATATTTATTCACCGAGAGAGTGGTTGATCCTTGGAATGAGCTCCCATTGCAGGTGATCGAGGCAAACAGCGTGCAAGAATTTAAGAGCAAATGGGATGCCCATGTGGGATCCCTTAGAGGGTTAAGCCAAGGGAACCTGTCACCAGGAGTGGGATCCCTAGGATAGTAGACTTGGGGGTGGGTCAGTAGAGTGGGCAGACCTGATGGGCTATGGCCCTTATCTGCCGTCATCTTCTATGTTTCTATGTTTCTATGTTGTCTGAATTGACTTGTGTGAATGGGTTTACTGGGATTAATTCAGCTGACTGTGACTGGTCTGAATGGATTTACTGGGCTGACTCAGTTAAGCAGATAGGCTGACTAAATTGACTTATCTGATTTGACAGACTGGGTTGATTAGGAAAACAGCTGACTCGGTTGATTGGGGTTCATTCAGCTGATGGGCTGACTAGGGTTGATGGGTTAGAAACCTAAAAACATGATGGCTGATAAAGGCCAAATGGCTCATCTAGGCTACCCATTCACAGTAACAATTATTTCTCTCTCTCTCTAAGAGATCCCACATGCCTATCCCACGTCTTTTTGAATTCAAACAGTCTCCACCACTTCTTTCGGGAGACTGTTCCACGCATTTATCACCCTTTCTGTAAAAATGTATTTCCTTAGGATCCCCTATAACCTTTAAACTTTAGTCTATGCCATCTCATTCCAGAGCTTCCTTTCAATTGAAAGAGACTTGACTTATGCACATTTATGCCACGTAGGTATTTAAACGTCTCAATCCTATCTCCCCTCTCCCGCCTTTCCTCTAAAGTATACAGTACATATTGAGATCTTTAAGTCTGTCCTCATACGCCTTATGACGAAGACCATGCACCATTTTAGTAGCCTTCTTCTGGACTGACTGCATCCTTTTTATATCTTTTTGAACATGTAGTCTCCAGAATTGTATCCAGTATTCTAAATGAGGTCTCACCAGAGTCTTATAAAGGGGTATCAATACCTCCTTTTTCCTACTGGTCATACCTCTTCCTATGCACCCTAGCATCCTTCTAGCTTTCACTGTCACCTTTTCAACCTGTTTGGCCACCTTAAGATCATCAGATACAATCACACCCAAGTCCCGCTCTTCTGTTGTGCAAATAAGTTCTTCACCCCCTAAACTGTACCGTTCCTTCGGGTTTTTGCAGCTCAAATGCATAACCTTGCATTTCTTATCATTAAATTTTAGCTGCCAAATTTCAGACTATTCTTCAAGCTTCGCTAAGTCTTTCTTCATTTTATTCGCACCATCAGAGGTGTCTACTCTATTGCAAATTTTGGTATTATCCGCAAAGAGGCAAATCTTACCTGACAGCACTTCAGCAATATTACTTATAAAAATGTAAAAAAAAACAGGCCCAAGAAAAGAACCAATGGTAACATCCCTTTCCTTAGAGCGATATCCATTGACCACTATCCTCTGTCATCTTCCACTTAACCAGTTCCTGACCCAGCCTGTCACTTTGGGGCCCATCCCAAGAGCACTCAATTTATTAGACGTCTGTGTGGTACATTGTCAAAGGCTTTGCTAAAATCTAAATACACCACATCTAGCACACTCCCTCTACCCAATTCTCTGGTCACCCAATGAAAGAAATTGATCAGATTTGTCTGACAAGATCTACCTCTAGTGAATCCATGTTGCCTCTGGTCCTGTAATCTACCGGATTCCAGAAACTTCACCATTCTCTGCTTTAAAAGTGTTTCCATTAATTTGCTTACCACAGAAGTCAGACTTACTGGCCTGTAATTTCTTACTTCTTTCTTACTTCCAATTTTGTGTAGAGGGACCACATCCGTCCTTCTCTAGTCCTCTGGTACTACTCCCTACTCTAGAGAAGCATTGAAAAGGTAGTCAGCGGAGCCACCAGAACTTCCCTAAGTTCCTTCAGCACCCTCGGATGTACACCATCCGGCCCCATCACTTTGTCTACCTTTAATTTAGCTAGCTCCTCACCAACACAACCCTCTGAAAATCAATTAGGGTCTACCACTCCACCATCCCTATTCGCATTTGTCTTCTGTGGCCCCGCTCCCAGATCTTCAGCCATGAACACAGAACAGAAATATTTGTTAAGCAATTCAGCCTTTTCTCTATCAGCTTCTACATATTTCTCCCCTTCACCTTTGAGTCTCACAATCAAGTTTCTTTCAAATTTCTTTATTTTTGATATACCATTTATCATACAAGTATCTAAACCAGGGGTGTCAAAGTCCCTCCTCGAGGGCCGGAATCCAGTCGGGTTTTCAGGATTTCCCCCATGAATATGCATTGAAAGCAGTGCATGCAAATAGATCTCATGCAGATTCATTGGGGAAATCCTGAAAACCCGACTGGATTCTGGCCCTCGAGGACCGACTTTGACACCTGTGATCTAAACGGTTAACAATAAAATAGGATATAAAAAATTAAAAAACATGGCTAAGCTAAAAGGAGGGAAGCACTTACGCATTGACGTACATGATACGAAAAGGAAACAATGGGGAGAGGAGAGTTATTAAATACATTGAAATGGAAAATAAAACTAAAGGGAGGCAAAATGGAAAGGGAAGTACAATTGGGTAGGGGGGAGTCGCTTCAAAAGAAGCATTTTGATCGTCAAAGAGGTTTTATAAAAGAGGAATAATAGTTGTGGAAATCATGGTTTACAAAGTATAGGCGTCTTTAAAAAGGAAAGTTTTGAGTTTGATTTTAAATTTATCTAAAGAATTTTCTAAACGAAGATCAGCCACTTTTGCACTTCTTACTATCACTAATGTATCAAAAAAAATGTCTTGTCCCCCCATTTTACCGTACCAGCTATTTTTTCTTCCATTTGCATCTTTGCTTTCCTGACTTCTCAACCAGCCTCTCTTGACTTGGCTGTTAAGGCTGGCTGGGATTGACTCGGTTGACTCAGTTAGTTAGATGATTTTTTTTCCCCTGCTTTTAGCCAAAACAGAAACTGCAGTCAAGACTCATTGTCTGATTTAGTTTAAAACCAAAAATTACTGTTTGGTTATGTGGCCTGTTGGGGCTTGTCACAGCTTGCAGCCTACAGCCTTCTATTAAAACCACAGAAGATTACCTTCTAGGCCCAGGGGGAAGTGCTTGTTAAAATGGCTCTTCCAAGGAGCCTGGTACATTTTAAGTTCCCAAGTCAGTGCAGATGTATGGTAGACTCTCAGTTAACCGGCACCCATGGGTATTGATAGACACCAGATAAATATAGTTTCTGGTTGCTTGAGAGTTACTATAAAAACAGGCCTAACTAATACTATATGCCATACCGTAAATTGTTCCAGACAAACTACTGGACTTGGGTGTGGTGTACCAAGTTTACACTTAAATTTCCAGCAGAAATCAATTTAATTTTCATTTTATTTAAAGTATTACAGTATTTCTTTGGGTTTTTTTGCTTGTTGTTTGAGCTCTGGTCTACTGAAGTTACATATCTTCTGAGATTGACTTGTATTCAGTGATTACGCCTGGTAAAACAGGAAATATTTGACAATTACGTTTACTTTCAAATTCCCTTGGGTTATGGTTTACACTCCTCCCTCTGTATTCGCGGTTTCAGCATTCGCGGTTTTGCTTATTCGTGATTTTTTGCATGCTGACTCCGCCCCCCCCAACTTACATCATGAGCAAAGTTCCTTTTCTTTTACTGTACCGATAAAGTTTAGCGCTTACCAACATTCACCCTGAAAATTGCTGCTTCCCAGTGTGCACAGAGAAAAACGCTGCTTCTCAGCATGCATGGAAAAAATCGCTGGGAATCGCTGCTTGCCTGCTATAAGCCCTAAAAGCTTTGGGAATCACTGCTTACCTGCCATAAGCCCTAAAATATCTGGGAAATCGCTGCTTGCCTGCCATAAGCCCTAAAAACTGTGAATAACTGTTGAAAAGTTATTCGCTGTTTCAATAGTAAAAACGCAGACTTTTACAAAACAAACGCAAATAACATATAAAAAGTTATTCATGGCGAGGTCACGTGATGCTATGAGCGAGTGAAGACGTCTCCTTGCTCGCTCTGGGGCTGTCCTATTTACTTTTCTTAATTCGCGGGACGGTTTCTCCCTCCGACGCTTGTGCTGCTCCTAACTGGGTGCCTTTATATATGGACAGATATATTACGCGGTCTCAGGACTCCATGACTACTAAAATTGCCCGGAAAGATCGCAAACGTGTGCGGCCTGCTGAGAACAAGATGGCGGCGAGCCCCGCAGCAGCGGTCTCCCATCTTACCGAGACCGCGCTGGGTGATATCAAGGAGGCGATCGCGCAGGTCCTGGGACCAAAAATGGAACTTATTTCTTCGCAAATCTCCAATATTGAAAATCTTTTGTCGGCGGCAGCGGCTCGCACCGCTGAATTGGAACAGCGGGTCTCGACTCTGGAAGACTCATCAGAGACTCGGGAGACAGCTTTATCCACGCTACAGGCCCAGGTGTTATCGCAGGTGGAGAAGCTCAATGACCTGGAGAATCGCTCACGCCGCTCTAACTTGCGACTTATGGGCATTTCAGAAAGAATCGCAGATCGCCTTTTGTTGGGTATTCTGGAACGTTGGCTGCAGGATGAACTACCTCTCCCACCCTCTTTGGGCCCTTTGTGTTTGGAGCGGGCTCATCGGTTGGGGCCCCGAGCGGGTTTGGAAACCCGCCCGCGGGTGGTTATTCTTAAGCTGCTGAATTTTCGACATAAGGTGGAACTTTTGCAACAATATCGGGCCAAACGAGATGCGCTCAACTATAATGGCACCCCGGTCCGTATTAGCCAGGACTTCTCGGTGGCTTTACAGGAAAGGAGGAAACCGTATTACCCTCTGTGCGCCAAACTTGCTGAGCAAGCGGAGGTTCCAGTTCAACTACCCGGCCTTACTCAGGATTCAACATAATGGAGTTTGGAAGTCTTTCCAGTCCCCTGACGCAGCGGTGGATTTTATAAAACTCCTGGAAAGTCCAGCAACTGGGGAGGCTTGACTGTTGTGTGATATTACATGGACCTATATATGCACTAGTTACAGTTTGTTTAGTTAGTTTACTATTATGGAGGAGTTTCCAGTCCCGAAGGCTCCTTGGGGGCTCTTTTTCATTGCCAGGGCGGCCCTGGGCCAGGTGTCTCTCGTGACCTGTATCTGTCCCTCATGGTAGGGATTTCTGGGAATGTTTGTGGGGATGGGGGGAGTTTAGTTTTTGGGTGGTAGCAGCGGCATGGTTTTGGTATTTTGTTATTATGCTTGTTTATTGCTGGGGACTTGCTTTTGTGGGGATGCATGAATGGTTTGAGTGGAGTGTGTATCTGGGATCTTGGGGTGAGGCTGGGCGCCCTGGGACCTTTTCTTTTTGGTGGCTGATCTGTTTTAGACTTTCTGGTGGGGTGCCCCATGGGTGATCGGCCATTGCGTATACTCTCCTGGAATGTGTCAGGAATTACATCCCCTGCTAAACGTACCAAGATTTTGTCCCAATTGAAACACCATCGTGCGGACATTGCTTGTCTCCAGGAGACTAGGCTTACTGACTTGGAACACAAAATCTCCAGAGGGGTTGGGTTGGAGCTATTTATTGTGCTTCTGCCCCGGGGAGGAGGGCTGGGGTGGCCATTCGTATACGGAAGGGCTTAGCATGCTCTGTCCAGGTACAACGGCGTGATGCTCAGGGTCGTTATCTTTTAGTGAAAGTGGTGGGATCTGGTGGGTCTTTTAGACTCTTGGTGGGCTATGGGCCTAATGGGTATCAACATTCTTATTTTCAAAATCTGGTTAATATCTGCTTACAGGATTCTGATTGCCCCTTAATTCTGGTTTGCGACCTGAACCAAGTACTTGATACGGCCATGGACCGATCCGGGGCGTCGGGTGTGTCATCGACGAGACAGACTAAAGGGGTCCCCTATCTTTGTCGAGCTTTGGGGTTTGTTGACCCCTGGCGCTTGCTCCATCCTACCGAGCAGGATTATATCCACCAGTCCAGGGCGTATGGGTCATTCTCTCGGATTGATTACACCTTATTATCGGAATCCTTATTTTCTCGGGTCACTGAGGCGACCATAGGCCCCTTAGAGGTGTCTGACCACAATATGATTTGGATTGACGTTGCGGTGGGTGGACCGGTGGGCCCGGGGACGGGATGGCCATTTCCCTCTTATTTACATCAGGATGCTCATTTTCAAAAGTTTTTACTTGATAAGTGGGAAGCTTATTGTTCCTTTAATGCCCAACATGTCGACCAACCTGTGTTGTTTTGGGACGCAGCTAAGGCTGTGCTACGCGGAGACATCATAGCATACGTAACTACTCGCACGCATCGTATAGCGCATCGTATTGTGGTACTCGAACGACAACTGGTGTCGTTAAAACGAGACTTATTACGTAGTCCCACTGCTGCTAATCGAGAGGCGTATCAGACAGTGTTGGTAGCTTTAAACTCTCTAATTCATGAACGCACAAAAAAATTATTGTTTTTTCGTAAATTTCAATTTTATAAATATGGCAATAGGGTGGGGAAGTTGTTGGCGTCCATCACTAAAAGTTGGAAGGGGTCTTGCTATATCTCGATGATTCATGATAGTTCAGGGAAGATACTAACCTCGGCGGGGGATATCTCTGATAGCTTTTATCGTCATTTTGAGGCCTTCTATGCGTCCCCGGGTCCTTACACTGGTCCGGACGTGTGTGATTATCTGGAGGACGCAGGTATGCCTCGATTGACGGCTGCTCAGATATCCCTCCTAGATCGACTGTTACGCTTGCAGGAGGTGCTTCAGGCGATCCAGAAATTGAAACCCTGTACGGCCCCAGGGCCTGATGGTTATTCCCCTGAGTTCTTTAAGATCTTATCTTTTTCCATTGGGGGCTCTCTTTTGGATTATTACACAACTATTCAGACGCAGCGAACGTTCCCTCGCTATTCTAATGACGCCCTGATTACTCTTATTCCTAAACCATCCAAGCCACCTACTGATTTGGAATCCTACCGCCCGATCTCATTGCTAAATGTTGATATACAAATTTTTGCTCGTATCTTGGCGGATAGATTAGCCCCTTTGTTGCCTTCACTTATTGTTCCTGAACAAGTGGGGTTTGTTCGGACTCGCCATTCCGTACTTAATGTACGGAGGGCTCTCCTTGTGTTTTCTCGTGCACAGCAGCTGCGGCTACCTGGCTTACTAGTAGGGCTCGACGCGGCGAAAGCATTTGACAAGGTCAACTGGCATTACTTATTTCAGATCTTGCAATATATGGGGATTCCCGCAAGTTATTTTGCTTCCATACAGGCGCTTTACTCGGGACCTACTGCCTCTGTGTTAGTCAATGGCGAGAAGTCTCCATCGTTTCCCATTGGCAGAGGGACGCGTCAGGGCTGTCCACTGTCCCCTCTTCTTTTTCTTTTACACTTGGACCCTCTTTTGCGTATGCTCCAGAGAGATGACGAGATTACGGGATTACCTGAGGGTCCGTCTCAGTTGCGGGTGCTGGCCTTTGCAGATGATCTTTTGCTTGCTTTGGGCAACCCTCAGCGCTCGTTGTTTCGGGAACTGGAACTCCTTGATGAGTTTAATATATTCTCGGGCTTGGTCTTAAATAAGCAAAAGTCTTTAGCTCTTCCTACCATGCTAGAGGTGAAGCAGACCTGGAGTGGGGGGGTTTCCTTTACAGTGGGCGTCCTCTCATCTGGTTTACTTAGGGGTGGTTATTCCACAACAATTAGACAGGCTCTATACTGATAATGTTCTGCCCTTACTCCGTCGCACCGCTACTATATTACATAACTGGCAATCATATCCTCTCTCTCTTTCTGGACGCATTGCTCTTTATAACATGATGATTCTCCCTCAATGGCTTTACTTATTACAAACACTCCCCATAATGTTAACGAAACAGCACTTATCCCAACACCGATCCCAACTCTCTGCATACTTGTGGCAGGGTAAACGAGCTCGGATTTCTTTATCCAGGCTGATGCTTCCCACTACTCAGGGGGGGTTGGATCTTTTGTGTGTTTTTAGGTTTAATCTTGCCTGTCAACTACGTCATATTCATGATTGGTTTTGTAACACTACTTGTTTTTCCCTACCTGATATTGAATGTTTTCATTTTCAGCCATATCATTTTAGTTATCTCCTACATGCTCTTCATTTATCTGATTTGCCTCAGCTGCTTTCTCACCCTTTATTACCTGCTATGCGTATGGCTTGGCGGATGCTATGTCGCTTATTGAAGATTTCTCCGTGAAGAACGCCTTGCCTTCCTATCTTGGGCAATAGAGACTTTTTGCCTGACCTGGACTCTGCATTGTTTCAACGTTGGTCTGGTGTAGGCCTTCAGTATGTGTCTCAGGCAGTGACACGTGCTGGTCTCCCCATCTCATTTGCAGATTTGAAGGCGACGTTTCATCTTCTTCCTACAGATTGGTTCGCCTATCGACAACTTCAACATTATTTACAAGCCCTGACTCCGGCGGTACTGGTGGAGGACATTCAAGATAAGTTGCAGGAGGCTGTTTGCCTCACGGCTCAGGAACCCATGCCTTTAAAATTTTACCACAAGTTCTTGCAGGAGCTTTCCGGTGCTCTGGATTGTGTACCCCTGGCTCAGAAATGGACTGCTGATCTTCAGATACCCATATTGGACGAGATGATTCGTAAGGGTATTCGCCTGGGAAACTCTGCTGCTCTATCGTCAGTTGAGAAGGAGCGAAATTATAAATTCCTTCTACGTGCCTTTTATGCTCCGAAGAGAGCATATCTGATGGGGATTGGTTTGGGACATAGTTGTGGTAAATGCTCTCAACCTTTGGCAACTATTGGGCACATGTTTTGGACCTGCCCACTCGTGTCCTCCTACTGACTCCAGGTGGTGTCTTTTGTGGCCCAACTCTGGCGTTGCTCCTGGCGCCTGCATCCGAGTTTTCTCTTCACCTTACAGATTCAGTTTCATCCCCCTTGACCTGGATGTTCAGCTTTTCTTCGGAAGACGGTGTTGCTGGGACAGAAGTGTATACTGTTACAGTGGCTCTCACCTCAACCTCCTTCCATTTCCCAATGGAGAGCATTAATGTTGCAACAAATGTTACTGGAACGGAGAGACATTGTTGATATGTCCTCTAAAGCGGGGCGGCTGTTCCGCCTATGTTGGCTGCCCTTTAGTCTGACTTTTACTTCTTATGTTCAGCAAAAAATTTGGGATGCCTAGTGTTTTTCTGTTATTTGTTTTCTTTTTGTCATTACCATTGCCTTTGTAATCTGATTTGGTTGCCGCTGCTGCTACCTGGGTTGGGTGGGTGGTTTGGTGGTGGGGGGATTGGAGTTGTTTTATGCTGGAAAATCTGATAATTGTTGTATTGTATATTGCTTCTTGTTCTGTTTGACTTTAATAAAAATGATTTAAACATAAAAAGTTATTCATGGTTTTTCCATATTCATGGCTATGTTCCGCCCGCATCCACCGCGAATACGGAGGGAACAGTGTACATTCACTTGAGGATTAACATCACACAAATTTTCAGTTTTCACTTTTTTGTTTAGGCTTCACCACAGCACAGCTGCACTTCCTTCTAAACTGTTGAATGTGTGACATCATTCCCGAAGCTTCACATAATTGGTCAAAGCAGCTCCATCTACGTAACACACATGTCGCACATGTCACCCCCTTCCCACCTCCACAGTATTTTTTCCCAGATTGTAAGTGATATGTATACCAAGTTTGGTTGAAATCTCTCCATGCATTTCAGAGTTATGCTGGAACATGCATACATACACACACATATATACACACACACACATAGATACATCCAATTTTATATATAGATAGATGAAAGCACTGAGCAACTATAGTAAAGTTTCTGGTTTCAGGATGGATACATCCAAATTGGAGATCTTGAATATTTATTTGGATGCACAATTGGTTGAGACATTACAACAAAGATTTCCCTTTCATTGGGCATATAGTTCTAATCTAATTGCTGATCTGGCAGAATTATACACAAAATATTGTCTGCCCCTATTGAAAGCCAGTTTGACAGAGCTTAATAAATGTGAAAGTCAGCAGTATTAGGCAGAATATACTCTTAAGATGATACTCCTCCCAAAATTCCTGTATTTATTTGCCTCACTTCCAAGCATAGAAACATAGAAACATAGAAATAGACGGCAGATAAGGGCCAAGGCCCATCAAGTCTGCCCACCCCAGTGATCCTCACTATCTATCTTTGCGGATAGATCCCACATGTCTATCCCATCTGGCCTTAAAATCCGCCACACTGGTGGCCTCAATAACCCGAAGTGGAAGACTATTCCAGCGATCAACCACCCTTTCAGTGAAGAAGAACTTCCTAGTGTCACTGTGCAGTTTCCCGCCCCTGATTTTCCACGAATGCCCCCTTGTTGCCGCGGGACCCTTGAAGAAGAAGATGTCTTCTTCCACCTTGATGCGGCCCGTGAGATATTTGAATGTCTCGATCATGTCTCCCCTCTCTCGACGCTCCTCGAGTGAGTAGAGCTGCAAATTCCCCAACCGCTCCTCGTACGGGAGCTCCCTGAGTCCCGAGACCATCCTGGTGGCCATTCTCTGGACCGACTCCAGTCTCAGCACATCCTTGCGGTAATGCGGCCTCCAGAATTGCACACAGTACTCCAGGTGCGGTCTCACCATGGATCTATATAGTGGCATAATGACTTCAGGTTTACGGCTGATGAAACTCCTGCGTATGCAACCTATGATTTGCCTTGCTTTGGATGAAGCTTGCTCCACTTGGTTTGCCGACTTCATGTCTTCCCTGACAATCACTCCCAAGTCTCTTTCTGCTACAGTTCTTGTCAGGATCTCGCCATTTAGGGTGTAGATCTTGCATGGATTCTGGCTTCCCAGGTGCATGACTTTGCATTTTTTGGCATTGAAACTGAGTTGCCAGGACCTAGACCAGTGCTCCAGCAGCAGTAAGTCATGCACCATATCGTCTGTCATTGCTTTTTTGTCTGTTGTGCTTTTGCTCACTACATTGCACAGTTTGGCATCATCGGCAAACAATGTTATTTTACCTCGAAGCCCTTCTGTCAGGTCTCTTATATAGATGTTGAACAAGATCGGGCCTAGGACGGAGCCCTGTGGCACTCCACTTATCACCTCCGACATCTCGGAGGGAGTGCCATTCACCATCACCCTCTGAAGCCTACCTCCAAGCCAGTTCCCAACCCATTTTGTTAAAGTGTCGCCCAAACCTAAAGAACTCATCTTGTTCAGCAACCTGCGGTGTGGCACGCTATCAAATGCTTTGCTGAAATCCAGATAGACGATGTCCAGGGACTCACCAAATGCCAAAATTATTTTTCAAAAATTGCATTAGAGTTTTACAGCATATATGGAAGAGATGACCTCCCAGAATCAGTAGAGGAAGTATCATTGCATTCCTGTGCAAAGGGGGAATGATTGTACCAAGTTATTTGCTATACTATCAGGTGGCACTGGTGAAAGCTTTACTGAATTGGAGGGCATCGGGTTTTAGAAACTGGATTTAAGTGGAACAATTATGCTTAAGGGGATAGAGTTGGGAGACTTTCCCTGGTTGTTTGCGAAGGTAAAGAATCAATTAACTATGGAAGTTTGATATTGGGTAAAGAATACTATATTGCTATATATATACTCAAATATAAACTGAGATTTTGGAGCCAAAAAAATGGCCCAAAAATGGAGGTCTCGGTTTATATTCAGGTCCTCTGGTCTGTGCCCATGTCCAGACCTGATGCAGGCCTCCTATGGGCCTGCCTGAAGCTCTGGTGATCAGCAGTGAGCCAGGACAGGAGCGATCCTTCCCGTATCCTATCCCTATACCACCATGCCTCCCTCCCTGACCCCTATAGAATTTACCTTTAAAGCCCTAGTGATTTAGCGGTTAAGTAGGGCATGAGCGATTTTCCTATGCTCCTGCCCCGTGAGAGCCATGATCAAAAATGCCTATCGCAAGTTCCTGTTGGCCGTTTTGTGAGACCATGGGAACTCAGGAGTAATCTAAGGACATAACTTTTTTACAGAAAGTATGGTAGATGCATGGAATAGTCTCCCAGTAAAGGTGGTGGAGTCAGACTGCACTGAATTCAAGAAAGCATGGGACAGGTACATGGAATCTCTTAGGGAGAGGAGGAGATAGTGGATGCTGCGGATGGGCAGACTGGATGGGCCATTTGGCCTTTATCTGCCAACATGTTTCTGTGTTGCTACAATGAAGGAATTTGCTCAGGACAGGTGCTCAAAGACTTGCTGCACCCTGTGGAAAGGGATTCCACATAAATGTTGATACTAGGGGAATAATCTAAGTGAGATGGAGAGAAGTGTGGCTAATGCTTGAGCAACAACATCAAACATTGGACTTGTATAATCATTCCTCCTTGAAACAGCCATGTGGGCAAAATGTGGTCCGCATGGAAATCATGTCGAAGTCAACATTATAATTTTTTTTTTATTTTTTTTTTTTATCAGCCTGTGGAGCAGGATTTTTTTGAGTGGCATTAGAAAGTATTTTCGCTGCACACAGTGATGAATTGTCATAATATTATGAAACACAATCTGCTATAACAGAATGTATGTGCACACCTTTTGTCTCTTCCCTTATGAATCTAGGGTTTAGTTTAACATTAGGAAATACTGAGGTAGCATCTCTTGGGTTCCCAAACATACTTGATTTTTCCATACGATGATGTGGGTGGGACAGAGGGACAGCAGCCAAGACGGAGGGCAGCAATTCTATAAATTGACACCGCATTTTACGTGCCACAGAGGGGCGCAAAGCGATGCCAATTCTATAATATCTTAAGGGCATGCCTAAGCCATTACAACATTCTAGCACAAAGCCTCATCAGTGCATCAGATTGGTAAGACGCGTCCACTTATGACAGGTTAGTGGCTGGCATAAGTGGGCGAGCCTAACTGTGCCATGCAATGTGAGCGACTGACAGTATTTTATAAATTGTGTCTGTCATTTGGTGATACTCCCCTGACACGCCCATGCTCCGCCCTCATGTAGGATCCACCGACAGTTGTGTGCTAAGCAATTTAGGCATGCTGGGGCCAATATTCAGACCATGGGAGTTAGTTAGGCTGATTCCCGCGGTCGGCATGAAACCCAGATAATTAATGCTGGGCTGTTTCTGGTTACCGGCACTGAATATGCAGTAAATTTTTGGCTGCCAGAAACTTAGCTAGGTAAAACGATTATTCAGCACTGGCCGGATACGTTTATAGCGGCCAAAGATAGATCAGCTCTTTATGTGGCCTGATTTGGGTGCTAAACTTAGCCAGCTAGCGCTTTAACCCTTTCAGGACCATAAGGATCGTAGGCCAATTTTTGTGGTTTTGACGACATTTTTATGGTAAAAAGGGCTTGCAGATGCCAAAAAATTGATTTTTTTTTGTGAAATATCATTATTTTTTTTAAAAAAAATCAAACTTCTGGCTTATGGACAGTGTGGCAAGTGAATCTTCTCGTCAATCTGGCAACGACGCTAATGAATGAATGTCGGAACCAGTTTGTTTACATAAAGGCAGTATCATATGGAATCCGTACATATCAAATTTAGAACTGTAGACTATCCCAATCAAAATTTATAGGATTTTAAAGTTATGGGACAAATATGTCCCTTGGTCCTGAAAGGGTTAAATTTCACAGAGAGCCAGCTAAATCACATGACATAGCCAAGTGCTAATATTGAACCGCCATCTCGCGCTGCATATTAGCGCTTAGCCAGCCAAGTGCCATTTAACCGGCCAGGAGCTGTTTCTGGCTGGTTAAATGTTATGTTAATCAGGTTTTCTATTCCACCTTTACCTATTCAGTTCAAGTTTGGATTACATTACAAGAGGTTGGGTCAGTTACCCAGGACTTTACAATGGATAATTATTCAGGTAGATCAGTAGAGTTATTAATACATTTAGGTCATAGTTACAAATCCGTAGTTAGAAGTACAAGCAGGTTATCGTTGGCTCATCGTTATGTTCCAGGAGTTGCATTAAACAGTTTATAAATGGGCTTTTGCAATTACCATTCCAGTTACTTCAGGGTTGACTCCCTGTCTTGGTACAGAAATTAATTTATTTATTCAGTTTTCTATACCGTTCTCCCAGGGCAGCTCGGAGTGGTTTACGTGGATTTATTCAGGTACTCACGTCTTTTTCTCTGTGTGTCCCGGTGGGCTCACAATCTATCTAATATAACTGGGCAACGTGGAGATTAAGTGACTTGCCCAGGGTCACAAGGAGCAGCGTGGGTACTGAGGCTGTAGCTTTAACCACTGCGCCACACTTGCCCCTTAAAATGCTTTTAAAGGTTTTCTCAACCTGAGATAGTGGTTACAAGATCATAGTGTAAGCAATAGTTGGTTCCAGCATTTTGCTAATTGATATTGGATGGATAAGGGAATTTGCCTGGTAGACTTTATATTGTTGCATGCTGGGAATTTTAAGTGGAAAAGATTTCTGGTGGAATATCTGTGGAGGCACCCTGGAGTAAGGTGGCCAACTCTGTCAGGTAGCTGGGGGCATTCCCTGTCATGATCTTAAAGGCAGTGATGCCTAATTTAAACTTGATCTTGGGCAGGATGTCCTAGAACGGTGCCTTGCAGCTGCCAATTATTCTTTCTTTTTCTTTTTAATTTTTAATATTCCACATATCCTACAATTCTATGCGGATTACAGATTGTTCAGGTAATCAAGCATTTTTCCCTATCTGTCCCAGCAGGTTCACACTCTATCTAATGTACCTGGGGCACTGGGGGATTAAGTGGCTTGCCCAGGGTCACAAGGAGCAGTTAGGGATTTGAACCCACAACCCCAGGGTGCTGGGGCTGTAGCTCTAACCACTGCATTACACACATAAGCACTATTATTCTATAAATTGGGCAAATTATTTGCACCCAACTTTAGGCACCAGCTTATAGAATTGCCTTTTATGATAATAACTGCTAGTCTTGATAAGGTGGAGGTGATGGCAAGGTTAGAGGCAAATCAGAAACGACATGAAAATAGCGTCTGTCACTAGAGGGACTGTGTTAAAGAAAACACACCATCGGCACTGAGAAACTGACTGAACTTCTCACAGCTGGCACACAGCCAAATGCCCAGCGTCTGTCACAACCAGGCTCTCTCCTCTCCTCTCCCGCTGTGATTTTCGTTGCTTGTTGTCTGATCGTTGCAATACTGAGCATTCATCTATTATGCGGCATCTGATCAGCTGCACAGACATATTGAAGATTCCAGCTTTGCCTCACAGCTACCTCAGATTAGCAATTAATTGTGTATTAATGAAGGCAAATTGCCTACTGTGGCCAGCTTTTATGTAAATGATGCTGGTGTTATTTGCATAACAGCATAAAAGTGGCTTTGTGATGAGGCAACATAATGCCTTTTAACTCAGAAAAGCTGCCTGTGGAAGGCAAAGATGTGCAGATTGCAGTTTATTGACGAGAATCCACCCTGCGGGTGCAGTCATTTAATTCTGCAGAAGGACTGCCCTTTTCAGGGCTTTTTCTCCATCCTCTGCAACTGTGACGCTTTGCATAGGACAGTGCTTTCCAAACTTTCATCAAAGATGACTCCATTTTAATAATTAAAAATTCACCTCATCCCCTGATGATGATAATGACAAACAAAATGGCAGACCTCTGCTCATAAGAACATAAGGATTGCCATACTGGGACAGACTGAAGGTCCATCGAGCCCAGTATCATGATTCCAGCAGTGGCCAACCCAGGTCCCAAGTACCTAGCTATATCCCAAATACAGAAGTAAAACAGTTTTATGCTGCTTATCCTAGGAATAAGCATTGGATTTCCCCAAGCCATCTCAATAACGGCCTATGGACTTATCTTTTAGGAAATTATCCAACCCTTTTTTAAAACCTGCTAAGCTAACTGATTTCACTACATTCTCTGGCAACGAATTCCAGAGTTTAACTACACATTGTGTGAAGAAATATTTTCTCCAGTTTGTTTTAAATCTACTACTTAGCAGCTTCATCACAGTAAAATCTGGTAACCCTAGTTGGAATGCCCTTCCAAATTTCTATCCTGGGCCCCAACATGTCTAATATTGACCTTGTGGGAACCTAACCTAATGTGCAATTGTATGTTTCTATATATGTAATTTTGGAAACCACTGAGATTTTTGGTGGTATAGAAAATTTTAAACTAATAACCCTCGAGTAGATTTACTGCAGTGGCATTTATTCACAGTAAATTGTGTTGTGGGGTAGGGGTGTGGAGATTTGCTCATATATCTTAATTTTATTTTTTTTTTCAAGGTAAATTACATTCAGGTTCAGTAGATATTTTCCTGTCCCTAGTGGACTCATGTTCTGAGGCAATGGATGGTTAAGTAGCTTAATGGTTAGTGTGGTGGGAAACTGGGTTTGATTCCCACTGCAGCTCCTTGTGACCCTGGGCAAGTCACTTGACTCTCCATTGCCCCAGGTACATAACCTAGATAGTGAGGCCCACTAGGAACATAAAAAAGTACCTGCATATAGTATTTGTAAACTGCTTTGATTGTACCCACAGAAAGGCAGTATATCAAATCCATGACCCTTTACCCTATGTCCAAGGTCACAAGGAGCCTCCCTTTATAACAGGGATGGGCAACTTTGGTTGTCAAGGGCTGCAACCCAGTTAGGATTTCCCCAATGACTCTATGTAAGAGATCAACGAAGCTTCTTCAAAAAGTTTCCACACTTTCGTATTTTTACGGGAAATGGTTGGGGTGGGAGAAGTGGTATGAGGTCATGTGACTAGTCAGGCAAGCCTGCTCGCCTTGCACGTAGTGGGAGAGCTGCTTTTGAGATATTTAATAAATAGTGTTTAAAAATATATATATAAGTGCGGAAACCTTTTCAAGATCCCTTGTATTAGCATGCACTGCCTTCATTGTTTGGAAATAGATCTCATGCATATTCATTAGGGAAATCCAGAAAACCTGATTGGGTTGTGGCCCTCTTGAGGACTAAGGTCACCTATCCCTGCCATATAAACAGCCTTCTAGGGGGTCAGTGCTGTATAGGGTGCAGAAACCACAGCTCCTTTTGGAACCCTGTATGCCTGCGCCCTGAAGTCCACCAATGGGTGACACTGTTGGGTGATGACTAGGAAGTCTTTCCCCAGAGGAGGAGCTGTGAATAGGACTTCTGAAGAGTCGACTGCCCTTACCAACCTGTTGGGAAGAAATCAGTCTACTTGTACTAGGCTAGAACATTGTGCCTCTCCTTCTTAAGCTTTTCTTATTAAATATACCAGGACCTGATTTATCAACATTTCTGAAATTGCCATAGAATGAGATAAAAATCTTAATAAATTAGGCTTAAAATAAACTGGGTAGTAACATTCATATGTTTTATTATTTGGATCAATGAATAGCATCCACCCTCACATGTGGCATTTTTTTTCTTACCTAGTGGGTGTGTTTGTTTGATCCTTCAGACAGTGACAACACGGGTAAAGTCAATTTATTTTGATCATTCCCAGGGAAAAATAAAATAAATTCCCAAGCTCTCATAAGCTGTAATGAATTTTGCAAGAAAAAAAACAACATGCATTTTGTCTGTGCTTCACTATTGTCTACATATTTTTTTTTTCCTATTTTCCCAACTACAGGGTTACTAGTGGCTGTCCTTCTGTTATGGCTTAAAGGTGGTGTATGCAACTTACCAGATCACAGTTCCTGAGGACTTGCTACAAGGACATCATCTAACAGTGCAACCTGCCACCTGGTGGTCACAAGGTGATATGACCTTGCTACAGAGGCCATGATGACCAGAAGAACAGTAAATTAAGCAAAACATGTGGATGGTGCCTGAAAGCTGTTGTTTAGGTGTTTGTTTGGCACTTGCCTTGGATCAAACAGGGCCCAGGAATGAGTTGGGGGTTAAATAGAAAAGTCCAACCTGTACATCTTTAGCCTGGAGAACAGTTCTCTTTGACATGTGAGAGGTGAGATTACTGAAGGTGCAGGTATCTATGGCATCTTAACAAGGAAACCTGAGCTGCCCCACTGACTTCTTTGCAGGGAGAAGGAAATATTGGCTACTGTCCATAGGATGCGACTGAAAGAGGAAAGCCGAAGGACATGGAGGCGACATTTAACTGCAGCAACCTGTGTGACTGCCATATGGATGCTGGAATTAACCTGCCAGAGGGCCAGAGAGTGCAGCAGGAACTGTGCAGAATAATGACTGTAGGTTCCATTACTGGGGAGGGGGAGTAGCAGGAATTTATCATCTCTAAAGATTTTCATATTAAAGTGAGAGAGGAGGAGGACTAGGAAATTGATGGCTAGATACACAAAACACGGTTGTTAAGACCGTGTGAGTCGTTGTTTGCCGATTTTTTTTTTTTTTTTTTGGCCAACTCTGGAACAGCGACTGATGTTCCAACAAGTTTCCATGCAAATGATTTGCTTGGAAGCTTGCAGGAATACTGTCTGATCAGTCACTGTGAGAGCGACTGAGAGAGCGACTGACACAGGTGTAGAGCCGGTTTGGGAAAGCCTGAACAGCTGAGTGGTAGAGGAAGCCACAAATCAGTCTCCTGTCACTCAGCTTTTGGGGCTTTTTTTTAATGTCAGAGATATCTGCCCCCCCATAAATAAAAAATACCCCCCCCCAATGACCGTTATTGGCACCGTTATTGGCAGGAGGGATGCCCACTCCCTCCTGCAACAGGCCAGAATCCCCGACACTCCCTGATCTGACCTCTCCCCAACTGAAGATCGGCAAGAGGAATGTCTACTCCCTCATGCTGCAGCGACCTCCCCCCTCTGAACATAGCCCCTCCCCTGCCAGGCCCCCCAACCGATCCCTCCCACCATAAAAAAAATCATTGAGAGCGATTGCACCCATGACAGCGATGCACCCTGAGAGACAGGATGGATGTCCATTCCTGCCACCATGAAAACCCCTCATGCCAGCCACAATAGGCAGGAGGGATGCATACTCCTTCCTGCCACCGGATGCCCTCCCCAAGCCATCCCTTCCCCTCTCCTTCCTTTTCTTCTTCATTAAAAAAATAAGCAGGAGGGATGCCCACTTCCACCTGCCACCAGATGCCCCCCAAACCTCCCCCTCACACCCCAAACTGAGCCAACCAGGGCCTTAGGCTCCCCCCTCTATATCCCAGGATACAGAGGGAGGATCCTAAGGCTCCGATTGGCCCAGATACCTAAAACCCCTCCCAGGAATGAACGCCTTATGTGTCTGAGCCAATGGGGCCTTAGGCCCATCCCTGTGCATCCCAGGATGCACCGTAAAAGGGAAGGCCCGCCATTTTGTAGTGGCAGCTTGTGGAGCATGAGGGACTTGGCATCCCTCCTGCTATTATAAAATTTTAAGGTAAGGGGAGATGTGGAGTGGTTTGGGAGGCATCTGGTGGCAGAAGAGAGTGGGCATCACTCCTGACAATTTTGGCTGGCATGGGGATTTTTGTGGTGGCAGGAGGGTGCGGGCATCCCTCCTGTCTCTCTAGGTGTGTCACTGTCACAGGGGCAACTGTCATCATTGGTTGGTTCGGGGACCCGCTGTTGTCATCAGGGGGATGCGGCAGCTTGATATGGGGGGGGGAGGGGGTGTTGGCTCGTCTCAATTTTTTTAAATGGGGCAGATATTGTGCATGTGTAATATATACACAGCATCTGTGTGCATTTTTTTTTAAAGTATGGTATGCTATATTAATTTCAGGAGTGAACTATGGGTAGGACAGGTAAGCATTTTTTTGGATCACTAAAAGCAGTCACTTATTTTTTGTGCATCGGGAAGCCATGTTTGAGCATCAGTCGCTCTGCTAGTTTACATGGCATTTCAATATTAATGACCTTATTTGCATGGCTGGATTGGAGATTGAGCGATCGTGCACAAAACCATGCAGTGACCCGTTTTGTGTATCAGGGGTGGCAAATCCGATCGTCGCTAGACCAATCAAAATCGGCTCAGCGATGATCGTTAGATGATCGTTGACACTTCTGTATCTGGGTCCCTATTTTTATAGTCCTCTGCTGTGGTTGTAGAAAGTCTGCTCTAGGAATTGCAGACCTCCTACTGGGGATTAGTCCGCAGGGTTTTACCTTTAATCTGCTATACAAAGAGTGCAAGCCTTCTGATATATTCTAGTGCTGTTTGCCTGAGGGGTAAATTTCAGTGGAGAGTGGAATAGAACACATCAACCTTGAAACAAACATTAGTACAGTGGTACCTTGGATTACAAGCATAATCCGTTCCAGGAGCATGCTCGTAATCCAAAATGCTCGTTTATCAAAGCGAGTTTCCCTATAGGAAATAATGGAAACTCGCTTTGATGCGTTCCCCCACCCTGATAACCGGCATTGCTCCCCTCAAAGGCCCCCCCTGCGATCCAGCACCTACCCCCTGTGATCCAGCACCCCCCCCCCGACGCGATTGGGCATCCCCCCGCCACGATCCCGCACCCTTCCCCCAACGCGATTGGGCACCCCCCAACACGATTGGGCACCCCCCGACATGATTGGGCACCCCCCCCCCCCCGCCGCTTCTTACCCTCATCTGGGCACCCCGAAGATCGGCCTCCTCGTCTGCTGGGCCTTGAGCATCTGCGCAGATGAGGGTAAGAAGCGGCGGGGGGGTGCCCAATCGTGGCGGGGGGGTGCCAGATCGTGGCGGGGGGGGTCCAATCACGTCGGGGGTGCCGGATCACGGGGGTAGGGTGCCGGATTGCACGGGGGGGGGGGCGGCGCTCGTAAATCGAGGCCTTGAGCAGATGAGGCCGATCTTCGGGGTGCTCAGATGAGGGTAAGAAGCATCGGGGGGGGGGGTGCCGGATCATGGTGGTGGGGTGCCCAATCGCATCGGGGGGGGCCGGATTGCGGGGGGGAGGGTGCCAGATCACAGGGGGGAGGGTGCCAGATTGCGGGGGAGGGGGGGGCAGGGCGCTCGCAAATCGAGCCATGCTCGGTTTCCGAGGCACCGATTTTGCAAATGTTTTGCTCGTCTTGCAAAACACTTGCAAACCGGTGCACTCGTAAACCGAGGTACCACTGTAGTTCCCTCTTTGAAAGTTATTAGAACACGACGACAGCATTTAAGAGCGGAAAACGACTTGAGTCGTTTTAAAAGTTTTCTTTTTAAAGATGCTTTGAATCTTTAAATTATGTTTGAACTTTATATTAGTTTCCTTCTTCGATTGCACTCTTCCCTCCCTATTGTTTTTTCCATATATGGTTCTCCTCTGTACTTTAAAACACTGAATTGTAGTTCTGTTCCCTCTTACGTTGTGTACTAGTTGGTCTGTAACTCTTATTTGTCTAACCCATTATTCTAAATTTTAAATTGTATGTCTAAATGTATGTTTATTTTTTTTATCAATTTGTACCTCACTTCGGGCTCCTTTTATCAAGCCGCGCTAGCGGTTTAACGCGCGTAATACCGCACGCTAAACCGACGGCCTCGCTAGCCGCTACCGCCTCCCTTGAGCAGGCGGTAGTTTTTTAGGCCAGCGCGGAGGTTAACGCGTGATGAAACGTCACATGCGTTAACCCCGCTAGCGCGGCTTGATGTAAGGAGCCCTTAGTAAAACTAAATAAGCGATTCATCAAACTGAAATGAAACTTGAAACTTATTCATATAGACTCAAAATCCATATAAAAGTGCGAGGATTTAGGCCCTCTTTTACTAAGGTGCGCTAACCAATCAGCGTGCGTTAAACGCTAACGCGTGCATGTTAATCCATGGACGTGTTAGTGTATAGCGTGCACTAAATCGATTAGCACACCTTAGTAAAAGAGGGCCCTAGAGTCTAAATCAGGGGTGCCCAACGCGTCGATCGCGATCGACAGGTCGCTCGCTCAGGCGACCCCAGTCGATCGCAGAACGGGTTCCCTTCTTCCCTTCTCTTTTTTCCCCTCCTGACTGGCCCGCTCCTGAATTCTGCTGCTGCCTCCGCTGCTCAACATTTAAAAAAAAAAACAAAAAAAGGCTTGGAGAACTTATGCTCCGGGGGCTAACATGTGCTTGTACCGGCTTCCCTTCGCTTCCCTCTGAAACCGGAAGTTATGTCCGGGGAGGGGGAGGGGGTAAGAAGTGAAGCCGGCACGCACATGTTAGAGCCCTGTTCGCGGGCTAAAGCGGGAGACAGGTCAGTGAAGCTTGCGATTTGCTCTTCTTGCTGCCAGGTCCTGCCTACTTTCTGTTTCCTCAAAGGCAGGACCCGGCAGCATTTTTCCCAAAATGTCGATCTTGGGCCGATCAGCCTTCCTCTTCCCGACCTCAATTGTGCCGTCGGAGAGGAAGTTCTGGCCAGCGGAACTTCCTCTCCGACGGCAAAATTGACGTCGGGGAGAGGAATGCTGGTGGGCCCGAAGCAAGGAGAGCTTGGCCGGCGGCGGGCGGCTTTGGGGGCCTGTTATCCGATGGCAGCGGCAGAAGCAGTGGCTTGTGGGTGGGCAGGGAGGGAGAAAGAGGGCAGGCAGGGAGACAGAAGGAAAGAAGAGAAACAGAAAAAAAGAATGGGGGCATGAAGAGAGAAAGAAAGAGAGGGCAAGGAGAGAAGAAGAAAACATTGGGGGGGGGAATGAGGTCAGGAAGAGAGGAAGCATACAGGCTAAAAGAAGGGAAGAAAGATTGGATGCACAGTCAGAAGAAGAAAGTGCAACCAGAGACTCATGAAATCACCAGACAAGGTAGAAAAAATGATTTTATTTTAAATTTAGTGATCAAAATGTGACTGAATTTATATCTGCTCTCTATATTTTACAATATGGTCCCCTTTTACTAAACCGCAATAGAGGTTTTTAGCGCAGGGAGCCTATGAGCGTCGAGAGCAGCGCTGGGCATTCAGCGCAGCTCCCTGCGCTAAAAACTGCTATCGTGGTTTAGTAAAAAGGGAGGGGGTGGGTATTTGTCTATTTTTGTATGGTTGTTACTGAGGTGACAGTGCATAGAGTCATCTCCTTTGACCTCTTTGAAAAAACCCCAGAATAGGAATGATAATTAACAATTGTATGCGTACAGTGTGCGTTGTGTTTTTTTTTTTAATTTTATTGTTGGTAGATCATTTTGACTTGGTCATTTTAAAAGTAGCTCGCAAGCCCAAAAAGTGTGGGCACCCCTGGTCTAAATCCTTGCACTTTTATATGCATTTTAATTTGAGTCTTTATGAATAAATATTGTTTGTTTCAAGGCTTATGTGTTCTAGCTCACTCCCCACTTGTTTTTGTTTCTAATTTCACGTGGGGTTTCTGTTCCTTTATTTTTTGGTTTGTGCTCATACTTCCTAGCTAGCCAGGCGGCGGCAGCGGCTGCTGTTAATTAGAGTGTGGTACAGGTTTGCTTTGCTGGGCCACAGAGTGACAGGTTCACATCCATGTGACTATTTTACCCAAAAATAAATAAATTAATAACGCAAGAATTTAGAAATATTTAGTGAAAATATGATTGAGAGTTGCCTCTTCTCCTGAAATCACCTATTGCAAAGTCCCTTCCGCCTCCCTCCCCTAAAAAAAGAAACACTGCAATAGAGAAAACAAAAGCTTTAATTAGGAACTTAAATCATCAGTGAATGAGACAATACTGAGGTTGAAAGAGTCTTACTTATTTTGTCTTAGGTTGATTTTTGTTAGTGTTGAAGAAACTGGGGGAAATGCAGAAAATGAGCTTTGCCTGGTGAACATAAGAATAGCCATATTGGGTCCATCTAGCCCAGTATCCTGTTTCCAACAGTGTTCAATCCGGGTCACAAGCTCCTGGCAGAAACCCAAATAGTAGCAACATTCCATGCTACTGATCACAGGGCATGTCTTTTTTTTTTTCTTCCAAAAACTTGTCCAAACTTTTTTTTTTTTTTTTTTTTTTAAACCCAGCTACGCTAACCACTGTTACCACATTCTCTAGCAACAAGTACCAGAGCTTAACTATACTTTGAGTGAAAAAGCACTTTCTCCTATTTGTTTTAAAAGCATTTCCATGAATTTCATTGAATGTCCCCTGGTCTTTGCACTAAAGAGTGAAACATTGATTCACTTTTACCCTGCGGTGCTCTCAGTGAAAGAGGCCTACTCGGGTCTTAGTTTGCTAATAGGTCAGTCTGTATAAAATGTTCATTTCTATTGGCACATGGCATAAAGGGTGCTATAGGAGATGTACTTAAGCCAGTTAATAAGTTGCAATAATAATTAAAAAAAATATAGACCACAATACTGATTTCAGTAGGCTGCTCAAACCTCCTAGATCTGGGAGATATCCAAGCTGTTTGGCATCCCTCCAAGGAAGCCAAGGAGTCAATGTTCAGCATATGTGGTGGTCTCTGCTCTTGCTGTGCTTCTTGCTTTCAGGTCAGACAGGAAGTCCCAAACTGTGACCCACCAGACTCAACACCTCCTTACAGATAGTTTCAAATTTTTTTTAATGTACCGCCAACAGTGGTATATCTTAATAAAACTTGAAACTTGTCTTCAGGAACCTTTCAAAGTGTTTCTTAATTGGCAATAATAACAAAATTAAAAAAAGGAAGAATAAGAGGTAAACAGAACTACATCATTCAATAGGATAGAAAGAGGAATTGTGTCACAGATCCATTCTCTGCAGACCTAGGTAGATTCCTCAGGTGGTGGGGGAAAAAAAGGGAGAAGGAACTGGTAATTAAAAGCATCACTGAAAAGAGGTTTTCAATTTCTCAAAAGAACGTTCTAGGTGCAGAAGCTGAAGGAGGTCCAACAGGAAGGGCTTGCTGCACTGAAAATTTATGCTCCGATAGAATCAGCCAGTAAGTTGGAAAGAGGGAATTACAAACGAATAGATTGGGAAAGCAGGATTAAGGTACATGTATAGGACCCAAATGGTTAGAAAGGGTGCTAATTCAGTGGCTCTCAAGGTAGCCTTTGGCCTAAGTAGTCAACCGCTACAAAAAAGAGGAGAGGGTGGGACCAGATTACTGGTTTTATTACAAAATCTGTGCGCAATTAGTGTATGGTGAAACTACTGTAACAACTTCTACACAGATTCTTTGCACCCAGATTTTGTTGTTATCATATGATATTTTGAGTCTAATAAACTTTTGCACCAGACATTTCCTGTTACATCCAGAACTATTGTTCCACTTTTTGTGTCTTTGGATTTACCAGAAGTCGTTTCATTATTCCTGTCCCTCGGCCATTGTTTGGTAGAAAGCACTTTTACCCTGCTGCTTCTTCGCCTGTCTATTTTCTCCTCCATGGGAGGGAGAAGAGCGTCTTTGATGCTTTAAAATTGAGTTTTTGTTACAATGCGGAGGGGGGATTCAATGTGCTTGTTTGCCTAGGGCCCAGGAAAGGATTAATCTTCTCACAGGTGATATGAAACGGTGCACTGGAGAACTTGGATAGGGAGAGCCCTGAGCTCTGTGGATATGAAGAAAATGGATGTGTGACCTTGCAGTCCTGGTACCGTTCATGTAACTCCCATTCCTTTCTCCAGCACACAGGCTCTGAAGGCACCGAGATCTCTGCAGCTCTCTTTGGGGCCCTCTGTCTCTTCCTTACTCTGGGTCTTCTGCAAGTGCTGCTCTTCTTCGTCTTCACTGTCCGTTTTAGGAAGAACAGGTAAGCAATTTCTTGAAACGTTGGCCTTCTTTTGAGAAGCAGCTCCCCTGCGGCTTTTCCATTCTTTGCTTCTGTGTGTTTGGATATCTGCAGTGTTGTATAGCAACTATGGGCTAGATTCACTAACCTGCCCGATCCATGGCAGGCCGACCAATTCACTACGGGGTCCATATTCAAATGGGGTGATCAGAGGAACGCCCCCCACCGACGACATGGATCATTGAAGAGCCCCATTTATCTGTTTTCTTATTAACTTCTTTATTTCCACTTGTATTTCTTTTTTTTTTTTAATTCAAAACAAACAAAGATTAGCATACCAGTGCACAGTTTTTCTTCTATGCAACCCCCAAACATCTCTGAACAAATCCCCCTTCCTTCCCTTCCCACCTACTTACCCAGGGCTTTAACTCTGAACCTTTTCCATGCATATATAAAAGTGTTCAAATATTTGTAAAGCAGTAATACTATCTGAAATATAAGTCTATATTAATAACCAAGTTTACGACGCCTCTCAACTGCCTCACTCTACATCAACCAACTATAACCCATATGTTCAAAGAAGCGTGGGATGAACACAGTGGATCTAGAATCAGAAAATAATATTAAATATTGAACTAAGGCCGGTACTGGGCAGACTTGCACGGTTTGTATATGGCCATTTAGGGGAGGATGGGCTGGAGAGCGCTTCAATGGCTGGGAGGGTGTAGATGGGCTGGAATAGGTTTTGACAGAGATTTTGGCAGTTGGATCCCAAGCACAGTATCGGGTAGAGCTTTGGATTCTTGCCCAGAAATAGCTAAGAAGAAAAAATTTAAATTGAATCAGGTTGGGCAGACTGGATGGACCATTCGGGTCTTTATCTGCCATCATCTACTATGTTACTATGTATAAACAACCAAATTTGTAAATTCTCTATTATGTTCCACTCCATGTATGTTAACTTGCAACGAAACAACAAGTCAAGCAGTCCACCAAAGAATCCAACATGAAACAAAAGAAGATTGGCAGAAAAATAAGGAGATTCAAATCAGGTTAATTCAAGGTGTTCCCAAGAACCATGCCTGATGCTTTTTGCCAAACAAGGCTAGTCAGCACTAACAAAAAACCCATGTCTTTCATACAAACAAAACATACAAAACACCTTCGCCTAGTATGGAATATGTAATCACAAACTAACCTCTCCCCCTTTTACAAAACTGTAGTATGGTTTTTAGCCACGGCCAGCGCTAAAAAATGCTCTACAGTTTTGTAAAAGGAGGTGGCGGTACTAGCCCCACTAGGAAACAGCGACCACAACACGATCCAGTACAGGCTAGAAATTGGATCAGCAAAGGTGAATAGAACTACAACGACAGCACTCAACTTCAAAAAAGGGAATTATGATGCCATGAGGAAAATGGTGGGAAAGAAACTCAACAACACCGCAAGGAAGATGGAGTCCGTAGAAAAAGCCCGGACCCTACTTAAGGACAAGGTGCATGAAGCACAGACCCTGTGCGTCCCCAAGTTCAGGAAAGGGTGCAAAAAAAATAGAACAAAAAACCCAGTGTGGATAACAAATGCAGTGACAAAGGCGATAAATGACAAGAAGGCATCTTTCAAAAAATGGAAAAAGGACCAATCAGAGGACAACCAAAAGGAACATAAAAAACACCAAAAGGAGTGTCACCGAGTGGTTAGGAAAGCAAAAAGAGAATATGAAGAGAGACTGGCGGGGGAAGCAACAAACTTCAAATCATTCTTCAGGTACGTCAAGGGGAAGCAACCGGCAAGGGAGGAAGTGGGACCCTTGGATGATGGAGATAGAAAGGGAGTGGTAAAAGAGGAAAAGGAGATAGCTGACAGGTTAAACGAGTTCTTCACGTCAGTCTTCACGAGGGAGGACACAACCAACATTCCGGAACCCGAGGAGATCGCAAAGAGAGAACAGGATGAAAATCTGGTCCAACTAGAGGTGAGCAAGGTGGATGTCCTCAAGCAGATAGACAGGCTAAAGAGCGACAAATCGCCAGGTCCGGACGGCATTCACCCAAGGGTACTCAAGGAACTAAGGAACGAAATAGCTGAGCCACTTCGACAAATATGCAACCTATCCTTAAAAACTGGAGAGATTCCGGAAGACAGGAAACTAGCAAATGTCATGCCCATCTTCAGGAAAGGCTCAAGGGGAGACCCAGGAAACTACAGGCCGGTGAGCTTGACCTCGGTCCCGGGAAAGATGATGGAAGCGCTGATTAAAGACAGCATCTGGGAACACATTGAAGAAAATGGGCTACTAAAGTCGAGCCAGCATGGCTTCTGCAAGGGCAGATCATGCCTCACAAACTTATTACACTTCTTTGAGGGGGTCAACAGCCAGGTGGATAAAGGGGAATCCATAGACATCATTTACCTTGACTTCCAAAAAGCCTTCGACAAGGTACCACACGAAAGGCTGCTAAGGAAGCTATGGAACCACGGGGTGCAAGGGGAGGTCCACCGATGGATCAAAAACTGGCTGGCGGACAGGAAACAGAGGGTTGGAGTAAAGGGCCATTACTCAGACTGGCAATGGGTCATGAGCGGAGTTCCGCAGGGGTCGGTGCTGAGACCGCTCCTGTTCAATATATTTATTAACGACCTGGAGGCAGGAACAAAATGTGAGGTTATTAAGTTTGCGGATGACACCAAACTATACAGCAGGGTAAATAACATGGAGGACTGCGAAGATCTCCAAAAAGATCTGACAATGCTGGAAGAGTGGGCCAAAAAGTGGCAAATGAGCTTCAACATAGGGAAATGCAAGGTCATGCATGTAGGGAAAAAAAACCCGATGTTCATTTACAAAATGAGAAAATCACCACTAGGGGTGAGCAACCTTGAAAGAGACCTGGGATTGATGGTAGACACAACCTTGAAGGCGTCAGCACAGTGTGCGACAGCCTCAAAGAAAGCAAACAAAATGTTGGGTATCATTAAGAAAGGTATCACGACCAAGACGAAGGAAGTCATCCTGCCACTGTATCATGCAATGGTGCGCCCGCACCTGGAGTACTGTGTCCAGTACTGGTCGCCGTACCTCAAGAAGGACATGGCGGTACTTGAGAGAGTCCAGAGAAGAGCAACTAAGCTAATAAAGGGTATGGAGGACCTCTCATATACTGACAGACTGAAAAGGTTGGGGCTTTTCTCCCTGGAAAAGCGGAGACTTAGAGGGGACATGATAGAAACCTTCAAGATCATGAAGGGTGTAGAAAAAGTAGATAGGGACAGATTTTTCAAATTATGGGGAACTACAAGTACAAGGGGGCACTTGGAGAAATTGAAAGGTGATAGGTTTAGAACAAATGCCAGGAAGTTATTTTTCACACAGAGGGTGGTGGATACATGGAACGCGCTACCAGAAGAAGTGATAAGCAGGAGCACGCTACAGGGCTTCAAAGAAGGTTTGGATAGGTACCTAGAGGACAAAGGGATTGAGGGGTACAGATAGGAGTAGAGGTAGGTTATAAGGATAGGATTAGAGGTAATTACAAAATTAGTCTGGGACCACTGTTCAGGCGATAGGCCTGATGGGCCGCCGCGTGAGCGGACCGCTGGGCAAGATGGACCTCTGGTCTGTCCCAGCGGAGGCACCTTCTTATGTTCTTATGTTCTTAAATACATAGACAAAGGTTAAATAAAACCACCAAGAAGCTGGACTCTGCATACAATGCAACACCACAGAAACAGCGATGCATGTCCCCTAAAGCAAAAAAATAAATAAATAGAAATTTTTTTTCTACCTTTGTCTTCTCTGGTTTCTGCTCTCCTCATCTTCTTGTCACTCGCTTCCTTTCATCTTCTGTCCTTCTGTGCCTCTTCCAGAAACTGACTGCCTCTCCCTTCCATCTCTTCTTCCTCCCCCCCCCCCATTTGTGTGGCATCCATCATCTTCTCTTCCCTCCTCCAATGTTCTGGCATCTCTCTCGTCTCCTTCCCTCTCCCACATCCCCATGGTCGGGCATTTCACTCTCTCCTCTCCTCTCCCTTCCTCCCACTTCCATCAGCATATGCCCCCTTTCTCTCCCTCCAACCCAATTCCATTCAGGATCCTTCTGCCTTATATCTCTCTCCCCTTTCCATGCACCCCAATTCCATCAGCATCTGCCCCATTTCTCTCCCTCCAACCCAATTCCATCTAGAATCCTTCTCCTTATATCTCTCCCCTTCCCCTGCACACCAATTCCATTAGCCCCTTTCTTTCCTTCCACCACCCTTCCATACCATCCTGCCCCCTTTCTCTTCCTCCACCACCCTTCCATACTATCTAAACTAAACTAAACCTTGGGTTTATATACCGCACCATCTCCACGAATGCGGAGCTCGGCACGGTTTACAGGAAGAAGGATGAGAGAGGAACTACAGTGGAGAGATTAAAGAGTTAGGTGTAAAGGGGGAAGGTGAGAGGCCTAAGAGGGGGGAAGTGTTACAGTTTTGAGAATAGCCAGGTTTTTAGGTGTTTGCGGAAGAGTTGGAGGGAGCTTGAGGTTCGGAGTGGGGAGGTGAGGTTATTCCAGATCTCAGTGATTCTAAAGGGGAGGGATGACCCAAGTTCGCCTGCATGGGAAATACCTTTTATGGAAGGGAAGGATAGTTTAAAAATTTGGGAGGATCTGGAGGAAGTAGGGGTTGGGGAGTTCCAGGATAGAGGGATAACGGCAGGAAGGATGCCATGTAGGATCTTGTAGGCCAGACACGCACATTTGAAGTGGATCCTGGGGATTACTGGGAGCCAATGGAGCTTAGACAAGAGTGGTGAGACGTGATCAAATTTGCTTTTCGCGAAAACAAGCTTAGCTGCGGCGTTCTGAATCTGCTGAAGTCTGTGGAGGCTTTTCTTGGTTAGGCTGAGGTAGATAGAATTGCAATAATCCAATCTGGAGAGGCTGATGGATTGTACTAGGACTGCGAAGTGTTTTTGGTGAAAATAGGGTCTGACTTTCCTTAGCATGTGAAGGCTGAAGAAGCATTTCTTCACCAGGGATTGGAGATGTTCGTTGAAGGATAGAGAAGAGTCTAAGGTGACACCCAGAACTTTGCTTGAGAACTCGAGCTGTAATGGGGGGCCGGAGGACAATGGGATGGAGGAAGGTAGATGGTCTAATTTTGGGCCGAGCCAAAGGAGTTTTGTTTTGGACTCGTTTAGTTTCATATGCATTGTGAATGCCCAGGATTGGAGGTTCTTTATGCATGAGGATATGTTCGTGGATAGGTTAGTGAGGTTCGAGTCGGTCTCAAGGAGGACGAGGATGTCATCAGCGTAAGTGTAAAGAGTTTCAAGGGGGGATAATTGGAGTAGTTTCAGGGAGGACATGTAAATGTTAAAGAGGATTGGGGAGAGGGGTGAGCCTTGTGGGACACCACAAGTCGGGGTCCAGGGGGAGGATGAGGTGCCGCTCATGTTAACCATGTAAGAGCGGGAGCGCAAGAATTTGGAGAACCAATCAAGAACTATGGAGCTAATGCCTATCTCGGAGAGTTGGAAAATTAGAATGTCGTGGTGGACAACGTCAAAAGCTGCGGAGAGGTCGAATTGTAGAAGGACAGCAAACTTGTTATGAGAATGCAGTTGCTGAACCTTAGAGATTAGAGAGGCCAATAGGGATTCAGTGCAGAAGTTGGGTCTGAAGCCATATTGGTAAGGTAAGAGGATGGAGAATCTTTCTAAGTAGGAAGAGAGCTGGGTAGATATGATAGACTCGAGCAGTTTGGTGAGGAGAGGGATATTTGCTATTGGACGGTAGTTGGATGGTATGGAGGGGTCTAGGTCAGCTTTTTTCAGTAAAGGGGTCAATGCGATGTGTCCCATTTCAGTGGAGAATAGGCCTGATAATAGGGCAGAATTTATGAGTTTGGTAAGAGATGTGATGGCCTGTGCAGGGATTTTCTCAAATAGGTAGGAGGGAAATGGGTCCAGGATGCAGTTGCATGATTTTAACTTGAGGCAGAGTTTAAGGGTCTGAGAATCAGATATGAGCTCGAAGACAGTCCAGGATCTGTCGGCAGGGATGGGGTTGAGAGCAGCTAGGGTGGGGTTGGTTCGGGGGGCACCAGAGAATTGTAGGAGATTGCGGGCGGGAAGGAGCGCCTTAAGGTAGAGATCTTATCATTGAAGAATTTTGCTAGGACCTCGGCTGAAGGAGATGAGGGAAGAAGGGTGGAGTCATTTTTAGTGGTTAGGGAGCGCCAAATGTTGAACAATGTGCCATTCTGGTTTTTGGATTTGGAGATCTTGTCTCCATAGAAGTTCTTCCTTGCTTTTTTTAATATTGAGTTGTAGAGTTTGATATTGACTCTCCAGGCCTGTCTGTCAGATGAGGATTTGGATTTTTTCCATTTTCGCTCTAAGGCTCGACATTTTTGTTTCAGGTCTCTATGGAGTGGAAGGTACCAAGGGGCTTTATGGGGATAGATGATGGATTTAGTGGTTTGGGGGGTGAGGGAGTGGTAGGTGGACTTGGAAAGGGCGATCCAGTTGTGCCAATTGTTTTCAGAGTCTGCAAGTTTGGGAATGGAGGGGAGGAGGTTGAGGAATTTGACGTTGGAGGGGGATGGGCTGACAGAATCATCACGGGACTTTCTGTAACAGATTCGGCCATACCACCCTGCCCCCTTTCTCTCCCTCCACCACCCTTCCATGCTCCTTTCTCTCTCCCCCTCTAAACATTGCAGCTACTGGCTCTGCCCGCTGCCGGTATCTGGTTACTCCCCCATGGCAACGGGCCCCACCCCCCAAACAACGCCCCCCCCCCCCACAGCAACACGGCCGAATCTGTTACAGGAAAGTCCCGTGATGATTCTGTCAGCCCATCCCCCTCCAACGTCACTTCTTCCAGAGCAAGTAAGTGACGTCGGAGGGGGATGGACTGGCAGAAGCAGTCATCGCGGGACCTTCCAGTAACAGATCTGTCCGCGTTGCTGTTGCTGCGGGCGGGGGGGGGGGGGCATTGCCGTTGCAGTTTAAAAAAATAACAAGGTTAGTTGTCCTCCTTCAGTGGGCCTCCCTCACCGTTTCGGGCCCTAGGCACATTCCTACTGGGCCTATTGATTAATCCGGCCCTGCCCGGAGGTATGAGAGTTCTTTGTTAGCAGCCTAATTCGCTACTCTGCTGGTGTCGGCTGCCTTCCTCTCTGCTGAATTTATCTAGAGCTATTTCTCTTAATGCCAACTTCTTTGATTGCTGCATTTTTTGGAAGTGGATAGAAATAATGAACATATAAGAACATAAGAATTGCCGCTGCTGGGTCAGACCAGTGGTCCATTGTGCCCAGCAATCCGCTCACCAGTGCCCTATTTGAGTCTAGCCTTACTTATCCAACCTTGCCTTGAATCCCTGAAGGGTGTTTTCCTCTATAACTGCCTCTGGAAGAGCGTTCCAGATTTCTACCACTCTCTGGGTGAAGAACTTCCTTAAGTTTGTACGGAATCTTTAGCGAGTGTTTGTTGCAAATTGCTCTGTTGGCATGAATAAAGATTATTAAACTCAAGCTTACAATGTGCCATACTGGGTCACATTAAAGGTTTACCCCAGCACCCCCTCCCCCCCCCCAAAAAAAATCATAAATACCCTAAAAGATTCTTAGATCTATAGCTCTTTCCAGGAGATAAGTTTATCCCTGTCCACATGGCTATTAATATAATCTTTCTCCATAGCTAGTCTTAAATTAAAACTTTTTTAATCCAATTAACTAACCAATTTATCTGGTATGTATTAAGTATGTTACCTAATCTGTGGAGTGTTGCCTAAATTTTAATACCTATTCTACACTACATGTAAGTGCATCTCGGGTTTTGTTATAAGCATAAATCTTGCAATGGGCTCATTGGTACATGATGCAGAGAATGGAAACAAAATGTAGACTAGTTCATCGAATTGTAATATACAAGTATCTTATAGTAGATTCCATTCTACACAGTGCCTAAGTAAAGTTATTGCAAGTATATTTAGGGAAAAGATTCCTAAGTGGTTTTATAAGTAGTTCAAAAATAGTTTTAAATAGGAGAGGATACAAGTTGCAACTGCTTTTTTCCCCCCTTAAGCCACAGAAATTTAGAGAAAAGATGTGTGTGTGTGTGTGTGTACTAGAGAATGACAGAGGGATAAATTCCTCCCCATCCCCGCGGGAACTCATTTTTCCGTCCCATCCCCATTCATGCAAGCTCCATCCTCATCCGAACAAGCCTCAAACACTTTAAAATCATAAGTGTTCGAGGCCTGTGCGGCTAAGGCAGAGCCTACAGGAATGGGGCAGGGACAGGTACAGCGACAAAACTCACGGGGACAGGGATAGGGAAATTGAGTTCCCACGGGGACAAACCTGTCCCCATGTCATTCTTCAGTGTATACTCAATATTCTTGCTCCTACACACCATCATATCAAATGTTTTTTATAAGTCAATTTTTTTCAGCACTTACCATGTTGTAATCAGCTGTAACCTGTAGAGACTAGTGGTTGGGGCTGTTGCACAATACCTGCCTTAAACTTCTTCCAAAATTTAGGGCTCCTTTTACAAAGGTGCGTTAGGGCTTTAATGCGCGGAATAGTGCGTGCTACATTGCCCCGTGCGCTAGACCTTAACGCCAGCATTGAGCTGGCATTAGTTCTGGAAGCGTAGCGTGTGGTAATTTCCTGCGTGCGCTAAAAACGCTAGCGCACCTTAGTAAAAGATAGATTCCGTACAAACGTAAGGAAGTTCTTCTTCACCCAGAGAGTGGTAGAAAGCTGGAATGCTCTTCCGGAGGCTGTTATAGGGGAAAACACCCTCCAGGGATTCAAGACAAAATTAGACAAGTTCCTGCTGAACAAGAACGTGCGCTGGTAGGGCTAGTCTCGGTTAGGGTGCTGGTCTTTGTGACCAGAGGCCCCCCCACTGGTCTGACCCAGCAGTGGCAATTCTTATGTTCTTAGATCTAAAGCCCAACAAATAAGGCCCTTTTTAAAAATTTCCCTGTAAATGCAGCATCTGGTATAATAACGTTAAATATATTTAAACACTTCTCAATTGATTGCTTTTCTGAAGATATTTCCCCGGAGACTCCTACATCCTGCTAAATGGTCACCGTAGCTGATTCACATTTCTTATAGGTCTGTGTTAATTTCCAGATGGTTTTTTTCCCTCTTTAAGTTAATCTCCACCAAGGTACTTCATACCCCCCTCTGTGGACCTTAAATTCAGTACCGATGTTGTTTGTTTCATGCTTGTGTTTCCTTGGTAATATTTCCCTAAGTATTGCACTAATATTACCTATCAAGTGTTATGCTTAGGTATTTGTAACTTGAAATTGCTTAAAAATAAAATGTCCAATTTTTCTATTTTATTTTCTGTTGGATCTTTCACTAGATAATTTATGGGAGCACCTAGGAGGTCTCCCGAATGTTATTACTTTTCTGATATCTTTGATGTGTATCTATTTTGTATAGAGAAGCATTTTCAATATGATGTCAAACTGATGGCCCATGTTTCGGCTTATAGCCTGCATCCGGGGTCTAGAAAAATAACAAAATATTAAAACAATATGTATAAAATAAATAAACGTGCATAAACACTCCTCATGATTTTAAGAGTAAATAATATACATAATATATAAATTAAAAGAATACTACAACACATATAAATAAATATATTGTGTACATCAGTGGTCCCCAACCCTTAACTGGAGAACCACTAGCCAGTCTTGTTTTCGGGATAGCTCTAATGAATATGCATGGGGCAGATCTGCATTCCTATCATCTTCATTACAAGCAAATCTCTTTCATGCATATTCATTAGTGCTATCCTGAAAACCTGATTGGCTGATGGTCCTCCAGGATAGGGTTGGGAACTACTGGTGTACATAATTGAAAAGCTATGATCTTCTAGTCTCATATAAATATAACCAGACAATTCTTTAAAAAAGCATAACCAAATATTTATTCTTCAAATACGTACATCATATGCAACAAAAGACATAAAATTGATTTACCTCAATGTCTGTCAGTCTCTCTCTTACTTCTGGCTAATGGAAGGTTGCAAAGTCTCATCAAATAGAAATTCTTCTAAATTAACAAGATGGAAAAATGTCTAAAAATCCAATATAGAGGGACTCTCACCTGCTCATACTTTTACCTACCTCCAAATACACCACTACTATCACACCTTGGCACGCACACATGGGGAATGATGGGAGTATGGTAAATTGGATCTGATTTTCCTTTCCACCCCCACTCAGGCTAACAAAATTTCCACTTGGTATGGGGAAGGTAGAACCTGTGCCGGGGAGGGGTGTTTAGCATTCCTGGTGAGGGACTGGTCCACTGAGCTGGGGCTCGAAGTTTCCATTTCTGATATTCATCTTCTCTTTCAGACACTCTTTCTTCATGTGAAGGCGGTTACTCTGCAAGAGACTCAGTTTAAATTATTGCATAGGTTCTACCTTACCCGCACTCGGGGGAAAGTCATGGGATTGTGGTCCAACGACAAATGTATCGAATGTAAAACCCAGAGGGGTACCTTTCTGCATTCCTTTTTTGAGTGCCCGCAATTGACTTTCTGGGTCTCTGTGCAACGATGCTTAGACGGCTTGCTGCAGATGGGCACGCCACTTTACTGCTGGGGGACGTCCAGGAGATGCAACAACAGGGCTTGACTACGTCTTCCCAAAAATTCATCCTGCATGCTGTTCTTTTAGGGAAAAAGCTTAACTTGAAATACTGGACCTCTGAGGAGGCCTCCCCTTATGCTCTGTGGAGTACCATGATGACACGGCAAGCCCGATATGAGTTGGACACTTAACTCGAACCACCCACAGGAGACCTGGAAACTTTACTGTGCCTTATGGCAGCAGTTTTTGGACACTAATGCTTGAATGTCTATGCTTGTACTCTGCTATATCTCCTGCTGCACTGCCTATACCAGATCGGTCTTATAGGTTTGTACCGATCCATTTGGAGTAAGCAAGGCCCCTCGGCAGAGAGAGAGAGTGGGTTTCTGTGTGTATGCCTGTAGAGCTGGCTGCCTTGTGCCTCAGGGCATGAGGGATGGCTGTGAGTGTGGAATCGTTTGGGGATTCTGTTAGGTCTTTTACCAAAACTGGACAGAGGCTGCTGGACGAGGGGTCTTCTTTGGCCTCTATTTTTTGGTTTCCTTGTATTATCTGCTGGATGTCATATTTTGCTCATGTATGTTTTCATGCTTGTTTTGTTGCATTGGGAGCGTAATGTATTTGCTGATGTACTCCTTGATCAGTTTGCCTACTGTCTTAATAAACATGATTTAACAAAAAAAAAAAAAAAAAATCCAATATGGAAACCAGAAGAGCATCAAACTTGGTTTTGAAAATGACCATTTGCTAGATGGTTTGAGCTTAGAGTATCTCTCTTTTAGGATCATTGTTGGGAAAAAAAAAAAAAATCCAAAAGAAAAACGCACATAAACAAGTCATTGGGATGTAGGAGGGCTGGCATTCCTAGTAAACTGGCCACACCGACATCCCAGCAGAGCAGTAGGACACCTTGGGGGCACTACAGTGAAGTTCACATAAAAGGTCCCAGGTACACATCTCATCATAACCCCCGTATGATGTTTAGTGAGTCCTCCAAAACCCATCCAAAATTTACTGTACCCACCTGTACAGCACAATAGCCCTTATGACTGCAGGTACAGTAGGTTTTGGGTGGATTTGGAGGGCTCGCACATTTCACAAGTGTACTAGGTGGGCTGGGATATGGCTCTGGATCTCCATCTCTTTAGCCACTGCAACGACCACTAGGCTACTCCAGTAACCTGCTTGCTGCTTAATAGGATTGGCCATAACATCTGAAACTATCAAGTTGGTATGTCTTTCACATCTTTGGGTGGTGGGAGGGGGTCAGTGACTACTGGGGGAGTAAGGTCATATGCTCCAATGGTCATATGCTCAGTTTGGGCACCCTTTGGGCACTTATTCATTATTGAAACTGGTGCCAGATAGGGCAACTCCAGTCCTCAAGGGCCGGAATCCAATCGGGTTTCAGGATTTCCCCAATGAATATGCATGAGATCTGTTTGCATGCACTGCTTTCAATGCATATTCATTGGGGAAATCTTGAAAACCTGATTGGATTACGGCCCTTGAGGACCGGAGTGGCCCATGTCTGGATGTATCCTAAAACATCCTATTTTTGCCCTGGATATTTTCTACAATGTTCCATTATTTGCAGAAAATTGTTCAGATCATAAGCCTGCCCTAGGCCTACCCATACCACACCCCCTTGAGATTTAGATGCACTGCAGATGAACTACAGTCCATTCTCATTATTCACAGTAGTGCATTTCCCAAAAATATTCACAAATTGCAAATAACGAAACGTTGAGTCTATGGGAAAACAGAGGTTAGGTTCCATCAGTATACGTTCTGCCTCAAAACCACGGAAAGTGATCAGTGGATCCTATTGGGAAAATAAGGTTAAGATCCTGCATGGGACAGCACTTGAAGTACCTGTAAATCCCTCTCTGGACGCTTGGGGGCTATATCTGGAAGCAAAGCCTGAATGCGAGGAGAAAGTGAAAGCAAAAAAGCTTCTTTTTTTTTTTTAAGCTCCAGTCCGAAAATACACAAACACAATAGCGTGACTGGGGAATATTGTTTGCAATTGATGCAACCGCAGCTAGGCAAAATTGTGCATTGTGAACACACAAATGAGAACAGACGGTACGTAGAAAAACATCTAAAATATGGGTTTCAAAAATAGTGATTTGGATGTTTAGTAAGAAAAACGGTCAAATGCCATTTTTTGGCATTTCTTTTTTGAAAATGAGACCCATCTTTGACTCAAATCTTTTAACTTCAATGTTTCTGAAAACTGCTCACTCAGTTAAGAGGATAAATATTAAAATTATTCCAAAAGCACCCCTCCCCCCTTTTTACTAAGTCACGGTAGAGGTTTCTACTGTGGCCCAGAATACTAAGGGGAAATTGTAGAAACGGTGCCTAAATTTAAGTGCCAGTAGGTGCTCTACTGGCACCTAAATTAACCCCTTCTTCTATGAAACTGCGCTAGCAGTTTCTAGCGCAGAGAACCGTGCTGCTCCCGACGCTCATAGGAACTCTGAGCGTCGGGAGCAACACGGACCATCCAGCACTAGAAACTACTGGATATTGCCGATATTGACACCCTATAGAGCAGTGTTCTTCAACCTTTTGACACCTATGGACCGGCGGAAATAAAATCATTATTTTGCAGACTGGCAGTTGAACACTGGGCTAAGTGGTGGGCCAGACCCCACCCAGTCTCCGCCCAAGCTCCGCCCCAGACCTCGCCCTATAATAGTACTAATTGTAACACCATTTTTCCATTCATTTTTCATATATACGCACACAATCTTATTAACAATACATAATGGTTAACCATAAAATTAAACTACACAAAGCACACTGTATGCTTCTCAACATTCATTCCTACCATAAAAAAGATATCCCCATGCAAATACAGGACCAAAAACTAAAAGTACTAATATATACAAACGAAACCCTAAAATTCAAGACTCTGCATGCAGTACAACCCCAGAGAAAAAGAAGCAAATGCATTTCTTCCTGAACAGTGCAAAATATAGACAGCAGGTGTAAATTCTCAAAATTGACACAATTCTATCACTAAATTCAAAAATAAAATCATTCCCCCTACCTTTGTTGTCTCCCTTCCTCCATGATGTGCCTTACCTTCTGGCCTGCTCCCGCCTGGCCTTTTTATGCCACCCCCAGTGTTATCTTTGGTCCATAGTTTAATGGACCTCTTCCTCACAAACGCAGTGTACAAAGCTGCGGGCAGCGGCTCCTCAAGCGTCCCACGCCTAATGTGGAAGCCTTCCCTCTGACGTTGCGACGGTTCAGGCGCAGGATACGCATAGGGGCCGCTGCCTGCGGCTTTGTGCGCTGCAGCACTGAGGAAGAGAGAGCCGGGCCGAAGATAACACCACATCGATCGCACCGCAGACCGGCGGCTGAAGAACACTGTCTCGGCCCAATGCATGTTCCGGCCCTGTGGACCGGTAGGAAAATTCTGCAGACCGGCACTGGTCCGTGGACCAGCGGTTGAAGAACACTGCTGTAGAGAATCCGGGCCTAAATATTCTGATGCTGATCTGACACTCATAGAATACTTATGAGCATCTGACCAGCAATGGAGCATTTAGCGCCCCAAACCGTGGTAGAAACCTCTACCGCAGCTTAGTAAAAGTGAACTTAAATGTTAATATTGTACTCCTAATGGAAACACATTTGGAAAAAGACCATATTCAGAGTTTGAAAGAGAACAGATGGATCACTGTGCCTTTTGCTACTTCTTATACCTGATGTCAGAGAAAGATAACAAATTTAAAACTAAAACTGTACCCCTAGTTGTAGAACAGCAATAGTGGATTCCAATGGTTGTTTTATTACTGTTATACGTTCTCTGGTAAATTTTTAAAATGTGTACTATACACCATTTATATAAACAGTGTTTATGCCCATAAATCATTCTCAGAATTAGTGAGAAAACTGCTGTTATATTCAATCATCATGTTGCATTGGTTGGTGATTTCACTACGGCGCTTGATTGTAAATCCCACAGAGTTAGGGGGAAAAAGAGGTTTGTCTGCATATGGGCATATCTTTCTTACTGTCAAAATGATTTTTTTTCTGTACCTCAAGGTGTTTACTCTAGATTGGATGGCATTCACATTTCTTTTTCTCTTTTTAATCATTGTTGGCATCATTTATTGAGGCAAATGCCCTTTCTGATCACCATTGGTGAGCAAATAGCAAGTATTATATGAAGAATGATCCCTGATGATTTCCACTTCAAAGATCTCTTGTGTGCAGCTTGGGGAAATGATGATTCAAATAATTAACTCTCGTTTTAGTATTCTCTTTGTTCTGGGAAGCTGGGAAAGCTGTTCTCAAATAGTTTACATTACATTACATTACATTAGGGATTTCTATTCTGCCATTACCTTGTGGTTCAAGGCAGATTATAAATGGATTGTCCAGAGATTAGAAATATTTAGGTAGTAGTTTGTACATTTATTTGAGTTGCATGGATTACATCTGAGTTGTCATGATATTGGAGGTACATATATAGTAGTTGCAGGTGATGCTTGGGACATTCCTGATTGTGTAAGTTCGGTTTTATGTGTTTTTTGAATAGAAGGGTTTTTATTTCTTTCTTGAAGGTTTTGTAGTCTGTGGTCGTGGTCAATAGGTTGTAGAGTTGTTGGTCTACCATACGAAAAACGGCTTGACAAATTACAGCTATACTCGCTCGAGGAGCGCAGAGAGAGGGGGGACATGATCGAGACGTTCAAGTATCTTACGGGCCGCATCGAGGCGGAGGAAGATATCTTCTTTTTCAAGGGTCCCACGACAACAAGAGGGCATCCGTTGAAAATCAGGGGCGGGAAACTACGAGGTGACACCAGGAAATTCTTTTTCACTGAAAGAGTGGTTGATCGCTGGAATAGTCTTCCACTACAGGTGATTGAGGCCAGCAGCGTGCCTGATTTTAAGGCCAAATGGGATCGGCACATGGGATCTCTTCACAGGGCAAAGGTAGGGGAGGGACATTAAGGTGGGCAGACTAGATGGGCCGTGGGCCCTTATCTGCCGTCTATTTCTATGTTTCTATGTTTCTATGTAAGTGTTGCAGCTCGAGTGGCTAGGAGGTTGTCGTATAGTTTTTTCTTTTGACGTTTTGGTTGGAGGGTGTGTGAATGGTATGTGGGTTCTCCTATGTCTGGTTGAGGTGGATTGAACTAGTCGATTGTTCCAATAGGCTGGGCTGTCTCCGTTTATTGCTTTAAATAGTAGGCAGTAAAATTTGAAGTGTATTCTCACTTGTATTGGGAGCCAATGTGAATCGTGGTATGCCTCTGTGATGTAGTCAAATTTCTTCAATGAGTAGATCAGTCTTAGGGCTGTGTTTTGTATTGTTTGTAGTTGTTTTATCATGGTTGCTGTGCATGGGAGATATGGTATGTTGCAGTAGTCTATTAGACCTAGGATTAGGGATTGTACCAAGAATTGGAATTGTTTTCTGTCAAAGAATTTTCTGACTTGCTTCAGGTTTCTCATGACTGCGAATGATTTTTTTGTTTTGTTTTGTTGATTTGTGGCTGCATTGTATAGCCTCTTTCTATTAGCACCTCCAGGAGTTTTAAAGTGGGTTGGAAGTGGTATATTGTAGAGTTTATGACAAGGTTTGTTATGGTTAGGGTTTCGTTATTTTCAAGCAGGATAAAGTTTGTTTTGTCCGGATTTAGTTTTAGTTTGTGGTCTTTCATCCATGTTGCTATTGTTTCAAGTGTTCTGTGTATCGTGTCTACCATGGATGGTGCTGGTTGATCGAACGGAAGGAGAATGGTGATGTCATCTGCATAACTGTGGGAGGTTAGACCTTGTTTATCTAGGTAGGAGCCGAGGGAGGCAATGCATAGGTTGAAGAGTGTGGGAAACAGAGGTGATCCTTGGGGCACTCCGCAGGGGTTAGACCATGGCTTGGATTTTTCTTTGTTTGTTTTAACTCTCTATGTTCTGGATTGTAGGAATCTTTTAAACCATGATAGTACCTTTCCACTGATTCCTATTGAGTCCAGTATTTGTAGAAGGAAGTTATGGTCAAAGGCTGCGGAGAAATCTAATTGTATAATTAGCATTTTTTGCCTGTGCTGAGGTGTTGTCTGGCAGTGTCCATGAGTGAGCCTAGTAGGGTCTCAGTGCTGTGGTTGGTTCTGAAGCCAGATTGTGTTGGGTGAAGTAGGTTGTGGTTTTCTAGGTATAAGTTTAGGACTTTGACTACCAGGCCTTCCATTAGCTTGACTTGGGTCTGTAGTTGGATGGTTGGTCTCTTTCTCCTTTGGGGGTCTTTCAGGATTGGAGTGATGATGATTTCACTGAGATCTTGTGGGAAAAGGCCGCCAGTTAGTAGGGTTTGTATCCATTGCAAGAGTAGGGTGCGAAATAGTGTACTGGAGGCTTTCAATAGGTATGGGGGCAGTGGTTGAAGTCGCAAGTTGCTGCATTTGTTGTAGAGTTTGTTGAAGTCTGACCATGGTATTGGTGAGAAGTGGGACCATGTTCTATCTGCCACAACTGCTGCCTCTTCTGTGGAGGGTGTTGTGATCTCTTCTAGGTGCATAGGTGTTCCATTGAAGGTGGATCTTATGGTTGCGATTTTGTCTTTGAAGAATGTTGCTAAGTGGGTGGCTGTGGGTATGGGGGTGTTGTTGCTTGTCAGGTAGGGTTTGGTGTCTGTGAGTTCTTTTAGTAGTTAGAATAGTTTTTTTGTGTCTTGAGATTCTTCTCCTATTTGCTTTGTGTAGTATGTTTTTCGTTTTTCTTTTAATTTGATACATGACTGGGAAAACCAAATCAATAAATGTTCCGAGTAAGAAAGTCTCTGCAAAGATAGAGAATCCGAGGAAAGGAGCAGATTTAGGGCCCCTTTTTACAAAGTGGCAGTAAAGTGCTACTGCGGTAAATTCACCAAAGCTCATAGGAGTTTGAATGGGCTTTTACTGCAGCAGCATCACTACTGCAGCTTTGTAAAATGGGCATCAGAGGAGAGACGGGACCGCGGCAGAAGGACAACTCAGGAGGCCTTATGGCAACCTGCAAGGATCGCTGAAGTACCTGCGATCCTTTCTGCAGGTTGCTTTCAGCAGGAATCAGGTAAAGGGAGGCGAAAGCCTTGGGGTCGGGCTATGAGAAGGGAAGTTCCCGGGCCATGACTCCAAGGCCGGGAGCAACCCTTCTCATGGCTTGCACCCAGGGCAGATCGCCCCCCCCACCCCCCCTTGGTACGCCACTGGTCGTACTGAATGTATAACCGAACGTTTTACAATACAGCATAGACAAAACTTGGACGTTGTAACTTAGACCATTTAAAACATGGTCTAAGTCACAGAAACCAACCTAAAGTGACCAGATAAGCACTGCTAACACATAGTACAGACCCCCACACACTACCCCAGTGATCACCGACCCCTCCACCCCATATAAATCATAATCATAACTTTTAAATTCTGTCTCCAGAGCATCAGCACCTGGCAGCCTGGCATAGGAAAGCATAGTCGAGCTGCCCAGAGGCTCCTTAAGTGGTCTTGGGGCTGGGTTAGGGACCCATGGAGAGGAGGACCCATGCCCATAAGCCACTGTAATGACTGTATTGATGATGAAACATGTGCACTCCCCTAAAAAAACCCAAAACCATTTTATATTGCCCTATAAGTGGCTCCTGCAGCCATAAGGGCTATTGGGGTGATAGGTGAGTCTAGGAGATTCTGGAGGTAGTTTGGGGGGCTCACCATTACCTATAAGGGAGCTGTAGTTAGATGATTACGTGGCACCCTTTTTGTGAAGTTCACAGCAGTGCCTTGTAAGGTAATCCACTGTTTAGGTGCCCTGTGTAGGTGTCCTGTCCATCACTTTGCAGACCCCTCCCACGTCCAAAAGGTCTGTTTCTAAGCATTTTGGACTTGGATAAAAAGTTTGACTTAAATGTGGTATAAAGATGGACAATTTAGCGATCTGGATGATCAGGCGGCTGGATGTATAGATAGACGATTTTCAAAAGCAAATAGTTTTTGGGACGTATTTTTCGAAAATGTGTCCTATGCTGTTTTTCACTTTGGATGACTTGGACGAAAACGGATTTAGACGTTCCTTTCAATTATGCCCCTCCACGTCTATAATCCTAATCCTGACAACATGTCCTGATAATTCCTTAGAAAACATATCTATAAAATCAGCAGGCCAACTTGGACACCCAAATGATTGTTATGAAATAGCAACATGCATACATTTGTGTGCTGAAACAAATGTTTATGATGGCTATTTTAGAAAAATAACCATTTACTTTTCCTGAAGCGGTTGCAGAGCCAGTTTCACTTTCTGGGAGAGGGAGACAAGTTATTGGGTGACCTCCTCTACTCCCTCCATTTCTGAAACCTAAACATTCTAAGTAGCAAGTTAAATACTGATTAGAGAATGACAGGGGGGCAGATTTTTCTTCCTGTAAGCTCTGCCTTAACTGCACAAGCCTTGAACACTTATGATTTTAAAGTGTTTGAGGTTTGTGCAGATGAGGGCAAAGCTTACAGGAATGGGGCTGGGACAGGAAAAGAACTTGCCAGGATGGGAGGGGAAAATGAGTTCCCATGGGGACAGGGAAAAATTTGTCCCTGTGTCATTCTTTAATTACCGATGTTGATCTTTTTGGACATTCCTCTTCTGAAATACACGTTTATTTTTATAGGCCTACCAGAACCTCACCCAAAACATGCGCTCTTGCACATTAAGGGGTCCTTTTACTAAGGCCCGCTAGCCGTTTTAGCGCATGCTAATGCATCCATAGAATATAATGGACACATTAGCGTTTAGCATGCGCTAATATTTAGCGCTCGCTAAAATAGCTAGTGCACATTAGTAAAAGGACCCCTAAGAGTTTTAAATGTGTATATTCTGGCTTTGTCAAATAGGGACTTACAGTATCATTTCTGCAATATAAATCTCTGCCTGTTTCTGAACACCTAAGCACTTCTAAAATAAGCAGCAAAATGAGTGACGACAATAGATCAAAATTCCAGGAAACAAAGCCAGTGGCATTGTAAGGGGGGGACGGGGGCAGTCCGTCTTGGGCGCCATGTTGGTGAGGTCGCCGATGTCCCTCCTCCTCTCGGCCCCCCCTGCCTCTTTCCACTCCTCCCCTTGCCACACATGCCTTCCCTTCCCCCATACTTCTAGTTGTACACTGCCGCAAGCAACATCTTCAGTGTGGTCCTTGTGATCCCAGCGTCTCTCCCGCTGACATCACTTCCGGGTGCCATGCATAGGAATTGATATCAGAGGGAAAGTCAACGGGGTCGCAAAGAGCACATTGAAGTTATTGTTGATCGTGGTGGTGAACAGCTAGAGGTACGGGGGAGGGAAGGGGACCACGGGGGGATCGGGGAGGGACCAGGGGGAACAGAGATGAAGGTGGAGAACTCTGCCGCAGGTGCCTCTCACCCTCACTAAGCCACTGAATCAGAAAGACAGTATTAGTGCCTTACTCTTTTTATATATAAACTTCATCATTTTTTCAGCTGTTAAGACTGAGCTACAGATCAACACGTTCATATTCTAACAAATTTAATATGTCTTGGAGGTATTTACTTATTTATTAAATTTTTCTATACCATTCTCCCAGGGGAGTTCAGAACGGTTTACATGAATTTATTCAGGTACTCAAGCATTTTTCCCTGTCCCGGTGGGCTCACAATCTACCTAATGTACCTGGGGCAATGGGGGAATTAAGTGACTTGCCCAGGGTCACAAGGAGCAGCGTGGGTTTGAATCCACAACCCAGGGTGCTGAGGCTGTAGCTTTAACCACTGCGCCACACACTCCCCTGGTATCTAAGAACATAAGAATTGCTATCTCCGGATCAGATCCTGGGTCCATCAAGTCCGGTGATCCGCACACACGGAGGCCCCACCAGGTCTACCCTGGCATAGTTTTAGTCCCCATATGACTGTATGCTTCTCAAGGGAGATGTGCATCTAATTTACCCTTACCCGTATCACTCTATGCCACTCTTAAGGAGATGTGCATCTAGTTTACCCTTAAATCCTAGAACGGCAGATTCTGCAATTACTTCCTCTGGGAGAGCATTCCAGGTGTCCACCACTCGCTGTGTGAAACAGAACTTCCTGATATTCGTCCTGGACCTGTCCCCCCTCAGCTTCAGTCTATGTCCTCTTGTCCGTGTCACATTAGACATTGTAAATAACTGCTTTCCCTGCTCCATTTTGTCGAATCCTTTCAGTATTTTGAAAGTCTCGATCAGATCCCCTCGCAGTCCAAGAAGTAAACTGTACATCAATTTATTAATAATCATACCATCATAACACTAGTCTTGACAGGGCACAAGGGTCTGCAACAGTATGATTCATGCTGCAAGAGAAACACTATCAACTTTACATGAGCACAGAGACACTCCTTATTAGGGAGGGGGAGGGAAAGATATTTTGTCTTATTGTAGTAATTTGGTAAGGGGGGGGAAATAATTGTTTTAAGTATAAATTGTATGTTTAATAATGTGTTTTATGAAATATTTATGTTCAGATAATTGTATTGCATTGTCAAAGTTTAAAAATCAATAAAGATTTATTAAAAAAAAAAAAAAAAGAAATGTTTTATCTTTATTCTCAATTATTTTATATATGTAATCTATTGGACTGATAACAATAGTAGTTGTGATGGGCTCCTGAAGTGATTCATGCCTTTATGCCATGTTGAGTCCTGGGTTATGATACATCAGTTTATTAATAAGCGTATTAACTTTTACTTCTTGGACTCTTCTGCTTATGTTAGAAGCACTATTTGTATTTTAGATGGGCATATTCTGACATTTAGACATGAATATTGCATACATGTCTAAATCCCTGTTTTAAAAGACATGGGGGAGGCCACTGCTTGTCCCGGATCGGTAGCATGGAATGTTGCTACTCCTTAGGTTTTGGCCAGGTACGAGGGACCTGGATTGACCACCATGAGAATGGGCTACTAGGTTTGATGGACCATTGGTCTGACCCAGTAAGGCTATTCTTATGTTCTTATGTCTAAATCTCAAAAAACATTCTTCTTGCAAGGGAATGTATTCTCCATTTCAGAAGGAGAATCAGATTAGCATCAGGATTTGCACTTGCTACCCGGGATATCTACAAGGGGCCGCTGAAAAGTTCTCAGCCAATCTAACAAAGTTGGGGCAGTCTCCATCAATGGCTATACACTTCCACTTTTTCATTCCATCAGAAAAATATGGAACAAAAAGAGTGAAAAATCACTGGACTAAGTGTATAGCACTTAATTGACAAGGAATATGAAGATGCCACTAGACCTAAGAGTGGGATGGGGGAAAAGTGATCACAGGAGATGGTGGAAAGAGAAGGGAACCACCACAGGAGGGGGGACATTTTGGTTGGGTATGGGGGAGGGAGTGGAGGGGAGTTTTGTTTATGGTTTCAGTTTCTGCTATAATTGAGCAGCCAAGTTCGGTCACAGATTCAGTTTCGGCAGAAACTGAAGATCCTGGGTTTGGTTGGACTCTACAGTTGTCATTCCTTAAGTTGTTTCTGGATTAAAGTGCTAGACAAATTTTTAAATATTGTATAGAAAAAATAAATCCCTTTAAAAATTAAGCTGATCTTACTAGGGGTTACAGATATTCTTCTGGATTTTTCTAGTGTGGTTGGTGTATATTGGAATAATATTCACAAAAAAATAAATAAATAGCTTCTTGAATAAGAGACCAGATTTCAGCTACTGGATGCTAGTAACATCATGACATTTAAAATGAGAGAATGGTTCTATGTTTGGAAAATCCCTTTGTAAAAATAGACCATTTTATGGGATAGATATGCAGCTTCTTTCTCTTTCCTGAAGATTTTAGGTAAGATCTCATGTCTCCTTGGGTGTGTTATATATAAGCTGGTCAGTGTGTTTGTATTCTTAATCTAATGACTGATATTAAGGTATGAAAATGTTACTGTATACTACAATGTGATTTTATTCTTTCTATAAAACATGAAATGGTAGCCTTTATTATCTATCTTAGAGGTAATGTTTGTGAGTTTTCAAGGGCACAGGTAGGGCCACATCTGACTTGGGAATGTATGCACTCTAAAAAGACAGTTATATCATCACGTCAAGATAATTCTTCTGTTGACTTAGTACAAGCCATCACCAACTGTCTGAAACTCATTTTTTTCCAGAACCAGTGCTTTTTACTACACAGCAGAAGTCATTTTTATATTAAAGTGAATTTCACTTCTGCATTCTCTCCTCTTTCTACCCTGGAGGATTGTGAAAATGTCCAGTCCCAATTTGAACCTGGTGACACTTCTGGGGAGCAGTTTGGCATACATAAGCGGCTATCTCTTTGGGATTCAGGAACATGCAATGGTGCATTCAACCTCCCTAGAGACTCTTATTCAGGTGTGTGTCACCATCTGCAGTTCTAATTTCTCTGTGTAGTCTTGAACATTTGTTAGAGGAAATTGTAATTTTACAGGAAGTTCTCTTAGAGCGTTCCAGTGTTGTATAATGTAAGTGTGTGAGCAAATGATAAGCAGGTAAATACTTAACTGGAACCTGATGTCTAATTGTGTGGAGACATTCCAATAATCATACAGCATTGTAGTATTTTATTATTAACATACACATGTACTGTATTTTTTGGTCTATAAGACGCACCTGACCATAAGATGCACCAATGTGTAGAGGAGGAAAAACCAAGAAAAAAAAATTTGGTTCAGAATTTTTTTTCCTTGGTTTTTCCTCTTCTGGTCTGATGGTAGGCAGCCCCCCCCCCCCCACTCCCCCACACCTTTTTTAAAAAATGCCGGTGGTCCAGTGCGGTCTTGGTAGGAGCTTTCTGCGCTCCTGCTGGACAGCTGCCTCCTTTGTTGCTGCAGAGTAGTGAATAATGCAGGAGTGTGAGCTTTTTGCTTCCTGCCTGGTCCCGTGCTACTCCATAAATGGCTGCCATCAGTTCTCATAATTCATGAGCTGCCTTCTGGAGCAGAGCTTCCCAAACCTGCCCTAGTGACCCTACAGCCAGTTGTTTTTTTCAGACTATCTACAATTATTATGCGTGACAATATATTTGCATATGTTGGAGATCCAGTGTATGTAATTATCTCATGCATATTTATTGTGGATAGTCTGAAGACCCAGCCTACTGTGGGGGTCACCAAAACAGCTTTGGGAAACCCTGCTCTAGAATCTAGGTCTGAACACTTGTATTTCGCTCAGAGGGATGAAAATAGAAGCTTGAGGTATATAAACTTAAGGTTTAGTTTAGTTTAGTTTGGTAGATGCAAAGGCCAACTTGACTTCTCTCAGGTTGCATTTTTGTCTGTAGGTGAGATTTGGGCTGCTGTATATTGGAACCTCCTTGGTGTTTGGACCCATTCTGGGCAAGAGCTGGAGACTCTATAAAGTGTTCACCCAGCGAGTACCTGACAAAAGAGTGGTGAGTGATCCCCACAAAAGTCCTTGTCAAAGTCCTTGTGTAAAGTCCTTGTCAAAAGTCCTTGTGTAGCGAGAGGCACGTCCTGTAGGCAATCAGTGGGCATCAACACCTATCCTTCCCTCTGGCCCTCTTCCCTTCTGGCACCTCCCACTGGTGTCTTAGGGCCCACCTGGAGGGCCTTCACACACATGCGGACATCAACATGATGATGTCATGCATATGCATGATGTCATCACAGTGAAATCCGCGCACTTCCAGGTGCCTCGAGCCATGGCCACCACCTTTAGTGTTCCACGGTTTGAGAAAGTTTGAGGGACACTGCTGTAGACACTGAAACAATGTAACTGCTTCTATTTCTATTGCAGTGTGGTGTCCACAAGACTTACTTTTGTCATTGCTTTGTTTCATTAGTGTATGTATGTGTGATTTTTAACCCAGTGAATATCACGTGTTGTTGGGCTAGGGTTACCAGATTTTCCCGAAGGAAAATACGGACCCATAGAATGCCCCCAAGCCCACTCTGTCTTGCCCCCAGGTCCACCCCAACCCCATCTCCCTGAATATGTTCATGCGTTGGGATGATATCTGCGCATGCACGGATATGACGCGATGATGTCATGTGTGACATCACGGCATTGCATCTGCGCATTCGCAGATGCCATCCCAATGTCAGAAGCTTTTCAAAACCTGGACAAAGTGCCGGGCTTTGAAAAGCCATCCAGACGTCTGATAACCTTATGTTGGTCTTCCAGCTCAATTAAACCAGGGCTGGGAAGACTCATTCTAAACCTACATTGACCATTCCTTTTTTTTTTACCTATTATTCTTTCGTTATTGCAGCAACTGTTCTCGACCAGGTTCCATGTACCATGGGCAATCTATTGTAGGCTGAAGAGGACTGTAAGCTAGATCAGTTTGACACATATGTTCTGCTGCTTCTGGGATAGAGAATGACATGGGGACAAATTTTTTTCCCATCCCCTTAACTTCACAAGCCTCGAACACTTACAATTTTAAACTGTTTGAGGCTTGTGCAGATGAGGACGGAGCTTGCAGGAATGGGAATGGGACAGAAAAATGAGTTCTAGTGGGGATGGAGAAAAATTTATCCCCGTGTCATTCTCTATTCTGGGAGTATCCATTTCACTGCTGGCTTCAGTAGAACAATGATGTTTGATGGTCTTCCTCTTTGTGGGTGATGGAGAGTTTGTGATATCACCATCTGCTCCACTGGATGTTACTAGACGAGCTCTCTTAAAAGATCTACTTGCTCCTGATTCACTGGGGTCTGAATCTACTGTAATCACTCTGGTGATAGACTTTCACCTTAACCATATATGAGCTTCCTTGACTTATAAGCTGGGGTTCCCCTTTCATTTTAGTAGATGTTTTTTTTAGATGGCCAAGCCACTCAAAATTTGAGGCCCAGGCTCACTAAATAAATTTCTAGGTCACTCATAAGCATTAATATCTTTAAGTATAGTTGTGCTTGTAAGGAAAACGCTGCACAGTGAGCTCCTAGAATGTAATGTTTTTTAAAAAAATCTGAACCAGTAGGAGTGAGTGATTTGTCCAGCCATTGCAACTGCATTTTGCTTATAAAAAGTCCATAGGCTAAAGTGATGGCACTGTGGTGCTTTTAGGTGATGAAACCTTGCAGCAGATGATAGGGCAGACAATGACAACAATAACATAGTCAAAGACTGATTCTCTATGACTGTGAAAAGATAACTGTATAATTCCAGTGTAATATGGATGGTATGATGAACCATAAGGTTATCCCTGTGTGCTCGCGAGCACCATGTAGAAAATGTCAATCATAGTTTTTCACTCTTCCTCCTCCCTGGGCTGTGCTGCCCCTCTCAGTTCTTCCTTCCGCATAAAGGTATCTTTCTGATCGACTCAGTTTATTTCTTTTTATTTTTACGGTGTCGTCGCAGATTTTTTTTTTTCTTTTGCAGTGCTAGAGTTCCCTCTGAGAAGGGTTTTCTCTGTCTGCTTGGAAAGGCACAGACTTTTTTCTGTCTGCAGGTATATCCTTCAGAGACCTATTCAGCCGGCCTGCTGATGAACTGTGCGGCTCAGGACTCCGTGCCCTCGGTACGTGATCGCTTCCTTGATTTGGTCAGGAGCTTGAGAGCAGGTTGTTAGGAGTTTGGTACAATTGGTCTAAATACAGTTTGTCTAATGACAATTGGTCTAAGAATACAGCTCGGCTAACAGATAATTGGTCTAATAGGACAAATGGTCCTAATGCAGTGGTCCCCAACCCTGTCCTGGAGGACCACTCACCAGTCGGGTTTTCGGTATAGCCCTAATGAATATGCATGGGGCAGCTCTGTATTCCTATCATCTTCATTACATGCAAATCTCTTTCATGCATATTCATTAGGGCTATCCTAAAACCGCTTCCGAGGCTACCATTTCCTGATAGATGCATAGTGTTATCCTCTGCATACATCGGTTGTGGAAAACAACCACCCATATCATTGAAGGCACATTTGACAAGGGGTGTGGCCTCCTCCTAGGCAGAATCGCAAGCATTCCTGCCCAAGGAGATTTGTAGATCAACAACTCGGACCACTCTGCATACTTTCACCAAATTCTGCAGAGGTGGATGTAGCAGCAAGGGAGGATGTTGCTTTCACCGCCTCAGTTCTGTGTGCAGGCTCATTAAGCCTACCCCACACTTTGGGGACTGTTTAGGTACACCCCTAAGGTTCAACATATCATCTTTATTGCACTGGAGAAAGAGATTAGGTTCTTACCTTTATAATATCTTTTCCAGCAGATAGGGATGGTATGCTGAACCACCCTATCAATTTTTGATGCACCTGCTTCCTGTTTCAATGCTTCAAGTTCAAGGGTCAGCTCCCTAGCTGAGTTTTTTCTGTCAGTCAGTCTTTAGGACTGGGAAGAATCTGTATATATAATTTTGAGGGGGAATGTTTGGACACCATAAATGTTAAGTCTTTATTGAAATTTATTAACCTTTCTTGAAAAGTTGTTGTACTTTGTTCCTCTCTAAACTTTGTTGTTATTTAACTACTTTTGAGCAGATCAGAAACGTATTTGGGGAGTTTCCCCATGTCCCTCTTTCTCCTGCCCTTTCATTAGGACTCTTGCCAGCTTTGGTACAACCTGAGGGGGCAGTCCTGCCCAAAGAGAAAGAGGAGGAGTAAAAATCTATGATTGACATATTCTGCACAGTGCTCACGAGCACGCATGGATAACCCTATGATTCAGCATACCATCCCTATCTACTGGAAAATATTTTATCAAGGTAAGAACCTAATCTCTTTATTTCTATATTTAAATCACCAGCAGCTGCTCCTTACATTTTTTTCACCAGACCTTTCAACTGTGCCCTTACCACTGTCCTCTATATATGTTACAAGCATATCCATGTTCTGTCAGGTCCTGATTTTCCCTGCCTCTGCTTGTAGGTTATCCCAGGCTTTGTCATCTCCTTATGATTATTCTGTGTTACAGATTATCAAAGACCTCCAGCTACTGGGGCTGGTGGCCCTGCTGGTCCTGGCCGATACACTTCTCCTCATGATCTGGGTTTTTTCTGATCCAATTCAGTGCATCAGGTCTCTGAACTCATCCATTCAGGTAAGGTAACAGCCATATAAAATGTTTTGTACCCAGTTCTTTCCATTGATTCAGTTCAGCTTAAACCATGTAAAGATGTTAGGAGTCTCTTTTGTACAACAAATTTTATTTTGAATAGCAAATTTCTTCTCTGATATGACTATCTTTTTCCTTTCGGAAAGTTAGGGCAGTTAGTTTTGTCTTAGCCCAGAAATATTTCTGATGTCTTATCTGTGCCCTCATGCTCAATCATGTTGGAATCAGAGGGAATACCCCTAAGAAGGATTCAATTTATCCAAAATACAGTACTTAGACTCCTAGATGGGGTCATCAAGTTCAGTCACATTACACTTTTACTAAACAACCAACCAACCAACACTGGTTAGCAATTATGTTTCAAATACATTTCAAAATTCTTTTAGTAATCCATCATGCACTTCATACTGGTCAGTTGCAGTACGTGGCTGTGCTACTGGCTCCTTTTATGTCTGTACGACCAATCAGGTCAATATTAGCAGACTCGTTATTCTTCCCATCCATAGGAGCCACCTTTTCAAAATACTGAGGGTGCTAAACCCAACAGAAATTACCCTTCCCTGGACATTGCACGGACCTTGCTCAGTATTGGGGGGGGGGGGCGGGTTAAGCACCCACAGAATTGGATCCTATGTTGTCAATCATCCCCTTTGATAGACTGCAGCCAGGCCTGCGTATCCTCCTTCACCTACATGGCTTTATTGTTAGGGAACAGACTCTCCTGAGATATCAGAGGTGATAGTAATGATCAGCATTATAAGAACTTTTTTTTTTTTAAAACAACTTTTCCTTTTATGCATTTAAAGGGCAATGATATAACTGGGTCCCTGCATTTCCATGCCACTTGAGCACGCAAATGTACAAAATACCAGCACTTTCGTAGATACAGGTGCACTCATGCACATAAGTGGTGACAGAGCTAGTAAGAGCTATTCTATAAGGGTGTGCACAAGCTGCATAGTGCATAAATAGAAGGGAGTGTTCATATGGGAGGGGCACGTAGCTTACAGAATACTGTCAATTACTGCACTCCTGCTCCATTTAGGTGACCACAGCACACCAGGTCTACGGCTGGTGTAACTTCAGTTGTGTACAAATAGGCACGCCAATGGCAGGTTACAATAGTAGTTTCTAATGGAATCTGGGTGCCCAGATACTGTTGTAGAATAGATTGTCATGGCACAGCACCCAAGACATCTAAAATGAGGCGCTCGCTTATGGAATTGCCCCCTTAGTGATTTACCACTGATTCTAAGTTTCCCCAGTCCATGGCCAATAGGCCAAGTCTCTCCTGTGCTGACGGGCAGAGAATGATTTTTTTTTTACAGTAGGTTTATCCATACCTTACTACCCTGCTTCCATCTTCTCCTCACTCCCTCACCCCCCCCCCCCCCCACCTCCGCCTCAGAAGGTATAAGCTGTTTAGGAAGTACACTTGTATTAAATTCCCTGTTGTGACTGTCACAGGTTGCTATGAGGTGTCTGTCCCTCCCTTGATGTTGCATACATATAATTTGATTGGCTAATTTTATAAGCAGCTATGCTGTCTACTGCCCGAAAGACGGTAAATCAAATATAATAAACCTTTAAACTATAATTCTAATTAATCCTACAAAGTGTTTAATATTATTGGGTGGAAAATTCCTCTCCTCCTGTCATCTCGCCCTCTGTTGAAAACAAATGGCAATAAAAGTGCTTTCCACATGCTTGTCAGGACTGATTTTTACAATGAGATCTTCAATACACGCTACACTTTCAGATGTGGCATTGCCCTTTAGCGTTTCATCAATGCAGAATTGCTTTTGTAATGGAAAGGGATAGCCACTGGAAAGCAAAGATTACTGTAAATGGAAACAGAATGCATTTTAAAACTGGGGATGGGGAAAGGTGTGGAAGGGCATAATCGAAAGGGACATCTAAGTCCGTTTTCGTCTAACTTGCAAGTTGTTCAAAGTAAAAAAACAGCCTAGGACGCATTTTCAAAAAATACAACCAAAATTTTTTTTCTTTCAAAAATCGTCTAATTATACATCCGGCAGATCTGATCGTCCAAGTCACTAAATCGTCCATCTTTATACCACATCGTCCAAGTCAAAAACGCCTAGAACAAGCCCTGTTGGACGTGGGAGGGGTCTACAAAGTGATGGACTGAACACCCAGACATGCCACCTAAATAGTGGGGTACCTTACAGGGTACTGCTGTGAACTTCACAAAAAGAGTGCCATGTCTTCTCTTCACTACAGCTCCCTTATGGGTCACGGTGAGCCCCCCCAAACCACCTCCAGAATCCCCTAGAACCACTTATCTACCACCCCAATAGCCCTTATGGCCGCAGAAGCCACTTATATGCCAGTATAAAAGGGTTTTGGGGTGTATAGGGGAATGCACATGTTTAAGTATCAATGCAGTGATTGCAGGGGCTTATGGGCATAGGTCCTCCTCTGTATGAGTTCCTAACCCACCCCAAGACGGCTTAAGCCGCCTCTGTGCTGGATGACTAGGCTTTCCTATACCAGGCTGCCAGGTGATGATGGTCTGGAGTCTGAATTTTAAAGGTGTGATTAATATTTTTATGGGGGGGGGGGGGTCGGTGAACACTGGGGTAGTATGTGGGGGTCTATGTTTGCAGTGCTTATCTGGTGACTTTAGGTGGTTTTTTGTGACTTAGACCAAGTTCCATCGACCCTGGGTTGTATAACTTTCAGTTATACATGCTGTACGACTAAGTCTAAGCTGGCCCACGTTCCCTAACTCCCACCCTCGACACTCCTGAAATGCCCCGTTTAGCTTTGGTTATTCAGCGGCACTGTGAAGGTCTTGGTCATTTTTTTGACTTATGATCGTCCAAGTGCCGACTTAGGCCGGTTTTTGGACATTTTTTTTCTTTCGATTATGAGTCCCTAAGTATATACCATTTAATCTTTAAAAAAATTTTTATTAGTTTTTGAAAATAAATACACATTCACACAATAACAGCAAGATTACATCAACTATGCAATAAACAGCAAGCTTAGATTGTCAAAATATAGCAACAATATACAATACAAAAAGTCCCCCCCCACCCCATCCCCCCAAACCCCAGAGATAATTTCCGTGACCACAGTCCACCCCTCCCCCCCCCCCCCCAACAGATCAGCATGGTTAAAAAGCAGTAGGGGACACTTAAAGATCATGCAAAATGTCCCCCAATTTTTTCCAAGTAGAACTGTGAAACACATAAGTAAAGCGATGTTTAGCCACAGCCATCTCCATCTTCCTCAAGGACAACAAACAATTAAGCCATTCATCATGTGTTGGAGCTAAATTGCTTTTCCAATGGTTCACTATTAAACATTTTGCCGCTGCCAGACCTAGGCAAAGGAGCTTAGTGAAGTGTATACCACTTAACCGTACAGCATTCATAAGGAAACCGAGCTTTTAAAATTTATTATTTTTTTTTCACAGTCTCATTTTCTGATCATTTTGTGTTGCTAATTAACCTCCCCTTATATCAGGGATCTCAAAGTCCCTCCTTGAGGGCCGCAATCCAGTCGGGTTTTCCGGATTTCCCCAATGAATATGCATCGAAAGCAGTGCATGCACATAGATCTCAAGCATATTCATTGGGGAAATCCTGAAAACCCGATTGGATTGCGGCCCTCAAGGAGAGACTTTGAGACCCCTGCCTTATATGAAGCTGTATTAGCATTTTTTTTATCACTGGCAGTAGCGGTAAAAGCTTCTGACGCTCATAGAATTTTTATGAACATCGGAGCTTTTATTTCCACAGCCGGCGATAAAAAACGCTAATGCAGCTTCATATAAGGGGGGAGGAGGGATAAAGTTCTTAATATTTCAGACACAGATTAATACTAAAACTTTTCCCTGCTGATATGCTAAATGTCCCGATGTAGTGGGAATTTTAATGAAACTTGGAATTTCACTGTAAGAGGATACTGCTATAAAAGATAACCAGTGGGACACTGTGATACTGTGATACCAGGCTATATAAAGGCCGATTTTTTTTAAATTAATTTATTTTTTGTTACATAGAACCTCTAAGTCTCTTGATCAGAATGTGCACAATTTCGCAAGTATTTTACCAAAGGGTCATCAAGCACAGAGCCTTTTGTAAACTATGTTTAAGGATACAGGGACATAAATGTGTAGTGTTAGCATGTCCCGCGGGAACAGTCATTTTAGGGCTCCTTTTACTAAGCTGTTTTAGGAAATAGGTGTAGCACACACCCTAACACAAGACTTTCCCATTCACCAAGCTCGTTTCTAGTGTGGCCATAAAATAGGCATATTCTATTTGTTGAATTTCTGGCCATGCACTAATGCAAGTTGTTAGATCAACTGAGTATAATAGAGGTACAATCGTATTCAATAGAGAAAAAAATATATTTGTAAACGTATTGTAAATAATAATAGCAGCAGAGATTCATTCACACCACAATGACAAAAAAGAACAGTTGACAAAAATCATAAAAAAACGGAGAAAACATAAACCTCAATTGTGGGCTGCCGGGACTACACAAGTGCCCTAAGCCCCCCACATCATCACGGGTTTATAAAAAAAACTCCGTACAAATATAAATCACTTTCATACTTTGAAGTATAATCTCAAAGGATTTTCAAAAGGTAAATATCAGAAGTTTCAAAATCTTTAGTGATTTAAATGACAACGTCCAAAAATGTCTTATAAACAAGTGATTAGGTCCCAAACTCACTATACTGTGGCAATCAGCTCAGCTGTAAGCAATTCAAAATGGTTAAGTAGCGTAGCTGTAAAACCCGAGTATCAAAATCTCTAAGAAAATCTATCACTCATCTGAAGGTGAAATCATTCTTCGTCCCGACAGAAAAGACTTTCTGTTTCGCTTGAAAACAGGCTACTTCAGGGGATCCATATTAAATAGGTTACTTCCACGCTTCTCAGCAACATAACGGAAGGCTGGCTTCTCTCAAAATGCAAACATCAGTGCATGGCTATTTTTTTTAAAAAAATAACACAAGAGCACTTAGCACCTCCTATATAAGAGGCATTAAGAGCTCCCGTGTTATGGATGTGCTGAATAGCGCTTCTACATCCATTCTCTGCTCCTGACAAGACCCTCCCCCCCAAAAGTTTAGAAATAAATACTGTGCATTTAGAATGTGCGAATAGCAAAACTAACGCCAAAGCCTTCAGCTCATCCTGTGTTAGGAAATGTTTCCTGCATTAAGCACATGTTAGCCCTAAACGCAGTTTAGTAAAAGGGTCCCTTAGTAATGCTCACATCAGTTTCTGTAGTTTGAAAATGATCCGCTCCCTTACATTACCTTTGGATTCTAAATCTATTAACATTCTTGTTCACTCTCTAGTCATTTTCAGCCTTGACTACTGTAATTCCCTCTATCAGGGAATTACACAGGAAGAAATCAGGAGACTTCATATAATTCAAAATACTGCAATAAAAATAATCTTTAACGCTAAAAAATTTGACCACGTAACACCGCTTCTGAAAAAATGCTCACCCATTTCCCATAGAATTACATTCAAGATTCTATTCCTTGCATTCAAAGTTCAAACCAACCATTCCCCTGCTTTTATGGATAAGCTTTTGATTCCCTACCTACGTCAAGAACTCTTAGATCATCACAACAATATCTTACAATTCCCTCCGTTAGATATCTATTCTATGACATGACCCATAAATCAATTTTTTTTCTGTCGTAGCGCCTTCCCTTTGGAACTCCCTCCCTATCACTTTAAGGCAAGAAACAAACCCTCATAATTTCAAATCTGACTTCAAAAACCTTTCTTTTTAAAGATGCGTATGAAGTTTAAATCCAGAGCTCAATCTTTTCTACCCTTGCACCTTATGTTTTATCCTTCCCCCTCTATTCTTTTTATTTAGGCAAAGTAACCCCTCCTTTTTCCCTTTTGTTTCATGTCTAGTCTTGACTTTTAAATATTTTAACCATTTACAGCATATCCCTTCTTTCTTTATTTTTTATATAAATTGTACTTTGTAAACCGCTTAGGAAGGTCAAGCAGTATATCAAGATTTAAAAAAAAGACTGGCATAACTCAGGAGTACAATGCTAATTTTACATCCTAAGCATTTTAGTGTTGGTGCTTCCATGTACAGTGGTGCCTCACACAACGAACGCCTCGCACAGCGAACGCTGCACACAACGAACTTCATGTCTTGATTCACACAACGAACTTCGTTTCACACAACGAACTTCGTTTCACACAACGAAGTCGCCCGAGCTGCCGATGTATTGCATCCTTCCGCGCAGGCACTGCACTTAACTGCCCTCTCTCACTGTATACAGTCGTCCTTTTAAGATAAACTCAATATTTTTATATATCATGAAGCAGGAAGGTGATTTCTGTTGAAATGAAACGGGAAATAATTAGAAGGAGTGAATGTGGGGTAAAACAGTGTGACCTCGTCAAAGAGTTTGGCCTCAGCAAGACCACCATTTTCACCATTTTGACAAATTTATCTTTTTTTATGCCATCTTAGCATATTTTATGCTGCAGAACGAATTATTTTTTTAACATGTATTGTTATGGGAAAACGCGTTTCACATAACGAACTTTTCGCATAACAAACTTGCTCCTGGAACGAATTAAGTTCGTTGTGTGAGGCACCACTGTATAAATGTTGAATTTTATAAAACTTGGATGGCAGGAGAAATCAGTTAAGAAACAAAGTTAAAAGGTGTTTTATTTTTTTTTTCAATTTGAAGATGCTTTCAGTCACAGTGTCGTAGTGAGGGAGGTGCCTGGTATCGCAGCAACGTGCGCCTCTCCATTCATCCCCGCTGCTTGAGCGCCCCTCCCCCCTGCGTACCTCTTGAAATGTTTGCCAGCATGAGCATCTTCTTTCGGCTGCTAGCCCCGGCCTCAGCGCCCTTCTAACGTCACATGACCAGGAAGTGACATCAGAAGGGAGCTGAGGTTGGAGCAAGCAGCAAGTGGAAGATGCTCATGCCAGTGAACATTTAAAGAGGTACACGAGGGGGGGAGTGTATAGGAGGAGAGGTGCCAGTGTCCCCCGTGAAGATGGTGCCTGGGTTGGTCTGCCCCCACCCCTATGTCACTGCTTTCAGACACCAGATAGGTAAGCAAAATAGTCCCCCCCCTGTCACTAATGTAAACTCCAGGTACAAAAGGGCAATTACCATTCAATTGCATCTACCAGCATCCAGATTTTTTTAATGTATGCATATCCTGTTGTTGAAAAATCAGAACTGCATGCGTACTTTATGAACCACCCAAAATATGCTTACATCCCTCCTTCAAAATTACATGCTGCAGTTCTAATTGTGTAAATAAAGGTTTTTCTGAAACTTATTTACATGTTTAAATGCCTTAAACTATGGCTGCATTTTGATTAAAGTTTTAATTATGATTAATTGATCAATTAAAAATTTAAATCACGATTAATCTTTCGATTAAAGGACCAAAACTCATTATAAAAAAGTTTTAGCACATAACGAGTTTTTGTGCTATTACCAGCTTAGCACAGCTTTTACTGGAAAGGTGAAATAGAAATTATTACATTAAAGTCATAAAATCAAGGTGATGCTACACTAATCACACCCATAAATCTTCCTCTGCTCACTATGATATATTCAAAACTATAAATATAGCAGAAGATATGGCAATGAATTTTTTTTAAAAAAGGAAGCAGATAAGAACAAATCCATCTCTTGAACGTTTTGTCGTGACTCCTTTTAAGTTTTAAGTAAAAGAAAAAGTGCAATAAAACAGTATTTGATCCCCTCCCCTCCCTATGCACAGTCCAGCATCTCTCATTCTCTGTCTTAACCCCTCTCCCCCCCCCCCCCCCATACCTTAAGCTGGTCTTCCTGAGGCCTGTTCAGAGCTTTCCCTCTGGCTCATCCACTCACGCGGAAACAGGAAGCTGCATCGGAAGGAGTAGGGTGGGTCTCTCTGGAGCTGACTGCAGGCAGCACATGTATATTGCTACACTGCTGGGGACCCGTGGAAGACCATCTCAGTGGACAAACCTCATCAAGCCATAAGAAATGCAGCTTTACAAAAATTCTTATTATTCTAAGTAAGGTCTCCTTTTATGAAGCTACGTTAGAGTTGTGGTTTTTTTTTTTAAATTCTAGGCTGCTGAGGTAAAACCTCCAATGAGCGTTGGAGTATTTACTGCAGTGGCCTGCAATTAAAAAAACCCTAACGCAGCTTCATAAAAGTGGCCTAAATGCCTACAATCTACTACAACAGGACAGAATAAACAATCCTACTATAACAAATTATAAAGTACTGAAAGCCTGAATAAATGTTTTTAGCTGTTTTTTTTTTGTTTTTTTTAAGTGGCTGTATCTGTCTTCAATCTGAGCTCAACTGAGAAGTCTATTCCCCTCAATTGGATCTGTAGTAGAAAATGAACAACTCTGTTTCAGTGAAATATACAGAAAAAATTTAATACAAAACAGCTACATAACCTTTGGAGTATAAGGCTCAATAAGTAACATAGTAGATGACGGCAGATAAAGACCCGAATGGCCCATCCAGTCTGCCCAACCTGATTCAATTAAAATTTTTTTAATTTTTTTCTTCTTAGCTATTTCTGGGCAAGAATCCAAAGCTCTACCCAGTACTATGCTTAGGTTCCAACTGCCAAAATCTCCATTAAAACCTACTCCAACCCATCTAAACCCTCCCAGCCATTGAAGCCCTCTCCAGCCCATCTTCCTCCAAACGGCCATATACAGACCGTGCATGTCTGCCTAGTACTGGCCTTAGTTCAATATTTAATATTATTTTCTAATTCTAGATCCTCTGTATTCATCCCACGCTTCTTTGAACTCAGTTACTGTTTTACTCTCCACCATCTCTCTTGGGAGCGCATTCCAGGCATTCACCACCCTCTCCGTAAAGTAGAATTTCCTAATATTGCTCTTGAATCTACCACCCCTCAACCTCAAATTATGTCCTCTGGTTTTACCATTTTCCTTTCTCTGGAAAAGATTTATTCTACGTTAATACCCTTTAAGTATTTGAACGTCTGAATCATATCTCCCATGTCTTTCCTTTTCTCTAGGGTTTACATATTCAGGGCTTCCAGTCTCTCCTCATACATCTCTGGCGCAAGCCTCCTATCCTTTTTGTCGCCCTCCTCTGGACCGCTTCAAGTCTTTTTATGTCCTTCGCCAGATACGGTCTCCAAAACTGAACACAACTGGCCCCAAGTGGGTCCTCACCAATGACCTGTACAGGGGCATCAACACCTTCTTCCTTCTTTTGGCTACGCATCTCTTTATACAGCCCAGCATCTTTCTGGCAGCAGCCACCGCCTTGTCACACTGGTTTTTCGCCTTTAAATCTTCAGACACTATCACCCCAAAGTCCCTCTCCCTGTCTGTGCATATCAGCTTCTCACCTCCCAGCATATATGGTTCCTTCCATTTATTAGATCCCCAAATGCATTACTCTGCATTTCTTTGCATTGAATTTTAGTTGCCAGGCATTAGACCATTCCTCTAACTTTTGCAGATCCTTTTTCATATTTTCCACTCCCTCTTCGGTGTCTACTCTGTAACAAATCTTGCTATCATCTGAAAAAAGGCACACTTTTTCTTCTAACCCTTCAGCAAAGTCACTCACAAACATAATGAACAGAATCGGCCCCAGCACCGAACCCTGAGAGACTCTACTACTCACCTTTCCTTCCTCAGAGAGACTTCCATTAACCACCACCTTCTGGCGTCTGTCAGACAACCAGTTTCTAATCCAGTTCACCGCTTTGGCTCCTAACTTCAGCCCTTCAAGTTTGTTCAACAGCCTCCTATGAGGAATCGTATCAAAGGCTTTGCTGAAATCTAAGTAAATTATATCTAGCATATGTCCTCGCTCCAGCTCTCTGGTCACCCAATCAAAAAATTCAATCAGGTTCGTTTGGCATGATTTACCTTTTGTAAAGCCATGTTACCTCGGATCCTGTAACCCATTAGATTCAAGGAAGTACACTATCCTTTCTTTCAGCAACACTTCCATTATTTTTTCCAACAACCAAGGTGAGGCTCACCGGCCTGTAGTTTCCCGCATCATCCCTGTGACTACTTTTGTGAATAGGAACCACATCTGCTCTCCTCCAATCCCCAGGAACCACTCCCGTCTCCAGAGATTTGTTAAACAAGTCTTTAATAGGACTTGCCAGAACCTCACTGAGCTCCCTTAGTATCCTGGGATGGACCCATCTGGTCCCATCGCTTTGTCCACCTTACATAAGAACATAAGAAATGCCTTCACTGGATCAGACCGAGGTCCATCAAGTCCGGCGATCGCTCTCGCGGCGGCCCGTTTAGGTTCTCTATTATGAAAACCTGAAATTACCATATCCCTCAATGATTTGCAAGAAGGTGTATATCCAACTTGTGTTGAAACCCCGAAGAGTAGTCTCCGCCACAACATCCTCAGGAAGAGAATTCTAAGCACCCACCACTCATTGTGAGAAACAGAACTTCCTGGCGTTCATTTTTCATTGCTCATAAACATTCTCCTCCGTGAACAGCACATAATCTACTCCATTTTCTCAATGTAACTTTGCCAGACAATCTCGGTCCATTTCCAGGATTTTCTTCTGTGAACACAGACAAGAAGTATTTGTTTAGCACATTTGCTTTCTTCCTCATCACTCTCCACATATCGGTTCCCAGCATCTTTTAGTTTAGCAATTCCATTTTTCATCTTCCTCCTTTCACTAATATATCTGAAAAAAAAATTTGTCTCCCTTTTTTACGTTTTTAGCCATTTGTTCATCCGCCTGTGCTTTTTTCCAGACGTATCTGTCTCTTGGCTTCTTTCAGTTTCACCCTGTAGTCCTTTCTGCACTCCTCTTCTTGGTTTTTTTTTTTTTTTTAAATATTTCATGAACACCAACTCTTTCGTCTTTATTTTCTCTGCCACTAGTTTGGAGAATCATATTGGCTTCCTTTTTCTCTTGTTTTTATTTATTTTCTTCACATAAAGGTCCATAGCCATTTTTATCACTCCTTTCAGCTTTGACCACTGTCTTTCCACTTCTCTTATGTCCTCCCATCCTAACAGCTCTTTCTTCAGGTACTCTCCCATTTCATTAAAGTCTGTACGTTTGAAATCTAGGACTTTAAGTATCGTGCGGCCGCTCTCTACTTTAGCCGTTATATCAAACCAAACCGTTTGATGATTACTACTTTCCAAGTGAGCACCCACTTGAACATTAGAGATACTCTCTCCATTTGTGAGGACCAGATCCAATATTGCTTTTTCCCCTCGTGGGTTCTGTCACCATTTGTCTGAGCAGAGCCTCTTGAAAGGCATCCACAATCTCCCTACTTCTTTCCGATTCCGTAGACAAAACATTCCAGTCTGCATCCGGCAGGTTGAAATCTCCCAACATATGTTACATCTTGATGATGAATACCATACTACACTGAAAACCATATTTTGTCGGAAACACTGCCATGAAGAAGAGATTCCTAGAGACATCCAAAAAGATTGTGAAAAGAGCAAAAGATCTGCATCAGATGAGGTCAACTCGAATAGAAGTGTCAAATGAGACAACTGAAGAATGGGATGTAAAAAAACTTCGACTCTGCATAAGAGATGTGAAGATCTAGAAGGATATTGGATTGTTAACATAGTGTCCTGAAAACAGGATAGGCCTATCTGAGGAATCTCAGAAGAGAGAAAATGTGACGCAAAAACCAAGGAGGTAAAACCTTCTTAGCATTGCAATGGAAATAAGGTTTATAAATCTTCAAGACAACGTTTAAATAATGGTTTTCAGTGTAGTGTTTAAATAATATGTAAGCCTTTAAGTAATAAAATCTTAAATGTAACTCTCAAAAATATTACTAACTAGTCTTTAAGCCCGTTACATTAACGGGTGCTAGAAAGCAGCCCCCTTTCCCTCTCCCCCTCCAGTTCCTCCCTGTCTCTCCGTAGCCCCCCTTCTGTCTTCCCCCCCTAAGCAAAATGATCTGCCTCCCAGCACACCCCTCCCCCCCGAAGCAGCTCCCTTTCCCTCTACCCTGCCAATTCCTCCCTGACAGTGTCTCCGTGGTCCCCCTTCTGTCTCCCCTCCCAAGCAAAGCTGTCTGCCTCCCAGCACACCCCTCCCCCCAAAGCAGACCCCTTTCCCTCTACCCCTCCAATTCCTCCCTGACTGTCTCTCCGTGGCCCCCCATTTTTTCTCCCCCCAAGCAAAGCTATCTACCTCCCAGCACACCCCTCCCCCCAAAGCAGACCCCTTTCCCTCTGGCCCTCCAGTTCCTCCCTGACTGTGTCTCCGTGGCCCCCCTTCTGTCTCCCCCCAAGCAAAGCTGTCTGCCTCCAAGCACACCCCTCCCCCAAAGCAGGCCCCTTCCTCTCCCGCTCCAGTTCCTCCCTGTCTCTCTGTGGTCCCCCTTCTGTCTCCCCCCCAAGCAAAGCTGTCTGCCTCCAAGCACAGCCCTTCCCCAAAGCAGGCCCCTTTCCCTCTCCAGCTCCAGTTCCTCCCTGTCTCTCCGTGGCCCCCCTTCTGTCTCCCCCCCAAGCAAAGCTGTGTGCCTCCAAGCACACCCTTACCCCAAAGCAGGCCCCTTTCCCTCTTCCTTCTTCCCAGTTCCTCCCTGTCCTCTTCGTGGCCCACGCGATTTTCCTCTTCTCGCGGTCTGGCCAGCTCCCCTAGTCCTTGCCACCCGCCGCCACCCCCCCTTCCTTTCCCGCGGTCGACAAACTCTTGCCTCCAGCAGCCGCTGCAGCACTGTAAACACGTTGCTTCGCGGCCTCTACTGCCCCGATTTGCTCTTCCATGTCCCTGATGACCGTCATCAGAGAAACGGAAAGAGCAAATGAAGGCAGTAGAGGCCGCAAAGCAGCGTGTTTACAGTGCTGCGGCTGGCTTGCTGGAGGCAAGAGTTTTGTCGACCGCGGGTAGGAAGGGAAGGGGGTGGCGGCGGCGGCAAAGGACTAAGGTAGCCGGCCAGACCGCGAGAAGGGTAGGCTGAGAGGAACCCGGGACCGTGGCAGAGGCTCGTTGCACAGTGTAAATACAGTTGCTCAGTGTGAGGCTTCCTTCGCTCTTCCGGGTCTGCATTCCGACTCCTCAACGCGCCAGCCTGAGCCGGCATAGGTGGTTGAGGGTGGAAGGTTGTGGTCGGAGTTGCTAGGCTGCAGCGGATGTGTGAGTTGCGAGTGTGGGGCCCTGCAGCGGCGCGAGGTGGAGACAGAGAGCAGGCTGTGGTGACGTTGTAGGCGCGCATGCGCACTCGTATTTTCCCGACGGACCAGGGAACACGTTTTTTTTAGTGCGCATGCGCGGCCTATCATTTTATTATATTAGATTAGTTCAACCAAACAAGATGAAGAGTAATATGATGGAAACATAATGTCCCAGTAAGTAGTTCAGCATTTTTTAGTCAGTTGGTCAGTATGTTTCTCAAACATTAGGTGTCGATCTAGAGTAACTCCCAAGATTTTGATGTGACTTGCTATCTCAAAATTTTGACCATTGAGTTGAATGGAGGTTTCCCTGAGTTTGTCGTTGGGTCTAGCAAAAAAGATCTTAGTTTTCTCAGGGTTGAGTTTCAATTTGGATGTTGCAGTCAAAATTGAAACTCAACCTGAGAAAACTAAAATCTTTCTTGCTAGCCCAATGACAAACTCAGGGAAACCTCCATTCAACTCAATGGTCAAAATTTCGAGAGAGAAAGTCACATCAAAATCTTGGGAATTACTCTAGACCAGACATGTCAAACTCTGGCCCGCGGGCCAAATCTGGCCTATGGTATATTAAAAATTGGCCCACCAGACATTGTAAATTTATAGTAAATCTGGCCCGCCGGCACAAACCGCTGCCGTCGCTGCTGCTCTTCACTTGCGTCTGCCTTTACCTTGTCTCCTCTTCAAAGCAGCCTGCTGTGGATCGCCGGCCAGCTGTAGCGAACCTCACAGGCCGCTGTCTACCTCGGTAGCACGTTCC